>NC_091481.1:11045501-14021751 GCF_036971445.1 Narcine bancroftii
AGCACTGGATGGGTAAGCCTGCAGCACTAACTCCTATGCTCTATCACTTTGCCATGTCCTCTTGTTTTCTCTCGAATGGTCTTCATTAAATCTATCCATGTGAAGGCTTCATCAAGAGTTTATCTCTCTGGCAGCCCTGCTTCACTCCAAGATATTTCTTTGGTCTATCCATCTCTCCCCCACCCTCCCTGCAACTTGTAACCAACTTTTCTTTTCCTCCTCGGTTCTGATGAAGAATCTTTGACCCGAAACTTGAACTTTAGTTCTCTTTCCACAGATGCTGCCTCGTCTGTCAGCATTTTCAGTTTTTACTCAATTAAAAAGGCTCAGGAAGACCAAATTGAAACATTGTGAACAATTTTGAATTCCTTGCCATGAAGATACATTTGTTGAGGAGGGAATACAGTGAAGAGCGACTGGACTGGTGGCTGGGATGGTAGACCTGGTACATGAGGAGAAATTGCTATTTTCTAATTTTTGAAAAATGAGAGGAAACCTCATTGAGAGGTGAAAAATACTGCGTAAATTTGATGGGATAAATACAGGATGAATGTTTCCTATGGCCAAGCAATCTTGAATTAGGGTATCAAAAGCATCGCACTGAAAAGAGGAATTTCTTTGCTCAGAGGATAACGAGTTTTGTAATTTTCTAACCTGGTCGAACCGTGTACACTCTCAATTATTGAATGCATTCAAAACAGATTGGCAGAAGATAACAATCTAGGGCAGGAAAATCATGTTGAGACAAAAAAAATCCTGTTGAACAAGTCTGCAGGGACAGGGTTCAGTGCCGGAGAAACCCTGCAGATCACGCAACGTCCATAGGAAGTCGAAGGCACTGAGCCCCTCTTTGGGAAGCCCACACCTGATCTCGTTGAGCGGCGGCGAATCTTCCTCTTCTGCTCTCGTGGCCAGACAGACTTTCTACCAGATATTAAATCCAACGGAATGAGGGGGAGACGGAGAGCGATATACTTTCCATATACAAGCCAATCCCCATTTCAAGTCACGATAAGTAACCGAGTTATTCCTGTTATTTCTGCGAACACTTGCCGTGAGTTGACAGATTGGCCTCCGAGTATTTAAAGGAGCTGCGGCAAACTCACCCCACGTTGCCTGGGTCCACATTTGCTCGGTCTACAGTCCCGTACCGCAACGGGGCAGGGTGGCCGTGGTTTGAGGATATTTTTAACCACTGACGCCCTCCCCCCCGGTCGCTGTGCTTATTATTAGCCGGGGATACTGCGCTTATAATTAGCCAGGGACCCCGATGCGGCGGCGCTGGGTGCTCCCCCCACCCCCCAGCTTTGCACTCACCCCCGAGTTCTTGCGCTGGTTTCGGAAGAGCTCTTTCGCTCGGGCTGTTGAAGATCCGCCGCCTCCGCTCGGGATCGCCGCCTCCATCCTCACGGGAACGAGCCAAATAGTAACCAAGCGCCGGCAGACCTGCCCGTCCATTGGGCAGCTTCCAGTGAAAGGCGGGGCCTGCGAGAGGCGCCTATTCGCGATTGGATGAGCAGGCAGCCGGACAAGGGACAGTGAGGTCTTCCTTCGCACCCTGAAACATTTTCAGCCCTGAACGGAGCGAAACAAATCAACGCTGGGATAAATATAGCCAGATTAGAATTTTGAGTGCATCACGCTCTTTCCCTTACTTACTTTGGCTTGGCTTCGCGGACGAAGAGGGGTAATGTCCATGTCTGCTGCAGGCTCGTTGGTGACTGACAAGTCCGATGTGGGGACAGGCAGGCACGGTTGCAACGGAAAATTGGTGGGTTGGGTGTTGGGTTTTTCCTCCTTTGTCTTTTGGCAGTGAGGTGGGCTCTGCGGTCTTCTTCAAAGGAGATTGCTGCCCACCGAACTGTGAGGCGCCAAGATGCACGGTTTGAGGCGATATCAGCCCACTGGCGGTAGTCAATGTGGCAGGCACCAAGAGATTTCTTTAAGCAGTCCTTGTACCTCTTCTTTGGTGCACCTCTGTCTCGGTGGCCAGTGGAGAGCTCACCATAGAACACGATCTTGGGAAGGCGATGGTCCTCCATTCTGGAGACGTGACCCACCCAGCGCAGTTGGGTCTTCAGCAGCATGGATTTGATGCTTGCGGACTCTGCCAGCTCGAGTACTTCGATGAAGTCATTCCAATGAATGTTGAGGATGGAGCAGAGACAGCGCTGATGGAAGCGTTCCAGGAGCCGTAGGTGATGCTGGTAGAGGACCCATGATTTGGAGCCGAACAGGAGCATGGGTATGACAACGGCTCTGTACACGCTGCTCTTTGTGTGTTTCTTCAGGTGGTTGTTTTTCCAGACTCTTGTGTAGTCTTCCAAAGGCGCTATTTGCCTTGGCGAGTCTGTTGTCTATCTCTTTGTCGATCCTTGCATCAGATGAAATGGTGCAGCCGAGGTAGGTAAACTGGTTGACCGTTTTGAGTTCTGTGTGCCCGATGGAGATGGGGGGGGGCTGGTGGTCATGGTGGGGAGCTGGCTGATAGAGGACCTCAGTTTTCTTCAGGCCGACTTCCAAGCCAACATTTTGGCAGTTTCCGCAAACAGCCAAGTTATCACCCTAGGCATTCAATCTTGATCTCAACGAGTTTTGACATTCAACGTTGCAGCCTGTGGGCCAACTGCCCAATTTTGACAAGTTGGGCTCATTCTCCTCAATCCACCAGTAGTACCCGACTGCCACATGGTTCGAGTGTCATGCTTCTTATTTCAGATTTTCAGCGACTGCTACATTCTGCATCTTGCTCCCGGCATTAAAAAGTAGTGGGAGTACCACAGAAGATTGTTTATTGCTCCCCATTCCAATCTCTGTCTTTCATTGGTTCGAGCACATTGCTTTTAATTCTTAACTGTTCCCATTCATCTTCATTCCTCCAAGCAGACAGCAATGATAAAGTAGTAGTCATGTCCTTCCGAGGTGGGACTCCATCCAATCATGGTACCCGGCCAAGCTCTGGCTGATAATTGTTGAACCTCACCCAGCCATAATTATGGTTCTGAAACTTTATTTTGTATTTTCGCCACTTCTCCTTGTTTTCACACATTTGCCTGAAAAATCATGCACCCAAAACATCAACTGTTTCTTTCTCTACATTCTGTACCTGTGTTTCTGATTACCTCCAGTAGTTTGCTATTTTACTTCAGATAACCTACATCTGTTTATTTTTCTTTTTAAATCTGCAAGGTTGATTAGTTTATCTGGTGCTCAAACTGATTAAAAAAAAATTTGTTAAGATATTGTACTTGACAAGGACAAAATAAGTGGCATCAAAATTCCTGTACCAGTGTAAAGTTCAAGGACTTGGAAATATTAGAGCTAGCTTGTTTTCAAAAACTTTCCAGGCTTTTTAATCAAAACTGGAGTCTTACAAGAGCTTAAAACCATTAAGTTAGACATTATCAAGGAGGCTCTTGGAAGTACTGCAAAGTCTCAACTGGCTACTTTTGAGAATTGGCTGAGACACCTGCTGCATTGTGCTAGACTAGTAGGGTACTGCCAGGTTGAATGGAAACTTCCAATGGGACCTGCACTCAAATTGTAGACAAGAATGAGGGAAAAAAATTATTGGACATCAAAGCAAAGAAAATTAATCATAGAAAAGCACTGAATTTATTAACTTTATTTGAATTATGATTACAGCTTATTGCTCATCTACTACAATACTTAACCAGTAATACAGTACGTAAAATAGTTACCTCAATTTTAAAACTCAGTTTGAGTAGGTCAACGGGTATTTTTTCTTTTTGGACGATTCTTCTGCTCTCCAGAGCAGGCTGCTGGTGTCCATTTTTGCTTAAGCTTTCATTTAATACATACAACATTACATTCCATGCCAAACTCTTTTCACAGTTAAAGCAGTAATAAAAAAACAGGCCACTGAATGGCTGGGATTCATTTAAAAACATCTGTTTTTGGCATTGCAAGAAGAGAGAACAAATATAACCATATGCAGAAATGTATAGGGTTAATACATGTGTGGGAATCGTTAAAAACAGAAGTGGTAAAATGTTTCAAACAAAGCAACTTCAGAGAAATAATGAAGGCTGATAGTCATGGATAAGGCGAGGTTTTTCCCCCTCAGAGAGGAAAAACAAAATGGTTCCTGGCCACACATCTGCAAAAGTGTACTTTGCAAATGGTCTTTGGTGCAAGTCCAAGGTTCCATTTCTTGACATACACTGCAATGTTCTTCCATTTGTTGATTGGGCAGGTGACAGCATGTTTGGCTGTCCCAAACTTGGTGAAAATGTTGGTTGGTAGAAGACCAATCAGAAACACAAAGCACATGCAAACCATTTGTACCATTTGTTGATTCAAGGACAAGAGGAAAGTGGATAAAGGAGTTGAATAAATAAGTTAAATCAAAAACACACTTAACAGATACATCTTCATGGTTTCCTACAATACAAACTCACTAATCTGCACACAATTGCTGCTGCTGTGCTAGCTTTAAAGGGAAAAATAAACTTTCTTCTGCTTAAATATTGAAGTCACAACAAAAGAAAGTAAAATTTGCTTATTGTGAAAAAAATGGTTGAAGGTTTGTAGATTATTGGTGGTTCATTTGGGTGACCTTATTATTTCTTCAGACCATTATAGGCTCTATGCACTCTACAGACTTGAAGTTAATATCCCATCTCTAAGGAGATGATGACAATCTTGGGAGATGAGACAAGTTTCAAACAGTACCACCACTTGACTAAACAACTGCAGTGCATTAATGAAGAAATCTTAATACTAAGCTACCCAACCAGTTATGCACCATCAACTCTGCTACACCTGATTTTTTTTTAAATAAAGTTTCAGAAACATAGTTATGGTTTGAGAGTATTATTATTTGATTTTCTGCATCTTGCAGCTAGAATTTGTTCAAAGAAAATCTTTTGAAGAATTCCAGAATGATAAATATTAAGCATTTAACCATTACCTTATGAATTTTTACTCAACGAATTAAAAAACTAAAATTAAAACATATGAAATATGTCCACCGTAACATTTTAAAACAGCTAACACTTTGATTCTATTGTTTCTTTCTCAAGATTAACAGCAAGGGTGTTATAATCATTTTAAAGCACAACAGCAAAAGAAAAAACTAAGCAGATTTTTTAATCTTCTCCTGCGGTTAAAAAAATCTGCTGTGATTATACATTTTTTTATGTAAATAAATAAATGACTAAATATTTAAAACTGCACAATCAAGGCCAGCTCTAAAGAGATTTTGCTCGTGTACATTAGTGACAAAAGGTTCCCTCTTGTTTGATGAACTTGTTGCTTTGCATTTAATACCTAGGACAAGGAACAAAATAAACAATGCTTTATCAACACTGCTTCCTAGGGAGAGTGGAGACAAACCAAGCTCCTCAATTTTCAATTAGTTATAAATTCTTCCCAAATCTTCAATTAGACTGAATCTTTCCCATCTTTATGCATGTAATTTTGTCCAAGCCAAAATTACAATGATGTGATTACTGGTAGACTTGATTTGAGAGCAGTGCAAGTAGTCCCCAGGTTATGAACATCCAACTTATGAACAACCCGTACTTACAAATGGACTACACACAGCTTCAGCAGTTCATCGGCTCGAGAAAGGAGAACGCTGTCTGCTATTCTAAGTTGAATCATGTTGCCGTTGACGATCAAAATCAGTGTTATATGCCTGTCAGCCTTACTTTAGTGCAAAAGGCTTGAAGCCTTTTCAATGATTTAAAAGCTGTATATGCAGCAAGTTCCTACTTACAAATTTGACTTGAAGACAGACTTGGGAACATATCTCATTTATAACCTGGGGACTGCCTATATCTCAGGCAATTTAAAATGAGCTCACCTCCATGAAAAACCCAAACTGGTTATAACCAGTAATTGCTTGTGTACTGCAGGAGATGTGCTTTGTCCATGATTCATACAGCATTCAACTACAGAGTGGCCTGCAGTTTGAAAGAGCTTTACTCATGGAGTTGATCATACACACAGATGCCAACCATTAAAAAAAATTATATACACAATCACATTTTATTTTCCCCACATTCCTATCAACTTCCCCGAATCCCACTATTCACTTAAGTGCTAGGGGGAAAAAAAAAGATCGATGGGCCATTATCTACACAAGCCTTTGGCCTCTGGAAGGAAATTAGAGCACCTGAGTCATGGGAAGAATGTGGAAACTCCACAGAGATGACACGAGAGGTCAAGATTAAAAAATAACAGTCTTATCCATCTGGCCAAGAGTGTTTGTATTGAAAAACTAATCTTTACATATTTCACAATTAAGACTACTGTGAATAGGAATCAATTAGAAAATAAAAACTATGATCTTGTTAGTAAAATAAAATTCCACATTGTCTGGACTCTCAGGATTGAAATAACAATTTCCTGTTCATACATTGTCCTTCTCTTGATTGCTTTATATTCAAATTATTTTTAACAAAGTATAGTCATCATTTTCCTATTTCCCCAAAATTTGAAATGTTAACCAGTTCATTTTTATTCTTACCGATAATAGTTTGGCTTGAAAGGCCCATTCTTGTTCAAACCCAGATATTTCGCCTGCTCATCTGTCAGTTCTGTGAGGTGTGCATCAAAAGTAGGCAAATGAAGACTTGCTACATATTCATCTGGAAAAAAACAAATTAACAGTATATTCAGCAGCTAAATCTATAAATATAATGGAACATTTTCATTAAAAAATTCAAATCAAATAAAAGTTTGAAGAATCTTGAGGACATAGTTGTAATAACAGAACACAATTTGCTTGAGGAACTCAGCAGGTAGAAAAGTGATTTCCCAAAATTATTTCAGAGGGGTCCTTCAGTTATAAGGATAGATTAGAAAATATGGGGTTGTTCTACTTGGAACACAGGAGATTGTGAGGGTTTTTAAAAAGGTATTTAAAATCGTAAAGAATGTCGTTAGAGAATAGAGAGAAATTGTTCCCATTTGCAGAGAGTCAAAAACAAAGAGTAAAGATGATTGGCAAAAGACCAGAAAGAGACACGAGAACCTTTTATTCCCCTTATCTGCACCTGTGGGAAATGGAAGATGCTGAATAAGTGAATTTTCCGGTTGCTTGAGATTGTGTATTGTGTGATTGGAAAATACTAGAGGGTGCCAATTTTGAATGTCCATTTTTTTTAACCTATTATTTTCTGCAATTTTTTTTGCCACTTGCTTGAATTCTAGACAATGGATTTTACTGTATAGAAAGGAATATTATTACAGGACTATGCTGGGGGTTGGAGGGGATGTGGGAAGAGGGTAAAAACGGAAGCATCTAGACTGCTGCTATATAGACTGAGCACAGACCCATTGTGGCCATTAGGTCATGTTCTCCCACTTGGAACAGAGAACTGAAAAAGACTTTCCTTAGTTTCAGTTTTAGTTTTCCTGATTCTCGAGTTAATGTACCAGATTACCTTGCAAGCAAGAGCAAACAGAGAATGGTTGATCAAGGACTTACCCATCTTCTTAGGCAGCAGGTACACATCTTGCTTATATCGTCCCTCTGGTGCATTATACAGTTCTATCATTGCCAATGCCTAAGGGCAAAGGACATGTTAATTTCTACATTGAACAGTGCATTTCTACCGTTTGATGAAATAGTGTAACAAATGTGATCATTTGCTTTAATCATCTGATCTCAGAATATCACGATTGTTGATCCTTGTGGAATTATATAACAAGTGTCAACCACTTTGGAAGGGCAAAGTATGAAAAAATAGATTTTCTGTTGTTTACATGATCAAGTGAATATCATAACAAGAGTTCAAATGTTTGGTAAAAGACTACCAGAACTTTGCTAAATTGCAGCTACGACGTTCCTTCAACAACTAGCAAACAGGCCAAGAAATTAGTTTTGTGGATTCCAATCTAATCTGCTACACTGCTGTGGTCAGCTCCAAAGGAATAGAGAAATCATTTATTGAGATATTTCCTCTCTGTGGTCCCAAATATCAATTTTGGTATCATTCTTCATTTCAGCTGAACCATAGCTATGGACAACGCGCACCTGGTCTCCATGGACAACGCGCACCTGGTCTCCATGGACAACGCGCACCTGGTCTCCATGGACAACGCGCACCTGGTCTCCATGGACAACGCGCACCTGGTCTCCATGGACAACGCGCACCTGGTCTCCATGGACAACGCGCACCTGGTCTCCATGGACAACGCGCACCTGGTCTCCATGGACAACGCGCACCTGGTCTCCATGGACAACGCGCACCTGGTCTCCATGGACAACGCGCACCTGGTCTCCATGGACAACGCGCACCTGGTCTCCATGGACAACGCGCACCTGGTCTCCATGGACAACGCGCACCTGGTCTCCATGGACAACGCGCACCTGGTCTCCATGGACAACGCGCACCTGGTCTCCATGGACAACGCGCACCTGGTCTCCATGGACAACGCGCACCTGGTCTCCATGGACAACGCGCACCTGGTCTCCATGGACAACGCGCACCTGGTCTCCATGGACAACGCGCACCTGGTCTCCATGGACAACGCGCACCTGGTCTCCATGGACAACGCGCACCTGGTCTCCATGGACAACGCGCACCTGGTCTCCATGGCTTTGTACCACAATGTTCAGTGTATCTAACAATGACAAAATGCTACTTTGTACCACTTTAGCACAATGATTTCTGACAATAGTTACAATCTGCAGACTCTATACCAAACATCTTACTATAAACAGTACTACTGTCCAATGGAAGCAATACATTTAAACAACTGACAAGCAGAATAAAGCAAGTTTCACAGGTGGGGCTTTGGTTGACTTGCTTACTAGGATTGTCAGTGCAGTCAGAAAACACTGACTCGCATCTGAAAATTCAGTGTGACATTTAGGTCCTCCATTAATGTTGACACATTCGGGCCATCTTACAGTACGATAGAGAGAGATCTTAGTTCAACTGTTCTGATGAATGTCACAAATTTGGTTGCCTCTAACAGAAAAGGGCTGAAAAATACAAGCAGCATTTTCTGCAATCCCTTACCTGTGTGGTAGCAGTGATGGAAAGCACAAAAGTAGGGACTGTGGAACAACTCAAGTTAAGCAACCTCCCCTGGATAATAATAAAAAAAAGCAAGGAAGTAAGCTATTCAGCCAAAAATATTTTCCAAGAATACATCTCAGGAACCAAGATTCAAGTCTACAGCAAGGTTATTTCTATTAATTTCTATATTTTCAGAGCAAGGTCATGAAGTCAAGATAGGTGCAGAAGTAAACCATTGTATACATGCAAAGCCATCCCTCCAGAATTAATCAGATTCTCCATTACAAATGAAATGATCCTCCTTTTATATTCCGCAAAGCAATAGTTCGATTTCTTTCCAATCACATTAGCATTGAGATTATGAGTTGCAAAGGATGATCAAATTAATATTCATGATTCAGATTACATGCTATAACTAAAGATTATCTTCTGAAAGATGTCATAATACTTGGATAAAATACACACACATACATACATAACAGGTAACAAGACAGTTTGCCTTTAGTCCAATTACCTCAGCCAGCAAAACAATCCTTTTGCCATCTGGCCAAATGACATGATCCACTTGTGACCTAACACGCTCCCAGGTGAGTTCTGGGGTTCGAAGGCTTGCCTGTAAGGGGAAGTGGAAATAGAGGAACTGCTGAGCTAAAAACAAAATGAATAGCAGCTTTTCCTTATGAAAATACTGTACAGTATGTCTGTTCCAGAGCTCAGCAATGCAGTCCATTATGACTCAATAATTGCTTGATGTGCATGATTGCTGGTGATCCATCAGATGAGGATGAGGAATAACCGCAAAACTTGCAAACAGTTGATAAGTGTTTTGCAAACTTGCAGGTTTAGACTTATTTTATTTACTTATTCTAATGCAAGTATAGATCACATTTTTAAAATATATTAGAATAATTTGTTAATTACAATCATTCCAGTTAGAATATGTCAAAATCAACTGCAGACAACCTCATCCAGTTGCATTCTGCATTAATCTCATGAAACAGTTACCTCAATGTTGCAATGGGAACTCCATTTCAAAAGTATTGGATTGGTTGTAAATTGCTTTGGGACATCCCAAGATGTAAAAAAAGTACAGAAAGACCCCTGATTTCTGGAATTTAATAAACTGGCAGCGTCAAGCAACTGGCAAAAAATTTTTTTGGCGGAAAACAGGCAAATAAATTCGGGATTAAAATTGATCAACCTTGCCGTTATTTGCCAATCACATAACATGCAATCTCAAACAACCAGAAAATTCACTTATCCAGCATCTACCAATCCCCATAGGTGCCAGATAACAGGGGTTTTGCTGTACATTATAAATTTATATCTTTTGTTTGTTTTTACCATTTATATCTCAGAATTGGAATATCCAGTAATTAATTAGTTCATATTCTGTTACTGATCTCCATTTGAAAGTATCCCAAGGCAAATTACCCCACACCAGTTACATACCACATCAATCTCAGTATTGGAATGCCCCATGTTGCAGACAATACAACCATTCTTCATGCGATCCAGGTGCTCCCTGGTCACTACATTTTTGTTACCTAAAGGCAAGGAAGATGCCCAGTATTAAAATTCAAGTTTTGTGGTTTAAACATATATTTATGGAATGTAAATACTTAACACAATTAATTCTTTGAATATTGTGAAGGATTAGAGAATCAGTACTTTCTGACACAAGTAGTTCTGGTAGTCCATGACTTTTTCGAGCACTTCTGATATCTTTCGCAATAGAGTGCCTGACAGTGCAGAATATTTTGATAATTTTTCCTGCTTTCAGGTGCCACAGAGCTATGAAATTCACCACATCCATAGACTGATGGATGCCTTAGACATACAGCATTAAAGTTTCTAAGAAATACATATTTAAAATTACTTCTGATTAAGCTTCAGTTCTTTTTCATCTCAACTATCAATTTCTAACCAGGATCAAGGCATATAGAAAAAGAAATCAACCTAGCAAAAGCCTTTAAATCAGTGAATATTTTTTGTATTTAACTTGCAACAAAGTAAATATGATTGTTAATAATTTACCTGTGCAAGTGATGACGATGTCCACCTGTCTAATTACTTCATTCAATTTGACAAGTCTGAATCCATCCATACTGCAAAGGAAAGGCAGAATTGTATCAATGCACAGACAGACTGAATGAATCACATCAATGAGGAGAAAAGCTCAGAAACAAAACTTGTTTGGTGATCCTGTCTTGAAACATCAACCTATTTTGTTTTGAGACAGAAACTTGGACATAAATTTCTGATGAGCATGATGCGATTAGGGTGCTTCTGTATGTCAGCTAAGACGGATGGAGAGAAGTAAAGGAAAATAAGTAGACAGTGGGAGTGAAGTTTACCACTCTGTACCTCATATCATGCCTCTCGGAGGTGATACAAGGAACACAAAGGCAGCCAAGGTATACTCAAATGGCCAATTCCTCCCCTGCATTTCCAAGATGTGGCAAACTTGTAATATCTTAAATCTATAACACACTAAAATAGCAGAAGAATTTACATCATCTCATCAAATCAATGAAAGACTGTAATGAAAAATTAAGGCAGACCCCAATTCAAAAAAAAGGAATATACAAATTGTTTAAACTGGACCGCACAATATTCAACTACCAAAATTTACTGCACAATCTTATTCAAGACCTGCACAGAAAATCTAGTACTTTAAAAACCTACACATTTGGGTTGATCATAGATTGGCACCAATTCATCAGATGTAAATAAACAAGTCGCTCACCTCAATCTGGCAGCCTTTTCAGCAGGAAACTAAAGACATTATCGCACTGAATGCTATTCAGGACCTTAGTGGTTAATACAAGCTGTTGTCCATTTCACAGACAAGTTCAGATGTGGACAAAAACTGGATTACCACATCAGACTAGTGCATGCAAGTTTGCCCTAGTTAGGATAAACAAATTAAAACGGATATAGGTGCACAATGTGTAAATATTTTTAAAGTTTTAATTTCCTCTATGTTGCTGTATGTCTCTAATAAGAAAGGCAGTGGCCGATTACATGCGTATGTAATTCTTGATCTTACCAGGCTTGCAGAGCACAAATTGGATCAATCTCTGTGACGTAAACAATGGACCCCATTGCCTTTAAAGCAGCACAACAGCCTTTTCCAACCTGGAAGATAATGCAGAATAAGTTTGCACAGCCTGTGAAACTTGGCCATAATTATTACAGCATAATTTTTCCAACTAAAATTTATCACCCTTGGTGGTTAAATCCTACATTGCAATCGTCTCATCACCTGCAGATTCATATAAAGGAAAAGTTCATACCAAGAGACCGTTATTGGCAAATTTCTTGACTTCAAAATAGTTCCATGAGCCAAAGAAATTGAGACAAGACACTCTACCCCCCACCGGTTCCGGAGACTGGTCTAATATTTAATTTTTTTTTTTCTACTCCATTACCACTTTCCTGTACCACTCCTAAATCCTACGATTTCCTTAATATTGAATCTCTGTCCTGTATATCTAGCTACAAATTCCAAAGACTCTCCTCGAGGTATAGAGATACTTCCCCATTTCAGTTCTGAAGGTTGAACCTTTATAATGAAAATGCAATCTCATATTTTACAAACTCTAAGAGAAATGTCATCCCTGTACTTACCCTTCCAAGCCCCATAAGAATTTTTTGTTGCATTTAATGAAGTCACCTCTGATTCTTCTAAAACAACAGTATAGGCCCAGTCTAGTTATTCTTGCCTCATTGCTTCCAGGGATGGGATATACACTGATCTGGTCAACTTCTGTAGCACACCTTCAGTTGCAAAGCTTTGCTTTGTTGGGAATAATTTAGTGCCTGTTGAAATCACGAGGCCTTAAATAATTTTCATAAGATGCCTTTATTCTTGTGCTTAAATTATTTTTCAGAAAGCTAGCTTGTCCTTTACAAGCTCTGACATCATTGTTGTGAAGATCTTCTGTATTCTGCCCATGGTCTAAATATTCTTCATAAACCAAGATGCCCAAACTGCTACATTATTCTAATTGTGGGTTAGCCAATGACCTTGGGTTTAATAATATCACAGCATTTGTATTATGTACTTTCATTTATAAAATATTGGATCACATACAGGCTTACCCTGAAAAACAGTTTCAAAAAGCACAGGTCTTGATATTACGTGGTGTGAAATTTCTGATCCGCAGTTTTAATTTTGCAATGTTAAAGTTTTATTATTGTCACTATTTAAACCACTTCAAAATATTTTGCAAGACTCTAGTTTAAACTATTTGAAATATAGGCATTGAGCTGTGGAATAGAGAGTTAAATAGCTGTATTGAAAGTTATTGCTGTCCCCCCTGTGATTGGGCTCCCTGCACTATCCCAAATCTCATGTGAGCAATTTAACACAAATCTACAGGAGACAAATATTTTCTTAATTAAATGATGTTCACTTGTTTCCAATAAAGATCAGTTTTATATATCCATTTTATAGGATTGGAATGTATTAACCATGTTATATAGGGTATGCCTGTACTTCTTTCTCTATTTTATTCTGTGCTGCAGATTATACCATTGTTTGAATTTCCTGTTGTTCCCCCATTGAAAAACACTCCTCTATTAGTGCAATGCTGTTACAACACCAGCGATTGGGACCGGAGTTTGTACATTCTTCCCATGTCTGCATGGGTTTCCTCCAGGTGCTCCAGTTTCCTCCCACCGTTCGAAAAACATACCAGGGGTTGTAGGTAAGTTGGGCGACAAAGGCTCGTGTGCTAAAAGGGCCTGTTACTGTGCTAAATGTCTAAATTTAAATAAAAATTTGTCCAAAATATCAACTCCTCTATTCCGTGATTACTACCTGACCTGCTTCAAGCTTTAACATTGGTGGTATTCAGTAACGAAAGTCAGCAAACAAATTAAATGAACTGCGCTGAAAAATAAAATCCTACACTAATCTTGCTGTAGAAACTGTAGGCTATTTAAAGGTTTAAACACAGAAAAAAATTTTGGTTCAAGATACTCTTATTTAGTCCTTTCAATCTCAAAAGTTTACTTCATCAAGCCGGGAAAGCTTGTCGTCTTTTCAAACAAACAAACAAAAAAAATCAAACACATATTTACCTCCCCATATCCACAGACCACAACTTGTTTTCCTCCAAACATCACGTCTGTTGTCCTCTTGAGGCTTTTGTCAAAAATGGGAAGGAGATAGTTCTCAAAACAGTTTCACAGAGGACAAATCCAACCATTTGCTACAATATCATCCATTTTTTCAAAGAAACCATAATCAAATGAAAAAAGGATAATATTGAATTTAACAATATCAGATAAATTCCCCCTTAACCCCCATCTCTCCCCAACTTTTTCTAACTATGGATGAGAAAGGTTTAGAGAAGTGTTTCTCAACCTATTTTCCACCCTTACTCAGAATCCACCTAAGATAATCCCTTACTAACCACAGAACACCCAAGTTTAGAGGAACTTTTGCAAATGGGATAGTTTGGTTCACATGGACAAGTTGGTCTGAAGTGCCTGCTTCTGGGCAGTAAAACCTTGACTATTTTCCAGTTTTGATAAAAGGCCCTTCACCTGAAGCACAAGATCTGTTTTACTCCCCACTAATGTGCGACCTGCTGATTGCTTCCAGCCTATTCGGCTTTTGAACCCATATGCACATTCTTTAACACGCTTTTAAAAAAAGACGCCAAATTATTTATTTTTTGATCTGATCTCAAGCCTCTTCTGCTGATGTTGTACATTGATTTTTGTTCTCTTTCAGCAGAAAGGACTGTATGGCAAGATTTGCAGTACACTCCAAAATTTGACTCAAGCAGCATCAATAGGATGGGAAGGGAGAAGCTTGTTTGAGAAACACCTCTCATCACTCAGATCCTCTGAGAAATTTTGTCAAATATGATCAGCAGCTAAAAGTGCAAATTTACTTGGTTGAAAGTAAAACAGATTAAGACTAGAGATGTGAAAACAGGAAGAATGTATGTACTTGGAGCAGTGCCATCAGTGAACATAAAATGTAACATTCATGGTATTTCTCATACCATCAATAAGGCAAATGAAAGATTTGCTCCTCCCCCTGGGAAAACTTATATTTATTTAAGTTACTTGCATGCAGCAAACTACAACATTTAACATTCAGATTTGATTTGAAAAAAAGTCACTTGCTCACTGAAAAGACTTTTTCACTTCACAGTCACTCATTTGCCTCCCTCTGCATCCCATCCTCAATCAATTATAATTTTTCAAATAAAGATAAAATAGCAAATACAGACCCAGACTTCTATCAATTAAGAGATGAATCCTGGGTTTCATCTGGGATCTAGATGCACACGAACAGCAGAGGACAGAGGTCCTCATAAGTCCAAATGGTTAATTTTCATAATTCTTTCAACCAAGGAAATCTTGAGTACTACATTTTCTGGATGATTACTTCATATCCAAATAGATTTTAAATTTATTTATACATAATGTTAACTTGATTTCAGGCCAGCAGGTTTTGAATACATACCCATCCAGTATGGACTCTCTACAGCAATAAAGATTATCGAACTTCTGCTTGGTGACAGAATCGTTTACATTCATGGCTGGAACACAGAGCTTACCAGCTTTGGACAACTGGTAAAGCCTTAAAAAAAAGGAAAAGTTCCAAAAAAATTTACATTGGTTTAAGATCAGACTTAAGATTCTGTAAAATCCAAGAGAAAAATAACAACACTGAAAATACAGAATTGATAATGCTTCTGCTTTGGTCCAGTATCTCAGATTTGTGATTGAAAGTTCTGTTATTAACTTTCAACAGATTGCTTATAAATGGGAGATATTAGAAACCTTTTATAATAGCAACAGAATTAAAATTTTACGTTTTACGTGGGAACTCTGAATGTTACATCTGAACATATGGCTCAATTACATTTAAAAAACTGCAAGAGAATTGAAAACATAATCAGCTCATGCAACCATTATAGAAAATTAAATATGGTAGTACATGGAAACATACAGTCCAAGGACACAAGGCATGTATGGTAAATTCTGAAAATCCTTCCGATATAAACTTTGCACTTTAATTTCCATTTTATTCCAAACAGTAGAAAAATACAGGCATGTGGGAAAAAAGTAACAATAAAAAAAAATATGAATAGTTTTCTCCTCTAGGCTTGCTAACATTCACCTTTAACTTTATTTCCGGAATTCATCGACTAAAACAAATCCATATACAAACTCTTTGCAGCATTGCTGTACACTGGAATTAGATTCCCTCTAGCACTGCATTCAAATTTCTTTTTTCCTCTAGTGCAAAACTTGGATAGTGAGCACCAATAATCCCTACAGCACAACAATGACCAAGCAGACCTCCAGTTTCAGAGGTTATCAGACAGGGATCAAAGGATGAAGAAACATGGACAATCAGCTCTTAATATTAGAGGGCACAGGACTCAAAATCAGTAATCAATAAAGCCAAAGACTGCTGAGAAGTTTGTGTGCTCAAAGACATTCACCTGTGAACACCAGTCACACTTTCTTCCACAATGCCTTTAATTTTCTTGAACATATTGGGATACTTCTTATAAATCCAGTGAGTGAGGTCCCCACCGTCATCTAGTATCTGCACCAAAAAAAAAACAAATGAACTTGGAGTTCACTTGAATACCAGCATGTTATGCTGCAGTTATACAAGAACAAAGAGAAATGGCTGCAACTCTGGATCAGAATTCTTAACAGAGAGGAAAAAAAAAACAAAACCATGGATCCAGAAGCTAAACTCTTCTTTCAGAATCCATTCACTTCACAGGATTAAGACTCAAGGAAAGTTTCATTATGAAATTCTAAACAGTATTTCCACCTTTCTGGAAAAGAAAGCAATATATATGTCAATATCACAATCTGTGGATTCACAACCAGAGATTGAGTAAGCCTGTTATGAACCTATCCAATTTTAAACCCTTTTCTTGTAGCTCAGCTCACCAAGATTCCTACTATATTAGATACATTTCCTTGAGCATTTTAACTCATATTGTCTTAGCACAGAATTGAATCCACTGCTCATTTTGTTTTGTGCTCATATTTGTTTTTCTTTCTTGCCCTTTAAAAAATGTAATTCATTACCCACCCCCCCCACCCCCCCATCCCTGCAGTTCACAATCTAAATCTTTTTCTATTTAGTGAATACTCCACACTGAAGTTATTGCAGCAACTTTAATATTTTTCACATCAGTGGCAAATTTTTTAGATTGCTTAAAAGATACAACTGAAAAATATGGCCATTTCCTCCACAGAAAGCATTTGTGGACACAGGAATTAAAAATGTCAAGTCTTAAAGACATCCCCAAAATGTCCAAACATTGAGCAACGAGTTTATGAACTAATGTATTATCATTGGAACTTGCCTTAACCCTCTTTATAAAAATTAATGCAAAGTGATTAAAATTTGAAAAACGGCATCAGCAATATTTAAAACTGTTAAAGAGCAACAACCTGTCTTTACCATGTTAGGTTGCCATCCTTCTACATTCACACAGCGATCAATGCACCACCAAAAATCATCTTCTGATTCTCCCTTCCAAGCAAAGACTGGATAACCTAGAACCACAGTGCATCATTAATAACAAGCATGTTTTTTTTTTGTTTTTTTTTTTATTTTTTATTTTTCACACCATAAATCACAATAGCCATGATATACACTTTTTCTTTTTCACACATTTACAGTGACTTTTTCCTCCCCCCCTCCCTCCTCCCAAGCCACCCCCCCCCTCATCCATTTTAGGTATACAATCTAGGTTGCATTAATTCAGTCAGACAATGTTGTCATTCAACAAAAATACACCAGAAATTCTACCGAGTCCATTCTTTTCTTTTCTTCATGTTCAGTGACTAGTACAAAAGAAAACCCCACAGTTCTTTCAGTATATGATTATTCAATCATTTAATTGGGATGGAAGCCACACTATTATGAACATTTGCCAGCAACTTTCAGTTAAATGAACAACATTTAAACATACAGAAAAATGGATATTAATGAATTATGTTTTACTCAGAATTAAGCCAGAATCTAGACTTTTAAAATAAAAGATGAAATAGTGGCATATCTTAACAAGTGTTAGCCTTCTCATTATTTTTGCATAAACAGGGCAGTATAGTTTTATTAAATATTTTATTTTTATTTTAACCATCTTTTTTTAACCATTCATATAACATACAGAGTCTATATTTATCCCTCCTTCCCCCTACCCCATCCTCGCACAACTGCTAATGCACACAATTAATAGGGACACTTGAAACTGCTGTCAGATTTGCCAAAAATGTGCCATCTTGTCTAACTCACCTTTGAGCATTGCTGCAATTACATGCCAGATACAAAATTAACAACATTTAAAGCAAAATCTTTGGGATGATGCAAATGACTACTTTTGGAAATATTTAAAGTTCAAATATATTTAGTTATGGCTAGATGAGCTGTTCAAGGATGTGCTAATTGTTAATTACTCCCAGAGAATCAGACAGATGAAAATTAACTATTAAAGGTTTTTTCTTCCAAAGGACACTCGTGATTTCAGGTTTTAACTATTATTAAACATCTAAAATCTGAGATTTCCACATCTTTTTTATGACATTTTTCCTGTCTATTTTCATTTTCAGTGCTTGATTTGACATAGAATTCATTCACTGTTAGAACATAAGAAATAGCAGGACCAGGCCATCCGGCTGGTCAAGCCTGCTCTGCCATTCAATGTGATCATTGCTGATCTGATGATAGGTTCACAGCCACCAACCCCCTACCTTTTCCTCCCTGATCCCAAATGGACTCAACATTTTGCTCCTTAGATCTTACATCATCTCTCACTATTACCCTGATCTCATCCTTAACTAAGAGCACAATTCCATCTCCCCTACCTTCTTGCCTGTCCTTCCTTATTACAAGATATCCTTGGATATTTAATTCCCAATTGTCTCCACCCTGCAATCAAGTTTCTGTAATGGCCACTAAATCATACCTTTTGCACTGATTTGTGCTACAAGTTCATTGACCTTGTTTCAAATATTAAAGGCATTCTGATAAAGTGCCCTTGTGCTTTTAAAATCTGATAATCTTTGACACTTTTGCTCTCTACTTTTATCCCCTCGACTTAGTTTTTTTTTTAAACTTTTGCTTTTACCTCACTCTTTTACTTCATTTTTCCCCCTCTAAACTAAATAGTAGGGGGCTGGGTTCAACAGATTGAAGTCCTAGTTATGTAATTCACAAGGAACCAGGTTCCATCACAGTTCAGAAGGAACTCGTCCCTTTTGAACAGTATTCTCCAATGCTTGTGCCAATTTCCCATGAATTAGAACCCACTTCTCCCATTCCAATCCTTGTGCCACACATTTAACTCTCTAATTTTTTTGGAGCCTATTTCAATTTCCACTTGGTTTAGGTAGCAATCCAGAGATACCACCTTTCTGGTTCTGCTTTTAATTTGGTCCTTAGCTCCTCAAATTCCCTTAGTAGAACTGTTCTGGCTTTACCCATGTCATTGGTACCCACGTGGACCATGACAACTGGATCTTTCCCCTCCCACTCCAAATTCCTCTGCAAGCCAGATAAGACATCCTGAACCTAGGTACTGGCAGGCAACACAGTTTTTGGAACACTATCCCTGCGACTTTGTCTATTCCGATTACCACTACATTTCTCTTCTCTCTCCCCCCCCCCCCAACCCCCCCTTTGAATGGCTTCCTGAACCACAGTGCCATAGGTTGCTCATCCTTCCTACAGCCCCCACTCTTATCCACACAAGGAGCAAGAATCTCAGAGTTCTGTGACAAGATGAAGGGCTGAGGCTCCTCCACCACTGCCTGTTGGATCCCACTACCTGCCTTACACACAGAAATCACCTCTTGTCCCTGACAACAGGTTGAATTTTAGTTAGCTTTTCTAATGGGCATGACTGCCTCCTGAAACAGTGTCCAGGTACTTCCCCTCCCTGATGCGTCGCAATGTTTGAAGCTCAGATTCCAAATCATCATTTGTTTATTCCACAATCTTTCAATCTGTATTTCTGAAGGGAGAGAGAGAGAGGCTTGTCAGATACTTTTAGATTTCAAATGCCCATTTGCTCCATGCATGCTTTTCAACATGCGCACTGCATTCAAACATCCCAGGAGGCGCAAAGTTGGGTAATATGTCAACATATTTGGATCAGCCACACAAATATTGTGGCTACAGGAATAGCTGGATAGTCTGGAGCAACTACCTCACTCCCAATTCTCAAAGCCTTTCATAATCTACAATGTACATATCAGGGGTCTGAGAGACTCTGATCTACTTGCGTGAATGACTAAAATACCAACAATTCAAGCAACTCCACAAAGTCCAGAACAAAACCTCCAAATGACCATCAGCCAAATGATTATGGTTGGCCTAGCAGTTAGCACAACATATTTACTGTGCCAGCAATTGGGATTCAAATCCCGCGTTGTCTGTAACGAGTTTGTATGTTCTCCCCGTGTCTGCATGGGTTTTCCCTGGTGCTCCAGTTTCCTCCCACCATTAATTGGCTGGCACGGGCTGAAATGGCCTGTTATTGTGCTGAATGTTTAAGTTTAAAAATTAGACCAAAAACTCGCTCTCTCCACTAATGGCACATTGTGGCTGAAGTATGTTCAATATTCAAGATCCACTACTTGCCAAGGCCTCCCCTACAGCATTTTCCAATCTCATGATTTCTACAGTAAAACCAGTTATCCAGAAACAAGCAACCAGAGAGGGTTGCTCATCCTACTGGCAAAAAAATTTTTTAAGACCAGGAAATAAAAAATAAAAAAATAAGAATAAAACAATAGATAAAAAATATGCATGTTTAAAACTGTAAAAGTAAATGTCTCTGAATTAGAGATGGAAAAGATGGGAGCAAATATTCAGCGAGTGGAGTGCCTTGGTCATGCTTTGCTCGGAACAACTGTTCAAATAAAGCTGTATTTGAATAAAATGGTATCGCCCAAGATGAAGAGCTGGTTGATAATGCTTGCTGTTGTGTGACTCTCTTAGTTTCTCCTTATCTCTGCTTAGTTAGAGTTGTCCTAGTCAGAGGCTTTATCTATAAACTTGGGAGGGTGAGGGGGGTGGGGGGTGGGGAAACAAAGGATAATTATCCATAATGTTATTATTGGTATTTCGGGCAATCCATGGAGGGGGAGGAATCTGAGCAAAACACAAAAGTCTACAGACTCTGTAATTGTAGTAAAACACAAAAAAACACTAGAGGAACTCAGCCAGTCTTTCAGCATCCATAAAAAAAACAGATACATTGTTGGCATTTCAGGCCTGAGCCCTTCATCAAGGAGTAAGCAGAATGAGCCAGAAGCAGGACATCTCAGAATTCAGACAATGCTGGTTGCGAGAGGAATCCAGACCATTAAAAAGGTGTTAAATAGATAAAAGGAGAGAGGTGAGAATTTACCATGTCTGTCTGAAAGGAGTTAGGGAAGGGAGAGACAGAGCTGGGGGGGAAGGTATAAGGGAAAGAAGTCGGGGACAGGAAGTGGTAGTTTTTAAAAAAAACGCAGAGAATTCGCAATTAATGCCATCTGGTTGGAGAGTGTCCCGTTAGAAGATGGCATTGTTTCACCAATTTGCGGGTGGTCTCAATCTGGCAGTGCACAAGACCATGGACCAATATGTCAGCAAGGGACTGGGATGGGGAGGAACCTGCAAATGCAGTGACGGTTAAATATTTTCAAAGAATGTGACAGAAAATAAATTAAAATGCAAGTGAAATTTGTTTTGTGGTAATTACAGTCTTTTAAGCTGTTTATTCTTAATGCTGGTGTATTAGTTAGCCATTGTAAGAGTAAGTCTAGAGCAATCAGAAAATACACTTATCTGGCATCTACCAATCCCCATTGGTGCCAGATACCAAGAGTACACTGTACTGAATTAACTGGAGGAACATATCAGATGGAACCATCATCATCTGTAACATCTCCATTCCTTCACTAGGCCTGGGTACAAATTCCAGAACCCCTTACTCAATAGTCATCCTACACACTGCTTTATCTTTATTTTCAAGAGAAATTAATGATCGGCAACAAATGAGAAAAATCATAATTACCTCTATCTGTGGTTAAAATATTGATGAATAATTAGCCATGGCAAAGTCTACCTGATAACATATTATTTGATTTGGTCCTGCAGTCAATTAATGTCCATTGTGTATCACCATTAAACTTTTACCAGTTTTAAATTCTTCAGGATCTTTAAATTTCTGATGTGTCTGTGGAACAGTACAACAGAGAATGGTGCAGGATATTTGCAGATGGAGAAAAGGGGGAAAGACAAAGGGCAATGATAAAAGTTATTGAAAAGAGTGGTGAAAACTATTGATACGAAGCAAAATGTCGTTTACCATTCTCAGCCAAAGCAGCAGCCACTTCATTCTGGGTGGAATAAATGTTACAGGCTGCCCACCTGCACTGTGCTCCAAGGGCAGCAAGCGTCTCCATCAGTACCTGCAGCAACAAAAATGAACAAAAGACTAAAGGGAAAATCTGTCACATTAGAATCCATGTTTTGAAGTTTACCTTAAATAATACTTCCTCAAATAAACTTGAAAATAGAATGTAAAATAATTTATCTAAATTACTCTAAATTGATGGAGGCAGTTAGAGTAGTTGAGTGCTGATTGCAGGATGAGGGAGGTCAGGGACACCACCAATGTTCCTGATGACTACACCTGTAAAAGGTGCATCCATTTGCAACTCATGGAAGGCCAGGTTAGGGAACTGGAGTTGCAGCTGGATGAACTGCAGATCTTAAGGGAGGCAGTGGCAGTCACCCCCAACAGTCAGGAGTCAGGGAAATGGGTGACTGTGAGGAAAGGGAAAGAGGGGAGAAAGGCAGTAGAGTACCCCTGTGGCCATTCCCCTCAACAAGTATACTGCTTTGGATGCTGTTGGGGGAGGACGATCAACAAGGGACAAGTCATGGAAGTCAGGTCTCTGCCACAGGGGCTGGACCCTTGGCTCAGATGGGAAGAGAAAAAAAAAGTAAGGCTTTTGCAGTTGGGGACTCACTGGTTAGGGAAGCAGATAAGAGGTTTACTGGACTAGATCGGGGATCTCGGTTGGTATGTTGCCTCCAAGGTGCCAGGGTCAGGGATATCTTTGATCGAGTCCACAGCATTCTGGAGGGGGAGGGTGAAGTCATGGTCCATGTGAGGACCAATGACGTAGTTAGAAGTGGGGATGAGGTCCTGAAAAGGGATTACATATTAGGGAAGAAGTTGAAAAGCAGGACCTCAAGGGTGGCAATCTCAGGATTGCCGCCTGTGCCAAAAGCTAGTGAGGGGAGAAATAGGAAGTTATGAAGGATGAATGCGTGGCTCAGGAGCTGGTGCAGAGGTTTAGATTTCTGGATCATTGGGATCTCTTCTAAGGCAAGTCTAACCTGTACAAAAGGGATAGACTGCACTTGAACTGGAGGGGGGGGCCCAATATTCTGGAGGGGGGCCCAATATCCTGGCGGGCAGGTTTGCAAGAGCTGTTGGGGAGAAGTTAAACTAGTTTGGCAGGGGGGGAGAGAATCAGAATGAGAGTACAGAGAGTAGGGAGGAGGAACATCTAGATTGGAAGGGAACAGAACATAAAGGTAGTTGGTAACAAAAGGAGTATATGTGGAGGACAGTCTCTCAAGTGCATATATTTTAATGCAAGGAGCATTGTAAATAAAGAGGATGAGGTTAAGTCATGGATGGCCACATGGAAATATGATATTATGGCGATCAGTGAAACTTAGATGCAGGAAGAACAATGTTTAGCAATTAAATATTCCAGGATTCTGTTGTTTTAGGCATGATAGAACAGGGAGGTTAAAAGGTGGAGGAGTTGCATTGCTTATTAGAGAGATTATAGCAGTGCTGTGGCAGGATGGTTTGATGGGATCGTCCAGCGAGGCTATTTGGGTAAAATTGAGGAATGGCAGAGGCATGAATACATTAATGGGAGTATATTGTACACCACAAAATGGGCTGAGGGAATTAGAAGAGTAAATTTGTAAGGAGATTGCGTACATGTGTAATAAACACAAGCTGAAACTTGTGGAAGATTTCAACTTTCCAAACATTAACTGGGACACCCATACAGTAAGAGGGCTGGATGAGGTAGAATTTGTTAGGTGTGTTCAGGAAAGTTTTCTTTATCAATATGAAGAGGAATGGACTCAAGAGGGGGCAGTATTGGATCTCCTCTTAGGGATCAAGATAGATCAGGTGATAGAGGTTTGTGTTGGAGATCAGTTTGAGTTTAGTGATCACAATCCTATTTGTTTCAAGCTAGAGATGGAAAAAAATAGAGGTGGGCCAAAGGTTGAGATTCTCGACTGGAAAAAAGCAAATTTTGAGGGGATGAGAAAAGATTTGGAGGGTGTGGATTTAGATGTAATTTTCAGGGAAGAATGTAGCTGATAAATGAAGGATATTCAAAGGAGAAGTTCTGAGAGGGCAGAGTCGGTCTGTCCCCAAGAAGATAAAAGGAAAGGTTAGAAACTTGTAGGGAGCCTTGGTTTTCAAAAGATATTGGGAACTTGGTTCGGAGGAAAAGGGTTGTGTACAACAGGTATAAACAGCAAGGAAGGGATGAACTGCTTGAGGAATACAAGGAGTGTCAAAAAATCTTAAAGAAATTAGAAAGGCTAAAAGGAGATATGAAGCTGCTTTGGGAGGCAAAGTAAAAATTAATCCAAAGGGTTTCGATAGGTACATTAAAAAAGAATAGTGAGGGACAAAATTGGACCCCCTTGAAGATGAGGAGGATAGGCTCCATGAGAAGCCAGAGGAGATGGGTGAAATTTAAAACAATTTTTTTCTTCATTATTCACTGAGAATATTGAGCCAGGTAAAGTGAATGGAACTCATGGATAATATAAGAATTAATGAGGAGCTGGTGTTGGCTATACTGAAAAAGATCAAGGTGGATAAATCTTCAGGTCCTGACAAAATATTCCCAGGGACCCTGAGGGAGGTTAGTGAACAAATAGTGGGGGCATTGACAGAAATATTCAAAATGTCACTGGCCACAGAGGAAGTGCCAGAGGATCAGAGGGCGGCTCATGTTGTTCTGCTGTTCATAAGAAAAATCCAAAAGTTAATTATAGACCTGGACGTCTGATGTCAGTGATGGGTAAATTAATGGGAAAGACAGGGATTGATTCTGAATAGTCAGCATGGTTTTGTACATGGTAGATCATATCTAACAAATCTTTGAGTTTTTTGAGGTTACTAAAAAGGTTGATAAGGGAAAGGTGGTGGATGTTGTCTCTTTGGACTTTAGTAAGGCTTTTGATAAGGTTCCCTATAAGAGGTTAGTAAGGAAAGTGGAAGCATTAGGTATTAATGATGAAGTAGTGAAATGTATTAAACACTGGGAGATGCCAGAGAGTAGTGGTGGAAAATTGTTTGTCGAATTGGAGGCTGGTGACGAATGGAGTGCCTCAGGGATTGGTACTGGGTCCATTGTTATATAATAATGATCTAGATGATAGAGTGGCACATTTGCAGATGAGACAAAGGTTGATGGTGTTGTGGACAGTGAGTTAGATTATCAAAGCTTACAGGGTGATTATAGGAAACTTAGAAGAGTGGACTGAAAGATGGCAGATGGAGTTTAATACTGATAAATGTGAGGCGCTACATTTTGTTAGGACTAATCAAAATAGGGCATACGTTAAATGGTAGACAATTGAGGAGTGCAGTAGAACAAAGGGATTTTGGAGCCATGGTACATAATTCTCTGAAAGTTGAATCACATGTGGATAGGGTGGTGAAGAAGGCATTTAGTATATTGGCTTTCATAAATCAGAATATAGAATACAGGAGTTGGGATGTGATGTTGAAATTGTATAAGGCATTGGTGAGGCCAAATTTGGAATATTCTGTGCCGTTTTGTCACTGAATTACAGGAAGGATATAAACAACATAGAGAGCGTGCAGAGGAGGTTGACAAGAATGTTGCCGGGGTTTCAGGGTTTGAGTTACAGGGAAAGGTTGAGCAGGCTGGGACTTTATTCCCTGGAGCATCGAAGGTTGAGGGGTGATTTGATAGAGGTATTCAAAATTATAAGGAGGTCAGATAGAATCAATGTGGATACGCTTTTTCCACTGAAAGTGGGGGGAAATTCAAACAAGAGGGCATGGTCTGAGATAAAAAGGGGAAAAGTTTAAGGGAAACATAAGGGGGAATTTCTTCATGCAGAAGATGGTGGGGGGTATGGAATGAACTTCCACCAGTGGTGGTAGAAGTGAGATCGATGTTAATATTCAAGGAAAGGTTGAATAGGTATATGAACAGGAGAAGTGTGGAGGGTTATGGGCCAAATGCGGGTCAGTGGGACTAGGTGGGAGAAGATGTTCTGCACGGACTAGTAGGGACAAAGTGGACTGTTTCTGTGCTGTAAATAATTTATATGGTTAAACGATTCTGCTTCAATCCTTTGCAGTATTTTGCTTTTTCTAAAGAGACAAACACATTTAATACCCCAGGATTAGGAGAGAAAGAGGTCACTATAAATTTTAGAGAAATCAATGCTGTTTTAAAAATGCATTCCTGTTCGGCTCCGAATCATGGGTCCTCTACCGGCATCACCTACGGCTCCTAGAACGCTTCCATCAGCGTTGTCTCCGCTCCATCCTCAACATTCATTGGAGCGACTTCATCCCTAACATCGAAGTACTCGAGATGGCAGAGGCCGACAGCATCGAATCCACGCTGCTGAAGATCCAACTGCGCTGGGTAGGTCATGTCTCCAGAATGGAGGACCATCGCCTTCCCAAGATCGTGTTATATGGCGAGCTCTCCACTGGCCACCGTGACAGAGGTGCACCAAAGAGGTACAAGGACTGCCTAAAGAAATCTCTTGGTGCCTGCCACATTGACCACCGCCAGTGGGCTGATCTCGCCTCAAACCATGCATCTTGGCGCCTCACAGTTCGGCGGGCAGCAACCTCCTTTGAAGAAGACCGCAGAGCCCACCTCACTGCCAAAAGACAAAGGAGGAAAAACCCAACACCCAACCCCAACCAACCAATTTTCCCCTGCAACCGTGTCTGCCTGTCCCGCATCGGACTTGTCAGCCACAAACGAGCCTGCGGCTGACGTGGACATTTACCCCTCCATAAATCTTCGTCTGCGAAGCCAAGCCAAAGAAAAGTAATGGTATATTTCAATAACAAAATGAAAAAGGTTGTTCTACTCATGATTATTTAAATTTTCCTGACAAAGAACTTGGATAAAATAGGAAATCATAAAAATCTAGTTTTTATTCCTGCAATATCAAAATAGAAGGTGTGTAATTTAACATCCAGAAAAGTCTTCATTTATTATCAGAACTCTTCCATCAATGGCCTCTGGGGTCAAACAAAGAACCATTGTGGGTGACCTTTCAATTTTCAATTGAAATATATTCCTCACCTCCCCCCCTCCCCCCCCCCAAACCAACTTTGAACAGTCTTCACCAAACAAGAAGAGTAACATCCTGTGGAAATAATAAGAGGGTTTAAGAACACATGTATTATTAAGCACAGCCACAAATAAGCAAGTTCTATGCACACTGCTGTAATGGGAGACTTTGCAAATACTCCCATCTCAAAAGCAGTTGAAAAGCAAAAATTCTAATTCTGCCTAAAAGGAAAGCGTGGATGTTGACATTGCAAATGCAGTTTCTAACAGCTCAGAAGTGCCATCTTCAGGAGACTGTGTGTTATAGCATTGTCCTCAAAGCAGATTAAATTTACGGCGTCCTGTAAAACACTATACAGTTAAAGTCCTAAAATCCAGATTTTTTGGCAGTATGTCTGTGGTGCTTAGGCAATGCATGCAAAATCCAAGAATTTTTGAGGTCCAGATTCTCGGGTGATTTGGATTTCTGACATTTGGATTTTTGGACTTTTACGGTATCACTGATAGATTATAGAAGAAAGTCAACTTGACTTTCAAAAAACTCACAATGTAAAAAAAAACACTAATAATTCAATCTGACAGAGAATTTAGAGGTGGCGGGGCCAAATGAAGGAAAACAGAAAGCAAATTATTGAGAACTCCTAACCCCTGCCACTTCAGGCTCATTTCTCAATTTTTTGGGGTACACATTCACAAACTTCCTAATCAAAAACGTACATGGGATTAAAGGAGCATGACATACTGGAGAAGATTTTTAGCTTCAGTGCCAATATTTATTTCTCACGCTACATTATGGAAAGTTTTCATTTCAATGGGAAAGGACAAAATTGAAACTGGAGTTCTGGATAGTGAATTACAATACAGTCTGATTTTAATAACCAGGATTCTAAAGTTGGACACTCACCGCAGTCTGGGCTGTAATGTGAGTACAGCCAACTATCTTTGCTCCAGCCAATGGTTTTTCTCCTTGTGCTCGTTTTCTTAGAGCCATAAGTGCTGGCATCTCTGTTTCAAAATAAAAACAAGTGCAGAATGAGCAATGATCTTTATTTGTTCAGATGGTTGATTACACTTGAACTCCAATTTGCTCGTTTCTAATCTAGAGTTGTCATAAAGATAAAAGATTGAGAAACATGGCTAAACCACAAATGAAGATAACATTAGACTATATTAAATTCTATCAGATTTCCTTTATCTATTTAGCTTTAGTCATGGCTAAGAAATGTATAGTACTTACTTGGAAAGATAAAAATATATTAACTTTAGATAAGTGGTATTTGGAGATGAAATTTTGTTTGACTATGGAAATGATATCTTTTTCAATTCAGGATAAAATGTCTTTTTATAAGTTAAAGTGGACTCTGTTTTCTAATTATATGCATTTAAGTTTGATTTAAATATATGTTTAAGCATGATATTTTAGTATTGATAAAAAAAATTTTTGTTGTTAGAATTTTTTTTTAGGTTAAGTTTTATCTCTTTTTTTGTAAGTGGGTATTTTTTTTCCATATATAATATTGTTAATTTTATTAACTCTTCACTCTTTATTGGGGGGGGGGGGGCTGGACTAATTTTAAGTTAGATTACTAATACTGTGTTACAATTAATGGGAGGGGGGTTATTTTGTGTAGTTTTCTGATGTAATATTGTAATCATACCATTTTAATTTTTTAAAATTTTTCTTTAAATGTAATCTCTATTGTATTCATGTTATAAAATTTTAAATAAAGTCTTCAACAGACTATATTAAATTCTGGAATATTTGAAATACAATATTCGACTGGCAAAGCCAAACTTGAGAGACACAAGTTTCTTAACACCAAGGAAGTTATCCCTTTCTCTCCTTTGCTGGAACAATGGGGATTCTTGGCTTTTTTTTCCAGCAAGTATCAGCTATGCAAGCATTTAGTTTCAAATCCAGATACATGGAGAAAATAGTCACACAAAAAAAAATGACCATAGACTTTGTTGGCCACTCAATGCCACCTTTTATCTAGATACCATTTACTTACAATATTCAGACGTGCAAATCCACCAAAAAAAAGGCAGGAAAA
This sequence comes from Narcine bancroftii, assembly GCF_036971445.1. Lineage (NCBI taxonomy): Eukaryota > Metazoa > Chordata > Chondrichthyes > Torpediniformes > Narcinidae > Narcine > Narcine bancroftii. Next base: position 11,074,966 of record NC_091481.1, read on the forward strand.
CCCAGGGCTGATAAGAGTGGATGAGGGAAATTCTTCTATCATAATTAATCAGGCAAAAACAAAAGAGATCATTGACCACTTTCTTGTTATCTGTTAATCCACTTACCTTCTTAGTAATTAAATCTGTGTCCCCATTCAAACTCTTAAAAACATGCAAGTACTCTACACTCACTATCCCAATCAATAATGTATTCCAGGCTTAGACTACTCTCTTGGAAAAGGAGAGCCATTTAATAACCATCCAATCAAATGCTATTTTCTTTTTACTCAGTTTAAATGTCCTATGTTGTCTCCAATCGGTTAAACTGGAATAATCTATTGACATCATTTTTCATCAAGAATGCAAGCCTTGTCAAGCTGATAGCATTAAAGTCCATGCCAAATGTTTTTGGCTTTGAATTCTCTTTTAGTTGAATCTGAATGAAAGAAAGGCTTGGGATCACAATAATCATGGGAGTTGGCTTTCATGCTGTCTCTCCTTGGTTTTTCAGGTGGATTTTTTTTTGGAGAGTAGCATTTCAACAAAAACTTTGGTCAAAAAAAAAATCATTTATTATATTTCAAGAAACTAGCTCAGAATGATGTAAATTAATAAAGTGCACTGGTAATAAGGTACAATCTCTCACCTTGTTCTGCGATTTCAATCTCCCTACGCCCAAAGTCTGCCTGTTTGATATTCTTGATGCAAAAGTCACTGCTGGCCTTTGAATTTTTCTGCTGCTTATCACGAGGTGATGTTTCATCATCTGAGCTATCTGTGTATGATGCCGCTAGAGAATAAGGAGAATAATGAACAATTAGCAGACAAAAAAAAGACACTTATCCTTCTCAAATGTTTTGTTTATTGGAGGGTTTCATTGGACTGTAAGGTCCATGTCAGCAGCAGGCCAAATAATCTTCTTCCCTACCTCATTGCCTTTCTGAAATATTCTCCCTCAACTCTGGGATTCCTCTGGCTATAAATCTTAACAAAGAGGTATTTTACAGTACCCAGTGAACCTTCCAGCACAGTTTAGGGGCGTAGCAAGAAACCACAGCATCCAGAAACCTATGCGTTGACAGAGAAAAATTTCACACAGACAGCACTCAAGGTCAGGAGCCCTTTAGCTGTGAAGCACGAGCAATAAACTGCTGTGTAATCAAGCCATATTAGGCTGGGAAAGGAAGTAAATGGGTTATAAAATATTTCACAACCTCATTAATGTCACTGTTCAGATGAAGGAATACAAACAATTCTAAGAATACACTAGACCTTTCAAGATTAATTAGTCAATTATGCCCTTGTGCATGGGAAGTTTGACTGCTTGTGTCCTCTCTATTGACCTTCTTATTAATACTGCTTCATTCATGTAAATAAATGTGAATCTAGGTCTTGGAGAGTCACCATCAGCTGCATTTGATTCTCAAATGAGACAAGATGCAGGGTCTCGACCCGAAATGACAACAATTCCTTCCCTCCACCTTGACGTGCTATGCAACTCGCACAGTTCCTCCTGCAGTTTGAATTTTTTTTTTGTCTTGGATTCTCAAATATATTTCAGCAACTTTTTAAAAAAACTAAATTAAATATGCAAGCATCCAAAGGAAGGAGAGATTTGGAAAATGAAACCAATTTCTCAACTTTAACTTTTAAAAAAATGTCTTATTGCATTATAATTATTTAACTGAATAATTTACATTTATGTGCAAAGAAGTAAAATGGGTAAATTTTAAGTAAATGGTCAAAACGTGCACGTTTCGGGGAAGTGACCTTCCTATCAAATCCGATTCCCTTCTGGCGATACATTCTGAGGGGTGAACAGAATTCCTGAACTTCCATGACCTCCTCCACAGTAAATATAGATGACAATATTAATTTATTCCTGCGGCTCCTCACATAGATGACCATATTGGTCTTTAAGGGGACTTATACTCTCCCCAGCTACCTTTTTACTCTTAATACACTAATAGAACCTCTTGGGATCTTGTCTTCCAGTGTCCATTTGTGTCCTAGTTCTGCCCTCTAAATTTTCTTCTTGTCTGAAATACCTCAAGATCTAGCTCCCAAAAGCTGTCATATGTCTCCTTTTTCTCACCAAGGCCTCACTATCCCCACCCATCGGCATTCCCCAATTCCGACTGCGTTGCCCTTCACTTGATCTCAGTTTTAAAAGCTCCCCACTTGCCTGTCATCCCTTTACCTGTAAACAGCTTGTCCAATCAATTTGTTCAAAATTGGCCTTGCTCCAATTTAGGACTTAAACCTGTGCACCAGTCCTATCTTTTTCCATAACTATTCAAAAATTAATAGTCACTGGTCCTAAAATTCTCTCCTTCTAAAACTTCAGTCATTTGCTCTTCTTCACTCCTTAATACAAGGTCCAAATTCATAATCTCTCCAGCAGAGCTTTTATATGCAATTTAAGAACACTTTCCTGGACAGATCAGAAATTCCACCATGTCCAAGCCCTTTGCACTCTTTGCACTATGGGAGCCCCAGTCAATCTGAATGAATTTAAAATCACATATTATTGCCATATAATTCCTTCATCTATCTGCAATTCCCCATTTCTCTGTTTCCTACTGACCAATAATGTAATCCCACCAACAGGATCATCTCCTTCTCATTTCCAAGTTCTACCCATAGAGTCTTGCTGGACAATCCCCCAAGAATGTCTTCCTTCAGTTCTGCTGTCATGTTCTCCCCCAACCTAATCAAAAATGAAACTCCCCCCTTCCCTCTTACCTGCAATTCTATCAGGCCTGCAGCAAAGTTTATCCTGGAACATTGAGCAGCCAGTGTTATCCCTCCCTCAGCCAATTTCTGTCATACATCCAATTGGACGTTTCAGTGACACATTGATGGGGCTTGAAAATGGTGGAAGGATGTATTCCATGTACTCTATGTATTTTTTTCAAACCTGCCTCACTGGCAAAGTGAATTGATGGGTCCATTTGCAATTTTGCTAGAATATGGTAGCCATTTCAAAAATACATAATCACATTGGAGCCACACATTGCCATCATACCCAGTCTAGCCAAGTTCCTTTCTTAGAGGATATTAAAGAACCAATTAGGTGTTTAAAACAAACAATAGTTCTCCTGTTTTTAGCAATGACCATTTCTTTTTGATTTTAATCCAAATTATTAGCAGAATTGACATTTCATAGCATCTACTGTGGGATTTGAACTCTCGTCTCTGGATTGTGAGTTCAGATCTCTAGATTACTGTCCTATCATTTTACTGGCTATTGTAACTATGATTTTGCTGATCCAATTAATTTCCTGTCCAAGAATATCCATCCATGATATTGAAGCTGAGGAAATGTACCAATGGTAAAGACCATTGAATGTCAAGAGTAAGTGATTCGACATTTCTCAAGTCTGACTCTTCAGTTGCACGTTATACGTGCAACGACACAGGCCAAGTCTAAATATCATATTTTTCCCTTTTATGTCGAGGAAACGCAGTCCAAATGTAAACACAGATCAAGATACAAATCTAATGATCCACTGCCCTGTACAGCTCCCCATATAATATGGTATTTAAAGCAACAAAAGCAAAAACAAAAAAACTACAATATTGGAATTCTGAAATAAAAACAGAAAATACAAGGTCTAACAGCATCCAAAGAGAGAAACAGAGTCCATGTTTCAGGTCAAGAGCCCTTTCCAAGAACCGCATGAATGGAAGTAATATTCAGATAATGTTGATGAAATGGTTGCATTTATGTAAGAGAGTAGGAAAGGTGTGGGAGATGCAAACAAGTGATAAAAACTCAACAAGAACAGTGTTTCAGTTCCTATTTCATCCTCTGATATCAATATTCCCCTTCTTTCTATACATCTTATGCATTTCCTTAGGCGAATGGCTTTCCCCTCAGATTGTTGCCAATGGAATCCAAGAAGTGCTTTTCAAGGCCGCGGTCACAGCTTGTTTGAGATGTGTATTCCTTCTATTGTTTGTGCAAGGCTTCCGGAAGTCAATTGTGGAATGGCAAGTGCCAGCCAAGATACTCCATCTCTGTTCTGTGTTGTCATGAGAGAGATTCCTTTGAATCGGTGAGGCTGGTCTCACATTCCCCTTGGAAATTCTCATGTCCTACTCTTATATCTTGTGATGGAGCACTGGGTTGGGTTGTTTTTAGGTCCAGGATTCAGGCACATGGATGATATGTCCTCTCCATTAGACATGGTGGTGTATAATCAGTGCCACAGACATTTGGCCTGGAAGTAGTCACTGACATTAATTCACTCAGCCTGTCAATTAATTTAGGGTACTGCAGTGATAACATTGGCAATAATTCTCCTGCTCCTTGGAGATAACTATTGCTGCCAGTTCAAACAGGAGGGCATGGATCACTGCTGCTTGGGAGACAACAAGCTTATTGCTAGATTTGGTCTTGACCTTAGAATACTTCCTTCACACCGCCAGAAGTCTGTACTAGTACACTGGTGGGCAATTTTTGATGTTGTTGATGTTAACTATAAATGAAAGGACAATGGAAAATGTTCACATCTTCCAGGATCTTGTAATACAGAAATGTTGTGTGGGGATTGGGGCGGGGGAAATAATCAGGGTCCAGGTTCATCTTCTGGATGTTTCATACAAGACTCGTCTTCTTGTATGTTTCAGTGAAAGAGCTGATGATGTTTAGAGCTCATCCTCAAAACGTGTATTATCTTCACATTGTAAATGAATAATTAAAGTTGGAATGATCTTGGTTCTGGAGCAGCAATTCCCTGGGCAAATATTCACATTCTTAGATGAACATCAGGATCGTAAATGTACTGAAAAAGCTCAACTTGTGGCGACACACCACTAGGCAGGCGACTGGCTCCGCTTGTTATCCACGCGGCGGGGCAGCCGGCCAAAATGACACCATCGGGGGTTTCCCCTTCTCAGCACCGGGCTCAGAAGCCCGCGCGGGGGGGACCATGTGATGCCCAGGTGATGTCAGCACCCTACAGCGCGGTTCTCAGCCAGGTCTGGGCTGGGAGTACAAGTCCAGCCCGGCAGCCAGCTATAAACCAGTTTTCTGCTCACTGAGCTCAACCTGTCTGGTTGTGTATGTTCTTTCAGTAGCAGTGTAGCTGCCGCTACAATTGGTGACCCCGACTGGTTCAAACGTCTTTGAAACCAACATGAGCGAACCTGGGATCAGTGCTATAGCCGTCAAGCTGCCTGACTTCTGGGTTCAGGAGCTGGAGACCTGGTTTGGCCATGAGAAGGCTCAATTTCACCTCCACCAGATTTTGTCCGACACGACCAAATTTTACCATGTGGTTGCCACCCTGGACCAGGCCACCGCCAAAACGTGTGCTGCACCTCGTTCAGCAGCAACCCGGCAAAGACAAATACGGGACCATCAAGCAAGTACTCACTGGATTCTTTGGACTATCCAGGCGTCAGCGTGCTGCTCAGATGCTGCACCTCGATGCCTTGGGGGGCAGGTCCCTGGTGGAGCTGATGGACGAGATGTTCGCACTCATGGGTGATCACATCAACCGCCCACTCTTTGAGCAAATTTTACTTAACCATCTGCCCGACAACATCCGACCGTTACGGGCCCAAGAGAGCTTTTCTAACCTGAAGAAGGTTGCTCAGAAGGCCCAAGCGCTATGGCTCGACCGATTCCTGGAGGGTTCGGTGGTCCAGCAGGTCATGAGGCATGGGCATGACCACGCCAAGCTTGCCCCTAGCGCTGTAGTAGAACACCCGGCCCCTACAGGGGCCATCAAGAGCATAACCAGGGGCATGGCATCCATTCCAGGCCTCTGCTTCTACCACCAACACTGGGGAGCCAAGGCTCAGAAGTGTCATCAGCCCTGCTTGTTCCAGGGAAACGAGCAGGCCGGCCGCTGTTAATGGCTGCGGTGGCTGGTCAAGGACACAGGCTCCTCTACCTGCGGGACTCAGTCAGCGGCGGGCACTTTCTTGTCGACACTGGGGCCCAGATCAGCACCATCCCGGCCAAGGCCATCTAGTTCAGGAACCGACCTCGAGGATCTCCCCTCTGTGCAGCCAACACAACAGCGATCTGGACGTATGGGAACAAGACAGACCACTTCCAGATCGGCTGGCAAAAGTTCTCATGCAGGCTCACCATCTCGTCCTTTCCAACCGCCATCCTGGGTGCTGACTTCCTCCTTGCCCACGGCTTCCTGGTGGACATTCGAGGTAGGCGCCTGGTAGATGCCGGGACTTTCCAAGCCGTTCGCTTCGATGCTTCCTGCACAGAGCAGCCGCAGATGGCCAGAATCAGCACGCTCAGAGACGAGTTCCAGCAAGGCCTGGACGGGGCCACAGTTCTCCGCTGCCTCACCGTGCCACGGGGTGTTCCACCACATCCTCACCCAGGGTCCACAGGTTCACACCAAAGGCACGCCAGCTCCCGCCTAACAAGCTCCAGGTGGCGAAGGAAGAGTTTTCGCATCTGCTGGAGCTGGGGATCATTCGGCACTTCAACAGCCCGTGGGCCTCACTGTTCCACCTGGTCCCAAAAGCCTCCAGTGGCTGGCGCCCCTGCGGAGACTATCAACGGTTCAACGAGCGACAATTCCTGACCGTTACCCCATCCCTCACATCCAGGACTTTACGGCCAACCTGCACAGTGCGAGGGTTTTCTCCAAGGTTGACCTGGTGCGCGGATATCACCAAATTCCGGTGCACCCTGAGGACATACCCAAGACAGCCATCAGCACCCCTATCTGCTTGTTCAAATTCCTTCGCATGCCATTCAGGCTCAAAAATGCCATTCAGACCTTCCAGCGCCTCATGGAAGGGACCTGGATTTCGTCTTCATTTTCTTGGACGACATCCTCGTTGCCAGCAGGATTCAGGCGCAACACAAGGCCCATCTGCATGCCCTCTTCTCCCAGCTAGCCGACTTCAGCCTCACCATCAACCCAGCCAAATGCCAGTTCGGGAAAGAGTCCATGTAGTTCCTGGGCCATACCATCATGGCCGAAAGAGCCACGCCCGCCACTACGAAGGTCGCCGCCATCAAGGAGTTCCCACGCCCAGACCACCTCAAGGGGCTGCAGGAGTTCACGGGTATGGTCAACTTCTATAACCGATTCATCATGCAGCCGCTATTCGCCCACATCACAGCCAAGCACAAAATGCTCACCTGCAGTGCATTCGAAGCCACCAAGGATGCCCTCGCGAAGGCTACCATGCTCACGCACCCGCACACTAACCTGCATATGGCGCTCTCCATCAATACCTTTGCCACAGCCGTTGGACCAGCTTCTCCACCCACCAGAGCGCAAGAATAGCACCTTCGACCGTGAGTTACTGGGCATGTACGTGGGGGTGCAGCATTTCTGCTATTTTCTGGAGGGGAGGACTTTTACCATCTTCACTGACCATAAACCCCTCACTCAGGCGCTTGCGATGGCAAAGGATCCCTGGTTGGCCTGCCAGCAGCGTCACCTCTCCTTTGTGTCAGAGTTTACAACCAACGTTCGGCACAAGGCGGGGAAGGACAACGCGGTCTCATGATCGGCCATCTGCGCGCTGACACCCGGCCTCTACTTCGACCAGCTTGCCTGGGACCAGAAGTCTGACGAGGAGTCGCGAGTCTTCAGGACTGCGGTTCAGAGACCTCCTGACTCCTAGCGGTGAAGGTACCATCTTGTGTGATGTCTCCAATGGCACCATGCGGCCAGTGGTTCCCCAGCAGTGGCGCAGACAAGTCTTCCATCACATCCTCAACCTTTCGCACCCATCCTTCAGGTCCAAGGCCCAGATGGTGGCAGAGTGGTTCGTCTGGCATGGGCTGCAGAAGCAAATCGTGGGGTGGGCCAGAACATGCACCCATTGCCAGATGTCCAAGGTGCGCAGGTACACCAGGGCGCTTGTGCAAGAGTTCGAGCATGTCCGGGAACGGTTCAGCCACATTCACGTGGACATAGTTGGGCCCTTACCAGTTTCCTGGGGCAACCTTTACCTGTTCACAGTGGTAGACCGTACCACTCGTTGGCCTGAGGCTATCCCAATGCCGGACGCCTCCACTGACTCCTGCTTCCGAGCGCTGTGGCACGGTTGGGTCACCCGGTTTGGTGTTCCAAATCAGCTCACCTGCGATCGGTGTGCCCAGTTCACCTCTGCACTCTGGGCACAGCTCGGGGATAGAGCTACACCGCACCACAGCCTATAATCCGCAGGCCAATGGGCTGGTTGAGTGTCTGCACCGCCACCTTAAGTCTGCACTTATGGCCCGACTCACCGGTCCCGACTTGGTGGACGAACTGCCTTGGGTACTCCTTGGGCATGGAGGCGGGATCAGCTGAGCTGGTCTACGATGCACCGCTGGCACTGACCGGTGAGTTCATCAACGCGCCTCACAACCTCCAGCAGTCACCGCACAAGCTATTTCCCCACCTCCGGGCCCACTTGGACTCCTTCGCACCCCCAGACACGGCACACGGCCATCTTACATCCCCAACGAGTTGCACTCCGCAGAGTAAGTTTTTATTCGGCGGGGCCCGCCCACGGCCCCTCTGCAGAGAACTTACGAGGGGCCGTATAGGGTTGTCCAGCGTTTCGGGTGTACATTCACGCTGGACATCGGCAGCAGGCGGGAGCCGTTTACTGTGGACACGCTGAACCCAGCTCACCTCGACCCCACCGAACCAGTGATTGTGGCCCAGCCCAAGAAGCGAGGCCACCCAGCTAAAAAAGGATATTGGCGCCGGTTCTCAGGGGGGGGTGGGGGTGTGTGTGGGGGAATGCCTCTAGGCAGGCGAACCGGGCCCTCTTGTAATCCACGCGGTGGGGCAGCAGACCAAAATGACGCCGTCGGGGGTTTCCCCTTCTACTCAGCACCGGGTTCAGAAGCCCGCGCTGGGGGAACCACGTGATGCCCAAGTGATGTCAGCACCCCCCAGCGCAGTTCTCAGCCAGGTACAAGTCCAGCCCAGCAGACAGCAATAAACCAGATTTCTGCTCACTGAGCTCAACCTGTCTGGTTGTGTTCTTTCACTAGCAGTGTAGCTGCCGCTACAGACTAAAGATAAAGCGTGTCTTCAAGACTACTGCTGGAATGATGTTTGGCCCCTATGGCCTTCACTATAACAGGGGTCTCAGCCACTTCTGGGTATTCTGATCATCATTTCCCTGTTATACCTGACAAATTGTGTCAAATTCAGAATTGCATAGTTCCCAATGAAAATAAACACACATGGTTGGTTTTAGAGTCAGTCAGAATTATTCAGTATGTAAATAGACCCTTCAGACCAACTCAATCACACCATGTTGCTTTCCTGAGCTAGCCCTATTTAGCTTTGATAAATTAAAGGGAGCCTGCCAAATTACATTATCTGGATGTTCCCTGCTCAAATAGCAATCAGAGGCATTACTACTCCCCATTTTATGTTCAAAAAGATGGTCCTTTATTCCTTTCTAAAGATTGTAAGACGTATCACTGGATTTGTGATTTGCATTCCAAGTTTCTCCACTGCTGTGACCCTGCAAAGCTAAAGGAGTTTGAGGAATGGCTGCTGCAATTGTCCCACAAGGTTGAGTAGGCTGCAAGAGGCAATTTGACTTCAGGTGGCAGATCCTGAATTCCTGCCCTTGGAATGTTCTAAAGCTCTTTTGAAAACTCAATGCTGTCCAAATTTTTAAATCTACAAAAATAAAAATGAAATATACACATTGTTTTTTTATTAAACTATGATCAGTGATTCTGGCTCACCTCTACGTTAAGGCAAGAGCCTGAATACAAAATGATCATTCCTTAGACTTGGGGACAAGTCAAGCACAGAGAAGAAGATCAAATATGATAGCACTTAGCCTTCAGCTTATATCTAACTTCTGCATCACAATGTTGAAATCAGAGATGAGCTAACCTGCAAGCTAATGTTACTGGTGCAGGAAAAAATATTTCAGCTCAGAAATTAGGATCAACAGGTTTAAAGAACACTTAAATATAACCTAGCAGCCAAAGAAAATCTCCTCAGTTCGTAGTGTCATCAATAAGGAGGAAAACAAAGACCTTTGGTCTTGAAATTACAAATGTTATTGTTTCATATAAAATTAAATAGCAAGGTAAAGGAGATTACTGCACGTTATAAAAATAGACAATGTAGTGAAATTTTGCCATCCTTGATCCAAGTAAAAATGCTTTATCTACAACTTTAGCATTCAGATACTAATCACTTGTTTTAGTATGGGGCTGTCCTTCTTCTAAGATAGCAATTTGGCATCCCATTTGTAAATAAAATCCTCTGCCATCTTCTTGCCCACCGTGCAGATCAATTTGTGCCCAGGGTGGTACACCTCCTCCCTGAAAGAGAGGCGATGTATCTCAACTGAGCTGCCCAATAATAATTTTTGAAGTCTGGCATTCTCAATTTGCCAAGACCATAGTCCCATGTTAATTTTTCCATAGAGACCCATGGCACCTTACCACTCCAGAGAAATCTTCTAACCTTAAGTAGCAGCTGTTTTAAAAAAATCCCAGGGCAACAGCACAGGCAATGTTTGAAAAAGATACTGGAATCTTGGCAACACATTCATTTTGATGCAGTTAACCCTGCCCACCAATGTTATGGGCAGGGACATCCACCTCTTTAGGTCCTCTCAACTTTCTCCAGCAAGGGGGCTTAGTTTAATTTGTACAGATTATTCAAGTTACCATCAATATTAACTCCTAGGTATTTGATCCCCTCTTGTGGCCACTTTAAATTACTATTTTCTTTAAATTGACTATAATTACCCTCAGTGAGTGGCATCACCTTGCTCTTTTCCCAATTGATCATGTGCCCAGAAAGTTTCCCATAGTCCTCCAGTATCACATGCAGCCAAGGCAGAGAATTCACAGGGTCTGTCAGATATATCAGTGTCATCAACAAATAAGTTAATTTTGTGCTCCTCCTGGCCCACTCCATAACCTTTAATATCTGGATCCTGACGAACGGCCTCCACCAGAGGTTCCATTGCCAGCACAAAGAGAGCTGGTGGCATCAGGCACCCTTGTCTACTAGATCTAGTAAGTGGGAAAGCTGGCCAAACTTGCCCATTGTTTACAACTTTCGCCTTGGACACACAGTATAATGTCCTGATCAATTTTGAAAAGTCGGTCCTAATCCCGCCTTCTCCAGCACCTTAAAAATTCCCACTCCAGTCTGTCAAAGCCTTATCTGCATCAAAGGAAATGGGCAATCCCCTCTCATTTCTAGATTGTGCCAGATGTATTACATTCATCAGTCTGCTAATATTGTCCGCTGCTTGACTCTCCTGCACAAAGCCTGCCTGGTCTTTGTTTATCAATTTTGGCAAATGCAATGCCAATCGGTTTGCCAGGGCTTTGGCTAGGATCTTGTAATCAGTATTCAGCAGGGAAATTGGCCTACAAGAAGAGGGCATAAGTGGATCTTTACCCTTCTTCAAAATCGACATAAAAATCACCATTGTGAAAGATTGCGGGAGAGTCCATGTTTCCCTATCCTGGTCTACCACCTCTATATACAGAGGCATTAATAAGTCCTTAAATTCTCAATAGAGCGCACAAAATCAGTGAACCGGTGCGGACTCGAAAGGCCAACATGGCCTGTTTCCGCTCCGTAAATGGTTATTATGGTTAACTCAGGCAGGAATCCATTCCCCACCTCACTCCCCCCATACCCCCACTCCAGAGACTTGCCTGCTTGTAGCGCACTCAATGCTTTACCCAGCTCTTCCTCTGCAAAAGGAAGATTAAACCTGTCTGTTCCTCCGGATTCAGGTGTGGGAGATCTCATCTAGTCAGGAACTCATCCATTTGATTGGGATCCACAGTAAATTGAGATTTATACAATCCTTCATAGAATTCCATGAAGGTCTCATTAATTTCCTTTGGTTTATACGAGACCTGGCCATTCCCCATTTGTATTGCATTAATTGTTCCAGAGGCTTGTTCTGCCCTCAATTGCCAAGCGAGGACTTTGTGAGCTCTCTCTCCCCCAACTCATAATACTTTTGGTCTAACAGGTTTCTTTGAAAGATAAACTGCCATCTGGAATAAGCTCAGCAACAAGAGTGTGCGAAAAATTATAACAATCTAAAAAAAATTGCTCATATTGCAAATAATTAGTTATTGGTCAGATAAGGATCACTAAATGTTAAAATAGGGAATTTGACATCAGCATCTCATTAGGTTCATGTGGTTTGACATAAGAGAAAGCAATTTCAGAGGGATGATTTATAAAGAACAAATATTCACTAATAATCCAGCTTACAATATTTTAACATATATTCTGAAGCAAAGATTTGCTACGATGACATCAGTTATGAGCCGATGGTAGTGACCCAATGACATTGTGCACTTTTCCTTCACTCAATGACACATCAATCAACAAGTCCCCAAAACAGAATTTTACACATTTCTGCATAATTTTAATATAAAGGTATACTGGTGGGACAAAAAACTAAAAAAAAAAGCAGTGATCTAGTTTGTCTCCTAAATTACAATGTGTTAACGTGAATCAGACAGCAGTGAAAATCCCATGACTTATCTCAGAGAAATAAATTTTTTTAGGAGGGGAAAAAATAAAATCTGAGGAAGTCTTTATTCATAAAAAACTTGGAAAATTACTAACAATGACAACAGCAGATTTCGTCTCCCTAAAGGTTCAACAGCCCATTAGTGTTCATTGTCCAAGATTAAGACGTCAAATGACCATTTAGGTGAGATACCAATGAACCACATGCTAGTATGTATTGAAATGGAGCAGAGATAAAAGGGAAACCCTTAGAATATTGATCTACAAGACTGTTTTGGTGCCATGAGTGGACAAACAAATAGCATCATAATTTTTAAGACAGTCATTGCACTGCTGTGCTATGCCAATTATTCTGTTCAATTAATACAGGTTAAATTTCCTCTAAAGGGCATCTGAAGTCATTGATTTATAGCATTTGATCTGTTATATTGCCATCAGCAGTTTCTAGTTATCCATCTCCCAAAAAGAAACAAAATTCAGACTCACTGCAGAAGGGAACTAGCTCATGGTTATTTATCTTCTCAACTGCAGAATGGTTTCCTCTCTGCCCTTTAAGATGCAATTGCAGCAGTTGAGTAAGTGTTTGCTGACTCATACCTGGCTCTATGAACAGCTTCAATTTTCCAAACTATTTCTACCAACTGCTTACCATTATTTTGATTAGACATACCCATCAGTTCTGGAGAGGAAGAAAAAAAAGAGAAGCTGGTTAGTTGCTAGTTCCATCACTGCAGAACGATGGTGAGATGCAAGCAGATTTGAATCAAGCAGCAAGTAATTGCTTGGAGGTTAATGCAATTCAGTGCAAGCTGTAGACTGTTTCCAGCAAAATTGCAGGCCAACAAATCCTTAATCATGAGAATAGATCCATTAATTGTATTTATGCAGAGGGTAGTTATTCCTAGACTTTCCTCTCCAAAGTACAGTATTAATACAACTGATTTATTTATTGATCTTTTGCATTGGCAATGCAATGCTGAAGAATTTATTTTAGATTATAACCAAGTCAAATGTTTTATTATGGAGATATCAGGCCATTTGTCAGCAATTTAAAAATCCAAAAGAGTGCTGGGAATCATTTGTCTCAAATTGAACTCATTCTATATTGATGCAGAAACAATTATGACTAGCTTTGTGGAGTAATATTTCAATATTCACCTATTACTTGTAATGTGAAGTGTCCCAAGGTACTGCACAAAACAGACTTAGAGTGGGGAGGGGGGAAATGGATGTCTAATTTGGAGCTTATCCAAAAACCCATTTTAAGAAAATGATTCATATTGTCAGAGTTTCATTAAAAGTACAATTAAAAACACCTGGTATCTTGAATTCAAGCAACTGGCAAAAAAAAATTAAATCAATGAGAATAAAATAATAGGTAAAAATACACAAGTTTAAAATTGTAAAAGTAAAATGTTTTCTGAACTAGCACATAAAACTTTGGTTAAGATAGGAGCAAATATTCAGCCAGTGGAGTGCCTTGGTCATGCTTTATTCATAGCAACTGTTTGAATCAAGTTGTGTGAAACAGCAATGGGATCGCCCAAGATGAAGAGCTGGTTAATACTACTTGCCATTGGGGGGGGGGGTGACACTCTTTAAAAGCCGCCTTATCCCTGTTTAGTGAGAATTCCCCGGTCGGGGGCTTTGATCTGTAAATTTGGGGAAGGGGTGGTGTTTATTATCTATAGTGTTGTTCCATCTTTCGGGCAGCTCCACAGAGGGGGAGAAACTCGCAGATGCAGTGACTGAAAATAAAGCAAAATGCTTTAAGGTTTAGATTCATGAAGTGAAGTTTGTTTTATTTGTCTTTTAAACTATTTATTCTCAATACAGGTACATTATTTAGAATTGTAAGAGTAAGTCTCAAGCAACTGAAAAATACACATATTTCCATCTGACAATCGCCAAAGGTGCCAGATACCAGGAGTTTTACTGTATTTGGGAGGCAACTCAAAAATATATTGAATAACAACTTTTAAATACAACTTTTTATAAAGGATGGATGGAAAAAGGAGCAATTCAGTTTGATCATTTACTCCTTGCCCTTTGCTCCAAGTGCTTCATCATTTATCGAGCTGTCTTCAAGGTTTCAATGATCACTGCCTGGTTTGGAGGGCATTCTGTTACAAATTTTGAACCAAATTACATGAATGAGCACTAGTGTTTCCCCTGAACATCGGACTCCATCATTCTTTTCAACTGTACCTTGCCTCTAAACTATGAAGTAACACTTATTAGAATATACTAGATAGTGCTATTGACTGGCAAGATATTAGTTTTATGTTGGAATTGTTCTTATAATTTGGGGAATTATGAAATGGACACATTTTCCAGCCATCCTCCTGGATAATATACCAAACACAAACCTGCCAGGAATAGCAGTCCAAAATTACTTAGATTTTTATCTCCCCAGAGCACCCTCTTTCAAGAGGCCCATGAAGGTCATTCATTCATTTCCCCCCCTCAGCAAGTGGCTGAGATCAAACTCAAATCAATAAGTGACCCTGAATTATATCCTGATAACCAAAACTTAGTGCTATTAGAGACACAAGAGACAACAGATGCGAGAATCCAGTGTCATTAATATGTTATCCACAACTGATATCAAGCGTCAACTGCTGCCGTATTTTGAATCACACACATAACCACAGTGCCATAGTCATGCCAAGATCAGTAGTTCAATCAATTTGTCTTTGCATTAATGCCACTATGAATATAAATTGGCAGAATCCAAACAAAATATTAATGGCACATACTTTTAAAAAAAAATTGCTCAATTTTTCTGTGAAGTTTAGAATCAAGCAAATCTGTGCATTTCTTTTCAACTTCTAAAAAAGGCAATGGGACATCACCTTCCATGCATTAATGGTGGCAGGCAGTGCACAAAGAGGCTGCAATCATTGATGTTGAAGTAATTGAGAAATTTCACTCAAAGTTTGACATGCAACTAAGGTTAGTGAGAGACTGGATGATGATTACTAGTCAAGATCATACATACATGAACAATGATAACTTTGGGCTTGACAAATGAGGAAAGGGATTGGGGTATTTGATGAACCAGTGGTGTTCATGAGTTTGTGTTATTTGTAACTATCCATCCACTTTCATGTGTATATTCATATTTAGGACATCTTACACTTTAAAGATATTTGCATTACTGCAAAACCCTCTGGGGCTTCAAATGAAAAGTTTGATTTTTCTTCTCATTATTCTCTGGAAGTTTGAGATTCCTGTGCAAGTCCAGAATTTCCTGAGCCTTTTCACTGGTGTCTGAGTGCACTCCAGTGTTGGACTTTCCTGCAGTTTTCTGGCAATTTTGTTGAAAAATTTGCTCTCCAATACCAAGCCAAGTTTGACCTGCTGAAAATTCTGTAGAGAAGATCAGTTTGAAACGAAGGAGGTAAATTTCAGTTAATTTGCATATTTTCTAATTAAATGAGCAAACTTAAATGTATTTAAAAGTTTTCCAATGTTTTAACAAGTTTTCCTGTTTTGTTATAATTTTTAATATATGAATGCCAGAAACTTTCATAGCTATTTAAATTCTTTAATAATTTTGACACCCAAGAAGTCAGAGGGTATTAGTTTGCCAGGTTTCATTGCTATGTTCAGACAGTCAGAACAGTCCTATAATATGGATGCCTTGGACAAAGTTGTTCCAGTTAATAGGCAGGACAAAGGAGGAGCTAAGTTACAGGTTAGGACTTTATTCCCTAGTGTCAGAGAATGAGGGGAGATTTAACAGAGATATAGTGGTCAAGATAGGTTAAATGAAAGCAGGTTCGCCCCCACCCCACCACCATTGAGGTTGGGTGAGACAAGAACTAGAGGACGGATTTAAGGTGAGAGTGAAGTGTTTAAAGGGAACATCTTCACTCAGAGGATGGTGAGTTGTGGAATGAGTTGTCAAAAGTGGTGGATGCATGTTTGACTGCAAAATTTTGGAACAATTTGTACAATTATATGGATGGGAGGGGTATGCAAGACTACAATCTGGGTGCAAGTCAATGGGACAAGCCGGAAAAATAATTTGGCATGGACTATACAAGTCGAAGGGCCCATTTCTGCAGTGTAGTGTTCTATGGTTCTTGTAATCGCCTACCTGAACTGTAGCTGTCCGTAGATGATTGTGAGATTGACCGAGAAAGCGAGCGACGACCTATTTTTGTTGGACGTTTGTTGAATTCTTGCTTCTGGTCAGCAAACTGGATCTGCTATTTATAAGAAAAATGGAAAGGGTATTTACTCTAGATTGGTTTTTAAAATGTGGGATAATTACTTTTCCTCAAAGGTTAATGGTAATGATGATGTTTATTGCCACATACATTGTACAATGTACACTTGCACCGAAATTTTTACTTGTTGCAAACAGGAACTTAGGGGGAAAAAAATCTAGAATAGCAAACTGAATTGAAGTGACAGTAAATATACAAGGTAGATAGTAAATATTCACAGTAATCCTAGTGCAAAAAAGTGACTTGAAATAGTACAGTAGACCATGATTAAATTAACAAGAGATGGTTCAAGTTTGATCGCTGTTGGAAATGGTTCTTGAACACAAGAGATGCTGATCTTCAGGCTCTATACCTTCTGCACAAAAGAAGAAGCGAGAAGAGGTGATGATATCATGATATTAGCTGGCTTCTTTTGGTTGGTAGTAACTCACGTAAATGTCTCCAGTGGATGGGAGGTCAGAGCCAGTGATTAAATGCCTACATTTCCTACCTTCTGTCACCTACTGCGTTCATGGGCATTCCAAAGTTTACTAAGCCGTACCTCTCACTCAAGCACATCTGGACTACGCTAACTCTCTATACACTGTGATTAGCCAGTCCTCCCTAACCAACCTCCAATTGGTTCACACGGCTGACAGATGACAAGAGGGACCAAATCATCCCAATTCTGACCTCCTCCAGTGGCTGCCAGAGTGGCTCAGAATCGACCAAACTGCTGCTATTTGCATACAAGGGCCTCAATGATCTTAAACCCCTGCCCCCCCCCCATCCCACTAGATCTCCAATATGCTTACGCCCGACTCCACTCCCAAGCGGCTCAGGTCAGCTACCACAGGATGCCTGGCTGTTCCATACGCTGTGCACAAAAGGGAGACTGGGCCTTCGAGGTTGCGGCCCCCCAAACTGTGGAACAGTATTTCCTTGACCATTAAACTAGCCCCCTTCTTCAACTGCTTTAATTCCTTGTTAAAAATGTACCTTCTGTCGTTATCAATCAACGTCTGAAACTCTTTGCACATTCCTAACCTCCAGCAGTGTTGCTCTATTCACTGCAATTGTGGTCTATTTATAACGACTTAATCCGTTGTTCTGTAAATAGTTGTACTAGTTTTGATCAATTGCCTTGGTTTGTTTAGCACTTTAGTCAATGCAAGTTGAAAAAGTGTGCTATATAAATAAAGAATGTGAACATGTATTATATTCAAATAATAGTGCGAGTTTCGACCACCATTCCCAAAACATTGAGGGGAAGGGTACAGGTCAATTTACCACTATTTTTATTCAGAATAATAGATTGATAATGCCCTTTTATTTCCAATTGACTCTAGAATTATACAGCAGAATTCATAGACCAGCAAGACTATTTTGTTTTATTTTCCCTACCAGCTAAATAAACCAAGAAGAAATCCTCAGTCAAATGAACCAATACTGTTACCAAGTTAGACAAAATTTCCAGGCATTAATTCAATGCTGATCATTTCTTCTCTTCCACCCCCCCCACCCCAAATTTCATGAAATTACGTAGATCTTCTCTTAAGCTAATGAACAATCACTGATATCTGTGGTGAAAAACAATTTTTTTTAAAAATGCCCCTCTTATTCTGTTGCCTCAGGTAATGTGCAAGGTCATACTTCTCAGCTTCCATTTCAACCTTGTAAAATACAGATGCTAAGGATCGAGGAATAAAAACAACCAGACTAACAGCCAGTAGAAAGAAATGGCAATAAATACACTGCAATTAGTTCAGAGACATTACATTGCATAATTCATTGACATAACAGATCTCCAATCTTGATAAATAAATAGCAAGTTCACAATTCCTATTTGTTGCCAAACTATAAGGTGAACAAACAATAATCTGCAGACAAACCAGTCACACAATAAATTTACAAACTGATCTTTACATAAAAAAATCCCCAAATAATGCATTGCATTGAGGATTTACTTTATTAGGGAAACCAAAAGGAAAATTATTCCAGAAGAGAATTCGAAATGTCAGGAGATGGATTAATAATATAGGATCAGAGTGAAAAGGGAACAGGATAGAAAATATTGGATAAAAATTGATTAGTTAGCGAGGTGAGTCCCACAACTCCAATAAGGTGGAGAAACTAAATTAATGAAATACAATGAACCAGCAGAGCAAGGATAGATGTATAGGGTCCTCTGCCAAGGAGAGAGGGGTGATGAGGAGGGGACAGCCGTGGTGCACAGCAGTTACAGATGATGCAAAACACATGTATTACAGAAGGTCAGGCAAGAAATCAACCTGTAGAAGACTTCATAATAAAAGTGTAGGAATGTTCTACAACACCAACAAAATACTGTATCTATACAAAATAGCTCTAGGTTAATCAATACAAGGCTCTACATCATCTCTGTCAACCCAAATGGAAAGGCATTTAGTTTGGGCTTTGTGCCAAATTATTGATAAAATTCAAACAGGATTTTAAATTTTATCGATATTCTAGCATTTAGAAATTTATTCTAAAGACGTCTGGCCTGCAACCAGATAGAGCAACAGCAAGGCTGGAGGTTAGAGTCTAAAATGGGAAACAACTCCTTATTATAATTATGTGGCGAATTGAATCTGCCATTCAATCAGTTCAACGAAAGTGCAAAAATTGTGCAAAAGATGCAACTACATTGAAACATACCTTAAATACAAGCAGACCACATTATTTAGAGTTCAAAATTAGAAGCTTCACAGCTAGCTGGTGAAGCAGCTCATATAGTCGATTGAAGTAATGAATATTTTATCACCAATGCACACAGACCAAATTGTGTCCTCGCGCATCTAGAGTTCTATTTGTGCAGATTTTGCAATTAATTCCAACAATACATACATTTACTATTTGGATCATAATTTCACCACTGCACAATATTTTCTCATTACACAGCAATCCTAAAGTAAATGCACAAAACACACACATACACGTACTATGAAGTTTTAAATAGGCTGCAGCGTCTTATGCAGCATTGACACTACTTTGGTTGTGTTGACGGATTACCTTTCAAGTGAGCACTCATTTATAAAGCAGCAAGGTAACATGGTTATAAACTTCAGCTTGGTACAATTGATAGCACCCCCTTGTACATCACAAATCAGAATGCAACAAGTTCAAGCCTCACTCAATAGTTTGAGTATATAATAAAGATTGAGTTGGCATGACACCATCCAGAGGCACTACTTCAAACAAGCTGTTAAATCACATGTATCAGGTGAACAAACACAGAAAAGGTTGATTATAGAACTAAAATTCAATGAAAAATATAATGAATCAATTGATTTGTTAAAGGTACATACAAACACTGGATGTAGCTACTGAAGGGAGGCTCTAGCCTGATTCAGCAAGATGGGTACATGCCATATTCTGGTAGATACAAACAAAAATTACAAGATAGTTTATTTCTTATTTTTTTTTTATTATGAATGTAAATATACGTGCTTTTAATTACCGAAAGGATGGATAAAATTTGATGGCTGAAATTAAAAATGTGGGTTTGAATTCTAAATACCCACAGAATAAAAACAAATAACTTAATTAGAAAGAGATGTAGCAAAATAATTGCTGGAATTAAGACATCACTTTCAGCCATAACATTTTGAAAGAGATATTCCAACAAGTACAAGAAGTTTGAATTATCACTGCAGCATAGCTTTAATCGTAAACATATTGTGTATTGAATGATCAACCTTGTGTATTGGATGAGTAGGGAAATTAGTAATACATTGTAATACGGGTATAAGCAGTCAGAAGATCCTGAAAGGGATAAAACTAAAAGAGCTAGATCAGATTTATTCCTTACTTAAAATGTTATCCAAATAATATTTCAAATTTGGGATAAACATGAATAGAACCAAGTATCTATTGTGCAAAATTAATAAATTCGAGATTAAAATTGGAAATTCAGAGCCTGAATCTAAAATTGTTTCTGGGACTAAAATAATATTGCTATCATAAAAAAATAACAAGTTATAAATGTCCAATATCTTTTCATACCACAATAAACTGTGTAGGTTGACACTGTACCATTTCCAAACATAACTACGAACATGCTCCAAAACGATCATCCTCAATCAGACATCAAACCATCTGAACAATTACAGCCAATCCAGCAGTGTCCCTTTATACCTGGGTAGAGGTTGAGCTGAACGTTCCATCTTCCCCTTTGTTTGCCAAAGTCTTCCTGTTGGACATTTCTGCATTGGGGAGTCTGGTTACCTGATCAACAATCAGTACGAGAGATACACTCACCCACTTCTCACTCAGTCTCAAATGCACTTTTAAAAAAAAAACTGACCACATAGTTTTCAGGACTTAGATTCGGTCAGCTTTTGAGGAAGCAAATTCCCAGGACAATCAACAAAGCTTATTGGCAAAAGAATTAATGAGGCAATTGTTCAGTTGTTAAATGGCTTTCAGTCTAAACAATTAATGACATTGTGCCATCCACATCCATGAGATCTTAATTGGAGGGAAACTTGCAAGATGATCAGCTACACGAGCACAAACTCAATAATTATGAATTTTATTCATGTGATAATATTTGCTTTAAAATAAAATTTAACTAGCTTTAAAAGCAGAGGCAAAATGTTATATTCCAGATAATTTTCCTCTATGAAATTACTTGTCCTATTAGTCTTGTAAAAATCAAAGTGATTACCAGTACACAGGTGGGAAAAAGATCCCACGAGTGGAAACACCTTTAAACTGTTTTAAATTTAGACATACATCATGGTTACAGACCATTTCAATTAATTATAAGTTGTGGTGCTTTAGTGCATAATTTCACTTACAGAATTAAAGGAGTTTTGGGGGAGGGGAAGGAAGAAAGAGAAGGGGAAATCTTGCATCCATCTCTCCAACAAAACAAACTGAACTGGAAAACTGAATTCATCCAATCCTTTGAAAAGAATGATTCTTTTGTTAACTGGAGAGGATTAGATTTCAGTAACCATGCCACACATTTTTTAGAATAAACAAGTGACCAGGATGCTGAGAATAAAAGTGGATAAAGCACAAACTAAGATTTCACTTTTTTTTGGATGCAGATTCTTAAGGAAGCATGGGCTGACAGCCATCCTATCCCCATCCGACCATCCCACACAGCAGACACGAGCACCAAACTATTCCAAAACAAGGGGGAATATGGCTGAATTAGAGTTCAATCGTCATAGTTAAAAGAAGCAGTGCTCCAGCTGACATCTGTGCATTTATTGGTTTTGTAATTGATGAATGAACTGATGTCAACAAGTGTCAAAAGTTTAGATTTTGAACCTTTGTGTTGTGGCCATTAAATAACATACCCCCAGAGACTTGACATGGGTTATACAATGGGTGGAATAGTTGGGGGTTTGAATGGGGGAAATGGACTCTCTTTTTCCTCAGACTTAATCAAGTCACCATTAAAGATGTACAATTCAAATATTGCTGTTGATTATATGCAAACCACTTTCAAAAATCTATGTTGCCAAAGATTTCTTGATCGACCATAATTTCTACAAGTTTTTGGTGCAGTCATGATCAAATTATTTCCAATCTACAATTACAGTTTACCAACTATGATGGATGGGCATACATCAAACATACACTATAAAATTCAGCCATGAAACTTGCAGCATTTTGTATAATCCACTTGATCTTGCACAATTATGAGCACAACATTGGATGCCAAGCTTCTATGGAGCCAACACTTAAACAAAGGTTGATGCTTTCGGGAGAAATCAGCAAGAAAAACCCCTAAAACTCCATCTTTGGAGTTATTCCTCCAAACAAATCCACAACCAATATTTTCATCAGGCAGTGACATCCTTACATGTCCCTGCTCTTTTAGGAATGACCTTAACTGTTCCAAAGATAGCCAAAGACATGTATAAAAGGAAGCCTAAAGTTAACTGTTCATCTTAAAACATACAAATGCAATAATGTGCAGAGATGCCATGAACCTTTAACACTGGAATTTTTAAGTGCTGACTACTTTATGCAATTTTCTCCATTGGGAAATATAAATTAATATATTCGACTATGTGTTTAATACAATCTCACACAAAAGCAACGGAAAACTTATTTGACACACTTGGGAAGTCTCCCAACAGAATTAGATGTAGTAATTACCACCTCTGAATCAGCAGAACTAAAGGTCATGAAACATGGACATACATAAATACTCATTATTATTGTTTATCCTAAGAAGCGCTCCATAGTGTAAGAGGCATACAGAGAGGGACACTAATTAGAGATAGTTTGGCTAGAGGCCCAAGAGAAGTGGAGGTTTATGAAGTGCAGGGCAGCGATGAAATAAGTAGTCCTGCTGTCTCACAGTAATAATCAAAACTGATCTCCAGTGTTGTCTGTATGGAATTTGTTCTCTCTGATGCTCTAGATTCCTCCTACAACCTGAAGACATGCTGGTTGATGGATTAATTGTTACTATAAATTGTTTAAAATGTAGATGGAAGGAAAATCATGGTAGCATTGATGGGCACGTGGAAAGAGTAAATAAGCAGAGAGAATTAGATTAATAAATAGAATTGCTCTGATTGCTGGGATAAACTAGATGGACCAAATGGCTGCCTGCAATGTTAAAAGGAAATAAATGAGAAGCATTCATTCCCCAGAGGTTTTAGGAAAGGAAGAAAGGGGAAGGGAATAAAGGAAAACTGCAAGGGGGTAGTGGCTGCTGTCAAACATCTTGTTTTTTTTGTCTTGAGAGTACAACTGTTATGCCATGATGAGATGTCATACAAGAAGTTTCATTTCAGAAGAACAGGAGATAGAAGTGGACAATAGTTAAAAGTTGATGCCAGGTCTGCAGATACTGTTGCCAGGCTAAACACACTAATATGGAAAAGTGATGCCATCTTCAGCTCAGAACAGGAGGCAATATTCTACTTATCCCTATAGAAAACACCAGTTAGTCTCAACACATTATTATCCATCATCAAATCTGCAATCAACTGGTGATCTCACATTTGAAAATTAAAGGGAATGCAATGAATGATAAAAATAGTTGTGTGCTTTTTTAAAACATACGGCAGAAAATATGCAATTTGCAAAAGCTATTTCAGGGTCAGGATGCCACAGACACTGATTATTTCTGCAATACATTTTCTTGGTCGATGTTGCATCTGGTTGATATTTCCCATTTGTAAAGACAAAACCACAATTAAAGTTTTGCCATCAAGCTTTTAGTGCAAATTAATAGCTGAAAAAACACTCCAGTTTTGAAAAGAACCTTGCATGCTCTCCCAAACATACCCAAAATTGAAATTGTATTCCTTAGTGAGATTCCATTTCAGTGCAATTTAGAAGGATAGAAGTAGGCCATCCACCCTGTACAACCTTTCATAACCTTTCATGGCTGATCTTTTTGTCTCAATCCCATATTCTTGCACTCTCCCAGACTTCACAATTTCTTTTACAGCTTGAAGTTTACCACTTCCTCAAGAATATTTAATGGCCTTCCCTTTTCTTCTTCTCAAAACCAAATATCTTGCCCTACTCTGAATCTCCTCAGCTCAGAGAAATGTGCATCCAGCCCACAGATATACATCATGAAAAGAAATGAACAGCACCAAGTCATGCAAAACAGGCTTCCATAATCTAAAGTTCCCAAATCCTTACAAATAATATGCTGGAGGAACTCAACAGATCACGGAGCATCCATGCTCAGTACAACATTTCGGGCCAGAAGAAAAGGTGATATCAAGTATATCAAAGTGGAAAGAAAAAGTGGTGGGGAGAGTGGAAGAAGTTAGTGAGGGCCTTGAACCAAT
The DNA here is from genome assembly GCF_036971445.1 of Narcine bancroftii. Classification (NCBI taxonomy): domain Eukaryota; kingdom Metazoa; phylum Chordata; class Chondrichthyes; order Torpediniformes; family Narcinidae; genus Narcine; species Narcine bancroftii. Next base: position 11,099,456 of record NC_091481.1, read on the forward strand.
AGGGTATTGGACAGAAGTGGGATTGATAGAGAGATAGCAGGCCACTGAGATGGAAGGGAAAAGTTACAGAGAAAAGCAGTCACTCCCTCTACCGGTCTCTCCACCTCAGCCACTTCCCAGCTTCTCCCTCTCCCCACCACCTCATTTTTTTCTTTCACCCTTGATATAGTTGATATCACCCTCCCTACTAAGGTCTCGATATCCATGGATGCTGCATGGACCAGTGAGTTCCTTCAGTATCTCATTGTTTGCTTAAGGTTCCAGCATCTGCAGCTATTGTGCTTCTCAAAAATCCTCAACTTTGGAGGAGTCACGTGATGGAGTAGTGGCCGGAGGGAGAATACCAACCCTCTCCAGAAAATAAGAAATAAAGTGAGGAAAATACAAAGTTCAAGAAACACAAAACATAACAAATAAGAGATAAAGTTGTAGAGAAAAGAAAATGGCACCCAAGAAGGAAAAAGTAAAAATGGGAAAAGAAGAAAAGACGCCGGAAGAGAAAGGAGAAGGCTTTACGCATGAAGAAAAGGGAGCTGTCGTGGAGAAGAGAGCTCGTTCTCCAAGGTTGGTGACGACCCCGCAGAGTTGCGACCCCCCGACCGCTGGACTGCACAAATACCTCTTTGAGGCAAACAAAAGTGCGCAGTCCACTCACTAAGGAAAAAGAGAACACTGACAGGAGGAAGGCCCAGCTGAGGAGCAAGCAAACACAGTGTGACTAGTTGAGGGATGCCCGACACCAGGGCTCTCAGCTGGAAGAAGAGGAAAGCGACAGGAAAGGGAGCGATAGGAAAGAAGAGCAGAAACAGGAGGCCCAACAGATGACTAGCCCAGAAGAGGACCAACAGCAAGAAGCCAACCAAGAAGCAGCCCAGCAAAGTGAGACAAGCAACTCATCAGGAAAATCAGAAGAGACACAGATACAAGGAAAAGAAGTAGAAGACACAAACACAGGTGCAGACACAGAAGAGGAAGAAGAAGACAAAGATCTGCACAGAGAAATAGGTAAAATAGTTGGCCAGAATAGAGATAAAAAAAATTTCAAGAACAAATGAGAGCATTAAAAGAATGGTTGACATAAGAATTTAGTGAAAAGAAAAATGAAAAGAATAGAAGAAAAAATGAGTAGAATAGAGCTGGTCATGTCAGAAATAAGGAAAAGATCAGAAAATGTGGAAGAACGAGAAACGGCCGTAGAAATGGAAGTGACTGACTTAAGAAGAAAATTGGAAGAAAGTGACAAAAAAGTTAAAGAGTCACAAGAGTTGTTAGCTCAGAATTATAGTAGGCAAAATAACAAAGATAGTGGGCATAAAGGAAGATGAAGAAGGTTTAAATATGAAAGAATTTATAAAAGAATTGTTCCCAAAGGTCCTGGGAATGACATAAATACAGGAAGGAATGGAAATAGAAAGGGCACACAGAACACTAGCTCCGAAACAACAGACACAGCAAAAACCAAGATCCGTTTTCGTAAAATTTCTGAGATGCACCTTTCTGGAAAGGGCAAGGAATAAACCATTGGAATACAAGGGTCAAAAAATATTTTTTTTACCCAGACATAAGTTTTGAACTCTTAAAGAAGAGGAAGGAGTTTAATACAGCAAAAATCGATCCTATGGAAAAAAGGTTATAAATTTATGTTAAGATATCCAGCTGTGCTTAAAATATTTATCCCTGGGGAGCAAAACAGACTGTTCTCGGATCCAGAGGAAGCACGAAAATTTGCAGAACGCCTACAGGACAGCAGAAGAGATGTAACAAGAACGAAGAATGGCAATAAAATACATATAAAGATGTAAAAATAATGTACAAGAACTAAAGAAGGGAAAGAAAAGGGAAGAAAGGAAGTAAAGGGGGAAAAAAGAGGGTGAGCTTTGTTATATTTGAAGAAAAATGTCTTTTCTGGAGGGGGTTGGGTGGGAGAGAATAACCGTCACTGCGAAATCAGTTGATACTTGCGAGTGGGTTCGCAATCCAATTGGAGAGGGGAGTTGTGATTGCCCGGCAAGGAATAAGGGGCAACTCAGAGTGGGGGGGAATATTAGATGTGGGAGTTGTTGAAGTATTTTATGTTTTAAAGGTGTTGTCATGCATTGAGTTCAAAAAGGGAAAACTGAGAGATGAAAATGGAGAAAAGGGGGTTAGTGGTGGTGAGGAAGCAAAAATGAGGTGTAAACATGATAGGAGATGGCCATATTGAACTATATGACTATAAATACTAATAGAATACATAACCAAATTAAATGAAAAAGGCTATTAAATTTACTGAAAAAAGAAAAAAATAGATATAGCATTTGTGCAGGAAACGCATCCAACTGAAGTGGAACATAATAAATTAAGGAGAGACTGGGTAGGACATGTAGCAGCAACATACAATTCAAAAGATAGAGGTGTAGCTATATTAATAAATAAAAATGTACCAATCAAAATAAAGGAGGAAATAATAGATCCAACAGGGAGGAATGTAATGATAAAGTGTCAGATATATTCAGAATTTTGGAATTTGATCAATATATATGCGCCTAATGAAGAGGATCAAAAGTTTATGCAAGATATTTTTTTGAAGATTGTAGATACGCAGGGGAATATATTGATAGGAGGGGATTTTAACCTTAATTTGGATCCAATGTTGGATAAAACTGGACAAAAGACAAGCAAAAAGAATAAAGTGGCCAAATTTATGGTTAAATCAATGCAGGAAATTAAACTTATGGATATATGGAGGAGGCAGCACCCAAGGAAGAAGGAATATTCATATTACTCGAGTAGGCATAAAACATACTCAAGGATTGATACGTTTTTGTTGTCAACCCATATTCAAGGGAGAGTTAGGAAAATTGAATATAAAGCTAGATTGCTATCTGTTAATAGCAATAGAACTGGAGGACATCCCACCAAGAACATATAGATGGAGATTAAACTCCATGCTACTTAAAAGAAGGGAATTTAGATAATTTATTGAACGCCAAATTAAAATGTACTTTGAAATAAATACGGAATCAGTGAAAGCCAAATTTATATTATGGGATGCAATGAAAGCCTTCATTAGAGGGCAGATAATAAGTTATGTAACTAAGATGGAAAAGAACTATAATTGGGAAATAGAAAAGTTGGAAAGGGAGATAGTCAGTACAGAAAAAGAACTAGCAACAAGAACTAACAAAAAGAGAATTGGCAGACAAAAAATAAAAAAATCCTCAACTTGAATTGCTGCTATTCAGCCTCAAACTTTGTTCTTTCCCTCAGATCACATGGGATTGTGATGATCTCATGTCCATGAGAGTACTTATCAAATAATTTAATCCATGTTGGCCCCAAATACATTATCCCTTACCAATCCCAACTCCTTAAAAAAAAAATTCAATCCAATCACACATGACCATCCCATATTAACAAAATTAGACTGGTAATTGGTTCTGAATGTCTCTTAGAAATGTTTTCTAACATTTTGTCCACCATGGTCAGGCAGACTGACTTATTTTTGGTCAAGACTAATCCCCTCTCTTTAAAAAAAAAGAAATTGATTCACAATGTAATCCCTAAAAAAAAAATCATAATCTCTGCCATTTTCTTCCTTGCTGATCTAAACTGCCCAAGATTTGTTTTCATCCAGGTCACCATTCATCCATTTTTAATGATGAAATCCTTCACATCTGGTCTTTTATTCTCATCATGTATCTTCCTCCCTTCACTGAAATTTTTGTGTTATCCCCATCTTTTATGAAGACACTTGGAAACTATTCATTCAGAACCATACCCTAGAAATAATACTTCATACATCATTTATCTTATTAGTCTCCAAAAAGCTTACACATGTTTAACAGGAAGATTTAAGTTTCAAATATATCATGCAGCCTTAGTTTGGATAATTGTCTTTAATTTCTGAACATTTTAAAATTCTTTGTATTGTCAGATTAAAAGCCCAGACACCATAAAATTCAGGCAGATCAGCACATTTCTTGCAAGAGGCAATCACAAATATGAGAGGTAATAAATAGAATTTCCCAACATTTTTAGACTTCAGCCTCCATGTGGATCAATTAAGCTTATCCAATGATTGGAAAGTTGCAGGGTACCCACAAATCAGGATACCATGAAGCCCATGTATTTTTTTTAATGTAAGAACCAGTTTGGAGGATTACCAAGCGATTCCAGAGCTAATTAAACAAATGCAAGATGTCCTCGGATTGGAAACTCCACAACCTAATGAAATGATGATGAGTGAAAATAATATCAATCTAGCAACTTGCTTGGTGACTATGTCACATAGCTGTCTTGACAGAGCTAAAGAATCTGTGGTCCAAATATTCAAGGGTTCACCATATAGAGAGCTAAAAGTAGATATAAACTTATCAAGGGCAGAAACAATTGGACATCCTGAAAGGGGATCAAAAGAATTCCTCAACCAAGATTCTTTCCTCAACATATCAGACAGGGAATTATCTAGCCCAGCCTCACCAGCACCTCAGACTAACAAGTTGTCACAAAGACCATGTGCCAATTAAAAAGCAGCAAGGCAATTAAATTTTACATTTAGACATACAACACGGTGATGGGCCATTTCATCCCACAAATCCATGCCACCCAATTAGCCTACACCCCGATAAATTTTGAACGGTGGGAGGAAACCAGAGCTCCCGAGGGAACCCCACGCAGTCACTGGGAGAACATGAAAACTCTTTACAGATAGAGGAGGATTCAAACCCAGGTCCCAATCACTGGTGCTGAAAAGGCATTACGCTAAAAGCTACACTAACTGTGCATGGCATGGGTCCGTTTTAAAACGTGGTGAGAGAGTAAGTCAAGTCACAAATCTGGAATTGTCACTTTTGAAGAAGAGGTCTGAGAAACTCAGTAACACCACAATCAAAAACTGATTAATGCAGCTGTATGCCCAAGGTCATTATCAGGGCTTTCCTCACCTCAGAACATGATACACAATGCACGTGATATTCATTGGGGTTACACAGAGGAGGCTCTCATTTTGGCATTCTCTACATCAGAGAGACTGGACACAGATTTGGTCATTCTTTTATTGAGCACTTTTGCTCTGTCCACTGCAATAACAGTGCCCAACCATTTTAATTCCACACACCATTCTCACACTGGTACCTATCCATGGCTTCAAGCACTGCCAAACAGAGGCCAACTGCAAATTGGAACAACAACAACAGCCAATATTCCTTCTGGGCACTTTCAAGCAGACAGCATTAACATCAACTTCTCTGGCTTCCATTAACTGCTCCCCTGAGTCTCTCTCTTTCCTTATCTCTGTCTTTCCTTCAGCTCCCCATCCCCTTTCCATTCAGAGATACCCCCTTTTCTTTCCATTCAGAGCCCTTTATCACTCTGTTCCCCCCCCCCCCCACCTCTTCTACCCTCCCATTTATGATCTGCTAGCCCATTCTCCTCCTCCTGCCCATTCTTCCCTCCTCTCAACATTTTATTCAGGTCCCTGGCTGCTTTTTGCTCCTATCTTGATGAAAGGCTCAGGCTCAAAACATTGGTTACCCTTTTACTTTCTATAGGTGCTATGTGACCTGCTAAATTTCTCAAGCGCCTTTGTGAACTGTGCATGATGTTCATTGCCCGTCAACATCCTGGAGAAATCCAGGAAACAGCAAAGTTGTTTTTTTGACTGTCAATCAAGGGAGACTATGGGGCATTTTATCTTGCAATGCTATTGTTGTCTAAACCATTTTCTCAGTCTTCATTAATCTAAAATGAGCATTTTGCTGGAGTTGAGCTGATTTACAGTAAAAACTGAAGACATTGATAACATTTACTTCAGTGCACCACAAAAATTTATGATCATGTGACGAGTGAAGAATCAAACTTCAATCCCAACACAAGCTCATGAATGACTGAATAGTGATCTGTTCTTCAGTATTCTTCGAAGATACCAACTGCTTACAGCAGTGCAGAGTGCATTGTGGAGGGTCATGTGACTTTCCAGTGAGCCCAAGATCAGAAGTAACCTCACTTGCCAATCAAGGGGTATATCTGCCCACCTGTGAGGCTGATGCATGATTGGCCTTTACAGCTGATGTGCAATTATTCCAGCAAGTCACATGAATGAGCCCTCCATTGAAAAGGTACACATGGAGCCTGCTCATGCTCTCTTGCAGCTGCCTCAAGACCATCACTGAAGTCCAGGCTGTTGGCCACAGGCGGGCCAACTGCAATAGGCCTGTTGCAGATCCCGAGGCAAGGTCAATACTGGAAAGCAGGTTAATTTGCTATACTTGTTAGTCGAAATTAATTTATTGTTCATTAGTGTGCTGTGCCTGTGGGTCGATGGGAATGCAAGGGTCAAACACACAAGACCCAATCAGGAGTTGAGAATGTTTAACAGCGATTTATTTTCACCCAATGTACAGTTATTTGTGTATTATTCCCGACCGGTCTGCGAGTGTGTGCCCTATCATGAGTTCCCCTGTGCATAAATAAAGACCACTGTTTGTCAATAACGCATCCAGCCTTGGTTCTCTTTGAACCCATTAAACCAATTCTGAACACAACAAGCAGGCACCTCAGAACACCACCAACATTGTTCCTTCAAAACCCTGCAAATTCCCAGCAAGATAAGCAAACAGAAACAATGAAGCCCTAATATTGGCTCAAAAGAGCAGGCCACTTTGCTTGTCAACCTAACACCAGATTCCCGAAACCTATACATTTCTCTATACCAAAATGGCAAGAGATGAGCAGGCGAACAAAAAAAAAGTGGAAATCAAAAACCTGGCAGCTATTTTTAATTTTATTTTCTGGTCCTTCACTGCTTGATAGGAGTACCCAGTTACCTGTACTCACATTTTGCCTCTTTATTATACCCATTGAAACTTTTGACAGGTGCTCCCTTTCCAGCATTAAAAAATAATCTTCATTATTAAATAAATACATATTTTCAATGTTATTTTTAATGATCATTTAAAGGCACCTTTAGGCGTAAAGATTTTTTTTTGTTAAAATAATTTGTACAAGTGATTCCCCTCGTTTTTGCATCAAATTTTTAAAATCTTTTCTTGTTTTATTAATGCATTTTTTTTCTCACCCATGCGTGAAGCGTGCAATGGGAGGACCCAAGTTTGCGACTCCAACACAGACTATGGTTTCCTTGATTCCTTTGATTGTTTCGTAGCATCATGGAGCTTTTTCCACAAGAATCACTTGCCAGAGTGGACATACATAATGTGCCTAGAAAATTAGAAAAGACCACTGGGCATGAGAGAAAAAAAAATCAGTTAGCCCATTCAGTGACTGTCATGTGCATTTAGTGATCATCTTCCCCCACCTCCCTCCAATTCAAAATTGTTTTGCTTTACTCAAAGATACATTTTACACTCAGCAACTTTTCTGTACAACTATATATTTCTCCTCTCCATGGTTCATTTCAAACTCTTTCCTCATTTTTCATAGAAGCAGTTACTCAAATTTTAATTTTGAACCATTAAGTTTTCAATCAACACCTTTCAGAAATTCTCTACAATTTGTACTATAATTTTTTTCATTTTGCTGAGCACTCCATAATTTTTCATTATCCAATTTTCAGTTTCCTTCCTATTTTCATCAATTTATCTTTCGTTCCTTATTGAATCTGGGCAACATTGGTAAAGCCAATATTAATGATGTATACATTTAATTTAGACATACAGCATGGTAACACATAACTCCGGCCCAAGACCCCATGCCACCCAAATACCCCAATCAACCTACAACCCACGTACATTTTGAAGGGTGGAAGGAAACTAGTGCACCCAGAGGAAAGCCGCACAGACACCAGGAGAACCTAGAAACTCCTTACCCACCATTAGTCCAAAACAAAGGGTCATCTTGATGAGAATTCTCTGAAGGTTGTTTAATAAGGAGTGTAAAATACTGCAAAAGGTAGTGGACACAGCCAGGGCATCACAAGCAAAACCCTCCCTGCTATCCAGAACATCCACAAGGAATGCTGCTGTCAGAGAGCAGCAGCAATCATCATCTCACTGCTGCCATCAGGAAAGCACAAGTCTCGCACAAGGAGGGGGGGGGGGTCGGGTCTCACCTTTTATCTGGAATCATCAGGATCGGACGTTTAGAATCTTCCAGATTTTGGAATCCTTTTGAAATGGCGGTCCATTTAAGCAAATGCGAGGTTAGGAGGCGCGGGTGGTTAAATTAATTTAGATAAAGACCATAATACATCACTCGCATATATTTTTTAATTTTAAAAGTAAAGCTTCAAAATAAAACTGGCTCAGGCATCTCAAACAGTGCAAATGCACTAAACGGACATTACAGCTCAAACATCGGGTCAGAATGAACTCTTTTTAAGACTTCTTCCTGCATTGTCCATTTCATTAAAAGACGTTTCTATCTAAGCAGTCTCTCTTCAATTGAATGAACAGCTCACTGATAAATGAACATTGTTCCATCCCACCAATGAACTGATTGTACATTTTAACCAGATCATCAATGGCCATTTTTTCACCTGTCCTCATCACTATTTTCTTCATGCTTGTCGTGATGCAACAGCATTTCAGCATCATTCAAGGAACGGGCAACGGGGCATCATTGTCAATTTTCAGCACTTCTTCAATGTCAGGTGCCTCTCATCTATTTACATTTTCTGCTGCAACACTTCTGGCATAGGCAATGAGGTTAGCAATCATCCTTCTCTCGTACCTGTGGGCTCACTTTCATCGAAAATTGATGACAGCCAAAGTCTAAGCCAATCATGTTTTAACATTGATTTAGTTACATTTCTCCATGCATTAACACTTGCAAAAATTGGATCCTTTAGAGTGAAAATTTTCAAGAAGTCTAATGCATACACCTCTCGACTGCATCGAGCATGCAGTTCAGAAAAAAAATATCTTGCAGTTTCTCTTCATTGAGTGTAAAATTCCTTGGTCGCAAGGCTGTATTAACATTAGGGGGAAAAGGTGAATGCCAAACACATTATTTCTCACAAGAATTTCAGCGGGGTGGGGGTGGGGGGAATGCACAGGCCAATTGTCTTGGAGCAATAAAATTTTGCAGTTTTCTTCCAGGCCAGCTTCCATACAATGTGCGCGAGCAGCTGGTACAAAGTGGTAATTGGTGAGATTTCTCATGCTACCTGTGCTTCTCTATTTGCATAATAGTGCAAAGTTAACCTTGTTACACCTTTAAAGCAGCGAGGATGTTGGCTTCTTTCAGTGTGTGCCTGCAACATTTGCACACCCAAGAACAGTCACCCTATCCTTAGGGTCCTTGAAACCTGATGATGCTTTTTCATAAGAAGTTGTTAATGTCTTTTAAGGAAGGTAACGCCAGTGGACAGCCATCTCATCTGCATTGTAAATTTGCTCTGGGCCAAGGTTTTGATCAGGTATCATTTCAGAAAATACATCTATGTAACATTCAGCTGCATCATAATTTGCAGAAGCATTTTCACCACAGATGTTAAGATTTTTTATATCGTGACACTTCGTAGATGTTTGCAGCTAACCATGTGAATATTCACACTCACCCTCAAGATTCAGTTCTTCGTAGAATTTGAGCTTGTTCCATTACCATCAGACCAGTCACTGGCCTGTATTCATTTCTTCATTGGCACACCCACTCAATAAGCACTCAGTCAATGCCTATGTTTTTTGCCCAATGCAAAGTTTTCCTTTTATTCATCAGTCTGTAGTCACCACTCTCTCTGTAAAACAACTGTTCTTTCTGTTTCTTCAAATCATATATGGTGGACGATCCCACACCATAATCTTCCATTAGACACACAGATATGCCACTATCAAACTTCTGCAGTAACTCCACCTTCTGCACAATCGATAATGAAAGAGGTTTCCTTTTCTGCATCTCACTGCTACCCATAGGGAACTCGGCACATCTCTTTATTATGTTCATCGGCTTCTGACTGGTAGCGTTGACTGGGAGGGAAGGGCTCTTATAAATTAATGACTGTGCTAATCTATGATGACACCTGACAGGGAGTTGATCTTATAAAGTGATAATCACACTAATTTTCAACGTGTGCCATGAATAACCACTTGTTAGATGATTATGATACCACAAATTAAACAATGCAGAACACAACAGGATACACAGGAGTTGAACAAGGGTCACGTCAGGTCATGTTTGGTGCCAAACTCCATCTTCCATGACCAGATATAATCTACCAAAAAAAAGTGTGGGTAATCCCAGATAAAAGGTTAGGCACCTGTACCAGGTTCAGGAATAGCTGCTACCCCTATCAGACTTTTCAACAACAAACTCAATCATGGACTCTTACTTGTGCACTTCATTGATTTTTTAAAATTCTCTCTGTATTGCATTCATTATCTGTTTACAGTTCTTTATTTGTTTACATGTCTACACTGTGCAACAGTTTTGTTTTGTACTACCAATAAGTGGTAATTCTGCCTTGCCCATGGGAAAAAAAATCTCAGGATTGTATATACTCTGTATGTGCTGAACCAAGCCATGAAAGACCCCAACAATGAAGACGCTGTTTACATCCGGTACCGCACGGATGGCAGTCTCTTCAATCTGAGGCGCCTGCAAGCTCACACCAAGACACAAGAGAAACTTGTCCGTGAACTACTCTTTGCAGATGATGCCGCTTTAGTTGCCCATTCAGAGCCAGCTCTTCAGCGCTTGACGTCCTGCTTTGCGGAAACTGCCAAAATGTTTGGCCTGGAAGTCAGCCTGAAGAAAACTGAGGTCCTCCATCAGCCAGCTCCCCACCATGACTACCAGCCCCCCCCACATCTCCATCGGGCACACAAAACTCAAAACGGTCAACCAGTTTACCTATCTCGGCTGCACCATTTCATCAGATGCAAGGATCGACAATGAGATAGACAACAGACTCGCCAAGGCAAATAGCGCCTTTGGAAGACTACACAAAAGAGTCTGGAAAAACAACCAACTGAAAAACCTCACAAAGATAAGCGTATACAGAGCCGTTGTCATACCCACACTCCTGTTCGGCTCCGAATCATGGGTCCTCTACCGGCACCACCTACGGCTCCTAGAACGCTTCCACCAGCGTTGTCTCCGCTCCATCCTCAACATCCATTGGAGCACTCACACCCCTAACGTCGAGGTACTCGAGATGGCAGAGGTCGACAGCATCGAGTCCACGCTGCTGAAGATCCAGCTGCGCTGGATGGGTCACGTCTCCAGAATGGAGGACCATCGCCTTCCCAAGATCGTATTATATGGCGAGCTCTCCACTGGCCACCGTGACAGAGGTGCACCAAAGAAAAGGTACAAGGACTGCCTAAAGAAATCTCTTGGTGCCTGCCACATTGACCACCGCCAGTGGGCTGATAACGCCTCAAACCGTGCATCTTGGCGCCTCACAGTTTGGCGGGCAGCAGCCTCCTTTGAAGAAGACCGCAGAGCCCACCTCACTGACAAAAGGCAAAGGAGGAAAAACCCAACACCCAACCCCAACCAACCAATTTTCCCTTGCAACCGCTGCAATCGTGTCTGCCTGTCCCGCATCGGACTGGTCAGCCACAAACGAGCCTGCAGCTGACGTGGACTTTTTACCCCCTCCATAAATCTTCGTCCGCGAAGCCAAGCCAAAGACTGTGACAATAAATGTGAAGGAGATCCACAAGCTCTTTCCAATATTGCCAGTGTGAAAGACTGTATATAGATCTACTTTTTGAATATAAATTGTGGGGTTTTTAGTTAGTCACACAAGAGACAAACACTTCAAAACAGATCTCATTTAAAATACTGGAGCACTGCTCAAGCCAGACAAATCTTTGAAGAATGTCTATAAGGACTTCACAAGTAGGTGTTAATTGGACATGCTGTGGAGTAATGGATTATTGTTTTGGAAAGCAACAGATGAATGGACTCAGAAGAGAGAGAATGAATTTAGTTCTACAGTTCAGCAGCAGCTGGGACAGGAACAGGACAAGCTGGAAAGGTTGAGAAAAAACCTCATTTTGAAGTGGTGTTGTGTGTTCTTAGATCAGCCTGGTCAAAGCCCTTGTGGTCCATACAAAAGGCGATAGCTGGCTGTATAATGTTTCACTTGAAATCAGGGAAACAGAAAAGGAACTTGGTGGTGTCCTGAAAGAAAGGTTATCATCGAGAAAACCTTAATGGGTCAAGTTTCTTCAGCAAGACACTGAAGTTGCTGATTGGAAGGCATCAGTTTGAGAGTGTCCAATGAGCAACAAATCTCTCTTTGAAAACTGACAAGAACCTTCCTGAGCGGTAACCATTTACCTATCAAGTACCAAAGCCTGGTGAAGATTCATAAATATTAAATTCTGTGCACAGTACAAGAATTGCCTGATACCAGTGAACTTGGAGGAGTGAGAAAGGAGATTGGACTGTGAATCAAAGATCTTAGAATTAGAAGATTAAATTAATAGTAATGTTAAAGTTTGATCCTGTTTTTAATGTTTAAAGAAAATTAAAAGTAACTTTTGTTAAGTAACCGTTTGTCTTGGTGAATTTCTATTGCTACTGGGTTTTGAGGTCCTCTGGGCTCCATAATACCAGATAAAGAAAAAAATAATTTGTAGAAAGATGTGCTCAATAAGAATAAGTAGTTTTTACTTTTTACTAAATGCAGTCATTTGCAAAAGTTTTCTTTTACTATCTTTTTGCCAACAGTAAAAACCTTTGCCTTCAACATCAGTATAATCCATTTTTGTATTAGTATCCCACCACATCCTAAATTCACATTTTTTTGAAAAAGATGTTCACTGGAAAATACTGTTGTAACCCTGTTAATACAATCCCAACGTATCGATTAAGAGCACATTAAATGGTCCTCCAATAAATTCATCCAGGATGAAGTTGGACATTTCACTAGCATCCCATTCATTCACTGTTCTAAACATTCATTCCATCATGGTCATTGAGATATATACACAGAATTCAAGTAAGTAATGTTCCCTCCACCAAAGCTTCAGTGAATTACCATCTACCCTTGGCATTCAAAGGGGATCATCTCCAGACCCCCAACAATTAACATCCTCAAGGTCACCACTGACCAGAAACCAAACCAAATCAGCCACATAAATAGAATTGCAAATGACCTAATTAACTTACAACACCTCACCCTGGTACATTTTGAAGGGTGGGAGGAAACTGGTGCACTCAGAGGAATCCCAGACACAAGGAGAACATACAAACTCCTTACAGACAGTGTTGGATTAGAACTTAGGTCACTGGTTCTGTTATAGCATTGTGCTAACTGCTATGCTAACCTTGCCTGTTCTGGGACCCTGCTCTTTGTGAAGCCAATGCTGTCTCCATTTTATGGAGTGGAGGGGGGGGGGAATGAGGGAAAGAAAAGTGACCCACAGCATTGTAACACCAAGATATTTACTCGGAAGGGTTCCATCTTTTTCCCCAGGGTGACAGTAGCAAACATCAGAGAACATCTATACAAGGGAGGGGAGGAAAGTTGGGCAGTATGGTTGGCATAGTGGTTTGTGCCAGCGATCAGGACTTGTGTCCGAATCCTGTGCTGTCTGTAAAGAGTTTGTATGTTCTCTTCGTGTTGTAAGGGTTCTCCTCCCCCTCCCCCAAGAACTCCGGTTTCCTCCCACTGTTCTAAATATACTGGGGTGTAGTTAATTGAGTGGCTTGAGCTGAAATGGTCTGTTACCGTGCTGCAAGTCTAAATTTTGAAAAAAATAAATTTAGGGGAGACATCAAGGGGGAAGATTAAAAAAAAAAAAAAATATATATATATATATATATATATATAAACACAGAGTGGCAGATGCCTGGAATGCATTGCTGGGTGGTGGTAGAGACTCACAATAGGGGAATTTAAAAGATTCTTGGACAGATGCATGGGCGCAAGAGAAAGAGAGTTATGGGTTGAGGGAGGGAAGGGTTAGATTGTTGACAGGTTGGCACAATATGTTGGACTGAAGGACCTGGACTGTGCTGAAATGTTCTAAGTTCTGAATGTCAGACTTGAATATACTGTGACAAGCAACTTACTCCCATCTCACTTAAAGCTTGTTCATCATCTACAAGCACAAGACAAAAGAGTTATGGATGGTCTCAACCATTTTAAAGAAATGGCACAAACACTAAAAAGACTATCCAGTTGTTATATTTGGCTTCTGTAAGGAATTTTGCAGGCACACAAATCAGGAAATATTTGAAGGACTTCTATTACAGCACAATATTTTGAACAACGTGAATTGCCAGAATTTTTAAGTTGCAAATTCCCTGTACAAAAGCCCATGCCTATAAAGACGTACTGTAATGGCTAACAGAGCAGCAAGTGGCTGAGACTCCAGGTACTGAACTGAAGCTTAAATGTTACTCATACCAATCTTCTAGATATTCAGACAGAATATTACACACAAACTACTGATTTAATCATTGAAACCGCACAGATCTAATTTAAACTAAATGAGCTAGCAAGTGAGCATCATCTTGCTAACAAAGGAAGTTGATAACCATGATAAAAGCCATTCAGTATACAAGTTTTGGCCCTTGTTATGTTATCACAAAAGTTTTACTTAAAATGTCAGATTAGACGTCCTTACATTGGTTGACCTATATGACCCACTGAACAGCCTCAACTTTAACCACAGCCTCAGCATTTTTATTAAATAATGAAAGCCATCTGCAATCTTGCTCTAATGTTGTGCATTGAAGGGAGTCAGACAGTTCTTCAGTTCGTGTCCCAACAACATGCAGCGATTTGGCTCGCCAATCCAAAAATTTGTTGACACACAAAAATACAGTACTGTACTTCAATTGTTATTAGATATGAAAATCTAAAAAAAATTGGTCTAAATTTCTCACTTCAATGTACCATTTAAACCAAGTCAGCCTAGGGGTTTAATTAAAAGCACACTGGTGATTTTTTTTTTTTAAATGCTATGCCCAAAGGCAAAAGGGAAAGTAAATATTCCAGTTATTAACATACACAAATATTTTTATATCACGTATAATAATGGCTTGTCATGTTTAAAATGTCAAACATTATTCAGGATAAGAAATCATATATCTACATCAGTATTTATTTCCCTCACTTTTCTGTTTCCAACTGTATTTCCAAATCTTCATGCCAATGAGAAGAAGCAAAAATACAACTTGTCCCACACATCAAATGTTTTTAATTCTCAGCATTTTAATAGAGTAAAAATCCTTATTCTCCTTTAATGAAAATTTCTGACACAAAGCTCTGCACAAAAATCACCTCCCAAACATTTGAAACACATTTATTGACATCTGTTTCAATCAGTCATACAGCTTGCAACTCTCACTGTCAGAGAATTCTGGTCGTACACAACATCAGGTCTCCAATCAAAAAAAACTGCAGTTAGATGTGCAACTATGGCAAATCATCATCATTCAGTTAATCCATGACAATAACATGCAAGCTCAATGTTATGAATCAAACATTCTTAATTTCAGAACAGGATAACAACTTGTAGCAATGATGCCAACAATAAAACTGTCTTAATTTTTATGAGGTAAAACAGTGAATAAACTTCAGAATCACAAACAGCCATGAGGAAGTGTACAGGGAGATAGATTAGCTTGTTGATGGTGTAACAACCACCTTGCACTCAATGATAGCAAAACCAAGGAGATGATTGTGGACTTCAGGAGGAAGTCAGGGGAACACAACCCAGTCCTCCTTGAGGGCTCTGTCGTGAAGAGGGTCAAGAACATCAAATTCCTGAATGTCAACATCTCCAAGGATCTGCCCTGGAGCCTCCACGTGGATGCAATCACAAAAAAGGCTCACCAGCAATTATACTTTGTGAGGTGTCTGAGGAGATTTGGTATGTCACCAAAGAGTCATAAACCTCTACAGGTGTACCACGGAGAGCATGCTGCCTGGTTGGGAGACAGCAAATCTCAGGACAAGAATAAAACCTCGAGGGTTTTAACTTGGCCTGCGACATCACAGACGCCAGACTTCACTTCATCGAGGACATCAATATGAGGCAGTGTCTTAAAACAGCCATGCTACCAGTGGGGAAAGGTTCAGGAGCCTAAAGAGCTCAGCGGCACAAGGTCAGCTTATTTCCCGCTGCCATTAGATTCCCGAATAATCAATAAACCAAAGGCACTGCCTTACTTTTTGTGAATTTTTAAAAAAAAAAAATAGTATTGTAAAATGGTTATAATATGAATGTTTGTACTAAGATGCTGCCGCAAAACACCAAATTTCATGACTTGTCCATGACAATAAATTCTGAAGTGATTTTGAAACACAAACTATCAAGCCCATGCACCAGTCATGGATGCAGAGCGAGAAGATTGTTAAAGAAAGGTACATAAACAATTATTTTTTGAGACTGCACTATTCATCTCCAAGACTGGATTTAAGAGCAAAATAAAAGAAGATTGCAAATCTGAAAAAGATCTTCTGGCAATGTAAACATCCTAGTCAGCCCAAGGATACTAAATTCACTCTTCAATTCAGGAACATTAAAGAATGAACAAAGCATGCAAGTAAAATCCAGTTCAGTAATCAAGTCAATACTAGTTCCAAACCTGTTCAGTCTCTTCCCATATAACCTTGCAGTGCATTTTTCCCTCAGGTGCCATTCAGTTTCATCCTGAAAGTTTCTATCAACACTTTATATAGAAATGGATCAGAGAATAATCCACAGGACCATAAGAATGGGAGAGACGATCAATGGAGTCTCCCTCTCCCATTGATGTGATCTACCAGGATTGTTGTCTGAAGAGTAGGGCACACAAAATCATTAAGAATCCCTTCCAACCCACACAAAGCATCTTTCAGCTGCTCCCATCGAGAGATACAAGAATATCAGAGCCAGCACCACCAGGCTGAGGAACAGCTTCTTTCCACAGGCAGTGAGAACGCTGAACGACCCAAGCACCTACTCACACTAACCATCCGAAACAATATTTATTGTATTTATGAAGTCTTGTCCTGCCAATGTATTGTCTCTGCACAGAGGACCAGAGAATGTGGTTTCGTCAGGTCGTACTTGTGCAATCAGACGACAACAAACTTGACAGGCATGGAGTGCCATGTCTGCACCATAATCTGCACATTTTACTGCTGTATCCCTTCCCTTCATTCTTAGGGCTATTTACCATTAAGTCAGGTGCAACTACCAGTATTTCTCTGATGTAAACCTGTCACCTTTTCCATCTCAGTTTCTTAATTTCTCTCATCAGCTCCTCCAATCCAACCTGAGGTTCCTCGTTTCTGGAACCATCGGAGTTGGCTTAAAATATAATGCAGGTCAGTTGCCTCAGAGTACAAAGCCAAAAATTGTCATTTAAAAAAAAGTTAAAGAAATGCCACCAAGATAATGGGAAAAGGGAGTCTGTTAGGTTTTTTTGAACATAGTAACGATGGGCAGAATGCTCTCCTGGAGTGCTACATCACAAATGAAGTGCCAGTCGATCGGTGAGCGGATTAATACATGTCATTGCCCAACAAACTCCGCCCCTCTCGCGGCGCAGGACCCGAGTACTCATTCATTCAATGGAGCTCGATGGTTAACCTTCCGCCGCAAAGGGAAAAGATTGTAGTTCACCACAAGCTCCAACGCGTCGAAGCCAAAGTTACCCTTCCCTCTCTTGCGATGACTGAACACATGGCCAGGAAGACCGTCCAGAGGTGAGTGAGTGAACGGGGGAGGGGAGGGGGGTGGGGGGGCAGCGGAAAGGGTTCGCCGGTCGGCCTCACCTTCTTAACGGTCCGCGGCGCTTCCATGACGGTGCCGTCGGCGTTGAACGTGTCCCCGTTCTGCGCGGCCTCCACCCGTTTCATCGCCGACTTAGAGTCCTTGGTGGCGGCGCCGAGCGGCGGCAGGTGATGGTGTTTGACTTCCTCCGCCAAGGTTGTGGCCGGGGGATCCCCGTCTTTTGTCCGTGTGCTGTCGCCCTCCGCGTTCACCACGGCCTCCTTCAGCTCCACCTCAGCCAGCTTCGCGGTGACGACTTGCAGAGACATCTTTTCTCCTGTTTCGGTCGCCTTTTCCCTCGCGAAATACACTCGCTGCCCTCAAACTGCCGAGTCCGCCACTCGCCGCAGCCGCGGGTCGCGAATGCCCCGCCTCTCCGCTGCTGCAGCTTCTATTGAGCCTTCCACTGGCCGCCGCGGGGACACGCTTCCCACAATCCGCTACGCTCGCCGCAAAGCCTCTCGGTTCATGTAGTCCTTTTCGCCAACTGCATGTCCCAAATTAACACTCTCCAGTCCCAAACGTTGGTTATGCTGTTATAAAATATGCTGTTTGCCCTGCTGAGTTACTCCAGTATTGTGTTTTTACACTGTTTGACCTTTACTCCAGTATTGTGTTTTTACACTGCTTGACCTTTACTCCAGTATTGTGTTTTTACACTGCTTGACCTTTACTCCAGTATTGTGTTTTTACACTGTTTGACCTTTACTCCAGTATTGTGTTTTTACACTGTTTGACCTTTACTCCAGTATTGTGTTTTTACACTGCTTGACCTTTACTCCAGTATTGTGTTTTTACACTGCTTGACCTTTACTCCAGTATTGTGTTTTTACACTGTTTGACCTTTACTCCAGTATTGTGTTTTTACACTGCTTGACCTTTACTCCAGTATTGTTTTTACACTGCTTGACCTTTACTCCAGTATTGTGTTTTTACACTGCTTGACCTTTACTCCAGTATTGTGTTTTTACACTGTTTGACCTTTACTCCAGTATTGTGTTTTTACACTGTTTGACCTTTACTCCAGTATTGTGTTTTTACACTGTTTGACCTTTACTCCAGTATTGTGTTTTTACACTGTTTGACCTTTACTCCAGTATTGTTTTTACACTGCTTGACCTTTACTCCAGTATTGTGTTTTTACACTGCTTGACCTTTACTCCAGTATTGTGTTTTTACACTGCTTGACCTTTACTCCAGTATTGTGTTTTTACACTGTTTGACCTTTACTCCAGTATTGTGTTTTTACACTGTTTGACCTTTACTCCAGTATTGTGTTTTTACACTGTTTGACCTTTACTCCAGTATTGTGTTTTTACACTGCTTGACCTTTACTCCAGTATTGTTTTTACACTGCTTGACCTTTACTCCAGTATTGTGTTTTTACACTGCTTGACCTTTACTCCAGTATTGTGTTTTTACACTGCTTGACCTTTACTCCAGTATTGTGTTTTTACACTGCTTGACCTTTACTCCAGTATTGTGTTTTTACACTGCTTGACCTTTACTCCAGTATTGTGTTTTTACACTGCTTGACCTTTACTCCAGTATTGTGTTTTTACACTGTTTGACCTTTACTCCAGTATTGTGTTTTTACACTGCTTGACCTTTACTCCAGTATTGTTTTTTACACTGTTTGATCTTTACTCCAGTAATTTTTTTACACTGTTTGACCTTTACTCCAGTATTGTGTTTTTTACACTGTTTGATCTTTACTCCAGTAATTTTTTTACACTGTTTGACCTTTACTCCAGTATTGTGTTTTTACACTGTTTGACCTTTACTCCAGTATTGTGTTTTTACACTGTTTGACCTTTGCTCCAGTATTGTTTTTACACTGTTTGACCTTTACTCCAGCTTTATGTTTTTACACTGCTTGACCTTTACTCCAGTATTGTGTTTTTACACTGTTTGACCTTTACTCCAGTATTGTGTTTTTACACTGTTTGACCTTTACTCCAGCATGGTGTTTTTACACTGTTTTGACTTGCTGAGTTACTCCAGCATTGTGTTTTTACTTGCCATTACACTGACACATGCTAGGCATTTCACACTATGTTGAGTTGTTGTAGTCCAATATAGTCCCAAGGACCAGAACATTGAGGGAGGATTTTCTCAAACTATTCTCCATTCGTGGAGTCAAAAGCCATGTATGCTCAAGTCAAGTCTATTGTCATCTGATTGCACAAGTGCAACCCAACAAAACAGTGTTTTCCAGTCCTCGGTGCAAAACTTGCAGACACATTACCATCATAACAGATTTACAGACAAGCAATCTATATGCAGGTCAAGTATTCATATATGCAAATAAATATTGTTTAATTAATATGAGAATCTTAGATGATTAACAGGAGTAGTTACTTTGGCTGTTCAGCATTCCCACTGCTTGTGGGAAGACAGTATTCCTCAGCCTGGTGGTGCTGGCTCTGATACCCCTGTATCTCCTGATGGGAGCAGCTGAAAGATGCAGTGTGCAAGATGGAAAGGGTTCTCAATGATTTTGCACACTGCCTTCGACAATGATCATGGTAAATCACGTCAGTGAAGGAGAAGGGGGACTCCAGTGATCCCCTCTCTTGTAGATTGACCTCCAATCAATTTCTCTGCAGCAACCATGCCACACTGTGATGCAGTCGGCCAAGACACTCTTGACTGTAGGTTAACATAATGGTGGCCGGTAGCCTTGCCTGCTTCAGTCTCATCAGGAAGTGCAAGTTGCTGTTGTGCATTCCTCACAAGTGAGATGTGTGTCCACGATAGATCACTAGTTAAGTGAATTCCAAGGAACTTGGTTGTCTCCACTACGGAGTTGTTAATGTGTAGTGGAGGGTGGTTGTTCCTGGTCCTCCTGAAGTCCACAATCATCTCCTTCGTCTTTGAGAATCAGGTTATTACAATTGCACCATGACACGAGATTTTCCATCTCTGTAGTGCAACTCATTGTTGCTAATGAGGAAAACTACTGTTGTGTCATCAACAAACTTGATGATACAGCTGTATGGTAATGGATAATCAGAATCTGGTAAGCTGAAATTGATGACAGGAAATAATCACCAGGTCACAGTGTCAAGAAAGAGAGAAACACAGTTAATGTTACAGTTCATTGACCATTCTACAATTCTGATGGAAGGTCATTGACCAGAGACATTAACTTTCTTTCACAGTCACTTTTTTATTTCTAACATTTCCCGATTTTTATTTTGTGTGCAGAGGTTTACTTCATTCTCTCAGAGTTGTCCTGCAATGAAAATCATGTCTGCATATTGAATCTGCACTGCTACTCTGGGAAGATATTTTCAAATCAGAGACTTGTATAGTTGACAAAAATTGCAGTGGGCATCAGGATGGAGAACAATTTTGAATTCAGTAAAGGAAAAGGGAGATGGAATATCAGATTAAATTGACAAGAAACATAGAAATAAACTTTAAACTTCATGTAAAAAGATCAGGCAATTGTGAAATGTATACAGATGGGTATTGGAAAGTAATGAACTCATGTCATCAGACATACTGATGATCCACTAATACAAGATACCTTTTTACTCAAGAAACCAGACAGTTTTGGTAGTCTCGTATCAAAAAGGGCTGTGTCATTGCAGTCTTCCTTCAACTTTGCATTAAACATGGATATGATTTGGCCTTTAAAGAATTTCTTGTATAAATTTGATAAATAGTTCTATTGTATTTTGGAGTGGTCTAGTCTATGTCAGTGTAATTTTGGGCTTTTTTTTGTCATTTATTGATTTTCCAGTTGTAAAGTTAGTACAAACCTGTACTTAAATGTTTAATAAGACTTGGTTTATAAAACTCTCTGATCAAATGAGAAGTATAGCTTCTGTTGTAATAAAATGCAGCACTGTTTATATACAAAGTCCCATATACAGTACTGCCATAAATTACCAAATTATGAGTCTTTTGTTGAATAACGGATAAATATTGGCTGGGATTTTTGAGAAGCATTTGCCTTGGATCTTCTACTATCAAAGAGAGCAGGTGGGGGCTTGATTTAAATGGCATCCAATGGACTGCATCTCAGTTGATTCAATAGTCCCTCATTAATATATTGGAATTATGCATGCAACTGTCTAGAGTAGGGCTGGAACTCACAACTTTGTGTATTTTTCTAAACATTGAATCTCCAGCATCTCCAAGAGCATTACCATCAGTCACATTCCCCCAGTTAGTTTCCTGTAATTATTATTATCTCTCAAATACTCTTCAACTCCCAGACCTGCTGACAAGGGGAACTTACAGCAGCCAATTAACTTGGGTTGTGGGAGGAAACCCATAGTTACATGTAAAATGTGCATACTCCACATATGCTTCATCCATGGTCAGGATTGAGCCCAGGCTCCTGGAGCTATGCAGCATAAACCACTGCACTATCTGAATTACTTCGAAATAAGTGAGTTTGTATGAATAACCATGTTGAATGATTTCCACACACAGTCATTGAAGTAAATATAGCAGGAGAATCAACCTGCATTCCAATTCAAGGATTGAAAAACAATACAAAGTTTCCAACAGAATTTTGTTCATTCTATTACAGCCAGTTAAACATGATCAAAGGTTTACTCCAAAACGGCCAAATATCCTGTGACCTGGACAAAATAGTAAAGTAAGTTATCACTTCTTTGTAATAAGTCATAGTATTATTGTGTGAAGTGAGTGAGAATGAGATTTGACTGGTTTTTGCAGTACCATCTCATGGTGTATTCATGTTCAAACTATACATCCTGAAGACAAAACAAACAACTTTTTAAAGTTCCTGATGAGAAAACTGGAAAAAAAAAGTTTAAAATGTATTGGTTTACATTTTTTATTGTAAAATGATCCTGTGAAAAACATTTTATTAAGTAAATGTGAACAAAGAAATTAAGTGTTAAAAGTGACATCTTTCCCACTACAAACATTTTGCACTACTAATCTCAACAGACACTGATCAAAATTACATTTCAAATGGCTATATATGATAGAAAAATAACCCTTTATATTTCTATAAAAAATATCAAGTTTTCAATATTTGATAACTACGATTGGCAGAGAAGCCAAGACAGGTGAGGATCAGGCATTTTCAAGATGTCTTTATGTCAGATGGAGTTCACACGTGCACACATGCAAGACCTACAGATTTACTTATAGGTGCAATTTTACCTTGAGTATTAGTGTCCAATGAGTGAAAGCAAATCAGCAGTGGAATAGATTGGCAAGTTGCTATCACCCATTTTGATCCATCAAAGCAAATTAAAATTACGCTCGATAAAGTGAACCTCACATTTCATGAGTAACGTTAACAAATTGATTAATGAAGCACAGATATATTTTGTTTTAAATGCAGAATGTGTTTAAATATCAGAGTGGGCCAAGAGGGCTGATTTGCTCAGAATTGTCAGTGATTGACCAACGACATGAAAAGAAACACTTGAGTGGCATGGCAAGCTTGGAAAATTCTAACCCTCACCCTATAACAACAGTAGGCAGCAGAATATTTGCAATTAAAAGTGCATGGAGCAGTTCCTAATTACATTTATTCAAAATGTACTCATAGTTGGAGATAGCACTATAATTTGTACAATATTAAAATAAATATTAAATGTTATTGGGGTGAGCTAGGAATGCAAAATAAAGGTTGCAGATAGATTAACAATGTTTTTACTGAATGATAGAATAGGATCAAGTGGCACAGTCTCCCTGATTTCTATGGTCACAGATGTTCTCATTTAGATTGGGCATGTGAGGTATTATTCCTTTCAACATTCCACGCAAATGTCTTTGGACTGTTTAACGTGATTTACCATCTCAATCTTGGACCAAGCACTCTCATACCAGCCTGCCTTGCTGATAGTGACAGCTTGCCAAAATCGGAGTGAGATATAAAGCAGGTAATAGCAAGGGCAGTGTGGAATGGAACTATTGTGACAGGTTGGACAAAATAAATTTACTGGGTCTCTTGTGGGACAAGTCCTTAATTACACTTTAGCACAAATTACCAGTACCTCATATTTTAAATTTAGACATACAGCGCGGTAACAGGCCCTTTTAGCCCATGCCATCGAATTACACCCAATTGATCTACAATCCTCCAGAACATTTTTCTTTTGAAGGGTGGGAGGAAACGACCACCTGAAGGAAACCCACGCAGACATGGGGAGAATACACAAACTCCCAACAGACAGCGCAGGATTTGAACCCCAGTCCTGATCGCTGGCGCTGTAAAAGCAGTGCGCTAACTGCTATGCTAAAAGTGCCACCAGTATCTTTATAATTGGAAAATTCTTAGTATGTGCATGAAAATAACAAGGAAGGGAAATGCCATTGTACATTAGTGACTGGTTGGGGACAAAACTGATGGGATTATCCTCTGCATCTGCCAGCCAACAGTCTAATGAGATTAGTCAAAGGTGGAATTGGATACCAAGTGCCAGAATACTGAGTGTATTTAAAAACATCTTTGCAACACGTGAACATTTTAGACATTTGAAATCAATAGGTTGATGGCTCTGTTACAGAAGCAATCGAGCAGAATGTTTCACAGCATAATCTAAAGGATGGTGAGGTAAGTACCCCAGTTATCAGGATAACGAACAGTCGGAGGGAGGAGGAAACAATAGACACTACAGTTAAAACCTGCCAACATCCTGGGCAGCCCAGTTTAATGTTGTGGCTGCTAATTCAAAAATGTTGACTATCTATAGTATATTGGTAACCATAACTTTTTTTTTGCTTTATTCCTCGTTTGCGCAGTATCTTGTCCTAAACAGAACATTTACAATACTAGCTTTCTTTTTGTTACTTATCCTTTTGTTCAGCAAATCAAGCACTGCTTTTCTGTACCAAATTCAAGGCTTTAATCAAGGTCAGAATTAACTAATTCTGATGTGTGTTCTGGTCAAACAAAATTACTCAAATCACAGAACCTGCACTGCAGTGTTCTTCGTTAACATTTTACATCTAGAGAAAATAGGAAACAAAAAATTTCAAAAAGTATTTGAAGTACATTATACCTGTGGAATGAAAGCAGTTATTTTAAGGGGTTTTAACAACAGCTGTTGTTGACCCCAGATGTGAGAAGACCATGCAAGGAGAATTGTTCTTGTGACCAAACTGTTGTGATTGCCTATTATACAGAGTTGTTGAATGTGGAACTTGGTCTTTGATTGGACATATGCAGCTGGAACATATTTGCCGTCAACTTAATTCCCCATTCTTTTTCTATGAAGTGCACAGAACTCTACTTAGAGCCAAAAGGAGAAAGAATAAACATTTAGACAAGGAGTCACGAGGAAAGTTTTTAAAGGGAAGTGGAGGTACAGAGATATTTTTATTTGAGTGGGTTGGGGGTGGGGGAAGAAGTATGTTGTCAATTTCCAGAATTGATATTGGTGCCAATGGCAAGGTGGTGATGCACAAAACTCCAACACTGTGGAAATACAAAGTTCTTAGGAGGTTTGTAAGGCTGATTGGGATTGAAGAGAAAGTAAGTTTGATGCCAACAAAGGTTTTGCAGATAAAATGTATATCAATTAAATCAAGGCAAGTGAGATTTGCAAAAACATAGAATGAGAAAGCAGTTTTGAATGTCACAAAATTTACACAATATTAAGGATGATGACACCCAGAAAACTAATATATTAAAGGTGCAATAGATGGTTGAATTTGCAAAACTCATAGGAAAGGTGACCATCTCGAACAGGATTAAAACACACTGATCTTTTCTAAGGAACACTCCAAGACTTACGATAGCTACAATAAGACACAACAGATAGACACAACATAAGGGACTTTAGTGAAGCGATAAAGGTGCAACATTTTGTGCCCAATAATGTTAGACTACATTATTAACCATCATAGATCTCTGCTGCGAGCAGGTTTGGGCATCCCTTGGCTAATTTTCCCATTTTCTTTAAGAGCAAGTGAGGCTGATGGTTTCCTGGATCAAACCCCCATGCATCACTTCCTAAATCTGATGAAAAGTGTTTCTGTTGAAAAGATTTTGAACAAATTATCTCAAGATATTGTTAATTTTCAACCTATCAAGATCTCGCCAGCTACAATGTACATCCTTGTAAAATAAAACACATCAGCACTAAAAAGAATGTAAACAGTTAAAATTCAGGAGGTGTCATTCACTTGCATTGGAAACATTTTGCAGTGAAGTTATTAAAAGGAGTGCCCCTGAAGAAATTCACTCATTATTCAAATTGGATGCAGTCAAAGAATAAACACTTTTCATATAAACAATTACTGGATTGTGAATGCATTATAAAAGGATGTGCCTAAAGGAGACCATTGGAGTTATTAAAGGAAATTGGATATGAATTCAAAGCAATAGTTTGGCTTTATGAGAATGGACAGGCTGGAATGAATGGACAAATCTTATTCTGTAGTCTTACACGGTATAACCAAGTGAGCATTTACAAAATGCAAATGAAGGTAAAGTGTTGTAAATGCATCTACATTTTTTAAAAAAATCAAGATTGATGAATAATTCTCATCAAGCAGAACAACAAACAATTCATGGAAGATATTTGCATCTCAACTCTGAACATGTCGTCAACTTTACCAAATTGGTCTGTTAGGATTTTTTTAAAAAACAATATGACCTGTAAACATCGGCATTAAAGTCAAGGGGCTACCTTCAGAACATGGTAACTCAAATGCTGGGCTAGTTAATCACTTTGAGAATGGTAGTAAACCATTCCTGCTTGGAGTACCAGCATTTCACTCTTCCAACTATTCAGTAAAGTACCTTAACTGGCTTCTACAAACTTGTTTAAAATGCAGTAGATATTTACTGAAGTCCCCAACATAAATCACATGGTGTGCTCTTCATGTTATGAATGCTTAGTTCATTCTAAATGATCAATGGTTCAAAAATCTGAATCAGCATCCATTAACTCAGTATCCACCAAATTTGTCCTCGAATGTATAGGTGCAATAGCAGTCCTTCTCTCCTGAGATGTGGGTACATGCGGGATATTACTTGCAAGTTCTATATTGGCAGAGGGACAGGTGACTGCACGATTGCATCGTCTCTGTGGAACCCAGAAATTATCTCCACGGGAAAATCCCAGATCGTGATGCAGTATACCTTCAACTGAAAGAGGGTTTGCGATCAAATTTAGAGCTGGATTCCCTCTGTGCCCCAAAGAACTACCATGTGCTCTTCCAGGTGCATGCCTCCTGTCATGGGGTGCCTGGCCGAATCCATATTCCAAGAAAGCACCTGGTAAAATATCCTGCATGTTAGCTGCTTCTACTGTCTTAGATACCAAGCTTTTTTTCCCAGTCAACTTGGGCAAGCGTGGGATGGCACTGGATGCTCTTTCAGTGCAGTAGCCCATGTCTTGTGGCTCCTCAGGAGACCCAAGAGGGCCAACACATTTCCTCTTCCTTCTCCTCTTCTTCCTTTTTCCAGTTTTCTTCTGAAGTTCTGGGGGAATGTCAGCCTCAATAATCCAGAGTTCCTTCTTATTGTCATCTGGAGGAACTGCAATGGAATAAAACAGAATCAAAAAGTAGTTCCAAACTCCTCTATCTCTCAATTTCAAACTGTTGTTCACACTGGAATTGGACAATATGCCATCAAATACATTCCCACCTCTTACTTCATGATGAAAGTAAGCTCACAGATTGGGGCCACATGCAGAAAAATAAGGAGCACAGCAGTTTTCAACCACCATCAGCTCCTTTAACTGGCTGTTTAAAGCCTGTACAGAGCCAGCGGCAGTTGGACTGGGCGGTTGGACCCCACGGGGGAGCACTGACACTTCACTCCCCACTCTTCACAGATCTGCACCAGCAGCAGGTGCTACCGTAACAGCATCTCCGGCAGCGCCATTATTTTTCCCCTTCTAATGGACACTTAAAAATAAGCAATGGGCAGCTGTTGGCCCGAGAATCGTAGTTTGGCCACCCTGTTCGTGATGAAGAACCTGTTGGGACATAATATGGTTCTGAGGAATTCCTGCAGCAAAGTTAAGGGGCTGGAATAACAATAAGGTACAGCCACATTCCTTGTGCAAGGTATGACTTGAACCAATGGAGTGCTCTCTCCTTGGTGCCCAATGACTTCAGTCTTATCAGGGTTGCCTAATGCCACATTTGCCTCCCCTTCCCTCTGGAATTCAACTCAATATTTCATGTTTGAATCAAAGCTGTGATGATGTCTAGAACCAAGTGGTCTTAACAAAACCCAAGTGGAACGTTGTGGATTTGGATATTACAGGGTAAATGCTGCATGACAGTATTTTTACCAACATTTCCCCAAGTTTCTTCAACAGTTCTGGGGGAGTTCCAGCCTCAGTGATTTTTCTGTTTGTTGAAAGTGGATTAGATGGTTTGGACTGATTAGCCAGATTGGATTTGTACTACTTTTAATGGACAGGACAAAATTGTGAAGAAAATGCCAATGTTGCGATAGTACTGGGATAACTTCCATTGAAGCCTTCCCTATATTAAACTACAAGTGTTTAGCATTGCAGCTGGATGTTGTCTGGACCCACAGACTTTGTCGCCACATAGTACTCCTTCCCACAGTTGCCAAAGGCCTAGCTGTATTACTGAAGTTTAAGTTGCTTTGAAAATCTGCATTGTAAAAAAAATACATGTTGATTGACAGACGAATGATTATCAAAGTGACAAACTCACCTGGTGTCTGTGATGGAGTGATAGAAATGTCCTGAGGTAAAATGGCTCCCCTTCGGGCTACCATCTTGGTTACATGTTGAGCCCAGGCAGATGAAAGGTCAGCAGATGGCTCATTTAGATCAAAGTTGATTCCAGCTGAAAACACAGGATATCTTTCAGATATTGTTTTCTTCTTCTAATTCTCCCTTCTCCTCCTCTAATATGTTTCATGTGAAAATTCTAGCCACCTCAAACTCATGTAGAGTGAACCTCATAACATTTGTCACTCTGAATTAGGCACACAATAATTTGTTTCTATTAACCTACTCTCTTCTTTCCCAATTGTCCAGATGTAAAGTCACCGCCCATGAAATGCAAATTTTGAAGATTTTTAATTTCTAATCTATGTGTTTAAATGTGTCAGAATATTTGCTCCTAGCTGGTGGTTGGAGGCTGATGTATCTCGAGGAGGGTTAGAAGACTGCTGTGGGACGTGGAGGCATTTAGTTGTGGGAAACTAGATTGCAGGAGAGAGTGTCTTCAGAAAGCCTGGTATGTGGGGATTGGGAAGCTGATACCTGGTCAGGTGGTTGGAGAATGAAGGACAAATTGGTGGGAAATGGGAAACACAAGTAAGATGGGTTGAAAGTTAATGGCTGGAAGAGAGGTTGATGGATTTCTTGAGTGGGGTTGGAAGGCAGTTTCTTTCATAGATGGATAATCAGAGGAAAATCTACTTGATATAAATCAACAGCACTAAATCAAACGTAAATTTGTTCCAGCATGTGATATAGGAAGCATGACTCAATCTCTTTTGAACTGGTTAATTTAATGAAATATAGCCTAATCTTTTTATTAAAATCTCCTCAGCCATGGCCTACCTACTTATTATCACTGAAACCCGCAATCTCTTTTTAACAGAAGTCTATTTTCATCAAATAGTTCTTTATTCATTAATCCAGTCCCCTTTGTTTAGGACCTATTATTCCATCAAAGTCAAACAAAAACCTAACTTTCAATTTAATATACTCTATTCACTAAATGCAATCTCTAAAACAAGATAAAATGGTCACTGTCTAATCACTGTATGAAAGCCTCCATTCAGGGAGCAAATATGATCCTGACCTTCCAGCTTCTGTAACAGCAATGTTGCTGCTAGTGTGGTCTGAGCAGAGCAGGGAGCGGAGTCACAGCGCTGCTCTACAAGATCCTACTGCTCGGTTGTGATGCCGACAGCCCCATACAGGCTTTAAATGGCCTGTTAAAGGAGCCAATGGTGTTTTTTTTTTAAATCCTGCAACCACGGAGGTCTGTGTGCAAGTGTGTGGTGCCTGTACTGGGCAGTTTACTACAAGGGGTGGCAGATTCCTGGGAAGCAACAGCCCAATACAGGACACCAGAAATGGGGAACATCCCCTGCTGAGAAGAAGCATTGCAGATGACCTTCCAGGAAAAGTAACCATGCCAGCAGACCAGTGATGAGCTCAGCAATTGAAAGACCTATGCAAGCTGTGTACTATTGGCCAATCTGTGGTCGAAGGACTCACACAGGCTGCAGGCAACTTGCAATCAGACCTATATGGGCTGCAGACTGGTCATGGAAACCAGGTATCAGAACTGAGATTCAAGAGGGTTTAGAGGGGAGTAGTGGCAGGTAGGGTAAAACCAGCCCTCTCCAGAAAAGAAGAAAAAAGTCAAGAAAAGACAAATTTCAACAAATATAAAATATAAGAAATAGAAGATAAAGTTGCAGAGAAGAGAAAGAAGATGGCACCCAAGAAGGAAAAAGTAAATACAACGGGGGAAAAAAAAAAGAAAAGTCACCGGAAAAGTAAGAAGAAGGTCTTACCTGCATGAAGGAACAGGAAGCCGTGGTGGTGAAGAATGTCCGTTCTTCAAAGTTTTTTCCGGCCTTGCAGAGTAGCGACCCCCCCCCCCCCGACTGGTGGACTGCAAAAATGGCCCTCTGAGCCAAACAAAAGTACGCAACTGCGCATGTGCGAGAAATCACACCGACGCGAGGGGGGCTCAGCCGAGGAGCAGGTAACCATGGCGCGACCAGCTGAGGGACGCCTGACACCAGGGCTCTCAGCTGGAAGATGAGGAAGGTGGCAGGAGAAGGAGTGAGGTACCAGGCAAAAAAGAAAGTCGACGGGGTGAACGGCAAGAGGAGCAGCAGCAGGAGGCCCAACAGATGAGCAGCCCAGAAGGGGAGGACCAATAGCAAGAGGCCCAGCAAGAAGAGAAAAAGAGAACACCGACGGGAGGAAGGCCCAGCTACGGAGCAAGCAAACACAGTGCGACCAGTTGAGGGATGCCCAACACCAGTGCTCTCAGCTGGAAGAAGAGGAAGGCGACAGGAAAGGAGCGATAGGAAAGAAGAGCAGAAACAGGAGGCCCGACAGATGACTAGCCCAGAAGAAGAGGACCAACAGCAAGAAGCCAACCAAGAAGCAGCCCAGCAAAGTGATACAAGCAACTCATAAGGAAAATCAGAAGAGACACAGATACAAAGAAGAGAAGAAGAAGACACAAACATAGGTACAGACACAGAAGAAGAGGAAGAAGACAAAGATCTTCACAGAGAAACAGAAGGTAAAACAGATGAACAGAATATAGATAAAGCTTTTTTTGAAGAACAAATGAGAACATTAAAAGAATGGTTGTCATTAGAATTTAGTGAAATTAAAAGAAAAATGAAAAGAACAGAAGATAAAATGCAAATATTAGAACTGGTCATGACAGAAATAGGGAAAAGAGTACAAAATGTGGAAGAACGAGAAACGGCTGTAGAAATGGAAGTAAATGACTTAAGAGGAAAATTGGAAGAAAGTGACAAAAAAATTAAAGAGACACAAGAGTTGTTATCTCAGAAAATTGGTATCTTGGAAAATTATAGTAGGTGAAACAACATAAAAATAGTGGGCCTAAAAGATGAAGAAGGCGCAGACATGAAGGAATTTATAAAAGGATGGATCCCGAAGGTCCTGGGAACGACAGAAATGCAGGAAGAAATGGAAATAGAAAGGGCACACAGAGCACTAGCTTCGAAACCACTGAAACATCAAAAACCAAGATCCATCTTAGTAAAATTTTTGAGATATACAAGAGAAAATATACTGGAGCGGGCAAGGAATAAAATTAGAGAAGATAATAAACGATTGGAATACAAGGGTCAAAAAATATTTTTTTACCCAGACATAAGTTTTGAACACTTAAAGAAGAGGAAGGAGTTTAATACAGCAAAATAGATCCTATGGAAAAAAGGTTATAAATTCATGTAAAGACATTCAGCCGTGCTGAAAATATTTATATCCGGGGAGCAAAAGAGACTGTTCACGGATCCGGAGGAAGCATAAGAATTCGCAGAGCGTTTGCAGGACGGAAGGAGAGATGAAGTAATGTAATAAGAATGAAGAATGGCGATAAAGTATATGTAAAAACAATGTTAATGTAAAGAACTAAAGAGGGAAAAGAGAAGGGAAGGAAGGAAGAGGGAAAAAAGGGAGAGCTTTGTTATATATGTTAAAAAATGTTTTCTGGGAGAGTTTGGGGGGGGGGGGGAGAGAGAATAACTGTCACTGCAAAATCAGTTGACGCTTGCGAACAAGATCACAATCCAAATGGAAAAGGGAGTTGTGGTTGCCCGGCAAGGGATAAGAGGAAACTCGGAGATGGGGGGGTGCAATTGGGGTTAAAGTAATATTGGGTGTGGGAATTGTTGGAGTATTTTATGTTTTAAATGTGTTGACATACTGAGTTTAAAAAGGGAAAACAGAGATGAAAATGGGGAAAAGGGGGATGGTGGTGGAGAGGAAGAGGAAATGAGGTGTAAACAAAATATAAGATGGCCACGTTGAACTATATGACTATAAACATTAATGGAATACATACCCAAATTAAAAGGAAGAGGCTATTAAATTTACTGAAAAAAGCAAAAATAGATATAGCATTTGTGCAGGAAACGTATCTAACTGAAGTGGAACGTAACAAATTAAAGAGAGACTGGGTAGGACACGTAGCGGCAGCATCGTATAATTCAAAAGCTAGAGGTGTAGCCATATTAATTAATAAAAATGTACCAATCAAAATAGAGGAGGAAATAATAGATCCAGCAGGGAGGTCTATAATTATAAAGTGTCAGACATACTCAGAATTTTGGAATTTGCTCAATATATATGCACCTAATGAGGAGGATCAAAAGTTTATGCAGGATATTTTTTGAAGATTGTAGATATATTAGGAAATATATTGATAGGAGGGGATTTTAACCTTAATTTGGACCCAATGTTGGATAAAACTGGACAAAAGACAAGCAAAAAGAATAAAGTAGCCAAATTTATGGTTAAATCAATGCAGGAAATGAAACTTATGGATATATGGAGGAGGCAGCACCCAAGGGAGAAGGAATACTCATATTACTTGAGTAGGCATAAAACATACTCAAGGATTGATATGTCTTTTGTTGTCGGCCCATATTCTTTTTTTTAAATTTTTTATTTTTCACACAATAAATCATACTGACCAAAATACATAGACACTTTTCTCTTGAATATATAGTGTCATTTTCTCCCCTTTTCCCCCCCTCCCCTCCCTCCCTCGCTCTCCCTCATCCCATTTATTCAAAGTTCAATCTATAAGATACATTAAATCCGTTAAACAATGTCGTCACTTAATAAAATAAACAAGAAATTTTTATCTTTTGCTTTTATATACTGAGTCAGTTCATTTCGTTGTCTTCTCCTTCTGTCATTTTAGGTGGTGGAGGTTCATGGTAGGATTTCTCTATTGTATTTCATGTATGGTTCCCATATTTGTTCGAATATTGTGATGTTATTTCTTAAATTATATGTTATTTTTTCTAATGGAATACATTTATTCATTTCTATGTACCATTGTTGTATTCTCAAGTTGTCTTCTAATTTCCAGGTTGACATAATACATTTTTTTGCTACAGCTAGGGCTCCATCCAAATAGAGTCCAAATTCTTTATTTCTTATATTACTTAGAAGGAAGATCTCTGGGTTTTTTGGTATATTGCTTCTTGTGATTTTATTTAATATCTGGTTTAGATCTTCCCAAAATTTTTCCACTTTCTCACATGTCCAAATTGCATGTATTGTTGTTCCCGTTTCCTTTTTACAGTGAAAACGTTTGTCTGATACTGTTGGGTCCCATTTATTTAACTTTTGGGGTGTGATGTATTGCTTGTGTATTGTATCATGCGTAACCTCGTGTTTATTGTATTTCTCATAGTTCCGGAGCATAGCTTTTCCCATGTTTCATTCTTTATCTTTATGTTTAGATCTTGTTCCCATTTTTGTTTAGGTTTACAGTTTGTTTCCTTGTTCTCCTTTTCTTGCAGTTTGATGTATATGTTTGTTATAAATCTTTTAATTATCATTGTGTCTGTAATCACATATTCAAAATTGCTTCCTTCTGGTAACCTCAGACTGTTTCCCAATTTGTCCTTCAAGTAGGTTTTCAGTTGGTGGTATGCAAACCTTGTATCGTAAGTTATATTATATTTGTCCTTCATTTGTTCAAAGGATAATAATATTTCCCGAAAAACAATTTTCTATTCTTTTGATCCCTTTTCTCTCCCATTCTCTGAAGGAAAGGTTATTTATTGTGAAAGGGATTAGTTGATTTTGTGTCAATATTAATTTTGGTAGTTAATAATTTATTTTATTCCTTTCTACGTGAATCTTCTTCCAAATGTTGAGCAGATGGTGTAATACTGGTGAATTCCTACGTTGCACCAATTTTTCATCCCACTTATAGAGTATATGCTCAGGTATCTTCTCCCCTATTTTATCTAGCTCTAATCTGGTCCAATCTGGTTTTTCCCTTGTTTGATAAAAATCTGATAGGTATCTTAATTGTGCTGCTCCATTATAATTCTTAAAGTTTGGTAGTTGTAAGCCTCCTTGTTTATACTGTCAGCCCATATTCAAGAAAGAGTTAGGAAAACTGAATATAAAGCTAGACTACTATCTGATCATTCACCCCTGTTATTAGCAATAGAACTGGAGGACATCCCACCAAGAACACACTCCATGCTACTTAAAAGGCAGGAATTTAGAGAGTTTATTGAATGCCAAATTAAAACATATTTTGAAATAAATATGAAATCAGTGAAAGACAAATTTATATTATGGGATGCAATGAAAGCCTTCATTAGAGGGCAGATAATAAGTTATGTAACTAAGATGAAAAAGGACTATAATCGGGAAATAGAGCAGTTGGAAAGGGAGATAGTAAGTACAGAAAAGGAACTAGTAAAAAGGGATAATATAACGAAAAGGAGAGAATTAGTGGACAAAAAAAAAAGAAACATTACAAACGTATAAGGTGGAGAAGAACATAATGAAAATAAAGCAAAAGTATTACGAACTGGGAGAAAAAACACATAAAATATTAGCCTGGCAACTTAAAACAGAACAAGCTAAAAGAACTGTACTGGCATCAAGGAAAAAGGACAAACAAATTACATATAACCCAATAGAGATTAATGAGAACTTTAAGGAATTTTATGAACAATTATACCAAACTGAGAACGAGGGGAAAGATGACAAAATAGAAGAGTTGTTAGCTAAAACTGAACTACCGAAATTGCAAGAAGAGGAACAAAACAAACTAATAAAACCATTTGAAATAGAGGAAGTACAGGATATATTAAAAAAGCCGCCAAACAATAAAACACCAGGAGAGGATGGATTTCCAATCGAATTTTATAAAACATTTAAAGAGATATTAATTCGTCAATCAAGACAAAATCTAGAAATCGCTTGGGTGGACAGGCAGACACGCGGGTTGCTATCAGCAACAAAGTGCCACGTTTTGAACAACTCTAAGCAATAAACAGGAACAAAAGAGTTATCAAATTTAAATTGGCCTATGAACATTTCAACATTAGTTCTTTAATTTTAAAAGAAATTTCATGCATAGATGAAAATTTAATTTTTTTGTAGGGTTTATGCAACTTTTAATTTGTTGTAATATTTTTTATTTTCCATATGTTTCATTTTTGTTTATATATTATTAAAAATTGATTATACAAATTTGTTTTGGTCACCTTCACCTTTATTCTTAAATAAATTATTACTTTAAGGGGTGTGAGAATATATTAAATTTTTTTAGGGGTGTGGGGCATAAAAAAAGGTTGGGAACCACTGCTTTAGAGAATGGGAGAGAAAAGGAATCAAAAGGATAGAAAATTGTTTTTTGGGAAATGATTTATTAACATTTGAACAGTTGAAGTACAAATATGGAATAACTCATGGTACAATGTTTGCATATCATCATCTGAAAGCTTATTTAAAGGATAAATTGGGAAACAGACTGAGATTACCAGAAGGAAACAGCTTTGAATATGTAATTACAGACACAATGATAATTAAAAGATTTATAATGAACATGTACATTAAGCTGCAAGATAAGGAAAATGATGAAATAAGCTATAAACCCAAACAAGAGTGGGAAAAGGATTTAAACAAAGATAAAAAATGAAGTATGGGAAAAGTTATGTTCTGGAACTATGAAGAATACAATAAACACAAGGTTACGCATGATACAGAATAATTGGTTACAAGTTTTATATATCATGCCCCAAAAGTTTTTTTAAAAATGGGATCCAACATTATCAGATAGATGTTTTCGCTCTAAGAAGGAAATGGGAACAACATTACATGCATGTACGAAAGTGAAAATGTTTTGGGAAGATCTAAATCAGATATTAAATAAAAACACAAAAAATAACATTCCAAAAAATCCAGAGATCTTTCTTCTAAGTAACATAAAGTAAGGAATTAGGCCTCATATTGGAGAAAGTGCAAAAAAGATTTATTATGATAGCCTTAGCAGTAGCAAAAAAAATGATTAATGTCAACTTGGAAAATGAAAGAGAGCATGAGAATATAGCAATGGTACATGGAAATGAATAAATATATTCCATTGGAAAAAATAACATATAATTTAAAAAATAAAGTGACATTGTTTGAATAAATTTGGGAACTATACATGTAACATAACAGAGAGGGCTTGTCTCAGACCTCCATCCCCTAAAATGATAAGAAGACAAAACGACTTGATCCAGTGTGTAAAAGGAGATGACACATTTTTCTTGTTTATTTTTCATTGTGTGAAGACATTGTTTTATGGTTTTGTATATGTTGAATATTTATTGGTTTTGGAGGGGGGTGGGAAGGAAGGGGTGGGGGGGGAAGGGAGAAAATGCCACTGTGTATGAGAAACGTTTGTATATATTTTGGTTGATATGATTCACAGTGTGAAAAATTAAAAAATTATAAAAGAGGGTTTAGAGGGCAAGAAGGGCTCCTGGAACTCAGGCACTAAAAGCTTCCTGATCATTTTGGAGATTTGGAGTTAGAGCTCAGATTTCCGATGGTTCGAAATGGAGACAGTGCAGCTGCAGAGGCTGCGGGAGCAATGGAGGCAAATCCATGGACACTCACTATCTCTGAAGGGACTTTTTTTTGCTTCTCTTTCACTTATTGTTGGGTACAGCAGCCAATGCCTTGCAGCAACAAAAGTTTATGTATTATTACATGACAATAAAAGGAACATAGAACAGAATATAATGAGGCCCTTCAGCCCTCAATGTTGTCCTGACCTTCTATTCCTATCAAAAAAATACTAAACCCTACCTCGTAACCCTTGAGCCTTGATTGTAATGCTTTGCCGTTTTCCTCCTTTGACTTATCTCCCAATGAAGATTAACGTGGGCTTAAGAAACAGCACCTCCTCTTTTGACAGACAAGAATCAAAAAATTCTCTCCTATAATTTGATTATATCCATCCTGGAAAGTTTAGGTGTTGATTTAGATTTCTTCACTTGTGCCTCTTTTATTTAAATGTTTGGTTTCCTGTCTTGGGCTATGATCATTTCCCTATATGGCTTTTGTTATTTACTCTCTCCTGGCTTTCATTCTTGGCACCAACCTTCTATTTTTACCATCTCCTCCCTCCCCAACACATGCCCTATTCATTAAAAACCTGCTACCTTTGCCAGTTCCAATGAAATGTCACAATCAAAAACATTAACGACAGAGTACTTCCAATATTTTTACATTTTGTTTTACTTGAGTTGACGTATGTAATAAAACCAGTACTCACCCACTGGGCCTTCGTGAGAGACAGTTTGCATGCTGAATGATAGCTCCTTATCTGGGTTTTTCAGCAATTCCTTTCGTTTTGAGAAAGCTTTGGCAATCATTTTGCTCTTCTTGATTCGCTTTGGTTCATCACCACTTCGGCCAATAATTCTGAAAGTAAGGCGGGATTCAATTTTGGTTGAGAAGGAGGATGATGATAAGTAGATGTTTGCAATAATCCCTATTGTCCATAACAGAACAGTAGTGAAATAGCAAGACTATAATGTGAAGATGTTGAAGTCTACTTCCATTTGTATCCGTTTCTCAACATATCTTAATGATAATTGAGACTTGTTGAACTGACTGATACCAATCCTTTGTCAGTAATTCGTGACAACATAATTTGAGAGATATATTTCAATTCACATCTAAGTTGTGCCACAAACTATTTCACTTCCCCCTGTTTCCTCAGACATCAACTAAGATATCAACCCTTTGGCTTCCTAGAAAACAAAGTAAGTGGGACTGGGAACACTGTATTAGAGAGCATATAGAAAATTTCCACAATGAGTTGGTTACCAATGTTCATTAGACTGAATTCCAGAGCCTCAATTTAACACAACAGCCTCAAAATAGTCAGTGTTCAGGAAAATAAAATTGGTGAGGTCAAATAAAGAAGTGATATCTGTGGATGGATGAATTAAAAATCAGGCTAAAATCTCCCTCCACATCATTTCATTAAATGATTGACCCTATTCCCTCGATAGTCTAATTGATAGCCTTGAATTGAATTGGTAAGTCCATGATGTCTTCAAGGATTCACAAGACCTTTCACAAATTAATTTGATATGGCTGAATCTAAGCATGATAACAGAGACATACTGACCCTATACCCTAATCTTACTTCATTGGATCTTTGTCCTATGGATCTTTTCAAACCTATTACATGCCAAGCCAACCATTGTTCAGTATTATAATTCCACCTTTTGTTTTACTAACAAACAAACATTATATCCTCCTCATATTTAACATTATATCTTTCAGTGCAATGGTTTATGTTTTTACCATCCTTGGCTTCTATTTTTCAATGCTAAGCTGCCATTTACCAAAATCGATTTATTTGAAGGTTACCTTTTCTGAAATAAATTCTATCCCCTTTCTCATCAAAATATCCAGACATAATAGAAGCTCATAAAAATGACAAGGAAATGTTTTTCTACCATCATATAATGGCAGAGTGAATTCTCTTACCTCAACCATGTCCTTTTCCAGATCAAGACTGTAGCTTTGGTCCATACCCAAGTGCTCATGGCGATACCTGTTCCAAACATGGCAAATATGTTGATTTTTTCCACCAGGAGACTGGGCCGATTCTTGATGCTGCACTCAGGGATGGGTGTGTTGGTTTGCTCAGCAATGGAAACATTAGCTTCACACCTGAGAGATAAAACGTCAAGTCAATCAAATATGATGCTGCGATGTGTGCAGAGGGCAAATCTACACACAAACATGCAAACAAACCTCACAAACAGAAAAATAAATAGCACACACACAAAAATGCAAACAATCAAATACTTTCTCATTACTTACATAAATTAACCAGACCATAACATGCAACTTGCCCATTATGTCATATCCTGTTTCAATCACAGACGACTTCTGTGTGAAGTTTAAAACTAGTGTTGAATTATAACTAGAAAGCAATATATTTTCATTTAGGGAGCTCCCTTCAATACCTCAGTGCTTCCCAAGGAGCTTATTGGTTAAATTACTAATTCAATGAGGTGAAATGCAGCATCCAATTTGAACAGAATCTGCCTTCAATTATGTTTTTTGGAGGGAGGTATTTCTCAGAATACCAAGGAGATATTCCTTGTTTTTCAAGTAGTGTCATGTGATCAGGTACATCCAATGAAGAGCTTTTACCATCACAAATGAAAGACTGCCCTCGTCCTCAGTTATTAAGTGTCAGTCTATGCTCGATTACTAAGGAAAAGCTAGAGGAATAACCTGCTACCTGCTGACAACTGAAGTGTAAACAATATTTAGATTTAACAAGCTTTGATATTGTTATTTGGGCTGTACTATTTTCTCCTTGCTCTGGTCTGGTATCATTCTCCAATAAGCAAATTACACAGAAACAAAGAGAACCTATGAAATACCATTCTCATAGAAGTGGTAGGCCACAGAAGGAGTTTATTTGTGAATTCAAACCAATGTTGAAAGAATCCTAGCTTTTGAGGTATTCTGTTCACCATTATATTCAAATGTAAGTTTTCATAGATCAGGGCTTTGCAAAAGATACCACTTTTCAATGTGGTATCCTAATGACGACCTTAGGAGTTCAAAATTTCCAAATCCTAGTATTTTACTTTGAGTCTTCCCTAGTGGATAAGTCATAGCTAAAGAGAAGCCCTTTACAGAGCAAGAGGTGGACTGAAAGGAGTTACTTACAGAACAAAATCGCGGAAACTCCTCTCCCAATCAGCCTGGTTAAAGAAGTCATAGAAATGGCAGCCAAATGTGATGAAAACAAAGCCAAATGCCAGGAATCCAAAAATACCTGAAAAATAAAACTCAAATCATGAGAACACCATAAGTTTATAATTGCATAAAACAAGAATGATTCCAACGTAAACACCAACTTCTCCCACCACATGCCTGCACCCTCACAGCAATGTACAAAGGCTCAAACAAGAGGACCCACATTGGTATATGCAGATGATCCTAATTCCACAGCAATAAGGCAAGTTCATTCACCTATAGGTAACAACATGCAAGGTTGCTCCCATTTATTTGCAATTGTGAGGACTAAGAAACACTGTGATGGAGAACTTTAAACAGTATTATGAGGAGGAATCAACTCAAGTTAACCTCTCTGCAATATTAGAAAATGAGGACAAGGGCAATACTGATTTATTCTCTTCTCTACATTATAATGAAATAAATGGAAAGTGGTAGTTGTATGGAAATGGGTTTCAAAAAGGAATCTATAACTTTCATTAATGATGAAGATTAGTTGGTCTACTGCTATTTGAAATATCTGCTGGTAAAGATTATCGAGAATCTAATTAAACCATTACAGCTAAACAGTGACTGTTCCAATCTATGATTAAACCTGCTGCAAAAGTAATTTGGTCAGTCATATTCCCCAATTCTTTCCCCAAAGCCTTGAACGTTTCCTTCCTTCAATGGCATGTTACTGTGCCATATGGCTTAAAAAAAAAACCTGTTGGTTTGTGAATTTCAGATCAAGAGTACTCAATGCGTGAAAAACGTTTCCTCATTTTAGTTACAGTACTTTTGTCAATCACTTAATTCTGTGTCATCTAGTTCTTGTTACTTCTGCCAATGGGAATAGTTTCCATTTCTTTCTGTCTTCAGTTTGTCTCATGGTGAAATTTGGGCACGTTGTTCTAGCAATGGCCAAATTAATATTTTAGAGAGGTTCAACAATCTATTTTGCTCTCTTGGCTTCCACATATAAAGTTGTTATTGTTATTGCAATCTGTCCTACATACTTCATTTTTTTCCTGTATAAATACACCCCAACCACATTGCTCCTGTAGTTATTTTAGAATTATACCCTTAATATTATAGTCCCCTTCCATGTTCTTTCTCCCTTGTAATGCACT
The DNA here is from genome assembly GCF_036971445.1 of Narcine bancroftii. Lineage (NCBI taxonomy): Eukaryota > Metazoa > Chordata > Chondrichthyes > Torpediniformes > Narcinidae > Narcine > Narcine bancroftii. The sequence continues at coordinate 11,140,502 of NC_091481.1, forward strand.
GCAATAGATTTCAATGATAAATTCATTTTAAACCCACCATGGTCCAACTTTCTGCATCTCTTTTAAACTTAATGACCACATGGGAAATTTTAATTATAATACTGTTTAACATTTTGGAACATAAACCAATTAAGGTATGTTGGGATATTAATGGGAATAATATCCAATACAGCAGAAAATTTGCCCTTTTAAATTCCCTGGAGCTCAGTTCACATTATTGTCCTTTTGGGTTCCCTCCCAACCACTTAGCTTGCAGGATTTTGCAGGAGATTAATCTGCAATTCTTAAGATCTCCCACAAAATCCTGAATGATCCACGACCTGGGTGTGTCAACCTGAACAATCAGTTGACACAACAGAGAAGTGAAATGGATTGACTGAATGTACAGAGTTAAGATCTGAGGTTGACCAATCCTTACCCAGACGTAGCATTGTTTCATTAATTTTGCTGGCTGCTTTCTCACTCAGGAGCCCAGGGTGGTTACTTTTGATTGAGAACAGAGTCATGACACCTGTAACAGAAATAGGGATCAACTGAAATTAGCCTGTGATCAACTTAAAAAGAATCTGCAAATTATCAATTTTCAATATTTAATTAGAAAACATATTTTTCAAGAGAAAATGTAGCATCTTTGTGCACAGAATATTGAAAATTTGACACTTCTTTCCAGAATGGTCTTAGACACTGGACAGCAGAGATAGGTAGAGAGGGCTAGAAAATTTCAACTTCTCATTATACCTTTACCCATCAAAATTCTGAACGATCACAGCACCAAGATAGAGAGTTAAGATCAGCCATCTAATAGGTTGGTAGAATTACCTGGAGATAGAGTATTGTTTTGTTCTGTTCCTATCTGAAGAAAAATCAGCAAATTATTCAAAGGAAATATATCACATTTCACAGCTAGGAGAGAAGAGCTCCTTGAAAGAACTTTATCAGTATAAAAGAGGAAGGAGAAGAAAACTTTCTAACTGACGATCAGCTTTTCTTTTGCGAGGGAACATTTTCCCACGCACTCGTATGCAGCATCAGGAACAACCAATGAAAACCTGGACCTCTCTCTCATCAACAGACAACTGGTGTTGGACTTGAATGAAGTTTTCAAGGAAGAGATTGATAGGCTTTTGTCAAGTAAAATTATCAAGGGTTACAGAGCCAAGGTTGATAAGTGACATTATAAACAAGCCAACTCTGATTGAACTGATTGGTGGAATTTTTTTAAAAATTATTAACTGGGCATTGCTGATAATGCCAGCATTTATAGCCCATCTCAAATGGTCCTAGAGAGGGTGATGTAGAGACAACTTCTTGAAAAGCTCACCTTCTTTTGAAGATGCTCCCACAGATTTCTTATGCAGGAATTTCCAGGATTTCAACAGTGGTGACGAAGAAATAAGGGTGGTGATATTTGTAAGGGTGGTAGAGACTGCAGGTGCTGTTAGGGTAGCCCAGGCAAATAACTGCAGTGCATTTAGTAGATTATACATACTGCAACCACTATGCACGTTAGATGTGAGGAGTGAAAGTTTAGGATTTCTCTGACAAGCCCATGCTACGTACCTCTTATAAGAAAATAGCCACCAACCAGTAGAACCAATCCAATTGGAACCAGGACAAATCCTGCCCGGAAGTGATAATCCTTGTATCCGACAAAGCAGATCCCACTAACAGAATCTCCATCCACCTGTGAACAAGATAATCTTACTACATGACATTTGGATAGGAATATTTCATTAGAGTTTGTTGGACATAGACTTTATGTACAAACCAAGGATCAAACCAACTGTGGAATAGTAAAGAGTACATACAAAGCACAAAGGGGATTAATTTAAATCATAATTCTAGATTGATAATCATGATCAATCTCAATATGTTTTTTTTTAATGATCTGTCACACTACAAGACAAATCAAAGTGTATTGGGCCTCATCCCGGTACACTTTCTAGATTTGATCTATTGTCAAGGTTAGGTACAGAAAATAAACAAAACTATTAATGAAACACTGGCTTTTATCTTTAAAGATCAAGGGTAGAGAGGGAGTGAAGTTGCAACTATACAAAATCCTCAACAGACAACATTCAGTGAGGAATTCTGAGTAGGCTTTGAAAGAATGATATTGTCCTTGAAGGGGATGCCGCCATTATTCACCAAAATTATACCTTTACTCGAGGGTTTAAATTATGAAGATTGCAAAACTGCAATGTGTCCCAGAGTCCAGAAGATCAAGGAGGGATTTGCTTGATTTTTTTTTTTTAATTTAAGCGGAAAGAGACTAGATGGAGAAAAACTATTTCTATGGTTTGGCAGGTCCTCAGTCAGGAGACATAATCTTAAAAAAAAAATTAGAGTCTAACTTTCAAGAAATTAAATCAGGATGCTCTCCTATACGTAGAAGATGTATAAATTTGATACTGCTTTGCAGTCAATTATGAATTTCAGATTTTAAATGAACACAAAACATTACAGCATAGAACAGGTCCTCGATGTTGTGCCAACCCATATATTCCTTAAAAATACTAAACCCTCCCTACCCTGTAACCTATTTTTCTTCCATATACATGCCTGTCTAAGAGTCTCTTAAATGCCCCTAATGTTTCAGCCTCCATCACCATCTCTGGCAAGGCATTCTAGGCACCCACAACTCTACGTCTTTAAAAAAAAAAGTATTCCTGATGCCTCCCTTAAACTTCCCTCCCTTCACTTTTTTTAAAAATGTCCTCTGGTGTTTGCTGATCCTGCTCTGGGAAACAGGTGCTGACTGTCCATCCTATCTATGCCTCTCAATCTTGTAGACCTCTATTAAGTCTCCTCATATCCTTCTACACTACAAAGAAAAATGTCCCAGCTCTGCTAATCTTGCCTCATAAGGCTTATTTTCCAACCCAGCTAACGTCCTGTTAAGTCTCTTCTGCATCCTCTCCATAGATTCCACATCTTTCCTGTAATGGGATGACCAGAACTGAACACAATACTCTAAGTGTGGTCTCACCAGAGATTTGTAGAGTTGCAACATGACCTCTCTACTCCTGAACTCAATCACCCTTTTAATGAAGCCCAGTATCCCATTGACCTTCTTAATTATCCTATCAACCTGTGCAGCGACCTTGAGGGATGTATGGATTTGGACCCTTACGTCCCTGTTCATCCACACTCTTAAGTAACCGATCATTAATCCTCCACTCAGCCTTCTAGTTTGTCCTTCCAAAATGCATCACCTCACATTTATCCGGATTGAACTCCATCTGCCATTTTTCCACCCAACTCTGCATTCTAGTAACCTTCAACAACTTTCAGTTCGATCCACAACTCCTCTAACCTGCGCATCATCCACAAACTTACTGACCCATCCTTCTGCCTCTTCATCCAGGTCATTTATAAAAATCATGGAGAGCAGGGGTCCATTAGTCACCGACTTCCAGGCAGAATACTTCCCTTCCATGCAAAACAAATATTGTTAAAGCCTAATATGGAGAAAAACAGGAACATGGCAGTATCTAACACATCAGCCATGATCTTATTGAAATGGAAGATGAGGGATAATAGCCAACTCCTGTATCTATGTTTCTAGAAAGTCATAAAGTTGACGACCTATTCAATACATGAATTATCATTCAAAAATCATACACGACTTCCTAATTTTTTTGTACCCCACTGCTATGCTCATCAACACACTCTGAAAATTAAACTAAGAATTCTTCACGTTATCCAGCTGTGACCATAGTTGCTGTCATTCCATAGAAACTTATCCAATTGCAAGACAGGGACAATTGAATGTACTGAATCAAGGAACAATCTACTGGAGGAACTCAGTGGGTCAATCAGCATCAATGGGGTGGGAGGGGGAGGAAATTGTCAAAATTTTGGGACAAAACCTTTCAACAACATTGAAATACCGAATGCGGCGGTTACCTGAGCCAAAGCCAAGATGGCGACAGTGAGTATAAATGGGATTGACCAGGTAATAAGGTGGAAGTAGGAAGTCTTGCCAGAGAGAGGTTGATATGTGGTACCGAGTGCCTTGAAGGACATGTGCCAGGCATAGGTGAGCATCACGAACCAGATCACTCCAGACATGAGAGAATAATAGACAATCACAAATATTATAACACAAGAGAGTGTTTCATTGGACCTGTTGGAGAAACAGCAGTTACAGTGAGGTCATTCAGTATGTCCACAACTACTGTTTAAACACAATCAGCTCCCACAAATAAGAATTTTGTTATAAATAATGTAAGTTGGCGGATTTATATTGGTCTCAACAGCAGAATAAATTCTTCATCTTCTTTGATACAATGATCTGCTGTCTTTTATGTTTCTCTAAGAGGGTCGACAGGGCTTCATTTTAGAATCACAACCAAAACAGCATTTCAAATCGCACAGAAGTCTCTCAGCCCAGTGAGAGGATAGAAGTTGCCGTCAAGGGGAGGGAAGTGGGATTTCCATGATTGTCATAGACAAGGGTCTGATCTACGCTGCACCTCTCGAGGCTTGACTTGAGGTTTTCTGCAGTGATATATAAACCAATGGCTCTAGCTCAGAGACAAATGTGCTTTTTTTTGTGATCTGGGTGTTGCTTGCAAAGCCATCTGGTCTGACCAACTTCCTATTTAAACTTTCTCATTACTTAAAACAACCACTCATAAAATGTCAATGAAAGGGTCAAAATGACATTGTGATCAAGTTTCTTCAGTAGTTTTCAGTGGCCTGGATTTTTGATCTGGAGAGACAAGTTTAATTTCAAGTAGCTAAATAAATCAAGAATGAGTAAAGTTAGTGTCTTTTATGGTTACCAGAAAACTCACAGATTATAATTACACTGAACATTTTTTTGGGTCTATTTTCTGAATTTTGGGGTGCTGATCATGAAAATCTCCTATCGTATTCCATTTTATTTTAGATATAACCTATTTTTGTCATTTCTTGTCATATTTTTAAGTCCAATCATACAAAACCATGAAGTGCAGCATGTCGTTGAAAATTGCCTGCATTCGCATTTGAACGTCTTCCCTGCTGATCTTGGTGCAGTCAGTGGTGAACATGGTGAAAGGTTTCACCAGGACATTGCGACTGTGGAAAAGCGATCTTAGGGCAACGAGAGACCATCAATGCTGACGTGAGAGGCATCACATGCTGAATACAAACAAAAATCTGTGGCAAAACATTTTTAGGTCAGTTGAACTAACGCAATGCTACATTCAATAAAAATTAATTTAATGTTGCTTTGTGTTCAGCTTGAAGTTGTCCATCATAATTCCCATTTTTTTTTCCCAGCAAGCAAACCTTTTGGACAAAAAATGTGTAGTCCAATGTAATAAAACCTTTTGGTTCTCCAACCAGCCAACAAATCATGTGGTTAATTGTGATGGAAGATGGAACTTGGGTTGTACATCCAAAGAAATGATGGGTAGGCAACAGTGACAGAGAGGAACAAACCAACTCATTTACCCTTTACTTTTCTAGTGACCATTCCCCAACCCGCTCGTTGGTTCCGTTACAGATTCTCCATTTGTGGCAGTGATTCAATACAAAATATTCAGAGACTACAAAGAGAACTAAACTGTCATGAGGCAAACAAGACACTTCAGGAAAAGCCAGTGTGGGATGAACTTACGTTGGTTCTCCAAGTCGCATGGTTCCATCTGCTTTGCACACAATTTCCTTCCTTGCCCCGTCCATGAACTGCGCAAGCCATCCAATACTTCCAACAAAGAAACAAGTATTTATATAGAATAAGATGACAGCAGGATAACGATTAGAATTCTTCCAGTCAGCAACAAAGGTGGCCTAAAAGACAAGGGGAAAATAATTAGGTGCGAGAAGAAAGACTGAAATAGAACTCCAAATAATGCAAGACCTGTCAATAATACTCAAGACAGTCAACAATCTTTTCAAATAATGAAACCAACAACATTTAGTAGAAAGTCATTAAAATGAGAAAATGGACTGGGAACTGGAGCATCTTTGAACATATCCTTAAGACTACAGTCTGTATAAGATATACCAATTAAATATGTTCTGCAGCTACCCAAATACTACATCTTGTCTTACATGCTGACAATACATTTCTTTCTGGTTGTTTTATTTTTATGGCTAAGAAATGGAACTATTCATTTCATTACAATTTAGACAAAGTAATAAAACATATGTAGAATAAAAGGAGAAATCACTGGAAATACTCGATGGGTCATCAGAATTCCTGCTTCTATTTATACTTATATTTGCTTTGTTCCCTCCATCCTCCCCTTCTCTGCAATTTAAAACATGCTTGATTTCTAGCTTTAGAGTTCTGAAGAAAGTTCATCAACCTGCATCATTAATTCTGGGCATCATCTCCAGAAATAAACAATCTTCTGAGTATCTCTTGCATTTTCTATTTTTATTTCAAATTTCCAGTAACTTTTTTTGCTTTTAGACCAACAATTGAGTGCTTCTTAAAATAAGCAACACAACCGGCTATCAGCGGACATTCAATACCTCTGTCCTCACAGATACCTCAAAGTGATGTGCATACTGGAATTATTTGTAGGGCTTCAAGGAATGGGAGATTCAAGTGGAATTTAATTGGAGGATGAAAGCTTTTTATTTATTGATTAATGGATATCCAAAATGATTTGCTGAGTAAAATCTTATCAATTAATTTAGAGGATTTGTATGGAGAATAACAAACACCTGGGAATGAATTATAGTTTGAAATCTAATCACGAGTTTCAGATGACGAAAAGGATGAGTGTTTGACAATCTGTGTCAAATTGATTATATTAAACTTAATCCCCTTTCCACCTATAATTTCATTCAGAAATAAATCCAGACACCCCCAGTTACTCGCTAACTCTCCTTTTCCCTGCTGTGCAATGTATAGAACCATCGCAGGAAAAAATTCCAGTAGTGTGGCCTGGTGTCCTGAAAACCTTGGAGGATATAACATTTTTCCATTGAGAGGTGGATATCCCCCTGTGGATCCAGGGAAGAGAATACTTACCACCACGCTGGAAGAACTTGGAGGGAACTGCATGCTGCACCCAACTCCACTCTGTTCAGCAGTTAGGTGCCATTGACAAATGTTAAGACTTGCATTTGGTGCAGCAAAGAATAGATCCAGGAGAGGAAAGTGTGGAAATGTCATTCTACCTCCTACTTTTGTGCCGAACAGCTTGTCTTGCAACAGGGAGCCTTCAGGCAACAAGCCTCCCAGCAGGCCTCTGCTGATACACTGCCAAAACCTTTAAAATTTACTTTCACATGTTTGTGAAATTTAACTCCAGCAAGAGAAGAGAGAGAGAGGGAAAAAAAAACTTCCCTTCAATGGGTGCTGGGCTTTCACTGAGGTCAAGCAATTTGAGTGCTTAATTAAAAAGGTACTGTCCATAAACAGAGTGAAACATGGAAGTCTGCGGTAATAGGATGTAAAGAATGTTTTACCTCCTATGGACATTGCGAGACTAGCTGAGTTCCTCCAGCATTTACTGTATGTTTTTACTGTCCATAAATGGCCAAGTGAGGGCAGCACTTACCAGTGTGAAGAATGTACAGAGAATGGTGACGGACCCAAAGATAGCAATGTAGACGTGCATGGCATCGTGCTCGCTGTTTGTGAAGAGAGGATTCTGACACTGGATCCCACACCCTTCCACATCCTCATACCAGCTCTTGGGGTTCTCTGTGCGCACCAGAGGAGCCTCACAGCGGCCAGATGTATTAAACTTTATGTTCTGAACTTCATTCTGAAAGAGACAAATTTAACTTTATATTTATGTGGACTTTCCTTCTCCAGTCCATATGCCATATACGGAGTGGAAACAGGCCATGTCGGCCTTTCGAGTTCGCACCGGTTCACTAGAACAACTCCACTAGCTCAAATGTCCCGCTCACTGCCAATAACCCTCCAACCCCCTCACCTCCACGTGCACATCCAACCTTCTCTTAAATGACAGAAGGATCTCTGCTTATCAGGTTTTAGCTTCCGACATCAACACACTTGCCACAAATGGGGTTCTGTGTCCTACCACTTATAACTGAGCATAAAACAGCAGGTTGGCAACCTGCTCTTAAGAGCAGTTGTCTCTTCTGGAATACTTCTAAGTACACATGGGATAGGTTACAATTTGACTATTAATTTTCCCTGCCCATACTTGGCGAGCAACCACTTTGATAAGGTAAAGAGCAAACTGGCCACTAGCAGTAGCATCATTGGGTCGCAGTCATTTACCTGGCACCCTTCAGGAAAGCTGTCAATCGAACACTTCAGGAAGTCGGGCCAGCCTCTCTCCCGCTCCACAATAGCACAGGGACCTCTCGTGATCTGGCACATGACCTGACCAGGCAATTCCACTCTGCCATTTTCACATTTCGGCATGTAGACAGCACACAGAAGCTGCTGAATCACGGTCCAACAGCCTGGAGCATTCCGCAGCCCTGAAAAAGAAATGACACCATTAAAAAGGTTGGCTTCAAGCACTGACTCAAGCTCCAATTGGAAAGCTATGAACTGGAGATGGATTTGGTCCTGGACACCTCCACCAAATAAACTGCCTCCCATTCTCCACTCTCTCCAGACCCCTCATCATTTTATATATCAAAATTTCCCTCAGCCTTCTCATCTATAAGGGAAACAGCCACAGTCTCCGATCTATCCTTGCAAATATGTTCCCTCATCCCAGGAATCATAACCATAAATTTAATCACATCCTTTTGAAATTATTTTAAATGTAGACAAACAGCATGGTTACAGGCTATTTCGACTCACAAGTCCATGCTGCCCAATTTATACCCAATTAACCTACACGCCTTGTACGTTTCAAATGGTGAAAAGAAGCTGGAGCCCCTGGGGAAAACCCACATAGACATGGGGAAAACATACAAAAAACTTACAGACAGCGTGGGATCAAACCCCAGTCTCAATCGCTGGCGCTGTAAAGGCACTGTGCAAACCACCCAAATTACTCCCCAAATATGGTGACCAAAATACAATAACAATGAGTACAATAATTTAAGGTTCAGCATAACTTCTATGCATAGATACTATATGTTCTTTTAATAAAGCCCAGAATTGTGTGTGCTTTATTAACCTTTTTCTCAACCTTCCATCAATTTCAATGGTTTATGAACACATACCTGCACATCCCCCTGCTCCTTTTTAGAATAGTACTCTTTATTCTACACGCACACTCATCCGACCTGAATTTTCATCTGCCACACATCTGTACATTCCACCAGCCTGTTTATATTCAACTAATTTTTTTTTTTTAAAAACAGTTCACAATAATAGGTTTTGTGTTATCCACATTTTTAGAAATTGTGGCTTCTATCTCTGAGCCTAGGTTATACATTTGGGTCTAAAAAGACCATGATCCTAAATCCCAACTCTGGGGAATGCACTACTTGTCAACATCTGGTCTGAAACACAAGCATTCACGACAGGCCTCTGTTGTCAATTCCTTGGCCAGCTTCGTATCCGTGCTGCCAATGCCCCTTTTATGTTTCTACTTTGCTGATATATGGCACATTATCAAAAGGCATGTCCACCACACTGCCTGTTTTCTCCTCATCAATTCTACTTGTTAACTCCTCAAAAGATTTCTTTCAAACCAGTTGAAACCTTAATAAATCTGTGCTAGCTTGCCTCAATTAAATCCACTTTCCTCAAGATGACTATTACTCTTTCAGATAAATATTTCTAAAAACCTTACCACCATTGAGGTTGTACCTCATTGGGTTTACCCATGAACAAAAGAGTAACATTTGCCATTCAAGCATTAACAAAGCTATGAAAGAGCTCTGCTTCCCTCAAAATCCTAAGTGATTTAATCTCTCCAATTTCTATTTTTTAGATATTTACAGGTTAGAGAATTTCTGAGAAATTCTCCCATGATAGTAATTGTCTTATTTTCTCAGTTAAATCCTTGTCAAAAGGATTAATTTCTAAAATACATTGTGTTTCTATAAATAAAATTAAGAGTGCTTGGGAGGGTGTCTTACAAACTATTCTTTCTAAAGATATATGGACCAAGTGTTTAAAATTGGTCCATTCCTCTTCCATTGTGCACATCATTCACTTATTCAATTCAAGAGAGTACATAGAGCACATTTATCCAAAGATAAATTAGCTAAGATATTTCCTACTATCAACCCTGTACGTGACAGATGTTGCAATGGGGTTGCTTCCTTATTTCATATGCTTTAGTCCTGTTCAGCATTAGATCACTATTCGAAGATTTTTTATGCATTTTCCCGTATTTTCTCTGTTACTATTCAACTCATCACATTACAGCTTTTTTTGGTGTGGTGATAGAGAACAGTCAATTATCGGTGTCAGATTGCCATGTCATGGCTTTTGCCACTTTAATGGCTAGATGTAGTATTTTGCTAAGATGGAAAGACTCTATCCCTCCCTCAATGGATGACTCAAACCTTATCATGCTTGAATTTCGAGAAGATTAGATGTAATGTTTTTTTTAAACTGAAGTTAAGTTTAATAAAATGTGGCACATTTTTATGGAATATTTTAATGTTTAATTTATAATACAGTGGTTTCTATTTTGTCTTCCTGAACTTACTTATTTATATATAAGGCAATTCACCAACATATCATTACTGTAACCCTTTTATTGGTTTAAGGCATCCCAGTTTAGTTTAGGGGTTAGTTAGTTCCAGTCTTTTTTCTTTTGGCTTTTATTTTCTGCAGGAACAAGAGATATAATATTGAATTCTGTCTGTTTATTACTAGTTGCAATGTTCATTTTTAATCTCGGATAGATTGTAATTACCTGAAAACCATATTTTTCTTGTTTTACATAGAAAAAAATTCAATACAAATGATTAAATTAAAAATCCTCGGTGATGTATCTATTTTAAGTTCAGCCCATTTTTCTAATACTTGTATGCCATCAATTTTTACCCATCTTATGCCTCAATGTATTGTTCCTTTACCATATCCTGTACCAACCTCTTCCATGGTGAAGACCTTAAGATACAAGAGCAAAAATAAGCTATTCTGCTCATCAAGTCTGCCTTGGATTATACTCAATAATGCTCCCAACGTTTCTCTGCAGGTTCCATTTTTGAACTTGATGGGCTTCACTCCTCCACATACAAATCACTTACTATTCATATACTTATAGAAAATTTGAATTTCAATTTATGTTGGCATTGGTTCTCTTTGCCTCTCAAATTTTAATTTTCATTCCCCTGCTGATTCTCTTGTAATTTACCTGGTTCTTATCAGTTTTTGGAATGTGCCATCTGTCATAAACATCCCTTTCTTGCTTTATCCTATCCCATATCTCTTTTGTCAATTCTTCCCTTTCCCCTCAATCATAACTTAACCAACTCTTCCTTAAAAGAAGCCAATTGGTCTATTAGGATTTTGTCATTCAACATTTAGTTCCTTTTTACTTGTTTCAGATTCATTTTTATTCCATTAAAATTGGTCCTAATTACAATTATTTTTAATTGTATGTCTTAATTATTTCTGATGATCAAATCTTGGCATGTAAACGAGAAAGCAAAACTGTAGATGTTTTAAAAGGGAAAAGATTGACAGATGTTAATGTGGGTCCTTTACTGTCTGAGACAGGAAAAATTAAATTAGTGGACAAGAAAATGGCAGAGAATTTAAACAACTATTTTGTGCCATTATACTTGGTAAAATAAAGAAAGCCTGGAAAAGTTGGAGGATGCCCATTTCAATTAGGATGGAAGAACTTGTAACAATCCCATTTCAAAGGACAGAGTATTGGAAAAGCTTAATGAGAATAAAGGCAGACAAGTCATCAGGACCAGATAACTAAGGATTTTAAGGGAAGTGCTGCAGAGATAACGGAGTCATTAATTTAAAAAAAATATCAAATTCACTGGGTTCTGGAAGATTGGAAAATCTTGTAAATGTCAACCTTGTTCAAAAAGGGATGGAGCCAAAAAGTGGAAAAATATAGGTAAGGTAGCTCAACATCTGTGTTATAATCACGCTAGAGTCTCTAATCAAATACAAAATATTCATTTAGAAAAGGTTAATCCAATCAAACCATGTCAATGTGGTCTTAGGAAATTCCCAGAGTTCTTTAATGATAATCATAAGTCGAATCAATTGAGAGCAACTGATCAAGGTATTCTACTTTAATTTGCAGAAGGCATTTGGCAAGGTACCACATAAAAGGCTCGCGCACAACAGGAGAAGCGTGTTAATATGAAGACCATTTAACACACATCAAGAATTGAGATAAATAGAACATTTCCAGTTGAGGAAAGTATAACTAATGGAGTTCTCCCAAGATCAATCCCTACCTTTCAATTATATTGACAATAATTTGGCTGAGGGGATAGAATCTTTGCTAATGACACAATAAATAGGTAGTTGAGAATACAATGATGACCATTGGACTCTGCAACAGGTTATGGATGTATTAAATGAATGGGCAAACACCTGACATGGTGTTGAATAGAGGACTGTGAGGGGCGATGCACTTCAGTAGGGGGACGCAAAAGGCAGACTATTATTTAACAAAGCAGGTCTATAAATGGATGGCATGTTTTCTTATGCATGAAAAACAAGTGAGCTTGAAGGTATTGTAATTGGAAGGGCCCAATGGAAATCTAGTGTTACTATTGCGCATGGTGTTAATGAGACTACACCAAACATCTCTCTGGTTGTTACCCCTTTTTGAACCCGACGCTTTCACTTTCTTCTTGAAAACTCTCTACGTCTTCCCTTATTTGACTCCCCACTACTTAAATGAAAGCCTTGTCTACTGCCCTAATTATTCACTTCATAAGAACACAAATTCCAATCCAATTCAACCAAAACCCATCCCAACAAAGCAGCTCCACAATATTGGGGCTTGTGTCCCCAAAAGTTAAAACCCATTTCTCCTGCACCAACAAACATTCACCAGGGTCTTCGTTCTTTTCCTGTCTGCATCATCGATCTCCACATGAATTATGACAATTCCAGGTTCCCCTCCAGAGGCCAGGATCTAGGATATGCCTTCGGGACCTGACTTTCAAGGACACAGGTGCCGATAAAGGGGTTGTGAACTGGGGTCTCGACTTTGCCGACTGATCTTGATCAATTTGTTGAAGAAAGTCACCAACATGAAGATCATCATACCGAGACGGGAATCGTGGGTGGGGATGAGCCTTTTAGATGAGACATAAAACTCAGGTCTTATGGGCTCTTTTTACCCTCGGGGTAAAAAAAAAAGCCTTGGCACTATATCCAAGGAAATGGGGAATTCTTTCCCACTTTCTTCACCAACGTTTATCCTTCAACAAACAGCACTTAACCATGTTGTTAAGTTATTGACATTTATGTGTATACACTGCTTCCTACATTCCAACACTAATCACAGTGAACCTGGGGGCCAAATTCAAGGAAATCTCTTCTAACTGCACATGATCCACCTGTGTGCCCACACTCCTCTCCCTCCAGAGGCCATCTTTCAGACTGTGGAGGCAATCAATCCTTCTTTTGAAAACCTTGACAGCATCTTCCATTTAATATGGTGCAAAATACAGGAAGGGTGCACTGGACCTTCACCAATTGGGTTGTTTCAGGGAAAACACATCCTGCTTTGGGACTATCCCCGCAGCCTTTGAATGCTGTACCTGACCACAGGACCAGTTTGTTACGTGCCTCCTCTTGCGTGGCGGAGTCCTCGGCCAGGGCGAGCGAGGTGTGTGTGTAGGGCAGCGCGGAGCCCAGGCATGTGTTGAACCTCAGCGGCTCACAGCCCGAAACTTTCTTGCAGCGGTCGTGCGGGGACGTGCGGTTGGTGCCGCTCTGCTCCAGGAGAGTCCCGAGGAGCAGCAAGCAGCTCGCAGCCGCCTTCACAAAAGACTCCCACCCGGTAGACATCTTGGACTTGCAGGGGCCAAGTTAGAGAAAGCCTTTCTTCCCGCACTCGCCTCTCTGCGGGACAAATGGCGCCACTGGCAAGCAAACTTGGTGAAACTTCATCGCGGCGCGTCCGTTTCCAAACTCGGAGCAAATGCCATCGCGTCAATTTCCAGTCCTCGCTTCCCGGGATCTGACTCCCTCTCTCCAGCCCTCAAATAAAACTTCAATGAGAGAGAGAGAGAGAGAGAGAGAGCGCGTTGAACTCACATTCAACAAAACAAAAGCCCAAGGAAAAATGGTGATTCACTGCGCTCTCAGCGCCCACTCTCAACAGCGAGAAAAAGTGCTTGGAATTTGATAGTCGGTCCGTAGGTTCCTTCTCTCCTTCAAACGTCTTTCAGTCACTGTTTCAGATCTTGGTCCATGATGTGGAAAACGTCCCCCTCCTCCCTGGCTCTTCACCAGATGTCCTCATTCATGGGGGAGTGGGAGGCACATGGGAAACTCAGCCAACCCGCCCTCACAGAACAAACACCAGCACAGGCTTCAGACAACCCCCTTCACAGGCCTCCGGCCACCTTCCCAGAACATCCCCCTCCCCTCCCCTTACTGGAGAATGCCAGTTTCTGAAAGACCAACTCTGCAACCCCAATCACTTCTTCAAGGCGAGGGGCTGGAGTCGAAGACAGGGCCACCTCGTGACCCCGCTCACTCCCTGCTTCACCCGGTTTCTGAAAGCAGGCGATCATCATGAAATGCAGGGTTCCTCCACCAGCAGCCCCACTCTCCCCTATTCAGTTCACGAGGCTGTGTTTGAGTGGCCTCCAGCTTCTCACTCGGGTTCTCTTATCCAAGGACAAATGGGTAACTGTTCATTTCAAATCCTGCCCCCTCTCTACAACTCCACCCCAATAATAAAGTACAAAGGTCCTCAATACTATCTCCTTCAGTGTCATGCCCTTTAGTGTAGTATCGTGCCCGATAATAAAGTACAAAGGTCCTCAATACTTTCTCCTTCAGTGTCATGCCCTTTAGTGTAGTATCGTGCCCGATAATAAAGGTCCTCAATACTATCTCCTTCAGTGTCATGCCCTTTAGTGTAGGATCGTGCCCGATAATAAAGTACAAAGGTCCTCAATACTATCTCCTTCAGTGTCTTGCCCTTTAGTGTAGTATCGTGCCCGATAATAAAGTACAAAGGTCCTCAATACTATCTCCTTCAGTCATGCCCTAGTGTAGTATCATGTCCTTTAGTGTAGTGTCCTTCCAGTACAGGGACACTGAAAAGGGAGTAAAGGGAATATCTATTGAGCACTCCTCAATATTTATAGTTTGCTTGGTGCCTTTTAATGTTACTTTATCTTGGTAGAGTTTCCCTCAAAACAGTGTATCTCTCGATAATTTGGTACTCACCAATCCATCAAGAGGCATCAACTCAGAGGAGAACAATGCAGAAAGTTCAGCACTTAATCAGTTCTAAAGAACTTTCACTCTAAACTCCAAAGGATCCTTTTATTGTCACGTAATAATACATTAAAAATACAATATACATGATATACTTTTGTCTGATGTAAAGTAAACAAAGTCAACATGAGCATTGCCCAGTGCACCTAACAATAGAAGAGATCCAAATGGGAGTTCCCTCAGAATCACCGACTGTCCATGGATTCACCTCCAGCAACCCAAGCTCCTGATCCAAACTTCCACCCTCAGCACCCTCTCGAATCCCAGTTCCTATATCTGGTTCCCACGAGCAGGTCGCCAGCAGCCCACAGCCTGAGTGAGTCCATCAACTGCAAGTCACCAACTGCCTGCAGCCTGTGTGGATCCTTCAGCTGCAGAGCCCCTTGCTGGTTCTCTGCCATGGCCACTGTCCTGTAGGATCATCCACGCTTCTCTTTCTCAATGGGGGATGTTCTCCCCATCTCTGGTGCCCTGCACTGGTTTGCTGCTCCCCAGAGTCTGCAATCCCTCGTGGTACGGGGCTCACCACAGATCCCACTATCTAGGGCATAGACCATCTGGTCCTGATGATATGCATCCAAGGGTTCTGAAGGAAATGGCAGAAGTTATAGTTGATGTATTGGTGGTCATATACCAAAGTTCCTTGGATTCTGGGCAGGTCCCGGCAGACTGGAAGACAGCAAATGTCACGCCATTTTTTAAGAAGGGATGTAGGCAGAAGACTGGAAATTATCGGCCAATTGGCTTGACGTCTGTAGTTGGAAAAATGCTTGAAGCTGTCATTAAAGATGAAATAGTGAAACTTTTGGAACGTAAGGGTTCAATCAGGCAGACGCAGCATGGTTTTATACATAACATATAACATAACAATTACAGCACGGAAACAGGCCATTAGGCCCTTCTAGTCCGCACCGAACCAAACACCCCTTTCTAGTCCCACCTCCCTGCACAATGCCCATAACCCTCCATCTTCTTCTCATCCATATACCTGTCCAACCTTTTCTTAAATAATACAATTGACTCCGCCGCCACTATTTCTCCCGGAAGATCATTCCACACAGCTACCACTCTCTGAGTAAAGAAGTTCCCCCTCATGTTACCTCTAAACCTCTGCCCCTTAATTCTTAACTCATGTCCTCTTGTTTTAATCTTTCCTCCTCTTAACAGAAATAGAAAGGGAAGATCTTGTTTGACAAACTTGTTAGGATTCTTTGAGGATATAATGGGTGCGGTGGATAGAGGGGAACAGGTTGATGTTGTATATTTGGATTTCCAGAAAGCATTTGATAAGGTTCCGCACAAGAGTCTTATCAGTAAGTTACAGGACAGTGGAGTCCGGGAAAGTATATTGGCCTGGATTGAAAATTGGTAGTCTGACAGGAGGCAGAGAGTCGGGATAAATGGGAGTTTTTCAGGTCAGAGTTAGGCCCACAACTGTTCATCATTTACATTGATGACTTGGAGGAGGGGACAAAATGTGGTGTAGCCAAGTTTGCTGAAGACACCAAATTGAGTGGAAGAGCAAATTGTAATGAGGATGTGGAGAGTCTTCAGAAGGAAAGAGTTAAGCTGGATGAGTGGGCAAAGGTCTGGCAGATGGAGTACAATGTTAGTAAGTGTGAGGTTATCCACTTTGGCAAGAAAGATAAAAGAGCTGAAAAACTACAGCATGCTGTGCAGAGGGACTTGGGAGTGCTTGTGCATGAATCGCAAAAAGTTAGGTTGCAGGTGCAGCAGGTTATTAAGAAGGCAAATGGAATGTTGGCCTTCATCGCTAGAGGAATTGAATTCAGGAGTAGGGAGGTAATGATGCAACTGTATAAGGTATTGGTGAGTCCGCACCTGGAGTACTGTCTCTAATTCTGGTCTCCATATTTGAGGAAGGATATACTGGCTTTGGAGACGGTCCAGCGGAGGTTTACTAGGTGGATCTCTGGGATGAAGGGGTTGACTTATGATGAAAGATTAAATCGTCTAGGATTGTATTCGCTTGAGTTCAGAAGAATGAGAGGAGATCTTATAGAAACATATAGGATTATGAAGGGTATGGAAAGGATAGATGTAGGAAGGATTTTTGAGCTGGCCGGGGAAACTAAAACGAGAGGACACAGTCTCAAGATTCGGGGGAGTAGATTTAGGACAGAGATGAGGAAAAATAGTTTTTCCCAGAGAGTAGTGAATGTTTGGAATTCTCTAACCAGGGAAGAGGTTGAGGCTGCCTCATTAAACATATTTAAAATTTGGTTAGATAAATTTTTACATGATAGTGGAATTAGGGGATATGGGGAGAAGGCAGGTAGGTGGAGTTAGGTCATAAATTAGATCAGCCATGATCGTATTGAATGGCGGAGCAGGATCGATGGGCCATTTTTGGCCTACGCCTGTTCCTACTTCCTATGTTCCTATGACCCCAAGGTTGTAGGATTTTTTAAAATGTCAGTGCATTTAACATGTCTTTTAAAGTCTGTATGGAGCTGTTGGCTGTAGGACCCTGCAGAGCCATACCACGTCTCTGCTCACCACTCTCCCGGGTCTGCACCAGTGGCAGCAACACTACTATTAATTTTTGTAGATTAAGCCGAGACTTCCCAGCCTTTCGTTATAGAACAATCTCTCCATTTTAGGTATCAGTCTGGCCTCAATGGATATTATCCCCAACATAATCTAACATCAAGTCATGTTATTAAGACAGCCAATTAAAAACCTGATCACAGATATGGGTTTTCAAAATTGACTTGAAGGAGGTGGAGGGGTCTTGAGAAGAAATTCCAAAGTGTGGAGCATTGATAGGTGAAGGCAATCCACCAACAATGAAGATTCAAAATGCAAGGAGGCCTACTTGTGGAGGAGTGGTTTTTCGTACGAATTAAATCACAGAGACAAAGAGATGTAGACTTAGAAGTTAAAAGTGAGGGGAAGAATTTTAATGTTGAAGTTTTGTCTGGATATTAGTCAGGGGACAAGAATGGTGTTAGTTTAGACACAAGTATCGGAATTTAAGGCCCAGGCCTAATGTATTCCATTTTCTCCTCACTGTTTCAGGATCTAAAAATCAAAATTAACCCAAGCCTTGAGGTTCTCAGCAGAACAGACCCTTAAATTCATCATGTATGCAGCCAATTTATCAGATGATAAGGTCCTCTTTTTGCATTGTGTCTGAACATTTCCTTAAAAAATAGATCATAAATTGATAGAAATATTTGATCCATTGCACCTGTAGCAACGTTCTGAATCCTACTTTCTTCCCATCTTCAAATACTTCTTACTCCCTTCATTTACTTCCTCCACCTACTTCAAATATCACAAAAGAACAATGTCCTACTCTTCCTCTTGGTACTTTTGCTGATTAAAACATTGCATTTTTGTCTGCAAAAAAAAAGTGACTTCTTAAAAGCTCTGTAAAGCCTCCCCAAAGGCCTCAACACCCATGCTAAGCACATACTGCTCCAGGTTATGCCGAACCAGAAGTTTTTTTTTTTAGAAGGAGTATAACTTAGTCTAGTAAGCAATGTTCCCCCAACTATGAAACAGTCCTTCAAATGATGAGATAGTGGTCAGGTCAAGCTTGGTGTTCTGCTTGTTGGCTGGATCAGAATGTAACTGAGCATAATGGGGAAAATAGCTCTGCAGGAGAGGGGAGCTGGCAAGTTGCTGCTCAACAGCATTTGATAAACTTCCTACCCACCTGCCCTCTCAGGGATCTACAAGTCCATCTGTGAATGAATCTTTGGTTGCACATTAGCCTCAATACCAACAGAACTGAAGCAGAAGCAAATCATCCCAAATCCCCAAGAATTTCCTGGGAAGCAACAACCACACCGAGGAATCTTTAAGGATTTAATTTTTTTTTCAATAAGGGATCCTGCAACTTTTCCCGCCACAAGTGGGACCTCAAAGATCCTGCTTTTCAGCTGGCTATGCCCCAGCGACCTTGCCATTCAGTGAAGACCCAGCACACACATGTGGCAGAAGATGATCCATATGCTACTGAATACAGTAAAAGCCCTCAGTATCCAGCACCTAAGTGGATTGGTAGATGCCAGATAAGTGAATCTGCCAGTTGCTTGAGTTTGCATGTTTGCAAACTAACCCCAATTTTAAACTTTTGCTTAATTATTTCCATGATTTTTTTTTAAACCTGTTGCTTGAATTCCAGATAATGGGGATTTTACTGTTTTAAGCAAGAATGAAAAATGTCAGGTTTACATGCTTGTGTGATAATTCACACATTTTATTTTAACGTACAAGAGTCCCTTCAAATTGGCAGAATCCAGTCTATAACAGGGATGCCAATGGTAACACAACATTTAAGGCCACTCCACCTCTCAGACTCTTTTCACGCCAGTCAGAACTATCTGCCAGCTCCATTCATCTCATCAGGTTAGGTTCCAATGAAGTGAATGGAAAACAATGTGAAAAGGGGACTATAACTGGCAGCCTCTGCTTTTACATTTGTATGCTTCCGGTAACAAAGGACCAATTTATCCATAGATTGCAACACACAGAAGGATGTCCACTTCTGTTGCAGATCTCTGCCTTGCCAAGGGGAGGTGAAATCTCACCTTTACATGGAAAATAATAGATTTCTGTCACCAGCAGCTCAAAAAGTAAGAGAGAAATTGCAATAGGTCATGTTCATCCAAATATTTAGTGTTGCAAATTCTGAGCTATTTTAGATTAAACTTCGTTTTCAAAACAAGCTCAAGTATAATTTATACTTTAATATTCCAGGAACGAGCTGAAATTGCATCCAAATCAAGTTACCACCTCCTCAAGGAAGTGGAACTGGAAATTACTTTGCAGAATACCCACTAACACTCTGATATGTCCACGTCATTTACCCAGCATTCCATTAGCTGTTTACCAGTGTCAATGAAGGCACTGTACAAATGGTCTCAGGATTAGCTAACTGTAAACATTACCAGTTAGCAAAACACCACCAGTAAATGTTGCGTGTGTATTTGTTGTGGGGGTAGGGAGGTGGTGAACATGGGGGTGGCAGAGTTTGGCCAAGGATAGGGCTGGATGTTAGCTGTGAATTCCTTCATGGCCAAGTGAAAGTGTTTGCAATACTGCAATTCTACCATGCCCTGCTTCCCTTACAAGGGGGCTTGGGGGAGGGGGAAAACTCCACTAACAGCCTCAGTGTGAACAACAGCCTGTCAAAGTGGACCCTGTATAAAAGTTGTACTGAGGCTGTACATACAGTTTTGTTTCTCTCTCTCTCTTCCCCCACTTCCTCCTCCAATATAGTAGAGCAGGCAGAGAGGAGAATAAATAAAGGAAATAAAACATATTTGGGGCAGGGCTCTGAACTCAAATTGACAGTTAAAAAAAAAACAAGTAGAGTTCGTCTGCTGGGAGTGCCTGTCTTGGCAGGTCTTTGAGACCACACACAGACAGACCTCCACCCTCAGTCAGAGCAGCTCGTGAGGTCCTGGCAGACAAACAGACTGGTTTCATATTTAATTGCCAGCTCATCTCCTGCAGCATCCATCTTGAAAAATAAAAAAAGATTTAAACAAGAGACAGTTTGAAGTACTTTGTGAACCCAAGAACAGCTTGCCAACAGATAAATGGCCAACTATTTTTAATAAAATGCAGAAAACCTGGGCCTTGTGAATCTTTAGCCTCACACCCAGCCTTTCAGTTTTTAAAATTTGGTCATCTATCCCGTACGCTCTCACCACTCTCAGTAATAGGGAGGGGATGATGTTATCAGGAAAGTGTCAATGAGTGAGGGAAATGTGCAGATTTTCCCAATAGGACTGCAGTTTATCACTGAGTGGGAAACAAAGATAGGCTTCTCTTTCATAAGCTCAGATTCCCCGCTACCAACTGAGAACTTACCCCATCTTCTGATCAGTTGACAACTGCCCAGCATTCTCCAGGGCAGGACAAGTCCAGATTTCTCATTGAACATGTGACATCCCATCATTATTTCTCTGCAAGTTGGGTAGGTTTTGCTTCTGAACCCCACACCCTCCCAGAGTCTTTGTGAGCCTTTAGTAATTCCTCACAGATGCACAGTTCGCAGGCTCTGGCAAAGCAGTGGAGCTGATTTTTGCTACTCACTTCTACCCCCCAGGAAGCAGCCCAGCTCAGCCAAGGAATTGGTGACTAGTGGAAAGGGTGCTGGGAAGGCATAACCCATCTTCCCTTTGAGCTGAACCAGATCCCAAGGCTAATCACACCTCTAACCCTCGAACAGAATACTTTGTACAACAAACAAATTTACTGAAAAACACATCACCACAGGTTAATGTTATTTTATTAAAAGACCAAAATATTCCATTTACTAAAAAAATTACAATAGTTGTTAGAATGAAGATTATATTCCAACATGTGCGCACACATGATTCTTCAATATATCGACTCCATATCTCACAGTACTTTATCCCTTTTAGTGCCAGGTTAGTGGCCAGGAAGTAGCATGGCCATGAACAAAATCACCTGACAGGCAGGGGTTTGGGATCCCTTGTTCAAATGTTCACTGTTTTCACCCCGCATTGTCCCACTGACTGAAATAAAGCAGTGAAAGAGAACAAGACAAATTAACAGATCGACAGCGACTTGACAGACAAGTTGACCATTGCAACAAATTTGGGGACAGCGATAAACCCATCGTACAGATGATAAAACTCCATGAAGGCCAACTGCAAGAACTCAATGAGAAAAAATGAGTGTGTACCACAGTTGTGCTTTATACCTGTACCTGACAACCACGCCACAGAACACTATGTGTTATGAAACAAGTGAATTTATTTCACTGTCTGATGGATGGGATGAGAAATCCATTTAAAATGAGTTAAAGCCATCCACACATCTAGTAGATGCCATGCACATAACCCACTGAGAACAGAGTGGCAGTTTGTCAATCGTCATGGACGGCAGTCCTTTCCGAGTAGGTAAATTCATCATGTGAAGGATCTCTCATCTGGCCACAGGAACCACCAACCCTCTCCTCTCCGTGGATGTAAAGAGGGCTTGTTCAGTACCAGGGGTCTGCTCGGTGTTGGCTGTTATACTTCTGGAGCTCAATCTGATCTTTGATTTGATTGATGAGGATCTGGGAGAGAAGAATTCCCACCAACTGGAAGCAGAAGCAAAGGAGAGAAGAGAAATAAACAGATTTGATTTCATTTCAGATTTATTGTCAGAGTACATATGACATCACATACAACCCTGAGATTCTTTTCTCCTGTGGGCGAGGCAGAATTACCACTTATTGGTAATGCAAAAAAAAATTGTACACAATGTACATGTAAACAAATAAAGAAATGTAAACAAATTGACTGTGCAATATAGAGAGAGATTTTAAAAAATAAAGTACCAAAGTAAGCTTAAACAAGTTTGTTGCTGAGGAGTCCGATGATGAAGGGATAGTAGCTGTTCCAGAACCTGTGATGCGAGTCGTGTGGCACCTAAACCTCTCCTGATGGTAGCAGCAAAAACAGTATATGCAGGGCAGTGTGAATCTGAAAGTAGTGTTTCCTGAAAATGTTCTCGATGGTGGGGAGGGTTTTATCAGTGATGTCCTGGGCTGTGATAAACACAGATTCCCCAACAGCATCATGCTCACAACCTGTTTGCAGAATCCATGTCATCGAGAGTAACTTGGCCAATGATACAGGAATCTATTGGTTCAAATCCTGAGCACATCTTCTGAGTGACAGTCCAGGGCTGCACTGCCAGAGTATCAAATTTAAACCCAGGTTCCATCTGACTGTTCAAGCAATGTAAGGGAGGAATTATTCCCAGTGTCCTGGCTGGTATTTAATTACTCAACCAGATTGATATTTGCAGGATTTTGATAGGCACAAGTTAGCTTCCAATTTTTCTACAGTACAGAGTGACCAGTTTACAACCTTTCAATTACACAGCTGTGTGGGACATTGTAGGGTCATGAAAGCAGCTTTATAAGTGAAAGTTAATGCATTGTTAAAGGAACACTGTTGCCTTTCCAACCCCACCAGTACATTCCTTACAGAGGTCTGTAGGCAAATTGCCTCCACATCACTGCAGCAGAATGCCCTGTCTCAAGTCACCATTCCCCACACTAAAAGGTGTTCCTTTCCCAGTGTTACTTCCACCCCCCAAACCCAGCCCATACTGGGGATGGAGGGGCACACAGTAATCTCATTAGATAGACAGGGAAATGCCAACTCCCAAGAATGGAGAGCATGAGGAAAGCAGAACCATTTGTACAGCAGACAAGTTTACCAAACAATGGCATTTTAATTGAAACACGCAAAGGTTTCAAATTTTTGAGGCCAAACGGCAAGTTTGAATAGGTGCTCCCATGCTTGTAGTCCAAATTAGACAAATCTTGATTAATTTTGCTTTTACCAATAGCCTCAAAACATCTCTAAAAATGTACTTCAAAAGCAATGAAGCACTGCTAATGTCAGTCATGAATATGGCTTCAGCCATGCAACACTTGTACAAAGACTTGTACAAGATTACACTTGTACAAGATTACACTTGTACAAGATTACATTCATCAATGATGGAGGAGGCTCCAGAAAAAAAAACCTGGATTAGCAAAAGCATAGGTAACGATGCATAATTTTGAATGGCATTATTTGCCATTCTCTTCTCTCTCTCTCTCTCTCTCTCTCTCTCTCTCTCTATGCACATATATTTCAATTAACACAAAATAACCAGTTTTGTTAAACAATGATAACCAGAAAACACTCCAGAATGGAACAAAAAAAAATCAAGCCCCAAATTTATAATTTAAAGAGCAATCTGAAGAATGCATTCAGTCAATGGACTTGGTAACAGAAAACAAGAGGATGGGAAGAGAAAACTACTCCCTCTAGTAGCCAGAGAGGGAATGATCTTAAAAATTCTTGCTGATCTTTTATGGATGAGCTGGGGAGGCACATCTCCACATTAAGTGCAGTGGAACTCTAAAACACCCGAAGGTCAAACACTGAGCAACAATTCTCTCTTCGCACCCCCCCCCCCCCCCACCCAAAAGGTTTGCTTACTGAAAAGAATGGGGATTATGATATACAACTTCAAGCTGAACACAAAAATAATTTCAGATTTGCTGTATCACATAGGAAGCTGGAGATACATTAAATGAACTTTTATTGAATTTAATGTGTTTAACCACATAATGATGCTGAACCAAGCTCTCAGATTGACTGCACATGTTGCACAACAAATATGAGGAGCCCAGGGTTTGTCTTGGTCATCAATTTTACAACCAAAGTAGAGCTCATAGGCTTTTTTAATAAGTGCATTCATACTGCATCTTTGAGCCTTAAGCGTGTATTCATCATAAATGTAACAGAAAGTATCGCAGCTGTTACGACATTGATGAGACATTTCTGCTGTATTGAATCTTCCTGAAGACAATAAATGCTATAATTGAGTACACTCATTATGCTATTGCCTGAAGAACATGTGTATCCACATGCATTCAATCTATATCAATGTAATGCACAGCATCTGTATATGCGAGTTGCTTTTTATAGCCTGTCTGCATCTATCCTAACTTAACATGCCCAGGCCTATGACAACATTTGCATAGCACCTGTATTGACTGACCAAAGCAGCTTGGTTTGTGAGCAATATACTAGTAGACTTAAAATATGACAGAAAGTCACAAAAAATAGGTTACATCTCACAAACAATACATGACAGGAAAAATTTACAGTGATTTTCATGATCAGTAGCCCAAAATCCATAAATTACACCCAAAAGTTTTCAGGAAGAAAAATCTTTGGTCCAGTGAAAAGGCCATTTGAACATCTTAAAGTTTTGAAGGAAGAAGGCCCAAGGTACAGAATTAAATCAGTGCTATCTGCATTCAGTTCAAATAGAATGGTGGAATGGGTTTGAGGGGCAGAATGGTCTACTGAGGTAGACATGGGTGAAATGGGCAAGGCACTGACCTGTGGGATGGCGAGGCCCAGTGCTACTCCTCCCAGTAAGAAGAGGTTGCTATGGATCCAGTTGACTAGCTTGTCGATGCACCCATTGGTGTAGATATATTCTTCTGCTGCCAAGTACTCCAGGTCCTGCATGCCATGCCCACACATGGTGTTGATCACTTTCTGCAACAGAAAGACAAATGGATCAGAGTACAAATGGGGAGGGCAATGTCCTCCATCTGAGACACAATAGGCAGGTCATTCTTGCCTTGAAATCACCCCGCTCTCCCCTGAACCATGTCATTATTCAACAGTTTTTCAAGTGTGTCCCCAAGCACAGTATTCTGCTGGGATCCTGGTTCCTAACATTTCAATGGGACCCAAGATTGAACCAACCACCCTCATAGAATGGCTATCAACAAGACGCTGCTCCACCATCTAAATCCTTGGGCTGCAAGACTGGTTCTGTGGTCGGCACCACAGAATATTAGAGGTCTTTGATGTTCACAGATATTCATTACCTGTGCTTGCAGCATGTTTAACTTAGTGTAGGGCTAATATAACCTACCAAGAAGCCTGTAGAAGAACAAACTACCCCACTTGTCTCTCTGGAAGGAAAGGTAATGTTGCATTAATGCGCCAGTTGCTTGCAAATTGCTCAAGACATTGCAGGTTGACAAGTTTCACTCAGTGCATTTTATGCTGCTTTCCAGCACATCTCAATGGGTTCAGGACAAACTAAGATTTGCTCTTTGATACAGTGCCATAAATTGTTCAAAATGTCAGGTTATTTTCAGAATGAAATTATATTTTTCATCTTATCCAGGCTTTTACATTTCTAATTTCTGTTTTAATGTTCTGTGGCTTTGCCAGGAGCATCCAACTAAATGGAAAGACTGGATAAATCCAGTCCAGCTTATGCGATACAATTAGAACCTGTACAGGCACATGAGGGCCTGAGGATATGTTGCTGAAGACAAATGGAGCAGAAACATCAGGTTCTGCCTCAGAAAAAATTAAATTGATTAATATTCTTACAAAATTTTTATCAGTTGCTTCAGGATTCAGGATAGGCAACGCCAGATAACGAGCATTCACCGTTACTAAGATTGTATACTGAGGCCACTTTCAAGGTTTGGTGCAGACGCAAGGAAGGGCATGGGAGAAGATGTACTGAACCGCTGCAGTAAAATTTTTTTTAATATGACCTATGGAACCAGAACATACACGTTACATCAATGATGTCCATTTGTATTCATTGAGTTCTTCTGTTCTTTAAAGCAGGCACAGGACTGCAGCCTCTGTTTACTCACTACAAAGGTTACCCACCTCAGTCACTCACCTCCTTGGAGTGCAGGCAACAGGAATACGGCACAGAGCAGCGTTCCCGACTCGGGTTCTCCACTGTGCAGTTAAAGTACATGTTATGGCTCCAATCCTTGTACGAAATTCCCCCGCAGCAGCTGAACTGTCAGAGGGAGGGAAGACATTAAGGGAAAGGCGGAAACAAACATTTTCTTACCAATATCAGGAGATGCAGAAATTTCCCCAGTGTCTTGCTATAAAATTATTGACAGATTCTGAAACATCATTAGCTTATTAGCATCTTAGATAAATCCAGAGTAAAGCTTTTTTTTGGAAAACCCATCACCATTCATAACTAAATAAGCAATGATCTCAGGTACAAGGTAACAAGTTCTCCTCTAAGTCACACAGCAGCAGAATGGACATTTAACTTTACTGGGAGTAAATCCCACACCTCACGATACAGCAGAACTATGGGCAAAACTTCACTGTGCACATTGCAGTGGTTTAGGAAGACAACTTGCCACCAATAGCAACTAGGGATTGTCAATGAAACTGGCTTTGCAAGGATGTCCATACCCAGGGAATTAATTTTATTAAATAAAATAAATCACAAGTGAGCTTCACAATACGAAAGTGGTTGGTGACCCCAAAATTAGGAGAAGGTCATCAAAGATACAAGGTTCAGGGAGAAGATGATGCAATGGGCTAATATAACTGGAGATAAAAATAAGCAAGGTGTCCAGCATCCAAAACATTAGACAGTATGATAGAGTTACTCAGGTTATTAAAAGGTGGAAACACAAATGAACAAATCTGATATTTTGTCTGAAAGGGATAGAGCAACAGAAAATTACAATCAACATTGAAAATTGGCAAAAACAATCACAAAAGAATTACTTTGATTTATCATGTTCCATTGTTTAAGATTTTTTTTTAAAAGCATCAAAAGGCTGGAAAATATAAGATTGACAACAGCATTTGTTCAAACCAGCTAGCATACATTTTTTCTTTGTTACACTCACTTGAATGATATTTTCTGAATATTTAAGAAGTCCAAAGGACTAGAAAGGAAAAGACAGAGAAGAACCTGAAGGAGGTGAGAGGTGCAACACATCGAGGAGAAAAGCACTAGATTAGTTAAAGACCATTTAGTGCATAAAAATTTAAAGTCCACAATACTGAACCTGCTTCTGCCCATAGTCGATGAGGTTCTGGAGATCCAGGTCATCTCGGTAGTGGATTATTGCACTATCAATGATCTCGCTGACTTTTGATCGGGCCTGTGTTGGAAAGCAATAGTACATTTTGGAAATTAAAGGCAGAGTCAGCTCCCACGAATCAAGCATCTCGCTAGACAGCTTATCACAATCCATAAGGCCCTGTTGCCACTTGTGGGCAAAAATGCACTTCTAAAACCTATAGCAACTATCTTTGGAGTGTGAATATTCTATTACTGGTCTAAAAAAAATGTTAAAAGCAACTTTAAAAGCCTCTGTGATAGTTTGAGATAAAAACCAGGTTTACGTGAAGTAGTCAGCTTGTTGTAGTGATAAAAGATTTGGCCACTATTACCAAACCTGACTTATTTATGGCACAATCCCACATTAATGTAATTAACTCAATGCAATTGGCACCAAAATCCAATGATTACCCATTGTGGGAGCACCTTTACCCCACAGATGCAAGTGTTTAAACCACTGGTTCTCAACCTTTTTTTTCCACTCACATACCACTTTAAGTAATCCCTAAGCCACAGCTGATTAGTAAGAGTTTGCTTAAGGTGGTATGCGAGTGGGAAGGTTAAGAATCACTGCTCTAGACTCCATTGTTATTTAAATATTTGCTAGAGGAAAAATCGTCATTGGCCCATTTCCTTTGGCGTTATGAAACCGTGCACATAATGAGTCAATTAACTACAATTAAAACTGGTTTTCAAACTTTTTCTTTCCACCCACATACCACCTTAACCAATCCCTTACTAATCACAGAGCACCTATGGCATAGGGAATACTTAAAGTGGTACATGAGTGGAAAGAAAAAGAACCACTGGTTTCAACCATAACAGGAGTTTCTGGTCCAGGCTTCCACACCTTGCTGCGTTTTTACTCTGAGCCACTAGAGGGGGCTGAAACTCCACAAGGCATGGCTGAAGAAGCAAAATCCCTGTGATTAATAAATTTGCAGATGACACCAACATTGGTGGTGTCGTGGACAGTGAGGAAGAGTATCTCAGTTTACAACAGAAAAGTTGGAAAGGTGGATCAAGGTGTGGCAAATGTGGCTAACTCTGATGTTGAATAGGATCTACACAGTGAATGGCAGGGCCCTGAAGAGTGACAAAGAACAGAGAGATGGGGGTGGGGGGGAAATACAGGTGCATGGAAGTGGTGACTCAACTGGACAAGTTGGTGAAGAAAACTTTTGACATTTGCCTTCATTGGCAGGGTATAGAGTACAAAAGTTGGGAATTCATAATACACCCGTACAAGACATTGGTGAAGCTATGCTTAATGTGTGCAGTTTAGCACAGGGTTAGGGTTAGGCTCTTTAATCCCAAGAGCAACCATTTTCAACATTCCTACCCCCCCCCCCCCACCTCACCAGGTCATAGCACATTTAGGGGAGACCACGGATTGAAATCACAAAATAATTTTTATGGTAGGAGAGATTACTGAAGAAACCAACAGAACTTGACAGCTTCACAGGGAAGGGGGCCAATAAACTTTGCTCAAAGGGGACCATGGTCAAGAATGACTACCCTAGAGCATAGGAGATGAAGGGAAAATCTTAATTTATAAAGTAAATAGGCATGGATAAAGTGAATGCTCAGTCTTTCCCTACCCCCCCCATCCCACCCCCCCCCCCCACCAGGGGGACAGCTCTAGAATGAGAGTGCTCTGGTTTAAGGTTCAAAGTGAAAAATTTAAGAGGGGTCTGAGGGGCAACTTTTTCACCCAGATAGTCTATATCTGGAACATGCTGCCAAAGGAGGCTATAGAAGCAGGTACAATTATAACATTCAGAAGACATTTGAACAGAAAGGGCTTGGACGTGAGAGTGGCGTGAATCTGTAGTGAGGAACCATATATGAATCAATTAGAAAGAGGTGGCACAGGAGCAGAACATATAGAATCACTGTAGGTCGAGTGAGGAAATAGCAAGGGTAAAAAAAACATCTGTTCTATACAGATCTCCAAACAGTAGTCGGGATGTGGACAAAAAAAAATGGAACAGCAGATAGAAAAGACTTGTCAGAAGGGAAGTATTATGGTCGTCATGAGGGATTTTAACTTGCAAGTCATTTGGGGGAAAAAAAATTAAGTTGTGACTGGATCTCAAGAGACAGATTTTGTCAAAAGCCTTCAAGGAAGAGCAGCTTGTTGCCGAGTCCACTCGGGGATTGGGTGTTGTGTAATGCACAAGAGGTGATTAGAGAGCTAAAAGAAAGCATTAGGGGGCAGTAATCACAATATGATCGAGTTCAATCTGATATTTAACAAGGAGAAACTAAAGTCAGACGTGTCGGTCGTTCAGTGGCATGAGAGAGGAATTGGCCAAAGTAGATTGGAAGGGGGCTCTGGTCGGGAAGACAACAGAGCAGCAATGGATAGAGTTTCTGCAAGAAATGGGGAAAGTGTAGGATAACTACACAGCAAAAAAAGGAGGAATTATCCAAATGGAAAAATGTCACAACTGAGGCTGACTGGGGAAATCAGAGCTAATGTGAAAGCAAAAGAGAGGGCATGCAAGGAAGCAAAAAAAAAATTAGTGGGCAGATAGAAGATTGGGAAGTTTTTAAAAACTTACAGAAGGTGACTAAAAAGCTCATAAGGAGGGAAAAGATGAAGAATGAAAGAAGGGCAGCAAATAATATCAAAGAAGGTACAAAAAGCTTCAGGTATAGAAAGAAAAAGTAAATGTAGGATCACTAGAAAAATTATAATGGGAGACAAGGAGATGGGAGAGAAACTAGTATTTTGCATTGGTCTTCACTGTGGAAGACACAAGCAGTGTGCCAGACATCAAAGGTATCAGGGAAGGAAAGTGAGCACGGTTAACTATTTCGAGGGAGAAGGTGCTAAGAAAGCTGATGGTCTAAGGGTGGATCAGTCTCCCGGACTAGAAGGATTGTACCCTTAGGTACTGAAAGAAATAGCAATTGTGGAGGCATTGGTCATGAGCTTTCAGGGATCAATTGATTCAGGCATGGTGCCAGTCAAAAATCACAAACGTCACCCCACAATTCAAGAATGGAGGGAGGCAGAAGGAAGGAAATTGAAGGCATGACGTCAGTGGTCGGGAAGATACTGCAGTTGATTGTAAAGAATGAGAATACTTGGAGGCAATGACAAAATGGACAAAAGCCAGTGTGGTTTCCTTAAGGGAAAATCTTGCTTGACAAACCTATTGGAATTATTAAAAGTGACAAGCAGGCTAGATAAGGGAGATGCAGTGATGTTGGGTATTTGGATTTTCAGAAGGCCTTTGACAAGATGCTGCACAAGAGACTACTTAGTAAGAGCCCATGGTAAAACCAGAAACATGCTAGTGTGGGTAGAAGATTGGCTGATTGTCAGAAAGCAGAGAATTTGAATACAGGATCATTCTGATTGGCTGTCAATTGCTCGTGGTGTACCACAGGGATCGATTTTGGGGCTGCTTCTTTTTATGCTGTACAGTTTATTAATTAATTGGATTATGGAATAAATGGCTTTGTAGCCAAGTTTGCGGATGATACAGGAGCAGAGAGAGGAAACATGGAGGCTGCAGAAGGGGTTAGACGGATTAGAAGAATGGGCAGAGAAGTGACAAATAAAATATTATGTCAGGCTATGTTTTTTTGCAAATGGGGAGAAAAATTGAAAATTCCCAAATGCAAAGGGACCTGGGAGTCCTCGTGCAGGACAGCCTGAAGGTTAACTTGTATGTTGAGTTGGTAATGAAGTAGGCAAATACAATGCTAGCATTCATTTCAGAGGGGAATAGAATGCAAGAGCAGGGATGTGATGTTGAGGCTTGTAAGGCACTGGTGAGACTCACAGAGTATTGTGAGCAGTTTGGGGCTCCTTATTTCAGATAAGATGTGCTGACTGTTTATTAGGATGATTCCAGGAAATAAAAGTGTTATCATATGAGGAGTGTTTGACAACCTTTGACAACCCATTAATTGTAATCACAGAGAATGAGGGAGCATCTTATTGAAAGATTTTGAAGTTGAACGGCATGGACAGAATAAATGTAGAAAGGTTGTTTCCCATGGTGGGAGAGTCTAGGAAAAGAGGGCACAAGGCACTTGTGGAGTCCAGGTCATTGGATGTATTCAAGGCAGAGAGTGATAGGTCTTGATTAACCAGGGCGTCAAAGGTTAAGGGGAGAAGGCCAGGCAGTGGGGCTGAGTGGGAAAATCGATCAGCTCATGATTAAAAGACAGGGCAGATTCAATGGGATGAATAGCCCATTTCTGCTCCTATGTCTTATGAACCAAATGTAAGCAAATGCGATAAGTCCACAATGCAGTTTTGGTTAGCAAGGACAAAATGGGCCAAAGGGTCTGTTCCATGCTGCGTGACTACTGGGCTACATTTCACTCAGCATCTTTTAGCTCATCCACAAGACCTTGTTGCACACCCTTGGCATCACCACCTTGAGTCCTTTGGCAAGCTCTAGGAGTTCTCAAACAAACCACAGATATCAGCCTGCTTGGTTGAGAGGTCTTTGCAGGCTGGTTGCTAATGTGTTAGATAACAAGGCACCAGATCACTGAGCTTTTATTACTGTTCAGGCTGGCTCCCATTTCTCTTTAAAAAGACAAAAGGAGCTGACTTGATAAAGGATCAGAATCAGGATTTATTGTCATGAACAAGTCATGAAATACTATATTTTGCGGCAGCATCGTAGTAAAATCATCTTATGACGTTACTATAAAAATTAAAAATAACAATAACAATATCAGTGCACGAAAAGTAAGGCCATTGTCTTTGGTTCATTGATTATTCAGGAATCTGATGGCAGCGGGGAAGACGCTGTCCTTGTGCTGCTGAGTGCTCGTCTTTAGGTCCCTGTACCTTATCCCTAATGGTAGCAGAGTGAAGAGGGCATGGCCTGGGTGGTGGGGGTCTTTGAGGATAGAGGCTATCTTTTTAAGACAGTGCCTCATGTAGATGTCCTCGATGGGTTGAAGTCTGGTGCCTGCAATGGTGCAGGCTGAATTTTAACAACCCTCTGGAGTTCATTCTTGTCCTGAGAGTGATGCAACCAGCCAGAATACTCTCTGTGGTACGCCTGTAGAAGTTTACAAGAGTCTTCGGTGACATACTGAATCTCCTCAGACACCTCACAGCATTGTAGCTGCTGGCGAGCCTTCTTTGTGATGGCATCAATGTGGAGGCTCCAGGACAGATCCTTGGAGATGTTGACATCCAGGAATTTGATGTTTTTGATCCTCTCCACTTCTGAACCCTCAATGAGAACTGGGTCGTGTTCCTGACTTCCTCCTGAAGCTCACAATCATCTCCTTGGTTTTGCTGAGGTTGAGCGCAAGGTTGTTGTCATTACACCACTCAACGAGCTGATCTATCCCCCTCCTATATGCTTCCTCATTGCCATTTGTGATTCTGCCAACAACTGTGGTGTCATTGAAATACTTGTAGATAACATTGGAATTGTGCCTGGCCACACACTTGTGAGTGTATAATGAGTAGAGTGGTGGGCTAAGCACACATCCTTGGGGTACACCCGTATTGATAATCAGTGAGGAGGAGACATGTTTCCAATACATACTGACTGTGGTCTTCCGATGAGGAAGTCAAGGATCCAGTTGCAGAGTGGGATACAGAGGCCTAGAGTTTGTAGCTTCTTGATCAGCACTGAGTGAATAAGATTGGGAAAGGGCATTTTAAGGCAAGCAGAGAGAAGTTTCAACTTCAGAGAAAAACTGACACCAGACATCATGGATAAAAGAAAGTGACATCCAATGTGAAGTTCAGAAAATCTTCCTCCAGGGCTTGGCTCATAAAGGAAACTTTTACAAGAGAGAGTGAATGAGCAAGAGAGATGTCGATGCAGAACATTTATATCTCTTGTTCTGTGGACAGGGTTAGATGGAGAGCAATTCATTCATTGGCCCATAGAGCACAATCACGTATGAATGCAGAGCTGAATGCTATTGTTTCCACACAATTGTTTTCCACATGGGTATTTCATGAATATTGGTTTGTAGAATTTAGAGGAAAAGAATCAATCTGAGCAAGGCTCCAAAAATATTTAAACAAGTCTCAGCCAGCAAACAAGCAACTGGTGTTAAGATTACAGAAAGTGCAGGAATGGAGGTGGAGCGGAACACCAGCTGCAAGAATCAGTGAGACACAAGGAAAACAGGCACTTTTCACAGGCTTGGATCAACCAAAAAGGATTTTGAGTCAATGAAGGACTTCTGAAGTGTAGAGATGATTGTAAAGAAGTTACAGAAAATCTGTAGTCACCATGGTTAAAGTATTAAAAAAAACACAAAATGCTGGAGAACCTCAGCAGGTCAAACAGTGTCCTTTACGTAGCAATGGTAGAAATACCTTTTGGGCCTAAGTCCTTCATCAAGGAATGAGTTAGAGGAACCTTTCCAAATTCCACACTTGAATGTAAACCTTCCCTCAGTCCCATCAGTTCTAAAAACCCCAACAGATTCAGTCTCATCTCAGCACTAAGCCAACTCTTTCCTGAAGGCCCACCACTGCAGACATAGCCCTCCTTTCAGCCCCCGCACACCAATAGCTACACACTCTCGCTTGCCACCTTGTCTGTCCATATAGATCTTCACTAAGCAAAGCAAAATCATACCTTATCTGAAAAGACGAAGCCAAGAACCCCAGCGACCAGTTGTAGCAAAAATACCAGCGTCAGGCAGATAGAGAACTGGAAAATCAAATCACATTATGATCAGCAAAAAATGGCAGCAGAGAGAAAGGGGGGAGACTGACAAGTGAATGTAAACCATCTCATTTTAGCTCTTCACATAATCATTGCTTTTGAATTGGTCTGCAAACAACATTTTATATATAAGGGATACCCACTAAGTTCCTAGTTTTCTACTCTATGAGGGAGGGCAGGCCAGGGGGAGTGCAAGACAGGTGTTGGTGTGGAAAGGTAGAAGTTCAGGGGAAGTGGATGCATCTGTAAAGTGGCCAAAAGGCATTCAGAACAGGCCAGGTCACATTAACAATGTCCTACCAACTCGCCATTTAACACCTCAGTAAGCAGTTATTGCCGCATTTAGGAAAACACCACTGGCCTTCAGTGCCATGTCCCGATTATGTTCACAGACCGTCTGTGTGGAATACCCATCCTGAGGACACCTTCCTAGAAGGTGGGCAAAGGGAATCTCCAAGAGAGTTCTGATCACAGGAACTGTTGGCTCTTGGCTCCATTTCTCACACAGACAAGGGAATGATGATGCTCCCAGCACCCTCAAAGCAGAGCATCACTCACCGTCTGCAAGAGACAGATGTTCTCCCGTAACGATCCAACGCACCCACAGAATGTGATGAGGAACATCAATGCACCCACCACAATGAGGAGAAGGGCAGGGTCCACAGCGAGGCAGGCCATGGCAGCCTCTGCAAAATGTCATATATCCATTGATACCCAAATTCCTTTTCAACTGCTGATCCTCTCAAACTGCTACTCCCCATTGCCCACTCTCCAAATTAACCCAATACTACAATCATATCCCAATTCGCCTCTTCTCCAGTTGCCAAGCCTAAATCTCCATCTCTTGAACCCACGAAACAGCTTTATATCTC
The DNA here is from genome assembly GCF_036971445.1 of Narcine bancroftii. NCBI lineage: Eukaryota > Metazoa > Chordata > Chondrichthyes > Torpediniformes > Narcinidae > Narcine > Narcine bancroftii. Next base: position 11,175,787 of record NC_091481.1, read on the forward strand.
CTCAACCCCAATATCCTTGAACCAACCTTTCCCATGCCTCCCCCCCCCTCCAGGTCCCCCAGCCCTTCCCATGCCCCCCCCCTCCAGGTCCCCCAATCCTTCCCACGCCTCAGCCCCCTCCAGGTCCCTAGCCCTTCCCCACGCCTCCCCCCGCCCCCCGGTCCACAACCCTTCCCTTGCCTCCCGCACCCAGGTCCCCTGACCCTTCCCACACCTCCCCCACCGAGGTCCCCCAACCCTTCCCACACACATCCCTCCCCAGGTCCCCGACCTTTCCCACGCCTCCCTCCCAGGTCTCCAACCCTTCCCATTGCCTCCCTTCCCAGGTCCCCAGCTCTTCTCATGCCTTCCCCTCCCCCACCAGGTCCCCAACCCTTCCCATGCCCTCCCCCCCCCCCCAGCTCCCCAACCCTTCCCACACCTCCCTCCCCAGGTCCCCCACTTCTTTCAACCCTTTGTCAACAGAGTGGTGAAAATAATGAGCAGCACTCACCAGCATGCTTCATGACTCTGGCATACACACCAATGGCAACCATTACCAAAGAGATGGTCTGGAAAAAAGAAACCATGGTTACACAGGAAGATTAAACTGGTGGTCATTGTACATAGGATCAAGCCTGTAGACCCTCTGCTCTTCAACAAGCAGAGACCATATCGACTCTCTCCTACGACCACCCACCTTCAATCCCAGCACATTGTCTGGGGATTCCTGGTTCCCTCGCCCCTCTCAGTCCTTTTCTAAACTAGTCTTGCACAATCTATAGTTTTTGAGAATGGGTCAACCATCTTGAATTGTCCAGGAATTTAAAAACTAAAATCAGAGACATTGAAGAAATACATTTATTTTATTTTGTTTTAGAAATTGGAAAAAGTTAAATGCAACTCCTTGAGTTACTCAATTTGTTTTGATATTGGCCGCAGGAATCAGTTACACCTATTGGATAGTTGGAGCTCAGGTGAAGATACTTGCAGGAACATCTCATCAAAAGATGAGAACCCTGGAATTATAAATAAAGCCAGCAATCAAGGCTCAATCCTCCTTGCCTGAATGTAAGGCAGCAATAGATTTCATTCAACAAATTGCCTCTTAGGAGAAAGCAGTTAAGAGTCAACTCCGTTTGGAGGGAACTTGATGGATGAAGACATGAGCAAAATCCAAAGAGGTTGGAATGGTTCCTCCCTCACTACTTATTGAAATAGTACCTAGTTTCTATTTAGTCCACTCTCCCCAAACCCTTTTCCCTCCCACCATGAATCTAAGGGATGTCAACCATGTAACCTTAATCCTTCAATAGTTAATTCAATTGACACATGGCACATGCCAATACCATTGATACAGGTTCTCACCAGCTCTCCCTTCCTGCCCTATTACTTTTCTCCAACCACTATTTTAAAGGGAGTCAAGCTGAAGCCTCCAACGTAAGAGCTGTGAGTGGAATGCTGGGGGGAGGGCGAGGAGGAAGATGAGGGGTCCATTTGGAAGCAACTGATGCTCAATGGCCCTTTTGAAAAGTGTGATTCAAAATACCAATCAGGTCATGTGACCTGCTGAGAATCCTGATGTGGAAAATTAAAATTTTGGTAAGTAAATAAAAAGAAATAATAGCTGCCATTGTTGCACACGTGATCTCAACATTCATTTGCACGGTTACCTGTAAGAACATTCATCTTCTCATGTCTCTGTTGGTAAAATAAACAAAGCAGAACATGAAAGCTTCTTTTGATCATTTGACAGTGAATTTTTGTTCAGCAAGTTTGCACAGGTATAGCCACAATTATTGCAAACATAGAAGTAATTTGTTCCCTTCAAGGAACTTGATTAGGGCTCCTTCCTTCCTGACTCATTATTTTCCTTGATGTTGCATTACTATCTCCCAATCTACCCCTGCAACCGCAAGAAGTGCCGCACCTCCTCCCTCACACCATCCAGGGCCCCAGTCCTTCCTACTGAAGGGACACTTCATCTGTGAATTTGTCAGGATATTTACTCCATCTTGTGCTCCCAATGCAACCCCCTCTGCATCGGGGATTGCTTCGTTGAGCACCTTTTTTCTGCTTGCAACAGCAAGGATTCCCAATGGCCAACCACTTCAACTCCTTGCCACATTGACATGTCTGTCTATGGCTTCATGTACTAGCAAGTTGAGGCCACCCGTAGAGAAACAATACTTCACAATCCGTCTCAGCAGTTTCCAATAGATGACATCAATATCCATTTCCAATTTCTGTTAACACCTTTCCCTGGTCTCTCCCTTTCCCTCTGCCTCCCTTCCTTCTCTTGCCCTTTGCCCACCCCCATCAGTTTTCCACTTCTTTCTCATCTTTCCCCTCCCACCTGTTAGCCTGTGCTCCACCCCTTCCCCTCTTTTCATTTGGCCATCTGCCTGATTTTCAGCACTCTTGAAGAAGGGCTCAGGCCTGAAACATCGATTGCTTTTGCTTTCAAGGGATGTTGCCTGACCTGCTGAGTTGCTTCTAAAAGCTAACATTGAGTGAGAGATTAAGACCATCTATGACAGTCTACCCTGAGAAATATTGCCATTGGATCAGTTATATCCACCCAGGGTCTGCACTGGTTTAATATCCCATCTTTCATTGTCATAGGGGTTTCAGTCAAGGGATGGTTCACAAGCTCACTTGAATTTAGAGTGGTTCTCAACCTTCCCCCCCCCCACCCCCAACTCACATACCACCTTAAAGTATAGGATGCCATCGATGTTCTGTGGTAAATAGGGATTACTTGAGGTGTAATGCAATAAAAAAAGATATTTCCTTCATTATTACAATGAATATTCTGTAAATACAAACTTCTCTTGATTTTGGAAGACTCTTGAAAACTTCAAGATGTACATTCTGGCTGGTTGCATCATTGTCTGGAACTGAGGTCCAACACTCAGGACAAGAAAAAACATTCCAGAGGGTGTTGGGCAAGGACATCTACAAGAGGTGGTGCCTTAAGAAAACAGCCTCAATCCTCAAAGTCCATCACCACCCAGACAATGCCCTCTTCACTCTGCTACCATCAGGAAAGTACAGGAGCAACACCCAGAGGCCGAAGAACACCTTCTTCCCCTCTGCCATCAGATTCCTGAATGAGCAATGATCCAGACTCGACCTTATCTTTTCCTGGCACTATTTTCGTGTCTTTTGTAAGGTGGTTTTAGAAATGTTTGTACTCCGATGCTTCCGCCAAACCACGAATTTCGTGACAAGTTCACGACGATAAATTCTGGTCGACAAAAGAACTCCATCAGTCCATAGACCGTGGTCGCGCTGCGTAACGTGTTGCAAAGGAAGTTTCCTCGGCATCCTCGTAAACACGAATTAAAGGGGCTGGGATCGCTCTGCTCGGTGTTTGGTTCGGGTGTTCAATAGCCGAGGAGGGCAACGTGCCTTCACATTTCTCCGCCACTGTTGCAATTCAATGCAGAATAAGGTCGGGATTGGGGCAAACAGCCACAAGCGCGGAAGAAATGGAAATTCCCAAAATTGTTACAAGTCCATGAACTTTAAAAATGAGCACGCTATGATTTTCCAAGGCACCGAGGGGAACTTCGACTCCAATAAAATAAACCTTTCAATCAACCTGCTCCAAGAAAATGCGAAGAGATTAAATTCTTGTCCTTCTTTCTCCGAACATGCCTGCACTAAGAGGGACAGGTTGCTAAGCTGCAAGTTTGTCGCCGGTTAAAAAAATACCCAGCCCGCAGACCGGCATAAATTTCCCTCGGGACACAACATAGATCCACGGCGAGTTTAGCCACAGATAACGATTGAGGAAGGACTTACCCAGAACAACATGTTAAACAAGAAGAGTAAATATTTAACCACGGGGTTGACGAAGGTGAAATCCTCCCCCACCTTGCGGCTTCGAGCCATGGATTGGTACAGATTCCTCGGGATACAAGGTCCAAAGTGCTTCGAGTCGACGCCGCGGACAGGGAAGGCTGACGATTGCCTTCACGGATAGTTCCAGGCAAGGTGATCACCTGCTTGCGGCGTTGCAGCCTCCACCGGCAATTAACACGAAAGTGACGAGCCAGCCCTGTAGGTCAACCGAACGTACAGAGGGGGGTGGGGGGGAGCAGCTCCGGCTCCTTCTCCCCGCACCTTATTGGCCCGCCCTTGTCAATCCGCGCATCCCATTCGATCCGAGCTGACGCCCATCACTGCGCCGCCAATGGTTGGCGTGACCTCTGACAGCACATTAGGTTGGTCCACAGCCTCTCTGCACAGAGCGACCGCAATCAGATGCTGCAAGGGGAGGGGGAAACGTGGGGCAGCGAATTGGAACCGGGAGGGGGTTTGGCTGCAAGGAGTGGGGATCAGAAAGGAAACGTCGCGACCGGAGTGGAAATCAAAGCATTGGAAATTGCCAATCGGCCACGCTGTAACACTGTAACAACGCAGGAAGAGAAAGGTCACTGGAAGGGTGGAGAGATTGAATGATTTAAAGGACGGCACGCAGGGCAAAAGGAGATGTATCTGGGCAACAATTTTTTTTAAAGGCTTGCTTCCCAAAAGAAAATTGAGGATTCAAGCTGAACACGAGAATAATTTCAGATTTGCTGTATCAAGCAGGAAGTTAGAAAAACATTAAATGAACATTCATTGAATTTAGCCTGTTTAATTGCATTCGTTCAACTGACCTAAAAAGGTTTTACTGCTGATTTTCATTTGTACTCAGCATCTGATGCCTATAGTGTCAGTGTCCAACAATCGCCAACCAGCATTGATGGATTCCATTTGACCTGATTCTGCTTTTCCATGGTGTCAATGTCCTCGGCACTGACTTCAGCAGGGAAGAAGTCCAAGTGCAAATGCAGAAAATGACATTTCAATGACTATTGTGCATCATGGCTTTATCTGCTTGAAGCATGGAACATATGCTTGAAACATGTTATATCTAAAAACAGTATGTGATAGGAAAATGTTTAAACTGTTTTTCATGATCAGCGGTCCAAAATTCGTAAAATACACTCAAAAGTGTCCAGGAAGCAAAATCTTTGTTGTCCGATGTGATTGAGAAAACTTTGCAGATGCCAGGGTCTAGTGCAGCATTGAAAGAGCTGAAGAAACTCAGCAGGTCACTCAGCATCCATGCAAAGTAAATGAAGTAAAGGGCAGTTGACATTTTAGGCCTGAGCTCTTCTTCAGGAGTATTGGATGCATGAAGACCAATGGGGGGGGGGGGGGGGGGGCAAGGAAAAGCGGGAACAAGGCAATTGGTGGATGCGGGTGGGAGAGTAGAAAAAAACTGAGGATAGGGAAGAGTGCAGAGGGCTAGGAAAGACAGCTCTCTGATAGAAGGTGGTGAGGAGATGGAGGGAGACCAGGGAAAGGGGATTAACAGTAAATGGAGTTGATATTGATGGCATCAGTTGGAGTCTATTATTCCTCCAATTGGCAGATTGTGTAAAATGATAGTTCACGAGAGATATGTCAATGTGGCAATTGGGTGTGGAACTGAAATGGCCACCAGGAGACTGACTTTTATTTTCTATGGATGCTGTGTGACCTGCTGAGTTTCTTCAGTACTTTTGTAGACTGCACTATTATAGTATTGTTATGGGATTCATTCAGAAGCCTGATGGCTGTACTGAAGCTATTTCTAAATCTGTTGGTGTATACTTTCACAAGCTTTCTCTCCATTGGGAGGAGGAGGAATCTGGGATCTGTAGCTTCTTGTGTTCTTGAGCAGACTCTGCTGGGACGCATCCAGCAAATAGGCTATCGCTGGTGCACGTTTAGGAATTGTCGAGGGACATTTCAAGCTTCCTTAGTCCTCCAAGAAAGTAGAGACATTGCTGTGCTTTTTGACCATTGCTTTGATGTGTTTGTCCCAGGTAAGTGAAGATGTTTATCCTTAAGAACTTGAAATGATCTACTCTTTCGACTTCAGCACCATTAATGTGGTCAGAGACTCTGTCCCTCTCCTAAATTCAATGATCATTCAAGATTCAACTTATTGTCATGTAATAAAGACAGTGCAGTAGTACACTGAATTTGTTTTCATCTGCCTGAAGCCAGACAGATTCACCATTGGAAGAAATTGCCTGAAGCGCCTCTTACAGTCAGAGAAAGAGAGAGCACGCGACACACACACACATCTCAGTTTTATTGACATTAAGAGAGGTTGTTTACTTGGCACCGTGTCACTCGACTTTCAATCTCATCCCTGTTTCCCCACTCATCATTATTTGATACCTGGCCCACTACTGTGATGTCACTGGAAAATTTGAAGATACATTAGAACAGTACTTAGCTGTACATCTATGGGTGCAGAAGGAGTATAGCAGGGGACTGAGTGCACATTCTTAAGGAGTGCCAATGCGGAGTGTCATTGTGGAGGAGCCATTGTAGCCTTTTAGACAACAAGTCAAGGATCCAGTTACATAGTAGAGGTGCTGAAATCTAGTTCGGGAATTAGTTTACTGTCACCTATGGTATTGAAAGCAGAGCTATTGATGAACAGTAGTTTGATGTGGGTGTTCTTTGCATCCAGGATCGAGCAGAGGCCAACTGAAGTGGGACAAGGCTGGCTGGGAGGCTGAAGCGGACACGAGCCATGACCAGCCTCTCAAAGCAATTCATGATGGCGGATGTCAAAGCCACCAGGATTTGACAAATAATTAAAGAAGCATGTTTACATTTAAAATTAGCAATGGTTATTTTCAAAAATGGCCTGAGGTTTTGCAACTGCAACACTGGGAAAAATCCCCCTGCACATAACCCTCAAAAGTACTGTCATCGCCTTAAACCTCTTTGCATTGAGAACACCTGAATGATGTAAAGATTATTAAATGCCACTCGAATCTCAGCTATCAGTGGCTGAAGTCTGACAGATTGATAATCAAAAGCGAGGCAAGAAAAAGAAAGTAAATATCAGAGAAACAAGAGATAGTCAGAGGGAAAACAAATAAAACTGCAGATGCTGGAATCTGAACAAAAGCAGAAACTCTAGAAGAACTCAACAGTATCTGTGGAAATAGAAATCAGTTGCCCGTTTGGGCCTGGGATCAAAAATAGAGTGTCTGGCATAAAATGAGGCTCAAAACAAGAGGGCAAAGTAAGAGTGTCAAAGGCAGAGTAAGAAAGATGGGAGGCAAGAAACTGAAAAGAAATGGAGAGATTGTGATTTGTCAGAACATGGTTAGGAGAGCAAATCATTTAAAAGGCACTGTGTATCTAGCTGCTACACACTATGGCTCTGCAGACCCAATAGCACAGGAGAGCTTAGAGGTCCATGCACGTTAGTTCAGAAAAAACATACTGTTCCCAGAAAGAATGACACGAACCCAGTTGAGTGCAGTGAACACTAAACTTTATTGGGCTCACAGCCCTGCTTTTATTCTCAAGCTGAGGGGCATGGTCAAAACCCTCTCAGTACTGATTGGGGGGGGTTTGTGATCCGCTTTCCCTGATAGGCCAGTTAAGCTCTTTTGGTTGTGGTCAATTGGAGGGCAGCGCTGTGGCCTTCGTGCAGCCTGCTGGATCGTCGCATTCATCCTTCATTTTGTGAGGCTCCTTCGGGGAGCTGCCAAAACTGTATATTTTAACCCATTATATTTTAATCCTGTCGTGGAATTTGCACGTTCACCTGGGCCGCTCTTCACTGCACCTTCCAAACCCATGACCTCCACTCTCAAGGACAAGGGTAGTTGGAGCAGTGGACCACCACCACCACCTGTAGCTTCCCCTCCAAATTTAAAATCTGATTTTAAAACAGACTGCCGGTCTAACATCCTGGAATTGGTTCCCCAAAAGCCTTCAACAGGGGGCTGCAGTTGTTCAAGAAGGCAGCCCACCACAATCTTCTTGGGCTAATGAGGTGTGGGCAGTGAATGATTTCCTTATGATTGATGTGAAACAAAAAAGTCCGCAGACGCCGTGATTGTAGTAAAAGTGCACAGAAATGCTGGAGGAACTCAGCCTGTCTCACAGTGTCCACAGTGGGGTAAAGATATATTACCGACAGTTCGGGCTCCTCCCTGCCATTCTTCAGTCTTTATTCAGATGCCTTTCTGCTTTTTTTTTTTACCTTGAAGGGGTTAGACCCAAAAATATCTTTACCTCCTATGGAAGCTGCAAGACCGGCTGAGTTCCTCCTGCATTTCTGTGTGGTTTTCCTTCCAATTGATGTTCAGATCCTAATAACTAAATAGTTATCAAAACAATTGAATAATTCTTTCTCCACATATGCTGCTTATCCTGTTGACCATTTCCAGATTAGGTTTTCAATTCAGATTTTCAACATTTGTAGTGGCATGCACCATATGTTACCATGGTGTAATCTGTTGTAAAAATTGGTGCGATTATTTAAGTATGAAGAATGTCTATAATTTGTCTCATGACTTGCTGTACAGCAGAGACCTCTCCCAGATAGTCCAAGCATAAATGGCCTCACCAGTAGAGGAGAAAGTTTATGAAGATCAATTCCAGTTAGAAAATACATGGGTCCTTCTTCTGCTGCATGGAGGGCAAGGACTTCTAATCCCTCACTTTTTCAGTGTTTCACTCACTTGATCGATTGCTTCTTTGGTCCTGCTGAAACAAGAGATCAATAATGCAGCTCATAGACAGAGGGATAGCACAGTTTAAAACAAAACCCCTTGTAAGTAACACAATCTACAACAACGAAGAAGAATTAAGAACAAATATCTAACATACATTTTGATGCTTTCCTTCCAAGGCAGAGAAGTTCAAAGGATCAAGATGGGCTTCCCATTTGAACTATCATTTGATAGGATACTTTACTGGGTCAAGAAAAACTAGTCTGTTAACAGCTCAATACTTTCAGATTAAATTACAATACAGTTGAACCCGTCATCCAGCATCAATGGGGATTGATAGATGCAAGATAAGGGAATTTTCTGGTTGGTTGAGGTTGGGCGTTGCGTGATTGACAAACTAATGGCGAGGCACGCCAATTTTAAACCCACACTTTTTACCCATTTATTTTCTGCAGTTATTTTGCCAGTTGCTTGATGCTGCTGGTTTCTTGAATTTTGGATACTGTACTTTCCCAGAAGCACATTCCCCCTCCCAGTACTTTCCAAAAGTGATGACTGAAAATATTTTTTGATCATGTTGGGACAATGGCTGAAAACTACTCTCCTTCCCAAGATTCCCTGCTTCAAAGTCTGTATGATGCTGAATGAGACAAGAATGCTGGTTTCATCCAAGGATTAATCCAGGTCTGACAGAAGTTGCCGATGCTGTGACCCTGAATCATCTCATCCCAACCATGTTGAGGCTGATGGACATATGTATGGTGGAATTCTGCCCCATATCCCTGGGTAAATAGGACCAAACAGTTTTAACTACATAACATTTCATCAATGAGACTGAATGGCAGAGAAACAGACCTTTTGGACCACCAAGTCCACTCAAGCCACTCGCCATTTAAAATTTTTGTCTCAGCCTTTTGAAACATCTTGTCAGCCATTCTCACAAAGGAATTATTTCCCTTTAGGAAGTATTGAAGCCTTACAGGTTTCCTGTGGTAGCAGATTCAGTATTTTAACCCAGTGATTAAATACGAGAAGAAACTCCAGAGGGTTGTTAACTTGGCCTGCGACATTATGGGCACTAGACTTCACTCCATCGAGGACATCTACGAGAGGTGGTGTCTTAAGACAGCAGCCTCAATCCTCAAGAACCACAACCATCTAGTGTTCACTTTTTCTTTCCACTCACATACCACCTTAAGCAATCCCTATACCATCGGTGCTCTGTGATTAGTTAAGGTGGTATGTGAGTGGGGTTAAAAAAAAAAGGTTGAGAACCACTGCTCTAGCCCCCAATTGTTACTGAAATATTTTGCTTGAGAAAAATTGTCATTGGCCATTTCCTTTTGAGTTATGAAACCATGCACATAACGAGTCAATTAGGTACGATTGAAACAGTGATTTTCAAACTTTTTCTTGCCGCTCACATACTACCTTAAGCAATCCCTTACTAATCACAGAGAACCGATGGCTTAGGGATTACTTAAAGCAGTATGTGAGTGGAAAGAAAAAGTTTGGAAACCACTGTTCTAACCAATTCCCCACCACCCCCCCCCACAAAAAATTCTCTTTATTCTCCACAAAATTTTCCAATCTGTAAAAACATCATGTCCAATATATTTATAAATTTTTAAGGAACACTTTATTTCACATCTTCTCTATTCTAAAAGAAAAAAAAACTTTCTCTCAGCTCCAGAACCATTCCTGAACAAATTCTCTTTCCTCACAGCCACCCAATCTAGTGCTTGTCTTCTACACGTTGAAAGAACATAAATTCACTACTTCAACACACCTGGAAGTAAATCACACACAAAATTAGCATTTAATTATTCTGCTAATCCACAGTGCTATTTTTAATACATTTGTTCAGATGCATACCAAGGTACTTTTGTTCTTTTACACCATACAATTTATTTTAAGTATGAGGTAATGTTTTAATTTTCCTCACCAAGATTCCTCTCATTTTTGGGTTAGACTTCATTTTCCAATTTAATGCTAAACAACAAAAAACTGTTCATTAAACATTTGCTTAAAGTTAAAAGTCATACTTTTCACAGCATTTCTCCATCAGGGTTTCTGTCAAAAGGGATTAATTAATTGCAACAATTAGTTATTCTCAGATATTCTTTGCTTTGATTGCTCAAGGATCATCTCGAAAACAGCATATAGTTCAGCCTTCAACACCATTATTCCCTCAGTCCTGGTCAACAAGCTTCAAACCCCGGGCCTCTGCACCCTCTTCTATAACTGGATCCTTGACTTCCTCATTGGAAGACCAGTCAGTTCAAATTGGAAATAACATCTCCTCCTCACTATCGATGAAGGCACACCTCATGGATGTGGGCTTAGCCCACTGCTCTACTCACTACACCCATGACTGTGTGGCCAGGCACAATTCCAATGCTATCTACAAATTTACCGATATCACCACAGTTGTCGGCAGAATCACAAATGGCAATGAAGAAGTGTACAGGAGGGAGATAGATCAGCTTGTTGAGTGGTGTCACACTGACAACCTTGCACTCAATGTTGGCAAACCAAGAAGGTGATTGTGGATTTCAGTAGGAAGTCAGAAGAACTCAAACCAGTCCAATTCAAGAGATCAGTAGTGGCAAGAGGCAAGAACTTCAAATTCTTGGGTGTCAACATCCCCAAGCATGCATCTTGGAGCCTCTATGTCGATGCAATCATGAAGAAGGCTCATCAGTGGCTAAACTTTGTGAGCACTGTTCCCTCTAAGCTGTGCAACCAGCGCAAAAAGGAAATGATGTGCGCACAAAAGGTTAATTACCTAAAATAATATAGTAATAATTATCCTTTTTGAAAATCATCTCTTAGTAACTGTTTCTATTATCTAGTTAGTCGGTTAAACAAGTAGTTAATCATACATGTATGATATTAAAACATGCCAATACAGTTTGATTAGCCATGAGAGAAAGGCCGTGCCAAAATGATCTTGAAACAATTTCAAGTTAACATTTGCACAAGCATTCAGTGCACACAGACTTCTGTCACAGGAAAAAATTTGCACACATTTGTGCACTGACTACTAAAACTTCGAGGGAACATTGTTTGTGGGGCGTTTGAGGAGATTTGGTATGTCACTTAAGACTCTCAAAAACTTTTAGAAGTGCACCATGGAGAGTTGGTAGAATCTCTGGTACGGAGATGCCAATGCGCAGGACAAGAAGAAACTCCAGAGGGTTGTTAACTTGGCCTGTGATATTATGGGCATCAGGCTTCACTCCCTCAAGGACATCTTAAAAAAGCAGTCTCTATCCTCAAGAACCACCACCATCTAGGCCATACCCTCTTCACTCTGCTTCCATCAGGAAGACAAACACTCAGCCATAAAAGGACAGCTTTTTTCATGCTGCCATCAGATTTTTGAATAATCAAAGACAATGTTTAACTTTAATTTTTCGTGCAGTATTTTTTGTTTATTTTTGTAAGGTGGTTTATATGAATGTTTGTGCTGTGATGCTGCCACAAAAGAGTATTTGCTTATGACAATGAATTCTGATTCGAGAGAGAGAGAGATTTGCACATTACTGTACCGTGTTAATGGAACCTGCTCCACACACAAATTAACGAAAGGTCTCAGTTGGTGAAGGGCATATTCATACTGTAACAAAGAACAGAACATTATTCTCAGTACCCAGACTGATACAGACACAAACCTGAATTACTTAGAAGAATAAAGATGCTTCAAATTTTTCTACTGGGATGATAATGGAGCAAGTTATTTAACTGTGTCCCCTAATTGTAATCTTATTCAATGTTCGGTGGCACGGTTTGTGCAACGTTATTTTAGCGTCACTGACTAGGGCTTGAATCCGCTGGTCTGTATGGAGTTATACGACTTCGTGGATTTCCTCCAAGGGTTCTTGTTTCCTCCCATGTGTAGTTGGTATGTTAATTGGTCACGTGTGTAATTGGGCAGTATGGGCTCATGGGCCAGGAGGGCCTGTGACCGTATCTCCAAGTTATAATTACAAGGTACAGATGGGGAGGCACGGTCTCAAAGCTCCATTGATCCAGGTTCAGTCCTTACAGTGGCTGTTGTCAGTGTGGAGTTTGCACTTTCTCCCTACGACTGCAATGAGTTTTCTCCTCCCACATCCCAAGGTTATGTGGGTGGGTAAGTTAATTGGCCACTGCATGTTGGGTGAGTGACAGTTTTGGAAGAATTGATGATAAAGTGGAGAGAATAAAAAATGGGATTAATGTGTGCATGTTGGAAGTGGCTGGTTAGTGATCAATGCAGACTTAATGTGCTGGAGGATCTGCTTCTGCGGACACTCAGGGTGACTAGGAGAATATTCTGGTATTTCATGTTTTGCGTGCTCTCCCTGCATCAGATGAAGGACACACAAACTCCAAATGGACAACACTCAAGGTTCAGATTGAATCTGGGACACTGGAACTTTGGGACAGTATCTCGACTTGTTGCACCACTGTGTCATTCCTGTTAGCACTGGTTACTCATGTGGCCACTAATTTAAGTACCAAGGTACTAAATGCTGTCCTAAGGTGTTCTCTCTGTACTATGTACAGCAGCAGCATGTTACCATCTGGCCTCTGGCACTATTCATCCAGGATATTACCCCTCAACTCAATTAAACAATCGGTCTCCTGGCTGGACTCAAGTCTTCCAGCTGCTATAACCTTGACCTCATCTAAAGCCATGGTAGCCAAGAACTGACCCACAACACTATCACCTGTGCTCAACATCTTATCTTGCTTCCAATGATGTAAGCCCCTCCATGGCCCTCTCCCTGTGTGTAACCTCCTCTAGTCCTATATCCCTCTCTAACCCTGCAACTTCTTCGATCTCTCTCTGCTCCTCTAAATCTAGCAGCTTGTACATGTTTGACTTCTCCTGCACCATCATCTGTTGCCACACCTTCTACTGCCTCAGTCTCCAGCTCTGGAACTTGCTCCTGAACCTTTATATGCTTTTCCCTCTCCCTGCGCACCCCCAAACTCTATGCTAACTCTTTGATCTCATTTTTAATTACTTGCCAAAATATCTACCTCTATGGCCCCAGGTTAATCCTCATTTGACAATGGTCCAAAGGACACATGGTGGGATCTTTCTCTGCACCAGGTAAATTGGACACAGGCATACCTCTGGCTTGTGCCAGTCGAAGCAATGGATTCGAAAATACTCCACTGCAGCACGGTAGTTTTCCCTGTTTGTAAGGTGCTGCTTGGTGGTGAGCACACGATTGGCCTGTTCCTTGGAGTCCGTGGCCAGAGTAACGATCCGTTCCACTGTCTGTTGGATCAGTTCTCTAACCTATAACACAACAGATCTGATGGTTACTCTTGGACTCCCAAAAAGGAAAGACATCCAGCGAGAGGAAGGATATCACAAAGCTGGAAAGGGGTCAGAAAAGATTCACAAGGATATTACTGGGCCGAGTGTTGGGGGTGGTGGGTGAGGAGCGGTGGCTTGCAATACAAGGAAGAACTGGAGAGTCTGGGATATTCTCCCTGGAGGACAGATTTCTGAGGGGTGACTTTTTGTAATCTAAATTAAATTTAGAAGTATGACAATTACAGGCCCTTCTGGCCCATGAGCCCACACTGCCCAAATACCTCAATTAACCTACAACCCCTGTACATTTTTGAAGGGTGTGAGTGTCTGGAAGAAACCCACACAAACACGGGGAGAACGTACACACTCCTTACAGACAGTGCAGGGCTGAACCCCTGATGCTGGCGCTGTAACAGCATTCCACTAACCACTTCACTGACCGTGTCACCACTCATAATTTTGTAAATCTGCACCTGCGGCGGATCCACCCAGGCCCACTCCCAAGGCTTCAGTGTTGACCGCAGAGTCCCTCCTACTCATCTCAGCATAGCCCGACGTGGGCTACCCTCTTCCTGCCAATGACTGCAGGTATGGGCCTGACACTCCACCCCAGCCCCATCCATTTTCAGAGCTAGTTGATCTCGGTATTACCTGTAGAAGCATGGAAGATAATGAGGTGACAAAGTAACAGAGTCTAAAACTAAAGGCATAGATTTCAGGACAGAGGGAAAAGATTTAAAAGGGATAACCTTTTCCACACAGAGGATGGTGAGTTTATGCTAGAGGAAGAGATAGAGGCAGTTACCATAACAACATTTAAAATAGAGGTAGCGATGGAAAAGATTTAGACCAGTGGTTCTCAACCTTTCCACCCCCCCCCCCACCACTCCCCCTCACATACCATTTTAAGCAATCCCTTACTAACTACAGAGCACCTATGGCATAGGATGTAATAGGTGCTCTGTGGTTAGTAAGGGATTACGAGGTGGTATGTGAGTGAAAACAAAAAGGTAGAGAACCACTGGTTTAGAGGGATATGGGTTAAATGCAGGTAAATGGGAATAGCTCAGGTAAACAACTTGGCTGGCATGGGCAAGTTGGGCCAAAGGGCCTGATTCCGCGCAGTATGACTGGCGAAACAATGAAGGATTCCCTGGAGCACGAGTTCCGCTGAACAGCACCACTTCCATCAACCTGTGTGTGCGATGCCATCCATGGAAAGTGAGTGCAGCTGCCTGTCCCATCAGCCAACAGTCTTCTTTTTCAACCCTTTTATTAACATTTCATAATATACACAGCATAAGGAGAATAGAAATAACACAATTAAAATGGTGCATCCAAGTCTACCCAGTATAAGTATCATATATAAATTCCAAAGAGTGAAAATGTGACATATTAGAAATAATTCTCCAAACAAAGAAAACAGAGATAAATAAATATTTCTTCTTTCTTTGGCTTGGCTTCGCGGACGAAGATTTATGGAGGGGGTAAAAAGTCCACGTCAGCTGCAGGCTCGTTTGTGGCTGACCAGTCCGATGCGGGACAGGCAGACACGATTGCAGCGGTTGCAAGGGAAAATTGGTTGGTTGGGGTTGGGTGTTGGGTTTTTCTAAAAAAGCCCCAACTAATCTACTAAAATCAAGAAAAGAAAACAAACAACTGAGTGGCCTCTCCCAAGGATCTGTCGAATAGTTTCAAACAGAGCTCTGGTCCACAGCTACAGATAACAAAAATGGCAAGAATTATATGACATCTGGAAAGGAAGAATTAATTCATAGAATAATGCCAGTTAAATCTCATGAAAGTCATCAATAAATGGTTTTCATGTTTCTTCAAATTTAGTCGTTGTACCTAAAGTTTGACTTCTGATTTTATTTCGAGCTTTAAGAAAAACATAACTCAAGAAAGCCATTGAAATAATGTCGGAGAATTAGTCTTTCCATTAAAGTAAAATGGCTCTTCCAGTTCTTCTTTGGCTTGGCTTCGCGGACGAAGATTTATGGAGGGGGTAAATGTCCACGTCAGCTGCAGGCTCGTTGGTGGCTGATAATTCCGATGCGGGACAGGCAGACACGGTTGCAGCGGAAAATTGGTTGGTTGGGGTTGGGTGTTGGGTTTTTCCTCCTTTGCCTTTTGTCAGTGAGGTGGGCTCTGCGGTCTTCCTCAAAGGAGGTTGCTGCCCCCCGAACTGTGAGGCACCAAGATGCACGGTTTGAGGCGATATCAGCCCACTGGCGGTGGTCAATGTGGCAGGCACCAAGAGATTTCTTTAGGCAGTCCTTGTACCTTTTCTTTGGTGCACCTCTGTCACGGTGGCCAGTGGAGAGCTCGCCATATAACACGATCTTGGGAAGGCGACGGTCCTCCATTCTGGAGACGTGACCCACCCAGCGCAGCTGGATCTTCAGCAGCGTGGACTCGATGCTGTCGACCTCTGCCATCTTGAGTACTTCGACGTTAGGGATGAAAGCGCTCCAATGAATGTTTTTTTTTTTTAATTTTTTTATTTTTCACACCATAAATCACATTAGCCATGATATACACTATTTCTTTTCACACATATACAGTGACTTTTTCTCCCCCCCCCCCTTTCCTCCCAAACCACCCCCCCACCCCCGCCTCTCATCCATTTTAGGTATACAATCTAGGTTGCATTAAGCCAGTCAGACAATGTTGTCATTCAACAAAATTACACCAGAAATTCTACTGAGTCCATTCTTTTCTTTCCTTCTCCTTCCATCAACTTAGGTAATGTTTGTCCCCGGTAGGTTTTCGCTATTGTATTTAATGTAAGGCTCCTATACTTGTTCGAATATTTCAATATTATTTCTTAACCAATATGTTATTTTTTCTAATGGAATACATTTATTCATTTAAATTTGGTAGTTTCTTCCTTTTAATTTGGTTATGTATTCCATTAATATTTAAAGACATATAGTTCAGCGTAGCCCTTTTATATTTTGTTTATCTTCTCTTTCCGTTTTTCCATCATTACCTTTCCTCCTTTTCCATTTCTGTTTTCTTATTTTCAACTCTTTATAAGACAACATTCCTACAACATCTAACATTTTCCTTATTCTCCTATTTCTATCTTATTTATCCCCAATCTCCCCTTCACCTCCTGAGTTGTCCTTTATCCCTTGTCGGACAACCACATCTCCCCTCTCCATTTGGATTTGCGAATCCACTCGCAAGCGTCAACTGATTGTGCAGTGACCGCTATTTCCCCCCACCCCGCCTCCCCCAGAAAAGATTTCACTTTTCATATGTCACAAAGGTCCCTCTTTTAATTCCCTCCTTATTCTCTCTATTCCATTACCTTCCCTTATTAATTCTTGTCTATACTATCTATATTTTCCTCTAAGTACAGATACATTCATGTATGCTCATTGTCTCTATTCACTCTTATACCTCTTTACCTGCATACATATCAATCGTGATCATTTTTACTCTCATTACCCGTCTTCATCCCTCAGTTTATTTTTGTCTTTACCCACATACATATCAGTCGTGATCATTTTAACTCTCATTACCCGTCTTCCTCCCTCAGTCTATTTTTGTAATTGTTCTGCAAATTTTCGTGCTTCTTCTGGATCCGAGAATAGTCTGTTTTGTTGTCCTGGAATAAATATTTTCAATACCGCTGGATGCTTTAGTATAAATTTATACCCTTTCTTCCATAAAATCGCCTTTGCTGTATTGAACTCTTTTCTCTTCTTTAGGAGTTCAAAACTTATATCTGGATAAATGAAGATTTTTTGCCCTTTATACTCCAGTGGTTTGTTGCCCTCTCTTACTTTTTCCACTGTCTTCTCCAGTACCTTTTCTCTTGTAGTATATCTTAGGAATTTTACTACAATAGATCTTGGTTTTTGTTGTGGTTGTGGTTTAGAGGCCAATACTCTATGTGCCCTTTCTATTTCCATTTCATGCTGTAGTTCTGGACATCCTAGGGTCTTAGGGATCCACTCTTTTATAAACTCCCTCATATTCTTGCCTTCTTCATCTTCCTTAAGGCCCACTATCTTTATGTTATTTCTTCTGTTATGGTTTTCCATTGTATCTATTTTTTGAGCTAGTAGTTCTTGTGTCTCTTTAGTTTTTTTATTAGATTTCTCCAATTTCTTTTTTAAGTCTTCTACCTCCATTTCTGCTGCTACTGCCCGCTCTTCCATCTTGTCCATTTTTTTTCCCATTTCTGTTAAGGTCATCTCCATTTTAATTATCTTCTCCTCTGTGTTGTTTATTCTTTTTCTTAAATCCTTAAATTCCTGTGTTTGCCATTCTTTAAATGACTCCATGTATCCTTTAATAAGAGCAAGTATATCCTTTACCTTGCCTATCTTTTCTTCTTCTATTTCACCATACTCTTCCTCTTCCTCTTCTTCTTCCTCTGGGTTGACCATCTGTTGTTTCTTTGTTGCCCTTTCCTCCTCTTCTATCTTGTTTCTATTGTCTTCTGTGGTCTCTTCTTGCTGCAGGTGTTCTGCAGCTGTCGTTGCCGGCTGTGGAGATCGACTCCCCAGCTGGTCCCCCCTCCCGTCGGTGTGTTTTTTTTCATGCGCATGCGCGGTTGCGCACTTTTGCTCGGCTCTGCGAGCCATTTTTGTAGTCCATTATTTACCGACCTGAGGGAGCGGGTTTCTCTCTCCGCAGCGGGCCTCTTCGGACAGGTAAGGCCTTCACCTTTTTCCTCCTTTGTCTTCTCTTCCTCTCTTCTTACCGTTGCTTTCGACTTTTCTTTTTTTGTCGCCATCTTCTTTCCACCTTTATACTCACTTTTCTGTAACTTTTATTTCTGTGCCTTTGTGTTTTCTCTTGTTTTTCCCGACTTTTCTGGAGAGGGCTGGAGTTCACCGTCCGGCCACTACTCCATCGCGTGACTCCTCGAGCCCAATGAATGTTGAGGATGGAGCGGAGACAACGCTGGTGGAAGCGTTCTAGGAGCCGTAGGTGATGCCGGTAGAGGACCCATGATTCAGAGCTGAACAGGAGTGTGGGTATGACAACGGCTCTGTATACGTTTATCTTTGTGAGGTTTTTCAGTTGGTTGTTTTTCCAGACTCTTTTGTGTAGTCTTCCAAAGGCGCTATTTGCCTTGGCGAGTCTGTTGTCTATCTCGTTGTCGATCCTTGCATCTGATGAAATGGTGCAGCCGAGATAGGTAAACTGGTTGACCGTTTTGAGTTTTGTGTGCCCGATGGAGATGTGGGGGGGCTGGTAGTCATGGTGGGGAGCTGGCTGATGGAGTACCTCCGTTTTCTTCAGGCTGACTTCCAGGCCAAACATTTTGGCAGTTTCCATAAAACAGGATGCCATGCGCTGGAGAGCTGGCTCTGAATGGGCAACTAAAGCGGCATCATCTGCAAAGAGTAGTTCACGGACAAGTTGCTCTTGTGTCTTGGTGTGAGCTTGCAGGCGCCTCAGATTGAAGAGACTGCCATCCGTGCGGTACCGGATGTAAACAGCGTCTTCCTTGTTGAGGTCTTTCATGGCTTGGTTCAGCATCATGCTGAAGAAGATTGAAAAGAGGGTTGGTGCGAGAACACAGCCTTGCTTCACGCCATTGTTAATGGAGAAGGGTTCAGAGAGTTCATTGCTGTATCTGACGATTAACTGTATCTTCCAGTTAATCGTGTAGAAAAAGCAATAACTCGATATGCAAAAGTAGGTAAACAACCAAAATCTGTAATTCCAAAAAGAGCAGTTAAGGGTTAGGTTGTAATTGAATAACCAGTATAAGAATTTTAAAAATATCTTTCCAAAATTTTTCTAACACAGAACATGACCAAACATATGAGTCAATGAAAGTCACATCAGTATTGCATCTATCACAAGTAGAGCTCATATAAGGAAAGATGCAAGCTGATTTATCTTTAGACATACAAGCTCTATGAACTATTTAAAACCGTATTAAAGAATGACATGCGCAAAGTGAAGAAGTATTAACTAATCTAGTAATTCTTCCCCATGTTTCAGGAGATAATGTCAATTCCAGTTCCCATGTTTGTCAAATCTTATCCATGAGAACTGATCTCAAATTTAATATAAAAGTATAAATAGTACCAATTAAACCCTTCTAAAACCCTCTATCTCTTAAATAGACATTACCGTAACCAACAGTCTCCTTGTCATAAGTGAGGAAGCTGTTGTGGAACTTCAGTTGGGGAAACAAGTCAGCACTGTTACCTCAAGGAGGCGGTCCAGGTCTTTCTGAAGCTTTTCCCTTTCCTCTGGATCCTGAGTAGCTTTGATCCTCTTCTGAAGACAAGCAACAGGTACATCACACTGTGCCACTGCCTCCATTCCTGCCATCCACTGCTGGATTTGCCTGTGTCTGCAGCAGGGACCAACGTAAGAAGACATACTTCAGACAATGACAAATGTAAGCTCTCCTGAGGGAGAAGATCAGAGGGTCTGAGCAACAGGATAGGGATGGCCTACTATCAGGAAACGCAGAGTTCAAGATTAGAAAAGGAGTGGGAAATCTATAGCTGAGGGGCTTTTCCAGTTCGTCTGATGCATATGCTTTCATGACTCCAAGTACTGGACCATTTTGTGAAGTATTGTAATATTGGGAACGTAGCAGTAAATTTGCTCACTGGACAATAATTTTTTTTCCAAAAGGTTTACCTCCTGAAAAAAAAATTAGGGATTATGATAGACAAATTCAAGATGAACACAAAGATAATTTCAGATTTGCTGTGTCACGTAGGAAGTTGGAGAAACGTTAATTTAACTTTTATTGAATTTAGCATATTTAATTGCATTATGATGCCGACACATTACGTTAGTTCAAATGACCTAAAAATGTTTTGCCGCTAATATTTATTTGTACTCAGCATCTGATCCCTCTCATGTCAGTGTCCAACAATAGTCAGCCAGCACTGGTACCAGTTGCCCTGGTACCACTTTTTCATGTTGTCAAGGTCCTGATGAAACCTTTCACCATGTTCGTCACTTACTGCACCAAGATCAGCAGGGAAGATGTCCCAGCGCGAATGCAGAAAATGAATTTTTAATGACATGTTGCACTTCATGGTTTGTATGCTTGAAGCATGTTAAAAATGACATAAAATCACAAAAGCAGGTTATATTTTAAAAAAATGGTATGTGATAGGAAAATGTTAAGGTGATTTTTGTGATCAGCCAAAAATCCATAAATACACCCAAAAGTGTTCAGGAGGCAAAATCTTCATAGTCCAGGGTATTCACTCAGTATAACAATGTGCAGAAGATGAACATAATGCTTGACATTCATCTGCAAAGATCTGATCTGTATGGATCACGTTCACAACATACAAGAAGGAGATGGGCATGACCAACTCCAACAAGAGTTTAACCATCTCCTCTTAAAATTCAACAGCATTATTATCATCTACACTGGAGACACTGGATACAGACTGGGAGATCGCTTTGTTGAGCTCCTCAGCTCTGTCCACCATAATCACATGGATCTCCCAGTGGCCAACCATTTCAATTCCCCATCCCATTCCTCGGCTGATAGTCCATGGTCTCATGCACTGTTGGACAGAGAACCAGCCGTTCACAATGTTCATCGCCACCACACAGAAGGTGACCATGACAGAAAGCCCACGGGCAAAGGACGTCGGAACACAGAGGGGTTTCCAAAATGATCACGCGGATGCAAACTCGCTCCGTGACTCCACCGCCCGCCCCGCCGGAATCTGCCAGCGTGGCTCCACTCTCCTTCTCCTGTCCATCCCAGCGGGCTCCCTTCCCCAATCCCCCGAATGGTCCCGAAGAACCCACTTTCCACGCCATTAACTTAATAGGGGGGGGGGGGGGGGAAATGAAACTCACCGCGGCTCCGCGCACACCCCGCCCTTCCTGGATCCAGAGACGACCTGCCCGCATCACATCTCCCTTTTTCCGGGTTCGGCCACAGCCGTCAATCAACCGGTTCGGCCAATGCCGTCAACCGGCCCCGGGTTCGCGCAGTCTGGATTCAACCCACCTCCTTGATGGTGAGCAACGCGTCCTGTGTCCCCCTGCTGGATTTGGCTGGGGGGGGGGGGTTCACTCCATATTCAAAGCCGGGAACGTTCAGCGGCGAAGAGAAGGAGGCAGGTCTGCAGACACCGCGGTGGGACGATACACCACGCTGCAGAAACCCAGCCGAGATAAAGAGGCACAGCCGGCGTTTCGCCCTTCAGCCCGTCATCAGCTCTCTCCTTGCCAGTTCTGAGGCCGCTGACAGACCTTTGTTGTTGCCTCTTGCCTCGCCCGGAGGAGCCTTCTCTCCAGGGCCACGCACCCCATTTGGAGGGGGACTGAAATCATCGTTCTTTGAATGTTTCTTGTTCATGTGGTGGGTGGAAGAGACCAACTCCCGGCTGCTTCACCAGCAAGGGAGTCCAGAAACTGCGTGGAGCCCAAAGCCACACTAAAAAGGTCGAGAATGGCTTGTCTGCACGACTCTTCCTTTCTATGATCATTATCTTGGTCTTTGGTGCATTCGGAGATGTTCCCAAAACTCGGGTTTTCTTGGAATGTGCTTTCTTTGCCAAGCCTTTGCTGTTATGTACGTTTTTCTCCTTGAAGAGATTGTTATCCCCTATAAACGACATGTAAATTCTTTTCACGTTAGGCATTGCTTGTTTACCGTCAATCTTTTTCATGTTGTTCTCCAGGTGAACCCATTCCTTGTGGGATTCTGTTTCATTTATATTAATTTTAAGCTTTAAATAAAGTTAGATCTTTTCGAGCAGAGATTGAAAGGTTTTTGATAAGCCAGGGCTTCAAAGGTCACAGGGAGAAGGCTGGGCGGTGTGGATCAGCTCATGATTGAACGGTGGGACAGACTCGATGGGCTGAATGGCCTATTTCTGCTCCTTTGATCATTCTTCTCTATTGGCCCCTTAAAGAGTGGATTATTATTCTTCCTCATTACAGTGTACCAAATCTAAAATTGGGCAGCGCCTGTAAATTTAAATCAATTTTTAAAAATGAGCTTGTTCCCTGTTTTTAAATTTAGACATACAGTACAGTAAAAGGCCATTTCAGCCCAATTTACACCCCATTAACCTACACCCTGGTATGTTTTGAATGGTGGGAGGAAACCAGAGTGCCCCCCCCCCCCCCACCGGGAGAAAACACACATAGAGTCAGGGAGAAAGTACAGACAGCACGGCATTCGATCCCCAATCCAGTAGCGATCACTGGCACTGAAAAGGCGTGGCACTAACCACCTCAACAAACAGATCCAGAAAACCATTTCTAGTACCCCTCACAAATTTATCCTCCCTTGTATTTTTGCTAATTTTTATCAAGATCTTGGGTTTTAAAAATGCATGGCTATTTTGGAGATGTGTAAGAGACTGGAAATGCTGGTATCTCGAGCAACATGCATTTTACTGGAGGACCTCAGTAAGATAAGCAGCATCAGTGGGAGAAAAATAATAATCATTATATTCAGAAGAAGAAACAGAGTTTATTGTCACAAAATTTGTTGGTTTGTGCCAGCTTCAAAGTATAAACCACCTTACAAAAACAAATAAATAAATGAAGTGCGTGAAAAGTCAAAGTAAGGCAGTGTCTGGTTCATTGTCCTTTCAGGAATCTGATGGCAGAGGGGAAGAAACTGTTCTTGTGCCACTGAGTGCTCGTTTTTAGGCTCCTGTACCTTTGTCCCGATGGTAGTAGAGTGAAGAGAGAGTGGCCTGTGTGGTGGGGGTCTTTGAGGCTGCTTTTTTAAGACATCGCCTCACATGGATGTCCTCGATGGAGTGGAGTCTGGTGCCTGTGATGTCGCAGGCCAAGAGCTTTTTCTTGTCCTGAGAATTGGCGCCTCTGTACCAGGGAGCGTTGCAACCAGCCAGGATCTTCTCTATGGTACATTTGAAGGTGTTTTCGAAGTTCTTCAGTGACATACCAAATCTCCTCAAACACCTTACAAAGTATAGCTTCTTCACTGATTGCATCGACGTGCAGGCTCCAGGACAGATCCTCAAAGATGTTGACATCCAGGAATTTGAAGTTCTTGACCCTCTCTCCACGACTGAGCCCTCGTTGAGGACTGGGTCATGTTCTTCTGACTTTCTCCTGAAGTCCACAACTGTCACCTTAGATTTGCTAACATTTAGTGCTGGGTTGTTGGTGTGACAACCACTCAATGAGCTGATCTCTCTCCCTCCTCAGTGCTGCTTGTGATTCTGCCGACAACCGTGATGCCATCGGCAAACTTGTAGGTAGCATTGGAATTGTGCCTGGCGACACAGTCATGGGTGAGTAATGGGATAAGCATGCATCCTTGAGGTGTGCCTGTGTTGATAGTGAGGAGAAGACATTGTTTCCAATTCATACTGACTGGTCTTTCAAAGAGGAAGTCAAGGATCGAGTTTCAGATTGGATTGGGCAATAAACCCTTCATCGGTCCTGATTTATACTATGCCCTTCAATTCTGCTAATAATTTATGGACCCATACAGAAGTCTAACAGTCATTTTCAAATGTTTCTTTAAAAGTTTGCTCAACATATGCTGGAATAGGAAATTCTGGTAAATCTTTACTCAATGTTGGTTTAATTTTGCTCACCATGATCTAAATATGACAGGAAATCACAAAAATAGGTTACGTCTAAAAAGGTACACGACTAGAAATTTTTAAGGTGATTTTTATGATCAGCAGCCCAAAATCCAAAAGAGTTCAGGAAGCAAAATATTCTTTGTTCAGTGTTATTATATACAAAAGGATGGTACAGTGCAGTGCAGCTGTCTCTCAGCGCTAGAAACCCAGCTTCAAGCCTGACCTCTGAAAGCACTATTGCACTTTTTCCCATTGTCCAAGTGAGTTTTGTCCTGCATCACAAAGGCACTAAGTTTGGTAAGTTTGTCACTGTTAATTGCCTCGAGTGTGCAGGTGAGTGGTAGCATTTGAGAATAAGAAATAGGGTAACATAAATGAGTAGTGATGTCCGGCATAGACTGGGGTGGGGGAGGGAGGAAAAGGGCCAGTTTCTTTGCTGTATCTATGACCCTAGGATGCACTCATCATTCTGTGCTGCCTCATGCTAGCTTTTTGATCTTCATGTACAAGTTGATCCATCTTCTGAGGTTAAATCCATTGTCATATTCTAATAGAGCTCCACTAGGGTTGGTATCACCTATGGACTAAGTCTACAGAGCACAGAAGAAACAGGTCTGTGTTTCTTGTATGTCTGGGGTGGTTGATCACCAATGCCAAACAAACAAACGCCATCTGAAACTTGTCCAACCCTAAACCAGTAACTAAAATTTACAAAAGGTACACTAAAATACTACTAATACATTTTAACCCTCCTTCCCCCCTCCCACCCCAATCCCTCCCAAAACCTAAGGAGCTAAAAAAAATTATGTACTGCTGTGGAGTGTATTATATCTTAACAGCAATTAAAAAATCATTAAAAAACTACTTTTGCTGTTACTACTTAAAATGGCAAAACATTTGTCAGAAATGATGAAGGATTTAAATTTAGTTGAGATTTGGAGGAGGTTAAATCCTACTGAGAAAGATTTTTCGATTTATTCAGCAAGACATGATTCCTTTAATCGAATTGATTTATTTTTAATATCAGCAATTACAAGGTAGGATTACTCAGGCCGATTATAAAAGTAGGATTTTGTCCGACTTCCTTACTATTAATTTCTTGTCTTAGTCCCGAAATAGTTCAAACAATTTATTATTGGAGATTTAACACGATGCTATTAAAACAACTGGAGTTTATTGAATATATTAGGGAACATATTACATTTTTACAAATAAATGAAAAATCAGTACAAAGTAAATTTACTTTGTTGGACACTTTAAAGGCTTATTAAAGAGGGCAGATTATCAGTTACTCTACTAAAGTTAAAAAAACAATATGCTACAGAAACTCTTAATTTGGAAAAGGAGATCAACACATTAAAAAAGTTACAACGAAACTCGATTGAAGATTAAAAAAAGCTCTCATTTAATGAAATTGAAATTGTGATACAATACAAACATATAAGTACACTATTATAAATTGGGGGAACGTGAACAGAAGGTATTAGCTTGGCAATTGAAGACAGAGCAGGCATCTAGGGCAATAAACGCGGTAAGGAAAAAATCAGCAGTTACATATAAACCTCAAGAAATTAATGAAGATTTTCATATTTTTTAATCAAGAACTATATACTTCTGGAGGGATTCAAGATGATAATCAGATTGAGTCATTTTTGACTAATTTAGATTTAACACATTTAAAGGAAAAAGATGTACAGGAGTAAGATGAGTTTTTTTGATTTGGAGATTAAGGAAGTTTTACAAACTATGCCGGGCAGGAAATCTCCAGGAGAGGATGGGTTTACTTTAGAATTTTATAAAGAATTTCATGATTTATTACTTCCGGTATTTATGGAAGTATTAAAACAAGCTACAGAAACTGGTGTGTTTCCGGAGTCTTCTTCAAGAGCATTGATTAGTGTTATTCCTAAGAAGGATAGAGATCCTTTGAAAGTGGCTTCATATAGACAATTTCTTTATTGAATGTTGATTATAAAATTGTAGCTAAGATGTTATCTAATACACCTGCTAAGTTTTTACCACAGTTAATTCATGTTGATCAAGCAGGTTTTATTAAAAATCAATATTCTGCCAATAATATTGTTAAATTAATTAACACATTAAAGAAGCAACCCAACCAACCAATGATAGTAGCATTAAATGCTGAAAAGACTTTTGATCAGGTAGAGTGGAATTTTTTATTTAAAGTGTTGGAAAGATTTAAATTTGGACCACTCTTTACTGGTTGGGTGAAGGCTTTATATAAAAATCCGTCGGCTAGGGTGGTGACTAATGGACAAATTTAATCCTCATTCAATTTGACTTGGTCAACGAGGCAAGGTTGTCCATTGTCGTCGGCCTTATTTGCTTTGATTATTGATCCACTGGGCCAAGCTATTAGACAGGATAATATTATTCAGGGAATTAAAATTGGTAATGAGGAATACAAGATTAATTTGTTTGCGGATGATGCGTTAATTTATTTAACGCATCCTAAAGAATCTTTGGAAAGGCATCAAAGTTAAACAAACTCTGACGCCATTTTAAATGTAAAAATTCACAGAAAAGCATCTGGTAAAATCAAAGTGGGAGAGTGTACGACCAGAAGGAACAGCCTCAGAATAAAAGAACATCACTTTAGAACAGAGAAGAAATTTCTTCAGCCAGAGGGTGGCAAATATGTGGAATTTGTTGATATAGATAGCTATAGAGGCCAAGTCATTGAGTATGATTAAATTTATATTTTTTTAAAATTAAATGTTTTTTAAAAAAATATAATATTCAGCATGGGAACAGGCCATTTCAGCCCAATTAACCATCAATGAATAGAAGCTTGTTAAAGGAGAATAGGGTGAAAGAAAAAAATAAGTAACAGCAATGATTTGGATGGCACAGCAGGCCTGATTCTGCTCTGACATATTGTGGTTTAAAAGCAACAGGATTAATCAAGACTGGGTTGATATCAGTTCAGCAATAAGAAGCAAATCAGATTCAATTAGAGCACTTCCTGCTAGACCAGGGCAATTTGGTCATCAGCAGATAAGTAGGAATCTGCCACATAGTTGGTCAGCACAGTTAGTGTGGTGGTTAACACAATGGTGTTTTAGCGCCAGAGATCGGGATCGGGGTTCAAATCCCACGGTGGTGGTGGGGGGGGGGTTGCGGCAGCATTGGGTGGGGGAAGGTGAGAGGGCCATTTTGGTGTAACCCCCTCTGAATGTGTCACCTGGTGCAGTCTGCATCCTCCTAGTGGGAGTAGGAGGGATAGTTTGGGAAGATGTCACACAGGAAGTAGTGTAGGGGAATGGAGCTTCACCCAACTCTTATGGCTTGGAATATCAATCATCATGTCTTTGTTTTTTGGAATCAGTTGGAGAATATTTGCTTTGAGATTTCCAACCCTAACTCTCATTCCCAGGTTGGGGATGCAGCTCTCATCTCCCAGGTCTTTTAGAATGGTATTCATAATTTTCTGAAGAAATTCTTTGTCATATTTCTGCCTGAAAGACAACAGCTCTTTCACCTGTGTTTCAACTCTGAGTAAAAGTTCTTCATCGTCTGTGATTTTAATGATGATCTTCAGATCAGTACGGATTTCTTCAACTTGTTGAATGTTTCTTTGTCCAAGGTCACCAAGTTCATTTGCACACAAACTGTAAACATCAAAGCAATGATCTTCAGCAAATGCGTCATGCATATATAGCCCCCAAAAATTATTTTCTGACCACCAAATTCTCTTTATGGCCCACGCCTAAAATTCTAAAGGGAGATCATGGTCACTGCTCATGCAGATGTTTGGAAAAATTTCTAACTGCTCACTCTTGTTGCTCTCTCCTGTGCATGCACATGTAGATATTTTATGTTCAAGTACAATTTTTTTTAAAACTGTTATCCGGAATTCAAGCAACTGGAAAAAATCATTGCGGAAAATAGGTAAAAAATACGCAAGTTTAAAATTGACGCACCTCACCATTGGTTCACCAGTGACGAACACACATTCTCAAGCAACCGAAAAATTCACTTATCCAGCATCTACCGATCCCCAGAGGCGGCAGACACTAGGGGTTTTACTATATTTATGACTCCCTTTTGAAAATAAATTTGGAATCCACAGCATGTTCAATATAAATTTCCCTAATTTCCTTCCATTTTTTGTAAACCATCTGAAATCTGTACTCTCTGAATACCAACCTTCCTGCCAATAGAAACAATTTTGTCCTTTATGCTCAACCAATTACCAAACCAGAGGAGAGCAGTCTAAAAGGGTCCTGTCCCACAGATCTGCTATTTCCCTCCTTGGATGCTGCCCGACCCAATGAGTTCCTCCAAATGCTCATTTTATTGTTCCAATTTCCAAACCTCCATCCATTTTCATTATATTAAATCAAGAATATACCCAATTCCTTTAAAATGCATCAAGAGGCTTTGATAGATAAGTGGTTAGAGCACTGGCATTTTTAAACCAGGGGTTGTGAGTTCATTCCTTGCTGGGGCCTCATTTCTGTGAGGGGTGCTTGACAAAGTGGCAACTCTCTGTCTTCCTTACAGTAGACAAAGTTAAAGTATTTCATGTAGTATTAGGTGACAATAATGGAACCTTTATCTTGTCAGCCACTAATAGTGACACTGAATCAGCTCAACAAGAATACTTTCTCAATTCTTGCTCCTTTCTGCTCCTCACAGTGAAAGCACAGAACACTTATGGACTGGTCTGTAATACCATTTGTTCTTTGCATTTTATGACTGGGAAAGGAGAAGAGAGTCACGTTTGCAGTGAAACCCCCTGTATTTGGCACCTATGGGAATTGGTAGATGCCCGATAAGTGAATTTGCTGGTTGCTTGAGATTGCATGTTGCGTGGATTTGCAAACTAATTGCTGGGGGCGCCAATTTTAAACGTTTATATTTTTTACCAACGGGTATTTATTTTCCGTGATATTTTTGCTGGTTGCTCGAGGCTGCCAGTTACTTGAATTCCAGATAATGGGGATTTTACTGGATTGTGTCTCAGACTCAGTAAAGTCAATCATTTGTACACAAATACATCATTGAAGGGATGTTTCAAACAAACTGCATATGCATAGGTCCATCCAGTTACTTACTAGAGTTTCTGGAGAGTTTTGTTGCAAGTCAGGTACCGATTCATATTTTTTGTGCCTTCATCCATGATTTTATTGTCATATAAACGAAGGACTTTGAGACTTTGGTTATTCGCCAGAGCTTCCCAAAAATACTGAGCTCCTGTGGAACCAAAAGAGTTTGTTCCACACCTGAAAAGCAGAATCAAATGTCAAATGTCAGGGATTAGATTTCCTATTGAAATTTGAACAGTTTTATACGAAGATGTATGTGATAAAAATTCTCACGATAATGTCTCAATCCTGCATTCTGGGTTTTGAAGGATATTACTCAAAATCTTTGCTGAGTCCTCTGTCAGTTTGTTGGAGCTTACCCTAGAACACAAGACAATGAGAAGAATTAGAGTTGAGTATCTGCGTGGAGAAGAACTCCAGTCTCACAAACTGCTGATGGAGGGGACTGCCTTAAAAGTAAACACTGGTTCTTCCAGGAGAGCAAGGTTTCTAACCCCTGTCTAACAAGGAACATTTCTATATTATTTATGATTTTTATGAAGAGAGGGCACCTGAGGTTGATGTGAAACCACCTTCAAATGGTTCCACTCTGTTACTGCAACGTGGAACACACAAAATCAATTTGAATTCAACAATTGCTTACAATATGTAAAAGTGATCCATTAAGATGCAGGGAAATTGTGACATGCACTTGAACAAAGGTAAAACGATGGCAGAACTCCAATTGTTCTTCTTTTAGATATTTATTCTGTGGGTTCTGCCTTTCCCTGCCCTCTTACAAAGAGGAATATGGAAAAGAATAATTCAGATCAAATAGTACTTTCCATGTATTCATATTTCCCAACTAATGGTTACTTTTGTGGTGTTTGAAGGTAATCCCACAGTCAATGAGCACAGCAAGTGGCCATTGGGACTTGATTTGATTTGGGAAGAAAAAAATGAGACTACCCATTGTCTCTGTTGTGCTTGAAATGAGGTGGTGCAAGATTTACAAATAGACTGTACCTGCTACCTGCGCTTGCAGCAAGCAAAGTATCTTTACAGCGATAAATAAAAATCTCTACAAGCAACAGCAAATAGAATCAATCCCCTTCACACACAGCATGGTTATGCCACCAAGAATGGACAAGGATAGGCACATGAGAGAACAGAGTAACAGATGCAGTTAATTGCACAAATAATTTCCAAAGAGCCTTGAAAAGTAGCATTGTGATGTGCAGATGCCGACATTAGTCAAGACAGAAAAGAATCAGGAAAGGTAGGACAAAAAAATGTCAAAATGTAGAATAAATCACAAAGGAGAACAAACATAGGGTATATAAATGACTGAAACTAAAGCTTAATATTTTAATGAAAATCATTACTCACAAAAGAGTTCTGCATTTGAATAGTACATCTTTGAGCTGTTTTATTCCTTCATCTCTGAGCCTGCAGAGTCTCAAATCCAACACTTCCACTGTGGACTGACTGAGACAATAGCATAAAGCAGACACATCTAGTGGGCTCAGAGGAACATTGTGAAACTCTATACGTTTGATGCATGGAGATACTTCAGTTGTGACAATTGGATCATGCAGTTCAAACAGGCAATGGATCAAATTCAGCAACTCTGCCTGCTTCAAGTCTTGCTCAAGGCTGTTCTTGAACCAAGTGATGAGACCTCTGGCTGTCGAAGGAGTGAGAGGACTTGTAAAATCCCACAACTTGCCATCTCTTCTTGTTGTTAAAAAGCCCATGAGAAACTTGGTAAAATTGTACAGTTTCTCTGTATGTTTCGGTTGAAATGATTGCAGATAAAATTGGCTCATTTGATTTTTAGGCTTTTTCCCAAAACACCAAAGGTTCAAACATTTGACCAACTCATCAGTGTCATCATTGAGTGAATTTGCACAATACAATGCTGCAAATTGTTCCTTTAGCATGGTGTGGCAGAATGCAAAGGATCCTTGATCTTTACACAGATTTTCCAGGATCAGATGTGAGAATTGCTTTGAAAGCATGCTTTGGTCTATTTCATAGGTCTTCAGATCAGCTGCACTAATTTCTAGCTTGCCTGACAGCAGAGTGATGAAGGAGTGTTCCCCAACTTTCAGGATGGTGTGTTTAAACAGTTTTCTCTCCAGTTCAGTCTTGTCAGTAACTGTGCTGCAGTTAAACAGACTGTGAAGTAACAGTGAAAAAACTTTGGTACTTGTCATTGGTGCATTTCCTGTCACTTCCTGACTGCAGAAACAACTGCCCAAACTCTTCAAAATATTGCACAGAATGTAACTGTTAAGGGGATTATAAGCCATGCACTTGATGCTCTCATTCTCCGTAATGGACAGATACATTTCTTCCGCTTTTTGCTTTTCCCCACAGAACACTTCACAATATCTTCTCAATTGATCATTGGTAAAACTAGAGATAACAAAATAGTAATCAAAATGAGACTTGTTAAATTCTATCTGCTTGGTATTCCACCGTGTCGTAACCAACACGAATGCTTCTCGGAGGAGATTCCCGGATATTAGTTTGGCCACAAGGACACTTACTTCAGCTTCACTGTCCAGGTTAAAATCAAAATCTGATGGATGCCATTGCAGCTGATGGTTGAACTCATCGAGACCATCCAAAATGATCAACACATCCTGACAATTTTGGAGAAGCTCCATTAGGACTGAGGACAAAGGCGGGCACTGCTTCGTTAGCAGTTCCCGGAGAGTGGTCTTTCCTTTGACTCTGTTCAAGTCAGAGAACCTGAGAACGATGACACAGCTCATCAGGTGCAATGGATGAGACGCCCACTCTTGCTCTATACTGTCCACAGTCCAGCTCTTCCCGATCCCTGGATCACCTAGCAGCAGGACTCTCTTTGTGTACGTGGCTTTCTGGAGCATGGACAGCAGTTGTGAAGCTTTCATTTCACTCTCAATATTCAAGTTTCCTTTCTGGATAAGGTCATAGTCTGGGTCCTGTAGCTTTGGGGAGATGACATTAATGGATCTGGCAAATGAGGAGCTGCTGAAGTTCCCTTGCATTGATGCATAACATGAATGTGCTTGGTCTTTCAAGATGTATTGTTTGTAATTCTGAATGGCAGCTGAAAAGAAAGATACATTTCTCAGAATGATTATGTGTTTTATTATCTTGGATGAATGAAGTGTAAGAAATGCAGAAATCAGATATGAGCATCAAGTTGCTAAGTTACCCTAAGAAACCCTACATTTTAATGATCATAGAGTCCTATTGAGGCTGGATATGGTTTCTGAAAGGAGTAACTATAATCAGTAATGGCCTTTAATTTCTTGTCAAAATACAGTCATTCTCAACCAGTGGGCCATATCTTGTTTGGATGTGGGTCTTTAAAAATGTTCAATAAAATATTTAAAATTAGATAATGATGTGTTTCTTACATGTGATGTTTCTTTTATTGTAATAAATAAACTTGGGTTATTTTAAAACAACTCACTCAAGACCGTATGGAGGCATCCATCTTAAATCATCCTTAGCTGTAACCAACTAGTCTCTGGCTCCTTCTAGTGGTCAGGAGGATCACTAGCACTCTATCACTACATCCCTTTTCCTGGAGATGTTTAATCTAACAACATGACACACTAATTCAGTATTCATTTCAATTTAAAATTCAATAAAAATATAAACAAACATCAGCAGCATAAACTTTTTAAGTGTACAGTTCTTTAGTTTTAAAGATTCACCCTGTCAGGTGCCTTGATAATGCCTGTGGATCATCTTAACACAAGGGCTTGTGTTGGCTCTGCTAGTCTAGCACTGGTAGTGTTTCCTCTGTCACTGCGTAGGCTGCATCTTCTGCATTTGTCTGTTCCTGCAGTGCCTCTTGTGTTTTCAGCAAGCTCTTTCAATTCCTTCTAAGTATTTGACCATCCTCTGTTCTGACAGTGTAGGATCTTGGAGATACTTCCTCCAGACAGTAGCCTTTTTGACCCATGTGTTGGAATCTGTGAGTCTCACTGTGTCATGTAATGCCAGTGGCCCTAAGCTTCTTGCTGATTTGTCATAGTTTGCTTTTTGTCTCCATTGCAGATGCTTTTGTTTCCATTTGACATCTTCGACACCTCTGTTCTTGTTTGCGCCTGCAGAGTATGGCAGTGTGGTGTGTGTCTACGTCCCATCAGAAGCTAACTGCAATGTGACTCAATCGAGCTAGGTAAGGATCTGAGCAACTGTCTAATGCTTACTTGAGCAACTGTTTAACTACGTAAACTCCTTTCTCTGCTTTACCGTTTGACTGTGGAAGCAGAGGACATACATAGCATGTAAAAAATTATGCTCTTCTGCAAAGTTCTAGAATTCTCTACAGCTATAGCATGGTCCATTATCACTGTGGACAATTTGAGGAATTCTATGTCTTGCAAGAATTTAACTGGGAAATTGATCATTCCCAGCACTTTCAATATGCCTTTTTTTGTCAGTGGGTCTGAGCATCTCTAAAATTGCTTTCACCTTACTCCTGTCTGGCACCACACCTGCCTTTGACAGTTTATCTCCCAGAAAGGTGATTTCCTTCACATCAAACTCTGTTTAACTTTAATCTGTAGCAGCAGCTACACTGCTCCTGCAATAACACATGCAACTAGACGGGTTGAGGTCAGTGAGCAGACTAGTTTATTACAGGCTGCTGGGCTGCACTTATAGTCTCAGCCCAGACCTGGCTGAGAACTGCGCTGGAGGGCGCTGACGTCGTCTGGGCATCATGTGGTCCCCAGTGCAGGTTTCTGAGCCCTGAGCTGGAAGGAAGGGAAATCCCCGATGGCACCATTTTCACATGTTGTGGCCCAGCCCGCGATCTGCTTCTGCAGTCCATGCCATATGAACCGTTCTGCCACCATCCAGACCGTGGACCTGATGGACGGATGTTTAAGGTTGTGGATGTGACCTGCCTGCGTCACTGCTGCGGAACCACTGGCCACGGGGTGCCCAAGGAGATATCACACAGGATGGTGCCTTTGCCGCTCGGAGTCGGGAGGTCTCGGAACTGCAGGCCGGTGATGGCGGTCTTGAACGCCCTCGTCTCCTCATCAGCTTCCTGGTCCCGGGCGAGCTGGTTGAAGTCGAGGCCAGCCGTCAGCGCGCAGATGGCCGGTTGCGAGAGTGCATCGGCAACCACATTGTCCTTCCCTGCCTTGTGCCGAATGTCGGTGGGAAACTCTGACACGAAGGAGAGGTGACGCTGCTGGCGGGCCGACCAGGGATCGTTTGCCATCACGAGCGCCTGGGTGAGGGGTTTGTGGTCCGGTGAAGATGGTAAAAGTCCTCCCCTCCAAAAAATAGCGGAAATGCCGCACCACCCAGTAACTTGCGATCGAAGGCACTATTCTTGCGTTCCAGCAGGCGGAGCAGACGGCTGAAGAATGCCAGTGGCTTCCAATGCCCATTCACCTGCTGCTCCAGGTCGGCACCGACGGCTGTGGCAGAGGCATCGATAGAGAGTGCCATATGCAGGTCAGTGTGCAGGTGGGCAAGCATGACGGCCTTCATGAGGGCATCCTTGGTGGCCTTGAATGCGGTGCAGGCTTCTGGGTTCCAAACGAGCATCTTGTGCTTGGCTGCGATGAGGGTGAACAGTGGCGCATGATGCACGCAGCTCCCGGGATGAAGCGGTTGTAAAAGTTGACCATATCCACGAACACCTGCAGCCCCTTGAGGTTGTTCTGGCGTGGGAACTCCCTGATGGTGGCAACCTTCGCAGCGGCGGGCGTGCCTCCTTCGGCCGTCATGTTATGGCCCAGGAACTGCATGGACTCTTTCTCAAACTGGCACTTGGCCGGGTTGATGGTAAGGCCGAAGTTGGCCAGCTGGGAGGAAAGGCCACGTAGGTGGGCCTTGTGTTGCGCCCAGTCCTTGCTGGCGACAAGGATGTCGTCCAAATAAATAAAGATGAAATCCAAGCCCACAGAGTCTGTGAGGCGCTGGAAGGTCTGAGCAGCGTTCTTGAGCCCGAATGGCATGCGCAGGAATTCGAACAGGCCAAAGGGGGTAATGATGGCCGTCTTGGATATGTCCTCAGGGTGCACCGGGATCTGATGATATCTGCGCACCAGGTCAACCTTGGAGAAGACCCTCGCGCCGTGCAGGTTGGCTGTAAAGTCTTTGATGTGAGGGATGGGGTAACGGTCAGGAACAGTTGCCTCGTTGAGCCATTGATAGTCTCCACAGGGATGCCAGCCGCCGGAGGCTTTCGGGACCAGGTGGAGTGGCGAGGCCCATGGGCTGTCGGTCCGCCGAATGATCCACAGCTCCAACAGGTGCGAAAACTCCTCCTTCGCTACCAGGGCAGTGACCACATGGTAGAATTTGGTCATGTTGGATGAAATCTGGTGGAGGTGAAACTGGGCCTCCGTGTGGACAATCCAGGTCTCTGGCTCCTGTACCCAGAATTCAGGCAGTTTCACAGATATAGCGCTGATCCCAGGCTCACTCATGATGGGTTCAAAGACATTTGAATAAGTCGGGGTCACCAATTGTAGCAGTGGCTACACTGCTCCCACAATAACACACGCAACCAGATGGGTTGAGCTCAGTGAGCAGACTAGTTTATTGCAGGCTGCTGGGCTGGACTTATACTCCCAGCCCGGACCTGGCTGAGAACCGTGCTGGAGGTCATCCGGGCATCATGTGGTCCTCAAGCTCGGGTTTCTAAGCCCTGAGTTGGAAGGAAGGGAAATCCCCAACGGCGACAATTTGGCCGGCTGCCCCGCCGTGTGGCTTACAAGCGGGGCTGGTTCGCCTGCCTTGTGGTGAGCCGCCACAAATCCAAACTTCTGGATGCGTTGTAGCACTTTGATGAGCCTCTCGTTGTGTTGTTCCTGTGTGGATCCCTATAGGATCATGTCATCCATGTACACATGTACCCTATTTATGTCTTCTATGATGTCCTCCACTGTCCTGTAGAACATTTCCGGAGCTGAGGAAATTCCAAAAGGCATTTTCATACAGGAATTTCAGACAAACAGTGTATTAAATGTACAGTATTTTGTGCTATCTTAGTGCAGTTTTATTTACCAGAAGCCCTGGATGCATTCAATTTGGTGAAAAACTTTGCACTGGCCATCTCGCTTGTAATTTCATCCCTGGTTGGAATCTGAGTATTGGCATTCAAGTCTTTTGAGTCCATGTAGGTCACCATTCTTCTTTTTGACACACACCATTGAATTCACCCATTCTGAGGGCTCCTCCACTTTCTTTATGTCCCCTAGTGATGCCATTTGGTCAGGTTCCTGCTTAAGGAACCTGTCTTGGGGCATGCTCTACTGGCTGCACATTCTCCTTTAACTGTATCTTATAGGTGAATGGTAGAACACCAAATCCCTTGAAGATGTCTGGAAATTTATCCAGTATTTCCTGTACATTATTCCGTGCATTGGCCCTGTTAATGCGTACACCCTCTTGACTGGGCTAAAGTTTTCACATGCTTTGTCACCAAGCAGCGATTCATGTCCATCTGGGACTATTGTGAACCTGAGGTTGTGCTCTTTATCTTTAACTTTCACCTTGAGTTTATGTGTACTTTTCGTGTCGAGGCTCTGTCCATTCTAGGCTTTTGAGCTGTACAAGATTTGCATGGATGTATAGCTTTATCTTAATTGCCCTGATGTTGTGCTCATAGATCAAATTGACCTTTGCCTGTGTCCATCTTGAAAGGAATATGTTTCATTTGTATGGAATCCACTCGTCCTGTTCGATTCTGTTCACACTTGGCTCTTTCAGTCTTTCTACACTACCATGCCCACAAATTGTGTCACTGAGAGAAGTTTCTTCTATAGAGCGTACAATGTGCACGGTTCCACTTCTGTTTTGTTTCCCTTTTGAAAAACATCACTTTGCATAATGATTCTGCCCTTTGAATTTATTACAGACCTTTTCATAGGCAGGGCATTGTTTTGGCGTATGTTCTCTTACAAATGAATGTCTCTCTTTTTTGTTGTTTCGTATGTCTCATTTTTTTGTATGTGTGGGTGGACATATACTGTGGCTATGGCTATGCCTTTGTTTTCACTGGCTTTTACACTCTCACCGAAACATTTTGCATATTGCAGAGCTAATTCACTGGTGTGGCATATCTTCACAGCTCCAGCTAAGGTAAGCTCTGTTTCTCACAGCAACCTCTCTCTTACTTACCTAACAATAATCCTGAACACAATTTGAATACAGATCATTGAATCTTGCAGTGGTCCAAAATTACGTTCTTGCTTTTAATTTCAAGTCTGTTAAAAAAGTGTCAAAGCTCTCTCCCTGCAGCTGCGTGTGCAAGCAAAACATGTACCTCTCAAACGTTTCATTTTCCTTTGAACAGTGTTCATCAAACATCTTGATAACCATGTCAAACTTGCCCTGATCTTCTGCCTCAGCAAAAACAAATGTATTGAAAACCTCTAGCTTGAGCTCCCACCATGGTAAGTAGCATTTCAATCTTCCATGCATCATGTTTGCTATCGAGTCCAATGGTTCGTAGGAAAGGCATGAATCTTTGTTTAAACAACCTCCACTCGTGGTTGACATTTCCAGTTCAATTTACACCATCAGGAGCACTCATATTTTCCGTTTTTCTGCTGCAATTGACTGATTCTCACTCTGCACATTCCTGGTGTTTCTTCTACTCCTGGTACCATGTGATGTTTCTTTTAATGAAACTTAGGTTCTTTAAAAACTATATTAACTAAAAATCTCACTCAGGACCATGTGGAGGCATCCATTTTGAATCATCCTAAACTGTAACCAACTAGTCTCCAACTCCCTCTAGTGGTCAGAAGGATGACTAGCAATCTATTACTACATTATGGAACTGCATTTACCTTGAAAAATATTGGTCAGTCATTGCCATTTCTGGGCCATGGCATGTTAGGCCAGAAGCCAGGTGGGTCTTAGACCAAAAAAGGTTGAGAATGACTGGTTTAAACATTACAGGATTTAATTGATATTTTGTATCTTCTTTCTTTCAAAATTCCTCATTCTTAAAATTTATATTCATTATGACCATATTCTAAAAACTATTACTATTTCATCCTTACTGAAGATTAATTTGATGGCTGATTCCAGAAGTGGAAAAGGAGGCCATTTTTACTGTTGTTGGTAGAAACTATTGCATAGACAAGCTTAATAAAAGAAAATACTCAATAAAGATCAGCTCTTTACCTTTTACACCATCTCTCAATAAACAAATCTCTGGAAAGAAAAAGCACAAATTAGAGTCTGTTCCTCTCAAGGAATGGCACATGGTGTAGGTGGAATGGTCTCAGACTACTTCCTTGGTGGGGAGTGCCATATACGTTCAGTAATAGCAGCAGCAGATTCTACATGACCATGTACGGTAAGTAACAATATTGATATTATTGACCAGTCCACCACAACACTCAAGATACACTGACAAAAGAAAAAGAAATAACATTATTATGTGGACCTAATAGCCTGGGTCAGAGTCTGCAGTAGTTTGATGTTCCATTTACTTAAGTATCTCAGTATTAATGGTTCTTGCTTCCTTTCTCTCAAATGATTAGTCAGGTGCTGAACTTAGATCTGCTTTTAGGAGGCTTACGTCCACAGCCATATTAACTCTTGGATTTCAACTCAACCTTCAGAGAAGATATAAAAAGAATTGTGGAACGCCAAATGCTTGTATTGGTAATGGGAAAATTACTTTGGCAATAGGAATGCAGAATGAAATCATAACTATAACGTATGTCAAATATATACACATATATCTTGCTAAAGACAATTTTCTTGGTTGATCAACTAACGTCACTGAATCAGTCTGTATTTTACACTTTTAATATTCACCACTTTTTAGCTATCAAGTTCTAAATTTGTGTGAGAAGCACAAGTAATGATTTTCAGATTCATGTTTTTGGAGAAGATTCTTCCCAAACATTCGATTTGTACCTAACCATCATGTAGTTTGTGTGGCGACCTCCCAATTTTCTTGAGCATTTTACTCACCCTCTTCAAGAGCTGGTCGCTTCTTGTTTTTTATTTTCCAATGTAAAAATCCACCTGCAATTAGAACAATCAGCCCTGCAGGTCCAACGACATAAATTAGGCCATTGCCATTGATTCCATTTTGCTGTGTGATATCTAGGATGGTTGGATCAAGAAAGACCAAATGATGAAAGTGACCCCAAAGGAATGGAGCTAAAACATAATCACAAGACCGTCCATTCAAACAGATCTAGTTAAGTCAAACTTTATTGTCATCTGATTGTACAAGTACAACCTGACGAAACAGTGTTCTCCGGTCCTCGGTGAAAAACCGACATAACCCACATACAAGCAATACATATGCAGGACAGGTATTCATATATACAAATAAATAAATAAATATTGCTTCAGAAATATGAGAGTCTTGAATAGTTGGTGTGAGCAGTTCCTTTGGTCATTTGGCGTTCTCACTGCTGTTTCTCAGCCTGGTGGTTTTGCCTCTGATACTCCTATATCTCTTTCCCAATCTATGTGCAGGGTTGAAGGGGTCCTTAATGATTTTCTGCACCCTCTTCAGACAACAATCCTGCTACATGATACTGGGTGGGTGGGGGGCAGGGGGGGAAACTTTAGTGATCCTCTCTGTCGCTCTTATAGTCTTGTGGATTGACCTCCAATCTATTTCTCTGCAGCAACCATGCCACACTGTGATGTAGCCAGCCAGGATGCTCTCCATAGAGCTCCTGGTAGTTATAGTAATGTGTACACGATATAGTTAGTACAGTGAAACCTTGTTAGAATGCGGTTGTTGGGGTCCAAGATTTCATACCCCATTACAACCGAGTCGTGGAATAGATGCATATATGTGGCTGGAAACCCACCAAAGCGGTTACCATCTTTACTGCCTCCTCAGTTCAGGAACCATTCATACCCAGTCGAGCCTCCATGTAGTAAAAGTGCAGATATTGTGGTTGAAGTAAAAACACAAAGTTGGTGAAAATGAGCAGGTCAAGCACTTTCATTTATAAAGTTTGGGCTCCACAGACACTTGCACTATAAGCGATTCTGCGGATTAACGAATTGCATTCTAACAAGGTTTCACTGTATTTAGAAATAGGATTGCTAAAATCTGGAATGCAGTTAAGTAAAATTAGTATAAGCCAAAGTGTTATATTTAAGCAATGTTGTAAAAATGCTATAGGGTTATGGCCACCTTCTCCAAAGTAAAATATGGAACTCAACAAATCTTTGAGCAGTCATTTTATTTTCAGTCACAAGATGTCATGCACTCACCAAATAATTTCAGTTCCACTGTGTTCTCTACCTGGAATATTCCTTCTTCATCAACAACATAGCAAGTGTAGTTACCCACATCAGATAACGACATTGCATTTAACTTTATGCTCGCATTCCCTTTGGGTAATTCCATCAGAAACAGCTGACTGCGGCCTCTATAAGTTGGGTTTTGGTCTTCTGAGTGATCCAAACCAGAGTAGAAACTGTGAACCACAGCCTGACTGTATGTCCGCTGCCACGAAATGACCAGATTGTTCAGATTGACCCAGGCTGCACTAGGGAAGGTGCAGGGCATGATGACATCTTCATTCAATATCCCATAGGAGATCGAGAAAGATGATGCACCTAGCGAAAATATAGATAGTTAAAAAGTGCATGTTACATTGGAGGGAGGGGGAAGTGTGACAGTGGAGCATGGTGGAGGTTCATGGCAGATAGGCACCACCCCCCTCATCTAAGCCAGTTTTCAAACATCAGATTGTGCCATCCGTGTAACCCTAATTAGATTTGTTCTGACGCCGACCCTGAAGATACATAACCAATGTTATGGGCTTGAGCCCTTCACTAGGGTATGAGCAAAATTGCAGAAAAATTAGAGGGGCAGAGGGAGCACAGTCCCACAGGCAGAAGGTAGTGGTGGATAAGGGTGGGAAGGCAAACCTGCAAACAGGGGGAGGGGGGATGGGGGATGGCTCTGTGAATAAGAGGAAAGGGGTGGAGAGCTGGAGAAAAGAAGACAGAAGGATGGAGAAGAGAGGAAACTGGAGAAATCGACATTAATACCATCTGATTGGAGAATGCCAAGACAGAAAATCAGGTGTTGCTCTTCCAATTTACGGGAGGCCAATGTACTATGAGACCATGTTGTCAGCGCAGGAGTGGGACATAGAATTGAAATGGTTGACCACTGGGTGATCCCTGTCTCTGAAGCGGACAGAGCAAAGATGGTCAGCGAAGCAATCTCCCAGTCTGTGTCCAGTCTCTCCAATGTAGAAAAGGTCACAACAGGAGCACAGGATTCAGTAGATGACTCTCGTGGATATACAAGCAAAGTGCTGCTTCACTTGGAAGGATTGTTTAAGGGCCCTGAACAGTGGTGAGGGAGGAGGTATGGGCGCAGGTGAGGCACTTTCTGAGGCCGTGGGGAAAGGTGTCAAGGGGGTGATTCATAGGAAGGAATAAGCTGACAAGGGAGTCAGAGGGAGAGGTGAGGAAGGCGGAGAGATGAGAAGAAGTGAAGATGTGTCTGGTAGTCGGATCATGTTGAAGGTAGTGGAAATTACAGAGGATAATGTGCTGGAGGCTGGTAGTGAGGAGAATGGCCACAGGGAACCAACCACTATATTCTTACTTCAGTGGTCATCCAACTATCTGCACCCTGAGCCTTGGGTATGATCACCTCACTCTAAAGGTGATCTATTATCTTCTCATATCATCTGCAATTCATCCACCTGCAGCTGCATTTACCCAACATGGTCAGCAAAGAGCTGCACCATGCCACCTTCCCACCCCCACTTTCTCTCCCCCACCTTCCCTCCTCCCACACCACCACCTTCTCCCTTTCCCCCACCCTGCCACCTTCCCTCCCTCCACCCCTTCTTCCCCCACCCCGCCAACTTCCCTCCCTCCTCCCCACCCCGCCAACTTCCCTCCCTCCACCTCTTCTCCCCCCCACCCCGCCACCTTCCCTCCCTTTTCCCCTTCTCTCCAACCCGCCACCTTCCCTCCCTTTCCCCACCCAACACCTTCCCTCCCCAACCCCAGCACCTTCCCTCTCCCAACCCTGCCACCTTTTATCACCCCCACCCCACCACATTCTCTCCCCCCCACCCCACCCCACCCCATCACTGACCATTTCTCACCACGACCCTGTCCCACCACCCCCTCCACTTGCAGACAATAGAGACACTGGAATTCACAATGATATCCCACATCTTGCAGGATAAGCAAATCCCTGCCCTGATTGACATCTCTACTGTACTTCATCTGAAAAGATGAAAAACAACACTGAACCTGTCAGCCACTTTCCACTCACTTCCGTTATTCCAGGTGCTGTACAACCTGTAGATAAAAAACCCGGCAAATACTCCCCAGAAATGAACACTCACCCAATTTAAACTCCCTGAAGAGAAAAAATGCCCACAGCAGCTTGTCCAAATGATGACCCATGGCCCTAATAAGCAAAAATTAAACAAGTGGCATCTTTGAGCATCTTCCCTGCTCCCTTCTCCCCCCACCCAGCCACTGCTCTCCCCACCAATCTTCTCCCCGCTCTCCCCTGCCACCACTTTCTCCCACATCGACCCCCACCTCCCTCCTCCACCATCCCTCTCCTCCACCATCCCTCTCCCCCACCACCCACTCTCCCACCACCCTCCCCTCCACTCCGCCACCTTCTGGAGTGCAGTGGAGGTGTAGGAAGTGAAACAAAGAACAATCAGCTTCTAGCAACAATGATTTCTGCACAAACTCACGATTTATTTTTTGTCATATTCTTCCAATCCCACTCTTTTGTCTGGACACTGGATTGCAACTCGATCAAACAGTTCCATCTCAGCACTTTTAAATGGGTTTCTTGTTCTTGACAAGAAACTGCAAAGGGAAACAAGCTCAGGTTTGCCAGGTGACCTTGTACATGTACAGGGCATGCCCTGTACTTAATGGTTTTGACTTTATCAGGATGCCTTAAATGTCCTGAATTAAGATTTTACACCCCACCCTCTCCTCTCTCCCCACCACCCCACCCTCTCCTCTCTCCCCACCACCCCACCCCCTCCTCTCTCCCCACCCTCCCCACCACCCCACCCCCCACTCTCCCCACCCCCCACTCTCCCCACCACCCTACCCTCTCTCC
This sequence comes from Narcine bancroftii, assembly GCF_036971445.1. NCBI lineage: Eukaryota > Metazoa > Chordata > Chondrichthyes > Torpediniformes > Narcinidae > Narcine > Narcine bancroftii. Next base: position 11,219,322 of record NC_091481.1, read on the forward strand.
TCTCTCTCTCTCCCCCCCCCCCCAACACCCCACTCTTTCACCTTCTTCCGGAATGCACCAGAGATCTGGGGAGTGCAACAAAGAACCGTCATGTCATATCGACGACGATTTCTGCACAAACTCACGGTTTATTTGAGTTCACAAGAATGATCTTCTCCCCTTCTTTTGTCTGGACACCGGACGGCAGCTGGATCGGGCTGTTCCCCCTCAGCCCTTGTCACCGAGTTGTTGACAAGAAACTGCGAAAGTGAAAGCAGATAATCAGGCTGATCAGGAGGTGTCTGCAACGGCGAAGCTCGGAATGTGAGGCGGCCCTGGCCTCAGTTGAAGCAGCGCAACTCCCGATCGTTCCTGCAGCAGTTGGCAAAGCCTTTGAGCCAGTGCAGGTCTCAGGCTGCGTTCCCGCCGACCTGGTTCAAGGTCTCATTCTGCTCCAGTTCCTTGTCAATGGGCGTTGAAGAACCAGCAGTTCTCATATCATCTGCAATTCATCCACCTGCAGCTGCATTTACCCAACACGGTCACCAAAGAGCTGCACCTACCCACCCCCACTTTCTCTCCCCCCCCCCACACCTTCCCTCCTCCCACACCTTCCCTCCTCCCACACCTTCCCTCCTCCCACACCTTCCCTCCTCCCACACCTTCCCTCCTCCCACACCTTCCCTCCTCCCACACCTTCCCTCCTCCCACACCTTCCCTCCTCCCACACCTTCCCTCCTCCCACACCTTCCCTCCTCCCACACCTTCCCTCCTCCCACACCTTCCCTCCTCCCACACCTTCCCTCCTCCCACACCTTCCCTCCTCCCACACCACCACATTCTCCCTGTTGACAGGCCAGACTTCCTACCCATCCAAGGGAGTGGCCTCAGAAGGGAGTGTTGTCAAGTCCAAGAGGGCAGAAAATAAACACTTGGGCTCCCCATCAAGATTGGACAATGAGAGGAGTCACGTGATGGAGTCGTGGCCAGTTGTGGAATACCAAGCCTCTCCAGAAAAGAAGTAATAAAGTGAAGAAAATACAAAGTTCAATATCAAACACAACAAATAAAAGATAAAGTTGTAGAGAACAAAAAAATGGCACCCAAGAAGGAAAAAGTAAAAACAACGGGAAGAAAAGACGCCGGAAGAGAAAGGAGAAGAGAGCCCGTTCTCCGAGGTGGGTGATGACCCTGCAGAGTCGCGACCCCCCCCCCCCCCCCGACTGCTGGACTGCAAAAATGGCTCTCTGACCCAAACAAAAGTGCGCAGTGCACTGACTAAGGAGAACACCGACGGGAGGGGAGGCTCAGCCGAGGAGTGGGCAAACACAACTCGGCCGAGGGATGCTCGTCACCAGGGGTCTCAGCTAGAAGAAGAGGAAAGCGACAGGAAAGGGAGTGAAAGGAAAAAAGAGCAGCAGCAGGAGGCCCAACAGGTGAGTAGCCCAGAAGAGGCCAAGCAAGAAGCCCAGCAAAGTGAGGCAAGCAACTCATCAGGAAAGTCAGAAGAGACACAGATACAAGGCAGAGAAGAAGAAGACACAAACACAGGTACAGACACAGAAGAAGAGGAAGAAGAAGACCAAGATCTGCACAGAGAAATAGAAGGTAAAATAGATGGACAGAATAGAGATTTAAAAAATTTTCAAGAACAAATGAGAGCATTAAAAGAATGGTTGACATTAGAATTTAGTGAAATGAAAAGAAAAATGAAAAGTACAGAATAGGTTAAAGCTGGTCATGACAGAAATAGGGAAAAGTTTAGAAAATGTGGAAGAATGAGAAACTGTTGTAGAAATGGAAGTGAATGACTTAAGAAGAAAAATGGAAGAAAGTGACAAAAAAGATAAAGTGTCACAAGAGTTGTTAGCTCAGAAAATTGATATGTTTTTAAAATTGTTGGAAACAACATAAAAATAGTGGGCCTAAAAGAAGATGAAGAAGGCACAGGTATGAAGGAATTTATAAAAGAATGGATCCCAAAGGTCCTGGGAATGACAGAAATACAGGAAGGAATGAAAATAGAAAGTGCACACAGAACACTAGCCCCGAAACCACAGACACATCAAAAACCAAGATCCGTTTTAGTAAAATTTTTGAGAAAACGACAAGAGAAAATATACTGGAGCGGGCAAAGAATAAAATTAGAGAAGGCAATAAACCATTGGAATACAAGGGTCAAAAAGTATTTTTTTTACCCAGACATAAGTTTTGAACTCTTAAAGAAGAGAAAGGAGTTTAATACAGCAAAATCGATCCTATGGAAAAAAGGTTATAAATTTATGTTAAGACATCCAGCTGTGGTTAAAATATTTATACGTGGGGAGCAAAACAGACTGTTCTCGGATCCTGAGGAAGCATGAGAATTTGCAGAACACCTGCAGGACAGGAGGAGAGATGAAGAGTTGTAACAAGAATGAAGAATGGTGATAAAATATATATAAAGATGTAAAAATAATGTATATGTAAGAACTAAAGAAGGGAAGAAAGGGAGGGGAAAAAAGAGGGTGAACTTTGTTATATGTGTAAAAAAAAGTATTTTTGTGGGGGGGATTGGGTGCGAGAGAATAACCGTCACTGCGAAATCAGTTGACGCTTGCGAGCAGGTTCGCAATCCAAATGGAGAGGGGAGTTGTGGTTGCCCGGCAAGGGATAAGTGGCAACTCAGAGAGGGGGGTGGGGGGAACATTTGGGGCTAAGGGAATATTGGATGTGGGAGTTGTTGAAGTATTTTATGTATTAAATGTGTTGTCATACATTGAGTTTGAAAAGGGAAGACTGAGAGATGAAAATGGGGAAAAGGGGTGGTGGTGAAGAAGTGGAAATAAGGTGTAAACAGGATATGAGATGGCCATATTGAACTATATGACTATATGACTATAAATATTAATTGAATACATAACCAAATTAAACGGAAGAAGCTGAAAAGATAAAAAAAATAGACATAGCATTTGTGCAGGAAATGCATCCAACTGAAGTGGAACATAATAAATTAAGGAGAGACTGGGTAGGACACGTAGCGGCAGCATCATATAATTCAAAAGCTAGAGGTGTAGCCATATTAATAAATAAAAATGTACCAATCAAAATAGAGAAGGAAATAATAGATCCAACAGGGAGGTATGTAATGATAAAGTGTCAGGTATACTCAGAATTTTGGAATTTGCTCAATATATATGCACCTAATGAAGAGGATCAAAATTTTATGCAAGTTTTTTTTAAGATTGTAGATACACAGAGGAATATATTGATAGGAGGGGATTTTAACCTTCATTTGGATAAAACTGAACAAAAGACTAGCAAAAAGAATAAAGTAGCCAAATTTATGGTTAAATCAATGCAGGAAATGAAACTTATGGATATATGGAGGAGGCAGCACCCAAGGGAGAAGGAATACTCATATTACTCGAGTAGGCATAAAACATACTCAAGGATTGATATGTTTTTGTTGTCAACCCATATTCAAGGGAGAGTAAGATAAACTGAAAATAAAGCAAGATTGCTATCAGATCATTCACTTAAAAGGCAGAAATTTAGAGAGTTTATTGAACGCCAAATTAAAATGTACATTGAAATAAATACGGAATCAGTGAAAGACAAATTTATATTATGGGATGCAATGAAAGTTTTCATTAGAGGGCAGATAATAAGTTATGTAACTAAGATGAAAAAGGACTATAATCGGGAAATAGAATAGTTGGAAAGGGAGATAGTAAGCACAGAAAAGGAACTAGCAACAAAGGATGATATAACAAAAAGAGATTTGGCGGACAAAAAAATAAAACACGAAACATTACAAACGTATAAGGTGGAGAAGAACATAATGAAAATAAAGCAAAAGTATTATGAACTAGGAGAAAAAACACACAAAATATTAGCCTGACAACTTAAAACAGAACAAGCTAAAAGAACTGTATTGGCATCAAGGAAAAAGGACAAACAAATTACATATAATCCAAAGGAGATTAATGAGAACTTTAAGGAATTTTATGAACAATTATACCAAACTGAGAATGAGGGGAAAGATGATAAAGTAGAAGAGTTTTTAGCTAAAATTGAACTGCCGAAATTGCAAGAAGAGGAACAAAACAATCTGATAAAACCATTTGAAATAGAGGAAGTACAGGAGATATTAAAAAAGCTGTCGAACAATAAAACGCCTGGAGAGGATGGATTCCCAATATAATTCTATAAAACATTTAAAGAGTTATTAATTCCTCCTCTCCTGGAAGTAATGAACCAGATAGAAGAAACACAAAACTAAGACAGCAATAATTACAGTAATACCAAAGATGGGGAAGGATCCACTAATACCAGCATCATATTGACCAATATCTCGACTTAATTCAGATTATAAGATAATAGCAAAATTATTCACAAACAGATTGGCCGACTGTGTACCAAAAATATTAAAACAAGATCAATCTGGATTTATTAAGAAAAGAAGAACAGCGGATAATGTCTGTAAATTTATTAATTTAATTCATGCAGTTCAAGAAAATAAGATACCAGCAATGATGTTGCTTTAGATGCAGAAAAAAGCCTTTGACAGAGTAGAATGGAATTATTTATTCAAAGTATTACAGAGGTTCAATCTACCAGAAAAATATATTAATTGGATTAAAGCATTATATAATGGACCATTGGCAAAGTAACAGTAAATGGATATGTATCAAACCAATTTAAATTAAGTAGGTCAACTAGGTAAGGATGTCCACTATCTCCCTTACTGTTCGCTTTAGCAATATAACCATTGGCAAAAAATAAAACAAAAGGGATAAATATAAAGGAAAAGGAGTATAAAATCAGTTTATTTGTAGATGACATCATAGTATACTTAACAGAACCAGAAATATCAATTTAAAAATTACATAAGAAATTGAAGGAGTATGGAGAAATATCGGGGTACAAGATCAACGCAAATAAAAGTGAAGTGATGCCAATGAGTAATGAGGATTATACAGGATTTAAAAAAGAATCACCATTTAAATGGCAAACACAAGCAATCCGATACCTAGGTATTAGGTTAGATAATAACTTAAGCCACCTGTACAAATTAAATTATCAGCCACTAATAAAGAAATTGCAGGAAGTCTTAGAACATTGGAAAGAATTACCACTAATGTTGATAGGGAGGGTAAACTGCATTAAAATGAATGTCTTCCCTAGAATATAATACTTATTTCATTCGTTACCAATTCCCTTAACAGAGAAGTACTTTAACGAATAAAGAGAATAATAAGGAATTTTTTATGGAAAGGGGGGGAAACCGAGAATAACATTAGATAAATTAATAGAGAGGTTCAACCAAGGTGGTTTGCAGTTAGCAAACTTTAAAAATTATTATAGAGCAGCACAATTAAGATATTTATCAGATTTTTATCAGACAAGGGAAAAACCAGATTGGAGTAAGATAGAGCTAGATAAAATAGGGAGAAGGTACCGGAACATATACTTTATAAATGGGATGAAAAGCTGGGAAGCTCACCAGTATTGCATCATTTACTCAATATATGGAAGAAGATTCACTTAGAAAGGAAAAAAACAAATGACCAAATACCAAAATTATTATTGATGCAAAATCAGCTAATCCCTTTTACAATAGATAACCTTTCCTTTAGAGAATGGGAGAGAAAAGGAATTAAAAGAATAGAAAATTGTTTTTTGGGAAATAATTTATTGAACAATTGAAGTACAAATATGGAATAACTCATGGTACAATGTTTGCATGCCATCAACTGAAAGCTTACTTAAAAGATAAATTGGGAAACAGACTGAGATTACCAGAAGGAAGCAGCTTTGAATATGTGATTACAGACACAATGATAATTAAAAGGTTTATAACAAACATGTACATTAATCTCCAAGATAAGGAAAAGGATGAAAGAAGCTATAAACCCAAACAAAAGTGGGAAAAGGATTTAAACATAAAGATAAAAAAAAATGAAATATGAGAAAAGCGATGCCATGCATGATGGGGCAATACAATAGCAGCACCATCTTCTTCATACATCAGGATATGAATGTCATGAGGCCAGGACTTATTGGCCTTAAGAAGGTAGTGCTAAACTGCCTTCTTGAATCACTGCAGTCTTTCTGCAGAAAGTATTCCCACACTATTGTTAGATAGAATTTTTTTTTTAAATTACACCTAGTAATAATGAAGGGTGATACATGCTTTCATGCCAAGATGGTGTGTGCTGTGATATTCTTGGCAGTAAATGCTTAGGCCTTGAAAGGTGCAGTTGGAGTAGCCCTGGTATGCATCAACAGCACATTTTATAGGAGAGCCAAGCTGAAGCTATGCTGTGCCAATGGTGGAAGCAATTGATGTATCATATGGTTGATGGTGCGTTATTCAAGCAATTCATTTGGTTTGGTTTTGCTCCTATAAATTTACAAAAGGCTCAGGCCTGAAACATTGGTTATATATCTTTACCTGCTCCTCCAGCATTTTTGTATTTTTACTTCCTGTTCAACCGCATTTTAGAGTGGCCCTGGCCTGTCAAATGGAGCAATCTTTATTACGCTCCTGAACTGTGTCTTGTAGATGGTGGAAAGGCTTTCGTATGTCATTCTCTGCAGGACATCCAACCGCTGGTCTGCTCTTCCACAGTGTTTATTTAAAAATTCCAGTTGAATAGCACAATCCTGTGAGATTGGATAGTTTACTGGTTAAATAAATGGACATTGGTAATGCATTGTTATTTGCAGGAAAGGAAGTGAATTCTGATTCGAAGAAAATACAAAATAGAAACTAAACGAGGCATACTTGCTGCACCCTTCAGCTCATTATAGCCATTATGATTTGTGGGGGTTTGCAGCTGTGGATCTGATTCAGGTGAGAATGTGCTTGTGTGGGCAGGATAAAACTAGAAGAAAACTGGTCCTTGATAGAATTTGGTCAATAATTTACAATAAATTCTAGCAGTAGAATTTAATGTTTTATTTTAAAGATGTTTCAAATATATGGACTTACACAATGGCTAAAATATGCACTTTTCTAACTTCCCATGAATAAATGAAGTGAATAAAAATAAAGAAATAAGGAGAGATATAATTTTGATAGAGCCAGAGAGGATAGCGATGTTCATCAGAACAGACAACATATTCACCGAAACAGGGCACAAAGATACACATAGAAACAAGATGCAAACAATATACACAGAAAAACAGATAAGATGAACAAATTGCAAATGGAAGAATTTGATTTGAAAAAATGATAGCTGCTGTGATCTGGAGAGGGGGAGTGAAGACACAGTGCTGCTTCAGGATCCTACTGCCTGGACCTGATGACAATGGGCCCAGACAGTAGATTCCACTGTTTGTTAGAGGAGCAATGGTGTTTTTTTTAATATCTTGTAACCATGGAGGTCTGGGCCCAAGATGGCAGCGCTTTGCTAGGCAGGTACCACAAGGGGTTGCAGACTCCAAGGGAGTAGAGGTGTAAGACATCAAAAACAGGGAGAACTCCCCCTGCTTCCCATTGAGGAGATGACCTTAAGGAAGGTGGCCATGGCAGTGGACCAGCAAGGGGCCTGGCGGCTGAAAGACCTGTACATGGTGCGGGCAGCTGGCAACTTGTGGTCTTAGGACTCACACCAGACTGGACTGCTGGCAACTGGCTCATGGGAATCAGGGATCAGAACTGGGATTTGAAAGGTCGCTGAGGGCGAGAAGGGCTCACAAAGGGCCATTGGACTGAACAGTAGTCTGAGGCTGCAGAAGCTGCGGGAGTGCTGGAGGACACTCAGTATCTCTGAAGGAACTCTCTTTTGCTTCTTTTTCTCATTATTGCAGGCACTGGGAAATGCTGATGGCCTTTACAGCAGGCAAAGGTTGAAGAACAGAATATTGTGTATATTACATTTTTTGTATTATAATATGACAATAAAAGGAATCTTTGTAATAATCTACTTCAAGGTGCCTTCTTCTGTTTGTCTTTCAGTGAAGAACTGGGCTGTACACAACTTCCTCCTCCTTCACCTTCTTACTCTCTGCGTTTCCCCATTGCAGTTCGACATAGCAGATCTCATTCTCATCACTTTCATTCTATAAAATAGGAAAGCAGACAAATGGATTTATTTCTGTCTCTCTTTTAACCATCCTTGAGTCTTTTGGTGTGGAGATTTAAACCAAGCCTAATGTCCAATTACACAGATGACACAGAATTTACTTCATATTAGCAAATGCACTGCAAGCAACAATGTAATAAGAGGAAATAACTTTTAAGGTTATAGTCTAATTAATGGGAAGCCATTGCAGGTACAGATCAATATAGTGAAATCACTCGGCAGAAGGACAAATATAAATAGCAGCTTGTCAATGAGGATTTTCTGATGATAGTCAATAAGATTGTTCAGGTGACTCGTCAAGATGTAGTTCTAACCCACATTTTGGAAGGATTAACTTGTGGATATGTCCAAATGAAGTTTTACAGTTATCCCATGACTGAAAGTTTAAAACGGTCAGATAAAAAAGCATGTTTAAAATGGTACAAATAATTATTCTAAGTGTCCCCTGGATAAGAAATGTACATGAAGGAGGAAGACAGAGAGGAAGGAATTAGAAACCAAGAGCTGAATGTCTGTCATAAGAAAAAATAAGCTATTGTCAATGACATTGTAGAAGGGCACTCATTCAAGATAATCAAGCAATGTTGATATGGCTTTGTGAAAGAGGAAATGTGTTTTATTGGAACTCTTTGAAGATTTAACATGTGGGTAACTGATAGATGGACAATCCTGAGATTTCTAAAAGTCAAGTGAAGTTTATTGTCATCTGGCTGCACAAGTACAAGCCGAAAAACAGCATTCTCTGGTTTTCGATACAAAGCACACTGACACACAACCAGACATAACACACATACAGATAAACAATACATATGCAGGACAAGTAAAATATATATTATACAAAATAAAATAAATATTGTTTCATAAATGTGAGAGTCTCAGATGATTAGTGTGAGCTGTTCCTTTGCTTGTTTGGCGTTCTCATTGCCCGTGGGAAGAAGTTGTTCCTCAGCCTGGTGGTGCTGGCTCTGTTTCTCCTATATCACTTTCCCGATGCAAGCTGCTGAAAGAAGCTGTGTGCAGGGTGGAAGGATTCCTCAATGATTCTACGTGACATCTTTAGACAATGATCTTGGTTGATCCCATCAAAGGGGTGGGGGGAGGGATCTAGGGATTCTCTCTGCCACTTTTATGGTCCTGTGGATTGATTTCTAATCATTTCTCTGCTACAACCTGTGATGCAGCTGGCCAGGATACTCTTGATAGAGCTCCTATAGAAAGTTGACATAATGGGGGCCAGTTCCCTTGCCCAGTTTTCTCAGGAAGCACAGTTGCTTTGCTCCTTCCTGATGTAAGGAAATGTTGAGTGTCCACAATAGGTCACTAGTTAAATGAACTTCAAGGAACTTGGTGCTCTCCACTACTGAGTTATTGATGTTTAGTGGAGGGTGATCAATCCTGGTCCTCCTGAAGTCCACCATCATCTCCTTAGTCTTATCCACTTTTGCACCACAAGAGTTTTTCATCTCTTCTCTATAGTGTGACTCATCATTGTTGCTGATGAGGCCAACTACTGTTGTGTCATCTGCAAACTTGATGACACTTTTGGGATTGACTTCCAGCTGGCTGTAACAATCTAATGCTCCTGCTTGCTTGACAGATCTTCCATCTACTCATTTCTTTATTCTACAACTAAAGCGCTCCACATTATTCTCCTTTTCTTTCTTCTACTTATACTCGCATTGAAATTGCTACAAGAAGTAAATTTGTGAAGAAAAAAGATATGCCAATGAATCTGACTATGGAGGCTATTACTGAGGTACTGAATCAACATAGACAGATGTTAACCAAAGATCTTAAACAAGCCTTGGGTCAGATTAATACTAAACTTGACCAAGTCCAAAATCTAACGAAAGAACAGGGTGAACGTTTGACATCTGTCGAGCAGGAATTGACCATCTGAATTGACCGTGTTGATGAAGTGGAAAATACATGCTTTAGATTAAGTGACAGTAATTTGAAACTTAAGGCGAAAGTCATTGATCTGGAAGGCAGGAGCAGACGACAGAACTGACATATTCTGGGTTTGGCTAAACCTACAGAAAGTGGGCAATTCACAAAATTCTTTTTGGAGTTGCTTTATGAGGTTTTTGAGAAAGAGTTTTTTTTAATCTCCCCTAGTGATTGCTAGAGCTAACCATTCTTTAATAGCTAAGCCTTCCACCAATCAGAGACTATGTTCAGTTATTAGTTGGCTACATCATTATCAAATAAGGAGTCTTTGATTTGTGATGCCCATCGAACCAGGACACTTTAATATCATAGCCAGCAAATCAGAATTGTGGAAGATTACTGTCCCAAAGTCATGAACCAGTGCGGCAAATACAGAGAAGTTATGACGGAGCTGTACAAATGTGGTTTAAAGCCTTTCCTGCTGTATTCTGCGCGTTTCTGCACTGTACTTCCTCATGGTCAGAAAAAGATGCTGCACTCTGTTGAAAAGGCTTGGAGCTACCAAGAAGATATCACTACTACATTGTGCCCAGTGGTAACTTCTACTTGATCACCTTGATGATTGATTATGATTAGTTTTAAGGTTTTCAACATTTATTACATAACAATCAAGGACTGGTTGGTTCCTTTTATCTGGGCAATTTTTCTCTTTATTTTTACCGGGATGATAAAATTACTAGGGTTGTATTCATATATATTTTCTCCTTCTCTCTTCATTGAATTATTATTTTTATGAGAATATTAAGAAATACATATTAATTTATTTTTCAGTAATATTGGTCCAAATTTTACTTTAGTATTTTTATATTAAATTTATTGCATTTAAAAAATCTTTATAAGAAGAAATTCATGAGAAATTTTAAAATAAATCATTATTTTGATTGTAGTCATAATAAATTAATCATAGGTTGGAAGAGCTGCATATATCTACATTGGCAGCAATGGAGATAATATCAACAGATCCAGCAGGGAGAATTAATTGAGTGGGAAATGGATTGTTTTGGCAAGCCTGCTGCATTATCTTTAGAAGCTGTCTGGGTTTGGGGAGGGAGAGGTGGGGAGAGGGTATGGTTTTTTTCTTCAAGGTTGTATTGGCTTTAGGAATTTGTTTAAACTCTGGCTGGGTAACAATTTTTTACAATTTATCACCAGTTTCATATTTCTGCCTCAAAACTGCCACCTAGTGCCATATATTAGTTGAACTAATCAATCTACATTAATTATGGAAATTATGAATAATTATATTAATATCCTTAGTTGGAATGTAAAAGGATTGATCCATCCAGTTAAGAGGAACAAAATATTTTCACATATTAAACAGTTTAAAGCTATTGTATTTTTACAATAAACACATCAATAGTTATGATAATTCCCACCGTATGACAAACTGGAGGGGACAGCATTTTCATTCCTCCTTCCAGGCTAAAGCCGGGGGGTGGGGTTTCAATTTTTATTAATCAAAATATTCCTTTTGTCCATCACAAAGTCATATTAGATATAAATGGTCAGTGTATCATTGTTTCAGGGAAACTAAATGATAAAATGGTGGTTTTTGCTGATATTTATGCCCCTAATGCAGATAATGTGGATTTTTAAAAACATTTTTTCTTCCTTACCAGACTTGAATTCATACTCTATAGTATTTGGTGGGGATTTTAACCGTTGGTTCGACCTTGCTTTGGATTGTCCATCTCTTAAACCTGCCTTGAGTAAATCTACTTCATTAATTATTTTTTTTATCAGATGATCGTATTTCTGATGTTTGGCATTTTCTTTATCCAAATCGTAGAGAGTATTCTTTATTTTCACATGTTCAATTAACTTATTCGTGAATTGATTATTTTCTTTTTGATAATCAACTGATCCCACGATTAATTCCTGTAATATCAGATCATGCCCCTATTGTGTTATCTATGACTCTTCCTGGCCTTTCTCAAATAAAAAGGCATTGGTGTTTTAATTTGAGTTTATTGTCAGATAATGACTTTGTGAAATTTATGTTGAAGCAGGTAACTTTCTTCTTTGATTCAAACAATTCATCAGAAATTTCTAATCAGATTTGGATGCAATGAAAGCTTTTTTGAGGGAGCAAATTATTTCTTACAGTGTGAATATAAAAAGGAAGATCAATAAAGACTAGAATTAATTAATCAAATTAAACAAATAGATCAAAAATATGCTCAAACTAAAAAAAACCTGAGTTATATAAAAAATGAGTTGAATTTCAAACTAAATTTGATCTTCTTTCAACTTATGTCAAAGCTAATTGTTGAAGAGTAACAGTCAGTTTTATATCCATGGTGCTAAATCAGACAAGCTTTTAGCTAACCAGCTGAGAGGTTTTGAAGCCAAGAGGCAAATTACAAAGATTCGAAAAGAGGATGGTAACATGACTACAGAGCATTCTGAGATAAATGATACACTCAGGAAATTTTTCTCCTGACTTTACAATTCCGAATTCACAAATGATAGTATTTGTTTAAACATTCCACACTTTCCTGGATGACCAAATGAAACTAGATGAGCCTATATTGTATGAGGAAATTGCTGCTATTTCTTTACTACAGTCTGGAAGATCTCTGGGACCTGACAGGTTTCCTGTTGAGTTTTCAAAATCTTTTTCTCCACTACTTTCACCTCAATTAAGTTCAGTGTTATCAGACTCATTTAGGAAGGGTAATCTTCTGGCAACATTTAATGAAGTATGTATATTTCTCATAGCAAAGTGCTATGGAACTGAGTGCTCCTCCTACAATTTTAACTGTAAGTCTTTATCATTTATATTACTTAATAGAAAAATATTTGGATCTTTAGGTATTTTATCTTTAAGTATTTAATATTAGATTCAATTTATCCCAGAAAAATTTAACTTTCTCACGTCCAAGTTGAATGCAGTATTGTACCAATTTCTTGATTACAATCGAAGCATTTATCTGATAATGTGGGATTCCATTCTTTTAATTTTTGAGGTGTAATATATAATCTATGTAACAAATTATATTGTATCATATGATACTAAGTATTTATTGTATTTATCATAATACCATTACATAGTTCAGACCGAGTTTTGTTTTTTATCTGTATATTTAAATCCTCTTCCCAATGTTGTTTTGATTTGTACATTTTTAAATCATTTTTGTTATTTTGTAATCTAAAATACATATTTGTAATGGTTTTTAAACTATTGATATGTCTGTAATTATATATTCAAAACAGCTTGACTCAGGTAGCTTAAACTTGTTCTTATTTTCTCCTTTAAATATGTTTTTAATTTATAATAAGAAAAGATTGTGTCATTAAATATTTCATATTTATAATTCAATTGATCAAATGTCATTAAAATATTACCCAAAAAATGATATTTTTATTCTTTTAATTCATTTTTTTGTCCATTCATTAAAAGTGTATTATTCATTGTAAAAATAATTAATTGATTTTGCTTCAGCAACATATTTGGTAATTGATAGTTTACCATCCCATTTTCTGAATGTATATTATTCCATTTTTTTAATATATGATGTAATATTGGTGTATTTTTATACCTTACTTATTTCTTGTTCCATTTATAAATTAAATGTTAAAAAACATTATCTTCTAATTTATATAACTCTATCCTGAGCCAAGCCAATTTTTCCCCTTGTTGATAGAATTTTGACAAAAATTTTAATTGAGATGCCTTTTAGTAGTTTTTAAAATTTGGTAGCTTCAAACCTCCTTGTTTATATGACCATGTTAACTTGTCCAAAGCTTACCCTTCCATAGAAATGTTCCTACTTAATTTATTCAGTTTTTGGAAAAATTTTCCTGATAAAGGAATAGGTAACAATTGGAAAAAAATATTGTAATCTCTGAAATACGTTAATTTTTATACAGTTTACCCTCCCTATCAGAGTTATAGATAAGTCTTTCCATTTTTCTAGGTCATCTTGGATCTTTTTTAATAGTGATTGATAGTTTAATTTAAATTATTGTCTATTCTAATGCCATTTAAATGGAGATTCCTGTTTACAGCTGTGTTCATTGGCATTACTTCATTTTTATCAGTGTTAACTTTATATCCTGACACTGCACCGTATCCTTTCAATTTAGTATGTAACATCTTTATTGACTTTTCAGGTTGTGTTAAGTACACAATAATATCGTCAGCAAATAGGCTCATTTTAAATTCTTCATCATTTATTGTTTTATCTGATCTTATCAATTCTGCTAATGGTTCTAGACCTAAAACAAAAAGGGAAGGTGCTAGAGGACAGTCCTGTCTCGTTGACCTATTTAATGAGAAAGAATCTGAGATATGCCCGTTAGTCAATACTCTTGCTTTAGGATTGTTATATAAGACATAATCCAGTTAATGAATTGTTCTGGCACTTTAACTTTCTGTAATACTTTAAACAAGAAACTCCATTCAAGCCTTTCAAAGGCATTTTCAGCATTTTCTAATGCTACTGCAATGGTTTGTTCTTTCCTCATTTGTGCTGTATGAATCAAGTAGATAAATTTACGCACATTGTCAGTTGATCATCTATTTTTAACAAATCTGGTCTGATCTGATTTCACTAATTTTGGTAAATAATTTGTTAGTATATTTGATAACAATTTTGCAATAAGTTTGTAATCTGTATGAAACAAAGATATTGGTCAAGCTTTGAGAGCCTTCCACACTGTCCACTACACGTCCAATCTTTGTGTCATCTACAAAGTTGCTGATCCAATTTACCACATTAACATCCAAATCATTGATATGGATGACAAACAACAACCAACCCAGCACTGATCCCTGAGGCACATCACTGGCCTTTCCAGTCTGAGAGGCAATCATCTATTACCAATCTCTGCTTTCTCCTGTTTAGCCATTGTCAAACCCAGTTTACTATCTCACCATGAATATGGAGTGGCTGAACCTTCCTAACCAATTTCCAATGTGGGACCTTGTCAAAAGCCTTTTCTAAAGTCCCTGTAGACAATGTCCACAGCATTTTCTTCATCAACTTTCCTGGTAATCTACTTGAAAAACTCTATAAGATTGGTTAATCATAATCTACTATGCACAAAGCTATGTTGACTATGCCTAATCAGTCCCTGCCTATTCAAATACTTGTATATCTGATCTCTGAGAACACCTTTCAATAACGTACCTACTATTGACTTCAGGTTCACCCAGGTTATATTTGGAGCCTTTTTTAAACAATCCTCAGCACCTGACCCATGGATGAGGACAAATCTGTCAGGGCCCCAACAATTTCTACTCTAGCCTCCCACAAAGTCCGAGGGAATACCTTGTCAGGCCTTGGTGATTTATCTACTCTTGTTTACTTTAAGAGCAAGCAAATCATCCTCTTTAATCTGTATAGATTCCATGACCTCACAGCTTGTTTGCATTACTTCCCTAGACTCTGTTCCAAATTCCTAATTAGGTACAGATGCAAAAATAACATTTAAGATCTCCCCATCTCTCCTGGCTCCATACACAGTTGATTCGACATTTAATGGCATTACCTTTGATGAAACTTCTTGCATAAAATCACAAGTAAATTGGCATAGTATTTGTATCTGAGACGTGAATTATACTAAAAAAAGTGTAAATATGTTAAAAAGGATTGGTTTTTTTCAGATGTGATATTATGTTTGTTTTGGAAAAATAAAATTTTCAAAAATTTCCTGCATATTTCTTCGGACCAACAATTTAATGGACCAACAACATAAATACATGATCTGATACATAGCAGTGTCACCATTTCTGGTGAGTTGTTTGCTGTGTTTGGTTTGGTGGCTCTGCAGTCTTTATCTATACTTGGCAGTGCATCAGGAATAATCCAAGGTCCACATTGGGATTCAATACGTTGCCCATTCCAAATTTAAACTCAGTTGAACATCTTTCACCTTGTCAGTCTAAGTGGGAATGTGAGACAATTCTGGGCAGAGTCTAACCAACATTTCCTTTGAATTAGTAACTAGGGAGGCCTAAACTTGCATTCACAATTAAAAATTAATTTTACATTTACCATGTTATTCTGTTCCAGGTTCAATGGTTGATTACCAGCTTGAATTCTCTTTTGTTCTTGAATTCCTTTATAAAAAATTGAGAATAATTAGTGTAAAGAAGAGTTTTTAAGTCATAGTAGTGTTAAGAAGATATACAATGAACTTCAATATCTTGAAACAGAGTTTCATCTAACATTTTGCTTAATATTTTTTCGTTAATTACAAAATAGGACAATAGCTGCAAACTCAGGATAAATGGAGCAAGGATCATTGTGCAGAGTCCATGATCACATATGCAGCAAGCTGTTGATGACTCAAGGTGAGGAACACTTGCAGGCTGCTGGTAACTGTGGTCAAAGGACTCACTCCAGACTGTCGACTGCCGGATTGCCTTGACCAGGTATCGGAACCGGAATATGGGAGTGTGAAGGATTCCTAATCGTGTCGGAGGTTTGGATCTGGAGTTCAATTTGCGGATGGTTTGGACTGGAGTCTGTGTAGCTGCGGAGGCTGCAGGAGTGGTGGAGGCGAATCCAGACACTCTGTGACTCTGGGGGGCTCTCTTTTGCTTCTCTTTCTCTGACTGTGAGGCACCTGGCAATTTCTGCTAACCCTTATAGCAGACTAAAGGCAATTTCATGTAATATTATACTGTTTTTATTACTTGACAATAAAAGGAATCTTGAGTCAGGGTAGAATCTGCAAATGGCTTGGGAGTGGCCTATAAAGTTGTTTGTGAAATGACTTACCGTAAATATATTTTATAAGGAAGAGCAAAAGAAGGATAACACAAGCTGTTCCTCCACTTACGGAAAGCAAAATTGAAATCCAGATACTCCATTTATGATCTATGGAAAATTGGAATTTTTAAATCACTTTATCCATGAATATTTAAAGAATTCTCCAAAACATTTTCAAGGTCAATATATTCAATTACCTTCTCCAAAGGAATTTCTTGAAACAACTTATTAACAAAAAATTCACCTTCAAACTCCCCCTCTTTTATAACAATGCCCACTGCAAATCTCTAAAACTATGCAAATCTCTAAAACAGTGTAAAACTAATAAATTCCCCAGCCTAAACATTACATACGTAATCAAAGTCTAAGCTACACTTCCAACCAGCCCTCAGAAAAACTTAGACACCAAACAAACACAAAACACACAAGACTTCGATCTCAACTGACGCAAAGATCATAAACAAAATTCAGTTTGTTTGGTAAACTGAAGCCAAAAGATCTTTGAGAGAGAGAGAGCACAAAATTTGAAGTTGTCTTGTGTTGCTTGCAGAGAGAGGCACAACGGCTTGGTCTGGATTCTTCTGGCTGCCTTTGGAATGTCCATCCTTTTTGAAATCCCAACATTCTAAACTGTCCTCTAGACCATGACTCAGCTCTGGGCCTTCTTCCACTCCATAACACCCCCAGTTTATCATCCAAGTCCAGAAATTTTTAGATCATATTCTGCACATGCTCAGTCCATCTTCCACTTTCTCAGCAGTCCACCTTCACCTTGGCTCTCTAAGGCAAACTCTCACTTTTTAACATAAAACCACACAACATATAGGCAAATACACAACACAGAACTCTGTAACAGGTCCAATTGTCTAGATGTCAAAACTTCAAAAAATTGCTGGAAGTCCACAGTTTTTGGAACCAGATTTATTATTTGGTTAGGCATTTTATTTTAACTTTCACCACATTTAAAACCTGAATCCACCTGACCCTTCTGCACACATAATACATTCATCTTTGGGTTTTTTCTTTTTCTTTTTTAATTCCTTTTCTTTCTAGCTGCTGGTGAGTTAATTTGATAGAGAGACCTTCCATCTTTAATTTCAATATTTAAAATTATTTGTTTAAAGTTGTGTTTTTGTTTGCTTTCAAAGATTTGAATAATTCAATCAGTATATCCACATTCCATGTAGTCTTGTATGTTTTTCACCTTTCTTAAAAACCCTAGTGCATAAAGTTATTTGACTAGATTAGGTCCAGTCTGACATAAACTGAATTTATATTACTGACCTTGAATAGAGCACGATACCAGAAACCACAAAACCTATCTTATCATGAACAGCAGAAATGAAAATTTGTTTGTGGGGAAAATTTGATCAATTTTAAGACCATTGAAATTAAATACTGTTGTTATTCATCAATCCAGCTTCTCGGTCTTGGCTTTAAGGATAATTTCCATATTTTTTAGAATTATAATGATATCGTTGGATGTTTACTGAAATTTTTTAAGTGCTTTTTTAATATTCCTGCAATGCAGTGACCAGAACTAGTCTCTTCATTTTGTCAGGATGTCTCAAGTTATTTTAGTCATTGGTGTGAAATCATGTCAGAAATGTGACATTTGAAATGACTGTCACAAAGCAATGACTGAAATGACAGTTGAATTTTATTTTCCGACATGGAAACATTGTGTAAGAGGCAAACATGGTAGCTGATTCATACACAATGATTTTTGAAAGATAACAAGATCTATAACCACATAATTTATCTTTGATTGGTGAAGGAAATGAAGTTGAAACATCTGCTTTCTTTCATAACTGTCATGAGATCTATTAAATTCACCATTAACAGCAAACTAGATTTAGCTTTAATGCGCACTCTCAATACTGCATTGGAATGTTTGCTGGATATTGTTTACATGGCTTTCAGACAATTTGATTTCAATCTGCAGATTTGCAAATTGTTCCCAAGTGAATCAAACTGAATATTTGTCGCAAATTTCCTGCCTTCTTTCAGGGTGCTAAGTAACATTGGTTTTGTGCTTAAATTGGTCACTTTTTGTAGTTTGATAAACTTTGGTGGCACATTCCTTTTATCTGTTGAACTTCATTTTTTGTTTGTATGGTTATAGATGTGGTGAAAATTGAGGGAGTGGATTTTCTTCCGGTTGTGGTTCATCTATGTATTGATATACAAAGCATTCAATGCAATGCCGGCACAGTCAATGACATTCTGTACCATTGAAGTGTGGACACTCACTCTACTTGCCGATCGCAGATCAAATATGTAATCTGCTAGATGTGACCATGACTTCCCCCCAACAAAAATAGTCATCAAAATAGGAGATAATATGGATATTTCCAGTTCCAGCCTGAAAGGAATTCAGCTTATATTTAAATTTGTCCGCATGAAGCCGTCAATAGGCACAGCAGCTCATGCAGTGCATTAAATGCCAAAGTGAAAACATGTTTGTATGTGTACTTGTTAAACAAAGGACTCTCATGGTGGTATTTTGCAGTCATAGAGTTAGGGATTGCTTATCATAATGAAGAGCTTTGGGCCTGAGAATTTTACTGGCTATATCTATTGATGCTAGAAAGCACTAATAAGAGTGGAGATTATGCTGACAAGGAAGCAATTCAAATGGGAATGGAACAAGTACCTTCTCAGAAAAATAAGGTGTGCCTGGTAACAAAGTAACATTATAAAAAAACAATATGATTGGAAAAAATTAAATTGATCTTCTTTATCTGTATGTATTTTATCCATATTTAGTAAAACATTTATTCTACAACATATTGTATTGCATAAGCAGGGTCTTAATTGACCTCATGCTGAATTGATTCTATGATTCCATCCTACCTTGAGCATCTGTATGTATGGCAATGAGAAGAGTACCATTTATCTCGGTTCGCGATGCTGGATGTTGAACTAAACAAGTGAATTCAGTGGACTTAGTACAGCTTTTAGTGGAAATTCTATAAGTCCTTGTGTTGTTATAGGTTCCATCGGGATTTGATGGATTGCTTATACTGATGAGCCTGTTGGTGAGACAGGTTGGTTGAATCCTCAATGTAATATTATTTGGATAAAATCCATATGCTGAGCATGTGATAACAATGGAAGGTAAAGAAGCAATCTCATTTGAAGATTCCAGGAGCTGGATAGAAGGAGAAGCTGGTTATAAAAATAAGAGAGAGATAGATTAATAATGGAATCATTCTGATGTGTCACATCATTCATTGAAGATGACAAGATTTTTCAGGTATTAAAAACATCCATATTTTTACATGAACTTAATTATTAATGTAGATTTCTTAACATCAGTTCTGATCTTTATGTACAGTTCTGAAGACTTGAATAATTTCATTTTTGATAAGGTTACAAATGTTTGGGAGCTTTTTTTTTGCAGTGTAATACATTTACAAGTTAAATGTCATGTTTTCTCTCAGTTCTCCTTCATAATCCACTCATCCTGATCTTAGCCATTGTATCTTTACGACTGTACAGTCACGTAGATTTAGCCTTATATTTGCCCACTTTCATGCATTTCCAGCATAACTCTGTATAGTCATCTGCTTAATTTTTGTTTCATTTATCCACCTTATTTTAATTGGCCTCCTGTGTCTTTGGCCTTAATCTTGTTGACTCAACCACTCCTATTCTCTTGCTATTTTTTTTCCTTTGACTGTATCAAACTTTTAAAATTTGCTCTTTCTTCTTCCATCAAAATGAAGCAAATCAGTAAGTGAAACATTATTTTCTCCTACCGCCCACAAATGAATTGTAAATGTTACATCACCCCCTATAAAAGATGTAATTTCATGCAACATTCCATAATTATTCTCACTACATCTAGCATTCTAATGTTAAACAGGGATGAATTAAATCAAAGTGCATTCTTTGTCTATCTGTAATGGTAAAATAGATGGGTTTGTGCATCTTGAAAAATGCAAATTAATTTTCATTTTTTTCCATCTGGAGACCACAAATTAGCTACTTGCATCCTGTACTTTTTTAAAATCCAAATAAATAAATGAAAGTGGTCTTTTTCATGATTTCCCTGTTTTTTATTCCATTATATTCAAATTTGCTCCACAATACATATAAAAAAATAGAATAAGCAGATACCATCATTAAGACAATGAAGTGCCAATTAAACAAAGGCCCAAATTCCACATACAAAAACAGAAAATG
The DNA here is from genome assembly GCF_036971445.1 of Narcine bancroftii. Taxonomy (NCBI): domain Eukaryota; kingdom Metazoa; phylum Chordata; class Chondrichthyes; order Torpediniformes; family Narcinidae; genus Narcine; species Narcine bancroftii. The sequence continues at coordinate 11,240,239 of NC_091481.1, forward strand.
TTGATACTGATGAGGATTTGTGCAAATTGCCCATCATAGATCAATAGTCATCGTTTTCATAAAAAGAGGGGCAGTAAATTCAAAAGTTGTCTCTTCTCTAACATTGTCATAAGCCAAGAGTGATACATTTGCTCTTGACTTGGAGACTTTCATATTTTACATTATAAATCAGGATTCTGGCCTGATAAGGCAATGAGTTTGAACTATGCTTGATCTTGACATGCTTCCTCTCTTTGCAGATCAATTAATGTGAACATTCCTCACTTTTAACCTGGACCATGCACAACAACACTGTCTACTTGAGCCGTGGTGTGACTCCATGTGATATTCAGAGCATTCCTCTACTGTCATTTGAACAAGTATGACTGTTATTAATCTGATCTTTATGCCATTTGATTCAGTCTAATTTAAACATGCTTTATTTTTCAAAACATTAACAACTATGAATAAAATAAAAGAGATAGATATAATTTGGAAATATAGAAAGCCAATTCTCAATAAAATTGATAATTATACTCTCTTCCATTTTGACATAAATAGATATGTAAAAGTAATTTACACAAAAATTATACTCACTGATATTGCAGCTTATTGATCCAAATATTAAAACATTGCAATAATAAAAATATAATAATATTGTGCCATGTGGAACTAAATTCAACAGGCAATTAATAAGAGCATTTCAAAATATTATTGTACATACTGATTTAATATGCACGAGTTAATTTCACGCTCATGAACCACACAACTTCAATAGCACAAAGTGAGAAATGCAGGTTGCGTACAAGTGAAAAAGCTGAATAGTCGAGCAATATTTTGATCCAATTTCTCTTAATTTTAAGCATCTGTGCTAAGTAATCGGCATTGATCAGTAATATTATTTATTAGCTGTACTTTTCTCAGTTTTATTCAAATGTTGTAGTCCTCCCCATCTCTGCAAACTTACAAAGTATTTGATTTCTAATTATTTCCAGTTCTGACAAAAGGACTTTGACTTGATTCTGTTTCTTTTAGCACAGATTCTGTCTGACCTGTTATTTTTAGCAACTTCTGATTTTATTACTGTTATCTCATCAAAAGTGTGTTTTGAGATTCTGCCCCTTCCTACTCTAGGAAAAGTGAGGATTATCAGAGACCTCTTGATGGCATGCTGACTCAGGTCAGCTAACTCACCACAGTGTGATGATCAAATGACACATCTCTCATTAACTGAAACAGCTGTATAATATTATTATCTGCAAAGGTTTGTATTAATTTTCCCATTAATGCCTGCAAAATTATTTTAAAATAATTTTAAAATACTTACCAGTTACATTCAGTTGGGTACTGTTTCCACGTGCTTTAAAAATTGGTGCTGGAGCCATCCAAATCATCTCACAGTTGTAGATGCCATTGTCACGGACTTGAACATCAGTAATTATTAAGGTGAAAACTTTCAGTGTTAAAATGTGCTTTACACAGTATCGAAAATGAGACACCCATTGTTTAATATTTGACAGATTTGCAATGATCTTTTCAGAATGCGTTCCACTTTCACGGAAAGTCCACTTTAGTTGAAATTTCAAAAGTTTAGAGTTGGAATAGGAACAATTTAATAAGATTGAGTCTCCTTTTGTGGTGGTCAGAGTGTCGGGCTGCTGTAAATCATAATTTATCCTGTGTCCAGCTAAGAAGAGATTCAGAAAATGTAAATAACGTACAAGTCCACGATCCTTTATCTGGAACCCTTGGGGGACAGTGCGTTCCGAATTTCAGATTTTTCTGGATTTCGGAAAGCCCACCCAAATTGTGCTGCCGTATCCACCCCCACCCCTTTCCAGTCACCTGGCCATCTCCCCCGACCGCCGGTCTCTCGGCCGCCCGGCCATCTCCCCCGACCGCCAGTCCGTCGGCTGCCACCCCCGGCCACCAGTCCTCACTTGCTGGATTTTGAAGCTTTCCAGATTTTAGATGTCCGGATAAAGGATCGTGTACCTGTACTGCATTTCAAAGAATACGAGTCTTTGCTTGAATCCCCTCCACTATTTCAATTTAAGTAGTTAACACATTAAATTTCTTGATTCAGTTAGAGCAAAAATTGGAAGTTCATAATAATACATCATATTTTCAGCTATAATTTGAGTATAATTTTAAAGCTGCACAGAATATAACACATTATTGCTGCAAGAAGATAATAAAATAGATATACTGTATTAGGTTCAAATGTAACATGGAATTAGCAGTAGCCAGTTTATGAACTGAAGGTACTTTGAGAGGGCACTACATAGAAACAAATCAGCAAAGCCCCATGAGAATTATGAGATACAAACAACACTGGCACAAAATATCTCAACACCTACTGTAAATCAAAAATTTACTGAATTACATTGCAAGTTTTGGAAAGGTTCAATTAATTTTTCACAAACATCTGTGGAATGTTACAGAATAAAATATAAAAATTGCAATAAAATAGAAGGAATTAAACTCCAGTAAAAAGAATGTTTAGAAGACATTTATGGCTAACATACACTGCTGCTTGACCTACTGAGTTCTACATTGTTTTTTAGATTTTTGTATCTGCAGTCTCTTTTGACTTGTTAATATCAAACCCTGATTATCCTCATACCTGCAAACGGTATCTGTATCTGGAGGAAAAGATAAAATGATATCCTCATGTTGTAGTAATCACCAGCTGAACTGTGAAGCTCCCAACAACTGCAGTGCAGCTCAGCCTCTTGTCAATCATTTCATAATCTACATACAAACAACAAAAAAAGGCTGCAAATGCATTCCTCATGCAAAGGGGTGGAGGTGTGTAAGTTGTTATCTTGGATTTAGATACTTATCACGAATATGCCAAAGAAACTTTTAGTGCAGCTGAAGTGGTCATGTTTTTTATTACAAACTTGGACATTTCAATGTTGCATGATAATTGAACATGTAATATTTAAACATAATGATGAATGCTGGGGATTCAATCATTCATGCTTGCCAGCTTATGAGTCGATCTTTATAAGTATATATTTTTTTGTTCAGACGAAAAGGGAGGAGCACGGTTAACATAGTGGTTAGTACAACACTGTTACAGCTCTAGTGATCAGGACTGGGGTACGAATCCCAAGCTGTCTGTAAGAGTTTTCCCCGGGGGCTCTGGTTTCCTCCCACCATTCAAAAACGTATTGGGGGTTGTAGGGCAATTGGTATACTTGGGCGGCATGGGCTTGTGGGCCGAAAGGGCCTATTACCATGCTGTATGTCTAAAAAAAATTTTTAATTAAAAAAAAATCACCCTATTTAAACTAGTGTTAATAGATTGTCTATTTTACCCAAAAAACTGTGGTGAATTTAAGAGATAAAAGCAATTAAAGTGGACCCAAGCCCCAACAATAGGCTTGTTTGGGAAAAAGTAATTCACAAGATTTGGTGAAATGTTGAAGACAAGCCCGATGAGAAGGGGATGAAACAGCTCTGCACTTGATAACTTGTCTTTGCTTTGAATTTTAACTAATATCTAGCTGTAGATGAGGAAAGAAGCACAAGTTTTTAGATGTATAAACTAGTTTGTCTGACTTCTCCTCAGACCTGAATGTGATTGGTGCCAAGGAGCCTTTGAGTTCTTGGGACGAGCTGTTTGTGTAGAGTCCCCATAGAACAGCAAGTGAGACTCGTTGCTTTGTCAGTGTACTTGTTGCTTTGTTAGGTTGATATATAGGTCGAGGTGTTGCAATCCCTGACATTTCAGTATTAATTATATTGATCATCTCTCACTGAGTTAGTGTGATCATTTGCCTCAATTACAATAATGGAGGATGACCACTAGGGAATATTAACCGGTATGGATGTTATTAGTGCACTTGTAGTTTTACTAAAAACACAAAGTTGGAGAAACTCAGCTGGTCAAATAGTGTACTTGATGTAGCAAAGATAAAGACATATAACCAATGTTTCAGGCTTGAGCCCTTCATCAAGGTATGGACAAAATGTTGGCAGGTGCCCAAACAAAATGGTAGTGGGGAGGGGCAAAGGCAGAAGGTAATAGGTGGCTAAGGGAGGGAGGGCATACACAGCAAGCAAAGGGAGGAGGCATGGCTCTGTGAATGGAATGGGAAGCAGGTGAAAAGCTGGAGGAAATAGAAAGGGAAGGGAGTAGGCTAGCAGGTACCAGAGAAGAGGATGTTAATGCCATCCAGTTGGAGAGTGTCCATATGGAAAATCAAGTGTTTTCTTCCAATGGCCTTGGTGGAATAGTAATTGAGGCCATAGACAAATATTGGAGCATGTGAGCGGGGCGTGGAATTGAAGTGGTTGGTCACTGATGTGGACAGAGAGAAGGTGCTCACTGATGTGGACAGAGAGAAGGTGCTCAATGAAGTGATCTCTGGGAGGAGTCACGTGATGGAGTAGTGGCCGGACGGTGAACTCCAGCCCTCTCCAGAAAAGTCGGGAAAAACAAGAGAAAATACAAAGGCACAGAAATACAAGTTAAAGAAAAGTGAGTATAAAGGTGGAAAGAAGATGGAGACAAAAGGAGAAAAATCAAAATCAACGGAAAGAAGAGAGGAAGAGAAGACAACGGAGGAAAAAGGTGAAGGCCTTACCTGTCCGAAGAGGCCCGCTGTGGAGAGAAGACCCCACTACCTCAGGTCGGTAGAAAGAGAACTACAACAATGGCTCACAGAGCCGAGCAAAAGTGCGCAACCGCGCATGCGCATGAAAAAAAACATACCGACGGGAGGGGGGACCAGCTGGGGAGTCGATCTCCACAGCCGGCAACGACAGCTGCAGAACACCTGCAGCAAGAAGAGACCACAGAAGACAATGGAAACAAGAAAGAAGAGGAGGAAAGGGCAGCAAAGAAACAACAGATGGTCAACCCAGAGGAAGAAGAAGAGGAAGAATACAGTGAAATAGATAAAGGGAAAGGCAAGGTAAAGGATATACTTGCTCTTGTTAGAGGATACATGGAGTCATTTAAAGAATGGCAAACACAGGAATTCAATGATTTAAGAAGAAGAATAAACAACACAGAAAAGAAAATAAATAAAATGGATATGACCTTAACAGAAATGGGGAAAAAAATGGACAAGATGGAAGAACGGGCAGTAGCAGCAGAAATGGAGGTAGAAGACTTAAAAAAGAAATTGGAGGAATCTAATAAAAAAACTAAAGAGACACAAGAATTACTAGCCCAAAAAATAGATATAATGGAAAATTATAACAGAAGAAATAACATAAAGATAGTGGGCCTTAAGGAAGATGAAGAAGGCAAGAATATGAGGGAGTTTATAAAAGAATGGATCCCTAAGGCCCTAGGATGTCCAGAACTACAGCAAGAAATGGAAATAGAAAGGGCACATAGAGCATTGGCCCCTAAACCACAACCACAACAAAAACCAAGATCTATTGTAGTAAAATTCCTAAGATATACTACAAGAGAAAAGGTACTGGAGAAGACAATGGAAAAAGTAAGAGAGGGCAACAAACCACTGGAGTATAAAGGGCAAAAAATCTTCATTTATCCAGATATAAGCTTTGAACTCCTAAAGAAGAGAAAAGAGTTCAATGCAGCAAAAGCGATTTTATGGAAGAAAGGATATAAATTTACACTGAAGCATCCTGCGGTATTGAAAATATTTATTCCAGGACAACAAAACAGACTATTCTCGGATCCAGAAGAAGCACGAAAATTTGCAGAACAATTACAAAAATAGACTGAGGGAGGAAGACGGGTAATGAGAGCAAAAATTATCACGATTGATATGTATGTGGGTAAAGACAAAAATAGACTGAGGGATGAAGACGGGTAAGGAGGGTAAAAATGACCACGATTGATATGTATGCGGGTAAATAGGTATAAGAGTGAATAGAGACAATGGGCATATGTGAAAGTATCTGTAATTAGAGGAAAACATAGAGAGTATAGACAAGAATCAATAAGGGAAGGTAATGGAATAGAGAGAATAAGGAGGGAATTAAAAGAGTGACCTTTGTGACATATAAAAAGCGAAATCTTTTCTGGGGGGGGCTGGGTGGGGGAAAAGAGCGGTCACTGCAAAATCAGTTGACGCTTGCGAGTGGATTCGCAAATCCAAATGGAGAGGGGAGATGTGGTTGTCCGACAAGGGATAAAGGGCAACTCAGGAGGGGAAGGGGAGATTGGGGATAAAGAAGATAGAAATAGGAGAATAAGGAAAATGTTGGATGTTGTAGGAATGTTGTCTGGTAAAGAGTTGAAAATAAGAAAACAGAAATGGAAAAGGAGGAAAGGTAATGATGGAAAAATGGAAAGAGAAGATAAACAAAATATAAAATGGCTACGCTGAACTATATGACTCTAAATATTAATGGAATACATAACCAAATTAAAAGGAAGAAACTACTAAATTTACTGAAAAAGGAAAAAATAGATATAGCATTTGTCCAAGAAACACACTTAACTGAATTGGAGCACAAGAAATTAAAGAGAGATTGGGTAGGACATGTAACAGCAGCATCGTATAATTCAAAAGCAAGAGGAGTGGCTATATTAATTAGCAAAAATGTGCCATTTAAAATAGAAGAGGAAATAATAGATCCAGCAGGGAGATATGTTATGATAAAATGTCAGATATATTCAGAGCTTTGGAATCTACTTAATATATATTCACCTAACGAAGAAGATCAAAAGTTTATGCAAGATATCTTTTTGAAGGTAGCTAATACGCAAGGGAACATACTAATAGGAGGGGATTTCAATCTGAATTTGGATCCAAATATGGATAAAACGGGGAAAAAAATTAACAGGAAGAACAAAGTAACCAAATTTATAATTAAATCAATGCAAGAAATGAAACTTGTGGACATATGGAGGAAACAAAACCCAAAAGAAAAGGAATACTCATACTACTCGACTAGACATAAAACATACTCAAGGATAGACCTATTCCTGTTATCAGCCCACATTCAAGGGAGAGTTAGGAAAATGGAATATAAAGCTAGACTATTATCGGACCACTCACCCCTGTTATTGGCAATAGAGCTAGAGGACATCCCTCCAAGAATGTACAGATGGAGATTAAACCCCATGCTACTTAAAAGACAGGATTTTAGAGAATTTATTGAAAAACAATTAAAAATGTACTTTGAAGTAAATACGGAATCAGTGGAAGATAAGTTTATACTATGGGACGCAATGAAAGCATTCATTAGAGGGCAAATAATAAGTTATGCAACCAAGATGAAGAAGGACTATAATCAGGAAACAGAGCAGTTGGAAAGGGAAATAATAAACATAGAAAAAAAATTAGCAATAAAGGAAGATACAACCAAAAGAAGAGAATTGGCGGATAAAAAAATAAAATATGAAACATTACAAACATATAAGGTGGAGAAGAATATAATGAAGACAAAACAGAAATATTATGAACTAGGGGAAAAAACACACAAAATCCTAGCATGGCAGCTTAAGACAGAGCAAACTAAGAAAATGGTATTGGCAACAAGGAAAAAAGACAAACAAATTACATATAATCCAAAAGAAATTAAGGAAAACTTCAGAGAATTCTATGAACAATTATACCGAACCGAAAACGAAGGGAAAGAAGGGAAAATAGATGAATTTTTGACTAAAATTGAACTACCAAAACTACAAATAGAGGAACAAAATAAATTAACAGAACCATTTGGAACAGTAGAAATACAAGAGATAATAAAAAATTTACCAAATAATAAGACACCAGGAGAGGATGGACTCCCAATAGAATTCTACAAAACATTTAAAGACCTAATAATACCGCCCCTCCTGGATGTAATCAACCAGATTGATGAGACACAAAACTTACCAGATTCATGTAAAACAGCAATAATTACAGTGATACTAAAACAAGGGAAAGATCCACTCTCACCAGCGTCATATAGACCAATATCTCTGCTAAACACAGATTATAAGATAATAGCTAAACTATTAGCAAACAGATTAGCAGAACAGGTACCGAAAATGGTAAATTTAGACCAAACTGGATTTATCAAAAAAAGACGCACAACAGACAATATTTGTAAATTTATTAACTTAATTCATGCAGTAGAAGGAAATAAAGCACCGGCAGTAGCAGTTGCATTAGACGCAGAGAAGGCCTTCGACAGAGTAGAATGGAATTACTTGTTCAAAGTATTGCAAAAATTCAGTTTACCGGAGAAGTATATTAATTGGATTAAAGCATTATATAAGGGACCATTAGCGAAAGTGACAGTAAATGGACATGTATCAAAGCAATTTAACTTAAGCAGGTCAATGCGGCAGGGATGCCCACTATCACCATTATTGTTTGCGCTAGCTATAGAACCACTAGCAGAATCGATAAGAAGAGATAATAATATAAAAGGAATAAAAATAAAAGACAGGGAATATAAAATCAGTCTGTTTGCGGATGATGTGATAGTGTACTTAACAGAACCAGAACTATCAATAAAAGAACTATATAAGAAATTGAAGGAATATGGAGAAGTGTCGGGATACAAGATAAACGTAAATAAAAGTGAAGCAATGCCTATGAATAACGCGGATTTCTCAAAATTTAAGGAGGAATCCCCATTCAGATGGCAAACGCAGGCAATAAGATACCTAGGTGTGCAAATAAACAAAAATCTAGGCCAATTATATAAACTCAATTACAATCCACTAATGAAAAAATTACAGGACGATTTAGAGCATTGGAAAGAGCTACCACTAACACTGATAGGAAGGATAAACTGTATTAAAATGAACATTTTTCCAAGGATACTATACTTATTTCAGGCATTGCCAATACAACTGACAGAAAAATTCTTCAAAGAGTTAAAGAAAATAATAAGGAGATTTTTATGGAGAGGGGGGAAACCGAGGATAGCACTAGATAAATTAACAGAATGGTATAAACAAGGAGGCTTACAATTGCCAAACTTCAAAAATTATTATAGAGCCGCACAATTAAGGTACCTATCAGATTTTTATCAAACAAGGGAAAAACCAGACTGGACGAGACTAGAATTAGATAAAATAGGGGAAAAGATACCTGAACACATATTATATAAATGGGACAAAAAATTGGTACAACATAGAACTTCTCCAGTATTACACCATCTCCTCAATATATGGAAGAAGATTCATGTAGAAAGAAATAAAATAAATTACCAAATACCAAAACTAATATTGACGCAAAATAAGCTACTCCCTTTTACAATAGACAACCTTGCCTTTAGAAAATGGGAAAAAAAAGGGATTAAAAGAATAGAAAATTGTTTTTCAGGAAGTAGATTCTTATCCTTTGAACAAATGAGAGATAAGTACAATATAACTGGAGATACAGCGCTGGCATATTACCAACTGAGATCCTACTTGAAAGATAAATTAGGAAGCAACTTGAGTTTACCAGAGGGAAGTAACCTTGAATATGTGATTACAGATACAATGTTAATCAAAAGATTTATAAAAAATATGTATATTAAACTGCAAGAAAAGGAAAATGAGGAAACAAATGGTAAAACTAAACAAAAATGGGAACAAGATTTAAATATAAAGATAAAAAAGGAAACATGGGAGAAGTTATGCTCTGGAACGATGAGAAATACAATAAATACGAGGCTGCGTATGATACAATATAATTGGTTACACAGACTATACATTACACTGCAAAAGTTAAATAAATGGGACCCAACAGTATCTGATAGATGTTTTCGATGTAAAAAAGAAAGGGGAACAACAATTCATGCAATCTGGACATGTGAGAGAGTAGAAAAATTTTGGGATGATCTCAATCAGATATTAAATAAAATAACAGAAAACAATATACCAAAGAATCCAGAGATCTTTCTCCTAAGTAACATAAAAAATAAAGAATTTGGAATTGACTTGGAAGATGCACAAAAAAGATTTGTCAAGATAGCCCTAGCCGTAGCAAAAAAATGTATTATGTCAACCTGGAAATTGGAAGATAATTTGAAAATACAACAATGGTATATAGAAATGAATAAATGTATTCCATTAGAAAAAATAACATATAGTTTAAGAAATAATATTGAAATATTCGAACAAGTATGGGAGCCTTACATTAAATACAATAGCGAAAACCTACCGGGAACAAACATTACCTAAATTGATGGAAGGAGAAGAAAAGAAAAGAATGGACTCAGTAGAATTTCTGGTGTATTTTTGTTGAATGACAACATTGTCTAACTGAATTAATGCAACCTAGATTGTATACCTAAAATGGATGAGAGGGGGGGGGGGTGGGGGGGTGGCTTGGGAGGAGGGAGGGGGGAGGGAGAAAAAGTCACTGTAAATGTGTGGAAAAGAAAAAGTGTATATCATGGCTATTGTGATTTATGGTGTGAAAAATAAAAAATTTAAAAAAAAAGAAGTGATCTCTCAGTCTGTGCCCAGTCTCTCCGATGTAGAGAAGGCCACAAAAGGAGCACCAAATGCAGTAGCTAACTCTCGTGAACACATGTGAAGAGCTGCTTCACTTGAAAGGGAGGAGGTGTGGGTGCAAGTGTGGCACTTGCAGTTCTCATTTTATTGTAGTTTTAATAATGTCATTGTTTGTTATTTTGTTTTGTAAAGATTTTTTTTCATTATTGATCCAAATCCTCAAATCCTGTTTATACTGTTACATTTTTGGTGTAATTGGCAGTATTAGGTGAGAATGTCAAGATTCTGAAACCCAAGAACTTTATGGTCCAAGGGTGAACAGACAACTCAGTAAGGTTTGGCAGTTTAGTAATTGGTTTGTGTAAGTAACGATCACCTCAGTTTTTTGGAAAAGGATATGAAGGACAAAGTGCAGATGCCCCCATATTTAATTGTTAACTGTTTGGAGGGAGCATACTTCTCCAAAAAGAAATGAATGAGATGGATATTTGCCATTGCACTCAGGCAGCAGTGTGCTGAGAATGAAAATGAGTCCTGAAACTGAAAAATGTAGGAAGGGTTGTTAATAGTAATAAGTTAAGGTTTGATCCTGTTTTTGTTTAAAGAAAATTAAAAATAACTTTTAAGTAACCATTTGTCTTGGAGAATTTCTATTGCTGCTGGGTTTTGGGGCCCTCTGGGCCTATCGCATTTTGGATTGAAAATTAGAGTTTTGGGATTGTAAACTTTTGGAGGTTTTGTGATTTATTAGTTAATTGGTTTTTCCATGCTAATTTAAAGCTTGTGTGTGTCCAGCGAGCAACAAATTTCCCTCTGAAAACCAACATGAACCTTCCTAACCGGTAACAATTTACCTTTCAAGCACCAAAGCCTGGTGAAGATTCATAAATGTTAAATTCTGTGCATAGTATAAGAATTGCCTGATACCAGTAAACTTGGAGGTAAGATTGGACCGTGAATCAAAGAAGTTTTCTGAACTTGCATACACATTACATACACATGCGCTTAGAATTAGGAGGGGTTGTTAATAGTAATAAATTAAAGTTTGACCCTTCTTTTATGTTTAATTAAAATTAAAAGTGACTTTTGTTTAAGTAACCATTTGTTTTGGTGAATTTCTATTGCTGCTGGGTTTTGGAGTCCTCTGGGCCCGTCGCAGTATCTGCATCTTCGCTGAGTTTTTCCAGCATTGTGTTTTTAACCTCAAAACAAAGTGTCCTGTTTTTTGATATATTTTCAAAATATAATACACCCAAGTCACATTTTTTTAGATATTTCCAAGTTAGAAATTTTTTGAATATTACCTGATTTGGTTTATACACTTTTACATTTTTTTAATAGGTGTAACTGAAACTGAATAAACATACTGCTATAAATGTAAGTGGTTTTGCTGTTTTCTGCTGTGTGTTTTCTTGCAGTGTGGCCTGACTTTTACAATTCTCTACAGTCAGGTTGATGGAGAGATGATGAGGCTGGAAAGAAATACCTTCTTGTCACCAATTTCTACATGCTGCTATAACTCAGTGCCAAATCCTGAGAAATAAATCACTTCTGAAATGATTCAGTGAGACAGTGATCTTCACTCATCAGATCTATACTGACCTGAATGTCACTTTTAATGCAAAAAACATGAATAACTGATACTACTTCCTGATCACAATTCATCTTTAAACCGTTTGCCAGGCACAGAATGGATTTTAGTTACACCCTTGAATATCAAGTGGAAATGGTGTTCCATTTGATAAAGATGTTCAGACGCTGAGATTTTTAAAAATATTTAAAATCAAAAGCCATGTGGTGGCAAAGTCTGGTATTATTGGCTTCATTGTCATCTGCTACATGTTCCATAATCTGAATGTGGTGAAGGTATATCCGTTCCCAATTTGCAGGGGAGGGAAAGGTGTGATGAGATGGCAATAACAAAAATGCCTTGATGAATGTGTTGACAAGAAATACCTCAGCTCAATTACCAGTTCAATTTCTTATCAGAATACATCACATAGGGAAAGTGGCTCATAGACTGAGCAGAGTACTTGGAAGACCATAGTTGAAAAAAAAGTTGAGAACGGCTGTTTTCGAGACATCCCTGTTGGTGCAGAGAGCTGCATCCTGGGAAATATCAATTAGCTATTGCCTGTTGGAATTATTTGGGATGATATAGCCAACATCTTTCAATGCACAACTAGCTCGCTTATCAAGATTAACATATCCATAAATTGGATATAAGCTTTCTTCCCTTCAACTTTTTTAACCTCTTACCTGGATGCCAAAATGAGCTTTAGGGCAGAAGTGGTTCCATAACCATGAACTTCTAGACTTTCCTCATAACATCTCTGACTCTGCTCCTGCCTCAACTCATCTGCAACTAAAACTTACATTTACCTGAATAGCCTCATGCACTCTCGGCCAGGTTCCCCTTTTCTTCTGTCTGTAAACTAAAGTCAGTCATAACTCTCCAACCTACAGAGAATGGCAGAGAAGAATTTTTTGGTTTGGCACTTAAGTATGCTGCATTGTAATGAGTTAAATGTTTGACTAGAAGTATGATATTTGATGGCACATAAGACCCACTTTTTTCCCCCAAAAAATCAGCTCAAAAATATCCCCCGAGGTTGAAATTGAGCAGGGCGCTGGCTACTTGACCAGCTTCAAGAAGCCCATGTAGGTGCTGTGGTTGTCCAAGAAGCAGGCCTGCAGCTTTGCGGGCACCTTCCTTTGGATGGCCCGTGCTTTCTGGAGCCACTGCTGCTGCTCACTTCCCTATGTCAAAAGACTGACCATGGTGGCCACCACCGGTAGCACAAGACCATGCTTTCCAGAGCCACTGCTGCTACTCTCTTCCCCTGGTGAGAAGGCCAACCACTGTGGACTCTGCCAGCAGTGCAGAAGGTACAGAAATAACCCATTCGCCAACATACCATAAATACACTAAAAAAAGTTCTTCCCCTGCTGAAATGGGGGGAGGGGGGGTGTTATAGCTCGTGGGTCTTATATCCTGTCAAATATGGTAATTCATCAGATTTTCCCCCATTAAATAAGGAAAAATGGTAAACAGGTGAGCAGTCTTCGCTACTAGATGATCAGGTCAAATTAAGCAAAGGTCTGATGAACAATCTTCAATTTGAAATTTTAACTCCATTTCTCTTCTCATGATGCAGCTTGACCTGCTGAATATTTCTATTATGTTCTGTTGCAAACAAAACGTTTCCCTTGCATACATACATATTTTCATTGAATTCCAAACAGAAAACTTTTTGTATCTTGTCACATTATATTTTTACTGGCATTCAATTTTGGTAGTGTGAGATATTTAATTTAACATCACTAAACTAAGGGTACGTTAGTTTAATATTTCAATTAAATGTTTCAACAGAACACAGCAATTATCTTACATCACCTCATCAATACTTTCTATTTTAACTCAAAAATATTTGAAGATAGATGAAAGAAAAAAATGTGGATTTCAGCTAAAAGGTTGCAACAACCAAGCATTCCAGGGTCTGGAAGAGAAGATGTTACCCTTGGGCAATATGGATAGACATTATTGATTTTACTAGAATTTCTGAAAATTAGTTAATTTCAAATGATCAACTGTCACAAATTAACTTTTGTTAGTCTTTAAAAATATTCTGTTAAATTGTAAACACTCATCATAACATTGAAGGCACAAGTTTGGAAAAGTACTGCAACTAGCAGAGGAAGGAGGTGAATTAACTGACAAGTATTGCTGAGTCATCCATAGGTGAATGATTCTGGGGTAGATCCCATGATTGAAATAAAAAAAATATCTGCAACCTACACATGGAGCTAAGGAAATTATAATGGGGAATAAAGAAAATGAAAAGGAATTAAACAAATACTTTGTGTCTGTGACTAATTCTCCTTGGTGCTTAGTTACTGCCTGGAGCTGCTGCAGTCTTTCTGGTCAAGATTGTGAAGAGAGTAGTTCCTCGGAGACCACTTAAGTAGTGACCTATCCTGGGCACACATCTCCTCAATTGTCAGGGAGGTGCATAAGGAATTGCACTTCCTGGGAAGAGTGAAGCAGTCAAGGCTACTGGCCACCATCCTATCAACTTTCTACTGGCTGGCTGCATCACCATGGGGTACGGTTGCCAGAGAGCATTGGATCAGAGGTCAATTCACAGGACCATAAGAGAGGATCACTGGAATCCCCCCCCCCCCCCCCCCCTCTCCCCATCCACATAATTTACCAGGATCTTTGTCTGAAAATGGCTCGCAAAATTTTTGAGGACCCCCTACCACCCTGCACACAGCAACTTCCAGCTACTCCTGTCTGGAAAGTGATAGCAGCACCAGGCCAATGAGAATCCTGAATGACTGATGAACTGCTCATACAAAACCTCTGAGATTCTGCTATTTATTTAACTATATTTTTGGAGCGAAGCTCATCTCAGCAAGTGGAAAGTATTCCTTCACACACTCCCAAGATGCGTTCCAGATGGTAGAAAAGCTTTGGGGGAAATCACCTCTGACAGGAAAGTCCAACCTCCTGCACGAAGACCTGGGGGGGGGGGGGGGGACCACGGCCACAAGAAGGTGGGACCAGGACCTGCGCGTTTCTCCAGCGACGACGTCCCTCAGCGGAGGATCTGGGTCATGTGACTGGCGCCGCGGGTCAAAGGGCGGAGTCTGGCCGTGGGTCAGTGTGGCAGTGGATAAAATCCGATGAAACCTCGCACTTCCAACGAGCTGAGGCGAGCCTGGTCTGCGCATCGGTTAGGGATTTGGCGTTGAGGTAAAGTTAAACCAGGAGCAACCCACACTCCGACTGGCCCTCCCCTCCCCTCCAACTCTTCCCCTCACACTCGTGCACCCATGATGAGCGAGCGAGTGAATGTTCTCAGGTTTTGCTGCTCACCCTGACCTAAAATTCTGATCCCTCTCCGCCAATTCTCTCTCCTTGGGAGACTCACTCTCTGCAGTCTTTTTCTCCAAACCCACCATGCTTAAAAATAATGAGTAGAGTCGGTAGATGCAGTGAACCCCAACAAAATGCTTTACTGAGCAAGATTTACATGACTGGGGAGGTGGTGGGGGGAGAGATCTTGCACCTTGCGTCCGCAGCCTTCTGGCTACTGACCAACCAGGTAGGTACCCTGTCGAACACCACTGTAAATACAGAGGCTGCAGTGATTGCAGCAGTAGAACAGCCTTAACAATAGCTGCCTACACCACAGTTACCTCAACTACACCTCTTCACACCATGTTTCCTATAAGAATTCTGTTCTTTTGTCTCAGTTTCTCTGTCACATCTGGTCCCAGGATGAGGTCTTCCATGTCATCTGAGATGTCCAACTCCTTCAAAAAACGTGGCTTCCCCACGACTGCCATTAACTCAGCCCTTACCTGCATTTCCTCTATTTTCCCTGGTTTCCCATAACCTTTAGATACAGCGAGGACAGGATTACCCACATCCTCACCTACCATCACACCAGCCTCCACCATATCGGCCACCGACAATGTATTCCACTGGAGACCCCTCTCTGCCTTCCATGTGGACTGAGCAACTCCCTCATCCCTTCCCACTAATTGTACCCTTGGTACCTACCCCTGTGACTGCAGCAAATTCTAGACTTGTGTCCACATCTCCTCCTTCGCCACCATTCAGGGCCTCAAACAGTCCCTCCAAATGAACCAACACTTACATATATATATTCTTTTACACACACACACCAACCAGTAATCATATCTTTTATTATATCTTCTATTATGCTTTTGATTTACAATGTATTGATGATATGTACAAGATGTGATCTGTTTTATGTGATCATTTAGAACATTTTGTACATAGGATTTTTCTATTTATAAAAGAAAAAGAATCTGTAGGACTTATCAACTGCATTTGGTGATCACATTGTGGCCTCCTCCACATCAGAGAGACTGGATGCAGATTGGGAGATTGTTTTGTTGAACACCTTTGCTGTCTGCTGCAATAGTGGGAACCTCCCTGTGGCTAACTATTTCAGTACTGTGCTTCATCCCCACATGAACATGCCTGCTCATGGCCCCATGAATTTGCAATTTGCAAATTGGAAAAACCACACCTAATATTTCATCTGGGCACTCTGCAACCAGATGGCATTAACATTGACTTCTCTGGTTTCCATTAGGTCCCTCCCATCCCCCCTCTCCCTCTTGAGGGTGCTCTCTCCCTTCCAGTCCCCCATCCACTTCCCTCCATTCAGGGAGCTATCTCCTCTCCTTGTCACTTCTAAGTGTTTTTTCTCTTCTGCCCTCCAACCCATATCCATCTGTGATATCTTGCCTGTATTCCTTCCCATTTCCCTCTTTCATTCCCCGCCCCCCCCACCTTTTTTTTTCAGGCTCCTGTCCTTTTTTTTGCTTGTACTTGGACAAAGGGTCCCGACCTGAAGTGTTGATGATGTATCATTGCTTCCAATTAATTTTTCAGACTGCTGAGTTTCTCCAGCACTTTTCAGGTAAATAATTGTTTCAAGTGATTACTCTTTAACCCTGGATGCTTAAGCTCATACGAGGATAACAATAGTTTGTATCACCTATACTATTTGATGACTGCCTTTTGCTCCACGCTCTTGGAAGCTGACAAATTCACCACTTGGGTGTTACTTCGTTTCTGCGCTGAATGGCTGCAATCTTTTTAGACACAACATTTTCAGAGTATGATAGGTGGAGACATTTTAACTGACATTTTGGGCTTGAGCCTGTCATCAAAGTATAGAAAAATGTCCGCAGGCATCTAAACAAAAGAGTGGGTAGGAGGTGTGGTCACAAAGGCAGGCAGTGATAGAGAAGGGAGGAAGGTGACAGCAATGAACAAGGGGAGGAGGGATGGCTAGGTGAATAGAGAGGGAAAGGGGAGGAGATCTGGAAAAGGGAAGGGGGGAAGAAGAGGAGAGGAGGTTAGAAGAGACTGGAAAAGTTGATGTTAATGCCGTCTGGCTGGAGAGTGCCAGACCATCTGTTCAGTTTCACTAATTTCAGGTGGGGTCAGCATTGGTCCTCATAATTCTCTAAAGAACAATCAAAGCTGGAGAAAACAGAAGCTCCATTGGCCACTCTGTATTTATGTTTTAATTATTCAAAGGACATAAGAGTTCCTTCTGTGTGGCAGTTAATATATCTTGTACCTTTGTCATCCCACGAATTTAATATTCTATACAGTGGTGCTTCCATTAATATCCTTACTTTTGTTCCTATACATTCATTTTCCACATTCTGATCATATTGTAGCGACTGCTGCGGCAGTGCAACTGAGTAAAGAGACATCCACACAGTGTGAGGGTGAACCAAAGAATGACTTTGTTGGTACTGTGACAAGAGTATATAGATATGTTTTGGGGAGATAAATTGGGAAAGGTTTGTTAGTGTAGGTCACATACAAACACTTTAAAACAGATCTTATTTAAAATATTGGAGCTCTGCCCCATGCTAGACCTGTCGGGGCCAACAGTCTTTGCAAGAGCTTTGGAGAGTGTCCAAGAGACTTGACTAATGGATTGTTGTTTACAAAAAGGCAACAGATGAAAGAGCTTGTCAGAGCCACAGACAGTCTGAAGGGGAACTTGCTGTTTTAAGAGGATCATGTGGCTTTGCAAGCAGAGAGAGTAAAACTGGCTTTCTCTCTGTGTGAGAGAGGGAGAGAGAGACACACAGAGATCACTTCTACAGTATTACAGCCAGTAACAGCAGCTAGGACTGGAACAGTACAAGCTGGCAAGCTTATGGAAAGCCCTATTTGGAAGATGAGTTTGTAAGTGCTTTGTTCAGCCTGGTAAAAGCCCTTGTGGGTCATGCAAGAGGAGAGGACTGGCTGTCTAATGTTTTACTTGGAATAAGAGAAACAAAAAAGCACTCTGTGGTGACCTGAAGAAAGAGGTTATCATCTGGAGAACCCTGAGGGGGAAAGATGTGTCAGTAAGACACTGAAATGGCTGATTTAAAAAATTTAAAAAAAAAATTTCATATATATATAAAAGGAATCAGTTGTGGGTGTCAACGTACAATGAATCTCTCTCTGAAAACTGAGCAGTAACCATTTACCTTTTAAGCACCAAAGCCTGGTGAACTTTATAAATGTTAAATTCTGTGCACTGTATAAGAATTGCCTGCAACCAGTAAACTTGGAGAAATGAGAAGTGAGATTGGACTATGAACCAAAGAACTTTTCTGAACTTATATACACATTACATACACGTGCACTTAGAATTAGAAGGGGGTGAAGTTAGGTTAAGTAAGTCAATAATGATGTTAAAGTTTGATTCTATTTTCATGTTTAAAGATAATTAAAAGCAACTTTTGTTTAAGTAACCATTTGTCTTGGAGAATATCTATTGCTGCTAGGTTTATGGGTCCTTTGGACTTGTAACAGTACCTAAAAGTACCCAAGACAGTTCATCTATCCAATCCAGTCCCTTAAGACATGCTATGGGAACCATTTTCATATGACAGTGAAAACTTTTCCATTAAGCCATTGGACTGGGGATGATAGGCCATCGACTGAAAAAATTGTGTTCCCAACAACTGTCCGATTGTGGACCATAACCCAGGTATAAACTGAGCTCCTCTGTAAGAGTAAATATGCACAGCTAGTCTGAAACACACTATCCAATTGGCAAAGAGGGCTCTTGCACAAGCTGAGGTGGAGGTGTTGGAGAGCAGGACAACCTCTGGCCATCTCATGAACCTGTCTACTATTGTGAAGAGGTAAGTAGCACCCTTGAATGGGGTAACGGGCCGATGATATCAGCAACATGAGGGTGCAAAAACCTGTAGTGGGCTTTGGTGTGGCGCTGAACTTTTGAAGTCTGGCACTGGATGCATGTCCTGGTCCAAGTGCCACCTTGCATGTGCAAGACATGGAACATGAATTTAGTTGTCACGAGCCTTGTTGTTGTCCTAATAGAAGGGAGAGCCAAACTGTGTGGCGTCAAACACCTGAAGTCGCCACGCAGAAGGTACAATGGGCCTCGGTTGACCGGTGGATATGTCACAAAGTAGAGAGGCAGTTGCTGGACCAAAATTTATGTCCTCCAATTTCAGTCCTGATATGGCAGCACAATACGTAGCCATCTCTTCATCTTCCTGCTGAGCTGCTGTCAAAGCTGTGTTGTCTATACTGGGAACAGACGAAAGGAGGGAAGCAATGGTGGTGCAATGTGTTTCATCGTAGTCATAAACTGTGAAATGTAAGAGTTGTTGTTGTGCTGATCATGGATCTGACATCTTGGCAAAGGCGAAATTCAATGGCTTGTGATCCATGTAGAGCATGAACCCTCTGCCCTCTAGGAAGTAGTGGAAATGCCATATGGCCAAGTAGAGGGCAAGGAGCTCCCTGTCAAAAGCATTGTACTTTTGCTCCAGTGGTCTCAAATGATGACTAAAGAAAGCTAGGGGTTTCCAAATGCCATCGACGAGCTGCTCCAGGACCCCACCTACGCAGTGTCTGATGCATCCACCGTCTGAGCTTTTGGCACTTCACACCTCGGATGCACAAGCTTAGTGGCTCTCGTTAGCACTCCTTTGGTAGTCTTGAATCCAGCCTTGGCCTCGTCATTCCATTTCAGTTCCTTGGGAAGTGTGGGAAGGTGTTTGAAAAGTGGGTGTATAACTTTGGCTGCAGCTGCATTACCACGAAACGATGGTAAAAGTTCATCATGCCAACAAACTCATGGAGGTCTTTAATGGTTGAGGGTCTTGGAAATTTGCAAATGGCCTTGATCTTGGAAGGTAGTGGAACTGCTCCGTGGTCACTGCAGTGGCTGAGGAAATTGATTGATGTGAGGCCAAACTGGCATTTGGCCAGGTTGATCGCTACCCTGTGGTCATCTCGCTGCTGACATAATTGACGGAGATGGGCTTGGTTCGCTGCTGCTAGTGGCTGGTGATAGGATGTCGTCTAAATAAACAAATACGAAATCCAGATCCCGGCTAACTGTGTCCATTAGACATTGAAATGTCTGGGCTGTTTTTTTTTAAACCGAAAAGCACACGGAGGAATTCAAATAGCCCAAAAGGGGTATTCTAGGCAGTCTTAGGAATGACATTTAGGTGAACTGGGATCTGATGGTCAACTCGCACCAGGTCGATTTTGGAGAAAATCTTAACGCCGTGAAGGATCGCAGAGAAATCCTGTATATGGGGAACTGGGTAGGGATCTGCTGCAGTGATGTCATTCAGTCACAGATAGCCCCCACAAGGTCTCCACTCTCCAGATGCCTTGGGTACCATATGCAGTAGTGATGTCCAAGGGCTTTCGGAGTAGCAAACAATCCCCATTTCTTCCATATTTTCGAATTAATTTTTAGCCAATCGTAATTTATCCAGAGGTAGCCTGTGTGCTTGAGCCTGCAGGGGACGTGCATGAGTTGGAATGTGGCGCTGTACTCAACATTTCAGTTGGGTTTTTGAGAACTGCGGAGTAATAACGCTGGGGAATTCTCTGAGGATTCTGGTGTATTCATTGTTCGAGAGTGTCACAGAGTTGAGATGAGGTGCGGGCAATGCCGTGGGGTGCAAGACTAGGGACTTGAAAGTCTTCAAATTAACTAAGCGCCGACTTTGAGGTCTACTAGAAGGGTGTGTGCTCGCAAAAAATCAGCCCCCAGGAGTGGCTGTGATACATCAGCAATGGTGAAGGACCAGCTGAAACACGAGCCAAAATTGAGTAGAATTGTCCGTGACCTGTACGTCTGGATGCTGCTGATGCGAGAGGAAGACCTGTATTTCCTTAATGTGTGTCTAGGCCAGAGGAGGAAAACAGACTAACCTCCGCTCAAATGTCGACCAAGAACTGACAGCCTGAGTGTCGATCCCAGAGGAGAAGGAGGTTGTTCTTTTGGCCAGCTCTCCTGCCACTACTGACGGCCAGTCTTGGCATTTCTTGGATGCGTGCAGGGAGGACGGTAGAGGTGGGCTGCAGCTCCCCATCACTGATGATAATAGCACCTCTGCTTTTTGTCTGTGCTGATTAGCATACCACAACACATCAGCACAGGCCGCTAAGCAACAGGGGTTGTTAAAGTCTTCGTCTGCAAGCAGTAAACTGATGACTTCTGGCATTTGCTTGAGGAAAACGTTGCTTGAAAAACAAACAGGGCTTGTGTGTGTCCATGAGCTCCAGTATCTCATTCATTAGTTCGGAAGGAATATGGTTGCCCAGGCCTTCATATGGAGAAGTCATGCCACGGGAAAGGCTGAAAATACGTATGAGGAGGATTTAGATGGCGACATGCCTGTCATTGGCTGGAGACTAGGATAAGAAATTGACAAAATGTCCCGCAGTGTCTTGGTCCAGTGATGCAACGATATAGTAGTACTTCGTTTCATCAGCGGTAATCTGGCATAGATGGAACTGGGCCTCAGCCTGCTTGAACCAGACCTGTGGCTGCGAGGTCCAAACTACTGGAAGTTTGAGTGCACTGGCTTTTGGTGTGACCATAGTGAGGTCCAAAATGTCATTTGGACCGTTGGGGTCTCCAGTGTAGCGAGTGGTGCAGTGAATAAAGCACAAGAGAAGTTGTTTGTGAGCTGAACCAACAGAACTGTTTAATGGAATCTTCACAGAAGTTTAAATAATTACAGTTGGTCCACTATCATAATCACACGACCTGAAGTCACATGCCTCCCAGAGTTCTTTGTGACCCCACCACTAGGTACTCCTGATCCTGTGGAGGCCCACAACTATGGACGCTGGTTTGATAATGGAATGGCACGGTTTGCCACAATGTACTAATTTCAGATTGTAAAAAAAAAAATTACAACACTTGCAGAAAGTCAACACTTGTGGAGCTGAAACATTTGTAATTTCAATCATAATTAACACTTATTTGACTTGTTTGGCACATTTTCTTATTGGCATTATTTTTAGCTTCACTAGGTTATGAAATATTTTTGGATGCTACGATTCATAAAAGGCAGCTCTTCTAATAGCCTGCTCAAAACAATATTTGTTCGAAGAATGCTCAGTTCAGGTACAGTATAAATTTGCAACTTTTCAAATTAAATGGAAATACTATGGATGGTTTATTAAATTATTTTTCTGCCCAACAGTTATTTTATAAGACAAATGCTTTATTATCATACTGTTTTTACTAAGTAATTTGTTAGAATTTCAGTTTGATGGAATTGTAGTGCTGAGGTTTTAACATTATCAAAGAAAGTTGAGGGGTTGCTGTTTAACCACATATTTCAATGTTCAGTAAAATCCCCGTTATCCAGAATTCCATCAACTCAAACAACTGGCAAAAAAAGGGGGGAAAAAAAAACCGAATAAATAAATACATGAATAGATGAATAGATGTGAATAGATAAGACTGGGTGGATGGACCCTGCGTAAGAGCTCTGAGACTTTGTTGGGCACACACAGCAATGCCCCTCAAATGTTCGCGCATTCTTTTCGCTGTCACCACTTGCGTGGAGGTGAGTTGGGTTGTCAGCGCAAGGAAGTGTGCCGAGGGCCTCACTGGAACACTTGAGTCGGAGCTGGGATGGGTGGTGCCCAGGTTGAAGGGTCGGCCAATGCTGCTTACCATTGGGGCAACTTTCCCAAAGTGTCTTCCTATCCCTGCCTAATAGGAATCTTTATTAGTATTAGGTATATTAGTAAGGCTTTATCTGTAAACTTGGAAGAGGAGGTTAATTATGATGGTGGCTTAGTTAGCATAACATAGAAGCTGGCATAACACTATTACAGCGCCAGTGACCCAGATTCGAATTAAAATTTTGTAAGTTACCAGAATCACCTAATAAAAGTGAACCTTACATAATTAAAGACTACAATACTGATTTTTTTTTTTCATATTACTTTACAATTTGAACTGTCTTTTGTCTTTTAAAGGGTATATTCTTAATCCAGATATATTAGGCATTGGAAGAGTGAGTCTCAGTCAACAGGAAAATTCACATATTCGACATCTGCGATCCCCGTAGGTATCAGGTAGTGGGGATTCGACTGTCATTGAAATTAAATTAATAAATATACTCAAGAGAATGAGAAAACCCTGTAATGTTCTCCACAGATTTCGTGCCACTGTGACATTGAAGAGTTTTGCAAAAGTGATTCATGATTTTCAACAGCTGTTATTAGGATATAATGTTTTGATTAATGCTTTCCTCAGATGCTATAATTTTCCTTGTGTATTGATCAAGTGGCTGTAATTTTTGACTTTGGCAGTGGCTTAGAATGAATTGATTTTCCACTTCCACATTTAATTTTGAATTGGAACCATCTTGTGGGATTTTTAAATGTGTTTGCATGAAGCCTGAGAGGTAATTTAAATAAAACCACATATGAAAGTAGCTTGGCAGAAGTATAAATATATCAAGGATGTTAATCTGAGAAATTTATTAGGAAGATAGTGAGATTCTAGCCATAATTCTAGAACCCTTGGGGAAAGTAGAACACACTGTAGGTGCATAATTGAATTCAAATTGGGTAACAAAGTAATATCATCGGAATTGCACAAATGCTATGTTTTTTTTTGAAGACTTTATTTAAAATTTTATAACATGAATACAATAGAGAATTACATTTAAAGAAAAATTTTAAAAAATTAAAATGGTATGATTACAATATTACATCAGAAAACTACACAAAATAACCCCCCCATTAATTGTAGCATAATATTAGTAATCTAACTTAAAATTAGTCCAGCCCTCCCCCCCCCAAATAAAGAGTGAAGAGTTAATAAAATTAACAATATTATATATGGAAAAAAAATACCCACTTACAAAAAAGAGATAAAACTTAACCTAAAAAAAAATTCTAACAACAAAAATTTTTTTTATCAATACTAAAATATCACGCTTAAACATATATTTAAATCAAACTTAAATGCATATAATTAGCAAACGGAGTCCACTTTAACTTATAAAAAGACATCTTATCCTGAATTGAAAAAGATATCCTTTCCATAGTCAAACAAAATTTCATCTCCAAATACCACTTATCTAAAGTTAATATATTTTTATCTTTCCAAGTAAGTGCTATACATTTCTTAGCCACGACTAAAGCTAAATAGTTAAAGGAAATCTGATAATCCTCTAAACCTAAATCAATTAATGATTGCATGTTCCCTAATAAACACAAATGCTATGTTTGAACGAATGATGGATTTTATAGGGAAAGGGAAAGCTGTGAATGAAATGTCTTAGATTTTTTACAAAGGCTCAGAAAAAGTGACCTTCGGGTGCTGTTGAGTTACTATGCCTTGTGGCTGAAGTGGGAAGTGGCTAGTTGCCAGTAGATGGGAGGCTGTTAACGTTGGTTCTGCCCACTCCCTCCAAGCGTACCGCTACATATGTACCTTTTATTAAAGAAAATTAAAGAAGATTTAATAAGATGAAAGGATTTGCCAATTTATTTAATAGGAAGGATAAATTGTGTGAATATGAATATTTATCCGAGAAAACAATCCCTATTTCAATCATTACCAATTTTTTTACCAACAATGTTTTTTTTTCCAAGATTTAAATAAAAGTGTAAGAAGATTTATTTGGCAAGACAAAATGCTGAGGATTGCATTGGATAAATTAACATGGAAGTATGACCGGGGTGGGGGGGGGGGGGGGCGGGGGAGATGGTGGAATTACGAATGCCTAATTAAAAAAATTACCATAAAGCAGCTCAACTTAGATTTTTGTCTTGTTATCAGACTGATGAAAAGGCAGTGTGGGTACAAATTGAAATGAGTAAATTAGGAGAAAATAATTCTGAGCATATTTTGTATAAATAGCATGAAGGATTGTTGAGAGGGCAAAAAATACACCAATCTTGAAGCATATATTTAATGTTGGAATGGATACATGTAGAAAGAGGAAAGAAAAATGATCAATTGGCTAGAATGTTATTAAAGCAAAATCCTTTGATTCCTTTCACGGTTAATAATGTTTATTTTGACATTTGGTACAATTGTGGAATAAAAACAATAAAGGATTGTTTTTTGGATTCTGTATTTTTTTTTACTTTTGACCAATTGAAAGATAAGTATAACATACCAAGTAATACTATTTTTTCTTATTATCAGCTTAAATCATATTTAAAAATAAAGCTAGGGATGAATTTTAGAATACCTGAACAAAGTCAATTTGAATATTTAATAACTGATACAGTTATCAAAAGATTTATTACTAATGTGTATATAAAATTGCAAGAGACTATGCAGAAAAAGGATATATTTGAAACTGAAGTGAATTGGGAAAGAGATTTAAAGATACAAATTCAAGTATGGTAAAAAATTATGTTGTGAAAGTGTAACTAATACAATTAATGTTAGATACCAAATGATACAATTCAATTTTTTACATCAATGATACTCTGTAGCCGTTTCCTACGAAGAAACACACACACTCGCAGTCTGGGAGGTTAAACTCTGACTTTATTGAGGCTGGAAATGGTCCTTTTGTACAGTTGGAGTTCCTGCTGTTTGGTTGATTGGCTGACATCAACAGCATGAATAACAAAAATGGGATTCCCGCCCACGGGAATATTCTTGCATATGAATACCCTTCTTCCCCAGCCTGGTGTTGTTCTGTTAGCTCAGCAGCCTGGCCAGCACCATTTTGGAGCTGCTGGTCTTGTACGGCCCCAGCTTCCAACCGTGCAGGTTCGCTATTGCTAGGGGTCATGTTTATGAGTTATGCCACTGTTTATTACCGTGCGTTGTGCCGGCCCGATCTCTGCAGTTGAGGGCTGTCACAATTCCATATAAATTACATGGGAATTAATTCTAATTTTTCTGATCAATGTTTCAAATGTAGTAAAGAAGTAGGAACTTTCTTGCATGCAGTTTGGCAATGTGAAAAAGTAGAAAATTTTTTGGAAGATATTATTATTTTATTGGGATGAGTTATGAGGATGCAAGTTTTGAAAGATCCCAAAATATTTTTATTGGGAGTTATTTTTCAGTTGAACTTAGATATTTATCAGAAGTTTTTAAGTGTAGCAAAGAAATGTATAGCTGTAACTTGGAAATTAGATAATGTGGAGTTGCATAAATGGTAAATAGAATGACTAATTTGTATACCATTAGAGAAAATAATGTATAATTTACGGAATCAACCAGAAAAATTTGATAAGATTTGGAAACCTTGTATGGATTTTATGGCTTCATCTACAGCATCCGCCACTCCAGCTCCAACTCACCTTAGTTAATTCAAGGTTCAAGGTCATTATGTAAATTTGAAATTTAACTAATTAATGATGGATATATGATTATCTGGCTTTCTTTTCTATTTTTCCTACTTTTTGGGGATGGAGGGGTAGAAAATAGGGAAATATGTATTTTTGCATATTTTAAAATCTGTATAATATGATAAATACTGTATTTGTATTGATGCAAACAAAAAATAAAATTTACAACAACAAAAAAAAATGAGGGGCACCATGAGATAATTGATGAAGGAAGTAGAGGATAAAAATAAATATAACAATAGACCATACAAAGTGGTGAAGACTAATGGGGGCATCAGGGGTCTGGTAATTCTTCAGTAACCAGCAGAGGAGGATTACAAATTTATAAGGAGGGAAGAAATTGATAATAAGAATGAGCTGGAAAGCAATATTAAAACAAACAGTAGGAGCTTTAGTGCATACAGTAAAACCCCTGTTATTTGGAATACAAGCAACTGGCAGCTTCAAACAATGGCAAAAAAAAACTGAGGAAAATAAACAGTTAAAAAATATGAAAGGTTAAAATTGGCGCGCCTCACCTTTAGTTCATCAGTCATGCCACATGCATCTCAGGCAACAGGAAATACACTTATCCAGCATCTACCAATCCTCTTAGGTGCTGGATTCCAGGGGACTTTACTGTATTTTTTTAAATGGAGAGATTAGCATGCATTAGACCCATTGAGAAAGATACTCTAAGGTCCCTCTATTTAACTATATCTGAGTGATCTACCTCTCACTATGTATTTCTTTGTCTTGTTGCACTTCCCTAAAAATAAATTACACAAAATGCATACATATGAAAACAGGCCTTGAACTATGACCCACGAGGTCATGGGCCTAGTGCAAGAAGATAGTATTTGGTTGGATAATTCTTTATTAACTGGTACAGAGTCTCCTATTTTGTACAAAGTGGGAGGGGAGGAGAGGAAAAAAGTAATTTTGGAAGGAAAGATAGATTTTGCATCAAAAGGAGTGACAATGTAATGTGAAAGATGGTGATAATGGACAAGTAAAGGAACAACTTGAAAGTAAATAAATAAAGCATTGTTTAACATAGAAAATATATTTGAGCCTTGGATTATGTGGCTCATGATAAGTTTGGTTGGGAATGGTTTTTTGATATTTATATTGTGCATAATTTTAAAGGATTTATTTCCATTAAATGTGTTGACTGTTTCATTAAATCCAGGTAGAGCAATAAATTATGGTCAAAGAGTGGCCCCCCTGATCAAAGCAGAACCATTAAGAGGACTGGTGGATGAATCAATCAAGATTGAGATTGCACATTTAACCCCAAACCAACAGGTTACATTGCACTCACAGATTTTGTCTGAGGATGACGATTGGTGGATGGCATATGCCCACTATGTCAGTGATTCGGAGGGAACTGTTCGAGGTGTGTGCCACTGTGTAACACTATGTATTTTTCACTATTTCACAGGAATTTTGTGTCACTTTAACTTGCAGTAGAGTGTCAGCCTTTAAGGCAGATGTTTTGAGCACGTGTGGGAAATAATTTTCATAAATTCTTCAATTTTTAAACAGGTAACAGAGGGCAGGTCAGTAATTAAAAAAAAACCTTATAAAGGGACATTGTATCCACAAATAGTTTGACCCTCCATGAGACATGCTAATGAGCACAACTTGCTGAACAAAGGATTCAGTGGACAATCAATGATTTGGATGTGGAGTGAGCTGTTTGGTTCACAAATATCAGTCTACTCTACAGCAAATAAAGTTAGTTTAAGAGCTGAGAAAACAAAGATACAGTTTTCTTTCTCAATAAAAGCTGGTTAATTTCTCAACAATAATTCTGCAGATGGAGATGGTTAGAGGTGAGAAGGCTTTGCATGAAATTATTTTCAGCCTTTTGTGGTACTGTGATCACCAAGCACAACCAGAAGGGAATAAACCCATTTTTTCACTGGTTGACATTATATGTAATCTTCTCAGAAACATGCAAGAATCGTTCAAACTGGGAAGTGTTGAATTTTTGTTTTCAGAGAAACACCTGTCGGTTTTTTTTTTCATACTAGCACAAAAGATTTAAAATGTAGCTCTATCTTTTAGTAAGATAGAGATTAATCCTGATAAGTGAGCAGTGATGCACTTTGGGAGGACTGATAAAGGAAGGGAATTAATAATGAATTGCAAGATCCCGAGGAGTATTGAAAATTCAAGGGACCTGGCATACCAAGATAAAGGAATTTGAGGTGACAGCCCAGGTAGATAAGTTTGGGAATAAGACAAGCAAAATACTTGCCTTTATTAACCAAGGCACAAAATGTAAGATTATGGTGCAGGTTTATAAAACATTGATTAGTCCTTAGCTAAAGAACTGTAGGCAGCTCTGGCTGCCACATAAAAAGAGAGAGTTGTAGGTTTTATAATGAAACAATCTGAAGAGAGGGAAAAATAAAACTTTTTATTTTGTCTGCTTCCAAGCCAATTTAAAAAAGATCATCTGACCCTTTTAATTAAGTATCTTTAAATTTCTTTAAACTTGTTAATATTAGTCGTTTTTAGAAAAAAAACGATGGCAATATATGTTCATGTTCATCTATTGAGTATCTTTTTATTAGAATGGAATTGATGCAAGTAGAAACTCTGGATAATTTTGTTTTTCATCTTACTTTTCATAGTTAGCCATGATAAATCAATGGGAGGCACCTACACTGGTCAAGAACCAATGGGCTTAATCTGGAGCATGAAGCTTGCACCTGGTGGTCGTCAAGCAATGAGGTACAATTTTTGACTACTTTCCCCAAATTCTACTAACTTTGTCTATGGAGGGTCTGACGAGTCTCTGGTTACCATTCCCAATGTACCTGGCAAATTTGATGTATAACATCTCCTGTATATCTTCAGGCCCAAGAATTACATACCTCTGAGGAAATGTGGGAGCCATCTCCCTTTTCCTTCAGCCCACTGACTCTTCTATGGGATCCATAATTAGTGTGACTGCACTTTCCATCCTGCTTCCTGTAAGGATTCCATTTTCTCAGTTCCTCCATCTCCATCGTATTTGCTAAAATGACAAAATTTTCCATGTGATTGTCTTGAGATGCCGTGGTTCAGGAAAAAGGAATACATGCCCTGCACTATTGATAAGAGTGCATCTTTTTCCTGCACTGCTACTTTCTCTCCTCTTAGATGAAACAGGATGGAATACATATAGTCGACCTTCAACCCTTTTCAATCTTTTGCAGTTTCCACCACTAAATGAATCTTCCCTCTCCTCCCCTTCCCTATTTTTCTACAACCTCCTTGTTGGCTCTTCCCATTCAAGCCACTACCATTCAACTGCAGGAGATGCAGTATTCTTTTTAATCTTTTAGCTTGTGACCTACCAAGGAGTCACAGTCCTTCCAAGAGAAGCAGCTATTTGGCTGCCCTTCTTCCAGTCCTGTGAATTGCATTCCACATTCACAATGTGGTACTGTATGCTCTACATTGGAGAAATCAAAAGCAGATTGACTGTCTGCTTTGTTGAGCATTTATGTTAATTCCTCTGGGGTGACCATGAGTTTCCTGGTATCTGCCTCTTTACTTCTCCTTCTCTTTGTGCTTCAACTGTATGTTATAATGAGGCCCAATATAAACTTTAGAAAGAATATCGCTTCCTGGCCAAATTTCAACCTTCAGAACACAATATCAAATTCTAGAACTTCAGTTAACTTTGCTTTCTGTCTCTATCAGAACAGGCAAGGATTTCAATCTGATATTGGCTCAATATTGCTATCTTCACCTGTTTTGCTGACCAGATTTGATTTCAAATTTATTGTCAGACGACATGCATGACACATACAACTGAGATTCCTTTTTCCTGCGGGTGTGGCAGAATTACCACTAATTGGTAGTGCAAAAATAAACTGTACACAGCATAATGCATGTAAATACACAAAGAACTGTAAACAGATAATGAATGCAAACAAACTGCAATACAGAGAGAACAAAAAGAAAGTCAATAAATTACACAAGTAAGAGTGCTTAAATGAGTCTCTCATTGAGTTTGTCATTAAGGAGTCTGATGGTGAAGGGGTAGCAGCTGTTCCTGAACCTGCTGGTGTGAGTCTTGCAGCACCTATACCTCTTTCCTGATGGCAGCAGTGAGAACAGAACGTGTGCTGGGTGGTGTGGGTCTTTGATGATCGCTGCTGCTCTCCAACGGCAGCATTCCCTGTCAATGTACTCAATAGTGGGGAGGGTTTTGACATGTCCTGGCTGTGTCCGCTACCTTTTGGAGGGCTTTATGCCCAAAGGTAATGTTGTTCCCATACCAGACCATGACGCAGCTGGTCAGCACCCTTTCCATCGCACCTCTTTAGAAATTTGCCAGGGTTCCTGATGTCATACCAAACCTCCGCAAACCCTTGAGGAAATAGAAGCACTAATGTGCTTTCTTCATGACACCATTGGTGCGTTGGGTCCAGGAAAGATCCTCCAAGATAGTGACTCCCAAGAACTTAAATTTGCTCACCCTCTCCACCTCTGAATCCCAGTGATCACTGGCCTATAATTGTACAGCAGCTTGGCATATCTGCAAATATGCACCTCTTGCATTCCTGTGTCTGATTTTCGTCATTGTCTCTCCTTTGCAATATTGAGAGCAGATTAGGGCGGCACAGTTGGCGTAGTAGTTAGCGGAACGCTTTTACAGTGCCAGCGATTGGGACTGGAGTTCAAATCTCACACTGTCTGTAAGAAGTTTGTATGTTCTCCCTGTGTCTGCGTGGGTTTTCCCCAGGGGCTCCAGTATCCTTCCACTGTTCGAAACGTACCGGGGTTGTAGGTTAATGGGGTGTAAATTGGGTGGCACGGGCTTGTTGCTGAAATGGCCTGTTACTGTGCTCGCTGCCTAAATTAAAATTTAGGCCTTGTATCTAAGGAGGGATGTGTTGATGTTAGAGAGGGTCCAGAGGAAGTTTACAAGATGTATTTGAAGGCTTTGGGCATGAACATGTTGGAGGTTTGTAAGGATGAGGGGGGTGGGGTCTCATTGAAAAGGCGTGATAAAGTGGACGTAGAGAAGATGTTTCCAGTCACGGAAGTATCGAGAGAAGGCAGGTGAATGGGGTTGAGAGGGAAAATACATAAATTACGATTCAAATGGCAGTGCAGAATCAATATACTAACTCTGCTCCTAACAGCTTGTGATCTCAACATCTCAAATCTAGAGAAGTCTTGCCCAAACAGAAATATTTTCTTTGACCTCACTCCCTCCCTCTCTTGCAAATTACAATTAACTTTGCTCTTTCCCAGTTAAAACCATAAGACATGGGATGAGAAATAGGCCATTCAGCCCATCAAGCCTATCCCACCATTTATTCACCATATTTCCAATTCCGCCCTACTGCCCAGCATTCTCCTCATAATCTTGATGTCCTAGATAATTAAGAACTTGTCAATCTCCCTTAAATACACCCAACGACAACCGCATGTGGCAACAAATTCCTCAGATTCACCACCCTCTGGCTAAAGAGCTTTGTTTTAATTTTTAAAGTAGACCTACAGCACAGTAAGGGGCCATTCTGGCCCACTTACACCCAATTGAGCTAGTATGTCTCAAACTGGAGCATCCAGGGAAAACCCCTGCAGACACGAGGAAAATGTACCAACTCCTGACAGCGGAGGATTCAAGCTCCTCTCTCAATCACTGGTGCTGTAACAGCATTGCGCTAACAGTGCCACCCAAATTTCCTCCTCCGAAGTAGACACTCTTCAATCCTGAAGTTGTGTCCTCTTGTCCTAGATTCCCACTATGGGAAACAACTTTTTTACATCTACACTGTCCATGCTTTTCACTATTTGAAATGTCAATGCCAAGAGCTTTCGAACGTTCTGTACACTTTCCGATGTGGTATTTCATTTGCCACTTCTATGCCCATTCTCCGAATCAACCTAAGTCATTCTGCAGCCTCTCTGTTTCCTCAACACAACCTGTTCCTGCACCTACCTTCAAATCATCTGCAAATTTGGCCACAAAACTATTTACTACATAATCTAAATCATGGAAATACAACATTTAAAAAAAAAAAAAGTGGCCCCAACACTAATCCTTGTGGAACATAACCTGCAACTAGCAGCCAACCAAAATATGATCCTTATCTTCTGACTGCTTCCAGCCAATCAGATAATCTCGACCCACGGTAGAATGTTTCTTTTTACACCATGGGCTCTTGTTAAGTAGCCTCAAGTACGGCACTTGTCAGAGGCCTTCTGAAAACCCAAATACACAACATCGACTGCATCTCCATTATCCATCTTGCTTGTCTTCTTCAAAGAATTCCAATAACATTTGTCAAGCAAGATTTTCCCTTGAGGAAATCATGCTGGTTTTTGCCTTTTTTTTGTCATGTCTCCCAAGAACTCTGTATCCTTCACAATCTTCCCTAACATTGATGTCAGGTGAACTGGGTTATAATATCCTTTCTGTTGCCTTCATCCTTTCTTGACTAGTAGGGTGACATTTGCGATTTTTCCAGTCCTCAGGGACAATGCCAGATCATTATCAATGTCTTCACAATCTCTACCACGATTTCTTTCAGAAAATGAGGGCGCAATCTATCTGGATCTTCAACCTGAAGTGCAAACTCTTTCTCCTTCCTCAGATGCTGTCTGGCTTCATCAGTGTTTTCATCATTTTCTATTATTGGAGGTTTACAGCATCTGCAATTTATATTAAAAAAAATATGCAATTAAATCCCATTTCTAAACTTCTATGATTTTTCAGCAATAGATGATATCTCTTATGTATGCTAATTTATTTTTAGGTTGAGGAAGAAGGATATAACCATCCCATTTTCAGTAACCTTATCTGTATATGATGGGTGGATTTCAAATAATTTTGACAAGGAAGCAGTACTGGCATTGGTGGTATTTGAACGCTTTTATATGGCCCCAGGCACTGTTAGGTTACAGATCAAAGAGGGTCGTGTTATTGGAACACTGTTCTTGCCACCAGGTAAGGAAAAACTGTGCTTCAAATCAATAATATACCAAAGCCTTTCTTTGTTTTGCAACATAGCATGCCATGGACTTGCACGGCATTATGTCAATTCCTTCTATTTCATTTGCTTTCCTTTCTCTCTAATTTCTTAACCATGAAAGAGACAGAAGAAAATAGTTTTACATCGTACTTATTGTGCATCTTTGTGTACTAAGTTGGCTTGATTTCAGTGAATTACATTGAAGGATGTTTGAGTTCACTGTCAACGTAACATGCTTGAAATTCTTGCTGCAGCCAAACAGTATGACACACCAGTATGATAGTATACATTAAATTTCCCCGAGAAGGATAATCTATAAAGAATAGATAAATAAATATTCACAGTTACAGTTAGTTCAAGAAAAAAAAGTTGTTTCATTAGCGCAGACAGATCTTTTTGATGGTCCCAGAGTAACTAATGGTTAGGCAAGTAAGAGGTTCAAGAATCTAATGTACTTTTTCTTGAAGGTAACAGCAAGAAGAAGATGTGATTAGGGTGAATTGAGTCATTTATGATGATAAATTTAACTTTAGAAATGCAGCAAACCCATCTGGCCCACAAGCTCGCTCTTCCCACCCCCCCTCACCATGTTGGTTGCCTTCTTGAGGCAGCACCTTATGGATCTCTTTGATGGATTGGGAGGTTGGAGCCGATGATGGACCTGGCCTTTCTGTATTTCTGCATTCCTGGGCATTTCAAACCTGGGTATGGAAGCTTGATAGAGTATTTAATAACATGTCACCTGAGAAAGTAGAGCCATTGGTGTACCTTTTTCATGGTTGCCTTTATGTGAAGTCCAAGTGAAGTCCTCTGATTTGTGGACTCTCAGGAACGTGAAGCTACCAACCCTCTCCACCGCTGTCCCATCAGTACTGATATATGCATTGTACCTTGGGCTCCCCTTAATAGACTCGTTAATGTTGAGAACATGATTGTTGTTCTGGCACCACCCAAACAGAATGGCTCTCCATTCTGCATTGTGACTCATCATATCCCTTTATGACTATGCAGTCATGAGTGTACAGGGGACTAGGCACATAGCCTTGTATTGCCTCTTTGTGGTTGGTCAGTGAGGAGAAGCTGATACTGCTGATGCACACTGTGACAGATTATAGCTATGTTTTGGGGAGATAAATTGGGGCAGATTTTTTAGTGTAGGTCACATACAAACACTTTAAAACCGATCTTTTTTAAAATGCTGGAGCTCTGCTCATGCTAGACATGTCGAGGTCTCAGAGCCTTTGCAAAAGCTTTGGAGAGTGCCCAAGAGACTTCACTAATAGATTGTTGTTTACAAAAAGGCAACAGATGAAGGAGCTTGTCAGAGCCACAGACAGTCTGAAGGGGAACTTGCTGTTCTAAGAGGGCCATGTTGTTTTGCAAGCAGAGAGAGAAAGCAGGTTTTTTCCCAGAGAGAGAGAGAGAGAGAGAGAGAGAGAGAAAATTCAGTTCTGCAGTTTTACAGACAGCAGCAGCAGCTGGGAATGGAACAGGACAAGCTGGCAAGCTTGTGGAAAAACCCATTTGGAAGATGGGTTGTGACCGCTTGGATCAGCCTGGTCAGAGCCCTTGTGGCTCACACAAGAGGAGAGGACTGGCTGCCAAATGTTTCACTTGAAATAAGAGAAACAAAAAAGGAAGTCTGTGGTGACCTGAAAGAAAAAGGTTATCATCTGGAAAACCCTGATGGGGCAAGTTTCTTCAGCAAGACACTGAAGTGGCTGGTTACAAGGAATCAGTTGTGGGTGTCCAGTGAACACAAATCACTCTCTGAAAACCGACAAGAACCTTCGTGAGCAGTAACCATTTACCTTTTACAAGCACCAAACCCTGATTAACTTCATAAATGTTAACTGTGCACAGTATAAGAATTGCCTGCAACCAGTAAACTTGGAGGAATGAGACATGAGATTGGACTGTGAATCAAATAACTTTTCTGAACTTACACACATAGTACATACACGTGTGCTTAGAATTAGAAGGGGGTTAAATTAAAAGTAATAGGTTAAAGTTTGATCCTGTTTTCATGTTTAAAAATAATTAAAAGCAACTTTTGTTTAAGTAATCATTTGTCTTGGTGATTATCTATTGCTGCTGGGTTTTGGGGTGCTCTGGGCTCGTAACAACACCGACTGGGGTCTGCCAAAGGGGAAGTGAGAAGCTAGTTGCAGAAAGTTGAATAGAATCTGAGATCCTTTAGCTTGATATTTTTGAGGATGATGTATGGATGATATACTTTCCACATGTGTCGTAATTTTGATTCAGATAAGTGCCTAATGTCTTATTGTATTCTAGCAATCTGTTGTTTACATTTTATAACTGTGCTTCCTGATATATTTATTAGGCCCTGGACCATTTCCTGCAGTTCTAGACATGTGGGGTGGTGGAGGGGGTCTGGTTGAATACAGAGCGGCTCTTCTTGCATCCAGAGGATATGCAGCCCTTGCCTTGGCGTATAAAGAATATAAGGATGTTCCACCACCAGAGGAAGTTTTTGATTCAAAACTTTCTTACTTTGAGGTAAAGAATATTTCATTGAAAACATATTTGAACTTAATGAATTCATTTGAAAGTTGGATAGTTGGCCAGTTTCCTCTAAATATTTGATTTCATAAATTATTAAATTGAAGACCTGAATGTTTTTCTGTTTCGATGGAAAAAATGGGAGCATGGGAATAGTATGTCTCTTCATTGTACTCACAACTAGATGACTCAGTGGTGTGAAAAGAACATCGCTACAATTGATTCTATCAGAATATAAGTGGGCCAAAAAAACCAGGCACAAGCAAAGGATGTCAGAGGTCATGTCCTGTCTAAATACCAGAATCAAAGATAATTGATGTTTGCACTTGTTAGTTACAGTGATGTATGTGGCCATTAAATAACAAGTTACTGCAGCATTGTTGTTCAATGATACACAGGAGGCCTTTGATGTCTTGAATAACCATCCAAAGATTGCAAAAGACAGGACTGCCTTTGTGGGCCTTTCACTTGGATTCACAGTCGCACTCCTGATGGCAACAGAGATCCCAAATATTCATGTAAGTTGATCAATCTTGAAAATTACTTGTGAAAGAAGAATGTAAAGTTGGCATCAAATGGAATCTTGACAGAGTAATACTGTTATTACAAGATTGAGGATGGTTGTATATCTATTCAGTTAGATTTTTATAATCTATAGGGTTTTTAATATATTTTTTGAAATATATTATTTCAAATACAGTATTTTTTGAAATGGCTACTGCAAAAACGTAGTGTTAGGGGTAAAGATGAGAATTTGTATAAATTTTCTATCAGATAGTTATAAAGAAACCTGTGTGTTTTTAAAATAGATTTATTCATTTGGTTTTGCCTTTTGCAAAACAATTAAGTATTTGACAGGACAATCTTAAGAGATCCCAAGTAAATGAGGAATTTTTGTGGTTCTGAACCAATGCTCAATATTATAAAACATATCAGAATTGTGGCTGGTTAGCATTATTGATGAATGTTTTTTTTTGTTGGAAATTGATTAAACTGTTACTGGTCTTCTTGGATCCTCTTTACAAATAATACAAATTCTTGTGTTGATCTTGATTGTTCAAGCACTGCATATTTTGCATATTTCTTTCAGCCCAAGTGCTTAATCTGCATCAGTGGAAGTCATATTATACCTTTTCAGGAAGGGACTGAACTATTTGTCAAGGACAATGAGTAAGTTGATCTAATTTCTTGGAATGTTCTTTTTAAATGTCTTTGCTGTTCTTCACTTGTGATCTAGACTATAATGCGCGAGTGACGCGAGTGACGCGAGTTACCAAGCATATATTAAATATCAAGGAAACTGGGTTGTTTTCTGCAAATTTGTACAATTGCTTTATCCTCTTGTGAAATTGACAAGTTATAGGTTAATGGACTTGAATCTCAACACCAAATAAAATGTTTATTTTTGTGTTTTCACCTAGTTATACAGACAAAATTAAATTTTCTGAAGAAGGTGCTATGATATGGAGAAACATTCCCTTGCCATTTACAGATAATTTGATGCCCAGGGTGCAGGTAAAAAAAAAAAAAGATTTTACTGACTGGGAATAAAAAAAAAAAAATTCTTGTCAAGAAGTGGAACCATCGAATATTACATCACAGAAACAGGCACCTTTGCCCCTTCTAGTCTGTGCCAAACCATTTTTCTGCCTCGTCCGATGGTCTTGCACTAGTCCATAGCCTTCCATACCTTTCCCATCCTCGCCTGTCCAAATTCTTCTTAAAAGTTAAAATTGAGCCTGCATTCACCACTTCAGCTGGCAGCTTGTTCCACACTCCCATCACTCTGTGTGAATAAGTTCTTCCTCGTGTACCCCCAAAACTTTTCCCCTTTCCCCCTTAACCCATGTCCTCTGATTTGTATTTCACCTATCCTTAGTGGAAAAAGCCTAACTACCTGTATATTTACTCTGTCTGTCCCCCTCATTTCAAATACCTCTATCACATATCCCTCATTCTTCTACATTCCAGGAAATAAAGTCTTAACCTGGTTTAATCTTTCCCTGTAATTCAATTCCTGAAGCCCTGACAACATCCAAGTAAATCTTATTGATATCTTTCCTGTAGTTAGGTGACCAAAGCTGCACATAATACTCCAAATTTAGCCTCACCAATGCCTTAT
Source organism: Narcine bancroftii (assembly GCF_036971445.1). Lineage (NCBI taxonomy): Eukaryota > Metazoa > Chordata > Chondrichthyes > Torpediniformes > Narcinidae > Narcine > Narcine bancroftii. Next base: position 11,278,413 of record NC_091481.1, read on the forward strand.
ACAACTTTACCAAAACATGCCAACTCCTATATGGAACACTTTGATTTATGAAAGCCAATATGCCAGAAGCTCCCTTTACAATCCTATCTACCTGTGACGCCACTTTCAGAGAATTATGTATCTGTATTCCCAGATCCCTCTGTTGAACTGCACTCCTCAGTGCCCCCCCATTTACTGTGTATGTCCTTTCTTGCTTTGACCTTTCAAAATTCAACATTTCACTCTTGTCTGCATTAAATTCCATCTGCCATTTTTCAGTCCATTTTTCCATCTGATCCAGATCCCTCTGCAACCTTTGAAAATCTTCTTCACTGTCCATAATACCTCCACTATAGATTAGTATCTGTGCAGCAAGCCAAAGTATATTTTGCTTGTGGACTTATTGCGAGTTGGTCACATGAAATTAGGCAAGTCAAGGCCATAGCAGGGAAGGATGAGGGATGCACTTAGACCATTATAAGACTACTTATAAACAATGATTATCAGTGGTGGCAAGTCTCTGTGATGGACAGCTGCTGATTGCCTTTGCAGATTGCTTTTAGCATTGCTTCTACAACAGAGCATGTATTTTTTTAATTTTTAAAATTTTTTCCCCCACTATGAACCATATCAATCAAAATACGTACAAACATTTCCCTCTTAAATATACACTGTGGCATTTTCTCCCCCTTTTTTCCCCCCCCTCCCTTCCCTCCCTCCTTCCCACCCCTCTCCAAACCCATTAAATGTTCAACATATACAATACAATTAAACTATTAAACAATGTCATCACACAATGAAAATAAACAAGAAAATTGTGTCATCTACTTTTACACACTGGATCAGGTCATTTTGTCTTCTTATCATTTTAGGGGGTGGAGGTCCACGGTAGGCCCCCTCTGTTGTGTTCCATGTATGGTTCCCAAATTTTTTCAAATAATGTGACTTTATTTTTTAAATTCTATGTTATTTTTTTCCAATGGAATACATTTATTCATTTCTATGTACCATGGCTGTATTCTCAGGCTCTCTTTTGATTTCCAAGTTGACATTATACATTCTTTTGCTACAGCTAAGGCTATCATAATAAATCTTTTTTGCGCTTCATCCAGTTTGAGGCCTAATTCTTTACTTATATTACTTAGAAGAAAGATCTCTGGATTTTATTTAATACCTGATTTAGATCTTCCCAAAACTTTTCCACTTTCTCACATGCCCAAATTGCATGTACAGTTGTTCCCATTTCCTTTTTACAGCGAAAACATCTATCTGATACTGTTGGATCCCATTTATTTAACTTCTGTAACCAATTATATTGTATCATGCGTAACCTTGTGTTTATTATATTTTTCATAGTTCCAGAGCTTAACTTTTCGCATATTTCATTTTTTATCTTTATGTTTAAATCTTGCTCCCACTTTTGTTTAGGTTTATAATGAATTGAGTGAGTTTCAAGGGAATGCAGGATAACAGATTTCCAAACAACAGGATGGGAGATATCAATGTTTTACTATACCTTATTTGCAGCTGATATCTGCAATAAAGATAATGGAGATTGTGGAGGAGATGTTCCTGTCAATCCTCTCTGATTGTGGTCTGGAAATGAGGAAATCCAGGATCCAAGTGGTCTTGGCTTTGGCTGATCGATTTTGAGGGGATGATGGTGTTAAATGCTGACTCTAGTCAAGAATGAGCATCCTGATTTATGTTTAGGGCTTTGTGTGGATCTGCTGTAGATCTGTTGCTATGATAGGCAATTTGGAATGAATTCATGTTGCCACTCAGACAGGAGCTGAGAGGCTTCAACACCAGCCTTTCAAAACACTTCTTCACTGTTGATATGAGTGCCACTGGTCGATTGTCATTTAGGCAGGTGTTACCACATTCTTCTTGTATGATAGATGCCTGTTTTTAGTATATGTGCTGCCAAAGCAAGGACAATGCACTGTTTGAAACAGTGATGTTGAAGATATCCATGAATACATTGTCAAGTTGGTCAGCAGACTTTTAATACTTGGCTGGGTACTCCATCCAGACCAGATACTTTCACCAGATTCCTTCTCCTGAAGAAAGCCCACATGTCATCCTGGGTTATGGAGAGGATCATCAAGCGATGTTCTTAAGGTTGAGTTTATCTGGGAGAGGAGATTTGCTGTCTCCTACTGCACTGGATTTGGGTTGCAGCAGGCTACGTCATTTAGACCCTGAATCAGCTGTTCTGTTGTTTCCATTTTTAAACTCCTGTCTTCACAGCTTTGCTTTAAATCATTTGTTCACAACATATTCCTTTGTCTTTAATTGAAAGATTGATAAAATCCAATCCCCTTTGATGATTATCTGTGGTGAAGATGATCAGAACTGGCCGACAGCTGAATCTGCCGTTGAGGTAAATGCAGATACTGCTCACTTGCAAGTGAGATTTTGGATCGAAAGTATTTGTAGGTGTAAACTTAGTTGCTTTTTTCTCTCAGATAAAGAAGTTGATGAAGACTGCAGGAAATGATCACTTGCTCACAACTATCTTCTACCCTCAGACTGGACATCTGATTGAGCCTCCATATAGTCCTCATTTCAGGATAACCAAGTTTAAGATTCATTCAATAAACAAAACTGGTAAGGTGTTATATTACCTGAAGTGAAATTTTATTAATGATAATGCCCATTAAATTACAGTTGTTTAATGTAAATTTGGTAAATAGTTTTCTACTCCTTTAAAATGGCATAATGCCAAGTTTGTAGAACTGCTGTCTAATAGCAGCAATTCTGATTTCTAGTGTTATCCGAGTGAAGTTTGCATGTTTCTCTGTGACTGTGTGGTTTCCTCCTTCATCCTAAGGTCGGTAAATTAATTGGCCACTGGTGCACAGATGGAGTAGTTCTGAGAAATGGTATACAATTAAGAGGAAGTGGGTTCATGGTGGATCAAAGAGCCTGTTTTCATGTTTTATAAGTGCATTTATGCTTTTGCCTTCAAAGCCATTATATTCATTTTCCTGTTCTTTAGTAGCATACACAGTGTGCTATTTGATGCCAGTATCTTGCATTTCACTTTAACGGTGATATTATCTAGATAAGCAGTTGAATGCGTGAAACTGTTTTGAATTTAGGCATTGATTGGAATGGGGTTAGAATTAATGTATGATATCAAAATGGATTCCCCCTACTGCCTCCCCCTGAAATTTCCATAATTTTGGAATACAGTATTCTTGGACATCATAACTTCTAAATGAAACCGATAGGAGTAGGCCATTAGCATGCTCAAGCCTGGGATTTCCATTGAGTAAGATCATGGTGATCTGATTGCAACCACGAGTCTACATCCCTTTGTTTATCAAGTATCTTTCACCAAGACACAAGAGCAACCTCCGTGAACTACTCTTTGCAGACGATGCCGCTTTAGTTGCCCATTCAGAGCCAGCTCTCCAGCGCATGACGTCCTGTTTTGCGGAAACTGCCAAAATGTTTGGCCTGGAAGTCAGCCTGAAGAAAACTGAGGTCCTCCATCAGCCAGCTTCCCACCATGACCACCAGCTCCCCCACATCTCCATCGAGCACACTGAACTCAAAACGGTCAACCAGTTTACCTACCTCGGCTGCACCATTTCATCTGATGCAAGGATTGACAAAGAGATAGACAACAGACTCGCCAAGGCAATTAGAGCCTTTGGAAGACTACACAAAAGAGTCTGGAAAAACAACCACCTGAAGAAACACACAAAGATCAGCGTGTACAGAGCCGTTGTCATACCCACGCTTCTGTTCGGCTCCGAATCATGGGTCCTCTACCGGCATCACCTACGGCTCCTAGAACGTTTCCATCAGCGCTGTCTCCGCTCCATCCTCAACATTAATTGGAATGACTTCATCACCAACATCGAAGTACTCGAGCTGACAGAGTCCTCAAGCATCGAATCCACGCTGCTGAAGACCCAACTTTGCTGGGTGGGTCACGTCTCCAGAATGGAGGACCATCGTCTTCCCAAGATCGTGTTCTATGGCGAGCTCTCCATTGGCCACCGAGACAGAGGTGCACCAAAGAAGAGGTACAAGGACTGCTTAAAGAAATCTCTTGGTGCCTGCCACATTGACCACCGCCAGTGGGCTGATATCGCCTCCAACCGTGCACCTTGGCGCCTCACAGTTCGGCGGGCAGCAACATCCTTTGAAGAAGACCGCAGAGCCCACCTCACTGACAAAAGACAAAGGAGGAAAAACCCAACCCCCAACTTTTCCCTTGCAACCGCTGAAACCGTGCCTGCCTGTCCCGCATCGGACTTGTCAGTCACCAACGAGCCTGCAGCAGACGTGGACATACCCCTCCATAAATCTTTGTCCGCTAAGCCAAGCCAGAGAAGAGATCTCTCGAAGTCTACCTTAAAAATATTCAAAGACTTTGCTCTGTTATCTTATTAAAATAACAAAGGCTTGAGACCACCTAAATGGAGGAAAAAAAAGTCACCTGGAGCCACTCTGAAATGGACAACTCCTTATGTTTAAACATTAACACCTAGTTCTACATTCTCACTGGAGTAAAATTCTCTCCAGATACTCTTCTCATGTCCAGTGAATACAAGATTCTCATCAGGTAGTCTATTCCTATCACAGTCTAATCAACCTTTTCTGAACTCCTTCCAACACATTAATATTCTTGTGTGAATAAGGAGGCTATTACAATATAAGTGTATAGAGGTGTTCCCACAAATGCATTGCATAACTAAAACATAATCTCGCTACAAGCAAATAAATAAATAACATACACACGAGCCTGCAGCTGACATGGACATTGCCCCTCCATAAATCTTCGTCCGCGAAGCCAAGCCAAAGAAAAAAAAGATGCAATGCCAGCATATTAGCCTTTTGGGAAACATACAGGAACCCCCCTGACCCCTTTAGCTCTGTAATCTCTCACTATTTAGAAATTTGCTTTTTCCATTTTTCCTAAATTGGGCAATTTCACATTTTATCTACATTATACTTTGCCAAGCCTTTGTACACTCACTTTACCAATCTTGATCTTTTTGTAATCTTCAGCAAATTTGGCAACCATGTCTTCCATACCAAGTTATCGAAGTCCAATTGCAAACAATTCAAGCCCCAGCACCAATCTTATGGCACGCCATTCCTTCCACTTCACTAAGAAAATGTTTAATTAATTCCCCACTTTCTTTTTCCTTTTAGCCAACTAATCTTCCATCTGACTCACTGCGCAAGGAGCTTTTTTTATTATCTTTATCAGATATTTACATTTATTTTAGATTTAGACGTACAAATTTTGTTTGTCATCTTCTTAATTATTTTATTAATTTCCAGACTTGCTTTGTTTTTGACCTGTCCTCACCTTGCAATCTCTTTATTTCAGTAACAGTAGAAACTGTTCTTCTTGGTTCTTATAATTAGTTGCGAATTTTACCCTGTACTCAATGTTCCTTCCTTGTTAATCTTTTGGGGGTTGGGGGTTTGTTTTTTTAAATATTCTGTGCAATTTTCTGACCTGCTGCTTAACTGTATGCTTTTTCGCTTTGTTTAACATGAACTTCAACTTTGTAAATTAATTACAAATGTTGGATTCTTTCCTTAATTGTTTTTATTCTACAAGAATATTTCTATCTGCTCATTTTGAAAGAACCTTTGAAATATGTGTCACTGCATCTCAACAGACTTATCTTTCAATATAACCTGCCAGGTCACTTAAGCTGATCCTGCTTTCAAACCCTAATTTTTGCTATTTTATACTTAAAAATATTTGTCTTGGACCAACCGAATGTAAAATTTAGTCATTCTGACTTGGAATTGGGAGAGTCTGCTGTTAGTTTTGCCTTGTATTCCAACCAGATCTTGTTGCCAAGAATTGCCAGTTGCATAGCATCTGTCATTTCAGTATTAAACTGACCAATGACTTGCTCACCATTTTGGGATTAAAAAAAATGATAGGACAAAAAGAGAAGCTTTAAGCCCCACTAATTTAAAATCCCAGTTTTTGGGCGATATTTTCCCTTGCAAACCTTTCAACAATGTCCTTGTGTGGAGTCCCTGCTCTTCCAGATTTTATTACATTGACGTACTTCCCTCCATTACCACTTGAAAGGCACAGAAAAATGAACATCATCTTGTGTACCTTTAAAACTATATTTCCTAAATGTGTGTCCAGCTTTTTGGATGATCGACTTTTGCCTGTGCAATTATCAGTTTGTTTTTATGAGTATTGATTTCACCAGCAAATCCTCATTTATTACGCATCTCCAGTTAGCTTTGCAGCTACTTGTGCAACCTTATCCCATTGTGCAATGTACTTTTAAATGGAAATTTGGTGACAAAACCTGCTCTTATTAGTATTAACAGACAATACATGTCAGTTTATCTGCTTCTGTGGTTTAGATGAGACAATAACGTCACCCAGCGCGTTATGTTCTTGCTGCCACAATCAGGAACAAGACTCTCACCACCAGGTTCGGGTACAGCTGCTACCCCATCACCATCAGACTCCTCAACCATAAACTCAATTAGGGCTTTAAAAAAAGTAAAAACACAAGGCTGGAGAAACTCAGCAGATCAAACAGTGTCATTATATAGCAAAGATAAAATTACATAACTGACATTTTGGGCTTGAACCCATCAAGGTATGGAAAAATGCCTGCAGGCATCTGAATAAAAGGGTAAGGCGAAGACGTGATCGCAAAGGTAGTAGGTGGAGAAGGGAGGGCACAGCAGCAAGCAAGAGGAGGAGGGATGGCTTGGTGAATAGAGAGGGAAGGGGGTGGAGAGCTGAAGGGAAAGAGAAGAGGAAAGGAGAGCAGGTTAGCAGAAACCGGAAAATCAGCTGCTGCTCCTCCAATTTATGGGTGGTCTTGGCGGGATAGTACATGTGAATATGGGAGTGTGATGCAGAACTGAAATGGTTGGCCACTAGAAGACAGAGTGACGGTGCTCAGCAAAGTGATCTCCCAGTCTGTACCCAGTCTCTCTGCTGTAGAGAAAGGGAGCACTGAATGCAGTAAATCAATCCTGCGGATACACAAGTGAAGTGTTGCACTTCACTTAAAAGGCCTGTTTGGGGCCCCAGACTGTGGTGAGGGAGAATGTGTAGGCACAAGCGTGGCACCTCCTGCAGCCACAGAGGAAGGTGCCGGTGGGGGGGTGTTTAGGTCTTTGTACTCCTAATTAGAGTTGTGCAGAGAACACTTCAGCCCTTCATATTCAGAAAGTTAATTTTAAAGTGGCTTTCTTGCAGTTTTGCTGCACTGAAAACATGCCCGTACACCTTGACAGAACCAATTGAGCTGCTCTCAGTTGCTTCATGGGACATTTAGGAAAAGCTAGAAAATCAGAATGGTTTGTTTAATTGAGGACAGATGGAGAGGATTTGTGCTAGAAATTGTTATTTAATTCTTTAAACAGAATTCAAATGTATAAAAATGTTGACGGAATAAACCATTTCATAGGATAGTGTGGATAGCATTCCAAATCTTTGATTTCCTCACGTTCCTGTGAAAGCTACAGTTTTGCAGATGGAACTTGTAGAAATAGTAGTTGCAGTCCTATCTTTAAGAAGTTGTTTTTCTCTGCTCATGAGTGACTATTTATTTTTGTACAGCTTGTGATGCTTGCATGAATTCACTATTGGTATCTCAGCAATAATCTAGACATGGAAATTATTCTTGCCCTCTCTTTTCTTGCAGTTAACATATTGTGGGGAGGAACAACTAAACCTCACTCAGATGCTCAGGAGGACTCTTGGAAAAAGATTCTTGCATTTCTAGATAAACATCTACGACTTGAATACCCTCCTGCAATCCAGTCCAAACTGTAAAAAAAAAATTTGTTGTTTATAATTACCACTGTGTCTTCCGTAGAAAGAACTTTATGTACATTCTGGAGTAATTAACACTACTTTTTTAGCTCAATTTGTACTCTGGCTGAATTATAATTATCAGCAGATGTGCATGGAATTTGGTATTATTTAGCCAATTATGGCTATCGGTTGTTTGGTAGATCCATCCATCTTGTCTTGGTCCCTACTTTTTCTCTGTAGCCAAGCACTTTTTCTTCATTTATGTGGACAATTTATTTTAAATGTTTCTATCACCTTTTCAGCATCAACATGAAAAATATTCTGGCTGGTTTAGTCTCTGAATTTGTTCCTTCTGGTTGCACTCCCCCTCGGTCACTGGAAACGGGAAGAAAAAAAATCCTTGCTTTTTCATTTATCTTCAATCTCTCAAGTCTTTTAGACATCACTATTGTATCAGCCTCTACTGCCACCCCTGACATTGAATTCCAAGCATGCGTCACTCTAGTTACGAGCCCAAAGGACCTCAAAACCAAGCAGCAATAGATATTCACCAAAACAAATGGTTAAACAAGTTACTTTTAATTATCTTTCAACATGAAAACAGAATCACACTTTAACTTACCATTATTAACTAACCTAACTTAACCCCCTTCTAATTCTAATGTGTAAGTTTTGATTCAAAGTCCAATCTCACTTCTCATTCCTCCAAGTTTATTGGTTACAGGCAATTCTTATACTGTGCACAGAATTTAACATTTATGAAGTTTACCAGGCTTTGGTGCTTGAAAGGTAAATGGTTACCGCTCAGGAAGATTCTTGTCGGTTTTCAGAGAGAGATTTGTTGTTCCAGAACATCCACAAATGATTCCTTTTAATCAGCCACTTTAATGTCTTGCTGAAGAAAATTTCCCCATCATGGTTTTCCAGATGATGACCTCTTTCTTTCAGTTCCTTTTTGTTTCTCTTATTTCAAGTGAAACATTAACCAGCTAGTCCTCTCCTCTTGCATGACTACAAGGGCTTTAATTAGGCTGAACTAAGCACTCACAACCTGTCTTCCAAATGAGGTTTTTCCAAAAGTTTTCCAGCTTGTCCTGTTCCAGTCCCAGCTGTTACTGCTGACTGTAAAACTGCAGAAGTGATCTCTCTCTCTCTCTCTCTCTCTCTCTGTCTGTGAGAAAAGCCTGTTTGACTCCCTCTCTGCTTGCAAAAAACCACATGACCCTCTTAGAACAGCAAGCGGCACTCCCAGACAGCCTGCGGCTCCAAACCTACTCCTCTAAGTTCTTTCATCTGTTGCTTTTCAAAACAACAATCCATTCGTGAAGTCTCTTGGGCACTCTCCAAACCTTTTGCAAAGGCTCTTGGAGCCAGCCTGTCTAGCTTGAGCAGAGCTCCGGTATTTCAAATGAGATCTGTTTTGAAGTGTTTGTATGTGACCTACACTAAAAAAAAATCCTGCCCCAATTTATCTTTCCAAAATATTTATAATCTATCACGATCTTCATGTAAGAAAAATACTTCACTTCACTTAAAAGAATATCCTGAGTGTGCTGCTCAGTAAAGTATCGTCTTTAGGATCCAGGAGAAAGTGGCAATTTTGGTCCAAATTGTGAGGTAAATAGGTAGTTAATTCCTTTTTTAAATATTTATATTTTCACACAAGCTTGTAGAGACATATATAGTGTCATGCCAACAATGGCAATTCACATTCAAATATACATATATAAATAGACTATATGTACAAGCCCATGTCTCTACCAAACCCCCTCCCCCCCACATATAAAACAAAACTACTGACTCACACTTCAACCAACAACAACAACAAAACTTTAACAGCTGGAAAATAAATAAGGGACAGGGATTTTTGCAGCTCAATGGGCAGCTTCTGGGCTAATGCTCATTCCTGACTTTCTTTGATCAGGATCAATGCAAGGGAGAGGAAGCCACAGCAAGGAACGGGGAAACACTTCCATGTCCCTGTGTAGTGCATGTATGACTGCCAGATCCTATGAAAGGTACCCTATTTGTTTCTCAGGTTGCAATTTATTTTCTCCAGGGGAACACAACTCTGCATTTCCACATTCCATCTTTCGATACAAAGACTAGAGTCGTACTTCATGGTCACTATCAATGTGATTAACGCAAATTGGATTTGAAATTTGGACAGCTTCATTGTAAGCCTTATGCCCATTATGTTTCCCAACAGGAATTACTCTAGGTCTATGTAAATTGTTTACCTATGATTTTCTCTAGGACTTGGCCTAGTTCTTCCCAAAGGGCCTCACCTTGGTACATAACCAGGTTACGTGCACAAACGTCCCAGTCGCCATGCCGCATCTGAAGCATTGGTCTGAGACTTCTGGTTTTGACCTGTTTATTTTTTTGCGGTGTTAGATACAGTTGGTGCAAAAAAAATTATTGCACCAACCTGTACCTTGCATTGATGACCGTGGTCATGCTGTCCCGGCATAAGTTGGACCAGCATCCTCATCAATTACAATACTCAAGTCCAACTCCCATCTTTCTCTCAACCTATGGAGGCCCAGTTTGGGCCCATCTGACTGGAGCAGGAAATACATTGCAGAAATGAATTTCTTTCCACTCCGCCTTTGAATCATGGTCTCTATGGCACTGCATTAATTTCCTTTGGTTTATTTGAGATCTGGCTATTCCCTATTTGTATTGCATTAATTGGTCTAGAGACTTGTTCTACCCTTAACTGCCAGGCGAGGACCTTGTGAGCTCTTTCCCCCAACATAATACTTTTGTATCGACCTCATACGGGCCTTTTCCATACTATATGTCTTCCAATTTCTTGTAAGAACTCTATAGTGGTCCTCTAAGCGTAATTTCTGAAAATCCTTCTCTAATTGGGTTATGTCCTTTTCCAATTCCTCCACCTCCCTCAATTTTTCTTGACTGTCTTTGTGTACCCAATTATCTGGCCCCTCAAGTATGCCTTAAGAGTGTCCCACAGAAGGAATTTATCTGTAGTAGAGGGGCAGTTGGACTCACAAAACAGGGCAATTTCAGCTCTTATGGAACTACAGAACTCCAGCTTTTTCAACCACAGTGTTAAGACACCACCTGTCTGCTATGACCTGTTTATCTGGCATTTCTATAGTCAAATCCAGGGTGGGGGGGGAAATGGTCTGAGATCAGCCTTGCCCCATACTAATCTTCCATAACCCTACCCTCTATATGGGATGAAGCCAGAAAAAAGTCTATTCTAGAGTAGGAATCCCATTGCCTTGAGTATCTGGTTATATAACTTGTTTCTTTTCTTTGGCTTGGCTTCGCGGATGAAGGTTTATGGAGGGGGTAAATGTCCACGTCAGCTGCAGGCTCATTTGTGGCTGACAAGTCCGATGCGGGACAGGCAGACGCGGTTGCAGGGGAAAATTGGTTGGTTGGGGTTGGGTGTTGGGTTTTTCCTCCTTTGCCTTTTGTCAGTGAGGTGTACAATGACAATAAAAAGCTATTTGATTTGATTTGATTTTGATTAATCTCTTTCTCTTGGATGCTTTTTCTGCTACACATTTATCAAATTCAGTTCTCTCATGCAGTCATTGGTGGCTTTCGCCACTCTGGTTCTAGTTATTCATTTTGTGGATTTATCCAGACATAGAGTCACCCTCCATTAGAATTTTTTTCATTTTCCTCTGCCAATCGTAGGAAATGTCCTGTATAAAATTTTCATCATAATGGGGGCATAGACATTCAACTCGGGTCCAGGATTCTGAATATTTCTGACAGTGCACCATAACAAATCTTCCCATTTTGTCTGTAATCACCCTTTGCACCTGCACTGGAACACTCTTCACCACTAGAATTGCTATTCTCCCCCCCCCCCCCCCCTCTTGCCTTTGAGCCAAATGAGGATATGACCTGACCCACACATCCCCTTTTTCGCTTCTGATGCTCCCGCTTAGTTAAATGCATCTCTTGGAGGAAGGCCAGATCTATCCCCATTTTTTAATGTGTGCCAAGACCTTTACATTTCACTTTTATGCTTAAGCCATTAAAATTGAGAGTAGCAAACTTTAATCTTTCGGCCATCACACTAGGACACCCTCTCTAAATGTATTCGCTACATCTCCACTGCCAGACAACCGCAGATTCAATCTGCCCATTGCTCCACTCCACCCAAGCTGCAACAGGCCCTGGGATTAAAAAAATTCCACAAATCCACTTGCCCACTACACCACAACATACACACCCACTCATAACCATACCCCTCCAAATAATAAAAGGGAACACATAACACATCATACATGAATCTCAGCCACCCTCCCTCCTCTCACTGCCATGAGGTCACCATGACTCCATTCTCACCCTCCACCCATTCAGTCTCAGAACCCCCCACCAAGACCCTGAAATATAACATCATTTATCCTTTTTTTAAAAAAAACAGCCAAAAGCCAATTCTTTATATAACACCAAAATTCAAGTCCTCCCAGTCCATCAGTTTTAACAAGTTTTTAAAGTCTTATTGCCCCTTTTATAGTTTTCCCACTTGGTCCTCCATTTACTGCCAGCAGGGTATTTATAAACAGACGTACTTTTTCCTTCTCTGTTTAAAAAAAAAAACAATCCTTTCCCCCCACCCCCTGCGGCAACATGATCTTCAGGGTAGCGGGATGATATAGGAACACAACTGCTTTGCCAATCGCTTGACCAATGGAAGGTCTTTCCACCTCTTGAGCAGAGCTGCACTAATACCTGGATAAAAAGAACACTTTTGATCCCCTGTACTCCAAGGGAGCTCCTCTTTGAATTGCCCCTTTTGCCACCGCCCCTAATATTTTTCACGGTCTTGAAAATATTTTAACTTTATGAGGATTGACCGGGGTCTTTGCCCAAGTCATGGCTTAGGGATTAGGGCTCTAAAGGCTTTATCTATTGTAATGGGGGTTTTCAGCACCTCCTTTCCTAGTGCTTTGGGGATCCATTTAGTTAGGAACTCTGTAAGACTTCCCCCCCCCCCCCACCCCCAGAGTCTTATTTTAACCCCACTATTTTAATTTACAGGGTTTTGTGAAGTTCTCCAGGAAGTCCAGCTTCCTCCATACCTCATTTTTCTTTAAGGAAACCTTTAATTTCTTGCTCCATTGTGGCAATATATTCTCTACCTGTCACCCTGCCTGTTATATTCACCAGGGCCCCCTCCATCCTAATTTTTCTGACGTTTCCCTGGCTCTTCTGTCCATGTCCTTCTATAACCTATTTTCCATTTTGGTCAGTCTGTAAAAATGTCTCTTAAGGATTCCAGGTCCCTCTCCTCCTTCCTTTTGTGTTGCAGCCCAGCCTTCCAACTTCTGACCGGATCCCTTGCACACCCGACCACCGGCATTGCATTCACCCCACCAACCTTCGTCTCCAACTCAACGGCCCTTGTGATCGCCGTCCTGGTCTACCTCCTCCGAATCCTTGTTGGAGTTTGCAATCCCTGAACTCACGCTGGCTCCACTCGAGCCTGCCGCTCTCCGACTCTATGCACCGCCACCAGACCCCGACCGTCGTGGAAACCACTGTTTTCCGCGTGTACCTATGCCATAGGTGCTCTGATGAGTAATGGATTGCTTAAGGTGGTATGTGGGTGAAAAAGTTTGAAAACCACTGTTTTTATCGTACCTATTTGACTCATTATGTACACGGTTTCATAACTTTAAAGGAAATGGGCCAATGACAATTTTTCTCAAGCAAAATATTTCAGTAACAATTGGGTCAAGTGCAATGGTTCTCAACCTTCCCTTCCCACTCACATACCACCTTAAGCAATCCCTTACTAATCACAGAGCACCTATGGCATAGGGATTGTTTAAAGTGGCATGTGAGTGGAAAGAAAAAAGTTGAGAACCACTGTTCTAAATGAACTGAAATGCAAGACCAATACATAAGTGCTGGAGAAATTGTTCACACAGCATCCAGAGGAAGTAAAATGCAATCATTTATGGTTTTTATACAGCCATAGCAATAATTTCCCATCGATAATTTTCTCACTTGCCCTTTGTAGTGGCCATTCACATAGGTAGGATGTTTACACCAAAATATCTGAATCATGATCATTTTGAAGGCTGGACAGTGGTTGACATCGACTATGACGTAGACCCTACATGTGACATACAGCATCGATGTCGTCTATTCATTTAGCCCATTGTTCAGTTTAGACTGCAGACAGTCTAAATTACTGTATATCTAGGGCTGCTACACCAAAAAATTTCAGAACGGGAAAGAGTTTTGTGAAAATTTCCTGTTAGTCAGCAGCTGTGTAAAAATCATAATTGGAAATCTGGGAAAACAGGTAGATACCTGAATAAGCAGGGGAGAGAGGAAAGAAGAGAAAAGCACAGGCTAACAGGTAAGAGGTAATAACTGCATCCAGGTGAAGGGATAGAAGAGAAAGAAGCTGGGAAGTGATGGGGAGAGGGCTAAGAAGGGCAGCTCTCTGATGGGTGGGGAACTGGAGGAAAGGAGACAGGAGATATTTAAGACTGAACATTTTGAACTGAAAGATTCAAATTGTTACCTTCAGTGATATCAGCTACTTTAGAAAGCCTAAAAATACATTATATGTTGAGGAGTCACATGATTGAGTAGTGGCCGGCAGGGGAATAACAGCCTTCTCCAGAAAAGAAGAAATAAAGTGAATAAAATACAAAGTTCAAGAAATACAAAACATAACAAATAAAAGATAACTTTGTCGAGAAAAGAAAGAAAATGTAAAAAAGGAAAAAGTTAAAAATGGGGAAAAGACGCCGGAAGAGAAAGGAGAAGGCCTTACCTGCATGAAGAAACAAGGAGCCGTCGTGAAGAAGAGCCCATTCTCCAAGGTTTGTGACAACCCCACAGAGTCGCGAACCCCCAACCGCTGGACTGCAAAAATAACTGAGCCAAACAAAAGTGCGCAGTGTGCTTAATAAGGAGAAGACGGACGGGAGGCGGGCAAACACAACATGACCAGCTGAGGGATGCCCGACACCGGGGCTCTCAGCTGGAAGAAGAGGAAAGCGACAGGAAAGGGAGTTAAAGGAAAGAACAGCAGCAGGAGGCCCAACAGATGACTAGCCCAGAAGAGGACCAACAGCAAGAAGCCAATCAAGAAGAAGCCAGACAAAGTGAGACAAGCAACTCATCAGGAAAGTCAGAAGAGACAGATACAAGGACAGAAACACAGGTAAAGACACAGAAGAAGAGGAAGAAGATGACAAAGATCTGCACAGAGAAATAGGTAAAACAGATGGACAGAATATAGATAGTTTTTTTTCCAAGAACAAAGAAGAGCATTAAAAGAATGGTTGACACTAGAATTTAGTGAAATAAAAACAAAAATGAAAAGTACAGAAGAAAAAAGTGAGTAGAATAGAGCTGGTCATGACAGAAATAGGGAAAAGATTAGAAAATGTGTAAGAATGAGAAATGGAAGTAAATGACTTAAGAAGAAAATTGGAAGAAAGTGACAAAAGTTAAGAGTCACAAGAGTTGTTAGCTCAGAAAATTGATATGTTGGAAAATTATAGAAGGCGAAACAACATAAAAATAGTGGGCCTAAAAGAAGATGAAGGAGGCACAGATATGAAGGAATATATAGATGGATCCCAAAGGTCCTGGGAACGACAGAAATTCAGGAAGGAATGGAAATAGAAAAGGCACATAGAACACTAGCTCCGAAACCACAGACACATCAAAAACCAAGATCCGTTTTAGTAAAATTTCTGAGATATACGACAATAGAAAATATACTGGAGCGGTCAAGGAATAAAATTAGAGAAGACTAAAAACCATTGGAATACAAGGGTCAAAAAATATTTTTTGACCCAGTCATAAGTTTTGAACTCTTAAAGAGGAGGAAGGAGTTTAATACAGCAAAATTGATCCTCTGGAAAAAAGGTTATAAATATATGTTAAGATATTCAACTGTGCTTAAAATATTTATCCCTGGGGAGCAAAACAGACTGTTCTTGGATCCGGAGGAAGCACAAGAATTTGCAGAACACCTGCAGGACAGGAGGAGAGATGAAGAGATGGAACAAGAATGAAGAATGGTGATAAAATACATTTAAAGATGTAAAAATAATGTATGTATAAGAACTAGAGAAGGGAAGAAAGGGGGAAAAAAAGAGGGTGAGCTTTGTTATATGTGGAAAAAAAGTCTTTTCTGGGGGGCGGGTTGGGTGGGAGAGAATAACCGTCACTGCGAAATCAGTTGACGCTTGCGAGCAGGTTCGTAATCTAAATGCGAAGAGGGGAGTTGGAGTTGCACGGCAAGGGATAAGGGGCAACTCGGGGGGGGGGGGGGTGACATTTGGGGCTAAGGGAATATTTGATGTGGGAGTTGTTGAAGTTTATGTTTTAAATGTGTTGTCATACATTGAGTTTAAAAAGGGAAAACAGATGAAAATGGGGAAAAGGGGGATGGTGAAGAAGCGAAAATAAGGTGTAAACAGGGTATGAGATGGCCATGTTGAATTATATGACTATAAATATTAATGGAATAGATAACCAAATTAAACTGAAGAGGCTATTAAATTTATTGAAAAAAGAAAAAATAGACATAACATTTGTGCAGGAAACGCATCTAACTGAAGCGGAACATAATAAATTAAGGAGGGACTGGGTAGGGCATGTAGTGGCAGCATCATATAATTCAAAAGCTAGAGGTATAGCTATATTAATAAATAAAAATGTATCAATCAAAATAGAGGAGGAAATAATAGATCTAGCAGGGAGGTATGTAATGATAAAGTGTCAGAAATATTCAAAATTTTGGAATTTGATCAATATATATGCACCTAATGAAGAGGATCAAAAGTTTATCCAATATATTTTTTTGAAAATTGTAGATACACAAGGAAATGTATTGCTGGGAGGGGATTTTAACCTTAATTTGGATCCAATGTTGGATAAAACTGGAGAAAAGACAAGCAAAAAGAATAAAGTGACTAAATTTATGGTTAAATCAATGCAGGAAATGAAATTTATGGATATATGGAGGAGACAGCACCCAAGGGAGAAGGAATACTCATTATTCGAGTAGGCATAAAACATAATCAAGGATTGATGTGTTTTTGTTGTCAGCCCATATTCAAGGGAGAGTTAGGAAAACCGAATATAAAGCTAGATTGCTATCTGATCACTCACCCCTGTTAATAGCAGTAGAACTGAAGGACATCCCACCAAGAACATATAGATGGAGATTAAACTCCATGCGACTTAAAAGGCAGGAATTTAAAGTTTATTGAACGCCAAATTAAAACGTATTTTGAAATAAATACGGAATCAGTGAAAGACAAATTTATATTATGGGATGCAATGAAAGCTTTCATTAGAAGGCAGATAATAAGTTATGTAATTAAGATGAAAAAGGACTACAATCGGGAAATAGAGCAGTGGGAAAGGGAGATAGTAAGTACAGAAAAGGAACTAGCAACAAGGGATGACATAACTAAAAAGAATGGGCGGACAAAAATAAAATACGAAACATTACAAACATACAAGGTGGAGAAGAACATAATGAAAATAAAGCAAAAGTATTATGAATGAGGAGAAAATACACAAAATATTAACCTGGTAACTTAAAACAGAACAAGCTAAAAGAACTGTATTGGCATTAAGGAAAATGGACAAACAAATTACATATAATCTAATGAAGATTAATGAGAACGTTAAGGAATTTTATGAACAATTATACCAAACTGAGAACGAGGGCAAAGATGATAAAATAGAGGAAATTTTAGCTGAAATTGAACTGCCAAAATTGCAAGAAGAGGACAAAACAATCTGATAAAACCATTTGAAATAGAGGAAGTACAGGATATATTAAAAAAGCTGCCGAACAATAAAACACCAGGAGAGGATGGATTCCCAATAGAATTCTATAAAACATTAAAAGAGTTATAAATTCCTCCTCTCCTGGAAGTAATGAACCAGATAGAAGAAACACAAAACTAAGACAGCAATAATTACAGTAATACCAAAGACGGGGAAGGATCCACTAACACCAGCATCATATAGACCAATATCTCTGCTTAACTCAGACTATAAGATAATAGCAAAATTATTAGCAAACAGATTGGGTGATTGTGACCTAAAATAGTAAAACAGATCACACTGGATTTATTAAGAAAAGACGAACAGCCGACAATGGCTGTGAACTTCTTAATCTAATTCATGCAGTTCAAGGAAATAAGAAACCAACAGTGGGTTTTGCTCTAGACGCAGAAAAAGCCTTTGACAGGGTAGAATGGAATTATTTATTCAAAGTATTAGAGGTTCAATCTACCAGAAAAATATATTAATTGGATGAAAGCATTATATAATGGACCATTGGCAAAGGTAACAGTAAATGGATATGTATTGAACCAATTTAAATTAAGTACAACAACTAGGCAGGGATGTCCATTATCCCCCTCACTGTTCGCTGTACAATAGAACCATTGGCAGAACTGATAGGAACAGAAAATAAAATAAAAGGGATAAAAATGAAGGAGGAGTATAAAATCAGCTTATTTGCAGATGACATCATAGTATAACTAACAGAATTACATAAGAAATTGAAGGAATATGGAGAAATATCGGGGTACAAGATCAACGCCAATAAAAGTGAAGTGATGCCAATGAGTAATGCGGATTATACAGAATTTAAATAAGAATCACCATTTAAATGGCAAGGACAAGCAATCCGATACTTAGGTATTAGGTTAGATAATAATTAAGCCACTTGTACAAATTAAATTATCAGCCACTAATAAAGAAATTGCAGGAAGACTTAGAACATTGGAAAGAATTACCACTAACTTTGATAGGGAGGGTAAACTGCATTAAAATGAATGTCTTCCCTAGAATATAATACTTATTTCATTCGTTACCAATTCCCTTAACAGAGAAGTACTTTAACGAATAAAGAGAATAATAAGGAATTTTTTATGGAAAGGGGGGGAAACCGAGAATAACATTAGATAAATTAATAGAGAGGTTCAACCAAGGTGGTTTGCAGTTAGCAAACTTTAAAAATTATTATAGAGCAGCACAATTAAGATATTTATCAGATTTTTATCAGACAAGGGAAAAACCAGATTGGAGTAAGATAGAGCTAGATAAAATAGGGAGAAGGTACCGGAACATATACTTTATAAATGGGATGAAAAGCTGGGAAGCTCACCAGTATTGCATCATTTACTCAATATATGGAAGAAGATTCACTTAGAAAGGAAAAAAACAAATGACCAAATACCAAAATTATTATTGATGCAAAATCAGCTAATCCCTTTTACAATAGATAACCTTTCCTTTAGAGAATGGGAGAGAAAAGGAATTAAAAGAATAGAAAATTGTTTTTTGGGAAATAATTTATTAACATTTGAACAATTGAAGTACAAATATGGAATAACTCATGGTACAATGTTTGCATGCCATCAACTGAAAGCTTACTTAAAAGATAAATTGGGAAACAGACTGAGATTACCAGAAGGAAGCAGCTTTGAATATGTGATTACAGTCACAATGATAATTAAAAGGTTTATAACAAACATGTACATCAAGCTGCAAGAGAAGGAAAATGATGAAATAAGCTATAAACCCAAACAAAAGTGGGAAAAGGATTTAAACGTAAAGATAAAAAATGAAACATGGGAAAAGTTATGTTCTGGAACTAAGAATACAATAAACACAAGGTTACGCATGATACAGTATAATTGGTTACATAGGTTATATATAACGCCCCAAAAGTTAAAAAAAAATGGGATCCAACATTATCAGATAGATGTTTTTGCTGTAAGAATGAAATGGGAACAACAGTACATGCAATTTGGGCATGTGAGAAAGTGAAAATGTTTTGGAAAGATCTAAATCAAGTATTAAATAAAATCACAAAAAACATACCAAAAAATCCAGAGATCTTTCTTCAAAGTAATATAAGTAGTCAAGAATTAGGCCTCAAACTGGATGAAACGCAAAAAAGATTTATTATGATAGCCTTAGCTGTAGCAAAAAAATGTATAATGTTAACTTGGAAATCAGAAGAGAGCCTGAGAATACAGCCATGGTACATAGAAATGAATAAATGTATTCCACTGGAAAAATAACATATAATTTAAAAATTAAAGTCACATTACTTGAACAAGCATATAGGCTTCTGCTGCAAACCTGCCCATGTTTCTGGTTCTCTGGCCTCCAACCACAGCTGCACACTCATCCCATAGTTCAGACCAATTGCAGTTATACTCCAGATCCTCAGCTCTGGTTGAGCAGCTAGCCTGCACATTCTGGACTGAATGATGGAACCAGGTGCTCAACCCTCCTAATAATCGGGTGTCAAAAATGTTATTGTTAACCTATTTGTGGGAGTCTGAATGGTGTCTCATATCAAATGGGACTGCAAGAAATTGAAGTTTGTAAGTGATTCGTTTCCTCTCTCCACAGAGATTGGCCTTTATTTCAACATTTAACACCACCTCACATTGGTCTCATTATATCCTCAGTTCTCAAACTAATATCTTTACTGTCAGTGGCAGAATCTTCAATTGTTTTGCAGGAATGCTGCCAAGAAATCAAGTCCCAATATTCAGCCAGAGCCAGATGCTGGACTGGATAAAATTCCTGCCCATCAAGAATATAAAAATTCCACAAAATTTGCTGCAGAAAAACAAATTAGTCTTCCCTCATCCCAACATTTTGAAATAAAATTAGCCCTGCTCTCTTAATTTATAGCATTGTTTCAACACTAGTGAATGGTAGCAGAAAATGAGCAAAGGCTCTGATCCACAGAAAAATGTTGGGAATAGGAAGTGTCTAATGCATACCACTTTTCCCAAGAAGGAAAATGGGTCTCAGGATTTTGCACCACTTTTGTTGGAATCGTTCAGAAAACAAAAGCTGCTGTTAACTCCAAAAACTCAATTCTAGCAATAAAATATAGCATTCAACAAGAGGGAAGCATGGTCAACATCGCAGTTAACGTAATGTGATGCAGTTACAGTACCAGCAACAGGGTTTGAATCCGATACAGTCTGTGAAGAATTTTTATATTCTCCCGTCTGTGGGTTTCCGATTTCTTCCCAAAACATACAGGGGTTATAGGTTAATTGGGTAGGCAAGGGCTTGTGGGCCAGAAGGTCCTGCTACTTTCCTGCAATGTCTCAATTTAAATGTAAAAAATGCCTTTTTAATCGCATTGATGTTCAAAACCTTCAGTATTGCAACTGGACAGGGTACTAGGAAGAGCAGATATCAGCAGTACCCTCGGTGGAATTTCAGTCAACAATGCAGTTGCTCACTTTTTTTCAAGTCCCTCAGAGATCAGATTTCCCAAGTTCCATCAGATGTCATAGCATGCCTTTCAACAGGATTTTCATCCATGATTCTATTCATTTCTTGGCTTGAATCTCCATTCTCCAGGTCACTAGCCTCATCCTCTGAGCCCGAGCTAATATTAGGCTCTGATTCCTGCACTGTCATCAAATCAAGATCTTCTTCAGACCTCACTCTGTCCCCAGCGTCAACTGTGCTGCTGCAGGGTGGAGCAAAACTGCACATCAAACCAGCTCGACGCGTGAAATCATTTTCCTTGATCTTCAAGTACTCTATCCTTCCTGGATAAAAATACCAAAACAAATTGTTATTAAACATTCTGACCCAATTGCAAAATACAAGCTGGTAAAGATAGAAATAGGAAAACTCAACTTATCCAAATCAAACCATCCAAAATAGAACTCCAGATTCCTCACTTCCAGTCATAGACACTGCACTGCTTTTGCATCTGAACAGCCTATTGGAGGAGTTGATGTTTTTTATTTGAAATTCTGCAACTGTGAGGTGTGGATGGAGTCTTTGATCAGCAGCGGCCAGGGGTGGGGGGTGGTTATCAGTGATTTTGCACAGGGCACCAAGTAAGTGGACAGAACATGCTCCGTTGAGAGGGAGAAGCAGGGGAGACAGGGACAGTGACCATGGTGGCAGACCAGTGAGGGGTGCTGCAGTTGAGGGACACACATGGGTGGGTGAGCTGTTGGCGTCGAGATTAAGGGACTCGCACCAGGCTGCAGCCTGCTAGAGACTGGCTCATGGAGATTAGGTGTCGGACCTGGGATTCAATAGGGCTCCCAAAGGGCCCTGGAGGCTTCCTCATCATGTTGGAGGTTTGGATCTGGGCTTGGGTTGAACTGGAGTCTTGAGCGGCTGCAGAGGAGTGCTGGAGATGGATGCACGGGCACTCAGCGACTCTGAGGATACTCTTTTGCTTCTTTTTCTGACTGGGGTCCCAGTCCATGCCAATGGTGAATCTTTGTCTTCCTTATGGCAGACTAAAGGCAATTTTGTGACATTTTTTATTACATGACAATAAATATGAGCAGATCTGATTATCATGGTAAAAGGCAAATGGCAGAAGGAGCAATTGCTAAGATCTAGCACAAAAACACATGGGAAAATCAAGACTGGTGGGCAAGCTTAAGACCCAGGCAGATGAATGAAAATGCGCAAGAGGCCAGAATTGGAGGAACAAGAGGCACTTGAAGACTTGTAATAAGTCAGGGCAAGGCCACAGTGAAACTACATGGTAAAATCTGCAATAGGCCCTGCCACAGTGCACTGGTCGATACTAATCCAGCAATTCCATGTTTGGAATACATCAAACAAGGACAGGAGAAAAACCAAGTTGTAGAATACAAGTTAAAACACAAGAAAAAATTTAAACGATGCAGGACTCTTGGGAAATATACTATTCCAGTTCATGCATCACTTTTGATTTCAGCCCTGGACCCTTAGCTCTAGCTAAGCAAAGTTTGGTGCAAGAGCGATGTCAGGACCATTCATCAGATTGATAGAATGGAGAGAATGGGGAAGGATAAAACACATTAGCAAGAAGTAAAATTGTGGTTCAAATAGAATGCTTGCAGAAAAGGCAGAGATTACTATCAAGAGATGTATTTCATTTGCAAAACTATTTGCTGTGGCTTGCAAAGGAGGGGCATAAAAAAAACACAAATTCATCAAACCTGTGCTCTCTTCTCCTTCCTTCTTCTCATTCAAGAAGGTTCGCTTCATCAGCAACTTCTTTGCTGTGTGACATTTGTACTTGAGCAACAGTTTATCCTCTACCTCTGGATCTGCCAAACAATCATGAGATATTACAACTTGTCATGCTACCAACTCTCAACCAGAGACTCAATCTCCTTGATACTGCTCCTTCTTCTGGTTGAGTACAACAGAAATCTGTGATCTGCCACATCTTTTAACATTAATAACAAGGTATCAGTCATCTGTTGGGTTACTTGTACAAAGAAGTCCAAGTGCAAATGCAGAAAACAAATTTTAAATTTTGAAATTTAAATTTATTGATGCTATTCTTCCAGTGTAAATGGCTGACTATTCTTTTCTGATATTCACAGGAACAATTAGCTGTAGTGGAGCTCTCCGGAATTATCGACCCAGATTTCCTGTTGAAGTGTAAGAATGAATGCAAAATTGTGGTAAGTGGATGATAAGGGCTGGTAATTTAAAAACCTTGCTGGATGGGATTGTTTGCTGTTTAGCATTCCAGAAATTCCAAATCTGACCAAACTAGAGTTTCTGGTTCAGTTAGATGTTGAGCTCAACCCCAGATCATAAGATAAAGGAACAATACCTTTACTAATGAGATACCTATCCATTTCTATCTCATTGTCGATCCTTGCATCTGATGAAATGGTGCAGCCGAGATAGGTAAACTGGTTGACCGTTTTGTGTGCCCGATGGAGATGTGGGGGGGCTGGTAGTCATGGTGGGGAGCTGGCTGATGGAGGACCTCAGTTTTCTTCAGGCTGACTTCCAGGCCAAACATTTTGGCAGTTTAAAACAGTTGCAATGAGATAGACAACAGACTCGCCAAGGCAAATAGTGCCTTTGGAAGACTACACAAAAGAGTCTGGAAAAACAACCAACTGAAAAACCTCACAAAGATAAGCGTATACAGAGCCGTTGTCATACCCACACTCCTGTTCGGCTCCGAATCATGGGTCCTCTACCGGCACCACCTACGGCTCCTAGAACGCTTCCACCAGCGTTGTCTCCGCTCCATCCTCAACATCCATTGGAGCGCTTACACCCCTAACGTTGAAGTACTCGAGATGGCAGAGGTCGACAGCATCGAGTCCACGCTGCTGAAGATCCAGCTGCGCTGGATGGGTCACGTCTCCAGAATGGAGGACCATCGCCTTCCCAAGATCGTGTTATATGGCGAGCTCTCCACCGGCCACCGTGACAGAGGTGCACCAAAGAAAAGGTACAAGGACTGCCTAAAGAAATCTCTTGGTGCCTGCCACATTGACCACCGCCAGTGGGCTGATAACGCCTCAAACCGTGCATCTTGGCGCCTCACAGTTTGGCGGGCAGCAACCTCCTTTGAAGAAGACCGCAGAGCCCACCTCACTGACAAAAGGCAAAGGAGGAAAAACCCAACCCCAACCAACCAATTTTCCCTTGCAACCGCTGCAATCGTGTCTGCCTGTCCCGCATCGGACTTGTCAGCCACAAACGAGCCTGCAGCTGACGTGGACTTTTTACCCCCCTCCATAAATCTTCGTCCGCGAAGCCAAGCCAAAGAGCACCTATCCATTTCCTGTTTAAATACTCCCAGTGATCTGGCCTGCACTGTTTTGCATGAACAATTAAATTTACCCATTTTTTTTTCTTGGATCTTTTGCCTTTCAACATAAATAAGCCTTCAAATTTTGTACAAGACCAAAAATCTTATTTGGAATCATTCACTAGACAAGTTAAGTGGGCAAAAAATACTCCATTTTTTGAAATATACTAAAAGGTTAGGTCTTAGAGAATCAAAAGGTGTTATCCTAATGCTAATTATACCCATAGAATATTCTATAAAGCTTCTTGCACACTTCCTCATCAAAAGGCCCCAAGGTCTTCTCCAAGGCAATTAGGAAACTTAATAAAGTCTGCCTTTTCTGGGAAAGGCAACATACTCTGTATAAACATTTAATTCTAATGTCGTTTGATTAGCTCACACTTTCTGTATGTTGTCCAATAAACTCCTTGCAAGTGACATTGATCATGGTTTGAACTCCCTGAACATTGTCTCTGAGGCTGGTCTTGCAGATGTTAAAAACAGAATGAATATTCTTCCTCACTTGTGGTGTCCTGATACCTCAGTGCACAGAGCAGTACCATTTATTACAAAGTAAAATTTCTATTTCCTGTATCAATGAACTTGAAAAACCATAGTTTTATGCTGCAATCTTACACCCACCTAAAACCAGCTTTACTCATTGATGTGACCACCACAGAGTGGATCTTGAACACAGGTAATTTTAAGCACAGTTGTTATGTTTTTAAAGCCACACACCTGGATCAGAAGTCTCCTCAAATATCACACATGTTCCCAAAACATCTGCAATCGAATACAGAGCAAAAATTAGTGGCTGGCACTTGCCACTGTCAACCCCACCCTTTTATTTCTTTTTTTTTCCGTCGGCCCCCGCTTCCTCGTCGCCGGGCCCGGCCCGTACGTCTTGACGGGTCTGGCGTCGTCGCCGGCCGCTTCGTCCTTTTATTTCTTGGTGCACGGTTTCTACAATAATCCATTGTTCCAGTACAAAATTTAAATTACTGGTAAGCAGACCCTGTTGATGATTTACCCTAAAGTATAATAAAAGATAAAAGCAATTTCATGGGAATCCATGCATTTGAATTTTACCTCTCCCAAAAAAGTTGAATGACAGCAAAAAATGACCATTCTTCAACTCTTCACAAGTGTTAACAAAGCAGTATTTATAATTCTTCTTCCTTCACTTGACTGCTGCACCCAATTGTGAAGCAATTCTCACATTTCTGTAGGATTGGCAACCCCAATGTTCCAACCCACCTACTGTTGAGGACCAAACTCGGGACCTTTCTGGTTTTCACGAGCTGAAACCAACCCAAACACCATAAACATTCACACCACCAAATGATGGAAGATATCCTCTCACAGGGTACCAATTAAGACAAAATAATGAAACACTGGCCTTCATACTCTCCTGCAAACACGCATCTGTCCACCTGCATGATAGGTTGCTGAGTATCTATACCCTAGGGAGAGAAAAGGTTGAAGTGAATGAGAAATTGGTCAAGCAAACCCTGTAAGCAAATATAAAACTCGAGTTTGCTTAATAGTCCGCGAGAAACTCAAAGGGTAAACTCTACAGTTAACTTTCTTGTCTCTCATGGTGGCATAACAGCAGTGACCCAATCAGCCAGTGAAAGCATCATAATCATTTAGTTCATAATACACGCAGACATGACGAGAAAATCTTAAAACCTAGAGCTTTGGGAGCACTGGACCAAATATATATAGATATTGTATAGATTGAACTATTGCCCGCAGACCCTGAAGATTTCCTTTCATTGCAAGTACAAATATAATGAGCCAACCTCTTCAACAATGGATCAGTACATTGAGAAGCAGAAAACAATAGACAACAAAGATTTTGCTTCATGACATTTTTTGGGTGCATTTTATGAATTTTGGGCTCCTGATCACAAAAATCACCTTAAAATGTCCTATCACATGCCTTTTTTTGAAGATATAACCTAATTTTGTGATTTCCTGTCATATTATGTCTACTAGTAAATTGCCCACAAAGCTAGCTGTTTTGGTCAGTCCAAGCAATGGGCATGCACTCAGTGCAAGTGCTATGCAAATGTTGTCTTAGGCCTGGGCATCCTTGGAAGGCATTTAACGATGTTGAGAATTTTCTTGGCAACTACAGAGCACCAAACTACATCCAACTGATTGACGGCATGTTTCAAGCACACAAAACCAATGAAGTGCAACGTGTCTTTGAAAATTTGTTTTCTGCATTTGCACTTGGACTTCTTTCCTGTTCCTGGTGCAGTCAGTGACAAACAGTAGGCACTTTTAAGCTGCAGCACCTGGGGAGCCCTATTGGGACCCAGGTATGATTTCTGGGGCAAAGGTGCTTCCAGCACCTTTTAAGCTGCAGGGGGAATCGACCCATTAAATTGTGATTTGAGGGGAATGACGCAGAAAGTGACGCATCACTCACTACTGGCCGACAGTCATCTCACTCTTCTCAGTCCCACTCACTGTCAATCACAAACCCTCCCCAGTCACCCTTCTCCATCACTCGCGAACCCCACCATCAATCAACACCCACCCCGTCAATTGTGCCCCCACTCAAACAACGCCCCGCTGCCACGAATGTTGAGCTGTCACAACCGGAGTGGCGTTTGCAGCAACGACAGTTTGCATCCCCCACAACCCCGCAGCAGTGACCCCTCTCTCTCCCCCCCTCCACCGTTGCAGTGACCTCACTCCCGCTGATTGTGGCTCCCCCCTCTCTATCTCCCACAGCAGCGACCACTCTCCTCTCTCCCTTCCCGTGGCACCGACCCCTCTCAGAAAAGATGATGGAGTGGGTGCAGAGGAGATTTACTCGGATGATTCCTGGAATGCAGGGCCTGGCATATGGGGAGTGTTTGGTAGCTCTTGGGTTGTATTCGATGGAGTATAGGAGAATGAGGGGGGGAATCTCATAGAGACATTTTGAATTTTTACAGAGTGAATGCGGATAAGATGTTTCCCTTGATGGGTGAATCAAGGACAAGGGGTCATAGTCTTAAAAATGAAAACAGAGAGGAGGAAGAACTGTGGATCTGTGGAACTCACTGCCATGCAAAACAGTGCAGGCCAGATCACTGGGAGTATTTAAACAGGAAATGGATAGGTATCTCATTAGTAAAGGTATTGTTCCTTTATCTTATGATCTGGGGTTGAGCTCAACATCTAACTGAACCAGAAACTCTAGTTTGGTCAGATTGGGAATTTCTGGAATGCTAAACAGCAAACAATCCCATCCAGCAAGGCTTTTAAATTACCAGCCCTTATCATCCACTTACCACAATTTTGCATTCATTCTTACACTTCAACAGGAAATCTGGGTCGATAATTCCGGAGAGCTCCACTACAACTAATTGTTCCTGTGAATATCAGAAAAGAATAGTCAGCCATTTACACTGGAAGAATAGCATCAATAAATTTAAATTTCAAAATTTAGACATCCAGCATTATAACAGGCCCTTCTGGTCCATGAGTCCATGCCCCCTGTTCAGGTTTGTGTGGATTCCACAGGTTAAGAAACAGGCCAAAGTTGAGGTACAAAGCAGTTTATTTCAGGGATGGAAACTGGACAACAGGGTCGATGTGTTAGGCAAACCACTACACACACACTTCGGATAACGAGGGAGAAACCAACAGAGACTGGAAGAAATTACATGAACATGCACATTCAACGATCAAGATCAAGGTGATGCCCCCACCCCTTGACCGGGACGGACGCGGCTCTTGCTACCTAGCCATTCAATACGATCATGGCTGATCTAATTTATGACCTAACTCCACCTACCTGCCTTCTCCCCATATCCCCTAATTCCACTATCATGTAAAAATTTATCTAACCAAATTTAAAATATGTTTAATGAGGCAGCCTCAACCACTTCCCTGGTTAGAGAATTCCAAACATTCACTACTCTCTGGGAAAAACTATTTTTCCTCATCTCTGTCCTAAATCTACTCCCCCGAATCTTGAGACTGTGTCCTCTCGTTTTAGTTTCCCCAGCATTTTCGTGAGTAAATATACACTTCGGATAATGAGGGAGGAACCAACAGAGACTGGGGGAAATTACATGAACATACACATTCAACAATCAGGATCAAGGTGATACTATGTGACCCCACCCCTTGACTGGTACAGACTTGGTTCTTGCTGCCTGACCTCAAGATTCACTCCAACCCAGTGTGAGACATGCCATGAGGAGTCCAAAGAGCCAGAACAAATGGGCACATGGTCCTATAGTTCTGCAGGCACGACTGGGGAGCCAAGCACTTGGGGCAGTCTGGGCCCTGATGGCTGCTGCGGCCAATGGATCGAAGCCAAGTGCAGGGGTCAGCTGAGGTGATTCAGCTGGGCCAATTGGGTGAAGGTCAGGGCTGAGTCCGAGTGGGCTGCCTGGACTGCAGCACCTGGTGTTTTAGGTCGGCCAATTGTAAATGTCACCTTAATGGCTTGGGGTGAGTCTTTGACCTTGATTGGCAGGTAGTGTGTCCTCCCAACAGGAGTGCAGCACCGCCACCAGGTGGTGGATGCTGCCTCTCCATTACACTCCCCAAATACCCCAAAACCCCCATATGATTTGAAAGGTGGTAGGAAACCCATGAAGACACAGGGAGCACATAAAAACTCCTACAAACAACAACGGACTCGAACCTGGGTCGCTGGTCCTGTGATAACGCTGTAATGTGCTAACCAGACAGAAAACATTGGAAGTAATCAATTCCATTAAATATTAACTGTGTTTTTCTCTACATTTACTGCTTGACCTTTTGCGTATTTCCAGCATTTCTGTTTTTATTTCAGTTTTCTGACATCAGCAGTTTTTTTTCTACTATGCATATAGCTCCAAAAAGTAACTGAGACATGGCCCAATGCAGCACATTCAAGCCTTTGAAGTAGGATTCAGACCTCACCTTCTGACTCCTTTTGTTACTTCTTGCAATTAAGATGCACAACTCAAAAAAAAAGGCCGTGCTGCCAGAAATGCTGTACTAGCAGCACTGCCACTGGTGCAGACCTTGGAGTGCAGTGGAGACACAGCACTAGCCCACACGGTCCAAATGCTCACTACTAACACTGATGTTAGGAACCAGAAACGGTGAACAACCTCCGTTGAGAAGCAGAGAAAATGACCCTACAGGACGGTGACCACAGTATCAGACGAGTGAGAGGCTCAGCATCAAGAGGGTGCTGCTGAGGGCAAGAAAGGTTTTGGGCACTGAAGGCTTCCTGATCATGTCAGAGGCTTGGATCTGGAGCTTGGGTTGAGCTGAGGGTTTGAACTGGAGTCTGAGAGGCTGCAGAACAACTGAAGGCAAATCTACGGACACTCCATGTTTCTGAAGAGACTCTTTTTTTGCTCATCTAGTGGCCATAACAGCAACCCCCCCCCCCCCCTCTCAATCCCTGCCCTCGGGCCGGGACCGCCGCTCGCGACCAATTCGCCCGTTAACGTCCAAGCGTCCGCACACGCCTCACCTCCTCGTCCCAGTCCGCGTCGTCCGGCCGCTGTGCCGCCATCTTGCCGCCATCCCTCCAGCGCCACCAATCAAACGCCGACCTCCTCTCTCCCAGTCACGTAAATCAAACGTCAAACGGCACCTCCAGGCCCTGCAATCGAACCCCGAGCTGCTCCAGATGACTGATCAAATGCCCATCCTTTCCTTCAGCTGTGTGGTTAAACATTGCATTGGACACCGAGCCATCTGATTCCCCGAAAATTACTTTCCAACGTACCCATGATTTGCCTGGTCAATTTCCTTCAGGAGGAATGTTATGAAATATAAGAAAAATAGACCCAAAATGTATGCGTTTGGGGCATTTGACCGGCACAGGCTCGTGAGCAAGAAGGGCCTCTCACCGTATTCTATTTCTCATTAAATTAATCTTCATTCAGCAAACTTGGAGGATGACTTGTCCAGCAGTTTTTTGGTGGAACTTCATTCTTGACCTCATTGGCCACTTCCTTTTGTGGATCTTTCCACACCCATCATCCCCTTAAAATTGATCAGCAAACTCCAAGAGCTGGGAATTCAACAGCCCACTGTGTCATTGGATCCTGGATTTCCTCACCTGAGGCCACAAACTGGTGAGAGCGTCTCCACAATCTCCACCAGTACCAAAGCACTTAGCCCTCTGCTCTACTCGCTGTACACCGATGAGTGTGTGGCTCGGTGCAACATCAACACCATCTACAAATCCGCTGATGATACTACGGTAGTGAGTTGTATAAATAAGGGCGATAAGTCAGTGTACAGGAGGGAGAATGAAAACTTGGCCGAATGGTGCACCAACAACAACCAGTGGCACCAAGACTAAGGAGTTAATTGTTGACTCCAGGAAGAAAAAAACTAGATGTGTATGAGGGATCAGAGCTGAAGAGGGTGAGCAAATTTAAGTTCTTGGAAGTTACTATCTCACAGGATTTTTCCTGGAACCAACACACTAATAGCATCATGACGAAAGCACGTTAGCACCTTTATTTCCTCAGGAGTTCGTGGAGGTTTGGAATGACATCGGCAACCCTGGCAAATTTCTAAAAATGTGTGGTGGAAAGTGTTCTGACCAGGTCCATCATAGTCTGGTATGGGGACACCAATACTCCTGAGCATAAAGCCCTGCAAAAGGTAGTGGACTCAGCCCAGAACATCACAAGCAAAACCCTCCCCACCGTTGAGAACATCTACGGGGAACGCTGCCATCAGAGAGCAGTAGCAATCATTAAGGATCCACACCACCCGGCACATGCTCTATTCTTGCTGCTACCTTCAGGAAAGAGGTACAGGTACTACAAGACTCGCACCACCAGGTTCAGGAACAGCTGTTACCCCTTCACCATCAGACTCCTGAACAGCAAACTCAGTCAGGTACACATGTAAGGACTCTTACTTTTGTACTTTATTGATTTTTTTCTCTCTATTGTACAAAAAGTTTGTTTACATTTCTTTATTTGCTGACATGAGTATGATGTGTACAGTTTATTTGCACTTCCAATAAGTGGGAGAGGGGGTGGGGGGGGGAGAGGGGGTGGGGGGGGAGAGGGGGTGGGGGGGGAGAGGGGGTGGGGGGGGAGAGGGGGTGGGGGGGCGGGTTGCTGTTGTGGCCATCCACAGGAAAATAAATCTCAGGTTTGTACTTTAACAATAAATCTGAATCTGTGGATCAGAGGTGGTATCATGTACCTAGTGTCTAAACAAATACAACAAAACAGGGAAGTCAAACAAGGAATCCAAGTCATCACACAACAATGTATCACCATATGATTCCAAGAAGCTCAGTTGGTGAGGGACTTTCCTTTCAAAGGTAAGGCAACAAACTGATAGATAGTCTGAATGAATTGCAATGTCAGATGTCCAATGTCTGCATTTTTTATACCTCCTGAGAATTTTACCTGCTCTCTTTTGAAGAGCTGCAGCAAGATTGGCTATCAGGGACGCTGAGGTAATCTGTTCCAGAATGCAATGACCAATTGCTCCATTGTATCACAGTGTGGTATGGTTGCTACAGAGAAATGGATTGGAGGTCAATCCATAAGATCATAAGAGTGGCAGAGAGCATCACTGGAGACTCCCTTCCCGCACCCTACCCTCCCCACCATTGACGTGATCTACCGGAATCGGGATCGTTGTCTGAAGAGGACACCCAAAATCAGTGAGGACCCCTTCCACCCCATGCCAATGTTCCAATTGGAAGAAGGATAGATACTGCTGAGATATCAGCTGTTCTGACCCTTTACAATATACAATCACATCTGCAAGTGTCCATTAGAATATTAAACAATAAAAAATGCAGATGCAGGAATCTGAAATAAAAACTGAAAATTGTGAGAGAATTCAGCATATTGGGCAGTGTCTGAAAAGACGACAGTTTTGATGCCAGATCTCAGACTGGAAACATTGTATTTTTTCTCTTTCCACAATATTGCATGACTCATTAATGTTTCAACATTATTAATTTTAATTCCATTCAGAATGTAGTCAAAATATTTTATCCATTGGTTTAAAAGTCTCTCATCTCCACTTGTCAGTATTTCTGTGATGAAAATAAGGCTAATTTCTGGAGATTAATCTGCAAAATGTTTTGCTGCCTTTGTATTTGATAATGACCCCATGCTCATTTTGCTGGAAAGTCTTTGATTATTGATGCACAGTAGGTGTTTCTGACAGTCCTTCCCTAATGGTTATACAGTATGAACAATGAGAGCATCATCCAAACTTAAAAATTTCACCTTAAAAATCAGAGATCATCCGACACAAAGCATGTAAAATTCTTACCTTGATGAAATCTCAACATCACCACCATCCTCCTGGTCCATCTGCTGTCAGCTGGCTCTGTAAACACTTTAAACGGCTTGTTACAGGAGCCAACGGTGGATTAAACTTTTAAATGATAATTTGTTATTAAAGTATTGTGACTTGCTTTTAACAGTATCCACTGGTCAGCAGTAAGTGACAGATTTGGGGTCATCTTATACAAAGGGTATCGCTCAAAGAAACATTTTAGGTGGAAATTCCTGGGTCATCCTCTACAGTGTTGTCCTATACAATGGCATCTACAGTAAATGTGTTTTACCTTCAATGTCAGCGATGGCTCAGCTGTGGGCAGCACTGAGTTAGAAATCAGTGTTCAGTTCTTCAGAAACTGAAGCATAGTCATTTGGTGTAAAATCGATTAAATGAAATTGATACCATTATTCTGTATGTCAGTCAACATCTGTGCAGAGAGAAACCGTTAATGTTTCATTGTTTTTATTAAAATGTTCTGATGAAAAGCTATCAACTTAAAACATCAACTTTTTCTCTCCCCCTGAGATGCTGTCAGGTCTGATCAATATTTGCAGCATTTTTTAGCTTGCCACTGTAAATTGATATGAGTTTTGAGGTGATTCATAGAATCTGAGGGGCAGTGGTGGTGCTGAGTTGATGAGTGTGTGGAGAATAAAATGAGATGAATGTAGGACATGAATTAAGCAGGAAAGTCTGCAGATGCTGTAATTGTGGTGCAATACACAAATGTGTTGGAGAACCCTGTCTCCTTCCCTCTAGTTCTCTCTCTCTCACATTCCTTTTCCCTTTGTCTCCATTCACAGAGCCAATAGACAATAGGAGCTGGAGTAGGCCCTTCGGCCCGTCGAGCCAGCACCGCCATTTTACAGATCATGGCTGATCACTACCATCAGTACCCCTTTCCAGCCTTATCCCCATAACCCTTAACTCCTTTGCCCACTAGAGTTTTATCTAACTTTCTTTTGAACATAATCAGTGAATCTGCCTCTACCAGAGCATTCCACAGATTCACACTTCTCTGGGTAAAAAAATGTTTTCTCATCTCTGTCCTAAAGGGCCTACCCTGTATTCTTAAACTATGCCCTCTAGTCCTCGTCTCCCCCATCATTGGGAACAAGTAATCCGACTTCACTCTGTCTATCCCCCTGATAATTTTGTATACCTCAATCATGTCCCCCCTCATCCTTCTAAACTCCATCGGATACAAGTCCAGTTTTTCTAGCCTTTCAGCATATGTCAACCCCGCCATCCCTGGAACTAACCTTGTAAATCTGCGCTGCACACCCTCTATAGCTAGTATGTCCTTCCTCAAAATTGGAGAACAGAACTGGACGCAATACTCCAGGTGGGGTCTCACCAGGGCCCTGTACAACTGCAGAAGGGCGTCTCTGTTCCTATACTCCAATCCCCTCTTTATGAAAGCCAACATGCTATTAGCCTTCTTCACAGCTTTCTGAACCTGCATGCTAGTCTTCAGTGACCGGTGAACAAGTACTCCCAGATCCATTTGCTCTTCCCCACTCCCTAGCTTGTCTCCATTTAAATAATACTCAGCTTTCCTATTATTGCCCCCAAAATGGATAACCTCACATTTGCTTACATTGAACGTCATCTTCCATTCAGCAGCCCATTCCCCCAACCTGTCCAAGTCCCTCTGCATTTTCCTGACATCCTCCTCACACCCCACACCGCCACCCAGTTTCGTATCATCTGCAAATTTGCTCAAGTTATTAATAATCCCCTCATCCAAATCATTTACATAAATTACAAACAACTGAGGACCCAATACCGATCCCTGCGGCACTCCACTCATCACATCCTGCCATCCTGAAAAAGACCCGCTTACCCCAACCCTTTGTTTCCTATTTCTTAACCAATTTCCTATCCATGTCAGCACCTTACCTCCAATACCATGCTCCCTGATCTTGCCCACTAGTCTCCCATGCGGTACCTTATCAAAGGCCTTCTGGAAGTCCAAATACACCACATCCACAGGCTCTCCCAAGTCCACCCTCTTTGTCACATCCTCGAAAAATTCCAGAAGGTTAGTCAAGCATGACTTACCCTTAAGGAATCCATGCTGACTAGCCCTTATACTATTATTTCTGCCAAAATCAATTCTCACCTTTCCTCTTCTCATATCCAATTAACACCTTTTAACTTTTAGTCCTTCCCCTCCCGTAATCTAGACTTTCATTAAGATGCCTACCTGCTTTTGCTTAACCCTTGAAGAAAGGCTCAGGCCCAAAACATGGGTAATATGGACGGCGCAAGACCGTCTGAGTTTCTCCAGCATTTTGGTGTGATTTTACTACAATCTCAGATTCTGTAGATTTTGTGTTTCACAATCTCAACAGGTCACATGGTCTCTATAGGAAGCAAAGGGATATAACCAAAGTTTCGGACTGGAGCCCTTTGTCAAGGTATGAAAATAAAGTATGCAGATGTTTGAATAAAAAGGTAGGAAGAGGAGGGTAGGCGCAAGGGGAGGAGGACAGGTTAGCAGGCCAGAGGAGAAAGGTGGATAAGAATGGGAGGGCAGAAGAGAAAAATGCTAAGTAGTAATGGCGGAGGAGGGGTAGCTCTCTGAGTGAAGAGGGAAATGGTGGGGAGCTGGAGAAAAGGATAGAGGGAGTAATGGACAGGCAGTGTCAACCACCTGGTGGCGTAACTGTTCAGAGAACACACTATCTTCCAATCAAGGTGAAAAACTCACCCCAAGCCATCAAGGTGACTCTTGCATATTGACCCACCTAAATCACCAGGTGCTGCAGTTTAGGCAGCCCACCCAGACTCAGCCCTCACTGACTTTCACCCAATTGGCCCAGGTGAATCACCTCAGCTGACTCCTGCTGATGAGCCTCTGCACTTGGCTTCGAGCCATTGGCCACAGCAGCCAATGGGGCCCAGACTGCCCCGAGTGATTGCCCCCCCCCCTTCCAGTACTGCCTGCAGAACTATAAAGGACCATATGCTCTTTGGATTCCTCGTGGCTCAGAAGCAGCACCTCTCACACTATGTTAGGGTGAGTCTTGAGGTCAGGCAGCAAGAATCGTGTCTGTACCAGTCAAGGAGTGGGGTCACGTAGTATCACCTTGATCCTGACTGTTGAATGTGCATGTCCATGTAATTTCCCCCAGTCCTCTGTTGGTTCCTCCCTCATTATGCAAAGTGTATATTTACCCCTTGCACATTGTGTGTGTGTGAGTGATGAGGTTCACCTAGCATATTGACCCTGTTGTCCCGTTTGCAGCCATGAAATAAACGTGTGCTTTGTTCCTTGACCTTGGTCTAGTTCTTAACCTGTGGGACCCACACGAACCCGAACAACATTTGGCGCTGCGAACAGGATCTCAAGGGTTTTGGCCAATCATAGATCAGAGGGATGTTTTGGAACAGGGGAAAGACAGTATTGGCCCCAAGGAAAGAATTCCCAGATGGGCCGACAATAGTGAGGGATTTGGAAGTCTGGCCAGCATGCTGGCCGACTTTGGTAAGCCCATGGATTGGTCCGAGCAGCTAGACCCTCATGGCAAGTGAATGGGCCACCACGTGGTAGCCCTCCTTAAAGAATTGGGGTTTCCCAAGGCAAGGGGCAGTCAGAGGGATGCCTACTGGCTGCTGGCGTCACTGCTGAGATGCCAGGTAGGGATCACCAATCAGCTGGTGGAAAAGCTGCAAACCGTCTCTGACCAAAAGGACAGGGAAACAGAAGCCCTGTGATGGACCTGCAGCCCAAGGCAGACCGAACAACCTGGAGACCAGAGGCACCGAGGTCGCTTGCCAACTAGTGCAGCTCCAGCAGGTTCAGGCAGCCCATCGGTCTGGCTGGCAGCCTGACCCAATTAAAATTAGAGCCTTGGTCTGATGGGGTGAGTCGCCAGACGCTTGGCTGGAGGATGGGGACATCTGGAAGGGAGTGATGAGGACAGGATGCCCGGGGAGCCAGGGTCCCGCCACAACTGTCCCATTCCCCCCACTGCTGAGCCCTCACAAGCCCAACCCATCTCCATGTGGTCCTAGGTCCTCCGCGGAGGAGAGGGGTCAATGAGGAGGGGGCAGCCAGGGCGGGCACCAGGGGACCCAGAGAGACCACCGAGACATGGGATTTCTTCCCTAAGGAGCTCACCCAGCTGGTGGACCGACACCGCCAGCAGCCAGGTGAGCACCTTGCTGCTTGGTTCCTCAGACTGTGGGATGAGGGGGGCTCTAATACTGCCCTCTCCCATCAGAAGGCCACTGCCCTGGGGAACATCTCCAAGTCTCAGGACATTAATAACATTCTGCAAGAACCACAGGAGGAGATCCGCAGTGAGTCATCCCTGTGGAACACATGGTCACAGCCATACAGACCTGGTTTCCCACCCGACTGGAATGGAACCTCCATGGGAGACCACATTGGGGCACAGTAGGTGAGGGCACCCGAGTCATCAGGGAGTGGGCACTGATCAATGGCATCTATGAAGGGCCACCGACCAAGGTTTAATTGAGAACACGAGGTTGACCAGCGCACTCGTGGGACACCTCATAACTACTGCAGCCCCTGACCCTGTCAATCATTCCACCGCTAATTGGTGGCCATTTGTTGTGCTTGTCAAATTATACACATCTCGTCATTACCCCATTAGACTTAGTTATCACTTAGTTATCATATGTTATCGGCATGCAGTGTCTTCCAAAGGGGTAGATTGTAATGGAGAGGCAGCATTCACCACCTGGTGGCGCTGTTCCACTCCTGTTCACAGAACATACTACCTGCCAATCAAGGTCAAAGACTCACCCCAAGCCATCAAGGTGACTCTTGCATATTGACCCACCTAAATCACCAGGTGCTGCAGTTTAGGCAGCCCACCCAGACTCAGCCCTGACCTTCACCCAATTGGCCCAGCTGAATCACCTCAGCTGACTCCTGCTAAGCCTCTGCACTTTACTTTGAGCCATTGGCCATAGCAGCCAATGGGGCCCAGACTGCCCTGAGTGATTAGCCCCCCAGTACTGCCTGCAGAACTATAAAGGACCATGTGTCTCTTTGATCTGGTTCTTTGGACTTCTCATGGCATGTAAGTAGTACTTCTCACACTGGGTTGGAGTGAATCTTGAGGTCAGGCAGCAAGAACCATGTCTGTACCGGTCAAGGGGTGGGGTCACATAGTATCAACTTGATCCTGATTGTTGAATGTGTATGTTCATGTAATTTCCCCCAGTCTCTGTTGGTTCCTCCCTCATTATCCGAAGTGTATATTTACCCACGAAAATGCTGGGGAAACTAAAACGAGAGGACACAGTCTCAAGATTCGGGGGAGTAGATTTAGGACAGAGATAAGGAAAATAGTTTTTCCCAGAGAGTAGTGAATGTTTGGAATTCTCTAACCAGGGAAGTGGTTGAGGCTGCCTCATTAAACATATTTTAAATTTGGTTAGATAAATTTTTACATGATAGTGGAATTAGGGGATATGGGGAGAAGGCAGGTAGGTGGAGTTAGGTGATAAATTAGATCAGCCATGATCGTATTGAATGGCGGAGCAGGCTCGATGGCCCATTTTTGGCCTACTCCTGTTCCTACTTCCTATGTTCCTATGTTCCCTTGCTATTGTTTGTATGTGTGTAGAGATTTGCCTAACATATTGACCCTGTTGTCCCATTTGTATCCCTGAAATAAATGTGTACTTGGTACCTCAACTTTGATTGCTTCTTAAACTGTGGGACCCACAAGAACCCGAACAATAGAGGGTTAGGAAAGAGAGACTGAGGAAGAGGAGCTTAGCAGAAGCCGAAGTAGTTGATATTCACACCATCTGGTTGGAGAGTGCCCAGATGGAATATTTGCATGTGGCTTCAGTTTAGAAGTGTATGAGGCCATGGACACTCATGTCACTATGGGAATGGGGTGTGGAATTGAAAGGGCTAGCCACTGGGAGGAACCAGTTATTGCAGCAGACAGTGCAAAGGTCTGTGCCCAGTCTTTGCGATGTAGAGGCCACAGTGGGAGTACTGGATGCAGTGGATGACCCCTGCAGATGCACAAATGAAATGTTGCTTCACTTTGAAGGACTATTTGAAGCCTGGAATAGTGGTCAGGGAGGAGGTGTGGGAGTAAGTGTAGCAGGTCCTGTGGTCACAGGGGTAGGTACCAAGGGAGGTGGGGGGGAATTAGTGGGAAGGGATGTGGATGAGGGAGTGACTGAGGCAGCAGTCTGTGGAAAGCAGAAAGGGGATATGTCTGGAGGTGAGATCACGTTGTAGGGGACGGAAATTGTGGAGTATATTATGTTGGGTGTGGAGGCTGGTGGGGTGGTAGGTGAGGACAAGAGGAATCCTGTCCTTGTAGTGTCTAGGAGCGGAGGGGGCCAGGGTAGATTTAAATTAAATTTAGACATACAGCATGTTAACAGGCCAATTCAGCACACGAGTCCATGCTGTCCAAATTACACCCCATTAGCCTACACCCCTTGGTGCATTTTGAGCACTGGGAGGAAACCGAAGCCCCTGAAAAAACCCATACAGACATAAGGAGAACGGGCAAACTCTACCGACAGCGCAGGACTCGAACCCCAGCATTGTAAAGGCGTTGCGCTAACCACTACATCAACCATGCCACGTGGGGAAATAGAGGAGAGGCAGGTAAGGGATGATTTGATCACAATAGAGAAGTTACATTTTTTAATTAGGAGGACCTCTCAGATGTTCTTGAATGGAAGACCTCATCCTTGGAGCAGATGTGATGGAGTTAGAGGAATAGAATCCTTACAGGGACAGGCTGTGATGACGTGTAGTAGAGGCAGTTGTGAGAGTTGGTAGGTTTGTAGAAGATGTCTGGAGAGAGTTTGACTCCTGAGATGGAGAAATGGAGATTGAGAAAGAAGAGGTTGTTGCCAGAGATGGACTGTGAATTTTTTAATTTAAATTTTTACGTTTATTTACAGCATGGTAGAAGCCAATTCCAGCCACTTAAACCTGTTCTGCCCAATTTCACCCAAATTAACATACAAGGAATGTGGGAGGAAACCGGAACACCCAGAACATGCAAACTCCTTACAGACAGTGCCAGATTTGAACTCGAGTCGCTGAGGCTTTGAAATTGGGGGAAAGTTCACAGCAAAGTGGATAAAGTTGACGAGTTCATTATGGGTGAATGAAGCAGCATCAATGTAGTGGAGAAAGAGTTGAGGAACTTTATTTGTGTAGGCTTTTACCATGGATTACTCCACATAGCCAAAGTTTGTATCATGGATTGCTCCACATAGCCAAAGTTTGTACCATGGATTGCTCCTCATAGCCAACAAAAAGGCAGGCATAGATAGGACCTATGTTTGACTTGGAGAAAGTGGGATATAGGATTAAGTGGAAAATGTTGGGAGTTGGAGAACTATAGCTTAATTGAGTGACAGAAGTCACAGTGGAGAAACAGAATGTGTATTTTCTACAGCAACTTTTCATCACATTTGGATGTTCAAAATAATTCCCAGCAAGCGAAAGGCATTGCCCTGTAGAAAAGATAATGAGGGGGAAGACTAGTACAGATTGAGTTTCAATTTCTATCGCACATAGAGAGCAGGATAGAAAGAAATTGAAGAATTTTAGATTCTTTACACTTTCCAATGTCGAGTAAACAGTGGCAATTTGGATCAGAAAATTTCAAAAATTGACTAAGATTGATGAGGTCATTTGAAATCAGGTCTGGTCCCGTTTTAGGGATTACTCCAAGTAAAACATAATTGTGAAATTTTGGCTCAAAGTCCATAGTAGGTTATATCCAATCTTGATAAAATGAACAACAATCTAACAAATATATATTAATAAATACATTTATTTTTAATCTGCCTCATTGACATTCCTTGTTTTCGATGATGACACAGTGGTTCATTTAACCTATTAGGATTATGAAGCAAACTCTAAGATCTGCTTCTGGGAGAAGCAGTGTTTGGAGTGTAACAAGACAAGAAATGGAGACAAGAAATGGAAACTATAACATTACTTTAGTGTTATGGCACAGATATCAGGTCAGAACATTGTAAATTCTTTATTCTCTTACTTGGAACTAAAAACAATTACACCAGCCTGATCACTTTCCCCTAACTTATAATTTAAGGTTGAATGAGATTCAAAGAAAGAGATCTGACCCAAATCCTTGGAATTTTGGATTAAAATTATGTGAAGTTTTCCATGCTCATTATTAAAGGAAACCCAGCAACAATTTCCAACCTATGCACATACTACTGTAGGCAGGAATCTGCTGTTAGTAATTCCTTGCTCCTTTGCAGTGTGGATTATTTTCGGACGATTTTCATTATTTTCTTCAGTGACAAGAGAACCTCAGGTATTTGGGAATTATTCTTGGTCTCTGAAAAAGACACACTTTGCTGGAAAGTGGCATTCTGACTGTAATTAACATGTTATTAACATATTTTAAAATAATGATTTGAACACTTTGTGAAATTTCAGTTTTTCCTTGAAATCTTTACTTTGTGCTCTTTAGGATATTTAATTAAAATTGTGCTTCTAACATCCTGGTTCACTGACTATATGGGCATTCTTTGGTGAAACTGTTCTCAGTCTTCTTGATGACCACTATGAACACCAGGGATCATTTTCTAATTGATGTCCTACGAAAACCAATATTAGTAGAGTAAAACCAAACCACAGAGATAGGATGGTCTCTGTGGGCCACTTGCTTGAGATCAGTGGATATGGCCGTTAGTTCATTTGTCCCTTAAAATCCAGCCAATAGTTGACAATTCAACCAATGACTTTTCCAAATTATTCTCGGCCTTTAGCCTGGGAGAAAGAACCAGATAAATTCTAGGATGTGAAAGTAAACCAATGTGTCAACAAACCTTTTGGAATCATTGACTTTAGCAACTTTTG
This sequence comes from Narcine bancroftii, assembly GCF_036971445.1. NCBI lineage: Eukaryota > Metazoa > Chordata > Chondrichthyes > Torpediniformes > Narcinidae > Narcine > Narcine bancroftii. Next base: position 11,319,942 of record NC_091481.1, read on the forward strand.
AGAAATGCAAAGTTCAGTGCATTTAGGAATTAAGATGCAGAATTCAATGCCAAGTTGGCATAGGGCCTGGCAATTTGTTGGAACAGTTTTTAACCTCAGATGTCTGACTGAATGAGTTATTAGTTCATCGGGTGTAATTGGTAGTTTGTGGGCTCAATCCAAAAGACCGACTGATTTTAGAAATTTGAAAAATTTAAAAAAAAGACAAGAAATTCAAGAAATTCCCATAGCTCAGGGAGGATCTGCAGGAAGAGAGAGAAGCAGTTACCGTTTCCGGTCGATGACATTTAATCAGAACTGTAAATATGAGAAGACAGACATGTATTCAATTAAAGAGAGGAGCAGTGGAAGGAACATAGGTGAGAGATGAAAATAAGACCAGTCAAGTTGCAAGTATTGTTGATACTGTCTAAAGGATGGTGATGATGACACTTGGTAAAACTGGATGCAGCGACAAGTAGCTGACCAAACAGAGTAAAACCTCCAGCATCTGGCACCTATAGGAATTGGCAGATACCAGATAAGTGAATTTTCCAGTTGCCTGAGATCGTGTGTTGTGCTATTAGCAAACTAACCGCTGGTGGTGGGGGGGAGGGGGGGGTGCCAATGTTAAACTTTTGTATTTCTGTTTATTTTCCTTGACTTTTTGCCGGTTGCTTGAGGCTGCTGGTGGTTTGAGATTGCCAGTTGCTTAAATTTGGATATTGGGGATTTTACTGTAGTTGGATTGATTAAACATGATATTATTCTCCACATCTGAGCTGTCAGAGAGGGGCATCGCTCAATGGCAGTGCCAAATAGAAATCTGGGCACATTTATTGTTGGAAACTATTTGCAACTTTGCAATGAATTTGCAGTAGCAAGAATATGCTAACCAAAAGGAAATAAAATACACTGCAGATATTGGAATTCTGAAATAAATCAGAAATGCAGGAATCACACAGCATACCAGGCAGCAGCTATAGAAAGAGAAATAGTTAATGTCTCATCAGAATGTCCTAGGTCTAATCCTGTGCTGATCAGATAGACTACGACATGCCTGATTGGATAAAACCTGTTGTCTAGAGACCATATTAAATAAGATCTGAGGGGCAAGTTTTTCCACACAGAGAATGGGATGAGCAGCCATGGGAAGTGGTAGAGGCAGATACAACTTTTATAAGTCATTTGGACAGTACTTGGAGAGGAAGGGAGAAGATGGATTTGAACCAAATGTAAATGGGGTTTACATAGAGTGATGTCACTATTAGCATGGGCAAGTTAGGCTGAATGGCCCTGTATGATTCTGCAGTTCTTTTTACACAGCCACTCTGTTCTGGTATATTTGCTGTGTAAAAAGCACTGACGCGGAATGGGGGTGGGGGGTCATTCTGGTCCTGGCTTTTTCTCAGCAGCAGACATAGTAAGAACCCCAGAATGCTGGCTGTGTAAAAGGCAAATTGGGCATTCTGGAACCAAATTGGGTAAGGAATATAACATTTTGATGCCACGCAATGTGTGCAATGTTTCAGTGCAAAATTTGAATATTTTAAAGCAACAGTCAGGATTTGGCATCTAATGGTCACAATGTCTGCGAATGGGGGGGGGGGGGGGGGGGGAAATAAAGAGATCCACAAGCTCCTCACCCTCAGTTGAGAACAAAATTAGTTACCATATACGTAAAAGGATGGCCTGATATTGGAGAGGCTTGCTCAAAAAACTCAATGACATGCCATTATGGTTCATACAACTATCACTTGATCTTAGCCACTCCTTCAATAGTGAAACAGTGTCACTAAATTTAACGGGGAAGCACGTGGGGATTTACTTTGCTGTTTTTCTCGGCTCAATGGGGCTCATTAGCAAAGCAGCAAAAGGCAGTGGTAATTTAGAACTTGGCCTAATCTTCCGCTGTCGTTTGTTTTTATCCCCCTCCAAGTTTCCGTAGAAGGAGCATCATAGAACAGACACGACTTCTGTTAAAGCTAATTAACAATGGTTATAAGGTTAATCCCTCCTCACTCAGGAACCTAATGCAGAAAAATTAAGAGTTCAAGTTAATATATGCTGTCAGCATTTATTACTGTGATGAGTGCTGAATCCCTTCTGATATTTGATCTGAGAGGGTGCTGCCCATTGCTGCTCTGTGAACCCATTCAATGGGGATTAGCAAAGTACTTAATGAGAACAGACTGCATTCAGTGGATGCAGTTCCAACCTTTGACCTAAAATGGATTAACAGTCTCAGTGAAGATTATCCAGGGTTCATTTCCTCAGTTCCCAAACCTAAATTGGATTAATTGCATTTTACACAAATGACAGCAAATTTAACTGAGTGCCCTGAGAGGGTGAGATCACTCAGACAGACAAATAGCCTGGGAAGTAGTTCACAGACATGTCTCAACTCTAAAATGCAAAACTCTGAAGGAGAATCCCTGGTGGCAGTACTTCTTAACCATGAACTTATTTCTTCTTCGAAACCCAGTTCCTCAGCTAACCATAAACATAACCTTTCGCCATGCATACACATTCACCGTTGTAGCAGTATTAGACTCAGGAGGTAGCTTGAACTGGGCCTTGACTCACAATATCCCAAAGCCTAGTATTCTATCCCATTCAGAGTAATGCAGAGTACGAAACACAATCTGGATTCCTATCTTTGGCTGCACCTCCAAAACAACTTCATCTCTTTTAGTTCTGAGCCTAGCAATTCTTGATCTTTTAGTTGGAGGTATTGCATGTCTTCATTTGTGCAGGTTCACATCCTCATAAACATTTCCACGTAAGAGGTAAATAAGAGGCAGGGAAAGCATAGCACAGATTAGCAACTGTCCCAATGCCAGACTCACAATTCGATTGTGTCACTGTTGATACTCAGCTGGTCGATTTGCCTGCAGATCTTCACAAATTCAGCTTGTGTTGCTGGATCTGGGAGGGCATTATTGTCCATGACCTCTGGTGTGGGGAAAGCCTGAATCTGGGAAAGACTTGCTTCAGAGGAGTTCCTGAAATATTTATGCTCAGAGTTAATGGTTGGGATGCTCTGCTTATCTGGCATGGAGCAAAGTGCCAGCGAAGATCCTCCCTGTGACGTTCTGCAGACTGAACTTGCAGAACTGTCCTCCCATCTATCAACAGCCAAGGCTGGGATAACATTGAGCTTCCTAAATGCGCTGGGGATTCCCCTGCCAACTTCTGGTCTCTCCATCCCAGCACAAGATGATGTCCGGTATAGCCCTCTATCTGCTGCCTTTTCTTTGAAGACTTCACTACTGCTTGGCAGAGACCTGTTCTCGCAGAGGGATATATTGCTGGAACTGTGCAGCCTTGACCAATGGAAGAGGCCTTCAGGAATGAGGGCTTCACTGAAAAGAGCTTCATCTATACTACGCCTTAAATTAATTGGAGAAGGGGGTCTTAGGTCAACAGTGGAGTCGCTGTCCACCTGAACACTGATGAAGGAGCAAGTCCTGGAGGATCCACCACACCTTAAATGGAAGTCCAGATTTTTAACCTCACTGCTATGATAGATCAGGTTGATCTCCTCACCACTGCTTAGCTGGTTGTCAGACATGGCGTAGAGTGGCAGGCATTCGGATTCACTTTGAACCATCGCATCACAGCTCAGCGGTTTTACTTGTTGGGACGTAGACCACGGATAGGTGTTGGCAAATATGGGGGCTTTCATGGAAGCAAGAGTTGGAGAAAGGCAGAACAGTTTGCTGCAACAGGTATCATTTGTCTTTTCATAGATGCAAAACAAAGGATAGACACCAATAAGGGACATGGTGAACGACATCCCCACCTCACACAGACTGGTGCCAAACTGGAAAATCCACCAAGGCCATGGCTGGAAAACATTATCTCCAGCCAAGCCCAGCCCATACAGAACAGCATACAATTGAAATGCAGCACAACACAAGCCAAACACTGTTGTCCACATGGCTAACCTGGCCATCCTTGCCCAGTGCTCCATGTCTTCAAAGGGCTGGATGTCGAAGGCTTCTGTGGAGTGTGTCGAGGACTTCACATTGTAAACGTGCATGTTAACTATATGGGTGTGACAGTATATGATGAAAAACAAAATGGATAAAATGGTCACCAAAACCACAAAGATTCCATGTGATACAAAGAGAAGGAAGGGAGTCTGCTTTAGCAGTGCAATGACCAGGATTATGCCCACACTAAGTGTAAAGTGGAATAAAACCAGACCAATTAGCAGGCATGATCGCTGGAATCGTGATACCACAACTTGCATGCCAGGTCTCAGTGACAGAACCAAGATTATGACTCCAAAAGCAGAAGTAAGGCAAGGAAAGACCAAGTCATAAAGGAGCAAGGCAACTGTTGCGGGTAATTTGTCCTGGTAACAGTAGGCATCATAAAGGAAAGTGAAAGTCCTAGTTGAGCTTGTCAGAAGAAGCAATCCATTGAGAACCATAAAATAGCCGAAGCCTGAAGGAGATCTGAGGGGAAGCCAGAGGATACCGAGTGCAGATATGACTCCTGCAAAGCCAAATGCTGACCCGAGTCCATAAACATGGAGGTCCCAAGCCAAGCCCCATTCAGCTAATGCTGTGTTCCAATCTGTGTGGAGGATTACAAACAATGGAGGGATGACTAAGAAATGAGGGTTCAGAGAAGTTTCTTGGGTTCCTTCAGGGTAAATGAAGTTCCAATCTTTGCATGAACTGCAGTTTCCTTTTGAACTGTGGCTGGATACAGTGGATGTCATAGGAATACTCGAAGAATTTTCTTTTCCAATAATAGTATCTAGGAGAAATAGAGAAAATTATATGTAAAAATGTACAAATACCTCAATATTTTATCTACTAATAAATTGTCGTGTACATCCATTGAAAAGAAATCAGAATCAAAATCAGGATTTATCATAAACAAGTCATGAAATTTGGTGTTTTGCGGCAGAATCACAGGGCAAACATCTTATGAGGTTACTATGTGTGTGTGTGTGTGTGTGTGTATATATATATATATATATATATAAAAATAACAATATCAGTGTATGAACAGTAAGGCCATGTCTTTGGTTCATTGATTATTCAGGAATCTGATGGCAGCAGAGAAGAAGCTGTCCTTGTGCTGCTGAGTGCTCGTCTTTAGACTCTTGTACCTCTTCCCTGATGGTAGCAGAGGGAGGGGGGAGGGTCTTTGTGGATAGAGACTTTTTTTAAGACACCGCCTCATGTAGATGTCCTCAATGGAGTGAGGTCTGAAGCCTGTGATGTCACAAGCTAAGTTAACAACCCTCTGGAGATTATTCCTGTCCTAAGAGTTGGCGCCTCCATACCAGGCACCTCAGATGCCTCACAAAGTATAGCTGCTGGTGAGCCTTCTTTATGATTGCATCCACATGGAGGCTCCAGGAATGATCCTCAGAGATGTTAACATCCAAAAATTTGAAGTTCTTGACCCTTTCCACTACTGAGCCCTCGATGAGGATTGGGTTGTGTTCCCCTGACTCCCTTCTGAAGTTCACAATCATCTCCTTGGCTTTGCTATCGTTGAGCGCACGGTTGTTGTCGTTACACGATAGCTGATCTATCTCCCTCCTGAACACTTCGTCATTGCCATTTGTGATTCTGCCAACAAATGTGGTGTCATCGGCAAACTTGTAGATGGTATTGGAATTGTGCCTGGCCCCACAGTCATGGGTGTATTGTTACAAACCATGTGTAACGAGCAGCAATAGACAATGAACCAGACAGTGTTTAATTTTAAACTATTAATTTCATTTCTTACTCTTAAGCTATAGTCTTGACTCTTAAACTATCCTTAACACTAAATCTATCACCAGTTAGTCTTTTAAATTCAGTATTGAATTTGAAATTTGATGTCCAGAATTAATGTTGAAATCATGGGAAGACTGGAGTAGTGGCTGCTACAGACTCTCAAATTCTTCTGCGTTGGCTTTGAAGAAATGTCTATCCATACAAGCTGTGGTTATTACACTCCTGGACCTTTTGTAGGCAAGACTTGAACTTGCTTCCACGAAGCTTCCAAAACCCTGGCACCGGTCTCTTAAGTAACTTCACTGCTAGTCACACTTAAAATAAAGCAGTCTATCTAAGTGACACCCACTGTTAGTTCCAATCAAAATGAAGCATTTTGGTTCCCAAAAAGACTCTCCTGGCGCAGGTCAATCCACCTAAAAGGCCCACAAAAAATGGCTGGCCTCAAGAGCCGCCTAAATTAGCTGCTTTCTCATCAGTCTGAATGGTTCTCCATTGAAAAATCACAGTGTCTTTACAAATGTATTGAATTCTGGAACAGACTGTGACAAGGCTTCCTTCAGTTCTTACAATGTATCGAATTATCACTGGGCTGTGGCTTGTGTTATGCTTGTGTATAATGAGTAGGGCAGTGGGCTAAGCACGCATTTTTGGGGTGTGTCTAATGTTGATAATCAGTGAAAACGAGATATTGTTTCCAATTCAAGGTCCATTTCCAGAGTGAGGTACAGAGGCCTAGAGTTTGTAGCTTCTTGACCAGCACTGAGGAAATAATGGTATTGAAGGCTGAGCTGTAGTCAATGAAGAGCAGCCATATGTATGAATTGCTGTTTTCAAGGTGATTCGGAGCTGAGTGGAGAGCCAGCGATATTGCATTTGCCATGGAGCAATTGTGATGATAAGCAAATTGCAGTGGGTCCAGATTTTTGCTTAGGTACGTGTTAATTCTGGCCATGACCAGCCTCTCAAAGCGTTTAATCACTGAGACAGCCCACACTACTCATCTTGGGTACTGGGATGATTGATGCCCTTTTGAAGCTGGTGGAAACCTCTGACTGCAGCAATGGGAGGTTGAAAATGTATGAATTATGTCATGTTTAACTTTGGAGAAAATTCAGAGTCGGTCATTGACGCTTCTTTTAAATTTGAAGAAGTTTGGTGACCATTTATTCAACATTTCCATATAGTTTAAGAATCATAATTTTATACTGGATTCTATCCTAGTTCCTTATGGTAAATTTGGTTTTAACCAGGAAACCCTTTGTTTTCCTACTTTACTCTCAGATTGGACAGCCCGGTCCCTCTTTTTTAAATTTTTTTTTTAAAGAGGGGATTTTGTAATAAAATTTTTTTCTTTTTTTTTGGTTTTACAAGAGGAGAATAAATTTATGGTTAAGTATATTTGTTAAATACTGAAATGTACTTTTCCTTATATACTTGTAAATATATGAATGTAAGGTAACTCTCGTACTATGTTCAATATAAGTCAGTAAACAGATTAGAAGAATAAGAAAATGAATGAATTAAATCATTCTCTTGTATAAAATTCTTACAAATAATATACATTTTTAAAAATAAAAATGCATTCATTGGATGTGGGTAATGCTATCAAAGCCAGTTTTCTTTGGGGCATGAGATAGGAAGTTCCAGACAAGAAATGTGATATATCTCTGGATGATATGTGACTTGAAGCTTTCAGGTGATAATGTTCCAATGTATTTACTGCCATGGGTCTTCTATGGTGTGGACCTGGAGAGAATGGGGAGCGGAGACACATCGCACCTCCACAGGATCCAAGTGCCCAAATCTAATGCTGACAGCTCCGTTCAGTTTTTAAATTCCCTGTTAAAGGAGCCAACGATGATTTTATTTAAAATTTTGCATCAGGGGATCACCCCCCCATTGAGAAGAAGCATAGGAGACAACCTTACAGGACAGTGACTATGACAGCAGATCAGCAAGGGGCTCAGTGCCTGAAGGACCCAAGTAGGCTGCAAGCTGCTGTAAACTCGCAGTCAAAGGACCTGAACAGACATTGGGCTGCTGGAGTCTGGCATGGGAGCCTGGTATCAGAAATAGGATTCCAGAGGGTTCTGAGGGCAAGAAGGGTTCCTGAAGGGCCTCGGGTGCTGAAGGTTTCCTGATTGTATTGGAAGTTTGGATCTGGAGCTCAGGTGTCAATGGATAGAATAGGGGTATGTGTAGCTGCAGAAGCTGAGGGATTGCTGGAGGTGAATCCGCAGACGCTTGGTGACTTTGAAGCAATTCTCTTTTGCTTCTCTTTCTCTTACTGTCAGGAGCACCTGTCAATTCTAATGGCAGCACTTTGCTTATGACAAACTAAAGGAAATGTTGTGAAATATTACATTTTCTGTTTTATTACATGACAATGAAAGAATCTTGAATCGATGAGAAGACATTCTTGAACAAGTTTTGCCAAGTTGTTGTGATGGAGCAAATTTACACAGAAGATGATGTGTAGGACACCAAACAAACCTGGTCTTTTATACTGAATGGCATTGAGCTTTTGAGTGTTGTTTGAGTTGCAATTAACTATGCACTACCAACAACTCTCCGTAACCACCCACTGACTCCAATCCATCAACCCAATTGACCAGATAACTCTGGATCCCATGTAATCTGACCTTCCAGACTAGCCTACCACATGGGCTCTTGTCAAAGCCCTTCTTAAAACCCATTGAGACAACATCTACTGTTCTGCCCTCTTCAAAAAAAAAACAGAAAACTGGAAGATTGGGTAGGTAATGTGTGTCCTTTTTAAAAGGAATGCTGAGATCAATTCAGGAGGTCCATCCTGTTACACTCTTCTTATATTTTGTAGTAACTGCACCATACAACCCAAGGGCTTGCCATGACATTTCAGAGGCAGGTTGAGTCCAGATTAAGTAGAGGTAGCATATTTCCTTCCCTAAACAATAGTAAGTGCACCAGGTGGGTTTGAAAATTGGGATCACAATCACCCTTGGAAGTACTAGGAGTGATAGTACAGATCTATCACCACTAGTTACAGTATCTAGACTGTGCTTATAGCGATTGGCTGAGAGCTTAGCCACGCCTACTGTCTAGGCCTTAAAGGGTTGTGTCCCTAACCAGGTCAAATCATTCCGGACTGGTCGGCCACCTGTGAAGAGGTCCTGTTTTTAGCTAATAAAAGCCTTGGTTTGGATCAACAAGTCTTTGATTCTTTCGACGAGCTCTACACTAGGTTTGATATCAGATTCCTGTTTAATTGAATTTAAATTCCAGTTAGCATGATGGAATTAGAAGATAGATCTTCAATCATCAGTCCAATTTCCAATTCTTAACCATGTTGTCCTTTAAATTCATAACCTCTACTGTTATGTAGAACCAGTTCAGTTCGAGGAGCTGTGTTTCTAACCTTACACTTCAGGAAGTTAGTGAGGAGGACTTCGCAGTGTCAGTTTTGTAATGCTTGTTGGGTAATGCTGGGAGTCTGTTGATTACTCCTGACCTTTGTACACTCATTGCGTAAACTTCCCCAAACAAAATCCTTTAATATTATTTAGTATGTTTATTACACACTTTTGCTGCGAGATGTTGGTGATTTAGATAATCAAACTCCAACCAATCAAGAGATTTGGACATATATTTTTTTGTAAATTTTATTTTTCATTTGCATCAATCCATATCATAAGAATAATAAAACCTATGATGCAAAAAGAATAGATTTATTCTCCCACCCCCCCACCCTCCCCAAAAAAGTAGGAAAAAAAGGAAATCAGGAAAAAGAAAAGCCTGTCTAACAAACATACATCTTTTAACTGATTAATTGCATATTAACATAATAATCTTTAAACCATGAACTAATTAGGTCGGGTTAAGTGAAGGAACGGTGGGGGCGAATGCTGTAGGTAAAATCGTAGCAATTAAATCCTTATAGGGTTTCCAACTCTTATTACATTTTTCTGGTTGGTTTCGTAAATTGTATGTTATTTTCTCTAGCGGTACACAATTTAATAATTCCCTTTGCCATCTATTCAACCCCACAATATCATCTGATTTCCACGTTACAGCTATATATTTTTTCTATTGCTACACTTAAAAACCTCTTCTGATAAAGATCCAACTTCAACTGAAGAATATCTCCCAATAAAAATATTCTGGGATCCTTCAAAATCGGCATCTTCAAAATTTGTCCCAATAAAATACTTGTATCTTTCCAAAACTTATCTACCTCTTCACATTGCCAGACTGCATAGATTTAGACTTTCTTTAAGAAAGTGAGTGCTCTTTTTCAAACACTAATGTGAAATTTTAAAATGGCCTTTGCACTGGCTGGAGTGATTTTGTTTACAGATTGAAGGTAATTGCAAAAGACTAGGACCAAAATGATGAAACTATTTTTGTGGAATATTTTTACATTGTTTTATGCACTGCTTGAAAGTAAGTACAGTAGATTAAATGTAAGCTTTAAACTGGGGATTCAACCTCGTATTCCAAGAAATTGAGGAAATCTCATGCAAGTAGGGTTAATTGTTTTGCTCTTTCAAAAAGTCAGCACAAAGCCTCTTTCTGTGCCATAAAATTGTACAATCGTTACAATATTCCCAGGCACTAGTTTCAAACACATCCACTGTCTCTGCCCAAGGAAGCACTGATAACTGTGGCCTCATCCCTTTCCCCATTACTGATGGCAGAGATGAATGGTGGGATGGAATGGGCAAATGTAATGATTACTGTTCCCTTCTGAATCATTTTACTTCAAAAAATGTTTATAAGCACTATGGCATCCAAGTCAAGTTTATTGTCATCTGATTGTGCAAATACAAATTGACAAAGCAGCATTCTCCAATCCTCAGTGCAAAACATTCCAGGCACACAACCAGACATGACACACATACCGGACAAATACATATGCAGGACAAGTATTTCATCTATACAAATAAATCATCATTTTTTTGCTCATATAAGAGTCTTGAATAGCATATGTCCTAATGCTAAGAAGCGCATTCCATTTTTAAAAAAGTAAATACAAATAAAGCTTTTCAAAGTGGATAACAATGATCTATTCCCAAAACCATATACTGTTTTGCAAATAACATTACATCAAGTCTCACCTTGCCTGGTAAACATCTATATTTCACATATCGCATATCACTCCCACAATCTTTAAGACACTTACCCCAGATGCTTTAACTCCTGTGCCTCTTATTATAGATAATACACTATGAGATGAACATGGAAGCTGACTAATTGCAATCTTGTTTTGTATATTAAAAATGAGTAATTGGTGCCTGTGACCTGCATAATCATTTTACATTGGATGCTTGTGAACTTTAAGCCTTTTGCTAACATTAAAACTAAGGTTTTATTGTTGTAAGGGCTTTATTTACTTTTGTTAACAAATATATTCATGTAATATATTGTGAATGAGATTTTCTGTCAAACTGTGAGCATTGGTCTAAAATAACGTCATCTAAGTCTCACCTCTGATGTCAGCACTTTCCACCGGACATCACTGTTCTAACAGAGCAAAGAAGCTTCATATCAAATCCCCTGGACATTGTTAAACCATGAGAACCTTGTTGGAAATGAATAAGGGATTTGTGGCCTTTCAGAATTTAAAAGACTCAGCGAAATCCTTCCATTTATACAATCAGGAATATGCCCTGGGTTAATAAATCAATTTTTGACTGACTGAACAGAGATACAAATAGTTCCTAAGCAGTGTTCCACTTAGCTGGCTAAGGATATGGCCCTGTATGTGTGCCCTGAAGGTGTCATGTCACTGGGTAAATCACCGACGATTACTGCTAGTGATAAGTCACAAAACCCAACAGATTCAGTTGACAGGCGATTACTCTTAGAATTTTGTAAGATTTCACTACAAAAGCTCAATTTCAAATAACTTATTTTGTTGGCATGTAAAGGATAGCATGAGGCTAGAAAGGAACTAAAGCTATTTCCAGGATTTTGCTTCAGTTTTTCTTTTTGGAACTCTACAGTATTTCAATGATTATCTCATTGAATGGCCGAGCAGGCTTGACAGGCCGAATGGCCTACTCCTGGTCCTATTTCTTATGTTATAGTGCCCTCCATAATATTTGGGAGAAAGGGCTACTTTCTTTCCTTTATTTGCCCCTGTGCTCCACAGTTTAAAATTTGTTATCGAACAAATGTGATTAAAGCACACATTCCAGATTTTATTAAAGAGTATTTGTGTACATTTTAGTTTGATATGTTTACATATACATAGTCCCCCCATTTCAGGGCACCATAGTATTTGGGACATAACTATGGTATTATGGCGGCGCACATCCTCATGGCAAACCGGCCCCGCTTGTATCGCCACTTGGCGGGGCAGCCATGGGGAAATGACATCGTCAGAGGTTTCTCTCGGACTCCAGCATCCCTTCCAGCGCACGCCCTGGGCAGCGATTATGATGTCACGATGGACCAGGTGACTGAGCTCATGCTGCCCTTAAAGGGACGTGCTGAATTTGAATAAAAACAGTCATTAACAACCATCGGTGTGGTAGCAATGATTTCCTTCAGCCCCGACTTCTGGCTCCATCGTCCATGGATGTGGTTCAGGCAGGCAAAGGCACAATTCCACCTCTGCAACATCTCAGCCGACGCCACAATTTTACCACGTCGTGGGTGCGCTGGACCAGGACACGGCGGCGAGGGTGGACAACATCATTCACCGGCCACCAGCAGTGGGCAAGTATACTGCCCTCAAAAATCTACTCCTGGGAGGAGTCATGTGATGGAGTAGTGGCCGGACGGTGAACTCCAGCCCTCTCCAGAAAAGTCGGGAAAAACAAAGGAAAACACAAAGGCACAGAAATAAAAGTTACAGAAAAGTGAGTATAAAGGTGAAAAGAAGATGGCGACAAAAAAAGAAAAATCAAAATCAACGGTAAGAAGAGAGGAAGAGAAGACAACGGAGGAAAAAGGTGAAGGCCTTACCTGTCCGAAGAGGCCCGCTGCGGAGAGAGAAACCCGCTCCCTCAGGTCGGTAAATAATGGACTACAAAAATGGCTCGCTGAGCCGAGTAAAAGTGCGCAACCGCGCATGAAAAAAAACACACCGACGGGAGGGGGGACCAGCTGGGGAGTCGATCTCCACAGCCGGCAACGACAGCTGCAGAACACCTGCAGCAAGAAGAGACCACAGAAGACAATAGAAACAAGAAAGAAGAGAAGGAAAGGGCAACAAAGAAACAACAGATGGTCAACCCAGAGGAAGAAGAAGAGGAAGAGTACAGTGAAATAGAAGAAGAAAAGAAAGGCAAGATAAAGGTTTTACTTTCTCTTATTAAAGGATACATGGAGTCATTTAAAGAATGGCAAACACAGGAATTTAATGATTTAAGAAAAAGAATAAACAACACAGAAGAGAAAATGAATAAAATAGATATGACCTTAACAGAAATGGGAAAGAAAATGGACAAGATGGAAGAGCGGGCAGTAGCAGCAGAAATGGAGGTAGAAGACTTAAAAAAAGAAATTGGAGGAATCTAATAAAAAAACTAAAGAGACACAAGAACTACTAGCTCAAAAAATAGATACAATGGAAAATTATAACAGAAGAAATAACATAAAGATAGTGGGCCTTAAGGAAGATGAAGAAGGCAAGAAAATGAGGGAGTTTATAAAAGAGTGGATCCCTAAGACCCTAGGATGTCCAGAACTACAGCAAGAAATGGAAATAGAAAGGGCACATAGAGTATTGGCCTCTAAACCACAACCACAACAAAAACCAAGATCTATTGTAGTAAAATTCCTAAGATATACTACAAGAGAAAAGGTACTGGAGAAGACTATGGAAAAAGTAAGAGAGGGCAACAAACCACTGGAGTATAAAGGGCAAAAAATCTTCATTTATCCAGATATAAGTTTTGAACTCCTAAAGAAGAGAAAAGAGTTCAATACAGCAAAGGCGATTTTATGGAAGAAAGGGTATAAATTTATACTAAAGCATCCAGCAGTATTGAAAATATTTATTCCAGGACAACAAAACAGACTATTCTCGGATCCAGAAGAAGCACGAAAATTTGCAGAACAATTACAAAAATAGACTGAGGGATGAAGACGGGTAATGAGAGTAAAAATGATCACGATTGATATGTATGCGGGTAAAGAGGTATAAGAGTGAATAGAGACAATGTGCATACGTGAATGTATCTGTACTTAGAGGAAAATATAGATAGTATAGACAAGAATTAATAAGGGAAGGTAATGGAATAGAGAGAATAAGGAGGGAATTAAAAGAGTGACCTTTGTGACATATGAAAAGTGAAATCTTTTCTGGGGGGGGCTGGGTGGGGGGAAATAGCGGTCACTGCAAAATCAGTTGACGCTTGCGAGTGGATTCGCAAATCCAAATGGAGAGGGGAGATGTGGTTGTCCGACAAGGGATAAAGGACAACTCAGGAGGGGAAGGGGAGATTGGGGATAAAGAAGATAGAAATAGGAGAATAAGGAAAATGTTGGATGTTGTAGGAATGTTGTCTTATAAAGAGTTGAAAATAAGAAAACAGAAATGGAAAAGAAGGAAAGGTAATGATGGAAAAACGGAAAGAGAAGATAAACAAAATATAAAATGGCTACGCTGAACTATATGACTTTAAATATTAATGGAATACATAACCAAATTAAAAGGAAGAAACTACTAAATTTAAATGAATAAATGTATTCCATTAGAAAAAATAACATATAGGTTAAGAAATAATATTGAAATATTCGAACAAGTATGGGAGCCTTACATTAAATACGATAGCGAAAACCTACCGGGGACAAACATTACCTAAGTTGATGGAAGGAGAAGGAAAGAAAAGAATGGACTCAGTAGAATTTCTGGTGTATTTTTGTTGAATGACAACATTGTCTGACTGGCTTAATGCAACCTAGATTGTATACCTAAAATGGATGAGAGGGGGGGGGTGGGGGGGTGGCTTGGGAGGAGGGAGGGAGGGGGGAGAAAAAGTCACTGTATATGTGTGAAAAATAAATAGTGTATATCATGGCTAATGTGATTTATGGTGTGAAAAAAAAAAAAAAATCTACTCCTAGGCAAGTTTGGCCTCACCCCCCAGCAGCGTGCTTCCAGGCTCTTACACCTGGAGGGGTTGGGGGATGGCAGCCCCTCAGCCTTCATGGACGAAATGCTGGCCCTGGCGGAGGATCGTGAGCCGTGTTTCCTCTTCCGCCAGATATTCCTTGAAAGATATCCGGCTCCATCTGTCCGAAGAGGACTTTGCCGATCCCCGCAAGGGCGCAGCCCTAGCAGATGCCCTCTGGTGCACAAAACAGGAAAACGAGGCAGCCCTCAGCCAAGTCTCCAAGCCAGGGCTCCGCTGTCTGCAGGATACCCACAAGCACAAACCGGAGGAAACCCAGTCAACGTGGTACTTTTATCACCAGCGCTGGGGAGTGAAAGCCCGCAAATGCCACCAGCCCTGCAACTTCCAGGGGAACGCCCAGGCCAAACGCCATTGATGGCTGCCACATGAACAGTCTCCTTTACATCACTGACAAGTCCACGGGCTGCACAGATACAGATCGGGGGATGAAAGGTCCTGGCCTCGGTGGGCACCGTGTTGTTAGGGGCTGACTTCCTAAGGGCTCATGGTCTGATGGTGGACGTGAGGGGCAAGAGGCTGCTCAACACCTGCACCTTTCGCTCGGTGCGTCTGGGCACAGTGGATGACAACAGACCCAAAATCGCCATGGTAGCCATCACCACAGACAAGTTTGTCGAGATCTTCAGTGAGTTCCCTGCCATCCTGGAGCCACGCTTTGACATCAACGACCCCCGCCATGGAGTTTTCTATCACATCTCCACAAAAGGCCCCCCGCTGCATGCCAGAGCTAGACGGCTGCCACCAGAGAAGCTAAAACAGGCAAAGGAGGAATTCTCCAGGCTCCAGGAGTTGGGCATCGTTCGGCGGTTGGACAGCGCTTGGGCGGCACCACTGCACATGGTCCCGAAGTCATCAGGGGGTTGGAGGACCTGCAGAGACTACTGATGGGTAAATGATGCCACAACTCCAGACAGGTACCCGGTCCCCCTTATCCAGAACTTCGTGTCCAACCTCCACGGTACACGGTTCTTTTCAAAAGTTGATCTGGTGCACGGATACCACCAGATCCTGGTCCACCCCAATGACTTTGTAAAGACTGGCATTATCACCCCTTTCGGCTTGTTCGAATTCCTCCAGATGCCGTTCAGGTTGAAAAACGTGGCCCAGACGTTTCAGCGCTTCATGGATACAGATAGTAGGGATTTGGACTTTGTCTTTATCTACCTAGATGACATCCTGGTCGCCAGCCACAGCCACGAAGAACACAAGGCCCATCTCTGTACCCTGTTCGCTCGGCTGGCAGAATTTGGCCTTGCACTCAACAAGGCCAAATGCTAGTTTGAGAAACAGACATTGCAGTTCCTGGGGCACACCATCTCAGTGTCTGGGGCAGCTCAGGCACTGGAGAAAGTGGGAGCTGTCCAGCATTTTCCTAAACCCTCCTCCCTCAAGGGCCTGCAGGAATTTGTGGGAATGGTAAATTTTTACCATAGAATCATTCCTGATCGCAACTAAAGAGGAGACCCTGGCCTGGTCAGAGGAGGCGGATGAGATTTTCACTGAAACAGAGGCAACTTTGTTGGTGCATCCGTGCCCGGAAGCACACATGGAATTCTCAGTTGACACTTTTGCCACAGCGATTGGGGGAGTACTGGAACGATGACTGGATGGGCAGTGGTGCCCACTGGCCTTTTTCAGTAAGCAGTTGCGGCCGCCGGAGCTTACGTGTCTGAATTCACGACAGACATCTGGCACAGGGCAGGCAAGGACAATGTGGTCTCGGATGCGCTCTCCCGCCCGGCCATCAGCACGCTAGCTCCCGCCCTTGATTACGTGTAAATAGCGCATGCCCAGCAGCATGAGGCCGAAACTCAAGCTCTCCAGACCGTCATCTCAAGTCTCCAGCTCGAGGATATCCAGCTTCCTGACTCAGCCCAGTTCCACCGCCACACCGTGCCTCGTAGTCCCACAGGAGTGGAAGGCAAGGGTCGTCAGCTCTATCCACGATCTCGTCACCCCTCAGTAAAAACTACTGTGCATATGGTGGTGCAGCGATTCGTCTGGCATGGCCTCAAGAAGGAGGTGGCAGCGCTAACCCGCAACTGCATCAGGTGCCAGACGTCTAAAGTCTACAGGCACACGCATGCCCCTGTTCAACATTTTGACTTGGCAACGCGGAGGTTCCAGCATATCCACGTGGATGTTGTGGGCCCCTTGCCGGTGTCCAGGGAGTCGCAGTACCTGTTTACCATAGTGGACAGAGCAACCAGGGGGCCAGAAGCCATCCTGGTCTGTGAGATGTCAGCGGAGACATGTGCTGGACCCCTAGTCACCCAGTGATTGCTTGTTTCGGTGTGCTGGCACACATCACAAGCGACAGAGGCGCCCAATTTACCTCCGCAATATAGTCCCAGCTGGCAAGGCTTTTGGGGTAACACTGCTCTACACCACGGCCTACCATCCACAGTCTAATGGGTTAGTAAAGAGGTTCCACAAACACCTGAAGTCCACTCTGATGGCAAGACTTTCCGGCTCCGATGGGTGGACAAGTTGCCCTGGGTTCTTCTTGGGATTAGGACAGCGCCCAAGGATGACCTGCAAGCCTCGTCAGCAGAAATGGTTTACGGTGTGCCTCTCCCTGCCAGGCCAATTCTTCAGCCCGGAGGCCGAGACAACAAAGGTGAGTAGCTCGTGGACCTCTGTAAACGACTGGGCAACCTAACCCCGCCGCCCCCATCGCACCACGGCATCCGATCATCCCATCGACCGAAAGATCTGGATGTGATGCAATTTGTGTTCGTCCGGAGAGGACCACAGAGGGCCCCGCTGCAGCACCCATATGAAGGGCCATGCAAGGTTCTCCAGCAGTCAGGTGGGACTTTTACTTTAGATGTGGGGGGGCAGGGAAGAACTGTTTACTGTGGACCACTTAAAAGCTGCTCATTTGGAATTATCGCAGACGGCCGCTCCCAAGTGCCGGGGCCAGCCACCAAAGTAACAGGACGCGTGGCTGGTTCTGGGGGGGGGTTGTGTGGCAGCGCACATCTCATGGCGAACTGGCCCACATGATGGGGCAGCCATGGGGAAATGGCGTTGTCAGAAGTTTCTCTCTGACTCCAGCATCCCTTCCAGCGCGCGCCCTGGGCAACGATTATGACGTCACAAGTGACTGAGCTCATGCTGCCCTTAAAGGGGCGAGCTGAATTTGAATAAAAAGTCATTAATGACCATCGGTGTGGTAGCAGTGATTACCTTCAGCTCCTGCCATCGCCACTGTATGTATATTAAAGCAGTCATATTTAGTACTTTGCTGCATGTCCCTTGCATGCAATGACTGCTTGAAGTCTGCGATTCATAGATATCACCAGGTGCTGAGTATCTTTTCTGGTTTTGCTCTGCCAGGCCTCTACTGCAGCCATCTTCAGCTCCTGCTTATTTGGGGGGAGGGGTGTTTTGATTTAGATTTTCTCTTCAGCATAAATCCTCAATTGGATTTAGATCGGGAGACTAACTTGGCCATTCAAGGATTTCTAGTTTTTAGGTTTGAAAAACTGATTTGCTTTTGCACTATGTTTAGGATCATTGTCCAGCTGTGGGATGAAGAGCCATCCAATGAGTTCAGAGGCATTTGCTTAAAATTGAGCAGATATTCATTTTGGTACTGCCATCAGCAGTTGCATCATCAGTGAAGATAAGTGCACCAGTACCTGTGGCAGCCATCTATGCCAAGGCCATAACATCCCCACCACCATGTTTCTCAGATGAGTTAGTACGATTTGGATCTTGGGTGATTACACCTCTACACTTTACTCTTGCCATCACTCTGATATAGGTTAATCTTAGTGTCATCTGTCCAGAATTCAGCGGGCTCTTTTAATAACTTGGCAATCTTTAATCTGGCCATCCTGTTTCTATGGCTAACTAGTTGCTTGCATGTTGCAGTGTGGACTCATTATTTCTGTTCATGAAGTCTTCTGTGGACAGTAGTCATCGACACCTGCTGCTGAACAGTGTTTCTGATCTGTCCAACGGCATTTGGGTACTGCTCTTCATTATACTGAGAATTCTTATGTCATCAACAGTGGAGGTTTTCCTTGGCCTACCAGTCCTTTTGCAATTACTGAGCTCACCAGTACACTCTTTCTTCTTAATGATGTTTCAAACTGTTGATTTTGGTAATCCTAAGGTTTGGGTGGTGTTTCTTACTGTTTTATTCTTGTTTTTCACCCTCTTAATGGCTTATTTGACTTTCATTGGCACAACTCTGGACCTCGTGTGGAAAAATGGCAACTTCAAAGTCCAAAGGTGAACAAAAGCTTAGAAGTGTCTAACTTTTGTATACTTGCACCATCTTTTCTTTGGCTTGGCTTCGCGGACGAAGATTTATGGAGGGGGTAAAAAGTCCACGTCAGCTGCAGGCTCGTTTGTGGCTGACAAGTCCGATGCGGGACAGGCAGACACGATTGCAGCGGTTGCAAGGGAAAATTGGTTGGTTGGGGTTGGGTTTTTCCTCCTTTTCCTTTTGTCAGTGAGGTGGGCTCTGCGGTCTTCTTCAAAGGAGGTTGCTGCCCGCCAAACTGTGAGGCGCCAAGATGCACGGTTTGAGGCGTTATCAGCCCACTGGCGGTGGTCAATGTGGCAGGCACCAAGAGATTTCTTTAGGCAGTCCTTGTACCTTTTCTTTGGTGCACCTCTGTCACGGTGGCCAGTGGAGAGCTCGCCATATAATACGATCTTGGGAAGGCGATGGTCCTCCATTCTGGAGACGTGACCCATCCAGCGCAGCTGGATCTTCAGCAGCGTGGACTCGATGCTGTCGACCTCTGCCATCTCGAGTACCTCGACGTTAGGGGTGTGAGCGCTCCAATGGATGTTGAGGATGGAGCGGAGACAACGCTGGTGGAAGCGTTCTAGGAGCCGTAGGTGGTGCCGGTAGAGGACCCATGATTCGGAGCCGAACAGGAGTGTGGGTATGACAACGGCTCTGTATACGCTTATCTTTGTGAGGTTTTTCAGTTGGTTGTTTTTCCAGACTCTTTTGTGTAGTCTTCCAAAGGCGCTATTTGCCTTGGCGAGTCTGTTGTCTATCTCATTGTCGATCCTTGCATCTGATGAAATGGTGCAGCCGAGATAGGTAAACTGGTTGACCGTTTTGAGTTTTGTGTGCCCGATGGAGATGTGGGGGGGCTGGTAGTCATGGTGGGGAGCTGGCTGATGGAGGACCTCAGTTTTCTTCAGGCTGACTTCCAGGCCAAACATTTTGGCAGTTTCCGCAAAGCAGGACGTCAAGCGCTGAAGAGCTGGCTCTGAATGGGCAACTAAAGCGGCATCATCTGCAAAGAGTAGTTCACGGACAAGTTTCTCTTGTGTCTTGGTGTGAGCTTGCAGGCGCCTCAGATTGAAGAGACTGCCATCCGTGCGGTACCGGATGTAAACAGCGTCTTCATTGTTGGGGTCTTTCATGGCTTGGTTCAGCATCATGCTGAAGAAGATTGAAAAGAGGGTTGGTGCGAGAACACAGCCTTGCTTCACGCCATTGTTAATGGAGAAGGGTTCAGAGAGCTCATTGCTGTATCTGACCCGACCTTGTTGGTTTTCGTGCAGTTGAGAATATTCTCTCAGAATCACAGTGCGGCTTTCGCGCTAACAGAGGAACCACTGACATGGTCTTTGCCCTCAGACAGCTCCAAGAAAAGTGTAGAGAACAAAACAAAGGACTCTACATCACCTTTGTTGACCTCACCAAAGCCTTCGACACCGTGAGCAGGAAAGGGCTTTGGCAAATACTAGAGCGCATCGGATGTCCCCCAAAGTTCCTCAACATGATTATCCATACTTGCACCAATGAAGCAATTAAACCTACCTGAGTACTTATAAACACCTGTAAAGCCAAATGTCCCAAACATGGTGCTCTGAATTAAGGGGACTTTGTAATAAAAAATGCTATAATTTCTACATGGTCAAACCAAAATGTATATAAATAACCATCAATAAAATCTGGAATGTACACTTTAATCAGGTGAATTATTTAATTACGTTTAAAACTGTGGAGCACAGGGGCAAATAAAGGGAAAAAAGTGCCTTTATCCCAAATATTATAGAGGGTACTGTATGTTCTTATGCTCATTATATTGTGCCTTTATCACTCAAAATTAGAGTGAAAGATCACAGATCAAATTGACCTTTGCCCTGTGTCCATCTTGAAAGGAATATTTGTTCCATTTGTCCTGCTCGACCCTGTTCACACTTTGCTGTTCAGTATCCAATGGTTTATAGTCTTTCTGCACTACCACGCCAATGAAAAATGTCGTCAAAAACTTGAAAGAGTCAAGGTGTAATTTTCCTAAAGTACTTCATTTGTCTGGTCAGGTGGGTGTAAGGGGTCCCAAAGGTAAGTACCCGATGAAGAAAGGATGAAAAGAAGAATGAACAGTGGGATACAGATCATGTGAAGTGTAAAGTCTGCATGGATATGTTGCTATTCAAAAAAGGACAGGGTAGTTCTCTCTATTGGCCTGGCCAATAGTTATCCAACATTACCAAAAGTTCTGGCCATTTACCTCAATGATGTTAATAGACCTTGCTGAACACAAATTGATTTTAAAGCTTTCCTGCATTTCACAACAAAATTGCTTATTGGTTGCTTTGAACTATCCTGAATTAATAAGAACAATGATATGAATGAAAGTACATTAAAATCCGTTATCCGGAAATCAAGCAACAGCCAAAAAAATCATGGAAATAGGTAAAAACTACATAAGTTTAAAATTCGCACCCCTAGTGGTCAGTTCACCAATTCACACAACACGCAATCTCAAACAACCGGCATCTCCCAATCCCTATAGATGACATAATAGGGATTTTAATGTATTTTGACTGTTCTTTGTGTCTTTCAATCATAGTGGAAGACAGACAATGTCCTAACATCAACTGTTCACAAAAGAGAAGTGTGGGGAGGAGATCAGTTTCACCCCAGATTTTCCAAAGTGACATTGGGTTAGTCAGTTGGTTCTGAAAAGTTTAATCTTTTCTACAAAGATGGTCACAGCCACAGTTGGAGTGGCAAGAAACAAACTCAAAGTCAAGTTGCTCTGTTGGGGGTGGGGTGGGGAAGGAAAGTATTGTCATCATTTTGGCATCAAGGCACTGCATCAGGACAGACCCTACAATTTGCTAATCCAAATGAATGTGAGCCATACAGAAGCCTGAGGTGGGCAAGGCTACAGGCCACCATCCTGTCAACTTTCTAAAGGAGCTCTATCAAGAGCATCTTGGCTGGCTGCATTACAGTGTGGCACAATTGCTACAGACCATTGGATCGGAGGTCAATCTACAGGACCATAAGAGTGAAGCGAGGATCACTGGGGTCTCCCTCTCCTCCATAAACATGATCTGCTGGGATTGTTGTCTGAAGACTCACAAAATTGAGAAGGACCCTATCACCCTGCACACAGCATCTTTCAGCTATTCCTGTCGGAAAAGAGATACAGAAGTATCAGAGCCAGTACCACCAGGCTGAGGAACAGCTTCTTCCCATGGCCAGTGAGAACGCTGAACCACTGATGAACTGCTCATGTAAATCCCTCCAAGACTACTATTATATAGCAATATTTACCAGTATTTATTTTTATATATGTACTGCATATAAATCACTTGTAAATATGAGTGCTATGTCTATATGTGTAGTTTGCATGTTTTTATTCTGAGGACTGAAGAACACCATTTTGTCTAGTTGTACTTTACAATTGTATGATAATAAACTTGAACATAAAGTAGTATCAGCTAACCTGTGAGTTCTTTTGACATTGTCCAAGAAGTGGCTGTGATCGAAGTTTGTGGATTGCTGAGTGTGTTCCAACCCTCCTGGCTTCCCCTGTTCAACTGAGAGATAGCAGGGGCATCGTGTGTGGACACAGGTTCCATTGTCTCTGCATTTTCAGAAAGAAAAAAATTCTGAGAGATTCTGAAAACCAGTACAGGATGATTTAGAGTGGGAGTAGACCAAAAATACTAATCTCCCATGAAGATTTACCACGCAAGGATGGTAACTCACACCAGGAAGTACCTGGTGAATCTCTGGTGTACCCTAACATAAGACCATAAGATATTGGAGCAGAAGTAGGCCATTGAGTAAGCTCTGCCATTATCATGAATTGATCCATTCTCCCACTCAGCCCCACTCTCCTGTCTTCTCCCCATAACCTTTGATACCCTGACTATTCAGATACAGTTATTCAGAAAAACAAAAATGATCTTCAATTTGTGACTTAAAAAAAACACTTGCAATTACATTTCTGCCAACATTATTGCCTTGCAACTTTCTGTACTCAGATTATTGGATTTCCTCAGTTAACAGTGATTACATCTCAGAAGTATCTTCAAGGGGTTGTAAAGCTCTTTGAGATGTCCCAAGGTTTTGAATATATATATAATACAAACCATGAAATTACATTTATGCAGAAATATTACTTATTCAGTTCACAAAATAAAACAATTTATTAATCAGTTCAGATTCATGGTTGGTGCAGTGAGTACTGAGTCAATTCAACAGATAATTACTGCCAGAGTTGGTATGGTAAAATATCCCAAGCAAACATTGTTAAAATTAACTTTAAAATACACCTCAAAACAGCACCTCCTACTATCAACATCACCTGGATGTGGTGACTGAATTCAGTTGTAACAATATGTGTGGTGACTAAATTAAGGACAAATTCACACAGGGATTATTTGCCTTGGTGATAAGGGAATCAAAAGAATAAATTACAAACACTGAATTCTACCAATTTTAAAAAAATCACTGGAATTTTCCAGTTTACCCAAAAAAAGAGCCATGAAATAAAATTAAATTTACACTTTTAAGCTTCACAATAATAGCAGATATCAGGATTTTGGCTCTCAGCAGCAGTTTAGGGTGTCTCAGATTTCACTGTAATAACACAATAAAGGTATTTATTATGTAGAATATCAGACATTGGGAATAAATTCTTGGACATGCCAAAATTATCCCTTCAGTAACAAATCTGTATATCCTTGGTTCTACAATAGCTTAATATTTCACAAGAGTACTTTCCTCCATACTTGGTTTCATTTTGAAAAGAAGGGAGCGAGAGAGTTAGGGAAAAATTTTTTAGAGAAAAGGGGGAGAGAAAAGAAAGATCAGAGAGAGAGAGAACAAATAGATGAAGATAATGCAAGTACCAAGAAGAAAATAGAGAAAAAAAGGACAGAGGTCAACTAAACTGAAAAAGAATTAATCGGTTAAGTGTGAGAGAGAAGATCAGAGAGAGTGAGCAGACACAGATCGAAGTGTACATGTACTGGATTCTAATGTGTTCTTTCCACAACCCTCCAGAGAGTAGATGACATAAATCAGGCACAGTTATGCATAGAATACTGATAAAGTGCCGCAGTGAGTATGTGATTTTGTGATTTTCCTTTGTTAAGATTTTTTTCACATTTTCCACTGTTTCTATTTTTTCTTTCTCAACCCATTCACCTTACATGAAGCAAGCAAATGAAGGGGGAAAAAACCACTTTCATAAATTTCTATATTTTTTCTTATGGGCTATCTCCTCTTCAGTTCTTCTCCAGAATCCCAGAGTTACGGACCCACAGGAACCAGCTATCTCTGATGCCTCAACACCACACCTTTCTTTGTTCTGAGTCCAGTCTATGAGTATCAAGAGGACAATAACTGCATTACAATTATTTTCTCCTACCTAACCCAAGGAACACCCAAAATAACACTATTACCAACAATTGCTTTCCCATGGCATGTCTAACATTATAACACTTCAGGAGTGATTATCAAACAAAATTTAAAACTGACTCATTTAGGGAAATATTTCTATGGATGATCTAAAGCTTGATCAGGGAGTCAGAACTTTAAAATGGATTGCAAAATTCAGAGGGAAGGAATGGCTGTCATTGATAGAGCACCAAAAATGATTTGAAAGGAGACTAGAATTGGAAAAGTACAGAACTTTTGGAGGTTGAAGAAGATCACAAAAGGAGAATGGTGTGAGATGAGGAAAGCTATCAATAAGAATGAAAGAGGGTCTGCATGGTTTTCTCCGGGGATCCAGTTTCCTCCCACTATTCAAAACGTACCAGTGAGTATAGGTTAATTAGAGGTAAATTGGGCAGCATGGACTCATGAGCCAAAATGGCCTGTAACTGTGCTCTATGTCTAAATAAATAAAGTACAAGTGAGATTTAGGAGGACGTTGCCTGGACCTCAGGAACTGAGTTACAGGGAAAGGTTAAACAGGTTAGAACTTTTTTCCCTGGAGTATAAAAGAAAGAGGAGATTTGATAGAGGTAATAATGAGGGGTATGGACAGAGTAAAGGTAGGTAGGCTTTTTCCACTGAGGGTAGGTGAGATACAAACCAGAGGACATGGATTAAGGGTGAAAGGGGAAAAGTTTAGGGGGAACTTATTCACACAGAGAATGGTAAAAGTGTGGAATGAACAGCCAGATTAAGTTGTGAATGTGGCCCCAATTTTAACATTTAAAAAGAATTTGGACAGGTATGTGGATGGGAGGGGTTTCGAGGGCTATAAACTGGGTACAGGTCAGTGGGACTAGGCTGAAAAATAGTTTGGCACGGACTAGAAAGGCTGAGGGGGCCTGTTTCTGTGCTGTAATGTTCTATGAGGATAAGAATTTTTAAATCAAGGTATGGCTTAACAAAGAGACAATGCAGGCTAACAAATGCTGGAGTTGAGGTTTTCAATGAGTGAAAGCTGAATGGAAGAAAAAAAGACACCAGCAGGGCAAAGGAATATTTAGGTATGGAAATGACAAAGATGGGGACAGACTGTATCTTGCTGCATTGCATACCTCATGGCATCAGTGAGAATCTGTTAATTAAAGCAATCATTTTTCATGAGCTGGGTGAGTGTTCAACGAATCATCTGGTTCTAAAGGGGAGGGTATTTTCATCTACATATTCAAATTTAGACACCATATAAAAAGAGGGTATATTCAAATGGATCCAGTAAAGCAAATGTTTAGTTGACTGGGACTACTGATATGAGGCTGTGAACAACTACATTTCTAACAAGTACTTGAGGTGTAAATTCATTGGAAATTTGAAGGTTAAGAGAACATTTTATTTTAGTGTTTAAAATTAGAACCCTTCACCCATTAACAGTCATTGGGAAAATAGTGAAATCCATTATTCAGTAAGTAACATCAGGATAAACAGAAAATATAATGGTTAAGCAGATTTGGCACAGTTTGATATTTCGAGTTCTTTGAGAATGTTACGAGTGGCTAAAAGGAAGCAAGTAGAGGTGTTTGAATTTCCAAAAGGCAGCTCATAAGGTGTCCTCATGGTATTGGAGATTATATATTTAGTGAGATCATGGAATGGTGAACTGCATTCATGCAATTTATACAGAATTCTATTCTAGAACAATATGCTGGGGCACCAAAAAGAGAAAAGACTATTCTCAAACTCCTTTTGTGCATTGAGAAAGGATTGATTAATATCCCTTTTGTCAAATGACCCTTAGGAAGAGTGACCATAGCAACAGAATTTTGCATTGTTTTTCAGTATGTGCAAAACTAGGATTGTAAATCTAAACAAAGGAAACTATTAAACATACACAAATATACAAAATTTGTTCCAACTCTACAGGACTTTGGTCAGACCACACAACCTTCACCATGTACAAGTAAAATTATACTTGCAGTCAAAAATCATGCGGATAATTTGTGAAATTAAATAACGGAAGAGTATTTAAACAACTTGGGCCTCGACTCAAAGAAGTTTAGAAGAGTCCACTGAGATACGCAAAATTCTGAGAGGACTTGACAGGGTAGATGCTATGAAGATACTCCCCGTCTTTGGGGAATTTAGAACTTGGAGGGCTATCACTCATTTAAGATAGACAAGCTGTTTCAGAGCTTTGTGGAAATCTCCAAGGGAGCTATGGAACTCTCACTGAATATGCTCAAAGCTGAGGGAGCGAGATGTTTGAATTTTAGAGTAGTCAAAGGTTATTTCGGAGGTGAGCCCCAGCTCAGAATGACCTTGTTGAGTGGCAGAGCAGACTTGAGGGCTATATAGTCAACTCCTGCTCCATTTCTATAATGTTCTTACTTTTATATAATCTAAAGGATTAGATAGAGTTAGTAAAAAGAAATTATTTTTCTGTGAGAACATAATCTTTCCCGACCCACCAAAAATTTAAGTTCTTGGGAGTTACTATCTTGGAGGATCTTTCCTGGACCCAAAAAAGCAATGGCCTCATGAAGAAAGCACATCAGCATATCTACTTTCTCAGGAGTTTGCAGAAGTTTGGTATGACACCAGAAACCCTAGCAAATTTTCTGCGGAGGTGAGGCGAAAGTGTGCTGACCAGCTGTGGCGACACATATTTATTGTGTACTTATTATCCTCCCCATGGTAGGATGTGTGTTTTGATGCAAGGACTCTATTATTACATTAATTCATTATGTTTTTGATATTTATTCATTAGAGATCATTTGGACAGTATTTTGGATTCCAATGTAAATTGCATCTCCTCAAATGCAGTATCCATGTAGGAGTCAACACCCTAAATTTAATATTAAAAAATTGTCTAAAAAATTTGACTTTTACATGAGTATGTACAGTAGTCTACTTTTTACATTTATCTTATTCTCCTTAGAATATTGTAGGAGGTCTTACAGTAAAACCAGTTAGTTCTTATGGCACCAATTTGAGATGTCATTTAGACAATGCCACATTCATGTAAAAATGGGATTTTCTGCAATATGGAAGTGTTGACTTATATTAAAACATTTTTGCTTACCTGTTGCACTTTCTAGCTGCTCATGAACCTTTATTTGTTGAGTGTGGTTGGCTGGGGTAGAAGAAAGCAATGTTTGGAGTAAATAATCCAATCTCCCTATGTCAGATGAGTTGGTATCATGAGATTTGCTGGTTGGTGAACTCCTTCCTAGCTTTTTAAGAGGAACTGCAGTGTTATTCAACACCACATTTTTATAGAGCTGGGTCACGCCCGAGGATGTTGCTTTTAATGTTGACATCAGATTGTTGAATTTTTCATTGGTTGATGTTACAGTCTGATGGGTAATACCTTTTGAGGATGGACTTAAGATCGCAAGTGGCAGTTCAGACACAGAAAAAAGCACAGAATGGTCATTGTTCCAATAGTCAGGGGTCATTTGAATTGGTGACTTGATCTTGGTTAGCACCTCAGTATTTTGAGTGGTGATGATTGGTCTTATAGTGGTTGGTTTGTTTTGAGATCCAGGGAATGTATAAATTGGCATCATTGTTCTTGCTTGTGGAGATTCAAGAGAGTATCCCAGTGTTGCAGGATGCATCAGCGGAATGGATGATATAGCTGAAGATCCCTTTGGATGCAATCCAAAAGTGGATAGGGTTTGATTGGAGCTGTCAGTTGAAATGATGGATTTGTTCATAAATTCTGGATGACTAATAAGAATGGCTTCTCTCAGACTTTTGGTGACAACTGGAACATCTCGCTGGTTTACATTTGAAAATGTGGCAGTACTTTTGGCAATGCCAGCATCATCTTGGTTGAATGATTCCACATTTGCTGAATTATCATCAGGTTTTAAATTGATGTGCCGTATAAACAATGACTTTGTCCCTTTATCCTTTTCAACAGGAGGCATTCTAGACACCCAAGGTGTGAACATTGAGGTTGTACTTTGCTGCTTTTGTGCTGGTAATGTTGGTATTTGAGAGTGTAGCAAAGGATTCATATTATTTTCTCTTTCTGGAGGCAATGCAGATGACACCAAGGGTAGTTTCAGTCCAAATTTTTGAGGGCTTGTGGTAGTTATCTGGATGAGACCAATTAAATCTGATTGAAATGAGGGATTGGTGGCCTGAGGGAACTCATGTTCCACAACTCCATCTGCTTTAATTTTTGATTCTATTATGAATGAAGAAATAACATGGACAAAAATAATGCTGTAACACTGCATATTGATGATTGGCAGGCACTCTGTGAATTTTGGAATGGTAGTCAAAAATCCTGAAAAACAGAAATATTTATCAAGATATATAACAGCATCCAGGAATTGCTACACAAACTCTCATGCAAAGAATTAATGGTAATATTTTTGAATCAATGAATAAAAGGGTTAGTTCTGTGTCCAAGTTCAATAAATACATAGAAATTTCCAAGTCTCTCTCAATGAGCTTGGCCAATAACACTGGACAACAAAATTTTCAAAAGGCTTGCTTCCTGAAAAAATATTGGTGAAGATGTTAAGACAACTTCAAGCTGAACGCAATATAAAAAGATAATTTCAGATTTGCTGTATCACATAGAAGGTTGGAGAAATATTAAATGAACTTTTATTGAATGTAGCATGTTTAATCACATAATGATGCCAGTTCGACTTACCTAAAAATGTTTTGCCCCTGATTTTCATTTGAACTCAGCAACTGATGCCTCTCATGTCAGTGTCCATTAATGAATTGATGAATTCCATTTGCCCTGATACTGCTTTTCCATGGCATCAATATCCTGGTGAAACCTTTCACCATGTTCGTCACTGACTGCACCAAGATCAGCAAGGAAGAAGTCCACGTGCAAATGCAGAAAATAAATTTTCAATGACATGTTGAATTTCATGGTTTTCTATCCTTGAAGCAGGTCGTCAATCAACTGGATGCACTTTGGTGCTCTGCAGATACCAAGAAAATTCTCAACATCTTTAAATGCCTTCCAGGCATATGACAACATTTGCATAGCACCTGCTCTGAGTGCATGCCCAGGCATGCTTGGACTGACCAAAACAGCTTGCTTTGTGGACAGTATACGAGTAGACAAAAAAATGACAGGAAAGCACTAAAATAGGTTATATCCAGGGGTGTAGTGCTAATTTTTTAGGAGCTGGAGCTCATCAAAAACAGTGACAAGGAGGTCTTGTGAGATCTGGCCTTGGTATCTTGTATTTGGCTTTGTATAATTGAAAGTGAACGATAGGATGAGAAAGATGGACAACCAGTCATGGAAGAAACAACTTTACCTTGAATGTCCAGAATAGCGTTCCACAGGGTAAGGGTCACCTGGAGTGATGAGGTGCTGGAGCGATAGGTGCTAGAGTGCCCTCATGAGATGCTAGAGTGGTGTGATGAGGTGCCGGTTATATCTTAAAAATGGTACATGATAGGTGAATTTTGTGATCAGCAGCCCAAAATCCATAAAATACACCCAAAAATGTTCAGGAAGCAAAATCTTCATTGTCCAATGTAATGGGTATTCCAACACATCAACACATGGGAAAAACAGTAAACCAACCAAGTCAGAGACACAGATACCAGAATGTCAAGTCGTGCGGCTTTCAGGTGAAGATAGGATTAGGTTTTAATGTGGTCTACCTGTAAGAGTTCACTGCCTAAGATCAATTGTAAAAACCTGGTGATGCATTAAAAAGCAAGCAACGTGCAGCAAACATCAGTAAAAGCTACCTTCCTCCAAAGAAAATGGGGCAAGGCAATAAACTGCAAATACAATTCAGAATCTGTCTTTATAACAAAACATTTTCCACCTGCTGTGTTTCTTCCTACATGTCATTCTGCAAAGTAATCTCAGCATACTTCTTAGCATTAAAGACCAGTTTTGTAATGAACATATGTTACTTTTCGTGCCTGCAGTCTACCACATCCATTCCATGTTGGGGGTTCAGAAAACTATCTGCCAAATCAAAGGCTAATTGCTAGGATTGTCCTTGAATCTCCAGAAATGATGGATTAATCTCCAGTGCAATGTTGTGAGCAAAGCCCCGAAGAAGAATCAGAACAATACCCCTTCATTTATTGGTAATGAAATTAATGGAGACAGGCACGCAGATTTTTCATTACCAAAGAAGAACCGGCAGAACCTTTGTTTTCCAACTGGTATGGGAGGAAAGTAGAGCATGAGAACAATGGCTAGAGTATGAGAATATGGTTGGAGGTACCAAATTATGTTATAAATCAGTGGTTTTCAAACTTTTTGCTTCCACTCACAAAGCACTTTAAGTGATCCCTATGCCAAAGGTGGTCTGTGATTAGTAAGGGATTACTTAAAGTGGTATGTGAGTGGGAAGAAAAAGTTTGAAAACCACTGTTATAAACAAAGAATATATCCACCCAAATCTGTGTTATGGATAAAGACATTAGACAAATATCAGCCCAGATGTACAAGTCCACACACACTATGAAGTACACGGAAAGCTACACTCAGCAGGTAAGTATCATAATTTACTCAGATAGTGATTAATTTTGTATTGGAATATACAAAATATATACAGTAAAATCCCATTATCTGGAATTCAAGCAACTGGCAGCTTCAATTAACTAGCAAAAAAAAATTGCAGAAATAGGTAAAAAATATGAAAGTTTAAAATTAGCATCTGTAGCAGTTAGTTCACCAATCTCCGCAACACGCAATCTTAAGCAACCAGAAAATACATAAATCCCCATACGTGCCGGATCCCGGGGGGGGTTCCTGTATTAAAATTCTTGACATTATTACATCTTCAGAGTGTAAATAGTGTGAGGGCACTTCGAAATCTCAATCAGAATGGATCGATTTAATTTTAGACTTGCAGTGGTGTCTATCCTTTATTACTGCAGGGCATCATTGTGCTTGTTCTTTATATGCTCATTGTTCCTAATTTTATTCTCCAGTGGGAAGAGACTAATGTTTGGAAATAAGGGTGAGGGTTTGAGGTGTCCCTCATGATAGTTTTCCAGCTCTTTTTTTTGCCTCTCCCCAATTTCCAACTCACCAAGGCCATGCCTTCAGCTGCTTGTCTAAAGACTGCAGTTCTTTTTTCCACCTTCACCTCTTCTTCTTTAACATAGTTCTTTAAACATATATATTTGCCAGAGCTGTTAATAATCTGCCCTAATATTTCCTCATGTGATTTGGTTTCAAACTATATGTGATAATAATCCAGCAATGTGCATTATTGATGATTTACTGCATAAAAAAACAGTTGAAGTTGTTAGAGGTGCAGCTCCAATGTCTTTCTAATTTTGAGTAATTACGTTAAGAATGTAGAATACTTTTGTTCACACAAATAACACCCATTCTAGTAATGAAAGCAACGACTGTCATCATACAGGAATCCATGTCTGGGTCTAACAATATGGCTATTCTCTGCAGGGCATTACTGAATTGGCAGTGGCATTTCCATTCTGTCTGTGCATATTATCAGACATCTTGAGGGTACAGATTGTACATTTCTTTTTCCACCGTGAAGCAGCATGCAGTATCTAACTCGGATGTTTAGAATACTGGTCTGCTGATTTACAGTAAACCTAGGTCCTCAGAATGCAGGCTTTGAATTTAAATTGGTGTACCATAAATGTAATACATTTACAATGATTCATCACATAAAAACATCCACAGGCAGCAATATCCACAAATGTGTTCAACACCCATTTCATTGAAATGGAAACAAAAATGTTGGAAAAACTCAGCATCTGTTGAAAAATAAATAGTTAATGTTTCAGGTTCAGTACCCTTAACCAAGGAAAGAAAGAAACATTTTAATTTAGGTAGTAGTGAAGGTAGGCAGGTGGAGCAAAGGGAATGTCTCAAATAAGATGAGGACGGTGACCTAATGTGGCAG
The DNA here is from genome assembly GCF_036971445.1 of Narcine bancroftii. NCBI lineage: Eukaryota > Metazoa > Chordata > Chondrichthyes > Torpediniformes > Narcinidae > Narcine > Narcine bancroftii. The sequence continues at coordinate 11,352,367 of NC_091481.1, forward strand.
TTAAGATCATATTAATTTTTTTGTCTGCTTAAAGTTGTTAAACTGTAAAGAATGTGGGACATGCCTAGCAGGCCAGACTACACAAAAAGAAACAACAATGAAATTTGACCCAAGAGTGAATTTCATTCTCACTCTGATTTTGAGACCCATTTCACTGCCTTTATTTGTTTTTTATGTTATATTAAATGCTTAACTCTCACCATTAATTCATTGCTGGCTAGCCAGGCTCATTATGATTGATGACTAAGATGCAACTTGTTTTGACTATGTAATATTAATATAATGCCAACACTTCTGAAATGTGTTCCTTTAAGTTGTACCTGATGAATCCTGAATTTAATGATTGCTCAATTAGGTCAGCATGGAAGTCGACTGCCTCAGAAGTGTTACTTTTGGCTGGAAAGAAGGTGTCAAAAAAGAAATGTACATGTTGGAGGTATCACTAAGTTCAGCAATACTCCAGAGATAAAGGGCGGAGCAGTAATTAGCATTTCTGCCACACAGCTCCAGCAACCCGATTTGTTCCTGGCCTCAGGTATTCTGACCACAGGTGCTCCGGGTTCCTCCCACGTTCCAAACTATGTGCTGGTTAGTAGATTAGGTGGCTGATGTAAATTAATGCGGGTGGGAGGCAAGAAAATTATGGGCAGGTGAGAAAGAAAAGGTCTACATGACTCTATGCATGGTAGGTCATGTTTAACCAATCTTATAGTTTTTTTAAGGAGGTTATCAAGAAAGTTAATGAAGAAAAGGCAGTGGATGCTGTCTACGTAGACTTTAGTAAACCCTTTGACAAAATCCCACATGGGTGGTGAGTCAGGAAGGTTCAAACACAGATGTACTACTCAATAGTAAACTGGATTCAACATTGATTTATATGGGAAATTGCAAAGAGTGGTAGTAGTGTAGGTGCATTTATATTGCACCTTTAAACTCAATGGGTTTTGTGACCTTATCTCCCTGAAGCAAAAACTGCCACGCCCCTCCCCCATCTTCAGCTGAAACTCGTTGCTTATTTCACTGTAAGGGAGATAGGTTGTGCTCAGTTTTATAGCCCATTTTCCTCTTTAACTCCCGTGTTCAAGGAACACTTCTCCATCCAGCACGTTCAATGAGCATTATGTAAAATTATTTTCTTTGCAGATCCTTTTCTTTTTGACACAGCTCTTTCCACATAGACCTTCCCTCCCTCCCAAATCCAATGAAAAGCCATGCGAGCCTGTTTGCTCCAGCCCAGGAAAATAGGGTGTACTCCAGGACCATAACACCAGCTGGAGACGCAGTAAGAGCAGAGAGAGGGAACAGTTATCACTGGCACTGGCGGAGCAGAATGATACCAAGGGGAACTAACTGCTCTTTTTCAAATAAAGCCTTTGGCGTTAGAATGCCCAACTGGACCAGCAAACATTTTGCCCAAAGGACTCGGTGATTTTCAATGGCGTTTCCTCACATCCGTTTCAAAATGGCCAGTTGGGCTTCAAAATCACGAGCTTGAATTACCTGGAAAAGCTGCAACATTACAAGCATTGCTTTAAATGTTTCTTGCTCACTGAACAAGCTTGCAAACAGGAGTAAAACATGGAAGTCTGCAGACACCGTATTTGAAGTCAAACCACAATGCTGGAGAAACTCAGAAACATAATCAACGTTTCGGGTTTGAGCCCTTCACCAAGGCATATACCATATATCTTTGCTACATCATGTACACTGTTTGACCAGCTGAGTTTCTCCAACATTGTGGTTTGACTTCAACATAAATAAAATGGTAACTAGTATTACGAGACACAACTTCAAAACGAATCAGCACATTTGAACAGGTTAACTAGCATCAAAACAAATCCACCAAATTCACCAACAGACCCTCCAATTTGTGTTCTAACCAAAGCAACAATATACTTGACATAGTTTAATGAACGACCGCCATGAAGACATTGTATGTCGACTAGAACCATTGCAGAAGCTCCAATATAGCAAAAGATTCGCCAATAAGTTCATCACTATTACCAGTTGAAACTTTAATGTGTCACCAGGAAAATGTACCGCTCAGCAAGAACAATGAAATCCTTCGGAATGAGCATCTCCAAGGAATGTTCTCAGATTCTCTACTTAATTTACGAAAGTTCCCCAAAAATATCCGCCTGCACTGCTCCGAGAGTCTGCCATGAGCACCAGTTGTTCGGCATCGACATGGCAAGTTCGAGAGATCAGGACTCGAGGTCACAGCGAAAGCTTGGCCGCGACGGTGGAGAAAAGCAGCCAACCTTGCCGTGTGGCCCCGCACCAGCCTTTCTGAACACTAGGTAGGGGAATAGGTTGTTTGGTCGACATTTTCCTATGGATTCAAAGACCGAGGCGAACATCTGCAGAAAGACATGAGCTTCCCCTGTGCCACGGTCCGTGTTCAACCTGCGGCATCCTAAGCCAATCTCTGATAACCGCTGAAATGAAAGACCCCCACCCCCGACTTACTCAGTTGCCCAGGCACGCAATCCCCCCCAAAGGTTTGCACTCTCTGGTTCCGAGATCCTTGAGCCCACACCGAAGGTCTGTGGCGAGAATGGAGGCTCCTCGCCGCGCGTTTCCCTGACCAGAGGCAGAGCACAATGGGCGAGCAAACTGCGCTGCAACATCGGGCGGCTGTCAAAACCGGTGCAGAACCCTGGGAAAGGATGGCCGGGTGACTGCAGCCCTTTGTGTTCACACCAGCCAGGACGGGGAGTGCGCTTGATGTCAGCCAGGAGGATGGGTGAGTGTGGGAAGTGCACACATCCGGAGCCTGGCCACGGACAGCTGATGAGAAATTCAGAGCACCGCAGAGTTCATCAAATCCTTCTTTCTCTGCCGATTCGAGTTCAATCTGAACAAAGTTGCACAACATAACTGATTTGCAGACTGCGGAGTCGCGAACAAAACCTAAGATTCCGTGCAAAGCTAGACCCTCCAATAAAATCCAGAAAACCAATGGATCACGGAACTGCATTTCGGCGTTTTCCAATAAAGAAATAACTCCAATGTTCTTGAAATCTGCCCCTTTGAAGATGACACGACCCCATGGTTCCCCAACAATTCGTGATGTCCTTCGGAAGTTGAGTCGCAGCGATGGTGTGGGATGTCCTGATGAAAAGTCGGTCAATTGACATGTTCACTCCGTTTTTCTCTCCCTCCACATATGCTGCCCGACCCGCTGACTTTGCCTGAGCGATAAATATTGGCCAAGTCTTGGAAGAAAACTCAGATGTCATATTTATTGTCAGAGTACATACATGACATCACATACAACCCTGACATTCTTTTCCTTGTAGGCGAGACAGAATGTCCCCTCATTGGAAATGCAAAATAAAACTACACAACTTACAAATATGAACAATAAAGAAATGTAAACCAACTGTGCCATGTATAGAGGAAACAAATCAATAAAGTGCAAAAGTAAGAGCCCCTGTTTGAATTAATTGTTGAGGAGTCAAAGGTCCTAAAGTACTAAAGCAGAACACTGGAAAACTGGAAGGGTCAGGCAGCATCTATGGAGGTAAAAGGTGCAATTGGACATTTCATAGAACATAGAATGCTACAACACAGTACAGGTCCTTTGGGCCTCGGTGTTGGACCAACCAATATATCCCTACCGAAAAATAAACTAGGGAGGCACGGTTAGCGTAGAAGTCTGCACATTGTTGTTACAGCACCAGCAATCAGGCCTGGGGTTCAAATCCCATGCTGTCTGTAAGGAGTTGGAACGTTCTCCTGTGTCTGCATGGGTTTCCAATGAGTGCTCCGATTTCCTCCCACCGTTCAAGACATACTGAGGGTTGTAGGTGAATTAGGGGTAATTGGGCAGCACAGGCTTGTGGCTGAAAGAGAACCAAAAAATTAATTAAAAAAAATTAAACTCTTCCTACCTCATAACCTTTTTTTTTCATCCATATGCCTGTCTATGAATCTCTTAAATGCCTCTAATGTTTGAACCTCCACCACCACTCCTGGCAAGGCATTTCAGGCATCCACAACTCTCCATGTATATAACGTACCCCTGAAGTCTCCACTAAATTTTCCTCCCTTCACTTTGAACAGATTTTCTCTGGTATTTGGTATTCCCGCTCTGGGAAAAAAGGTGCTGGCTGTCTACCTTATCTAAGTCTCTCATAATCTTGTAGAGCTCCATTAAGTCACTCCTTATCCTTCTTTACTCCAAATAAAAAAGTCCTAGCTCTGCTAACCTTCCCTCATCAGACCTATTTTTAATTCAGGCAACATCCTGATAAATCTCCTCTGCACCCTCTCCTTAGCTTCCACATCCAGAATTGTGACCAGAATTGATCACAATATTCTAAATCCAGAGATTTGTAGAGTTGCAACATACATAACCTCAAGTTCTGAACTCAAACCCTCGATTTATGAAGCAGAACATCCCATAAGTTTTCTTAACTATCTTATCAACCTGTGTGGCAACCTTGAGAGATGTATGGATTTGGATCCCAAGGTCCCTCTGTTCTTCAAGACTGTAAAGTATTGGATCATTAACCTTATATTCAGCCTTCAGGCTTGACCTTCCAAAATGCATTCTGGCTATATCCTTTTGTAACCTACAACAACCCTCCACACTATCCACAACTCTTCCAACCTTTGTATCATCCACAAACTTACTGACCCATTCCTCCACTTCATCTTGATCATTTATGAAAATCCACAAAGAGTAGGGGTCCCACAATTCCACTAGGCTCTGACTACCAGGCAAAATATTACTACTCTCTGCTTTCTTCAAAGAAAGTATTTGCAAGCTGATTCAGACTCCACGCAGTCAAGGTTCAATGGATCCCATGCCTCATGACTTTCAGAAAGGGTCTCTCATGGGGGACCTTGTCAAATGCTTTGCTAAAATCCATATAGACCACATCAACCACCCGACTTTCATCAATTTCTTTTGTAACCTCCTCAAAGGATTCAATTAGGCTCATGAGGTACGACCATCCCCTCTCAAAGCCATACTGACTGACCCTGAGTAGACTGTACTTTTCCAAATGCTCATAAATCCTGACTTTAAGAATCCTCTCTAATACTGTAGTTTGCACACCACTGATGTAAGACCCAGTGGTCTATAATTCCCTGATTTCTCCATATAACCTTTTTAAAACAAGGGGACCACTTTACTATTCTCCAGTCCTCCAGCATCTCCCCTATGGCCAAGGAGGATGCAAAGATCACAGCCAATGCTCCAGCTTTCTCTCCCCTTCCTTGGCACAGCAATCTGGAATATATTTCATCTGACCTCGAGGGCCTATCAATGATTTTAAGAAGGTCCAGCACTTCCTCTTTCCTATATATATCAGGACTGAAGGGGAAGAGGAAAGATTGATAGGAGATAACAGTACAAGGAAGGGAAGGGATGGAGCCAACTGGGGAGGGGATGATGGGAGGGTGGATCCAGGTGGGAAAGAGATGATGAGCAGGTGGACCAGTTGGGGAGTGGATGATGGCCAGGTAGAACCAGATGGGGAGGGGATGCACTAGGTGTGTGTCTGTATTCTCCAAAATTAGTAGCTTCAAACTTCTGTAAACTTCTTCTTCTTCTTTGGCTTGGCTTCGCGGACGAAGATTTATGGAGGGGTATGTTCACGTCTGCTGCAGGCTCGTTGGTGACTGACAAGTCCAATGTGGGACAGGCAGGCATGGTTGCAGCGGTTGCAGGGGAAAATTGGTTGGTTGGGGTTGGGTGTTGGGTTTTTCCTTCTTTGCCTTTTGTCAGTGAGGTGGGCTCTGCGGTCTTCTTCAAAGGAGGTTGCTGCCCGCCAACCTGTGAGGCGCCAAGATGCACGGTTTGAGGCGTTATCAGCCCACTGGCGGTGGTCAATGTGGCAGGCACCAAGAGATTTCTTTAGGCAGTCCTTGTACCTTTTCTTTGGTGCACCTCTGTCACGGTGGCCAGTGGAGAGCTCGCCATATAACACGATCTTGGGAAGGCGATGGTCCTCCATTCTGGAGACGTGACCCACCCAGCGCAGCTGGATCTTCAGCAGCGTGGACTCGATGCTGTCGACCTCTGCCATCTCGAGTACTTCGACGTTAGGGATGAAAGTGCTCCAATGGATGTTGAGGATGGAGCGGAGACAACGCTGGTGGAAGCGTTCTAGGAGCCGTAGGTGGTGCCGGTAGAGGACCCATGATTCGGAGCCGAACAGGAGTGTGGGTATGACAACGGCTCTGTATACGCTTATCTTTGTGAGGTTTTTCAGTTGGTTGTTTTTCCAGACTCTTTTGTGTAGTCTTCCAAAGGCGCTATTTGCCTTGGCGAGTCTGTTGTCTATCTCATTGTCGATCCTTGCATCTGATGAAATGGTGCAGCCGAGATAGGTAAACTGGTTGACCGTTTTGAGTTTTGTGTTCCCGATGGAGATGTGGGGGGGCTGGTAGTCATGGTGGGGAGCTGGCTGATGGAGGACCTCAGTTTTCTTCAGGCTGACTTCCAGGCCAAACATTTTGGCAGTTTCCGCAAAGCAGGACGTAAAGCGCTGAAGAGCTGGCTCTGAATGGGCAACTAAATCGGCATCGTCTGCAAAGAGTAGTTCACGGACAAGTTTCTCTTGTGTCTTGGTGTGAGCTTGCAGGCGCCTCAGATTGAAGAGACTGCCATCCGTGCGGTACCGGATGTAAACAGCGTCTTCATTGTTGGGGTCTTTCATGGCTTGGTTCAGCATCATGCTGAAGAAGATTGAAAAGAGGGTTGGTGCGAGAACACAGCCTTGCTTCACGCCATTGTTAATGGAGAAGGGTTCAGAGAGCTCATTGCTGTATCTGACCCGACCTTGTTGGTTTTCGTGCAGTTGGATAATCATGTTGAGGAACTTTGGGGGACATCCGATGCGCTCTAGTATTTGCCAAAGCCCTTTCCTGCTCACGGTGTCGAAGGCTTTGGTGAGGTCAACAAAGGTGATGTAGAGTCCTTTGTTTTGTTCTCTGCACTTTTCTTGGAGCTGTCTGAGGGCAAAGACCATGTCAGTAGTTCCTCTGTTTGCGCGAAAGCCGCACTATAGCTCTTCCCACTCCTCCTCCTGTAGGGATGTCATCAATTTTTCCACACCTGAACTCAAGGTGGGACCTTGTACTCTGAAAAATCAGAAATGGCCTTCATCAGGAACTGTAGCTTTTTCTGTGCCATAATTGATGGAGTACTCACAAGTATTTTATTCATTTCCTCCATGTCTACTTTAAACCATCATGCCCACCCGCCACCCCCCCCCCCTTGCGTGCCAAGGCCATAGTTTCCCTTGGTCCTCACCTTTCACTCTACCAGCTTCCATATCCAACTGCTCATCCTCCAGCATTTTTGCCAGCTCCAATGTGATCTCATCCCCTCTCCCCACCATTTCTGTTTTCTGAAGGGTCCACTCATAGTTGTAACATCTTTACTTTTGCTCCTGAAATCTTCTGACATTTTGCTTCCAATATCCACAAGGAAACCATTTCAGCATGAACATGTCCCAATTTTACAATACCCAGCACAGTATATCTGTTTCCTCTGCAGAAATGGAAAACCTAATACTGGATTTTTTACACATTGTTTCCCATCTGGCCCATTCACTTAGTTTATCTGTATCCAGAGATAGAAATAAACCAATTCAGGCTTGCAAAATGTATTGCTAAAAAAGTGGCAATGTAATTAATACAAATGGGTTAGATAAACAATTTATAATGACACAATAGTAGCAGTACATCTACATCCCGTCAAAGCCTCCACGGATTCTCATTACTGCTCATGTAGATATGGAAAAGTTGTATAAGACATTGGTGACCTAATTACAGGAATGATATCAATAAGATTGAAAGAGTGCAGAGAAGATTTACAAGGATGTTGCTTGGACTTCAGGAACTGAGTAACAGGAAAAGGTTAAACAGGTTAGGACTATTCCCTGGAGCGTACAAGAACGCTTCCACCAGCGTTGTCTCCGCTCCATCCTCAACATCCATTGGAGCGCTTTCATCCCTAACGTCAAAGTACTCGAGATAGCAGAGGTCAACTGCATCGAGTCCACGCTGCTGAAGATCCAGCTGCGCTGGATGGGTCACGTCTCCAGAATGGAGGACCATCGCCTTCCTAAGATCGTGTTATATGGCGAGCTCTCCACTGGCCACCGTGACAGAGATGCATCAAAGAAAAGGTACAAGGACTGCCTAAAGAAATCTCTTGGTGCCTGCCACATTGACCACCGCCAGTGGGCTGATATCGCCTCAAACCGTGCATCTTGGCGCCTCACAGTTTGGCGGGCAGCAACCTCCTTTGAAGAAGACCGCAGAGCGCACCTCACTGACAAAAGGCAAAGGAGGAAAAACCCAACTCCCAACCCCAACCAACCAATTTTCCCCTGCAGCCGCTGCAACCGTGTCTGCCTGTCCCGCATCGGACTTGTCAGCCACAAACGAGCCTGCAGCTGACGTGGACTTTTTACCCCCTCCATAAATCTTCGTCCGCGAAGCCAAGCCAAAGACAAGAAGAAGACAAGAACAAGGAGAGATTTGATAGAGGTATTTAAAATTATGAGGGGTATGGACAGAGTAAATGTAGGTAGGCTTTTTCCACTGAGGGTAGGTGAGATACAAACCAGAGGACATGGGTTAAGGGTGAAAGGGGAAAGGTTTAGGGGGAACTTCTTCACATGTCGTGGTGGGAGTGTGGAATAAGCTGCCAGCTGAGCTGAATGTGGGCTCAATTTGAACATTTAAGAAGAATTTGGAAAGGTACATGGATGGGAGGGTAAGAGCCCTATGAACTGGATGCAGGTCAGTGGGATGAGGCTGAATAATAGTTTTGCACAGATGAGAACTGACTGTTTCTGTGCTGTAATGTTCTATGGTTCAGTTAAATTAGAAAGTAGATTGTGGATATTTGGGACCCAAGTACTGCTGTTTATATAAAATTATCTTTCGTACATTTCTTCCTAGTTTATCCTCATATTCTACTTTCTCTTCCCTTTTCACATTTTTGACCATCTATTGCCAACTTCCAAAAAGTTCCCATTCTGAGACAAACAGTGAAATGAAAAATTTTTTTAAATGAGGGTTTTTTTTGTTCAACAAGAGTATTAAGAGTTATTGAATGAAAACAAGTCAGTGGAAAAAGTCTGACAGGCAAAATGGCCTTGTTCCTCTGAGACAGTGAATGGATCCAAACACAGGGAGGTGAAAATGAAGACAGAATCAACTTCCAACAATGTGTATGGGTGTGTGTGTGTGTGTGTGTGTGTGTGTGTATGTGTGTTGGGGGGATCAACTCAGTGTTATCCTGGAAGTGCGTTCCCTATGAATTGACAATGGTCCATTGGGAAAGAAGAACAAAAGACAATTTTATGAATATAAATAAGTACCATTGTGTAGAGGTTGTAAATCTATTTGTTGTTATTCTGTGTACTCATTTGATTTGTTTGCTTCTTTTCTCTGGGGCCTTGTGCAATCTGATGGATGCTCACAAATGCAGCAGGTCTGTAAGACAGCTGGTTCCACAGACCTGTCTGTCTTTGCCTCCAGACAATGTACATGAGACAAGCTGCAGCATATCATATTACTGATCATTCTTGTCCAAATGAGTCCATGCACTGGTGAAGAGGCTAAGATGATCACAGGCTCCATTATTAAAACAGCAATAAGGAAGTATTCAGGAGGGAGATAGATCAGCTAGTTGAATGGTGTCAGAAAAACAGGGCTCAGAAGTGCAGAGGGTCAACATTTCCAAGGATCTGTCCTAGATCCTCCATATTGATGCAATCATGAAGAAGGCTCGCCAGCGGCTCTACTTTGTGAGGAGTTTGAGGAGATTCGGTATGTCACCGAAGACTCTCAAAGCCTTCTACAGGTGTATCATGTAGAGCATTGTGGCAGGTTGCATCACTGTCGGATGTGGAGGAGCCTATGCTCAGGACAAGAAAAACTCCAGAGTTGTTGACTTGGCCTGCGACATCACGGGCAACAGTCTTCACTCCATTGAGGTTGTCTACAAAAAGCAATGTCTTAAGAAAGCAGCCTCTATCCTCAAGGACCTTCACCACTGAGGTTATGCTCTCTTCCCTCTGCTAACATCGAGAAGGAGATGAGCACTCAGCGAAACAAGGACAGCTTTTTCCCCTCTGACATCAGATTTCTGAATGAATCTTGAACCGCACACACGGCCTCACTTTGACTTTTTCTTTCTCTTGCACTATTTTTATTTATTTTGTAATGCAATTTATATAAATGTTTGCACTGTGATGCTGCCCCAAAACAATGAGCTTCATGACAATAAGTTCTGATTCTGAAACTGTAGTGGTGTGTAAAGTAAATAGATGTCTTTATTAGGGTCTTCCTTGTAATATCTTAATTTTTGAATCTGGCATCCACAGCAAGGCCATCATTTATTGTCCATCAATAACTACCTTTGAGAAGTTGATAGTGAGCTGCCTTTGTGAACTATTGCAATACTTGTTGAAGGTTCTCCCACAGCGCCTGCAACACCACTGGAGTGGCAGAGAGAGTTCTGGATTTAGACCCAGCAACAATGAAGATCTGTGATTTATTTCAATGACAGGTTGAGGCATGAAGCACAGCCTCTTGAAGAAGGTGGCATTGCCACTCATCTGCCCCCCTTGTGGTTTAAGGTGCATGATTGAAAGATGGTGGCGGAGTAGCCTGGGAGAGTAACGGCAATGCCTTTTTACATGGCATTCAATGTAGCCACAATGTATTGGGATCGGGGTGGTGGGTGGTGAATAGAATAAAGGTAGAACATGGTTACTAGAGTCAACCAAGTGATGTGTTCTAGAAGGTGTTGAGATTCTTGAAGTTATCAGCTCTACACATATACAGGCAGGTGGAGAACATTCCATCACATTCCTGGTTTTGTCTTTCCACCACCTTCTTGGAGTGTAAGGGAAGATGCCAGCATTGTAATCGTATTTAGACATAGAGCACAGTAACAGGCCTTTTTGGCCCATAAGCTCGTGCCGCCAAATTACACCCAATTGACCTACAACCCCCGTATGATTTTGTGGGTGGAAGGAAACCTGGGCACCTGGAGGAATCCCACACTCCTGTCCATTTATTGGTATCATATAATCCAGTTGTCCAGAGACCATATTTTGTGATGATGGAAATCTCATGAAGAAGGAAATAATGGATCATTCATTTAGCATTATTGTCTGAACAATTTTTGCTTAGATACATGCACTGGGCCTCATCATCACTGAGGATGGTGATGTTCTTGGAGACGCCTTACCATGAGCTGTTTAATTGTCCATTGCTATTCATAACTAGATGTGATAGGATTGAAGAGCTTCGATATGATTATTAATTGTGATATATTTTTGTTTGGAGCTCAAAGGACAGAACAATTAGCATAGCAGTTTGCCCAACACTCTTCCAGCACAAGTGATTGAGACGGGTTCAAATCCGACGCTGTTTCTTGGGAGTTTGTACATTCTCCCCATTTCTGCATGGGTTTCTCTGGGCCCTCTGGTTTCCTCCCACATTTGAAAAACATACAGGGGATTGTAGGTTAATTGGGTGTAATTGGGCAGAATGGGCTCATGGACCGAAAGGGGCCTGTTACCATGCTGGATGTCGAAAAAAAAATTAAAGTGCATTGCACCTTGACGAAGCTGGGACCTCATTATTTAGTATACGGTGCTCTTCCTAACAAACCCTTCAGAACTCCTCATTGAACTAGGATTGTTTATCTTGCTTTATATTAAAAATAGAGGGATACTTCTGTCGAAAACATCTACAGGTGTACCTTGGAGAGCATTCTGTCAGGTGGCATCTCTGCTTGGTATGGAGCTGCCAATGCTTAGGACAGGATAAAAATTCCAGAGGGCTGTTGACTTGGCCAGCGACATCATGGGCATCAGTCTCCAACAAGGACATCTACAAAAGGTTGTGTCTTAAGAAAGCAGCCCCTATCGTCAAAGACTCCTACCACCCAGGCCTTGTCCTCTTCACTCTTCTATCATCGGGAAAAAGGTACAGGATCCTAAGACGAGCACTCAGCAGTACAAGGACAGCTTCTTCCCTGCTGCCATCAGATCCCTGAATGAACAATGAACCACAGACACTGCCTTACTTTGTCTTTTTCTCTTTCTTGCACTATTTTTATTTATTTTGAAATGTGGTTTCTATAAACATTTGAACTGTGATGCTGTCATGAAACAACAAATTCGTGACTTGTTAAGTACAATAATTCTGGTTCTGATTACAGATTGCCCACAACACCACATGGATGCCAAATTTTGAGTGCCAGATTATCATGAGACTATTCCAATTGGCATGTTGTGCCACAAAGCAGGAAGGAGGGTGCTCTCAGTGCAAAGATCGGACTTTGTCTCCATAAGGACAGTGCAGCTGTCAATTCTACTAAAGCTATCATGGACAGATGCATCTGCCATAGGTAGATTGGTGAAGGAAAGGTTAAATGGGTTTATCCTTTGACTTATTTCACCCATTCACTGCTGCAGATGTAGTCTGGTAACTAAGACAATCAGGTATAACTCTGTGATGATTTACTAGGCCACTCCTGATGTTGGACATGGAAGTTCCCCATATATTCTCGGCCTTTCTCCAAGCATTGATCCACATGGAGGAGTAATGACTCTTCAGCTAAGGAAGGACTGTGGGTGGTAATCAGGAGGAGAATTCCTTGACCATGTTTAATCTGATTCAATAATACTTTGTGGAATGAGGAGTCAATGTTAAAGACTCTGAGGGCTAAACCCACCTGTAAACCACCATGCTTCCACCTGCATTCCCAAGGTTTGTAATGGAGGAGTCTGACAGTTCCTCTTGACTTTCACAGTGATGTTCAGTATTTAGTTCTCCATGAAACAAATGAGGGCCATAGTACTTAGAGACTCTCTTGTGTTATTGCCCAACCATTACAGGTGAATGATGAAGGGCTTCATTACCTTAATGAAGGCCTCAAGTCCAAACCATTGTTTATGTATCTTTAACTTTTCTCTATAAAGTACAATGTTTGATCTGCTGAGTTTCTACAGCATTGTGTTTTTAATTCAACCACAGTATCTGCAGATTTTCATGTTTTACTTCCATTAGCAGGTTGTACTTTTATCTGTTAGAGCTGTGATCGGCATATGCATGCTGACTGACCAAACTTGCATGCAATTCGTAAACCTCTTCATTTGTAGAGATATAACATATTGTTAATAGTAAACACAGGTGAATGAGACCATACAGGATGAAATGAAGAACAATTTTTTCTTTCAAAACAAAACCAGTGAAGTGAGGCACATGGGGAACAAAATTCTAACAATCATCTGCATACAAAAGTGGGAAATGGCCTCTGTGCCATCCATGGTGAAAATAAACAGGTTTTTCTGAACCAGTGTTGTGGGAACTCTAACATATAATTTCTTTTTTCTTTCTTCTTCTTTGGCTTGGCTTCGCGGACGAAGATTTATGGAACGGTAATGTCCACGTCAGCTGCAGGCTCGTTTGTGGCTGACAAGTCCGATGCGGGACAGGCAGACATGGTTGCAGCGGTTGCAGGGGAAAATTGGTTGGTTGGGGTTGGGTGTTGGGTTTTTCCTCCTTTGTCTTTTGTCAGTGAGGTGGGCTCTGCGGTCTTCTTCAAAGGAGGTTGCTGCCCGCCGAACTATGAGGCGCCAAGATGCACGGTTTGAGGCGATATCAGCCCACTGGCGGTGGTCAATGTGGCAGGCACCAAGAGATTTCTTTAGGCAGTCCTTGTACCTCTTCTTTTGTGCACCTCTGTCTCGGTGGACAGTGGAGAGCTCACCATATAACAGGGGAAGGCGATGGACCTCCATTCTGGAGACGTGACCTGCCCAGCGCAGTTGGATCTTCAGCAGCGTGGATTCGATGCTGTCGGCCTCTGCCATCTCGAGTACTTCGATGTTAGGGATGAAGTCACTCCAATGAATGTTGAGGATGGAGCGGAGACAACGTTGGTGGAAGCGTTCTAGGAGCCGTAGGTGATGCCAGTAGAGGACCCATGATTTGGAGCCGAACAGGAGTGTGGGTCAACCAGTTTACCTATCTCGGGTGCACCATTTCATCAGATGCAAGGATCGACAACGAGATAGACAACAGACTCGCCAAGGCAAATTGCGCCTTTGGAAGACTACACAAAAGAGTCTGGAAAAACAACCAACTGAAAAACCTCACAAAGATTAGCGTAAACAGAGCCATTGTCATACCCACAACATATAATTTAATGAGAAGCTTATTGAGCACAGAGTAATGGAGTGATAAAATATTTCAGGAATTTATGGATTTATTGAAGAATCATTGAAACCCAAATCCAAGAAATATATCACATATGTTTAATTTTGATTTATGGCTATGAAAACCAAAAAACACAGCAGATGAGGAGGCAGCCAAGTTGAGGAAGTTAAAATGGTAATTACACCACCATATTCTTGCAGTTGCAAAGGGATGGTTGAGTGTGTTGAAACAATGATGATGTGATGGAAGTTGTTTTCAGAGGTGAATCTGACCTTTGGCAACACATCGAAAATTTCTCGAGAATGGAGACTGCAAGTAAAAACAGAACTTTCCAAGGAGACTGGCTGTTCCATGGCGTGAAAGCAACTGAAAATCACTTTCAAATAGTCAAAAAAGACTTTTTCTGCTGTGGGAGAAGCAAACTGCTTTGAAGAATAAAAATTTTTACATATGTGATTTAAAAGGTCACACCACCAGGACTTGTTTGGATGAGCAGGCAAAAGGAAAACAAGAATTCAAAGGAAAATGCTCAGTATTTCCAATTTCCTTCATTCTCATTTGGAGGAAGCAAGTGAAGACTGAAGTCAGGGGAAGTGTCTGTGATCAATGGGTAGGGGCTGTCTTAACAAAATTGACATGAACAGTAATCATTACACTAATGAACCAGGCAGAAAATGCAGCAGACTGGCTAGAAAATATCAAATATTAAACTAAAGTAAAAACATAAATTAACATGTTGTTCTTGTCATGAACACATTCCACCCTTTAAGGTGGCTACTGGTCACAGGAAGGCTCCTTCATTCGAGTAGATACCCAGGCACAAACAGGAAAAGGGGCATGTGGTCAGGATGTTCAGATACTTTGGTGACTTGCTGCTTGACCCCATGAATGGCCATAGTGGGTGGGCTCAGGATCAATCCAATGAAAAGGGTCATTGACCAGCCGTTCCCACCCCCTCCCCTCCACTCTGAAAGCCAGCCACCACAGGGAGCTGATGAACCAGGGGGGGCCAGACACCATCCAGATATGAGGATAGATTTAGTCAGGCAAGGTCCCTCAGGGTCATCTGTGGGATTGTACCCCAATAATGAGTCAACAGTGACAGAAGGCAGGGGAGGAATTTGTTTGAATGGGGAAGAAGGTCACCAAGGCACCAGCCAAAGTCTCAGCTGATGCGTGAAATAAGTGAAGCAGGAGCATTATCCTAATCCTATTGGAACAAATTTTATCCAACAGGCAGTAATTAATCACTTTCAGAACAATTACTGTTCTCTTCAGAATTTTAGCTCAAACACAAAACTCATCAACATATTAATGGCTTTCCTCATAAGGCAGAAAGTTGCCCACCCACCATAAAACCCTTCCCTTGCTCCTTCACATTTTAGCAGAGTGACATCACTTTAAGGCATCATATTGGAATAATCTCCCTTTAAGATTAAAAAGAGGCCCTTTGGCCCTTCTGGTCTGTGCTGAACAATTATTCTGCCTAATCCCATTGATCTGCATCCAGTCCAAAGCCCTCCACACTCCTTCCATCCATGTACCTGTCAAAATTCTTCTTAAATGTTAAAATTTACCCTGCATTCACCAGCTGACAGCTCCCTGTGTGAAGAAGTTCCCTCTAATGTTTGCTCTAAACTTTTACCCTTTCACCCATGTCCTCTGGTTTGTATCTCACCCATCCTCAGTGGGTGGGCCGGGGAGGGGGGGAGGGAAGAGTGGACAAGGGAGTCACGGAGGGAACGGTCCATGCGGAAGGCGGATAGGGGAATATGTGTCTAGCGGTGGGATCACGTAGTAGGTGGCAGAAATGGCAGAGGAGTGTATGTTGGATTCAGAGACTGGTGGGGTGGTAGGTGAGGATAAGAGGAATTTGTCCTTAGTAGTGTTACCACATTTTTTTGTACACAGCATATTGCTTTCCACATGACCCCATGAAGTCATTTACCCTTCTGTTGTTTGAAGGGCTTCCTCACTGGAATCAGCCCCTCAGTGTTCAGTAGTTTAAAAGACCCTTCTGTGGTCCTTACTCAGAGAGCCTTTGCATTGGCTGCATCAAATTTCAATGCATCCAGCATATATTTCTGGAGTCCAGAATGTGTCAATTGATATCATTCCCTGAATGGCATCTCATTGAGTGCCCTACTCTAGTTACTATTTCCTATGTTCTTGTAACTAATCAAGAAGAGGCCAATAGATGGATTGATTGAAGCCCCTCTCCTCATATGCTGTCTAGAAAATAGTAGAGTAGCAAAGAGAGCTGTGGAAGTAAAATATAGGGAAGTATCTAATAGGAATTTTTAACAACTATTTACAAAACAGTAGAGGCTGATTCCAGTCATTGAAACCCATGCTTCCCAATTACACTCAATCAACCCACCTTCTTGTATGTTTTGGCGGGTGGGAGGAAACCAGAGCACCAAGGGAAACCCATGCAGGTCACAGGGAGAAGGTGCAAGCTCCTTACAGTGCCAGATTCTAGAGTGAATCGCTGGCGCTGTAATAATGTTGCACTAACTGCTATGCTAACCAGCCTGCTGACATTAAATAAACATGGCGAAGGAGGAAATAGAAGAATATGCTGATGCCATGGAGATAGGTGGGGCAGGAATTATGTTATATAAGTTGGATTGGAATGGCTTGTTTACATTCTGTAAATTTAATGTTATTTCATTAATAATTTTTCTCCTTTACAGAAGCCATCAGCTCTTGCACATCAGCACACCATACAGTTGAGATTGATAATTGTATTTGTAGTTATGCTTTGGTTAGATGAACTGTTTGAATGCTCCTGGGACAACTGGTGCATTTTTACACCTGTAACTGCAGGAGATGCTCCATTTGCTCCCACACTTCCTCCCTCATTACCATTTGAGGCCCCAAACAGTCCTTCCAAGTGATGCAACATTTCACTTGTGAATCTGCAGGGGTCATCTACTGCATCCAGTGCTCCCAGCTCTCTCTACTTTGGAGAGACTGGGCATAGACCAGGAGATTGCTTTGTCGAGCACCTCAGCTCTGTCCGTCGCAGTGGCATCACTAGGGTTGGTGTCACAGTGCAGTAACTCATAGTGTCATCCCCTCACCCTCTCACCACCCCCCCCCCCCATGAACCAAGTATATGAGTGTACTGAGCGTAGAAGAAAGAAGTGAATGTTCCTTGCATGTCCAAGGTGGCGGCAGGGGCACTGAGCTGGGGTAGGGGTGGAGGGGGGCTTGTAGGTATATTGATACATGTAAGATGGGATTACAAAAATGTTTTTATTTTCATAACTAACTACAAGGATATTTTTGCAGAAAAAAATTCTGTTGAATCACTGCTCAAATTTTTTTAATAGACAGTTATTTTGGTGTCACCCTCTCTGATGGTGTCTCTCAGTGCAGTCTGCATCCCCTACACCCCACTAGTGATGCTTGTGGCCCAGTGGCCACCCATTTTCAATTCTCCAACCCATTCGCTCCCTGACATGTCCATCCATGGTCTCATGCTCTGCCAGACGGAGACCACCTGCAAATCTGAGCACCTCATCTTCCAACCGGATGGCATTAATATCGATTTCGTTAAACACCCCCTCCCCTACACTTCATGCGCCCGCCCGCTGCTCCGCGTTTGGCAGGAGAAAGAGGGGCTCCTTCAGCTGCTTCCTGGCGCCGTTCTCTTGCTGGCGGAGCCGGCAACCTCCCCGCGCCAGTGGCAGCATTTTGGGGGGGGGAGTTTCTGTGCGATTGTGGGAGCCCCAAACGTTGCGGGCAGCTGTGGGGCAGATGTTTCCAGGGTGGGGGGGGGGGGGGAAACAGGAAGGTCCATCAGTCCCCTTCCCACCACCAATTCTACAGTCACCTTTTCCAGGGTCCAAGGTGATTATGGTTCTGAATTGGTTGGGTGGGTTCTGCTACTTCGCCACAAATGTGTCAACAGTCGCTGAATCACGTCGGCGGGTTAATTGGACGTTCTGCACTTCCCCCTGCTGGTTTTGCCATTCCAGATGCAAGTGCATTGTTCCGAGCTAGAAGATGTTTCAGGTACTCACCTGTTCATGTTTCAAAGTCCCTCCATGAACTCCAACTGAAGTATTTACTATGGCACAATTTATTTTAGCACAATGTTTCATGGAAGTCTACGGGTAATTATGTCTGAGACGAAAAAGAATATTGGGGCAGATGGTCCAAATGTTAGATGGAAGTGTTTTCTGTTTTTTTTAATGGGATAGAGGTGCAGAGGATGCTGCTTGAGTTGCCCATTCAGAGCCAGCTCTCCAGCGCATGAGGTCCTGTTTTGCGGAAACTGTCAAAATGTTTGGCCTGGAAGTCAGCCTGAAGAAAACTGAGGTCCTCTATCAGCCAGCTCCCCACCATGACCACCAGCCCCCCCTCATTTCCATCGGGCACACTGAACACAAAACGGTCAACCAGTTTACCTACCTCGGCTGCACCATTTCATCGGATGCAAGGATCGACAAAGAGATAGACAACAGACTCGCCAAGGCAAATAGAGCCTTTGGAAGACTACACAAGAGTCTGGAAAAACAACCACCTGAAGAAACATACAAAGATCAGCGTGTACAGAGCCGTTGTCATACCCAAGCTCCTGTTCAGCTCCGAATCATGGGTCCTCTACCGGCATCACCTACGGCTCCTAGAACGCTTCCATCAGCGCTGTCTCTGCTCCATCCTCAACATTCATTGGAGCGACTTCATCACCAACATCGAAGTACTCAATATGGCAGAGGCCGACAACATCGAATCCACGCTGCTGAAGATCCAACTGCGCTGGGTAGGTCACGTCTCCAGAATGGAGGACCATCGCCTTCCCAAGATCGTGTTATATGGCGAGCTCTCCACTGGCCACCGAGACAGAGGTGCACCAAAGAAGAGGTACAAGGACTGATTAAAGAAATCTCTTGGTGCCTGCCACATTGACCATCGCCAGTGGGCTGATATCGCCTCAAACCATGTATCTTGGTGCCTCACAGTTCGGCGGGCAGCAACCTCCTTTGAAGAAGACCGCAGAGCCCACCTCACTGACAAAAGACAAAGGAGGAAAAACCCAACACCCAACCCCAACCCACCAATTTTCCCTTGCAACCGCTGCAACTGTGCCTGCCTGTCCCGCATCGGACTTGTCAGTCACCAACGAGCTTGCAGCAGACGTGGACACACCCCTCCATAAATCTTCATCTGCGAAGCCAAGCCAAAGAAGAAAGAAAGAGGTGGTGTCAGAAGATAATTTGAGAACTGTAGGGCTAGGGAAGCAGAAAGCTTTGGCTCCATTTGTCTTCTGTGATTATCAAAAAGATAGAATTGGAGGATTGGAAACATTTTGAATGATTAAAGTGAATTTCTGATGTTTTATCGAAGTCTGACAAGATACTTTTTTTTATCAAGGCTCTTTTTGTTTTCAAATCAAAGTCTCAATTGACTCTGTGGTGGATGTTAAAGATCCATTGCACTTTTTTGAAGGACGAGAGATCTAGAGCCTTACCCAATGATGGGAACGAGCAATTATATGGTCCCTTCATAATATCTTGAGCCTTGTAAAATACTCCACTGTGTTTTATGGGAAAAGATTGACACCTGAAGTAGAAAAAGAAGTTTAGAGAAAAAAATAAGTCACAGAGCTCAAACCCAACACTGCTGATCAGTTTTCCTCCTTGTTCATTGTTGGAGCTTCATATGCACGCTGTCAGCTGTTTCCTAAATTACAACAGTGGTTGTATTTCAATGGTATTTAAAATACTCATAATATTATGGACATTTTATTGCGATGGTTCTGCCAAGTCATCCAATTACCTTGAGTACTTGAGCTGAGGTGGTGGGGAGTGGGGGAAGGGACAGCTCCCTGAATAGTGAGGGAAGGGAACAAGGAGAATAAAATCGGGAGGTTATAGCCCTTAGGAAAAACTCTGGAGAAAATAAAATACCAAACAACCTTCTTTAAAATTATGAAGCTCTTTCAGAGGTTCACGTGGTCAAAGTTTCCATCTGTGGGAGAGACGAAAAGAAAATAATATAAATATAAATGATCACAGGTGAGCTCAGCTGCTTCATTCAGCTTGGACGGATAACTAGAGTTTGTTTTAGAAAATTCCCCTCTCTGGCAACAGAACAGTGTTAACTGTTATAGTTTATTTCTCAGGGCATAATTCTCCAGACACATGAATATAACAGTCACTGGGGAAAGGTACTGGAGCATTGCTGCTGCTCTCATGAATAAATCAGAATTTATTGTCATGAACGTGTCACAAAATTTGTTGTTTTGCGGCAGCATCACCGCGCAAACATTTATACAAACCACCTTATAAAATAAATAAAAATAGTGCAAGAAACAGAAAAAGACAAAGTAAGGCAATGTCTTTTGTTCATTGTCCGCTCAGGAGTTGACGGCACCAGGGAAAAAGCTGTCCTTGTGCCGCTGAGTGCTCATCTTCAGGCTGCTGTACAGGACATGGCCTTTGCAGTGGGGGTCCTTGAGGATAGAGGCTACTTTCTTAAGACACCACCACTTGTAGATGTCCTCGATGGAGTGAAGACTGATGCCTGTGATGTCACAGGCTGAGTTAACAACCCCCTTGAATTTTTTCTTGTCATGAATGTTGGAACCTCCAGTGATGCAACCAGTCAGAATTCTCTCCACCTGTGGAAGTTTTCAAGAGTCTTTGGTGACAAAGTATAGCCGCTGGTGAGCCTTCTTCATGATTGTATCTACATGGATATGCTAGGACAGATCCTCAGAGGTGTTGACACCCAGAAATTTGAAGTTCTTGCTCCACTGCTGAACCCTCAATGAAAACTGGTTCATATAAGCAGTCCAGATTTTAGGACTTCTACTGTAAATCCCATTGCATTTTATGATGGTGCTCTCCAGTGTCCACAATTCCACTAATCTTTGTATCATCTGCAAACTTACTCACCCACCCACATATGCTTACATCCAAGTCATTTGGTATGTATGACAAACTACAAGGGTTCCAACACTGAACCTGAGGAAACACTACTGGTCACACACCTCCAGCCCAAATACCAGCCTTGCACTACTACCTTCTGTCTTCTACGGGCCAGCCAATTCAGAATCCCAGCTATCAACTCACCATGGATTCCTTGCATTGGCATCAACTCACCAACTCATCCACAACCTTACACTCAATGTTAGCAAAATGAAGCAGATGATTGTGGACTTCAGGAGAGTGGAGAGCACCAAGTTCTTGACAACTTAAGTAGTGTCCCATCCTGAACACACGTCTGCCCCCTTGTCAGAAAGTGCAACAGTGACTGCACTTCCTGAGAAGACTGAGGCTAACAAGGCTACCGCCCACCATCCTGTCAACTTTGTACAGGAGCTCTATCAAGGATGTCCTGGCCAGTTGCATCACAGTGTAGTAAGGTTGCTGTAGAGCATTGGATTGGAGGTCAATCCACAGGTCCATAAGAGCAGCAAAGAAGATTTCTGGAGACTCCCCTCCCCCACCTCCCTCCCTTGATGTGATCTACTGGGATCGTTGTTTGAAGAGGGCTCACAAAATTGTTAAGGATCCCTACCATCTCGCACATAGCATCTTCCAGCCGCTCCTGTTGGGAAAGAAATGCAGAAGTATCAGTGCCAGAACCACCAGGCTGAGAAATGGGCAGTGAGACTGCTGAATGACTGATAATCATACAATCCCTCTGAGGATCTTCTATTATTTAATAATACTTAATTTTATATACATACTGCATATAAATTGCGTGTGAACATATGTGCTATGTCTTTATCTGTGTTTGCATGTTTTTGCACTGGGACCTGGGAATACCGTTTCAGCAAGTTATACTTTACAGTTGTATGATAACAATAAACTTGAACTTGAATTGGATTGACTCACCATTCTGATTTTATTTATTTACCAGAACTGACATTTGTGACTCATTTTCCATTGCTCAGATCTGGGATGTGAACTTCATGTCAACTGAAGGTTGAACTGACAACATGTAATGCATTGGTTTTGCAAACCAATGCAAATGGCGAATTAAATGTGCTCCTTCCAGTGAGCTGAGTTTTTTTTTCTTGGAAAACAAATCTTGGGTCTTAAAACCCTTAAGGTTTGGAACTTATCTTGAGAATAGTGCTGATCATGTCTGCTGTACATTGAAGAATACAACCAATTCCCAGCAATGGATTCTACATCTTAGCATCCATCCCCACTTTGCACTGTACCACCTCCTATACAAGTCCTATATACAGAAGCACCATACCAAAGATCAGGCCTTTGGTGATGTTCCAGTTCATTTTTCTAAAGAATGCATCTTTTTATTTCATTTTGACCACAGAAAGTACCATCTCTCAACAAGCAACTTCCATTACCTGTCCTCCAAAGGGCAGCCACTGAGAAAACCCTCAAAGCAGACTAGCTTCATTCTGCACCTGAAGGCTGGTCATGTGATTACCATGCATGCAGGAAAGGACTGTGTCCTGTTCCCTCACTCACGCTCTAGTCTTCTCTCAGTTGGTATGCTTCCATCAGACATGTGCGCTGCTTTCATCTTCAAGAGCACCAAGCCATGGGCCACTCTGAAGATATTTGTGACAATTAATTATGGTGAGAAATTAGAAAGGTCCAACTTGTCCAATTCTTTTGTTGACTTCCTCATTTATTCTAGTAACTGGCAAATTACAGGTTTTTTTTTGTATATTTAGTTTTGATTTATCATATATGTCAGTATAAGGCGAATGAGTGTATAAGAACCCACAGAATTTCCACTTACCATGTAGGTTTTGAGTTATACTCGCTGTAAGTCTAGCTCTTGATGCTGAGATTTACTGATCTGATAGTCCTTTACCAACCATCCCACTGACCAGTGGAGTGATGCTGTTAAGCACACTACTGAGCAACACAGTCTTGATTATTTAAAATTTAGCCGATTCCTTTCAGGTAATGGCAAAGTAATGTCAATTACCTACTGTAATATGCATCAACGTTCCCAGCTGGTGTAACATAGACACTAGTGATGTTACTTCAGCGTGAGTTCTATTACAGCAACAAAATGGTTTTGAAAATAATTTTACTTGGAATGGATTTGCTGATTTACTTATGTTTAATATTATACTGTAATATATCAGAAATGTTGACGTTACGTACACTGCAGGACTCTGGCTGATCGTTTACTGTTTCTCAACTGTTACAAATGGTGACTGTTAGCTTTGTTTGTAGTCCTGTTATTTTAAGGTAAGTTAGATAAGTTTATAATACATTTTTATTGTTTTAATATAATATTAATCCAGCTTCCGAAATGTAGGTTTTAGGAGAAAAATATTTTGTAGCAGGACTGTAGGAGTTATGCAAGTGCTTGTTCTCCATCACCATGGGAGACACTCTCAACCACAGGATATTATGGTTCAGAGTTTATACTTGGCCCACAAGGAGACCTCTGGTTTTAGGATCACACTTTTAAGGTTCAAATTCTATCTTATACACCAACATATATGATAAGAGTTTTGAGTTAGATCTTGCTGTACCTCATTTTTCAACACAGTTAGTCAAGGAAATGTTTGTGAAGGTGCCTACTGCGGAACCTCCTGTGATTGATTTTCAAGTCAAAATGTGGATACGGAATGTGCTCAAACCCACAGAATCTTTTCAAGTATGCTCCAAGAAATAACATCGAATAGGCCATGAGTTTTAGTTTGGTTGTGCACCTCTTGCAGGAAAACCCAAACTCCTGCAAGGTTACAGCAAGGATAATGATCTTATCAGTTCTTCACCATGTGGGCAACTACAGTGGGAAGATAATGGACAGGTGTCTGCGTCTTGGAATATGGTAGAACTGTTTCTCAGGTCAGGCTGAACTGAATGTGCAAGGAACTGTAGTACCAGAGAGCCAAGAGGCCAAGGAGGAGGAAGGGGGTCAAGAAGAGGGACCTTGCTTATTAACAGTTAAGTAAAGAGAAAAAGAAAAGAGGTACAAGGACTGCCTAAAGAAATCTCTTGGTGCCTGCCACATTGACCACCACCAGTGGGCTGATCTCGCCTCAAACTGTGCATCTTGGTGCCTCACAGTTCGGCGGGCAGCAACCTCCTTTGAAGAAGACCGCAGAGCCCACCTCACTGACAAAAGACAAAGGAGGAAAAACCCAACACCCAACCCCAACCCACCAATTTACCCTTGCAACCGCTGCAACCGTATCTGCCTGTCCCGCATCGGACTTCTCAGCCACAAATGAGCCTGCAGCTGACATGGACATTACCCCTCCATAAATCTTCGACCGCGAAGCCAAGCCAAAGAAGAAAACAGCAGCTGACATAGATTTTAAAGGGGTCAACATGTATAAAGATATATCTTGACCTTCAATAGATATGTACAAATATCCACATTCACCAGTTACACTGAAAGCTCCAGAAATTTGGAGTCATTCTTGGAATTAGATAGGAAATCATCTGAAAGATAAAGCAATAAGTATTTGTTTGGAAAAGTGTACAGGTACTGTAGGGTGTTAGCAAAGTGTGTGAACATCAGATACTAGCTTTTCTAATTTACCAAAATAATCTAAATTTAAAAACTCAATGCAAGGAATCAAATTGACACTTAATCCCAAACATGGAAGGAATTAGAATCAACTCATGAATTAGAGAATGTGTTGGGTAAGGTATCTAATGTCGGCAAACCATAGAAACATAGAAACATAGAAGATAGGAGCAGGAGTAGGTCATTCGACCCTTCGAGCCTGCTCCGCCATTCAATGAAATCATGGCTGATCTTAAAGTTCAGTACCCCGTCCCCGCCTTCTCTCCGTAACCTTTAATACCCTTATACTGAAGAAATAGATCTAATTCCCTCTTAAATATATTTAATGAACCTGCCTCTACTGCCCTCTGTGGCAATGAATTCCACAGATTCACCACCCTCTGGGTATAGAAATTCCTCCTCATCCCGGTCCTAAATGGTTTGCCTATTATCCTCAAACCATGGCCCTGGGTTCTGGATTTTCCCATCATTGGAAACATCCCATCTGCATCCATTCTGTCCAGTCTTACACCACTGAAACAGGCCTTTAGGTGTCCCATACCCCAAGAGTTAGTGTGTATGGGACCCATGCCCTAGGAACAATCCGTGTGGTATGCATCTCTCTCCTGCTGTAGTTATGTGGGGAATTTATCACCCTAGTATTTTCTGTGTATTCAGGGTCACAGGAGCAGTTATCCCAGCAGAATGTGTTAGACCTTTGTTTCTCTAAGTTCCTCTGACAACAACAGTACAAAGGAAGGAGTAGTAGATTCTGGAAAAGGATCGATTGTCTAGTGTTGGGGATTTGCTCTTTGAATTGTAGCTGTGGGATACAACAAAGAAAATAGAGTTGAGAGTAGGCATTGGAGCCGTCTGTACAATTTGTGTGTGTATTTGAGAAAGTGTATCTGAATGTGTGTTTGTGACTGAGTATTTATCTATGAGTATGTGTGTGTACTTCAGTGTTAAGTACTTGACCATCTGTGAGGTGATTGCACAATGGATTAAGATATTGGAATATTAAGCCATGGAAATGAAATCCAGGTGCAGATCTTTGAAGAAAGAAGGTTCCAAAATTTGATAAATGTTAGTTTTATTTTTCACCCAGGTAGCTTCTAATTTGGTTTTAAATTGTCCATCGATACCTGTTATATTGAGTTTGCATTGTATTTAAATATGAAATTTGAGACTGGCATCAAGAAATTCTCACTCATAGAAAGTGAAAGTAACATAAAGACTAAACTCTTTGGAACTAGAAGCATTCAACTTTAATCCAAAGCAGTCAATGCTGTGATCAAACAAATTATTCACAACTTGCACAACTGATAGACAGTACATAGTGATCTTTGACCCTCACACTAAGACTCTCTTGCATGCCCTGCCCCTTCCAATACCAGGTTGCTTGAAGTGTGGATGAGGTACATCTACAGACATGATCGAATGGAATAGTTGGATTGGACTTTGTAGAGACCCACCTTCCACACAACCACCATTTATCCATACAGTATGAGTGAGGCAGGCTTGTATTTTGACAGTGATGCTCTCACAGCAAGATTGTAGGTTCTGGTAAAATGGGGGAGGAGCATTGAGCAAGGTGTCCAAAGGAAATTGAGTTAACAATTGTTAACAATGGATATACCAGCCATCCTCAGTGGGGGCTCTATGCCTCCCCTGGGCCAACAGCACATTTAAATAAAAGCCTTGTTTCTTTTCACCTTGTGTAACATCTATATTTTTTGTTTTATATGTAGTTGGTAGGAGAGATGTACGGAAGAAACCAAGACTTGTCTGCTTCACAGGGAAGAGGGGCCCATAAACTTTGAGTAGAGTCCTAAGGGGGCCATAGCTGAAAAAAAGGTTGAGAGTGGCTGGGATATATCACTGAAGAATTTGGGTCTGAGCAGCACTGGCCCATTCCATACACGTCTGTTCCCCTTTCCTCCTTAAAATTCAGGTTCAGCCACACCCTCAGGTTTACAAATAGACAAAGGGATTGAATGTGAGTACATTGGACATTCAAAAACATTAAAAACCTATCAAAATTATACTCACCAGCAAAAAAGATGTGAAAAATATAAAAAAGTTTCAAAAAATCAAAGCACAAAACACACGTTTAAGTTTATTGTCACACAACATGCAAAGATAGAGTTTGTTTTGTTAGTAAACAAAATAGACATGTTAGTGTAAATTGTATCTCCCCTTCTGCCTCAAGCCATTCTTCAACACTCAAAATAATGGGCCAACTCTAGTTGTAAGTGCTGGGAAATCAGCACTTGTTCTTCAAAGGGCTCCAGGCAGAATGCAGCAGGAGGGTGCAGTTGGGAAATAACCAGCAATCTGTTCACATGCAACTGCCAGCATCTTTGTGAAAGACTTAGATCAGTCTCTTTTCCAAGTTATAATGCCAAATAACACTGACTCCCAATAACTTGACCTTTCTCTGATGAATAAATAATGTTCCTGTGCAAAAATGATAAACTGCTTTTTAGACATGAAATACTTTGGAAGTGTAGGCACAGAATGTAATGTGGAAAGACTGCAGAGACTGAATCCTGTAAGGCTTCTATAAATGCAACCTATTTTAGAGATGTTGAAGAATGAATACTCACCAGAGTGCCTTGAAGAATCCTTTTTTGAAACCATGCCATGATGTGTAGGATCTGAGAAGTTCCAGTGCAGGGGCAATGAGAGTTCTTAGTTAACTCTTTCCTATTAAACTAATTGTGGGAGGCTGCATCTGAAGCAAAGAACTGGGACTCAGACAGGAACTGAATCTCAGTCCTGAAGTCTAATAAACCTGTGTAATGAGAGCATGCTAATGTACAATGAGACAACATTGATCAGGTCATCAAGTGCTAGAATTATGGATGCATAACTTGTCCAACACTCCAGAACCCTTAGTTTATTAACTTCAGGTGTGTAAATTATCATAATCACTTACAAATATTTACATGATATCAATATGGCACCAATTTATCATTCCCATTAACAAGAGGTTTAAGAAATTAACACAAAGCCAAGCTCCTCAGTGGTGTGATGACTGCAGTCCTTCTCCACAGAGCCTTTGCTGTAGATGTTCAAAGCTTAAGTGCATCTCTCAGAATGAACCCCTTCTCCTTGAAACACACCAATCTGCAGCATTCAGCTGTGGACAGCTTCAGACAGATCCAAGTGTGTCATTCTCCAAGTTGATGATCTTCCAGGACCACATGGTGTTTCCCTCAGTGAGCCCTTGGGAACAGAATCCGAACTTCTGGAGACACTCGGGATGACGCTCCACAAAGGGCTCTGTAGTCTGTCCCAGTGCCTACTGAGTGAAAAAAAGAACCAGGATCTGCTGATGGATCATCAATTGGGACAAAGAAGTGTTTGGTTTGTCTGAGATTCACTGGTCTTTGCTGCCTTCATGTATATTGCAGTCTGGGAATGTCCAAAGTACAAGACTGCATGGTGCGGGATGTAGTCAAGGGTTCCAGATGAAAAAGCTATAGTTTCAGAACCTCTCCAACTGCATATGCAGGGGCTAGAACATGTGAAAAACTTCTCAGACTTGCCACTCATGAAATGTGTGTGAAATAAAAATTGATATTATGCATCAAAATGTAAATCTTAAAAGAAAATGAAACTGTAAGCATCATACTATGAATGGTGATATATACACGACATGATATGTTTTATGAATGCAGTATGGTATATTGGAGGAAAAACGTCCTGAATTATGTTCACTTCACGAGTGTTGGTAGTCCTGTACCTACCCATGGAAGTGGTAGGTCCCATTCCTGACGAAGGCTTTGGTGATGATATGCAAGCTTTTAGGAGTATGGAAATTGGCTGAAAGACTGCTGCTTAACCAGACAAACATCTTTGGCATCTTCCCAAGGATGGCAAGGAGCTTTTGGAGGGTTGATCGAGCTTGTTGTGTTATTTTCACCCAAACATGCTCATGTTATAAAATCCCTCTGATTTTATGATTGAACAGTAAAACCCCTGTGATCTGAAATTCAAGCAACTGGCAAAATAAAATTGCAGAAAATAAAATAGGTAAAAAAATACAGGTTCAAAATTGGTGTATCTCGCCATTAGTTTGCCAATCACGCAAAATAAAGTCAGCCTCAAGCAACCGGAAAATTCACTTATCCAGCATCTCCAAGCTCCAATAGGTGCTGGATACAAGAGGTTTTACTCTACTTTGTAACTGATTCATATAATTGAGCAGCTTTTGGATCCATTTTAGAGGGCAGTTCGAAAAACATTGGCATGGGTCTGGAGTCACATAAAGATGAGATCAGGAAGAACACATTTTTCTTCCTGGAGGATGTTGATGAACAGTCACATGCTACAATAATTTTTTTTAAAAACTCAGACTCTGATAGACTGCTCAGCCAAATACTCTGCTCAGACCATGTGGGACGGAGAGAAACAACAAGTCGGCAGATGCTGGAGAATGAGAGCAGTACAATAAAGTGCTGGAGGAGCTCAGCAATTCATGCAACATCCATGAAAGCCTGAGACCTTTTCATGTATAGTTCAGAAAATCCTTCAGAGATTTTGATCTATGGTCTGCGCTAAACTGGCGATCATTCTTTTCTTTAATAATTTTTTTATTTTTCACACTATGAACCATATCAACCAAAATATGTAAAAACGTTTCTCTTTAAATTTACACAGTGGTCTTTTCTCCCTTTTTTTTCCACCCTTTCCCTCCCTCCCCTCTACCCACCCCCCCCTCCAAAACCCACTGGGGATCATTCTTGATGCAGATTGGTAAACATCATCAGGTTCCCTCCTGATCCTTCCAGTGAGGGATCTGGGAAATTGCCCGGTGTCCCTGTCCCTGATGAAAATCCAGTAGCAGCAAAAACTGTGGCCCCAATGATTCTTGTTTTGAAACTTTGTTCATTTGTGTACTCACGGGTCAGTATTGATGGTTACTGCAGTCATTTAATCACTGAGATCAGTTTCACTTCATTGTCCTTGTAGAAACCCTCTTGTCACTTCCTCCATCAGTTACTGGATACATTGCATCAGATACCGAACAATTATTGCATGAAATGTTCAATGAAAATTTGTGCTCTGCATTCTGTATCTGTCTCTTTTAAATATCTGGGCTTTGATTCATACCTGAACTTTATTTAACTTCAATTTCTGCTTGTAGTCTTGTAATATTTAGGACACAATGTTTTTCTGTACAGTGTTGCATTAATGTTCATCTCTGAAGGTTTAACAGTGATAATTATCAAGCCAGTGAAAAGCAATGGGGATATAACATATTGGCAATAATATGTGGACTCCAAGCAATTTGTAAACCAGAGCAATATGGCAGCACACAGTCTTTGGGTATGAAGTCTTCCTTTAGTTTTTATAACAATTATAAACAAAATGAAGGATGGATAAGGACACTTGTCATTTAAAGTTCTCTAAGAAAAACATTGCTGCTGTCTTCAGAGCCTTGTCACATAATTACCACAGAAAGAAAAGGATGATTTGATCTCAGGAGAGTGTAAAGCTTGTAATTACCAATTTGTGGTGATCTCATAAGAGTTGTCACGTTGTAGTTCTAGATTTGCTAAAGAAATGAATAGTGGAAGAATTTATTTTAGACATATAGCACAGTAACAGGCCCTTTCAGCCCATGAGCCCGTGCCACCCAATTACACCCAATTGACTTCCACACAAGTTTTGAACAGTGGGAGGAAACTGGAGCACCTGAAGGAAACCCACGCAGACACAGGGAGAACATATAATCTCCTTAAAGACAGCTGTAACAGTGTTATGGTAACTGCTATGCTCATCGTGCCACCCACACTTGGCCCAGAAGAGGAATTGCAACTACAAAGGATTGTAATTCAACGTACTAAAATACTGCGGTGGGTTATCCAGCAAACAGCCAGCATTGGAAACTGGAAATGACACAGTAACTTTGTCCAGAATGGTACTGGAATCATGGGTCCCTTGAGTAAGAGGAATGGATGTGAATTCTCTGACAGGAAGAGCAAAAGATGTGTTATCTGTGCCAAGGACTGATGGCGATGTCATGTTGCTGGAAGAAACAACCAAAGGTGTATGATCAGGAACAGGAATTGGAATCCCAGTATAAGTATGTCCTAGAAAAATATTTTTAAGAAATGATCATTCTGATAAATGCATATTAACATTGAACATATGAGCATTATAATGACAAGCCCCTTTTAATTACATAATATTTTGGCTTATATGGAGTCAAATCATAGTGAGGGATTTAATGTTTGAATTTATCAATTCTACACATCTCAATAACTTTAACACAGGAAAATCACAGTAACATAATGTGAAAAGGTATGTTGTCCATTGGTCTATTTCCTCCCTATCCAGCCTTCTTTTAAACCTCTGATCACGGACAGCGATCTGACACTAGTTCTCCCTTCCTTCCCAGGCAATGAAGGGAAAGACAAAGCATCAATTAAATTTACTGTTGCTGCACATCTGAGACCCGGTATCTCCTGTAAACAATGGTCAGTTGGAGTATTATCACCTAATGTTATCACTTAACAACCACAAAAATCATATGATATTTATAAAGGGAGACAATTAAGCCAAAGTAATCTAGGATAGTAATAGTTTTAAGGGCAGAGAGGGTGAAATTTTCTAAATGTGTCCAGGGTAATTTTCTAGAATATTATATCTCTGGTCCAAATAGAAATGACCTATTTGTGAATCTGATCCAAGAGAAAGGGGTGGGTTTGGAAGGGGATCATTTAGGAGACAGTGATCATAATATCATTAGATCAAGGTTAGCTGTAGAAAATGAGAAAGTGCAATCCAAAGAAAAAAAATGATTTGGAGGATGGCTCATTTCACTGGGATCTAACCCAGGTAAATTGTTTAGATGTCGTTGAGGGGCTTTACCATGAAGAGCAAATACAGTACAAACAAATCCACAGCTTTCTGGAAGATAAAAGAAAATTTGGAGGATCATAAAGCAAAATAATAACCTGCCTCAAGCAAGTTTGCTGCAGAGGGTAAGAAATGTTGGCCAGGCATAAAGAAACTCCATCACTAAGTGTGTGGAATACATCTTAGAAATTTGAGGGGAATTAAAGAGAAAATTGTGGGGGCACTGATCATAATAATTTTCAATGATCTTTGTACTTAAGGTTTTGGCACAGAACTGGAGAGTACGACATGTCATTACAGTTCAAAAATCTGGACTGATCAGGGTTTGGGTTGGTGTGGATCTTCAATTTTTCTGGAATCTCAAGCAGTTCTTTTGAAATTCAAAGTTAAGGAGGAATAAATAAGAGATGAACAGGTAAATTTTGATAGTTTATTCATTAGCTAATACTTCATTTATCAAAACAAGTAGTTTTAAAGAAAAATAAATTGGACACTTGTTGCCACTTTGCATTTGTGGTGCTTACTCATGGACACATGCACACAAAAACCCACTGAATTTTAAACGTTTGAGAGTTTTTGAAAAGTCTGGGTTCTCAGGTGGTCTGGATTTTTAAACTTCCACTGTACCTTGTTTGAGAAAATGACTAAGGATAAATTGAGCCACTAGTAGCCAGTCAGTATAACCTCCGTGGTGGGAGATCTTTAAAAAATTTGATCCAGAATTGGATAAATTATCAATTGGGGGAAAAAAAGTAAATAAGTCATGCCAGAATCATCTGTTCCAGATAATTCAGGGTTGGCTTGCTCACTTATGGATCCAGGATGCGACATTGGCTTGGTGGAAGAAGCAGGTGGCACGATTGGTAGTTTTGTGGATGAGTCCAAAATTGTTGGTGTGAACTGTGAAGGTCATCTATGGCAGCCATTCTCAACCTTTTTATGGCTATGTGCACCCCCCCCCCCCTCCACTTAGGACTCTGCTCAAAGTTTAAGGGCTCCTTTCACTATGAAGCAGTCAGGTTTTGGTTTCATCCAGACTGACTGCATATAAACATAAAACATATTTATGCTATGTGAGGTGAAAAGGAAACAAGGGTTTTACCTAAATGTGCTATGGCTCCTATTGAGAATGGCTGGTCTAAGGTTGTAGCCTGATTGAGATCAACTGAGAAAGTGAGACAAGGAATGGCAGATGAAACATAACTCAGATAAGAGCTAAATGATGTGTCTGAGTAGTTAAATTGGACCATAAAGCACTTCAGCGGGTGGTGAAAACAACTCAATGGATATTGGCATCCAATTGTCTACCATTAAAAACATCTATCAGGAATCATGGATGCATCTTACCCTAACTATGGACTTTCTATTTTTCTTCCATCCAGTAGGCACTATAGGAGCCTTCACTCTCGAACCAGCAGGTTCAAGAAGAGCATTTTTCCCAGGGCTGTGATCCTGCTGAACCTCAAATCCCTGCACTGAATGGTACTGCACTCACATTGTACTGTCAGTACTTTTATCTTTGTTTGCTTGCTGAATGCGCTTATTTTTATTTGCACAAAGTTATTTGTATATATAACTTTTTAAACCTGGTTAGATGCTGATTGTATTTAATTTACACAATGACAATAAAGTTTCATCTAAACCAGGACAGTTGCTAACATTATTGTGGCTGCTCTTCATATGTATTGTAGGCTATGATATGAAATGGCTGCCATGAAGATGTAAAAGACACTCTAGAAATGAAAGTCAGTTTCTATTCATTTCCTTTTCCCTTTGATATAGATCTCATGTCCTCACAAGAGTTTAATTATAATCTTGATCTTGGGGCTATTGACCCCAAGATCAACAACCCTTCAATACAAGGTGATCCACTGGAAATACATCATCTTGACTTCATTTTCACTAGTCCCTGAAACCACTGCCCAACAGCATTTCACCAGACGTACTGCCAGCAGCTCAAGAAAGTGACTCAAGGATAGTTGGGGATGGGCAACTAATGTTGCCAGCAATTCCTCATCATGTTAATCCTTTGGACTCTGTGTACCACTTTTCAGGGACTACCAACAAGTGCATATACTCCATGTCCCCATTTCCTGGGACTGGTTTTATACCCAGCCACTGTCGTACTGTAGTTTACTCTTGGACCCAGTCTTGAGTTATACATTAGGAAAGGTTAATAATAGCTGGATTCCAAAGGGTAATGAAAAGAAATCTCAGGATAGAGATTTGAAATTACTACATGGAGGCAAGGACACTGTCCACGGAATCATTGATGAAATTATTGATTGGTTAATTATGCCTTTCCTTACTTTGTGTGGAGGTCGCTAAGCCCAGAATTGTGCAGAGAGCTACATGCAAAGTCTTGTAACCCATGAAGTATTTCTTACATTGGCGTATTTGAAAGTTGCAGTCACAGATAATAGTCTTGGCACGTTACAGACCCTTTCTTGGTATTACCAGGCTTACCATTTGAAGTCTCTGAGGAATACATTGGTCCAGAACCCAGCATCCTATACAGATCAAAACGGTGTGCTTTCCACTTCTCTGTCATGTTGTTTGAGTAGAGTTGTGATTCTGGTGTCAGGTACCCTTGTGTTGTTAGGGTCTCAGTAACAAGAAGGGAGCGAGTTGGGTGCATGAGTTGAGGCTGCAAGAGATGAGCAGGAAGTTCTGTTTTCCATCCAGTGGTGTATTGCTTGAAGTTTAAATCTGAAAGTGCTAATTATTGAGGGGAGTGTTGATTTTGAAATGTAAAAGGCTCCCAGCTGAGTGGAAATTAAGAAACTATTTCTTCTTGTCAAGATGTGTTAAACAAGGCTACATTATTTTAATATTAGGCTGAGGCCAATCAGAAACCAAATCAAGAAGCACTTTTTTTCCCCACAGAAAAGATGGTCGAAATTTGTAATTCTCTCTTTAATCTAACTGCCTCCCCAACATCAACCAACACATCAGTTCCCCTCCCCCCCCCCCCGTCTCTCTCCCCATCACTAAAAGGTTGTGACTACTGGCGAAACAATAGATGCTCTTTTGCTTTGACAGACTATCAAAAAATATGGAATAAATTATGAAAATAGAGATGAGTTGTAGCTTAGCCAAGATCTATCTTATATACGTGTGTAATAGTTGAATTTTGTGGACCAATTTTATGGATAAAATTTAGGGGATTGACTATTACACACATACACTTTTGACTGCAGTAAGTACTATTTGAGGCATTGGGAGCTCAAATGGGTGGGCGGGTGGCCAGGACCAAGTGGTAAGTCTGCATTCGGGGCATCGGGAGCTCAGGTGGACAGCTGGATGGCCGAGACCAGGTGGTAAGTCCATGGTCAGGGCATTGGGAGCTTGGATAGGCATGTGGGTAGCCGGGGCTGAGGTGAGAGTCCACGGTCAAGGCATCAGGAGCTCCAGCAGGTAGGTGGGTGGGCAGCCAAGGTGGGGTACATGGTATCAACTATTACATACATACACACATATATATATATATATATATATATATATATAGTAATTGAATGGTAGAATAGGTTTGAATATCTGAACAATTATATTTAATGTTTCTGTGTTGGAGTACTTCACATTCAAAAACAAGGTGTGGGATGTGTACATTGAAGATTAGAAAACATTTTACTTTGGACACCATGGTCCATACTTATCAGTCCCTTGAATGATTATTTGGCAAAGGAAAGGGACATGTATGGAAGAAATGAAGTTGCAATTACCTGGTGAGAAAGACTGTCAGTCATTGTGGATGAGTGACAAGTTGGAAAACCATGCGGTGAGGCTTGTAATGGATTTAGCTCCAAACTACAGGAGGAACCTACATAGGACATGAGGACAGTTTTTATTAAATCCAAGGCAAATGAAAAATGATCACAAGGCAAAGGTAAGAGATGGTAACTGTTCGTAATGTGCAGATCTCCAATTATCAATAAAATC
Source organism: Narcine bancroftii (assembly GCF_036971445.1). NCBI lineage: Eukaryota > Metazoa > Chordata > Chondrichthyes > Torpediniformes > Narcinidae > Narcine > Narcine bancroftii. The sequence goes on from NC_091481.1 coordinate 11,387,866, forward strand.
TCCTGGTTATTAAGGAATGTAACAGTCCTCACCCCTGCTAAGCTATATGATTTTCAAACCTTCACACTTTTTCTTAAAAATTGATGTGAAGCAGAGGATTGGTGACAATATTCTTAATCCTATAGCATGGATTGTTCAAACCTAGGAACATATAATGGGACAATATTGAGTGAGCTTTATCCTGCACCTCCTCTATGCTGTACTGGCTCAGACATATTTACTAGGTACAGTACAGAGAGACCTTCGCATAATCTGTGCCATACCTATCCTGGGAGTAATGTGAAGGCTCTGAGGGATTTAATGAGTAGTTCCATCTCTCTTTTCACTCTATAACCAAGAACACACACTTTGCAGCAGTGGACTTCCTTCAGCTTAAAAGCCACAAGTGAACAATGGAACTTCAGTGAGTTTACATCTCCATGAAACACCAGTTTTAGGAGTTTCGGAAAGAACGTCCAAAGCAAAATAAAGAGATTGTAGATCATTAAATGGTGATATTAGAAGGATGCAATTGTAGGATAAGCCAGCCACTTACTACTTAGAAAGCCAGGTCTGATTTTCACCTTCTCCTCTCTTCTCCATTTTGCTCGTCGGTTGGAGAACCAGACCTGAGAGGAAATGAAGTTAACCACTAATAACCAGTGACTGAATCACCCTGTCACCACCCACCCTCATTCACTTGCAGGCCTTTTTGACTGGGTAATCACGTAAAATGAGCAATATCAAATCAGCCAATACTTTGTATTATTGATTGAAATATGTAAAAATATGTGTACAATGGCCAAGTTGTTCAATATTGCCAAGGTTTCCCCTTTCAAACAATATATAACATCCTTTACCCTGAAACAGTGTGGACAACATTTGCTTCACTCAGAAAGTGCACATGAAAGGTGTCAGTGAATGCAATAAACTTAAAGTGAAGATAGGCACCAGTCATCAAAACGTAGTGGATCAACTATCGCTGTGGAAAAACTTGGAGGGGTCAGGGAGGAAGTAGATTAGGGATATTGAACTGAAAAAAGATAGAACACAGTATTTTCTAAATAGTGAAAAGAGACCATCAGCTATGTTTTGGACAACAGCAAGAAAAATAAAAGTGTTAGTGCCTCACACATAACCTAAGTGAGCACAAACTGTAAATTGAGAAGGAAAGCTCAGAGGCAGGCTCACTGGTGAGTTTCACAGTTACTGTTGTAGCAGCAGAGTGAATGGTTAATTACATGAAACGATTCTTAAACTGGTCTAAAGTGGTAGATGCCATACTTATGTGACAGTTACAATGAAATATTTCTAATGGCATGATACATTGACAGATAATATTAGATTATATAATTGAACTCTGACATCAAAATGACCTATTTTTAATCCTAGAAACAGCCATTATTTAGAATCTAGGATGACTGAAAATGGTTTCTGTAACTTTTCAAAGAAACTGGTGAAATTTCTTTACGCTAAAGATTATTCCTAAGGCTTCCTTCTCAATTCATGGTTTTTCTTCTCAAGTCATATGAAGCACTAAGGTTTTTAATTGTCCTGCCATCATCCCATAATATCATTGATGGCCATATCTTTTCTCACAATTCAAAGTGTCGCGCTCATGTTTCAACCTCTTAATCATGAGGGACACTTCTCATCGGCATCCTACCAACGGCTTAGCTGCCAGGTCTGATGGTATGTATTTCTGGAAGTTCCAACAATTGACAAGTGATATTCTACATCCAACAAAGAAGTCTTGTCACCAGCACCAAGATCTTACAGGTGGAAATGTTTAGACTGAAGCTTCCAGTTAATAGATACAGATTGGAATGCAGTTCTCTGAAATAGAGATAGAATTCTTACCTGAATTCTAGCCTCTGGAAGAGATATTTTCGATGCCAATTTCTCTCGCACAGAGACATCTGGATATTGTGTTCTTCTGAATTCTGAAACCACAACAGAAACACAGTTTCAAATGCTGCATTGGAGAAGTGGGCATGTTCAATGTGATAAATTCTGTTTCATTTTCTCCTTTAATGGTGTTACATTTTTAACATTACCAAAGATCCCTACCCAATACTTGAATTGTCCATTCATTCTCCACCTTTCTCTGGTATGCATTTCTGGAAGTATGAAGTCAAATCCCATATTGATGGCATCAATTTTGTGTCATAATATCATTTCTGGTTGTATTTGTGTTGACTGCTAGTTTGCTTCCAAACTCTCATGAACTTTTTAATTTAAGCTTTGCTTCTCCTGTTGTGTTAATAATGTGAATTTATTGTGCATCTTCTTATATAGGGTGAGTAATGTCCAGTCTTTTCCCCTTTAATAACATTCCCCTAAAAGACATCATGGAATTAACATTTTTACAAAGTGAGCCAAAGAAATGTGTGTTTATGCTCCATTCGTGATTCAGGCTGTTAACACACTGTGGTCAGTGGTCTTTAAGCTGACATTTTAAACTGGAACCAATCCAAGCGGTCCCTTTCTTCTCTTCCCATTGAGCCCAGAAGAGAAGAGGGGCTCCACTAGTCCAGGAACGCAAACTGCTCCCTGTGCAGAATACAAAAGATTTGGTGTAACTGTTGAACCAAAGGTAGTGTAACTTTCAATGACTTTTCAACCAATGATACAAAAGAAAAGTATTCACTTTATTATTCATTAGCTCTTTGTAATTTACCAGCTTTGAAGATCCCCTGGGGATATGTAAATGAAAATGTATCGTTTACAATATTTGTGGCTTTGACCAGCAGTTTTTTGTGGCCAATTCCAATCTCACAGCAGCCCATTACCTTTCTCCAGAACCTCAGCCTGTTCTTGTGTGAAAACAGTTCGATTTTTTTGCTGACAATTTGGTTGACCATTTTTGGCAAGGTCAGATACCAGGATGTTTGGAGCTTGACTCATTTCGTGCTCTCCAAAATCTGAGCAAAAAGAATACAAATTGAGTCGGTAAGAAATCAGTTCTTCAATCAAAAACCTTAATGCATCTAGCACCCAGCAAACTCAATGATATGATACAAAGCAATGTTTTCTCTGCTCTATCTGTGCAGAGAGTTATCTGTCTTTTCTCTCCACTATCTCAATGAAGAGATACTCTTTCTTCTCTATACATTATCTCAGTAATATTCTTTGATGCCAATCACAAAAAAATTGCCAACTCTTATGTCTGAGTTAGAAAACGTTGTATTCCAATCACTCCACAGAGACTTGAATGTTCAACCCAGGTTTACACATCAGTGAGGAATTGAGGAGTGATACACTGCGAGGGACACCACCTTTGGAAAAGAAATTGTTGAAACCTCATCTGTTTTCTCAGATTGGCATAAACATGTTGAATTGGCTTTTTAGGAAATATGTAGGAAGTGATGTTTCCATTTAGGAGGAACTAGAAAGCAACAAATACAAGATGGTCACAGAAGTAGGTTCAATTAACACAGGTAAGTACACATAAACTATTTCCCCCATCTGAGGAATCAAGAATGATAGTTCATCTTATCAGGAAACAGTATTTAACACAAAGGTTTTTACAAATCTGGAATCTTGACACCTCTAAGTGATGGATCAACAAGATGCAGATTGTTAATTAATACACAAAAATTCTGGAGAAACTCAGCAGGTCCTGCAGCGTCCACAGGAGGCGAAGATATATAACCAAAGTTTTTGGCCTGAGCCCTTCATCAAACTGTGTCTTATATATTTTTTGCCTCCTATGGACACTGTGGGACCTGCTGAGTTTCTCCAGCACTTCTATGCATTAACTACAATCACAGCAATCGCAGACTTTCTTGTTTCACAGGAGGAACATGTACTTTGGAGGGTTATGGGGCTTGGATGAAATCACAAGCATAGGATGAGGTAAGATTTTGAAATCAAGGATGAGGAATTTTGAAATCAATCTTTGCTTCACCATGAACTACAGTAAGGCACCAAACATGGGACTTGGTTGAATTAGATAATGTCCTGTTGCTTGACATTGGCCATTGATAATTATTTTGCTTTATTAATCGTTTCCTCCAATAATGCAGCCCCACCTCCTGTCTGTTGCCCTCTTCCTTGGATTTCAGATGTAGAGATTTGCATGTTAGAATGCAGGTTGCGCAGAACTCGATTAATGGATGAAACCTGGATAAGATGCAAAAGATATTAACAATTCTCTGCACATGTGAACTCTTCGTAGAGCCAGTTGATGCAAAGCAATGCAAAGATATTTCTATTGCTGATACTCATTTCTAAGTATGCTCATGCACAAAAATAATTAATTGCATTTACTTCAGAAATTGTGGCTTCTCCCGACTGCCATCAATCATGCTCTCACCTGTATCTTCTCCATTTCCCACACATCTGGTTTCACCCCATCTCCAGCCCCCAGAAATGCAGGGACAGGGTTCCTTTCACCCTCACATCACCCTGCCAGCCTCTGTATCCAATATATAATTCTCCACACTTTTAGTGGGAAGAGATGAGTGGACATGGAGACACGGGGGGAGCTACATTCCTCTTTTGCTTTGTGTGTAATTGCATTTACTTAGCATCTTTAGGGAAGGGAAAACCAGAGTGTACGGTCCAGAGATCATTGGGGGAATCAGAGATGGAGAGGATGAACAAATTTAAGTTCTTGCGAGTCACTATCTCGAAGGATCTTTTCCAGACCCATCACACTAATGGCAATGTGATGAAAGCACGTCAGCACCTCTACTTCCTCAGGAGATTATAGATGTTTGGCATGACATTGGAAACCCAAGCAAATTTCTGCAGCTGTGTATTGGAAAGTGTGCTGTCTGACTGCATCATGATCTGGTACCCAATTCCCCAGAGCATAAAGCCCTGACAATGGTAGTGTCACAGCCGAGGACATTAAAGGCAAAACCCTCCCCATCATCAAGAACATCTGGAACACTGCCTTCAGAGAGCAGCAGTAATTATCAAGGACCCACACCAGCCAGAACACACTCTGTTCTCACTGCTGCTCTAGGGAAAGAGGTATATAAACCCCTTCCACACTGCTGATTCCATGTGGGTTAACTGGCTAATTTAATGGGTCTATTTCCAGTAATTGCGTCCCAACCTGATAGGGCAAGTTAAATTCAACGGGCCTCTGACACTTGGTGGGGGCAAGTGTCAGAGCCTGGCCGAGTTAACTCACTAATTGCCTTCTGGCAGTGTGAAAGCATTGTCACCACTGGAGGCAGGCCCCCCCTTAAAATGAGGAGTCGCTAATTAATCAGGTAAATCATGGTGCACTGGGAAAGACTCCCGAGCGCAGCAGGCCCGGAAAGTTTACCTGCTTCCTGGGAGAGTTGGCAGTGTGAAAGGGGCTATTAATGCCACAAGACCCACACCACCGGGTTCAGGAACAGCTGCTACAACTCCACCATCAGACTCTTCAATTGCAAAATCAATCAGGGACCCATTTAAGGACTCTTACTTTTGCACTTTATTGATTTTCTTTTTGCATTGCACCATTTGTTTACATTTCTTTATTTGTTTGCACGTGTATGTTGAGTACAGTTTTTTTGCACAACCAATAAGTGGTAATGCTGCCTCGTCTGCAGGAAAAAAAAAGGATCTTAGGGTTGTATGTGATGTCATGTATGAACTTTGACAATAAATCTGAAATGTAACCTAGAATGTACTTTACAGGGCATACTGGGGATTGGTCAAACTCCATCTGATGTGCTGAATTTAATTCTGCTCATTACTCTCGAGAAGGTATTAGATTCACTAGAATGATATCAGGGTTGGAAGGGTTCAAATAGAAGTTTGCTTGTCAAAGGTTGGCATGGTTTAATTTGAATTTAGAGAAATGAGCCAATCGAGCTGTTTGAAATGATAAAAGAATGTGACAGGGAAACCATCTCAGCAAACAGGAAATTCTTAACATTAAGCCTGTCATTAGGAATGGAATCAAGAAGGGCTGTGTGGAATAACAACCTACTATTCTATCCACAAAAGCCCATTGTCAAATATTGGGCAAAGAATTCACGGAGCAAGGAATAATGACTGTGACCAATGACAGAGACAGTTCCGATAAGTCATATCGAATAATTTTGTAATAGGATGAAAAGCCTCCTTTTGTTCCTATGAATCTAACACAACCTTCCCTTCGGAAAGGAATAGAAAGATAATGCAGAAGGACTATCCATCTAAATGCGATCAAAATCAGTTGCCAGTATTTTAGTTTCACCCAAGTCCAGCATCAAGTGTGCAAGTGTCAGATAAGATACAGAGATGTTGGAGGAACTCAGCTGGTCTCGCAGGGTCCATAAGGGATAAACATATATTACATATCAGGCCTGAGTCCTTCAAGATATGAGTAAAAAAACAATCAGGCATCTGCATGGAAGGTGGGGGAAAGGGGGAAGAATGGAATGGGGAGGAGTACTGACCAATAGACAAAAGGTGCCAATTGGATATGATATGAAAGCATTTGCGATTGGTGTGCAATAATTACAAAAGCATTGTTCCTCATGCTGTCTGGGCCATCCAGACACTCTCCAACCCTACGGCACCCTCCAACCCAATGGAATTAAAATTGACCTCCAGTTTCTGTTAGAACCCCCCCCCCCCCCCCCCATCTTTCTTCTGTCTCCTCTCACTCTGCCTCTCTCTTTTCCCTCTGGTTAATTTCACAGAGTCAAACTATTTGTCTCCTCCTGTACTCTTATATGCAATTAACACCTTTTGTCTTTTGTTCTCTACTCCTTCCCATCCCAGTCTTCCCTTTTCCCCCAGCCCTCTATACAGACACCTGTTTCTTTTTAGTACTCGTAGCTCGAAGAGAGGCTCAGGTTCAAAACATTGGTAATATATCTTCACCTCCTGTGGACACTGTGAGACTGGCTGAGTTTCTCCAGCATCTCTGTGTTTTTGCTCCAATTACAGTGTCTGCAGACTTTCATGTTTCACTCAAAGGTCAGAAAGATCTTGAACTGGGCAAAGTAAATTTCATCCATCTCTGAATATTTCCTTCAGCCCCATAGACAACATTTTACTGCACATCACAAGTAAACTTACACAGCATGAGGGACATCGCCTTTTTAATGATTGTACCAAATCGCAAGTGCTTTCATCCTGAGAGCCCAAGCTTTAGTGTAAGGGACTGAAACTACCCCATCACAGTGGACCTTTACAACTGATAGGTCTATGAAACATTTTTCCTATCACAATGAGCTTTGTTTTTTTGAGCTAACAAACACAATTAGATTCCATAGTTCTGTGACTGACCATTTTAGAGATGGAAACTTGTCCTTCTTGTCTTTCCAGTCATTGGTCCTTATCTGCAGGTTGAATTTACAGTTATAAAAGGGAATTCAATTGCAAACTCACACTGGGAATTTTGTCCCTGGTGCAGATTCCATCTGACAGCAGCTTTCCACGGATTTCCCAGGCAAACATTGATGGATTGTTCCACTTAAGATGAGCGATCTTAGCCACCACCTCTGGGGTTGACAGTCGTGGTTTACTTCCACCAATTGCTTTTGGACCCACGGAGCCTGTTTGGTAGAATCGGCCCAAGATCTTACTCACACAACCATTGGAGACCTGCAGTAGAGGGAGGTCATTAAGTTCATTTCTGACTATTTCTCTCTGACAATTGAGTCCCTCTAGATTCATTGTTTCCTCTTAGATTGCTGCAGTTCTGGTGCTTCTTTGGTCATTAAGTTCAGTGAGAAGCAGCAAGGAGATGTCAGGTAGAGTAGATGGCATTATATTAGTGCTGCAGCATTCAGTAATGGACTGTGGGCAGTGATAAGGAAGGAAGTTGCAAAAAATAGGATAAAGCAGACAGGGAAACACAAGGGTTTGCAGATGCTGGAATCTGGAGCGAAAACTAAATCTGCTGGAGGAACTTTTCATCCAGATTGAAATGAAAGGCTTTTGATGATAGATTCTGACTCGAAATAGTGACAATTATTTTTGTCCCACTGATGCTTTATGACCAACTGAGTTCCTACAGCAGATTGTGTTTTGAATCAAATGTTCTGAGAAGGCATTTGAATTGAGGAAGAAGGAATACAAAGGAATGGGGAGGGAGGGTCAATCATTATCAGGGTATGATGGTTGATGTTGGGTCTGAGGAAGGAAAGGCAGCTCATAGGTTAAAAGGACCCCTGAGGGAGATTGGAGCACCAACAACAACCACTTACTCAATGTCACCAAAACCAAGAAATTGATTGTTGACTTCAGATCATTGGGGATCAGAGATGGAGAGGTTGAGCAAAGTTAAGTTCTTGGGAGTCACTATCTCGGAGAATTGTTCCTCGACCCAAAACACTGATGGCATCATGAAGAAAGCTTCTACTTCCTCAAGAGTTTGCAGAGAGTTTGCGGAGATTTGGTATGACATTGGAAACCCTAACAAATTTCTACAGATGTGTGGTGGAAAGTGTTCTGACCAGCTGCATCACACTCTGGTATAGGGACACCAATATCTCTGAGCATAATGCCCTGCAAAAGTTGGTGGACTAACAGCAATTCATATATACGGCTGCTCTTTATCAACTGCAGCTTGGCCTTCAATACCATTCCCTTAGTGCTGGTCAAGAAGCTACAAACTCTTGACCTCTGTACCCCCCCACCCTCCGCAACTGGATCCTTAACTTTATCATCAGAAGACCACAGTCAGTATAAATAGGAAATAACATCTCCTCCTCAGTGATTATCAACATAGGTGCACCGCAAGGATGTGTACTTAGCCCACTGATCTACTTATTGTACACCCATGACTGTGTGGCCAGGCACAATTCCAATACTATCTACAAGTTTTCCGATGACACCACAGTTGTTGGGAGAATCACAAACAGCATTGAGGAAACATATAGGAAGGAGATAGATCAGATCGTTGAATGGTGTAATGACAACAACCTTGCGCTCAACGATAGCAAAGCCAAGGAGATGATTGTGGTCTTCAAGAGGAAGTCAGGTGAACGTGACCCAGTCCTCATCGAGGGCTCAGTAGTGGAGATGGTCAAGAACTTAAAATTCCTGAGTGTCAACATCTCCAAGGATCTGTCCTGGAGCCTTCATGTTGATGCAATCGCCAAGAAGGCTCGTTGGCAGCTATACTTTGTGAGATGTCTAAGGAGATTCAGTATGTCACTGAAAACTCTGGAAAACTTCTACAGGTGTACTGTGGAGACCATTCTAGCTGGTTGCATCGTTGCCTGGTATGGAGGTGCCAAGTCTCATGACAAAAATAAACTCCAGAGGGTTGTTAACTCAACCTGCAACATCACAGGCACCAGACTCCACTCCATTGAGGACATCTACATGAGGCGGAGTCTTAAAAAAAAGAAGCCTCTATCCTCATAGACCCCCACCACTAAGGCCATGCCCTCTTCACTCCACTACCATCAGGGAAAAGATACAAGAGCCTAAAGATGAGTACTCAATGGCACAAGGACAGCTTCTTCCCCGCTGTCATCAGATTCCTGAATAATCAATGAACCAAAGACACTGCCTTACTTTTAGTGCACTGTTATTTTTTTTAATTTAATATTGTAGGATGGTTATAATATGAATGTCTGCACTCTGAAGCTGCCACAAAACACCGAATTTCATGACTTGCTCATGACAATAAATTCTGATTCTGATAGCACAGGTCATCACAGGCAAAATCCTCTCCATCATCAAAAACATCTACAGGGGATACTGTCATCAGAGAGCAGCAGCAATCATCATGGATCCACACCACCCAGCACACACTCTGTTCTCGCTGCTGCCATCAGGAAAGAGGCATAGGTGCCACAAGACTCGCACCACCAGGTTCAGGAACAGCTCTCTGCCATCAGACTCCTCAACAACAAACTCAATCAGGGACTGATTTAAGGACTTAAGGGAAAAGAATCTCAGGGTTGTATGTGATGTATCTATTCCAAGAATAAATCTGAAATCTTAAAGCTGAAAAATGAGACAGGAGGCTATTGAAATAGAAATGCATTTCAGTAGAAGTGAAAAGGTAAGTGGGAAGACTGGAATAGTAGTAGTGTGAGGGATAGAGTCAGAAGAATCTTAACAAATTCTCAACCTTGTGGCTTTGGTGCTGGCATTGTTCAGTATAAGTGTCTTGCAGCTTGTTTGTCCCTTAGGTAAGCATCTATCTTTTACCATCTCAGACGATCCTAATTCTTTTTTGAGTAAGACTGAAAATTGAGTTGAGCTATGAATAATTTTTTTGTGAACTGAAGTTGAAAATGGTCCATTTGACCCCAGAACATTATATCATTAGGAAAGGACACCTTCCAATGGAGGGATTCATGGCCAGTCCCTCTGCTCCATAGTCTGATCAACAAGCAAAATGTAAATCTGGTTTACCTGTAAAATCTTGGAAATATCACATGCCTTGATGCCACGTGTTGCCATTTCTATGATCCTCTCTCGCTTGCATGTGGGCAAAGGGCGGCCATTCACAAAATACCCTCCCAGTTGATTTACACAGCCTGCACCTGTAAGTGGACAGGCAATATAATGTTAGCGAGCATTGTGGGGAAAAAAAACCTCCTAAACCTAATCTGTGAATACGCATAATCTAAACTCTGCAAGAAATTTACTGGGAGCATATTTCTGCTGTAATTTTGATCTGTTTCAGGTGAAGAACGTCAATTATTGTGGAAAGATGAGCTCACTACATCAGATCTCAGTTGGACTTTAAGAAGCCAAAATAAAGGTTAGAAACCTATGGATGACATCACCTACGATGCTTACAAGCATCTCGGGAAAAGTAGCTAGATCATAGTCAGGATTAGAAGCCCCACTGTCACCATAATTGACACTGAGGTCAATTGTCCTGCTTCAGGTCCGACTGCCTGCATCAGTGCAGACCAGACGTGAACCAGGACGTCAGCTGATATTGCAGAATCTTCTGCATTCTCCCATTCAATGTTAAGAGGATAATAGGACAACATTGGACAATGTCTCTCATTGGACAACAATTGCACAACGAGAGAGCATCTAAGAAATTCCAGCGCACATAACAGTCTATCAATAAACAGCTTGACAACCCCATTTTAACAAGGACATCTATCTAGCATATTATTCAGTATATGGTTCCTTTTATATGTTAAAATGATGCATAGAACTTTACATTATTTTTAATTTAGACCTATAGCACAGTAACAGGCAATTCACATCCCATTAACCTACACCCCAACTACGTTTTGAACGGTGGGAGGAAACCGTAGCCCCCGGGGAAAACCCACGTAGACACAGGGAGAACGTACAAACTCCTTACAGACAGCAATGGATTCGAACCCACGTCTGGTCCCGATCGCAGGTGCTGTAAAGGCGTTGCGCGAACCACTACGCCAGCCATGCCTAACAAGAGTGGTGTTTGTAGTTTAACACCTGGGCAATCAGTAAAGTTGTTTCTGGACTTGTGTTCACTGTCCCAATAAAAATATCTTTAAAATGGCTGAAGTCAGAAGAGAAGCCAGAAATACTGAAAAGCTAACACTGCTAAAACTGTAACCACCTTCTCTTCCAGACCTGTATTTTCACTATTGGTTTAACTTGGGACAAAAGAAATTTTAGGGGGAAATGAATTGGAATTGCTGCAATTTTCCTTTTGCTTTAAAAAAAAATGAAATCGCTTAAATATCTTTCTGTGACATTGTTCTGAGTTCAGGAACTCCAGGTTTGCTCATTTATTATTATTGATTCAAGTTCTTCAAGAAAGTCAAAAGTCATAACTCGTGTGAAAATATTTGAACGTTCAAATGAGGAATGAGGCTATTGGGAATGTTTAATATTGCGTGCTCTAATATGGGTTAGATTGAAGGTCAGAACATCTGCATTGGCTGTGGGAATATAGTGTAGAAAATCGAGCACAGAACAGCACTCAACACGAGTGTCCACCCCTAACCGAACATGATACTCAAACTTTACTGCGTGCAGATGATCCAATTTATCACTCATGACTATTTCCAGTGGTGTCCTTTGTATGCTTCCTCGTGCATGAAGAAAACTGCCCTGACTGAGTAGTCTGATGAAAAGTTTGGAGAGTTGGGAGTCTGTGGAAAGAGAAAGCAGTTGACATTTCAGGTCGAAGATCCTTCATCGGAACTGGTACCAGTCATCAAGGAAATAGCCTTGAAATAGCCCCAAAGGCAAGACACGAGGCTGGTCATTTGGGTTCTGGCAGAAAACTGGTCTTCAGCACTTAGATGGGGCCGGAATGGAACAATTAGAAGTAAAAGACCAAAGTCTGCAGGCACCGTGGTTGAAGTAAAAACGCAAAGCTGGAGAAACTCAGCGAGTCAAAGAGAGTACTTGATATAACAAAGATAAAGACACAAAACCAACCAAGGGCTTCTCAGGGTATGGACGAAATGTGAAGGGTAAACTGGCCGTAAAGCTAAGTCCAGAACAAGCCTGGAGTAGAAGGTTCGATCGCGCCCGATGTCTTCGTTCTACTGCAATGTTTTGAGCATCTAAAGTTTGTCAATTGATTTGTTCTAATAGGAGCGAAACTGGATCGGACTGTCCTTTAAAAATCTCCATCTTAAATTAAATTCTGGTTCGCGGCTATTGCAGCAATATTTCTCCAATTTCTTATACAACAAATCAAATTTTTAATGGATGAGGGCGGGCGCTTCTGTCGAAAATAAGAAAATACCGACTATCAAGGAAATCATATCAGCCACCCTCGGTTCCTTGGGCAAATCAGCGCGAAAAGATGTAAATTCTAAGCAGTTCGAAGGAAAAATTACTCTCCGTTTCCGTTCGTTCACAACTCCGGTCTGCCCACCCCGCCGCCGCCGTGTCGTCCAGGAACGGAGAGGTGCAGTGACTGCTGTTACCTTGCATTGGGTGAATGTAATGCTGGACGCCGTGCCCCTCCTGCGATCCTCTCGCGGCTCTCCTGCCCCGTAACCTTTCCAGCAGGAACGAACGAACTCTCCGACTCCTGACCTCGAATTCCCCCGCGCCAGCTCCTGTGCTAAATCAGCCTTTTGTCTGCTGTGCCTCTTGTTGCTTTTAACATTCAGCCAGGGAGACGCTGATAGGAGAACGCAGGCGAGGTCAGGCTGCTCGAAAGGGAGGAGATTACGACGAGGAGATTATATAGATCAGAAAAATAATGCGGGAAATGGTTGAACTCTCAGCTCTGATGAAACCGTCTCTTTCATCAGTTGCTGCCGAGTGTTTGCAACGTGTCGATCCTTTTAAATTCCGATTTCCAGCATCTACTGTTCTTTAAAATGTGGTTTTCCCCCATTTACTGATCGCACTCGGTGAGGGGTCGGGAGCCGCAAAGTCAGAATGACCACCTGCTTCTTTCCCTCCACCTGGGTGCAGAGTTTGGGAACGATGCCCTCCGTTACTCTGGCTTCCCTGGGTGTTAAACTGCTAGTTCTACCGGACGGGAATAAGTAAAATAATGATTGAGGTCAGAAAATACATTTCACGATGGAACAAGAACAGTGTGAAGCTTGAAAGCGATGCCATCGTTTTATGTTGCGCGGATAGACCTCGGATCACAAGAGGGAAACGGCAGTTAACTTTAGGTCACAAATGAGCTCTGGAGACTTGTTTATAACTGACCGACTAAGGCTAGCAACTTGTACCTTAACTAAGCCTGCTCGTGGTGTAAAAAACCCCCGAACCCAGATCCGTGGTGCTGCGCCTTCTTGCCCAGTAACGATACTATAAACGCGAACCTCTCCAAAATATAGTCCCCCAATAAAATTGAAGTTGTGTGGGGATAGAGAAAGAAACCACCCCGGATCTCGTAATAACAAACATTTCCCGAGAAGGTCTGTAGGAGTGTGTTGGAAATTCTCCATCCTGCTGCAACTGGACCTGAACAGGTCCAATTGCGCAATTTTAAAAAGTGTTTAGAAACGGGACGTTTTCGTTTAATCACATTTACTGTTCTGTGGAGAATCTATTTCCTCATGTCATTTTTGCACCAAACATAGACAGGGTACATCCTTCACTCACGGACATATGGAGCAATAACATAGCCGTTTAATATTTTAACTGATGAAAGCTGTCTGTGTGCTTTGAAGGTTGTTCCCCGAATGTCAATATTATTTAATTTGAGCTGTTTTGGAGTTTCGTGCATGGCGCCAATATCTATGAATGTTAACAGCCGGCAACGAGGAATTCTGAGTCACCCTTTCCCTCCAGGACAGTCCTGTGTCAATCCTGGAAGAGTTTTGCGCGCCAGCCGCTCCCCAGCGCGCCCCAGGCACAAGGAAAGCGGAATGTTGCGACTTTCCTTCACTCCGAGAACAAATACCTCCTCGCAGGGGCGCGGAACCTCCCCGCAACCCGAAACCCGAGAAGGTTGGAAATAAACAAGGGCGACATTGGAGTTTGTTCCAAATCGGCGCCACATATTTAAACACTGACTTGACCGAATAGAACCCGTGCCAGTCACGGTCCCTTTGCAAATCTGGACCGACTGAGGTGAAAGTCGTGAGATCGCGTCCTGGGGAAGCCCCGACCCACCGCCCTCTATCCCGGGAGGAAGTCTGCATTCAACAGCTTCTCCTTCTGCTGCCTGCCGAGTTGCCAGGAACGTCGAGGAGCCAGAATTCGCGCGTTCTGCTCTGCAGGGCGAATCCAGCGAACGCGCATTTTATTCCAAAACCGGTTATGATAACCGCTGATGGCAAGAAGAAAAAAACGACGGACAGAGAAGCGCATTTAAAGCGAAGTGGTGGTAATTGCCCTTTCAAATATACCTGCAACCCAGGAACGGACTGGTTTGAGTTCTGGCTTAAACGAACGATTCCTTCATGACATCAATGTGCTGGGCCTGCATTGTATGTCTCCGGTGGCGCGCTCGCAGACACATATAACCTTTTAGTAATGGAGCGAAGCCTTTTCCTAATAGCCTCGATGACCACATTGAAAGACTGAAGCGCTGATCCAAGATCAATGAAATAAAGTGGGATCGGTTTCAAAAATAATTTTAGAAATACCCTCTGCTAATTGTGTATCTAAACGAAATGTAGCCTTTCCAGAATTTCACTGGCCTTGCTCAATTTAGCGCCAGCTCGTATTTATTGCAGGAAATAAATCTATATTTTGTTAAATTCCGTGTTGCACCCTGCAGAGCGACCATTGAAAACTCCATAGCACGTCTGACGATGAATTCGATGTGTGGATGACACAACTGATAGATTCAGGGAAACTTGGGGTCCCCAACAGTAAAATACAGGCCCTTTGAACGAGTTTAGCTTTCACAGGAGCCACACTGAGAATTAGGTTCAAACAAAACCTTTCCAGCGGGTATGGTTCATGGAATCTTCTTGTCAGACATTATGAGACGTCTGAACTAAACGAGAGGCTTCTATTCTGATCATCTGGGGTCGGGCATTGAAGGGCGCTCTTTAAATAGAAAGAGGCCTGGAGGGTGATTGCCTCAGAGTTCGGTCCCAGTTAGCGCCCTGTCTCCATCATCCTTCAGGGATGTTTCAGTCTCAACCGTGGGTTGAGGCTGAGGGGGTTTTGACTGCAAATGTTTGGAGGAGGGCGGCGTTTATGCTTTGAAAGGAAGGGTTGAATTTGCTTCACTCTGCTTCGGCACCAGCCTGTCACGTGACTGATGTATCCTTGCTCAGAGACTGATGTTGAGTGTCACTGGCTCAGATCTATCCCCCTCTCCAGCGATAAACAGTGATGAACTTTCTCAAACAACGCCTGCCATATGTTCAGGTGAACTTGCACGGGATAAATCATAAATCTCTCACCTTATTTCATTTTATTACGTTTTTTTTTGTGTGTGCATATGAGAGGTAAATATGGATAATGGTGGATGGGCTATTCAGTTCCATGTTCATAAAATGTTACTGTGAAAACGATCACAGATGTTCTCGGCCGAGTCTGCAGATAAAATATGTTGTAAACGTTTCACAAAATATTTGAAGAGCAAATATTAGCAAATGAAAATCCGTAGAGATCTGTTCTTGGAGACTGTTAATGAATAATTGGGGATCATTCGCGAGTCGTACACCGAGTTATCCTCTTCACAAAAGCATGGGCTGGATGTTAAAATACCATATGTTGCAAATTATACATTAACCAGGAGGATCTGGGCTTTATTCACTTCTTCAGAGCATCAAACATATCCATCTGCGTCCAATCTGCCAGTCTCAGTCAGAAACAAGAAATACAGCATCCTGTCGATCTTCCATCGATTTGCTTGAGCACAATTTCGTGGATCTGTCGACATTCATTCCATTATATGTGTGCAGGCCTACTTTGATACTTCCAATCCTTTCCATTTCTAAAATAAGTAGTAAAAGAGCCACATTTTGAATCGTTCCGATCCAGTTAATGAGTGAGTTGAGCGCGCAAATCTTACATATTCTCCAATTCACCTTTCTTCCCACCCCCCCCCCCCCCCAAAGCTTAATCAGTAAAATCACAACGAGTAGAATGTATTATCTGAGTTTGTGATTGCTGTTAAGTTGTCGATCGGACGGGTTCCTTTTGTTTGTATGTTCCGTTATTGCGCGTCCGTTTCGCCCTCATTACCTGGGTGTCAATGGAGAGGGATGTCGTGGGCTGTTGGACCGCGCGGAATGAATAGGGAACACGGTGCTCCGTTTGGGTCCCAGAGTCTGCAGCGCCAGGCGGCCCCTGCAAGTGAGAGTACCCCTTCCTACCCAGCCCGGAAAATGTGATGATCAGGCTTTCTTCCACTTTAACAGGTCGCAATTTACTAATTGGAATATTGAAAAGAGAGCGATTGTGATGAACTTGCTTCACGTCCGTGAGTATTTGGTCAAACGTTCCTGTTGTGGGGTTTTGAGAATTGTCGAGTGACGGGGCGACAGCCAGTGTTTCCTATTGATCTTCTCCGATTTATAATGAGGAAAGCAGATGGGTTTCTCGTGGCCACGGACCCGTGTGAAAAGCACTCTCTCCAGCTATCTTGTGACCCACTCACACGT
Source organism: Narcine bancroftii (assembly GCF_036971445.1). Classification (NCBI taxonomy): domain Eukaryota; kingdom Metazoa; phylum Chordata; class Chondrichthyes; order Torpediniformes; family Narcinidae; genus Narcine; species Narcine bancroftii. The sequence continues at coordinate 11,404,755 of NC_091481.1, forward strand.
TGCCGTGCGGGGACTTGTTGCTCAGAAGGTTTCCACCAGATGATGTCTGGTTTCTGGCCAGGATTCGCATTGAAAATACATGGCACGAGCAGTCAATGGGTAGACAACTCTTCATCCTGTCTCTCATGATCATGGAGACCCTCTCCCTCTTCGTCCCAGCCGAGATATTTCGACATCTCCTTTCCACCGTTTTTCTTTCGCTCGAGGTTGCCGAGTTGATGTGTATCTGCACACTTGTTCACGCTTTCTCCGTTCAGCCATAATTGGACGGGTATTTGCGTGCTCCATTACGCATCCCAAGATCTCTTTACGTTTCTGGTTCAGTCCACTTGCTCTTATTTTATCCCTTCTGACTCTGCCACCATTTGCTGTCAATGGGCACTTTTTCGCATTTCACCCATTTCGCCTTCTCTCCTTCATTTTTCATTCTGGCACTCTCATTCACTCTTAGCTCTGAATGCCTTCCGCTTATTCCAGCTTTCCTCCATCAATTTCCTCTTTCATAACTTAATACTTACATGATATCACATGCAAATATACATTTAAATGTTGGTTCACAAGGCTATATCGTCATTGTGCCTTCAATACTTGAGTTGAGCAAGCCACTCAGTCCTAAGATGTAAGGCTGAAGGCTGCATGGTGGCCAGCGCTCATTGCTGGGGACAGTCAGCACCTGTACTATGTGTTATCCACATCACCCAGATTCCACAGTGAGTATCTGTTGGATGTGAAGGAAGATACCACATCTTTTTCTAGTGTTGTGGTGTGCCACTCTCATACTAACATCTCTCTTTGTCCTCCAATACCCTTCCAATTACTCTTTCACTTCTCAACTAGCCACTTTGCATCCTTCCAGAATCAATATTGAATTCTACAACTTAACAGGCCATTGATAATATTTTTGCTATTCCATTTACAAATTTTCTGGTGCCAACTTTGCACCACTGTATTTTGTAGTATTTTATTTTCTCCTGCTTTCACCCACTTACCAGAAACTCCACATTGTGCCTTCCAGAGACCACAATAAATGATCCTTCCTTCTTTCTGCAAGAGTACATGACACTGAAAAGAAGATTAAAAAAAAACCCAGTTAACAGAAAGAATCAGTTTTCTTCATGAAATGAGATGGATGACATGCAGGAGGTGTTGGAATGGGGGTTTGTCTGATGTCCTGGTTCTTTGCTTTTCCATTTTCTCTCATTTACAATGTTCTTGTGAAGCAAATTTCATACAGATAGTTATCCTTAAAGAATGAAAGTTATGCACCAGACAAAAGAAATATTGAAATGAGGATTAAAGTGGAGGTAAAAACACAAAGCTGGAGGAACTCAGCAGGTCAGTGCACTTTATGTAGCAAAGATAAAGAAACCAATGTTCCGGGCTTGAGCCCATCATCAACGTATGAGCAACATGTAGGTAGGCGCTGAAAGAAATGGTGGAGGGTGCAAAGGTCAGGGGAGGAGATGGTGTTCCCATGTTCTTTTATCAAAAAATTAATGGGCAAAATTTTGTCCATGAAAATAAATATGTGGACATTACATGCTGTCCGTTTAGCATAGGAGACTAAGGGTGAATGTCAATAGCAATAAGTCTTCATTACACTCAATAGCGTTGGGCATCCTGACGAAATCATCTTATCATCTTTTATTGTTCCATTTGCCAAATCACCAACTCACTTATTTTTGTCTCAAGAGCAAAAGTGTAACATTTAACTCGATGCACAATTTCCTGAGGATACTACATTGGCTCCAACTTTGTTGCTCAATCCCTCTAATCTAACATTAAATTATCTGTTTAGTGCTCCATTTTACGTGCTAAAGAAGTTTTTTGGGGAAAGGGTGGTCCGATGCTTTGGATGTAGACAACTGTGTGTTTAAGAAATGGGAGGAACCACCACTGCTAACATTATTACGACAAATTTGTGATCCACCTTCCACAAGATCGTTCTCAAAACAAATTAGCTACCTACACATTCAGAGAGAAATTCGGATAAATGAAACCACGGTCAAAGTGGTAGGTCTTAAGGATTGAAAATTAAAACCTACAGATGCTGAAAATCTGAAATAAGAACAGAATATGTTTGATAAGAGAACCCCACAAACTGCAGATACTGGAATCTTTAACAAACAAGCTGTTGGAAGTTTCAGGTTGGGACTCTTTATGTTGGACATCTTGGGTCTTTCCAACATTTCACTTATGATTTTGCAGGGATCATCTCCTGCATCTGGTGCTCCTGACGTGGTCTCCTCTATATTGGAGAGACTGGATGCACACCATAGCATGGATCTCCCAGTGACAACCCATGATCTCCATCCAATTCCCTTGCTGACATGTCTGTCCATGGTCTCATTCACTGCCAGACTGAAATTGCCCATAAATTGGCAGAACAACTCCTCATTTTCTAACTGGGCACCCTCCAACCAGATGGCATTAATATCAACTTCTCTGGCTCTCATTAAAAACCACCCCCTTCTTTCCCCCTCCCCCATTCACTCCCTGTCTCCTTTCACACAGACATGATCAATTCTCACCTAGTCCCTTATCACATCCAATTAACACCCTTTGTTGGTCTGGATTCTGCCCCCATTATTTGAATTCTGAGTCTTTCTGATATATCCTTCTGCCTTTTCTGATTTTTCCTTGAAGAAGGGCTCAGGCCTGAAATGTCAGCGATATATCTTTGTCTCCTATAGATGTTGAAAAGACCAGCTGAGCTCCTCCATCATTTCGGTGTGTTCACTACAATCACAATGTCTGCAGCCCATCATGTTTCACTCATCTTGGGTCTTTGACCAGAAACAATTAACTTCTGTTACTCCTTCTACAGACATTACCAGAGTGGCTGAGTATTTCTGTCATTGTTATATTTTATGAATTTTTATTTAAATTTTATCTTTTATATTATCTTAAAGGAGGAAAGAACTCTTTTATATGTAGGAAAAAACGGACTAGTCCATAATTCAACATTTCACTTACAGTGTTGCCTTGTGAGCCAACATTTAAATGTATATTTGCATGCGATATCATGTCAATATTAAGTTATGAAAGAGGAAATTGATGGAGGAGAAACATAAAAAGGTGGAATAAGCGGAAGGCATTCAGAGCTAAGAGTGAATGAGAGTGCTAGATTGAAAAATGAAGGAGAGAAGGTGAAATGGGTGAAATGCGAAAAAGTGCCCACTGACAGCAAATGGTGGCAGAGTCAAGAGGGATAAAATAAGAGCAAGTGGACTGAACCAGAATCGTAAAGAAATCTTGAGAAGAGAATGGAATGCGTAATGGAGCACGCAAATACCTGTCAAATTGTGGCTGAAAGGAGAAAGCGTGAACAAGTGTGCAGATACACATCAACTCGGCAATCTTGATGATTCATTGCTGGAGGAGTGCCAGTGGAGGGCTGGGGTGCATGCCAGGCTAATGGCATAGAAGCCCACAGTATTGGGGAGGACACACAAGTTCAGCTTGAGTGGAAATCCTTTTCAAAATATTGTGGGATATGTAGCAGTGAGTGAGATTGAAGGACAAGAACACTGTGAGAAATCCATTTTCTGTTAGGCAGTGCTAAACAAGATATAAGCATTCAGATCAGATTTCAGATTTATTGTCAGAGTACATACATGACATCAGATACAACCCTGAGATTCATTTTCCTGCGGGCGAGGCAGAATTAACACTTATTGATAGAGCAAAGAAAACTGTACTCAACGTACACATGTAAACAAATAAAGAAATTTAAACAAATTGATTGTGCAATACAGAGAAAAAATTAAGAGTCCTGAATAAGTTTGTAGTTGAGGAATCTGATGGTGGAGGGGTAGCAGCTGTTCCTGAACCTGAGTCTTTTGGGACCTATACTTCTTTCCTGATGGTAGCAGCGAGAACAGAGCTGGGTGATGTAGATCCTTGAGTGCTGCTACTCTCCGACGGCAGCGTTTCCTGTATATTCTCTCGACGGTGGAGAGTGCTTTGCATGTGGTGTCCTGGGCTGTGTCCACTATCTATTGCAGGGCTTTATGCTCAGGGGTATTGGTGTCCCGATAGCAGACCACGATGTAGCAAACCATCTTTCCAAAGCATCTCCACACAGTGGCTGATAGAGTGTGCAACATTCATACAATTAAATATGTATTCAGTACTTGTTTAAAGGCAGAAGCTACCCGAGCCAGTGCTCAGAAGATACTTATCCAGCTTACCATAACAGACTCATTCAAACTCTTTGCATAATACCTTCTCTTGCATCTTCACTTTAAATTTCCTCAAACATTGCACAACTCTAAAATTGCCCTTTTGCTCCTAGTTCCAATGACCTCAGGCACAGCCTTACACTTCCCTACCCAGCTTTGCTCAGCATCATCTGCCCTCTGCACCCTCCCATGATTAAGTAGTGACCATCTGCCCAACCATCCCTGACAGTTGTCGAATCACAAGTCTTCTGATCATCATCCCCCTGTGATGATGCCTCAGAATTCCTGATAATCATTTGGATGACAGAACCTCAAGATGCTCTGAGACCAAAGCTCCTCAGAACACTAGTATTTATCTCTCTGATGGCTCCAGCATTTGCAAACATGAGCAGAGGTAGGAACTGGACCCACCTCTGCAACTCGAATTCCAAAATATAGCAGTCAATGGATTAGGTTGCAATCTAATATCCACTATAATTGACAAAGTCTTGAAAATATTTGTCCAATACTTCTCCAAAACAGAGCAAGACCAAAACATATACGTTAGTGTGGCTATCACACATAGGACTAACATTAGGAAAGATACGGGCCAATTTATGGTTCAACACATGAAGCCGATGTAGCACTTAATGAAGAGGTATTAACCATTCCAAAAATATTTTCCCAAAGTTCTTCTGGGAGAAGTGACTGAAGTTCCACTTTAAAACTATCAATTAGCATGAATGTTCGCAATGTAGTGATTTTGATTTTTTCTTTAACTTCATTTAAGTGTTTCTGAAAAAGAACCAAATAAATTTAGTTGGAGGCTCAAAGGGATTGTATAATTTAGCTGTTTGAAATGCTACCTAACAATCTTGATAAATTATGCTCATTGCATTTTTCATTCAGCAGCAACTTGCTGCAGGTATCAATCTCTCTGTTCTGATTAAAATTCTAATGAAGTCAGGGTATTGAGAGAAGATATAGGTTTTAAACAAATGCTTCACTGAAAGTATTCAAATACACAAAAATATCAGTAATAAATAGTATTGCATTTCATTGTTTTAGTTTGAACTTAATTTTGACCATTAAAAATTATAGCTACTGAAAAAAATATATTTATTTTCAAAAATACTTAAAGTTGTTTCATTGGTTCAATTGGGACAGGCAACTATTTGCAGACAAACACTAAAGTTTCATTTAGAAGTTGGTACACAGCAACTTCCATCTAGAATAACCCTTATGAAAGGGAAGTGGGCATGAATAAATTATACTTGAACATTTCCAGCCAATTCCCCTTGCAATTGCACACAAAGACATAATAATAATACACTCTGCTGGAGGACCTCAGCGGTAGCGGTGGGAGAAAAAGAATGGTCAATGTTTCAGGTTGGAACCCTTCATCAAGACCCTTGTTCTTTCACTGATGCTCCTTGACCCATTGAGTTCCTCCAGCGGATTGTGTTGAGCTTCAGACTGCAGCATCTGCAGTCTCCTGTGTGTCACTTAGAAGGTCCTCTCTGGAGAATTGGGAATATTTGGAGCAAGGCATAAAACATAATTTAAATTCTTACATTTTGTTTTTTGTGAACTTTTTAAAATTTTATAATTTATATTTAAACAATTACATTTGGTGGTAATGTGGGAAATAAAAATGGGATGAGTCGGATAATTGGTATTTTTCAGTAGCATTGGTTGAATATGAAAGATTAACAAACTGTGGCACTCTATCACCATCATCTGGAGGATGGGCATAATTGCATTGTGAGAATTTTACACAGACAGTGAAACATAAAAAAGAAACTAGTCTTCTTCATCTTTCAGTTTGATCATGGCTGATCATCTATCTTAATACCACATTCTCACACTCTCCCATTATATCTTAATGCCTAAATAAAGGTATCATTTAAAAAAAATGTTCTTAGTCTCTACATGTCTCTGTGATAGAGAGTTCTATAGGTTCACCACTTTGAGTAAAAATATTCTCCTCATAATGTTTTATCCTGTTATCATGAGAATATGACAGACTCTATCACAGTCTGGCGAACCTTCCCAGCACTCTTTATACGAAAGTACATTCTTTCATATATGCAGACTTCACTCAGTTGTTCGGGCTTCCCCAAAATGCTGCATAATTGTAACAAGAAATCCTTATTTCCATGATCAAATATTCTGACTATGAAGGCCAACACACCATTACTTTTCTGAAGACTTACTGCATCTGTATGTTTGCATTTAGTTGGCATACAAATCACTAAATGTGCTTCAACTCTTCCCAATCAAACACTATTTAAATAACGCACCTCCTTCTTGTTTTCTTGTGGAAGTGAAAGCATTTATTCACATTATACTACCCTGCTAAGTTTTTGCCATTCATGTGCCTAGTCCAGGAATTGCAGATTTGCTCGAGGAGAGATTGAGTGGACTTTGCCTGTATTTGATAGAATGAGACATCTCATGGGAAACTTTCAACATTCTATAGGTCTTTACAGTCAGCATGCAGTTGTTTCTCCTGGTTGTAGGGTCTAGAAGCAGAGATTATAGTATAAGGGAGAGATTGCATAGGACTGAAACAAGGACAATTATCTGCACTGAAAGGGTGGTGAATCTTTACTGTTTAGTGGAGGTCTGAGGAATTCTTAAGCTCATTTAAAACATTCAATCCTTAAGTTTGTTACTTTGTCTGGAAGTATTTTATGACTCCTATTTGTGTTTAATACTATCCTTAACTCCTTTAGTTAGTTGGGTGACTTTTCCTTGTATATATTTACACCAGGAGAGAGGTATACTTGTTGCTACATTCATTCCTTAAATGCTAGCCATTGCCAATATTCTGTTATTCCAGTTAAAGTAGCAACCCAGTCTATAAACCAATTGACTCATTTCTTTAGATTTAGTTCCCTAGATTTGGATTGAACTAGTACATTTTCCACCTTAATGAAGAGTTCAACTTATGATCACTTTCCTCTGATGGACATACATGGCAAGATTATTAACTAACCTTTTTTTAATTATATAATCCCTAGTCTAGCATTAAAAATGGAAAATGCTGGAAATATTTAGGTCAGGCTGCATCTATTGGAAGAGAAATATACTTAACATTTGTCAGAACTGAGAAACAAACAAAAGAAGCAGCGAGGATGTAGGAAAATCTATGTGTATGATAGTTTTAAACTGGGGTGACAATGAAGAGAAGTTGCCAAAGAGTGATTGAGAGCAGTTAGAGAGTGAGAACACATAAAAGACTGTAGGAGCTGAAAAATGCAGAGCAGGAGGAGATACTCAGCAGGTCAGGATGGGCACGTCCATCACTTCCAGAGGAAAATAAGAGAAAGAGGAGAAAAGCTAAGCCAATATCACAGATTGATAAACGAAGGCAGGAATCAAATTATCTGAAGTTGCAGAATTTGATAGTGAGTCCAAAGTGCTATAATATTCCCAGATGGAAGATGAGGTACTGTTCCTCAAACCTACATTGGGCCTCATTGTAATAATAATTTGTCCCAGACTGTAAGGTGGGCAAATTGATCTAGACTTATATAATGTTCCAGAGATTATTATCTTTGATTCTGATTTTCAATTTAGCTCCTAGTGATTTAACTCTTCCGTAATCTTACCCATGTCATTGGTGCCGTGCTGGAGCGCGACCACTGGATCCTTCCTACCCCACCCCAAGTTCCCAATTCCACAACTGTATTTGAGCATTGTAGACTCACCCACTGCAGCACTCATCTGATAATCAGGACATTAATTAATGATCCCATAGGTAGACTGTTTTGTCTTCAAGACTTCTCTGTGAAGATTTCAGCTTATTGCTGTTCATCTTGGTCTCAGAGAAAATGCCAGCCAAATGTTTGAGAGAATTTCAAAAGGGACGTCAAAGATTTTGATTCCTGAACACTTTTGGGTGTATTATATGGATTTTGGGCTGCTGATCATGAAAATCACCTTAAAATTTCTTGTCACGTACTGTTTTTTTGAGATATAACCTATTTTTGTGATTTTCTGTTGTATTTTAAGTCCACTTTAAGCATACATGAAGTGCAATATAAGTCGGTGAGTACCTGTACCTGTACCGTATTAGAAATGTGCAACTTCCTTGTGATGGTGAAATAATAGCTGACTCAATCAAAGTTCTTAATTGTTATTTCTTTGTACTCTCGTGCAGGAATATATGTGTATTATGGTATCCATTTGCCATCTTCAATCTTGCCAAAAGGCATATCAAAATGATGACATGTTGGTCCGATATATCTTCTGCAGCTGGGGAAGCTTGACTCAAGAACATTTTATACCTCCCTTCTGGTGTAAATCAGACAAGGAAAAGTCACCCAACAATTTCAACAGAATCGCATTAGAATACACTTGGGGTAAATATAAAACAAAGTTTACAATCTTGGTCCAAAAAGGGTGCAAATCATACATCCCATAAGTTTTTTTGAGGAATATTAATGTTTCAACTCATTTAATTATTATACATGCATATTAGTTACACCAACACACAAGTTTTGATTCTTTTCAATTTTTAATGTGAGTTACATTCATGTAGAAAAATAGATTCAAAGAAACAGAATAAACAGTGGAGACAATAAATATAAATAAAAATCCCAACATTTGCAATATAGAGTAAAAGTCCAAAAATTCAGATGCGAGAAATTTAGACCATCCAAGAATCTGGCCTCTCAAACTTTTTAAATTTAGTGGACTTTTGTGAAGGTGCAAGCGTAGGGGCCACATGCACAGTGGCAACAAACGATCATGCTTAATACACGTAATCTTATCACAAAGAAATTTATTTATATACTGTATGTTTCTTTTACAAAGTTCTTTTTAAACATAATTTCAAGCATTACATGCTTTTTTGCCGTGAAAATATTTTGTTTACATTTTTGTCAAGTGCTGACTTTATTTTTCTTTAAAATTGCTCATTTTGATAAATGAAACATGTTGGATTTACTAATGAATAAACAATCAAAATTTACCTGTTTGTCTTTTCTTTATTCCTCCTTAAATTTGAATTTTAAAAGTACAGCATGAAAATCTGGACCATCCCAATCCCTGAGCAGTCTGGATTTTAGGACTTTTACTGTAATCCTAAATAATGATTTCTTTCCACTGTGACATAAAATATCACCACAACTTCATGGTTGGTTGAGGCCAATTCATGGGAAGAGATGCATTTGGATGATATGATTGAGACTTGAAGATCTGGGGCTCAGTCCAATGATTCTGCTCCAATACTAAAACCTCTCAGTTTATGTCCTTGTTTTATTGCCCATTCCTGCCTCTTTCTTCTGAAACTTTTAGTTATGCTAATGTTACCACACAATTTGACAGATGCAACAGACTCCAATCTGGCATTATACCTTTCACCCTCCATCAATCTGGATCAATTCAAACTGAAAGAGCTCCAGGGTATGAATCATCAAACTACTCAAATCTTGCTGTATAAATACTGGCACAATCATGATGAATTCCCTGATTAATTTCACAATGATCCAGAAAATTCAGGCAAAGAGCTGTGTGATGAATTACAAATCTGATTAATTCAGATCACTGAACTATTTCCTTTGAAAAAAAACAACTCCCTGCCCCTCTGTTGTTTATAGAAGTGAGTTATATTTGCACATTAATTATCCCTTAATCTCATCACAGAAATTTAGAACTTATACTTAACAGCATGAATCATTTTGTTAAAGTAAAAACACAATGCTGGAGAAACTCAGCAGGTCAAACTGTATATTTTATAGAGCAAAGATACATACATAACTAATGTTTCAGGCCTGAGGCCTTCATCAAAGGATAGGTGAATCATTTTATTGTTGTGATAGCTTGAACATGGAATTATTTAAATTATGTTAGATAATAAATTCTGCAGAGATTTCTATTATTTTGTATGCCATTTTTTCTTTCTGTCTTGTTTGCTCAGTGGTAAATCATACCCACTAAAAATCAGTCCTAAAGAATGCACCACTTGTCACAACAGCTTCACCTTCTCACCAAATTGCTTGAATACTAGTTCTTATCCTGGCCGGATGACGGAATTTCTGTGTTTTGGAGTTGTTGTCAATGTAGTGCAGTAGACGAGTCTGATGTTGACAGAGGATCATCAAAATTGCCAATAAGATTACTGGAGTTTCCCTTTCCTCTATTGGCAACGTTTACTGGGAGCGTTGCTTAAATAGGGCTCAAAGGATTATCCAGACTATCTATCACACAGGATCTTTGACCTTCCACCATCAGAAAGGAAGCACAGGAACATCAAAATCAGGACTGTCAGGCTAGGAAATAACTTCTTCCCACAGGCTCTGAGATAGATGAACAGTATCCAGTAATCTTGGCTCTCTTTTAAATTAAATTAGTAAATTATTTTGAAATAATTACCCTTATTATTTTATATTTTGGGTATATCCTGTATATGTGTTGCATATTTTGAGTGTGTAGTGTGATCCAGAGAAACACTGTTTTATTTGGTTCTACAATCAGATGACAATAAACTCAGATAGGAGAGGGGGCTGCTTAAAAATTATTGCATTTGGACATCAGCCTACATCTTTGCACTGGATCACAAGAAGCAAGTTCAAGTTTATTATCATCTGATTGCACAAGTACAACCCGATAAAACAGCATTCTCTGGTACTCAGTGCAAAACACAGACATAACACACATACAAACAACAAATATACATATATCAAAATAAATAAATAAATATTGTTAAGTGAATATGCGAATCTCGTATAGTTAGTGTGAGCAGTTCCTTTGGCCATTCAGCGTTCTCACTGCCCACAGGAAGAAATTTTTCAGCCTGGTGGTGCTGGCTCTAATGCTCCTCTATCACTTTCCAGACAGAAGTAACTGAAAGATCCCATGTGTGGAGTGGTTTCATTTTGCGCACTCTTCAGACAACAATCCTCTTAGATCACATCAATATCAATGGGGGGGGGGGGGGAGAGGGGAGAGATCACAACAATCCTCTTAGATCACATCAATATCAATGGGGGGGGGGGGGGAAGAGGGGAGAGATAACTCAAGATCCTGTGGATTGAGCTCCTATCCAAGTCTGCAGCAACTGTACCACTCTGTAATGCAGCCGGCCAGGATGCTCTCAATAGAGCTCCTGTAGAAGGTTGACATGGTGGTGGCTGGTAGCCTTCCCCGCTTCAGTCTTCTCAGGAAGTGCAGTCGCTGTTGCATCTTCCTGAGAAGCAAGGAGATGTTGTGTGTCCACGATCTGTCATTAGTTTATAAGTGGACTCCAAGGTACTCCACTCTCTCCACTACACAGTTGTTGATGTGCAGTGACGGGTGGTCATTTCTGGTCCTCCAATCATCCCCTTCATCTTGTCCAAGCAGGGCTTCAACCCTGCACCAAGCTCCGAGCAGAGTAAATTGCAGAGATTCAGCATGCTTGGGCTCAATTTTAATATTTAAGAAGAATTTGGACAGGTTCATGGATGGAAGGGGGGGGGGGGTCTGTGGACAGCTCGGCACCGGCTAGAAGGTCCTACTTTCTGTGCTGTCACGTTCTCTAACGTGTACAGGAAACAAGCCCCGACGACTCATCCTCCACCCGCACCTCTATCAGTTTGAGCTGACGTGTCCCACACCTCCCCGACCCGGAAAGGCTCGCCGCGGTGACCTTGACGGGTCCCGCCCCTTTTCGCCTCTGCAGCCCCCAGCGGTCGTTCGCCCGGAAGCAGTCGCTGCCTCTCGCCCGTGCGTGCGGCGGGTTCTCTTTCCGGTTCACTCACGGGCTTCTTTCGGGACGATGGCGACGGCGACTTCTTCTCAAGCCCAGTCTGCGGCCCCGGCCCTGCCGCTGCAGCGGGGGATCGTCAAGCTGGTGAGGGGCGGGGCGGTCGCACGGGGCGGAGCGGCTCATCAAAGGAATGCGGCGTCGGTGGCTTGGGGGAGTTTTTTTTTGGGGGGGGGTGTAGTTTGACAAAGAGCCAAAGGTTGGGAGTGGGTGGTGAAGAGTGAGCAAGAAGGAGCCTTAATCTCCCCCCCCCACCCCCCTACCTCTTCCCACCCACCTCTTCCCCAGCCGAAATAGACCAACAAGGAAACTCCGTTCACTGGCAAAGTTTGTTTTAATCTGTGAAGGCTGGACAGGAGGGTGGCTCGGGTATAAAGTGTGCCCAAAAACTTCGAGGAGGGGCTGGAAGGCAGACGGGAAATCACCCTCTTTGAGTTCAACTCGTCTTGTCGAAAGGGAAAAGTGCTCACAGAATGAGCCACGTAAGCCTTGGAGAGGTGGGTGGGTGGGTGGGTGGGTGGGGGTATTGTGAATTTGGGGAAGCGAAAGGATCAGGGTGGAAATTCGATCAGGAGAGCATGCTCCGGACTGACCGTCTCCCAGAAGTTACGCGCTCCTTCCCAGGCGGCAGACCGTTACAGACTTCATTGACAGGCATGCAGTTGAGCAGCTTCGCTCAACTTGCAAGAGCGGCTGATCACACTGTAGCGTCCCCCGCCCTCCCCCCGGAACTTTCGAACGGATAAAACAAATGTCAAGGCGCCGTGCATTCAATTTCGCTGCGCAGGCGCTGACCTTGAATTGCGCTCTACAAGTGCTGCTGTCCACGTGCTCCGATGTCTTTTTTTTTAAACGGGGTTTTGGAAACATTGAAGCACATAGATTGCTTGAAGTCCATATCCAGGTTATGCAGCGATTTTGTTCGGTTTGTTAATGCATGGCATGTTCGCTCTGGATATCTACATATCAGTTTTTTTTGCAAAAAGTTTGATAGATTTTAAAAATTATTTATATATTTGATTTTATATGCCTATCCTGAAGAAGTTCTCTTTTTCTTTGCTCTGTAAAGTACACTGTTTGACCTGCTAAGTTTCTGCAGTATTGTGCTTTTACTTCATCCACTGTGTTTGACTTCTGAATAAATATGGTCCTATTTCTGAAATATTTTATAACTTTTCCTCCACGGTCATAACATGATGTATTGGAATGTCGTGTAGCTTTTCCCATTATTTGTCAGTGCATTTTTTTGGTAAGATTCTCGATATTGAATGGAACAGAATTAATGCTGTTTGGTCTCTACCTTAGCTCAGGATTCTAATGGCAATTAAAAGAAAGATTTGACTCAACATGTGGAGGCAAACAAGAAAATCTGTAGATGCTGGAGTCGAGTGCAAAGCAGAAAAATGTCGGGAAAACTCCGTAGGTCATGCAGCATCCATTTAAAAAAAACACATTTGACATTTCTGGCCTAGCCCTGTATGGAGTGTTGAAAATCATACAGGGGCCTGAATAAAAATGGGAGGGGGAGGAGGGTGAATACAGGCTAACAGCATGTAAAATTACCATGTAGTGCTGGACATTGACAGCTCAACTCTGGTTGAATCTGGCACTTTCTTGGTCTTTGACTTGGAACTGCAGTGAAACATCATCTCACATGCCATTAAGGAACTATTTTAGCAATGAACTGGCAATCTGTGATATTTTGCATCTACTTGTTTATGGAAGAGTGGTGGGAGAGTCTCATGGAGAAAGTCAAATGGAAAACTGGTTGAAAGAAGAATCTTGTCTAATTGATTACAAGGGTCTTTAACCTTTTCAATGCTTTTAGGATTTTGCACTGGCAGATAACATTTGATGTCACGAGGGACATCATGAATGAAACGGGCAGTATGTTCCTTTTAAAGTGGAGAGTGCGGTTGAAGAGAGATATTGTGGTCTCAGTCAGAAAATAAGGAGGGGAACATGTTGGGTATGGGCATCTGGGATTAAACAAATCTCTCAGAATATCAGAAAAGTTAGATATGCTCGAGAGAAATCTGGGGGACAAAAAAAAGCCATGAGATAAATGATGTAAAAAGAAAATCCCAAGATACTCCACATGAATATTAAGAGTAATTAAAAAAAAATCTTGTTGCTCTGAATTCTGAATTGTGTCCAATTTTCAGAATTGCTGCAGTTTGTCAGTTGCAAGCCTTTTCCTTCGATTTAAACTTTTATCTTGATAGACTTGGCTTGAACCACTGTTCCTGCTTTTTCTGTCTTGAATGGATGTATGTAAATGTTAGCTGTCACGTGTCTTTTAATTTGGTCTCTTATCCATTATAACCAGCACATGCTCCATCGCTAAGGTTGAATTATTTAGATTAAAAACATGTTTGAAATTAAGGTAGGTTGCTTTCACTTTTAGATAACACTTGTCATATCTCACTGAAAATGCTTCATCTACTAAGCTAACATCACCATTACGCTTCTTGTCTTGCACAATACAATGCAAAGCAAGAGAATGGTGATATCGAGCAAAAGAGTTAATGTTTTGCATGCTGTTGAGTTCAGAGAGAAGTCTGAGGAACATAGTTTATGACATATGAGGTCCCTATGTAGTAACAATACAGTTTGACAGTAAAAGTAAAATTTACGTGAAGGTGTTTTGAGGGCATATTCACACTTCAAAAAGATTGTCGATGCTCTTTTCCCCATTGTGGCATGCTCTTTTGATGTTGGCTGCATTTTGGGAAAGATGGTGTGGGTTTGTTCTTCATTGTAATGTGTTAATTGACCCATAATCTTTGTCACTCTCACTGGCCTCTTCCAGTATTCTCAGATTAATGTTTGGGGATGAGGGTTTTTGTGATGCCTGACATGTCTGTGCAGGATACTGCGCTGATAGATGGTAATTTGTTGTTCAGTATTGATTCAAACAAATTACAGTTCTGTAAAGCATATTTATGTGGGCAGGTAAGGCATGATTATAAAACTTGTGATTTTAAAAAAAAATGAATTACAGTCCTTTTTAAAACTTATAAGCAAATGCAAAATGAAAGAACAGAATTTGAAGAATATATGTATACTTTGCACAGTGACGAACTCTATTAGTGGCCCCTTGTTATAAATTCTCTTTGCCATGTTATTGTGAATGATATACGGTGTTATTGTTGTACATGTGAAACAGTTGATTTATATGCCACACTAATGAAGGTGATCTGCATGAGGATTGAGGATAGGTTTTATGATTTGGTAGTAAAACACTAAAGTCTGCAAACATTGTGGTTGAAGTAAACACACAGTGCTGGTAAAACTCAACAGGTCAAACACTGTCCTTTATAGAGCAAAGATAAAAACTCAACCAATGTTTCATGCTTGAGCCCTTCATCAAGTAGGAATTAAATATCAACAACATGAGAACAAGAGTCAATTGGAAATGTGCTTATCTTGACAAATGGTGCAAGCCCAAAACTTTGGTTATGTATCTTTACTAAATAAAATACACTGTTTGGTCTGCTGAGTTTCTCCAGCATTGTGTTTTTATTTAATGATTTGGTGTGAATTTTTCCAGGACTACCAGACCTTGGACCATATTTAAGCAGGATTTTTGTGAAGCCAGTAAGAATTTAGGTGAAACTCTCCACTGGCTGCAATTATTACTTGCATGTGAGATTATTGCAGGAGACTCTTTGGCAGTGTCTGAGGACCAACCATTATCACCTGCCTCATCAATAACCATCTTTCCAGCACTGGTCACAAATGTAGCATTTGGTATGATTGAAAGCACCTAGTGTAACCATTCTCTGTATAGTGGCAAAACCTTAACATCAGTTTGGTAGGTGGTGAATAACCGTTGTGTCACAAGTGTCAGTGATGAGCATCTCCAATCAGACAAATTTTAAGTGATTACCTTTTCTGATAATGTCATTACTGTACCTTCTTCATCCCCACCTCCCACATGCACTCTTGTTTGTATTGGTGCTGCTTCTTGCAATGTATATAAATTCTAATGTATGCAAATTTCCAAATGTCTCTTGTTTTCACATTGTTGATCTTTAATTCTTTTGAACTAGTCATCTCTGACTCAAAAGATTAGTTTGTGGAGAACTGAATCAAAGATGTATTCTGTTTCTGTAGGGAAATGTATATATTGGGTGCTTGATTTGGTACTTGATTTGGTATTTTGTTATGCCTGAACTGAATCTATTCTATATGACTTTTTTGAATGTTGCTGTACTGTGATTACACTTCTGTGGCCCCACTAAAACAACTCCAAAGCTTCTAGTGCCTGCAGAGTCTGCACGTGCACTCAATATTCTATTTTCTGAATGTAAACATTGCCTGAAATCTCACTTCAGTTAAAGTCCTATTCAATTTGTCAGTGTTGGAAATTTCAGACCAATTCAGGTTTGCATTTTCTTGACTGGTAGTATAATTTCTATTGGCAATGGGTGTAATTGGTTAGATCTTGAACTCCATTTCAGTTTTAAACATAATCTTAAAAACAATTGTTTTGAAGGTAGATTTAGTCATTAGACTAAGATGTGTTCTTGTGCACCCCACTATTTTTATCCAACTTGGGATCATCGGGATAAATTTGAGGTTGTTTTACATTCTGAAGAAAATAATTTGCTTGGAAAAATGGGGTGTTATTAAATGCTTATTTAAGCACAGACAACAAATTTAGAACCACAGCTAAAAAGTTGCATCATGAAACATTAGAATTGGGGAGCTGGAGTTAGTGACGTGATGACCTATCATTCCTGGCTTATCCTTTTTGCTATTTGTCCCTTTTCCCAATAACTTGACTTTTATTACCACCCTGAGAGAAACCTCATGTTTACAGTGCTAAGATGGAAATATTTGAAATTTAGGGAATTTGTGTATTATGGGTCTAACAAGAAAGTAGAGGTGATGTGAAAATGAGCCACAAACTTGTCAAATCAGAGAAGGCTCTTATTTCTTAGGTTATTCAACATTCTACATAAGCTTTCTTTGCTATTGTAAAGAGTAATTACATATTCTTACATATTCTTACATAGTCAGCTTGCTCACATAAAATTCAGTTGTGCTACGTGGAGAACCATTGGGTCATTGGGGTCATCTCCTTCCATCTTCAACCACTCCCCACAACTTAATAAACATGAAACAAATGGCACTTAATGGTTTGTGACATAGCTATTTGATGGTGTAAACAGATTTTTATTCTCCTTGGCCCATGTATTGCTGTAGAGATTTTAACTTTAATCAGTGAAGCTAAACTATTGTCCTTCACTTTCCCAAGGGGAGCTTCATGGTAAAGGTAATTTTTGTATTCGTTTTGTTTCCCAGGTGCTTTCAGGTGGTGCAATTATTGTTCGTGGCCAGCCAAGAGGAGGACCCCCACCTGAACGGCAGATTAACCTCGGTAACATTCGTCCTGGTGCCTTGGCACGTCGTGTTGCTCCAAATCAGCCAGAGTCCAAAGAAACTCCTGATGAGGTGAATTTTTTCAATATGTTTGAGGACAACAATTAAACTTCTGGGTGTTACTTAACAATAAGCAGAACAGAATTAGCATGTTTTAGCTTTGGCACAGCCAGTTCAGAGTTGTTGCACAAACTTGATTGGATGAGGGTGGTGGAAGTGTGGAGGAGAGGATAGAGGAAATAGCAAGATTAATGATCATTAATTTATGGTGAGTAATATTGCTTACCCGAAATTTCCATGTTTCAAATCATTTTCATATCTAAATACTGCAATGGAAAAAGAACAAACATTGTAAATTTAGGTAAAATTTGGATTTTCAAAATTTGTTCACTACTTTCATGTTAAATACCTGAATTATATATGGAAAATTCATTAAAAATATAGTTTAGTTCAGTCTCTCCAACTGTTGCTATATTTGGCCATTGACTTGTGCTTTTTGATGCTCTTGTAGCGGCAGCTACACTATTCCTGCAATAACACACGCAAGCAGACGGATTGAGTTCAGTGAGCAGACTAGTTTATTGCAGGCTGCTGGCTGCACTTATACTCCCAGCCCGAACCTGTTCGAGAACCGCGCAGGAAGGCACTGATGTCATCCGGGCGTCACGTGGTCCCCAAGTGCGGGTTTCTGAGCCCCAAGCTGGAAGGAAAGGAAACCCCCGACGGCACCTGTTTTGGCTGGCTGCCCCGCCACGTGGCTTACAAGCAGGGCCGGTTCGCCTGCCTTGTGGTGAGCCACCACACTCTCTTATTTAAATATTCTCATAATGTCAGGAGCACTCACTTTAGTGAAAAAGCTGGAGAAAGATTTAATACAAATATGAGCTAGAGAGTGAGGTTGGACTGTGTAGGTAGTTGGAGGTATTTCCCTATGATTTTAAAATAGACCAAGAGAATTGATATTCACCCAAAGAAAAATTTTTAATGTAGCATGTCATTGGAATCTGGAAAATGTTGGCTGCAGATGCATTAGTGGCAGGTTCCAAGTGGCCTTTGGGAACATTTGATAAATGCTTTGTGAGGGAAAAAGTTTGCAGATTGCAGAGAAAGGGCAGGTGTGTAGAACATGAGAATATCTTTGATATGGAGCTGTCACACATAATGGACTGAATAGCCTGCTTTGCTGTTTCTGTGATTTTTATGAAATGGCAAGTGGAGAGAATCAGGGCAATATGTGGGAGAAGAAATTCAGCACTGAAACAGAATGCAAGAAATGTTTCAAGCTGTCAAGTTTGCACTTTGTCATGTCGAAACCAATTAATTTTACAGGAGTTTGACTGGAACTTCTGTTCAAGCAGAAGGGGATTTAAGCTTTTGAGTTTGATGAAATTCACCTTGGTATTGCACCAGCATACTGAGAGATCCTGAATGCAGGTTTAAAATAAAGTGCTGACCTTGATCAAGTATGCATTAAAATGAACTTGGATGTATCAAGATGCTCTGTTAAAACTCGTGTGCCTTCTCTTTTCTGGTGATCATCTGTTTCCAGGCACCATTTCTGCATCCATAGACTTTCCTGTGTATTTTGAAACTATCATTTTTAATGAATTTGCAATATATAATTTGGCATTAAACTGTGAACAAGTTTGAAAGTCCAAATTTTGCTGACGTTTACATTTATTTGCACAATATATAATGTACAAAGCTGTTCATATTTTCAAGCAGCATATGATAGATCACATAGTTAAGTTTAAATACTATTTTGCTGTGATTCATCTGGTGAATACTTGAAACCTCCTCTGCTATCAGTTATTTTGCCTTTGGAAAGTTTTTTTTTCTTGTGTTGAATTAAATCTTCAGGATAAGGGCTATTTGTGATTGATAGTGAAATGGTGAGCTACTTTATTGAAATCCTTGGGTGAAGGTAATTTCTCAGTGTTTTGGATAGGATGATCCAGGATTTGGAGCCAGTTGTTGTGAAGATCAAAAATGCATTTACAATGATAATGAAGCAACCAAAGATAGTTAATCTCACTTGAAAATCCTGATGTCCTCGGGCTGGAATAGTAAACTTCCACAAACATTGCTTGAGTTTAGCCAGTGCTTTTTGATGCTGTCTTATTTAAATGCTGTCATAATGGACACTTTCAGGTGGGCAATTGCCCCACATGTAAAACTGCATGTTTAGGCAATATGTGGCTGTTTTGAGGCCTCCTGAATGTGCAAGCTACGTAACCCTCCTCCGAGAGGGATAATCAGCTCAGCTCAGTGGCTCCCCCAGCCACCTGAATGCAGCTGGCTGAAAGCGGATGTTAAAGGGTCAGGCTGCTGATCACAGCTGACACTGGGCAGGAGCCGGAGTGTGCTCGGAACCGCATCCTGTGCAGCTGTGTCCTTCAAGTGGCCAGCGTTGCGTTTTAAACGCTGCCATCTGAACGGCAATTTTCAGGGCCGCTTCTGCTTCTTCAGGCACATTCTTAGCGTAGAATGGACCTGGTAAAGCCTAATGTGAGGAGCAGTTCCTCAAATGTGCTCTGGAATGCATCTTTCCATCATGTTTGCCCATTGTCAATTCATTGAGGAAGGAACTAGGTGCAAATGCTGCTTGTTAGAGGTATTGATACCTTTCAGGATTTTGTTTGAAGGGTGCAGGGCATTAACTACTGAAATTTGTCTTGACCTTTTGTGGACAAGAAATGCTCTGTAGCCCCTTTCACACTTGCATCCCACTAAATTGGCCGTTCAGTGTCCCGGGATAGAAATGGAGGTTTGACTTTTCACACTCGACCACTCCTAACTGGGACACTGAACGCTTTTACACTTGCAAGGGGCCATCCCTGGGGTTAAGAACTGCTCTTCCTTCTACTGGTGATGTCATGACATGTCGAGCAATGGTGGACCTGCCCTAAATCCTGATTAATGTATTATGATGTCATATTTGAACAAAATTAATTATGCCTAATTAAGCTTTATGTACAGCACAGAATGAGCTCTTCATCTCCTGCTGTTGTTGTGCCGACCTGTGGGAAAGTGCTGGCAATAAATAACAATAGCAGATAATTTTTAAACAGGGTGGGAAAGTTGGTTGCACTTTAGCGCTCAATTTATGAAGCGTGAGAAAGTTGGTAGCACTATCGCATACAATTTATAAATACCATGGGGGGGGTGCAGGGAAAAGCAGTGGTGGATCTCCCCTCCCAGAAAAGGACTGTATGACTGGCTGTAGCAACAGTGCATTTATGGAGGGATTTCCACACTGTTTAAAAATTGTCCACTATTGCTATTTATTTCCTATCTCTCTCTCCTGCTGCGACTTTCCTGCTGCAAAGTTTATACCTTCATTTTAATCTTTTCTTCTTTCACGTTCCTGCACTCACGCGAAAACTTGGGTCATTTCAATCCCACACTGCAATTATCTGTTTCTCACTTGTCTGATTGCAACGCCGGGGATTGTACTAAGGGTTGAGGCCATCAGTCCCCAGTGCGAGAGGAAATCATCTGATGCTGGTATTGAGCTGGTTTTGCTTTCACACTTGGCACTTTAAAGGCTGATTGGCAGTTAATTCCTGGGATCATTTGCAAGTGTGAAAGGGGCTTGTGATTTGTAAGGGGTTGCTTAAAGTGAAGGTTGAGAACCACTGCTCTAGATCCAATTGTTACTGGAATATTTCGCTTGAGAAGAATTGTCATTGGTCCATTTTCTTGGGAGTTATGAAACCGTGCACATAACGAGTCAATTAGGTACGATTAAAACAGTGGTTTTCAAACTTTTTCTTCCCACTTACATACCACCTTAAGCAAAGCCTAACTAATCACAGAGCATCAATGGCATAGGGATTGCTTAATGTGGAATGAGTTTAGGGGGACAGTTTGAAAACCACTGCTCTAAAGGGACAGCTGGATCACAAATATAGGCAACTGCATCTGACGTAACTTCTATTTCCGTTCTGTTTATTGACCAAAATTTGCTTTCACAGTGAAGCCTTTCCTAAACAAATAGCTCTGGCTTCAACTCGTGACACCCTCTCAATCCCAGTCCCTCATGATTTGAGATGTTCTGTTTCTGCTACCATTCTCTCCACACCTTCTCTGCCATTTTTAGTTGCTTTATCAGTTTCTCAGTTCTGAAGGAGGGTGTTTAATCTGAAACATTCTTTGTTTCTTTTAATGATGCAAAATGCTTCCAACAGTTTCTGATTTAATTGCAGCTGGTATGTTATCTGTCCCTTAGCCTTTTGTATCCAATGCTCTCGGGTGTTTCTGTTTTCTGTCTCCAACTCAATTGACTGAGAAATGGCTTCAGGATGGGGGAGACCTGGAGGAGATTAGGATCACTCTAGAATTTTTTTTGGTTGTGCATGTTTGAAATGCTTCAAATTACCTTTGATATTTCTATGCCAACTTTAGTAACACAGAAAGGACAATGTTTAGAGTTGGTGCTGAATTGCCCAACATCATTCATGAAACAGGAGAGATTTTTCAAAAAAGTTTGGATTCTTGGATGGTCCGGATTTCTGGCATCTGGATTTTTATTACTGTACTACTGTATTACTATGTACTTCTGACAGTATAGGGAGGACCTAACCAGATATTGTGTTGGAGTCTGCCATGTATGATGTTTTGTTATGGAAAAATATGGCATTGGTGGAAATGGTCTGATAGAACTTGACATTGCTTACCAATTTCTACTTCACCATGTGATCCTTGAAAATTTTGCTGTTAAGAGTATTATTTGACAGAAAGGAAAAATGCATGACAAATCTGTGGGGCTGTTCCTGAGGTTTAGCAGACAGCCCTAATTCATTGTGTGGCCTTGATGGAGTAGTTTGTGTCCAATGAGGCATATTAAATGTACTTTAGACTGGATAAAATTAAATCGGAGGAAATCTGATTTGCAGGCTGATGTGGATTGGTTTTGTAGTAGTACAATTGTTGGTGGTGATAAAGTAACAAATGGAGTGAAATTGCTTTGCTGTATTTGTGAGAATCATTGTCTTTTTGCTATTTGGAAAGCTTTTGAGTGTTCTTGATATTTTGAGAAATATATATCCATTATTTGCAGCTTGCATTGCAGAACCTGTCTCTTCCATGTAGAGTTGGCATCCAAATTGTTTTTTTTATGCACTTGATTAAATTTACGGCATTTTCTCTGTTTTAAATGGAAAGCACTGCAGAGAAACTGCCATCTGAAATGGTTTTTTTTAAGGAATTTTGAGTATGGGGAAGGATCCCACCATAAAACAATGTTGTCTTTTCCTTTCAAATGCATGTTGTCCTGCTCTATATTTGTAGAATTTCTAATTGATGGGTTTATTGACTAGAGATTCGGTGTTTTGAGGAAATAATATACCTTCATGAGAATTTAGTTGCCATAAATATTTTCTATATTTTAATTTGCATAATTCTATCAGAATGTTTTGACTTTTCCCAGAGAAGTTAGTTGAATCGAGTAATTTTGTTCTGTACATAGTTCATTTATATTGCTTGTCTATCAATATTTGAAAATTCAACTAATTTATAAAACTTCTCAACCTCTTAAATCTTCATGTAGGATTTTTGAAGGATTTTTTTTGTGGTTAACTCTGAATTGTTGGTTCTTGCTTAAATGAAGTTTAATGACATCAGTTTTCACTAAAGGGTTCCCTCCTAGTTTCCATTTCCCCTGAGAGAACCTTTATTATCAAATATTTGACGAATATGGACTAAGTAAGTTTTTCCAGCATTTTATTTTCATGGTCAATTGAAATACCTTTTGAATCCCAGAATTATGCCATCAGGCACTCTAGTTATGAAATGCATTTTGATCTTTGTAGCTATGGTTCTGCACTATTTAATTTTTGTCTGGACAACCACAGCTGGTCCTGGAACAGGTGGTAAGGCATTAATGGTGGTTTTAAACAGGGTTTCAATTGTTTAACCAGAATAGTTCTTGTTCTCCATTACTACTGTATATATGTGTGGAATCGTAGAAAGTATGTAAAAGTGGATTCCCCCCTCAATCATTTTTGTCCCCAAAATCTGGTATTTTCCATACATCGTGTGTAAAGTTGACTCCCCCATCCCCACCTTTTTTCCCTGGCCGCATGCCCACTGGAACAGCCGACATCCCGACCACGGACTCTTGCATTGGCCCTGGCTGTCTGCCCACTGGAGCTCCTGATGCCTCAGCTGTGGATTCTCGCCGAGGCCACCCATCCATTGGAGCTCCTGAATCTTGGATTGTGGACTCTTGCCTAGGCCCTGGCTGTCTGTCCATCTGAGCTCCCAACCACTTGGATGTGGATTTACCACCCCATCCTGGCTTGTAATAGTTGACTCCCTAAATTTTATCTTCAAAATTGGTCCACAAAATTTGACTATTTCTCATGTAAATATATCTGAATCAGTGTGTGAATTAACCACGGGTTCCTTTTACTGATTTGAAGGGTATGTGCAGGGTTAAATTTTAAGAAAATTAATAACTGAAGAAATTTGTTATTTTTGGGATTGGCTGAGCTATTAAAATGGAACATGAATTACTAAATTCATTTACAAGTATTGCTTATTCTGATACATAAAATCATATAAATTCGTAATCCATTTAAATCCTTTTTGTGTCTGAGGTAGTTTGGCAGGCAATGGAACCCATACTCCATGCCTCATGGATTTTCAGTGGTAGTCCTTGTACTGACTTTTGGGTGTTAATTTGGAAAGGTGCTGAGAAGAGATAGGTTGATCCCTTTGAGGAAATAAAGATGGAATTGAGTATTTGCACCTTTTTTTTGCTTGCTTGATGGTAGCTTTGTATATTAGAGAAGATGATACATGGTAAGTGGATGAATGCTTTTGTGGGGCAGTTCTTCTGGATGTTTACTGCTAAAGCTTTGTGTGCTGTGTATTTGTTCATTTGGCAAGATGAGTGGTCTTGGATGATGACTTTAAGGTTTGGAATAATTAGTTAATAATCTTTATTATGCTATTTATAACATTTTGGCTTTCTTCATGTATGACAAGTGCATTAAGAGTTTTGGAGTCGAATGGGAAGTTGGAAGAATGCTGGTCTAGTGCATTATTTCCTCCTTGCTGATTTGAAGAGGACCTTGAGCATTTGCTAGGAATCACTGGAATGTTAACAGAGATGCAAATGAACAGGTCTCAACAGGTTTAATCCCTGTAAGTGTACAATGACCATAAGACAAGACTGCTCAGGTTCTGAAATTGAATCCATCCTATTTTTTATTTGTTTTTAAACTTGAGCTGAAAATATGGCCACGTGAATAATGTGGTTTGTGGCTACAAAGTGAACTTTTTTATCAGCTATTTATAATTTAAATGTGGAAATGTAATTAGGATACCATATGTTTAAAATAAATATTTTTCAGCATGTGGAGATGATTTGACTTGTGGAGGTGACTTTTCTAAAACAATTGATTGTCCTTTGTTCCCTTAGTTCTTACCCAGTACTGTCTTTTGTTTTATTAAAAAAATATAGCCTTGGGCCTGGCCAGCTCGAGAGTTTCTCAGGAAGAAGTTGATTGGAAAAGAGGTGTGCTTCACAGTGGAGTACAAGACTCCCCAGGGTCGTGAATATGGAATGGTCTACCTGGGAAAAGGTAAGTGAATATTCTTCCAGCAAACTGCAGAAGTGATGGTAGACTAATTTCCACTGAATATTGGAAGAAAAAAAAGTTAATAAATCCTCACACTTTGTGCATTTTTAATACCATTTTATAATGATACACAATAAATGCTGGAGGAAGTCAGCTGGTCTCGCAGTGTCCAACAGGACATATTTCCGATGTTTTGGGCCTGAGCCCTTTTTCAAGGTATAAGCAAGAAGCAGGCAATTGTCTCAAAAAAAAGACCAAGAGAGTACCTTTTTCACCTTGTCCAAAAATATGACTGTATTCGAAGAATTAAGTGATGGAATTAAATATATTTCTTATGTATCAAGAGGCCAGAAAATCATGTAGAAGCATAAGAGGAATAATAGAAGTTGGCCATATAAACCTTTCAACCTGCTTTGCCATTCAATGAAATTGCATTGGATCTAGTCTCTACTTCAGTGCTACTTTTTGTCTATTCCTTATGATTCTTTATTCTGCTACAGTTGAAAAGTTAATCCATTTAAGCAGTGAATCCATTCGACGTGCTCTCTGTGGTCAATAACCCAAAGGTTCCAGATGTTGCAAGAATTTTCAGTTATTTTAAATGAGTGATTCTTTGGGAAACCATCCACTAATTCTAGATTTGATCAGGTGTGGACATAAAATGTCAGCATCTACTCTAAAAGATCAAAATATTTTGTTTCAATAAAGTACTGATCTTAATTCATTGTCAAAGAGTTATACAGTACAGAAATGGGCCACAACAACAATGCTGACCTTTTTGCCCATCCAATCCTATTTGATTACAAGTATTTTTAATCTTCTGATTCTTGTGTGTCTTGTAGTTTGGATCAGTTCCAATAATTTTGATACACCTCTGTGATGAGTTGATGCCTGCAGAAAGTTTTGCTACTGGATGTAAATGCTTGTTCTGTGCACATTGGGATGGAACAGTATTTTGTGTTTTTTTTTTGGAGTGATAAAGGAAAGCAGGGTGAGCTGCCTCAATGACTCACCCAGTAGTACAAACATCTACTGTAATGAAATGCTTTAAGAGGTTGGTCATGGCCAGAATTAACATGTACCTTAGCAAAGGACTGAACCCACTGCAATTTGCCTATTGTCACAATTGGTCTACGGCAAATGCATCATCACTAGCTCTCCACACAGGTCTGGGTCACCTAAAAAAAAAACAGCAACTCTTGCATAGGGCTACTCTTCATTGACTAGAGCTCAGCCTTCAACACCAAGCTCCAAACCCTGGGCCTCTGAACTGGATCCTTGACTTCCTCATCGGAATGGTAAAGAACATCTCCTCACTAATAATCAACACAGGATGTGGGCTTAGCCCACTGCTCTCCTCACAATACACCTATGACTGTGGCCAGGCGCAATTCTAATGCTATCGACAAATTTTCGATGATACCGTGGTTGTCGGCAGAACCACAAAAGGCAATGGGGAAGCGTACAGGAGGGAGATAGATCAGTTTGGTGAGTGGTGTCATACCAATAACCTTGCACTAAACTTTAACAAAACCAAGGAGATAATTCTGGATTTCAGAAGGAAGTCAGGAGAACACGAACCAGTCCTCAGAGGAATTAGCAGTGGAAAGGTCCAAGAACCTCAAATTTCTGGGTGTCAACTATCTCCAAGGATCTGTCCTGGAGCCTCCATTTTGATGCAATCACGAAGAAGGCTCGCCAGAGGCTATTCTTGGTGAGGAGTTTGAGAAGATTTGGTATGTCACCGAAGGCTCTCAAGCATCTACAGGTGTGCATTGGAGAGGATTCTGGTTGGTCACATCACTTCTGGTATGGCAGTGCCAATGCTCAGGACAAGATGAAACTCCAGAGGGTTGTTGTTAATGGCAAGCGGCATCATGGGTTAGGGTTAGCTCTATTGATGACATCTACAAGAGGTGGTGTCTTAAGAAAACAGCCTCTATCCACTACCCAGTCCATGGTCTCTTCACTCTGCGATCATCGGGGAAAAAGGTACAGGATCCTGAAGATGAGCACTCAGTGGTACAAGGACAGCTTCTTTCCCTCTACCATCTGATACCTGAATGAACAATGAATCACAACTTTATTTTGACTTTTTCTTGCACAATTTTTATTTATTTTGTATATAAATGTTTGCACTGCGATGCTGCCACAAAACAACAAATTTCGTGACATGTTCATGACAATAAATTCTAAGGTTTGACTTAATAGAGATAAATAAGATTGAGGCTGTACAGTCAGCACTTTTTTCTTGGGGCAACAATAGCAAATACCAGAGGACTTTGGTGTAAGGTGAGTGGAGGAAAATTCTGGGGAAATGCAAAAGGTAAATATATTTTCCACAGTGGTAGGTGCCTGGAATACATCGCTCAGTTGGTGGTGGAGGCTGATGTGATTAGGACAGGTTAGGAATGATTAGATTGTTGCAGTGTAAGTTTACAAAGGTCAGCACAATATTGTGGGCTGAAGGGCCTGTATGTTTTAGATTGGTCTGGCCACTTCTATGATCGACCTTTACTTAATTATGACCAACTGCTGCAAATATGAGTAGACATTGTTTTGATTCTGTTCACACAAAGGGTCTTCAGTTAGAAACATTAACTGTCTCGCCTTCTGCAGGTGATGCCTGGCCCAAGTGCCAAGTATTTTTTTTTTCAGATTTCCAGCATCTGCAGTATTTTTTTGACATGGTTTTATTCTTAGTTTTACATCATAAATACAAATAGGGGAAGGACTGGTAATCAGTTCTAATTGAGATTCAAACCTAGCTGGTCAGGAAAGCATTGGATTAATGATGTGACTGTACAAGGATAAAGTTTAAGGTTTCAGATACAGGTGAGATAAGATGAGAACAATAAGTAATATTATCAAAGGGAAACTTAAGATGGATACGTGGTCTAAAGACTGTTTAAACACTAAATAATGGCAATTATGTGGTGTGCAATCTTGCTAAATTTCTGTAAATTGCCAGGGAGAGAGAGAAGGTGACAAGTGATTGGAGGTTTTATGAGGTACCTAAGATAATTATTGTGGTCTTTGAAATGTTATTTGAAATAAATTTCTGATTTTCCTGAACTCTTCCAGGTAAGTAGTCTGAATAATTGAAAGTAAATTGAAAAGATCAAGTACCTCAGTGATAAATGAGAGCTGGGTGTTGACAATATGAATGTTAAATAACACTTGGATGTTGTTACCTGGGGAAATCGTACTGGGTGGGGACAGATTAAAACCAGTTCAAGTGAATCTTCATTAAATGCTTTGTTTCCAGTTTACTGATTTCTGAATCAATTCATTGAATTTTGTTCTGTTATTTAGATACAACTGGTGAGAATATTGCAGAATCATTATTAACCGAAGGATTGGTTGCAGTTCGCAGAGAAGGCATTCGAGGAACGAAGCAAGTATACTGTTCACAAAGCAACTTTTGATGAATGTAAAGAGTTGAGGATTCATTGTGTTGTTTATGTCCTTCATAAGAGTAGTATGCAGGAGAAAAAAAAGAACCCTTAAGTACCAACATAATTCATATAAATTTGGCTTGGATTAAATGCTCAATCTTGAATTAAATAAAGTCGTGGAGAGGCCAATAAGGATGAAAAGACTATAGTATTCCTCCATTTTTCTGTTAACATCCCCATCTATCAAGTTGTGGTTGCTTGTTCAAGGGTCTGGATTTGGGAATTAGTAATATTTCAATTCTTGCCTTGATTCCTCATGCAGTTCTTTGCTGGTTGAATAAAGAGGATTGAGCTTCAAAGACTAAATAAGACTGAAAGTTTAATGCCAACTTTGTTCTGTCATGTGCCTTGTGCACATTGCACTGAATCACATTAGCTGCTGTTGAAGAGCCAGACTTGAGCTGTTCCGGAGTAATTAAGTCCTACTTTTGTGCAAATCCATGATTATCTATGCAGTTTGGCACTCTGCATAGTTGTGCTGGGAAATATGCTTCCCAACCATACCCGTTTGGAGCTGGCACAAAATTGGAGATATTCATTTGAGTCACACTTGATTAATTATTTGCATAACTTTACGAAAGATTAGTGACACTTGTAATTTTAGTTTCTCTCATTTTGTAAAATGCTGTAAAAAGAATTTTTGGGATTGGAACCATATGCTTTTCAATGGTGTGTTCTTTGAATGTTTTCAAAATTGGTCAAAATACCGTATACTCCGTTATAGGCAGAGAAATGGAGGTATGCTGCCTTTCATGTCAGAGAATGGTAAACAGCATATTGTATGAAGTGCTATTTTTCTCAGAGCAGAACCTTAATTATTTTTTTCATTCTTAGTCCTGAACAAGCCAGACTTTGTGAACTTGAGGATCAAGCGAGAGCTGCTAAGAAAGGAATGTGGGGTGATGGAGGTGGTTCTCATACTATTCGTGATCTTAAATACACCATAGAAAATCTTCGTCATTTTGTGGACGCCAATCATCAGAAACCAGTTAATGGTTAGTTTTATCTTTGGTTCTTAGTTAAACTCAATATATTTTTAAATATGAGGAGAAAATGTTGGAAATGCTCATGAAGTTGCACAGCATCAGTGGAGGGAGAAACTGATTTAACATTCAAATTGATCTTTCAAAAGAAGTGGTGAAAGTTACATATTTTAATGCTAACTCCACAGATGTTGCAGCATTTCCTTGGAAAAGATGATTTTCAGTTGTGGGATTCTTTTCCGGTGGACTGCTGAGAGTGAGAGACAGTCTGAGCATGTGCAAAAGATGATCTAGAAATTTCTGGACTTGGAAGACAAACCACCACTGGGTGTGGCTATAGAATGAAAGGAACCCAAGCAGAATCATTGTCTAAGAGCAGTTTGGAATGTTGGGCATTTTAAAAAAATGAAGATTCCAAAGGCAGCCAGAAAGATCCGGACCAAGCCATTTTTTTTCTCTGCGAGCAACACAAGAAGACCACTTCGAATTTTGTGCTCTCTCTCTCTCTCTCTCTAAAAGATCTTTTGGCTTCAGTTTATCAAACAAACTGAATTTTGTTTACTATCTTTACTTTAATTGCAATCAATGTTTTGTAAGTCTTGTGTGTTTTGTGTTTGTTTGTGTCTGAGTTTTTTTCTGTTTTCTATTACACTGTTATAGAAATTTGCATAGTACCAGTGGGCATTATTACAAAAGGGGGGGATTTTGAATTAAAATTTGAAGGTGAATTTTTGTTAATAAAGTAATTGTTTGTCTTTACCCCTGTGTGATATGCCTTCTTTGTGGTTGCTGTTTTGATCTTGTAACAGTTAAGTTTAAAATTGTTCTCTGAAGAAACTGAAAAACCTTTGGTGAAGATAGGAGCAAATCTTCAGCCACCAGAGTGCCTTGGTTGTGCTTTGCTCATAGTAGCTGTTTGAATAAAGTTGTGTGAAACAGCAATGATGTGGCCCAGGACGTAGCTGTGGGGGTGATTCTCTTAAAATGTCTTCCTAAACCCAGGGGAAGTGGGGGTGGGATTAATGATTTTTAATGTTATTCATCTTTCGGGGGTGGGGGGGTGGAACCTGCAGATGCAGCGACAGTTAAATTTCAAAGAATATGTCTTGAAAATAAAGTAAAATGCCTTAAGGTTTATATATTCATGCAGGTGAAGTCTTTAGTCATCCATAGATGCTGGATACCAGGGATTTTACTGTATTATGATTTTCTTTCATGTGAACCCTTGCAAAAGTTGAGAATGAAATCTTTCTAAGGCATTTTGTTTCAGTTATTTCATTGCTGGTCACTGCAGCTGCATCCAACACCATAAAGGGAATCAAGACTTGATTAAACATCAATTTCACCTACTGCTAAGATATCCCCTTTAGTTTAGAACTGGTTTTAGATTTTTTTCTTGTGTTATGTTCTACTTTTTGGGGATGGATGATTTTAAAGTATAGCATTGGTGATTTTGATTAATGCAGTTTTTGCAAATGTCTTTTATAAAGATGATCAATGTTTTGTAAATTTTAATGATCCTGTCTTTCTTAGGTCTTCTTCTCCCTTACGCTTAATCAAAGATTAGTCAGCTATGTGCTGTGCTGTCTGACTGAAAGAATATTAATTTAGTGTTGTTTATTGTTATGTGACTCCCAAGACAGTCTCTGCCCCATCTCTTAAACTTACCTAACTTGTGTATCTGTTTAGCTGTGCATTCTGTCACCCTGATTGTCAATCTATAGTGGTTTTGTCAGCTTTCTTGAAATATACCAGTTGGACACTGCAATGCAAATCTCTTCGTCTCTTTGCTTTTGTAAAATTCGCTTGATTAATGTTTTGACTATGACTTGGCCTATTTATTCTGTTTCAAGTTCAACCAAAAAGTTGTTCTGAGTTTTGATTTTAACTTATTTCAATGGATGTATTCTGAATTTTTATTTAACAGCTGTCATTGAACATGTGCGAGATGGAAGTGTCGTGAGAGCTTTGTTGCTGCCTGATTACTACCTGGTGACGGTGATGCTTTCTGGTGTCAAGGTATAACTTTTGAACAAAATCTATTTTGTACATATAATTGCATGTGGGTGTAATTTCACACTGATCGTTGAGGTGGATGTGGCTCAAATTGTAAGTACTCACTGGATCTCACCCAATTTCTCAATGCATTGCAATTCTTTATTTATCCTAATCATTGATTGTTTTAGTTCTGAAAGTTCTTTCAATTTGGCTGTCAATATGCTGTATTACCTGCACAACATGGTAAAGTACAGTAGAAGTCCTAATATCCAGACTCTGGGATTGGGTCGGTCCACATTTTCGGATTTTCTGGATTGTCAGACAGTGCTTTTAAAATTCAAATTTAAGGAGGAATAAAGAGGTACATTTTGATAGTTTGTTCATTAACAGATTCAGTTGATCAAAACGAGCAGTTTTGGTGTTTGTGCATGCACGCACACCCAAAAGCCCACTGAATTTAAAAAGCTTGAGAGTTTCAAAAAGTCTGGATTCTCAGGTGCACTGGATTTCTGGCATCTGGATTTTTTGACTTTTACTCTACTGTGGATGTGAATAATCTGTACTTTTTTGTAAATAATGAAAGTGAGAAGACTTTATTCCATGCATAAAAATTGACATGACCAAGGCAGATGCATTGCAGTTTGCAGAGACCAATATATGGGGGCCATAAATTGGTAAATGTTTGAAGGAATTGAGTTGATCTTGAGACCTTTTTTCTAAGCTAAAGGATGTTAATGCCAGCAGCAACTTAATTGAAAAGGTAGCTGAAAATTTTAATTTGAGTTTTAAGGTAACCTTTCCATTACAGTATTAATGATGCACTCAGTGAGGAGCATTGGACAAAGTGGCAACTCTGTTTGCCTTACGGTAGGCAAAAGTTAAAGAATTTCATGCGTGTTACATTTTAAATGTAGTTTTCGTTACAATAATGGAACCTTTACCTTTAGATCTGTTTCAAGTCTTTCCAAAAAAAAATGTACCTCTTGTTGCTATCCCAGAAACAGGAATGTTGTAAGATGAAGGAAATTCACAACCGCCTTGTAGCCCTGTTTACACAAGATGTATTTCTGAGTCCTTGAAGTTAATCAGAATCAAAATTTTTTTGGTCAAAATTTTAGGTACAATTAGAAGTCTGCGGTGCATTAAGAACACTACACAGAATTGCTGTTCGTAAATTTATGCAAGTATTTGTGGCTTTTTTTAATCCCATTTTCCTTTGTAGTGCCCAACATTCAAACGTGAAACTGATGGGACAGAAGTACCAGAGCCATTTGCAGCAGAAGCAAAATTTTTTACAGAATCACGTCTTCTGCAGAGGGATGTCCAGATCATCTTGGAGAGTGTGCAAAATCAGGTCATTCTGGGCACCATCCTTCACCCGGTAAGTCTTGAGATGTTGCTATTTCTACCACGTGTTCTTTATTGGCCAAGGAATATGACAGCAAATCTCCTGAAAACATGAGATGTGGCAAGTTTGGATTAAATTTCAAATGCATATCAAGGCTACTTCCAATCAGAAGATGTGTTAATTTGATGGGGGACTCATTTTTCTTTCCATTCCTATTGATTTTTTAAAAAAGTTTTCTTGTGAGGGTTCCAATTTCAAACGCTCACAGATAATTCAGGCTTGTACAGTGTGACCATCTCCTGAGTTTGCATGGTTTTCCTGAGTAATGCTTAAAAGATATTTAAGAGTTTGCACTTTATTTTGATATGCTGCTTAACCTGGCACATCCTTCTCTGTGACTACATGTGTTTTTGCCTTGGTATAACACAACAGCATCATCTTGCTGAATGATTGTTTTTAAACTTGGATTCCAGACATCCAGGCTAATGATATGAGATGTATCAGATTCAGCACAGCAGCTGAGAAATTCTATTTTGGTTCAATAAATCCATGATACTTGGAGCAGATTTTGGCCCAGAGTCTGCTCTGCTTTTCAAAGCATGGCTAATGTACTTTTTCTTTCATTTTCCTGTCTTCACTCCATGCTTACTGATCAAGAACCAATTGTGCCCTTTTGTCCTAGATTCTCTCACTACTACTGGTTACGTCTTTGGGTCTATCTTATCTTGCCTTTTCAATATTGGGTATGTTTTGATGAGATCTCTCTTTCCCCCCCACCCACCACCATCCTTCTAAACTTGAGTACAGGGCCAGAGGCATTAAACAATTGTCATATTGCTGGACCCTCTCCAATACCAACACATCTTTCCTTGGATATGAGGCCCAAAACTGCTCTCAATACTCCAAATTTGGTCTGACAAGTGATACATACTGCCTCAGTATGATATCTTTGCTTTTGTGTTCTAATCCGATCGAAATAAACTATGAAAGTTGTATCCTGTTTAAAAACGTGTCCCAATAAAGGAGAAAATCCTTGCCCTGACTTGCTTTTGTGATTTTGAACCTCAGCAGTGTAGGGAACCTGGCTGAAATGGCATCAAGAAGCTGCTTGGTTCAAGAAGCAAATAGAGAAGAGTATTAAGTGGTGGTTGAAATTGTGATACCATCATGCCAAAAACAGAAATTAAAAAAAAAAGACTTGCTCGATCGTCTCATTTTCTGTGCTACTGTTAACTTGATCATGACAGCAGTATTGGTTTAATATTGGCGTTAGTGCATCCAAAAGTAGCAAATACTTTGGTTAGTTGTGTTATTATGCTGTCTTGTTTTTGTCAGTTGTTTAATCTATAAGTATTGGAATAACTGCTGTTGGTAGGTTTATATGGTTCTGAGTTGCATCTTCTGCAGAACATTACTTGGGTGTTGCATAAACTTGTCAGTTCTTATAAGATTGAGGCTCTTTACAGGAACAATCATGGGAGTAGACATCCCAGAAGGCATGTGTTCTTTCACTCCTTGATGCATCAAATTGATATAGAGATGTGCTATATTTGACTATTTAAGAACCTGTCTCCTTGGTAGCAAGTTTGAAACCAGCTGAAGCTACTCAATTCTGCCATCTTCTGGGTAAAGCAGCTTAGTGCACTCAGAAAATATGCTTCCTTCAGTGCGGGTGGTGCAGGAAAAATATGGGTTGAAGAGATATTGTGCCATATAAGAGCTGGAAGAAACAACAATACTTTCAATGCTCTCTGGCATGTGCTTTCAACAAAAGGCTATACATGTGATAAATGGGAACATTCTTGTTATCTCTCTATTTAATTTGAGCTGAGAGTCTGACTCCATTGGGCATGCTGTTTAAAGAATGATGTGAGTGTGCACAAAATGCAGCAAAGGTATGATTTGTTGGATGATGTTTCGAGGAGAATCATATCATTATCTGCATTTTAAAAAAAACCTGATTTTTATTGTATTCACAGAATGGTAATATCACAGAGTTGTTGCTTCGTGAAGGATTTGCTCGCTGTGTTGACTGGTCGATTGCTGTTTATACCCAAGGTCCTGAAAAACTTCGAGCTGCTGAAAGGTAAATTGTTTGAGTTGGAAAAATAAAAATAATCAGGAGGTCTAAAGATAGGCTTTAACTGTAAGACTGACGTCATTTGACAGCATTTATGACAATTTTGTCTTGCTTGAGTAATTTTACAAAGCAATCATGAAGTTAAGAATGAAAACTGAATCCAAATTTCTTGAAACAGTCTGTTGATAAAATTCTGAATTAAGATTTAAGTTTTGTGTGACTGGATTTTTAGTTGCGCTTTTCATATGGTCCTGCACGGCAGTCTGGGCAACAAAGTAGAAACCCTAGGATCCAAAGGAGAGTGGTCAATTGAATCCAGAACTGGTTCATTGGCTAATTACTGATGTGTACTTGTATAACTGGAAGGCACAGGGACTCGATGGGCTTTATGCATTTTGTGGTATATACTGAATTTAGGCTCATACTTAAATAATGGGTGGTTGATGGAGGAGAGGGTTAGTGATGAAGATGTAAAATTTAGCCAAGTGGTTGAGAGTCAGGAGGAAAGTGTTAATCTACATCAAGATGTTTGGTATTTTTAAGAAAAAAAGGTAAATGCAATTTAATCCAGAAAGTGGAGTGAATGAATATAGGAAAGTGAGACAAATTCAGGGGCCATGCAATGAATTGGAATATCCTGAAGTTTAAAGGAGCTTTAAAGTTAATGGAGCAAGTTTTTTTTAAAAAAAAGGAATGCTTTCCTTAGCCACATTATTTAATATAATAAATGTGATGCTGTGCTAAAACTATACAGCATTTAAACAACATGTGACAAGCAAGAAAGTCTGAAGATGCTGGATACTACAAATGCTGGATAAACTCAGTAGATCAGGCAGCATCGATGGAAGGCAATAAACAGTCAATGATTTGGTCTGAAAACCCTTGATCAGGACTGGGAATGAGAGCAAGAGCCTGAATAAAGTGGAGAGGGGGAGGAGCATGAGTTGACAGGTGATTGATGAATGAATATGGATGTGTGGGGGAGAGGGGAAAAAAATGAGAATAATGTAAGAAGCCAAGAGGTGATAGATGAAAGAGGCAGAGCACTAAGGGAGATCTTGGAGAGGACAGTAGATCATAGAAAGAAGTGAGCTGGAGGAAGGAAGGTTGAGAGGGCAGGGGATGGGAAAGAGAGGGTAAAGCAAAGCGGTTGGGGGGTGGGGTGGGGTGGATAGAAAACAAGGGGGAAGGTAACCAGAAATTGGAGAA
The DNA here is from genome assembly GCF_036971445.1 of Narcine bancroftii. Lineage (NCBI taxonomy): Eukaryota > Metazoa > Chordata > Chondrichthyes > Torpediniformes > Narcinidae > Narcine > Narcine bancroftii. The sequence goes on from NC_091481.1 coordinate 11,440,730, forward strand.
ATCGATGTAATGCTGTCTGGTTGAAGACTATGAAGGCGGAATATAAAGTGCTATCCTTCTAATTTGCATGTGGCCTCAATTTGACAGTAAATTTGGCCATGGACAGGCATGTCAGTATGGGAATGACATTAAAATGATGAGCCACCAGGAGATCCTGGCTGTTGCAGTGAACAGAGCAAAGGTTAGGCAGCATATTATTGTACTGTACACAGATAAGGTCAGCATCTTGCAAGAAAAAAATGATTGAGCTGGAGAAGGCACTTTGGAGTTTGAGGTTGTTGCTGAGCAATTAAAAATTTAGCTATGAGGAAGACCCAGTAAGATGAGGTTTTCTTCTTTGCTGTAGGAGAGATTCAACTGAGTGAGTAAAGATGATGAACCAAAATGAAGTAAATTGGATGACTCATTTCCCCTGGTGCGGGAGGTCATAAGCGGAGAGCATCGATTGAAAGTAATCTGAAAGGAATAGATGAGGGAATGTTTTCACTTCAGGTGGTAATGATCTGGAACACATTGCCTGAAAAGGTGGTAGTGGCAGAAACACTCATTACGTTTCAAATCCTTGTATGTGTAATTTATAAACAGCGACCGTGACCTGTAGCTCATGTAGTGCTGGAAGGTGGTATTAGGCTGTATAAATATTTTTTTCAGAATTACAAAGTATAAATGTGCCCTTTGTTGCCAGTCTAAAATGGTAATGTGCACAGTTTGATAAATTTTCCCAGTTGAATCAGCTTAGTTGCCTATGTAGGATATTACTTGATTTTCGTGGGAAACATGTATGATTGTATTGTGAAGCCCAGATCAACATCTATTTTGCGCCTTGATGTTTGTTAATGAGTTTTGAATACCTGTCATTTATCTGAGCTAACTGCCTGTCACCAATTGCTGATGGGCATTCTCTTGGTGTGCTTTGCTCATGCATTAATTGCTGAAGGGGGAATAATGAATCGAATGAGTTACTGGAGGATGGACAGTGCACATGAGATGAGGATGCTGAGCCAAATTGTAAGAATTGTCACAGGAGGAAAGATGAATCAGGAACTTATTGAAATTACTATCCACTTCATCCAATTTATTTTCCATCATGTCTATGAACAAATGTGAAATTGTGAAATTCCCCTCCTCCTATCTACAAACAATTTTCATTTTGGAAGCAAGTACATGTCAAATTTCCTGAGGTTGCCAGTGTTGGGAGGAAGTGTTTGCTGTGTGAGTAGGAAGTGTTGATGTGATGTTGCGTATGTGTTGGGGGGTAAGTAATGTTTGAGATTTGTTTAGTGTCAGTGTTGTAAAATCTTCATTGGAGCCTGTCAAAATTCAGGGTTTGCGAATTTGCAGGACCAAAGGCCATGTCATGAAGCACTTGAGTCAGGTTGTGTCTGTGACTGAAACTGGTTACCTTTCATCTGGATAAAATGAAGATAAATCATAATTAAAATACATAAAAATGAGGTAAGGGAGTTGAGCACAAGGTTAAAGGTGGGAGTAATTAAATGAGAAAGTGAGAGGAACATTAGAGAGATGGTGTGATAATTTTGAAAGGATTTATTGATGAAATTTTGAAATGAACAACAATTCACTGAAGTTTTTTATCTGAGATTGTTGAAAGCTGATGGAGTCCTTCATTAAAGATGATGTTACTCCACATATCGAGTTGCATTCAAACAGTATCATTTGCAGATCAGAATGGGAGAATTGAAGTGACTGTCAATCTTGTGAATTGGAGGTATGGTTATGGTCATTCATTCCATTGTATTTTCTCAGTGAAGAGAATAGTTTATAGAAAGTGAAAGTACATGTAAATCAATGCTTCACACTTGTGGCCTGAATAGTTATTGGGGAAGGATTGATTGATTATGTAATTTGGTTCTTTTTTAAAAAAAATGCTGGAGTCCTAACATCTAAATTATGGATGTGTGGTGGCGCACTCTCTCTTGGCGAACTGGCCCTGCATGTAACACCAAGTGGCAGGGCAGCCATGGGAAGATGGTGCTGTCAGGGTTTTCTCCCTGCCTCGTCTCCTGCCCAGCGCGCACCTGGGGCAGCGATTATGATGTCACAATGCGCGAGGTGACTGAGCTCATGCTGCCCATAAAAGGGCGCGCGCTGAATTTGAATGAAAACAACTTTCAATGTGGTGGCTGAGTCTTTCTTGGCTGTGTCCAGCATTACATTGGTGACCCCGTTGGGCCCAGACGCCTCTCTGGTCTCAAGAACATGGATCTGGCAGAGATCAATACCGTTGCCATCATACTGCCCCCCTTCTGGATCCATTGCCTGTGTACGTGGTTCTGGCAGGCGAAGGTGCAGTTTCAACCGAGGAACATTTCAGCAGACACCACGATGTTCTACCACATTGTGAGCGTGCTGGACGAAGAAACGGCAGTCAGGGTGGACTATCTAATACATAACCCTCCGGCCGAGGGTAAATATCCTACCCTCAAGAACCTGCTCCTTGGCACTTTCGGGCAGCGTGCTTCCAGGCTCCTGCACCTCAACGGGCTTGGGGACCGCCCACCATCGTCCCTAATGGACAAGATGCTGACGCTGGCGGAGGATCACAAACCTTGTTTCCTATTCCGTCAGATCTTCCTCTAACAGATGCCCGGGGACATCCAACTCCTGGCGGATGAGGACTTCATGGGTCCACGCCGAGTCGCAGCCCAAGCAGACACCCTCTGGCAAACCAAGAGGGAGAATGAAGCAACCCTCATTCAGGTTGCACGACCAAGAGCCAGTCGGCCGCAACACTCTCCCAAGCACATCCGGAGGAGCACCATTCCACCTGGTGCTTTTACCATCAGCGCTGGGGAGCGCAAGCTCGTAAGTGCTGATAACTGTGTGACTACCAGGGGAAACGACCCGGCCAGCCACCATTGATGACTACAATGGCTGGCCTTGTGGACAGCATCCTTCACATTACCGACAAGTCCACCAGCTGATGTGTCATGGTGGACACAGGAGCGGAGCTGAGCGCCCTGCCCCCCACCGCCCTCGAGACATGCACCCGATCTCGTGGTTCCACCCTGTGGGGAGCCAATGGTTCCTGCAGGGCGCAGATCCAGATCGGGGAAAGAGCCTCAGTGGGTATTGCGTTGTTGGGGGCTGACTTCCTGAGGGCACACGGACTGTTGGTTGACATGAAGGGCAAGAGGTTGGTCAACGCTCGCACCTTCCATTCGGTGTGCCTGGACGCCACGAACGCCTGCTGGCCCGAGATTGCCACCATCAGCACTTCCAAGGATGAGTATTCGAACATACTCCTTGAGTTCTCCGCCATCCTTCAACCACGATTCAGCACCACCTTACCCCAGCACGGGGTATACCACCATATCTCCATGCAGGACCCCCCCTGCTGCTCGCCAAGTCCAGACGACTTCCACGCGAGAAGCTGCAGCTGACAAAGGAGGAGTTTTCCCGCTGCAGGAGTTGGGGATCATCTGTCTCTTGGACAGTGCCTGGACATCCCCTCTCCACATGGTCCCCAAATCCTCTGGGGGCTGGAGACCCTGGGGCGATTACCGGCGTTTGAACGACGTGACCACACCGGACAGGTACTCTGTTCCACACATTCAAGACTTCTCGGCCAATCTCCATAGCGCAAGTCTTTTCCAAGGTCGATCTGGTGTGGGGGTATCCTCAATCTCTGACTACCCCGAGGACATTGGCAAGATGGCAATCATCACCCCCTTTGGCTGCTTTGAATTTCTGTGTATGCCCTTCGACCTCAAGAACGCGGCCCGGACTTTTCAGTGCCTCATGGACGCAGTGGGTAGGGACTTTGACTTTGTGTTTATCTACCTGGATGATATCCTTATTGCCAGCCGCAACAGCGAAGAGCACAAGGCCTACCTCCATACCCTGTTTGCCCGACTGGTGGAGTTTGGCTTCGTGGCCAAGTGCCAGTTCGGCAAGTAGACGCCGCAGTTCCTGGGGCACACCATCTCGGCAGCAGGTGCTTCCCCGGCACCAGAGAAGGTCGCAGTCGTCCAGCAGTTTCCCAAGCCAACTCGAGGGCCTGCAGGAGTTCGTGGGGATGGTGAATTGTTATCATTGGTTCATCCCTGGTGCCGCCCGCACCATGTGACCGATGTTCATGTTGATCGCCAATAAGGAGAAAGTCCTGATCTGGTCGGAGGAGGCAGAAACCGCTTTCGCCGCAACAAAGGAGGCCCTCGCCAACGCAACTCTATTGGTGCACCCACACCTGGAGGCACACACTGCGCTCTTGGAAGACCCCTCAGCCACGGAGGTAGGGGGCGTACTCGACCAATGGCTCAATGGACAGTGGCACCCGCTGGCCTTCTTTAGCAAACAGCTGTGCCCACCAGAGCTCAAGTACAGCGCTTTCAACCGGGAGCTCCTGGCACTGTACCTGGCCATCCGGCACTTTCAATACTTTCTGGAGGGCAGGCCCTTCATGGTGTTGACAGACCACAAGCCCCTCGCGATGGCCAAAGATCCGTGGTCAGCTCGTCAGTAACACCACCTCTCCTACATGTTGGAGTTCACCACCGACATCCAGCATAGGGCAGGCAAAGACAATGTCCCCGGCCTTGACTACACACAGTTGGCACAGGCCCAGAAGTTGGACAGAGACGCAGGCTCTCCGGACTGCCATCTCTGGCCTCGAGCTCCAGGACATTCAGTTGCCCAACAGCCCAGACACGCTGCTCTGCGACATTTCCACCAGCTTGCTGCACCCAGTAGTCCCACTTCAGTGGAGTTCAAGGGTTTTCAGCTTAGTCCACGACCTAGCCCACCCGTTGGTGAAGACTTCGGTGCAATGGTGACATAGCGGTTTGTGTGGCACGGGCTCAAAATGGAGGTGGCCGAATTGGCGAGATACTGCACCAGGTGCCAGGCCCCAATCCAGCAATTCGACCCGGCAGTGCGGAGATTTCACCACACCCAATTTGACGTCGTAGTCCCTCTGCCTGTGTCCAGAGAAGCACGCTACCTTCTCACAATAGTCGATCAGATCACGAGATGGCCGGAGGCTGTTCCCATGAAAGAGGCTTCTGCTGAGACGTGCGCCAGGAACCTAGTCAGTCATTGGATTGCTAGGTTCAGAGTCCTGGCGCACATCACCAGTAATAGGGGCGCCCCGTTCACCTCCGCGTTCTGGGCTCAGCTGGCGAACCTCCTGGGGGTTAAACTCCACCACACCACAATCTACCACCCACATGCAAATGGTTTGGTGGAGAGGTTTCATCGTCATATGAAATCTGCCTTCATGGCTCGCCTCACTGGCCCAGGCTGGGCAGACGAACTTCCCTAGATCCTCCTCGGCATCAGAACATCACCCAAGGAGGACCTACAGGTGTCTTCTCCGGAGCTGGTCTACGGCGTGCTGCTCTCGCTGCCCGGTGAGTTCTTTGGCCCAGAGCCCAACGTCACATCCAAGCACACGAACCTTTTGGCAGATCTCCATAGGAAACTATCCTCGCTAGCACCTTCCCCCACCTCGCCTCCCTCGCATCATGGTGTTCGGTTGACACATCGTCCCAAAGAGCTGGACTCGGCAGAATTCATATTTCTTCGGTGCGGCCCACATACTGCACCTTTACAATGCCCATACGAAGGTCCATACAAGGTTCTCCAGCGGTCTGGCAGGACTTTCACTTTGGACATGGGGGTAAAGATGAACTTTTCACAGTGGAACGTTTGAAGGCAGCACACTTAGACCTATCATGGGTGGAGCAGACGGCCATGCCCAAACGCCAGTGCCGCCCGCCCAAGCGGCGGGACGCGTAGCTGATTCTGGTGGGGGGGGGGGGTATTGTGTGGTTGCACACTCTCTCATGGTAAACCAGCCCCGTGTGTAATGCCATGTGGCGGGGTAGCCATGGGAAGATGGCGCTGTCAGGGTTTTCTCCCTGCCTCGTCTCCTGCCCAGCGCGCACCTGGGGCAGCGATTATGATGTCACAATGCGCGAGGTGACTGAGCTCATGCTGCCCTTAAAAGGGCGCGCGCTGAATTTGAATGAAAACAACTTTCAATGTGGTGGCTGAATCTTTCTTGGCTGTGTCCAGCACTACAGGTAACTCTTTTTTTCCCCCATGTGCCTTTGGAATTGTGGAATTTCATTTGTTGCAGTGGTAGAGTGAGAAGCTCCAAAGTACTTTCCAAAAACAATTGACAATATTAAGAAGGTTGTTTGTATTTTTGGCATATTGTCCCAGTGTCTTTTCATTTGTGATTGATCAACTGTATTGTAATGAGTCTTTGATGGACCATCAAATTCCCACATCTGTCAGGGGCATTGAACTTTAAATACATTTGAAGTAGAGTTGTGAGCCTTTCACTTTGGTGCTTGAAGAGATATTACAAATTAAAAACTTCATTTGATTGGAGATTTAGAAATGTGGAGCTTTCATTTGGAAAATTTGCATCATATTCATCTCTCTCTTGTAGTTTTATTTACATTTTCCTCCAAGATGGTTAACTCTTGCCAATTTCAAAATTGAAGGAGAAATAATTGAGAAATCAATAAATTAATCCTATGTTTAAATATTTAATGTTTGTGCATTTCAAGAGATGGCTGTTTCATTGATCTCTATAATTGGTGAATTGGGAAATGCCACAACAATTTTTGATGGTGTAGACACCATAGAGCTTGGTCTAGTTTGAAATGTATGAATGTCACCCTTAATGACTTCTGGAGCTGGTCATTGCATGTATCTGATCTCTGGTTAATGTCTCAAAGCGGCATGGATCTCCTGGTTCCATGTATGCCGATCCAAGTTTGCATTGGTGGCTTCAATTCTTGACAAGTCAACTTCAAATACCCTTTTAACCAATCATTTTGTAATGTCCCCAGAATTAGGTTGAGCGGGTCTTCTATCCAGCTCTGCCATTCATCAAGATTGAGCCTGACTTTGATCCACTTTACTATATTACAATCATATCTCTTATTGACTTGAAATCCAGATTTTTTTTGTTCATTTTGAATGATTTGGCCTTCAAAGATTCATACTGTCAGTATGATATATTGCTTGTAGATAATAGCCCACCTCATATTCAGAGGCTAAGGGAGCAGGTTGCTGATAGCCCAGCCTGGAAAAAAAAATTCTGTCTGCATTCAGGCCTTGAAGTCCACAAGGCCTTTTTTTGATCACAAGGTACAGTTAAGACCGCACTCGGTTTTCAATCCAAAACCAAATAACAGCCAAGACCTAATAGAGAACTTTGTTAGTAAGCCTCAGATGTGTACTCTATTCAGGCTTAGAGAAATTATTTCTGGCCCTGTGCTGAATGAACGGGCTTATTCTGTATCCTCCAATAAATCTTAACACACTTAGAATGCTTTTTTGTGTTGACAGATCTGCCAAGGAACGCAAACTTCGGATTTGGAAAGATTATGTGGCCCCAACAGCTAATATGGACCAGAAGGACAAGCATTTTGTGGCTAAGGTTAGTTCATATCAGCATTGGGAAGTGGTTAAATGTATATTTGCTCATCTTAAAAATGCCCAAATGTCAGGTGTTCTCTGCTGTAATGACAGTACACCTGTAAGGGAACAACACTGGAAAGGTGCCTTCCTAAATTTTGTTTTCCCCCCCCCCCCAAATAGGAATTTGGGGTAGGCTGAGATCATTGGGTCTTACTGCTGCAAGAATCAGATGTGTCCAGTTTTTGTTTGAACCTTTTATCCTGTTATACTAACATGATTCTCCACTAACATTTACTGTGTGCTGCCCTGGTTTAACTGTACAAATACATTATGTGCCCAACCAGGTTAAATTCCATCCTTTGCCCATTTTCCCAGGGGAAAATAGAACCATTTGTAATCTTCATTAGTCTCTGCTGACTAAATTTTCACCATATTGTTAACATAGATGACAATGAAACACTGACCCATGTGACGCACCACTGGTTACAGATCTCCTTCCAACAAGCCAATTTTGTATTCAATTAACTATCTCACCTTGGATCTTGTTTGATCTAATCTTCCGAAACACTCCAGTACGTTGCCCCTATCGAAGGCTAATGAATGCTCATTTGGGTAGTGTCCAATCTTGGTGATCTCTTAAAACTCGATTAAATTCATGAGACCTGATTTTCTGTGCTGACTATTTCTGAGCAGACCTTTTTCAAAAACATCCTCTGGTAGATCTCTCTCAATCCCTCCAGTAATGTTCCCACCACTGCCTTTGTCAATCAATTTTTGCAGTTCCTGTGCAATCAAAGCTAGCCTTTGCCCAATTTACAACTCATTTTGGTCTAGTCCTATTGGTTTTTTTAAATATTTAAATACTCTTATTTGTGTGGATTGAAAAATAAATCTTTGGAAATTAACTGCTTTATATGAGAAGCCTCCAGAGTTCATTCTTGATTGACATGCTTTCAAAAATTGGTGTTTGTGAGGATGGTCTGTATCAGAAATCAGATGAACTTGAAGAAAATGACACACCATTGAAGGCAGTGTATGTGGGTGAGATACATGAGGGAAAAGCATATTCAACAAACAAAAACTCAAGGACAAGATATTAATGCCAGCTTTTAATGCTTTTCATAATTGCCATCGAGTAGGAAGTGATAATCTACTGAAATTGCTTCCAGAATTTCTGACCTATGTTTGATGAAGTATCCCAAGTATTGGACATGGTGAGGAATACAAAGGAAATGGATACAGGCATGCGCATATGCACACACACTTTATAGGTTTGAGAACTGATTTGGAGAAATCTTGCCAGTTTCTGGAGTCTATTTGTTCTTGGTGGTGTTACGAGCCCAGAGGACCCCAAAACCCAACAGCAATAGATATTCACCAAGACAAATGGTTACTTAAACAAAAGTTGCTTTTAATTATCTTTAAACATGAAAACAGAATCACACTTTAACGTATCACCATTGACGAAACTAACCAAACTTAACCCCCTTCTAATTCTAAGCACACGTGTATATAATGTGTGTGTAAATTCAGAAAAGTTCTTTGATTCAGTCCATTCTCACTTCTCATTCCTCCAAGTTCACTGGTTGCAGGCAATTCTTATATTGTGCACAGAATTTAACATTTATAAATCTTCACCAGGCTTTGGTGACCTACCAGTCAGGAAGGTTCTTGTTGGTTTTCAGAGAGAGATTCGTTGTAAGTTGACACCTACAACTGATTCCTGTTTCTAATTGGCCATTTCAGTGTCTTGCTGATGAATCTTGCCCCCTCAGAGTTCTCCAGATGATAACCTCTTTCTTTTAGGTCACCACAGAGTGCCTTTTCGTTTCTCTTATTCCAAGTGAAACATTAGACAGCCTGTCCGCTCCCCTTGCATGAACCATAAGGGCTTTGACCAGGCTGAACTCAGCACTCATGACTCGTCTTCCAAATGGGGTTTTCCACAAGCTTGCCAGCTTGTCCTGTTCCAGTTTCTGTTGTACTCTCTCTGTTTGCAAAACCGCATGACCCTCCTAGAACAGCAAGTTTTACTCTAGATAGAATGTGGTTCCGACAAACTGTTGTCTTTTTGTGAACAACAATCCATTAGTGAAGTCTCTTCGGCGCTCTCCAAAGCCTTTGCAAAGGCTCTGAGGCCCTGACACGTCTAGCATTAACAGAGCTCCAGTATTTTAAATAAGATCTGTTTTAAAGTGTTTGTATGTGACCTACATTAACAAACCCTGTCCCAATTTATCTATATTCTGTCACAGTAGTCAGTTTGGAATAATGGTAAATGTTGAATGCTTTGGATGGGATTTGTTTGTTCTTGATGGTGCCAACCAAAGTGCTCCTTGTTGATGGTGGATGGGAATTTGGGTGGCAAAATGTAAATCACTCATCACACCATACCCACCCTCTGGAATGGAAGAAGCTTGTGTTCATAATGTTTTTCATATCTCTATCAGTAAAGCACTTAACCATTTGTAAAGTTATTTTTTAGTTAGTCACAATAATAAAGTGGTGAACTCTTAACAGAAGGTAATGTGATAATTGTCCAATAATTTATTTATTAATTAATGTATGTATGAGTTCAGATGTGTGACAATTCTTCCACTTTGCAAAATACTTATGGGATCTTTCTGCCTGAGTATGTAAGGAGGGCTTTGGTTTTTTTTGTCTCTGCCACAAGATGGCATCTCAACTTAGCCATTCAAATGTTAGCAGTATATCTTTGCTTTTTATGGATGCTAGAATTTCAGTTGAGGTCCTCCAGCATTTTGGTGTGTTTTTACTTCAATCACAGCATCTGCAGAATTTTGTGTTTCACTCAGATTCCTCCCACCTCCTCAAGACATGCTGGCAGATTAAGTGGTTAATGCAAATTACCCCAAGTGTAAATAAGTAGCAGAACAATCCGTGGAGCTGGGGAAATAGATTGTATTGAAATAATGATTGAAATGGGATTGATCGCAAAGACTCGCTGGACTAAATTGCCACCTTCTTTATCAGTCAGAATTATTTAATTTCATGGAATCAAGCCCCACAGGTAAACTTGTACATGCTGACCAAGCTGGATAATCAAAACAAATTTCATTTGCCTACATTATCCCTCTAACCCTTTCCTATCCATAGTTGTCAAAACACTGTTTAAATGTTGTAATTGTACCCAACTCTACCACCTCCTCTGGGAGCTCATTCCATCTACTTATCAGGTCAAAAATAGTTCCCCTTGGCTTTCTTAAATCTTTCCTCTCGCCCTAAATTTATGGCCTTGAGTTTAGGCTCCCTATCTGGAAAAAAAAATGAAGATAATTTACTGTACTCATGCTCCTCATTTTATAAATCTCTATAAAAGTTGAAGTCCCAGCTTATCTGCCCTTCCTCAATTCAAGCCCACCAGTTGCAGGAAAATTGCTCTGAATTTTTTTCTGCATCTTTCCCTGCTTAAACACGTAATTTTGACTGCCAAGTGACCAGAACTGCTCACAATACCTCATATGTAGTCTCACCAACATCTTGGATGGTTAGAACATGACATCGCAACACTTGTGCTCAATGCTCTGACAGATGCTGGCACCTTCACAGTCTGTATCCCCATTTTGTACTGCACCCCCAGATCTCTGTTCTATAACACTCCCCGGAGTCTCAGCATTTACTGTGGGTGACAATTTGAAGGATGAAACTACTTGCTCCTGCCTCCTAAAAGAAAAAAAGTCTAATGATCTGTAACTGAATTGAATCAATGACATAGAAACAAAAAAGACTGAAGATTCTGGAAATCAGTAGCAACACAAAATGCTTGAGGAACTTAGCAGGTTGAAACATTATACATGGAGGGAAATAGATGGTCAACATTTCAAGCCAAAACCTTTCATTAGGACTGGTGAGAGGGGAATAGCCAGAATAAAAGTTTGGGGGGGGGGGGGGGAGGGGTGGTGAGCATAAGCTGGCAGGTGATTGTTGAATACAGGTAAAAATCAGAAAGGTGGGAAGGGAGAGAAGAAATGGAAGCTCCAAAGTGAGAAGAGGGCTAAAGAAACTGTGTTCTGAAAAAAGAGCATAGTAGATCATGAAATGTAGGTAGGGAATTGAATGGAGGAAAGTGTGATTGACAGGGAAGTAGAGAGGTGGAAGGGAGCAATAGGAAGAGGGGTAGAGGTATCAGGGAAAGCAACAGGCAGTGGGGAGAAAACTAGGTTGGAGAATCCCACATGCAAATTCATCGAACATTATAACCAAACAGCATCAAGATCAACCTCTAATTTCCCCGTAAACTTCCTCCTTGTCTTACCTAAACGCTCTACTATATTCTTCCTTCTCTTCTTTTGCATCCAGTATTTTGCATTGCTCAGGATCAGTTATATATTGTGGAAACAATAGGCTGAACCAACATAAACATAACACATGACTAAACAAGTATGGGGTCCCCAAAAAGGACTACTATTTTTGCCTGTGCATTCAATTCATTTGTGGATAGGTTTGTTGTTGATGTTGATTGCTTGGTTCTTGTGTGGCCTAATTGTTACTTGACTAAATCTCAGAGCAATATTCTCTAGTTCTTGCTATTTGCAGACTGGACTGGTTCCTTGACTGATGAGTCTGAGTGGAACGATACACAGCACTGAAATCTTGAGATGAAAAATTATAAGCTGCTGAAGATGTATGTGCTGCAGATGCTCCCCTGAAGAAATTGTGCTACGACGGTGTCCTTGGCTGAAGTATATAAAACTGGTGAAGCAGAGGACTGGCGCAGAGCACCAGTAAATGGGGAGATCACTGGCCGTTTGAGAAAAAGCAGAGGAAATAACCCTATGGGATGGTGACCAAGGTGGACCAGTGAGGGTCTCTGAGGCTGAAGAACACACAGGCGTGCAGTGGAGTAATTGATTATTATTTTGGAAAGCAACAGGTGAACAAACTCAGAAAATTGGGTCCGGTGCCGCGGTCTGTCTGAGTGCAGTTTGCTGCTCTCAGAGGGACATGTGGTTTGCTCTGTGAGAGAAAGAGAGAGAAAATTCAGTTCGAAAGTTCAGCAGCAGCAGCTGGGACTGGAATATGACAAGCTGGCAAGCTTGTGGAAAACCCCATTTTGAAGACTGGTTGTGAGTTCTTATTTCAGCCTGTTCAAAGCCCATGTGGTCCATACAAGAGGAGATGGCTGGATGTATAATGTTTCACCTGAGATGAGGGAAACGGAAAAGGAACTCTGTGGTGAACTGAAGGAAAGAGGTTATCATCTAGAAAACACCGATGCAGTAAGTTTCTTCGGCAAGACAAGTGGCTGATCAGAAGGAATCAGTTTGTGTCCAACGAGTAACAAATCTTTCTGAAAACCAACAAGAACCTTCCTGAGCAGTAACCATTTACCTTTCAAGCACCAAAGAAATTAATAAATGTTAAATTCCTCTGTGCACAGTATAAGAATTGCCTGATACCGGAGAACTTGGAGGAGTGAGAAGTGAGATTGGACTGTGAATCAAAGACTTTTTCTGAACTTGTACACATTACATACATGTGCGCTTAGAATTAGAAGGGGGTTAAGTTAATACTAATAAGTTAAAGTTTGATCCTGTTTTCATGTTTAAAGGTAATTAAAAGCAACTTTTGTTAAAGTATCCATTTGTTTTGGTTAATTTCTCTTGTTGCTGGGTTTTGGAGTCTGAATTACAAGATTAAAATTGTAGTCATTGTAAAGTATATCCTGACCATTGGCTTGGGGGAAAAATCACTTAATTACAAATGGGATTAGGAAGGGCCCGTTTGACTCCTTAGACATGCTTTATCATTCCAGTTGATTGCTGCATTTCTGTACTATACATGTATCACTTGATTCCTTTGCTCTTGGTTGAAAGACTAAAGTCCGATTTATAAAAATAAATAATTTTTTTGGCCCTCCCCGATTAAGGAGTCTAGCATGGTTTCAATCTCTGAATAAAGGATCAATTATTTGAGTGGAGATTAAAATAAATTTCTTCATACAGAAATGTGAATGTTTGGAGTTCCCTACCAAGTGGTCTGAGAAAATACTGAGTACTGTATTTTCATACATTTAACGCATGGAAAATCTTAAACTATAAACTCTTTATTTAAAAAAAAAAAAATTCTTGTATAGTGTGCACATGCATATACCACGCAGGTGTAGTATTCTACAATCCAACTCACGAGCAATTTAAATTTATTTGGGACAGGAGATGATACAACATTCCATTATTCCACTATCTGGCACTGTTAATCTTCCGCAATTTTCAACCCATTCAACTTCTCCCAGAGGTGTCAATCACCCATTATATAGATGATATCCTCCTTGTAAGGTCTGTCTGAGACCATTGTCTCAGAGGCACTTGATATGTTAATCTCCTCTCTCAGGGGAAGGGTCTGTTAACATTGATAAAGTACAGTGCCAGAATATCCTGTTACTCAGAGTAACAGGACTCTGGCCAAAGAGATGGTCCTGAGCCATGATCAAAATTTTGAATTTTGCCATTTTGTATGTACCCAATTCCCACATTCGTCTGTAAATTGTTCGCGTGTTGATTCATTCCCACGCCCGCTTTAAGTTGTACACGTTTTATTGCCACTGTTACGTTCCCATGCCTGCTTTAAATTGTACACGTGTTTCATTGCTGCTATTACTTTCCCACGACCACTATAAATTGTGCGTGTTTCATTGCTGCTACTACTTTCCAATGCCCGCTTTAAATTGTGCGCATTTGTTTCATTTCCAGTGCAACTTTTGCACGCCTGCTATCAATTGTTTGTTGTTTCAACATGTAAAAAATTCTTGTATGTTCTTTGGAAAAATTGGGGAGAGGCTATATAATAAAAAAAATGGTCTTGATAAAGAATTGTCAACCCAACATGTTGACTGACCATTTCCATGACTGAGTCCCTCCAGCTAGTCTTTGTAAACCTGAATATTTAATCATGTGGCCACCAAGAACGCATGATAAAGGCTTAAACTGTTTTATAATAGTCTGAAGAGAGGCAGTTATGGGTTGAACTAAGGAGTAGCTGGTACAACGTAATTGTTTCATGTGGTGTACAAAATCAGAGTTGGAGGTGGTCATGCAGAATATTGTGAGTTGAGAATGTGAAAGTTCTGATGTGTTGGGACTGTGCTTTTTCTAGAGCTGAACACCGAAATAAAAATCTGTGATGCTAAGCAATTTGTAAATTGAAGTTGGGATGGCTGAACTGTTTGTCATCAGGAACTGATTTCCTTATGCCATTGATGATTAAAGAGCTTGTGTGATTGTCTTTTGATTTTGACATTTATGTGTTAGCATTGGGAAGTCAATAGAACAAAAATGAGACTCAAAGTTGACAGCTTTGAGCTAGGAGACTGCAACATTTGTTTTATGCATTACATTTTAACTTTGGAATGTAACAGATCGTTGGTATCACACATTGTTGACACTAGAGGGTACTCTTGAACTGAAGGTTGCTCAAAGATGTACATAACTGATCTTTTTAACAAATTGTACAGTGGATCTCAATTTAACCAACAACCCTTGAAAGAGAATAACAAGGCAAACTATTATTCTCAAGTGTGACTCTTTCTCAATCTCTTGAGGTAGAAACATAGAGAACTAGTGGTCAGTGGTATGATTTGTTAGACTTCAAGGATTTGCACATAATAGACGGTGATTTTGATTAATGTTGCCTAACTGCAAATGGCCAACCACAAATTTGTATCTGGAGTTGGTTAATGACCACAAAGATTTCCTTGGCTGATGCATGGGTGGAATAGTGCAGATTAAATGTCCCTCAAACAATGTGCTCAGGGCTCATCTTTCTATCTTTTTCTAAAAAGTGCTGCTTATTCTGATACACACTGCCATTTTCAGTTGTGAGAAGCTGGATGTATGGGGGGGGGGGGGTCCTTCACGTTTTGAACTGGATTTTGTATATGTGCATGGATGCATTTCACAGCAGGATTCACTGCAGCATTTGGAAATGGGGATACTTCCTATTTTCACTTTATTCCTTTTTCATAGCTTGTGAAGCTGACGAGATTCTATAGCAGTGAGATCTGGTTACGTGACACTGGTTAGGGATGGAACTCTGGCCTATGTTTTTAATTGTTATCACAATGCATTTTTTGAGTCACCCTTGGGAATTGCTTTGAAATTTTTTAATGTACTTTGTAAGAGGTCTTGCAACTGAGACTTGACATGGGATATAGGCAGAGAGGAGGGAGTGGGTTTTCAGGAGGAAGGAGAACCAGACCTGCTATTCAGGAGGCTTTTGTGTTTCAAGTTAAGGCTGTTATTAAGGTGAACTCACAGGGGGTAACTGACTAAACCCTTGGTTGAATTGCTGTTTGATCTTGAGGAATTGTGTACAAAGCCTGGCTCAAATGCAAATACAAAAATGATCATAGATTAAAATGGCAGCATTTTACTGGTGAGAATGTGTGGAGGCCATTTAAAAAAAATGGACACATCACTGAATTCTATCTCTGAACATTCTACATGAAAATAAAGCTACACATAACTTGAAGTGATATTACAGATGGGCAACTAATATTGACAGAAACCAAGTTGCCTCAAGTTGTAAAATTCAATATTGGGTTCAAAACTCTGCAGGGTTCCCTTTCAGAGGATGAGATGCTATTCCTTAAGCTTGTGTTGGACCTCATTGCAAAAGTATAGGGAGCTACAGGCTGATATCTGAAAGCTTGCAAGTTAATGCTGATTCATTATTCTTGAGAACTGGTAAATGGTGAATCCTGAACAACTAATGGTTGGACGAATGAAGATGCAGACCTGCAGATGCTGAAAAAGTAGAAAATTCTCAAAATTCTTAACAGGTTAGACAGCATTTGTGGAGAGGGAAGTGGGTTATCAAAGCTAATATTCTCAGCAGATTCTAAAGTGGCCATCATTACCACATGTATTGACTACTGCAACTCAATTTCTCCTTCTCCAGATTGCTGACCAATCAGAATGAGGATTTATTGTCATGAACAAGTCATAAAATTTGGTGTTTTGTGGCAGCATCATAGAGTAAACATTCGTATTATAAACCATCTTACAACATTACTTTAAAAAGAAAAAAAAAGTAATAATAATTGTTGGCAAAAAGTAAGGCAGTGTCTTTGGTTCATTGATTATTCAGGAATCAAATGGTCGAGGGGAAGAAGCTGTCCTTGTGCCTTTGAGTGCTCGTCTTAGGCTTCTATACTTTTTCTCTGATGGTAGCAGAGTGAAGAGTGCATGGCCTGGGTGATGGGGCTCTTTGAGGATAGAGGCTGCTTTTTTTAAGACACCACCTCGTGTAGATGTCCTTGACGGAGTGAAATCTGGTGCCTGTGATGTCACAAGCTGAGTTTAATCTCTGGAGTTTAATCTTGTCCTGAGAGTTGGCACCTCCATACCAGACAGAATGCTCTCCATGGTGCACCTGTAGAGATTTGAGAGTCGTCGAGACATACCAAATCTTCTCAGACGTCTCACAAAGTATAGTCGCTGGCGAGCCGCCTTTGTGATTACATCAACATGGAGGCTCCGGGTCAGATCCTTGGAGATGTTGACACCCAGGAGTTCCACGACTGAGCCCTTGATGAAGACTGGGTCTTGCTCCCCTGACTTCCTCCTGAAGTCCACAATCATCTTGGTTTTGCTGAAGTTGAGTACAAGGTTGTTGTTGTTACACCATTCAATGAGCTGCTCGATCTCCCTCCTGCATGTTTCCAGCAGTTTCAGATATCCAAGACAGTTTGGGCTTCTATTTTGTGTTCTTGACCAGTTCACTTGACTTTATTTAAAAATAAAGTTCATCTACTCTGTGTCACAAGACACAGTTATTCATTCAAATCCTTGGGCTGTGTGGTTTGTTTTCAGAAGGAGAGTCC
Organism: Narcine bancroftii; assembly: GCF_036971445.1. NCBI lineage: Eukaryota > Metazoa > Chordata > Chondrichthyes > Torpediniformes > Narcinidae > Narcine > Narcine bancroftii. Next base: position 11,457,972 of record NC_091481.1, read on the forward strand.
TTTTACAGCAGTTAAGGTCATTTTACATTATCAATCTGGTGATTGACCCAGCTGCTTCTTGGGGTTCTTGTCGTTATTTGATTATGAAGTCGACTTGAATATCCTCACAGATCTTCAGTACCTGTATTACCAAATTTCAGGCATTTTTTCAACTCATTCACCCTGTTCATATTTTTTGGACAGCAATGGGCATAATAGGAATTCTGCTGAAAATTGTGAAGCACCAATGAGCATCGGTGGGTATCTTCTATTTCTGTGATTTGTGGAGAAGTCCTTAAACAATGCATTGTTTTTGCCTCTAAATTTAATGACCTCCATAATAAGTTGAAATTTAGTTAAATGCTGGTATATGACTTCAACCAGCTTGTTTCACTCTTAATATACTTGATTTAAGTCGATGGGAAAGATGTATCTAAGCCTTGCAGGTCTTAACTACAAGATGGTTTTTTACCCCCTTTGGATTTGCCTTCAATGTAACGAGCTTGACATTTTCTGAATCTGATATCGATCTTGGAATTTTAGATATTGAATAAGCCTCTCCCCACCCCCCCCCCCCACCCCACTCAACATTCACTACCTTTCTAAGCCACATAAGCGAGGCATTGGCCACTGACTCAGTGAAAATCTCTTGATAGCATTGGCCACTGACTCAGTGAAAATCTCTTGATAGTTTTGAGCTCCTCCTTGAGAGAAAATGTATGTGAGACCCATCATTTGTATCTGTTTTTGACACCCATGAACACTTAAGCATCTGTTTGCAGTATGTTTGTTACTTAAGTGCGAGAATGAATATAGAATTCTCAAGGTTGCTTTTGGTCAGCTCCGCATCAAAAATAACAGGTTCTAATGAAAAGGTGATGTTGATGGTTTCTTTACCAATTGTACCTGGTCCACAAAGTATTTCCATCATTTTGTGTTTCAATTTTGGGAAACTACATTCGTTATTTTGTATTTGTGGAATATCTTGTGCACCTGTTTTGTTTCTAAATTGTCATGCTTTATTATCAGCCATTTATCACCAAGTCTTTCAGCTGTCTTGCCCTTAAGCACTGGATGGATTGTATTGCATGAGTGGGAAATTAAAATGCCTCATTACACAGCCATTATCACTTTCGTCTGGAAAAAGTCTTGAAACGCATTTGTGAATATTTAGGACTCTAAACAAATTATCTCAAATGCAGCAGACACCCACCTTAGCCTTCAGTTTCTTTAGCTGTCATAACTAAACAAACATTGTCGTGTTAAATAACTTAAACCTAATTTAAATACAGTGGCTCTTGGCTGCACTTGACTGTTATCTCCATCCTCTTTCTACCTGGCTGCTGCAGCTTTCTGCTTGCTTGAACTGCAAATTTTATCTAACTTTTGTTGATGTGAACTTTTCCAAACATTTGGTCCGTGTATATCCCAGAAGGCACCATAAAAACCTAAAGAATGCAACCTCATTATAACTGGAGTGTCAAGGGGCAACGTTAACATCTGGGTTATAAGCTACTTGTGTTATAAATTTAATTGCCATTTACCTAATTTCCATCTTGGGGGCATGATAATATCAATGGTATATTTGAAACATTATATAATGAAACAAGTTAAATTGAGGTCAGATTGAATTTGGTTTTATTCTAATTCCTTTCATGAACTTTAATTCAGAGAGATACAGCTTAGTAACCAGGTCTTTTGACCAATTGACTGACAAACCTGCATATCTTTGCAACATTGTGGGGAAACCTAAGTGGAGAATGTACAAACTCCTGAACGGACAGCGGCAGATTCAAACCCAAGTGGCTGGTGCTGCAGCAGCTGTTTTGCTGATTTGTTCTCTAATAAAATTTCTATTTACAAGCAAGACCTCCCTCCCCAGACTTGCCATTGATTTGATGTACAGCCTCGGCAGTTTTCATGTGAAGCATACACTGCATTTGCTTATGCCTAACTGGATTATTTTAAAGTACTTTGTGCTTCTGCACATAATAATTGTTTGTCGTACACAAGTACAATGCACATATGCCTTAAAATACTTGAAGCCAAGAAGATATATTTTCAAAAGAAAAACTCCAATAGTATAAATTAAATTAACCCAGTATGGAGAGAGGTGACATAAAAGATGATAAATATCCCTAGTTCCAGTTAGTACAAGAAGAAAATAAGTGGTGTATCAATAGTGCAGCTGGATCTTATGGTGCTGAAGTAGTTCATCACTAGGTGATAAGTATTTGGAGGATGGGACCTTGAACAGAGAGGTGCAGGTCTTGAGGCTTCTGTACCTGTTTTCTGTGAATATAGTGGCAAAAAAAAGTTTTGCCCAGGGTTATGGCGTATATTGATGGTTTACTAATGTCTCGATTATGGAATGTACCACAAAACCTTACAGAATCACTGTTCATGGCCAAACAGCACATTCTGATATCGGAATGACTGAGGAGATGAATGTTATTAAAAATACAATAAATGGAGATTTTCTGAAAATGTTGGTGTGTATAGGACAAAAGCACTACTGTATTGTTCTGTGAAACCACTCTAACCATATTTATTACTTTAAAAAATTGTCTTGTATGCTTGGGGACCTTTCTTTCTTTCTTTGGCTTGGCTTCGCGGACGAAGATTTATGGAGGGGGTAAATGTCCACGTCAGCTGCAGGCTCGTTTGTGGCTGACAAGTCCGATGCGGGACAGGCAGACACGGTTGCAGCGGTTGCAGGGGAAAATTGGTTGGTTGGGGTTGGGTGTTGGGTTTTTCCTCCTTTGCCTTTTGTCAGTGAGGTGGGCTCTGCGGTCTTCTTCAAAGGAGGTTGCTGCCCGCCAAACTGTGAGGCGCCAAGATGCACGGTTTGAGGCGATATCAGCCCACTGGCAGTGGTCAATGTGGCAGGCACCAAGAGATTTCTTTAGGCAGTCCTTTGGTGCACCTCTGTCACGGTGGCCAGTGGAGAGCTCGCCATATAACACGATCTTGGGAAGGCGATGGTCCTCCATTCTGGAGACGTGACCCACCCAGTGCAGCTGGATCTTCAGCAGCGTGGACTCGATGCTGTCGACCTCTGCCATCTCGAGTACCTGCACCAGTGACAGAGACCTCCCAGTAGCCAACCATTTCAGTTCTGTGTCACACTCCCATACATGCATTTCTATCCACAGCCTTGTGTATATCCCACCAAGACCACCCGCAAATTGGAGAAACCACCTGATTTTCCATCTGGGCACTCTCTCGCCAGATGGCATTAACATTGACTTTTCTGCTCTCCTTTTCCCCTTCCCCTTCCAGCTCTTCTCCCCTCTTTCTTCTCTATTCACCTAGCCATCCATTCTCCCCTTGCTTGCTGGCTCCCTTCTCCACCTATTGCCACCCACCTTTGAGACCATGCTGCCCCCCTCAACCATATCTTTTGTTCGGGCACCTGCTGACATTTTTCCATGCTCAAGCCCGAAACATCAGTTATATATTTTTTACCTTTGCTACATAAAGAACACTATTTGACCAGCTGAGTTTCTCCCATTCATTCCCTGGTTTATCCTCCCTAAGTTCAACACCTCACACTTGTCCGCATTAAATTCCATCTGCCATTTTGCAACTAATTTTTCCAGCTGGTCCAGATCTCGCTGCAAGTTTCCTTACTGACCACTACACCCCCAATCTTGGTGTCAACTGCAAATTTCCTGATCCAGTTTACTGCAATATCATCTAGATAATTTATGTAGATATCAGAAAACAATGGACCCAGCACCAATCCTTGAAGTGCTCCAAGAGTCACAGGCCTCCAGTCTAGCATTTGCTACCACTCCCTGGCTTTTCCTGCAAACTCAATGTCTAATCCAGTTTGCAACCACCTGGATACTGAGCGATACTGACCAAATTCCCTTGGGCCTTAATAAAATACACAACATCCTTCATTAACTTTGCTGGTAACCTCCTTGGAAAATTTCTTAAGATTGATTAGATACGACCTCCCATGCACAAAGTCATGTTGACTATCCCTAATCATTCCCTATCGATCCAAGTTATGTATATCCGGTTTCTTAAGATGCCTTCCAATAACTTGCCCACTAGTGATGGGCCACCATCCCCAAATTTTCTAGATTAATCTTAGAGCCTTTCTTAAAGAATGGAACAACATTAGGTTTCTTCAAATCCTCTGGCATCTTACCTGTGCTAAGAGTATTTTAAGTACCTCTGCTTGAGTCCATGCACTCTCAGTACAAGCGTCCTGCAAGGTCTGAGGAAATATTTTGTTAGGCCAGAGCAGACAGCTATCCAATAATTTTAATGCAAACTGGCAGAGAAGTGCTACATTTTTAGATGTTTTTAAGTAATCTGAGGTAATGTTTATGTTATAGGTGTTTTATTTTCCATTTCATTCTGAATCTTTTAATTCCATTGAAGGCTATTAACAATCACTGGTCGGTACAATTGATTTTTGTATTTCCAAATTTGTATTCTGGAACAGTAATTTGAATTTGGGAATCTGTAGCTCTGTCATTAAATTATCCTTGTATGTTTTGAGATGATTGATTTGAAGTATTGAATGAAAAGGTTCTTGCTGCAAAATTGAAGTTGGTGGGTTCAGTGATTAATCGGAATTACCATTGCAAAGTTTTAATTTTTGAAAGTTCAGTGTCACAAGTTTCCATCCTTTAACCTTCTTAAAGCATTAACAATAACGATTGTTGTTTCAAGCAAAACCAAAGCTGCCTTAAAAGTAAACACACTGGCTAATTTGGAAGAAGAATATGAAGATGCAAATTGGGGCTTAACATGCCTGCTTTTAACTTTGACTTGAAACATTCCTTTGGTGTCTGACAGCTGAGTTAACTTATCACTATGATTTTGTTTGCAATTACAACTTTCTAGCATCTGCAGATTAAAAAAAACTTTTCCATTTCTTGTTATCATATTTGTTACGGCTTGGGGTGGGGTGCTGATTTAATACCCCAACAGCAATGATTAGTAATGGAGTAATTTTTTTTCTATTTCATTAGTGTTCTGTTCCCAGAAGATCTGAATGATACTTGGATTTATTTATCTTTTTGTATTTTTGTTTCCAATGCAAAAATTAAGAAAAATTGGACATAAACTTGAAGTGGCCTTAATTTTTGGTTAGTTTTGAATTTTATACTGGTGAAATTGCTCAGGCATGAACATAATGAACCAAAGGGCCTTGATTCAGTGCTGCACAACCTGGCTTATTAGCCATCGAGTATATATCCGTCAAATGGACTGCTTGATTTCCAGCAGGCATTGGAAGTGTTTGGGAGCAATATTGTTTTTTCCCAACGGATTGTGTTTGTTTTACAAACAAGGGTTGTTTGTGTGGCCATCAGATATTCTGGAGTAGATAACATGACAACTGCAGTAAAATTAATTCTGTTGAAGTAATTCCATTGTTAATGTTTGTTTCAGGTTATGCAGATTTTAAATGCAGACGCCATGGTGGCAAAGTTAAATTCAGGTGAACAGAAGACTATTCATCTCTCTAGTATCCGACCTCCAAGGCTCGAAGGAGAAGTCAACCAGGTATGCAAATTCCACAAGTCGAAGGTGGAAAGGGCTGTGATTTGGTCAATGGCAATAACAAAAAAAATTAAACTCTTTAGTTGTTGGGTACTATCATGCACTAATCTATGGAAAGTAAGTTTGTTGACTTTTCAATCCTGATTGATTAATTTGATTCAGACTTGCTGTTGATAAAGTATTGCACTTTAAAGAATAATGCAGCAATCCAGATATTAATTGAGAAATGATTAGGTTTGTTGTCACAAATTGTTGAACCATGAAGCATGGCAGCTGGATTTTCAGCCCACCATGTTCATGCCTACCAGTGGGGATGGCCCTCTATGCTCCTCCATCTCCACATTTTAAAAACTATCAGTGACTCTGCTTCCACCAATTGGTCAGGCCTGGGTGAGGAAAGAACCCTCTTAGATCCTCTCTAAATTTCTTGTTCCTTACCCTAAACCTGCCTTTTAGTTTTATGTACCTCTGATATCAGGAAATGTTTATTGCCATCTACCCCTCATTATTTTATGTACCTCAACTGTGTCCACTCTTAACATCCTCCGCCCCAGGGAAAGCAGATCTTGCCTCTCCAGCACCTCATCATAACTGAAATGCACCATTCTAGGCATTGTGGTAAATATCCACTGTATCGTCTTTGGTGTTATCCCATCTTTGTGAAAGTTTGGTGACCAGAACGGCACACATCTGACCAAGGTTTTATAAAAATAGAAGTGCAGCCTCTCTGGCTTTCCATTCATTGGCCCAATTAATGTATTCTTTGTGTTGCCTTAACCATATTGTCTACCTGTGCTGCCATTTTCAAGGAGCTTTAGACTTGTACACCCAAGTCCCTCTGTTTCTTGGGACTTTGCCAGTCATAGTGTATATCTTATAAATATATCTCATTTGAACTGCCAAAATCTATCACATTGCATTTATCTGCATAAAACCATCTGCCATTTCTCAGCCCACCACCAACAGACTAGAACTGCCATTCAGTGTTGGCGAATTCATCAATCTTTGTGTCACTTGCAATCTTATTGATCATGTCTCCTACAGCAGCCGCATGTGTTACAAACAGTAAGGATCCCAGCACCAATCCATGTGGAACTCCATTACTCACACAAAAATAACTTTCTGCCTCTTCCTTATTTACAAGTCAATTTTTGATCCATTTAACTAACTTGCCCTGTGGCAAATTGTTGAGGTAATTTCTGTGCCATTAGCTGTATTAAATTATCAGGGATTCTTGTTATTTCTTGAATCATGTAGTTCATAATTAACAAATTGCAACTCTAATGAATACAGTACTGAATTGACTTTTGATTGTGTAATCAAACAATTTTGGCAGCCTGGTAGTTTCTGTGCTCTTCCGACTGTCTATTTTTCATTAAATCATAACATTTTGGAATTGTCTGTAGGTTAGGCACCATTAATAATGACTATTGGGTTATATTTTAGGTGGATGAGGTTTTATTATAATGATTTGTTATATTGGATAATACAGGTACATGATCATTTATCTGGACATCTAAAATCTGAAAAGCTCCAAAATCCGGCAAGTGGGGACCGGCTGATGGACTGGCGGTCGGGGGGAGACTGCCAGGCGTCCGGCAGCCGAGAGACCGGCATTCGGGGGAAGACGGCCAGGATAGACTGCCGGGAGGCCGAGGAGCCGGTGGTCAGGGGAGACGGCCGGGGTACTGGTGGTCAGGGGGTGGGGGGGCGGCCGGGGAAGACGGCCGGGCGGCCGGGTGAGGGCAACCGGGGGAGACGGCCGGGCGACTGGAAATGGGTGGGAGTGGATACGGCAGTACAATTTGGTTGGGCTTTCCAAAATCTGGAAAAATCTGAAATTCGGAACACGCTGTCCCCCAAGGGTTCCGGATAAAGGATCGTGTACCTGTAGAAAAATTATGGAAACATTGTCAGACTTGTTCAAAAAGAGCCTGTAAACCTAATCCAGTGTCTAGCAATATGTCTATAGCCCTGCAATAACATTTCTCCTTGAATCCTAATTTTCATTTAAAAATTAAGTAAACAAAACTGGTGGAAATAAATCAAGCAATTTAATGCAACAGAAAAAAGAATTCAAGTTTTTTAACCAAATATTATTGAGGAAGAAGACAAATACAGACGGTCTTTAAGTGGGTTGGGGATTTGTTGAATTTTGTTTAAATGTTGTTTGTAAGAGTTTGAATGAGTGGAATTTAAAAAAAAGATCTCTTTTGTCTTTTTTTTAAAAAGTGAGCTTCCAATTGTCAAACCTGCTTTACTTTGTGTTTTGACTGTTGAGAATAACTGATTCTTGTGGCATTTTTCTATCCAAGCAGATCCCAGTAACAGAATAGTGACCATTGTTATCTGTTTAGTTCTTTGTTTACATGTTTATGGTGTGTATAGTTTATTTTTTGCACTAATTGCTCAGGCCTGGGTGAGGAAGGTACTTCTAGTGGTAATTCTGCTGTACCCACAGGAAAAAGGAATCTCAGGGTTGTATGTGATGTCATGTACTCTGACAATAAATCTGATAAATAATTTATTCCTTATAACTTTGCATCGTTATTGCAGTTAATGTCTTGTATTTAATTCTGGGCATGGTGGTAAAGTTTTGATGAAGTGACAGATGAAAATGTTGCTGAATTAACATCAATCAGGATGGTCATTAATCTCACTGTCTCTACGTGGACTAGACATGTTTCTTGAGAATTTTTGTTTTGTTGGGGTTGGGTTCTGTAAATTTTTCAAGTCAGTGGGTCTGCTGGTGTAATTGTCATTTGCTGGTTTTAAGGAAAATGTTGTCCGATAAAGAATTGAGTTTGTAAGAGATGAGGGACAAAATTGTATGTTATCTCTCGTTGTGTGTAATTTGCCACAAGGTTTCACCAAGGATAATCTGATGTTTGTGTCTAGTTGCTGTTTGAATAAAGTTATGTTTGCTTAAAATGGTGTCACCTCGGATGATTGTGTCGAGTGCACTGTTTGCTGTGCAAATGTTGAGTCTGCCTGGAATAGTTTTGGTCAACCTAAAATGTCGGTGAGTGCTTTGTACTTGCAGCATTGATTTTTGGTTTCATCAGTATTGGCATGAAATTATTACTTTGAGATTGTCCTCTTTTCATTCTCATTCATTGGCCAAAAGAGCCTCAACTGACTCTTCGTAGCTGGGTTAGAATTGAGATACAATTACAAGTGATATTTGACTTTCAGATTATGGGTAGAAATTAGAAGCAAAATAGGTGTGCCACTTTGCTTGTGGTGTGTAGCAAATCTCCAACATTCAACAGAAGATCGAGGATCCAATAAGTAGGTAGATGTATATGGGATTAGGCACCTGACTAGAAGGGTCTGTTTTCTGTGATCTAATGTTCTATATCAGAGTTGGAATAATAGGTTATGTACTGGGGGATTTTAGTTTCGCAAATACCAAGTGGAATTGGGTTAGCAATGATGGATCTTGGGGGTGGGTGTAACTATTGAGCAATGTCCAGGAGAGCTCTTTGATGTAAATGTTGAAAAACCAATGAGAGAAAGAATACTACTGGACCTTGGAATGTAGCTGGTGAAAGGAAGGGGGGGGGGGGAGTCTTGGTTTCTCTTTACTTTGGATTGCTCATCTTTTGGCTGTGGAAAGGAATTGGGATGGGCCAGTAATGGTGGCATTTAATTAAATGAAAGCCAATTTCATTAACATCGAAGAGGGCCTGGCAAAGGAATGTGGGAGCATTTACTTGCTGGCAGGAACCATCTGTAAGGTAGGAAGCATTCAAAAGAGAAATGGCAAGGGTTGATTAACCACAAGGATAATGGCCACAAGAAGCAAGTACACAAAAGCCTGGATATTCAGTGGCATGAGGGTTGGATAAAGATTAAAAACAGGTAAATGGGACTAATGACAAGGGAGACCTGTCGAGAGTATTTTTTTTAAAAAGTGTAAGTGATTATAAAAGAAATTTGGAAGGCTGGACACTTTCTACTGCTTGTTACGACATAGATCAGCAGCAATAGAAATTCACCAAGATGATGATTTAAAAAAAAATTATTAAAAACATAACACTTAACTCTAATTTAACCCCGCTATGCACAAATGCGTGTGTGTGGTAGGTCCCAATCCATTACAGTTTAGGCATGATTGTGAAAAGTCAATTTTTAAAGTTTACTCTCAGAAATCTTTTTTGTTGAAATTCTGAGTCTTTAAATTGGTGATCAGAACTCAATTCTTAAACTCACAAATTCTTGTAGATTTGTTTTCAGAGAAATGTTTCTTCACATGAAGGTTACGGAACTTGTATTTTATGCTATGAGTTCACAAACCCAGGAAAGGGTTAAATGAAGCATCCATTTAAAAAATGGACACGATAGAACTGCCTTCTTTTGACATAGAAACAGAGAAGTGGCTCTTTCTCTTTGAAATCGCTGATTCTATGTACCTCCCATGACAAGGAGAACACAACACATCAGTGCCTCTCTCAATGAAGACTACTGCATTTCTGACTTCAGATGAAACTGGTGGAATATTAATAATGGCTTCTTCAAGAGTCTTTAATCACATGACTGCCTTGATCAAACATTGGTTCAATTTCATTTTTCCAAAAGCATGAATCATGGCAGATGGCCTTCTGTTACCAGAAGTGCTTCTCTGAGCAAACATCCATTGTCTTCAGTATTTCTATGGAACAAACCTCCAATTTTATAACTTTTAACTGAATAGTAAGGCTTTGATGGTTTCAACTTGACTGAATTAACAGACACTTTGTCTCTGGAAGACCTTTCTTATATGCTAACATGAATGTGTGATCTGTCTTTGAGTAAGTGTCCCTGTATCTAACCTACAAAGTCCTTTCACTAAAAATAATATATTTATTTTAACCTAAAGATTAATAATAGCATAATTCCACCACAGTATGATTCTCAACACAATTGCTGTTCCTCCCTTCAATTTGTGTTGTGATCTCACAACTTGCATAATTTCCTTGGTTGTGGTCGAGCACTTTGGGGCAAGTCTGAGAGCTTATAGATCTTTTGGTAATCTAACTTATCTTCTACTGTATCACTGAAACCTGCAGATGGTCTCTTCATTATTTCACATGCTCTTTGATGTTTACTGTAGTGTCAAAGGGCAAAATAAAATTGCCATTCAAAGTGTGCAAGCGGAGAATGACCTTTCATATGTCACATAATCTTCATTAAGGTTGGGTAGTTCTGAGAATTCTGCTTGGAAGTTCCCCATGACTATTGAAGATCCCTATTTTCTGAGTAGATGGATAAATATTCAAAAGACTTCAAATAATATAATTGTTTGATGGGGGAAAAAAATTAGCTGCTTGCAGTCACAGCATGGAAGCAGGCCCTTCAGCCCAATGTCCATGCTGGCTAAATTGCTACCTGAGGTGTTCCCATGTGCCTGTGCTTGCCCATTTCCCTCTAACGCACGTTATTCTTGGCCTAATCCCTGATGTATAGAGGGGTATCCTTTTGGTATGATTTTGGATTTTAGATCTGCTGCCTGTCTGGTCATGCTAATTACACATCTGTAGCTTGGTATATCAGCTCTTGGGATGGCACAAAGGGAGATTTGTGCCATCTCACCAGTGCACTCAGTTTTGCTGAAGTGACGAATTATGAAATTCAGTTCATTTGTTCTGTCCTGCTCTCATACAATAAAATCCCTATTATCCAGAATTCAAGCAACCGGCAACCTCAAAAAAAAGAAAAGAAAAAAAAAGAAATAAATGAATAAGAATAAATTAAAATTTAAATAAAAGTTTTAAATTGTAGAAGTATATGTTCTCTAAAGTAATACATAAATCTTTAGTAAAGATGGGAGCAAATATTCAGCCAGCAGAGGGCCTTGGTCGTGCTTTGCTTGTAACAGTTGTTTGAATAAAATGGTGTTGCCCAGGATGAAGAGCTGGTTGATGCCACTTGCCTGCTTAGTAAGAGTCTTGGTAGGAGGCTTGCTTTATAAGAGTCTTTATATTTATTAGTATATTAGTAGTGCTTTAACTGTAAACTTGGTGGGGGGCTTAATTATCTACATTAATGTTGTTTGTCTTTTGGACAGATCCACGGAGATGCAAAGACGGTTAAATGTTTTCAAAGAATGTGACTGAAAATAAAGTAAAATTCTTTATGGTTAATTTCTTCATACATGTGAAGTTTGTTCAGTGTAAGTACAGTGTAGTATTTTAGTCTTTTAAACTTTATTATTAATGCAAGTGTATTAGTTAGACACTATAAGAGTGAGCCTTGAGCAGCCGGAAAATTTGCATCTCCAGCATCTACTGAACCTCATAGGTGCTGGACACTGGGGGCTTTAATGCATCTGGTAATATCAATTGCTCATCCTGAGCCTTGAGTCATGTAACTTTCATTAAGATCATGGCTGATACTTAACCTCAATCCCTGTATCCCTTGAATCTATCACGTATCCATGTAAAAGTTCATCAGTCCAGTAGAAGATTTGGCTTGCTCAGGAGGTTGGGTCAGTATGGATTTTTGGATTCTTGGGCAGTACTTTTAAAATTCAAATTTAAGAAGGAATAAAGAAGAGATGAACAGGTAAATTTTGATAGTTTATTCATTAGTAAATACAGCGTGGTTCATTTATCAAAATAAGCAGTTTTAAAGAACAAAAATGTAAATATAATTTTTTATTGCAGAAAGAGCATGTGATGCTTGAAATTGTTTAAAAATGAACATTGTAAAAGAAAATACAATATACAAATTAATTTCTTTGTGATAAGATTACCAGTATTAAGCGTGGTTGCTTGTTGAAACTGTATGTCTGTGGTGCTTAAAACCTAACCATATAACCGTTTACAGCACGGAAACAGCACACAAAAGCCCGCTAAATTTTGAAAGTTTGAGAGTTTTTAAAGTCTGGATTCTCGGGTGGTCCAGATTTCTGGCATCCAGACTTTTGATGTCTATTGCATCAGTTTTAAGTGACTGATACATTATTTTAAAACTTAAACACAGCCTTCTGAAGTAGATAATTCTAAAGATATGGAAGAAATATTTCTTCATTGAAGCCAACCCCTATCCTTTGTTGCCTTCTTTTCTATGTACTTGTCTAAATGTCTCTCGAACATTACAATTGTACCTGCCTCTACCACTTTGGCAGTATATTCTATAAACCTTGAACCCCTTTGTGTGAAAAAGGTATGCCTTGTGACATTTTTAAATAAACCCCCCCCCTCCCATCTTAAATTATGGCTTATAGCTTAGGCTCTGCAAATCTTGGGACAAAGACTAATTATCTTTGCCCCGAATGATTTTGTATGCCATGGCTTTTTACACTCCAGCATGAAAAGTCCCAGCTTTTCAAAATTCAAGCGTCTAGTCTGGTGTCATGCTTAAGAATATTTTCCCGTGCCAAGAATTTTGTGTTTGAGATTGCCTCTTGTGTCCATAGGACAGTTCCTTCAATCCAAAAATTGGTCATATTAACCTGTACTTGTTTTTCTAAGCATAAACCTTCTTCACAATAAAAATATCTGCAAGGGGCATTTTTACTTTCTTAGTGTCATACTGTCATAGAGTTAGTCAATCATTATACTACATCATTGCCACTAATTTGGGCCTCTGGGATAATGCCCACTTCATTTGTTTGAGGGGCTTCCCCTCTGTTCTCAACCCCTCATTTCCCAATAGTAAAAGACTCCACACTGTGGACCTTCCCTATCAGTCTTGGCGTTGGCTGCAACAAGCTTCATTGCATCCCTCAGCACTTACCTCTGCAGCTTGCCATGTGCCAACTGGCAGCGTTCCTCACTGACATCTCACTGTGCAGGAAGACCAAGATTCAGACAGACTGAAGTGCATCTTTCACTGAGTTAATGATCTTCCAGGAGAAATGGATGTCTGTGTGTATCCCTGGGAACAGCCCATAAATCAAAGCCCTCTGTTATGTTGCTGCTTGGGATGAACCATGACAAAAACCTTCATCCTTTCTACACACAATTTGGTTCACTCCATCTTGTATTGAGGGACTACTGTGACCTCTGGAAATGGCAAAGTCTATGGTATCGGACAACATCCTAGCTATCATATTTAATGTCTATGCTCCAGATGAAACTGTGCTTCTAGCCAAAGAATACCAACATGAACAAATTTAGTTGGTCTGATGCTCAGGCCATGAATCAATGAGTCACTGCAGCGATGGGGTGAGAGTGATTGCCCTTGATATTAAGGCACTGTTTGACCAAGTGTGAAATCAAGGCCCTGTGAAGTTAACAGGCATCAAAAATAAATCAGTCTTGTTATTGGGAGATCAATTACCCCAACCCCAGGGCATTACAAGCAGTGTCTCAGAGCTGTATCCTCGGCCTAATCTCAATTTGTTTTATCAATGAGGTTCTGTGGAAAAAGACAAATGCAGATGCAGCAGACTCCAGACCAACTATTCTTAACCTTTTTTGGCTACGGCCCCTTTGGAATTCTGCTCAAGTTTATGGACTCTCTTCCATGTGAAGAAGTAGAGTTTAGTTGCTTTCTTCCTTACTTCTCTCCTACTGACTATATAAAAAAATATTTTATGATTTTTGTTTGTGGGCCCCTGTTGAGTAAAAACACAAATGCTGGAGGAGCAGGTCTTGCAGCATCCATAGCAAGTTTTGGGCCTGAACCTTTCTTCAAGGTACAGTACCCTGTATCCAAAATAACTGGGACCAGAAGTGTTTCAGATTTTCTTTTTGATTTTGGAATACCATTTTAAAAAATGTGCTCATTCACTCAGACTTAAAGATGCATGCATTCACATTACAATACAAGAGTTTATGTATGCACATTAACTAAAGTAGATGTATGTTGAAAAATCTACACTCAGTTATGCACTATTTGCGTCCGCTACGTCCATTCTCCATTTGAAATTTCTGAACTCTATTATGCTTTACCTAATGGGACCATGGACGAAAAAAATTTCGGATCTTGGGTATTCGGATACTGGGTTCTGTACCTGTATAAGCAAACAGGAAGGTACCCTGTTGAGAATGGCTGTCCTGCAAAAACCATGTAAATCCCCACTCCAATTGCAAAGTTGGAGGTCCATTTTGGACCAACTTCAAGTATCACCTTGATCTGACATTAGCTTGTCCAGACCCCAGAAGTCATTGTCATTCCATTCACATTTAGCAAATGCATATTTTGTAGACGAGTGAAAGAACCAAAAAAAAGAGCTGTCATTTGCAAGAATCTTTATGTACCTTTGTTGTGAAGAAAATGGCTTGCTCTTATTAAACTGGAAAGCCTGTTATTTTTAGAAAATGAAATAACATTACATATAAATGATTGGTTTTGCAGCATTAAATAGAAACCTGTCTGGAGCAGACTTTGCTGTTTTTAAATTGGAGTTCCATTATTGGAAAGCATCCAAACAAATTCATAATTGGGGGAAGGGCAGGAGGGAAGTGGAATTGTAAATTTAATAAACATACATTATGTTCTGTTTTTGGTTTCAAGATGTATTCATCTGCTTTTCAAGGACATCTGAACCCCTCATGGATCACAATCTTTTAATTCAATGTTCAACCTCTATTACCTCATAAATCTATACTTTAACAGTTATATTCTTCAAGAGACATGTCACAAGTCGAGGAGTCACGTGATGGAGTAGTGGCTGGTCGGGTAAAACCAGCCCTCTCCAGAAAAAAAGAAAAAAGTTAGGAAAAGACAAAGCTAGAGGTGTAGCTATATTAATTAATAAAAATGTACCAATCAAAATAGAGGAGGAAATAATAGATCCAGCAGGGAGGTATGTAATGATAAAGTGTCAGATATATTCGGAATTTTGGAATTTGCTCAATATATATGGACTCACTGAAGAGGATCAAAAGTTTATTCAAGATATTTGTTTGAAGATTGTAGATACAAAAGGAAATGTATTGATAGGAGGGGATTTAACCTTAATTTGGATCCAATTTTGGATAAAACTGGACAAAAGACAAGCAAAAAGAATAAAGTGGCCAAATTTATGGTTAAATTAATGAAGGAAATGAAACTTATGGATATATGGAGGAGACAGCACCCAAGAGAGAAGGAATTCTCATATTATTCGAGTAGGCATAAAACGTACTCAAGGATTGATATGTTTTTGTTGTCAGCCCATATTCAAGGGAGAATTAGGAAAACTGAATATAAAGCTAGACTATTATCTGATCATTCACCCCTGTTATTAGCAATAGAACTGGAGGGCATCCCACCAAGAACATATAGATGGAGGTTAAACTCCATGCTACTTAAAAGGCAGGCATTTAGAGAGTTTATTGAATGCCAAATTAAAAAACATATTTTGAAATAAACACGGAATCAGTGAAAGACAAATTTATATTATGGGACGCAATGAAAGCCTTCATTAGAGGGCAGATGATTAAGTTATGAAACTAAGATGAAAAAGGACTACAATCGGGAAATAGAGCAGTTGGAAAGGGAGATAGTAAATACAGAAAAGGAACTAGTAAAAAAGGATGATATAATGAAAAAGAGAGAATTGGCGGACAAAAAAATAAAACACGAAACATTACAAATGTACAAGGTGGAGAAGAACATAATGAAAATAAAGCAAAAGTATTACGAACTGGGAGAAAAAACACAAAATATTAGCCTGGCAACTTAAAACAGAACAAGCTAAAAGAACTGTATTGGCATCAAGGAAAAAAGACAAACAAATTACATATAACCCAATAGAGATTAATGAAAACTTAAAGGAATTTTATGAACAATTATACCAAACTGAGAACGAGGGGAAAGTTGGTAAAATAGAAGAGTTTTTAGCTAAAATGGAACTGCTGAAATTGCGAGAAGAGGAACAAAACAAACTGATAAAACCATTTGAAATAGAGGAAGTACAGGATATATTAAAAAAAGATGCCGAACAATAGAACACCAGGAGAGGATGGATTTCCAATAGAATTCTATAAAACATTTAAAGAGTTATTAATTCCTCCTCTCCTGGAAGTCATGAACCAGATAGAAGAAACACAAAACTTGCCAGATTCATGCAAGACAGCCATAATTACAGTAATATCAAAGACAGGGAAGGATCCATTAACACCAGCAGCAATATAGACCAATATCTCTACTTAATTCAGATTTTAAGATAATAGTGAAATAATTAGCAAACAGATTGGCTGATTGTGTACCAAAAATAGTAAAACAAGATCAAACTGGATTTATTAAGAAAAGACGAACAGCGGATAATATCTGTAAACTTATTAATCCAATTCATGCAGTTCAAGGAAATAAGATGCCAACAATGGCTTTTGCTTTAGATGCAGAAAAAGCTTTTGACAGAGTAGAATGGAACTATTTATTTATAAAGTATTACAGAGGTTTAATCTACCAGAAAAATGTATTAATTAGATTAAAGCATTGTATAATGGACAGTTGGTGAAGGTAACAGTAAATGGATATGTATCGAGCCAATTTAAATTAAGTAGGTCAACTAGACCGGGATGTATATTATCCACTTCATTGTTCGCCTTAACAATAGAACCATTGGCAGAACTGATAAGAACAGAAAATAAAATAAAAAGGGTAAAAATAAAGGAGAAGGAGTATAAAATCAGCTTATTTGCAGATGACAACATAGTATACCTAACTGAACCAGAAATAAAAGAATTACATAAGAAATTGAAGGAGTATGGAGAAATATCGGGGTACAAAATCAATGTAAATAAAAGTGAAGTGATGCCAATGAGTAATGCGGATTATATAGAATTTAAAAAAGAATCACCATTTAAATGGCAAGCACAAGCAATCCGATACCTTGGGATCAGGTTAGATAATAACTTAAGCCACTTGTACAAACTAAATTATCAGCCACTAATAAATAAATTGCAGGAAGACTTAGAACATTGGAAAGAATTACAGCTAACGTTGATAGAGAGGGTAAATTGCATTAAAATGAATGTTTTCTCAAGGATACAAAACCTATTTCAATCGTTACCAATTCCATTAACAGAGAAATTCTTTAATGAACTAAAGAGAATAATAAGGAAATTCTTGTGTAAGGGGGGGTAAACCGAGGGTAGCGTTAGATAAATTAACAGAGGCGTATAACCAAGGTGGTTTGCAGTTACCAAACTTTAAAAATTATTATAGAGCCACACAATTAAGTTATTTATCAGATTTTTACCAGACAAGGGAAAAACCAGACTGGACTAAGATAGAACTAGATAAAATAGGGGAGAAGGTACTGGAACATATACTTTATAAATGGGATGAAAATCTGGTGCAATATAAAAGCTCACCAGTACTGCATAATTTACTCAATATATGGAAGAAGATCCACTTAGAAAGGAAAAAAAACAAATTACCAAATACCAAAATTGTTATTGACACAAAATCCGCAAATCCCTTTTACAATAGATAATCTTTCCTTTTGGAGAATGGGAGAGAAGAAGAATCAAAAGAATAGAAAATTGTTTATTGGGAAATAATTTATTAACATTTGAACAGTTGAAGTACAAATTGGGAATAACTCATGGTACAATGTTTGCATATCATCAACTGAAAGCTTATTTAAAGGATAAATTGGGAAACAGAATGAAATTACCTGAAGGAAGCAGCTTTGAATATGTGATTACAGACACAATGATAATTAAAAGATTTATAACAAACATGTGCATCAAGCTGCAAAATGAGGAAAATGATGAAATAAGCTATAAACCTAAGCAAAAGTGGAAAAAAGATTTAAAGATAAAAAATGAAACATGGGAAAAGTTATGTTCTGGAACTATGAAGAATACAATAAACACAAGGTTACGCATGAAATAGTATAATTGGTTACAAAGGTTATATATCACACCCCAAAAGTTTAAAAAAAAAATGGGATCCAACATTATCAGATAGATATTTTCGCTGTAAGAAGGAAATGGGAACAACAGTACATGCAATTTAGGCATGTACGAAAGTGAAAATGTTTTGGGAAGATCTAAATCAGATATTAAATAAAATCACAAAAAAATAACATACCAAAAAATCCAGAGATCTTTCTTCTAAGTAACATAAGAAATAAGGAATTAGGTCTCAAATTTGATAAAGCGCAAAAAAGATTCATTATGATAGCCTTAGCAGTAGCAACAAAATGTATAATGTCAACTTGGAAAATGGAAGAGAGCCTGAGAATATGGCCATGGTACATGGAAATTAATAAATGATTCCATTGGAAAAAATAACATATAATTTAAAAATTAAAGTCACATTATTTGGACAAATTTGGGAACCATACATGGAACGTAACAGAGAGGCCTTGCCTCGGACCTCCACCCCTTAAAATGATGATAAGACAAAACGACTTGATTCAGTGTGTAAAAGTAGATGACACATTTTTCTTTTTTCTTTTTTATTGTGTGAAGACATTGTTTTATGATTGTATTGTATATGTTGAATATTTATTGGTTTTGGAGGGGGTGGGAAGGGGGGAAAAAAGGGAGAAAATGCCATTGTGTATATTTAATGAAACATTTGTGTATATTTTGGTTGATATGGTTCACAGTGTAAAAAATTTAAAAAATTATAATAAAAAAAGAGACATGTCACAAGTCCATGTTTCACTTACCGGTGACAATATATGACACTTTATCACAGAGTTAAAATTAGAATTATCTCAGAAGTTATAACATTCAAGTTATTCAAGAAGAGGAGGAAGTGAGAAAATGGGGGACCATGCCATCATTTGGCTTGGAATTGCTGGGAAAATATTGGACTTCATAAGTACGTGACAGTACAACAAGGACAAAATGATTAGCCAAAGTCTACATGAATTTGTTATGAATAGCAAAAGCTATTGGGGGGGGGGGGGAAACTGTTATCATGGATTGAAGACATAACACAGTCTTCACACAGAAGGCAAATTAGAATAAATTGGTCTTTTTCAGGCTGGAAGTGTGTAACAGCAGTGTCACAGGGTGTTTAATTATTTACTATCTCTATTGATGTCTGTGAGGGGTTGTAAAATATAACATTTTTTCTGATAACTGAAAAATGTGAGAGTGGATGTCAATAGATTGCTTGGTAGATGGTGTTTAACGTGGATCTTTGTGAGATCATGCATTCTGCAAAAGGAATCAACGAGCAGGTATTAAAGTGATTCCAGTTGAGTAAATAGTAATCTTGCTGAGAAAAATTAAAAAACAAGATGCTGGAAATCTGAAAGAAAAAAACAAAAATATTGGGAAAACTCAGCAGGTCAGGCGACATCTTTAGAAAGGAAAATAGTTATTATTTCATGCTGAAAACACTGTCATCACTCAGAAATAAAATTAGTTTGTCCAGAGAGGGGGTAGGTGTAGTGGTGTAGAATAAAGTAGGTGCTAATCAGTCTTGTCTGTAATGTGTCGCTAATGTAAAGTCTGGGTGATGTTGTTCTCTGGCCAGCTGGACTTGTGAGGCGGACCAGAACATGCAAATGAAATGAAAAAAAAGGAAGCCAGTCCTGTCATAAACAGAAAGAAAAAGCAAGTTGGAGAATTCAGCAATGAATCCTATAGGCTGACAAGTGCCCAGAAGAAAAATGAGTAATTCCTTGAGCCATCGTTCCAGCTGTTTGCGTGAAGCTAGCTTGGAAAATAAATGGCATGTTCGTGAGGCCACACCTGGAGTACTGGGTACAGCGTTGCTCCCTTTTTTAAGATGGAGTACTAGGTTAATTCCTGTTATGAACAAATAACACAAGATTCAAGATTATTTTGATGTAAGAGTAAGGACATGTAATATTACCCAAAATTGAATGAGCTTGCTGTAAGGCAGACAAAGAGTTGCGATTAGTGTTACCCAATGTCCCGTACAGTGAGAGAAAGAGAGTCCGTGCTTTTGGAGCCAGTGCTCCCGCAACTGCGTAGACTCCTGTTAGATTCATCAGCAATCCGAGCTCCAGATCCGAGCCTCCAACATGATCAGGAAGCCTTCAGTGACCAAGGCCCTTTGGGAACCCTTCTTACTCTCAGCACGCTCTCGAATCATGGTTTCAATACCTGGTTCCCATGAGCTATTCACCTCAGCCGCTGAGCCCCTCACTGGTTTGTTGCTGTTCCTGTAGAGTTGTCATCTCTGCTTCTTCTCAGTGAGGGTGTTCTTCCCTTTTCTCCTGCCGTTACAGCAGCTCCGACAGTGCTGCCATTTTTTTAGATCTACATTTGGAGAGTGTTCTTATTAAACTGAACCTTGCTGGGGGATTAAAAATATTGCATTCTGTTCAAAGGAGAAAAAGATGTACAGGGCAGTTGTAGCTAAGGTCGCCAAATATTAATGCTGACAATTATTTTTAGACTCTTCAGAGCAAATTGTCAGTCAGGACAAAGTTAAATGTGACATAGGTGACGTTGTGGACTTAATCATTTGATAAAATATTACATGATACATAAGATAATTGAAACTCATGGAATAATGAGAAAATGTCAACATGTAAAGTGAGATTTGCCATTTTTATACTTGTACCGTTCACCTATTTTTCATATCTTCTAGTTCAGAATCTGAATTTATTGTCACGAAGAAGTCACAATACTTGTTGTTTTGCAGCACCATCACAGTGCAAACATTCATTTAAACCTTTGGGAGTTTTTTCTTGTCCTGAGCATCGGCACCTCTGTACCAGACAGTTATGCAACCAGCCAGAATGCTCTTCACAGTACACCTGTAGAAGATTTCAAGAGTCTTCAATTGAGGGGCGCTCTTGAGTTCAGATGAACATTTACAACAGCGATTCTCAACCATTTTCTTTCCACTCGCATACCACTTTAATTATTCCCTCTGCCTTAGGTGCTCTGGGATTATTAAGGGATTGCTTAAGGTAGTATGTGGGTGGAAAAAGTTTGAAAACCACTGATTTAATCGTATCTAATTGACTCGTTTCTAAAGGAAATGGACCAATGACAATTTTTCTCAAGCAAAATATTTTAGTAACAATTGGGTCTAGAGCAGTGATTCTCAACTTTCCCTTCCCACTCACATACCACCTTAAGTAATCCTTTACTAATCCCAGAGCACCAATGGCATAGGGTATGTGAGTGGAAAGAAAAAGGTTGAGAACCACTGATTTACAGGTGGATCCCTACTTATGATGGGGTTTGGTTCCGTGACTCTCATCGTAAGGTGAAATTATCACAAGTCTGAGTCTACCTGAACTGGTAGCTTTATGATCTGCTCCTGCCGGCAGGCTGACCCCGACATTCCTTCTCCTGCTGGGAGTCTCCCGGCAGGAGCTGGGACATTGACCTGCTGAGATGGCCCCTGGTAATCGTGGCAGTGATGTCACTTTGCAGCCTACCTTGTGATTTGAAATGCATGTGCAGATTGCTGTCACTTTGTCTCCATCTTCAGTGTATTCCAAGTCCCTTTTTTAAAAAAACAGCATTGGGATTGACAAAGCGCGTTTCACTACAAGAGGAACACACAAATTTGGTGGGGTGACGGGGGGAAGTGATCTGCATGCACAGATTGGACAGAAGTATTTCCTTCAGAGAAGGAAAAGCAACCACATTGATACAGGTCGACCCCCGACCAATACGGATTCTGATCATCAAAATGTCATAAGTTGGAACATTGTAAGTCGGGGGTCTATCTCATAACTTTAAAAAAAATACTTCATACTCATTTGTGGTTGTTAAAGAAAACATTGTCTTAGCTGTCAATCATACAATTGAACTTCCACTGACTTAATTTCACCTGTTTTGGGGCACAAAGGTCGGTGAACTCAGTTTGTTGGAGTGGGGAGGAGGTTGGAAGCAGGAGGCTGGTGTGGTTAGCCTGATTTTGGTTCCAGCTGTTTTGTCATTGAAACAAGTTATGATTTTCTGACGTGAAGCTGATGCAAATAATTTTCTCTCCTTTCAAATATGACATGAAAGAGTTTTAAGAAAGAATGTCCCTTAAGTTTTTGGAAGGTTGAGCAGATATGGAAATTTGATCAGTAGTTAATGATTTTTTTTGTGGCTCTTTGGCTGAGAAATGAAATACATGCAAGGACATTAGTGCATAATTAACTTTTGTTTAAAAACTGAGAATCTGAGACCAATGACGGCTGTATGGTGGGCATAACACTGTTACAGCACAAGTGACCGGGTTTGAGTCCAGTGCTATGTGCAACATGTTTGAATGTTCTCCCTGTGTCTGTGTGGGTATCCTCTGGGTGCTCCGGTTTTCTTCCACCTTTCAAAATGTACCAGGGTTGTAAGTCAGTTACATAATTGGGTGGCATGGGCTCGTCAGCTGAAAGGGAATTTTACCATGCCGTATGTCTTTTTTTTCATTCATTGGAATGACTTCATCACCAACATCAAAGTACTCGAGCTGGCAGAGTCCGCAAGCATCGAATCCATGCTGCTGAAGACCCAATTGCGTTGGGTAGGTCACGTCTCCAGAATGGAGGACCATCGCCTTCCCAAGATCGTGTTCTATGGCGAGCTCTCCACTGGCCACCGAGACAGAGGTGCTCCAAAGAAGAGGTACAAGGACTGCTTAAAGAAATCTCTTGGTGCCTGCCACATTGACCACCTCCAACCGTGCATCTTGGCGCCTCACAGTTCGGCGGGCAGCAACCTCTTTTGAAGAAGACCGCAGAGCCCACCTCACTGACAAAAGACAAAGGAGGGAAAACCCAACACCCAACCCCAACCCACCAATTTTCCCTTGCAACCGCTGCAACCATGCCTGCCTGTCCCGCATCAGACTTGTCAGTCACCAACGAGCCTGCAGCAGACGTGGACATACCCCTCCATAAATCTTCGTCCGCAAAGTCAAGCCAAAGAAAAGAAAAGAAAATGTATTTTTTTAAAAAAAAATGTATTGCGGAGTAATATCTGACCAGATGAATAATCTAAACATATTCTGTCAAATAACTGCATTGATTATGTTAATAATTGTGCAAATGGAAAGTGTGAAGTTAATGCCAATGCAGGTTTGGTTGAGGTATGGGAAAATGATTAGTGTTTGGTCCAGCTATGAACTTGGATCTCCCATCAGGAAGAAAGCAAAAAGTGACTCTCTGTGCATTAATTCTTGGCGTGATGAATACATTGAAACTTTAGTTGCATTGAGATATGCTTGTACCATGTAACAAATCAATACTTTACTATTAAAGATGGATTAAAAAAAAATCTATGATGCATCAAATGCTGATAACTAACTAAGCGTTAATAGAGGGGTGCACGAAAATATTCTCGTCGAGCTTTTAGCCATATTTGTGTTTTACAGTTAATCATGTTTTCAGTTCAGTGCGTTTTATTTGGAGGTAAAATTATCAAGATTCATAATTATTTATATTGGATGGGTTTTTTGCAGTATGATAAGTGGAGTCTTTAGTTCTAATATTTCAAGGAACATTAATTTTTGAATCAATTACATTGACTGATAATGTTCAACGACTTTTCAGTTTCACTTAAAAATGAGTAGACTTGTATAGTGTGCCACGTTTTCTCGTAGGTTCTTAACTGCATTGCATTTTAACTGACCCACCATGCACCAGCAGATGAACTGGTTTCATTGAAGATCATGGATTCTCCTCGAGATATTTGAGGTTCAGAGAAAACAATAAAGCATAATTAGTGAACAAAGGGAAAACAAAGGATTGTGTAACTGTTTTCTAGTATCTGATGGCACAGAAGTAATTGCAGGGTTTTGAGTAGATTTTCCCCCCAGATATTTGAAGAGAAAAGATATTGGATGTGATATATCCTCTTCCCAGTGGAAAAAAAACAATAATTGCCAAGGAAAAGAACCTTGTGAGTTGTTTAATACAACATTGGGCAATGTCCTTGTGGGATGTCGAGAACTGTTGGGAGGAGTGTCAAATAACAAGACATGAATTATGACCCCTTTGAGGGTACCTCCACAAATAAGAGTCCAGTTCCCACAAGACTTTGAAACAGTTTGCATTGGGAAGAGTTATTAACTGGACAAAGTTATTGTGAATTACATTACAGTCCTTGAAACAATCTTTTTCACTTTAAAAGCTTTTTGCATTATTTATTTTGAAGAACCTATAGGGACTTAGTAACTTGACCCAATTAAAGTATTTGAAATACTAGTCAAGGTTAATGTTTAAATATATTAAAAATGTTGCGGTTTCCCAACATTGGAATATTTATAGCAAGGGTGTTGGTGGAGCTGATCATGAATCTTTATATGAAAGGTAATTTACTTCATATTCTGAAAGCATCAATCTGTATAATGCAATATTCTGCCTTCGGGTAAGTTATGACTATTGTTTAGCAGCCTGGAGGTCATTGCAGTTGAAGTTGAATTCTTTCTCTGTGATGAGCAGTGAAAAGTTGGCCTTTATCCATAATTCCTTGTCCATGGAGTAAAAAGCTTGTATTGCACGTTACTTTCAATTGAATTTCCAGCGATGAAAGTTCGAATTGGCTATTGTCTTAAAAGAGAGCACCTGACCTCCATTTTCCAGCATTTCAGTAAACAATTGTTTTAAATTTGATGCTTCTCTTCCATGGTCATACAGCTCCAAAACCTTAGGACACAATGAAATTTGTATTTGGCTAATACCTAAAAGGCTTCCAAGGATTGTGAATAATCTCGTGTAGTTAGAGTTCTTTTTCTTTTGCGTGAATGCTAGTTGGTGCCTTCCCAAGGGAACTTCCTGGGAAGAGTGGCTAATTAAATTTATTTAAAAAATAACAATCAAAAAATGATCTGGCTGTCAATCACATCAAAATCCTGACAGTTTTTTTTTTCTGCTTCACTTATAAAGCAGAGGAAGTTGAGGCAAAAAGTGCACTTGGGTTACCAGTACTGAGTTAAAGATAGATTTGGTTCTCATTTTCTTTGGTTGAAGGTCTTTGCTGTATATTAATTGAAATTCTCTGAATGTTACAGAGCACAATAATGCATCTTTACACAATGTGCTAATACCTTGGCTCCATGAAGAAGTGAAATTAATTCTGTTAGCAATTGAAAACATAATATGAATCATATTGGTGGTTTGAGCATTTTGAACACATTTGGCATCTCTTTGATCTTGTGGTCTTTGTATTGTAGTTCAGTTAGAATTGAAAATCAATATCTACCAATTCTTTATCTTAACGTTTAACAAAATCTAATTATTGTACATTTTAAAGTGAGTCGAAATTGTTTTCTCTTTTGGTGCAATTAAAGTTGTCACTCCGTGTTTTAATTTGTTGACATTTGGAAAATTCAGTCTGTATAAACCGCATACTGCAGAATACAGATTGAGGATTGTTAAACTTGGAGTAGATAAAATTTGTACAAGAAGTACATGATTTGTTGATGTCAAGAGTTGAGAGATCAAAACTAATTTGTTTCAAAATCAAATGGCATGTATTCATTCTGGTGGTATGTCAGGCGCTTAGGATTTTATCAGTGTCAATTTAATTGTAAAGTTGTGTTTGCTACATGACTAACCAGCTTATGGAGAAATAAGTTATATTTTAATGGAAAAGATTTGAATCAAGTAACCCTCTAGTAGTCTTCTGTCAAGTGATTCCTGATGTGAACTCTTTAAGCAAACCTGAATATTTTTGCTGTTTGCATTTCAGTAAAAGCTAATCGCATCAAAGAAATCTAGTGTGGTTTTGAAAGCTAATTCTCAATCATTCTGCTACCTTTCATTTAAAGAAGTGAAGTCCATATTATTATAACGTGTATTCTTAAAATTAAACCTAATTTCATCTGATTATATCCTCATTACCTTAAAAACCCCCTTTCCACAGTTTCTCCCTGTCCCATCAAAACTCTTTGTTTGGATTTCCTCATCAAATCTTCCCTAATTATAAACTGTCTTCTCCAGCCTAAACAAGGCAAAGGATCTTGAAGTGTTAAAGATGTGTGGCCTTCTCTGCATTCTGAGTATTTCTTGTGTTAGTTTTAGAGTATTTTTGCAAGTTATTTCATAAAATTTGAATAAACAAGTGCTTGACACTAGGTTTAAAAGCATCTCGAGCTTCTTACCTGGATCATCATCAAATTGGACCATAATTTTACCAATCCATAATTTTGTTCTTTCAGAGGATTTTTCTTTTACTGTGTGAAGCAATGTGCTGAGGAGAATGTTACATTGTCACATAATTTGAAACATTATTTTCATTCCTATGCTGTCTGTGTAAGCTTGCAACCTGCAGAGTGCCCAAATTAGTATTCTGGCAGTCATGATATATCCACAGGAAACCTTGTTAAAATGGCATTTCAAAATCTTAAAAATTGGTTTGTGACCAACGATGAATGCCTTTTATTTTTCATTCTCCAAATTTGATCAGTTGAGAGATGTTGAAAATAACACTTCAGATTCCAAAAGCCTTATTTGGTTTTCTTTTGGAGGAGCTTGTGTAATATATTCCTATTTTTGTTAGGTGGAGATCTCTGGTTCAAGGCTTAGTTTTCCTTCATCAAACCAACCAAGAACTATAATGTTCATTTCGAAGATGTAAGCTTGTGAAGATGATGAAAGAAAACCAGCTTTGTTGTCAAGTCTCCTTGTCCTCAGACAGGTCCAACTCAACACTTCTGTCGAAAGGGAAATGAAATCCTCGGATAGTTCAAAATAAGTCAAGGAAATGCCTCTTCGATAATTGAAGCATGTCTTAACACATGATATGAAAAGAAGTTCCTCTTTAAAATGCCATTTTTATGCAAACGGGGATATCAGCTGTAGAATTAGTCGGGGTCCCTTTCGAATATTCCCATTGAATCTCCATTTGCTATCTGCTCTATTGACATTTCAAAGGGAGAAAAATGTCTGAAATGACTATCTTAGCATGAGTTGGCTTGTGTTCTCTGTTCTCCTTGGACAGTCCTTGTCATACAGAAAATCCAATCCACCATTATTGTGTCCTTTGCCTCAAATCTAAACTACTGTGGAAGAATCATCTCTCTTTTGTATGGTGGCCAAGGACCATTAAGGTGGTTATCACTCAAGAAGACTAACTTTTCTTGTGTGGGAGGACGGTATTGTAGTTCACATTGGAAGATGAAGATGATATTTCTTGTCAACTTTTAAATCCAGTAACATTTTCTGAATTTTCAAATGAATATCTTTAACATTTAAAATCATTTTTCTTTCCGTAATCCATATTGAGAACGTTTTGTGGTCATTTCAAACTTTGGAAGACCCCATCCAATTGCATGATGCACCACTTGAGTTTATACCCTCAACCATGAAGATATTTAGTCAGTAAGTGCCTAGTTTCCAAAAGTGTACACAAACCATGCTGTGAAATTGTGCAAAATAGTCAATATTAAGCACTTTGAATTTCTTTCAGTGGACCACTGATTACTTTCAATGGGATGACTTTCACTGCTTGCTTTTCACAACTTTACCTGTTCTCTGAGAGAGAAGCTCAGAATACAACCAAAATGAAGATTCATGGTTTATCGTGAATTATTGTTTATTTCATTGCTGATATGCAAACTAAGTCCAAGTGGATATCATGTATCTGTTCTAATGAAATAGTGATGTCTGCAAGATGAAAAAAGTAATGTTCCTCATTACAGCATTTTCAAACAAATTGTGTTGTGTATCATGTCCTCATTCATGCAATGAGTTTTTCTAATACAATAAATGTATACAAATCTTGGATCTTCCATCTGTTATTGGCATTCTGCCCTTTGTTTCTTCAAGTTTGGTAATTTAGAAGGTTCTTTTTAAATATTTGATGTGAAATATGGGGGAGTGCAGAGTAATACGTGTTCAACTTCAATTGGAATGTATTTCCTGATTTTTCGAGTGTAATATGTGACGACCTGTTCATGTGATTGTAGCCCTTTTATGCATTTGAAGATGATGGCTATGAATATGTTTTGGTGTCCATTGACCACATTCTGTGAAATCTAAACAATGGACACTTCACTGTCATGAGTTACCTGAAGCAAGATGTATTCTCAAGCACATTGTAGAAAATGTGTTGGTTTAACATGCAGTACAACTCTGAAAAACCTCACAAAGATAAGCGTATACAGAGCCGTTGTCATACCCACACTCCTGTTCGGCTCCGAATCATGGGTCCTCTACCGGCATCACCTACGGCTCCTAGAACGCTTCCACCAGCGTTGTCTCCGCTCCATCCTCAACATCCATTGGAGCGTTTTCATCCCTAACGTCGAAGTACTCGAGATGGCAGAGGTCGACAGCATCGAGTCCACGCTGCTGAAGATCCAGCTGCGCTGGATGGGTCACGTCTCCAGAATGGAGGACCATCGCCTTCCCAAGATCGTGTTATATGGCGAGCTCTCCACTGGCCACCGTGACAGAGGTGCACCAAAGAAAAGGTACAAGGACTGCCTAAAGAAATCTCTTGGTGCCTGCCCCATTGACCACCGCCAGTGGGCTGATATCGCCTCAAACCGTGCATCTTGGCGCCTCACAGTTTGGCGGGCAGCAACCTCCTTTGAAGAAGACCGCAGAGCCCACCTCACTGTCAAAAGACGAAGGAGGAAAAACCCAACACCCAACCCCAACCAACCAATTTTCCCCTGCAGCCGCTGCAACCGTGTCTGCCTGTCCCGCATCGGACTTGTCAGCCACAAATGAGCCTGCAGCTGACGTGGACTTTTACCCCCTCCATAAATCTTCGTCCGCAAAGCCAAGCCAAAGAAAGAAACAACTCTGATTAGATGAAATGGTTGGGGCCAGGCCTATGTCGGCAAATGTTTTTTTTGGATAACTGGTCATTCTCACCAAAAAATGTTGGCCACAATGCCGCCGCCACCAATCACAGAGACCTCCCAACCACTGCTACCGATCCCCAACACATCCCCACTGCTGCTGCAGATCACGGGGGAGGCTTCCCTGGCCAGTTGAACACTCTCTGGCGAGTCGTCGGGTTCCTGTCTGCCCAGTCACCGGAGCTCCAGACGCCCAAGTCCCAACTCCGAACGCTCCCCAAGGCCAACCACGCACGCACACGCGGGGGAGTCCTGTGAGGTCATTTTGATTCTGAAAAAAATTTGGATAAATTAACATTTCTGAGAACTTGATATCAGATCTTTGGATTTGTACTGTAATTGTTCTTCCAGTTACATTTGTTAATACCCCTGAAAATAACTACTGGTAATTAAAAAAAAATTGTAATATATCAAATCTGTTACATCCACACTGCCTACTACCAACTGCACTATTTCCTTTACCTGACTTTTGCCAAGGAGATCAATAGCAGTGCTTTGTCAATATCCATTGTTTATTCACATACCAACCACAGCCCCAGATTGGATACCTGCATGGTACAATTTTTGAACCTTTACACTTTGCTTTGAAGCTTCTTAATAGAAACACCACATTGTCTGCTAAATTGTACTATCTAGTTCTGCATTTAAAATTTAGTTGAATCAGTTAAACTTCAAATATGCATTTAATTCAATCAGATATGGTTTTTACTGTATCTACAATCAAGTAGACAAAAGAAAAAATGTAATTCAATATGTAATTATTCACAGCTGCATAAATCAAATTTCTAATGTACTGAATATGTGAAGTACATAAATTTTAAAGCAGTAAATTAAAAAAAAAGCTGAAAATGCTCATTGCATTTTCTGAGATTTTGAGCATTAGCTTTTGTGTTTTCATCACGATCTAGGAGTTCACGAATAGAAATAGCATTTTAATATTTGGTATACTAAAGTGGTATGGCGTTTATCCCAAACACCCAATTGGGATGGAGTTGCAACATATTGTGGTTCTATTAATATAAATTAAAAAAAATATTTTGAATGGATCTTCCAGGTCACTCCTGCATTTATCATTGGGAATAAGTTAAATCCTTCACGTGTACTCAAATGATGGTCAGGTATAGTGTCATTAATATAATTTGTAGGTGAGAGCAAAGAGATGTGGTGTTTGTTTAATTGCACTCACAACTAGTCTCATCTTGTGATGGCTCATGTCCTGCTGCTTTAACTCCTCAATGTGAATTAGAACTGAATTAGAATAAAACATTTCAAAACATGTGCCACTAGCAAAACCTTGGTGTGTCAATGGTGACCCATTAATTCACTTTGTGACGTGCTAAGGGATTTGTTCATTATAAAAGAGTTTAACAATGAAAGTTTTTGGCCCAATTATTGTTGGCAAGGCAGAAGTGAGTTTTGCAAATGTCGCTGAAATCGTCGCCTGGCATGATTTAAAACAAAATGTTGGCCATGGGAAGTTGCATTACATAAGTGAATGAACTAGAAGTGTGCATAAAGATATGAAAGCATGTGCAAAGCAATTTTTACTTGTATGTGTTAAATCACATTGCATTCTTCAGTTTCTTGGATTTATTGTTGTTAAAGCCTGTTTTTATATTGTCTATTGTAAAATTAAATGCACAATTTGTGCAAGTGGTTGTTTAGCTTTGAGAACATGATTCTGTATTTGATTTCTTCATTTTTAAATATTCATTATTCTAGAGACATAAGAGCAAATTGTCTCCTGAGGATTGTGAACCCGGGGAATAAATTGCTTTCTAAGACTTGAATTTCAAATTAAGTACTAAACTTTGAGCTGGGTAGATGAAAAGTTGAATCATGCGTAGTGTACTATGGTTTTGAGTGATTTAATTATATCTTGGGTATAAGACTAAGTTTGAGAATAAAACTTGGTATGTCCAATTTGCCCTCATTGTCAAATCACAAACTTAAGGATTTTATTTCCAATGTGGCTTCCTCTACACTTTTGAGACCAAACGCAGGTTCAGTGATTACTTTGCCAAGCACTTGTGCTCTGTGGGCTAAACTTGAACTTCCTGTAGATCATTAGCACAGTATAGGCCCAGCCTATGACATTGTGTCAACCTATATAAATCTACTCAACAATCTAAACCTTCCACACTTTACACCCATAACCCTCTATTTTTCTTGCATCCATGTGCCTGTCCAAGTATCTTTTAAATGGCTCTATTGTACCAGTCTCCACCACCACCCCTGGCAATACATTCCAAGCACCCATAAACATTCCTCCCCTCACCTTATACAGATGACCTGGTATTTGCTCTGTTCCCCTGGGAAAAAGGTGCTGCTGTGCATCTTAACTCATCCTCCTTCGCTCCAAAGAGGAAACCCCTGGCCCTGTTAACCTTGCCTCCTAAGACTTGTTCTCCAATCCAGGGAACATCCTGGTAAATCACCTCTGCACCCTCTCTCAAGTTTCCCTGTCCTTCCTGTAATGATATGACCAGAACTGAACACAGTATTCCAAGTGTGGTCTAAACCGAGTTTTATGGAGTTGCAACATTACCTTTCAATTCTTGAACTCAATCCTCCTACTAATGAAGGCTGACACACCATGAGCCTTCTTAACTACCCTATCAACCTGTGCGGATACCTTGAGAAATCAATGGATATGGACCCAAGGTCCCTTTTTTCTACAGACCACAATCAGTGAGGATTGGTAAGAACCTCTCCTTTACGATCTACATCAGTACCGGAGCACCACAGTGCTGCATTCTTAGCCCCCACTTTACACCTATAACTGTGTGGGCCAGGATGACAATAATACTATCCATAGATTCGCTGGTGATACCACGGTTGTGGGTTGTATTAAAAGGGGCAATGAGTCAGCATTCAGGAGGGAAACTGAAAACTTGGCTGAATGGTGCACCAATAACAACCTCACACTCAATGTCACCAAAACCAAGGAACTGATTGTTGACTTCAGGAAGGGAAAACCAGATATGTATTATCCAGTGATCATTGAGGATCAGAGATTGAGAGAATGAGCAAATTTAAGTTCTTGGGAGTCATTTTCTCAGAGGATCTTTCCTGGACCCAATACACTAATTGCATCATGAAGAAAGCACGTTAGGGCCTCTATTTCCTCAGAAGTCTGTGGAGGTTTGGTATGACATCGGAAATTGGGGTAAATTTCTACAGATGTGTGGTGGAAATTGTGCTGACCAGCTGCATCATGGTCTGGTATGGGGATACTGTTACGAGCCCAGAGGACCCCAAAACCCAGCAGCAATAGATATTCACCAAGACAAATGGTTACTTAAAAGTTGCTTTTAATTATCTTTAAACATGAAAATAGAATCAAACTTTAACTTATCACTATTGACTTTACTTAACCCCCTTCTAATTCTAAGCGCACGTGTATGTAATACAAGTTCAGAAAAGTTCTTTGGTTCACAGTCCAATCTCATTTCACATTCCTCCAAGTTCAATGGTTGCAGGCAATCCTTAGATTGTTGTGATAGTACAGATCTATCACCAATGTATATAGTGTATATAGTTACAGTATCTAGACTGTGCTCACAGCGATTGGCTGAGAGGTAAGCCACGCCTACTGTCTGGGCCTTAAAGGGTTGTGTCCCTAGCCAGGTCGGATCATTCCAGACTGGTCGGCCACCTGTGAAGAGCTCCGGTCTTTTGCTAATAAAAGCCTTGGTTTGGATCAACAAGTCTTTGATTCTTTCGACGAGCTCTACAACTGCACAGAATTTAACATTTATAAAGTTCACCAGGCTTTGGTGCTTGAAAGGTAAATTATTACTGCTCAGGAAGGTTCTTGTCGGTTTTCAGAGCGAGATTTGTTGTACGATGACATCCACAACTGATTCCTTTTTAATCAGCTATTTCAGTGTCTTGTTGATGAAACTTGCCCCTTCAGGGTAGTAAGTTTGTTGTACGATGACATCCACAACTGATTCCTTTTTAATCAGCCATTTCAGTGTCTTGTTGACGAAACTTGCCCCTTCAGGGTAGTAAGTTTGTTGTACGATGACATCCACAACTGATTCCTTTTTAATCAGTCATTTCAGTGTCTCGTTGATGAAACTTGCCCCTTCAGGGTAGTAAGTTTGTTGCATGAAGAGAGATCAAGCAGATGTTTAGAAGAATGAGAGGGGACATTTTTAAAAATTATTTATTCTTGACAGAATAAAGAGAGTTGATCTTTTCCCTGACTGGCCTGGATCATACAATCAAAATGTGTGCTTGGCCAATCAGGACTGATGTGGAAAGATTTCTTTATCCAGAGACTTGGTGAATCATTTCGAATTGTATGCCATGTTCAAGAAGATTTATGAATTTTTGGGTTTTGTGTAAATAGAAGGATCTGATCTTGCTGCAGGAAAATTACACTGAGGTAAAAGATGAGCCATAATCTTAATGAATAAAAGAACAGCCATATGGGGCCTAATAGCCTACTTAGTAATGAAGAATTGCATGTTTTTCAAAGGATGAGTCTGAATTTCTGCCACAAATATGAAGTGAATGATCCATCTTGGCCATCTTTTGAGGATATTGCTGTCACTGAGGACTGTTTGGATTGTTCCATACAATATCAGGAA
The DNA here is from genome assembly GCF_036971445.1 of Narcine bancroftii. Taxonomy (NCBI): domain Eukaryota; kingdom Metazoa; phylum Chordata; class Chondrichthyes; order Torpediniformes; family Narcinidae; genus Narcine; species Narcine bancroftii. The sequence goes on from NC_091481.1 coordinate 11,491,694, forward strand.
ACTGAACATAACCTACACCAAGCAACCAGACAGCATTCTGACTGGAGTGTTGAAGATTTGCAGTCTGGAAATGTATTTGCTTTTGAGCCAAGCTAATTGTGAATTGTGCCAGTTGGCATTTGCATGTAATGTGGAAAATTGCTCGATGTTGTGTCTTGTTCACTAAAAGAACAAACCCAAACCAGCCACAACTGTTCCCATCATTCTACTGTCATCAACAAAGTGATGGAAGATGCTGCCAACAGTACTTTCAAGTGACATTACTCACCAATTACACACTGTCAGAAGCTAAATTTGTTTTTTTTTGATTTACAGCTCAAAATAACATTATAGGCTTGGTCCAGTCATGGACAGAGGAGGTGACAATGACTACCATTGACTTCAAGGCAGCATCTGATTGATGGTAAAACTGAAGTCTATGAAAATCTGGGGTAAATCTCCCAGGATGGGTGATGCTATGAAGATCATATCAGCCCCATTGTTTTTTTTTTAAAACTAGTCAATATAAATTGAAATGTAAATATTCTGAGTATAACAGCTACTTATGAATAAAAAAATTATAATTATCATGCGAAACATGTAATTTTTTCCATTATTAAACAATATCTCATTATGCCATCTCTTAATATCAATCATATTTGTATCTTTCCACGTACTAGCAATACATTTTTTCACTACGGATAAAGCTAAATATACAAAAGCAAGCTGGAACTTATCTAATCCCAAACCTTTCAGAGGTTGCAAACTACCCAATAAAAATACTGTTGGATCTAAAACTATTTTAATCTTACACAGGTATTCTAAAAATGATTGAATTTTCTTCCAAAAAGATTGTATATGTATACATAAATATCAGCTCCATTGTAATGCTCTAGATCCAATCACTTCCTGTTGCCTCATTAACACATTTTCCTTCTTAAAATTGTTTAAGGTTTCTCTTAACTGCTTAGCATATTAATGTAATTTTGATTCATTATCCTTTCTGTTAGTTTTTGTTATGACTACGTATTTCATCAAAGTACTTGGATAAATTTGTTAAAAATGAATTGTTCATTTTGTTTGTTAAATTGAGGTAATTGGAGTTTTTAATAGACTTCCAGAACATCTGGGTCTTGAAAGATGAGGAAAATTAGTGGCTGGTGCTTTGACACTCGTACGTGTATATCAATGACCAGGTTCTGTGGTCAGTGTGCTGACTTGTAGGATAGTTCTCTTGGTACCTGTAATCTGAATGGAGAGTCATAATAGAAGCTAAATTATAGTGGAGGGGTAAATTTTAATTAGTCTCTCTGAATCTTGACTTGTACTTAATCATTTGGGCTGGTAATTAATTTAAAAAAAATTTTTTTTATAGATTTAAAGCCACAATAAATTAGTTAATTTTACAAGTATATAATTCAAATCCCAATATGTGGTATATAAAAAAGAGAAAAAAATGTTAGAAAGAAAAATCTGCCCAGAACCTCCCCCCCCCCACATCCCATACAAACCCCCGACTGAAAGAAAGAAATAAATGGGCCAGAGCTCTTCAACAGGAGTTTTATTACTATAATATTTCATAATATTGTATATATAGAAGAAATAAAATATCAAAAAATTAACTCAAATATTTAAACACATCATTTGTAAATATGGGCTCTATATTTTCAAAAATATATAAAATTTATCTCGTAAATTATACATTATTTTCTCAAGTGTTATACAACTCCGAACCTCAGCATACTATCTTTCCAATCCCAAATTTATACCTGATTTCCAAGCTGTGACGATGCACTTTAATGCAATTTGCACAAATTTAACGATAAATATTCAGTTTTAATTTAAATTTAATTCCTTTAGCATCTCCTAATAGAAATAACAGTGGATCCTGTGGGAATTTAATCCTTGTTATTTGTTCTAAAAATATTACCTATTTTCAACCAAAAAGGTCTAACTTTTGACTTGAGATAGGACTTGAACCAAAATAGAATTCGCAGAAGTTGTATAAATTTGCAAAGTAAATGTTTTCTTCATTTGAATGGCATTTGGTTAACTTGCGCAGTTACTGCCACTTGTATGCAGTGTTAAATTGCACCTGATTACAAAAAATACTGGATTTTTCTTTGTAGTTGTTTCTCATATAGCACAGAGGAAGATCTTCACTGTTTGGAGTTCTGTGGCATGTTAAGTTAGAGGTCACCACACATCACCCTTAATACACATTTGGGTTTTAAATGGACAAACGACACTTGCAATTACACATTCGTAAAGGCTAGGAATTGCTGGGAATGTCAGAACTATTCAATATGAAAGGCAAGTCAGCTGTGAAAATGAGTTTAAGGTATTCATAATTGAAGTTGTTCAAACAATTTGTGCTTTTTATCTACAGTGAAAATTATGACATGTCTATTTACTTATGGCCCTCAGGACAACAGACTGTTCTGTCAGGTCATAAGGAATGTCAGTTAGCTTTGCCAATACCAACTGTGCCAATGCAAATCTTGTTAATGTGGTAAAATTCCAATTAAATGGAGACAGCAGGGAGTAGATTTCGATAATGAAGGTGATTAAGCAGGTTTTTGTATAAATGCATGAGCGAAGCAACTTGATTTTCTTTTCTAATTGTACCCTCACTAATGAGGTTCTAAGAACTCTTTCGACTCTAATAATGTTGCTAATAAATAAGTCTATTAACGTTGCAATGTATATATAATCAGTGATGCAAAACCAAGCTGCTCCTGTCTTGCTTGGTAGCTTGATTTCATTAACATAAAATTACACCGGAACATGATTGAATATTATTTTGTAAACAGGAAGTTGGTTTGTGTTTAAAGTTGGTTTTAAAGATTGAACGACTTGCAGATTAATCCTGTTTTAATTTCTAATATCTCTAACTTTGACTCTGTCATTTCTGTTCCAAAACTGGTTCTTAATGGTAGACTTTGATTTTGTAAAGTTTAACAGAGCTTTGCTCTTAGAAAATTGGATCTAGTTACGTGCGTGTAAGGAGAACAAATTCGTGGGGATTTTGTGGAGATGTGCAAAGCAGAATAAAGATAAGGAGATTAAAAAAACAAAACTATAGAGGCTAGAAATGTGAAATGAAAACAAAAAGCTGGAAAAATTCAGCAAGCAGACTCATCTGGAAAGAACAGCTAATTTTTCATGTTCGCAATCTTTTGTGAGAATGGGGAGAGAGAAAAGAGTATTTTTAGTAAGAAAGAAGGTAAGGGTATGGTTGAGAGTAGCAAAGCTTGACAGGTCAACTCAGGCAGTTACAAGCAAAATCAACTTTGTGTAATATGTTGTGACTCATTGAGTTTTATACTGAGTTCGGGAAGCAATATCAATGATTTTTTTTGCATAAACATACATACCAAAAGTTTCAGTTTTCTAATAATATTCAATATTTTTCTTGTGTTCATGATATCTGATATTATTTTTCCAATTTTGTGATTTCCTTCTCTAGACCTAAGTCTCTTGCATATTCTCTCTTAAGCTTTTTAGTGTAAGAAATAATTTGTCCCCTCAGATAAGCTTTAAGTGTATCCCATATTAGAAAACTGTTGTCAGTGGCAGGAAGATTGTTTTCACAAAATATTTCTATCTGTCTCTAAATAAATTCACAAAACAAAACACAACGAACCCTTCCCCCTCCCCAACCCCCTTCACAGTATAAATCCGTACACCATCATTATATGTTCTAGTGTCAGTTTTTGTTTCTATTGCATTTATCATTCTGGTTGACTCCTCTGTTTTAAGCTGCTGTGATAGATTATATCATATTTTGTATTGCATATAGATATGCTTTTGAAGGAGATAAATTGTGGGGGTAGTGTAGGTCACAAACAAACACAACACTTCACTCATTTAAAATGCAAGAGCTTTGCTCAAACCAGACACTCTGGGCCCAGGGCCTTTGTAGGGACAATAAAAACTGCTTTGGTAAAGGTTTTCACAAGGAGGTCCAACCTGAGCTCAAGAGACTTCACAAGTAGATGTTAATTGGACTGATGCTGTGGCGTAAGGAATTATTTTGAAAGCAACCGATGAACGGGCTCAGAGGTTTTTGGGTCTGGTTGCAGTTTGCTGTTCTAACAAGGTCATGTGGTTTTGCAAGCAGAGAGAGAGGAGACAAAACAGGCTTTCTGCAGTGATGGCAAGCTGGCAGCATGTTGAAACCCCATTTTGAACACGGGTTGTGAGTTCAGCCTGTTGAAATCCCTTGTCGTCCATACAAGATAATTTCCTTCTCTAGACCCAAGTCTCTTGCATATTCTCTCTTAAGCTTTTTAGTATAAGAAATAATTTGTCCCCTCATAGACTTTAAGTGTATCCCATATTAGAAAACTTGTCAGTGGAAGGAAAGTTGTTTTCACAAAATATTTCTATCTGTCTTTAAATAAATTCACAAAAATTCTTCCTCTTTAATAATATAGCATTAAGGGTCCATCTGTACATCTTGCTTTTCCATTACTGCAATAGTTAACATTAACGGTGAGTGATAAAAATCGTACCTAGTATACCTTGTTTACCACTCCACTTTGTAGCTGGGAAGACATTAAAAACAAATCAGTCCTTGTATGTGAATCATGTACCCTTGAGTAGAATGAGTAGTCTCTTTCTCAGGGGTTAAAGAGCCTCCATATAGCAATTAAATTTAAATCCTTCATAAATGACAATGTCGTTTCTGCAGCTTTCACCCTTGTTACTGTTCTTGCTGAATTGTCCAATATTGGATCTAAACAAAAATGAAATCTCCAATCAATATATTTTGTCTTCCCCCTACGGTTTTTAAAAAGATATCCTTCAGAAAGATTTCATCATAATTTGGGGCGTAAATGTTCATAAACACCCATGATTCTGCATGGATTTTGCAGTGTGCCATTTCAAATCTTCCAGCTTGATCGGTTAAAGTCTCTTCTATTTTTATTGGTATATTTTTTATTAATTAAAATCACCTCTTGCTTTTGATCCAAATGATGATATTATTTGCCCCACCCATCCTCTTTAATTTTGCATGTTCCAATTTGGTAAGATGTGTTTCTTGTAAAAAGTCTATATCTGCTTTAAATTTTTTATGTTCTATCCATATTCTTCTTTAAAACAATATATTTTTAAACAGTAAATCTCGTTGACTCTTCAAATAATAGTGATCCTTCCCTACCCTGATGGTGACATATAAGTAGATCCCTGAAAGCCCGCAAGAAAAGCCTGCGGAATTTCTTGAGGAAGAAGAACCTTCCATTTGGCACTACTCCTTTCCAGGTGCCATTCTCCCCCTTAGACTCGAGTCTCCACCCTGCTACCACTTCTCACAATTTTGTTTTCCTTTTACTGAGTTCTCCATAACTATTTCTCTACACTTTTACTTTTAAAAAATAAATACAAGACAATTTAGTAAAAATTAAAAAAATTAATACTTCACAATTTTGCAGACACTCTTCCACCTTGTTCTCGAAAAATTGCCGGGTCTCTTCTGCTACTTTGACCCTTGAAGTTGCAAGATATATCATTGAGTATTTCAAGTTTTTAACGTAGATGTCTTTCCACATCTTCATTTCTTTTTCTTTGTTCAATCAAGGCTAAGCTAAAATCTTGATTTTCATGAGCTTTTCATGATCATTCTTGGGCAAGGCATTACTTTGCTGCTCCCAGAATTATCTCCTGCTCTTGGTAGCTTTAAAGTCCCACCAGAAATGGCCTTGGTTCCTGATCACTGGCACTTCTGGGTGAGTGCTCGGTGAGCTCTCTCGATAGGCAATTTTTCTCCAAATTTGTCTTCTCCCACCCAACACTTGTGGGATTCATTTTTGAAAAAGTTCACTGGTTCTCTTTCCTTTATCCTTACTTTAGTCCAATAATTCGGACATTATTTTGTCAACTTAATTTCTCAATATGGTCAATTTTGTCAGACAGTCCTTGTTTATCTGACTCCCATTCTTTGGCTTTTTTTCCAAAAGCCTCGACTTTTCCATGCGTTTATGTCAATTCAGTCTCTGTTCGGCCCATTCTCTGCATCTGTTCTAAAACAATCTCTTTTATTTTGGTCACTTTCTCCATCACCGTTTCAACACTTATGAATCAGTTACTCAAATTCTCCATTTTTTCCAGGATGATGCTCAATTCTTGACCCGACTCCTCAGTTTGACCTGGTTCTGCCCGTCCCGTCGTTATTTTTGCACCACGCCCTTTCGGACTTTCACCCGATGTTCCCAGTTGAATAGGAGTTTCTTCACTCTTTGTTCTTGGCTGCCTTAGCTTCTTCGTGCTTGTTTTATCCATTTTTGATAAAATAAATCTTGATTTTTAAGTTTTAACCATCTATTTAGTACTCTTTATGTAGAGGTCAACCAAAACACGTCTGTCCTTTGCATGGTCCCGCCTCCCCCCCGCCATCAATGTGTTTGTCGATTCATCAGAAAAAGAGAGATTGGATAGAATAGAAATGCAACAGCGACTGTTTCAATGTATCCCCCAAAAACCTGTTGCTAACCTCCTCTCACTCAGCAGATAAGGCAGCATCTGTGAAGAGTAAAACTTGACATTTCACATCAGACCTTTTGTCAGTAGCAGTGCCATTCTGTGTGGATTAGAGATGTGGGCAACTTGCAGTTAGCACTTTGAAGCACTCGAGAAATATCTCCAAAGCTGCCCCTACAAAGTTGTCCTCCAGATTATAAGACAAGATAAACTAATAGATTGGCATCCTTTCTCACAGTGTTTTGATCATACTTGTCCGCTCTAATCATTGGTTACTTATGCAACAGGGTCTGGTGATAAAGGGGTGGAATTTTACTGTGAAAGCAGTGATCCCAGTGGAAAAGTATATAGTATAATCTCTGCTAAAGAGTTATTGAAAGTAACAGAATTGATGGGTGATTGTTCTGTAGTGCTGTCATAGAATCTCTCAACAGGGTGCAGCTTGATCAAAAAATTCTTATTTGCTTGGATACTTTAACTGTTTAAACTCTTAGCTGCAAATCTTGGTTATAGAATATGGACCACTGAAAATGTTTTTGATTGGACTGTAGCTATGCAGCAGTTTGCATTAAATAATAATTGCTGTTTACTGTCATCAAAGACATTTTACGACATTTTAGATGTAAATAAAATGGATTTTCTTGAACATAATTGGTATTTACGATAGATGTTGTGTAATGTCATTTCCTGTACCTTTTAGTTTTTTTTATTGCAGTGCCAGCAATTCAGGTTTGAATCTGGTAGTTTTCTCTGGAAGCTCTGGATTCCTCCCACCCTTCACAATATGTGGGGGTTGTTGGTAAATTGTATATTTCGGAGGCACAGGCTTGTGGGCCAGAAGGGCCTGTTATTCTCTAAATTAAACATATAAAATTAATAAATGTTTAAGGTGATTTTAAAATTCTGAATGTTTATGACTTGCGCAAGTAGTTGTGATGAAAAGCGCAAAGTGATGAAGGTATCAATAGTGGCCCTCAACCTCTTTCGGCAGAAGGCCCACCTGACTTTCAGCCTAACATGCCATAGCCCACTAGCGGCAATGACTGAGCAATATTTTCAAGTCAAAAGCAGCTCTATAAGAAACACACCATCTAAATTGGGTTTTTTTACATTTTTTAAAGACCTACATGGAAACATGCTGTGGCCCACTGGCTGAGAAACACTACACTCGTACTATCAAGCAAGAATTACTAGACTATAACCTGCCCAGTTTGGATTTTCCCAGTATTACTCTGTTCTGGACCTCATCACGACATTGATCCAAATGAATTAAAATGCTGAATTTAAGGAGCAAGGTGAAAGTGACTGCCCTTAGCATCAAGGAAAGATTTAGGGTTATCAAGGAGGTTTTCTAAATTTGGGTATCAAAGGGCAAACACTCTGGCTGGAAAGGAAAAAGGCAGTGATGGCTTGAGGTCAATTAGGTGAACCCCAGGATATCATTTTCAGAGTTCCTCAGGGAGGTGTCAAAAGTCCAACCACTTGCAGCTGCTTCACCAATGATCTGGTAGATGTCAGGATGTTTGCAGATGATTGCACGATGTTCAATTCCATTTACAACTTCTCAGCAAATGACACAGCCCTGGCCATTGTGCAGGATATTTGCAGAAGGGATGATAAATAGCAAGTAACATTCAGATCACAAAAGCACTGGTAAGTAAGTGTCAGGCAATTGACATCTCTTAACAAGTGAGTTGACATTTAGTTATATCAGTATTGGCAAGTATCCTGTGATTCACATTAACTGGAAACTGGAATAGCTACACTGCCTAAAAGATCGGCTCTTGTTTCTAGCATCTAAAAGGCAGTGAGAATAGCATACTCGCACTTGGCTGGATGAATGTAACCCAACTTTGGATGTAAATGATTATGGTTTAAATCAGTGGTTCTTAACATTTTTCTTTCCACTCGCAGACCACTTTAAGTAATCCCTATACCATAAGTTCTCAGTGATTAGTAAGGGATTGCTTAAGGTGGTCTGTGAGTGGGAAGGTTGAGAATCTCTGCTCTGGATCCAATTGTTTCTGAAATTTTTTGCTTGAGAAAAATTGTCATTGGCCCATTTCCTTTAGAGTGATGAAACCGTGCACATAACGACTCAATTAGGTATGATTAAAACAGTGGTTTTCAAACTTTTTCTTTCCACCCACAAACCACCTTAAGCACAGAGCATCTACGGCATTGGGAATAATTAAAGTAGTATGTGAGTGGAAAGAAAAAGGTTGAAAATTTAACGGAGTATATTATTAGAACATTGTTTCTTTTGCTATGCCATGTTCAAATCTTTACAATGATTAAATGAAGTGATGAGGAAGTACGGTAATGATTCTACCTTCAATCTCTGTTATTAGTTACTCTGCTTTTTTGAAGATCAAACAGGATGTGATCTTTAAAACTGGCATTCTGAGCAGCGTCAGAATCAAATCTGGGTGGCTGGAGAGGCAAGGCAGAATTGCAATGTCTTTGATAATTTATCAGCAGAATTTGGGTGACTATGATCTTGGTTTTGTTAAGTGCCTTCATAAAATTGTGTGGCCAGTTTCAAATCAACTGAGGAGAAATTGGTGTTAATCCTAGAGAAGGAATTAATATGCAAAATTGTGGTTCAGTGTAGTTGGTATATGATGTCAGCACATGATGAGTTTCAAGGTGGATCTGTTGTGAAAGAAGTCTATGAACCCCCTGCAGGATGCTAAGTGGCTCTAGGATCTGTTATAATTACCTGACTTTGCAGTCTAACGGCAGAATGTCTTGTTTGATTGTGCCAGGGAAATCATGACTTTCCATTGCTTTAAATTGAAACTATCCCATCTTCAGTTTGCCAATCTGCCAAAAAGGTTTTTCAGAACACATTTGTAACTTATGGATTGTGCCTTATGAATATTCAGTGTTAATTTAAGGAGAATGAATCTAGTATATTTGAGAACACAGAAAATTAAGTTATTTTACAACTTTCCAAACACACTGCTGGAAGGTGAAGAAACATGAGTGGGAGATCAAGAATGGTCAACCGTTTGAGTCGAAACTCTTTATCAAATATTGAGAACTAGTTTGGTCTTGAAACATCATGCATTCTTTTTCTCCCACTGATACTGTTCGACTTGTAGAGTTCCACCAGCTGGTTGTGTTTGACTTCAGATTCCAGCATCAGTCCCCTGTGTGTGTCCTGTGTATTGTCCTGCAGTGCACTGATACAAGTTGCAGTAAACATTGGGAAGAAAATCCTCTCCATTTCTACAGTTGTCTATTTTGGAGCAGCTTTGAGTAACTACTACAATGTGCTATGAAGTTTATTTGTTTTTTGGCTCTAAATTTATTTGTAATTATGTCTCTGTGCTGAATCTCAGTGAATCCAAATGTATAATTGGAGCAGAGATAATCTTTAAGTAGTAAAGCATCTGGCAACTAAAGCCTGACATTTCCAATTTGATCTCCCTGAAGCAGTGCAAGCATCACATTAAAGAACGGAAAGAATCCACCAATGAAATTGTAGTGTTTAATGCTGTTTAAAATGCTGATCAAAATGGGATGCTGTGAATATTTTAAATTTAACAAACTGATAATAAATTCTGACTGTAGGCCATAGCAATTCTAAAAAAAGGTTGATATCTGGTTATATTTGGTTCAAGTAAAACATTATTTTTTTCCTTAGTTTTTCTTGGAACTGAATTAGATTGTAAATTTGTCCCTTCCTGTAAAATAAAGTGTATCGTTATTTTATATTTTAAATGCACTGAAAGGTGTTGTATTTGGAAAAGAAAACATAGAATTGTTTAGAAAAATAGTTGGTTTATTTTTTAAACAGGTTTTCCTAAAATTGTGACTGCAAAGTTACATTGCAGGCTGGAAACCTGGTCCAGCTGCAATTTACTTAGCCCACCCACCAAGAAAATAACATCCTTGTTGGGTAACAAGATAACTTCCCTCTTTAGAACTCTAATTTAGGATTGTTGGTGAAATTGTGATGCAGGCTGATGCCAAATAAATGCTCCTTTTTGTATTTTCATCCTAAACCAGATCATGACTAGTTTAAAATTAGAAATGATTTTGAAGCTTGGTGTTAAGTTTGAAGGGAAAAATAGTAACATGTTGCTAGATTCTAAAATCGGAGCTATTTCAGTGATGAAAGTAAATTGGGAAAACATTATTCTGAAAGACAAAGATGCTATGAAATAGTCCATTGATTTTTTTTCAAAGATTAATATTTTGGGGGGGGGGGGGGAAAACTCCTTTTTCCATCAGGTGATGACCAACTTGATGTGAATTTTCCACATTTTGTTCTAGTTTTTAAAATTCTAAATCTGTGTTCAATTGTAGAGTTTGAAAATCCTTTTTGTCTTTAAATAAAAATGTTATTCTATCTAAATCCTGAATGCCTCATGAAAATCTTGGCCTTTTCGGATTACTGACCCCACAATTATATTATCATTTTTAGGTGTAGCAGATATCAAAATCATCTTGAATGGGACTCAAACTTCAGTCATAAGAATTCCATATGAGTTATCTATTCCATTAGGACTTTATTATTGGATAATTGTGGATATACTTTGAGGTTGACTCGATAATCTCAGTTTGAAACTTTACTTATAGAAGGTAGGAAGAAGAGATTTATATCTATTTGTTATTGTAGAATAAAATACTTAAACTAGACTTACATAAGTCTAGGTTAAAATGGGAAAAAGATTTGGGGTCTGTGATCAATCAAGACGATTGGAGGACTTTGTGTAAAGATAGTATGACTAAGATTATTAATGTGAGATTTAGATTAGTTTATTATTTAGATTTATGTTTTAGATGTCAGGAGGAGGTTGGTTCTTTTTTATATTTTACTTGGTCATGTGGTATGGTAAAAAATCTTTTTGGATGCGACTTAGAGTTATTAGAACATATTTTTTCGGTGAAAATGCCATTGGATCCATTATTATTTTGGTAGGTGGTATTAAAAAAATTGAGTTTAGAATTGAGATGGACTAGATTTGAAATAGCATTCTTGAGACTGGCATTAGTTGTTGCTAGAAAATGTAGGGATTACATGGAAAGACGAGATTGATTTGAATTTACATGGATGGAATATGGAATTGAGATCATGTATCCTGTTGGAAAAAATAACGTATAATTTACATTATAATTATTCTTTCTATAGGAAAGTTTGGAGCCCTTATTTGGATTATATGGGTTTAAAATTGTGAATTCTCCAGCCATACTGTGCTGGTGTTGTTGGTATTTAATTATGTTATTGTGGGTTATATCTCCTTTAACTCTTTTTTGGGATAGATATGGGTGGGTGAATGGGGGATGGGTTGGGGGTTAGGGTGGTTTGGAGGGATTAAACATTTCATACTATGTCTGTAATGTTCATTTTGATTATATGTATCATCATGTCCACATGTTAAATAAAATATTAAAAAAAAATTATCCATTCCCATCTGTCATACCACCGTTCCTGTTAGTTATTCACCTAGGGACATCTAATTTCGTTCATCTCATCCCTTTTGGTGTATTATTTATTTTTCTAACACCTCTCTAGTTCTTAAATGTTGTATGTGCACTTCCTCAGCCAAGAGCAGTGAAACATTTCATACTCTAATAATCTCCTTGAGGAAAAAGGACTTTGGGTGGGGTTTTTTTAGGGTGTGGATCTTGAGGAACTAAAGGCATGGTTGCCAATAGTGGAGCAGCTGAACTGGAAGTAAATTTGAAATAAACTGAGTTGTTAAACTCTATTTCTTTCTCTACTAATGTTGTAAAACAACACAGGCGGCAGGGTTAGTGCAATACTGTTACAACACCAGCAGTCGGAACTGAGGTTTGAATCCTGCACTGTATGTTCTTACTGTGTCTGTGTGGATTTCCTTCCACTGGTCAAAGCGTACCAGGGGTTGTAGGCCATTTGGGTGTAAATGGTCAGCACATGCTTGTGGCCTGAAAGAGCCTTTTACCATGCCGTATGTTGAAATTAAAATTACATTTAAAAAAAACTGTTGCATATTTCCAGCATTTTTTCTTTCGATTAGAAGTCTGGAAAAGATTACAGAAGAGGTGTGAGATATTAAAGGTATTTGAAAACACAGCAGAATTTTAATACCAATTCATGATTCAGTAAACACAAATGATGGTGAATGGGTCTCAGTGTGTGTGGAGATTTGGTTAGCATTTGGATGATGAAACAAGAGGGCAGAATGGGAGGGAAGGAGGCAAGTCAGCTGGGTCTTAAAATGGTCAAATCTAAAAAAGGCAGGGGTGAGATTTCTACTTCAGTAGATTTGAAATGGGCAGTTGGATAATGTTATCCTGATAATGGGCAGTCTGGTGATGGCATGTCATCTGTAGCTTATCTTGTATGATGGATGGTTCAGTGGAGAGGGAAGTAGTCAGTTAGAAAGGGAAAGGACAATTATGTCTTTGGTCTCCATTTTTCAGGATTTGAATTTTTGTTGTCCCTATCTCGGGGAGATGGTGGTGGTGAGTCACGTTCTTGCACCCCTAGAGTTCTAATGAATACACATCCATATAGCCTGAAAGAAAGCCTGGCAACATCTGTGGAAAGACCCTGAAATGTTGACTCTCTTTACTTACACATGTCACCTGATCTACTGAGTGTTTGCAGCAGCTTGTGTATTTTGTACAAAACATGAGGTGGATCATCTGCATTCTGGCCGATCATATAAATGCTTCAGGCTGGTTTTTAGTGTATATGGACAGCCATCATTGAGGTTGGGGTTGTTTTTTTATGCCTTCTGTTAGCTGTTTAATTATCTATCACTGTTCAGTACTAGAAGTGCCAGGGCTGCACAGATTTGATCTGATAGTTCTTAATTTTTCTTCACTCTTCCTTTGTATGCTGTTTTTCTTATTGTGTGCCCATGGCCCCTTTGTTTCATCTTGGCCTTGTGTGCACTTCATTTTCCTTGATATCTGGTGCTGCTTTCACCCTACTGCTCTGTCGACATTGAACTAGAATTGAACCTTTGGCTTGATTGTCGTGCTGAGGTGAATGATACACAACACCATACGGTTCAATATTGTCATGGCTTGTGTTCCCGTGGTGTTTTGATGCTTTCATTTTTGAGCTGCCAAAAGCTGGAGAAAATTTCTGCTGATGGTACTCCTGCAGTTTAGAGACCGGAATTGTTGCGAGGCTGAATTGATGTCGTGCAAAGTGTGTTCAATGTTCATATAGAAACTGATACAGTAGAAATCTAATATTGCTGAGAGGCAGGATGGAAGTGAGAAATGGGAGATGTAGAGATAGTTCTTTTGACACTGAGTGCCTGTGGCAAGAGAGGCCAGTCTAGCCAATTCTCTGCCTGATGCTTGATTTGAAAAAAATGAACCAGATAAATGCACTTCCACTCAGTTTTATGTTAATACAAAAGTGTCAAAGCTGTGCACAAAGAGAGAGTAATGAAAAGATTATAATTTACCTGTCACAATTGCATTGGCTGTCATTTGGACCAAAATCAGACTAAAGCAAATTTAAATTTGCATATGTTGGGGGGGAGTTTTTTTTTTGAGGATTGGTGAGGAAAATAGAAGTGAGTTTAAAACATAGAACACTACAGGCCCTTCAGCCCTCAATGTTGTGGTGACCCATATATTCCTTAAAAAAAGTACTAAACCCTTCCTACCCTGTAACCCCCTATTTTTCTTCCATCTATGTGCCTATCTAAGAGTCTCTTAAATGCCCCAGATGTTTCAGCCTCCACTGCCATCCCTGTAAAGGCATTCCAGCCACCCACAACTCTCTGCGTGTAAAAAAAAAAATCCTTGATGTCTCCCCTAAATTTCCCTCCCTTCACTTTGTACACATGTCCTCTGGAGTTTGCTATTCCAGTCCTGGGAAGTAGGTGCTGGGTGTCCACACTATCTATGCTTCATAATTTTGTAGACCTCTATTAAGTCTCCTCTCATCCTTCAACGCTGCAAAGAGAAAAATTCCAGCTTTGCTAACCTTGCCTCGTAAGACTCATTTTCCATTCCAGGTAACATCATGGTAAATCTCAACTGCACCCTCTCCATTGCTTCCACATTCTTCCTATAATGAAATGACCAGAACAGAACACAATACTCTCAGTGTGGTTTTAGCAAATATTTGAGGAGTTGCAACATGACCTCTATTCTCTTGAACTCAATCTCCTCATTAATGAAGCCCAGCATCCCATAGGCCTTCCTAACTATCCTATCAACCTATGCGGCGCCTTGAGGGATGCATGGATTTGGACCCCCAAGGTCCCTCTGTTTATCCACATTCTTAATTTACTGACCATTAACCCTATACTCAGCCTTCTAATTTGTCCTTCCAAAATGCATCCCTCACACTTGTCTGGATTGAACTCTATCTGCCACTTCTCTGCCCAACTCTGCATCCTGTCTATATCCTCTTGTAACCTTTGACAACCTTCAGAGTCATCCACATCTCCTCCAACCTTCGTATCATCTGTAAATTTACTGATCCATCCTTTTCAACCCGGTCCTTTATAAAAATCACAGAGCAGGGGACCCAGAAAATATCCTTGAGATACTTCACTAGTACTGACCTCCAGACAAAATACTTGCCTTCCACTACTATTGTCTGCTTTCTATGTGCAACCAGTTTTCTATCCACACAGCCAAAGTTCCATGGATCCCATGCCTCTTGACTTTCTGAATGAGTCTCTCATGGGGGACCTTGTCAAATGTCTTGCTAAAATCAATATAGACCACATCTACTGCCCTACACTCATTCATTTCCTTTATTACCTCCCCCCAAAAAAGGCTCAAATTGTGAGGCATAATCTTCCTTTCACAAAGCCATGCTGACTAACCTTGAGTTGACTGGACTTCTCCAAATGCTCATAGATCCTGTCCTTAAGAACCCTATCCAATAGTTTGCACACCACTGACTTAAGACTCACTGGTCTCTAATTCCCAGGATTCTCCCTATTACATTTTTTAAACAAGGGGGCAACATTTGCCATTCTCCAAACTTCCGGCACCTCCCTTGTGGTCAAAGAGAATTCAAAGGGAATAGCTATTGCTCCAGCTATCTCTTCCCTCACTTCCCACAGCAACCTGGGGGATATTGCGTCTGGCCTTGAGGACTTATCAATCTTGATATTTTTAAGAAGATCCAACACTTGCTCTTCCTTAATTGCCTCATTGTCCACCACACAAGCCTGTTGTATTCTGACCTCACCCTGATCAAGTTTCTTTCTTCTTGCGAAGACTGAAACAAAATATTCATTTAGGATCTCCCCAACCTCCTCTGCCTCCAGGCACATGTTACCTCCTTTATCCTAAGTCCATTCTTAAGCTCCTTCCTGGCAACCATATACTTCTCATGAGCCTATATCTAACATATGCTTCCTTCTTCCTTTGGACTAGTTGCCTCACCTGCTTTCCTACCATCTTTTCCCTGTCCCAGTGGGACAAACCTATCCTGACCCCAACACAAGTGGTCTCTAAACTTCCTCCACATTAGTTCTGTGCTTTCACCCTTGAACATGTTTCCAATTTACTCTCACTAGTTCCTGCCTCATTCCATTACAATTGTCCCTTCTCCAATTAATCACATTCCCATTTTGTTTAATTTTATCCTTGTCCATAGCTATGCTAAAGCTCAGGGAGTTGTGGTCACTCTCACCAAAATATTCCCCCACCTGACCAGGTTCATTACCCAGAACTAGATTTAGTATGGCCTCTCTTCTCGTTTGCTCATCCACATACTATGTCAGGAATCCCTCCTGAACACACCTAACAAATTCAGCCCCATCTATCCCGCTTGCAGTCAAGAAATGCCAGTCAATATTGTACACGTCCTCTGGTGTTTGCCATTCCTTTCCTTGGAAACAGGTGCTGGCTGTTCACCCAATCTTTGCTTCTCATAATCTTGAAGATGTATATTAAGTCTTCACTCATCCTTCTATGCTCCGAAGAGAAAATTCCCAGCTCTGCTGTTTTTTTTATTACTATTGGCTAATGTGAAAGTCAGGAAGGAAGTAATAGTTTTTCTGGAAATGGATTGATGAGTCGACAATGGGTCTCATGAGCAGAATCTTTGAAAGGGGAAATAGTGGAGATTGGGGAGAAAAAATAGGATAGAGTTCTGAAGATGTTTTGGTTTAAAGCAGTAAGGATAGAAGGAATATCTAAGGAATATCACAGTTGTAGGAGCCAAGGCTTTGGAATACAGGGAAGAAAAGATTGTTTGCATTTTTGCCTCTTGGTTAGAAGGATATTTCTTCATTTTTTTTTGAAATTTTATTGTAAATTTTCAAACTCAAACAATTTCCAGGAATCAGTCACAAATTACACTTATAGACAAGATTTGCCGTCGAGTCTGAGCCATTTTTTCGACAGACAATAATTACATACAACATTAAAGATCCCTACAACATAGGTTTGGAACATATCAGGGATTTGTCACAGCCAGCCGGTACCCACTTTTCTTGATTGGGCTTCATTTGGTTTTTAGTGAGGCTCTGCCCTATATTATGTGAGACAAACCGATTAAGCCAAATGATCATTTTTGTGGTTGCAACTCTTATGGATTTCATACATGGCCTCCTGTTTCATCTATGTTTGTAGGATTTAGCAACAATTGATTGGTTTTGTGCATGTTTATAGCTATTGTTCCCTTTCAGAATAATTAGTAAAGCATTTTGGTTTTATGCAAAGATGTGAAAGATGCTCTGTAAATGCCTGCTTTCCATTTTTACCTTCCCATTACCCCAATTCATGCAGAAGGGTAAATAACCTTGAAAATTGTAGTGATGTTTTGTTGTCTTCCAGTAAATTTTCTATATTTCCTGTTTTAAATTAATTTTGAAAAATTATTAGTTGTTTCAGCTATTCTTTTTGAAATCAACTCCATTGTATTGACATAGATACTATTGGAGCCAAATAGCATTTCCTCTAATATGATTAACTTATAACAGTGCCTTTCTATTTATTTCCTGGAATTTCTGTTCCACTTTGGCACTCCTATTGTTCTACTTTTATTTCCTCAGGACTCTAGCAAATACTAATGCATTATTTCTGCAATTATTTTCTACTCTCAAATACATGGTGCCCCATAACTTTTATATGGCCATCAAAAGAAAAAGAAATACCACATTAACTTAAATGAACTAAATACAACAATAAATTTAGTAAGTTAAAAATATAAAAACAAATACTTCATATTAATCTTTCAGCCTCTTCAATATTCCCAATTTCTTTTGTTTCTAGATGAAGCAGGAGGACATAATAAATTGAAGCAGGTGTAATCCATTCAGCACCTTATGCCTGCCCAACAGTTAATAAGTGGAAGGTTGATTTGATTATCCTTGTGAAGAAACATCTTCCACCGCCTTTAAAAATATTCGCATGCTCTGGTTTCACCTCCCTGAGGAAGTGGTCCAAAGTTAATAGCCCGATGAAAGGAAATATTTCATCTTGTATCTTTCTTAAATGTGAATTTAAAAAAAAAAGCGAGTTGCTGTTACCAAATGCATACATTTTTCATCTCCTTTTGAGAAGAAAGTTTTTCAAGTCAATCCTTCAGATTTTTTAGCGTTTTTCACGATCTTAAATGTTTTTGTTTTTATTTCATCCCTAGGACCGAAAGAAACTGCGACCTCTCTATGATATTCCTTACATGTTTGAGGCCCGAGAATTTCTACGGAAGAAGTTGATTGGCAAAAAGGTAAGATCGGAAAAATGTCTCAATTCACAAGTTACTGTTGAAGTTCATTTTTACTGCTGGTACTTTTTATCCAATCTATCCACACAAATGAAATATTAGACTATGGTGAAACTTCCTGCCTTGTTCTTCATCTTTCACAAACTCTGCCATGCAGATTAATTTGCTCTCGAGCATGAACAGTAGATGTTGGGGTGAAGTACACGGAGCTTCTGCGTGATTTTTTTTCTGCATGCATTCCCTGAATATGATACGAGGTTTTTACAAGCATGCAGTATGGTAAATAACCTTTAGGATTGTAGTGATGTTTTGTTGTCTTCTATTTGTGTCAGAATGGAATCAGGATTCTTGGGTAAACATGCATTCTTGCTCCAAATTAATGCAATGCCCAATTAAAAGATTGAATGTTTCATTATTGATAAAAGTTTTGAAATTTGCGTGATACTCATATCCTGATTGAAGCTGTAAAAGCATTATGGTTGTTATTATGTTGTAAGTTTCTCTGTAGCCAGAATTTCATGATCTGCATTGGCAGTTAATTTTTTGTCTCTCTGGAGTGCCATTAGAGAGTATAGAATAGAACTACTGTCCAAGTTGCATTCCAAACTTAATTTATTGTTCTGTTACTTTTATTGGGTAAGAGAAGCAAAACAATTTATTCATTCAGGGGTTAAAAATTAAACATAAAAAGAACTGAAGTACCTGAGTTTTTGGGGTTCTTTGCCAGCACTTGTATGTAACCTGGATGATAGTTTGAGACATCCATCTCCTGACCAATGAAGTACAGTAATTCATTCTGCAATATTCTTGCTGTAACAACAACAAAAACATTTTTTTCAGGCCATTGGTGAAAGGTAGCTTTGTTAAGATTTTCCCTCTAGGAAAACCTATTACTCACTGACTACTGATCGTCTGTTCTTTTTTTCCCCATTTGAAATGGCTATAAATACTGAGCTGTTCAATATTAATTGCATTAATTCCATATCTTTTTCCTCCCTGCCCCCATCCAGTTGTTTAAAGTTGATTTTCCTACATCTTCATAATAGGATTACAGACAAAGATTTATATTTGATGGGATTCAGTTTACAAGATTACTGTGCATAGCCAGGATTGTGGCGAGTTGTAATATCAATGCACTAATGTGCCAAATTATAGAGTTTGCAAACTTTTTATTACTTTCTAAAATTGAAACATCCTACTTTCAATGTTTCGATTAGATGTATGGCAAAATGTGATGTCACATGTTCTTCAGGAAGTGATACATCATGGAAAATTTATTTTTAATGAGTGAGTTGATCCATGATGGCAGATAGGGCTGATTATATTTATCAGCTTTAATAGACTGTAAAGGATTAAAAGAAAGTGAGCTGGATTATTTTGTGCATTGTTTTCTATTCTTGAATAGGTGACAAGAGCTGCGTTCTTTTCCCCCCACTGTTAGTTTAACTGTGTAGATCAATTGAGATTTGTGATTTTTTTGTTGGAGTTCCTATAAATTATTTATCTTTGCTTGTGGAGCACCTTTCAGTGAGTAGATGGGCTCTGACTCCAGAGAGATTGCATCCACATTGATGATGACTGATCCATTGTTTGCTGCTCGGTTATGTGTCAGTGTTGCAGTAACTCTCCGGAGCCATTTGTGGTGACAAGCTCATCAACGCCTACCGTTTAAACAAAACTATGCAGCGTCATCAGGCTGTTTCCCGAGGTAAGGGAACTGTTTTATCTTTTGAAACAGCTGATGACGCTGCATAGTTTTGTTGGAACAGCAGGCGTTGATGATTTAATAAAATATGGTCTAGAGTAGCTGGGCTAAATGATGAGAGCTGAATTGAGGTGTTTTGCCAATCTGCTCCTTTCCACCTGTGTGAATAAAATTATACAACACCCTTCCAGAACACATTGGTTCAGTAATACCACCCTTAGTGTTTAGCAACAAAAAGTGTTATTTGCTTGATTAAAAACAAGCAAAAATAGAAGTAACAGTGTATTTTTAAAAAAAAGCACACTATTGTTTCTTGAACTCATTATTACCAATGTACGTGAAAACATTTAAGTTTTTGGAGGATATGTGGGATGGTGCCAAATAAAAAAAAGCACAAACATTTTGATCCATCTAGTACTATTTGTGGTGGTTAATGGGGTACAGGCGTGTTGCTATTTGTGGTGGTTAATGGGGTACAGGTGTGTTGCTATTTGTGGTGGTTAATGGGGTACAGGTGTGTTGCTATTTGTGGTAGTTAATGGGGTACAGGTGTGTTGCTATTTGTGGTGGTTAATGGGGTACAGGTGTGTTGCTATTTGTGGTGGTTAATGGGGTACAGGTGTGTTGCTATTTGTGGTGGTTAATGGGGTACAGGTGTGTTGCTATTTGTGGTGGTTAATGGGGTACAGGTGTGTTGCTATTTGTGGTGGTTAATGGGGTACAGGTGTGTTGCTATTTGTGGTGGTTAATGGGGTACAGGTGTGTTGCTATTTGTGGTGGTTAATGGGGTACAGGCGTGTTGCTATTTGTGGTGGTTAATGGGGTACAGGTATTGCTATTTATGGTGGTTAATGAGGTACAGGTGTTGTTGCTATTTATGGTGGTTAATGGGGTACAGGTGTGTTGCTATTTGTGGTAGTTAATGGGGTACAGGTGTGTTGCTATTTGTGGTAGTTAATGGGGTACAGGTGTGTTGCTATTTGTGGTGGTTAATGGGGTACAGGTGTGTTGCTATTTGTGGTGGTTAATGGGGTACAGGTGTGTTGCTATTTGTGGTGGTTAATGGGGTACAGGTGTGTTGCTATTTGTGGTGGTTAATGGGGTACAGGTGTGTTGCTATTTGTGGTGGTTAATGGGGTACAGGTGTGTTGCTATTTGTGGTAGTTAATGGGGTACAGGTGTGTTGCTATTTGTGGTGGTTAATGGGGTACCGGTGTGTTGCTATTTGTGGTGGTTAATGGGGTACAGGTGTGTTGCTATTTGTGGTGGTTAATGGGGTACAGGTGTGTTGCTATTTGTGGTGGTTAATGGGGTACAGGTGTGTTGCTATTTGTGGTGGTTAATGGGGTACAGGTGTGTTGCTATTTGTGGTGGTTAATGGGGTACAGGTGTGTTGCTATTTGTGGTGGTTAATGGGGTACAGGTGTGTTGCTATTTGTGGTGGTTAATGGGGTACAGGTGTGTTGCTATTTGTGGTGGTTAATGGGGTACAGGTGTGTTTCTATTTGTGGTGGTTAATGGGGTACAGGTGTGTTGCTATTTGTGGTGGTTAATGGGGTACAGGCGTGTTGCTATTTGTGGTGGTTAATGGGGTACAGGTATTGCTATTTATGGTGGTTAATGAGGTACAGGTGTTGTTGCTATTTATGGTGGTTAATGGGGTACAGGTGTGTTGCTATTTGTGGTGGTTAATGGGGTACAGGTGTGTTGCTATTTGTGGTGGTTAATGGGGTACAGGTGTGTTGCTATTTGTGGTAGTTAATGGGGTACAGGTGTGTTGCTATTTGTGGTGGTTAATGGAGTACAGGTATTGCTATTTATGGTGGTTAATGGGGTACAGGTGTGTTGCTATTTGTGGTGGTTAATGGGGTACACGTGTGTTGCTATTTGTGGTGGTTAATGGGGTACAGGTGTGTTGCTATTTGTGGTGGTTAATGGGGTACAGGTATTGCTATTTATGGTGGTTAATGGGGTACAGGTGTGTTGCTATTTGTGGTGGTTAATGGGGTACACGTGTGTTGCTATTTGTGGTGGTTAATGGGGTACAGGTGTGTTGCTATTTGTGGTGGTTAATGGGGTACAGGTGTGTTGCTATTTGTGGTGGTTAATGAGGTCCAGGTGTGTTGCTGACACTTTGGATGGACAGTGTTCATTTGCACTAAACATGATCTGCTGCTTGTTAATGTCGTCAGATTTCAGCGTTTGCAGACTCCTGAGTTATGACATTAAGCCTGAAGATTTGCTATAAAGATGATTATGATGTACGACATAAACATTTTTGTTTACAAGAGGTAAAACAAATCTCTCCTGTCAGTTTGGTGATTCTCAAACTTGAGAATATTTTTAACCAAACCTGCTGCACTTTTATCAATACATGCTGTAAAAGTTATTTTTAGTTGAGTATCTTTCAGTGGAGCCTGGAGCCACAAATGTGTACATGAGAGAGAGGAAGTTAGAGACTGGTATTTGAGGGAGGTGGGGGAGCAAAACCAGTGAATTCAACACACTGTGATAAAGAGTGAGGATGTATGATTTTGGGTGTATGGGTGTATTTCATTGGTGTGGGGCTAAGAAAGGGAAATCTGCAAGTAAAATTAAAATTTAACGCTTCAGTCTAAACAACTTGAATAATGTTAATCTTCATTTCACGTGGCCTGGAATGCCAAGGAGAGAAAGTGATGTAATAGTGTGGAGTTTCTACAGAGGTGTGGTGGAATGTGTGCTGATCGGCTGCATCACGGTCTAGTCTGGGAACATCAATAACCCTGAGCATGGAGCCCTCCAAAAGGTAGTGGACACAGACCAGGACATCACAGGCAAAACCCTCCCCATTATTGAGTATGCTGCTGTCGGAAGACAGCAGCGATCATCAAAGACCCACACCACCCAGCACGTGCTCTGTTCTTGCTGCTGCCACAAGACTTGCACCAGCAGATACAGGAACAGCTACTACCCCTCCACCATCACACATCTTGTGACAAACTCAGAGACTCATTTAAGGACTCTTGTGTACTTTATTGATTTTCTTTTGTTCTCTCTATTGTACTGTCAGTTTGTTTACTTTTCTTTTATTTGCATCTTTATGTTGTGCTCAGTTTATTTTTTGCACTACCAATTAGTGGTAATTCTCCCGTGTCTGCAGGAAATAGCAATTTCAGGGTTGGATGAGGAGATTAGGTACGTCACCGAAGACTCTCGTAAACTTTTACATGTGTACTGTGGAGAGCATTCTGGCTGGTTGCTTCACTTCCAGGACGAGAATAAATGCCAGAGGGTTGATAACTCAGCCTATGCCGTCACAGGCACCAGACTTCACTCTATCGAGGATATCTACAAGAGGCAGTGTCATAAAAAAGCAGCCTCTATCCTCAAATACTCCCACCACCCAGGCTATGCCCTCTTAACTCTGCTACTGTCAGGAAAAAGGTACATGAGCCTAAAGACGAGCACTCAATGGCACAAGGACAGGTTCTTCCCCACTGCTGATTTCGGAATAATCAATGAACAAAAGACGCTGCCTTTCATGCACTATTATTTTTTTTACAGTAATGTTGTTAGGTGGTCAGCACTGTTGAAGCTGCCACAAAACACCGAATCCCATGACAATATATTCTGATTCTGTGATGTCATTTATGTATTCTGACAATAATCTGAAATCTATATTTAATGATGATGGCATCTGGAGTATTGTATTCAATTTTGGGCACTGAAACACTGGATGAGATGGCAACCTTGGAAGAGAAATTAAAAGGTCAAACAGAATGATAGGTGTTGAATAATAAGGATGGGTTGCAAAAATATTGACTTATCACTGATGAGAGAAAGTTGAGGGCTAACCTAACGTAGGTATTTCATAAATTAGGTTGATAGTTTCCTGTTGTAGGGGATGTGACACAATGTGGGAGTGCGCATTAATAATCTTTTTAAGTGCAAGTATTTAACGTTTGGAATATTTTTCCTTTCATCACGAGAACATGCTGCTTTTGGTCCAGATGTGAGTGATTCTCCTGTGACTTTCAACCTCTCAGAATGAAAGGGTTTCAATAGAATGAAAGGGTTTAAACAGAATGAATTGCTGACTAGGTTACTGAATGAGATTATTTAAAAATGTATATATCTTTTTGATGTGAAATATCTAAATTAATCTCAACTTCCCATTGTTATTCAGTTGCCACAAGGTGGCAGAAATAGCTTTGAGTTAGTGAACTGATAGGTATTTATGAATTCAGAAATATGGCTTGAAAGATATCACACTGATGTATTGGAATCCATCCCTTGTTTTTTTTTAAAGAAGGTGCCAAATCTATCAAGAGTATTGAATAATATGTGATGAAATAACTTGGCTAAAGTAGGAATCATGGGAATGCTGTCTAATCAATTGGTGGAATGGGGCAAGTGGTGTTCTCTGGATTTTTTTTTGTTGCAGCTACCTTTTTCACTATTTGAGTAATAGATACGTGAGGAATTGGAGGTTTAAAAAGTGTTCTTAAAAAAAAAATAATTTTATGCACTAAATGGCTTAGGAAGGGATTGTTACCGAATCATCTGCACAAAACTGGCCCTTCAGCGCAATTCATCCACATTGACCAAACTGGCATTCTAAGTTAGTCCCACACCTTTCTTCAGTCCATATCCTTAAGCCTTTTCGATCCATATATCTATCCAATTGACTTTTGGACATCAACATTGTGCTCACTTTTACAATTTTACGTGGCAGCTTGTTCAAGATGCAGACCTCCCTCCAAGTGGGGAAAAAATGGCCCCTCATGTCCATCTTAAATCTTTCCCCTCTCACATTAAAGCTGTGTTCCACCAAGTTCCTTGATTTTGACTTAACTAGTGACTATTGTGGACATTCAACATCTCCTCACTTGTCAGGAAGGTGCAATATTGATTGCACTTCCTGGGAAGAGTGAAACAGGCAAGGCTGGCGGCCATCATTATGTCAGCCTTCTATAGGAGCTCTATTGAGAGCATCCTGGCTGGCTGCATCACAGTGTGGAATGGTCGCTGCAGAGAAATGGATTGGAGGTCAATCCACAGGACCATAAAAAATGCCAGAGAAGATCACAGGAGTCTTCCCCTACCCATGCCCAAACCCCCCCAATAAACGTGATCTACCAGGATCTTTGTCTGAAGAGGGCACACAATGCCATTGAGGGCTTCTTCCACCTTGCACACATCTTTCAGATTTTTGCATCGGAAAAGAGATACAGGAGGATCAGAGACAGCACCACCAGGCTGAGGAACAGCTTGTTCCCACAGGCAGTGAAAATGCTGAATGACCAAAGGACCTGCTTACTCTAACCATATGACCTCTCATATTCAATAAACTATTTATTTATGTGTACAGATAAAATACTTGTTCTGCATATATATTGTTTGCCTGTATATGTTGTGTCTGGTTGTATGTCTGCATGTTTTACACTGAGATCTGGAGAATATTGTTTAGTTAGGTTGTACTTGTGCGATCAGATAACAATAAATGACATTTTCTTGAATTGTCAACTATGGTCCAGTAATGTGGGATAGGTTTGACTTTGATAGAGCCTTTTGTAATACTTTCAATCGTAGAATCTCATCTCCGGGGATTCTGAGATGGAATTATAGGAAGGAAGGGCTATAAATTTGGATTATGTGGGAAAGGAGGTTTGAGTTGGATTTTTTAAAAAAAAAGTGTCTGTCTTGGAAAAACAAAAAGGATGATCACCTGAGGGAGAGGCAATAACATCCAAGTAGGGGGTATCATTAATTATATCAGCTAACACAGGCCCAGAAGTTAGGTGATTATCACTGCTTGGGGCAGAAGCTGGATCAACATTCAGGGTAACATTGATGCATCAGCCCTGCTTTATACTTCTGTCAAATGGGCTGCCTTCAGCAGGCACTTCAAATTAGTGGATCAAAACCAAGTTTATCTCTGCAAAATCTTCCCAGTCCACTGATGGGATAAGTAAACAAACACCTTCATATCGACGACACTTTCCTTATTGTAATGTATCCTAATTTCAAATCATCATCTTCCAAAACATGAGCTGCGATATCCCAATTTCAATGTCTTTAATCCAACAAATCAAACTCTGTGGCTGTTACTTTATGTAGTTTTAATTTGTTGATAGAACGGATAAATATTTTGCATAGCTTCGCATTAAGACTTTCATAACGATGAATAACAAAGCATTTATTGTATAATAGATATACAAATGGTATTTAAAGAGATACAAAAAGCTTAGAGATACAAAAGTTCAAAGAAAAATTTCTTGTGCTCACGTTTCCTTCACATCTTGTAGAATAATGAGCAAGCCGTTAGTCTGGGCGAATATTACAACATATTACATCATAGTCACTATGGTAACGCTACAAACAATAGTTCTCTTAAAGAGACAGGTACAAAATTAACTAAAAATCAAAAACACAAGGTCTTTACATGCAGACTCTCCCAAACTACATAATTGACATACTGGGCATCATATTCCTGAAAAAGACAAATAATTGAGCATTGTCAAGGTAAAAGATTACTCCGTGGATAGAGGAAATTAAAGATATGTCAAAGCTTGCTTGCAGGGATGATATCTCCACTGAAATGGGAATCCTGGGGCCATGAATCTTCAGAATGGAGAAGGACCATTTAGAATAGTATTAAATCTTGGAGGTTATGAACAGGGAGTACACAAAGTCCAGTATAAACAATGGAAGGAGTGCACTATCTCTCAAAATGGCTCACCTCACTGGCTCACCTCCAGCAGCCTCCAGGGCCCACATTATCCTGAATATTAACCTCAGAACTCACAAAAGTAGAATAGAAGCAAGTAATCCTCAGACTTGATGGTTTGCCTAAGAAGAGGCTATGACATTCCTTAAATGGCTTGGAATCAATGCAGAATCTCCCTTCAGTCCAAGAACTTCAACAATGCTTTAATTTCTTGGTGCAATCACAGGATGGTATGAAGTGAGACATTGGTTCTCCAGTTATTTCAAAAACATTGTTTTGTGCACGTCCTTTCCTTTTTAAATTTTTTTTATTGAGTTTAACATATAAACATAGAAAATTGACAAGTAAACACATGCAGAAAAAATTTATAAAAAAGTATATAAAACTACATCAATAGTTACTTCTAATACCTCAAACTACA
This sequence comes from Narcine bancroftii, assembly GCF_036971445.1. Taxonomy (NCBI): domain Eukaryota; kingdom Metazoa; phylum Chordata; class Chondrichthyes; order Torpediniformes; family Narcinidae; genus Narcine; species Narcine bancroftii. The sequence goes on from NC_091481.1 coordinate 11,518,656, forward strand.
ACAATGCCAAACTCATTTATTTTTTTTGTAATTCTTTATTTATCGCACTATGAACTATATCAACCAATAGATTTACAGATACATCTCTTTAAATATTCAGTGATATTTTCTCTTTTTTCCCCATCCCTCCCTTCCCCTTTCCCACCTCCCTCCAAAAACATTAAATATTGAACATATAAAATACAATAAAACAATATCTTTATACAAAAGGAATATAAACAAAAAAGACGTATCATCTACTGATTCACATCAAATCTGATCGTGTTTATCTTCTTATCATTTTAGGTGGTGGTGGTCCGAGGCCTGCTCTTTCTGTTATGTTCCATATATGGTTCCCAGGTTTTTTCAAACATTGTAACTTTGTCTTTTAAATTATATGTGATTTTTTTTTCCCAATGGGATACACTTAAACTTGGTTATGTAATCCATTAATGTTTATTGTCATATAGTTCAACGTGGCCATCTTATATCTTTATTTTCACTTCTTTTCCGTCTCTTCACCACTTCCATCCCTTTTTTCCATGACTGTTTTTTTAAGTTTTCCTTTTTAATCTCAATATATGACAACGCACATAAGTCATGAAATACCCCAGCAATCCCCACAAGCAATAACCCTTTTACCCCAAATGAACCTCCCCTCCTTGGATTGCCCCTTGTCCCTTGACGGCAACCACAACTCCCCTTTCCATTTGGTTTGCCAACTTACTTGCAACCGTCAACTGATTTTGCAGTGATCATTATTCTCCCACCCCTAGCCCCCTCAGAGAACACTAATTTCCTATATTATAACAAAGCTTTCTCTCTTTTTTCCCTTCTTCCCCTTCTCTTATCCATCTTTAAATATTTATATATACATATTATCTTTACTTTATATTTTTTCATATTTTTGTATATTTTCATCCTTCTTGTCACTCCTCCTCCTCCTCTCTTCTCCTGTCCTGCAAATGTTCAGCAAATTCTTGGGCTTTCTTTGAGTCCGAGAACAGTCTATTCCATTCCCCAGGAATAAATACTTTGAGTACTGCTGGACATCTTAATATAAAGTTACACCCTTTCTTCCATAAGATTGTTTTTGCCGTGTTGAATTCCTTCCTCTTCTTTAAAAGTTCGAAGCTTATGTCCGGGTAAAAAAATATTTTTTGTCCCTTATATTCCAACGGCTTATTGTCTTCTCTAACCTTCTTTCTTCCCTGCTCCAGTATGTTTTCTCTTGTCGTATATCTTAGAAATTTTACCAATATGGATCTCAGTTTTTGATGTGGTGGCGGTTTCAGTACTAGCACTCTATGCGCCCTTTCAATTTCTATTTCTTCGTGTGAATCTGTCGTTCCCAGCACCTTTGGGATTCATCCTTTTATAAATTCCTTCATATCTGACCCTTCCTTGCCTTCTTTCAGGCCCACTATTTTTATGTTGTTTCGCCTACTGTAGTTTTCCAATATGTCAATTTTTTGTGACAATAAATCTGTGTCTTTAATTTTTTTTTTCGCTCTTCCAACTTCCCTCTTAAATCATTTATCTCCATTTCCTCAGCAGCTTCTCGTTCCTCTACATTTTCTACTCTTTTCTCTATTTCAGTCATGACCAACTCAAAGTTTTGCATTCTGTCTTCACCTCTTTTCACTTTTCTTTTGATTGAACTAAATTCTAATGATAGCCATTCTTTTAATTACCTCATTTGTTCTTCGAAAAAGGCTTTATCTAAACTTTGTCCTTCTATTTTACCTTCTTTGTTGGGCCTCCTGCTGCAGGCCGACCCACCGCTGGGCCCCCTGCTGCAGGCCGACCCGCCGCTGGGCCCCCTGCTGCAGGCCGACCCGCCGCTGGGCCCCCTGCTGCAGGCCGACCCGCCGCTGGGCCCCCTGCTGCAGGCCGACCCGCCGCTGGGCCCCCTGCTGCAGGCCGACCCGCCGCTGGGCCCCCTGCTGCAGGCTGACCCGCCGCTGGGCCCCCTGCTGCAGGCCGACCCGCCGCTGGGCCCCCTGCTGCAGGCCGACCCGCCGCTGGGCCCCCTGCTGCAGGCCGACCCGCCGCTTGGGCCTCCTGCCGGTCGCCTCATTGCTGTTCACCCTCTTCCAGCACTTCATTCTCTTTCTCACCACTTTTCTTTTCTTCTTTCTTGCTTACTTCCCCCAGCCGAACGCCCCGATACTGGGCATCTCTCAGCTGGCCACTCTGCAGCTGGCCTCTCCTCAGCTGAGTCCCCCTCCCGCCGGCGTTAACCTTATCTTTTACTTGTGCACTGCACATGTGTATCTCTTCGTGCATGCTCAGTTGCGCACCTCTTGGCTCTGAGAGCCATCTTTGAAGTCCGCCGGTCGGGAGGACACCACTCCTCTGGGGACTCACCAACATCGGAGATCGGCCGCTCTGCTCAACGGTGGCTCTCTGCTCTGATGTGCAGGTAAGGCCTTCTTCTTTCTTCTCCAGTGATTTTCCTTCTTCCATTTTCTCTGTTATTCTTACTTTTTCTCTTTTGGGTGCCATCTTCTGTCTCTTCTCTGTAACCTTATCTTTCTCTTCCTGTATTTTATGTTTATTGAGTTCTGTTTTTTCACACTTTTTTTTTCCTTTCTCTGGAGAGGGCTGTTTTCACCCGACCAGCCACTCCCCATCAAACCCATTGTGATAGTACAGATCTGTCACCAATATACATAGTGTATATAGTTACTGTATCTAGACTGTGCTTACAGCGATTGGCTGAGAGCTAAGCCACACCTATTGTTTGGGCCTTAAAGGGTTGTGTCCCTAGCCAGGTCGGATCATTCCGGACTGGTCGGCCACCTGTGAAGAGCTCCGGTCTTTTGCTAATAAAAGCCTTGGTTTGGATCAACAAGTCTTTGGTTCTTTCGACGAGCTCTACACCCATCAAACCCATTTATTGAAGTAGCGGACTCCTTTTAATGTCTTAAACTTTTTGAAGTTGAATGCTTTGACCCAGAACTAAACCTGCAGAAGTTAAACTGGAATTCATGAAAAGCGAGCCTCTTAATCTGATAAGCAAATAAACAAATTCTTATTGTTTTACAGAAGCACTGGGAAGGAGGATTGAAAATTTTCATCTAACCTTGGGGTGAAAGGAAGATTATGGGTAGGGGAATTGAGGATTAAAGAAAAAGAGACAAGACTAATGAGAAGTGAGGAGTGGTGGGGCAGGGTTAGCTCTTTGAGGGCGAAGAGGGGAGTGCAGAATAAATAACTGGAGGATGCTATCAACACTTTTCCTCGATCCTCAGTGGGAATGCTGTCAACGTCTTATTTAAATATCATGCTTTTACAAACATTAAATGAGGGAAAAGAAAAAAAGAGGAAGGAGCAAAGGGAAAGAAAAATGCATACAAATGACTGCTATATTTGAAAACAATGTTTAGAAGAGAGTTGTACATGAAATGAGAAAACATAAAGGATAGACTGATTAGTACAAAGTGAAGGGAGGAAAGTTTGGGGGAGACATCAAGGGTAAGTTTAAAAAAAAAGTTGTGGATACCTGGAATGCCTGGCCTGGGATGGTGATGGAGGCTGAAACATGAGGGGCATTTAAGAGACTCTTAGGCACATCGATGAAATAAAAATGTTATGGGATAGGGAGGGTTTAGTATTCTTTTTGCTAGGAATATATAGGTTGGTATGACATCGAGAGCTGAAGGACCTGCACTATGCTGTAATGTTTTATGTTTTAGTCTTTCTGTTGAGGGCAGAGAATGATGCAGAAACTTGCAAGATATGGCATTGAACCAAAACTGTATCAGAGAGATTTTGACAGATTAATGCATTTCTTTTATTGAAAAAGAGCACTGCAAATGCTGGGATTATGGAATGAAAGCAAAAATACTGGAGGTACTCAAGGAATCTGTGAGGAGGGGGAAAAAACATGTTTACTGGTCATTTGTCAGAATATCCCATTCAAGGACCTTTGACCTGAAATATTAACTTTTTTCCTCCACAGAACCTCATAATATGCAGAATATTTCCAGTACTTTCTGCTTTTATTTTAAAATATTACTTTGAGCAAAAATGCCAAAGCTTCATTGGTTTTTAAGTCTGTACTTAGTGTTTAGATCTGTCATCTAATTTGTGCTGCAGGGAAGTTTAACCAATAAAAGACAGTTTATCCGATGCCTCTGTTCTTGATGGCTATGATTAAGCAAGGATAGGAATTGTGTGTATGTGCTTCCATTAATCAGTGCACACTTGTGACATTCTTCTGCTTTTGTTTATTTCATAGAGCTTATAGTGTGAGCTTCTTGGGGTAATTTGATTTTGCTTCATTCCAGGAGTAGTTCCCTGGCCTGTGAGTTTGCTTGAGCCTGATTTGGGGCAATATATCCTTGTTTGCTGATGGTGAGTGTGATGCACTGCAGATGCCACACCAGTATTAAACTGAAAAAGTCATGGTGGTTATAAACTCTGCAGTTCTAAGCTGTTTTTTGTCCATTCATGCTTTAAATAACAAGCTGTGTGCTAAATTTTGTAAAAAGGCAAATGATTTATTCTGGATCTTGACCCACGCTAAAGGTTTAAGTGTTTTACGCTGTCTTGGTGTGGTATTACACTTTCCTGCAATGTTTTATTACTTTGCAGTGAATTTGCTGCTTGTTATGTAATCAGAACAGCTGCTTTGTGCACAATGAAGTCAATTATCTTGTCCTGGGGTTTGAACTAATGCCATTTATGTTATCAAGGATTTAATAAGAAAGGGATGTTATAAGCTAACTTAATTGAGTTTTTGTCAACCAAGGATTGTTTTATTTTTAAATCCATGCTCTATTCAAGCTGAAGCTGCATCAACGGCTTGAACAAAAATACCATTAGATTATTATTTAAGCCTATTCATTTTCATAGGCTTTCAGGAAAACCTTCCTAACTTTTCTAACCTTTTTTTTGTTTAATTGGGTCACATTTTTCTGCTGTGTCAGAGCCTGAAGGAAAGTTGTTGAAGGGTCTTTTTGGAAAACTTGTTGGGGTTTAATTGAGGTAGAGGGGTCAGGATGATGAAGGTTGTCATCTTGTCATTAAGCTGCAGGGTTGAAATTACAGAGTTCAGATAACCTAGACATTTTACTGTGTTAGGGAGTTTGTATAAAATTATATATCATGTATTTTAAAAATTGAGAATCTATTTGGTGTTGGGCTTCAGAGGGAATTTGGTGTCCAAGTGCATAAAGCACAGAATTTTAAATACACATACAGCAAGGAAGACAATAGGCCTTGAATCCAATGTGATTGAAGTTTGAGCAAATTTTTTCAACAATTGTTTGTCTTACAGCCATATTTTGAGTACTATGCACTGTTTTGCTTCAAGTTTATAAGATGTAGGGTGGTACAGCAGAGGCTGTCCCATTGCAACAAATGGGATTTGAAAAGAGGACATGTCGATGAAGCTGAGGGGCTGTGTTCCTGAAAATAGCATAGTGGAGGAATTTAGTAACCCATCAGGGATTGAAGAATTTTTTTTAAAAAATCTGGATAGTTGTGAATCTTTAGAATTACTGACATGAGATGGCTTTGGAAGAATGATTTCTGAGGCTTGCGAATCGTTTGGAAAGTGGTCTTGAGGTAGATCAGTAAGGACAATTGCTGTTTCCATAAGACAGGTTGGAAAATTATTACTGTGACTACCTGGCACAAGGGCAGGCAGACCAAAAATACATTGACACAACAGTCTATTTAAATTCTAGACCAAGAAAAGTGAAGAAGCTATAATCTGGAGTAACAAAAACCCACTGGAGGAACTCACCGTTGAAGAAGCATCGATGGGAGAAAAACTGTTAATATTTTGAGTCAGAGCCCGTCATCAAGACTGTCGTCCTACTAATGCTGCCAAACCTGCTGAGTTCTTGCAGCAGATGTATTTTGCTCTATTCAAAATCCCTTGTTTAGCATTTCACTTCAGATGTGTTAATTTAAATTTTACCTGCAGTTGTTGCAGCAAATAATAGTATTTAGTGTAGAACATTTCTGATTATCCGTAAAGCTCGGGACCACATATGTATCGGTTAATTGCATTTTCTAGATATCTGATCTGCAGCCCATTTTAAGTAACAGAATCTTTGTATTGGCCATCACCGATCCTAACACCTCTCCACCACATTGCCGATCCTGCCCAGGCGCTTGAGGTCTCTGTTTGGATCCTTAAAACCTCCCTACTGCCGTCGCTGATCCTGACCAGGCATCCTAGATCCCCACCACCGTTGTGGAGCCTCCCTGGGCACCCATGGTTCCTGCTCAGATCCCTGACACTTCCCTGCTGCCATCGTGGAACCTGCCCAGGAAATTTCAGTCCCGACTGCCAACTTACCGGAGCTCCTGACACCCTGTCCGGCGACCTGAGCACAGGCCCTGGCTGCCGACTCACTGGATTTCCCAACGACATGGCCGCTAACTCCAGCCCTGGCCCCAGTTGCCATCCATGCAGAACACCCAACACCAGGGCCGCAAACTCAACTTTGACCCAGACCACTTACTCCTCGGAGCTCCCAGCGCTTCGACTGCCAAATCCTGCGTTGAACCAGTCTGCCTACCTGCAGGATATCCTGATGCTGACGCCACTGATTCCCACCTGAGCCCTGCCTGCCCTTGGGCCAGAGATTCCCGGAAGCCCGGGGTCCCTGCTCCAATTCCAGCCCAGTAGCATCAGCATAATGCTTGTACAGTCTCAGTGGATAAAACAGCAACAAAGAATAAGGGAAGATTTTTCAAGCATGAAATAAAGTTTAATTCTTACCTTGAGTACATAAGAGGTCCATTGGATTCAAAATGGCGCTAACAATGTGTCACAGACACACTTGAGCACAGCAGGTTAAAAAAAAATCAGCTGGTAGTTTCAGTAAAGTAGCTTTTGTATAATTGAAAATGTACTATATGTAAACTGCTTTCAATTCTTCTTTCAGCTAAACATTAAAATATTTTGCTGTATATGACAAATGTTATTCATGTACAGCCATTCATTCATTTGAATGTTGAGTTCCTGTAATTAAATTTGCAACTCTGAAACTTGAGTAAATTGATTTGATGTCCGTCATTTTCATGAATTTTACCTCTGTTTATGAATCTAATGTGACTTGTCAAGAATTGTGTTTATTGTGGGATTGCACAATGAAATGCATCAGATTTTTGAGTAAGTGTTGGCCTACAGACAGGTTCAAAGTTTTTTTTTTATTTATTTGGGATGGAGTTTTCCAACTGCGATAAATGATTATACTGGTTGTTTCAAATCTCCACTATCTTTGCAAAGTTGTGTATTTCACCAAGACGAGAACTTGGATTAATTAGAACCATTTGGGTTTTGGAAGAAGATACAAAGATGCTACAATGGTAGAGAAGGTCATGCTTGTGCTCAAAGGTTCAGTGACCTGGGTTCAATCAGAATTTATTCTAATGAACAAATCACGAAATTTGGTGTTTTGTGGCAGCGTCGTAGTGAAAACTTTCATATTATAAACCATCTTACAAAAATAAATATATTTTTTAAAAAAATGCATGAAAAGAAAGGCAGTGTCTTTGGTTCCTTGATTATTCAGGAATCTGATGGCAGCGGAGTAGAAGCTGTCCTTGTGCCGCTGAGCGCTCATCTCTAGGCTCCTGTACCTTTTTCCTGATGGTAGTCAAGTGAAGAGGGCATGGCCTGGGTGGTGAGGGTCTTTTGAGGATAGAGGCTCCTTTTTTAAGACAGCATCTTGTAGATATCCTCAATGGAGTGAAGTCTGGTGCCTGTAATGATGCCAGCTGTTAACAACCCTCTAGAGTTTTTTCTTGTCCTAAGATTTGGTGCCTCTATACCAGGCAGTGATGCAACCAGCCAGAATGCTCTCCACGGTACACCTGTAGAAGTTTTCGAGAGTCTTCGGTGACATTCCGAACCTCCTCAGACACCCCAGAAAGAATAGCCGCTGGTGAGCCTTCTTCACGATTGCATCAACATGGAGGCTCCAGAAATGAATAAATGTATTCCACTGGAAAAAATAACATAGAATTTAAGAAATAACATCACAGTATTCGAACAAATTTGGGAACCATACATGGAACACAACAGAGAAGTCCTAACACGGACCTCCACCGCCAAAAATGACAGAAGGAGAAGACAAAATGAACTGATCCAGTATGCAAAAGTAGATGAGACAATTTTCTTGTTTATTTTCATGTGTGATGACATTGTTTAATGGATTTAATGTATCATATAGGTTGAACGTTGAGTGGGTGGGGAGTGGGGGGTGAAGGAGGGAAGGGGGAAAGGGGAGAAAATGACCCTTTGTATGTTCAAGAGGGAAATGTTTGTGTGTATTTTGGTCAGTTTGAAAAATAAAAAAAAATTTAAAAAATGAAAATAGTTATTCATACATATGGCTGCTCTTCATCTACTACAGCTCAGCCTTCAATACCACTATTCTCTCAGTGCTGGTCAAGAAGCTACAAACTCTAGGCTTCTCTACCCCACTCTGCAACTGGATCCTTGATTTTTCTCATCAGAAGACCACAGTCAGTATAAATTGGAAACAAATTGGAAACATATCTCCTCCTCACTGATTATCAACACAGGCACACCCCATGGATGTGGGCTTAGCCCACTGCTCTACTCATTATACACCCATGACTATGTGGCCAGGCACAATTCCAATGCCATCTACAAGTTTGTTGACACCACAGTTGTCGGCAGAATCACAAGAGGCAATGAGGAAGGAGAGAGATCAGCTCGTTTGCCTGTGATGTCCTGAACTGTGTCCACTATCTTTTGCAAAGTTTTACTCAACACCAGACATTGATGCTGTCGGCCAGCACATTTTCCACCACACATCAGAAATCCTGGAAAACTTCGATTTCTGATGGCATACCAGGCCTCTGCAAACTCCTGAGGAAGTAGAGGCGTTGACGTGCTTTCTTCACAATGTCATTCATGTGTTGGGTCAAGGAAATATCTTCTGAGATAGTGACTCCGAAGAACTGAAATTTGCTCACTCTCCACCTCTGATCACCTATTGTGTATCTCTGGTTTTCCCTTCCTGAAGTCAACAATCAGATCCTTGATTTTGGTGACATTGTGTGAGGTTATTGTTGGTGCACATTTCAACCAAGTTTGCATTTTCCCTACAGTATGCTGACTCATCGCCCCTTTTATTTATACTGCCCACTACCGTGGAATCGTCAGCAAATTTGTAAATGGTGCTGTTGTTGTATCAAGCTACACAGTCAGGTGTATAGAGAGTCGAGTAGGGGTCTAGGTATACATCCCTTTGGTAGTCCAATACTGATGGAGATTGTGGAGGACATGTTCTTACCAATCTTCACTGATTGCTGTCTGGAGGTGAGGAAGTCCAGTTTCCAATTGCACAGTGATGTATTCAGGCCCAGACCTTGGAGTTTACTGATCAATTTTGAGGGACTGCTACTCTCGAGTGTAGCGCTAACATCCCTCTCACTTGTCCTCCAGAATGTATCCTGTTCTCATTCGGAGACTTGTATGCAGTTCTTTCTTTTTTCCTGAATGCAATGAAGCATTTTTTTACAACCAAATTGCTTTGCTAGTGTCTTCATAACAAACACTGCACTTGATAATGAAGGTGTATTCTTTCCACTGTCTCAGTGATGAAATGCTGATCAAGTAAGTGAATTTTTAAAAATCCAAATATTTCACTTTCCAACATTTTTTGCATTAACCTTCACTCTGGTTACCTTGCCATCCATTTTATTTAAAATGCATAAATGTACGGTCAGCCAAATTATTATTTCTGTTCATATTTGTACATTTAATGAACCCCAAATCCTGTATGAGTTGCTGTATGACCCTTATGATGAATGCAAGTATTTTGTTGGTTTGTGCCTTTATCTTTCATCTCTGCAATTTTCCTCCAGTGACTACAACCAAGCTTGGGTTAGGCTTGCTTTCTTGCATTGAAGGATGATTCATCTTGCACAAGTTGGAGAATTGTGAGATTTTTGTGAGAATAATGGTTATGTGCTACAGGTATAAAAACAAATGCTGTCATCCTAAGATGACAGCTGATATGTACTGAATTGATCCCATGCCATTTCATTAGGTGCTTCAACAATCCTAATGGGAGATCAGGTTTGTATGCTGACATAACATTTTCAATGCTCCTTTTGAACAAGAATTTGAGTCTTAATTGTGGCACCGATCAATTGAGTGGATTCTACCTATGCCGCAATGAAAAGCTGAACCTTTGTAGAAATATGGTGGGGTTTGCAGTGTTGAACTGGAGAAGCTCCTCCACATTGCTGGAAAGTTGATTTACCCGATGATTGAAGACACGGTAGGATAAGTGATTAGTTTCATGTTGAATTTGCCATCTCAGTCGCATTGCATTTGCAGTGCTTTGTCGGAGTAATGGAGAATGAGCTGAAATCTGGAGTTTGAGGCCAAAGGTTGGATCACCCACATTCCAATTAAATTGTAAAGAAGCCCAATCCTTTTCTAAGGTAATAACATTGCTATTACCCCTTTCACACAGCGATCCCACTTAGTTGTCATGTGAAAGACCCATCTTTAAAGCCAGCTCGGCTTGTTCACTCTGAACAAAGCTCAGGTCAGTGTGCCTTTTAGACGGGAGCTGATATGCGAAACGCATCAGCTCTGATACTACCCTCCATAGTGGGTAATACATGGGAAAAAAATGACCCACCATCCCACGTTCATTGCATTGTAATGAAGAGGTTAATAGGTGGTTAATTCCCATCTTTTAATGGCTGTGTAAAAGGGGTAACATTTTGTTCTCCCATACTCTGAAGACTACATTGTTGTGCATTTCTGTGAACTGTGAAACACTGTTGGTCACTCCAGTGATAGCCAGAGCTTCACCCTTGAAGTGCTGTAGTTCACCCTAATAATTTATTTGAGATCATGGTGGAGCATATATTATGATTGAATTGGGCTGAGTAGGGGTGGAATCCCAACATGATGCTTGTGGTGCACTTTGCAGGAGATAGGATTATTCTGGGAAGTTCCATTGATCCTGCATATGAGATGACACATTTTTTTGGGACTTTTCCCATTTATCTCGGCAGTGGCCTCCCCCCCTCTGCTGTTTCATTTCTGTCCTCTCAGTTGACCACACAATCTGGTCTTGTTTTGTTTGGGCTTCCAACTACATTTCCAAATAAATTTCACCACTGCTTGGAGGTGATAAACACCATGTTTTAATTGGTGCAGTGTTAACATCATTAGGTACTACCTTGCTTCTTGTGTTCATTGCACCATGAATAAATGTGTTCACAGTAAACAGCACATTTGCCATTGTCTGGATGCTGCAATTTTGGCAGAGATTAATTTCATGTATGTGCTGTATTGGGTCAGCAGGTGCATCTTATCTGTGCCTTGAAATTGTAGCAAAAAAAATGTTCTGATGCTGTCCAATGTGTTTCATGAAGTAGCAATGTGAGAAATAGAATTTAGCTGGCAGGTGGATTTGGTAAATGTATTTTTTTTAAAAATTGAAAGCCAATGTTCAATGCCAATATAAATACTGAGGGTTATGCCTCACCTAAAATTCCATTGGAAAGCTTGAATTCAGTTAACAATACTTGCAATCAAGCAATCACTAGAATCACTTAAGCTTTGACATTATATGACAAAAAAGCTTGGTAAATTTTGATGATCTGTTGCTTTGGTCCTGATATTGCAAGGCAGTCAAGATTGACTACTTCATTGTGGCAATATGATTCTTCAATCATGCCTCTCCAGTGCAGTTCAGTCTTATTCCATAACATTGTCATTAATAACACACCAGAAGGAGACATTTTGGCCTGTTGGGGCCATGATGGCTCACAGAGAGCAATCCCATGAATTTCACTACCCCTTTTCCTTATTTCCCTTATTTTTGTACAATTCAGAGTTGGTCTCTTTAACTGCTTCTCAGCTTTAGTGATCAGCAAGAACTACAGTGGTTGAAACAAATATTGACTTTGGTCAACTGCAGACAAGTAAATACAAGCACTTTGTGAACACTGCTTGCATCATAGAGGCTAATGTGCATGTGGCTCTTTTTAAGAATCCTGGTGCCATCCAGTCAAGCTGCTGGTGCTAATCAATGCTTTATTTTTGTATTCCCTTAGATTAAGGTTAACCTGGTCATAAATGTTGCTTCAATTCTCCACAATTATATACCTTCGTTTGACAATCTTTTCATATCATGATCCCATTTAAGAATGGGAATTTATTGACAATCCTAACACCATGCAGATTCTTCATACTGCAGAGAAACAAATAAATATGATGTTCTAGTGACCTTTGTTATGTTGCAGACCAGCAGCAATGGAAATTCACCAAGACAGTGTTATTATTTTCTTTTAAAACAATATATTTATTACTAGCTACTAATAATATAACACATTAGTTAAATCAAACCCAACAATGTGCTAATATATTTATCTGTGTGTGGGGGATACCCAAACCATTACAGCTTAGGCACAGTTCTGGAAAGTCATTCCAGGATAACGTTGAGAAGGGGCAGGTCATGCCTCATGAGCCTAATCAAGTTTTTTGAGGAAGTGAGTAAAGAAATTGAAGGTGACTTAAGAGGTCTATGTAAGCTGTGGTAAATCAGTGCTGTTAAAGTCGTAGGTTTCGACAGGTCGTAGAGCAGGGTGGAAAAGTGGCGGATGAAGTTCAGTCTGGATAAGTGTGAAGTGATGCATGTGATGAGGGGTGGTAGATGTAGTGTACATGGATTTTAGTAAAGCATTTGACAAACCCCCTCCCCCCCCCCCATTGTAAATTCATTGAGAAAGCAGAGGGTAGTAGTAGATGGAATGTATCTGGTATCTGCCTGGAATCTGCTCTCACACCCATGCTCTTTGTGATTTTTATAAATGACCTGGGTAAAGATGTGGAGGAATGGATCAATAAGTGGAGATGACATGGAAGTTGGAGATGTAATGGATAGTGTAGAAGGTGGTCATGTCACAGTTACCTTCATCGTGATCAGTGCTGGGTGATGCAGGAAGAGGAGAGTAAGAGGGCCAGGATCACTGTGTGGCAGTGAGCCAATGAGAGGAGTTTAGCTCAGTGGTTGTTTGGGCCGTCGAAGAATGCTCCTTTTTCCCAGAACGATAGTAGCAAATACCAGAGGACATCTTTTGTAAAAGAATTCTGAATTTAAAGAGATAAAGACCCAATCTGCTAAATACCTTCCCACTAGAAAATCACCTCCCATCACCTCAGGAATTAATCTGGAGAATATCAATTTTATAGATGTAAGAAGGACAAATGTTGTGACAAGTATATCCTTCTTCTTTGGGTAGGGGGAATAGAGCCATACTCAGTATTCTGGCTGCAGTCTCATCTTGGCCTTGTGTAATTACAGTATGGAAGCACACACCAGACAAGGCAGCATCTGTAGAAAGAGAAACTAGGTTAAGGTCAGTTCATTTTTTTCTTTCCACAAATGCTGCCTGACCTGCTGGTTATTTACAGCATTTTCTATTTCTACTTCAGACTTCTTCTTATTTTTCAAGTTATCTTTAATCTTGTATTCATCCTCCTGCAATGAAGACCAATGTGTCATTTGTTTTCCTAATGCCTGCTAATATTCTATTCTCCTTTTCCTCTATCATCTTCATTTTCTTTCAGTCACAAGCTGAACAAATGGAATATTGACTTGATTTCTTCTTCACTAGTCCATACAGTAGTTTGTCCCAGAGTCTTACAGAGAAAACAAACCTCCTTTTAGTATTTGTCCTTTTGCCTGACCCTCAACTACTGGAAGTAATCTATTTCTAACTACTGCATGTTGTCTTTCAATATTTTGAGCAAGTGTTTCAAACCCCCCTGTAATCTTTCAAAATGAATTAAATTGGAGAGGGATCTGAGCGTTGGTTCACTGTTTTATGTTATGGCACTAGATCATGATAAAAATGTGTGTGATTTATTCAGTAGCAATTTGGGTATATTAAAATGTAATTAGCAGCGAGTATAGTTAGACAGAACCTGATGTTGCAGCTTGTTATTATGGAGCACAGATGGCTTGTAGGAAGGTGCTAGACATTCCTCTACAAAGAAAAGATGTAAGAGTCTGTCACAATGGGAGTGCTGTTTTCAAGTCTTATCTACTTTCTTTGGAGCAGATTGTGTGCTCGGGAAGTTATTGGAACAGTTAGAAGTCTAGAATTGTTAAAGTTGTGTGCTTTAGGGGAAAAAAGTTAATTAAGGGACCAATAAAGTAGTCTGTAATTTATATTCTGTTACTGGGCATCTCAAAATTCAAAATCACAATAAATTTCTAAATATCAAATTAAAAGAGACTTTGGAGTCCTAAAACCCAGATATAATAAACAATGAGGATAATAATGTACTTCAGGAGATAGTAGACTGTTGAAATGGGCAATCACTTAGCATTGCATTTTTCTACTGAAACTATACATGCCATGCTTTGGAAAGAAGAATGCAGTGACAAAAATTGAACTAAATGGCATGGTTTAAAGGCAATCAAAAACTGGTAGGACAAATATTTAAGGAGTAGTAGTGACAAATTGAGATGGCTTCTCTAAAGATGCACTGAATCCCTGGTATTCAGCTGTAAAGAAACTGCTGAATCTTTATAAGCACCTAATCAAGCTGGGTAATAATAATTTCAAAGCATTATAATTTTGAAAGGATGTCAAGGTAAAGTAGATTTATTAGGATGAGAATAGAATGTGGTCACCTCCAGTTGTATTGCAAAATTAGGGAAGCCTGTTTGTTTTAGAACAGAAATTCAGAGAAAATTTATTGGATGTGTTCAAAATTATGAATTGATTTGTGTTGGCTCCTTAGCTCTGCACTAGGTGTTGCCAGTTTACCATCTAATACTTAGGTGTAGTTAAGTGAATTTGTAAGTGTCAAGTGGAAATTGGAGAAATGATTTGTGTTGTCCAGAGCTTCATCATTGATGTACATTTTAATGGAATGCTGATGTCTTAAAATATGACATTGGAAATATGACAGTTTCTTGGAACTAGTAATCATGTTGAATCTGGCAGACTGTTCATCAGAATAGCAAGTTTGATGTGCTTTTGCTCTTAAGTTGCCTAAACATTAGATTCAAACTTGACTCAATTAACGCACCACCTTAATTGTTTTTGAAGGTCCAAGAAGAATAGAGAAAATTATACTAAAGGTGGTAGGTACTAAATCAGGCTTGTTTTGTGCCAGTATCAATCATAAACTGAAATGGTGATTAATTCTTAGCATGGATGACTATTTTAGTATCTGCAAAATTTCTAAACAGGTAGAGTACCAATTGAGGATCACCGCTTTTCAATGGATTTGTGTAGATTCCTTTAACTGCTAACTGTGTCATCGGTGTTTTGTAGGCTAACAAATGCAATGTGAAGAAGTGCCTCTTGTTCATAGCCTCTTGGTTGCAGTGAATGTAGTGTCAAAGATGTCGGTAATGGAGCATCGACATGTCAGCATGTTACCATGTTGACTCCAATGACAGACTCTTGCATGAAGAACATCTCGGCTAGATTGCTGAACAGGTTGAGCTGAAAGCTGCTTGGGTAGGTGCTGTAATCTTTACATTGTGGTTGTTTTTGCATACTTCAAGCCCTGTAGTACATGGTTTTTTATTCCCAGCAAGTGCCTAGAAAGGGCAGCAGTTGCTTTAAGAATTCTGTAGGCATCTCGTCGTTAGTTGCTGCTTTCCAAATGCATTCTGTTTAATGATATTTTAACATCTCCAAGAGTTGGTGCTTGGTCTAACTTCATGAACTGCAGAATGATGCTTCACTAAGCTATAACTATTGTCAAACTGATTTTTTTTCCTTTTGAAATGGAGTTAGGAGTAGCAGGTATTGCTTGGCAGGATTCGTTGTCTTGTTTCATCTTTCAAGTAAGGTGTCAGAATTAAGGGGATTAATTGGTCATGTCTGAAAGCTTAAATCGCATTAGTGAATCTTTAGGGGTGTAACTTGTGCATAGACCATAAAAGAACATGATAATTTAGGCAGCTCTCTATATTAATTAAATATTTCTGTATATGACGAGGATGATCCTAAATCAATGTCTGGAGGGCCGTTTCAATGTGACCTTCTCGTGGCTGCTGCCAGCAAAATGGCTGTTCAAAGCATGAGTTTGCAAAGACCAGCTGTCCACTCTTGTTGACATTGTTTATACTTCCTCATCCAATGATGTGCCCTGAGTGTTTGTAGGCATTAAAATGGCAAGGGCAGATTTTTGCCTGTTGATTTGTTGTGGGAATAGATCTTTTATTGTTGCTGCCTGAAAAAGACCTGTGTTGGTTTACAGATTTTTAGGGAGATCAGAGATAGTACCTGAATTTATGCTAATATCTGTTCACAACCTCCAGTGATTGATACTGGAGTGTTGTACAGTATGTATGCAGAGAGCAGACTTCCTGAATGTAAATCTGGCTTTGTTGGTTCATTGTCAGGTTTCTCCATAACAGAAATGCTAGTGCATTTCAGTTAGTGATCCAGTTTTTGAAAGCCTAATCTCACCAGCTTTTTTGAGATACAGCACAGTAACAGGCCCTTCTGCCCCACAAGCTCTTGCTGCCCAAATGCATCCACATGACTAATTAACCTACAAACTCCATGCATTTGGAAAGTGGGAGGAAACTGAAGTACCCAGAGGAAATTCATGCAAGACATGGGGAGAACGTCATACTTCTGACAGACAGCGACAAGATATGAACCCGGGTTGCTGGGAGCTGTAATAATATTGCCCTCACCGCTACACAAACTATGCTGTCTTGGTAGACATCAACCAAGTGTTCTAACATGCAGTGGTTAGAAGTTGTTCACTCCCTTTTTCCAGGGCTTTCTCTGCATTGTTTACTCCCTTTTTCCAGGGCTTTCTCTGCATTGTGGCAAGCATACAGTCACTAAACGAGGTTACTTAGGCATTCAGTGGATAAAGCTTCACTCTGCCATGGCTCATTATTTGACCTAATGACTCGGATACTGTAATCCCCTTCCCCCTTTTGTTCAGACATCTCTCATGCTCCCCCACACCTTGATGAAGGGGCAAGCCCGAAACGTTGGTGATGTATCTTCACCGTTGCTACATAAAGGCACTGTTTGACCTGCTGAGTATCTCCAGCATTTGTGTTTTTTTTTCCTTCCCTTAACCATGGAGTCAACAGAATCCTGTGTTTCACTTCAGATACTGTAATCCCTTTCTCCTAATTTTCATCTATACTGTTGTCAATATTTTTGAATTTTAGCTAATTCAAATTACAAGTCAACTTTTTAAATCATTCATACCATGCTCGCATGGTAGGACGAGATAGTGTTTTCCAGGACCACGGAGTATATTTACATATAAATTAGTTGGGAAAGAAGTTAATACATTCAAATATTAAGGTTTTAAGACATATACACTGAAAGTCCACAGCACACTATCCACATTTGTAGTAAGAGTTCAGGAGCCTGATGGCTTGGGGAAAAAAGCTGTTTCCCACTCTGGATGTAAGATCCTGAGTACGACAGTACCCCCTGCCAGATGGCAGAAGGGAGAACAGTTTACATGTGGGAGGTGTGGAGTCTTGCACAATGTTTATTGCTTTCCACCTGCATCAAATGTAGCAGATGTCCTTCATGCTAGGAAGAGGTACCCCAATGGTCTTTTCCCTAACTTCACTATCCTCTGCAGGGTCTTGCAGTCTGAGGTGGTACAGCTTCCTTTTGAATTTCACGATGGGGTGTGCTCCAAGCCACTTAATATTATATTTTAAATAAATCTTTTAACTTTGCCCTTATTGTAATATGAATTAATCAACCAGTTGAGATCTTGTTTTTTTTAGGAGGAAACTGGAACATCCAGAGGAAACCCATGCAGACACAGGGAGAACATGCAAACTCCTTACAGGCAGCATGGTATTTGAACCTCGTTCCCAGTCGCTGGTGCTGTAATAGCATTTTGCTAACCGTGCTGGCCAATTTTGGCAATAATTTATTATGTTTATTGAGAACGGGGGGAGACCAGAGTTCTACCACCTTCGTGAAAGATATAAAATAGAATCAAGAATTATCCATTCATTCCCTAGCATATGCTTCACCTTTAATAAAACCATGGTAGATCTTTTAGCTAAGATCTATTTTCTTGACCATATTTATTTATCTCTTTACCATACAAAGATCTATCCATCTTTGCCTGGTCAGTCATTGATCATCCACATCTCCCTTGGGTGGTGAATAGCAAAAATTCATTAGCCTCTGTGGAAATATTTTTCTCATTCCAATCTGAAATGCTGATCCCAATTTTGAGACATTAATTCCTGGTGGTGTGCACTGAACTAGGAGGATCATCATCCAGGCATCCATCCTTTCAAACCCCATAAGAATTTGTTTAAATGCAACTGCCTCTCAATTTCCTAAATTCGAGAATATAGGCCAGTTCCACTTCATCAACCCACGCCTCCTCACTGCTCCTGCCATTCCCCCACCCATCCAATCCATGCAGTTGGTGAATTTTCATTGCACCCCATCTGATGGAAGAGGTTTGAAATTTACCCATGGCTTAATACCTGTATCTCAAGAAATGTCAATGCAGATTTCTTTAGTGTAGCAGTAGCAAATGCTGAGACATCAACTGTTTGCTGGATGGGAATTGTGTATTTTGAAACCAGATTACAGTATGAAATGATTTAAAAACCACTTGATACTTGTAATGATGTTAAAGGCATAAACTCACAAAGACTGTTCATTTTTGTTGAAATTAATTGAATTGAGAAAACTTTTGTTTTGCACACTATCTAAGCAAGCCAACCTAAACTTAAGTACAGTTGGTAGTGCAATAATAAAACAGAGTGCAAGATGCAGTGTTAAACAAGTCAGAGTGAAGATGAAGTGTTATAAAGACACGGAATAAATAAAAGTGCAGTAAAATCAGTGCAAGATCATAATCTTTTTACCAGTGAAAAGTTCATTTAAGAGTCTGATTAAAAACGGGAATGAAACTCTGAATTTGAAGGTCTGTGTTTTCAAGCTTGGGTACTGAAGAATCCGTGATCAGAATGGGAGAGATCTTTTAATAGGTTGCCAGTTTATCTGAGACTGAGTTGATGGAGGGGAGGTTGGTGAATTGAGAAGCATTCACAACTCTCTTCAGTGGCTTGGAGCAGTCGGCAGCTATATATTCCAAAAGAATTAGCTGGAATTTTAAAATATTAAAAATAGTACAGATTAAAAAAAGTTATAAAATTTATGGACTACAGCGAGCTGAGGCGGAGGAGGTATCACAGGGAAGATTGGGTAAAATCTTTGCATAGAAACAAAGAATAGGTAGTGGAGATGGTGACTTTGGGCAGTGGAATGCTCCAATTGCAGGATGTGGGAAATCTGGGAGAGTAGAATTGTCCCTGATGACCACACCTGCAAGAGGTGTGCACAGCTGCAGGTCCTAACAGCGTGTTAGGGAACTGGATGAACTCCAGATCATTCAGGAGCCAGAGGGCTGATGGACAGGCTACAGGAAGGGGGATGAAACACAAAAGTCTGCAGACACTGTGATTGTAGTTAAAACATACATACACACATATATATATATATATATATATATATATATGTGTGTGTGTGTGTGTGTGTGTGTGTGTGTATATCTATATAGATATATATATATATCTATATCTAGATATATATCTATATATATATGTATAGGTGACATTTTGGGCCTGAGTCCTTCTTAACCTTAATGGATACCTGGTGTGCATAGAATTGGCAGTTGAATGCATGGATCCAGGCTTCGGGTAAGAAGGGCTCAAGACTGAAACATTAGCAATGTATCTTTGCTTTTTTTGGATGCTGATAAGACCAACTAAGTTCCTTCAGCATTTCTGTGTTTTTATTAGAACCTATAGGGAGACATTCACACCCAAAAGGCAAGAGGGCAGGTCATTTGGGTGACTTTTAGGAGGGGAGGGATTTAGGCAATTAGTGCAGTGCAACCCTGTTGCCATTACCAGGGACAATTCATAGTGGTCAGGTCTCTGGCACAGAGTCTGACCCCTTGGTTAAGAAGTGAAGAGGGGAGGAGAGGAGAGCTGTAGAGACTCAGGATTTGATAGGAAAATCTGTGAACAAGATCAAGACTCCTGGATGGTACGTTGCCTCTGAGATGCTGGGGTCAGGAATGTCTCAGATGGAGTCCTTATCAGTCTGAAGTGGGAGGGTGAGTAGCCAGATTTTGTGGTAGGGATGAGGTCCTGAAGATAGAATACAGAGAGATAGGAAGGAAAGTAAAAAGAGTGGTAATCTCAGGATTGCTGTGTGTGGCACATGCCAATGAGGGTAAGGATGGGAAGTTGTGGCAGATGAATGTACGGCTGAAGGGTTGGTGCAGCGTTACAGATTGGTTGATCATTGACATCTCTAATAGGGAAGGTGTGACCTTTACACAAAGGACGGGCTGCACCTGAACCAGAGTAGGACCAATATGCTGGCGGTCAGGTCTGCTAGAGCTGTGGGGGAGAGTTTAAACTAGTTTGGCAGGGGAGTGGAATCAGAATGTGATGGCAAAGAATAGAGCAGAAGGTGGAAAGGATGTGTTGTGGATTTGTGAGGAAGTACAGGCTGGGGAGGAAGTATTAATGTAGTCAGATGGAGGGTTTGAAATGTGTTTCAATGCAAGGAATATTAAGAATAAAGAGATGAACAGAGCATGGATCAGTACTTGGAATTATGATATGGTGCCAGTTAGAGACTTGGCTGATACAAGGACAGAATTGGCTGAAGAAGTTACCAAGGTTTAAAAGGGATAGGATGGGAGTAAAAGTCAGGGATAGCATCATAACTGCAGAAAGGGGGAATGTTGTCGAGTCAGTGTCTACTGAGTCAATGTGGGCGGAAGTTAGAAATCAGAAGGGAGTAATTGCTATATTGGAAGTGGACTTTAGGCCCCCAAATAGCCCTCAGGCCACTGAGGAACAGATAAATAGACCAATTTTGGAATTGTGCAGAAATAACATTGACTGGCATCTCTTTACTGCAAGAGGGATAGATGGGGCAGAATTTGTCAGGTATGTCAGGATCCAAGTCTGATTCCTGACACAGTATGTGGGCCAGCTGACGAGAGGAGAGGCTATAGTGGATCGAATACTGGGTAATGAACCTGGGCAGGTGACAGGCCTCTCCGTGGAGAAGCATTTCAGTGATAGTGACCGTAACTCCCTGAGCGTTAGTATAGCTACAGCCAAGGAAAAAACAGACAAAATGGTAAAGTGTTTAAATGAAGAAGGGATAATTACAATGGGATAAGGCAGGAACTGATGAGAGGAAATTGAGAATAGATGTTCTCGGGATAAAGCACAGAAGTAATGTGGAGGATGTTTAGGGATTACTGTTCACGGGGTTCTGGATGGGTTTATCCCACTGAGACAGGGAAATGATTGTAGAAGAGGAACTATTGTGAGGCAGCTAGTTAAGAGGAAGAGGAAAGCATGCATTAGATTAAGGAAACAAAAAAACAGAAGGGCTAATGAGAATTGGTAGCCAGGAAGGAACAAGAAAGGACTTAGGAGAGCAAGAAGGGGGCATGAGAAGGCATTGACAAATCTGGTTATGGAAAATCCAAACGCGTTCTATTCATACATGAAGAATAGAGGGATGATGAGAATGAAGGTAGGGCCATTTTAGGGTAAAGGAGGCAACAGGTACCTGGAGGCGGAGGAAGTGTGTGACCTATGCGACTTGGGTCGCACATACGACTGAATTAAAAAAAAAACAGGTATAGAAAAAGTATAAAATTTCTGCTGTTTATGTTTGCTGTATTTTACAAACCTTATTGGAGTTGCAGGGTATGTAAGAGCTAAAATGTGTGTACTTACTTTTAGTCGACGTTCCATGGGCCAAAGGCCATCTTGAATTCTGTGCGCATCCACAAGTCTTTGGTTGGTGCATGAGCGGTAGGTTAGTATATTGGAGTTCAGTTGGTGCATGTACGAGGGTTAAGGGAGTGAATTCAATATTGTCTTGATGCTTAACTCTCTCTTACATGCTCTGTATCCCTGTTATTGTTTCTTAGATATTACATTTGATTAAAAAGTTTGCTTTAAGACTTCAGAACTCCATGTGTACAGGCAAAATTCTGACATATCCATTTCGAGACAAGACCGATCTTTCGATCCCAATTACGGTAGTAAGTCGGGGAGTACCTGTACTTCAGTATTCACCAGAGAAAAGGACCTTGGTCAAGGTGTGGCAGAATAAAATAAACTTCTGTAATGGACAATGTTGAGATTAAGAAGGAGGAAGTGCTGTATCTTCTTAAAAATATTAGGACTGATAACTTCTCTGGACTGGACGAGATGTACCCTAGGTTGCTATGGGAAGTGAGGGAAGAGATTGCTGGGGCATTGACAATGATCTTTATGTCCTCCTGGGCCACACAATGTGCTGGAGGATGGGAGAATGGAAAATGTGTTCGCCTTGTATAAAGAAGGTAATAGGGAGAATCCTAGGAATTCTAGATCAGTGAATCTTGCATCAGTGGCAGACAGACAATTGGAGATGATTCTAAAGGGCAAGATTTATAAGCATTTAGAGAAGCACAGTCTTCTTGGGGATAGTTAGAATGACCACCCCTTTTCTTTTGTTTGCACTGCAGTGTCTGTAATCAGAAGTACACAATAAGTCCCATATCAGTTTTAGCTTATGGTCTTGCCACGCTTTTACATATACCCAATCACCAGGTTTAATAGAATGAATAGGATAGTCCAGGGCTGGGTTTTGAACTAATAAACCCTTCTGTCTTAAGTCATATAGAGAAGTAGAAAGTCCCTGTAAATATTTAGATATGTACTGGTCATTAGCCTCAGGGGTAGGGGTATCAGTGAGGAATCCCATGTAAGGAAGACCAAACATCATTTCATATGGTGAGGTAGGGCAGTAGACATGTGTATGGATTTTGATAAGGCATTTGACAAAGTTCCCCAGGGGAGACTCATTCAGAAATTCATGAGGCATGGGATCCATGGAACCTTGGCTGTGCAGATTCAGAATAGGCTTGCCTGTAGAGAACATTAATGGATGGAAAGTATTCTGCTTGGAGGTTAGTGACTATAGAGTTCAGCAAGGATCTGTTCTGGGACTTTGCTCTTTGTGATTTTTTAAAATATATATGTGAACTGGAAAAAGTAATTGAGGGATGGGTCAGTAAGTTTGGGGAGGATACAAAAGTTGGAGGTACCGTGGATCGTGAAGAAGATTGTTGTAGGTTACAACAAGTTGTAGGCAGGATGCTGAATTGGGTGGAAAAGTTGCAGATGAGAGTTCAATCCAGATGTGTGAGGTGATGCATTTTGGAGGGTCAAACTTAAAGATAGAGAACACTGTTAATGGTAGGATATTTAACAGTGTGGTCCAAATCGATAGATGTCACGTTTGCCATGCAGGTTGTTAGGATCATTAAGAACCCTATTGTATTCTGGGCTTTATTAGTTGGGGGTTTGAGTTCAGGAGCCATGTGGTAATGCTGAAGCTTTAAATCAGTGGTGACACCGCACTTAGAATATTGTGTTCAGTTCTGGTCACCTCATTACTGGAAGGATGTGGAAACTATGGAGAGAGGCAGAAGAGAATTACCAGGATGTACACTTGATTGGAAAATGTCTTATGAGCCAAGGTTAGCAGAGCTAGGGCATTTTTTCTTTGGCAAAGCATAGATAAGGTAGACAGCCAGCACCTTTTTTCCTGGGTGGGAGTAGCAAACACCAGAGGACATCTTACAAAGTGAGGAGAGGAATGTTTAAGGGAGTCATCAGGGGTGTGTTTTTTTTAGTTGTAGTTACCTGGAATGGATTGCTGGGGCGTTGATGGAAGCTGGAACAATGCGGGGATTTGAGAATCTTGGTAAGGCACATGGATGAATAAAAAATAGAGGGTTATGAGGTAGGTATAAGTTGGCACAACATTGTGTACTGAAGGGTCTGTACTCCCCTGTATGTTCTGAAATGGTTCCACAGTGCTTGGGATCTGAGCATAATATATTTGTGACTTCTGCCCCATTGTATATTTACAGCAAAAAGATGACTTATAATAAGGCTAAGGATCTCTGAGGTAATTGACATATCCACCAAAAGTTAATTTGAAATATTAATCTTTCAAACAGAACCCCACTTCTCGCATGAAGCAAATGTACAGCCAAGTTATTCACCCTTCCATTTCAGATCTTGACTAGGGACGGAAAGCAACCAACAAATGGACTCTTCCTTAATTTGTGGGAATATTCATTTATGCATGGAAACAAACTTTTTAAAGATTTCAAGCTTCCTGACCTCTAGTGGATGATATTGTTGCTTTTTAAAAAAATAATGATGAAAACTACTTTCAACACTTGGTTGGAGGCAAACTGCTCAAATATAACTGATCAAAAATAAAATAATCTCTTTCTAAACCAGGATTATTGCAATATATTTTAAACTCTTGGCAAAATAGTTGGTCTATTTTATGAATTAAAAAAAAATAGTTTTCTTGTATTTTAATTTTAAAGATCTTTTGTTGAAGTCATGCTCCCTGGTGGTAGCTGTCTGTGGATTGGATTTCTATTTAATAAATAACTCGTATTCAGTTGCACAATATCAGCTTGTGAATATAACCAATTAAATATTCAATCGGGCTATCTTTGCATCTTGGCGCCTCACAGTTCGGCGGGCAGCAACCTCCTTTGAAGAAGACCGCAAAGCCCACCTCACTGACAAAAGACAAAGGAGGAAAATCCCAACACCCAACCCCAACCAACCAATTTTCCGCTGCAACCGTGTCTGCCTGTCCCGCATCGGACTTGTCAGCCACAATCGAGCCTACAGCTGACGTGGACTTTTACCCCCTCCATAAATCTTCGTCCGCGAAGCCAAGCCAAAGAAAAAGAAGAAAGAGATCTGATTTGGAGTGTTGTTTGTTGACAATTGGAGCTTAGAGTTTGGCTACATTGACCAACATCTTAATGAATTGCTGTATTTGGTTTGATCTGTGTATGATGGTAAATATTTGTGTACTTGTATTTGCATAAAACCCAAGGACTATTTGCGTTTTACTGGTATCAGTAACTGTAGGCTTTCTGTAGACCTTTGTGTTTTACACCAGTAACTGAAGCCGTTACATTTTATGATCTTTATAATATAGTGCACCCATAATCAAACATTAATTTAACTTGCAAGTTTTGAGGACAAATGTTGTATGTTGCATGAATGCCTAAGATGGCAGAAGTCTGTGACCAAAATTTTGATGAATGCAGTGAAAGTAAGTCATTTCTGACTTGTGTAATGTTTTTTTAAAAAAGCAGAAAGTGGATATTTAAATTTTCACCTAAAGTTAGCTTATATTGGCAATATGCTTTGGTGTGGAATTTTAATTTTATTTTGTGCCCTTGAATTGAGCAGAGGATTCATAATTTTAATATAAAATGTCAGTTTAAAAATGAATTATACAGCAAATTGCTGGACAAAATGATCTGATGAATTGCATTGTACATGAAAGATTGGTTCTTGAAATTGAACTTTTCATAGCAAGTTAGTTCTGATTAAAGGTATTTTTCTGCCTTGTTTGAGGAAAATTCCTGCTGGAGGGTAGAACAGTATTTATCCCTCAAGTAGCATAATTGAAAAATGATGAATGATAATTGCCAAATTGCTGATCATGGGATTCATGACATTGCTGTCTATCACGGATGCACAATTGGTGGCCATGTAATCTGGCTTGTCAAATGTATTTCTCCTTGAGCTTCTGCTTATGTTTTGAGGTCCTTGGGGAGATGTTGAACTCTTCCACAAAGTAGGGTTAAATACTATTCCAGAGACATACAGGAGACTGCATATGTTGGAATCTGGAACACTATTCCACTGGGATAAGTCGTTTTGTTGTACGCAAGAATGCAGTTGCCTGACTTCAGTTTTACCAGGGATTCTTGATGTTGTAATTGGTCAAGTACTCCTTTGATGTCAAGAACAGTTGTCCTCTGTTCACTTCTGGAATTCTGGTCCAAGTTTGGATTGAAGTTGTGATAAGGTCTGGAGTTAGGTGATCCTGACAAAGCCCAAAATGAACATTGATGAGCAGATTACACTGGACAACAATTTTTTTTCTGAAGGATTTCTTCCTGGGGGAAATAATTGGGGATTGTGATAGACAACTTCAAGCTGAACACAAAGATAATTTCAGATTTCCTGTACCACATATGAAGTTGGAGAAGTATTCAATTAACTTCTATTGAATTTAGCATCATGTTTAATCACACAATGATGCTAACACATTGTGTCAGTTCAAATGACCCAAAAATGTTTTGCCACTGATTTTTATTTGTACTCAGCATCTGATGCCTCTAGTGTCAGTGTCCATCAATAGTCGGCCAGAATTGATGGATTTCAGTTGCCCTGATACAGGTGCCTAAACTTTTATCCGGAATTCCAAAAACCGGCAACCTCCAAAAACTGGCATTTTTTTCGGTAGATGACATCTGCTCATCAAAGATGGAGTTTGGCACCAAACATGACCCTTGCTCCACTCCTGTGTAGCCTGTCATATTCTGCTACTTTATAAGTGCCTCTGAATCGCCATATACTGTCGCCCCTCCAGTGTCGTGGCACTTTCATTTGACCCAGCGGAGGCTCAGTGGCCATTGTCGTTACCCATATTCTCCCACACAGCTGAATCTGCTGTGTCAGCACAGGGGAACTGAGAAGGGGTCCGTTCCCCTGGCACTGATACAGTGGCAGTAGGGGATGGCAGCACAACTGAATGGGCGGGGGGGGGGGGGTGGTAGAGACAGCAGCACGACTCGGCGAGTGAGGTAAGGGAGAGAGATGGCAATGCAACTGGAGGGGAGGGTAGAGATGGCAGCCGACTTGGGAAGGGGGTGGAGATGGCATTGCGACTTGGACATGCTTAAAGGGACCAAAATCAAAATGATTCCAAAGTCCAGAAGAATTTGAACAACAGCAGGAGTTCGGTCTCAATGATGCCGGATTAAAGGTTAGGCACCTGTACTGCTTTTCCATGGCAGCAATGACCTGGTGAAACCTTTCACCATGTTTGTCACTGACTGCACTAAGATCAGCAGGGAGGATGTCCAAGTGAGAATACAGAAAATTAATTTTCAATGATATGTTGCACTTCATGGTTTTGTCTGCTTGAAGTAGACGTAAAATATAACAGGAATTTACAAAAATTCATCTGAAATCCTCATTCGTCCAAAATTTTTCCAGAGCCGAACTGACCTCACAGGTTGAAAAAAAAATTCACCCGACGTGAAATCAGAACAAGGATTGTCCTTGTTTCAGGTAACTCCCTCCCCTCTCTCTTTCCATTTCTTCTTTACTTTCCCCTACTGACTTTTCTCTCCAACTCTCCCTCTCAAAGTATATGCCATTGTCTCCCAGCTTCAGCAAGGAGAGCAGGCTCCCAGGCAGGAGTGGGACCTTGGACTCAATGCCATTCCCACCCCTCCCCTTCCCTCCCTCTCTCCTTGCTGATGCTGACTCCAGACCCTCCCTTCCACCAACTATTGCTCATGCACAATGAATTCCCTGCTGTTCGTGTGCAGTAGGCCTAGCAGGGGAGGATTCAAGGTCCGGAGACAGGAACCCACTGACTCACCAGTGAGTGTTCCACTGGCCCGGGGAGCCCCCCCCCAGAGATAATTGGCAGTGATGTGTATGTGTCAGGCATCGGCTACATTTGGGAGATTTCGGTGATCAGGGCAGCCAGTATTTTTTTGGTGTTAATTAAACATTGATAGATGTTGTCACTGGGCTGTTTTTTTAAAAAAAAATGACCAGTTCTTCAGAAAAACTATTTGTCTGATATAGGCCCAGTCCCGACCATTTCAGATTATCAGAGTTGTACTTTATCTTAAAAAAAAGGTTCATGATTGGAAAATTTTCACAGTGTTCAGGAAGCAAAATCTTTGCTGTCTAGTTTATTGGTAAGTAAGTGCCATTTAATAGGTTTCATGATCATAATGTGTCCTATTCCCTTTGCTGCTCAAAAAAAAAGGATTGTATAGTTTTCAGCCAGGTTGGATTTGTCCTACCTTTTTGTGAGCAAGGTGTTTCAGGCTAATTTCCTATTATTGTTGGGTAGGTATTAGCATTGTGCTGGAGCAGCTTAACTGGAGGCTTGGTTAATTCTGAAGCACAGGGCTTCAATAGATCACCTCTGATATTTCTTTTGGATGTCATCCTGGTTTTGTGCAGTCCATTTCAGTCAATTGTTTCTTGATATTCCATGGAATGAAGTGATTGCTGAAGACCTGTCGTAATGTTAATCTCAAAGAAGCTGAGATAGATAATCCATTCAGCACTTCTGGTTAAACAAGGCTTTGAGTGCTCAATCTTGCCTTTAACATGTTTAAACTGAAAGAATAAGGGTGGGAAGAAATGTAAACGCAATCTGAAACTTGGTTTGTAAATTAATGAGAATATTATCCATTTTGAAGGAGCGAAGCAGTTTCATCAGTATTTATCTCCTTTTTGTGTACTTGCATCTTTATGCTTCTAGTCCGATCTGAATCTGTACACACAAAATTATTCTAAATTTGGTTTGTTCATGACTGTATGCTCTTACTGTTTGGACTGAGATGCCAAGAAAATAAATATCTGGATCCTGGCTCCAACCTATTACACCCAACTTTTTTATATTCTTATTTTCTGAGAGCTGGGTGAAATAATTTCCCCCTACTTGGGGGTCCCAGTATCCACTAGACTGTGTTTACTTGGGCTACAGAATAGCACAGGAATACTCATGCCGGCACAATATGAGGAAAATGAGTTTGGATACATTAGAGAGAACTAAATTTCAATGTGTGTGAATCAAACGGAAATGAAATTGCAAATGGATTGATGTTGAAGATGATACATATTAATATTCCAGGACATCATGATCAAGCATGTGAAGGATCTGTCGTATAAATAGTTTAGACTGGCTTTTTATATAATGGACATGGAAAGTAATAGAATTCCATACTGCCATTCTGTGTGAGGGTGGGAATGGCAGGTACCATGTCATGATTCATGACGGTCAGAATGGTGAATTTTTATAGTTCATTGGAGGTGCAGAGTACATGGAAGATCATGATCGCAAGCTTGCCATTCATTAAAAGGAAAATTATGTGTACGTAATCAATAACCTTTGAAGAATCTGGATAATGGTGAGTTGGCTACGTGGGTGACATTGGATTTCAAAGCTGTAAAAAGTCATAAACAATTTCCATGTTTTGCCTTTTTTTTCCCCTGCCTGGTCTCCTGGGGCTGAGTTTCTATTGCAGTGATTTAATTCAGAGTGACTATGAACGACCTTGTAAACTTGCCTGTAGATATTATAGCAGTCGTGCTGTACAAGATAAATGAACTGTCTTTACTTTGTATTTTGAGTGTGGCAGAAAATAAAAAATTGCAGATGGAAGGCCTTTTAACTCTTCAAGACCAAAGTGCCTTTTTAAATTCTTGATCTCGATTGTCAGAGAGAGAAGATCATTCAACTCATCAAGGCTAAATACTCTTAATATTGTTTTCAAACAATGATGGACTGCATTTTGAGTAATTTAATTATTTTTCATGAGTCAGAGGAATATTGTGTGTCATTGATATCCAGTTCTTCAGTTCAAGTCAGGTAATGACCAATCACTTGGGCAGATTTAGAAATGGTTGCATTGCTAACTTTTTTTTGTCTGCTAATTGAAGGTCACGTGCCTGAAAATCTACATTCATCTCTCTAACATTTGGGAGAGATAAAGCAAGAGGCACTTGAATAGGCAAGGTGTAGAAGGAAAAAGTCAGAAATGCTGGAGGAACTCAGCAGGCCTCACAGCCTGCATAGGAGGTAGATATATAACGGATGTTTTGGGCCTGAGCCCTTCTTCAAGGTATGAATAACAAGCCGACAGACATTTGAATTAAAAGAGTGTGGAGAAAGGAAGAAAAAAATCTGCAAATACCCCATTTATTTTAACTGTATCTGCCATTAGTCAGCCGCTCTCCTACCTACATAATCTCCAACTTTATTGGATACAGTAGCTTTTTATGTAGCACCCTATTGAATGCCTTCTGGAAATCCAAAACTGGTTCTCCTTCACTGACATGAAAATCCACAAAATCTGTCAAGCATTGATATCCCTTCACCGAAAGCAATGTCTTGTTATCTTACGATTTTCTGAATCTCCTGCTCAAAAATTGATTTCAACTTTTTCCAAGTGTAGATGTTTACCAAAGTGGCTTATTTAAATTTTAAAAAAATGTAGCATACAACATGCTGACAGGCCCTTTCAGCCCACAAGCCCGTGCTACCCAATTACAATTGACCTGCAATCCCCAGGATATTTTGAACAGTGGGAGGAAGCCCTTGCAGACATGGGGAGTTTAAAAACTGCTTACAGACGGCGTGGGATTCAAACTCCAGTCGCTGGTGCTGTGTTGCCTCTAACTTTCCTGCTTTCTCAGTATCTTCTTTCTTGGGTTGTGATGTTATATCGACAAGTTTTCAGTCTTCAGGGACCTTTGCAGAATCCAGGAAATGGTAGATTGCAACCAGAATTTCCCTTCATTCACTTCTTAGTAGACCTGTGATGTGAAGCATCTAAACCTACAGTATGCCATTTTTCTTTTTTTGCATATTTTATTTATAATTTTTCAAACTTGAAACAGTGTCAACAATCCACAATAATAAAAACACTACATTTTCCAATTATATACAAGCTTCACCATCGAGTCCAATTCTCCCTCCTCATACCCCTCCCTTATCCCAATTAATATACCCAGAGACAAAATTAAATAGACAATTACCCTGAAAAGAAAGTCCACAACAATAAATTAGTTCTTGTCCTCTGTTCCTGTAGCATTTCAGAGTCCCTTTACCATCCAGACATATTAAGGACATAAGGATCAAAAAATAAAACAAAACAATGACATATGAGATAAATTCTTATGCTGGCCTCCAAGTCTTTAAATTTTTGTGACTCAACCTAATTAAGATGAATGGATTACCCTCTCCTCACCTCCCCCCCCCCATGAGGGGGTAGACGGGAATGGACAGAGTGACAAAGCACAAGGAACTGCACTATATCTTTGCCAATGTATAACACAGGTGCAGTTTCCAAATTTTAAGGAAGGTGTTGTATTTCCTCAAGTTGGAGGTCATTTTCTCCAGGGGGTGCACAGCTCTCCATTTCTACATTCCACCACGCAATGTCTAAATGAGAGTCCACCTTCCTAGTAACCGTTTTGCGCTTCCTGGTCACTGCCAAAGCAATCAACACAAATTGGATTTGAAATTTGGACAGCTTCATCGTAAGTCCTATATCCATGATGTTTCCCAATAGGAACAACACTGGGTCCTGTAGAAATTTTTTACCTATGATTTTTTTTCTAGGTCTTGGCTGAGCTCTACTTAAAAGGGCCTCACCTTGGAGCATGACCAGGTTGAATGCACAAAGGTTCCCTTCTCTATGCTGCACCTAAGACATTGATCTGAAATTTCTGACAGGCTTGTTCAATTTTTGGCTCTGTGGTGTAAAAATTTATACTACACAAGTCTGACCAGCACCTTTCATCAATCATTACACCTAAGTCTGACTCCCACCTTTGCCTAGATTTATGAAGACCCAGCTTTGAGGTTTCCACTTGGAGTAAGAAATACATTTTCGCAATAAACTTAGGCATATTTCCCTTTTGAATTGGCCTCCGTGCCACTGCACTCTGGTAGGAGCATAGCTGGACCTAATTTGTCCCTTAAAAAAAGTCCTTAACTGAAAATGGAAAAAGAATGTCCTGTTTGACAAATCATATTTATCTTTAAGCTGTTCAAATGACATAAAATGGCCCCGCTTATACACCTGATCCCTTTCTGGCACCAAGTGTCCAGGATCTTGTTTTCTATTGTCCATGGTATTAAGCCATTCTGAGTTGGGTGTTTTTGAAAACAACCCCACTTTAAGTCCAATGCATCGATTAATCTTGTTCCATATATAAAGAATATGTTTAATAAATAAAGTCTTTTGCTATCTTCTCACCTATTGTGTGCAGACCAATTTGTGTCCACGATGGTATACCTCCTCCCTCAAAGAACAAGGCGTTTAGACTGCGCTGCACATTAGTATTTTTTAAAAATCTGGTAATTTCAGTCTGTCCAGACTGTAATCCCAGGATAATTTCTGCATGGAGATCCTGGCCACTCTCCTGTTCCAAATGAACCTACTTACCTGTGAATTAATATTCTGGAAGAATCTCTGGGACAATACGATGGGCATAGTCTGGAAGAGGTACTAAAGCCTTGGCATCACAATCATCTTGATACAATTGACCCTGCCCAATGTGATGGCAAGGTCATCCATCAATCTTTTTGAGCAAAGGGGCATCATTTATTTTATATAAATTTTGTAGATTATTATCTACCCTGACTCCCAGGTACTTGATCCCCTTTTTGGCCACTTTCTTTAAATTGATTGTTTTCTTTAAATTAACTATGTCCCCTTTTGTAAGTGGCATAATTTTGCTCTTGACCCAATTAATCTTGTACCTGGAGATTTCCCCATATTCCTCCAGAGTAAAGCTTGGTCAATGAACTTCCTGGGTCTGTCAGATATATCAGCATGCCATTTTTTTCTTGAGTGAGATAAAACATTCTCCGTGGTAATTTATTATTGGTAGGGTGTTGCTTATGTCTTCTACTATGAAGACTGATTTAAAATAATTATTGAGAATCTCTGCTATTTTTCCATTTAGAACATAGAATATTACAATGCAGAGCGGGGCCTTTGGCCCTCGATGAGCTGCCGAGTTATTTATTCCTACCAAAAAATACTAAAACCTTCCTATCTTGTATCCCTCTATTTTTATTTCATCCATGAGGCTGTCTAAGAGTCTCTTAGTACCTCGAATATTTCAGCCTCCACCACTATCCCTGGTAAGCCATTCTGGGCACCCACAATTCTCTGTTCAAAAAAACCTATTCCTTGTGTCTCCCCTAAACTTTCCTCCCTTCACTTTGTGGAGATGTTCTCTAGCGTTTGCTATTCCCATCCTGAGAAAAGGGCTGGCTGAACACCTTATCTGGCTGTACAACTTCCTATTATTGATCCCCCAGCCTTGTACACAAGAGCATCAATATTTATTTAAGCTGTTCTCTTCATTTTTAAATACATTGAAATCTTTTATTGTCTACTTTCATGATATTTACTCAAATCTTGGAAATATTTTCTTTATATTTTGGGAGAAATTTGGTTGGGGCAAAAAATAGTTGTTATGGGCAAAGGAGCATCCATGGGTTGAAGCCAGTGTTTCAAGTTGGGACAGAATGAAACCAGAAAGTCTGCAGATGC
This sequence comes from Narcine bancroftii, assembly GCF_036971445.1. Taxonomy (NCBI): domain Eukaryota; kingdom Metazoa; phylum Chordata; class Chondrichthyes; order Torpediniformes; family Narcinidae; genus Narcine; species Narcine bancroftii. The sequence goes on from NC_091481.1 coordinate 11,551,912, forward strand.
TGTGATTATAGTAAGTGCACAAATTTGCTGGAGAAACACAGATCAGGTCCCACAGTGTCTAATGAAGGCAAAGATCTTCCTCCATGAAATCCCTTAAACACTGTTCTCATGTGTTTAGCTTTGTGACGCATGAAGGCATCACCAATGTTATAAAACCTTGAAGAAGGGCTCAGATCAAAATATTGGCTAAATATCTTTGCCTCTGTGGATGCTGCAGACCTTCTGAGTTTCATGTATTTTAGTTTCCTGTTGGGACATTCTTCGTGAAGTTGTTATGGGTTGCATGAGGAAGAGGAGAAACACTTGTTAATAGAGGAAATCTCCACTCAGACATTTATGAAGTTTGAATATTCTGTGTCCCAAAGGGCAATGAATGACTAGCATTGAGTAGTTGAAAGTTAACAATGAGGTGCCAAAAGAGAGATGTGGAAACTTGAATCGGTGAGAGAAAGTGGATAAGGCGGTAAATCAATTAAACTGTATAGAGGTATTAAATAGCAGAACATACAAGTTATTTTGTTCTTATGTTATGAAATATTATTAAATGTAATACTCATTTGGAAGTTCTGAATGTTTTTCTACTTAATGCCATTTTGAAAGCTTTGTTAGTGTTTTGCTGTTTTTGTGTTTATAGCATGCTTTCTAGCAATATGAAATGCTTCATGTAATGAATTCCTATGTCAGACTAAGCAAATAATATTAGTAAATATGAATTGATATTTGACTCTAGATCCTTGCAGTAATCTATATTAAATATGTAATCTGTGAAGGAAAAGTCAATTGTTGAATAATGTTTTTGTCAAGTAATAACTTGTCCATTTTTCTCTCCGATCAAGTCTTTTAAACTTGTGTTTAAAAAAAAATGTAAGTTGTCAATTGAGCATGGTGGAGTTCATTGGTCTTTGCTGCCTTTGTCCTCCTCAATGGATGTGATTCTAGGTTCTAACGATGCTGTCATTTGTAATTTGTGCATGGTGCAAAATGTTATTCATTGAATTGTGAATCATTTCCACTAAGCTGCTTGGCTTATTTCGTTTGGTGTCGAGCCTTGTGTGGTACTGTATTGTAACTTCACTTATTCAGGCAAGAAGAGAATATTCCATTGCACATTTTATACCTTGTAGATCTGGAAAGGATTTAACTTGTCACTTTTCAAAGAATATGTGGCTCGAGTGTTTATGTGGTGATTTGAGTGTGAGCATTCAGCCAACCTTCCAAGGTGTTAGTGATAGAGGATTACAAAATAATTCACCAATTGAATTGCAGTGGTATGTTTTCAGACTTTCTTTGTGTTGTGTCAATATTAGTCATTATGTCATGAATTAAAGTTTTTGAGGTTTTGCAGCATCCGATTCTGCTTCATTCTGAGTTGTTGCAAATGGACTAAAATTTGACACAACAGAGGAAGGTGTTGTAACGTAAGATGGTTGTCCTTGAGACACTGCCCTGGGGAGTTTTTGCTGAAATAATTACTCTCCATTCACAATCATTTCTGTGGAAGATGAGACTATCCAAGGGGGAGATTTCCTCCTCATATTTTCTTCTGTTTTGCTTCTGTCCACCTTGATACAACATCCCATCGAGAGCTACTTTAATGCCAAGGGCAATCACAATTTCTCCTTACTGAAATGAGCACTTTTTCCAGGACTGGACCATTGTTGCAATAAAGTTTGGAACAGGATGGTCCCAATAAGGCCCAATCTGAATCGGAGTACTTGTAATCATTGTTTTGGTTCCTGCGTACAACTTAAAATCTGATGACATTTTCCGTTCTTTTATTGTTGATTGAGAGCAGACTGATGGAATAGTACAGTTTGTAGTTGGATTTGATTTGCATTATTTTGTGTTTACTGCCTCTGACCATTTTGTGTCCATTATTGGCCTATTTAAAGATGCAATAAAAATGGAGGTTATTTAACATGCTGTAATGCTTCAGTGTATTTGCTTCAACTGCTCTTGGATATCTATTTTATTATATTAGTGATTCAATTGAAATGCCTTGTTGCCTTGTGTGCAGTACATTATCCAGGTACTTGAAACTTGATAATTTTGCAGAGGTTTGTGTAATTAACAATGCCCAAATCTTTCATCACCATGTGTGGAAGCCATTGAACAACAAGACTCTGACAACTACTAGTTGTTCTCAATCACACAATATTTTACTTACACCTCTGTCACAGAACTGCTCTAAAGAATTGCACACAAATTGTTATACATCAGTAGGAACTGCATATGTTATCAAATTTGTTTAAAGTGATCTAACTTGAAGACACAAATAACCAATAATTGTGGCACATACTAATTGGTTATTCTTGATACTATGGTATTAATTGCAAGTTATTACAATGATCTTTTTCATATTCTATGTTCACAGCAGGTTTGTCTTTAACAATATTTGTGGGTAGCACCCTGTCTCTCTTATAACAATGTTTTAGCTATCACCAGTTTATCTGGGATTTCCAATGACACATTCTTCACAGAATGCTTCAGGTATTTTAACCCTTAATGTGCTGTAACTTCCACATGCACGAAGGGTCAGTGAGGATCTTCCGCTAGCTTGGTCAATAATTTACTTTTTACTCCATAGTTTAAGGCATTTTCCTTTAAAAGTTTTTATCCAATTTTACTTCTTTCTTTTCTCTCTTCCTTCCCCCATGAAATCCCTTAAACACTGTCCTCATGTGTTTTGCTTTGTGACGCATGAAGGTAACATTTAACATTATCTAGCGATATATCAAATTGCTGATCAGTGAACTCTGAAATGAAAGAGAATGTGGAAATACTCAACATCTTGGGCAACATTTGTAGAGGAAAAAAAAGTTGATTTATAAATGGATAATCTTCAGAATTGGCCAATTCTGATGCAAATAATAAAAGTGAGTTGACTAAAACTGAGAATTCACCATAGTCTTCAGGATTTAGAGAAATACATGTGCTAGAGAAACTCAGCAGTAAAGGTTTTGAGCCTGAGTCTTTCATCAGGAATAAGAACAAAAGTGATTTAAGTTTGCCATGGGACTCTTTGTGACTGTTGGAGAAGGCAAGTACAGAAAACTAAAAATGGGAATATAAAATGGAAAATTAGTGATAGGTAACTGGAAAGTCATGGTGGACTGAATAGAGGTGTTTTGCAAAGTTGACATCCCATCTATTCTTGGTTATGATATTGTGAAGACCAAGATGTAAAAGGGGGGAAAACAAGATGCTGAGTTTCTCCTGCATTTTTGTTGTCATCTAGGGTAGAATGAATTACTGTGAGAAATAATAGTTGATAGAAGTGGAAGAGCTAAATGTGAACTGCTGAGGGAGGATGTATCTGGTGATGGAACCTTGTTAAAAGTGGCTGAAATAAGGGCATGATCCAAGGAATATTTAGGTGCAATGGAAATCAAAGCCAAGGGGGTTGACTTTGGAAAAAGAACAGACATGATTGATAGCCCTTTCATCTTTGGTAGAGGTGAATTTATGGTTAAATGGAAAAAAAAGACATCTCTGGTATGTTTCATTAGAACAGTTAGGACAGAAGCAGCGAAACTAGGGGAATTGGTATTTTATAATAAATCGTTTTAGAAGACGTGTCGTCAAGGTGGAATCTGGGCTTTTAATTGATATCGGTCATAAACCTCTCCCCTGAGATTGAGTTAGAAAGATCAAATAAAGTACACAGACTTTGGCTGTGTGAAAATGAGAGCCTGAATGGAAAATCTGTTTTTTTTTCCTTTGTCACTATGAGTATAGTATCAAATGTTTCAGGGAAAAAAAAGTGGGAGGGTGGGAACAAAGAAGAACTGAGCGAAACACAAGGCTACAGATGCTGTAATTAAAGAAAAAACACACAGAAATGCTGGAGAAAATTGGCTGCTCTCACAGTGTCCATCAGAGGTAAAGATATATTACTGATATTTCAGGCCAGAGTCCACCTTCAAGGTTCAAAGAAAAACCGAAACCAGGATGTATTATGCAGAGGGACAGGCATAACTTGGGCTGATGCAGGTTCCCAGAGCAACAGTTTGGTTTGGTAAACGTGAGTGGAGGTTCAGCCCAAAGAATGATGATAGTAATGGAAGGGGGCCATTTGAGTCTCTTCAAAGAGTGAAGGATCTCTTGGCAGGTGGTTTTTACTGATCTAGAGGGATAAGATACCATGGTGAAGACAGGATAGTTAAGACCAGGTTAAATACAAGATTCAGTTCAGCCTTTTGAATAAGGATTCATACTGATGAAGTCGGTTTCAGATTGAAGGCTACTTTGCAGAGCTTCTGTTCAATCAACAGGGTGACACTTGAGTTTCTAGTTGGCTGTCACTTTATTTTTGTACACCATTGCCTCTTGCACTCTTCCAGTGAAGCCCATTAACATCCTACATTTTGTCTGGGCATATTACAACCCTCAGGATGTTGAATTTAACAACTTCCGAAAACTAAAATTCTCTCTTTCTTCTCTCATTTATCTTTCTCCATTTACCCTACTGAAGCAGATGATCTGTGATTGCAAACATTCAACACCCTTAAACACCAACGATATTTTTGTCTCAGTAATCTTGGGGTCCACTCTGTCATGGAGATTCCACAGTTCTCTCATTCATACTGCAACTTGAAACATGCTTGTGGTGAATTTTACTTCTGTTGAATTGTCATTGATTTTGAGTGTTAACTGTGTTTTCTCTCCACAGGTGCTCCTTGCCTCCTAAGTATCTGTAGCATGTTGGTTTTCTTTTAATTTCAGATTGTCAACAACTGCAGATTTTCTTCTTGATAATTTTGAAACTTTGGCCAAGCATTGGCCTTTGATTTAAAAATAATCAGTACACTTCCTTTTCAGGAAAAAAAATAGCACTGGAATCTTGCCTGTGTTAGAAGAATCAATTAAAAATGTGATGCTGGAAATGTTATTGGTCATTGGCTCTGTGGGATAATGCAGAAGTCATTTTGGATGTATTTGTGTCTTGAAATTTGAGAAAAAACAATGAAAAATAAAGTGGGAGAAATTTTGGAACAAATTATCAAGAAATATTACATGTTTGTAAGATTTACAACTATGTATATAAAAAAAAGTAGCCAGGCTACTTCAAGATGTTTAACCTTGTCAATGCCATGAGGAAGTTCTCTGGGTAGGATCTATGTTGAACATCCCTTGAGGCTTTGCTGTGCCAACCTCTGGTCGATTAACTCAATTAGCCTATCATATTTGATCCAGTTAAAAGTAGGGAGTTGCTGCTCAATTTGACCCGTGGCCCTGGACATCCCTGGGGGGATAAAATGCCAGCAGTTTTGTGGAGAAATGTCAACATTTACCTGCATTACTATTGAATGTTTGGAAAGTACGAATGAAGCTAACTACAATTTTCTCACATCTGAATGCCACTTCATTTTGACTGTGCTCTGGCATTAGATTTCTTCAGGAGTCCAATGTGGGAGCACCTGTTCGATGCAGTTAAAAGTGGGAAATCTGCTGGTTGAACCTGTGAATAGTTAGATATAGGACATGTTCAATGATTACATTTTCTCAATGGAAAGAGATGGCTGTGAGAATTACCTGAAAATTTCTTAACTTTCTGTTTGAGTTGATTTGTGTGTATTTAACTATTTCAAATGCGTCTTGCCTTTATTTTGTTCTAATTTACATGAAAAATAACAAAGTATTACTTCAGTAGTGTGCGTCATTCAATCTGTTTGGCATCTTTGACAATTTGTTAAATGTGGGGCTTCACCTAACAGGGTGTCAAGGCATTTTTGGGAAGTGTTGGTGAGGAGGTGGCAGTTGTGATTGCAAGTCCATGAGCTTTGTGATATCTTGCAGGTTATGTTCAGGATATTTTAACCTGGGTGTGTTCAGGGCAAGAATAATTGATGAATGGTGAACATGCAGGACTTGGTGCTCCTGAGAGTTTCTAAGTCAAAAGGAAAGTAACATTATTATCACAAGAGAGAGTACTTTGGAGAAGCTAAAGGAATTAAAACCAGGCAAATACACTGAACTCAATAGGCTGTATACAGAATTCTGAAAGAATGGCTGCAGAGGCAGTGAAGTCATCCCTAGATTTTGGCGTGATCATAGTAATTTGGAAGGTGGACTGTGAACCATTGACCAGTTAGCCTTTGTAAAGGGCCACTCAGAAACTTGCAGAAAAAGTAGGAAATATTCAGCATGTCAAGCCACATCAATGGGAAGTGAGATAGAGTTACAGTTTAAGGGTGAAGGACCTTCAACCTATAATGTTGAGCCTCTTTCTTCCCACTCATGGCCTGACTTGCTGTGTATTTCCAACTTTTCTAACTTTATTTTAGATTTCCAGCATCTGCTGTTCTTTGACTTTAACTTTTTAAGAAGTTGAAACCTTGTGTGGCCAAAATTAACAAGGTTGCATGAGGCAAAGCTGTATTTGATGAGACCCACTGGAAATTTTTCATATATTAGGAGAAGTTGGAGGATGCATGCTATTTTTCAGAATTTTCATAAAATGTTTGATAAAGTTTCATGCAAAATAGAATGCATCACAAAGGAGTCATGGACTTCAAGGAGTCATTTGTATGATTAGAAGTTTTAGCCAAAGGTTAGAAAGAAAATATGCAAGACAGGTCTTATGCAGGTGATTTCTACATTGTTGGACATTGGAAGGTTTCAACTGCCTCATACAGGCATTAAATGGCCTGTTAGAGGAACCAACGATGTTTTTAAACTAAAGTCTCGCAACCATGGTCTGTGGCCAAGATAGCGGCGCCTGTGCTTGGCAGAGACCATGAAGGGTTGCAGGCTCCTGGTTGCGAACTGGAGCAGAACACCAGAAACGGAAGAACCTTCTCCCCCTTCCCCCCCCCCCCCCATCCCACCCCACCCCCCCTACTGAGAAGGAGAAGCAGAAGAGGCATTTTTACAGGATGGTGACCATGGTGGCAGACCAACGAGATGCCTAGCAGCTGTGGGCAGTTTGAGATCAGGGTACCTGCATGGGCTGTAGGCTGCTGGAAACTGGCTCATGGGAACCTATAATGTTAAGCCCCTTTCTTCCCACTCATGGCCTATCAAGAGGGTGCTGAGGACAAGAAGGGCTCTTGAAGAGCCTCTTGCGTTGAAGGCTTCCTAATCCTGTTGGAGGTTTGGATCTGGAACTTGGGTTTCCAATGGATTGAACAGGAATCCGTGCGGCTGCAGGAGGGCTAGAGGTGAATCTGCGGACACTCAGTGACTCTGATGGGACTATTCGACTCTTTGTCTGTTGCCTTATGACAGGCAGAAGCCAATTTGGTGTAATATTGCATGTATGAACTATTACATGACAATAAAGGAACCTTGAATCATTTCTCACCTTTACTCTCCTGCTGTGTCAGCCTGTGTTGGCCTGTGCTGCTCCCCCTAGATTTTTATTCCGGCCCTGACTGCTTTTTTAAAAATATTTTATGATTTTCCAAACTCAAACAGTTATCAATTTTATTGATATTAACGTTGAAAACATCAACATTGATTGCAGTTTGCAATTCTATACAAGATTTTCTGCAGAGGCGCCTACCTGCTTTTGGCTGATGCCTGAAATGTCAGCTTTATAGATATATTTGCATCGTATAGATGTGGTGGAACCTGTTGAGTTTCACCTTTGTGTATTTTCTATGTGGTTGGAACTCTCTTAGTGGGTTGAGAACATTCAGTCATTGTCTATCTTCAGGATTGAGAAAAATAGATTTTTGGATACGAAGTGTCAAAGGATACGTGGCAGGAAAATAGATCCAAGTCACAGGCTCACTCACGATCTTAATAAGTGACAGGACAGACTCTGAGAACAATTGGCCTTTACTTGCAAATCTCACATTAACTATCCATATCTACCTGAGGGATTTGTTGCTGTTTTACAAGAAAAAGGAAGTATGGCTGAACTCCAAACGCAGATCTCTGTAATAAAGCATTGACAGTTAAATGCAACAAGTTGACCTTTTTTTGTGCAGTGAGTATGGTGGTTTATGAGGTTTCATATCTGTCTACTTTCTTGGTATCTTCTTCAGCATGATGCTGAAACAAGCCATGAAAGACCTCAACAATGAAGACGCTGTTTACATCCGGTACCGCACGGATGGCAGTCTCTTCAATCTGAGGCGCCTGCAAGCTCACACCAAGACACAAGAGCAACTTGTCCGTGAACTACTCTGCAGATGATGCCGGTTTAGTTGCCCATTCAGAGCCAGCTCTTCAGCGCTTGACGTCCTGTTTTGCGGAAACTGCCAAAATGTTTGGCCTGGAAGTCAGCCTGAAGAAAACTGAGGTCCTCCATCAGCCAGCTTCCCACCATGACTACCAGCCCCCCCACATCTCCATCGGTCACACAAAACTCAAAACGGTCAACCAGTTTACCTATCTCGGCTGCACCATTTCATCGGATGCAAGGATCAACAACGAGATAGACAACAGACTCGCCAAGGCAAATAACACCTTTGGAAGACTGCACAAAAGAGTCTGGAAAAACAACCAACTGAAAAACCTCACAAAGATTAGCGTATACAGAGCCGTTGTCATACCCACACTCCTGTTCGGCTCCGAATCATGGTCCTTTACTGGCATCACCTACGGCTCCTCGAACACTTCCACCAGAGTTGTCTCCGCTCCATCCTCGACATTCATTGGAGCGACTTCATCCCTAACATCGAAGTACTCGAGATGGCAGAGGCCGACAGCATCGAATCCACGCTGCTGAAGATCAAACTGCGCTGGGTAGGTCACGTCTCCAGAATGGAGGACCATCGCCTTCCCAAGATCGTGTTGTATGGCGAGCTCTCCACTGGCCACCGAGACAGAGGTGCACCAAAGAAGAGGTACAAGGACTGCCTAAAGAAAGCTCTTGGTGCCTGTCACATTGACCATCGCCAGTGGGCTGATATCGCCTCAAACCGTGCTTCTTGGCGCCTCACAGTTCGGCGGGCAGCAACCTCCTTTGAAGAAGACCGCAGAGCCCACCTCACTGACAAAAGGCAAAGGAGGAAAAACCCAACCCCAACCCACCAATTGTCCCTTGCAACCGCTGCAACCGTGTCTGTCTGTCCCGCATCGGACTTGTCAGCCACAAACGAGCCTGCAGCTGACGTGGACATTACCCCTCCATAAATCTTCGTCCTCAAAGCCAAACCAAAGAAAAGAACTTTCTTGGTATAATTTATCGTGAAAGAATTTTTAATGTTAGCCTTGTTTGCACAAATGCCACAAAATAAATAACTTTTCAACAGCAGTGTTGTTTTTTGTTGCTGAAGTATGGGACACAGATTTCAGTAAATTCCCTCATTTATTTCAGTAGTTCTATTGCTATGGGTTATATTATTATGGTTATGGATAAATATGTATTTAAAAGAGAGAGATTATGGGGGTTTAGTGTAGGTCACTTCACAAACACAGTAACATTTCACAAAAGACATCACATTTAAAGTGCAAGTGCTTTGCTGAAGGTAGGCATTCAGGCTCTGGTTGGTTTTGCAAAAGACAATAGAACTGCTTTGGAGAGAATTTCAAAAGGAGGTGCAAATTGAAAAGTCTGGGCTTAAGTGCTGATAAGATATTTCAAGGATTGGGTTTAGAGCACACATGTCAAACTCTGGCCCACGGGCCAAATTTGGCCCGCGATATAATTATATTTGGCCTGCAAGATCATTTCAAATGTATTAGAGGTGGCCCGCCCTGCAGCGAGAGCCGATGCTGTTTTTTGGTAATGTCACCCCCACCATTCTCCCCCTTCATTGCACATCCTTCCCCATTGTAACACAAGAAATTGTAACACGAGAAGTCTGTCGATGTCATCAGCCGGCAAACCAGTTGGAAGGCTCCCCGCACAACCAGTCACTTCTCCCACCTGTCGAGCGGTGCGGCGGATGGGCGAGCGCCTGTGATTTCCTGTCGGCGTGACGGGCATGGCAGGCTGTGCACGGCCCCTGGGCAGCGCGAGCCCCGCGCGACTGGCACCGGACGGCCCTTCCACAGCGCGAGCGCACTTCTCCCAGTCGCCACAGCTTTCAGTGCTTGCACCCGCGCGGACCCCAGGGACGGCTGGTTCGGCCCTGCACGTGAAGAGAGAGATGGTGGCTGTCCGCAAAAGGCTGATCGGCAGCGCGCTGGGCCTGAGTGGGTGGGTAAGCAGGGGTGGGCAAGCAGGGGTGGGCAAGCAGGGGTGGGCAGAGGGTGTAGGTGAGGAGTAATGGGCAGGGGAAGTTATGGTGGTGCGAGGGGCAGTTAGAGGGAGGGATGAGTAGAAGGAGGGGTGGATAGGGAAGAGGTAAAAGGAGAGGGGAGGGCGAGTAGGGGAGGGATGATTAGAGGTTGAGAGACGGGTAGAGGGAGGAACAGGTTGAGGGAGAGGCAGTAGAGGGGCGTGTATAGGATGGGGTGGGTAGAGGCAGAGCGAGTGGAGTGAGGGGTGAGTAGAGGTTGGGTAAAGGACTGGTCAGGTAGAGGGATGGTGGGTCGAGGGTGAATAGAGGCCTAGAGCCTGAGGAGTGAGCAGGAAATGCTGAGTCCTGATGCCGGCCAAAATGGACACAGCCTGTGAATGCTGACTACATCTCCACAGGGACCAAATATGTTTCCCTCAGGTCAAGCAAAGGGTGAACTTGAGCTACCTATGACCTGTAACATTATCCTCCTAAAGTTATATCCTAAAGTTTAACATTACATATGTAGAAAGAAGAGAAAACATGCAGATGTTGTTGAAAATTTTCAATAAATATTTAGTTCGGCCCTCGACTTAGTCCAAGTTTTTAATTTTGGCCCTCAGTGAATTTGAGTTTGACACCCCTGGTTTAAAGCCTTGGGAGAGGTCTCAGTTTTTATAAGCAGAGAGAGGAAAGAACAAACAGGATTCTTCTCTGTGTGAGAGAGAGAGAAGTCAGTTCTACACTATCAGCTGAGGCTGCAGAATGGTAAGTTAGCAGGCTTGTTGAAAGATCCCATTTTTGAAGATGAGTTGTGAGTTCTGCTGGCTAGAGTGTTTCTCCTGACATAAGGGAAACAAGAGGAACTCTGTGGTGACCTGGAAGAAAAGGTTATCATTTGGAAAACCCATGATGGAGCAAGTTTCTTTGGCAAGACTAAAGTGACTGATTGGAGGAAATCAGATTGTAGTCCAACGAGCAAGAGCCTTCCTGAGCGATGACAATCACCTTTAAACACCAGAGCCTGGTGAAGTTTTATAAATGCACAGTATAAGAATTGCCTGATACTGGTGAACTTGGAGGTCTGTGATGTGCTATGAACCAAAGAGCTCTCTTGAACATATACACATTACATACACGTGCACTTAGAATTAGAAGGGGGTTAAGTTAATAGTAATCACTTAAAGTTTGATCCTGTGTTTAATGTTTAAAGAAAATTAAAAGCAACTTTTGTTTAATCAACCATTTGTCTTGGTGAATTTCTATTGCTGCTAGGTTTTGGAGTCCTCTGGGCTTGAAACACTGTTTGGTGTTAAGGGTGAGGGGAATAAAAAAAACTTTAAAAACCTTTCAATGATATTTCCAGCAAGTGTGCTACCGGATACATTATGTCTGGAAGTATCCCAGGAGTCTGAGATTTGATATAATTGTTAGTACATAGACACAAGTTGTTTTGTATCAAATGAAAGTGCCAATTCCCTGGTGGAATCTGACCTTGTTACTGTCACGGTGTGCTTTTCTTTTTTTTAATGGACCAGATCTTGCAACAAAAATAACAGTTAATTCACAAAGTCACCAATTTTAAGATTTTTCAGATGTCATGATTAATTTATGGCAATCGTTTCGTTGTAAGGAGTCTTGCCCTTAGCATCACTTATTTTAAAAAACTAATTGGAGTTGCAAACCCATTGATTGCTGATAAATTAATTTTGGTAATAAGGCAAATAAATTTGTGGGTAAACAAAATAATGTCTTCCACTTCCTTTATGTTAAAAGTTTCACTCCCATTCCTGCATGTAGTCAATTGTTTAATACTTTTTAGCTTTTCAAAAACATTTGGAAATAAATTAACTGTATTTGTTTCATAATACATATTTCACTGTATTCATCTTTTTCTTGTCCTGATTTGACTCCTCTGTTCTAACTCTTTTTCAAATTTTCAACTTGATAAGTACTTTACATTAGTCTGACCAGAGGTGGCGACAGGAATTCTAGAGCTCAGGAAGTAAAAGTGGTTGAGTTGAGCTTCACCACAGTCTGATGTTTGAATTATGTTAAAGAGTCAGTGGACTTAATAATATTTAATGTGCTCAATGGCAAATGGTCAAGATAACTTGTTTTCAGTTATATGATTACTGCAGCTGAAATAGAAGTCATTTGACCGATCAAATTGATGTTGTTTATTGTAGAGCAATCTTTTTAGTCTCAGTTTCTTTTTTTCTGTTCCTTCCCTTTCTCTATTGCACTGAAAATTATTTCCCCACCCTGCTTATCAAATTCTCTGAGACTCTGGATTTGTCTCTCACAACCTTAAAAGCAGATGATAACGTTTCAGTGTTTTGAGTTTTCCACTTTTTGCCCCATATCTTTTTCCACTAGTCATCAAAAGATCTGCTAATGGGAACATTTTTTTCCTATTTATTTTGTATCAGCCATTTATGATTGTAGTTATCTCCTTTGAACCTCACCTCAACTGTTTAACGCAAAAACAATCCCTCGCTTTTCAAATTTTAAAAAAATAGTAATTCAGACATGAGCAGAATAACAGGCCATTGCAGCCCAAAAGTCTGTGCTGCCCAATTACTCTTAATATACCTACAATATCCATACGTTTGAAGGGTGGGAGGAAACTGGAGCATCCAGTGGAAACCCACGCAGACGCAGGGAGAAAGTATGTATTCCTTACACACAGTGCTGGATTTGAACCTGGGCCACTGGCGCTTCTTGTGCTAACCTCTAAGCCAACAGTGCTGCCCCTGTAACTCAGGAAAACAAATCAGTCCTCATCGAGGGGTCAACTGTGGAGAGGGTCAAGAGCTTCAAGTTCCTGGGTGTCAACATCTCTGAAGATCTGTCCTGGGGGCCTCCATGTCGATGCAATCACAAAGAAGGCTTGCTAGCGGCTATGCTTTGTGAGGAGTTTGAGGAGATTTGGTTATGTCCCCAAAGTCTCTTGCAAATTTCTACTGCTGTACTCTAGAAAGCATTCTTGCTGGTTGCATCGCTATCTGGTATGGAGCTGCAATGCACAGGATAAGAAAAAAAATTGAGTTGTTAACTTGGCCAGTGCCATCACAGGCACCAGCCTCCATTCCAATGAGGACATCAACAAGAGGATGTCTGAAGGAAGCAGTCAAGGATCCTTGCCCTCTTCACACTGCTACCATTGGGAAGAAGATACAGGAGCCAGAAGTCAAACATCCAGTGACACAAGGACAGTTTCTTCCCCTCTGTCATCAGATTTCTGAATGGACACCTACTGTCCTACTGTACTCCAATCTGAAAATTGGCCATTTATCACTGCTCTGTTCTTGCCCTTGAGAAATATATTTTCTGTTTATGTTGCCTTTGACTGCTTTATTCCTTTGGCTTCAGTTTTGCTGAATTTTTTAAAAATCTGCTTCAACAACATTTTTTCTTGCATTCTTGTTTATTGCATCAAAAGAAAATCAGTAACAATGGTTGTGGATGTTAACTAGGAAATGTTTTAGAAACTACCTAATGTCATTGTTGTAACAATTGGAAACAGAGACCAGAAGATACTGAATAATACAATTATTGGCTCAAACAAGTTAGCTAAAAGTGTGTAATTGGGATGTAATTGGGAAGAGATAAATTTAAAATCTCAGATTAAAGTCTGTAAATATAGTTGGGGGATTGAAGAGAAAGCCTCTGGATTTTGGGGATGAGCTTTGCAAGTGTAGATGACAAAGGTTGGAAGCTGTGGATGGAAAACCTCAAGGGAATTTCAGTGGCTGTTTGGAAAGCAATGGCCAAAAAGTTGGGAGGAAAGAAATGTCAGAGATGGTACTGTATTTAGCCGTGATGTGACAGAGGTCAGATCTCCAAACAAATCTACCCTTGTCAGATTTAGTGAAATTTTGTTGCTGAATGCTGCCTTTTATGAGTTGATGTGCCTAGCTAGCATGCAAAACAAGTTTAAAAAAAACTATATCCAGTACATGTGATCATCTTCAATTCAATTGGTGTCGTGCAGCTTTCAGGTCTTGACAATGAATTCAGCCCTTTCAAATCACAGGCCATTGAAGGGATGGAACCAATTTTCAGTTTTATTTCTCTCTGACATTTAATGTTTTTCCAAGGGGTCTGAGAATGCCGAACGACCAAAGGAACTGTTCACACTAACCATCCGAGACTCTCATATTCACAAAACACTATCCATCTATTTATTTATTTGTATATAAAAATTCTTCCCCTGCATATGTCTTGTTTGTGAGTGTGTCCTGTCTGTGTTTTTGCACTGAGGACCGGAGGACCCTGTTTCGTTGGGTTGCACTTGTATAATCAGATGACAAAAAAGTGACTTATTTTCAGTGTTTTCTGGCATGTATCTACCAGCTTCTTTTAACTGATATCAGTACCACTTGCCATTTTCTATTCAGTTGTTCACCATAACATGAGAAGTTTGTTTTTACTCTTCCTCACCCATTCCTCCTCAGACCATTTCTATAACCTACTCTGATATAAACTTATTATCCTAAAATGTTAACTTTGTTTTACTGCCATTGATACTCCCTGACTTGCTGAGAATGTCAAGCAATTTCACTTTTTATCTTAGACCAGCAGCCGCAGTGTTTTGTGTCTGCTATTTTCCCGTATCACCACGAAATTGGCTATACACTTAACTCAACATGGGGAAAAAATTGGTGCTGCTTCAGTGATCTATGTCACGTAGAGGATATATATTTATAAGAGAGAATATTTGTTTGTGGAATAACACCATCAGTTTGGACAATGTCAGTGCTTAAAATTTGTTTTTTTTAAAATGATGTTGCTGTTAATTGGATTATTCATAAAATGTTATTGAATCTAATTGGCTTCATTAGGTCATATTAAATATGTTTGATTTTAATATGTTGAGTTAGTAATTGTGTTGGCTACCATGCATTTCAAAGCCTTTGATTTTCCCTATACTAAATTTGATTTTTATCTTGGGAGCCAATTCGATTTGTGTTTGCCTTGGGACCATGTGATCAAATACTGGAAAATGACGTATGCATGAAATATACAGTTTGGTATCCTATCATTTACATCAGTATTTTCAGTTTCTGGTATACTGCATTATGCACATTGTGCTGTCTTGAATTTGATCTTTACTGCTAATAATCTTACATAGACTGGCAATCTTGATATTGTTGCTATAGGTAAAATTCAGTGCCTGTTTAAACAGTAACATTTAATTTCAGCAATCTGGAATTAACACGATTAAAATAAATTGCTTTTCATTACTTTAAAAATTGCTATTATCACAAAATTGCAGGATTTTGAAGTGCCAGTATCTCGACAGATATCTGTCCTTTATAGAGTAGGGGCCTGTTTGGCTTCAAATAGAGATGACCATTTCTAAATGTCCTTCGAATAATGGTAATACAGTCACAAATATAATTTTGCTTATTCCTTCTTGGAGGAGCAGTGATACAATTGTGCATCATGTGATAATTATTCAGCACGGAAACAGACTCTCTGGCCCAATTTGTGCACACCAACCAAGGGGATCACCCAAGCTAGTCACAATTGCCTGTATTGCACTCCTAGTTCAATAAATCTTTTCTATCATATTATCAGTCCAAATGTCTTACAAACGTTATTATTGTATTTACTTCCTCTGGCAATTTGTTCCGATAATCACCACCCCTGTGTGGAAAAACTTGCTCCTCGGATCTTCATTAAAATCGTCCCCTCGTACCTTTCCCTCTAGTTTTAGGTTCTTCCATTCTGGGGGAAAAAGACGCCATATCTACCCTATCTTGCCTTTGTGATTGTCTGAACCTCTGAGGTCACTGTTCGGCTCCTTCACTCCCATCTCTCATTTGCCACTCAAACCTGGCAGTCCCAGTAACATCCTTGTGAAGTTTCTCTCCATCCTCTCTGATCTCATCACGTTCTTTCGCATGCCAATCAAATTGCACATAATGTTCTATAGAGTCTCACTTGCATCTTGTACAGCTGTAATCAGAAACCCCAGCTCTTGTACTTAATGCCTCAAATGTTAATCCAATCTAGGTACATTGTTCAGCCTGCTTATAACAGTACATTTGTAGTTATAAATTTCAGTAAACTTTTTAAATGCATATACAATGAAATAGATACATCAAGTCTGGTTGTTTTGGTCAGGCTATGTTAAGATAGAATATTGGCTGAACATCAATGCCATTTCACTCAGCAATTGCATTTAAAGTGAGAAACTGTATTTGCTGTTTTCACATTTTAATAATTATTCCAAATTCTGTATCAACAAGCTTGTGAATATTACATTTAGGCACCCCAACCTCACAGTGTGAATAATTGGTGCCCATTGATTGTAGCCTGCCGACAGTAAAGACCTGTTTATTCTGATTGTGTTTTCAATCTCTTGACGAACACTGAAACTACATTTGTACTTTATGCCATTCCATGTGCTCTGACGTGGTTCACTGGCCTTACTGAAAGTCTTTTGAAAATACAAATACAGCAAAATCTATGGGGATTGGTAGATACTGGATAAGTTTAATTTTCCGGTTGCTTGAGATTGTATGGTATGTGTCAGCAAACTGACTGCTTGTGGGAGTGGGGGGGGGGGGGTACCAATTTTAAACTTTAGTGATTTTTTTAAACCTTTTTTTGCTGGTTGCTTGAGGCTGCCAATTGCTTCAGATAACAGGATTTCTACTGTACCCTATATTCACTGATTCTCTTTCATCAAGCTCATTACCATACAACCACAAAAAAAATCCTCCAGTGTATCAGTCAGATATGATCTCCCTTTCAAATATTGCTGTTGAGACCATGGCAGTGGTGAAGACTGAGGTGTGCGAATAGGGAGGGGAGTTGAAATAACCAACCAAAAGCTCAAGATTGTAGTTTCTGACTTAGTGCCAAGACCTGGAAAAATGGTCATCTTGGCAACACTTAACCAATATGCAGGAGGCCACACCGAGAGCACCAAATTTGTTACAATTGTACAGGTTATTGGTGAAGCCTTGACTGAAAAACTGGTTAATTTTGGTCCCCTTATCCAAAGAAAAAGATATAGTAACATTAGCCTCCACATATTTATGTTCCACATATCTATTCTCCTTTAGGCCCCTGAAGGAATCTTCTATTTTCCTATATACTGGCTTGCTTTCCAAATACTGATAGTTTTGGGATTCTGTTTATTCTACTGACCGAGGCCATTTCATGTCCTCTTTTTGTCCTCTTAATTTCTTTATTTATTTATTTTCTCTATCTCTGATAAAACTCAACAGGCACTCAAAACCATGTGCCTATACCGGAGTTGTTTCCACTTTATTTCTGATCAATTTGTCAATTTCCCTTGGATACCATGGTTCCCTCGTCAGAGCATCTTTGTGTCTCATCCTGAATGATATGCTTTAGCTCTTTTTAACTTGCTTTTAAATGCTGCCCAATCATCAGATGCTGTTTTTCCTTCCAGTCCTGAAACTATTTTTGCCAGGTTCTGCCTAAAACTGTGAAATTTGCCCTACCTCAATTTAAGAACCCAACTTTCGGACCAACCTTGTCTTTTTCCACAGCGCGTGTAAAACTTGCTGAACTAGGGTTTCTGTTTCCAAAAGGTTCCTATACATGTCATTTCTTATTCCCTCAGATGGTTTGGTGACATAGTTAATAACTGCAGGTCTGGATTGTTGATCCAGGAAAGTGAGTTTGAAGCTGAATAATTAAAATACTTAACTGTGTCTGGAAATTGTGAAACAATTATCTTTAAAATCTCACCTGGTTCACATCTGTCTTTAATTTCTTATCCTACAGTAGAGGCAAGGATACTGACCATCTTTGCATTTTCCTTGGCTTAGACGTTATATTAAACCCACAACATTGAGATTGACTCGTCATTTTGGTCCAACAAGTCTTTAGGTGGAAGTTTCAAGGTTCAATTTATTGTCATGTAATAAAGGCAGTGCAATATGGAATGATTGGGAATGCAGCTTTGCCATGTGTTCCTGTGAACAAAGAATGAGTGTGAATGATCCCATGCAATTATTTCAGAATATCGTATGGCTTTATCTTGATGTTCTAGCAACTTTTATCCCTCATATACTATCTTCTTAATGAGAACAGATTATGTGGTCATTGTCCTATTACTACAGAGAAAATGGACAGGATTTGAACGTGCGATTATGGTTCAAGGCTGATTAGTACTTTCAAATACAACAATCAAGACAGGTACTGTAGTTTAAAAGATCACTGATTGATCAAGAAAGTCTTATGAGGAAGATCATCATTGAAGTCAATATTTGTTCTTCTAAATGGAACAATATGTGGATTTGATGGTTTATGCTCACTGAGCTTGCCAATAACTGGTAATTGCTCTGTCACCTTTTACAGTGGTCAATTTGGCTTAGGAAATCCATCTATAACTAAGTTTATTTGGGTAGCTGAAAAGTGGGTGCTAGGATGAAGATTTGTGAGGATTCTTTTTGTGTCAAAAGAATACAAGGGTTGAACAAAGCCATTGTTGTCTTTTTTCCATCTAATTTTGCAATGGACTAATGGAACAAAGAAATTCTCTACTCAGAATATTATTGATAATTCAGTTTCCATGAATTGCTGTCTGCTTGATTCCATGATTAAAACAACAGTGGAATGATCAACCAGCAAATAGGACTATAGCACCAGGGGCAGGCCAATCTGGTGCTCAAGGCTATTCCACCATTCAAACTTCAATGGTTCAGCTGCATCTTGTTTCCATTTATCCACATTGTGTCACTTCCCTCAACAACTTGGCGTTTTAACTTGAGTCAATTTAAAAAAAAAATCTCAACTCTAAAATTTTCACAAGACAAAATTTCAGTTTTTTTGAAAGAGCTTTTAGCTTTATGCTTCAGTAAGGAATATTTGTGCTTGAACGTTAAGGTTGTGCCTTGACTGAGTTTCCTGCTTATTACCTCATTAAAATCTTTTAATATTGCTTTTGCTTGGAAACAGAATTTGGAATAGCTGTCATCTTCTCTTTATGACTTTTCTATGGATTTCTGAAGTGAGATTTTTATCTTAATATATAGATGTTTCAAATTTCAAACCCCTTTCTTGATCAGATGCTGATGAACCCAACATATTTTGTATTCCCTATTCATGTTTTCTGCATTTGTGGTGTTCCTTTACATTTTTATCAGTTGGTGTGATCTACAGTTTGGACTCTTGGTGACAGAAATTTGATAAATTTTATATTCTGGCATCTGATCTCTCTCTCTCTCTCTTCTCTCATAGGTTAATGTTACAGTGGATTACATCAGGCAAGCCACCCCAGCTACGAACGTGACCCCAGCATTTCCTGAACGCACCTGTTCTACAGTTACAATTGGTGGAATGTGAGTAGATCGAAGTGGGAGCAGATCCTTGAGAAACTGTTAATGCTTTTTTTTCCACTAAGGCAAGATAATTAGATCACAGGAGACTTGGCTGTGGGGGAAAATTGCCTGTAAAATTTGGAAAATCTAATAGCATCCTGGCGTTCGGCTAACAGAATAATGTTTCTAGTTATCAGTATTTAATTTGTGTTAACTTCATATAATCTGGACAATCACCAGAAAGAGGCTTTTCGGCCTCAAATAGGTTGATCTGAAAATAACAATTGTTAAAACAAATTCTTGTTGCAGGTGTTGTAGTTTTTAATTCCTACAACGCAGTCAAGATTATTAAAAGAATAATGTAACTCTGTTTGGCCTGTTTGAAGACCTATGTGCGGTGATAGTCATCGTATAAATATTGTTGAATCAAGTTGTCTTTATTTATCATCTATTAATCTATTTGAGGTACTTATTAGTGACTTGCATTTTTACTGCAGTCTCCTCCACTCCAGGGAAAACAAGATCAGTCCATTCCAATCTCTCCTCAGTCTTCTAATCTAGGCAATATTTTCTGCACTCTCTCCTGCACAGCCACATAGTTCCTGTGGTGTGGTGAGCAGAATGGCACACTACACCCAAGAATAATCCAAGTGGTTTGTAATGTATGGAACCATAGTCTATTCTGAGGAGCAGAACGACAGTCCTCCATAATTTGTAGTCGCAGTGGCATTACTTTTTCAAAATATGGAGATCAGCATATTGGGATTTACCATTAACCACAACATTTGAAGAAGCATCATTTAAATACAGTGGCTTCAGAGCAGATCAGAGACTCATTTACTGACATGGTATTGGCAAGAATCGTAAGTGAATACTTGTCACTTGATACCTCTATCTGTGTTCATGCAACACCATGGCAGTCCATCACCATGGCCGCATTATAACGAGATTGTGTATCGTTTACCAAATGGTCCATTGCAACTTTCCAATATCCTGCATGAAACCTGAGGCTGCTATTCCAAAGGCACAAATGCATTTGACACATGGAAAGCTGTGTTTCAACTCTTTCATCTTGACTTGGAAATATATTACTCTTTCTTTATTACTATGTTAAAACCATGGAGCTACTTCGGATGGTGAGAGTATCTACGCTTCAAATATTGCAGTTGTTAAAAATCTGGCTTGTGAACATTTTGTGAAAAATAATTGGGACTGGCATTAAATGCTGATTTTTGCCAATAAATATATCTATTCCAGAAGCATGTTGAAAATAAAATTCAGCACAGGTTTCCTGTGTTCAAAAAAGAAAAAAACATCTAGTGTTGCTCGTTTATTCCTTTCAGAAGATGGCAATGAACTGTCACAGTGCTCTGATAAAGGTACTTTCTCAGGATTGAGAGTTCGTGTATATTGACACTAATCAAATGTGACTTAGAGGAAAAACTGTGGATACTGTTATTCCCATTCACCCGTCCTTTCTCATTTTAGGCAGTCGATGCCACAGGTTGGGAGATGCTCTAGAAATTGTTATGCCAAGCAATTGCATTTTTAAAGATGGTGCCCACTAAAACCACAATATGGTGATTGTGGAGAAAACTTTTTTTTTTAAAAATGGGATGTAAAGCTGTTTGTTTATTGTTGGAACCGTGTCTGCCCAAACAAGTTCAGAATGCCAAGTACCACTCCCCAATTCTTTCTCTGCTTCATTGATAATTGCATTGGCACTGCCTTTTCTACTCGTGCAGATCCTGACAACCTTATCAACCTTTCTGCCAACTTTCACCCTGCCCTCAAATTTACTTGGACCATTTCTGGCACTTGGACCTTTTCTGACACCTCTCTCCTCTTTCTTGACTTGTCTGCCTCCAACTCAGAAGACAAGTTATCCATGAATATTTATTACAATCTTATTGACTCTCACAGTTACTTGGGCAATACTTCTTCCCACACTATCCCTTGTAAGGACACCACCCCTTTCTCCAAATTCCTCTGACGTATCTATCTTTGGTAATCTATCTTTCGCAAAGCCTTTAGCTGCATCTTCTCCTTTTCACACAGTTCTGCTCTCTCCTACCTTCCCCCAGAGAGAACAAGAATATGTCCTCTTGGTCCTCTTTTGACCCACCAGCTTCTGCTCAAGTACATAATTTTTCATTGCCTTTGCCAACTTCAGTGTGATCCCATCACTGCATCCTCTTTTCCTCACCCCTTTCTGCTTTTTGCACAGATCATTCTCACCATGACTGCTCTACCTTCCTTACCCATCCTTCCACCCCACCAAGGCACTAATTGTTCCAACCATACAAGGTGCATCACTTGTTCCTACATCTCCTCTCCATCAGGGCCATAAGTAGACTTTCCAAGTGATGCAGAGTTTTGCTTGCACCTTGTCCAACTTAATCCACTGAATCTGGTGCTTTTTATGTGGCCTCCTCTACTTTAGTGAGGTCAAATGCAGTTTATTTAACTGCTTTGTCAACCACAGGCTCTGTGCCCTTGGGCACGAGCTGCATAGTTGCTAGCCATTTTAATTATATTCACCATTCCCATGCAGGCATGTCTGTCATTGGCCTTCTCCATTGCCAAAGTGATGCCAAATATAAATGGAAGAATATTATAGTCCTCCTGGCTAGCCTAAAACTCAAAGGAATAAATATTAGGTTTCCAATTTTAGATAACTCTCACCCTATCTGGATCCATTGTTTCCATCCATTCTTTACCTGTTCCCACTCGAAAAGTTTCTCTGAATGCCCCACTGCCCCTTCCATAAGTGGTCTCCCCTTCCTATTTCTCCAGCTTTCTCATGTTCATTCATCCAGTATCCTCTCACTGCTTGCCTTTCCCCTTTTTATGCTCTCTCCCTTTTCATCTTTACCCAACCTGAAATATTGACAATTTTTCTCTTTGGATTTTGCTTGACTCACTAGATGAGCAGCTATTGGCGCACAATAAAGCAATCAAATTACTATTGATTCAGGTTGCAATTTGAAGACATTTCTACATTTCTGTTTTTCTGGTTGAAAATTATTTCTTCTTCCAGTAGCTGTCTGTTAGAGGTTTTCAGACTGATGTGTGTCAGTCACAGTGACAGCATTGAGCACTAGATTGTAAGTGAACTTGACATGACTGATTCCCTGTCATGCTTCTTAAACAGATGGTGAGATTTCTCTGCTTGTTTTATTTTCATGTGAACTGGAGTTCATTTTTTTGTGCAAGTTTGAGACATCACTTAGGGTTGACTGTCACCATTTTGAGTTCATTATAAAATTGAGGGGTGCTTCAGCTATCTATGCCAGAAAAAAAAATCGAAAATAGATTTCTGAATTAAAAAAAGATCCAATGTTTTTGACTTTGACAGTTTTTCTATTTATACCTTGCTAATGAGGTACACATTGTCAGAATTGATAAGCTAGCTGTCAGCATCTGAAATAGAAAGCTGTTTTTTGTTTAGGGTGTAAAATCTTTCTTATAGTTTAATCTTTGAAACATGGAATCATCTTTTTATTTTGGAGACTAATCATGTGCTTGAAATATTATTATTAGGTTGACAAGATCTAAAACTATTTGTTTTCAAGCTTGGTGAGTTCTGTAAAGACTGAGTTTAATTTGTAACCTAGCAAACTGCACATGTTGCTGGATGGGATTTTCAAGAAAACATAACTTGGATGTTGGCATTTGACGTAACAGGCCACTTGTCAATCCCCAATGCAAAGGCGCACAAAACAATCCTCCACTTTGCTTGTGTCAAAATATTTTTGTAAAAACAGAAATGATGGAGGAATTCAGCAGGTCTCACAGTGTCCATAGGAGGTGAAGATATATAATCGACATTTTGGGATGGAGCACTTCTTCAAGGTATGAGTTGAAAAAAAACAGGAAGGTCCCTGAATTAAAAAGCTGGAGAGAAGGGAAGAATGGGCAGGGGAGGAGTACATACCAACAGACAAAAGATGTCAATTGGATATGGATAGGAAGACATGAGAGAGGAAAGGTGAGAATTAACTGGGAGTGGGGGTGCTGACACTGAATGAAGAGCTGGGAGAAAGGAGACAGGTAAAAGGAGAGAGAGAAACAGAGCTGGAGGAAAGGGGACGTAGGGAAAGTTGGGGGGGGGGGGGGGCGAATAACTGAAACCAGAGAAGTTGATGTGAGTGACCAGACAGCATATGAGGTTTTGTTGTTCCAATTTGTGGGCAGTCCCAGACCAGTGGCAAATTGCAGGAACAAGACCTTGTTTTCCATCTGGGCACCCTCTAACTGGATGGCATTAACAGTTTCTGTTATTTCTCTCTTCTTCTTCCCACCCCCCCACATCTTTTACTTTTCCTCTAGCTTGGTCTCTCTCTACACCTTTCCCTCAGCTCAGTGTTCACAGAACCAACCCTCTCCCTCTCCTTATCAATTCTCATCTTTCCACTCTTCTGTCTTCCTATCCTGTTGGTCTGTATTCCTTCCTTTGTCCATTCTTTCCATTTCTCCAGCCTTTTCATTCAGGTGCCTGCCTGCCTGCCTGCCTGCTTGAAGGAGAGCTCAGGCCTGAAACATGGTTATATATCTTTACCTCCCATGACACTGCTAGGCCTGCTGAGTTTATCCAGCAATTCTGTTTTTACACAGATGACCACAGCAACTTCAGACTTCCATATTTTACTATACTCTCAAAATATCTTTGTTCTTGATTCTTTCCTTTTTCAATATTTTTGAGTTTTATAAGTAAATTGTACATAGGTAGTAATAATAAGAATATCCAACAAAGTAGATATACTATTACATATGGCTACAAATAACCCATGATACATTGAAAAAGACATAACATGTAAAAATTGCACTAATAATTTAATCCCTCCCTTGTGAAGTTAATGTGTGTTTCAAAATTGTAAGAGGGGAAAAACTAAACCACAAAATGGGATCTAAATCTTATAAATTATGAAAATAATTAAGAAAAGAACCCCACGTTTACAAAGTTAATGTTCACTTCAGTAGTAGAACATCTAATTTTTTCCAAAGTCAGGCATGATATCACATCTGATACCCATTGAATATGAGTAGGTGGGACAGTATCTTTCCAACTCACTAATAAATCTCTTCTAGCAATAGGAGAGCAAAGTCAACTACATGGGATTGCAGTTCAGACAAATTCATATCAATTGGTTTAATCATTCCATACAGGGCAAGAAAAGGATTAGGAGTCAAATTAATACTAAGAACTAAAGACCAGGTATGAAAAATACTTTCCCAATGCATGGAATGAAAAGTCACGACCAAAACATATGAAGCAATATGATACGTGGCCATCTCTTCACCTTCCTGCTGAGCTGTTGTCAAAGCCGTATTGTCTGTACTGGGAGCAGGCGAATGGAGGGAAGCGATGGTGGTGCGACAACTAGATTGTTCCTCCTGGCGATGCGCTTTATTGTAGTCGTAAACTCTGCAATGTAGGAGAGTGGTTGTCGTGTTGACCATGGATCTGACATCTTGGTGAAGGCAAAAGTCAACGGCTTGTGATCTGTTTAGACGTCAACCCTCTGCCATCTAGGAAATAGCAAAAATGCCATATGGCAAACTGCTCCCAGTCAAAAGCACTGTACCTTTGTTCTGGTGGTCTCAAATGATGACAAAAGAAAGCCAGGGATTTCCAGGTGCTGTTGATGAGCTTCTCCAGGATCCCACCTACCGCAGTATCTGACGCATCCACCATGAGAGCCGTTGGCACGTCAACCCTTGAGTGCACGAGCATAGTGGCTCTCGCTTGCGCTCCTTTTGCAATCTTGAATGCAGCCACGGCCTCGTCGTTCCATTTAAGTTCTTTGGGATGTCTGGACAAGAGTTTGAAAAGTGGCTGTGTAACTTTGGCTGCAGCTGGCACAAAAAAAATGGTATAAGTTCATCATGCCAACAAACTCCTGCAGGTCTTTAATCATAGAGGGTTTTGAAAATTTGCAAATGGCCTCGACCTTGGAAGGTAGTGGAATCGCTCTGTGCTGACTGAGGATGCAGTGGCTGAGGAAATTGATTATTGTGAGTCCAAACTGGCATTTGGCCAGGTTGATCGCTAACCCGTGGTCATCTCGCTGCTGACGTAATTAACAGAGATGGGCCTGGTGCTGATGCCGCAGATGGTAGGCGATAAGGATGTCATCCAAATAAACGAATACGAAATCCAGACCCTGGGTAACTGTGTCCATTCGGCATTGAAAGAAATATCAATAAAAAGATCTTGAAAAGATTGGATACCTAACTCTGACCATTCATAAAAAATAAAATCTTGTGCAGAAGATAAATTTAAAAAATTGTTAGCTAAAAGGGGACTGTCTAACAGAAATCTGTGGTGTCCAAAATGTTTTCTGAATTGAAACCAAATTATCAACATATATTGAACAACAAAATTATCAGTTAATTAAGAAGCAGAAAAAGGAATGGTGCTCCAATGATCGAAATAATAGAATATTCAAGATTGATCCAATTTGCTGTATCTTGTCTCTCCTTATGATGAATCTAAAAAGTAATATATCTAATATTGGCTGCCCAATAATAAAATCTAAAATTAGGCAATGCCAAACCCCCTTTCTTCTTAGGGTTTTGAAGAAATATTTTATTAAGACGGGGCCATTTAGTTTTCCAAAAGAAGAGATAATTGAATCAAGCAGATTAAAAAAAAATGTTAGGGATAAATACAGGAAAAGCTTGAAAAATATATAGGAACTTGGGTGGGATATTCATATTAATGACTCCAATTAAGGACATTGAGAGAGGAGGCCTTTGAGCAAAGGACTTCTTGACATGGTTCATTAAGGTAAAAAAGTGTTTTCCTATTGTTGAAGTAACACCTAAATAACTAAAATGATTATTAGCCATTTTAAAAGGAACAGTAAGGTCCAGAGAGCTGGAAGAGTTCAAAACAGCATCTCATTTTTCTTGAGGTTTAATTTATATCCTGAGAAATGACCAAATTGATAGTGATAAAATAGCTTGAATTGAACGATCAGTGTCAGCTGTATATAATAAAAACTCATTCGCATAAAGCAAGACCCTATGACCATTCGCACCTCTATAATTCCAGAAATATCATCAGATTGCTGAAAGGCCACTGCGAATGTTTCTAACGCCAGATTAAATAATAATGGTATTAAAGGGCAGCCTTGTCTCATGCCACGGTGAATCTTAAATGGTTTGGATTTTATTGAATTTGTAAAAATAGAGGCAATAAAAGATAAAATATATTAATTTAATTCAATTAATACATTTAGGGCCAAAGTTAAATGTTTCTAATACATTAAATAAATAAATAGACCTGTTCTACTCTATCAAAGGCTTTCTCAGCATCCAATTAAATAATATACATTTAGAGGCTGAAACAGTGGGAGAATAAAGGATGTTTAATAGACGACGGAGATGAAATTGTGAATAACGACCCTTAATAAAGCCAGTTTGTTCTTCAGAGATAATAAGGGGCATAATATTCTCCAATCTATAGGCCAAAATCTTAATATCTTAGCATTGGCATTCAGAAGAGAAATTGGCCTGTAGGAAGAACAATCAGAATGATCTTTATGAGGAATGAAAGAGATTGAGGCTTCTTAAAAAATGTCCGGTAGTTTCCCAGCAGAAAGAACTGAATCCAAATGAGGAATCAATAAATAAGAAAAAGTCTGACAAAACACTTCTGGGAAACCATCGGGACTGGGAAATTTGCCGGACTCCAAAGAGTTAATTGTTGCAGCAATCTCTTTTTTTAAAAAAAAGGGTTCTTCAGCAGTAACTGCTTCTCTGAAGATAATGAAGGAATATTTAAATTATCTAAAAATTTCACTGCAGAAGCTGAATTTCTAATTGAACCAGTACTATAGAATAATATTGACAAAAGGCTTCGTTTATCTCAACATCATCAGTAGTAATCACTTCATCTTTATGAATCTCTGTAATAAGTCATTTAGCTGTATAGTTTTTAATTTAACTGGCTAAAAGCTTCCCAGCCTTACCTCCATGAATGTAGAATTTAGATTTACTTTTTAAAAAGTTGGGTCTGTAGTAGGGTAAGTAATAAGCAAATCATGTCCGGTTTAGAGTTTAACCCTTTTTATAAAAAGGCTCAGGTTTTAGAGATAAGGTACATTGTTGATCAATGCATTTCAACTGGTTGGCTAGATCACCTCTCTCTGAATTGGTGCTTTTTTAAAAACTTTAACCATTAAAGAGATTATTTGACCCCTAATGTATGTTTTATAGGAATATGGATTACCAAACCAGAGACCTCAGAGGAGGAATTTTTATCCAAAAAAGGCAATTTGATTTATCATAAATTTCAAAAAATCATGGTCAGACAATAAAATGGCATTCAAATGCCATTGCTTCGTGGTTATAGGTACATCCAGGATATTAATAGTTAAAACCACTGGAGAATGATCAGAAATTATTATACTCTCATATTTACAAGAGTCAATAAGTGGAAATAATTGTTGGTCTGTGAGAAAATAATCAATCTGTGAGTAAGTATGATGTACATTAGAGAAAAAAGAGAATTCCTTATCACTAGGATGGAGAAATCTCCATACATCTGTGAAATATAAAGTGTTCACAATCACTACTCTGGAGACAAAGTCTTGGAGAACAAACAAGTTCAGCTTTATTTCAAGTCTGCAGAGTCGGGTGTCCCTGGTCTGAGACACACCGGAGGTTCAGAATCATCACTCTTTTGTACTGTCCCGCGCTCAACAGCACCCCACCTTCATTTACCTTCTTCCAATCAGAATCCCAATACATTACATCATTCTCCTTTTCCCTTCCATCAATACAGGTATCACTCAGTTCCTCCCTCTTCATACATCGTATGTTATGTTAATTAGTTCATTCCCTCCTTAGGGGTGTCAAAGTTAATATTCATGTCTCTATTAAGCAAGCGCAGTACTATAGACTACCTTAGGTCACTGTACAAGCCTGAACCAGATCCTTGAGGCTCCTGATAAGAAGAGGCCTTCTAGCTAGTATTGTCTGTTTTCAAGCTCTCATCTACATTCTTTGCATTCCATCCGTTTTCACAGAATGATGCGAGTTTAGTGAGAGTTTAATAATCTACAACCATATTTCACAATTCCTCCCTTTTCTCTTTACCATGTATTTTTGATTAAACTGCATTATTGTTCACTTTTTGTTTCCTCAAATTGTTGTAACGTGAGTTGAATTTGTCGTTGTTCATCTGCCATGGGGTTTTTTAATACCATCTGCTTTGCTCCGGTAGCTGAGTAGATTAATCTGGTAATAACACATCGTAGGACAGCCAATCCAATAAATAAACCCACTATAGTCATTAAACCAGATATTGCAAGGTGCATTAACCATGGCCCCCATCCTCCGAAGTTCCAATCTCCCCATGTCCAATCACCCCATGTCCATATTTGTCTCCAGCCTCCTGGATTTTCTCTTTATACTTTTTAATATGGACCGCCAAATTCGAGATATTAACTGATACATCCGGGATGTATGTGCAACATTCAGAGCCAATTAAAGCACAAGTCTCCCCTCCTCTCTGCTAAAATAAAATCAAGGGCCATGTGATTTTGGAGGTCTGTAAGTCGAATGGTGGCCATTTCTGTAGTTATTGCCCGGACTTGAGATTGGGCTTCCCCAAGCGCCAGGTCCGTAGCATTTACTAGTTCGTCTAGGGTGGCTGCTAATTCTTGAATCTCAACCCCAGCTCGTGCAGCTCCATATGCTGGGAAAAACGTCCACACACCCAATATGTGCCATTTACAGGCTGCGGAATTCGCAGTTGTGCGACGGTCCAATTCTGCATGCAATTGGAAACTCCTAATTGGTCTGGGACAGATCGATTTATATTACAGAGGCAAGTTGTATTCTTAAGTCCCTCCTCAAAAGGAAGCAACACTCCAGACTGAGTCATTGCTGACTTTGTTAGTTTTGGTCGTATCGACGACCCTTTGTATTTATCTTCAGTGGTTGGATCACTGTTGCTGGGCAAGGAATATATCAAATAATACATGTCGGGAGAGAGGGACTGCTACTAAGGGGACTCCTGACTTGCCATGGTGTGGTATTTTCGCACATACCCAACAATCTGTTTGATTTTGGTTCTTAGCATAATTAGTACATAGAGAGATAAAATAATTTTTAGGTTCAACATGCAAAACTATGATATGTACAAGTACAAATTGAGATAGTAAGCGTAAAAGTTTCATTATTGTATTTTTTTTTCTGCTCATTTTTACTCCTCTTTCTTTCCCTCTGCGGCTGGTGGTGGGTCCACTGGTCCCTTTATTCTTGAAGCGTGTGTCCACCCCTTTTCCTTTGTTTGGACCACTGTTTCTGTGGTCAACAGTACCAGATATGATCCATTCCACCAGGGCTGAAGTATTTCTTCTTTCCACGATTTGATAAGGACCCAGTCACCCGCATTCACAGAGTGGATAGGGAAATCCAGAGGAGGGATCTGCGCCAGCAGACCCTTAGCTTTTAAATCTGCAAGAGAACGAGAGACTGCCAGTAAATAGTTCCTTAAAAACACATCGTTACTTTCAACTGTAGGTATTCCTTCTACCCGCTCTAAATATGGGAGTCCAAATAACATCTTGTCAGGGGATATTCTAATGTCTTGTCGTGGGGCTGTCCGAATTCTGAGAAGAGCTGTCGGTAAGCACTTGGTCCAAGGTAATTTAGTCTCTTCTTTTAGTTTTGTAATTTGCCTTTTTAAAGTGGCATTCATTCGCTCCACTCTTCCCAAACTCTGTGGATGGCATGGTGTATGCAGCTTCCATTCTTTCCCTAAGGCTTCACAGACTAGGCTGTGAATTTTAGAAGCGAACAGAACTCCGTACAGACAGAGAGTGGTGGCTGGATGGAATAATCTTCCGGAGGAAATAGTTGAGGCAGAGTCAATTCTTTCACTTAAGAGGAGGCTATATTTATACATGGATAAGAGGGGGTTGGAGGGTTATGGGTGGAGAATAGGCGGGGGGAGCTAGCGGAGTTGTTTGAGTGAACTAGTGTGGACTTGTAGGGCCGCGATGGCC
Organism: Narcine bancroftii; assembly: GCF_036971445.1. Lineage (NCBI taxonomy): Eukaryota > Metazoa > Chordata > Chondrichthyes > Torpediniformes > Narcinidae > Narcine > Narcine bancroftii. The sequence continues at coordinate 11,582,365 of NC_091481.1, forward strand.
TGTTTCCATGCCATAAACTGTTATATGAAGTGCGTTCCCCGATCTGAATCGATGGACTCAGCTATTCCATATCGGGGTACAATTTGTTCCAGAATTATTTTTGTCACTGCTTGTACAGTGGCATTGATGTGGGAACGCTTCGACCCATCTCGTGAAGTGGTCCACTATTACTAGTAGAAATTTCAATTGCTGGACCTTAGGGAGTTCGGTGAAATCCACTTGTATCCATTGAAATGGCCGGTTTGCTAAAGGTTGTCCTCCTCCAGGCATAGCTTACATAACTTTCTTATTAACCTTTAAACAGGTCACACAGCGGTTCACTGTCTGTTTTGCTAGGGTATAGACTCCTCTCCAGGCGTAAGTTCGTAAGAATGCATCACACAGTGCTTGCACTCCCCAGTGGGAGTGCGAGTGCAGTTCCCCAAGTATCTGCTGGGTTATTTCTTTATTTAACAATTGTCTTCCATTGGGGAGCCACCATTTTCCATCTTCCGTCTTCTTTGCTTCCATCTTTTCCATTTGTTCTTCTTCAGGGAGGGAAAAGATAGGCACCTTCTTCAGCCCTTCTCTGAGAGGTATCAGAGTCATCATGTGCTCTGTTCCTGATCGTGCCGCTTGTCAGGCCAGTTTATCAGCATCCGATTTCCTTGCGCTGGTGAGTTCCCCTTCTGATGTCCTGGTACATGTATTATGGAAATTCTTTCTGGTTTGATTAATGCTTCCAAAGTTTTTCATTTAGTTGCTCATGAGCTAGTTCTTTTCCTCTTGCTGTTATCATCCCCCGTTCTTTCCAAATTTTCCCAAATGTGTGTACCACTCCAAACGCATATTTCGAATTTGTATATTTGGAACCTTCCTGCCCTTCCAACAGTTTCAGGGCTCTCATTAGGGCATACAACTCGCAGGACTGAGTGAACCAGCTGCTGGGCAGATGCCCAGTTTCCACCTTGGTTCCGGTAACTCCATCAACGATAAGCATATCCACTCTATCTCTTTCCATCTATACAGCTCGCCGATCCATCTATGAACCATCGTTATCCTTCAGAGAGGTGCTCCTCTTCTAAGTCATCTCGACTTTTCGTTTGGAGCTTGACCACCTCGCTACAGTCATGCCCTGAGTCCTCTGGTTCTTCATCTTTTCCTGACAAGTACAGGAACTGTGGAGGGCTCAGACTTTTGTCCGTACAAATAGTTAAGTCATCTTTTTCCATTAAGATTGCCTCATACTTTAAAATTCTCAAGTCTGTCAATCATCTCTGAGACTTCTGAGTTAAAATGGTTCTGACAGTGTGGGGAGTGAATACAACCAGACTCCCTCCAAAGGTAAATTTTCAGTTTTCTTCCACTAATACTGCTATGGCTGTTACTGCTTGAATGCATTCTGGCCACCCTCATGATACTGGGTCCAACATTTTTGAGAGGAATGCCACAGGTTGCCTTTGGCCTCCTTTCTGAGCTAGCACTCCCAAAGCTATCCCTTTTTCCACATTTACAAAGAAGTGGAAAGGCTGATTAATATCAGGCAAAGCCAGGACTGGAGCATTAATCAAATCTTTCTTCAAGCGATTAAATTCCTGCTGTTCCTCTAGGTTCCACTCCACATTTTCTTTTTCGGTTCCCAGTTTTTCATATCAGAATTGGACTTTTTGTGCGCATCTATCTATCCACAGTAGGCAATACCTGATTAATCCGAGGAACTTCCTTATCTCCTTCTGATTTTTAGGTATAGGCAGACCGGTGATAGCAGCAATTTGTTCAGGTCCGATTCTCTTTTTCCCTTGACTAATCAAGTGTCCCAAATATCTTACTTCCTGTTCCACGAATTGCAGTTTGTTCTTAGAAACTCTTATCCTTTCTCTCCTAAGAAGTTTAGCAACTCAATAGTGGATTCATGAACTTCATTTTCCTTTGTTCCTGAAATCAACAGGTCGTCTACATACTGTATTAACTGTGTTCCTGTAGTGCTTGGGTGTTCTTCTAATACTTGCTCTCTTCTTCTTTGGCTTGGCTTTGCGGACGAAGATTTATGGAGGGGGTAAATGTTAGCTGCAGGCTCGTTTGTGGCTGACAATACTTGCTCTAACACTTGTCCAAATAGATTGGAAGATTCCGTAAGCCCTTGGGGGAGGACTGTCCATCGATACTGCTGTTTTCTTCCCGAGTGAGGGTCCTCCCACTCGAATGCAAACAAGTTCCGACTATTCTCATCCAAGAGGCAACTCCAAAAAGCATCTTTCAAATCTACAACACTAAACCACTCATGTTCCAGGGGAATTCGATTCAATATGTTATAGGGGTTTGGGACTACTGGATGTTGTGTCTGAACAATCTTATTTAATTCTCGTAGATCCTGGAGCAAGCGGAAAGTTCCATCCGTTTTCCGTACAGGGAGGACAGGGGTGTTATAAGGGGACATGCAACTTTCTAGCATTCCATCTCGTAGCAAATTTTCAACAGGCTGAAGGCCTCTTTGTCCTTCTACCGAAATAGGATACTGTTTCACCCGAACTGGCTGGAACCCCTCCTTTAGGCTTATTTTGAATGGGGTTATTTGCAGTATTCCCCTGTTTCCCTCTCCAGCCCAGACACAGTCCCCAATGTCCTGGATATCCTTTTCCCTCAACAGGTACAATTTCACCATTATACGTCCTTCCACTGGAGCGGTACCGACTCCTAGTCTAATTTGCAGATCTCGTCCCATCAGATTCACCCCAGCTTGAGGAACCAGAATCAGGTCTTCAATTGCCTCCCTGTCTTGATACTTCAAACAGACCCCCTTATCAGAGGGGTCTTCGTGATTCTTCCCCCCCACTACTCACGATACCTTTAATTGTGGACTAGTGAATCTAACTCCCTCCGGTATAATGTTTAATGATGATCTAGTGGCCTCTGTGACCACCAGAAAAACGGCATTCTCTTTGTTGGGTCCCACCTAGAAGAAACCCTTGATACCTTTAATCCTCCGCAAAAGTCATCAGAGGGATACCATCCCTGTTTGAAATGTCCCACTTTCCCACAATAGTAACACCCTGCCTGCTGGCGTTACCCAAAACTCAAGTACGTCAGCATTGCTCAATTTCTCTATCAGAGGCGTCCCTCTGGTGGAGTCTAATCTCCTGGATGAAAGGTATAAGGCTCATTGAGGAGGACTCATGTTGAACTAAATCTTTGGGCTCCCAATCCTGATAACCCTTGAGATACTTTATTTGCTGCCTTATTAAGTTAAGAAATCACATCTTTATCATTAAATTGCAAACAAATTGGTATCTTGTGTGGCCCCTTTAAGAGTATTCCCGGCTGTCTTCGTTCTCTGCTCTGTCGTATTCTGCACAAACTGGCTGTGTTATCTCTTCTTCTGGGCTTCCTGCCAATTTGCCTGGCTGGTATCTTATGTTTTTATGCTGAGTTCTCTCTGTCCTCATTGAGAACAGCTTAATTTTTAAACTGTGCAAATGCAGACAAACGTGTTTTAACAAAAGCTTCTAGAATTTTCCACAGACTTTAAATCTTAACTTCTTTGTTGCAGTGGCCGGATGATTTATCATGGCTCTGGGTTCGAGCACTAACAGTATCCGAAAATACTTTGGGTATTGCTGGCTAGGGGTCTAGATACAGGCAGATGATGTGCTCGTGGTGGTCCTTAGGGGGTCCCCGAGGGAATACTCGGGGTCACTCGTCTCTCCCCCCTCCATCAGCATTAGGACTTCCATTTGACTATGTAGTCTTTGTTTATCCTCCTGTGCAGGAGGCTTCTCCTGCCTACCCTTTGTTTTTTTCCTTTCCTGATTTTTCCTTTCTATATGCACATTCTTTCTGGAGGACATCCATAAGTTTACTGTCCCCCCTTCTGTCAGTTTTACAGCATTAGTTTGGCAACCTGCAAGCCTCTCTTCTTTCCTGTGCTAACAGGCGCCACATTCCAATGAGCTCTTTAATGAATTCATCAGCCCAAGTGCTCCCCAACGGCCAGCCTTCTCTCCCTAGTCTTTTATTTAATGTCTCAGAAACTTTTCAAATTATATTTTCAACCTCCAGATAGTTGAATCTACACAATTCCCCATTGTACCTCAGGTTCCCAAAACCTGAGCTCCCCGAGCACACACGTATACACAAACACACTAATGGTCCCTGACCGGAATAGTTCCCTGAACTCTTAACTGAGCTCCCTGAGCTCTTATTCAACCATGGTCCTGGACTGCCGAATTCCCTGAAATCTCCCCTGAGACATTCCTTGGCATCTGACCTGACCCTTTTACAGGTCTGTTTCTCTTTTTCTCATGTTTTTCCTGCCTGTCTGAGCTCTTCTGTCCTGCCTCCTTCAGCTCTGGGGCACAGGCCTCTACCCCTCCATCAGACTCTCTCACCCATTGGTGTTCCTCGGGAGGGATATCACCAGCATCCTGATGATCCTCCCCTCACCTCTGACTGTCATATGGCGGGGGCAGGTGATTCAAAGGATCCCAGGAAGGGACATCTTCCTCCTCATTTTTTCACAGCAACCTTAAACTATTCAGTCACCCAGATCCAACATGCTGCATAATATGACTCATCCAAGTCTGGAGGACTTCTTTCATTTACGAATAAATTTAATTTTTGACATATCCAATCTTCATCTGACCCCAGTCGGGGCCACCAAACCGAAGACCCCAGAATCGGAGTCTGAGGCCATTTGTAATAACAAAACTTTATCATGGTTTCCTTAGTCTTTCCCTGGGTCCTTCCCCAACCCCACTTTCCTAACAACCTCCCCAACGGACTATTGGGCGGAATGTCAATCCCAGGACCCCCACTCTGGAGTCCCTTCTTCTCTCGGGTTCTCTTATTACCCATATCCCTGTCAGATCACTCACTTCTGACAGAATCCCGGTCGCCCGAGAAGTACATAATAGTCAATTTTTCTTGCCCAGGTCTCGTGCACGAGAGTTGCCCCGACTGAACCACTCCTCCTACCGGAGTCCCTTCTTCTGTTCCACTCCCTCTACCAGAGCTTCCGTAAGTCCTGTTCTCCAGAGTCTCCTGTCCGGATATCACTCATTCAAACTGCTGACGGCAAGCAAGGAAATTGGAGACCATTGAAATCAGTGGGGTACACCTTCTCGTTCTTTGATAGCCAGTCGCCAAGCGGTGGGAGTTGTGGATCCTGGACGAGTCCCCAAGCTTGTGAAATATCACTCAGTTCCTCCCTCTTCATACATTGCATGTTATGTTAATTAGTTCATTCCCTCCTTAGGGGTGTCAAAGTTAATATTCATGTCTCTATTAAACAAGTGCAGTACTAGCTATAGACTACCTTAGGTCACTGTACAAGCCTGAACCAGATCCTTGCATCCTTGGAGCTCCTGATAAGAAGAGGCCTACTAGCTAGTATTGTCTGTTCTCAAGCTCTCATCTACATTCTTTGCATTCCATCCCTTTTCACAGAATGGTGCGAGTTTACTAATCTTCAACCATATTTCACACATCTATAATACCAGACTGCAGCATAAATGAATTAATATAGTGTAAGAATTCTGCTAGATGAACGGTCAGGCACAAAGTCTAGCCAACGATTTAAATAGCCTCCTACAATCAAAGAATACAAATTTAAATCCAGTAAAAGAAGAGATGTTCAAAAAAATGTGGATCTTCAATATTGGGACCATAAATATTCACAAAAACAAACAGTTTATTAAATTTACTGAAAAAAAGCATCCATTAGTGTCAGTGATGACATTATGTTTATTAAATGGAACAGATTGTTCAATCAAAATTGAAACACATCTAGACTTAGCCATAAATGATGAGTAGAACTGCTGTCCTTTCCAAAAGTTGAAGAGAGGTATCAGATAAGCACAGATGTGTTTTTTGTAAATAAAAAATTATACCAGGTTGAAACTCTTTAACATGTGAAAAGACTTTAGAACATTTAATCGGATGGTTCAAACCTGAGATATTCCAAGACATTATCTTAATACCTTTAGCCATCTGAAAAATTCAAAATCAATAATATAATGAAAAATTTGAGATGAATAAAGTATTAATTAATAATGTTATAAACACTCTCAGATTATTGTGGCATTCCCAGTCATAAATAGCCAGCATAACTTCACAAACAAACCCCAGACTAACCTTGCTATTTCCTCCCTCCTCTCAATTGACAGTATACTAAAAGAAAATGACCCCACCTCCCCAAACTTCGCTGTTGGCAGCACTCTCAGGGAAAAAAAGTTTAAGAAAAACGTAAGACCAGCTTCTACAAATGTTAGACATATTATGGCTAGAAAAATCAAGCAAAACCAAAGTGAAAAAATTAATAAATTGAAAGTTATATTGCAAAAGAAAAACATCCAACAACCTAGCTAAAAACTAATAATTAATTCAAAAGAGAGAGAATACAACATTACTAATCCTATAAAGAAAATGAATTTAAAAAGAATATGGAAAATAAATTCTTCTCCTGTTATAAAAATAAACACAAAGAAATAGAGATAAGCAGATCCCACTATAAGCCAAAAAGAAGTGATTAATACCACGACAGAATTAAACAACCAAGCAAGTGTTAAGGAACATTCGATTGGATTCGTACCACGGTGCATAAAATGTCCAAATAAAGGTAAACCTGGAATCTTCATAACAAAACAAGTAAGAGAATAATCAAATCCAAGGTATCTGTACTTTACTAAACTTGATATTTTTTAAGTTTCTTCCAAAAATTGATAATCAGCCTTAGGAGAGTTGAACCACTTTGGAGATTTGACCGACAGAGTACAGTAACTTGCAATCTGGCTGGCAAGTGCAGCGAAGACTTGAAGCAGCTTCATACAGCTGAAACATAACTTTCTATTGAGTCTGTTCCATCATAACTTCAGCAGGACGGTCGTCAATGATCCAAATATTCTGTCCATAATATTTGTAGCATCCCTCTTCGACGTGTTCTCTTAAAAGTTGATCTTTGATCTTGAAACGATGTTAACAAAGGAAAATAGAATGAGGCGTGCCACCAAGAGCAGGTTTAGAAATTAATGATCAATGCGCTCTGTCAACTTCAGGAATTGTAGGCAGCAAATCGTGACCAAATACCTCGTGGAGAAATTCAACGAAGAATTTGGAAAGATGGCCCAATTCAGTTCCTTCTTTTAAAGTGATGATTCTTAGATTATTTCTTCTGCTCCTTGCCTCCAGATCTGTTACTTTTTTCAGTAAAATGCCATTTGATCTGCTTAGCAATGAATTAGCTTGTTATAAATCTTTAAGTTGGGCTTCTTGACATTCAACTGACTTTTCCAATCAATGGTAGACTGTAAGTCTTCAAAATTCTTGGAAACCTGAGCAAGGGAAGCTTCAATTTATTTTCCATCATTTTTGCATTCTTTAACGTCCTTTCTTAAGTCCTGAATAAACTCCTTCAAAGAAAGGTTCAAATCTCCAGAGGTGGAAGCTTCGTCATCTTTTCTTCCAGACTTGGTTCCACGAGCAGTCATAATGAACTTGCATGAAAATAAAGTTATAAAGAAAGGAAAAAAAAGAGAGAAACCAAAAACAAGAAAAAAAATAGAGGCATGGGAGCTGGAAAGCTAAAAAGAGCTTGTCACTCCATGGACTACCAGCAGGGAACTCCCTTGTTCTTGATTCCAATTGAAATCAATGAGTCATGAATGGATTTATGGGTCTATAAACAATTCAGAATCAAGCATTTACAAAATATTGTCTCAAATTTTAGTTCTCTGGCCTCAAATGAAAAATATCTTTTGATTTCAAATAACCTTTGAGACTGAACAATGCACAACTTATCCAGTCTTGTTTGAATCAAAAGTTACTTTTCATCACAATGTTTTGTAGGTGTTAGATATCATTTACATTCAGTTAGTGGGTGTTATGTTAAGGGGTAGAGCAATACAGTAAAAACCACTGGTATCTGGAATTCAAGCAACTTGCAGCCTCAAACAACTGGCAAAAAAAATGGAGGAATAAAAGGATATTTATCAACCTCATTGATTACAGCTCAGCTTCAATACCATTATTCCCTGAGTGCTGGTCAAGAAGCGACAAACTCTAGGCCTCTGAACCCTACTCTGCAATTGGATCCTTGACTTTCTTATTGAAAGACCACAGTCAGTACAAATTGGAAGCAATGCCTCCTCCCAAATGATTATCAACACCAGTGCACCTGATGAATGCATTTTTAGCTCACTGCTCTACTCATTATACACTCATGACTGTGTCCAGGCAGGCACAATTGCGATACCATCTAGAAGTTTGCCGATGATGCCATAGTTGTCAGCAGAATCACAAATGGCAATGAGGAAGCATACAGGAGGGAGGTAGAGCAGCTCTTTGAGTGGTGTCACAACAACAACCTTCCTATCAATGTTAGCAAAACCAAGAAGTGACTTCAAAAGGGAGTCACAGGAACACAACCCAGTCCTCATTGAGGGCTCAGTAGTGGAGAGGGTTAAGAAGTTCAAACTGCTGGGTGTTAACATTTCTGAGGGTCTGTCCTGGATCCTCAATGTTGATGGAATCATGAAGAAGGCTTGCCAGTGATTATACTGTGAGGAATTTTAGGAGATCTGGTATGTCACTGAAGACTCTTGAAAACTTCTACAGGAGAACTGTGGAGAGCATATTGGCTGGATGCATCACTGTCTGGTGTGGAGGCACCAAATCTCAGGACAAGGAAAAACTCCAGAAGGTTGATAACTCTGCATCAGACCCCACTCCATCAAGGACATCCACATGAGGCAGTGTCTTAAAAAAAGCAGCCTCTCTCCTCAAAGACCCCCACAACCCAGGCCATGTTCTCTTCACTCTGCAATGCTTGGGGGGAAAAGTACAGGAGCCTGAAGACGAGCACTCAGCAGCACAAGGACATCTTCTTCCCTGTTGCCATCAGATTCCTGAAGAATCAATGAACAAAAGATGCTGCCTTACTTTTCACACACTACTATTTTTATATTATTGCTGTAAGATGGTTCATAATATGAATGTTTGCATTATGATACTGCCACAAAACACCAAATTTTGTGACTTGTTCAGGGCAATAAATTCTGATTCTGAATAAAATAATATATATATAAAGTACAGAAGTTTAAAATTGTAAAAGTAAATATTCTCTGAAGTAGCACACCTTTGGTGAACATGGGAGCAAATATTCAGCCAGTGGAGTGCCTTGGTTGTACTTTGCTCACAGCATTTTTTTGAATAGAGTTGTGTGAAACATCAGTGTCATCATCCAGGATGAAGACCTGGTTGATGGTGCTCGCCAATGCGCTCTCTTAAAGTGACTCCTTATCCCTGCTTAGTAAGAGTTGCCCCGGTCCGAAGCTTTATCTATAATGTTTCTTTTTGTCTTTCGGGCGGCTCTGTGGAGGGGGAAGAACTTGCAGATACAGTGACTGTTAAATGTTTTTAAAGAATGTGACTGAAAATAAAATGCTTTAAGATTTATATATTCATGCAAGTGACGTTTGTTAAGTGTAAGTACAGGAGAGTATTTTTGTCTTTTAAACTGTTCATTCTTAATGCAGATTTATTAATTAGGCATTGTAAGAGTAACTCTCAAGCGACCGGAAAATACATTTATCTGGCATCTACCAATCCCCATAGGTGTCGGATACCAGGAGATTTACTATATAAGTAAAACTCCAATGCAGACAAAAATTAGCAGGTGGAATTCAGCAGGTCAGACAGCACATTGGGGTAGAAATGGTCAATGTTTTAATTAAAATCTCTTCATCAAGACAATATAGAATAAGTGAACTTACAAATAAAGGGGAAGTTGAAGCAAGGTTGTGGGCAAAGGTGATAGAATACAGGACAAAGGTAAGGGAGGTGGAGAGACAGGCAAAGAGAGAAACCTAACCCTTGGCTATCCTGAGCTGGCTTCCAGAGATGAAACTGAAATGTTTGACCTTATGTTACCCCTTCTATGAAAGGAGCTATTAGATTCAAGGTGTATTATTGATACTGCAGCAGGAAAGCATTGAAGATTATAACAACAATATTGAGAGCACAAATATCAAACCAAGGCAGTAACACACAGTGGAAAACAGGTAGCAGAGTAGTGATTTGAAGGAAGCTGAGAGAAAAATGTAGGATATAGTATGTATGTGTGCATGATATAGTGTTGGTATTCATTTCTTTTTGGTTTTGTGTTAAGGCAATGGTGGGCGTGCAGTAGGGATGTTGGACTTGAGAGGGAGGTTTTTTTGGTTGAGGGTTTTGTTGATGCTGAGTGCAGAAGTGGAAAGGGTGAAGCTTTTGAGGCAACAAACAATTTGCTGAAAGAACTCAGCAGGTGGAAGAATGATGATGTCAACGGTGCTAATTGACACACACTTTGTACAATGTACAAGTGCACCGAAGTCCTTACAGCCAAATGGGTACTTTGTAAAATAAAAACTGTAATACTTAACATATGGTAACTAAATTAAAAAGCCATAATAAATACAAAACATGGATACAGTAAAATCCCCATGATCCTGTACTCCATCAACCAAATGGCAAAAAAAATCATCAAGGAAATAAATAAAATGTTGGAAAATTAATATGAATAAATAAAACTTTCAATGAAAGTTTATAATTATAAAAGTAAATGTTCTCCAAAGCAATACCCAACCCTTTGGGAGCAAATGTTCAGCCAGAAGAGTGCCTCGGCCACAGCAACTGTCTGAATAAAGCTTCAGTAAAGTTGTGTTTGAAGAAAATGGTGGCACCCAGGATGAAGAGCCAGTAGATGCTGCTCTCCGCAGGGGCAACACTCCTGAAGTGCCTGGCTAATATGAGTCTTTATTAGTAGATTATTAAGTATGTTAATAAGGCTTTACCTGTAAACTTGTGGGGGTGGGGTTAATTATGATGATGGTATCATTAGTGCAGTGGCCAGTGCAGTGCTGTAACAGTACATGTGAATGGGATTCAAATGAAGAGAGTGCGCTGAGGGCCTGAATGGAACACTGGTGTGGAGGTGAGTTGGGTTGTGCCTAGTGTCTGACCAGGATACTGGGATGAAGAGCGGCTGATGCTGCTAGGGCGACCCTCCTATAGAGTCTCCCTATTCCTGCCTTATGAGAGACTGTTTATTTGTATTAGGTTTATTGGTATTTTTTATCTGTAAAGTTGGTGGGGGGGGATGTAATTATGATGGTGGTGGCTCGCACCACGCTGTTACTGTGCCAACAACAGAGGTTGGAATTAAAATTTTTAAAGTTACAGGAATTACTTGATTAAAGTGAACTTTATATAAATTCTGATTTTTTTTTCACATTATTTTGCATTGTCTTTTAAATGGTGTATTCTTAATGCAGATGTATGAGGCATTGTAAGAATGAGTCTCAGTCAAGTGGAAAATTCATCCATGAAACCCATAGCTGCCAGATAATGGGGATTTTACTGTATAAAATAAATATTCATACTAACCCTTGTGCAAAAAAAGTGACTCAACAGTTCATTAGTGATGTTGGAATAGTCTAGGTTTCATGTCCCATGGGTGAGGTTCAAGACTTTGATAGCTGTGGGAAAGACAAGTTCTTAAACCTAGAGGTGCTGGTCTTCAGGTATCTATCTTCTGAGTGAAGGTAGCAGTGAGAAGAGGTTGTGTCCAGGGTGGTGAGTTCCTTCTTGAGGCAGCGGTTCTCATTGACGTATTCAATGGATGGGAGGTTAAAGCCTGCAGTGGACCTGGCTATGTTTGCTATCTTTTGCGTTTTAGGGCATTCAAATTATCGAACCAGGCTGTGATGCAACCAGTCAGTATACTTCCCACAGTGCACCTTTGGAAATTTGAGAGTATATATGACAGCATGCAAAGATTCCTCAGTCTCCTTTAGAAAGTACAGGCTTTGGCATGGCTTCTTTGTAGTTGCCTGGGTATGCTGGCTCCAGGAGAGATCTTCTGAAATTTAGACTCTTAGCCACCTGAAGGTTCTAACCCTCTGCAACTCCACCCCATCAATGCAAACAGGTGGTTGGTCCTTGGCCTCTCCTTCCTAAAATCCACATTAAGCTTCGTTGTGAGCAGGCTGTTGTTCTGGAACCATCCAATCAGATTCTCAATCTTCATTAAAATTCTGACATCATTTGCAGTTATTCAGCCAGCAAAGCTTGCGTCGTCAGCAAATTTGTAGATTGAAAGATTGAGTTGGACAGCTATGCAGTCACATGGAAAAAGAAATAGTCTATGTTTTGGCTTGGAACCTTCAGGAGATTCTTGCGACCTTGTACACGGTTTTAAATGTACTGTGGCAATATTGACCTGGTTTTCTGCAGCAAAAAGTATGCACTATTGAACCACCAGAGCAATTGATTTAAATTTAAACTCAAAACAAAAAGAACAGAAATTGTATTTGCTTCAGAACAGAATTATTTTTTTCTGGACAGACAATGTCGAGTTGCCAAAACAAACCTCTTTTAAAACCTAATTCCATCTGAAAGGACTCAACCTCCTGAGAGAATGAAGGCCCCAATGTGTATAACACAAACAAATTATGAGAACAAGAGATGAAGAATCAGTTGGGGGTGGAACAGATATATTCATATCATTTTTTGTGGGGGGATGGGTGCACACAGTGAAATGGCATGTGGTATTAGGTAATCTTATGGATCCTGTCTCATTATAGATTGGCTTTGTGATGTTAGTTTCTGTCCATTAATCCAGCTTGTTCACAGAAGAGGCGAAGGTACTTGCTTGACATTTTTCTGCCAGGCAATTCGATTAATTGATTTCACACTTAGAGCTAAGATTATCATTGAATTTAAAACAGTGGGGGGCGTGGCAAGATGGCGTAGAGTCTAGACGTGTAATCTCAACCTCTCTGGCCAGACTTTTAAGTACCTGTTTTTTAACCCTTTGTTTTCAAGTTTAAACTTTTTAAATTTTAGTTTAAAGTATTAAGGAACTATTATGGCCATTAATGGTAAAAAGATTAAACCTCAAGTGCAGAAGAAGTTACATTTTCGAAATGCTGAAGATTTAGGGCCTAGATGACTTGATACAGCTTCAGGTTTAATTTCTTCAGTGTCTAAACCACAAAGACTGCCTGTGGGAGCTGAAAAAAAAGTCTACTACTCATCAAGTGAAGGATGGCGCTGGAATTACCCATTCTCTGTTCCCAATAAGTGGATTCTGAAAGCCTTTCGATTTTAACGGAGGGAGCACGCAGGAAGACGACCATTGGTGGAAATGCATCAGGAAGCCTTTCAACCTGAAGATATCACTTTCCTCCGTGATTTTGTGAAAAATCAACGAGCTGCAGCGGGAGAACAGCGGCGACCCCCTGAGGAAGTCAGGGTGCCGTCACTAGGAGTCCAGACCCGCAGTAAAACTTCTAAAATGCTTTTTGTTGAATTGCAGCAGGAGCTGCAGTTACCTGGTTCTGCCACTACATCAGAGAAAGTAGGGCTGAGCTTTTCTGATTTACAGTGTAAGCAACTAAATGCAGTCATTCAGCCTTTAATGAATGAGATGGTTCAAATGATAAGTTCAGAATTGAATACAGTTAAAGCACGTGTAGATGCATCTTATGAAGAATTAAAAAAATTTCAGACTGCTTTTTTGGACTGTAAACAACAATTGATTTCTAACACAGAAAAAGTGTTGAAGGTTGAAAAATCAGTCATAGAATTGGAGAAGGAGTTAGAGAGGAAAATAGACTACTTGGAGAATCAAAGTCGAAGGAATAATGTGAAAATCGTTGGTTTGCCAGAAGGTATAAAAGGACAAGATCCTCTTCGTTTTTTTAAAGACTGGATCCCACAAGTATTAGGGCAAGAATTTTTTTCTGGAGGCTTGGTACTGGAAAGAGCTCATAGAGCTTTAAGAAGAACACCTTTACCTTGTCAACCACCGAGACCGGTAATAATTCGATGTTTGAATTATTTGGACAGAGAAGCAATGCTTTGACTCGCAATGCAAAATGCGAGACAACAACAAACTCCGTTATTGATTCAGAATAGCAGAATTTTTTTTTATCCTGACGAGTCAAGAGGTCATTCAACGTCGATGTTGGTTTAATCCAGTTAAAGAAGTTTTGTGGCGTAAAGGTTATAAGTCTACTTTTCACTACCCGGCAGTGATGAAGGTGTTTTATGGAGACCATCAATTTTGTTTTTTTGAGAATGACCGTGAAGCCATGATTTTTGCTGATTCATTGCCAGATATAAGAGGACAAAGACATAGTCCACCATTGTCTCCTAAAGAAAAATCTGGTTGTTCTGGAAACGGAAGAAATGGCAGAAATGGGAAAAACGGGAATGGAAAGAGTCCAACTTCTTCTGAAATGGGATCTCCGAGATTGGAATCTCTTGGATGAATAGAATAAATTTTCTTATTCTACATTTTTTTGTTATTATGATATTTTGATGTTATTCATTGTTTGGCTGGGGAGAGAGAGATTTGCTCTAAGTTCTTTACTAGTCATCAGCCACTGGTGGGTGACCCACACCCAATTCTTGTAGGCATTGCTACTTGGTAGTTTTTTTTTGTGGGGGAGGGATTTTTTTAAATTATTTTTTTAATTTTCATTTTAGTTCGTTTTTAATTTGTGATTTTTTTCTTCTACTGGAGGGCCTATATATGTTGATTTGAGTGGAATATAAAAGTAGGGTGATTTCAGATCATTCTTTGTTATATTTTACACATGCAACTTCTGAGAAAATTCAAGTGGCCGATCATTGGAGGTTTAATACAATGTTGTTAAAAAATACGGAATTTATTGATTTTTTGAAAAAACAAATTAATTTTTTTGAAAGAAAATTCTAATTCTATTCAAAGTAAATTGTATTATGGGATGCTATGAAGGCTTATTTGAGAGGACAAATAATTAGTTATACTTCTAAAATAAAAAAGAATCAATTAAATTAGAGTTTTGAATTAGAGAAACAGATTGATGAGTTAGAAAAGGAATTCCAGAAAGATGCTACAGAAGATCAGAAAATAGATTATCTAGGTTGAAATTGGAATATAATACTTTGCAATCTTATCAATTTGAATGTGCGATTAATAGGACTAAACAACGGTATTATGAATGGGGAGAGAAAGCACATAAGGTATTGGCGTGGCAATTAAAGAAAGAACAGGTTTCGAGGACTATTAATGCTTTTAGACGGAATTCTCTTATTACTTATAAACCTCGTGAGATTAATGATGAATTTTGTTTATTTTATAAAAAGTTATATACATCTGAAGAAAAACAAGAAACTGGATCGATTGATCTTTTTCTGTCACAGTTGAATTTACCGATATTAGAGGATGCAGATATACAGGAGTTAGATGAACCATTTACTGATTCGGAAATTAAAATGGCTATGGTGGAAATGCTGAACGGTAAATCGCCTGGTGATGATGGATTTTCAGTTGAATTTTATTACATTTTTTATGATGATTTCTCTACAGTGTTTGCGGATGTATTATGTCAAGTTGGAGAACATTATGAATTACCTGAGTCTTGTTCTAGTGCTTTAATTACAGTAATCCCAAAAAAAGATAGAGATCCTTTAAAAGTATCTTCACATAGACCAATTTCGTTGTTAAATGTAGATTATAAAATCTTTCTTTCTTCTTCTTTCTTTGGCTTGGCTTCGTGGACGAAGATTAATTAGAAAATAGATTGGCTAAATTTTTACCTAAGTTGATTTATATGGATCAAACAGGTTTTATAAAGAATAGATATGCTTCAGATAATATTCTGCGCGTGATTAGTTTGATTAATAGATTTCGACAACCTTCAGCTCACCCGATGGAGATATCTTTAGATGCAGAAAAAGCATTTGATAGAGTTGAGTGGAATTTTTTGTTTAAAGTTCTGGAGAAATTTAAGTTTGGTCCTTTCTTTATTGGTTGGATTAAGGCTTTATATAGTAAACCGGTAGCTAGAGTATTGACGAATGGCTTGATTTCAGAACCTTTTAAATTGACTCGATCAACTCGTCAAGGTTGTCCTTTATCACCAGCTTTGTTTGCGTTAGTGATTGAACCTTTAGCACAGCTGATAAGACAAAATACACAGATACAAGGTATGAAAGTTTTGGATGAGGAGTATAAAATTAATTTATTTGCTGATGATGTATGGGTGTATTTAATAAACCCAGCTCAGTCACTTTTGCACTTGAAGGAGTGTTTAATACAATATGGATGTCTTTCTGGATATAAAGTTAATTGGAAAAAAGTGAAATATTACTGGTAAGTGAAGGAGATTATTCAGTTTATAAGAATATTATTAATTTGAAATGGACTGATTGAATTAAATATTTGGGTATAATTTTGAATGTTAGTTATCAATCTTTATATACATTAAATTATGTTCTGTTAATAAAAAAATTAAAACTGATTTGATTAAATGGAAAGATTTACCTATTAATTTATTAGGTAGGATAAATACAATTAAGATGAATATTTTTCTGTGTATGCAATATTTGTTTCAATCTATTCCGTATTTACTTGATAATTTTTTTTTTGGAATAAAATGGTTGGGAGTTTTTAATGGCGAGGTAAATTTTCGAGAGTAGATTTCAATAAATTAACTTGGAAATATGAGTTAGGGGGATTACGTTTACCACATTTTCAAAATTATTATGAAGCAGCCCAACTTAAATTTATTAGTTCATTGATGGATTTGGAACGGCCTCCTAGTTGGGCCAAAATTGAGATGGCAAATATTTCTGAATTTGAAATACATCAATTTTGAATTAGAGAAACAGATTGATGAGTTAGAAAAGGAATTCCAGAAAGATGCTACAGAAGATCAGAAAATAGATTATCTAGGTTGAAATTGGAATATAATACTTGGATAATATGAGTTAGGGGGATTACATTTACCACATTTTCAAAATTATTATGAAGCAGCCCAACTTAAATTTATTAGTTCATTGATGGATTTGGAACGGCCTCCTAGTTGGGCCAAAATTGAGATGGCAGATATTTCTGAATTTGAAATACATCAATTTTTGTTTAGATGGAATATAAATTTGTTACAGCAATATAATGTGCCTATATTAAAACATCTAATGAAATTATGGATTAAGAAAAATAAAATGATAGGCTCGAGGGGTGAATTATTGGCTTTGACTCCGTTGTATAATAACCAACTTGTTTCTTTTTCAATACATAATCGAAGTTTATTGCATTGGAGAATTAAAGGTGTGAAAAATTTGGGAGATTGTTTTAAAGAGGGTGAATTTTTATCTTTCAATCAGATGAGGGACAGTTTTGGTATTGATAACAACTCTTTGTTTCTCTATTATCAAATTCGATCTTTGGTAAAATGTACATTTGGTAGAGATATGATTTTACCTGAAATGATTAAATTTGAGATTTTTCTTATGAAGGTACCAGAGAAGGGTTATATTTCATCTGTGTATCAAATATTGCAGGATGGTATGAATAAAAAGGGTTGGGATAGATCTAAAATAAATGGGAAGCGGATACTGGTTTTATTTATTCCAAGGATGATTGGTTAGATATTTTGTTATGATAGTGTAACTAGATTGATAAATGCATGTTATGCAATGATTAACTATAATTTTTTACATCATTTATACTTAACACCTGAAAAATTAAAAAAGTATGGTTTTCATGAATCAGATTTGTGCTTTAGATGTGGTAATTCTGTTAGAACTTTTTTTCATGCTGTTTGGTCATGTATACATATACAATCTTTTTGGAAGAAAATTCAATTGTTTTTAGAATACCTGTATAAGATTAAAATACTTTTAGATCCAACAGTATTTTTATTGGGTAGTTTGCAACCTTTGAAAAGTTTGGGATTAGATAAGTTTCAACTTGCTTTTGTATATTTAGCTTTATCTGTAGCAAAAAAATGTATTGCTGGTATGCTGAAAGATACAAATATGATTGATATTAATAGATGGCATAATGAGATGAAATACTGTTTAATCATGGAAAAAATTACATATGTTTCACGTGATAATTATAGGTTTTTTTATTAATAAGTGGTTGTTCAGAATATTTACATTTCAATTTATATTGATTAGATCTTAATATGTATGTTTAATTTTTCTTTAATATTTTTTCTTTTTTATTTCTTTATGGCTCACCTTAGGAGAGTTGGCTGAAGGAGGGGGGGGGGTTTCTTTTATTTTCTTTTTTTTAATTTTTTATATTTAAAAAATAACATTCATGTTTATGGTTAATTGTCATATATGTTATGTACTATTTGTTTTTTGAATGAATAAATAAAGTTAAAAAAAAAAGAATTTAAAACAGTGCAAAAAAAAGTGCTGGATAAACTCAACAGGTCACACATCATCCATAGGATGCAAAAGGCAGTAGATGTTTCAGGCCTGAAACCTTCAGGAGCGCTGGAAATCAGGCGGATACCTGAATAAAAATGTGGTGGGGGAGGAGCATGGGCTAACAGGTGGGAGGCTGGACGAGAAAGAAGCTGAGAAGTGATGGGGGAAGGCGTGGGGAGCTGGAGGTAGGGAGTGAGAGGGTTGAGGTGTGCAGTTTAAAGGAAGTTGGAGGACGATGTTGATGCCTCCTGGTTGGAGACTGTGGAGACAGAATGCAAAATATTGTTTCTCCAGTTTGCATATTGCTTCAACTTGGTGGAAAATGGATTGTGAAATTGGTGATTGGACACTGAGAGGTACTTGGTGTTGCAGATGACTGAGTGAAGGTGCTGAACGAAGCAATCTAACAGTCTGTGTCCAGTCTCTCTGAAGCTGCAACGGGAGCACTGCACACAGTAAATGTCCCCAACAGATTCCCAAGTGAAATGTGCTCACTTAGATGGACTGTTAGGGGGTCTGGTGGTGAAGGAGGAGGTGCAAGTACTACACTTCTTGTAATTACAGGGTTAGCTATGGAGGGGGCGATTGGTGGGAAGGGATGAGTAGATGGGGAGTTGCAGATGGAGTGATTTCTCAAGGAAGGAAAAGGGAGGGCAATATGTGACAAGTGGCGGAATTGCAGAGACTGGTATGTTGGATGCGGAGGTTCATGAGGTGATAAGTGAAGATGAGGGGAGGCCTCTCTTTGTTATGTGTGGTGGAGAAGAGGCCAGTTTATTGTCACCTGATTGCACAACTACGACCCTACAAACAGCGTTCTCCATGCAAATCACGCAGACACACAACCAGACATAACACACATGCAGACAAACAATACGTATGCAGAACAAGTACTCAGATATACAAATAATTAAATAAATATCATTTTGTGAATGAGAATCTAGAATAGTTAGTATAAGCAGTTGCTTTGGTCATTCAGATGTGTGGAAAATAAAAATGAGTTAATGACAGAATAGAGGAAGCAGTTTTCTGAAAATGAACATCTTAGATGTCCTGGAATGGAAGGCCTTATCCTGGGAGCAGATGCAGCAGAGACAAGCAGTGGTAAAAAGGAATAGAATCCTTTCAGGAGATAGGATGGGGGGGAAGTATAATCAAGCTAACTGTAGGAGCTGGTAGGTTTATAAAGATGCCTGTGGATAATTTGTCACAGAGATCGAGAAATGAAGAGAGTTACCAGAGAAGAACCAAATGAATTTGGGGTCAGGGTGGAGGTAGCAGCAAAGTTGATAAAGTTTATGAGCTTGTCATGGGTACAGGGGGCAGTAGTTATGGAGTTGCCATTGTAATGGAGAAAGAGTTAAGGAGCATTTGTATCACTACTGGATTTGAAAGATAATAGTAAATGATTGAAAAGAATGTTGAAATTACATTTATGTAAATATTTTCAGGAAACAAAGTGTTAATGATTTAAATTTGCCCAGAAACACAAACTTCAAACTGAATTGTTGCAATTTGTCACCATTTGGATAAATGATCTCTTGGCCACCTTGTATTTTGTTTCTTTCAAAGTTTGTTGATAATCTTGAATGATCATTGATGTCCAGCAGGGATAATTCCGTCGCTTTGTATCAGTAGTAGATATACTAAAAGAACTGTTCATGCTTTCATTTTTTTCTCGTATAAATGTTAATCTGATCTCAATTTGTATTATAAAAAGCACAATTTTAAAACACTGTGCATTTTTAATAAGCCATATATAATGTACAAAAGTGATAACAAGGATGTACAAAGGCTGTATGCCTTTAATAATTCTGCCTTTGGGGATGGATGCATTTAGACATATTCATTTTTACACTCTGCGTTTCTGCATGCATATGCATGTATTTATTTTCATTGGTTTTCTTACAGGAACCAATGTTTCTGTAATGATGTACATCAGATCTTTAGTGATTATAAATTTGTATAAAATCAACAGTATTTTTGGGACAAAAATAAAGACAATTGTTAAATAGACTTAAGAAAGGCATTTGACAAGGTCCCTCAGGTAGACTCATCCAGAAAGTAAAGGTACCTGCGATCCATGGTGAATTGATAGTTTGGATTGTGAATTGGCTTGCCCATACAAGAGTGTAATTCTGGCTGGAAGCCTGTGACCAGTGAAGTTCCACGGGGATTGGTGTTGATTCCCCTGCTTGTGATGTACAGTAAAAGCCCTGGCATCTGGCACTTACGGGAATTGGTAGATGCCAGATAAGCAACTTTTCAGTTGCTTGAGACTTACTCTTACAATGCCTAACTAATACATCTACTTAAGGAATAATCAATTTAAAAAACAAAAATACTACTGTACTTGCACTGAATAAACTTCACTTGCATGAATATACAAACCTTAAAGCATTTTACTTTATTTTCAGTTACATTCTTTGAAAGCATTTAACTGTTGCTGCATCTGCAGGTTCCTCCCTGCCACTGAACCGCCCAAAAGTTGGGAAATAACATCAAAATGAATCCCCCTCCCCCCAATTTTACAGATAAAACTGTACTAATATACTTAACATACTAATAAAGATGAAGATTCTTTCTAAGCATGGATATTTTTTTTCCTTTCTCCAGATGTTGCCTGATCTGCTGAATATTTCCAGCTTTTTTCTGTTTTTCTTTCAGATTTCTGGCATTGTCGTGTTTTTGTCTTTCATTGTGTTCCTTTCCTTGTTACTCATAGCTCCATTCAAACTATTTCTCCTTTAATTTTTTCCAGCCAAGGTTTTTCTTCTCTGTTGCCTCTTTCCCATTGTTCAAATAGATTAAGGTAATTTAAAGATGAAAGGAGATTACATTGAAATAAAATAGTGTAAAATAGTATGAAAGCAAAGGTAAAGGAAAATTTAAAATATTACAATTTACAAGCTGCAAAATGAGACCATGTTTTTGACTGTTCTCTTTATAGTGTGCTGACTTTGCAGGATCAAAAACCCTGTTCTTGGAGAGATAATTAGTAAATCAGCACTGATTGGATTTGTGTTGCTTGCTGAATTTTTGATTTTTTTGGCAAATAGATAATGCCTTCCACTATTATTTTGTCAGCCTGTAACTTGGATTGTCTTCAAGGAATGGTGGTCATAATATAATATAATAATGTAATAAATATAAATATAGCTGCGTGATTCATTGAAGTTGTACAAAGATCACTTAACAATAGCAGGACCCTGAATACGTCCGATATTCTGGTTTCTCCTGGTGCAGTGTCTTGGATTAATCTATTTGTCATATTAGATGCATGTGCACTGTATGTTTTGCTCTGTTGGCTTCTGAAAACTCCTCAAGGCTTGTATCATAATTAATGCTGGTTTAGTAAACAATCACTCCTTTAATTGCTAAAAATAATAATCATTTACTTTGCAGGATGTTAAGCAATCATTCTGCTAATTGGTTTAATTCTTAAAATGTGTGCTGTGATGGATGAGATCTTTAATGGAATGAGGATGAAGTCCAAGTGCACTGAGATATTGATAGTTTGCTGCAAGAGCTTTAAGTGGTGCAAGATTTACAGCTTAAAAGGCTTTTTAAAAAAAGCTTTTGCTCCTTCTGCATTGAAGATGTTTTACATAAAATGTAAAATGACATAATGTATGTTAAACCAGGCCAGGACTTGCTCAGCAAATGGCAGGGCTCCGGAGAGTGTTGTAGAACAGAGAGAGACTATGGGATACAAGTGAATATTCCATGAAAGTGACAACACTGGTATTCAGGATGTTTAAGGTGGTGTTAGCACACTTGTTGGTCAAGGCATTGTGTATAAGGGTTGGAACATCGTGTTCTTGGTGTGCAAGACTTTGGTGAGACCACATGGAGTATTATGTGGAATTATGATTGTTCAGCTATAGGAAGGGTCTCATTAAGCTGGAAAGGGTGCAAAAAAGATTCACAGGGTTCTTACACTAGAGGGCTTGAATTATTAGCGGGACTGCATAATATGGGTCTTTTTTTCCCCCTCTGGATCATAGGAGGCTGAAGGGTGACCATGCAGTAGAGAACAAAATTATGAGGGTAGTATATAAGGTGAATGGTCACTGTTTTTTTTTTGTGATACACTTTATTGTCATTATGCTGGTATGCCAGCCAATGAAATATGATTAGCATCAACTGGAATATGAAATAGAATACAATGCAATAAACATATACAATAAAAATCATACAATAAAGCACATCCAATAAAACTGCAATATTCTCAAATAAATTGTTAAAAAATTACTGATTCTAAAATTAAAGTGCAGCACATCTCAACATCGTGAATTGGTATTTGAAATTATCATGGCTTCCTGAAAAAAAACTCTTTTTAAGCCTAGTAGTTCTCGAGTGAAGTTTCCTATAACATCTGTCTGATGGCAGGACAGTAAATAGTTCATGGTTCGGGTGTGTTCCCTACAGTAGGTGAGTCAAAAATAAAAATAGAGGGCATATGTTTACAGCAAGAAGGAAAAGATTTAGAAAATGTCCTGAGGAGCAACTTTTGGTAGGTATCTGGAACAAACTGCCAGAGGAAGTGATAGAGATGTATACAGTTGCAATATTTAAAAGACATTTTGCCGTATGCACTGATAGAAAACTTTAGAGTTGTGAGACATGACTTCAGACCTACCTTGACCTCAGTGGATTGGGAAGTCTCCATGGCCCACATGAAATCCCACACTGGCCCAGTGGTTGGGAAGCACTGGTGTGGAGGGATATGGGACTATCTTAGATCAACAATTTGGCCATTGGAGGCTGTTTTGTCTTGTAAAACTCAAATTCTGATGTTCTTGTGGCTGTAGTTCTTTTAAGTGAAGTTGGAGGTGGATGAAATGGGAAAGAGCAGAATCTTTTGAAACATCTACTATTGTGTACGGTTTTAAGTCTGTACTGCATCGGAGGGCAATTGAATTGAAGAAATTCAATTACAGCAATTTTGTTATAATGATGAAAGCCAAGTGAGATTTCGACCTTTGATTGTTCATTCTTTGGGCACATTCTCTTTATTATTTAAAATGATCATCTCTTCTAAACTCTGCCCAGAAATAAACATTGTTTTGATGATATCTGCAGGAAAAAAAATGATAAAGTTGAAGTTTCTGTGTGACAGTGCACAACAATTTACTTTCCTAGGACTAAAAATCCAGATTGGACACTGTTGGTACTGATGACATGTCATGCATCTCCTTTGTGGTTGAAGTTAAACTTTGCATAAAAATTTAGAAATATGATCTGTCATTGCTCTGCACAGACACAAGATTATTTAATATTCTGTAGCCTTTTAATAAAATTTGCATGAACCCCTGTGTTTTTTTTTAAATATTTTATTTTTGTTTTTTCCCCAAAAATATACATAGTAATATTTTAAGAATACAATGTATTAAACTTTTTTCACAAAGAAAAACAACAGTCCCTCCCTCCCGCCCTCCCTCCCTCCCTCCTCCTCCCCCCTCCTTTCCACTTTCCACCTTCTCTCTCCACTTTTTTCCTCCTTTAAGACATGAAAAACTACTTTGACCAAACTTTTGGCCATTTCTCCATATCCATGATCGACTGTACTGTCATGTGTAGAACAAAGGAAAGGATCAAGTGCATTAATACGCCAACAATCTACCAAACTATTATGTGGAAATGCTAATTATTTGGCATCTGTTCAGTTTCTTCCACTCCCTTTATACTCACTAAGGCTCCATGCTTTCTTTAAACTCACTGTGTGTGGGTTGGGGGGGGGGGGGGGGCATTCCAATATTCCCTTTAAATTAAAAAAAAATAAGCCAGAGGTTATGCCACATCTGGAAGGAAAAGACTTTTCCTTATTGCTACACTAAAGAAAGTCTATGATTGCACTGGAGACGGTACATAAGATAATTACCAGCTTGTTGCCTGGAATGGAACATTTCAGTTACAACAAAAGATTTGATAGGCTGTGTTTGTTTTGGAGCAGATGCTTAATGGAGGTATATAACAGTATGAAATGTACGCATAGAGTTGATTGTGAGAAATTTTCTGTGTAATAGAGATGGATAAAGCAGAAGGTGTAGATTTGAGGTGAGTAGTTAGAGAGAACTATTTTCATCCAGAGGGCAATAACAATCTGGAAAGCAGTGCTCCAGAAGAAGAGTAGAGGTGGATACTCTTTAAAATAATTAAGTACTATCTGGATGAGCCTTGGCATTGCTAAGGCATAGAAGGATGTAGATTATGTGCAAGTAAATGGGTTTAGTTTTGTGTGGTACATGACCTGGTAGACCAAAGGGTGTGTTCTGTGTTGTGTGACTATATCATAGCATGGCAGTTCCATGCAAATAATTGAGAAGTTGGCTCCTGGTTTATTGTTGATTTTTACTGGTTTATGTTGATTTCGAGATGGCAGAGGTCGACAGCATCGAGTCCACGCTTATGAAGATCCAGCTGCGCTGGATGGGTCACGTCTCCAGAATGGAGGACCATCGCCTTCCCAAGATCATATTATATGGCGAGCTCTCCACTGGCCACCGTGACAGAGGTGCACCAAAGAAAAGGTACAAGGACTGCCTAAAGAAATCTCTTGGTGCCTGCCACATTGACCACCGCCAGTGGGCTGATAACGCCTCAAACCGTGCATCTTGGCGCCTCACAGTTTGGCGGGCAGCAACCTCCTTTGAAGAAGACCGCAGAGCCCACCTCACTGACAAAAGGCAAAGGAGGAAAAACCCAACACCCAACCCCAACCAACCAATTTTCCCTTGCAACCGCTGCAATCGTGTCTGCCTGTCCCGCATCGGACTTGTCAGCCACAAACGAGCCTGCAGCTGACGTGGACTTTTTACCCCCTCCATAAATCTTCGTCCGCGAAGCCAAGCCAAAGAAAAGAAGAAAGAAAAAAAATCAATCCTTTGCTGTAGTGGTTGTTCTTAATATATGAAGATAGTTTAAGCATTCTTTTATATTTGTCATTTCCCAAGTTTGAAAAATATTTGTGAAAGTAAAGTATTTGCAAAAATTCAATGGTCCTGATCACAATGAAAGCTTTAAAACTTGAGCCTGGGAGTACAATCTTCTTGTCTGTCAAATTGACTTTGAGAAGACACAATGTTGCCTCCCTCTGTACTCAGCCAGACTGAAATGCTGGCAGTATGCTCAAGGCCAAAGCTGAGTAAACAGAAGCTGTACCCCAATTTTGATTTGGTTGTTTTACCTGACAAAGATTGTGTTATTTACCCATTATGTGTTATATGGCGAGCTCTCCACTGGCCACCGAGACAGAGGTGCATCAAAGAAGAGGTACAAGGACTGTCTAAAGAAATCTCTTGGTGCCTGCTACATTGACCACCACCAGTGGGCTGATATCACCTCAAACTGTGCATCTTGGCGCCTCACAGTTCGGCGGGCAGCAACCTCCTTTGAAGAAGACTGCAGAGCCCACCTCACTGACAAAAGACAAAGGAGGAAAAACCCAACACCCAACCCCAATCAACCAATTTTCCCTTGCAACCGCTGCAACCGTGCCTGCCTGTCCCGCTTCGGACTTGTCAGCCACAAACGAACCTGCAGCTGATGTGGACATTACCCCTCCATTAATCTTCATCCGCGAAGCCAAGCCAAAGAAAGAAGTATTAAACGTGTACCAAGTTATCAAGGTTAATGTCAGTGCATTGGCCTAAGGATGCTGGGAAGTGATTGAGGAAAGATCAAAAGTTAGTTGCTGGAAAGTTCAGAATAAGAAGGGAGGGTTGGGATATGGGTAACAAAGAATGTCATAGATAAATGTTTCAATTAATAGAACTCTACAGCCACATTCATAAAAATGGTTTTGTGAGAAGCTGTCAACATGCAAGTCTGCAGAAAAATTGTTTTTGGTTAAATGGGCAAATTATAAACTCTATGTAGAATTATGGCAAATGAAACTCAGTCTGGAGAAAATGAGGTAATGCATGCATTGAGAAGTCCATTAAGCTGGCAAGAAGTATGCATTAAATGATAGGATACTGAAAAGTGCAAAGGAATAGAAGGCCCGGAGCAGAACGCTACAAAGCCCCAAAAGTACTGGGACATCAGGGAATTGAATTGTTTGAGTTGCTGTAAAAAGCTTTGTGTGCTATCCAAGCAAATTAGTTCATACTGCAGGTAGCTCAATATCAAATAAATAAATAACATTGTACAGAGCAGTGTTAAAGTAAATCAAGAGAGCAGAGTATATTGAAAAGTGGAAAAACAGTGCAGGGTACATAAGTAAAGAACCACTTTAAAAAAAACACACAAAGGAATCATTTACTAGAGAGCAATGGATTTAAAAATTTGATAACAGCAGGAAAGAAACTGTCTTGAACCAGGAGGTTCAAAGTAAAGGTGGTTAAGAAAACAAGACATGGAGTATGAAGTGTGCAAAGAACTGGAACTACTTGGCAGATCAGAGAGCATCTTTATTGAGAGAAACGGCTAATGACATAAACATCATTTTTAAATAATTTTTTATTTTTCACACTATGAACCATATCAACCAAAATATGTACAAACGTTTCTCATTAAATTTACACAGTGGTCTTTTCTCCCTTTTTTACCCCTTTCCCTCCCTCCCCTCTACCCACCCCCCTCCAAAACCCATAAATATTCAACATATACAATACAATAGAACCATAAAACAATATCTTCACACAAAAAAAATAAACAAGAAAAATGCGTCATTATTTATTACACACTGAATCTAGTCATTTTATCTTCTAATCATTTTCATTCTCATTTTAGGGGATGGAGTTCGTAGGCAAGCTCTCTCTGATATGTTCCATGTATGGTTCCCAAATTTGTTCAAACTTTGTGACTTTATTTTTTAAATTATATGTTATTTTTTCCAATGGAATACATTTATTCATTTCCATGTACCATTGCTGTATACTCATGTTCTCTTCCATTTTCCAAGTTGACATTATACAATTTTTTGCTATCGCTAAGGCTATCATAATGAATTTTTTTTGCCCTTTATCCAATTTGAGGCCTAATTCTTTACTTCTTATGTTACTTAAAAGAAATATCTCTTTTTTTTGGTATGTTATTTTTTGTAATTTTATTTAATATCTGATTTAATTCTTCCCAAAATGTATTTACTTTCGTACATGCCCAAGTTGCAGGTAATGTTGTTCCTATTTCCATGACATAAACAACTTGAGGTATTGTTTCTCAGTCCACAGCGGCTGCTTTATTTGTTGAGTATGTCTAGCACTTGTTGTTTTCTTTCATTTGTTTTCTATAATTTTATCTTTCAGAATAAGGAAAGGAGGTTATGTTGGGAAATTATGGGAAGTGGTGCAGATTTTTTGGTTCAGTTTGAAGGAAATTTAGGTCATATTTTACAAAGTAATTTAATTTTGTGTTTAAAAATATTTGAGTGAATGCAATTCATCAACTTTTGAACTTGAGTACAATTTAACCTGTGCATTCGGAAATATATTAACTAATTATAGAAAATGGAACAGTACAGCATTGACACAGGTACCTCAGCCCATAATGTCTGAGTCAAATGTCAAATTAAACAACATCCCTGCCACTTCCATATGGTACACATCCCTCTTCCTTACATATCCACGTGTACGTTTACAAGCTTTCACCCATATCATGACAGTCTGTTTCAGACACGCACCATTTTCTGTGGGAAGAGAAACTTGTCCTACACTTCTCCTTTAACCTTTTCCCTGAGTCACCTCTCACCTTGATCACACATCTTCTAGTTTTTGACACTTTCACCCTGGGAAAAAAATTATCATAATTTCATTAACTTTCATCAGGTTTCCCCTCAGCTTCTGACACTCCAGAGAAAACAGTTGAGATTTATACAGACTCACCAGGCAATAAATAAAAGACTTGAAAGGTGGATTTGGATTTTTACATTCAGGATGGTGAGGAATATAGGATTCTGGCCAACAGTCACCAAAAACTTCAGGTTTTTGATGATGAATGCAGGTTGGCACCGCTTAACAACTGTTCAGGCAATGCCTGACTGCATATTTGTCCGTGGTCCCACAAAGTTAGAACAGAGTTCAGAAATCCCGATCGGAGACTGGACGTAGCGGACGAAAGCGAACGTATGCAACAACTTCCCGCATGCGACACGTGTTTCTCATCTTTTGTATACAAAGGGTTATGTATGTATGTACTGTACTTTCGGTCATGGCTCCCAAACGCAGCAAAACCAGTGCTAGTGATACAGCAGCAAAGGAGAAATATCGATTTGGAAGTGAAGCAAAGGAGAAATATCGATTTGGAAGTGAAGCAAAGGAGAAATATCGATTTGGAAGTGAAGCAAAGGAGAAATATCGATTTGGAAGTGAAGCAAAACAACACAAAAGTGAAAAAACAGTGAATGCTATTGCTCACGATTTGGGAATTTTACACTCGACAATCCTTAAAAAAAAATCTCCGCTGTTAAAGGATCGGCTCCACTGAAACCTGCAAGGCTAATGAGAATGCGAGAGGGACGCATATTAGATCTGGAGAAATTGCTAATGACGTGGATTGAGGACCAAACACAAAAGTGAATCCCTCTCAGCACATTGACGATCACTGCTAAGGCAGGAAGCCTGTTCCAGATGTTTAAAGAAAAAGCAAGACCAGACTACGATATTGAGTTTAGTGTTAGCTCTGAGTGGTTCAGCACTTCAAACAATGTTTTTCGCTGCATAATGTGAAAGTGAGTGGTGAGCCTGCAAGTTCTGATGCGAAGGCAGCAGCAGAATTCATTGAAACCTTAGAATAAACTAATTGTAGATGAAGGGTATTTGCCCCAGCAAATTTTTAATATGATCAAACCTCCTAATTCTGGAAGCGAATGCCTGAAAGGACCTTCATCCATAAGGAGGCCGTCAATGCCAGGCTTTAAGGCTTTTAAACACAGAGTGACCGTGTTTTTAGGAGGCAATGTTGCTTGGTTACAGGTTAAATCCATTTCTTATTTGGCAGAGTGAAAACCCTCCCCAGGGCTTTCAAAACATTAATAAACACACCATACCGGTTTATTACAGGAGCAATAAAAATTCCTGGGTGACACAAATGCTGTTTCAGGATTCCCTTCTCGATTACTATGTCAGTGAAATCGAGAAGTACTGCTTGGAAGATTTTGCTAATTGTAGCCAGTGTTCCAGGACATCCCCCTTTCATTGGTAAACTCTACCCCAACATCAAAGTGGTGCTCCTCCCACCAAACACCACCTCTTTAATCCAGCCAATGGATCCAGGGGTTATTGCAGGATTCAAGGCCTACTTGAGGAGAACCTTTGCTAAAGCTGTTGCTGTAACTGATGACACTGGCAAGACACAGTTTTGGTAGGAGCACAACATTTTCCACTGCATAAAGAACGTTACTTGGCAAGGGATGATGTGACCAAAGAGTGCATGTATGGCAGATGGGGAAAAAAATACTGTAGCAATATGTATGTGAGTTTAAGGGATTTGAAAAAGATGATGAGATTGGAAGGATTAATAGAGCTGTTGTTGACATGGTAAATAACAAACTTGAACCTAGACATAGATGATGAGGACATTGAATAACTCCTAGAGGTGGTTCCTGAGGAATTAACAAATGAAGAGTTGCAGGAGCTAGAGCAACAGTAAATAGCTGAAGAAGAGGCAAGGGAAAAGGAAACTGTAGAAAGAAAGATGAACAGGTGCAGAAGAGGTTCACTGTTAAGGGGTTAGCCACATTCTTTGCAGGCCTTAACAGCTTGCTGAAGAGATGGAGCCAAACGTGGGACATTTTTCACTGATAGAGGAATGCTCATGCAGTGTTGGCTGCATTAAAAAAAAATTATGAAGAAAAGAAAAAGCAAACTAGGCAATCAATACTGGACATAATCCGGAAGAAGCCAAAACCTCCCCAAGAAGAGCCTCAGCCAGGTCCTTCAGGCATTACAGAGTGACAGTTCATCAGTGGAGGTTATTCGACCTGAAACTCTTGCAGTGGCAAACTGTGAGGGAGTGGATATCAGTGATGTGGAGGAGCCTGATCCTCTTTGTTAAATTGTGTGTGATAGGGGCTAAGAAAGTATTTACATAAAAGTTTAAAAAGTTTTTAAAAATTAAATAGTTTAATTTAGCGTAAGTTCAGTATCCCATTCAGCTTTCCTAAGAATGTACAATAGTATGGTGTTCACATAACATCCACATCACAATGCCCAGTTTCACAGAACGTGTTGAGGTCATTAAGCTGCACATACCTGTATTTCTTTCAAATGGCATAAATTCAGTGAACAAGGGTTGTTTTGCTTTCTAACTAAGTTTTTGATTCAATCAGAGCGATGAAATTCTTGCAAAATAGATGAGCTGCAAAAATAAGAAACACCTTTTATGGTCAAAACTGTTCAAATTATTATGCCTGAAAATTTTGCTGCTCAGGATATGTCACCAAGCAGACATTTTGTGAACAATTCAATATTCCTCTAAATAGCTAGTGGTCTTGGCAAAAGAAAACACAGCTTATTGCGACTTTCAGTGCAAGCCCCACTTCCAAGTAGATATCCCTGATGACTTGATCAGTGAGAAGTGCTCCCAACTGCAGCTCCTTCCACACTGTGTTAGGGAATTGGAGCTGGAGTTGGATCATTCTGGGGTGGGGGGGGGGGTGATAGTCAGGAGTAACAGGAACATAATCACACCCAGGAACCAGGAAGAAGCTAGCTGGGCAACAGTAGTGGAAAAGAGCAGGTAGTGCAGGGTGCCCCTGAGGGCATTCCCCTCAGCAAAAATTTCCTTTTGGATACTGCTGAGGGTGATGACCAATAACACTGGTCGGCTATGAGTCTCGGAAGGGAAGGGTGGTCAGGTAGAGGCATAGGGGCCTTGATAGAGGTTGCAAAAGAGACTCTAGGATAGTGTGTTACCTCCTGGGTGCTTGGGTCCAGGATGCCTCTGAGCGGTTGCAGAATATTCTTAATGGGGATGGTGAACAGCCCGAGGTCGCGATACTTATCAGTACCAATGACGTAGGTAGGAGTGGCGTTGAGGTCCTTCAAAGTAAGTTTAGGGAGTGAGGAAAGAGGCTGAAGAGCAGGACCTCCAAGGTAATCTCTGAACTACTCCTGGTGCCATGAGCTAGGAAATTCCAAACAAGAAGATCGTGCAAATGTGTGGGTGAAGAGATGGAGCAGTTCTTGGATCATTGGAACCTTTTCTGGGAAAGGGGTAATCTGTACAAGTGGAGCAGATTGCACCTGAACACGAGGGGAACCAATGTCCTGGCAGGGAGATTTGCATGCTGTTGGGGGTTGGGAGGAGAGTTCAACGATTCACAGAGAGGTGGGAACCAAAATGAAGAGGTGGTTGGGGCATAAGTAGAGACAGCTGATAGGAAATTTGTGTGGAAGGACAAGACAGCAAAATTGCAGCCAGTGGGATGAGTTGGAATGCATCAGGGACACATTTAAAAAATAAAAGAGCTAAAATGTCTGTACTGAATACATGCAGCAGAAGAAATAAATGGATGAACTTGTGGCACAGCTACACATTGGCATGTATGATGATGTAGTCATCATGGATACATGGCTAAAGGATGGATGTCATTGGGAGCTTAATGTCCAAGGATAGGCAAGTAAGTAGAAGGGTGGTGTAGTCTGTTGATAAGGACCAACATTAAATCATTAGAAAGAGGTGACATAGGATCAGAAGATATAGAACCATTGTGGGTTGAGTTAAGAACTGGAAGTATTAAAAAACACTTGGCAGTTAAATACATGCCTTCAAATAGATGCCAGGATGTGGACCAAAAGTTGAACAACAAATAGAAAAAGTGTGTCAAAAGGGAAATATTATGGTAGTCATGGTCGATTTTAACATGCAAGTAGATTGGAAAAACCAGGTTATGACTATATCTCAAGAGAGAGAATTTGTAGAAAGCCTACGAGATGGCTTGCTGCTGAACCCACTCGGGGATCAGCTATACTGGATTGGCTGTTGAGTAATGAAACAGAGGTGATTAGAGATCTTGGGGTAATAGGGGGCGGTGATCGCAATATGACTGAGTTCAATCTGACATTTAATAAGGAGAAACTAAAGTCAGATGTGTCAGTAGTTCAGTGGAGTAAAGGGGATTACAGTGACATGAGGGAGGAATTGACCAAAGTAGATTCAAAGGGTGCTCTCGTTGGGAAGACAACAGAGCAGCAATGGATGGAGTTTCTGCATGAAATGGGAAAGGTGCAGTATAGATTCCAAAACAGAAGAAATATTCAAATATAAACATGTCACAACTGTGGCTGACAAGAGATGTCAAAGCCAATGTAAAAGCAAATGAAAGGGCATATAAGAAAGCAAAAATTAATGGGAAGATAGAGGATTGGGAAGTTTTAAAAAAATTACAGGTGACTAAAAAAAGGTGACTAAAAGCTCATGAGGGAAAAGATGAAATATGAAAGTAGGCTAGCAAATAATATCAAAGATTATACAAAAAGCTTCTTTAAGTATATAAAGAGTAAAAGAGAGATGAGATTAGATGTAGGACCATTAGAAAATGATGCTAGAGAAATAATAATGGGAGACAAGGAAGTGGCAGAGAAACTGAATTAGCATTTTGCATTAGTCTTCATGGAGGAAGAAACTAGCAGTGTGCCAGCTGTCAAAGGGTATCAGGGAAGGGAAGGGAAGTGAATACTTACTATGTCAAGGGAATAGATGCTCAGAACACTGGTCTAAAGGTGGATGTCTCCTGGACCAGATGAGTTTCACACTTGGGTTCTGAAAGAAGTAGTGGTAGAGATTGTGGAGGCATTAGTAATAGGCTCTCAGGAATAAATAGATTCTAGTGTGGTCCTGGAGAACTGGAAAATTGGAAATGTCACCCCACTATTCAAGAATGGAGGGAGGCAGAAGTAAGAAAATTTAAAGACCTTGACATCAGTGGTTGGAAAGATATTAGAGGTGATTGTCGAGCATGAAGTTATGGAGTATTTGGAAGCACGTGACAAGATAGGTCAAAACCAGTGTGGTTTCTTGAAGGGAAAAAATTTGCTTCACAAAGATATTGGAATTCCTTGAAGAAGTGACAAGCAGGCTAGATAAAGAAGATGTTGGGTATTTGGATTTTCAGAAGGCCTTTGCAAAGTTCCACATATGAGGCTACTTTATAAGGTAAGAGCCCATGGTATAACAGGAAACAATGTACAATTTTTTAAATTCCACTACCAATTATATATGTACTCTAACAATAAATCTGAAAGGATGTGCTGATGTTGATGAGGGTTCAGAGAAGTTTCACAAGATGATTCTGGGAATGAAAGGGTAATTATATGAAGACAGTTGACAGCTCTTGGACTGTACTCGGAATTTAGGAGAATGAGGGGGGAATCTCATTGAAACATTTTGAATATTGAAAAGCTTGGACAGAGTAGATATAGAAAGATTATTTCTCATGGTGGGAGAGAGACTCTAGGACAAGAGGGTACAACTTCAGGATTGAAGGGTGTCTGCTTAGAACAGAAATGTGGAGGAATTTCTTCAGCCAGAGGGTGGTTTATCAGTGGGATTTGTTGCCACAGGTAGTTGTGGAGGCCAGGTCATTGGATGTATTTAAAGGTTCTTGATTATCCAGGGGATCCAAGGTTATAGAGAGGTCCAGGCAGTGGGGCTGAGTGGGAAAATGGATCTGCTAATGATTGAATGGTGGGCTCAATGGCCTATTTCTGCTCCTCTGTCTTATGGTACACCTTAACTCATTTTCGTGTTTTGAATCATGTGCCAGCATGAATGACAAAAATAGATGACCACTTCAAAAGGATGGATAAAGCCAGCTTTTTTTAATCATCATTGAGAGTGGCAGGGGTCCTGCACATATACTCTTTTAGCAATCCAGAGCAGTAGTTTTGAAATCATGGGGCAGCTTCCCATGTAGCTTGCACATGCATATCATGCCAGCCATGACTTTGTGTATGTGTGAGGAACTTTTCCAAGCTTAATTGCTTCAGTGGGAGAATTGCATATACACACTGTTCATTATAGTATGACCAACATTTGTGTTCTTGTTGAATGTAAGCAAGGTGCTTACAGCTGGATCATCATCATGTATCTCAAAGATTTAATTGGGAGTAATTAATCAGTTTCATTTATTAAAATGCTTGAATTATATTGTTTGCAAAAAATCTTCCCAATGAATTTTATAACTTGCATCAATGGTAATGGTTTCATTCCCCATATGCCATGCTTGCATGGTTTCTGGTAAATGTTTTAATCAGGCTTTCCTGCAGTAATATTTTTGATGCAGACCCTCTTTCGTTCAGCACTTTGCCAATTCAGTCCACTGTGGTCCCAACGACAATATCATCATATTAGGTTCATGAGTGATGTCCTTTTCATCAAGGTTTTTTTCTGACATGGTAGAGCTCCAGAAACTGAGACGGGTTTTCAGGTTAGTGTGATATTCTGCTTGTTGCTTTGAAGTCTGACAAGGGATTTCCAGCATCCAGCCAACCAATGTTATTATCAAGCATAGCACTCATGTACAGGTTCACTTTTAAGTGATGCCTTGCAGAGTAATTTACTGGAATGGTAAATTGAGCATGGCAATTTATTTGGCAGTCTACTGATTCAATTGTGCCACAAACTCCAACCAGCATTGTATTTGGGATCTTAGATTTCATTAATAGTGAGAGTTTAGTTCAGTTGACCACATTCTAGCTACTGGCTGATTGGACTGTTCTATTCTGATTAAACAAAACTGTCGGAAGAACTAACATTTTGATACCTAATCTTTTGTGATCAGGGATGTGTATACACTTTGTACTGCACGTCGAAAGAATCAAAGACTTGTTGATCCGAACCAAGGCTTTTATTAACAAAAGACTGGAACGTATCACATGTAGGTGATTGATCAAGGTCTGGCTAGGAGCAAACCTTTAAGACCTGCCAGTAGGCATGGCTACGCTCTTAGCCAATCACAGCCATCCTATATTACAATATACACATATATACATCGGTGATAGAATCCGTACTATCACATTCACCCTTTCTTTGAGAACTGACCCTGGGGTGAATGGAGGGCTATAAAAAAAAAAGGGAGGAGTGGGAAGAGAGAAAGACTGGTGGGAGGTTAGGGGCCGTAACGGTCGGGGGGCCTGATCGTCCGGCGCGACCGCCGTGATGCTGGGATTGGGGCTGCTGGAGTCATGTCGCTAGTGGGATCGTTGGGTGTGTACACCGCCTTGCTCAATTGTCCAACAGCGTTGTTGACAGGCTGGCCTGAGGTGTTGCCACTGCCGCTGATGGGGTGGTGCTGATCTCTCTGTTCAAGCATGTGACCTAGGGGAGAACAATTTGGAGGCGGTTGGGTTGGGAGCAATGCCGGGTTCGATCCGGCTTGGGCTAGGTCCCTTACTGAGATCGTGTCCTCCCACCCGTCCAGTTACTCAATGTATGGTTCACATGCTGGTTCACATGGAGTAGCGTCACCTGGTCAACCAGAGGGTCGTTCTTTGAGCACCGGACGTGGCGTCACAGGAGGACAGGTCTAGGAACTGTGAGCCATGCCGGTGTGGTTGTTCCCGATTCAGATTTCCTCTGGAAAAAGAACATCCTTTCACGGGGAGTGGCATTCGTCGAGGTGCATAGGAGGGAGCGGATGGAATGTAGGGTGCTAGTGAGTATGTCCTGCCAGCGAGTGGTGGGGAGGCCTTTGGACCGGAGGGAAAGTGTGACCGCTTTCCAGACGGTGGCATTCTCTCTTTCAACCTGCCCATTACTGTGTGGATCATAGCTGGTGGTCCTGCTTGAAGCAATACCACAGTACAGGAGGTACTGCCGCAGCTCAGCGCTCATAAACGAGGACCCCCAGTCACTGTGAATGTAACTGGGGTACCCGAAGATGGCGAAAATGCTGTGCAAGACCTCTATGACTGAGGAGGTGGTCATGTCCGAGCAGGGCACAGCAAACGGGAAGCGAGAGTACTTGTCAATCACCATAAGAATGTAGGTGTTACGGTTGGTCGACAGTAGGGGCCCCTTGAAGTCCACGCTTAGATGTTCAAATGGCCGGGTGGCTTTGATGACATGGGTGTTCTCCGGGAGGAAGAAGTGGGGCTTGCACTCAGCGCACACCGAGTGGGCTCGGGTCATGGAGTGAATCTCCTCGACCATGTAGGGCAGGTTGCGGGCCTTAACGAAGTGCGCGAACCTAGTGACCCTCAGATGACAGCGCTCTTCATGGAGTCTCTGCAGCCTGTCCAGTTATATGTTGGCGCAAGTCCCCCTGGAGAGCGCGTCTGGTGGGTCATTGAGCTTACCAGGCCTGTACAGTATGACATAACTGAAGGTGGAGAGTTCGCTTCTCCACCTAGTGATCTTGTCGTTCTTGATCTTACCTCGCTGGGTGCTGCTAAACATGAACGAGCCCGTGCGTTGGTTGGTCAGTAGTGTAAAGTGCCTCAGTGAGGTAGTGCCTCCAACGATGTACCGCTTGGACTATGGCCTGGGCCTCCTTCTCGACAGAGGAGTGTTGGCTCTCTGGGCCCTGGAGGGTCCTGGAGAAGAAGGCTACCAGCCAACCTGGTTCAAAGTGGCCGCCAGTGCAAAATTGGATGCATTACTCTCTACTTGGAACGGTATGGACTCATCAATGGCGTGCAGCATTGCAGCGGAGACGTCCGATTTGATGCAGTCAAAGGCCGCTCTGGCTTCGGTTGACGGGGAGGAAGGTGGTCTTGATAAGTGGCCGTGCCTTGTCGGCGTAGTGTGGAACCCATTGGGCGTAGTACGAAAAGAAGACAGGCAGAGTCTGAGTGCCTTTTGGGTGTGTGGGCGGTGGCAGGTCCATGAGAGGACGCATGCGGTCAGGGTCTGGCATTACTACCCCGTTCTCCACCACGCAACCTAGAATTGCAAGCCGAGTGGTCTGGAAGACACACTTGTCGGAATTGTAGGTTAAGTTCAGCTGAATTGCTCTCTGAAAAAAGTGCTCAAGGTTGGCATCATGATCCTCCGTGTCATGGCTGCAGATGGTGACGTTGTCCAGATACGGGAAAGTAGCTGTTAGCCCATTCTGGTCTACCATCCAGTCCATTTTCCGCTGGAAACCGTGATGCCATTCGTGACCCCAAAGGGTACCCCGAGGAATTGGTACAGCCGCCCGTTAGCTTCGAAGGCCGTGAAAGGTCAGTTTCTTGGCGGATTGAGAGCTGGTGATAGGCCGAACGTAGGTCAGTGGTGGAGAACACACACTGTTGGGTGATCTGATTCACCACATCTATGATCCGTAGGAGGGGGTATGGATCCCAGAAGCGTGAAGGGGTTGTCTGGCTGTAGTCAACCACCATCTGCAGCTTCTCCCCATTTTTAACAACCACCACCTGAGCCTTCAGGGACTTGAGCTGGGTTCGATAATGCCCTAGTCTAGCAGTCTGCGCACCTCGCTTGTGATGAATTTCCTGTCTTCGTAACTATACTGCCGGCTTTTGGTGGCAACTGGTTTCCAGCCAGGGGTGAGGTTTGCAAAGAGTGCTGGAGGAGCGACCCGGAGGGTGGAGAGGCTACAAGTGGAGTGTCGGGGCATGGGGGGCTGGTGGTGTGGACTGTCGCTGACAGGAGGCCTCCAGGGTAGAGTGGTTGCAGACAGAGAGTGGAGAGTGGAGAGTGGGGCCCCCCACATAGTGCAGGGAAACAGTTCGGAACAATGGGTGCGCACAGATGAGGGAGGACTAACAGTTTAAAATCAGTAAATGTGATGGCCTGGACTTTCAGGGTCACTATGCAATACCCCTTTATCCCAGTCGAGTGTGATCTGGTTGCAAATGAAATCTTTTGGTCAGTGGGGAGAATGACCAGTCCGTAACGTTGGGCCAGGTCTGGACGGATAAAACTCTCAGTTGTCCTAGAGTCAAATAAGGAATTAGTACAGTGTCCATACATTTTAATCAGTTCCATCGCTTTTGTGAGGGGATGGGGGCAGTCCTGGTCCAGGGTCACTGATGCAGCGACCTGTACTGGGGACTGTGGAGTCTTGCTTGATGACATTACGCAGCGTTGGGCCTGAAGTGCACTACGTGGTGATGTCCCTGGAGCAGTCAGGCTGGAGCTCTCGGTGGCGAATGGCTTGCAGCAGGCTGGGGCCGTCGGTCTCCCAATGGTAAGTGCTGGGAGCCTCTGCTTGCAGTTGGTGGTGGGATGGTTGGTTGGGTAGCGGCGGTGGGTACCGGGTCGATGGTGGCGGCAGGTACCTGGTCGGCAGTGGCAGCAGTCGCTGAAGTCAGGGCCGGGGTCGGAGCTGGGGCGGTCATCACCGGAGTAGGAGCTGAGGTGACCATCACTGAGGTCAGAGCTGGAGTTGGGGAAGCCGAAGTTTGAGTCGGGGGTGGGGTGGTCGTTATTGGGGTCAGGGCCTTGGCGGCCATTGCATCATGTGGGCGGTCCAAGCAGGCCAACGTCATCGCGGCGAGGGTGGAGTGTCCCTTCTGTGCATGGCGTCTGCTCCGTGACGTCAGGCGCTGCCGCGCGATCGAGCCTTCGCTCTCATTGGACGAGAGCTCTGATGAAGAGAAGTTTGAATGAGGAGATGGTGATTGGGCCTCACACGAGGACTTTGTTTGGCGGCGGCCATTTTGGAGTGAGACTACAGCAAAGTGGCTGTTTTTAAGGCACTTCTGGCACCTGGCTTTCCTTCCAGGACACTGGGACCTGCTGTGCTTGTCTCTCCCACAGAAGTAGCACTTCGGGTCGCATCAGGCAGGGTGGCGACAGTAGACAGGCCATCGGAAGGCTGTGGGTTAGTAGGGTTAAGAGCAGGCATCCTACTCACTTCATAGCATGGGGTCCAGCCCTAAGAGTAAGCGTCCATACTTTAGACCGCAGGCTCCATCGTCTCTGCGATCTGGGTCTTGTCCTCTAGGTTTTCTCCCCCGAGCTCTAGCAGGCGAGACCCCAGTCTCATAAGCATCCTGAATAAGATCGTTGGTGATCTCAGCTGCAGTTCTGTCTGTGCAGGCACAGGCTCTGCCCAGTAACCTTAGTGCTTGGGGGTAAGCTCTACAGGATTCACTGGGCAGTTGCCTCCTGGTTGCTAGCTTGTACTGGGCGTAGACCCTGTTCACAGGTCGCTCGTAGAGTCCTTTCAGAACCTTCATGGCTGCTGTGTAGGTGGCTGTGTTCTAGATGCTCTCATAGACCACCGGGGACACCATAGACATCAATACTAGCAGTCGATTGCCATCCTCCTCCACAGCAGGGTCAGAGAGCTGTAGGTAAGTCTCAAAACCTCACCCAGTGCTTGAAGTCATTCGGGGCAATAGCTGACTGCGGGGTCAATGTTGAGGTGTTCCGGTCGCAGAGTATGCTCCATCCCGAGAAAGGTTTTTTGTTAATAAAATTGTAGTGCACGTCGAAAGAATCAAAGACTTGTTGATCCGAACCAAGGCATTTACTAAAAAAGACTGGAGCATGTCACATGTAGGTTGACCAGTCCAGAATGATCTGAGTCTGGCTAAGTGAAACCCTTTAAGACCTGCCAGAAGGCGTGGTTACGCTCTCAGCCGATCACAAACATCCTATACTACAATACACACACACACACACACATATATATATATATATATATATATATATCGGTGATAGAATCCATACTATTGCACACTTATATTGAACTTGCTCTAAATTCTGCATGTATTGTTTCTTATTTTGATTGCCATTTGAAAGGAGCCATCTTGGACTGGTATGGAAGAACAGCTTGGATATTGCTACACTGCAGGAATGCAGGCTGAACCCACAACTCAAAGTTGAGAAAATTTCCTTTGAGAAAAATAGATAAGACCTTAGTTATAGCAACATGAAAAATTGGAAAACAATTGAATTTGTGGAGTCCATGTTAAATTAACCCAGGAATAATAAGGACCACATTCATATTATCTATCTTGTACTTCAAATGTTTGTCCCTGATAAATGTTTGGCTTGTGAGTAACTTTGTGCACTTTTTCAGTAACATTGCAGAAGCCCTGGTGAGCAAAGGCCTTGCCACAGTAATCCGTTATCGACAAGATGACGACCAACGATCTTCTCACTATGATGAGCTACTTGCTGCTGAGGCCAGGTAAAATGACTCTTGAAATTTTGGAAAAAAAGTGCAAAATATTTTTCTACTGGGAAGTAATACTGTTTGACATGAAGGGAAAATACAAATTTCATTTGAAAAATGTTACTGGCAGTAAAGTATGGAAATTAACCTAAAGTTGTAATTTTTAAATCTTCTCCTGGCTCAATAATGTGCCTTGGCAGTGTATCTATACCTTTTAAATTCTGAAAATTTTGATTACATCCTTCATGATCTGACACAGGGCAACAGAGACCAGCAACTGTGCACAGTGTTCCTGGTGTGGTTTGACCCAGGGATACAGAGATCAAGAACTATGCACTGGTGAATGAATCTGGTCAGGTGGTGGACCTCCCAAATGGGGAAGCATTTTGGTGAGAGTGACCACAACTCCCTTAGCTTCAATTTAGCTATGGAAAAGGATAAAAATAGTCAAAATGGGGAAGGGCTAATTATGAAGGGATGAGGAAGGAACTAGCGAGAGTAAATTGGAAACAGATGTTGAAGGGTGAAAACACAGAAGTAACGTGGAGGAAGTTTAGGGACCACTTGTGCTGGGTTCAGGATAGATTTGTCCCCCTGGGACAAGGAAAAGATGGTAGAAACATGAAACCATGATGATGAAACAGGTCAGTCAATTAGTCAAGAGGAAGAAGGAAGCATAAATTAGATACAGGAAATAGGAAGGGCTCATGATAAGTATATGGGAGCCAGGAAGGAGTTTAAGAAGGGTCTTAGGAGAACTCTAAGAAGGTATAAGAAGGCTTTGGTATGTAAAATTAAGGAGAACCTCAAGGCACTACCTTGATCACAGTGAGGTCAAACTTTAACAGGCCTGTGTACTGGACACTTGAGATTATGGAACAGGAAGTGTTGGATCTTCTTAAAAATATCAAGATTGATAAGTCCCCGCGGCTGGATGCAATATATCCCAGGCTGCTGTGGGAAGTGAGAGAAGAGATAACTGGGGCAATAGCTGTGATCTTTGAATCCTCTTTGGCTGCAGTGGAGGTGCTGGAGGTTTGCAGAATGGCAAATGTAGTCCCCTTGTTTAATCCTGGGAATTAAAGACTTACGTCAGTGGTATTTAAACTATTGGAGAGGATTCTTAAGGATAGGATCTATGAGCATTTTGAGAAGTACAGTCTACTTAAGGATAGCCAGCATAGCTTTGTGAAGGGAAGGTTGTGCCTCACGAGTCTAATTGAGTTTTTTTGAGGAGGTAACAAAAGAAATCGATGAGGGTAGGGTGGTAGATGTAGTTATGTGGATTTGAGCAAGCATTTGATAAGGTCTACCACAAGAGACACATCCAGAAGTCATGAGGCATGGGATCAGTGGAACGTTGGCCGTAAAGATAAAAAATATTGACTTGTTGGAAGAAAGCAGAGAGTAGTAGTGGAAGGAAAGTATTCTGCCTGGAGATTTGTTACTAGTGGAATGCCACAAGGATCTGGAACCTCTGCTCTTTGTGATTTTTATAAATGACTTGGATGAAGAGGTGTAAGGATGGGTCAGTAAGTTTGTGGACGACACGAAGGTTGGAGGAGTTGTAAGGAGTTGAAGGGTGAAAAAAGGTTACAAGAGGATATAGACAGGATGCAGAGTTGAGCAGAAAAGTGGCACACGGAGTTCAATCTGGATAAATGTGAGGTGATGCATTTTGGAAGGACAAATCAGAAGGCTGAGTACAGGGTTAATGTTTGGTTACTTAAGAGTGTAGATGAACAGAGAGATCTTGGGGGTTTAAATCCATATATCCCTCAAGGTCGCCACACTGGTTGTTAGGATAGTTAAGAAGGCCTATGGGATGCTGGGCTTCATTAATTGAGAAATTGAGTTCAGGAGTAGATTGGCATTTGCAACTCTGCAAATCTCTTGTGAGACCACACTTAGAGTATTATATTGAGTTCTGGTCTCCTCATTATAGGAAGGATGTGGACGCTATGATGGGTGCACAGATTTACCAGGATATTGGTTGGATTGGAAAACAAGTCTTAAAAGGCAAGGTTAGCAGAGCTGGGACTTTTCTCTTTGGACTGTAAAAAGATGAGAGGAGACTTGACAAGATAATGAGAGGCATAGATAGGGTGGGCAGCCAACACCTGTTTCCCAGGGCAGGGCAGCAAGCACTAGAGCTGGGGTGGCCAAACCGTGGCTCGTGAGCCACATGCAGCTCTTTGACCTTTAATATGCGGCTCGCTGCCGGTCTTTCCCCCTCACCCATCTGACTCGCGCTGCTGGTCTCTCCCCCGCCTGACTCGCGTCTTTAATCGCCTGATATTTGTAGCATTGTATTTTCATCATCATGAATCAGATTATAATCAGACTAATTTTGTAATGTGGAAATCTGATTAAAATATCTCTCATTTTTTGGCTTACTTTTTTTTACATATTTGTATATTTCTGATTACTGAAACTAATACAAATTAACAGTTTAAAAACTGCATGCATGAATAAATATTATTGCATTTAATATGCATTTCTTAAAATTTATATAAATTTTTTGTTACAAAATGTGTTTGTAACAATAAAAACGTCCGTGTGAATTTTGTTCTTGTCCTGCGGCTCTGAAGCATCTGAGCTTTATTGTTTGTGGCTCTTACATTAAGCAAGTTTGGCCACCCCTGCACTAGAGGATATGTGTACAAAATTAGGGGAGGGAAGATTGGACGAGACATCAGGGGTAAGTTTTTTTTTACATAGATGGTTGTGGGTGCCTGGAATTGGTGATGGAGGCTGAAACATTGGGGGCATTTAAGAGGCTCTTAGACACATGGATGAAAGAAAAATGGAGAGTTACGGGGTAGAGAGGGTTTCATTTTTTTATATTTATAGGAAGGAATAAATGGGTCAGCACAACATGTTTTTCCTATCAGTTTGGAGTCATTAACAATAAGAGCAATGGAATTTTAATTGTGTTTCTTCACTCCTTTGCCTTTGACCAATGAAGCTGCAGATTGTGAAGAACAATGACTACTGTATGCAACCATGTAAGGAGTTTAATATTGTAAAAGTTGATAGGTACATAATCAAAGAATTGACATTCAAAGAGACATGGTGACTGATTACAACATACTTGATCTAAATGGCATTTCTTAAGATAAGTGAAGAGATTCGAGGAAGGAATACTGGAAGCATAGATGCCAGTGGTGGGGTGAAGTGAAAGAAATGTGTTTGAAGTCATATTGTCACATGGCAATAATTCATTAAAGTGACCCAGGGTGAGAGGAAGAGAATGATAAAGCTAATTATTCTATTTGATTTTTCCTATTGATACCTAAAGATAAAATATTTAATTGAATGCCATGAGCATTGTGCGCAGCAAAGATTGGAGCATTGCTGTGATTTGTGGGAGAAACGTGGAGATCTGAGAATTTTGGCACCTGCAAGAGTTCATGAACAGTGCTGAT
Organism: Narcine bancroftii; assembly: GCF_036971445.1. Classification (NCBI taxonomy): domain Eukaryota; kingdom Metazoa; phylum Chordata; class Chondrichthyes; order Torpediniformes; family Narcinidae; genus Narcine; species Narcine bancroftii. The sequence continues at coordinate 11,626,039 of NC_091481.1, forward strand.
GAACCTCTCATGTAATAACCTTATGTTTTCTTATACTGTTCTGATGTCTAATTCCTGCAAACTTGTAGGCAAGATGGCAAGTCACAAATAGATAATTGAAGCTTAGTGCAGTTTGTACTTTTGAATAATTTCTGTGATTTGATGAATTATTTAACATTAATTTACTCATACCTGAAGTGAACTTTTAACTAATTTCCATGAAAGAATTTCTAGTTCTAATTGGTTTGAAATAATTGTCCAGCTTCCTGCATCATTATTCCCTGTGGGGAGGTGCCAGATGGAATGATCTGCTTTCCAGATTGAAACGAGAAGCACTGGAGGGGAAACATCTTATCATTTAAAGCTGAGCCTGTTTTCTGGAGGGTTATAACCAGGATCAGATCAATAACGTAAATACATTAGTCTGGATGGAGAATTCTACACACCTTTTCAGAATTGACTTTTTTTTGCCACAGTCCTACACTTCAGCTGGAAGGTGCATATTCCTCCCTAACTGGCATTCTTTTGCTTCCATAGACCCTTGACTCTAAAATTAACCGTTGGATCAACAGTAATCTAATATTAGACCCAGGTTTAGCCAGTTGTCACCCACTTTCTATCCATGCTATCAGAGAACTGTGGACACACCTTCTCAAGTGTAATCTTTCTTGATCAAAGCACAAGCACAAAGCAAGCAGGTTTTCAGCTGAAAAACTGTGGAGAAGGCAGGAACAGCCCTGCACTCATCAACAGGAATGTTGCTGAATGCATCAACTTTTTGTATGAACCTCAAGGGTGACTAAAATCTAATACTAATCCTATTTTCTCATTTATTAAGTTAATAAAATTGAATTGTTTATTGTCACATTTACTGAGAAACAGTGAAACTTTGTCTTGCATAGTGGACACTGGCAGTATGGAAGGTGGTTTAGTTCGTCACCCATTCCTGCAATTTTCTGCTTCACCCTCTCTGCCACTGTTTCAGTTACCATAGTTTATTGGGTACTGCTTGATTATGTCAGCTGCCACTCCATTTAGCGTGCTGCAGTTTCCACACCATGATCTCAGCCTTTGTTGGATGGACAGGAAAATTGGCATCCCCTGCCAAAGTCATGTAGGACATCCAATTTTCCTTTTTGATAATGAAATTACTGACCATAGCAGTTCATTTGCAGTGCTTTCTCAATTTCATTGTAAATACAGTGTTGGCGAGAACCTAAATCTAACCCTGCCCCATCAAAGGAAATCAATCAACTCCAAGTGAAAGACATGCCATCTACCCAAACTACAAAGTTAATTATGCATTGATCTGTCTTGTACATTGCCACCTTAATGTTAGCTTCTGTTAAATTTGCATGAACAAAAACTACCGTACATTTCAGCATATGTCGTTAAACCTTCAAAAAAAATCTCCAAAGGGAGGAGGGGTGTTCGACTTATATGCCAAATATACTTTCAAATTCACTGGAAAAAAAAAGATTGATATTAATTCAGTGTATAAATCGATGCTGGAAGCACCTCCCCACCGCCGGCGCCACTGCTCCCAGACACCTCCCCACTGCTGGATGCTGCCATAACTTCTACCTGGGACCCCAAGGTCGCTGTCGCACTCCTACCTGGTAGGCCAAGGTTCCTGCTCCTGCTGGGAGCACGATGTTGGTGCTCCAGCTCCGTGGGCTATTGACCTTGCTATCTGGTAGGCAGGGTTTTTTTTTAACTTACTTACAGCTTTGTGAATTGCAGTTGGGATGTTTTAAAAAATTTTGGGTTGTTCCTGGGAGGTCTGGACAGCTTGAAAAATGTGGGTTGACTTGTATGTCAGATATATCATAAAACCCTTAAAAATTGGCTGAATATGGGGGTCGACTTGAACGCCAAAATATACGGTAACTGTTGTTCACAAATAAGTGTTTAAGTCTCAGTGATATACAATAATGTTATAATTCCAAGTCCTCAGATATTAATAACCAATCACAATTCTCTGATGCCCTGTTGCTTCAGAATCACAATCACCAAGTGAAGTAAATTCTGCTCTTTTTAAAAAAGAATAGATAGTTCATCCTTGATCCAATAGATACTTGAAAATGGTGGTCCTGCCTGAGTTGCTGGTAATGGCAAGATTGCCCCTGGTGTGGACCAATGGAGAGCAGGGAGCGGAGTCACAACACTACCATGGGGTCCAACCACCCAGTCCGACTGCCATGAGCTCTGTACAAGTTTCAAACGGCCTGTAAGTGGATGTGATGATGGTTATTTAAAAATTCAGTGACTGCGAGATCTACATCCAAGCCTGTGATTGGCAGCAGCCACGAGGGGTTGCCGACTCTGGGGAAGCAGAAGATACAGGGCACCAGAAGATGAAGCCAATACCCCCATTTGAGGGGAAGCAGAAGAATCAACCCAAAGGACAGTGATCACAGCAGTGGACCAGTGAGGAGTTCTACGGCCGAAGAGCACACAGGCAGCGGGTTATTGGTGTCTTGAGGTGAGAAATCCACACAGGCGGCAGGCTGCTGGAGACTGGCTGAAAGGGTACCAGATATTGAAACCAGGATGTGAGATGGTGCCGAGGTCAGTGGAGGTTTCCTGATTGAGTTGAAATTTGGACCTGGAGCTTGGGCTGCTGATAATTTAGACTGGACTGTGTGGCTGCTGGAGGCTGCGGGAGAGCTGGAGGTGAATTCACGAACACTCAGTGACTCTTTTGTTTCTCTTTCACTGACTGTAAGAGATGCTTCAGGCAATTTCTGCCGATGATGAATTCATCTGTCAAGCAAATTCTGTGTGATATTGCACTGTTTTTATTATATGACAAGAAAGGAATTTTGAATCTTGGTCCTTTTATTGAGAGTGCCCACTAATTCTAGATTCTCCAGCCAGCTCATTTAAAAAAAAAACACCTTAAATCAACTGAGCTCAACCCTCTTATCCTAGGAATTAACTTTTTGAATCAACATTCAAGAAAAATAAAATCTTTCTCAGAAACAAAAATCTTTACCTAGGCTGTTTACGGTTGCAGCTGTCCCCTCTCAATGAAAGGCATCTTCCTAATTGTTCATTGTAACTGCATGTTTCTGCATTTCAAGTACCTATTTTGAGTAGATTATGCACATGTTTTTATTACAAAAAGGAAGACTAGCTGAAGTCAACCTTAGCATTACGGCCATTTGGGTAATGGAAATTCATCCTTGTAGTATTCACAAATCACTACACCAAAAATGAGAGAGAAGGAATAAAATTAGCTTTTGCAGAAATTGTGTGGAGGTAAAAAGTAAATAAATCAGCACTAAGTTTTTATCTACTCTCTTCTGGATTCATGCGTAGATGTTGTGACTTCACGTGACTAAAAAAAACCCAGCAGAGTGAAGCTCATCTTGCAATGTGATTTTTTTAAAAATATGCTGCAATTTAAGTTCATACATAGAACATGACAGCATAGTACAGGTCCTTCAGCCCTCGATATTGTGCTGTCCTATATATTCTTGCCAAAAAAAACCACGGCTCTTTCTATCTCATAACTCTATTTTTCTTTCATCCATGTGCGTGACTAACCTTGCCTCATAAGGCTTGTTTTCTAATTTAGGCAACATCCTGCTAAGTCTCCTCTGCATCCTTTCCACAGCCTTTCTATAATGAGGTGACCAGAATATTCCAAATATTCCATATTTTGTAGAGTTGCAACATGACTTATCGACTTGAATTCAAACTCCAGACTAATGAACCCCAGCATTGTATCGGCTTTCTTAACCATCCTATCAACCTCCTTCAACCTTTATATTATCTGCCAACTTACTGACCCATCCTTCCGCTTCTTTGTCTAGGTCATTTATAAAAATCACAAAGAGCAGGTGTCCCAGAACAGATCACTGACCTCCAGGCAGAATACTTTCCATCAGCAAAGATTCCAGGGGCAATCTTGCCACTACTACTCTCTGCTTTCGAAAGGCAAGCAAATTTTGAATCCGCACATCCAACGTACAATGGATCCCCTGCCTCATGACTTTCTGAACAGGTCTCTCATGCAGGACCTTGACAAATGCCTCACTAAAATCCATAAACACCACATCTACTGCCCTCCCTTCATCAATACATTTAAAATCCTCATTTCCCAACCTGGATTCATTGGTACACGAGCTTCAGAACGCTTACTTTCAAACTGGCAAAATAAAGAATATCAGAGCAGCTAACCAATTTTTGTAGTGCATTTTGGAAATTTGCACCACTGACAAAGTCAAGCAGGATCCAGACATCCATTGAATTTGAGGACCTTCTGTTGAATTGATTCAGGATTATAATTCCACATCTCAAAAAAAAGCAAAATGCTACCCATGGTGCATATAAGAGTACATGCATAATAATGCAAGCACCACAGGAGGTACTTCAGCTCTATTTCCTGGCCACTCAACTGTAATAATTTAACAATCACCCACTGATTTTGTACCATCGAGACCACAGTTGGCTAACTCAGTCCACATCTGTTCAACGAATACCCCTGCTAACTGCATAACTCTCTTTGTTAAATGAAGTATGAAAATTATATTAGCCAGAATGCACAAGAATTAAATAATCCATCTAGTCTCTGCAAGAGGTGTTTCAGAAGTGCAGTCCTGCCGAATGAAGCTTTTATTTGTAAATACAATGTATTGGCAGGAAGGGCATACTGCATTCCTGAAAATGAATTTACTGATTCATACTGCATTCTTTATTATAAAAGATATACATTTATGTATTCATTTTCATAGTCATAACATTTTATCTCCCACTTCCAATTTGTTAAAAATGCAAACAGAATAGAAAATAGGGATCAACTGAGTGGGCGGCACAGTTAGCGCAACACTATTGCTCTGCCAGCAATCAGGACCGGATATCGAATTCAGTGCTGTCTGTAAGGAGTTTGTACGTTCTCCCTGTGTCTGTGTGGGTTTTCCCTTGGGGCTTTGGTTAATTGGATGTAATTGGCACCTCCAGCTAATGAGCCAAAATGTATGTCTAAATTTTTTAAAATGCATTTATATTTTAAAACTAATTTAATGTCATTTAAAGCAACCATTGAAAGTTCCATCCATTATAATGTGGGTCAATAGAGAAATTAACTCCCAGGCAGTGAGCTGTAGCACTATTGGACTGTGTCATGGGTAAACCTCTCATTTTGTTTGTTTTAGATTGGTCACAGTGTTTGAGCTACCGAAAGAAAATAGACACACACAAAACGAGAGCAGTTCAGTTTATACAAGTCTTTATTACTAAATCTAAAGCTAAATTCACACTACAATATGCAAGCCCTTCCCAATTATACTTATCAAAGCCTGGACTGGTCCCAACTGCCGAAGCGAGGCAACGACTGCACACTTGTAGTAGGTTGTCGGGGCGCCGGTAGCAGCTTCTCCACCTCCCTCAACTGGGACGTTAGCTGGACTCTTGAAGTTCTTCTTCTTCCTGAGAGATGTTGCCACCTCTTGGAGAGTCTCAAACTTCAGCAGTGGGACCATGGTTTATATTACCCAAAAGTTGTTCATTTCAGATCTGATCTCTTTGAACAAATGATTTAATTATCTTCAAGGTCTCCTGACAGTCTGCGACCAACAAAAGAAAACTGCATCTCTGGGCCTCATGGTGGAAGTTGGATAATGTCTACTGATTCATATGCTTCCCTGGGCCCCATAGTGTAAATTAGATAATGTCTTCTGATTCAACTGCATCCTGGGCCCCATGGTGGGATTTAGGTGTGTCTACTAAATATGCATCCTGGGCCTCATGGTGTAAATTAGATTATGTCTGCTGATTCTAAAAAACAAGCAGGTTCTCAGCCTTGCAGAAGCAAAGGCTGCAAAAGTAAGAAACATGTTTTAAATCTTCCATTACACATGGTGAGGAAGACAAAGTATTCATTGAACTCGATGAAATGGAAGATTCATTGGGAGATGCACGTGTTCATGGTCACTTAGTGTGAAGGTCCAAATGGTGAATGGAGATCAAGAATCTGTTTGGGTGGTGCTAGAAAATTCTTGCTCTCAATGCCATCAAGTCCAAGGAGCTTATTTTTAGGGAGATGAAGCCACACAATGTCTGCATTGATGGGACACAGTTGAAGAAGGTTAGAACCTTCAAGTTTCTGGGAGTACATGTTTCAGAAGACTTCTCCTGGAGGCAGCATATTGACTCAACCATGAGGAAGGCAGACCAATTCATTTTTATAAGAAGTCTGAAGTGCACCATGGAATGTGTACTGACTGGTTGTTTCACAGAATAGTTGGAAATTTGTATGCCCAGGAATGCAGAAGGTAACATACAGATAGGTCCCTCAAAAATTCTGACCTTCTATGCATTGAATGCATCGAAATGAGACAGATTTTAAGGAGGCAGCCAACATCATAAATTACCCGTCACAATCTCTTCTCACTACTGTCTTCGAGCCTGAGGTTCAAGGATAATTTCTTTATATCAGAGTGGTTCTCAATCTTTTTCTTTCCACTCACATTCCACTTTAAGTAGTCCTGATGCCATCAGTGCTCTGTGATCAGTAAGGGATTGCTTAATGTGGTGTATGAGTGGGAAGAGAAGGTTGAAAATCACTGCTCTTGACCCAATTGTTACTGAAATAATTTGCTTGAGAAAAATTATCATTGGTCCATTTCCTTTGGAGATATGAAGCCGTGCACATAACGAGTCAATTAGGTACGATTAAAACAGTAGTTTTCAAACTTTTTCTTTCCACTCACGTAACCACCTTAAGCAATCCCTTACTAATCACAGAACACAGATGATATAGGGAATAATTAAAGTGGAATGTGAGTGGAAAGAAAAAGGTCAAGAACCACTGTTTATCAGGTTCATGAACCTGATTGATTATGCTAATCAAGTACTCTTTCACAATTTTTTTGTCTCTTTAATTCAATTAAGTGTACTGTTGTATTTATTTTGTAGTTTTCTTGTAAACTGCCCGTTTGGCTACAGCAAGAAAGAATTTTGGTGCATATGCTTATTGTACAATGTATATCACAATAAACTCATGATCATTATCAGAAAGAAAATTGAAGGTTCATCTTGAGTGAATCAAATGGAAGCAAAGTTAACCTGAGATAATTATTTGAAATAATGCATTATCTCACCTTTTTCTTCATTTTCCTTCTAGGAAGGAGCAAAAATATAATTTTCAGGTGCAACTTATGGTAATGGTTAGTTTGTGAGAAATGACAGGAATATAATGCATGTTAGTTGAAGCTGCAACAATAAAAACTAATGTCTTAGTTATGCATAATGTATGCATTTCATCATAATTTATTTTCAATAGACTGCAGAGGTCAGAATAGTAAAGGGATTTGAACAAGGTTGAGTTCATATTAAAATTGTGCATATCGAATTCAGAAAAAAAAACTCTTTTTCAGTGGACCCTCTAGCCAGTGAGTACTGTAAGATGAGGTGGAAATGAAGGGATGGTGCAAGGAAATACGCTTTAGGTTCCTGCACCATAGGGACTGCTTCTGGAGAAGGTAAGACCTAGACAAATAATACATGTTGGATCTGAACTGGATGGGACCTACATTCTTTCAGGTATGTTTTTGTTTGTGCTGTTGAGACAAGCTTTACACTGACTGGCCAGGTGTGTGGGATCCAGAGTACAGTCACCCGGAGGAAAAGTTATTGCAAGTCCAGTCGGAAGAGCAGGCATGTAGTTGCACAAGGTGAATACAAAGCAGGTAGATGAACTCAATTAACAAGTAGGACTACAATATGATTGAAAGAAGGGCAGGACTGGTTACAGTATTTTGGGATACAGAATTTTTAGGCAAGAAGGAGGAATGCAAAAGAGGATGTGATATTGCAATTCAAGGAAATAATATTTCAGTATTAAGTGAGGATATCCAACAAGGCTCCTCATACAAGGCCATATGGGTAGAGATTAGGAACAAAAAGGACATCAGCTAGGAAAATGGATCAAGGGTAAATTGGATCCAAAATTGGAGGGGTGATGGTAGAGAATTGTTCTTGTGATTGCCTGTAACTAGCACTGTTTCACAGGGATCACTGTTGGGAACCTTGGTGTTTATGAGATGCTCGATTGACTTGGATATAGGGGATCAGTGAGTTTGCAGATGACACAAAGATGGGTGGAATTGTTGGAAGTGTGGAGGGTAGTTTTGGGCAGTGGGGAGGCAACAATGTGTTGTTGAAATGGCTCAGAACTTGTAGCTGGAGTTTAATCTATATAAAAACAAGGGGATGGATTTTGTGAGTACCAATGAGGCTGAAACATGCACCATAAAAGGTGGGGTCCTATTAAATATTGCAGAAGCGGGATCTACTGTAGATGTACAAATCCCAAATCCTTGAAGGTAGCAGTGCCGAGAGATAATGTGATTAAAAAGGTGCACAGTAGTTGGATACTGAGCAGGGAAGTTGGACTCTAACTTTGTAAAAACAAAAATTGGTCAGACCTTAGCAGGAGGTCTCATAACTTTAACTCTGAAAAATGCTTGGAGAGGTCAGGTCTCATCTCTCTGCTTAAGAAAGGACACAATTGAAGTATACATGAAGTATTTGAGGGGTATTGGCAGGGTAAACTGCAGGATTTTTTTTGTTATGTCATACCTCAGGTAGATAAAACTAGAGGACATGGATTAGAATAAGGGGCAAGGGATTTAGTAGAGCTGAGGGAGACATTTTTCATGCAGTGAGGGGAAAGTATCTGAAATACACTGCCTGAAAGAGCAATGAAAGCATTTTGGTGTCGAGACAACTTCTTGAATCATTTTGGCATTGAAGCCTATGAACCAAGTGCTGGAAGATGGGATTAGTATGTTTTATGTCTACTCGAATAATATGAGTATTCCTTCTCCTTTGGGTGTTGTTTCCTCCATATATCCAGAAGTTGCATTTCCTGCATTGATTTAACCATAAATTTGGCTACTTTGCTCTTTCTGCTAGTTTTTTGTCCAGTTTTATCCATCTTTGAATCCAAATTAAGGTTAAAGTCCCCTGCTATCAATATATTCCCGTGCGTATCTACAATCTTCAAAAATATTTCTTTTGATCCTCTTCATTAGGTGCATATATATTGAGCAAATTCCAAAATTCTGAATATATCTGACACATACCTCCCTGCTGGATCTATTATTTCCTCCTTTATTTTGATTGGTACATTTTTATTGATTAATATAGCTACACCTCTGGCTTTTGAGTTATATGATGCTGTCGTTACATGACCTGCCCAGTCTTTCCTTAATTTCTTGTGTTCCACTTCAGATAGATGCATTTCCTGCACGAATGCTATATCAATTTTTTTCTTTTTTCAGTAAATTTAATAGTCTCTTCCTTTTGATTTGGTTATCTATTCCATTAATATTTATAGTCATATAGTTCAACATGGCCATTTCATACTTTGTTTACATCTCATTTCAGCTTCCTCACCATCACCTTTCCCCTTTTCCCCAGTTCCATTTCTCAGTTTTCTTGAACGCACTGTATGACAACACTTCTAAAACATAAAATATTTCAACCATTCCCACGTCTAAAATTCCCTTAACCCCAAGTGCCGTACCCCCCTCACTGAGTCGCCCCTTCTCCCTTGCCGGGCAACCACAAATCGCTTCTCCATTCGGACTGCGAACCCGTCCGCAAGTGTCACCTGATTTTGCAGTGACTGTTATTCTCTCCCACCAACCCCCTCCAAAAAAGATTTTTATCTTCACATTACAACAAAGCTCCCCCTCGTTTCTTCTCTTTTTCTTTTTATGTTTTATTTATTTACTATTTATTTTTTTAACCCCTCCTCTTTTTTCCCCCTTCTCCCTTACTTCCCTTTTCTTCCCTCCTTTAGTTCTTACTTATACATTATTTTTACTTCTTTATATGTAGTTTGTCGTCGTTCTTTGTTCTTGTTACATCTCTTCATCTCTCTTTCTGTTTTGCAGGCGTTCTGCAAATTCTCGTGCTTTCTCCGGATCCGAGAACAGTCTGTTTTGCTGCCCCGGGATAACTATTTTAAGCACTGCTGTTTATCTTAACATAAATTTATAGCCTTTCTTCCATAGGATCGATTTTGCTGTGTTAAACTCCTTCCTCTTCTTCAGTTCAAAACTTATGTCTGGGTAGAAATATTTTTTTTGTCCTTTGTATTCCAGTGGTTTTTTTGTCTTCTCTCATTTTATTCATTGCCTTCTCCAATATATTTTCTCTTGTCGTGTATCTCAGGAATTTTACTAAAACGGATCTTGGTTTTTGTTGTGACTGTGGTTTTGAGGCTAGTGTTCTGTGTGCCCTTTCTATTTCCATTCCTTCCTGCATTTCTGGAATTCCCAGGACTTTTGGAATCCATTCTTTTATAAATTCTTTCATATCTTTGCCTTCTTCATCTTCCTTAAGGCCCACTATCTTTATATTGTTTCACCTACTATAGTTTTCCATTATATCCATCTTCTGAGCTAACAACTCCTGTGTGTCTTTAACTTTTTTGTCACTTTCTTCCAATTTTCTTTTTAAGTCATTCACTTCCATTTCTACAGCCATTACATGTTCTTCCACATTTTCTAATCCTTTCCCTACATCTGCTATGACCAGCTCTATTCTACTCACTTTTTCTTCTGTACTTTTCATTTTTCTTTTCATTTCACTAAATTCTCGTGTCAGCCATTCTTTTAATGCTTTTGTTTGTTCTTGAAATTTTTTTTAATCTATGTACTGTCCATTCATTTTACCTCCTATTCCTCTGTGCAGAGCTTGGTGTTCTCCTTTTTCTGTGTCTGCTCTTTGGTTTGTGTCTTCTATTTCTCTTCCTTGTATCTGTGTCTCTTCTGATTTTCTTGTTGAGCTGCTTGTCTCAGTTTGTTGGGTATTTTTTTTCCATGGTGTCTTGATTTTGATACTCTTCTTCTGGGTTGATTATCTGTTGTGCCTCTAATTTCCTTTTTTCATTCTCACCCCTCCCATTCCCATTTTTTTCTTTATCTTCCAGCTGGGAGCCCTGCTGTCGGGCCTCTGTCAGCTGTTCGTGCTGTGGAGTTTCACTCCACAGCTGGTCCCCCCTCCCATCGGCGTTGTCTTGGTCGTGCACAGTTGCGCACCTCTGCTTGGCTCCGTGAGCCATTTTTGCAGTCCTGCAGTTAGTGGGTTGTGACCCTGCGGGGTCTCCACGAACCTTGGGGAGCGGGGTTCTCCTTCCACAGTGGGTCTCTGCTTTTTCGTGCAGGTAAGGCCTTCACCTTTCTCTTCCGGCATCTTTCTTTATTCTTTTCTTCTTGTTGTTTTCGGCTTTTCTTTCTCAGGTGCCATTTTCTTCACACTTTTATTTTTTATTTGTGTGATTTGTGTGTCTGGGGCTTTGCTTTTTCTTCATTTTTTTCCTTCTTTTCTGCAGCGAGTTGGTATTCTCCTACCGGCCACTACTCCATCATGTGACTCCTGAAAGATGGGATTGATGCCAATGGGTCCCACTGGTCGATATGAACATGGTGGGCCAAATGGCCTGTTTCCATGCTGTATGAATCTAAACCCAGGTTATCAAGACTAAAATCTAATTACAGATTATAAAAAGCTAGATGTAAAACTACATTCAAAAAATATATTTGTATGGCTAGCTGACTAACTGATTGAAAGCAGGCAGGACCAATGCATTATTTTCTGGTTGGTAAGCTGTGTGTTGGAGTGCCACAGGGATCCATGTCAGACTCTCATCCAATTATACAATATTAATAGCTTGAATGAAGAGAATGTGTATCTTACAAATCATTTTGCTGATGAAGAAAGATGAAAAAGCATGATGTAGAAAGAACAAAAATAAATGTGGACAGTTAAATAATTGGGCAAAATTTGGATAGATGGGTTTGTTCAGTGCCTGTTTCTTTCTAGTTTTCCATGTCTGGAGAACATTCAATAGAGTTGCAGTTTGGTCTTAATAGTTGCTGCAAATCTCTTGATGTGCAGAAATATGCAGTTATCAGCTCTGATGGATCAATAGAAAACCAGGATCCTGGTGCCCTCATATCAAACAAAGTTAGTTTTCAGATCCAGCAGGTAATTAGAAAGGAAAGTAGAACTTCGACCTTAATCACAAGTGTGATGGGAAGATAAAAATCAGGAAACCTTTGTGAAAATAAAGTCTAGAAGAGAGTTCAGTACATAGTTCTGGCATTCTTATTTAAGACTTCAACTTGAAATTCCAGTTCAGATTCTCCCTCCATAGATGCTATCTAACTTGTCAAGTACTTCCAATATCTTCCTTCTTTCTGAACCATTCAACAAATTTTTCACTACAATGACTTCCTTATTCTCTGTAATTCTGGACATCATACCTTCTCCCCCCCCCCTTCCCAACTCCCCTCTTCGGCTTTTCATAGGGACCATTCCCTTCACAACTCTCTCCACCCACTCCCTTTGTTACTGGATTTTTCCTTGCATCAGGAAACCTCTGTGGTCATCACTGTATCAGAGAGAGTTGGGGAATGGTTAGGCTGGGAACAAGGACTGTTCCAGGTTACCAACAATAACTTGGGTATACACAAGTGCCCATGGCTACACATTTGATTTGGAAAAAGTAAGGAAAAATAAAATAAGTTGTTCAGGATAAGAAAAGTCCAAAGGTATCTAGCATGCATTTCCAATGAGAGTTTCCAAACACAATGCTCCCTGACACAATGTAAAATGAGGGTGGGTGAAAGGAAGAGAATGTTGTTGAGATTGTATTTCTTTGAATTGACCAAGTTAAATGAAACTTCAGTTTGAAATCAACCTTTTGGTACCATAAGAAACCAAGCACTATATAGTGTCACAAATGAGTTTTCGTACTTAGCAAAAATTTAGTATAACTATTGTAAAGAATTCAAACAAGCAGGATAATAAGTACACCATGATAAATTGATGGAAAGTGAACTTTTATTCCAAGGATATTCAACTCAATCTTGATGATAAATCCTTCCATTCTTTTTAAAAAATAAGCAACATTATCCAATTTATTTTCCCTGAGTGCATTATTAGTGATCTTAAAATGGCATGAAACTGAATCAGCCATCTAAGTGCAAAAATGCTCCAGCTATCTGAACCTAATGGGAAAGGGATAAGTGATGGGAGATGATATTGACAAGGCTATTAAGCCACCCTTCCCAATGCCTTGGTTCATATTTTGCCAAGAATACTCGGCTCCAAACCTCATCACAGCCCAAGGTCAAACAAGGGCATAGGAGCTGAATTCTGAGGGCAAGTGACAATAGCTGCTCTCTACTTCAGGGCAGCGTTTGCTCCAATATGGCAATAAGGTGCCACAGTAAAACTGAAGTCAGTAGGCAAAGGAAAAACATTGAAGTTGGTGGAGTTACATCTCACACAAAAGAAGTTGGCTATGGAAACGAGAAGTCAATCACCTTGGCTCACTTCAGGAGTTCCTTAAGGCACTCTCCTTGGCCCAATCATCTTCACAAGGCTTTCCTGTTTCTTGGTAAAAAATAAGAAGGCTGGCTGATTTTTGTGCAGTGATTAATTCATTCGCAACTCATCAGCAAATGTAGCAGCCTGTGCTGGCGTGCAGCGAAACCCTGATTCAGCATGGGCTGAACTACATTTGTGGCACAGAAGTTCCAAGCAATGATCATCTCCAACAAGAGAAGTCAAAGTACCTATCCTTGACCTTCAATAATACCACTACCATGGAGTCCTTGAATATCAGGATCACAAAATATAGGTGCAGAAGTAGGCCCATTGGCCTATCAAGTCTGCTCTGCCATTCCAATCATGAACTGATCTATCCTCCCACTCATCCCCAGCCCCATTTTCTGGCTTTCTCCTTTGATGGATTTGACTGATCAAATAGAGTCAGTCTGTGTCTTAAATACACCAAATGACCTTGCTTTCCCAGCCACCTGTGACAACAGGTTCCACAGACTCGCGACCCTCTGACTAAATACATTTTTCTGCAAGCTCAGGGAGTTCCCACCTTCGATAAGGTGCAAATCAAAAATGTGAAGAAATACTCTACAGTTGTCTGCATGAGTGCAGCATCAAACATTTTTCAATGTCATCAAGAATAAAGCAGATCATTTTGTTCACCCCCTTAACTTTCTTTTTAAAATATTTTTATTGATTTTAATAAAAATCTATACAAACAAAAAAGGTACAATTCAATCAGATGAAATGGACAGTTACACAAACTAAGACATTCCGTATAACACTAACATGCATAAATTGTAAATCATATTCATCATTCATATTCTAAATAGTATTACCATTTTTAGAATAAAGATCTAATAATGCAAAAAAAAAGAAATGAAGAAAATAGTAGAGGAGAAAAACTCAAACCCCATACCTCACCGCGTTGCCAGATGCTACATTTAACTGGTATTAAAAGAAAAACAACGGTTAAAAAAAGTTAATATAAGGAAAGTGGAAAAGATACAAGTCAGACAATTTAATTATATTGGAGTAAAATTATAAAGATAGTGAGTCATAAATGACCCTCATAACTTCTGGAATCCTATATCTGAATTATTAATTGAATAATGAATCTTTTCCATATTCAAACAGGACGTGATGTCACACAACCACTGATCATGAGTAGGCAGGACAGCATCCTTCCATTGAAGTAAAATCGCACGCCTCACCCCCTTAACTACCCTGAAAATTCATTATTAACACTATCAGTGTACAGTGGCTGCTGTGTGTACCACCTACAAAATGTTCATACAAGATCTTACAAGAAAAAGGAACAGAAGTATGCCATTCAGCCCATCATGTCCGTTTCACCACTCCATGTGACCTGAACCATTCTCACATCTAGTTCCAATTTCTGGCCTTTTCCCATATCCCTTGATACCCTAACTAATTAGATAGCTATCAATCTCCCCAAAGTCCCCCAATGATAAGGCCTCCACAGCTGTTTGTGGCAATGAGTTCCACAAATCCACAACCCTCTGGTGAAAGAAATTTCTCCTCAATGTTGTGGTTACTCTACCCCTGCAGCACCCACCAAACCTGTGACTTTCACCACTAAGGGCAGCAATTACATTGGGAACACCGGCAGATTTCCCTCCGAGGGCCACACATTCTTGATTTGGAAATATATTGTTGGTCCTTCATCATTAATAGGTCTCAAAACTGGAACCGCCTTCCCAATTTCCGCCGGAAGAATAGCTGCATTTGATGGTAGTGACTCAGCGAAACCTTCCAAAGGACAATAAGTATTGGCCTTGTTAATAGGGTCCAGATCTTTGTTTTTCAAGTCTTGACCAGTTAGCCTTCCTTGAACTGCTTATAAAATAACAAATTCTGGGCAGAGTACTCAAGATATTATCTGACAAATATTTGACATAACCTCCCTACACTATATTCGGTTCCCCATAGCAATAAAATTATCTTGGCTTTCCTATCCATTTGCTGTACCTGCAGACCAGTTTTATTCCAAATTGTGCACTAAAAAACACCTCGATCCCTGCATTCTTTCACCATTTAGATTTTTCATTTGATAACATTGATAATAAACATTTTCAAAGTTCAGAGATATTGTCAGAATTTATACATGACATCATATACAATCCTGAGATTCCTTTTTCTGCAGAAGAGGCAGAATTACCACTTATTTGTAGTGCAAAAAAAAAACCTACTCAATATAAACATGTAAAACAAATGTAAAAAAACCCCTGCAATACAGAGAGAAAAAAAAAAAAAAATTTAAGAGTCCTTAAATGAGTCCCTGATTGAGTTTGTTGTTGAGGAGTCTGATGGTGGAAGGGGAGCAGCTATTCTTGAACCTGATGGTGTGAGCCTTGTGGCACCTCTACCTCTTTCCTGATGGTAGCAGCGAGCACAGAGCATGTGCTGGGTGATGAGGATCCTTGATGATTGCTGAAGCTCTCCAATGACGGAGTTCCCTGTCAATGTCCTCAATGGTGGGAAGGGTTTTGCTTTTGATATTACACACTACATTTCATGTTACATTATCGTTGCCTGTTCATATGACCAATCTACATCCCTTTGTAGCTGATTTCATATCTTTGTACCAACAGCAAATTTAGCAGCACATCTTCAGCCAATCTATCAAAACATTTGTGGAAATTTTGGTTGATTTACCATATTTATATGGCTGCATGTTTTGTTAGAGAAATGAAAGTATAATCTTTGCAGCTCTGATTTCAAGGATTTCTTCTGAACAGTCACAAATATTTCATCGCAGATAAGGCCCAACTCCTGAGATTTTTCAGCTTTTTAATTTTTATTTCAGATTTGCAGCATCTGTCTATCTTTGAGGTTTGTACCCTCCTCAACTGCTTCAGGTATTTAGATACAGCATTGCAGGGAAATGAGGAAAGCAATGATACCAGACCTACTGTTCATATATCACTAATAAAATTATTATTCCAGTAATTTTTGCACATTTTGTGAAATATAACTCTCAATGAGCCACCACCAAGTTAAAGAAAAAGTTCAAATCCACTTTCATGCCAAATTAAAAATAGTTATTTTGTGCAGCACTCAATACTATTCAGGGTCAGGACCAGAAAAAAAATTGCACATCTTTTCTATTATTACCATCTACATGGTTATTAAGCACACAATTAATATTGTGAACACCTGACTTGTGGACACCCTGTATCTATGAATGAGGTTGGATGGATTCAGCAGCTGTTGAGAGACTGCAGACATTCTCTGCCAGGTGGATTTGGAGGATTTTTGTGCATCTCCACCCAACTGGTTTAAAATATAAAGATTGGTTTTGCTTTTAATGGTTCACCGTGTAATTAAAGATTCATTCATTCTTGCCACTGGAAGAAAAACAAACAAGCTGAAATTCATCAATCTCCTTCAGTAATTCTTCCAGCTTTACATGAGCAAACCTTGGGAGGCACTGTTTCCTTCATATACGTGAAAGATTAAACAAATTTGTTCTAAACATGGACAAAGTACTCTGTTAGAGTTGGGCTTCTTTCTTTCTCCTCTGCCAGTTTTGTCTAATCAGAAGATTAGAGCATGTTGGTGAGGAAAATATTGAAGTAGTATATGTTATTCCTCTATTCTCTTCTCAAATGTTGACCATCGTTTACCTTTCTCGACTGTGACTATTGATGAAAATCACCTCACAGATAGGGGGGTCTGCTTTGTTTTAAGACCCCCTTTCCCAATCTGAAACAAGTAATTCAATACTGTTAAAACTGCCTCTCCACAGTTAGAATTTGTTAAATGGCTGCCTTTGCAGACATTCGTTGAAGGATATTTGGTGCCTTAGGGCTTTATGGCAGGAGGCTTGGTGCCAAGTAAAGAACTGAAGGGAAGAGCTGTATAAACATATTTCTTTAACTGGCCTTGGCAAAATTTTCATGTGCATTGGCAGCGAATTAATTTCAGGTGTCAAAATGTAAGTATTCTTAGTTTTATTATTGAGGCGACAATCTGGAAGACTGTACTGATGTGTTGCATTAAATTAACCCTAGTTCCTTGAAGGTTCACGGCCTGGAGATGCTTTTAGATGCCTTTAGGCATATACCTTTATCTTGAGATTCTAAAATATTTTTTTCTTTTTTCAGCCAATTTCTATGTCTCTTATTTATCTTCATCAGATGTATTATATCTGTGTGATATTCTATTATTAAAATGGATTCAGTTTAATAAACGATGATTTAAGTAAATCGGTCAAATAAGGAAATGAAGGCTGCAGCAATCACATTGCATTACTCAGAATTGAGTGCCTGAGAGCTTTTCAGTATATGCAGTGTGCCATTGACAAGGTTAGGTCATGAGGAAAGCAAGTTCATATCCCAATTTATTTGGCTAGAAATTGAATTGATGAAAAATATACTGACTAGTTCCTGGGATATTGACAGTGAAGTCTTGGTGATAGACTATTGACAGTCCCAGAATTGGGAGATCAATTTTTGATGGCTAAATAACATTGACCTATAAATAAATAAGGCCAAATACCAGTGGTGCTTTCGTTTTTGGGTAAGACATTTTATTCATTTATTCATTATCAGCACCTCATTTATTTTGTTACTTGCCCTTGAAGAGGCGATGAGGCAACTTTCTAAAAGTGCAGTTTTTGGCTGATAATGCTTTAGCCATGTCATCCAGAATTGTTTCAAGATTCCTTTATTGTCATGTAATAATACAGAAATTGTAATATTACAATAAATTTCCTTCTGCCTTCCATAAGGCAGAGAAAGAGTCACCATTCTTAAGAGAGAAAGAGAGTCCATTCAGAGACACTGAGTGTCTGTGGATTAGCCTCCAGAGCTCCTGCAGCCGCATAGACCCCTATTCAATCCATTGGCAACCTGGGCTCCAGATACAAAGCTGCAACATGACCAGGAAGCCTTCAGCGCCTAAAGCCCTTTGGAAGAGAAGCACAAAATTCTGTAGACACCATGGTTGAAGTAAAAAAACACAAAATGCTCAGCAGGTCAAACTATGTGGCAACGATGATGGTACGTAACTGACGTTTTGGGTTTGAGCCCTTCAAAGTATGAGAAAATGCCAGCAAGCATCTAAAAGAGTGGGGGGGGCTGGGGTGGGGAGTGGCAAAGGCAGGAGATGATAGGTGGGGAAAGGAGGGAGGGGACAGCAGCAGTGAGGAGGTAGAAGGGTACTGGGTGGGTAGGAGAACTGGAAAAGCAGGAAAAGGGGGAAGGGGAAAGAAAAGGGAAGTAGGTTTAGTGGAAGGTGGTAAAGTCAATGCCATCTGGCTGGAGAGTGCCCAGATGGAAAAGAAGGTGCTTCTCAGCACCCTCACCAATCTGGGTTCTGTGAGTTCCTCGACTGCAAGTTGCTGACAGTCTTCATCCACTGAGCCCCTCACTGTTGCTGCAGGATTGTCTCTTCTGCTTCTTCTTCTCGGTAGGGGGGGGGGGGTTGGTTTGAGGGGGTGCAGTGTTCTCCCTGTTTCGGGTGCTGTGTGCTGGTCCGCTGCTCCCTGGAGTCTGCAACTGCTGAGCATAGGTCCTACCGTATTTGGCCCAGACACTACAATTGCAGGATTTTAATTAAAATCTAATTTGCTTAATAAATTATTGCAAGTTACCTTCCAGTTTTACATTTAACACAGTGCTCACTCATCTTGTAGCTCTATTTGCCGTCTGCAGGCTGAAATCAGTGAACGTATACCAGAGTCTCGATCCTGATGAGACTTGCATTGCTTTTCCTTTTCAAGTAATAAGAGATAGACTTGAATGAAAGTAAATTACTTTTGAAATCAAAAGTCATTTGAACACTCATTTGGCCTGAACATCTAAAGTCACAGAGAAGCTTTTTAGTATTTTAAATGCAATTTGAGATGAAGCAAAGTCCTTCCATAAATTGCATGTCTGCAATTGTTACTCACTGCAAGTTAAAGTGCTGGGTATTGGAGCTCAATATTTTCAAAGATAAACCTGCAGACTTTTTTTTACTTTCAATATTTTCCCCATGTCTAGTAAACGTTGCACTGTTCTATACAATATGCATTCATTTGTAGCACGATGTAAATTAATAGCTGTTATTCCGTTACATTGCTGTAATGTGTCATGAAAAATATTTATTCATTTTATTTCAATTCTTTTATCGTGCTTTATTTCACTCTTTTTGTAAAGAAAATTGGGGTGCAAGTGGGATAACTTCTCCAGTATTTCAGACATGGCCTCATTTAGCAGTTGCTATCCATGATTCACAGATTTTAGCTGGGTTCTGGATGGCAATTAAAAGTGCAAAATCCATCCACCATTCCTCTCCTTTCTTTACCAATCCCAGCTGGGTAGTTTATGAGTTGGTGGGCTTCTGTGTGCTCTTTGATGCATGGCCTTGAGTATTTTTGAAACCATTTTAAATAATCCTCTTATTTCAGTGGCCAGAGATTCTCAAGAAGCAGTAAAATGTTGCATTTCAAAGCATCTTTGAATTCATTCTTTAATATTTTGCACTTTCTGCTTGCTCACTCATCTCTTTCCATGAGAATTCAGTTAGAGCATCTTTCTTGGGAATCTGGTGTCAAGCATGCAAATCACGGCCTGCCTACCACAACTAACTAAGAGTTTCTGGGGGGGGGGGGGGGCGGGTGGAGGCTGGCTTTGGTTTGCATATCCTATTAGTGATGGATGGTCTTCATCTAAACTCAATGGTCAGACTTGGATTGATCATGTGAATTCCCCTCCTGCATTGCAAAGCCCTAAATCGGTTTCTATATTTAATTCACACCCTATATTTAATTCACACCCATGTCCTAAACTAAGGAGTTGACTCCACAAATTTATCTCTCTGCCTTGTTACTCCTTTAAGCTACTACTTGAAACCCTTTACCAATTTTTTTGGTTGTCTGCATAATATGAATGATGTCAAATTTTGCCCAATGCTCAGAAATGCTTGGGGATATTTTGCTACATTTAATTTCCAATATAAATGCATAAATCTTGTTGTTTGGATATTGGTTTTTATCTATTGTGAACTATTGTTTCAACTGTAGACAAAATTGGCTCCTTACCAGATGATATGCTTCATTTTAATATTTTTTATCTAACTTGTTCTTGGAATGCCATTCTAGATCTTTGCAAAATTATCCATGGCTGATTTTAAAATAATAAATGGTGGATATTTTGTATAAGGAGCAACAGAATTACCTTTTATTGAAGTTTTTAATTGTTTAATTGTACCTACAGAATTTTCTTTGTTAAATTCTGATTTTGTATGCATCAATCTAAAGCTGTTGAAAATTAGATGCTAGAATCAAAAATAAAAAATGGAAAAGCTGGGAATGCTTAGAGAAAAAGAGTTAAGGTCAAAGTTGGCTCTAAATTGCACAGAGTGGGAAGGGGTGGACAAGATAAAAAGGATATCTTTTGATACGTGACCTTTTTTTGCTTATCTTCCTTCATTTTGCTGTCATAGGGCCATTAAGAATGCCAAAGGACTGCACAGTAAGAAGGAGGTGCCAATCCACCGTGTTGCTGATATCTCTGGGGTAAGTTGTGTACGTTGTTGCACAAGCAAGTCTTTTTAAAATGATAGAAGTTATTTTTGAATTGTGTGCTAAACCTGTAAAATCTTTCAAGGTAATGATGACTGGAGATGAGTGGTTTGGAATTTTCAGTGCTTTGCACTGAGCATGCTCCATTGTTGTTTTGGAAAAGGTGTGAACCTTTGAAATTGTACACTATAATATAATTATTTGTTTGCTCATATTAGAATGGATTCAGTGTTGAAGAATTTTAGCACAACATCTATCCTGCATAACTTAGAGATATCGAGATGTTTAGATGAAAATTTCCTATTAACAGATGTTTCAAGGACCAAGAAGTACATGTTTTAGGTTTTGGCCAAAAAGTACAAAGGGAAGATGAGGAAAATAAAGTGGGAATAATGGTGCTGTAGAACCTGCTTACTGTGAATATATGGCTTTCAAAGGGATTATTGGATAGGCACATCATTGAGAATAATTTACAGGGTTGTGGGGATAGGGCAGGGAAATGGGACTGATGCAATTGATCTACTTGGAGCCACACAGTCTAGATTGGCTCATTGGTGGCCTTCTGTGTATTAATTACGCCATGATACATACAAACCTCCAGCAGAACCTTGATTGGTTTCTAGGTCCTGGCTATAAAATGTTTTGCAAGTACTGAGAATTTCCAATCATGCATCACTGTTGCCCTGAAATGCTACTGATTCAGTCTTGGTGGTATCAAGAATTTATCAACTCCTGATCCCTTGGAGCTTCTTTGGTTGTAAGCCCTAATATGGGAGTATGATAGTCTGCAGCAGTACTGAAGTTACTTGATACTCTATTTTTTTTAAAATTTTTTATTTTTCACACTATGAACCATTCTAACCAAAATACACGCAAACATTTCCCTCTTGAATATACACAGTGTCATTTTCTCCCCTTTTTCCCCCCTCCCTTCCCTCCCTCCTTCACCCTCCCCCCCTCCCCACCCACTCAACGTTCAACCTATATGATACATTAAACCCATTAAACAATGTCCTCACACAATGAAAATAAACAAGAAATTTGTGTCTTCCACTTTTCCATACTGGGTCAGTTCATTTCATCTTCTTCTCCTTCTGTCATTTTAGGCGGTGGGGGTCCGCGGTAGGACTTCTCTGTTGTGTTCCATGTACGGTTAAATTACTTGATACTCTATGAAGATAATGGAACCTATTTGATCTGACTTGATACCCCTCTGCTCCAAAGCATAGTCATTTGTAACCAATGTTAATATTCATCTCTACATCCCAGTTGAGGCTGGTGGAGTTCAGGCCATGAAGTACTTCTAGAACTTTGTCGTAAATAACTGTAAATCATCAGTAACTGATTTGGCCCTCAAAATGCAGCTGCTTCTTTTCCTTCCAGTCTTGTGATCCGGCAACTCGTATTGCAGTTTTAATAATTTGCTTAACAATAGCAGGAAATGTTCACAGTAGTTAAGCTTTTGTTGGCCATCAGTTATGTCCATTTGGTTGAGCTAGATGTCTCCAAAACCTTTTCAACCTGGTCTTTAACTGGAATCTTTCAGCATCTGTCTTACAAACGTGTAGCAGCTTCTGACATAGTCAATGCATGTTTGTCTTTCTTCAGCCATAATCCTTAAATTGCCAAGTACATCCAGATTCTCCTTGACTCTGCTCTCTTGCCACACACACTCAAATGCCAAGTAGTTCGCCAACAACCTCTTGCAAATGTCAGATCAAACCATCCATGTATTTTTTCGAGCTTACTGCTATTGAAATAAATGTCTTTCGAAGTGGAATAGTCAAAGATGTCTATTAATCATTATCTACTCCAAACTTCAGCTTATGTATGCAACTTGACAAGAATTGTGAATATCTGTCCTCCTAGTTAAGCTAACTTTACCTGATGTTAGTTCGTATATATTTTCAATAGGCCTTATATTCCTGTTTACTTAACTTTAGCTTTGTGAATTGTCTTCAAACAAACTGTTTGAAAAGTGACCCTTGATAACACAGTTAAGGAAAATGCACTCTTCCAAGTTTGTACTTATGCTGTTAGCATCCCTATATCCAAAAAAAAAATCAAAGTTTGGCTCCTGCAGCATTAACAATCTTAATGATGTTGCAAATCTTGTTCTTGTCCAACCACTGTTTCCATTACCTAAGCAATATCGAGTAGCTGCTTCACTACATCCAGGATGTCCCGCATAATACCCCTAAACTTGTATAATGTTCTTGGTGTTGAACAATCCATCTTAAATCTGTAATCGAATCAGCAGAATATTAAACTGAATGCTGAGTCCAGCTGTTGAACTACTTTGATTACCCTGTGGGATTACGGGTGAGGCAGTTATGCCGCTTAAATAGATTAATTCTTCAAATGCCCTGTATCATGGTTAAGCTGAAGCCAGCAATGATTTTTTTTTATCTACACACCAACAGATTCAAGGAAAACAAATTTTTATCTTTTCCATGATTCATTTAACTTGTTGAAAGACTCTTAAGATATGAATTTTGGTCGTTGGACTCCTACAATCAAGCACAAAAGACTGAGTCAATGAAATCAATAAATCAGTCAATTGTGCTAATTGACAGCTTCAGAGGGAAACAACACGAAATCTTGTAATTGTATAGGTAACACTGTGGTAGGAACATGATTACCACAGAGATTGCATGAGTCAGAAAATAGACACTTGTATCAGGTATTGGAATTGATAATAACAAAGTCATAGAACAGCAGTGCTCTTCCTAAATGTTAAGAAAAATTCAACATACAATCTTGCACTTGAAGGTTTCATTAACATCAAATGAAATTGGATGTAGCTATTACAAATTCCAAGGTCAAAAGTGGTTTCTTGGTAATGAACGCTGGACAGCAATTAAGACATGGCTATCATCCATTTCTGGGGAATATATTTTAAAAAGGTGGAATATTTTCAATTGGGAGGGTTAGAGCAAACTGACTGTCTTCTTTCTTTGGCTTGGTTTCGCGGATGAAGATTTATGGAGGGGTAATGTCCACGTCAGCTGCAAGCTCGTTTGTGGCTGACAAGTCCGATGCAGGACAGGCAGACACGGTTGCAGGGGAAAATTGGTTGGTTGGGGTTGGGTGTTGGGTTTTTCCTTCTTTGTCTTTTGTCAGTGAGGTGGGCTCTGCAGTCTTCTTCAAAGGAGGTTGCTGCCCGCTGAACTGTGAGGCGCCAAGATGCACGATTTGAGGCGATATCAGCCCACTGGCGATGGTCAATGTGACAGGCAGCAAGAGCTTTCTTTAGGCAGTCCTTGTACCTCTTCTTTGGTGCACCTCTGTCTCGGTGGCCAGTAGAGAGCTCGCCATATAACACGATCTTGGGAAGGTGATGGTCCTCCATTCTGGAGACGTGACCTATCCAGCGCAGTTTGATCTTCAGCAGCGTGGATTCGATGCTGTCAGCCTCTGCCATCTCGAGTACTTCGATGTTGGAGATGAAGTCGCTCCAATGAATGTTGAGGATGGAGTGGAGACAACGCTGGTGGAAGCGTTCTAGGAGCCGTAGGTGATGCCGGTAAAGGACCCATGATTCGGAGCCGAACAGGAGTGTGGGTATGACAACGGCTCTGTATACGCTTATCTTTGTGAGGTCTTTCAGTTGGTTGTTTTTCCAGACTCTTTTGTGTAGTCTTCCAAAGGCGCTATTTGCCTTGGCGAGTCTGTTGTCTATCTCTTTGTCGATCCTTGCATCTGATGAAATGGTGCAGCCGAGATAGGTAAACTGGTTGACCGTTTTGAGTTTTGTGTGCCCGATGGAGATGTGGGGGGGCTGGTAGTCATGGTGGGGAGCTGGCTGATGGAGGACCTCAGTTTTCTTCAGGCTGACTTCCAGGCCAAACATTTTGGCAGTTTCCGCAAAGCAGGACGTCAAGCGCTGAAGAGCTGGCTCTGAATGGGCAACTAAAGCGGCATCGTCTGCAAAGAGTAGTTCACGGACAAGTTGCTCTTGTGTCTTGGTGTGAGCTTGCAGGCGCCTCAGATTGAAGAGACTGCCATCCATGCGGTGCCGGATGTAAACAGCGTCTTCATTTTTGAGGTCTTTCAGTTAAACCCAAATTAACTTACAACCCCCATATGTTTGGATGGTGGGAGTAAACTGGTGTCCCAACAGGAAACCCACTCAGACACCAGGAGAACAGACAAACTCCTTACAGACAGTGCTGGATTTGAATCCTGGTCGCTTGCATTGTAATTAACACAGTGATTGTGGAGAAATTAGTAAAAGCTTGTCTGATCAGTGTGTTATTTATGTTCAGCAGTAACCTAGTCCATCTTTCATTGTTTAGTTCTTTCAATGTATCCTTTTATTTTTTTTCCCTTTCTTTTCTGCTTGACTAATTTTGTCCTAATTACCTGAAGAAGGATCAGTGGTAATGCAAGTTTTGGTGATTTTAGTATGGAATTGAGATATGTGTTAAATTCTATTGAATTCATACTGTTGAATTTGGAGGCAAGTGGTTGATTTAACAGGATGCAGCAATGTCATTCACATTGTCTCCAACTGAGATGCAAATTGAAACTTCAAGGCAACATCTATGGTATTTAAATTAATTAAAATAACATAGATTTTAAAAATGTTTTCCTTTATTCATGCAGACCATATTATTTAAGGTGTTGCTGTAATAGCCAATCTAATACACAAATACCGTTGGTAAAACAAAATTTGTTGTCCTCGTCATTTAGTTTGGCTTATGCATGACACGAAGCCTACAGTGTGATGGACTCTTACTGTCAGGTGAAATGGCCTTGCAAATCATTGAACAGAAACCAAACTATTACTAATTGTGATTCAAGAATGTAGCTCATCACCACCTTCTCATGGGCAATGAGGAAATAAATTATGGCCTTGCTGGATCTAGGTGTATCCTGAAAAATCAAGGGAAGGAAAAAAAAACCACTACCTTAGAGCAATGTTCACAGAACTGGTCGAGCATATTTTGCTTTTTTATTTCACAAGTATGTCAGATTCACACCCATCTTTTAAAAAAAAAAGACAGGAATTGTCCAAAATGAGGCCGAAATGCTTTTTAAAAAGGGAGTTGTTAAAAAAGCAACCATGGGGAAGAAAATACGAACTGGAGAAGAAATTAATATCGAGGTTATTGCAAATAAACCCTCCATCAGTGAAAGGAGAATTAAGGAAATGGAGTTTTGTAAGGTACCACAATGAAGCTGGCATCAGGAATATTGTCTCTTGCTGATAGCTGAGCTTTTGCTAATTTTGGAACACTTAAATCCATGTCTTGAGACTTATTTGCAGAGTTGGATGCTATCTGTAGAATTCATCCATCAATGAGAAGGAATACAAAATAATCCAATGTCCATCTCAATCTGTAGATATTTTTATTTGCTATCTTATTGGTCTCAACGTTAAACTAGGTTCCCAAAATTGTTGAGGGGTGGGGAATAAATGGAAACATGCATTGTGTTAAATAATAAACTCTGTTATTTAGGACATACCATATACTTTTCACGTACAATACAACTCCGATTAGTCAAAATCAGATTCTCCAAAATTCTCATTAATCCAAATTTTTTTTGGAGCCGAACTGACCGGGGTCATTGGGCCCCCAGAGCTGGCTGCAGCGCACCTTGGACCTCGGGCTTCTGACATCAGCGCAGTCCTCGGGCCCCCGGCAGCAGCAGGACCACAGGACCCCGGCACGAGCGGGGATCTTGGGCCCCTGGCACGAGTGGGGCCTCAGTGGGGAAGTGTTGGTGATCGGCAGTGGCCAGCATTTTATTTTGGGTGAGAATTAAACTTTATTTTAATGCTTAAAAGCCTTACCTTGTTGTTTGTTGTTGTTGCTTAAACACTGTTAGAAGTGATTTGCTGTTGATACCGGTCTGTTTTTATAAAATGCCCGGTTCTCTGAAAAAATTGTTTGTCTGAAATGGGCTCGGTCCCAACCATTTTGGATAATCAGAATTGTACTGTACAAGGTTATAATACTTTGTACGATAATTTTTAGTTGATGTGCAAAATAAATTAGCAATTAAATTTGAACTGAGCATCATGAAAGAAGATTTGTGTCAATGTAGATTGTATATATTTGTTCCTGTTCTGTGGGATGGTGAGAATACAAATTGAAGCATTTGAAGTACAGAATATTAGTGTACTTCTGATGGCTGGATGGATACATGAGGATGGAAGGAATAGAGAAATTTAGGCTGCAGGATCAGCTGAAGTGATTGGGGTGAGTAGAGTATAAACATTATTAGAGACCAGTTGGGCTGTTTGTGCTGTAGGATTTGAGTGTCCCTCTACAAGTCTACTTGGTGGGATTAGGGGCTAACAGAATCTCAGATATCACAGCACTTAGAAATTGTGTTTGGGTAGAATTTAATCTAATTTCTGTTTTGCCTTTGTCACTACCTGCCAGAGGGGGAAAAAAACAGACCTTTCTTTTTAAGGACCGTTTGAACACACTAAAATGTTGTAAATATCATAAGGATGGTTCTCCTTTTGTATCCAAATAAACCTATAGCTCGGTGTTCTTAGGCGGTCTCCCCTCCAAGTACTGACCAGTCCTGAGCCTGCTTAGCTTCCGAGATCAGACGATCTCGGGCGTGGAACATTGACCTTTTTTTTTACGTCTTTCATTATACTTGATGTTGGAGAATCCGCTTTTTGTTTCTATTTAATAAGTTTGCTTACCTCAGATTGTCTCGTAATTGAAACCAGTCAGCAGAATTTGCTTATGTGTGTGTTTGAGATGATAAATAGTTTAAAAAGAATGTTGGCACATTTCTTGAACATTGGGCATAAGAGCTGAAACAGTGTTCAACACTAGTAGGCCACATGTGGAATGATGTATACAATTCTGGCTCGCACATTACAGGAAAGATGTTATTGCATTGCAGAGTGCAGTGTAAATTTACTAAAGTGGTTCTAAGACTGAAATATTGTAGCTTTGAAGAAAGATTGGAGAAGTTACAGTTGTTTTTGCAACTGTGGAGGCTGACAAATTTAAATTAGGTGAACCACAATGGAGTAAATAGAAGCACATATTTTCTAACCAGTAAAGGAGGGCTAATAGGCTAATAATAATTGAAGGATTAAAGGGAGATCGACGGGGAAAAAAAACTATCTAAGATATAATCAGCCCTGGAACATACTGCCTGGAAAGGCGGTATCATATTGAAAAATGACACGAGTTGCAATTGAAGGGACAGACATACAGATTATGGACAGAAGAACGTGAGAAAATAGGACAGGGGTAGGAAACAGCCCCTCGTCTACTCTGCCATTCAATCTGATCATGGCTGACCTGCTCCAAGCATAATCCCCTCCTATATTTCAGTCCTCTCTTTCAAAAATTTATCAACTTCCTCTTTAAACACTCTCGGGTTGGTGTGTCTTATGTAATTGTGTTTCTCCAACAAGAAAAAAATTTGTTGCATCTGAATATTGCACTATATCTCATCTCGATTGTCTACTGACCACAATTCTCTGTAGTAGAGAATTCTAGCGATGAACACCCTCTGTAGGAAGTTGCTCCTGTGCATTTCAGTTTTAAATGATTGCCCTGCATTCTCCCACCAGTGGAAACATTTGACAAACATCCTTTTGTTCTCCATGACTATCTTCTATGTTTCAATAAGACCACCTGCTCCTTTCCCCTGACCCCCAGTGAAACATAGAAACATAGAAACATAGAAGATAGGAGCAGGAGTAGGTAATTCGAGCCTGCTCCGCCATTCAACGAGATCATGGCTGATCTTAAAGTTCAGTACCCCGTCCCCGCCTTCTCTCCGTAACCTTTAATACCCTTATACTGAAGAAATATATCTAATTCCCTCTTAAATATATTTAATGAACCTGCCTCCACTGCCCTCTGTGGCAATGAATTCCACAGATTCACCACCCTCTGGGTATAGAAATTCCTCCTCATCTCGGACCTAAATGGTTTGCCTATTATCCTCAAACCATGGCCCCGGGTTCTGGATTTTCCCATCATTGGAAACATCGCATCTGCATCCATTCTGTCCAGTCCTGCCAGAATTTTATATGTCTCTATGAGATCCCCTCTCAATCTTCTAAACTCCAGCGAGTACAATCCCAATTTGCGCAATCTTTCCTCATAAGTCATTCCTGCCATTCCAGGTATCAGCCTGGTGAATAGCCTCTGCACTCCCTCCATTGCAAGAACATCCTTCCTTAGATAAGGTGACCAAAACTGCACACAATACTCCAGGTGTGGTCTCACCAAGGCCCTGTACAGCTGCAGTAAGGTATCCTTGTTCCTATACTCAAACCGTCTTGATATGAAGGCCAACATACCATTTGCCTTTTTAACTGCCTGCTGTACCTGCATGCTCGCCTTCAGAGACTGATGTACAAGTACCCCTAGGTCTCTCTGCACTTCCCCATCTCTTAATCTATTGCCATTCAAATAGTAATCTGCCCTCCGGTTTGTATTACCAAAGTGGATAACCTCACATTTATCCACATTGTAGTGCATTTGCCATGTATCTGCCCAGTCCCTCAATTTATCCAAATCACACTGGAGCTTCCTGACCCCCTCTTCCGTGCACACAACCCCTCTTAGCTTAGTGTCATCTGCAAATTTGGAGATATTACATCCAATCCCCTCATCCAGATCATTAATGTAAATTGTGAACAGCTGGGGTCCCAGTACAGATCCCTGTGGTACCCCACTGGTCACCGCCTGCCACTCAGAAAACGAGCCATTTATCCCAACTCTCTGTCTTCTACCTGCCAGCCAGTTCTCAATCCACATCAATACTTTGCCCCCAATCCCATGAGACTTGATTTTGGAAGCCAGTCGTTTATGCGGGACCTTATCGAAGGCGTTTTGGAAGTCCAGGTACACCACATCCACTGGCTCTCCCCCATCTATTTTACCTGTCACCATCTCAAAGAATTCCAATAGATTTGTCAAGCACGATTTTTTTGATCCCTTCTCTGCTAGTCATATGCTCCGCTATTACATCCTTAATAATGGATTCCATCATTTTGCCCACTACTGATGTAAGGCTCACAGGCCGATAATTCCCCGCTTTTTCTCTACCCCCCTTTTTAAATAGTGGGGTAACATTAGCTACCCTCCAATCCATGGGTACTGATCCTGAGTCTATCGAGTTCTGGAAAATAATTCTTAAAGCATCTGCTATCTGAATGGCCACTTCCTTGAGTACCCTAGGATGTAGATTATCAGGTCCTTGGGATTTATCTGCCTTCAATCCCATCAATTTCCCCAAGAGCATGTCCTTAGAGATACTGATTTCTTTCAGATCCTCCCTTGCATTAGTCTCTATGTTTCCCAACATCCTTGGGAAGTTATTTGTATCCTCTCTTGTAAAAACAGAACTAAAGTAAGAATTTAATTGGTCTGCCATTTCCTTATTCCCCATTATATATTCCCCTGATTCCGTCTGCAAAGGACCTACTCTGGATTTCACCAATCTTTTCCTCTTGACATATTTATAAAAGCTTTTGCAGTCGGTTTTTATATTTGCCGCAAGCTTACTTTCGTAATTTATTTTTGCTCTCTTGATTAATCCCTTTGTCCTCCTTTGCTGCATCTTGAACTGCTCCCAGTCTTTGGTTGCGGTACTTTTTTTGGCCAATTGATATGCTCTCTTTTTGGATCCAATGCTGTCTCTAATTTCCCTTGTTATTCACGGTTGAGTCACCTTTTTTGGTTTATTTTTATGCCAAACCGGTATAAACGATTTTTGCAATTTCTCCATTAGATCTGTGAATGCTTTCCATTGTCTATCCACAGTCAACTCCCCCATAAACACCACCCAATCAATCTTACTCAACTCCCGTCTCATACCATCATAATTCCCTTTATTTAAATTCAGGACCTTAGTCTCGGTTTTAATTTCATCACTCTCCATGTCGGGCGAGAATTCGATCATATTGTGATCGCTCCTACCCAAAGGATTAGCCCCTTATCCCTCAAAACTCCAAAGAATATTGATATAATTACTTTAGCTGCTTGTGATAGGATTGCCTCCAGTTCCAGTATATTCTTTCTTAAATAAGGGGGCCAAAACTTCATAGTACTCCCAGTGTAGCCTTATCCAGACCCAAGATATCTCAACAATACTTCCCTTTTTCAAAACTCCAACTTCTGAATGATGTCGACCAATATGCCATTTGCCTTTCTAACCTCTTGCTTCATTTGCCTGCTAACTTGTTTGTGATTTGTGCACAGGCACCTAGATCATCTTTAGTGTTCTGAAATCTCTTCCCGACCTCGAGCCATAAAAAAGGATTACATTGGACAGAAATATTCAATTGGCATATGCAATCTTTTGTAATTTTTTTTGATTATATGAACATTGTTAAACAGTGCTGTATGGCAACAAAGTGATTTTTTTTGCATTGTGATTATAGTAAATACGTCAGTCTATTATTACCCAGTTGTTCATTCATGACCCAATTATCTTTGCAAAGCTTACAAGGTCAAAGTAGAAAAATAGAACCTTTGAAGTCTATCTTGCTCAGTCTTCAATTTAATTTTATTTAAATGCAAATTGAGTGATTATTTGTCTATCAATATGCACATATATCAAATATTAGTTTCTGGACAATTTTTCCTTTCTGTCCTCAGTCCTCTAAACATTTCATTGATGTCCCTCTTGTGGTCCAGAGCAGCTAACTATGGTAAAATGTTTGAGCAATCAATGTTTGTTCTTTGTTCCATTTCCCACCCACAACTGTTGATGCAAAAAAAAATTCTGTCTTGCTGTGTTCACTGCTGTCATTAACTGATTGTGTGACTTGTATTGAGAAATGTTGGTAGAGAATATGCCACCTGAAAAATCAGGAAATATATGAAAAAATTATGCCTTGTGAAAGAATGGCTGATTGCTTTTAAAACACTCCCACACAAGCCTAGAATGTGGATACCAATGGGAATTGAAAATATGCTGCTATCAACAAATTTGGTTGTAAAATTTTCCTTTGAGACAGACATTAAGCTTGTGCAGTATTGGTGGATAGAATAGGTGCTGAACTGCAATTTGTCTGCATCAAGAAACTGTTCAAACAGCTCTGAATATTATATTTTAACCTAAATAAAAATTTAGTGGATCTAACATTTTATGTATGTGTAAAAATATAATCCTCAAGTTTTTCAGTTGGTTATATCAGAAACCTCCATTAATCAGGCCTGCTCTGGACTTGTCTAAGGGCTTGGGAATGAGGACTCTGGTGTGTTAATGGACGTACATGAACTGTACCCCAGGGTGTTAAAGGGAGCTGGTGAACCATTTTACTAGGGTTTTAAAGCACCACATAAATCGTGGCCCCCACGCTGTTAAAGAAAGGGTGTGAACTGTGGCCTTAGTTCATGAGATTTAATGCAGTGAGTCAGGTTGAGATTGCTAAACAAATAGTGAATTTTCAGAGTTTCACTGAATTTTAGAAGAATTGCCCTTGTATTTCCATGTGAAATAAACCACATTTATTTTTGGAGATACAACATGGTAAGAGGCCCTTCAGTCCATGAGCCCTGCCACCCAAATACACCAACAAACCTGGTATGTTTTTTGGAAGGAGGGAGAAAATAGGAGAACTGTGAGTAAATCCACACAGAGGTCACGGGGAGAATGTACAGACTCCTCACAGACAGTACCAGATTTGAACCCAGGTCGCTGGCTCTGTAATATCATTGCACTAAATGCTACACTATTTATCTGTTCCTTTTTTTTGTTAGCTGCAGTCGCAGTTTAAGTCACTAAACCTTTAGATTGAAGGTGAACACTGAGCAAAAGAGCAAATTTATTTTCTGAAATGTAATGGTGTAGGTAGGACACATGTCCTGACTGTAAAATCTGAAAGATCATTGTGGAATATTTGCAAAGTATACCACATTTATCTTTTTCTGAGGTATTGGAATGGGACAGTGTTACGATCCATTTATTTGGGGATATTTTGGAGGTTTTTCAATTGTTACATCAGTGACATTGAATTTTGAGTTTTTTTTAAATTTTGGGCTTAATTAGAATATCTGAATTAAAAACAGAAGATGCTGGAAATGGACAGCAGATCAGAGAGAAATGGGTTAATTACATTTCATCAAAACTTGACATGACTGAAGATATGGTTTTGAAGGTGGAAGGGGAGGCAAGAACCAAAAGAAGGCTTCTGGTGGACTGGGAGAGTAGAAGTTGTGCAATATAAGGAATAAAAATCTGGAATAAATAAAGTGCAGAATTTCTATCTGAAATCACCAAAGGAATTTGAAAACTGGAAATCTGAAATAAAATTAGTGTCAAATCATTGAATTCACTACTGATTTAGAAAAGCATGAAATGATGTACTGTACCTCAAGATAATGTAGACTTGTTTGGAGCCATGCAGGACATGAAGGACAAGTCGGTTCCTTCACTCTGACATGTTTTTCTGTGGCTTCCTGTGCTGTTACAATGAAGCTCAATGTAGGCTGGAGGAATAACACTCAATTTCTGTCTGGCATGTTGAGTGAGGCTTTAAGGATATAACATCAAATTCTACATATTTTTATGTTGGGAACTGGCCATGTCATCTCTCTACTATATTGACCCTTTATCCTTAAAAGTTCAATATATTATCACAAAATGCAAAGCCATTCTGAAGCACTCTCAACCTTGCATTCAGCCCATATTTTCTGCATATTTTTTGGGAATATGTACCATTAAATTCAAGAACTGTCAGACTCTTTAATCGATAGTTGTAATCTCATAAGCTCTTTCCCATTGCACCTCACGCATTATTTTTTAACTGTACTTTTCTATTTTTTAAATTATTTAAACTAATTTTTTATTAAACATGCAGCATGGTAACAGGGCCTTTCAGACCATGAGCCCGTCCCACCCAATCACATCAACCCTGTATTTTTTATTTAAACAGTGGGAAGAACTGCCCCTGGGGAAAACCGTGCAGACATGGGGAGAACATAAGAACTTACAGTCAGCGCAAGATTCAAATCCCAGTCACTGGAGCTGTAACAGCGCTGCCCCTAGATTCTGCACTTTTTTTGCAGTCAATATGCAAGCAAAACAGCATTTTTCACGTTATTTCAGTATACTTGACAATTAATAAATCAATCTAATTCAAAACTAGTTTCAATCTATGTTCCATCGAACAAAATTGTCCACAAAATGCAACATATTTTGATCTGAGTCTACAGATATCATTGATATGGAAAATACATTCCACAAAAGCAGATAATTCTCCTGATAGCTTTTCAGGCAACAGGGCTTCCATTTGTGATTATCTGGCTGTGCTACTCATTACAATTAATGCCAGGATGATTGTATGTCTAAATTTCAGTTTTTCATTATTCCTCATTGCTAGCTACTAACAAAAATTAAAAAAAAACTTGCTGATCATGTTTTCAGTTATTTGGTAATGTTTCAAACATTTTAACAGTGTTCACACTTTAATGAATCGGATCCAAGTTTCCTTGTTAACATGATTAATGAATCTCTAAACATTTTTGCAATAAACATTAGTGAACACGAGGTTATTATGAATTTTATAGGTTGATAAAAGATGATTGACAAAGCTCTTATTCTGGGTGCTAATCCATGTCATGTAAATTAGAACTAAATCTTCATTAAATCCTGATGAAGTGTTGAGAACCACCAGTGTTTTTTTGTTGCTTTTGGAAAATTAATATGATTTTCACAATAGAATACAAAACAATACTTGGAGCTGAGTTGAACAGATGAATAGATTAGATCATAAATATCATTCTTAATTTTTTGAACTAAATGGATCGCAACCAGGTTTTAAACTAGCTGTTTCCTTTCATAGACAACACAAAATGTAAAAAAAGTCTAACATTTAAGACTTTGAAGTAGCTACTTTAACTGAAGTTTTTCAAGATCAGGTTTTGCGTGCTGCCTACAAAACTTCAAAGTACAGTTTAAGTGTAGATGAATTAAGTATTCCAAACAACGTCTGTGCTGTGGAGTGTGGAGAATGAATTAACAACAGACAGAACTCCCTTGTGTATTGTTGCTGTTTTCTGCTGTATGCTTACTGCATGGGTTGCCAGTAATTCAAGAACAGGAGCACTGCTCCAAGTGCATTCAGGTCAATCTTTTGGGGGTGGAGTTGTATGGCATTGATGGAGCACAAAGTGGGTGGGGGGGGAGGGGGGGCGCCTGTGATAAAGATGAGGACAGTAGAGATTTTTATGGTGGCAGCAACAAGATTGTACATTCGAATCTGATTTTTATTTCCTTCACACTGGAAGGGTAAGTTATATAAAATGATCTTTCATTGACCAGCATGCAAGTGGGTGCTCAGTTGTGGAAAAGAAGCCCTCGATATAATTCAAGTTTTGTTAAGAAAGTTGCATTGCAGGTGAAAAGAAAATAAAGGTGCATCAGTTTACCATTTGTCATTTTCCTGAGCAAAAGGAAAGACTGAGACAGTATGTTTCTGGAATACGCAGAATCACTTGAAAGTTGATTATCTGATGTGATGGTATTAGATCAAAGCAGACTCTAACCTCCAGCAACTGTTCCAAGGGTGCCACCTTATTCACTCTGATGTAAATCCTCACTTGTCAAATTAGTTCTGCATTTATCTAGATCTAACTGTTCTGATTGAGCTTTGATTTTTAGTATTTCATATGTATAAGTCTGTAGTAAATCAGTGTTACTAATTAGGGAGGTGGTACTTAATTTTTTTATTAAAAAAAACAAATTGGATTACTAGAGTCTTACTGAGATGATTTGTTCTGTTATGAGCTTCGTTGATTTTGTTTCAATGTAACTAGCAAAAGTATGAAAAATTTTATACTGTGGTGGTGTGAGCAGTGGAAGAAACACAGCCACCACCTTAAGGGTCATTAACAACAGTTTTTATTCAAATTCAGCATTCCCCTTTAAGGGCAGCATGAGCTCAGTCACCTGGTCCATCGTGACATCATAATCACTGCCCAGGGCGTGCGCTGGAAGGGATGCTGGAATCAGAGAGAAACCTCTGACGACGCCATTTCCCCATGGCTGCCCCGCCTCTGCCCCGATACAAGCGGGACCGATTCGTCATGAGGATGTGCGCTGCCACACAACCCCCCCCCAGAACCGATAAGTGTCCTGGCGCTTTGGTGGACGGCCCTGGCGCTTGGGTGCGGCCGTCTGCACTGGCTGTGATGTCCAGATGGGCCGCCTTCAGGGGGTCCATCGTAAAAAGTTCCTCTCTCCCGCCAACGTCCAGGGTGAAGGTTCCGCTGGACCAGTGTAAGACTTTGTATGGCCCCTCTTACGGTCGCTGTAGTGGTGCATCTTGTGGTCCCCTCCGCATGAAACCGAACTGGGCCGAGTTGAGCTCTTTGGGCATAGGTCCGCCAGCAGGTTTTTGTCGGTGGCTGTGGTGTCAGGGTCTGGGCCGAAAAACTCACCTGGCAGGGAAAGCGGTGCGCCATAGACCATCTCCACTGTTGAGGCCTGCAGGTCCTCCTTGGGTGCCGTTCTAATGCTGGGTCCTCCTACCCAGGGTAGTTCATCCGCCCAGTCTGATCCGGAGAGCCTGGCCATAAGTGATGCCTTCAGGTACCTGTGGAACCTCTCCACCAACCCGTTGGACTGTGGGTGGTATGCTGTGGTGTGTTGGAGCTTGACCCCCACCCAGGAGCTTCGCCATCTGAGTCCACAGGGCAGACGTGAACTGTGCCCCTCTGTCGCTAGTGATGTGCGCTGGGACTCCGAAACAGGCGATCCATTGGCTAACCAGAGTCCTGGTGCACATCTCCGCGGAGGCCTCCTTAATTGGGACGACCTCCGGCCACCTTGTGGCCCAGTCCACCACCGTGAGGAGGTAATTGGCCT
The DNA here is from genome assembly GCF_036971445.1 of Narcine bancroftii. Classification (NCBI taxonomy): domain Eukaryota; kingdom Metazoa; phylum Chordata; class Chondrichthyes; order Torpediniformes; family Narcinidae; genus Narcine; species Narcine bancroftii. The sequence goes on from NC_091481.1 coordinate 11,662,739, forward strand.
CCTTGGATACCGGCAGAGGCCCAACAACATCATCGTGGATGTGTTGAAATCTGCAAACCGCTGGGTTGAAGTTCTGGATAGGGGCTCATGTATGTCGCTGGGCCTTGGAGGACTGGCACCTGGTATGGTTCCTGGCCAGTTCCGTCACCTCCTTCTTCAGCCCATGCCACACAAAGGGCTCCGCGACCATCCGCACGGTTGTCCTTACTGCTGGGTGAGCAAGGTCGTGGATCAGACTGAAGACCTTCGCCCTCTAGTGCAGCGGGACCACCGGGCACAGCGTGCCTCTTGAGAGACCTCACAGAGCAATGTATCTGGGCTGCTGGGCACCCGGACATCCTTGAGTTTGAGGCCCGAGATGGCGGTCTGCAAGGCCTACATCTCCGCATCGTTCCTTTGTGCTTGAGCCAGTTGCTCGTAATCCAGGCCGGGTACAAGAATGTTGATGACTGGACGGGAGAGCGCATCCGCCACTACATTGTCCTTGCCGGCCCTGTGTCGGATGTTGGTCATGAACTCAGACACGTACAAGAGGTGGCGCTGCTGTCTGGTGGACCTCTGATCCTTGGCCATCACCAGTGCTTGAATGAGGGGCTTGTGATCTGTGAAGGCTATGAACGGCCTGCCCTCGAGGAAGTAGTGGAAATGGCAGATGGCCAAATACAGTGCAGGAGCTCCTGGTCAAAGGTGCTTTATTTGATCTCTGGCAGGCGCAGCTGCTTGCTGAAAAAGGCCAGTGGGTGCCATTGTCCATTGAGCCACTGTTCTAGAACCTCCCCACTGAAGTAGCTGAGGCGTCCACGGAGAACTCCGTGTGCGCCTCTGACCGTGGGTGCACCAGCAGCGTGGCACTGGCTAGCTCCTCCTTTGTAGCAATAAAAGCCCTGTCTGCCTCCTCTGACCATGATAAAGTCTTTTCTTTGGTGGCCATGAGTGCGAACAATGGGCGCATGGTGCGCACGGCTCCGGGGATAAAACGATGTTAAAAGTTATTGAACCCCGCGAACTCTTGGAGGCCTTTCAGGGTGGAGGGTTTGGAAAATCGTTGAACAGCCACTACCTTCTCTGCTGCCGGCGCAGCCCTAGCCGCTGAAACAGAGATCCCCAGGAACTGGAGGGACTCCTTGCTGAACTGACATTTGGCTGCGTTGACAGTGAGGCCGAAGTCTGCCAGCCGGGCAAAGAGTGTGCAGAGGTAGGCTTTGTGTTCGTCGCGGTTGCGACTGGCAATGAGAATATCGTCCAGGTAAATGAACACAAAGTCCAGGTGTTTTCCAACCGCGCCCATGAGGCGCTGGAACGTTTGGGCCGCATTCTTTAGACTGAAGGGCATATGCAGGAACTCAAAGAGGCCGAAGGGGGTGATGATGGCCATCTTACCTACGTCATCTGGATGCACCAGGATCTGATGGTATCCTCGCATGAGGTCCACTTTGGAGAAGACCTGTGTGCCTTGGAGGTTGGAGGAGAAGACCTGTATGTGAAGCACCGGGTACCTGTCGGGTGGTTGCGTCATTCTACAGACTGTAGTCCCCGCACGGTCTCCAGGCCCCGGACGATTTCTGGGAGCTGCCCAGGCGCTGTCCGAGTGCTGGACAATTCTCAGTTCCTGGAGCCTGGAGAACTCCTCCTTTGCCTGCTGGAGCTTCTTGGGCGGCAACCGTCTGGTTCTAGTGTGCAGCGGGGGGCCCTGTGTGGCGATGTGGTGGAAGACCCCATACTAGGTCAGGGCGGTGTTGAACCGTGGCTCTAAGATGGCGGGGAATTCGTGGAGGATCTCATCGAACTCGTCGCAGCCCTGCAGGCTTCTGCTGTTTCCAGTTGCGTGGAGTGGAACGTTCAGGCGTTGACCAGCCTTTTGCCCTTCATGTAAACCAGTAGGCCATAAGCTCTGAGGAAGTCGGCCCCTAACAGTGTGGTGCCCATGGGGGCTAGGACGAACCTCCAGTGGAACTTCTCCTTCCTGATCTGGATCTGTGCCCTTCAGGTGCCATAGGTCCTGATGGTGGAGCCGTTGGCTGCCTGCAGGGTTGAACCTTGAGATTGGATGCGAGTCTCTAATGCTCTGGGGGGGGAAGGACACTGAGTTCAGCCCCTGTGTCCACCAGGAATCGGCGGCCAGTGGATCTGTCCATCTCAAGAAGGAAGCTGTTTGTGTGGCCAGCCGTCACATCCATCAACGGCGGCTGGCCTGATCGTTTCCCTGAAACCCGCAGGGCTGGCGGCACTTACCGGCTTGCGCTCCCCAGAGCTTGTGGTAGAAACACCAGGTCAACTGGCCCTCCTCTGGCTTGGTCTTGGGAGTGGCTTGCGGTCAGCTGGCTCCTGGTTGTGCCACTTGGTTGAGGCCTGCCTCATTCTCCCTCTTTGTGCGCCAGGGGGCATCCGCACGGGCTGCTGCTCTCCTCGGGTTCAAGAAGACTTCATTAGTGAGGAGCAGCCGGATGTCCTCCGGCATCTGTTTCAGGAATATCTGGCGGAAGAGAAAACCAGGCTTGTGGTCTTCTGCCAGGGCCAGCATTTTGTTCATCAGCGCCGATGGACTAAGATCCCCAAGCCCACTTAGGTGAAGGAGGCTGGAAGCCTGTTGCTGGGGAGTTAGCCCGTAAGTTCAAGCAGCGGGTCTTTGAGGGCGGTGTACTTGCCCGTAGCTGGGGGGTGGTGGATGATGTCGTCCACCCTCGCTACCGTATCTTGGTCCAGAGCGCTCACGACGTGATAGAACATTGTGGCGTCTGAAGAGATGTTGCGAAGTTGAAATTGTGCTTCCGCCTGCCCGAACCACATTCTTGGTTGGTGGGTCCAAAAGGGGGGAAGCTTGATGGAGACAGCGTTAACCTCTAATGTTTTGAGTCTAGAAAAACGTCTGGACTCGTCGGGGTTACCACTGTGGGGGGGTGTGAGCAGTGGAAAAAACACAGCCACCACATTGAGGGTTGTTAACGACCGTTTTTATTCAAATTCAGCGCGTCCCTTTAAGGGCAGCATGAGCTCAGTCACCTGGTGCATCGTGACATCATAATCGCTGCCCAGGGCGTGCGCTGGAAGGGATGCTGGAGTCCGAGAGAAACCTCTGACGACGCCATTTCCCTATGGCTGCCCCGCCACGTGGCAATACAAGCAGGTCCAGTTCGCCATGAGGATGTGCGCCGCCACAATAGTTCAGTTAACCAATGAAGATTTGAAATGCAGGAAGATTAGATTGAAAAGAATTATTAATTCGTTTACATATTTTAAGAATCATTTATTGAGAAAGGAAGCCAAAGTATGTCTTGCTTTTCTGACCTTCTTTTGAACTTGCTCAAAATTAATTTAACATATTTGGTCTTGGTCTTTTGGTTTGCTCCCCTCTTCAAGAGGGTTTATACAGGTACAGTATCCCGTATCCAAAATGCTTGGGACCAGACATTTTTCGGTTTTTGGGTTTTCAGAACTATAGAACGAATGGAAAGAAGACCATCTCCCCGACACTTCCTTACTGCTGCCGCCGGTCTCGACCCTTCCCCCCTGCCGCCGCCGGTCTCGACCCTTCCCCACTGCCGCCGCCAGTCTCGACCCTTCCCCACTGCCATCCCCGGCACTTCCCACCGCCACCACCTGTGCCAACACCTCCCCACTGCCACCGCCGACTTCCCCGCTCCTGCCTACGGTCCCGAGGCAACTTCTTTGATGTGGATGGCACTACACCTGATGTTGAAAAGGAGACACCATCGTTGACTCTGTTTCCAGCCAATGCCAGAGACTTGGACTCAACTTTGTTTGGCATCTTCCCGGTCAAAAGCAAAGATTTCATTTTTTTTTACTGTTACTGTAATCAAACTAGCACCAATAGAGCATCAGAGCCCCACATGTGCAAGTTAGGTGTTGAATTTTTCCACTTGTGACATCATGTTGGCACGAACAAATTTTTGGTTTTTGGATCTTTTTTTGGTTTTTGGAACTTCGGAAACGGGGTCATTGACCTGCATTTTAGAATCTGATGAATGTGAGACTTTAGTGGAAATGCATTGCAACTCGTGACTGAAAATTAGATTAAGAAATTTATTTTTAAAGATCTCAACCCCTTCTCTGTTTACATTGAGCTATTGTCCAAATTTTAAGGCATGGCACTTGCACTTGCTCTCCGGTATAAATTCTGGATTTATGAGAAATGCCTCTATGGTACACAGTGTTTGTGGCTAATGCCGATTTTAACAACTGATCAGGTAACATCTAAAAAGTTCCCAAGCTGACAGAGTCTGGTTTATTGGTAATTCTGTTCTTTCTAAGGAACTTAACCTTGACAGCAATACCAATAAACATTTCAATAAAGGGTATGAATGCTATTGACCTACTGTAATTGTGCATTCTTTCAATTCTGCATGAAATAATGGGACTAGATACACCTGCTTTAACTGGGTGCAATCATTTTGTGTTTTCCATAATTTTTTTGTCTTAACAATACTTGGATGATTTTTGGAACGTGCAAATACTGAAAAAAATCTAATTCCTTTTGCACGGTTGCTAAAACAATACTTCATGATTGCTTAAAAGATTTTACATGTGGATGCTTCGTGTTGGCAGAACCTCTTGCTTTGCTATAATAGAAAGTGATTGAACTTTGAGCACATCAAAATATTGGTGAGCTGAGCAATTTTTCATTTTGCAGCTTTATAACAGCGTTGTAATATACAAATTTAAGCTCAGTGTACTCATCGCTCCTGGTACACTCAAGCTCTTTCTGCACCCATCACTTGCACTTTGCAGCTTCTTGCAAGTGTGGGTACTGCTTTCTTGGATGTGCAATGATACTGAATTGCATGGATTGGGAACTTAATTGAGGGAATTAATTTCTCTTTGGGTTTATGAAATAGCTAAGAGTGTTATCTCAACAGGACAAACCCTACAGGTGAAGCAAATTGAAGTTTTTGTTCACTAGAATTTTTTTTCTTGTCAACATAGCTGAAGGTGAAAATGTTAGCCGTTTGCATTATTTAGTTTTAAGAGATTGTCAGCTCTTAGCCATTAGGGAACCATTATTTTTTTTTAAAAATTGGGAACTATTCCTACAATTTATTTATTTTGTCCATTCCACCAAATAAACATCTCCCCCCCCAGGAGCAGCCATAAAAAATGAAAATTAAATTAACTGCTAATAATCTTCAAATATGCAAATTAATGTTGAACTCCGGTAAACCGTAGTGAATTTGAAATGTGTGCTCCCTTCAGTATTTGATAACAGATGTTGCTTTTTCGTGACTTTGTGAAATGTTATGAATGAGGTTGAAAGTAAGAAGATGAGAAACAGAAGTGGGGGAAGCCATTTAGCCTCTTGCACCTACTTGGCCATTCAACAAGATCATGGTCGATTTCTTCTTCTTTGGCTTGGCTTCGCGGACGAAGATTTATGGAGGGGGTAAAAGTCCACGTCAGCTGCAGGCTCGTTTGTGGCTGACAAGTCCGATGCGGGACAGGCAGACACGGTTGCAGCGGCTGCAGGGGAAAATTTGTTGGTTGGGGTTGGGTGTTGGGTTTTTCCTCCTTTGCCTTTTGTCAGTGAGGTGGGCTCTGCGGTCTTCTTCAAAGGAGGTTGCTGCCCGCCAAACTGTGAGGCGCCAAGATGCACGGTTTGAGGCGTTATCAGCCCACTGGCGGTGGTCAATGTGGCAGGCACCAAGAGATTTCTTTAGGCAGTCCTTGTACCTTTTCTTTGGTGCACCTCTGTCACGGTGGCCAGTGGAGAGCTCGCCATATAACACGATCTTGGGATTTCTACCTCAAACACAATTTAGACATACAGCATGGTAATAGGACCTTTCATCCCATGAGCCTGTGCAAACCAATAACAACCAGTTGACCTACACCACTAGTACGTTTTTGAATGGTAGGAGGAAACCCACGCAGACACGGGAAGAATTTCAGACACCACAGGATATGAATCTGGGTCCCAGTTACTGATGATGTTACAGCGTTGCACTAACTTCTAAATTGCAAAGATTCACCAAATTTAGTGAGGAAATTTCTGAATCAGAATTTATTGTCATGAACAAGTCACAAAATTTGGTGTTTTATGGCAGCATCACAGTGCAAACATTTATATAAACCATCTTGCAACAACAATAATATAAAAATAATAGTGTCTTTGGTTCAATGATTATTCAGGAATCTGATGGCAGCGGGGAAGAAGCTCTCCTTGTGCTGCTGTGTGCTCATCTTGAGGCCTCTGAATCTTTTCCCGATGGTAGCAGAGTGAAGAGGGCACGGTCTGGGTGGTGGGGATCCTTCAGGATAGAGACTGCCTTTTAAGACATGGCATCATGTAGATATCTTTGACGGGATGAAGTCTGGTGCCTGTAAATGTCACAGGTAGTGTCAACAACCGTCTGGACTTTTTTTCTTGTCCTGAGATTTGGTATCTTCATACCAGGCAGTGAAGCAACCAGCCAGCATGCTCTCCACAGTAAACCTGTAGAAGTTTACCAGAATCTTCAGTGACATAACAAAACTCCTCAAACACATCACAAAGTATAGCCGCTGGTGAGCCTTCTTTGTGATTGCATCAATATGGAGGTTCCAGGACAGATCCTTTGAGATGTTGACAGCCATGAATTTGAAGTTCCTGACGTTCTCCACTCCTGAGCCGTCGATGAGCACTGGGTCATGTTCCCCTGACTTCCTCCTGAAGTTCACAATCATCTCTTTGGTTTTGCTGACGTTGAGCGCAAGGTTGTTAGTGTGACACCACTCAAAGATCTAATCTATCACCCTCCTATATGCTTCTTCATTGCTGTTTGTGATTCTGCCGACAACTGTGATGTCATTGGCAAACTTGTAGATAGCATTGGAATTGTGTCTGTCCACTCAGTCATGGGTGTATAACGAGTAGAGTCGTGGGGTAAGCACATATCCTTTCGATGTGCCTGTGTTAATAATCTGAGGAGGAGACTTTGCTTCCAATTCATACTGACTGATCTTTTGATGATGAAGTCTAGGATCCAGATGCAGAGGCCTAATACAATGAAGACATTTTATTTTCTGCTCTTCCACAGGATGGGTTTTATCATTGTTGATGCCAGTATCCATCCTATCAATTTCATGTAGTCCCTCTCTGAATTTTTCCTTTAAGAATCTCTATTTCAGGAATATGAGACTGATGATTACATTGCAAACAATATTATCCACTGCATTTCCAAAGATTCCCATCAGGACCTGGACTATATTAGCTCCCAGAACTTTTCTTGTAATGATTTCTTTCTATTTTTTCTCCCAACAATGTACTTGCCACTTTTTCACCAGTTGTGGCATCTTCTCAACTCTTTTGAGAGTTCTGTCCCATTCTCATGCTTCTGCTTATCTTCTGTAATTTTATTCAGAACGAGGATAAAGTGCCATTGCCTTTACTTTCTACCCCATTCGCCCTCCACATTTGACCGATTGCCACCCTTAATTTTCAGCATCCCCAACATGATGTCAGCACTAGACAAATTTTCCTATCCTCCACTTTGAGTATTCTGAAGGGACCACTGATTTCTGTCTCCAACAGAGCTTTTTTTTTAAAAAAAATAAACTTTCCAGTGCATCAATGGATATACAACTAGCTCTTTTACTACTTCCCATCTTGCTATTGAGCATCCCAAAGACGCTTGTCAATATGTCTTTGTTAATATTGTCTTTTTGGGATTATAAAATGCTTTAAATATGCTTAAAATTCCTCCAATAAAAGTTACCACCTTCCCCATTATCTACTATTCAAGCCTTGATCCTATTTTGTGTTATGCTATTACAGTGAATTAACTGCATTGAACCTAAGTTATTCACTAGTACAGTTGATGACTGTGTGTTCAATGTTTTATTGTCGATGAATGAGTGTTTAAATGTCTTCGATCAATGCTGCTCATCTGTATTCCTTACAGAGAAGGATATTGCAGTTGTAGAATTTGGTGAGAGAGAATGGTGGAATTCTAAAGTAGATTACCATTGAAGAGTAAGAGGCTTTGCATGTGTTAGTGAGCTTCAAAGTTAATAGACCCCTTGGGTCTCATACATTGTCAATTGGTCTGGGGGCAGAAGCAGGAAATTGTTGGGTGTCTGACAGAAATTTAAAGTCCTTTCAAGGTTGACTGGAGGACGATAAATGTGGTACCTTTGTTCAAGGACAACAGCAGAGATCGACCAAATAATTACAGGTTGGCAAGTCTAATACCAGTGGTGGGGAAATCATGACAAATAAAATCGAGGAGTCGAGTTAATTAGCACTTGGAGAGGCTGGGTTTATTAGTAAAGGAGAGTCAGCATGACTCTGTGCAGAAGAGGCCCCAAATGAATTTAATTTTTGGAAGAGGTAACAAAGTGCACCAGTGATGAGAGTGAGTCTGGACCTCCCATGTGCTGTGCTTGTCCAAAAGATTTTAAAAAAAACCATGGTTCTGAGGGCTATTTGTAAATTACATCTAAAATTGGCTTGGTAATTGGAGGCAATTCGAGGTGCTTGAGATGGCAGAGGTTGACAGCATCGAGTCCACGCTGCTGAAGATCCAGCTGCGCTGGATGGGTCACGTCTCCAGAATGGAGGACCATCGCCTTCCCAAGATCGTGTTATATGGCGAGCTCTCCACTGGCCACCGTGACAGAGGTGCACCAAAGAAAAGGTACAAGGACTGCCTAAAGAAATCTCTTGGTGCCTGCCACATTGACCACCGCCAGTGGGCTGAAAACGCCTCAAACCGTGCATCTTGGCGCCTCACAGTTTGGCGGGCAGCAGCCTCCTTTGAAGAAGACCGCAGAGCCCACCTCACTGACAAAAGGCAAAAGAGGAAAAACCCAACACCCAACCCCAACCAACCAATTTTCCCCTGCAACCGCTGCAACCGTGTCTGCCTGTCCCGCATCGGACTTGTCAGCCACAAACGAGCCTGCAGCTGACGTGGATTTCTTACCCCCTCCATAAATCTTCGTCCGCGAAGCCAAGCCAAAGAAAGCCAAAGAAAGAATTGGAGGCAAAAGGTGATGGTTCAGGATTGTGTAATTGCAAACCTGTGATCAGCGGAGGAGCACGATGGTGCTGTTTGTTAAAACCATTAATTATGTGTATTCATCTGTAGGAGGTGTGATATGTTTTCAAATAACACAAAGATAGTTGTCTCAATAGCAAAGAGGGTAGTCTTTGGGAACAGGTCATTATTGATCAGTTGGTAAGATGGGTAAAGCAATGAGAGATGGAATTTAATCTTGATAAATTTGTAATGATGCACATTGGGAGAACTGTTGAGGCTGGGATGTATATAATGAATAGAAGGACCTTGGAAAGTACTGAAGAGATGAATTTCAGATTGTTAGGGGAGATGAGGGAGGAGATGGCTGGGGTGCAGGGATTCCTGATGGCAGCAACATAATTAATGGAAAAGATCCTTCAGGAGGATTTGTTTCTTCATTAGCTAGAGCAGAGAGTTATGGAACAACTAAATCAGTAATGTCAAGCCACTGCTCATTTACTGTATACAGTTCTGGTCACCACACTATGAGAAGCATGTGATTGAATGAGAAAGGATACAAAAGAAATTCTCCATGCTGTTACCTGAGATGGAATATTTCAATCATGAGGAAAAAGTGGGTAGGCCAGATTTATTGCCTTGGAATCAAGGAGGCTGAGAATGGTCAAGTTTGAGGGATACAGAAATTGAGTTAGGACAAAAATTGAGAAACGTTCTTCCTCAGGGGAACCATCTAACCAGAAGGCATCTGTTCAAGGGAAGGTAAGGTGGAAGACAATCAGAGAAGATTTGAGGAAGTTTTGTTCACTTGAGGTAGTTGAAATCTGGAACCTGATGCCCCAGTAGATGCTGGAGGCAGGTATTCTCACAACATTGAAGTAATAATCTGAGTGCTGGAAATAGGATGAGTATTGGTGTGTGCTTATGACCAGCATGGACACAGTGGGCCAAAGAACCTGCATCTGTTCAATTTGACTCAATGACTTTAATTCCACTCTTTGAATATTCTGCGTACACAATTCTGGCAACAGATGGTACATTATCCTTTGAGAAATATGTTTGTAAAATATCCAAATATAGATTTTAATCTGATATGGGATTGCCTTAATCAAACTGTGGTTATGTTATTTTGAAGTAGTTCTGCCTCAAATTTGATCTGTGTATCTTTTTTAAAAACATATGGAAGTGGTTGCACGGTTAGGCTAAAAGACTTTGTCCTTGGAGATTTTTCTGCTTTTCCACTTCATTGACACCATGATAACCACATGGTGTGTGAGATCGAACCCAATTGTGTTTTGGTGCAGGTTTCTTTGGCCAATTAAAGAAAATGCTTTTTAATAGGAGTAAATTATGGCCCGTCTTTTGGTAGTTTTTTAAAATTCCCTTTCTCTTCTCTCTACCTCCCTGGAATGAATGCACCTGTGCTTGTGGTGGCAGTGTCTATTTGTGCTTTATTTATGTGGCCAGATAAGAACAACACTGATGTGATTTGGCAGGATTGAGAGCCTACTGAGTTTCTTTCCCACTGCAGTCTCAATCTCATTTGGAAATCAAGTGTTTTTTTTTAAACTATTTCTGATCATTAATAGTTTTGATTCTTTTAGTTATAGTTAATAAAAATACACCTGCTGCTGCAGATAATGATCCCTGAAGAGGTGTTCTAATTTTTCACCACATCTTAATCTCTAACCAACAAGTACAATTGGCCCCAGAAATGCACAACTGTGACTTTCCCTTCAGGGAGTTTGCAGGATTTAATATTGTAGCTTGAAACCACATATGATTATTTGGTCTTGTGTTGCACGACAGTTTTTAATACTAGTTTCTCCCTTGTACTCTCTCAAATAAATCTCTCATTAATGTTAAATAATTTTGATGCCAGTTTTCTTGTATGGTCCAAAGCACGTGTATCCAAAGTGTTTGCCTTTTGGGCCACACAAATTTGTGTTCACCGTAGTTTCTGTACATTTCAATCTGTTCAGCATCAATGACACCCCACAATGACAAAATGTACTGTTCAAAAATATCTGCCTGCACATTCTGAATTCAACTAATTTGGAATTTATAAATTGGTATATTGGTCATAAAACTTGACAGCAGAGGGTTGGCTATTTGCCTTGTCATCTCCATACTGGCTGATAAAGAAATAACAAGATGAATGCGAATGCAAAAACGTTAGTAGGAGCAGGAATAGGATTATATGGCTCCATGAGCCTACTCCACCATTTATAAGGACATGACTGATGTGGTCTTGACGTCCTCTGCACTTCTGCATATTTTCCCAAATATAGTCACTTGGACACCAAATTCTCTTCATCTCTCTCTGATAAGGAACAAGCCCTTTGGCTGACCACTGGCATCGACTATGATACCAATCTAATTAATCCCATCTGCCTGAACTGATCCATATTCCTCTATTCACCTCCAGTTCATGTGTCTTGTCTAAATGGTTCTTAATTGTTGCTGTCACATCTTCTACCACCTCCCTGGTAGCCCACCAAACAGATACCAGTCTTTCCTCTCACATCTCCTTAAACTCTTCCCACCCCCAAGCCCCCCATCTCATCTTAAACCAATGACCTCTCATATTTGAAATTTCCACCCTGAGTATGCCTCTCATAAATTTTATATACTTCTATCAAGTTGCCCTATAGACTGATGCTCCAGAAAAATCTCTTTACCCAACCTTTCCTTATAGCTAATGCCTTCTGATCCAGGCAACAACCCAGTGAACATCTCCTGCACCCTCTCCAAAGCATTTACATCTTCCTAGTGTGGCAATCTGAGCTGCACACAACATTCCAAATGTAGCCTAACTAAAGTTTCATACAGCTACAAACATGACTTCCCAACCTTTATACTCAGTGCCCTGATCGATGAAGGCCAGCATGCCATATGCTTTCCTTACTAACCTAACTGAGAGTCCTGCCATTTACTGGATACTTTTCTCTTACATTTGACCTTCCAAAATACACCGTTCTCTTCTATTTATCATTCTAAATACTGTATCCTGCAGTGTTGTTTGACAACTATCTAAAACATGACCAGTCAGACCAACTACATTTTCACGTAAATCATCAAACAGAGGTCCCAGCACTGATCTTTGCAGAACCCCACTGGTCAGAAAAGCACCTCATCACTGCAACCTTCTGTTGTCCATGACTAAGCCATTTTGTATCTGGCTTCCCAATTCCTGTGGATATACATCACTAAGTTGTCCACCATAATCCTCGTTTAGAAACTTACAAAGACTCATGATCCTCTCAAGAAATTTCTGCATTTTCCTTAAATTCTCAAAGACTTATTTGGAAACTGCTCTTGATTTTTCTATGAGTGAGAACATCATTAATACTATCAAAATAGTGTAAATTTCACATCTTATTTCCCCCAAACCTCATTGCTCTGTCTTTTCTATTAAAAAAAAATCCTTCACCTGGGAATCAACCTTGTGAACCTTCTCGGTGGAAGTGTGTGAAGTCATTCTTTTTGGAAGAGAAAAGGGAATAGAGTATTTTCTTTTAAATGGTGCAAGATTGTAAATTATTTATGTTCAGAAGAGCTTGAATAAATTTGAATGTACAGGTAACAATCAGTTCGGAAATGTTCAACCCTGTAGAAATATTATTTGCAGGCCTCATCTCTCCACCAGAGGATGCCACAGATGTTCATTAGATTGATTCCAGGATTGAGGTAGAAGGGGGATGTCCTTTGAGGGCAGACCAAACAAGACTAATCTTACCCTGAAGAAGAGCTTGACTGCCTATTACTTTCTATGGATGCTGCATGACTTGCTGAATTTGTCCAACACTTTTGTGTCCTGGTCTTATTGAAACCTACAGATTCCTTATTGTCTTAAGGGGAGATAGTGGATTGATGTTTTCCAAGTATTTCATTGGCATTAAACCACAGACTTAAAATAATATAATATCTTATTTCCTTACAGGATACCCAGAAAGCCAAACAGTTCCTGCCATTCCTACAGAGAGCAGGGCGTTCAGAAGCTGTCGTTGAGTATGTTTTCAGTGGTTCCCGTCTAAAGCTCTACATGCCAAAAGAGACCTGTTTGATCACCTTCCTGCTGGCAGGCAAGTGGTAAAATTCTTAGCTTAACCTGGTGCGAATAATGCCACATCTGTGTGTAGAAGAAAAGTTGTAAGTGGCAGTTTAGTTGAAGTACCTGCCTGCTTTGATGATGAGCTGTGATCTTTCGCATTTCAGCTTTAATGTACTATATTATCGGAAGCTGGAGGTCACATGAAAAAATAAGTTAACTTTTAGGAGGTAGGGTCAAATTAATTGTGATGCTTCATGTAATATTTTTACCAACACTCCAGATTGTGGGGGTTTTAAGAATGGGAGGTCAGAAGAACCTAAGCAGCACACATGCCCTAAACCCTCTCATCCTTTAGTATTTGCATTTCTAGCCACATATTCTATGTCCAATCCCCACCCATTCCCTCTGTCACTGTTTTGAGCACTTATCTCCACTTGAACCCAGTTGAGAGACAGGGGAAAACTGGTCTGTTATTCTTGAAACAAAGTATCTGGTAAGGAGACCTAATAGAGGATTTTTCAAATCATGGAGGGAATAGATGGAAACTGTTCTTATTAATGAAAAAGCCCAGAAATGGGAATGTTGAGCGGAGATGAAATGGGGATTTAGAATGGAAGGTGTTTTTTTTTGTTTTAATGCAGCATGTGGTCGGGGACCACTGGGTGCTCTGGTTTTTTTCCCATGTCCCAAAGTAAAGGGTTTGTGGGTTAATTGCTCAAATGGGTGTTTTTGGGAGCCACAGACTCATGGTCTGGAATGGGTTGTTCCCATAGTATGCCACTAAATTTTTTAAAAATGGAATGGTACATGCAATCTGTGCATGTTACCAAATTTATGGTGCCACTGTGCAATTGTTATTTTGTTTTGGAACATCTTGTGCTTTTGTGATGCACTTGTCAGGCCTTAAATGTGTGCAAATGTACTTATAGTGTTAGTTTTAGCTGTCACTAGGCACTTTTACATAGCCGCTGAAGAACCGAAAATTTCAGGATATTTTCTGCTCCGGTGGCAGTGTAAAAAGGTTGAGATGGAATTTATTATATAAATTCCATCCCATAATTTTTCCACTGGGACCCCTACGCATTTTTACGGAACAGCTGCCGTGTAAAATGACTGCAGCCACTCCGTAAGAAACAGGCTTAATGAATACATTTGCCCTGCGACAAACTCCACAACACAGAAAGGCTGTTTAAAAGTCTCCTTGTGTAAACGACCACATTGGGACACACCAGAGGAAAGTATGCTAATTTTTTCCCGAATTATTCCAAACTTTTTGTGTAAAAGAAAAATGTCAACTAATGGCTGTGGAAAGTTGTTGTTGTTGAAAGTTTGCCAAGAGGATTTACTGAGCCAAATCATGAGCTGAATTAGCTTCAGTAAATTTCATTACTCCATGGGCTTCACTGACTTCAGCTTGTCCTGTGTGGGGCTGAGTAATGTTAATGGCATGTCTCTGGAAATTAGATCATTGGTAGTTTGAAAATGTGTTAAAAATTACAAGTTGTTTATTGTGGGGATATGGCAGTATTATTGTTATAAATTAATGATCCATCTAATCACAGTTCATCTCCCACTCTGATAGTTGGTAAAGTTGAATTCTGTTCATGGAATTGTATAGAATAGGAGGAGCATGAGGAGCCTATCCTGTCCATTGCTGGAACAAAATCTGGAATTAAACTTGTACATTGAATTTATAGGCAAACCTCCTAATGGTTCCAAGCCAATTTGTTTTGTGCATGACTCCAGCCCCAGACTAAATGATAGACTCTGGTTGATCTTAGCCTTGCAGGCTACTTTGTTACACCAAATCAATTTGGTGAATGGTGTTTGAACTACAGCATTTTATGATGAACTGCCATCTCCATGATGGCATTGAGGGATGGGCAGAACGGTTGAAGCAGCAGTTTGTGCATTGCCTTTACAGAGTTGGCAGTTGGGATCAGGGTTTGAATCCTGCACTGTCTATAAGGAGTTTGTACATTCTCCCCGTGTCTGCATGGGTTTTCCCCGGAGGACTCCGATTTCTTCCCACTTCAAAATGTACCAGGTGGAGTAGGTGAATTGGGTGCAAATTGGGCAGTATGGACTCATGAGCTGAAATGGCCTGTTACTGTGCTGTATGTCAAAATTTAAAAAAAAAATAAATTTAAAATTTATTAATTCAGTCAAGTTCTATTCCAAGAAAAGGTTTTTAAACAACAAAGAAAAACATAATTTGGGTGAGTTTATTAGATTTAACTGCCTATTTTATTTCCCATTCATTTGAGATACTGAGTGAGGATAAAATCATCTGCTTGTCTCATGCTTAGATTAGGACATTTCATGTTTAAAGTAGTATGAAATGAAAAGTTGACTTTTGTGTGTTTCATTGCACATGACATGAATGGGTCTGCCACATAGCTTCTGTATAATCTTAATAGCTGATCTTTTGCTGAGATTTATTTAATCAATTACAATATGTTGATAAAATGGAACAATTTGCCCATATAACTATTTCACTTGCATGATATTGAACCATGCTTTTGTGTTCCCTTCTCTTTTTTCTAGTCACTTTTTTAAAAAAAACAAAATTTTCACCATTTTAGACTTTGTGTCATCCACTTCCTCCACGGAAACCACTGAAGAATAGGGCTGTAAGTGTGTCTTTTGATTGTGATTGCTTGTTTTTTGAATCAGTGATTGTGGAGAGCAATAATGAAACCTTGCATTAATGTGGCAGCTTGAATTTACTCCAAAGATACTTCATAGGTATGTTGTTAAACAAGATAAAACACTTAAGAACCGTGCAGGTGACTACATATGTAGTTAAAGGAAGAAATTTCAGGGAACATCTTTCAAAGAGGTGAAAGAAGGGAGGCGTAGGGGTGTGGGGGTAGTTTTGGAAGGTAAATTCTGGAATATTGATGCGTCAATCGAAATATGAGAAGCACAAAATGCCAGAAATGGAATCATTTTGATGTTTGAGCTTGCATGTGTAAACAATAATGTATGTGCAAGTGGCAAACCACCGTGAGTACTGACCACTCACTCTTTGGAGATGGTAACATGAGTTGTTGCCTTGAGAAGGCAGCCGACATCTTAAAGGAATCCCATCACCTTGGTACACTCTTCTTGCTCCCCTTCTCAGAATGAAGGAACAGAAGCCTGAAGTCTTCAACCTCCTCCTACTACTCCAACCATAACAACTAATCCAGGAACATCACCTTTTTTTTTGTACTTTCTGCACTGTGAATATTCATCTATCCTTTAATATTTATGTTTTCTCTTTCTTGTGGAATTGTGGTAAGTTGTGATAATTTAAGTTATTGTTGGTGTATTTTGTGCACCTGTGTAGCTGCATCAAGCAAGAGTTACAGTGCATGGGTGTATTATACTTGGGTATATAACAATAAACTCTTGTTCATTCATGCCATTGCATCTTTCATGTAGTGTTTCTGATAAGCATTATCAATCAAAGTTTGACATATAGCCACATTCTTATTTACTTGCATATTATGAAACAAACCATTGGTTTGTCCATTTTTGTCCTGTCCAAGTCACCTTCCAACAGAGTTGTCATATTGACCCCATTTATCTTTGGAGCAAAATACATATTACTGAATGAACTCAGTGGGTCAAGGTATTGGGCAAGACGTTGTTTCGGATTAAGACCCTGCAGACTTTAAAACAGCGAGATAGGGAAAGGACAGAAGGTACAGATGCATGGCGAGGAGGGTGGAGTGCAGGATATTGTGAGAAAACCATTGGGAGAAGCAGTGGATAGACTGAACATATCTGAGATTCTGGCTTGGATGGAACTGGGGGGCCTAAAACTGGAGATGGAAACATTGCGAGGCAGTAGGGTGGTAAGCATAAGGACATAAGAAATAGAGACAGGAGTAGGCCATTTGGCCTGTCAAACCTGCTGCTCCATCTTGGCTTATATGATGATAGACTTATCTCCACCTACCTGCCTTGTCGCCGTATCCTATAATACCCCAAATATGTAAAGATTTATCCAACATTGTCTTAAATATGTTTACTGAGGTTGCCTCCACTGCTTAATGGGCAACAAATTCTATAAATTCACTACCCTCTGGGAAAAGCAGTTCCTCCTCATCTCTGTATTAAATCTACTCCCCAAAATCTTGAGGCTCTGTCCCCTAGGATGTGCTGTGGAAGGTCATGAAGCTGTGGCGATATCTGGATAAAGTTATTATCCAGGAGCAGGAGAGCAGCAGAAACCACAGTGAGAGAAATACATGGAAAGCCCATCACAGAGAGGAGCGTGCCTTGAGAAAAATTCACAGGAAAACAGCAGTATGAAGACAAAAAGAGGGCTACAGATGCGGGAATCAAACAAAAATTTTGGAATAGTACCAGTTGAGAAATCAAACCGGGCACTGATTTCTTATCGCATTTGGAAGATGGCACCTTTAACAGTGCAGCTATACTCCTGAACTACATTGTAGCACTAGCCTACATTGTGTGTTTTAAGTCTGCAGTGACATCTTAACCCAGAACTTTGTATCTTAGAACAGAGTTCTGTCCTTTCACCTTGATGTTAATTGGTATTGTAATATTCTGGAGAAATTGATGTACATTAATAAGTGTCTAGGTGGCAGTTCTTGGCTGTGATTGAGATAAAAACATTGGGTATAAACATAGTGACAGTGTTAGATTTCATCTAAACTTGTAATGTTTTTGCTTGAAATGTTGACCAAGGTTCCTGTTATCTTCATCACCTCATCGGCTTCAAATGGAAGAACATTTCAGATTCAAACTTGGTGGCAAGTTGTCGCCTTAATTTGTTACAATTTTTTTTGGTTCTTAGATGAGATTTCCCTCATTTTTAATATAATGGAGCTGAATGTTCAACTAATTATGTAATGTAATATTATGTAATGTAAAAGAGAATGATACCCTCTGGCCATTTCTCTCCATGGTCAGATTGATCTTTGAAACTGAATTTATACTGCCCCTTCACCAGAGATACAAGTTAAACCAGATTCTCAACAGTGTTGATCATTATTAAATGATAGTGCAAATGCAGTCAAAAATCTATCTCGATAAATTAAATCACTGTTAGCCATCAGAAGCTTTTGTGCTCTCCCCTTTTAGATAATAATTAATTTGGAATGGGTAGAAGTGCATGGTGGGCAATATCTTATTTTATGCCACAGCTTTCAGTGCAAACAGATCAATCCTATTGCCCCTTATTTCCTGACAGCCTATTCTCCCACATGTACTCTCTCTTACCACTCACCTTCATCTTCATTAAGGGCAATTTTAAGTTGCGAGTTAATCTACCAACCAGCACATTTTTTAAACGTGCTAAATCTAGCCATTTGCTAGATCCCTACTTCCTCTGGCTGCCATCAAGCAAGAGATCATCAGATATATTTTACTGCATGTACAACAATGGAACAAATTTTAAAAAATTGCTCCCTCCCGTCTGTCCTTTAGAGACTTTCAGATTCATTGCATTTCCACATTGCCCAAGAAAATGATGTTATTGGATACATTTTCCCCTAAGACACATCTAATGAACTAGTGTCTTCACGTATGTGTCCCAGCTACGCCTGCCTGTGTTTTTTTTTGAAATTTTTTTCAATACATGGAATCCATTATACATGATAGTATAAAACCCCAACCCCCCTCTGAAACAAAACTCCAAGGAAAATAAAGGAATACTAAAAAGTATTAAAAAAAAAACAAAGATAAGGAAAAGTAAGAAAATCAAGAATAGAAACCTGGTTGCCTATTCTAAAAAAAGTTGCCAAATTTATGCAAATGTCTTATTTTAGAACAGGACCAAGAAGAATGTAAAAAAAAGTGCCTATCTCCTAGCCACATCTAAAACTAGTCTGATGTTCCATAAAGTGTACATACCTGAAATAAATCAGCATTTCCACATCATCACATTTTGGTAACAACATTGTTGGACCCAATTTATCTCTTAAATAAGCCCTTAACTGCTAACAACAAAAAAGTATTATTTTGTATCCCATATTTAGTTTTTAATTGTTCAAATGACATTAAATTTCTTCCCTTGTAACAATCTTTTATATATCTAATTTCTTTCCAAGACCAAATGTTTAAAAATTGATCATCCATTGAAAATGGAATAAGTCGATTTTGCATCAAAGGTACTTTAAGCAGGACAACCTACTAAGTTCCAATTTTGATGTTTACCTTATTCCAAATATTGATTAAATGTTTCAACAAAGGTGCTTCCTTCTCCCCAGAGATTAATTTCAATTCCCATTTATATATAAAGTCTTCCGATAGTCTTCTTCCTATTTCAAATGCTGTCTTTTCTCCCTCATCAAAAAATGAAGCAAGAAACCTCATTTGAGCTGCCTTATAGTAATTTTTAAAATTTGGTATGTGTAAACCTCCTAACTCACACTTCCATATTAGTTTATCTAAAGAAACTCTTGACATCTTACCCTTCCAAAAAAAGTTTCTTATACATTTATTTAATTTTTGACAATTTTTTGTGGTATCATATTGGTAATGTTTGAAATAAGTATTGTACTCAAGAAAATATATTCATTTTAAAACTATTACCCAATAATGTCATTGGCAATACCTTCCACTTGTTCAATTATTCTCCAGTTTTCTTAAGTGAAGGTAAGTAATTCAATTTATATAAATTATCTAATTTATTATCTACCTGTATCCCTAAATATTTTATTCCATTCATCGAACATTTAAATTGTGTATCTTGTTGACACTGAGTGTAATCCTCTATAGTAATGGGCATAATTTCAGTTTTATCCCTATATACTTTATAATCCGATACTTTCCCATATTTCTTCAGTCTTGAGTATAATTTACATCACAAGTTAAGTAGATCAAAATATCATAGGAAATAAATTAATTTTATATTCCTTTTGATCAACTTTAATATCAGGATCAGAGCAAATCAATTCTGCAAGTGGTTCTATCACAAAAATAAATCAAGCAGGAGATAATGGGCATCCTTGTCTACTAGAGCTGGTTAATGGAAACTGTACTGAAACCTACCCATTTGATTCGACTTTAGCCTTAAGACTCTAAACCATTTTGTAAATACTTGTCCCATCATGAATCTTTCAAACACTTTAAACAAAAAGTCCCATTCTAATCTATCAAATGCTTTTTCTGCATCCAAAGCCAGTGCCACTTTTGTAGTAGATGTAATCAAGTTACATTATCCACAGATTGTCTCTTTTTTTACAAACCCTGTCTGATCCATATTTATCAACTTTGTTATAAATGTTGTCAATCTATCAGCTAAGATTTTTGCAATGATCTTGTAATCTACATTTAACAGTGAAATATGTTTATATGATGATGGTTTTAAAAGGTCTGTCTTTTTTGGTATTACCATTATTATCGCAGTAGAAAAAGATTCTAGGATAGAGTGTGTTATTGCCACCTGATCTAATACTTCCATAGAAGGAGAAATCAGCAAATCTTCAAATTCTTATAAAATTCAGGCAGGAAACCATCTTCTCCCAGTGATTTATTACTTTGTAATGAGCTCCAATGCTTCCCTCACCTCCATTGGGGTGAAAGGGGCATCCAGCTCCACTTGCTCTTGTAAATTTAACCTTGGTAGTCATATTTGTGACAAGAAATCTTCTATTTTATTATCGTCTCTCTGCGATCTGGTTTATATAACTTACAATAAAATTGCTTAAAAGCTTCATTGACTTATTGAGGTTTAAAGGTAGTTGTATGCGACTAATTTAATTCCATTAATCGTTCTTGAAACTTGTTCTGTTTTCAACCTAACATAATATTTCTGCTTAGTTCTCATTATTACTTTCTCTGTTCTATATGTTTGTAATTTATTATACTGAAGTTTCTTATCTATGTTTTTCCTCAGAGCTCTGTCTTTGCAGATCTTTTTCTAAATGTTATTTCTTGTTCCAATTTCCTTTTTGATTTCATCATGTCCAATAAAATACCGAATTAACTCACCCTACTTCTGGTTTCAATTGCCAACGCTGGCTGAAGAACTGACACATATCCTCCAACCACCGTGCACGCCAGGCCAAGCCCACGGTGTGCATGCGCATGCATCACGCTCCACATCACAGCTCTTCACCTCCGGGCCTGAGCCAAGTGCACATGCTTTGACATAGGGCATGGTGCTTGTGCACCGGCAGATACGCCGGCCCCAGTTGAAGCTGCTGCCACCGAGCCAACCGCGCATGTGCTGACCACGCTACAGCTCTGTAGGAGGTGCCAGGCTGCGCATATGCATTGCATGGGAAAAGGTCCACAGATCCCAGGACACCGCTGGCACCAAAGCCAAAACGCAGGCAAGTAATGAGCTTATGGCTCTTACAGGGTGGCATCAACTCATGAGCCGAAATGGTCTGTTACCATGCTGTATGTCTAAGTTTCTGTGGAACATTGAATTATCTTGCCAGTGCCTGTGCAATATTTTTGAATAAGCAACAGGGAAGCTTAGCGGACATGTTCAGAATTTTGAATGAGTAAGTAAGAAATTGTTATTTCTGGTGAGAAGTGTGGTAACTACAGAATTGAGATTAAGAGTCAAAAATGAGAGTTGCAAGTAAGTTTTAAAAACAAATGTAGCATAAAGAGATGTGGAGTTTCCTGTTGTTGAAGCATATTAATTGATGCTGAATTTGAATTTGAGATTACAAATGGTGTGCATCCTAATGAAGCCAGAACCAAATGTGGTGTATGATTGAAATACTAGTTAGGAATTCTATTACAGCTCTTTCTGAGCAGGTGGTCTATGTGTATATTGAGGCATTCCAGCCAAGATGATTAATTTTGAACAAATAACATAACTCGGTGAACTTGGAAAATGATGAGCGTAGGAACTCGCACTTGGCAAAATATTGAAAGGCTGATTTGTGTGGTTACTTTCTCCAATTTCCTAATAAGTGGTACTGTATAAATAGCAGATTCCTATTCTCTCATATTTTTAGTCAAACAATGTACCAGTAATCACCAAATCAAATTTTGATTTCTGTTCTAAATCACTTACTCTATGTTCTTTAGAAGCTGCATTGTATTATATTTTAGCCTATGAGTAACAAAGCCTTGGTTGTCATCGAGGCAGTATAAATATCTGACTGGGGTACTTGAATACTGAATTGCCTTAGATTTGAAATTGGGCAATCAGTGGTTGATTTCAAGTTGTAGATTCTGTTATAAAGTATGTAAATCATAATACGAGTGCTGGTATAGTGTACAAAGAGATACAGACAAGAACCCTTGTGATCTGATACCACTGAGGCTGTCTTATCTCTGGATAGAGGTGGCTGCAAAAAGCCTGAATATCACGAGATCAGAAAAATAAATGAGACACTCCTATGGCTATCCAGTGATCCTTGGCTATTTTGCATTTGACTTGCTTACAGAGGGGACTGAGCTCAACTCTAATCTGCAGAGGCAAGCATAAAGTGACACAGAGAGTTACCTAGACACTTTATTTCAGGAGGCAGTCACATCTGTGAGGTTAACTACTTCAAAATTCGATCTGTGATCAGAGCAATAGGGCTTGACTGCTTGTGAAGCAAGTTGGTAGATCCAAAAGATAGTGCTGGAGAGGCCTCAGCCCTTGAGCTTATCCAGCAGGTCAAAGAGGCTTACTCCCTGTGTGAGCAAGAGTTGGGGCTGGAGCTGGGATAAGTGGTCTGACTGTAGCACTGAAAGTTCAGGGAGCCATTCAAGACAGGGAGAGAATAGAAATGTAATGGTGATCAGAGATAGTATTGTCTGTTCTTTTTAGTGAGGATTGAGAATCCCGAACACTGTCTTGCCTACCCAGTGCTCGGGTTCGGAACATCTCATCTGACTTTTTTTTTGTTCTGGAGCCTGAAGAATTTGGAATTTAGCTGCTTTGCCTCACAACAAAGGGCTAGTTGTTTAGGACTGAGATGACAAAATTTTGCACTCAAAAGAAATGTCAAAGTTCTGTACCTCCAGAAAGTGTGGTCGATCAGTTATCGCACAGGTTCAAAGCTGGAATACATTTTTGGGACTCTCAGGGAATTGGGGAAAATGGGCATAAACATTTTATTAAGATCTACTTATGGTTTTTGGTTCTTTGAATAGAGCTGGAAACAATAGATGAATAGATTGAAGCTTACTCTTTCTGAATCAATGATATCAAGAGGTTGGATGTGATGAGATCTCCACAAGTAATAACCAGGTGGAAGCTACTACTGAGCAAGCAACCTGAATTGCCACCTAAATAACAAGTGAAGTCCCATTGAATTGAGGAACATGGATATTTTGAAAGAATATGGTGTATAGAACATGATTTCCAACTTTGCAGATTTTAAATTGGGAGTGTGGTCAGTATTGGGCAACAAATGACAGAAGAACGTAATTAAATTGGCAGGACGGACAAAGAATTGAGAAATTATGTTCACTGACTATATGTGAGATGGTAGGAGGTGGGAAGAGGTTATTTATTACTATGCAAGTACAAATCTACTTACTATGAAACAAAAGGAATCTCAGAGCACACCAAAAATTGAAGGATGCTTCTCAGGTTAGAAAAGCAAGCCATGCACTAGGATTTTATTTCTGGAGAGATAAAACTGAAAAACAGGCAAACTGCTGAACACATATGAAGCCTTGGTTAGGCTTTATTGAGAAAGCTGTAGAAATTGTTGGCATATTATATAAAAATATGGAGGCACTGGAGAAAGCACAAGTTTTTAAGGATGACCCCAGAACTGCAAGAATATACACAGCAACAAAAGGTGAACAGATGAGACGTGCTCTCTTTCCTTTTGGGGGGCAAGGGGGGTGGGGGGGGGAAGCTGTGAGATGACTTGGGTCTTTAAAATTATGGAAGTTTTGAACAGTGGAAAATAGCATAACTAGAACTTATCAAAATAAATAGTAACCAAGAAATGCAGTATGGAATTCAGAGAACTTCTTTATCCAACATTCGCCATCACAGGAAGTGATTGAAACGATTGCTGCATTAAAGAAAATGGACAAGTGATAAAGAAAAATATGTCCTGACAGGTTTAGATGTGAAATTGGAAGGCTTGAGGAGCTGAAATGCTGCAAGGGCTGGTTGGGGTGAATGGCCTTTTCTGTGCTGTTCAAATTAAGACATTACCAGACATAATTTGAAGAAGTTAATTTGTTAAAATCAAGATCCCTGGTGGTAATTTTGCCATTTTAAGTCAAGTTTATTGTCATCTGATTGTACATTCAACCCGACAAAACGGTGTTTTCCGGTCCTCAGTGCAAAACATGCAGACACACAACCAGACATAACACACATACAGACAAACAATACATATGCAGGACGTATTTTATCTTTGTAAATAAATAAATATTGCTTTCTTGTTGAGAACAACTAATTCAGCACATGAATGTGAGATGACTGAGAGATTGTTTTTATGTCTCACTGCTTTCTGCATTAACCAGCTGAGTCACTAGGTGCTAGATTCAAATTGTATCAGTTGTAAAGTATATTTACAACATTGTGACTCTTCTCGGCAGAAAAGAAAATTACCTGTGATTAAAGAAAATGGATAAATCAGTGTGTATGTTGTTGCTACTCTTTGCCAGGAGGGGAAAAATGTCAATATAAGACAGAGTTAAAAGCCTTGGGAAGTTAAGCTGGCAGAATTTCCAGCAGACCTAGGCCTTAAGTCGACCTAACAACCACAGACTTGATGAACTACTCAGACTCAAACCAATTTAAAAACTGGGGAATCAATTCCAGAAAGAAGAAATGTAATATTTTTAGATGACTATCTGAGTTCAGTCAAATTGAGGTGCCAGGATATGCCAGTAGTTTTAGAATTTTGTCCTGGGTGAACTTCTAGATTAATTGTGATGACTATTGATTACCGTATATGCGATCCCCAGAATTTCCACCTCAAGTTTCGGTGACCCCCACACCCCCAAAAAAATCTGGCACTTAACATTGAACAGTGGATCCTGTTAAAGGAAAATCACAATATTGTAATACCAAATGACCCTGTAAAGATTTTAATTTTATGAGCATACCCCATCAACTCCTGCAACAGGAGGTTTAAAGCCTGTACAGAGCCAATGACAGTTGGATTGGGTGGATGGACCCTACGGGGGAGCACTGAGACTTCATTGATAACTAAAGGACAGACGCAAGATTGTGTGAGAACCGGAAGGAAGACGGCAGTGGTGACTTGACTTCACTATCAAGGTTCGGATTTTACACTTGGTGTATAAGACAACCCCTAAATTTGAGGTAACATTTTTAAGTTTTGCGGATCATTCTATATACTGGTGGATGCCGTGAAACTCTTTATTTGCTAATTGGGCTTAAGATCAGCAACAATCTGGAGCACAAATATGAGGTAATTGATCTTCTAAATCAACCTTCCTTGCACCCAAGTAAAATTGGTTAGTAAATTTGTAATTTGCCCAGTTACTCAGGAAGTTCCTCCAGGTGAAACTGCACATAGTTTAGATTTGAATGCAATTGATTTTTTGGGTGCAACACTTGAAGAAGACTGGCAATTATTATTTTTTAATGTAAATTATATTAAATTACATTTCATCAAAGTCATTTATTGAATTTGACGATTTGGTTTTCCTTTCAAAAGTCACATACTATAGTTTTTTGCCATGTGCATATTCTTGATCCGATTGGTTGTCAGTTGTTCAAATGGGCTAATATTATAAAATGAATTCATGGAAAGACTGTTGTCTTCCATGTTATGGTAATTGAATCTTGACTATTGATTTCCCTTAAAACTGAGAAATGTGTGTGGTAATTGAACAGGAAAGTCTGCAGAC
The DNA here is from genome assembly GCF_036971445.1 of Narcine bancroftii. Classification (NCBI taxonomy): domain Eukaryota; kingdom Metazoa; phylum Chordata; class Chondrichthyes; order Torpediniformes; family Narcinidae; genus Narcine; species Narcine bancroftii. The sequence goes on from NC_091481.1 coordinate 11,688,530, forward strand.
GCTGTGATTGTAGTTTACACCAAAATGCTGGAGAATCTCAGCAAGACACACAAAATTCTTTATGTAGCAAAGATAATGATGTTAACCAGTGTTTCGGACCGAGCCTGACATCAAGGTATGAGCAACAAGCAGGCCAGGATGTGCCAATGTTTTCAGAATTTTGTCCGGTGTGATCTTCTGGATTAATCTTGATGACTGTTGATTATTGTATATGCTGCCATATAGGACGACTCTGTATAGGACGATCCCTAGAATTTCCTCCTCAAGATGGCAGTTTTGACGACCCCCCCCTCCCCTCCCGCCCCCATCCCCAAATCTGGCACTTAACCACTGACCAATGGATGCTGTTAAAGGCAAATCACAATATTTTAATACCAAAGGCTTTAATTTTATTAGCATATTTTAAAATTTATCCAAGCACCTGAATAAAATGGTTGGAGGAGGAGCACCGGCCCACGAGCAGGTGGTTATGGATGGGAGGGCACAGGAAAAAAGCTCAGGTAATAGGAGAGGGGTTAGCTCTCTGAATGGAGAGGGAAGGGGTGGAGTGCTAGAGAAAAAGAGACAGGGAATGGGGAAGAGAGGGAGACAGGGGAGTGGCCTCATGGAAACCGTGGAAATTGATGATAATGATATCTGGTTGGAGAGGGCCTATGTGGAATATTAGGTGTTGCTCCTCCAATTTGTGGGTGGTTTTGTTTTGGTAGTGCATGAGGCCATGGACAAATGTGTCAGCATGGGAATGGAGTGCAGAATTGAAATGGTTGGCCCTGGGAGGTCATAATTCAAGATTTATTTATTGTCATGTAATAAAACTGATGTAATATTAAGGCAGACAAAAATTCACCATTGGCAGAAATTGTCTGGCGCCCCCATTATCAAAGTTTTGCAAAAGAGAATCCTTCCAAGGCTCTGAATGTCTGTGGATTCACCTTCAATAGCCTCTGCAACCGCCAGGCTCCAGTCCAAAGCATTGGTAACTCAAGCTACAAATCCAAACCTCCTTCATAATCAGGAAGCCTTCTTTGCCCAAGGCTTCTCAGGAGGTCCCCCCCCCACCCCCCCAACCCTTCTGCACCCTCTCGCAACCTGGTTCCAATACTTGATACCCCTTCAGACAATCTCGAGTCAGTCTCCAGCAGTCCACAGCCTGGTGTGAGTCCTTTGATCACAAGTCCTCAGCAGCCTGCGTGTGTCCCTCTCCTTGAGTCACTAACAGTCCGCCACTTGTATGGTCTTCAGCTGCACAGCACCTCAGTGGTCTGCTGCCATGGTCAATGTTCTGTAGGGTCGTCTCCTCTGCTTTTCCTTCTCAAATGGAAGTGTTCTCCCCATTACTGGTGCTCTCCACCAATCCCCTGCTTCCCTGGAGTCTATCACCCCTCAAATACAGGCACTACCATCTTGGGCCAAGACCATGCAGTTGGAGGATTTGAAAAAAAAAACATTGTCAGCTCCTTTAACGGGGCATTTAAATCCTGTACAGAGCCATCGGTAGTAGGGCTGGGTGGTAGAACCCTGCTGTTGCAGCGGACTAAGTGAAGGTGCTCAATGTTAGTCCGGTCTCCCTGATGTAGATAAGGCCTCAATCGGAGCATTGAATGATATGCGCAGATTCATAAGTGAAGTGTTGTTTAACTTGGAAGGAGTGTTTGAGTCCCAAATGGTGGTGAGGGAGGAGGTGTGGACACGTGTAGCACTTCCTGTGGTCATTGGGGGCGATTAGTGGGAAAGGGTGTGTGGACAAAGGAATCATGAAGGTAGTGGTCCGAGAGGAGGACAAAGAAGGGAAGATGTGTCTGGTAGTGGGATCACATTATAGCTGATAGAAATTCCAGATAGATGCGGACTAGGGGAATTTTGTCCCTGTTGCATCTAGAGGCGAAGGGGGCCAGGGGAGATCTGCGGGTAATGGGGGAGATATGGGTAAGGGCTGAGTTGAAGGTGATGGAGGGCAAACTGCATTAATTGAAGGAAGACATCTTGGATAATCTGGAATGGAAGACCTCATCCAGGGAGCTGATGCAATGGAGGCAGAGGAATTGAGAGTAAGAACTAGAATCTTTACAGGGGACAGGACGTGAAGAAGTGTTGTTGAGGTATTGGTGGGAGTTGGTGGGTTTGTGTAAAAGTGTTTGTATAGCGGCTCTTATTTAGTTAAGTGATTTAGTTAAGTTAGTGAGTTAGTTAATTTAGTTAAGTGATTGATGTCTTTGATGCTGATTTTCAGTATTGTGTTTATGCCATTAAAAATTTTTTTTTTAAAATTCATAACCATCACTCATATATTTTACAGTTCTAGTCCAGCTCTTGGGTACCTAAAAAGCTTTGATGAGTGTGGACCTGCTGCCATTTATTTCATTTAGTGATGCTGAAGTACTTTTCTTTCAAGTCTTCTCAACAGAAACCTGGTTATCTGTTATTTGGGTGTTTTTGTTTTCAAGTGCTGGTCCTGCCAAATATTACTTGTGTAACATTCTCATTTATCCTTGTTTTCTAAACAGTGGCTATCAGTGTTAACAAGACTGGAAGAAACAACAGATTAGAGATTTTTTGCGATCTCAATTACATACATTTCCTAAGAGGACTGATAAGAATTTAATTGATGTAATTTTTAATTTACAATCTTTTTACAACGGTTCAATATCTCGCATTTATGATATACAGTTGGGAATAAGAGAAGCTCCCTCGGATAAAATTAAAAAAGCCTGGGAACAGGACCTACACCTTTTAATTTCTGAAGAAACTTGAAATGTAATTTTCAAATTGGTTAATACCTCATCTTTATGTGCCCGCCATTCCCTCCTCCAATTTAAAGTAATCCATAGGGCTCATATGTCCAAAGTCAATCTATCTCATTTTTATGTGGCTGTATCTTCTCGTGATAAATGCAACAATGGAGATCCTTCATTAATTCATAAGTTTTGGACATGTCAGAGTCTTGGAAATAATGAAATGAAGGATTTCAAACTTCCTTTGTACTTTTTAAAGTTATTTTAAACCTAATCTCTTAACTGCCTTATTTGGTGTTGTTGGAGAGAATGGCATAACCTTAACGGCATCTGTATTAACTTTTATTTCTCCTATGGCTGGGCAAGCAGCGTTGTTCAGATAGAAGGATGTTGCTCCACCTACTCATGCTCAATGGCAATGTGACATTATGCCATGTTTAAATTTAGAGAAGCTCAGTTTCCAATTTGAATTCAAATTTTCAAACACTGAGGACCCTTCTTGAATTACTTTCATGATCTTTTATTTGATATGAAGGTAGAAGTGTTGACTAATAGGGTAATTTATTACTCTGATAAGAATTCTGTCTTCCTTCTTTTGCCAAAATTTTTTTGGTAGTGGGTTTAGACTTAATTTTTATAATAAAATAATAAAGATTTAATGCAATGTAATTTGTTTGATTGAGAATATGGGTTACCTTGAATGAAATTATGTAATGTTTCTTTTTGACTTTTAACATATTTCCTTATGTACTCTGTATTTTTGGATATGGAATTTCAATATTACTCAAAATATTGAAAAAGATCCTAATTCTTTCACACATACTGCTCAAAAGGCTTGAATGTAGCACATGTCATGACCTCTGGTGATCACAGTGCTTGACAGTCACTGAAGTGTTTTTGAAATGTTGCTGCTCTCATGTTGGAAAAATAGGAACGATTTGTGCAAAATAAGATTCCATGGGCAGTAATTTATGACTAAATAATTTGTTTTCATGATATTGATCCAGAGATCAATATTGCCCAGGACACCAGAATAATTCCTCTGCTGCTCTTTGAAATGCTGCCATGGGCTTTCTTCTATCTATCTGAATGGACAGATGATACCTCAGTTTAATCTTGAAAAAGGAAAGAGCTTCAGTTACTGGAAATCTGTGGCAGCAAGCAATAATAGTAGACAAACAGCAAAAATGGATAAGAATGAATGGGAATCAAACATTGAATAGGTTATTCTTTCTGCACAACCTTTTCAAACAGCCTGATGGGACTGTTCCCTCTCTAGTGCTCTGGTTTATTCTTCCATTGTCACCCACATCTACTCTTGCACCTTCTTCCCTTGCCACTGCATGGGATAAAGCACTCTTCCTTTCCCACTGTTCCAAGATCAAAATACATCTTGGTAAAGTACAAGTGAATTTGTTCTGCACCAATACTCAAAACATGTTTTCTTCTTCACTTGAGAAATTGAGTTCAGACTGGTTGACCACTTTCAGTTCATAAAGGTACGATGGAGCTTCAGTTGTCTTTCACTTCAGTACTTTATCTCTATCATGTCTAACATTGATTTTTGGTTTCCCAGTTGTTCTTACCTAGCCCTTTGAAAACTTGACATTTTATGCTCGATTGGCACATTTACAGACTCTAGATTTAATATGAACCCCAATTGGGACTGGGATTCGAATCCCTTGTTGTCTGTAAGGAGTTTGCATGTTCTCCCCATGTCTGCATGGGTTTTCCAGAGGGCAATTTCCTCCAACCGTTCAAAAATGTAGCAGGGGTGTAGGTCAATCGGGTGTAATCGGGTGGCATGGGCTTCTGGGCCGAAAGAGCCTGTTACCATGCTGTATGCCTAAATTTGAAATTTAAACTATTTCAGATAACCATTCTTTCCACAGAAAGGGCCCAGTACATTGAACAGTAGAGCACAAGAACAGGCACTTCAGCCTACACCTCTGCCAAACATGATGCCCAAATTAAACTAAAATTTTGCTACTCACTCATGATCCAAATCTACCTCCCTCTGACTTAAGTAGTCTGTCGTATTATAAATTTCCATAGATGCCGTGTATAGTCCCAAAAATATATGTAACAAGTCATTTTACATTGTTAGCATCACTTATTAAAGCCATCCTTGCCTCTGAGTTGAAAGCCAATGGGTCACATCCTGTGATATTTCTCCCTCTGTTCTGAACAGCAACACAATGTAAAGTAGAACTGCTGGCTACTTTGAGAACTTTCACAAACCTGACCTTTGGTACCTGCTTACATCAGGAGTTGTTCTTCAAGGAGTCTTCTTTTGGCTCTTATCGATGAGAACTTCCTGAGCATGTAGATAGACATGTATTAGATTATTTTTAAGTTTTGGGTTTTGGTTTACAATTTATTTATGAACAAAATGTTCTTAAGTAGAATTAGTTTGAAAAATTTCAGTCATTGCTGCTATGAGTTTGCCCAAAATTGTAACTTTGACAAAGGCCACAGGAGAGTGCATGTGGGAGATGGGGAAAATGTGAATGGGCTGTACTCTTATTTACTTTTGGAAAAATGTCTGCACAGTTGGTACATATTCCATGAAACTAAAATAGAAACAGAAAATGGCAGAAATAATTCTCTGGGCAGAGAAGGAGAATCCACAGGCTCTCAGTGATTCTGAGGGGATTCTATTTTTCTTCTCTTTCTCTGGGCAATGCTAATGGCAAATCTTTGTCTGACATGGTGGACTACAGCCAATTTCATGCAATAGTGCACTTCTGCACTATTAATGTTTTGGGTCGAATATCTTTTCGAGAACTGGGGAGGAGCAGCAAGTAAGGTGGGATGGGAGAATTCTCTGATGGGTAAAAACTGTGGGACCATGGAGTATTTCTCGCCTTTGCAGTTAAAAAAAATTTCATCCATGAAACTATTTATGTTGCTATTAACATAAATTTGCTCTTCACATCACAGTCACATTAGTTGAAGTGAGATGGCTAAAGTCAATTTAAAATATCCTTTTAGTATCATTTAATTCTGATATAATTTTTTTTTAACTATAATGAACGTTATTTGAAAACAAAGAATGGAATACTTTTTCCCCTGGAGCCAAATTATATAAACCTATTTACTTTCCATTCTGCCTTGCTATAAAAGGTGGCTTCTCCTGTTATTTTCAGATTCATGGTGTTCATGTATTGTGGCATCTGGATAGGGCTTGCAGATGTGCTTCATGCAGGCCTGAAACGACTGCTTTAGACTTGGAATGTTGGGTGTGGTTTTGGTCACCCAGCTATTGGAAAGACATTGTTAAAATGGACAGGGGTGCAGAAAAGATTCACAAGAATGTCACTGGGTCTTACAGGCTTGAACTATAAGGAGAGATTGAATAGGTTGAGACTTCTCTCCCTGGGATGTCGGTGGGTAAGGGGGGAACCTCATAGAAGTTTATAAATCATATGGAGAATAGATGAGGAAAATGGACATAGGCTTTTTCCCAGGGTAGGGGAATCTAAGACCAGAAGGCTAGGTGAAAGGGGAAAGACTCAAGAAGGTCCTGAATAGCATCTTCTTCACAGCGCCAGTGACCTGGATTCGAATATGGTGCTATGTGTAAGGAGTTTGTCCATTCTCGTGTCTGCATGGATTCCCTCTGGGTGCTCTGGTTTCCTCCTGCAGTCCAAAAAATCCTACAGGGGTTTCAGGTTAATTGAACAGCACGGGCTCACGGGCCAGAAGGGCCTGTTACTGTGCTTTTTATATGACTGATTTTAAATTTTAAAAATGCTGCCTGATAAAACCATTGTACTTTGGCATCAGGCAATTTCTAATTATATTCAAAGAAAAGTACCTTGATTGTTTTTCCACATGTACATATGTGGTTTAATAAAAACAAGAGTGAAAATCTGTATGCCCAATTGTGATTCTTCTTGAATCCTTAAAGATACAGTTGAAAGAAAGAGATCATTGCTTCCACTGTTGATGGTCTTACTTTCTGAAATTGATTCTGTAAATTAAAATCAAATCTCTCTGGGCACCTCCTGCAACAGTAATGGGAACGTTTCATTTGACTGGATCTTAGAGGAGTATTTGTTATGAAGCCATACCTGCTGCTACTGTTAATTTGGGAAAGTTTAAGCTTTCTAGATGAATGCATCACCAACTTTGATGATCAGCATTTCTGAATCAGATTTAAATTTGATATTTTTCTTTGTTCGTGAAAAATGCCTCTGTGTTTTTAACAGCTACTTGGGAAAGCAAAGAAAATCTTTGAATCTGTGTTTTTTATCCCTAATGAGGCAAAAATTAGTCAAACCAGTATGGTGGGAAGGATGTTGCTGCAGAGTTTACCAGGATTCTGCATTCTCAGTGTCTCAGTGAACCTGCCCCCTAATGGTAGAAAATTAACGAATAAGCTTTTTGACTTACCAACTTAAATGTGACACTTGCTTGAAAAGAATGAAGTTGGGTACAACTGCAGGAATAGCTGGATCTCAAAAATGTTATTTTAAATTATTATTGAGGGAAAGTTTGAGTGGCAAGAATTATTTTTCCCTCTCCTTGGAATATTGGAACCCCTTTCTTGAACCACTTTGTGAATAGACAGACAGTAGCTACTGATAATTTCTATCCTTTTATGTACACCTACTGTTTATTCACAGGGTGTGCATTTCATTGGGAAGGGTGCATATTCATTCAAGGGATGTGGGATTTGCAGCCTGAGCCAGTATTTAATTGCCCATTATTAATTGCCCTTGATAAGGTGGTGGTTAAATAGGTGAACCCTGCTGTGAGGTGTTTGGTAATGGCAATCCCACAGCATTGCTAGAAGTTCAAGATCTCTGAGAGAGTGGGTGATTTTTTTTGTTCATCATTAACCAGCACTGATTCCTAATTGCCCTTGAGAAGGTGATAGTGAAATCTCCATAATCATTCAGGAACATTGCTATTACAGATCGTTATAGCGAGAAGGTCATGGAAAATGGGTTGAAGTAGGTTGGCTGAAGAATATTGTATGTCCTGAGAGATTTCATAGATTGGCTTTCATTGGCTATTGCCATTTGCTTCCAGCAACATTGTACTGTAGCCAATGGAGAGGTTCTCGTGATTCATGGGCTTTACATTTTACTGAGTCTCCTTGATGATGGAATCAATCATATGCTGTTAAGTGGCATTGTTGTCACCTTTGAAATTCAGCTGTGTCCTCAATTGGTCTAAGGTTGTGATGAAGCATCGACTGCAGTGATTCTAGCCGAAAACTATGCCGAGGTTTGTTGAGCAACGGATGAATAACTGTAGAATGTCTGTCTCAGATAAAGTATGGTGAGCACATGAGGAGAAAGGAAGCCAATAACTGCAAGAAATCCATTTGTTTCTCTTTTGGTCATTATTGGAGTTATGGAAATTGAGGAATGTGAGGGAACACCAATGAATATTAAGTATAATCTGCTTGTTAATAGTCTTTGGATTAACAGTTCTATGGAACCTAACTGGCATGATTGATTTTGATTAACTTTTAGATTATTAATGAGCCAGCATGAATGGACTTATTGATGAGCTATGGATATTGCAATATGTGGTATTATTAAAATGTCATTTTGACTCAGTTGGGAGTAATTGACTAAATTAGGAAGTCCATCCCATTGAATAACTGAGAATATACAGGCCTGAAATAGCATCTTCTGTTTTTATTATAAAATTGAGCAATTTAGTCCAACCAGTTTGTGTTGGACTAAAACTAAAACCAAAACCAAGGAGCTGATTGCAAACTTCAGGAAGAGAAAACCAGAGGTGTACGATTCAGTGATCATTGGGGGATCAGAAGTAGAGAAGGTGAGCAAATTTAAATTCCTGGGAGTCCCTATTTGGAGGATCGTTCCTGGACCCAACACATGAATTTCATTGTGAAGAAAGCAAGTTAGGGCCTCTACTTTCTTAGGAGTTTGCAGAGGTTTGGTATGACATCGAAACCTTAACAAACTTCAACAGATTTGTAATGGAAAGTGGCTCCCATCTGCATTCACAGCCTGGCATTGGGGCACCAATTCCTCTGGACGCAATTGAAAATGTCAAAGGCAAAACTCTCCTCACCATCAAGAAAATCTGCATGGAACACTGCCCTCCGAAAGCAACCGCAAGGATCTGCACCACCCAAGACATGATCTGTTCTTGCTACTGCCATCACGAAGGAAGTATAGATGCCACAAGACTCATACCACCAAGTTCAGAAATAGTTGCTACCCCTCCACCATCAGACTCCCAAGCAACATACTCAATCAAAAATTCATTTGCACATTATTTATTATTGAATATTTATTTTCTGTATTGCACAGTTTGTTTGCATTTCTTTCTTGTTTACCTATCTTTATTTGCACTACCAATAATCAGAAATTCTGCCTAGCCTGTAGGAAAAAGAATCGCTGGGGTTTATGTGATGATGTGTATCTGCTCTGACAATAAATCTGAACTTTTAACTTATTTTTGTCTCCCACATATCTCCATTATTACTTATCAGCTTTTCAGGATGTCCTTAATTTCCTTTTCCTTGATTAACTTGTCTATTTTCCTTTTGTAACATCAAAAGATTTGAGTTGAGCACTTCGTGTAACATTATTTCATTCTAATTAGCCTGCAGCTGACGTGGACTTTTTACCCCCTCCATAAATCTTCGTCCGCGAAGCCAAGCCAAAGAATTACACTCTTGATTAACAAACTCTTGTTTTTTGGAATTATTTTGGATTCCTCTACAAGCAGAAATAATTTCTTCAAACCTGCTCTATCCAGCTAATTCACAATTTTTAGGATCTCTCATTCTAAAAGATCCATGTCTTTTCAGGAAAACACCAGAGCATCTTTAGAAAGCTGTAGCATCTCTTTTGTGGTATCATCCTCAAATATCTTTTCTCAGTTCACAAGCAGATTATACTTAATATTCATTGGTGTTCCCTCACATTCCTCAATTTCCATAACTCCAATAATGACCAAAAGAGAAACAAATGGATTTCTTGCAGTTATTGGCTTCCTTTCTCCTCATGTGCTCACCATACTTTATCTGAGACAGACATTCTACAGTTATTCATCCGTTGCTCAACAAACCTCGGCATAGTTTTCGGCTAGAATCACTGCAGTCGATGCTTCATCACAACCTTAGACCAATTGAGGACACAGCTGAATTTCAAAGGTGACAACAATGCCACTTAACAGCATATGATTGATTCCATCATCAAGGAGACTCAGTAAAATGTAAAGCCCATGAATCACGAGAACCTCTCCATTGGCTACAGTACAATGTTGCTGGAAGCAAATGGCAAATTGTTTACAATTTGGAGTCCAGAAATCAGCGGTTTTAAATAAAGTTGTATGACACACAGATGCTAGAAATCTGAATTAATACCAGAAAACGCTGAAAAAATTGAGCTGGTCAGCTGGCATCGGTGGAAAGGGAAACAATTAAGATTTCAGATAGAAGACCTGAAGCAGGGTTTTTCCAACATTTTATGGTTTTATTTCTGCAATTTTAATGATGATATTCTTTTGCATCTTCAGATTTTTTTTCTCATCTATGTGTTTCCTTATTTTCTAAGATGTAGATAACATTTAAATTATACCTGCAATTGTGTAGCACCTCACATGTATCTATTCAAGTTTTTGTCAATTAGCTTCAGTGCATGCAAGATTTCTATCCAAACAGGACTTTCAATGTGACATTGAGGGTGCTGAACTGTCATCAACCAACTACAGTACAACTCCGATTATCCGAAATTGGAATCTCTGAAATTCTCAGTTATCCAAAATTTTTTGGAGCCGAACTGACCTCACGGTTGAAAAAAAAATTCTCTCAACATGAAATTAGAACAACTATTGTCCTCATTTCAGGTAACTCCCTCCTCTTTCTCGTTCCATTTCTTCTTTACCTACTCCTATTAACTCTTCTCTCCAACTCTCCCTTTCAAACTGCATGCCACTCTCATCTGCAAGCAGTTGGAAGAATCCCTTCTCCGGGCATCGTCAAGGAGAGCTGCACTCCCCCCCGCCCAAGGCAGGAGTGGAACCTGGGGCTCAGTGGCATTCTCTCCCCTCCCTCCCTCCCTTCTTGGCATAGCAGACTCCCTGATGCTGACTCAGAACTTTCCCCTCGGCCTACTACCACACACACACACACACACACACACACACACACACACACAAACACGTGCGCGCACATGACCACAGGAGCCTGGCGACTCACCAGTGAGTGTCTCACCGGCCCTGGAATCCTCCCTAGGGATCAGGGGCAGTGCTGTGTATGTGTCAGGGATTGGCTGTGGTTGGGAGGTGCCGGTGATCAGCATTTTTTGGGTGAGAATTAAACATTATTTTGATGCTTAAAAAGCCTTCCCTTGTTGTTGTTGAAACACTGATACAAGTGATTTGCTGTTGCTACTGGGCTGTTTTTAAAAAATTAACTGTTCTCTGATAAAAACAGTTTATCCAACATAGGCCTGGACCCGACCATTTTGAAAAATCGGAGTTGTACTGTACAATGATGTCTGTAACTTGTGTCACAGCAGGGTCTGATGGCAATCGACTAACGTTAACCACTGTTCCACTCAGCCTGGATCCAAAGCAGGAAAAAAAACATTGTCAGTACTGTAATAGAATATTTGGGAGATAAATTGATAAAATTAGAGTAGGTTACATACATACACACTCTTTGGAACAAATCTTATTTGAAATACTAAAGAATTCATATTCAGTAACTTTGCAGAAACTATGGAGAATGCTGTGCACATTTCACAAGTAGGTGCTAACTGAAATGGCGTTATTAAAGCAACAAGCAGGAGACACTGGCTGATGAAAGCTCTTTGCAAGGGTTTCGACAGAGTGCACAGAAAGGTCACTTCTGGGTTTTTACCTAAAGACAACAGCTTGACCAAGAAGACTAACTCCTATTGTTTGCTGGAGAAGGTCAGGGGTTTTACAATTGAGAGAGTCACATGGGCTTTCTTGCAGCTGGAGAGAGAGAGAGAGAGTGAGAGTGAACAAACAGCTGAAACAAGCAGGAAAAGCTGGTTGGAACTGAAACAGAAAACTCCAGAGTGGCAGATGGCTGCAAGTGCTATCTGTCTGATGTTTCTTTTGGAATAAGAGGAACAGAAAGGAACTCTATGGTAGCCTGAAAGAAAGAGGTTATCATCTGGAGATCCCCGATGGGGCAAGTTTCATCAGCAAGACATTGAGGTGACTAATGGTGGTCCCTCAGTTGTGGAAATCCTGGAACAACGAATCTCTCTCTGCAAACCCTACAATAACCTTCCTGAGCAGTAAACATTGACCTTTTGAGCACCAAAGCCTGGTGAACTTTATACATGTTAAATTCTGTGCACAGTAAAAAAATTGTCTGCAACGAGAGAACTTGGAAGAATGAGAAGTGAGATTGAACTGTGAACCAAAGAACCTTTCTTAAATTTACACTCACATTACATACACGTGCGCTTAGAATTAGAAGGGGGTTAAGTTGGGTTAGTTAAGTTAATAGAGATAAGTTAAAGTTTGGTGTCCTTTGGGCTTGTAACAGTAGGCAGGATTACAACTTCCAATCAAGAGGAGAGAGTCCACAATGCATGGAAAAACAGAGCTTCTGCTATGAGCGATGTTCTACAATGAGGAGGAAATTCACAGCTTCGTCTAGGGAGAAAGGACCTCAATAGATGGTGTAATGCGAGGGGTCCTGTAATTCTGGAACTGCAGAGGGGTCTTCCTGCCTCCTCACAGTTAACGAAGAGTTTGCTCCTGAGATTGCAGAGTGGATTCCATCTGTCAAGAAGCACAATTTAGGTATTGTTTGTTGCCTAACAATTCCCAAGAAAAGAACAGGGAATGGCATAGTTGGCTTCTTCTTGACAAAAGTCTTCAGTTGATCAACTCGGTAGCATGGAGAATCCTTCTCAAAATTAATTGTGGTCAGAAGTTAGTTTGAATTCTCAGAGATGCATTTAAAGCAGGTGAGCAAGACGAGAGTAGTAGGTGCCTGGAATGGGCTGCTCAAAGTAATTATGGAAGTAGTAATGACAGTAGAATTTAATAGGCTTCCAGATAGACATACACATATGCAGGGAATAGAGGGATACATATCAGCTTCAAGGAGCAAAATTTTTGTTTAAATTGCCCATCACGTTTGGCGCAGATATGCGGGCCAAAGGACCAGTTCCTGAACTGTACCATGTACTGTGCATGCTCCACAACTTCACCCAAGCCATAAATCTAATCAATATGTCCACGACATATGCTTTTCAAACTGAGGTCAGCTTGGCCTGTGCCATTTTTCTAACCCTCCTCTCAGTTTTTCTTGCTGTAATGTTGCAGGTCTTCTAATAAACTTTCCACTGGAGTGAAGCCAATCTAAATGATGAATGGGACACTGTTTAACTTCTATCACCTCCATGGCAGTACTAATGCACATTTGGAATCTGAGAGATTTAACAGGTCTTTGTGACTAGCTAGTAATGGTAAATTTTATTTTCACAAATGAAAAATTGGACATTTGCTGATCTAGTGGAAAAGAGAATGTGTTTTGACAATGTTGAATCATTATCTGCAATAAGTTAAGTATTAAATTTTGCTGGACACAACACATTAGATTATAGTTATTCATTTGTAGATATTTTGAGCACCTACTAAAATCAGTCAAGACATTACAGTAATTTGGAAATGAACTTCAAGTTACAGAAACATTTGGGTTCTATACAAAATTTCTTTTGAATCTTTTCCTAAGAAACTTGGGTTGGTGTAGACCATTCAGCCCCTTGTTTCATTACTTAATGTTAGATCCCTTGATACTTCACCAAATCTATTGCTTAGATTTAAAATTAAACTTCAGAGCTATAATCAACAAATTTAACAAATTGACATTAAACTCACAAATTTGAAAAGTTGCCATTCACATTTTCAAGTATCTAGAGAAGATGGATAATATTATACAAAGAATAATTATTCAAAAGAGTTGTGCATTGTACATAAAGACAGTTAATGCGGTACCTGTATGTGAGACAGAATATGGAAATTTAGACCCCTTTCTCAATCTCTCAGCATTGTGATTGGTGTTTTTCCTCAAGTCCTGAGGAAGTCGAGGGGTCCACGTGGACTTGGGCATTGCAGGAAGTGCCGGATGGGCCTGGTAGTAATGGGAAGTGCACCTTATTTTTTTTAATATTTAATTTAGACATACAGCATGGTAATAGGCCATTTTGGCCCACAAGTCCGTACTACCCAATTTACACCCCATTAACCTACACCCCCCAGTACATTTTAAATGATGGGAGGAAAACGGAGCCCTCAGAGAAAACCCATGCAAGGAGAACGTACAAACTCCATATAAACTCCTTACAGGCAGCACGGGATTCAAACCCAGTCTGGTCTTGATCACTGGCACTGTAAAGGCCCTGCACTAACCACTAGGCCAACCATGCTGTCCCCACACCAACTGTGCTGCCTCCTTTTCTTTGTTTCCACACACACTCCCAGTAAAGGGGCTTGAGATTCTGAAGTTGCTTTCCAATTTTTAACAGTGATGAATCCTAGATTCCCAGGGACTCAAAGACCTTTAATTCTTAATGACAACCAGAACCCCTCCACCAACACCTTCCTCTGGCTGGCAGAACTTGTCCTCATCCTCAATAACTGCTCGTTTGACTCATTCCACTTTCTCCAAGTCAAGGCAGTAGCCATGGGTACCGGGCTGTAGCTATGCCTTGCCTGTGTAGGCTTATGGCATTCATGCTAGAAGCTTACACAGGCAAGGGTCCTCAATTCTTCCTCTACTACATTGATGACTACTTTGGTGAGCTTGTTGACTTTATCCACTTTGCTGCCAACTTCCAACCCGACCTGAAAGTCACCACCAGACACATCCTCCTTCTACAGGAACCACACCCCCTCCAAGACTCCCTCGTCCACTCCTCCTATCCCAAGAACTGCCTTCTTGGCATGTATCCCTGTGACAGCAGGAAATGGTTCATGTGGCCCATACCTCCTTTCTCACCACTTTTCGGGGCCCCAATCAGTCCTTCCAAGTGTAACATCACTTGTGAATCTGCAGGGGTCATCTGCTGCATTCAGTGCCCCCATTGTAGTCTCATCTACACACTGGAAAGACTGGAATTACACTCGGAGATTACTTCGTTGAACACCTTGGCTCTCTCAACCACTTGTTGACATAAATATCCATGGTCTTATGCACAGTCAGACTGAGACCACCTGCAAGTTGGAGGTAAGGCACCATGTATTCTGTCTTAGGCACCTTCCAACTGGATGGCAATAACATTGACTTCTCTGGTTTCTATTAGCCCCCACCCCATCTTTCTTTTCCTCCCACTGTTTAAAATGTACTGGGGGTGTAGGTTAATGGGGTGTAAATTGGGCGGTACGGACTCATGGGCCAAAATGGCCTATTACCATGCTGTATGTCTAAATTAAATATTAAAAAAAATAAGGTGCACTTCCCACTACTACCTGGCCCATCCAGCACTTCCTGCAATGCCTGAGTCCATGTGGACCCCATCGACTTCCTCAGGACTTGAGGAAAAACACCAATCACAATGCTGAGAGATTGAGAAAGGGGGTCTAAATTTCCATATTCTGTCTCACATACAGGTACCACATTAACTGTCTTCTTTTCCCCAGCTCTGCTTTCACTGAGCCAAATCTCTCCCACCCCATAATCAATTCTCACCTTTCCTCTTGCCTATCCATATGCCATTACACACCTTTTGTCTGTTGGTCTCTTACCCCTTTCTTCCATTCACCCCAGCCCTTTAATTCAGGGACCTGCCTGCTTTTTACTCATACTGTGAAGAAAGGCTCAGGCCTGAAATGTCAGTTATGTACTTTATCTCCTATGGACTCTGCGAGACTTGAGTTTGTTGAGCATTTCTGTGATTTTACTGAGATTCCTAAAAATCAGTTAGTGTGCTTTTTTTTCCAAGGAGCTTTTGAGAAAATTCTTGAAGCACTTTCTCTGACCTTCTGGTCATCTCTTGTATCAGAGCCTAACTTGAATTATTCTTTCCTAAATTGTCAGTAATTTATCTTGTTTATAATTTATGGTTCTCCATTCTATAGTAACAGTACTTAGCTTCTTGACACCTATCCATGAAATCTTCTCAGAAATGTGTCTCTTTCAATTAAATCTCTTTTGCTCTCCATGTGGCCCTGAGGACTGAACCTCACTGTTTTTTTTTAACTTGGGCCTCTGGTTATCTTTTACTTTCATAGAAGCACCAGCTTTCTTGCCTATTCTGAGGTCCTAGATGTCATGGGTGACGTCACTAAAATTTGATGGCTGCCATCTTGTTGCTTCTTTTTTTTTGCCTTTATGAAGCAAGCAAACTTCCTAACTTATTACTGCTGTTTAGAAAAGTTGAGAAAATGTTGCATTGGGATGTTGTCCCTTTTCTCATGCGAGTTTATTTTATCCAGTAGCTGTGCATTTCATAGTCTTAATTGCTTACCAAAGCATTTCCTGATTTGGAATCCTGTGCTCAAACTTTACTGATGTCTTGCTTCACTCCTTCAATGAAATAATTATCAATGTTTTC
This sequence comes from Narcine bancroftii, assembly GCF_036971445.1. Taxonomy (NCBI): domain Eukaryota; kingdom Metazoa; phylum Chordata; class Chondrichthyes; order Torpediniformes; family Narcinidae; genus Narcine; species Narcine bancroftii. The sequence goes on from NC_091481.1 coordinate 11,704,806, forward strand.
AGAGAACTTCAGAGACCATTTATGTGGCCTAACATTACCCAATGTTAATTTCCCCTTTTCATCTTCCAAGGGACTGATGTTCACTTTAGCCACAGTTTTGTCTACAGGCTGGACATAAAATCCATGCTGCTGATCTATGTTAGCCCTTTGACTCAATACAATTGCCCTTAGGATGATATGAGGAACATCACCTCATGCACTTCATATTCTGTCGGGGCACGCTCCAGCCAGATGACATTGACATCGACATCCATTTTCCATTAGTGCCCCCCTCCAATCTTTCCAAATATCTCCTTTCCCCTTCTCTTTATACACTGTCTGCTTTCCCCTGATCCTCTTCCACAGAGCCACAAGCAACCCCCACCTCCCCCTAATCAATTCTCACTTTTCCTCTCTCCTGTGTCCCCATCCCTATCCAATTTGTCTGTTGGTCTGTCCTCCTCCTCCTCCTGCCCTTTCTTTCCTTCTCCCCAGACTTTTAATTCAGGTGTCTGTCTACTTTTTGCCCACACTTTGAAGAAGGGCTCAGGCCCATTATGTTGGTTAAATATCGTTACCCCCACTGAATGCTGTGAGACCCCCGCTGAGTACCTCCAGCACTTCTGTGCTTTTACCATAAACTTTCAGCAGAGATTTAAGGACCATAGCTGAAAGAAATTTACAAATGGTGGGTCCCATTTTTATAGGAATTATACTGCATTATCATTCTCTGCCCAAAGGCCAGAGAACTTTGGTAAATTTTCACAAACCCCTCAATTATAACTTGTGCCATTTCTTTCGGAACCCTGGGATGGATTCCATCAAGACCAAGGGACGGTCACCTCCAGGCCCCACTTTCTTAGCTCTTCCTCTTTTGTGATGGTGATTGAGTGGAAGACCTCGCCTCCCATCGTATCCATTACACCTCTCTTTGGCATGTTAACTGTGTCCTCCACTGTGAAGACTGACACAATTGTAATTCAGAGCCTCACATTACCCATTGTTAATTCCCTCTTCTCATCTTCCAAGGGACTTGGAAGATCTTTAGCTACTTTTTTGTGCTTCATGCAATTACAAAAAACTTTCATTGTTTTTAAATTTTCCACTAGTTTTCCTTTGTGATCTGTCTTTCCTTTCGTTATTGCTTGCTTAGTAAGTCTTTATTGCTTTATACATTTTTCATAATCTTTAAGTTTCCCATTACTTTGGCGACTTAGTTTTATACCTTCCTTCATTTCCTTGGTTATCTAAGGTTAGCAAGCTCCAGCCTTGTTGACATTTTTAAGTAGAATGTACTTTTGTTGAGAACTGTGAAAAACCTCTTTGTAAGACTTCCACTGTTCCTCAACTGTCCCATCATATAGCTGATGTTCCTAGTTCACTTTAGCTACCTTTTTGTGCTCCCTCGTCCTGTTGTTGACTCCTTTGTTTGAACATAATACACTGGTTTTGGATTGAACTTTTGCACACTCCAGGATGTCTTCACTACACATTAATAACTGTAGTGGAGAGAGAAGAGACTATCAAGTTCCTTGGAGTTCACTTATCTAGTGACCTATCTTGAACACACATCTCCTCACTTGTCAGGAAGCCGCAACAGCGACTGCACTTCCTGAAAAGACTGAGGTGGGCAAGGCTACCAGCTACCATCATGTCATCCTTCCACAGGAGGTATATTGAGAGCGCCCTGGTCAGCTGCATCACAGTATGATATGGTTACTGTAGAGAAATGGATTGGAGGTCAATCCACAGGATCAGAATGGTGGCAGAGAGGATCACTGGAGTTCCCTCCTTTCTGTTGACATCATCTACCAGGATTGTTGTATGAAGAGGGCGTGCTAAATCATTGCAGACCCCTTCCACCCTACACTCAGCATATTTTAGCTGCTCCCGTCAGTACAGTAGTATCAGAGCCAACCCCACCAGGCTGAGGAACAGCTTCTTCCTACAGGCAGTGAGAATGCTGAACAACCAAAGGAACTACTCACTCTAACCATCTGTGACTCTCATATTGGCAAAGGAAAATTTATTTATTTATTTATTTGTCTATGAATACTTGTCTTGCATATGTAATGTTTGTCTATATGAGTGTGATGTCTGGTTGTGTGTCTGCATTTTTGCAGTGAGGACCAGAGAACAGTGTTTCATCAGATTATATTTGTGCAATCAGATGACAATAAACTTGTATTTTCACCCTGTTTGTTTTTTTTTGGCTTTTCTTGGCAGCGCATTACATGTTAATTGTATTAATTTTTTCCAAATTTTGTCTTTACTTTCCTAATTTTAAACCCCTTTTGTCTAATGAATGTAAATTAATGAATACTATATGAATAAATCAATTCGTAGTCCTTTGATTTCCTGTTTTTATAATGAGAATTATGTTACTCAATTGAGAGGTGACCTGCACTTGGCCCTCAATCAGCATCAGTTAATAACTTTGGCCTCCCAGGCTTCTACTTCTCTAATATGGGGAGGTTGTGAATTGTCCATTTAATTTCCCATTTCTTCCAGGCAATTGTCTAGCCTTAGCTTATGGCTACACCCCGAGCAGCTCAAAATTTGGAAATTTACACATAATAAATATAATAGCACTGGAATAACACATCATAATTGTTTTTAAAGATTTTATTTTCCTGTCTGATTGGGGACTTTTCCCTGCTTGGACACATGTGTGGTTGACCACATTCCCCTCCACCACTATCAACTCAGCCCTCTCCTGTAGTTCCTCCATTTCCCGCTCATCTGCCCTGGTACCCTCTGCCCCTAGATGCAACCAACATAGAATTCCTTCATCCTCACCTACTGCCCCATCAGCCTCTGCATCCAACCCATCATCCGCCTAAATTTCCGGCACTACAGGACCCCACCACCAAACACATCTTTCCTGCTCCACTTGGCCTTCTGCAGGAACTGCTTCCTCCGCAATTCCCTCCCCACCCATCACATCTCCGGCACCTTCCCCTGTGCCCGCATGTGGTGCAACACTTAAGCCCACATCTCCTCCCACACCAAGGTCTGGGGCCCCAAACAAGCCTTTCATGTGTAGTTACACTTCACTTGTACATCCAGAGGACTTTGCAACTGGGGCACCCTTTACGGCATTCTCTACATTGGAGAGATCAGTTGCAGATTGGGAGATAATTTCGCTCAGCATTTCCACTCTGTTTGCAACCACAACGACCTCCCTGTGGCCAACCATTTCAATTCTGGGTCATACTCCTGTGCTCACGTGTCTTGTCCATGTCACATCCTGACCACCCACAGATTGGAGGAACAACACCTAATCTTTCGTCTGGGCACTCTCCAGCCAGATGGCATGAACATTGACTTTACTGCTTTCCATTAAACCTGCTTTCCTTTTCTTCCCCCTCCCCATTCCCGCCTTTCCTGTTCTTTCACCTACATAACCCTGCCTTCCCACCCTTCTCCTTAGTGCTTCTTCCCCCTCTCTCCCTTCTCCACCTATCATCTCCTGCCCTGCCACACCACCCCCCCCCACCCTTTTGTTCTGATGCTCGCCGGCATTTTCTCATACTTCGATGAAGGGCTTAAGGCAGAAATGTCAGTTGTATTTCCTACTTTGCTACATAAAGGATACTGTTTGATCTGATGAGTTTCTCCAGCATTTTGTGCTTTTACTTCAATCATGGTGTCCACAGAATTTTGTGCTTTACTTCTGACTGGTTAGGATGGTTATTTTTGCCTTTCTGTTTCTTGCATCTCTTTTACTCAAGCCAGTCCCTCTGATTTTACCACAGAATATGTGGTAAACATATTTTGACTTCTTGGGCAAGGCCTTGTTATTTTGATAATTTTTTAAAAACTTTTGCTTTGATTAATTTTAAAATATTGAGATTTTATCTGTCTACAGTTGATTGATTTTTCTCTTTTATGTCGTGACTGCAAGATGTGATCTGGGGAAAAGGTGAACCAATCTGATTGGAAAAATGAAAGAGAAAGTGGGGGAATTAATTTTTGGGATGTTGCGCAGGTCAATCCTGGATGTTTGCATTAATTCAAGTCAGTCACTAGAAATATAGTCCTTGTTGCAAAATAATTCATTCTGCAGATTTTTATCTGCTGTCATCAAAAAGTAATGTGGGTTTAAATAATAAAAAAAAAGAAATGAGTTCATCTTAAAAAGAATGATTCAGCTGGAAAATCACCAGATATCAAGGAACGACTTTCAAAATGCATTTGACAAGGTCCCTTAAAAAGATATCTGAAGTGAAAGCTCAGAGGGGTATTCTTGCAGAAGCTGTAAGTTGAACTGAAAATTGGCCTGACAAAAGGAAGCAGAATGTGGTTGAAAAGCGTAATTATTAGAGTTGAGTCGGAGGAGCTATTGTGGTCCCATAGGGAAATATGCAAAGATTTATTACAATTTTTATTAATTGCCTTGACAAATGAATCAGAACCAATAAATTTGCTGATGGTACAAAATATCTTGCTTAGAATTGAAGTAGCATTAAAAAAAATCGGTTATACTGAGACTTGATGTCTGGGGCAGTCTTTAATTATAAAACAGAACGTTTAAGTGCTGCTAATACCTTTTCATTTTTTTTAATGTGACCCAGGGAAAGGATATTAACCGAGTTGTCCATTAACTGTCTTGTTAGCTCTCATTTAGTGAACGTCAGCATGGTCTTGAAAATGAGCAGATTAATGGGGACCAGTCCTCCTCAGTTCAGATCCATATTCTATTGGAGGGATATTATTTGTGAGATTATGATTTCAGTGAAATCTGATGTTCAGAGCACTTTAAAATGCTGACATTCGTAAAGGCTATTGACCTGATAAAGTTTGAAAATAATTTTTCCAAAAATTTTCTAAACTAGGGCAAGCCCAAAACATATGAATCAATGAAGCCTCGAAAATTTAACATATATCACATGGTGGATCAATATCAAAATAAAAGCGCGATAGTTTAACTTTTGAAATATGTGCTCTATGCAGCACTTTGAATTGCAAAAATGTCACACACAGAAGGATTTATTCATCAAATTTAGAACAATATCCCAGTCCTCATCTACAAGTGATAAATCCAAGTCATGCTCTCAATCACACCTTTTCTTAACTAGCAATGCTATTCTCAAGTCCATTCAATTATTATAAACAATTGATATTGAGCCTCTATGAGAAAATTGAAAGTCAGAAAGTAAATCCAGAATGTTTGTTTCATAAATCCATGGAAAATTAGAGTTTGGACTGAACAAAATGTCTTGACTTGCATATATCTTTAAAAAAAATGACTATTGGGTCATTTAAATTTTGCTCTCAATTGTTCAAAAGAAGCAAAATTATCTCGAATAAAAAGATCGTAAAATTTTTAATACCTATTCTATGTCACTCCCTAAAATCTGTATCTGACAAGGTTTAAAAATGATTAGCTGCAAAAAGACTGGCAAGAGAAAAATGAGGGATTCCAAAATATTTTCTAAATTATGCCCATATTCTCAACCTATGCCTTATTATCGGATTGTTTGTTAATTTAGAAAAAGAAAACGATAAAAAGAACTCAAAGCCCCATAATTGCTTTATTTGGTTTTTCTCAAGACGAGGAAATATTATTAACTTAATCTCAGAAGCAGATTTTAGCTTTTACCTAGATGGGCAATTTTGATGAAATGTAAAGACAGACTCCACCTACTCCTATTGATAGTTACAGGAGGTTATGTCTTTCCTAAGTTTAGTAAAAATCAGATAAAGAGGTAAAGGTGAATTTTTATAAGACATGGGGCCCATTCATGGAGTATGACCATAATTTAAAGAATTAAGGTGTTTGGATGTTCCTGAGAAGCGTTGTCTGGTTTCCCAATGTCGTTTTTCATTTCCTATGTATATTAGATTGGGGGAGGGGTTCCTTTTTTTCTTTTAAGATATTTTGATGAAATGGGTTTGTTTGATTGTGAAGGGTACACACAATTTATAATATGTATGATTGAGATATTATTTGAGAAGTACAAATTATCTGTCTTATATTGCAGCTCATGTATTGAATGAACATGTGTTTTTTTAATTAAACACAATAAAGATTTTTTTTTAAAAAAGGAAAGGGGTTTGAAGACTACCTATAGATTAAGAGACAAATATCAGATGAAATGTTTCAAATGTTAACCATGTATGATTATGAAACAAATATTATGAAATAGGCAGTTAATATGGGGGAAATGGGATGCAATTTTCAGTCAGCTATTACTGACGTTGCTGTAAGTGAGCTGCTGGGTTAGAAAGTGATGAATGATCACGAGAGTTACTGAGAGAGCCCTGTTACAATCGCTTTGTAAAATTATAAAGAACTATCACTGTATGTTATGGAATTCAGATTACTTAACAGCATATGTTGGGGAAGAGCAAGCCATTGGCAGATGAATAATATAGTATCCACTGATGTAAGCAAGAACCAGCCTTCAAGCTACATTCAAATGCAACATGAGCATTTTGAAATCACAAGTACACTTATGTGAACAAAGTCTACTCTCTATTAAAACTGCAGTTATATCCTGAGTGTGAAGCAACTCAACAAGTAGTTTGGAAGCTAATCACAATTGTATATACAAGATAACGATTGCATCCTTAATTAACATATATACAGAGACCAGAAAATGCTAGAAATACTTAGCAGGTCAGGTGGAATCAACAGAAACGGTTGATGTTTCAGATCTGAGATCTTTTGTCAGAGCTGAACATCAGAACTGCCAATAGGAATTGCTTTTTTCCAAAAATGCCATCTGGCTTGAGTGTTAACAGTACTTTCTTTGTTTACTTTGGATATATCAAGGCCATGAGGGATTCTGATGTGGTTTGGCCAAATATAAAGGGCAGTAGTTTTCAAATTGCCCCCCTAAACTCACATTCCACTTCAAGCAATCCCTGTGCCATGCCAGAGGTACTCTGTGATTAGTAAGGGATTGCTAATGGTGGGATGTGAGTGGGAAGAAAAAAGTTTGAAAACCACTGTTTTAATCATACCTAATTGACTCGTTATGTGCACGGTTTCATAACTCCAAAGGAAATGGGCCAATGACAGTTTTTATCAAGCAAAATATTTCAGTTACAATTGGGACTAGAGCAGTGATTCTCAACCTTCCCTTCCCACTTACATACCACCTTAAGCAATCCCTTCCCAATCACAGAGCACTTACGCATAGGGGTTGCTTAAGGTGAAATGTGAGTTGGGGGGGGAACAAAGGAGACTAACTTGAAACTGCTGAGGCAAAGGTAGATTGGATTCATTTACTTGATTCCACTGACATCAAAACTGTAGGTTCTCCCTAACAAGGGAGAATAATGTACTGTAAAGTGAAGTGCAAAGTACCAGATCTGACAGGAACCATGGATACAGACACAATCATTGAAAGATGTAGACTTTGGAATTATTAGACAAATAGAGTGAAGAATATGTGGCTCCATTTAAACTAAGCATTTGAGCAAACATCTTTGAGTAAGATATTTTGTCCATTTGAACCACAGAGAGGAGGAAACAACAAATGAAAGCTCCATGTATCTTCAGCTCTTCCAGACTGGTTACTTTGCCACTTAAGCACACTCCCTAGAGCAGTGGATCTCACCCTTTTTCTTTCCACTCACGTACCACTTTAAATAATCCCTTGAGCCCACCATGTTCAAGTTTTACAAAGAAGACATTTGTCCACAGGTTACACGTTGAAGGAAAGCAATGATTATTTATTTAATTGTCTTTTTTTTTAAACCATGAGTTACTGTAACTTTGTGATAAATTGTATTGTGGTATTCTCAGAATTTGAATTGAATACCGCGCTCTCTCCTTGCCTGTTCAAGCCGCACTGTCTCTCCGCTTGCCCGCCTGAGCCCACACTCTCTCCCCGCTTGGCCGCCCAAGCCCACACTTTCTCCCCATTCGCCCGCCCAAGCTACCATTCCCTGTTCACCAGCCTGAGCCATGCTTTTGCTCTCTCCCTGCTTGGCTACCCGAGCCACATTCTCTCCCCGCTTGCCCAAGATGCTCCCTCTGTCAAATACCTTTTCAACGGTGTGGCTGAAATTCTGCTGGAGGACAATCTCTGTGCAATCTTCTACCACTTACAGGTAAGGTGAGACCTCAGGCTCCCGGGCAGGAGCAGGGACCTTGGGCTTCTGGGCAGGATTGGCGTCAATGGTGCAGAGGGGTCGGGGATCAGCGACAGCCGATACAAGAATTATCCTGATGCTACTGGGCTGCTTTAGCGAAAATTCCCAAATATCCAAAAATCCACTGAACCGAGGCAAGTCCGGTCCTAGGCATTTTGGATCTTTGGAAACGTACTAAATAACCAATGATTCAGGCCTGAGACCTTGTTGAAGGGCTTAGCCCTGCATCATTGGTTATATATCATTATCTGCTATGGATGCTGCAAGACCTGCTGAGTTCTTAGAGTATTTTTGTGTTTTTACTGCTATCACAGCATCTGCAGACTTTAGTATCTCACTCTTGTATTCATATGTTCACATTATAGCAAACTTATTGGTTAAAATAGTAAAATTACAAGATGAGAAATCTTGAGAATTTGTTTTGCAGATTTCAATTTTAACTAAAGCATGGACATGACTCCCTTTCAATTTTTTAATTTATAAAGTGTTGAAATGAAAAACCTGCTTTGCCAAGTCTGTGACAGCATTTGCAGTAGGATTGACTTTGCAGAGTGATATTTTTGAATGATTTACTTTCTCATGGTTCAACGTTCAATGGCTTTAAATATCAGGAGAAATGTTGGTGGGATTTAAAAATAGAACTCAGCTATTTCTTAAGTGGAAGGCTGTTTATGAAATATGATTTCTGAAACAATCTGCTGAAAATTTGTGGATGTGGAGGGTACATTTTTAACACACTTTAACCAATTTGTTTGGGCTATGGCTTGTTCTTTACATGTGCTACGTGTAAACAGTATATACTTCTCTGCGCCAGATGCAATGGGATGACCAGACTTGCTCTCTGTTTCCTGGAGATGGCTAGGGAGGTGTTGCAAGGCCTCAACACTGACTAGGCTTCGGGTGATGCAAACCTGAGGCCCCAACCCCAGACACCCTGAATGAAGGCAATTCTGGGTTTGTGACATAATTTTAAATTTAAATTTAGACAAAACAGGCCATTTCAGCCCACAAATTCGTGTCACCCAATTTATATCCAATTAACTTACACCCCTGATACATTTACTGTTGTTAAAGGTGCTTTATATTGAGAGACTTTTAAAGACTATGAAAACTTTTATAATTACAATATGTTTAAAAGTTAGCTAAATTGAAAATATTCAAATAAAACGAAGCATAAAATGTAACTAACTTTTTGCTTTCAATTAAGCCAAGAATCTCAATGTAAATGAATATAATTTCTAACGATACACCAAGTTGTACTAGTGCAAAAGCTGATTAATTTGCATAATTCTGAGAAATTCCAAAAATATAGGGCACAGTTGTTCAATTCCACTGGAGTTAAGCTTCAACACTTCCGTGCCGTGATTCATCTTTGTGATATGGAAAACTGCTGTACCCTTGGGAACTGTCAGGTTCCAGCATCAGCCAGTCTAAGGGGAGGGGGGAGAGTTAGTTAATTACTTCTCCCCCTATCATTATCTGCAGCACCTCTACTCCTCTTTCCTTCCACCTCCACTCTCTTCCCCTCCTCCGCTCCCCCAACAGCCGCCTTTATGGTAGGCAGCTTCGCAGTGTTTAACTGAAGGCTTTGTCTGCTTTACACTGATTAGCCTCTGGTTTTTGTGTTTGCTATTAAGGCATGTTTGTTCTCTATTCATTGCAAACAAAAGTTGGAATTTATTTGGGGGAATTCCCTGCTATGCATTGCATTTATTCTTTGGAGCTCCACTGATCTGTGCTACAAAACTGCATGGAGACCTTCTGGAGAGGACAAGAAGAATTGCCAACATTGGATGCTGCCTCTATTTAAATACAAGGAACCGAGAATTAATTTTATGAAATGCTTTTATCACGCTGGGCCATAAATTAAAGGGACAAGTTTCAGGTTCATCAGTGCAGTGAGAAATAGATCGATGTTTGCTGAATTATCCACTCTTGTTGGAAGACGTTAGGAACACTTTACGGCCATTTCTTCTGAAGTTTGCCACTAATGAGTAGCAGGACTGTCAAAAGCTATTGTTGGGCTGCAAGTTACATAAGGCAATGCCTATTCAGGACAATGAAAATAAACAGTATAATTGACAGTGATATTGCTCCAACCTTATGCTACAGTGAAACTTTGTGCCAATACAAGTGTTCTTAACGTTCCTAGAACACCTCCCGTGAGCCATGATGATTAGATCTGACTTGGTATGTGGCAAATCAGCTTGATTAGGAAAAAGTGATTCTCCTCTTCCCCCCACCCCCCCAACCCCTTCCCTGCCACAAAAATGAAATGGATCACCATTATAAGATTTCTGAATGTTGGGAAATGCCTATAAATATGGAGATAAGGGTGGTGTTCACAGAGGAGATAGGGTGGTGTTCACATAGGAGATAAGGGTGGTGTTCACAGAGGAGATAAGGATGGTGTTCACAGAGGAGATAAGGGTGGTATTCACAGAGGAGGTAAGGGTGATGTTCACATAAGAGATAAGGGTGGTGTTCACAGGAGATAAGGGTGGTGTTCACATAGGAGATAAGGGTGGTGTTCACAGAGGAGATAAGGGTGGTGTTCACAGAGGAGATAAGGGTGGTGTTCACAGAGGAGATAAGGGTGGTGTTCACATAGGAGATAAGGAATAGTAGTTTGGAATAATCTAGTTGGGACTTTTCACATTGTTAATAACTTTATCTTCACTCTTACCAGTTATTATTGATTTGAAGTTAAAATAGCAACAAAGATATCAATTGTCTATTTACAAAGTGAAATTTTGTGTACTTTGATATAAGGAATACATTTTGTATTACATCCTAGAAAACTCATGCTTGATATTTATTTGTGGACCTTGTATTTAAATTTATATGAAATGATGACAAATTGAAGAAATGCAATAGGGTAAAGAATATTGTAAAATTAAATATTTGGGTTGGGAGTATTTTGAAGGTGCGATTAATGTTGGATTTTACATTACATTTTTCTCCTGTATCAAATTGAATGGTTCTCTGGTTGCAGCTTGAGCAATCTCATGTCCTCTGATTTTTCTCCCAATAAGACAGTTAAATGATGCTTTTATGTATTTCCAACAGACCATAGCGTGAAACAATGTTGATTAGCTTTGGATTTGAAGTAATCTATGTTTTGTTTTAAACACTGAAGTATGTTTCCAGCCCTATATAATTCACTGTAGTAGTCCTTTCTTAATTACATTTTCCTGTCCTGAATGTAATTGTAGCAGTTATTGTAAATGTCATATTTCTGGCATGCCATTATTGAGTCTACAGTATATATAGACATTTAGTGTGAGAAAACACTGATCTGAAGTTTAAACTATTTATTGTATAACTGTTTACAGAGTATAATGTTAAATGAGAATGTGCACATTCTGAAATTTGCCATTTCAGTGGACAACAACCACCTGTGTGTCCTATCTGGGATTCCTTAGTTAAGCAGTATACTCAGAAAACCATTAATTCATCTCATTTATATCGGATCTTGCTGTGGAAAGTTGGATACTACATCAAATATTTCATTAAATTTGATGAGCTATGAGATAAGTGGTTAGCTCTCTTAAAGCACTGGCATTGTTAAGATGTTGAGTGGTCGCCTTCTGTGCTCTTTGACTCTGATTGATGAGGAACTCCGTAAATAATTCTTATATTCAAGGTAAATACCTCATGTTCATTTACTCAATTCCAGCTGTTTTAATTCCAAGCAATGTTGAGAACTTTGGCATACAGTACAATTATTGATTACGGTACTGTATGTCTTCTTTGGCTTGGCTTCGCGGACGAAGATTTATGGAGGGGGTAAAAAGTCCACGTCAGCTGCAGGCTCGTTTGTGGCTGACAAGTCCGATGCGGGACAGGCAGACACGATTGCAGCGGTTGCAAGGGAAAATTGGTTGGTTGGGGTTGGGTGTTGGGTTTTTCCTCCTTTGCCTTTTGTCAGTGAGGTGGGCTCTGCGGTCTTCTTCAAAGGAGGTTGCTGCCCGCCAAACTGTGAGGCGCCAAGATGCACGGTTTGAGGCGTTATCAGCCCACTGGCGGTGGTCAATGTGGCAGGTACCAAGAGATTTCTTTAGGCAGTCCTTGTACCTTTTCTTTGGTGCACCTCTGTCACGGTGGCCAGTGGAGAGCTCGCCATATAACACGATCTTGGGAAGGCGATGGTCCTCCATTCTGGAGACGTGACCCATCCAGCGCAGCTGGATCTTCAGCAGCGTGGACTCGATGCTGTCGACCTCTGCCATCTCGAGTACTTCGACGTTAGGGGTGTAAGCGCTCCAATGGATGTTGAGGATGGAGCGGAGACAACGCTGGTGGAAGCGTTCTAGGAGCCGTAGGTGGTGCCGGTAGAGGACCCATGATTCGGAGCCGAACAGGAGTGTGGGTATGACAACGGCTCTGTATACGCTTATCTTTGTGAGGTTTTTCAGTTGGTTGTTTTTCCAGACTCTTTTGTGTAGTCTTCCAAAGGCGCTATTTGCCTTGGCGAGTCTGTTGTCTATCTCTTTGTCGATCCTTGCATCTGATGAAATGGTGCATCCGAGATAGGTAAACTGGTTGACCGTTTTGAGTTTTGTGTGCCCGATGGAGATGTGGGGGGGCTGGTAGTCATGGTGGGGAGCTGGCTGATGGAGGACCTCAGTTTTCTTCAGGCTGACTTCCAGGCCAAACATTTTGGCAGTTTCCGCAAAGCAGGACGTCAAGCGCTGAAGAGCTGGCTCTGAATGGGCAACTAAAGCGGCATCATCTGCAAAGAGTAGTTCACGGACAAGTTTCTCTTGTGTCTTGGTGTGAGCTTGCAGGCGCCTCAGATTGAAGAGACTGTACTGTATGTGATTATCATGTAAATAACTGAAAATAACCACTCTTTCCAAAATTTCATCAGCTAGTCTATCTGTAATGGCAGCATTACCAGTGTTGCCACTGGATAGATGCCCCACATTGTTACTAATGTGTGCAGCCAAGTACAGTAAAACCCCTGATATCCAGCACTTATGGGGATTGGTAGATGTCGGTTAAGTGTATTTTCTGGTTGCTTGAGACTTACAATGCCTAGCTAATATACCTGCATTAAGAATAAACAATTTAAAAGACAAAAATGCTATACTGTACTTACACTGAATAAACCATTTAAATTAATATATAAACTTTAAGCATTTTATGTTATTTTTATTTATATTCTTTGAAAACATTTAAGTGTTGCTGCATCTGCAGGTTCCTCCCCTTCCTCGGAGCTGTCAAAAGACTAACAATAACATTATAGATAAAGAGTGACTGGGGCACTCTTACAAAGCAGGGATAAGGAGTCACTCCAGTGGTGAGTGGCATCAACCAGCTCTTCATCCTGGTCAACACCATTGTTGTTTCACACAACTTTATTCAAATAACTGTTATGAGCAAAGCATGACCATGGCATTCTGCTGGCTGAATATTTTCTCCCATCTATACCAAAAGTTTGTGTTACTTCAGAGAACATTTTATTTAAAAATTTTAAACTTACATATTTTTACCTATTATTTTATTCTTATTTAATTTTTTTTAATTTATTTTTTTTGCTAGTTGATTGAATTCCAGGTAGTAGCGGTTTTACTGCATTTGATTTGTTTTGTACATGCTTTATTCTCATCAGCCTTTGGCTCAACTCGGGTCAAAAATTCAGTGCATTATATCATCCAGAGAAGGATTTTCCTCTTCTCCAAAAAAACTTTTTTAAAAAGATTCAGTCCAAACTATTTTGCTATTTTATAGGCAAATTTTTGAAGAGCAGAACAACAGTCTCTGGCTCCCCATTTAAGCTGGTTTTGCCTCTCATGAATCATCCAGCAAGATCTTCCTCAAGAAAGTTGATGTCATTAATCATTTGGGCTCTTGTGCGATTTCCTGCGACCAGATTAAACCAGCTATGGAGTAACTTGAATATTTTATTGTTAATCTTTAAAAAAATTAAAATATAAAAACCACACAGTTAAATCTATTCAAGCAAAATTAGTTTTAAAAATGTCAATTTTCAGGAACAGAAGCCATTATGACAACGCCCATAATTTGACTGGCGTGGATTAGAGGAGACATTTTCCTTTGAGTGAAACTGGGGAGTCACACTGGGGAGTCACTGCATAACTGGGCTCCACATCAGTCCATGGATAAAGCTAAACGCAAGATGCTCTTGAATCCGTCACTTAGTTCTCTTGCATTTGTAGTGGGTCCATGTGAGTCTGATAATAACTTTCTTGGCTGGGGCACAGCCAGTCCACAGGGACAATGTGTCTCTGGCTGGTTTAATTTGGCACAGGTTCACCAGGAAGTTTACTCTTGGGAAACTGAAGAAAATTCTTGAAATGTTGCTGGGAGTCCTTGTGGACCTAATCTTGGAACACAGAATGACAGTGAAGATCATCTGTGCAAAACCTTCTAGCTCTTTTAGCAAAAATTTCTGGCAATTGTTTGTCATCATCAGTTGGTTGGTAAGATTCCAAAAATGTTACCCTACTTTTAACCGAGTTTTGGCCCCGATTAACGTTTACTCTTTTTATCCTGACATTTTTTGAGGGATCTTACCATCCACAGGTTTCGCTACCACAGTCCCATGTTATGATTGAATTGAATTGTTTATTTCCATATGCATCACAATATAGTGGAAAGTTTTGTTTGTGTGCTATTCAAGCAAGTCAACCCAGACTTAAGTACAGCAGGGTGCAATAATAAAACAAAATGCAACGTGTAAATGTCACAGTAAGTCAAAAACACGTTGGGTATAGTGTAACTGGGACAAAATGCAGGAAAGTACATGAAACACTGCAGGGGCATCTTTTACCAATAAGGGGTCCATTCAGGTGTCTATTAACAGTGGGAAAGAAGCCATCCTTGAACATGGAGGTTCATGTTTCAACCTTGTGTCTTTTGCCCAACGAAGGGAGGAAGAAGAGAGTATGACTAGAGTGGGACAGGACCTTCCATGTTTTCACAACTCTCTCAAGGCAGCAGGAGGTGGGCTTTACTTTCAAATACTGATATCGTTAATTTGTGTTTTTGATGGATTATAATATTCTGCTGCTCATTCCTGCATATCATATTCTCAAGCTCACTCCTTTGTTGTGTAGAAACACTAGGGTGGATCTTTTATTGTGGCAGGCTACTGACGTACCACAGCTTGCGGTCCTTTGGCCTCAGCTGTCTGTTGTAGATATAAATAATTTAGACGAAAGAGCAGATGTAATATATTGTCAAATCGTAAACTGGGTAAGGAGTAAATTGTCAGGAGGGTGACTTTAAAAAAACTGAGCAAGTGGACAGAAATATGGAGATGCAGACGAATGTGGATAAATGTTAAGTTTATCCATATTGGTAGAACATGGTATTTAACTCGCATGTACACAGAGGTTTAGGTGGCCCTGTGGGCAAACATTTAAGAACACAAATACTATGTTGACCTTTATAGTGATAGAATGAGAGGAAGAATGTGTTGTTGAGACCACACCTGCAATATTGTGAACGATTTTGGTCTCCTAATCTCACAAGGGATATATTCACCATTGGTATGTAGTGCAAAGAGTGATTACTTTGACTGGGTTAATATTCACCAGAGTTTTGAAAAATAACAGGGATCTAATTGAAAATCAAGAAATTTTGTCATTCTGGGTCTGTGTATTATAAATTATGCAAGAAGTTTTCAGCAAAAGGATGACATGGTTAGTGTCGTGGTTTGCACAACACTGCAGTGCTAGGTCCGGGTTTGAATCTGGCACTGTCTTTAAGGAGTTTGTACATTCTCTCCATATCTGCATGGGTTTCCTCTGGGTGCTCCGGATTCCTCCCACCCTCCAAAATATGTACGGGGTTTACAGGTTAATTGGTGTATTTAGCCAGCACGGCCTCACGGGCCAGAAGGCCTTGTTACTGTGCTACATCTCGAAAGCTAAAACAAAAAAGATAAATGATTCTGTTTAATTCTGTTTTAAACTCCATGTGTCAACGCTGACGCTTGCAGTAATTTGTGTTGGGTACTCTGCAGTTCATTTTGACATAGATGTCAGTGGGATGGTCAACATTTATTGCCCATTCCTAGTTTACTCTCAAGTAGAGAAAGAAGAAAACCAAGGTGACAGGTGGACAGAGGGTTATTAGAAGATGAAGGCTGCCAGTCTAGAATATGATGAGAAGAGGTGAGAAAGAGAGACCAGAAGGAACCAAAGGGAGAGGAGAGTTCACAAGAATCAATTAGGGTGGAGGAAAGGGCTTGGTGGGGTAAAGAGCAGGTACAGAAGCACAGAGAGGTGATTCATTACCTGAGCCTTTGACTGCCCAGGTGGAATTTGAGGTGGTGTTCCTCTAATTTATGTTGAGCCTTGCTCTGGCAGTGCAGAAGGCCCAGGACAGATGGGTCAGCATGGGATTGAGAAGGAGATCTCAAGATGGCCATTGCAGACAGAGTGTGGCTCCTATGCGAAATGGTCCCCAACTTTGCTTTTGACCATACCCATTTGGAGGAGATTATATCTGGGGCACTGAATGCAGTAAATGAGGTTGGAAGAGGTACAAGGAAATCTTTGCCTCACATGGAAGAGCTGTTTGGGTAGTGAGGGGGGTGGGGGAGGTGTAAGAGCAAGTGAAAAGTACTTTACAAGGGAAAAGTACGAGGGTTAATGGGGAGAGGTGGATGAGCAAACAAAAGAGGGAATGATCCCTGTAGAAGGCTAATGCGTGTGGTAGCAGGGTCTAGCTGCAGCTGGCTTTGGGGATGATGTCTGAGCTGCTTGTAAAATATAATGGCATTAAGTTGGGACCAGTGCTTTGTTGGACCATCATTGTGATTGGTTTTACAATTTGATCTCTGCTAGTAAGGAAAAATATAAGATTCAACTTTGATGCATCCTACTCAAAGCCAGGTGTTGCCATTTAGTTTGAAGATTTATTGTTAATGTGGCTAATTCATATATTTATCTGTGGGCTTCAGCTGCATGATCTGAACAAAGAATGGTTTTTGGGCAGTTGATTGTTCCTTCCTGTCATTCACAAATTATAGGCAAGATGTCAATTAATTACAGTGTCCATGTTACTTTTTAAAGAAGTGCCTTTATTGGGAAACTTAATTATATTGTAACAGGCATTGTTTTAAGATATAAATTAGACTCCCCTTTACATAAAATTGAATGGAGGACAAGAATAGAAATGTGATTTCACTGTTTCGTTTTTTTAAATTTCAGCCGAATTAAATGTCATCAGCTTTTTAAAGAATGAAGGAAAGGAAGATTTCCATTTATTCATTTCCCATCTTAACCTGTATAACTGGGTTAAGGCATTCCTGTTATCATGAACTTATTATAACCACTGCCATTCCCTCAGTACTGGTCAACAAGCTCCAAAACCTGGGCCTCTGTCCCCACCTTTGCAACCGGATTCTTGGCTTCTTCGTTGGAAGACTGCAATCAGTATGAATCGTAAACAATGTCTCTTCCTCACTGACAATCAACAACGACATACCTCAAGGATGTATGCTTACCTCACTGCTCTACTAGTTCTACGTCTGTGACAGTGTGGCTAGGTACAATTCATATGCCATCTACAAATGTGCCAATGACATCATAGTCATTGACAGAATCACAGGTGGCAATGAGGAAGGGTACAGGAGTGAGATAGATCAGCTCGTTGAATGGTGAAACAACAACAACCTTACACTAATGGAATCAAGAGATCACAAACTAGTCGTCATTGATGATTCAGCGGTGATATGGGTAAACAACTTCAATTTCCTGGGTGTCAACATCTCTGAAGATCGGTCCTGTGGCCTCCACGTTGATGCAATCGTGAAGAAGCCTCACCAGCGGCTATACTTCATGAGGAGTTTGAGGATATTTGGTACGTCACCAAAGACTTGCAAATTTCTACCATCTGATGGGTTGCATCGCTGACTGGTATGGAGGTGCAAATGCACAGGACAGGGAAAGACTACAGAGAGTTGTGAACTTCGCCAGTGCCATCATGGGCATCAATTTTCACTCCATTGAGGACTTCTACAAGAGCCGATGTCTCAAGAAAGCAGTCTCTATCCTCATGGATCCTCACTACCCAGGCCAAGCCCTGTTCACAGGGCTACCATTTTGGAAGAAGGTACAAGAGCCTGAAGATGAACATCCAGCAGCGCAAGGACAGGTTCTTCCTCTCTGCCATCAGATTTCTGAATGGACAATGAACCACAGATGCTACCTCACTTTTGCTTTTTTAGCACTAATTCATGATTTAAAAAAAATGCAATTTATTTGCCAATTATAATCTGTAATTCCCATGTGTGGTGGACTAGCCTCGCCAAACGAACACAGCTCAGCGCGGACATTGGCGACTTCAGGGGTTTCTACGAGGCTCTAAAGGCTGTGTACGGCCCCTCACCCCAAGTCCAAAGCCCGCTGCGCAGCTCAAACGGCAAAGTCCTCCTCAGCGACAAGATCTCCATCCTCAACCGATGGTCAGAACACTTCCAATCTCTTTTCAGTGCCAACCGCTCAGTCCAAGATTCCGCCCTGCTCCAGCTCCCTCAACAGCCCCTAAGGCTAGAGCTGGATGAGGTTCCCACCCTGGATGAGACATATAAGGCAATCGAACAACTGAAAAGTGGCAAAGCAGCAGGTATGGATGGAATCCCCCCAGAAGTCTGGAAGGCTGGCGGCAAAACTCTGCATGCCAAACTGCATGAGTTTTTCAAGCTTTGTTGGGACCAAGGTAAACTGCCTCAGGATCTTCGTGATGCCACCATCATCACCCTGTACAAAAACAAAGGCGAGAAATCAGACTGCTCAAACTACAGGGGAATCACGTTGCTCTCCATTGCAGGCAAAATCTTCGCTAGGATTCTACTAAATAGAATAATACCTAGTGTCGCCGAGAATATTCTCCCAGAATCACAGTGCGGCTTTCGCGCAAACAGAGGAACCACTGACATGGTCTTTGCCCTCAGACAGCTCCAAGAAAAGTGCAGAGAACAAAACAAAGGACTCTACATCACCTTTGTTGACCTCACCAAAGCCTTCGACACCGTGAGCAGGAAAGGGCTTTGGCTAATACTAGAGCGCATCGGATGTCCCCCAAAGTTCCTCAACATGATTATCCAACTGCACGAAAACCAACAAGGTCGGGTCAGATACAGCAATGAGCTCTCTGAACCCTTCTCCATTAACAATGGCGTGAAGCAAGGCTGTGTTCTCGCACCAACCCTCTTTTCAATCTTCTTCAGCATGATGCTGAACCAAGCCATGAAAGACCCCAACAATGAAGACGCTGTTTACATCCGGTACCGCACGGATGGCAGTCTCTTCAATCTGAGGCGCCTGCAAGCTCACACCAAGACACAAGAGAAACTTGTCCGTGAACTACTCTTTGCAGATGATGCCGCTTTAGTTGCCCATTCAGAGCCAGCTCTTCAGCGCTTGACGTCCTGCTTTGCGGAAACTGCCAAAATGTTTGGCCTGGAAGTCAGCCTGAAGAAAACTGAGGTCCTCCATCAGCCAGCTCCCCACCATGACTACCAGCCCCCCCACATCTCCATCGGGCGCACAAAACTCAAAACGGTCAACCAGTTTACCTATCTCGGCTGCACCATTTCATCAGATGCAAGGATCGACAAAGAGATAGACAACAGACTCGCCAAGGCAAATAGCGCCTTTGGAAGACTACACAAAAGAGTCTGGAAAAACAACCAACTGAAAGACCTCACAAAGATAAGCGTATACAGAGCCGTTGTCATACCCACACTCCTGTTCGGCTCCGAATCATGGGTCCTCTACCGGCACCACCTACGGCTCCTAGAACGCTTCCACCAGCGTTGTCTCCGCTCCATCCTCAACATCCATTGGAGCGCTTACACCCCTAACGTTGAAGTACTCGAGATGGCAGAGGTCGACAGCATCGAGTCCACGCTGCTGAAGATCCAGCTGCGCTGGATGGGTCACGTCTCCAGAATGGAGGACCATCGCCTTCCCAAGATCGTATTATATGGCGAGCTCTCCACTGGCCACCGTGACAGAGGTGCACCAAAGAAAAGGTACAAGGACTGCCTAAAGAAATCTCTTGGTGCCTGCCACATTGACCACCGCCAGTGGGCTGATAACGCCTCAAACCGTGCATCTTGGCGCCTCACAGTTTGGCGGGCAGCAACCTCCTTTGAAGAAGACCGCAGAGCCCACCTCACTGACAAAAGGCAAAGGAGGAAAAACCCCACACCCAACCCCAACCAACCAATTTTCCCTTGCAACCGCTGCAATCGTGTCTGCCTGTCCCGCATCGGACTTGTCAGCCACAAACGAGCCTACAGCTGACGTGGACTTTTTACCCCCTCCATAAATCTTCGTCCGCGAAGCCAAGCCAAAGAAGATAATCTGTAATCCAAAACATTATGCTGATCTTGCCCAGAATTTGCACAGTATAACTTAACTGAGTGTTCATTGGGAGTATTGCATCCATGTGGTACTATCAACAAGGGTCATTGGGTAATAATCAGAAACAAGAGCCCCGATTTCTTGATGCAGAGGTATTATGATGCCTTCCTTCCTTTGTTGAGTGCAGATCAAATACTAAAACATTATTCTAATGTCCAGCTCCTTGCAATTAAATTATTGAACTGCAGGGAAATCTAATCATAATTATGAGGGTGGATGATGCAGTGTGATGGCAAATTGTCCTTCATTAATAAAATTAAATCTCAGCCAAATGATTAAGATTCATAATTTCAAACCTCTTGTGTGATAGTTTGGACGAATTTAACTTTGGAAAATGGTCCATTAATAGAATGGAGAAAAGATGTTATCCGGGTGCTTCTCTGCATTGTAAGGGAACTGCTCCACCTAAGACTGCAAGAAACGCCAGAGAGATATGAACATAGCTCTGGCCATCACACATACTGCCCTCTCCTCCATTGACTCCATCTGTATCTCCTGCTGCCTTTAAAAAGCAGCCAATGTATTAAAAGACTCGACTTATCCTCATTCAACCCCCTCACCACCTTCATTTGGAAGATTCATGAGAATGAGATTATGCACCATCAGATTCAAAGACCATTTCTTTCTCACCATTTATCAGACTCCTGAATGAACCTTGAAATAGTAAAATTACATTGCCTCTGTTTCGTACCAACTGATTTCTCTCTCTAACTTGGCACTTTTGTACTGTGTCTTACCTGTATCATGTACAAGTTGTGTCACTGATTTGCTCGCAAAAGGGTCTGGCCTGCAACGCAGACTGACCAGTTCTACCCATGGATGCTGCCTGACCCACTTATTGTTTACTTGCAAAACAATCTCCTTTGCTGCCTTTTGGTCCCCACATCAAGAAACTTCATCTAAGGGGTAAATTTTTCAGATTGTGTCTGGAATAACTGCAAGAAGTATCAACATTTAAGTCCCATCTGGACAGGTCGAAATTAATTCAGGCAAGTGGAATTATTGTAGGTAAGCATGATGGTCAGATAAGCACAGTGGACTAATGGTCTGTTCCTGGGCTGTCCAACTTTGACTCTGTTTTGAACAATGCTCTGGCTTTCTGTTTTTCTAACTGAAAGATGGGAAAAAAAACAAGTTCTCTTTTCTTTGCACTGGAACCAAATGTGCAAGTTTGGGTTTTGAAGAAAAGAAACGGTGATAACGTTATTTAATTTGAAGCGATTTCCCGGCAGCCTTCTCTTTTGTTTTTCTCTCCATCCTAATCCATTTAAAAGAATAATAACAAAGAAAAATATTGAAGTTCATTGCAAATATTCTTGGGTTCTGTATTCTTTTATTCATTCCTTGTTACTTCATCCCCTTTTGAATGTTGTGCTCATGAAGATGAAAGTTGCTCATGTGTGTTGGTTACTTAGAGCCATAGGAACATTTCCCTGAATAGGTACCTTGAGGGGTTACAAGCAGAGTTCATAACATTGGGATTTCCTTCACTCTGCTTTTGGATATTTAAAACTTTGGTTGGGCTGTACTTGGAGTATTGTGCACAATTCTGGTCATCCCATTGCAAGAAGGGTGTGGAGGTTTTGGAAAAGGTGCAGAAGAGACAGACAGACCAGGGTGTTGCCTGGATTAGAGGGAAAGGGTAGGCATCTTGTTTTATTTTCCCCTGGATTGTCAGAAGCTGAAAAGGACCGACCGGGTAGAAGTTTATAAAATTATGAGAGTAATTGATAGAAAAGGCAGTCAAAAGTCTTTTTTTCCCCCACCAGAGTATAAATGTCATATGCTGGAGGACCTGCATTTAAGCTGAGAGGGGGAAAGGTTAAGGGAGACATGTGAGGCAACTCTTTTTGCACAGAAAGTTATGGGTGCCAGGAATAGGCTATCAGGAGTAGTAATGCAAGCAGATAAGGCAATGACATTTAAAAGGCTTCTTGATCGATGGATGAATATGAGGTATTTGCCACATGCAAGCAGCAGAGTTTTATTTTAACTTGGGCATCATGTTTCACACAGACATTATGGGCCAAAAGGCCTGTTTCCCATGCTGTTCTGCGTCCTCTGATCTAAACCAATGACAGAAATAATCAAACAAGTTGTACAGTTGGATTTTAAGGGTTTCAATTAAGAGGTTTAAAGAGATGAGTGAAGAGAAGGGTGCACAAGAGGTTAGAAACATGAATAAAGTTTCCTGCGTTGAAAAGATTGGATGTGATAGGTGAAAGCTGTGCCAGTTTGCTCATGAAGAAAGTTTTGAGGCAGAGATTTTGGAAGATGTGGTCGTGAATAATCAGGGTTTCTGTGCGAGGCTGGAGGCAGTAAGAGACCATTGGAATAAGAATTTAGAGATATCAACGCTGCATTTCAAGTGTATTGTGAGCACGTGCAAATAGGGTAATTGCGGAGTGATTTTTCAAGAAAGGAAAGTTTGTCTTTTCATTGGAACAGAGGTGGTCAGAAGCTCTGGGGTCAACTGGGACAACCTGGTTTCTCCAATTTGGTTCAACCTCAGCTGTTACTTAGGGAAGGTAGCAAAACTACTGATGAGGGTAGAAAGCTTGAAGTTGGGGAATCTGATAATAGCATTGTGGGGGAAGCTAAATCCCTGGTTTTAAGATATCATTATAATCTGTAGCAATTGCAATGTCTTCATTTTCCTATGTGCCTACAACAAAATGGATTAAAAAAAAAGTCCCTTGTGTTTAACTACATTGCAGTCGATGATTTGGATTTGATAATTAATGTCAATTCATTTTTCTTTGTGCACAATGGTTGCTGTTTTTTCCTATCGTTCTACAGCAGAGGATCTAATTATCGATTAAGGATGGCATTTAGAAATTTGCTGAATTATGTCAGTGCAAATCTTTGCTTATTGCAAAGTTTAGATTAGAAAAAGATTTTGTGCCAGTGAACTCACATTCCTATCGTTTCTGTATGTATCAGTCCAATGCATTTCCTTCTACTGCATTGTTGTATGAATCATCAAGAGTAATTATCCCTCAATGGTCCTGAGTATTTTTTGGCTGCATGTAACAATACTATAATCAGACAGTATGGATATAATTAAATAATACTCTGTTAATCAAGATAGATAACCATATAACTTTAAATTCAACAGTCAGATTTCAGATTTATTGACAGAGTACATACATGACATCATATACAACCCTGAGATTCCTTTTTTCTGTGGGTTTGGCAGAATTACCACTAATTGGTAGTGCAATAAAATCAACTGTACACAGTGTAAAACATGTAAACAAAGAACTGTAAATAGATAATGAATGTAAACAAACGTGCAATACAGAGAGAACAAAAAGAAAATCAATAAAATGCACAAGTAAGAGTCCTTAAAAACGATCCCTGATTGAGTTTGTCATTGAGGAGTTTGATGGTGGAGGGGTAGCAGCTGTTCCTGAACCTGGTGGTGTGAGTTTTGTGGCACTGATAACATTTGTTAGAATATTTTATTGTTTGTTGTTCATCAATAAGCAAAGAAACAATATCACTGACTGCTTCAAGATGTACAGATATCCCCCAACAATCTACATGTGATGTTCCCCCTCCTTCTCCCACCCACCCTTTAAAGAGAAAAAAGAGACCACTGAGTGTGGCATCGGCATTTTCAATGAATATCTAGAGAGGCCAAGGAACCGTCCCCTCTGTAATTTCTTTTATTAATCCACCTATTCATATTTTTGTCGGGTTGTGCTTCTGTGTACATCAGATATTGTTGCCATATTTTAATAAGTGCTGTGTCAGTTTCTAAAATTGTAGGTGATTTTTCCATGGGAATACTGCTGTGCATCTCTGTAGTCCACCTACTGATAATAAGAGGGGAGTCAGACTTCCAGGGCATCACTGTACATATTTTTTTGATGCAGACAAAGTAAAAAATATTAATTGAATTTGGAATTTGGTTAATTTATAACTTATGTCCATGAGGTTCCCCTGGAGATACAACGTTGAGTCCGGTGGAAAGGCTACTTTCGTTATCCTGGTTAGTATATGGGCCAAATACTGCCAGAATAGGACCAGGTTGCATGAACAAACATTCCCAACTCCACTCTACATCTGAAACATGGCTCTGGCTCCATTGGTGTTGCCTTGTGAATTTTCTGTGGTGTGAGATAGAGCTGGTGCAGAAAGTTGTATTGAAGCAGTCTGTATCTAGAATTAATCACTGCTGTCTCTACATGAGTCTGGCCAGCATCTCTCATCAATTGTGATGCCCAGGTCTGACTCCCATCTCTCTCTTGATCTGTGTTCCCCTTTTTCAGGCTTTCATCTTGGAGTACAAGTACATTCTTGAAATAAATTTGGGTGTGTTTCCCAGTCAAAGCATCCCCTCTGTCTTGCTAGGTGTAGGCGGGGTAATTGTAGGGCCCCACCTATCCCTTAAAAATGATCTTAACTGGAGGAAGCAATGAAAGGCCCCATATGACAAATCGTATTTTCCTTTTAGCTGCTCAAAGGACATAAGCTGTCTCCTTTCGTAGCAGTTCTCAATACATCAGAACCCCTACTGATGCCAGATCTTCAAGTTTTTATTGCCCAAGTTCATGGGCATCAATTCATTATGAATCAGTGGTGCCTTTGGCGATATTCCCACTTTCTCTCCAATACACCCATTGATCTCATGCCAAATTTTAATCAGATGTGGCACCTATAACTCTTTCCTCATGGCAGCAGCGAGAACAGAACATGTGCTGGGTGGTGAGTCTTTGATAATTGTTGCTGCTCTCCGACAGCAGCATTCCCTGTAGATATACTCAGTAGTAGTAGGGCGGGTTTTGCCTGTGATGTTCTGGGCTGTGCCCATTACCTTTTGGAGGCCTTTACGCTCAGGGGTATTGGTGTTTCCATACCAGTCCGTGATGCAGCCAGTCAGCACACTTTCCACCACACCTCTGTCGAATTTTGCCAGGGTTTTTGGTGTCATACCAACCTACACAAACTCCTAAGGAAGTAGAAGTGCTGACGTGCGTTCTTCACGTTGCCATTGGTGGGATAGGTCCAAGAAAGATCCTCTGAGATGGTGACTCCCAAGAACTTAAATTTGCTCACCCTCTCCACCTCTGATCTCCAAATGATCACTGGATTGTAAACCTCTGGCTTTCCTTTCCTGAAGTCAACAAACAGCTCCTTAATTTTGGTGACATTGAGTGCAAGGTTGTTGTTGCACCATTCAGCCAAGCTTCAATCTCCATCCTGTTTGCTGACTCCTCCCCTTCCTTTATACCACCCGGTATCGTCGGCAAATTTTTCGATAGTATTATTGTCGTACCAAGGCACATAGTTGGAGGTATAAAATGAGTGGACCAGGGTTAAGAACACAACCCTGTGGTGCTCTGGTACTGATGGAGATTGTGGAGGAGAAGTTCTTTCCAATCCTCACTGATTGTAGTCTGGAGGTGAGGAAATCCATGATTCAACTATACAGCAGTATGTTAACTCCAAGTCTTGGAGTTTGCTGATCAGTTTTGAAGGGATGATGGTGTTAAATGCTGAACTGTTGTCGATAAAGAGCATCCTGATGTATGCATCTTTGCTGTCACAATAACAATGAAGGAATAGCATGGAGCAGAACCAGCAGTATATGGAATACCCATGCCGTTGTTTCGTGCCAAATGTGAGGGTTATAAAAATCTATGCAGGTACCACCAGTAAAAATACAATGCTGGAGAAACTCAGTAGCAAAGGTAAAGATACATAAGCAATGCTTCAGGCTTGAGCTCTTCATCAAGATACCATGGTACCAGAAGCATATTTTGTTGATGGTAAGTACTGCATCCATAATGCAACAGAGATGAAGTGAGTGAATATCTAAGATGGTAAATGAGGTACCAGTCAATCAGGCTCGTTTGTGGTGAACGATTCTTGAATGTTGGTCGAACTACATGCATCCAAACAAATCTTGTGTGTGGCATATTTTGGAAAAGTTATCAGTCATGAGGAGATGTGTTGCTTTTCACTGGATACTCAGTTTTTATGCTGCTCTTGGAGTAATGGTATTTTTGTGGTCAGTCCAGTCGTGTTTTGGGGGGGGGGGGGAATGGATTTTGTTTTTGTGGTAGGGTTTTGACATGGTAGGTGGATGAATACTTGTTGGAAATGGAAAGGACCTGTTTTCTGTCAGTTCAGCCACTCATCAGCTCATGCCTGGATATTATTTACCACATGCTCCATATAGCTGTGGACTACCTCATTTTCTGAAGATCTGAATATGAATGAAATTGACCTTCAGGGAATACATGCTTGGTTGAAAATGTCTAGGCTGCATTTAATTTTTGAGTATCTATTGATTTTTATTGGAAGGAATAAAGTTAATGCTGCTTCTTGTGAACTTTGACAGTCTCAATCTGAGCGTTTTCACTGAGATTCACTGTTAGGCATGCTGTAAACTTAACACCAGGCAATAATTGGAACTCTTATCTATGATTCTTGATTCAATTTGAATTGTAAATCTGAGATCTTGAGATTTTCTTTGGAAGGCAACTGAATGTATAATTCAGGAGCTGATGACCAAAGCTGAAAGGAAAGCATTTTTCTTGGAGACCCTGTTACAGTATTATCTCTTATTCAATGTCACCAAACTATGGAACTGATTGAAGACTGGGGGAACTGGAGGTGGAGAGGGTGAGCAAATTTAAATTATTGGGAGTCACCATCTTGGAGGATCTTTCCTGGATTCAGTATACTAATGTCATTGTGAAGAAGGCACGTGAATGCATCTACTTCCTTAGGAGTTTGCAAAGGTTCGGTATGACATTGGAAACCTTGGTGAAATTATATAGATGTGTAGTGGAAATTGTGCTGACCAGCTGCATCGTAGCCTGGTATAGGGGCACCAGTATCTCTGGGTGGAAACCCCTTTAAAAGGTAGTGGACAGCCCAATACATCACAGGCAAAACTCTCCCCACCATCACGAAAATCTACATGTCGTGTTGCTGTCGGAGAGCAACTGCAATCATCAAAGATCCACATACCCAGGATAGACTTTGTTCTCACTACTGCCATCAGGAAAGAGGTATTGGTGCTACAAGACTCATACCACCAGTTGCTACCACTCCATCATCTGTCTCCTCAATTAAAGACTCATTTTGAAGATCCAGCTTTGCATATTATTTATTACTGAATTTTTTTTTAATGTAGCTGCAGAGTCAGACTGTTTACATTTACTGTTTAAATTTCTCTCTTTTGTAGACAGTATGTATCCTTTTCTTAAGTACAACAAGTAGATATTCTGCCTGGGCCACAGGAAAAAGAATTTCAGAGATGTATGTGATGTCATGAATGTATTCTGACAATAAATTTGAACTTGACTTGAATTTGAACTTGGTGCATAATTTCATTCTGAGGAGGGCCAGTTACAAGCAATGCATTTTATTTTAAAAACATATAATTAGATCTTGATATTTTCATGTTTATGCTACTGTGCTGTATGTCTAAAAATGTGTCCAGGGTGAGACGAGCATTTGAATTTGTTGGCTACCTTTTCTGAGGCAGCATGAAGTAGATAAAAGTGAATGATGGAGGGAAGAGGGATCTGTCTGATTTTATGAGCCGTGTCCACATCACTGCAGTTTCTTGCAATCTTTGGTGGTACAGATCCCAAGCCTGCAGTGATACATCATGGCAGGATGCTTTCGATGGTGCCTCTGTCAAAGTTGTTGAGGTTTGCAGGTGAAATGACACATTTCTTCAGGCTTCTGTGGAAGCAGAGCTGATAATGTTTTCTTGACTATTGCATTGACAGGTTGGATCAGGACAAGTAGTTGATGTTTACCCCAAAGAACTTCAGCTGTCTACTTTCTTCATCTCTGCACTGATGCAGACAGGAGAGTGAACTCCATTCTTTTCTGGAAGTCTATGACCAGTTACTTAGTCTTGCTGAGAAGTTCTTGTCCTGGCATCCAGCCACTAGCCCTTCTCTTTCCCTCTTGTGTTAAGGCATGTCATTTAAATGGGGTTGATATGTGGCCTCACAGTCATGGATGTATGGGAAGTAGAGTAGGGTGGCTGTGTAAGTAGTCTTCTAGTGCACCTCTATTGAGGGTGATCACAGAGGAGATGTCACCAATTCTCATATTCTGCAGTCTTCAGAATAGGAAATTGTTGCAGAAGAAAGTGCTTAGGCCAAGGTGTCAGAGTTTGGTAAATTTAAATTGAGACATAACAGGCCCTTTAGGCCCACGAGCCTGTGCTTCCCAATTACACCCAGTACGATTTGAAGGGTTGGAGAAAAAGGGAGCACCTGGAGGAAATTCACGCAGACACGGGGAGAATGTACAAACACCTTCCAGACAGCTTGGCATTTGAACCCCAATCCTGGTCACTGGAGCACCATTGTGATAACTGCTATGCTAAATGTCCATTCACTTATTTAGTGCTGTTTATTGGTGGAGCAGCAGTTCATGAATAGTTGTCAAATGTGGAGAAGCATCTGGACATAACTCTTTGTCCATGCATATCTTGTCCCTCTCACCTTGGTTCTATTGATGGGTAAACTCCAAAGGGCTAATTTCCAACTCCATGGTCTTTGTTTTGGCCACTGTTGTATGAGTGGGAGGCACAAGGTAGATGCTGACAAATGAGTCCCCAAGTTGAGGTTTTACTGTCATTTGATTGTACATATTCTTTCTTTGGCTTGGCTTCGCGGATGAAGATTTATGGAGGGGTAAATGTCCACGTCAGCTGCAGGCTCGTTTGTGGCTGACAAGTCCGATGCGGGACAGGCAGACACGGTTGCAGCGGAAAATTGGTTGGTTGGGGTTGGGTGTTGGGTTTTTCCTCCTTTGCCTTTTGTCAGTGAGGTGGGCTCTGCGGTCTTCTTCAAAGGAGGTTGCTGCCCGCTGAACTGTGAGGCGCCAAGATGCACGGTTTGAGGCAATATCAGCCCACTGGCGGTGGTCAATGTGGCAGGCACCAAGAGATTTCTTTAGGCAGTCCTTGTACCTCTTCTTTGGTGCACCTCTGACATGATGGCCAGTGGAGAGCTCACAATATAACACGATCTTGGGGAGGCGATGGTACTCCATTCTGGAGACGTGACCTTCCCAGCGCAGTTGGATCTTCAACAGTGTGGATTCGATGCTGTCGGCCTCTGCCATCTCGAGTACTTCGATGTTAGGGATGAAGTCGCTCCAATGAATGTTGAAGATGGAGCGGAGACAACGCTGATGGAAGCGTTCTAGGAGCCATAGGTGATGCCGGTAGAGGACCCATGATTCGGAGCCAAACAGGAGTGTGGGTATGACAACAGCTCTGTATACGCTTATCTTTGTGCGGTTTTTCAGTTGGTTGTTTTTCCAGACTCTTTTGTGTAGTCTTCCAAAGACATTATTTGCCTTGGCGAGTCTGTTGTCTATTTCGTTGTCAATCCTTGCATCCGATGAAATGGTGCAGCCGAGATAGGTAAACTGGTTGACCGTTTTGAGTTTTGTGTGCCCGATGGAGATGTGGGGGGGCTGGTAGTCATGGTGGGGAGCTGGCTGATGGAGGACCTCAGTTTTCTTCAGGCTGACTTCCAGGCCAAACATTTTGGCAGTTTCCGCAAAACAGGACGTCAAGCGCTGAAGAGCTGGCTTTGAATGGGCAACTAAAGCGGCATCATCTGCAAAGAGTAGTTCATGGACAAGTTGCTCTTGTGTCTTGGTGTGAGCTTTCAGGCGCCTCAGATTGAAGAGACTGCCATCTGTGCGGTACTGGATGTAAACAGCGTCTTCATTGTTGAGGTCTTTCATGGCTTGGTTCAGCATCATGCTGAAGAAGATTGAAAAGAGGATTGGTGCGAGAACGCAGCCTTGCTTCACGCCGTTGTTTATGGAGAAGGGTTCAGAGAGCTCATTGCTGTATCTGACCCGACCTTGTTGGTTTTCGTGCAGTTGGATAACCATGTTGAGGAACTTTGGGGGGCATCCGAGGCGCTCTAGTATTAGCCAAAGCCCTTTCCTGCTCACGGTGCAGAGAACAAAACAAAAGACTCTACATCACCTTTGTTGACCTCACCAAAAGATTGTACATATACAACTGGATCAAACAGCATATCTCCACACTAGTGTGCACACATACACACTACACTCAACACACAAATGACATATATAATTAGTGATCCAAATTAAATATATATAAAAATAATTTACAGGCTTTTAGGATTGTTGAACAATATCACTAGCTGCAGGAAGAAACTGTTTTCCAGCTGGGCAGCCTTGGGTTTTATGCTCTTATACCTCTTCCTTGAAGGTAGTATTTCAAAGATACTGTGGGCTGGTAAAGTTCGTCAATAATTCTTTGAGTGCACTTTAAGCACTATTTGCTGTAGGTGCGGTCGATAGTGGGAAGGGAGACCCCAGTGATCTCAGCAGTTTTAATCACCCTCCGAACTGACCTCGATCCGATGCTTTGCAGCTACCATACCACACTATGATGCAGCCAGCCAGGACACACTCTTTTGTGTTCCTGCAGAACAATGGTGGCTGGTAGCCTTGCCTTCCTCAGCCTCCTTAGGAGTGTCAGCGATCCTACACCTTCCTGACTAATGAAGAAGTGTTTCTTGGTCCAGGATACTCTTTTAATTAGATGCTTTGTGCTTCCCACTTTCTACGACAGAGCCATTTATATGGAATGTTGCATGGTCTTTCATCTCACTGAAGTCCACAATCATCTCCTTCATCTTGTCCATGTTGATACTCAGGTTGTTGCTCTTGCACTACTGTAGAGGCCTCCTTCTGTCATACACAAACTTGAAGATCCTATGGGAGCTGAAACTGGCTGTGCAGTTGTGAGTGAGCTGTGAAGTGGGTGCCATTGGGTTTTCAGCCCCAGCCTCCACAGCGCTTCCCTTTGTCTCCTTCAGTCCTGGGGAATCCCTGTTTTTGATACTTGGCTAATCTAGGAGGCCAAGCAGGACATAAACAGTGTGCGGGCTGAGTGACCTCATTGTAGATGGTGGAACTCTTCAGAAACATTTGAATCATGTCTTCAATGCAAAACAGAAATAAATGAGACATTTGCTAATTGCACTAAATGCTGAGAGAGATCAGAAGAAAGTGAATTAAGCAATTGCTTGAATGTATATTAATGTTGCTCTTGATGGACTGAGGCCATTAAACATACATCAATATTTTTAATTTCAAATAACTCGGGTTTTCTTACGTAATTTGCTTTTATTTGGACAATTGGTAAAGTATGGTTTGTGAGGAACTGCCTGAGACATTTACAATGGAAGTGTCAGTGATTTATACCGAGATAAAGAGAAATGGAGGGTTGGCAGTTGAATGCTGAAATAGGGAAATATAGATGAGGGGGAGTACAATGGATATCATAGTTAGATATTACTACAGGGAGTCTGTGATAACTGAACAAGAATATTAGAAACATTAACATGGTACAGGATGTAGCTTTTCTTCAAAGCACTCATTTGCCCAAAGGCTATAATTTATCTTCTACCAATAGAGTTACCTCCTCCAACTGTGTTTACTGTATTTGGTGCCCTTGGTGAACAAATTAGGCAGAATACTGTGCTGAGTCCACAATAGCCAATCTGAGCTCCTGGTTGTATAGCACTTAAATTCCCCTCCCCATTCCCACATTGCCAGGTGAGGCCCAAGGCAAAAGAGAGGAACAGCACCTTGTATTCTGCCTCGGTTAGTCTGCATGCCAATGATAAAGTTGTGGTCCTCTGATTTTTATCCCTCTTTTTGTTCAAACTTTGAACCTACCCACAGATCACCCACTGGTTTACCACCCCCTTGCCCCCCACCAGCCATTTGCTTCATGGTTCCCATTATCACCTTCTGTACACATCATATTCCAGCACTGGTAGTTTTTGTCCTTGCTTGTCATACTCCAATTTCTGTTTCCACCTTCACCCTCTCCCTCCCCCCACTCTGCATCATCAGGCCGAATTCTCCCTTTGTCTGCATCCATAGCTGCCAACTCCTCCACCCCAGCCTGGCCATTTCTGGCTATCGTACCGTACCTCTCCTCTATCTACTCATCAGCGCTACTACAAAGAGTTCGACCACTCGGTCCTAATGCTGACAGCTCCTTGCAGGCTTTAAACAGTTTGTTAAAGGAGTCTACAGGATTTGTCAATAAAATCTTGCAACCACGGTGGTCTGTACCCAAGACTCCATGGAGCAGCAGATCAACGTAATGCAACAGAAACAGGAAGAACACCCCCCTTCACCCCTTAGAGGAGGAGAGACGGAGGTGATGATGCTGCAGTACAGTGACCACGGCAGCAAGGGGCTCAGCGGCTGAGGCTGGGGGACCTGGGGATCTGCCTGGTCTGTGTGCTACTGGAGACTGGGCTTATGGGAAACAGGTATCGGAGCTGAGATTTGAGAGGGTACTGAGGGCAAGAAAAGCCTCGGGCGCTGAAATCTTCCACATCATATTTGAGATTTGGACGGGAGCTGAGGTTGCCGATGAATCGAGCTGGAGGCTGCAGAAACGCTGGAGGCAAATTCACGGACACTCAATGATTCTGAAGGGACTCTTGCTTCTCTCTTTCTGACTGAAAAGATGCCGTGCAATACTAATGGCTACTCTTTGCCTTATGGCAGACAAATCTTGAATATTGCACCTACCTGCCCTTATCTTAACCCCTCTCCTGATTAGCTTCCCTGTCCAATCTCAGTACTGATAGTGCCTCGATCCAAAACTTTGACAATTCCTCCCCCTCCACAGATGCTGCTTGAACCGGCATCTGCAGTCTCTCGTGTCTCAAGTGGAAACCTTGGCTGTTTTGTTGGGTGGATGCTAACAATCCTTTGGCACTACTTCAAAGATAATGATGAAACTCATCCCTGGTGTCTTGATTAACATAACTAAAAATTTCAAACATCTGCTTTTTTTTTTAAACTACATTTCCTTAATTCCAAAAGTAGTTCATTGCCTTGACGGTGTTTAACCGAGTCCTGCAAGTCAATACAGGTGCTTTAAAAAGTGAAAATATGTTCTTCTTTAAAATCAGGTTGCCTGAGTGGAGGAGAAAAATACAAATTACAACAGGGATACAAGCTATTTGTCCCAATTAGTCCTTGTCACTATTTATGTTACACATGAACAAAGAGTTCAAATCACACTTATCCGGTCAATTTCCACCAGCCCCAAGCATTTTTGTCTCCATTTCTGCAACATTGTATTGTAATTTCTTCCAGAACCTTGCGAGCATTTTTCCTGCATTTCTTAATTTTCAAAGGCCTTACCCAACCCCAATCCAGTTCTACTCTCTTCTCTCCCATTAGACAGAGAAAACATTATGTGCCACCAGATTCACAGGCAGCTTCTTTCCTGCTGTTATCAGGCTCTGAAATGAATCTCATGTTGAAAGGTGATCTCCAGCCTCATTGAGGCCCTTGCACTGTTTCAACTGTGCTTTTCTCTCTAACACTGCTTTATTTTGCACCACTTTTTGTATAAGGAATGGGTTGACATTCCTGGATATTATGCAAAACAGTTTTTTTACTGAATCTCACTGCATGTGTATAATATTCAATTAGCTTGCTTTTAGCTTTATCTCTATTGCTATTACATAGCACAAATTCTAAAAACAAGCTGATTTAATCCACTCTGATTCCTTCATGATTTATAATTTGCATCATATCACACCATAATCTGCAGTCCTTTTAATGATAAATGTTTGTTTCTTTTACTTATTATGCAGTTTCCCAGTGATCCTTCAGGCTTCAAATCTTTCCTGTAGATTGATGTATAAGAATATAGAAACCCAATCCATGTATCTGCTTCGTCCTTATCCTGACTTACTCCTGTATGAGAAGGGGACTTGATATTGGATAATGATGAAATGGCTGAGGCTTTGAATGACTATTTTGTGTCAGTATTCATGATGGAGGGCACGTCGAACATGCCAAAGACAGATGTGATGGGAGGTGAGGACCTGGATGTAATAATTATCACTAAAGAGGGAGTCCTTAGAAAACTTGAGGGACTAAAGATAAACAAGTCCCCTGGCCCTGATGGAATGCAACCCATGGAACTGAAAGAAATGGCAGAATTTATAGTTGAGGCTTTGGTGATAATTTACCAAAATATTCTGGACTCTGGGCAGGTCCCAGTGGATGTAGGGAAAAGGCAGGGAACTATAGGCCAATTAGTTTAACATCTGGAGTTGGGAAAATGCTTGAAGCTATCATACAAGAAGAAATGCTGAGGCACCTTGAGTGAAATGGATTCATCAGGCAGATGCAGCATGGATTCAGCAAAGGGAGGTCCTGTTTGACAAATTTACTGGAGTTCTTTGAAGATATAATGCGGTAGATGGAGAGGGGCAGATGGACATCATTTATCTGGATTTTGATAAGGTGCCGCACAAAACACATGCAGAAAATAAGGATGCCTGGAGTTAGGGGTATTAGCATGGTTAACGAATAGAATGCAGAGTGTTGGGAAAACGGGTGTTTGTCTGGTTTGCAATCAGTGGTGAGAGGTGTGCTGCAGGGGTCGGTGCTGGGCTCACACCTGTTCACGATCTACATAAATGATCTGGAAGAGGTGACAGTGTAATGTATCTAAGTTTGCTGATGACACCACTTGAATGAAAAAGCAAATTGTGCAGAGGATATGGCGAGTCTGCAGAGAGATAGATAGGTTATGCGAGTCGGCAAAGTCTGACAGGTGGAGTGCAATGCTAGTAAATGTGGGGTTATCCACTTTGGAAGGCAAAGTGGAAGATCAGATTATTATTTAAATGGAAAGCAAAAGCAGTATGCTTGAGTTCCTGTGTATGAATTGCAAAAGATTGGTGTGAAGGTGTAGCAGGTTATCAAGAAGGCAAATAGAATGTGGGCCTTCATAGCTGGAGGGATTGAATTTTGAGCAGGGAGGTTATCTACAACTGTGCAAGGTACTGGTGAGGTTGCATTTGGAGTTTGACTTGCAGTTCTGGGCTCCTTACTTGAGGAAAGACATACTGGCTTTGGAGGTGGTGCAGAGGAGGTTTACAAGGTTGATTTCAGAGATGAGATGGTTAGCCTATGAGAAGAGATTGAGTTGTCTTGGACTGTACTCGCTGGAATTTCGAAGAATGAGAGGGGATCTCATAGAAACATAAAATTATGAAAGGCATAGATAAGATAGAGGTAGGTAAGTTGTTTCTATTGGTAGGAGAAACCAGAACTAGGGGACATAGCCTCAAGATTCAAGGTAGTAGATTTAGAATGGAGATGAGGGGAACTGCTTCTCCTAGGTGGTGGTGAATCTGTGGACTTCACTGCGCATTGAAGCAGTGGAGACTACCTCAGTAAGTATATTTAAGACAAGGTTGGATAGATTTTTATATTGTAGGGAAATTAAGGGATATGGGGAAAAGGCAGGTAGGTAGAGATGAGCCTATCATCAGATCAGCCATGATCTCATTGATTGATGGAACAGGCTCGACAGGCTGTTTTTTTAATATTAATTTTTTAAATCAATTTTTAAAATTTAGACATACAGCACAGAAACAGGCCATTTTAACCTATGACTCTGTTCTGCCCAGTTTACACCCAGTTAACCTACAACCCCCCCACCCCACCCCTCCCCCACAATATATTTCGAATGGTGGGAGGAAACCAGAGTCCCAGGGAAAATCCACACAGACATGGGGAGAACATACAAACTCCCTACGGATAGCGCGGGATGTTCTTATGCACCTACCGGAGGTATGAATACATTAAACTCAATCTATTCCCCTGCTTTGGCTCACTCTGACTTGCCTCTCTCCACTTTCTGATTCTGAAGCTCTCTTTACCCCTTCTTCCCCTCTCACAACCTCGAAGCCCATTCCTGCGCACCTTCCATAACGTTCTGAGCCATCTCCTGCTGTCCCTGTTGGGGTGCTCCTTCTTCTTCCTCCCTTCTCTACACTTAAGGATCTGTGCCATCTTTCCCAGTTCCTTTTCTTCTATTACTCATCCCTCGAGCCCACTTCTCGCTGCCTCTTTCTTTTTCCCTCCATGCTGCTCAATTGTTACTGCCTGTATTTATATTTTCTTTCCTTCCGCATTCCTGTTACTCTTTTTGTCTAGTGCTTGCACACAAAAAGCTTCATTAAATCTTCATTCAAAAGTATGAAATATCTGGAGGTAAGGACTATTGCTCAGTCTGCTTCGTTTATCAGTATTGTTACTTTAAATAAAGCAAACTAAGTACAACCATCCACATTTCTTCTCTACAACTTCCATGCTTTTAAAGACCTCATTGTAGCAGGGTATATTGTTGTAGTTTAAAAATTTCCCTATAAGACCTAGCCTTGTTTCTCTTACAGATGATTCTATAAGCCCTCTCCCTACTCTAACTGTGAACAGATCTCTGTTCTTCACATTTTATTGGTCTGCTGAGAGCTGTGCAGGCAATAAATTTTGCAGCGCCAGATATTGTAGCTGTTATTTTCATTGGTTCCTTGTGTTCTCATTTTATACATCATTGCTGATTCTACAAACATGTCCACTGTATCTTGGGGTGTTTATTGTTGTTTGTAAGGTTTTATAAGCTTTGCTGCTGTCTGTTCTCCATCAGGGACCAAGGGTTTTGTTGAACAGAATGGCTGATTACCTGGGTTCTGCAGGATTTTGGATTTTGTTTTCCTGGTATTCTATAGATCCACCATTTTAACAAAAATGATACATTAGAAATATGATCCAAATAATGGGTTGGCCTTGAAACCCGAGTGCATCAGTGCAGGTTAATTAAATGGTAATGCAGAGGTGTTAATGACTGTTTATATTATGGCACCTGCTCCCCCTCAGATTCAAATTTCCGCTGCATCTAAGGACTTGGGTTCTGTTGCAATTGAGAGAGCTGTATACAGGAGATGTTGAATTAAATCTGAAATTACCAGGAGAAAAAGATTGAATACTGTAAATATAGGATGCAATACTTAAAATGGGTGACTGTGAATCCAGAAAGTTCCAATATGGATAACTGGAAGCAGCAATTGAAGTGGTATAGGAGGCTAACACTGAGAGATCAGAGTGGCATGGAGAATTGAGGTGACAGGCAACTGGAAGCTCAGAATTCAAGTTTATATGTTATATTAGGAACATTGAGAAGGGTTTCTTTTGCAACCAGTCCAGCAGGTTAAGTCTAACATCAAGATCAAGATTCATTTTTTTTAACATAAGTAATAAAACAGTGTCATATTACATGAAATTTCTTTTTGCCTGCTGCAAGCCAGACAGATTCACCACCAGCAGGAATTGCCTAATTGCCTCTTACAGTCAGGGAGAGAGAGAAGCAAAAACGAGTCCCCCAGAGTCACCGAGTGTCCGTAGATTAGTCTCCGCACTTTTGCAGCCCCCGTAGCCACATAGAGTCCAGTCCAAACCATTGGCATTCCAAGCTCCAGATCCGAACCTCCGACGTGGTCAGGAAACCTTCAGCACCTCCTTGCATCCTGGTTCTGATACCTGGTACCTCTCCAGCCAGTTCAAGCCAGTCTCCAGGAGTCCACAGCCTGGCAGAATCTTCCAACAGCAACCTATGACTTCCACCGGCTCCTTACCTCAAGTCGCCAGCAGCCTGCTGCATGCACTGGTCCCTCAGCTGCAAAGCATCTGCCACCTTGGTCACTGTTCCTGCAGGTCATCTCCTCTGCTTCTCCTTCTCAGACGGGGTGATTTTGCCATCCTCTGGTGCCCTGGTCCAGTCCTTCACTTCCCTGGAGTCTGGAGCCCGTCAATAGGCACCGCCATCTTGGATGCAGATCCATGGTCATGGGATTTCAAATGAAAACACTGTCAGTTTCCAAAATGGGCCGTTCACAGCCCATGCGGAGCCGACAGCAGTCGACTGGGCGCTGCGGGAGCGCTGCATCTCTGCTCCCTTGCTCCCTGCAGATCCACACCAGCGGCAGCTTTGCTGCTACATGCAAATAGCATTACGAGGTAGAAGAGCAGGAGCATAGTATAAAGTCAAAGTTTAGATTTATTATCAGAGCACATTCATGACAACCATGAGATTCTTTTTCCTGTGAGCCAGGCAAAATTTCTACTTATTGGTAGTGCAAAAAGAAAACTCCACTCAAGAAAAGATGTATAATCAAAAGAGAGAAATGCAAACAAGAAGAAAGTGCAAACAAACTGAAATACAGAAATAAATATTCAATAATAAATAATGTGCAAAGTAAGAGCCCTTAAATGAGTCTCTGATTGAGTGTTGTTTTGGGGTCTGATGGAGGAAAGGTCGCAGCTATACCTGAACCAGTTGGTGCAAGTCTTATGGCACTTATACCTCTTTCCTGATGGCAATAGCAAGAACAGAGCGTGTGCTGGTTGATGATGATAGTAGCTGCTTTCCAATGGCAGAGTTTCATGTAGTTTCTCTCAATGGTGAGGAGAGTTTTGTCTGTGATGCTTTGGGCTGTATCAGGGCTTTCTGCTTAGAGGTATTGGCGCCCCCATTCCAGGCTGTAATGCAGCCAGTCAGCACACTTTCTAGTGTGTAGTGATGCAGTGAAAAGATTCATTGGTGTGTCGCAAGGGCAGCATGAGCTCACCGTTGTCAGGTTCATTCAGGGGCCTAACACTGCCAGGGAAGAGAAACTGTCTTGAAACCTGTTGGTGTTCAGTTTCATACTCTTGAACATTCTGCTCAAGGGAGGAGGGACAAAAGAGTGTACCAGGTGCTCAGCACTCCCCCCCCCCCCCCCCCCCACCCCACCCCTTACCTCCTGAAGTCTATGATTAATTCTTTGTCTTGCTGATATTGAGAGAGGTTGCTCTCTTAGGCAAAGCTCATGGACCTTCACCCTCCCTTTGCGTGTCATCCTTGCGCAGGGGCTATGCTAATCTTCTCTGTATCATTCCAATTTTAGTATATGTGCTACCGAAGCAAGCACACCTCCTTCCTGACATTGAGAGAGAGGTTGCTATCTTGGACTATTAGATCTTCTCCACTTCTAGTTATGAATTAACCAATGTCATGGAGAGAGGAAATTAGCAAATGAAAAAAAGTTTGTTTGAAGTAGGCAAACCTTCATGTTCACTTCAAAATCTTGATTTATTATCGGTAGTTTTAGTTCATAATTTTTTTGATGTTTTGCTGCTTTGGACAGTTTGAGGTTTTTGATACTTGGCCTGTATTGTAACAGGATATCCGATTCCTTTGAGGCTATAGAAAATTATCATCATGTTTTCTTTTCGTTCCCATTGTTCTCAAGTGTCTTGGTTATTGTTTCAGGTATCGAATGTCCTCGTGGGACCCGGAACACGCCTGCAGGAATTCAGGAAGGAGAACCGTTTAGTGAAGATGCTACCCAATTCACCAAAGAGCTGGTGCTGCAGCGCGAGGTAAGTGAGTGGCTCACAGATGGATGGCCGTGGTTTTTTTGTCCTAATCTCCCATTTGTCAGGCACAAATGGTTTTGAAGATGAAAGATTTGAATTGAATTGGAGCTTTTGTTCTTGTGCTCAAGTCATTTTGTTTGCCTGACAGTTGAATTTCACTATATTATCTGGTTGTGCTCAGCTGCATTTTTGAGAAGCTGCTAATTTGTGAGATTTTTAGTTTTCTGGTGTAGCACACCTTTGGTGTGAGAATTGCCTAATTCATGAGTCGTATGAGAACATTGCATCTGCTCTTCTGCCTAATAGTTGTGGCCTTCTGCTGGCAAAAGCCCCGTTCTCCACAGCAAATTTTTGCTGCACTCACAGCCTCTTTTCTCATTTATTTGAGGTGAGGTTGAATATCCAAGGTCAATCATGTTGCTGAATGTGGAAAACACATTCTGAATCCTTCCCTAATTCTGTGAAAGATCTAAAGGCAAACCTAATTTCTATAGATTTTTCTGAATTTGAAGAATAAAGGTAATGTAACAGTGGTTTAGTGAGTGTTTCAGCTGTGGATCTGAAGAGAAGGCGGAGACGAGGTACTGAACTTTAAGATCAGCTATGATCTCATTGAATGGCGGAGCAGGCTCGAAGGTCCGAATGACCTACTCCTGCTCCTGTCTTCTATGTGCCGATGTATTCTATGTTTCTATGAACCTTGTTTGGTTCTCATGGCTCTATCGCATATTGAAGAGTCAGTTGGAGACATGAGACTGCAGATGATGGAACATGGAGCACAAAGCTGGAGATACTTTGTGGGGGGGAGAAAAATTGTCAAAATTTTGACCTAAAATGTTGACAACCCTTCTCCCAGCTCCCCCCCCCCCCCCCCGCCATCCCAAAAAAAGAACCTCCTTCAGCAGATTGCTCTTTTGTTCAGTTGACAAATGAGTTATATTGCTCTTACATTAAATCAACTTTGGAGTGCCCAACTGTCTTGGAATAGTTACTAACTCTGAAATGATATAATAAATGCTGTTGAGAGTGCACTGTAATGAGGGTAGTGTTTCACAAATCAGGTTTCCAGAACTTTTAAGGATTGGAAAAGATTTGTACTCAGTAACAGATGAGACATAAATTTCACACAGTACATGATTCAGCAACTGGCTCAATATCTCATTAATGAATGAGCTTTCAACGTTCAGGATGTTCAGCTAGCTGTGTGTCAGGAAAAGAAATGGTCCTGATGATATCATTTAAATAACTGAAGTATGGAAACACTTTAAGCTAGTGTCATATGATCTTCCTGAATGTTCTTCCTCTGCATGTGTCGATGTATTCACTTGTTTTTATTATTTTGAAGTCATGGGAAAAAGGGGAAGTGATAACTTTTTTTGAATATTTTATTTTTGATTTTTCAAAAACTCATGCAAATCCCATAAACAGAATTTTACATTCTCTTTCCACATAATATGATTTACAGAGTCCTTATTTCCCCCTCCCTATCCCTGAAATTATATAAATACCAAAATATAAAAATACAAAAAGACAAAAACCTAAATACTGACAAAGACTCGATCTTCCTCAAAGCTAGAGGACCCTGGATCTTAAATAAAAACAGGTAGGGGAAAAAATACGTCATCTGCGCCACGTACCTCATTTCATACTCTTAATCTTTTACCTGCTGGGACGTTTTATATCTTTTCTCTTATTTGGGAGGTGGGGGTGGTGTGAATTATATCTGCGCATCTATGTGCCTCAGATACGGTTGCCACACTTCAATGAATGTGTCATATCTCATCCATAAGTCATAGGTGATTTTCTCCAGGGAAATGCAACTCTGTATTTCCATATTCCATCTTGGATTATTTAGTTGGGAGTCGGACTTCCATGTAACAGCGAGACACTTCTTAGCTATTGACAAGGCAATAGCAAACCCCTTCACAAACTTAATTTGGTGTTTGGACAGTCTCAACTGTATTTCTCCAATGACCCCGGAAAGTACAACTCTGGATCCTGTGGAAAAACCATCCTTGCAATTTTTTTTTAGGGTGTACCCCCAGGTTTTCACAGAAGGCTCTCACCCTGTACACAGTCAGTTGGAGTGGACAAAGGTTCCAACCTCCACACCACACATAAAGCACATTTCCAAAATTTCTGCCTTTAACTTGTGTAATTTTATTGGTGTGAAGTATAACTGATGCAGGATAATATATTGCACCAGCATTAACAATTCCCATTAGGCTAAACACAAATCTTTCCAACATTGTTAATTAATTTTTATGCCCAAGTCCATCTCCCATTTTTCTCTTGACCGAATTAAGCCTGGCTTCAGGCTTTCACTTTGGATTATGGAATACATCCTATAAATAACTTTCCGCACATTCCCCTTTTGAATTGGAGTCTCCATGTCACTACAGTCAAGCAGGGTCATTGCTGGTCCCGGTCTATCTCTTAGGAAAGATCTTAATTGCAGAAAGCAGACAAATGCTCTATTCAATAAATCATAGTTACTCCTAAAATGCTCGGATGCATGAGCTGCCCTTGATAATAATAATCCTCGATACACCTGATCCCCTTCCAGCACCAGGTGTCCAGGATATTATTGCCCAGAGTCATAGCTATTAAATTGTTCTGGGTTGAGGTTGTTTTAGGAGATAACCCCACTCTCAATCTAATATGTTGATTTATTCTTTGCCGTGTCTGGCACATGTTTTATTATGGGGTTGTCTTTTTTTATTCAAAACTAATTTGGCATCCCATTTGTAAAGAGATATCTTTGCCAAAATATGAACCTTAAAGTTGGTTAAATGCAGTTGTATTTTTGAATGAAAGATCTGGTCTACCTTATCATAATGTCAGTTCAAATGTGACCTGGGATTTCTGCTTGCTTTGCTTATTTTTATTCCATTTTCCAACATTTGCAGTTTATTTATGTCTCTGAACTACAGTCAACCTTGAGCAACAGTTGTCTTGACATTGGGGTAACAGTTCTCTTGACATTGGGGCAACAGTTGTCTTGACATTGGGGCAACAGTTCTCTTGACATTGGGGCAACAGTTGTCTTGACATTGGAGCAGTTCATTTACTCATGCTATGCATGGTCCATAGTGCAACAAAATAAGCTTTGTCATCCTGGTCATCATGTCATGATTGAGAAGACATTTGACGTGGATAGAATTGGGCACGATGATCCTTTTCTCTTGCTCAAAGCATGGTTCCCCACCCCTTTCTAAGAGATGCCCTGGCTTCACTCCTGGCTCACTTCAGCCTCCCTTGCCTCTACTTACTGCCTCAACCTACATCCTTCCACACCAGCAGGCCCAAATTCAGACTTACATGAATTGTATTCGTTGCTAGTTATCTGTTATTAATTTGATTTATTTTGATGTCTGGAGAAAAGGGGAAGTGAATAAAGAGCCCCTTTTACACATCACTTGAAAGCTGGGTTTTATCCATCTTTTGAGCACTGTGTGAAAGCATCTAAGCGGATTGGTGGGGGGGGGGGGGGTCTAGACTTGACCGT
Source organism: Narcine bancroftii (assembly GCF_036971445.1). Classification (NCBI taxonomy): domain Eukaryota; kingdom Metazoa; phylum Chordata; class Chondrichthyes; order Torpediniformes; family Narcinidae; genus Narcine; species Narcine bancroftii. Next base: position 11,748,105 of record NC_091481.1, read on the forward strand.
CTTCGATCTGCCAAGGTAGATACTCTCAGCGGTGGAGCGTATCGATGCAGGACCAACCTAAAATGGTCGACCCATGATGCTGGGATGAAATGGCAAGGGAAGATGACATTGTGATGTTGGGTCCAGAAAAGGTTCATAGTCATAGGTGCACAGAGAGTAGAGCAGGGGACTCTGCTAGGTGGATAGTGTGCGAATGTCGGTGGGTCTGGACACAAGGGTTCGCAATCACACATAGCTTTTATTAATGAACAGCAATTTGTTGAAGATTGTGGTAAAATATAAATTGGAATAAAACATATGTGCACAATTTATAAAAGAGCCTGGGAAAATGTTAAACAGTACACAATTGTTGTACTGTTTAACATTTTCCCATACTCTCTTATAAATTGTGCACGTGTGTGTTTTATTCCTGTTAAAATTTTGTCACGATGTTCAACAAATTGTGTATTAACAAAAGCTACGTGTGATTTCAAACCCTTGTGTCCAGACCATTCGAATTTGAATCTTTTCTCAACACAACATAATGTCACACTAGGCTCTGACACTGCTGTGCTACATGTCCCACCTCTTTTGCTCCGGGAAGCCGGCTTGCTGTGTAAAAGAACTCACGGCTTTTTTCTGTTCTATGTGAACAAGTAAGCTGGCTTCCAGAGACTGGTAATGCGGCTTTTCAGTGTAATAAGTGCTAAGGATTGTCAAGGGAAGAGAAATCATTGCATCTGGTACCTATAAACCACTTGAGTGTGGAATTTCTCATGGGGAATTTATGAAGAATTTAACCTTTTTGAACTAAGTACCTGCTCGTCATATTGTTAACATTGAAAATTGATACAATAATGCACAGGAATGAAGTCAAATGCTACATTGTGCAACTGAGTTGTTCAAGGAGAAGGCTACAAAGTGAGATGGGGAAGGGAGTGATGGTACTCAGTGGAGTTAGCCGGTTAATGAATTGTAGAATATATTTAATCCTTCAAAGTCTTTTGTTTTTCAACATTATCTTGCAACAGTTTTCTGCATTACCTTGAGGGGAAGTTGGCTAATTTCACTGTGGTACACTGATTTACCACCACCATTTATTAGAATACAAGTTGCACAGGATCACTAGCCCCTAAAGGGAAGTTTATAATATAAATATAGTTTAAGGGAAGCTGCTAATGGTTTTTCAGTGCTGACTTAAGTAATTCTCTGTTAATAGATCATTGTATTGACTCATTAAAGGAAGGCATTTGCGAATTCTTAGGAATTCCAAGTGTGAAAGCATTATCTTCCCTCATTCAAACCAGTCAAATGCAGTTTATCACTTTATCCTTCAATGCGTCTAGGAGAGGTTCCATCTAAATGATAAAGAAATGTACCTTTCAGCCCATTTCCCTGCCCCTTCTACCCCACATCATTCCTTTTGGAAGTGTCATGTCAGGCAGCATCCATGGAAGGCGAGAGACAGTCAATGTCTCAGGCCAATTTTTCAGTATCTGCAGTCTTTCTTGTTTGCTATGGAAACATGACAAACAATTTGCGCATTATCAAATAACAATATGATGAGTAAATATTTTCTGATGAAGTTAATTGAAGTTAATATTAAACATCTCCTGCTGTATTTCCTTTACTCTGGAATGAATGACATATCAGAGAACAAGCATCATCTAAAAGATTGAATCTCCAGCCATTAGCTGCCCTTTTGAGTCACATTAGTGTCTCGGCCCAATTTATAAATTCATGACTTGGGTTTAAATGCTCTCTACAGATTTGTTGAACAACATGGCTGCTCAGGTTGTCTCTCGAAGCTGGTTTGAATTCCTCCAGACCTCTCCTATCCAAATATCTTTTAAATGTCTCAATTGTACCCACCTCCACAGCTTTCTCTGGGAGCGTGTCCAAATATCCACCACTCTGTGTGAAAAACGTGCCCCAGGGTTCATGTTGAATCTCTCCCCTTTCACTTTAAAGTGTGTTTTAGACTCTCCTGCCTGAGGGAAAAAGATGGCAACTTTCTCCTTATCTATGACCCTGATATGTGTGTCTATAAAATTCGAGCCTATTCATCCTCTCCTTGGAACTCAAACTCTTGGGTCCTGGTAACATTCTCTCGAATGTTTCCTGTGCCCTTTCCAGTTTAATAATGTTCCTCCTATCAGCTGGGTAACCAGAACTACTCAGAATACTTCAAATGTGATCTCACCAACATCTAGTACAGTTGCAGAAAGAGTCCTACCTCCTGTACACAATGCCTAGACCAGTGACCCAAACATGCCATATGCTGCCTTCACCACCCTGACTATGTCTATGTGTTGTGAAGAAACAACTGGTAAGGGATATAGAAGAATTACACTATTGCATTTAGGTGATACACAAGCCCTTCATAAACTGGATGACTGCAATGTCGCAGGAGGTGCACTGAACTTTAATTTTTATTTGACTGTGGCGCAAATACCCTCAAATTCTTTCCACTTGCTAATGTACTTGCAGTTCATGTGACTGAATAAAAATATTTTTTTTGGAGATAAACGAAGATGTATTTGTTTTTAGTGTTAAACTCTGTAATAGTGTAACTGATTTGGAAATCTATTGAGTGAATATTCTGCCTTGGACATTTTCTCCAATGAATCCTCTTTCTGGGTAGGTGGGGGGGGGGGGGGGGAAGAAAGAAAGAATTATGTTTCGAAATTTCAAGACAGATTGTATGTTGCTTATTGATTTAGAAAGCAGCAGTGAAACGGATCTAAAACGTGGTCTTCGGGCCAAACAAAACCAGAAAAATAAGAATAATGTTTTCATAAAGAGTGCCTGCTATTATGAAGGTAGTGTTTTGGACACTCAGTTCTTTCACCATTTGAAAGGCAAAGAAAGAAAGGAGCCATATGCAGCTGCGTCAGTTTGTAGAATAGTTCCGCAAGTGTCAGTGAGTGTGAGCACTGACAACCAGAGACCTAAAAATAAAAATAGAAGTTTTTATGTAGCTTAATTTCATGACAAATGTAGCCTGATAAATTGACTCATAGTCCTGCTCATGGTGGCTTCTTCAAATTCAATGAGTGCCAGATATTTTTGCGTTCACTTGAAAACTTTTTTTTGTAAGCCTATGTTTCAAGGAATTAGATTTTACTTCACCATCTAGTGATTTCATTTACCAGTTGTTCATTTTCATGCTGGCTGATTTCCTAATTTTGTACTGTTTACAGAATCTTAATGCCCCATTCATTCATCCTCACTTCATACTCCTCCTCTGTCCTTTCCCATGTCCTCTTTCCTTTTCCCTGTTCCCTACACCCCAGTTCCTTTCTTTTCTCTTATAGTCTACTGAAATTCTTATTTAAGTCTTCAATCTCCAAAATATCTATGTTAGTAAAGCAGAGGACTCAATGCTGCATTTTATGTATGTTTGTGATTATTAGGTGCTGTGGATGGTGTGTGCGCATGCACACGCCATGGCTCTTTTGCCTGGTTGTGAGAATAACTTGAAAGCTCCAAATCAGTACTTCCACAAAATAAAAATAAATGCATCCTTATTGCATTTTGAATAAGGACTCGCCCACCTCCAATTCCAGAAAATTGTTGCTTTATACAGAATAATGTTTTATGACCAACAATCAAATTCCTGAGGGCATCTGTAATTAATACAAATGGTTTTTAAAAATGACAGCTGCAGAACAGTATACTGTTAGTCACATCCAGAAAATCCTGGAATGGTACTGTGGATATTAACAAAAACACACTGTGTATGTAACAGACAAACAGTTCACGTATCACCAATGGATTATTGGCTTAACTTGCAGGAAAGCCGCATTAACAGTCATTTAACCAAAATACATTCTGTTTAACTTTGGTTTTTGTTGATAAGATTTTCCAAACATTTTCCTTGACTTTCTTGTTCCTCTTTGCTTTTATTACGCATTTTAAAATGGGGGCTGCAGGCTGCATTTTATTTTTAACTCACTGGCAACTTTGAGGGCTGCCGTTTTAGTCAAATAAAAAAATAGAGGTATGATCTGAATGAATTTTGGCAATGAAAAAGGATGGCCAAATCAAATAAGCATTTTGTTTTCAACCTGGAATTTATACTAATTTATATTAGTGAGGCACAGCCTTGGAAAATAAAGGGTGCCCCTTTAGAACAGAGATGAGGAGAAATTTCTTCAGCCAGAGTGTGGTGAATCTGGAGAATTTTTTTGCCACAAATGGCAGTGGAGGCACTCATTGGGTAGATTTAAAGCAGGTAGATTTAAGGTTCTTGAAGTTGTTGGGAGTCACTATTTTGGAGGGTCTTGATTCTAAGAGCATCGGAGATTATGTGGGAAAAGGTAAGAAAAATGGTTTGAAAGGAAGAAACCCATGATTCAAATGATAGATCAGACTTGACAGCCCAAATGGCTCTTTTTCTCCTTCTTAACTCTTAGCACCTTATATTTCCAAATTCACACAAAATATTTGTCTTCACAAAACTGCTTGTATACTATTGTTCCATAAATGAGGATGAAAGGATGCATTTTCCTGAACAGAATCTCATTATTTTGTTTTATTTTGCATTCAGACTTATCATTGGTAACAACTAATGTCACAATTTAGACTCAATCTTGTTCTCATTTGTGGTGATGTAGTCATGTGCTCTGACACCAGGTGGCTCTGTGGAGCAGGAATCCACAAAATGAAGTGAAGTGCCATTCCCAGCTCTGTTGTACTCCACAGAGGAAAATAAATTGACTGCCATCGTGCAATACTTCAAGCTATTTCATAGATTTTGTTGGAAAGAAATACAAAAGCTGCTTCTTCCCAGCCTTTTGCTAATATAAATGGATTCTCCTTAAATAATTTAATGAACCGACAATATATTGAGGAATGGCGTCAGAGGGGAAAAGAGCAAAGGAATGAAAAAAGAGAGCTCACCTTATTTTCTGTGGGTTTACAAATAAAGTTGATCATATTCTTACTCGGTCATAAGTATGATTACCAATTACCATATATTTTGGAATATTAATTCCATCTTCCCATAGCCCTTCCATTATATTATCATCTACCTTGCATTGGATTCTGCATCTGTAGCCTCTTGTTTCCATTTATTACCTTCCAGCCTCTATCTCTACCCTCTCCTATCTCCACCTGGCTCCATCTTTTTGCTCTTTTCTTATGTCATTTTCTATCTCCCACCAGCTCCTGCCTCCACCTCTTCTTTCCCATCTGGTTCCATTTGCCCATCATCCCCCTCCTTACCTGATTCCACCTGCCCTTTGCTAATCCTTGCCTCATCCTTCACTCTCACCTTTCAACACTTGCTATCTCCCCTCTACACTACCAGGGTTTCAATCTGAACGGTAGGCTATCTCTTTGCTCCTTAAGCTGCTGAATTGTTTTTCACCCGAGATTCCGGCATTTGCAGTCCCTTGTGTTTCCATAGCAATTTTGAGATTTAGCATTCACTCAGACAAAGCAATCACTTAACTCTCTATGGTTCAGGATTCTGAATTGGAAGTTATAGTTTATTTTTAAATAAATTACATCTCAGTAAAAAAAAATCCTGCAGAATCTCACCATAATCAGAACAGCTATTTATAGCTAGGGGAGACTTCATGAGTAAAATCTGAAATGTGCATGATATTTTATTGAGTTACCTGAATACCTGTGGCATGATTGGCTTGTGTGCCCAAGGCTTGTTTCTGCCTGAAAGCTGTACTGACAATTATACTGTGTAGGAAGAGCCCATTCAGCCCCTTGTGCCTAACCCCAGCCCCTTCTTTTTCTCTTCCTTGCAATGTAATTATCCACTTTCCTTTTGAGGGTAACTAGCTTGCTTCACCATGCTTTCTTTTATTTAATTTTTTTAAAATTTAGATATACAGCACGGTAACAGGCCCTTTCGGCCCATGAGGCTGTTCTGCCCAATTACACCCAATTGACCTACATCCCCCATATGTTTTGAACAGTGGGATGAAACTGGAGCACCCAGAGGAAATCCATGCAGACATGGGGAGAACGTACAAACTTCTTACAGACAGTGCCGGGTTCGAATCCCAGTCTCGGTTGCTGGAGCTGTAACAGCATTGCGCTAACTGCTTCATTAATTGTGACTCTTCAGTTCCAAGTCTTGTCTTCATAGCAGATGAAATTTAATGTTGCAAAATGACAGATTTTGTTAGAATGAACAGGGAAAGGCAATATAAATCAGAGATAAGATTTTAAAATTGATTTAAAAATGGTGAAAACATACGAGATTTCAGACACTGGAATCTGGACCAAAAAACAATCTGCTGGAGGAACTACCATATATTTCAGCAAATAAGTCAGTCGGCGTATAAGTCGATCCCCCTTTTTCATCCTCATTTTAAGTTTTATGGTATATCCAGTATATAAGTTGACCCCAATTTTCTGGCTGCCTGAGGTGTCCCATTGTCTATAAGTCGACCCCCAAAGCTCGTGATGCCTGAGATGGGCTGTTGACCAGCGTATACATTGTCTCCCATAGATCATGCTGATTGATCTGGGCATTGGGTGGAGGTGATTGCAATGCAGCACACGACGAAAATATGAAATGAGCTTTAAGTTGAAAGTAATAGGAATGGCCAAGAAAACCTGCTGCAAGAAAATTTGAGGTACATGAGAAGTTGGTAAGCGAATGGAGGAAGAAAGAAGAAACTTTTAAGGAACAAAACAAAAAGCCAATGTTCTTTGTGAAAAGGAATCACTCGTTGGCCAGAGTTGGAAAATCTCATTGCAGAATGGGTACGTGAACAGAGGCGAGATTGCTACAGTCACCTGAAGTAAAATAAGAACATTTGTACAGCAGTGGGTCAAGTCGCACCCAAACCTCAGTGATGATTTTGAGGCTACAGTTGGCTGGTGCAATGATATTACAAAAACAAAAATTGCACAGACACTACAAAAGATCTTGATCATAAATTTGTAAGTTTTCAACAGTTTATTATATGGAACTGGCAGAAACCCAGTTTGCATTGGCAAATATTGGAAACGTGGACGAAACCCCCATGAATTTCAACATGACAGGCAATAGAACAGTGGAATAGAAAGGTGTTAAAACTGTGCAAACCAGAAGTACAGGCCACAAAGGACCAGGTTTACCGTGGTGTTATTGTGCATGGCTGATGGGACAAGTTAAGGCACACTGGTAATCTTCAAACAGATAATTAAACCGAAAATGAATTTCCCTGCAGGTATTTTTGTACATTTTCATGAAAAAGGATGGATGGATGAAAATGGTGTAAAACTATGGATAGACAATGTGTGGAACAGACGGCCAGGCAGTTTACGCAAAGAATGGAATTTGCTGATCTGGGATATGTTTAATAGCCACTTAACTGAGAATACTAAAAGTAGATTAACACTACATGATACTTACATGGCGGTTATCCCGGGTGGTTTGACGTCTATATTGCAACCTGTCAATGTCTGCTTGAACAAAGCCATTCAAAGGCCGTGTGTACGAGGAATGGAATACATGGGTGTTGAGTGCAGAAAAGTCATTTACAAAAGGTGGGGCAATACGTGCTGCACTGTGTAACTTCGTGCTCAAGGCATGGGACAAAGTTAAGGTAGAGACTGTGATTAAAATAATTTTAAAAGTGCGGTATCTCTTGTGTAATTGATGGCACGGAAGATGATTTATTGTGGGACACTGATGATGAAGCTGAAACCACCTCATCAGATACAGACTGGACCCATATGATGACTGTTTAAACAGTGAGAGTATGGATAAGCTTGCCACCATCTTCGCTTCAGACGATGATAGAGTGATTTTGAAGCGTTCTAAATGTGTTTTTTTTAGACAATGATAGTGATTTTGTTGTTTTCAATAAAATTCTCAAAGAAAATGTGTTGCAATTGTTTTCTTTTTGTTTTTCAAGGGTTGACACACGCCAAATCGTTTTTTCAAGAGTTGACTTGTCCGCTGGATCACTGCGGATTGCATTTTGAACTGAATTTTAAGGTCTCAAAAGTTTATCTGGTGTATAAGTTGACTCTCATTTTTGAGAGATTTTTTGGGTTTCACGACTCGACTTATATGCCGAAATATACGATAAGTGGGTTGACAAGCATCAGTGGAAGAAAATGAATGGACATCATTTTGGGTTGGAACCTTTCATTGAGTTCCTCGAGCAGATTGTGCTATAACTACATGCAGCACAGCTGATCTGAATGGTATTATCAACAATGCATGGCAACACACTGGTGGTGTAATGTATGCTGTGCCATTGAGAAATCCTACTACAGATAGGAATTCAGTGAATTATACCAAACTAACACTCACTGTGTTAATAAATGGATTCAAACATATCCTAATTAGTCCATTTAGTTGTTAAATGTTAGCTTACAGTGGGTCTCAATAATGAGATCAAGGCTATTATGAGCTTGGTAATGTTAAATTGGATAAAATAGCAAGCCTGATTTTAAACAAAACTATTGCATAAATATTGAATGTAAGGATTCAATTAGCATTGGTCAACTGTGTGAGCCTAGTTATAGCACAATCTGCTCGAGGAACTCAATGAAAGGTTCCAACCCAAAATGATGTCCATTCATTTTCTTCCACTGATGCTTGTCAACCCACTTATCGTGTGAGAGTTTGATGGGTCCAGAATATTTCCAGCATTCACAAAAGCTAGCTATGTTTTGCATTCTTATTATGCATCATATTTTCTGTAGCTTTTTAAATAAAATAGAATTTCTAATCTTAGACTGTGGTGTATTACCAGTCAATGCATTATTGGCCTCACTGGTTTGAGAAGGCCCTTCAAAGGCCGACTGCTGAATGACATGAAAGTCCTTGCATTTGTGTGTCTAGTCTGTCATCCTGAGAGGCCAGTTGTACCTCCTGTAACGGATCTCAGAAGACAAGTTCTTTTGATGTTTTCCAGGGTTTGGGACACATTTCAATTTTATCTTTGAATGTTAAATATTACCGAAGCTGTTGCTCACTATCTTTGAGGTTGGTTGAGGCAAGGAATCTCTGTGGTCGCTGATGGGGTAGTTGTTCCCTGCATTGGTTGTGTTCCATGGTTCCTTACATCTACTGTAATTTGTAAGTTTGTGCCCATAGCACAGTTGTGGTTTGCCAAAATATTTAATGTGACTTTAAATGCTTTTGTGGTGGATCTATCATGTTATGTTCATGATTTTCCCCCAACTTATAGAGGAATTATCATGGCAAATAACAAGGGGCAATCACTCATCTCTGCTCCACTGAAGTGGACTTAAGACTTGGTCAGTGGGAGAGCAGGAGAAATAGAAATGACCACTTTTGCCACTCATGGTTGGAGATCAGTCAAATCTATCTTAGTGTCTTGGGTGTGGACAGGATGAGGCTGATCTGAGATCCTTTTTGTGGTTGATTTGTCAGTTGAAACCATCACTTTGAGCCCAGACTTTCCAATGCCAGGTAACAATAAATAACTGAATAATTGGGTTGTATGTTATTAAATCTGTTGCCTTGTATACATTGAAGTGGAAATATATCAGTGCATTATCTGGAATTATTCCGTGTACATTTTTTTTACTCGCTGCTTTCAAAGGTCTCCTCATAATCATGGTCTCAGTCAACTGTCAATCATTACTGTCTAATTTTCCCTTGAAATATCTTGGGAGGTCTCTGCAAAGATTTGATATAAATACAACCTGGTGAAATAATTATCTAGTTGGTGTTTATTCAAAATTTTCATTACTTAAAGTAATTTATTATGAATATCTTGAGGCAGCCAAGGACAAGAAATTACTTGTCTTTCCTCAATTTATTCAACTGTATTTTGAATATTTGTTTTTGCTTACCTGGCAGGCAGATTACAGGCATCAATCCTTGGGTTGGGGGGACAAATCTCATTGGTTTTAAATTTGCTTTCATTGTTTTCATTAATCTCAATTTTTGGCCTCCAGCTTTCTTTTACTGGCTCACTTTGATCTAATGTACCTTAAGAATGATTAAATAGTTGCAGTTTTATGCAATCAGACAGTTAGAAAAAAAACATTTACTTGAGCGTCAGTCTAAAAAAACATTCAGCTAGCAGCTTCAATATGCCCATATATAAGCAACAAGGTGTTAGCTACGGAGTGTGAATGAGAAATAACATCGTCTTTTGGGCAGCGAAACTAATCACAGAAATTGAGTTAACCTGAGTGGTAATAAAACCAAGGAAGTGAAGAGTCATTGAGTCATACAACAAAGGTCAGTCCCTTCAGCCCAACTCAGCCATGCTGTACAAATTGACATTCTTGTCTAGTCCCTTATGCCTACATTTGATCCATGTTCTTCTCAACCCTTCCTATCCTCATATTTGTCAAAATCTCTTTTGTGCGCCATAACTATTCCTGCTTCTTTTGCTTCCTCTGGCAGTTTATTCTAGTTAAGGACTACCCTATGGGTGAAAAATTTGCTCCTCAGATTCCCCCTTAAATCTATCCCCTCTGACCTTAAACCTAACATTTCCTGTTCTAGAATTGTAACCATTAGGAAAAGAACTGTGAGCATTCACTTTATTCTTGACCTTTATGATTATACAAACCTTTTTAAGGTCATCCCTCATCCTCCTATGCTCCAGGAAATTAAGACTCAGCTGATCCAACCTCTCCCTATAACTCAAGCCATCCAGTCATGGTTATATCCTCGTGGATCTCCTTAACATCCCTTCCAGCTTCCGATAGGTAGGCAATTAGAACTGCAAAGCCTTATACCAACTTTGGAACTCTACCCTGCCCACCTTCAGGGAACTGTGCATCTATTCTCCTGGGTCTTGACTGTGCAAGCCCTGCTGTGCTTTGACTTAACAAAGTACCACATCTTGCACTTGTGTCAGTGTTGAATTCCATTTGCCACACCTTGGCCCACCTTCCTAAATGATGTAGATTCTGTTGTAACCTTGTCAAGGACATCACTGGCGAAAAGGTGAAGCTATTGCTGGAAATGGATGATCAAACTTGTCGAAAATTAGGGCAATATTTGTTGGAGTTCTCATTTGCCATTCTCTCTTCAGAGGTATGACAACAAATCTATGTTCTATTTTTGCTGTGACTAAATTGTCATGTGATGAAATATCTCATTTTTTCATTTGAAATTGAATTGAGTACGCCCTTTAGATCAATGTGGGAGGCATAGTATTGATCCGAATCTCTCACCAAACAAGCTCTCAATAAGTAATCTGTAACTTGATACATTTCACAAAGTAGAATTGCATGAAATGAAACCAGAAACAGTCACAACTACTCAGCAGGTCAAGCAGCATCAATGGAAAAAGAAGTATAATTACAATTTCATATTACCTTAAATTAGTTCTGGGATTGATTCTGCATGTTAAATTCTTCTATATTTGCTCTGAGTTTTATTACTTATGGAGAAGATGGATTCAGTTGACAAAATGTTTTTTTTTGTGGAGATGACTGCAAACCCATTCAGAATCAGAATTTTTTGTCATGAATAAGTCAGGAAATTTGTTGTTTTGCAGCAGCGTCAAAGAGCAAATGTTCATATAAATCACCTTATAGCAATAAATAGAAATAGTGCCCAAAAAGTCCAAATAAGGCAGTGTCTTTGGTTCACTGATTATTCAGGAATCCAATGACAGCAGGGAAGAAGCTGTCCTTGTGGCACGGAGTGCTCATATTCAGGCTCCTGTACCTTTTTCCTAGTGGTAGCAAAAAGAAGAAGACATGACCTGGGCAGTGGGAGCTGCTTTCTTCAGACATTCTCTTGTAGATGTCCTCAATGGAGTGAAGTCTTGTGCACGTGATGTCGCAGGCAGAGTCAACAACCCTTTGAATTTTTTTCTTGTCCTGAGTGTTGGCACTTCTGTACCAGACAGTGACGCAACCACCCAGAATACACTCCACAGTACACCGTGGCGTTTTTGAGATTCTTCAGTGACATGCCAAATCTCCTCAATCACCTCACAAAGTTTAGCTGCTGGCGGCGAGCCTTCTTCGTGATTGCATCAACATGGAGGCTCCAGGACAGATCCTCGGAGATGTTGACAACCAGGAATTTGAAGTTCTTGCCCCTCTCCACCACTGAGCACCATGTTCTGACTTCTTCCTGAAGTCCTCACTTATATCCTTGCTTTTGCTGATGTTGAGCTCGAGGTTGTCTGTGTGACACCACTCAACGAGCTGATCCATCTCCCTCCTATACGCTTCCTCATTGCCGTTTGTGATTCTGCCGACAACATTAGGCATCAACATTTCAGCGATTGTTTTACCTTGAAACTTTGCTTTTAAATATGATTCATTTTGATTCAAAATTTTGCTGTATTGCTGAAATTTCAATAATGATCAAAAACATTAGTGTCTATCCACAGTTTTTGTATCCTTTTCTTAAAAAATATTGTTTGTTGATTTTTCTTATTCTTTGTGGATGAAAGAAATTAGGGCAAGGCAAAAGCAGACACCCTGATTCTTTGAGTATCAGTGAAGCTTTGGATGAGAGTGAAGAGAGGTTGGTGAATAGTGACTGGATTATATTATATAAGAGGAGCTCCATCTTAGACTGTCTCTTTTTGCAAATTTTCTGTGGAGTAGTCCTAAAGCTTGCTGGGTAAAGGTTGCTGAAGCTGAGCACTGTTAAAGCTGTTGAGATCTAATGTACATGTGTAAATTTGCCAGTTACAAATTACAATGCAAGCATGGTGTCGATATATTTCCATCTTGCTCAACAATTCTTGTACTTCCATGGCTCAATAAATTTCCTTGTTAATTAGAACCAATTTAAAATGACATTTGTGATGCAATTGTACTTTTAAACAGTGTGTGAATTATTCGAACAACCTTGGAGAGATTTTATTTCTGGACTGCGCAGAAATGAAGAAAAATTGTGTAAGATTTGAAGCCCTGTAGTCCTGGTGAGCACCTAAAACGTCCCTCCAATTTTGGGTCAATTAAGTCTGCCTCAAGAATTCCTCAAGAATGCAAGAGCTATGTTTTTCAACTGGGGTGTTAATAATGTGAACATCGTCAGTTTCTGAAGGAGAGGAGAAATGCAGGGCCTTGAGTTTGATGGAATCTGCAGTGATGTGGGTCCTAGGGTATTACCACTCCTGCATTTGTTGAACCTGCAATTGATGGATACGAACCAATAACTGATGCCGCGATTCCATTTGGAAATTGTGCAAATCGAGTCCTTTTATTGCTCACTCATTACAATGTGTGCAAAGTCGAGCAGTGTAAAGAGAATTCAAGATTTAAATCCTTAAACTGTCTGAAATTTTCAGATTTTATTTGTTTGATGTCAAATTTTAATTTTTAAAAATTTAGACATACACCACTGTTACAGGCCAATTCAGCCCCACAAGTCTGTGCTGCCCAATTTACACCCCATTAGCCTACAGTATGTTTTGAAGGGTGGGAGGAAACTGGAGCCCCTGGGGAAGACCCACTTAGACACAGGAAGAATGTGCATACTCTTTACGGAGAGCGTGGGATTTGAACCCAGTTCCGGTCCAGATTTCTGTGCAGTAAAGGTGTATGCTAACCGTGCTGCATTTTTTTACTGCAACAGAAGTGTCAAAGAAACAGTAGTTTTGACTAACTTCAAAAAACAAAGGTGACTAACAAAAACATAATGATGCAAATAATGCATTGCATCCTGCTTTCAGAATTCTCTGAATTTATTTGTAGCTCATAATAGAATTTGTAGTCTAAGTGCATCTGTCCATTAGTGATTACTCAGTAAAAGATATTTATTAAAAGATCATGGTGTTGATGACATTAATATCGAGCCTCATTCCAATGTGCAGCATTCACACAACTTCTCACACTTAACTTCGCACCAGGAAAACAAATCTGTTAATTGACGCAAGTGTTAATGGACTGCTATGTAGCAGATGTAAAAACAGAAAATAAGGGGAATATTCAGCAAGTCAGGCAGCATCTGTGGTGAGAGTTAATAACCTTGCAAAAGAACTGAGCAGATATGTTGAAATTTTTATTTAAAGGCCAAGCTTTTTATTTTTTAGAAGTCCTGGTTTTGGTTGAGCAAACTAATCTAAGTCAATGAGGCATGGCAAGGCACCTTAAACCCATGGTTTGCAAACCTCCTCTACATTGGAGGGACTGGGTGCAAACTGGGAGATGGCTTTGTTGAGCACCTCGGCTATGTCTGCTGCAATAGTTTGGATCTCCCAGTGGCCACCCATTCCCTTGCTGACATGTCTGTCCATGGTCCCAGATTGAGACCTCTCGCAAATTGGAGAAACAACTAAATTAAAAAAAAATGTAAAACAGCTCATCTTCTGACTGGGCACCCTCCAACTGGATGGCATCAGTATCAACTTCTCTGGCTTTCGTTAAATCCCCTCCCCAACCCCAATTCTCCCCTCGTCGCCTACCCTCAACTTTGTCTCTCTCTTCTGTCTCCTTTCACACAAACATGATAAATTCTTACCTCATCCCTTATCATATCCAATTAACACCTTTTTTGGTCTGGATTTCTCCCTCCAGCCAGCCTTGTCTGCATCCTGAAACTTTCTAAGATTTCTTGCTTGTGGCTCATTCTTTTTATTCCTTGAAGAAGAGCTCAGGCCTGAAATATAGGCAATATATCTTTGACTCCTATGGATGTTGAAAAGATGGGCTGAGTTCCTCCACCATTTCAGTGTGGTTTTTTTTACTAAACCCAGACATTTCCCCTGTCCCGGACAGCCACTGATAGAGGACTTGTCAGCAGCTGCACGAGCTTGAGTCTTAGAGTTTAGAGCTTCAACAAGAACTGACATTGCTGCAATCTATTGGTAAGGCTGTTCTGTGGGTATCACGTTTTAGGAGATGATATCCCAAATTTTGAATGTGAATTTGGAGAAAATGTGTGACTGCTGGATAGGTGGTGATGGAAGGAGGGGCGGAAGGACTAACCAAGGCGGTTTATCAGTATTCGATTCTGTGTACTGTTGAATCCAGCCTGAGCCCAGACTAGAGCAACATGAGCAGCTGATTGATACATAGAGAGAAGAGAAGGGTCAAGAGAACAAGAGTTACAGGGCAGCCACAGAGTGAAGAGAACATAATCTACTTCTGCAGTCATTGGCATGATGTTCCCCAGGTGCCACATTGATTGGCCAAAGAGCATTTTGGAAGGAATGGGGTTATTGTTTTTGGGCATAAAAAGGGACAAACCTTTGCCGGCAGTTTTTGGAGTTAATAAAGAGCACAAGCAGCAGGTGCTCAAAATGTTAATCATTGCATTACTCCGTGTGCCACGTCCCAGTGAGTAAAAAGAGGATAGTGCGTGATTACAAATGTGGTACAGAAGGGAGGGCCTTAGAATCCTGGGGCATTCAGGCCAATTCTAGGTTAACTTTGTTTCATGAGCCAGATGCCAAAGATGGGACCCACATCCTTGATGGTGAGTGTGCAGACGTTGACAGGCAAGGTTTAGAACAGCATAGTGGGGATCAAGAAGTTCAGCAAAGATCCATAAGGCAATGTCAAAATTGGAAATGGAAAACAGAAACTTAGTGAGTGAGTTTGAAAAGCAAATAAAGTATCTTAGAAAATGGACTTAAAAGGGTTTGTAGGATGTAATGATACATGCTTAACTTTCATGAATAAAGCAGATAAACTGAGGGTCCTTTGAGGTGATAACAAAGTTACTAAAGAAATGTGGCTTGGAGATACAGGACTTGAAACATAATATTCCTGGTTACGAGGTTTTCAGTTGAGAAGGCAATTTTAAAAAAAGGTAGTGGGTGACAATACTGATTAAAGAAACATTCTCAGCTCTGAGAAGGGACAATGTGAGTATAAATGCTGGGATCATGATTTTCCTCGGCTGACATGCCTAGAACTGTTGGTTAGGGGAGGAAGTGGGAGAGAACGTTCAAAAATAAAGGTTTAACTTTTTAGGCCTTCTTCTTTCTTTGGCTTGGCTTCGCGGACGAAGATTTATGGAGGGGTATGTCCACGTCTGCTGCAGGCTCGTTGGTGACTGACAAGTCCGACGCGGGACAGGCAGGCACGGTTGCAGCGGTTGCAAGGGAAAATTGGAATGAAAATAGGCCTGGAATGAGAAGAAAATTTTATTAACCAAAAGAGAACTGAATCTTTGGAATTCTTTACTCAATAGGGCTGTGGAGGCCCAGTCCTAGAATATTTTGAAGACTGATAGATTTTTGTATATTAAGCTCATTGAAAGATATGAAGTTTGCATATGCATGTGGCACTGAGATGAAAGACCAGCTTCAGTAATTTTGAATGGGGGAGCAATAGTCCTGAAAATTCCAAGCACTTTTTTTTAATTGTGTAATGAAGTAAGAGGAGAAAGTACTGTTTTGCCTATTAGGACAAAGAAGCTAAACTGTATGGAGGCAGAGGATTTGAGGAAAGGTTGTGAATGAATATTTAGCAACTCTCTTCACAAATGATGTGCCTGTGCTGCAGTTTAGGTGAACAAATGAGAATGGTCGAATAAGATAAATATAATGAAAGAGGAAAAAGGGATTTGTCTGCTTTGAAAATGGACAAAAATTCCGGTGAATTATCCAAAGGTATTCAAAGAAGAAAGAGGGAATTGTAGAGGATCGATTATATTCTCCTGATCTTCACAGGCTACACAAGTGGTGCCAGATTGGATAGCTGCTGACAACTTGGCCCTTGATTAAAGGGGGAGGAAAGGATAAACCAAATAACTGCAGGCCAATTAACTTAACGCTAGTGGTGAACAAAATTATTGGAATTCATTCTCAATGTCAACATAGTCCTTCATTTTGAATGGCACAGATTTGTCAGATACAGTCAGTTTGGATTTTGTAAAGGAAGAGTTATATCTGACTAATTATTCTTTTCAAGGAGATCAAAGGAAGGTCGAACACAGCAGTCACTAAATTAAATATTTTAAGGAGATAAGGTTTAACAAGAGCACTGTGTTTGATGTAGTCTTGTTAGGATTTTTGCAAACCTTTGTCATGGGTCCATATGAACGCTGGTCAAACCCAAGGGTGCCTCGTTGGGTCCAAAATTGGGCAGGATTTGGAAGCTATTTTGCTTTGGGGTTTTGATTAGAGTTTTTCTGACACACTAGTCATGATTTAAAGATTTGATGTAATAACACTAATGCATTTCATTGTATAGTTATTTTCTGCCTTGGTTATGAGATCGCTTTAAGAGGGATTAACACTTTGAACACTCCTTCTATGGTTGATTTTTTTTTCATTTGGGGATTTGGGTCATTGAAGAGAACCTCTTCACTGAAATGGCATTGCACAGGCCTTTCATCTTGAGTCAGAAACCTTACACTCCTAAAGTCTAAGTGTATAATGCAGACTGACAGTGCAGTACTGAGAAATTGTTATGGTGTTAGAGATGCTGTCTTTCAGGTTGGGCATTAAACAAAGGCCTCCTTAACACCATGGCATTCTAACATGGTAAATATTCATCCACAGACCAATAATAGATTATATTAATACTCTCTTGAGTGTTTGTTGGACATTGTTGTAAATCAAATTTGTGAGTTTCGTAGCTTGGAGTAATGGGCTCCAATTCTTTCTATCAAAATTACTTTCTCACATTAATTCTGAACAAAAATGTGGCATTTTCCAATTTTGAACAGTCTACTATTTCAGATAACTTTAGTTTATTAGATTTAGGGCTTGTGCAGTGTTCTCATCCATCTGCTTTAAAACTCTGGTCCTCGAGATCATTAGCAGGTTCATATATATATGTATGTATGTATTTATATGAACATGTGCTGTGTTTATATGCTGACTTTCTTGTCCTGAAGAAGAATTGGCAAGAATAATTGTTTACATGAAATTTTCCACTGGCTGTAAAAAGAAGTTATTAGAACAGTTGATTTAAATCTTGGTGAAAGGGATTTTTAATGAACATTTGAAAGGTAAATGGAGAAATCAGACAGGAATTCCAGAGTTTAAGGCGTAGGCAGTTGATAGATGATATTTTGCCTCCCTGTTGCCAGAGTTAAGGATATTGCTGAGTGACTGCAGAAAATACTGCAGGCAGAAGATGAATGGCCTGAGATCTTAGTTCATAATGATATAAATGCTGCAAGTTGAAAAAAGGGAATGAAGTTGTCAAATTTTCAAGCAAGAGATCAAAATTCAGGACCTCAAAAGTAGTAATCTACAGATGCTTCCCTGTTCCACCTTGTCAGGTATGAAGCCACTGAATAAAAAAGGTATGAGGTAAAATGGATAGAGAATGGGCTCAGTAACAGGAAACACCAAGAGTGTAAAGCTGTCTTGCAGAATAGAGTTACCTGGATTTTAAATGATGAGGAATTATGAGTGTACAATCTCCAATTTTACAAAACTTGGAAGCACACTGACTTTGAAGATAGTTGTTAAATTCTTGGACGTATCAAAAGGCGAGTGAAATGGGCCACAGGGTGGCAAATGAAATATAGTTCTTGGAAAAATGAAGTATTTCATTATAGTAGAAAGTATAAGATGAGGTAATGCAAGTTGGATAGCATAATTCTCAAAGGGTATGGAATGCAGGAGGTGGGTTATTATGCTGCTGGACAAAGATGGGTCCACCTGCGGATCAGCGGGTATAGGCCTTCTACCAGGCCACAGGCATCAATGGCCTCAGGGTTCAATGAAGAGCAGGTCACTGGATACAGGGGTAAACTGCAGGATACAAAAGAGTTGGAGAAATTCTGCAGTTTAGTGCAGCATTCATGAAAAGCAAAGGGCAGTTGACATTTCAGGCCTGATTCCTTCTCTGTGTGTTATGGAGGCTTGAGCTCAATGTCTGCAGGCCTCGCTGCTGGACATGTGTGGCCTGCAGGCCTCTAGAACAGGAACAAGGAGTGGTGGCTTTGGCAGTGGGTGCTTCAGAGATGGAGAGATGAGAGATCCTTGGCCCATCTCTGAAGGGACAGAATTTCTTTATTTAACTCTTTTTCTCCATTTTTATTTTCAAAGATGGCACCAAAGTATGACCTCTTTGCTTGCCTTTGGTATGTAATCAGAACCTTTTTACTACACCTTGGTACGCAATAATAGCTCAGTAATAATTAGAACAAAGATCCGATGGTATACATGTCTTCTCTTTGGCTTGGCTTCGCGGACGAAGATTTATGGAGGGGGTAAAAAGTCCACGTCAGCTGCAGGCTCGTTTGTGGCTGACCAGTCCGATGCGGGACAGGCAGACACGATTGCAGCGGTTTCAAGGGAAAATTGGTTGGTTGGGGTTGGGTGTTGGGTTTTTCCTCCTTTGCCTTTTGTCAGTGAGGTGGGCTCTGCGGTCTTCTTCAAAGGAGGCTGCTGCCCGCCAAACTGTGAGGCGCCAAGATGCACGGTTTGAGGCGTTATCAGCCCACTGGCGGTGGTCAATGTGGCAGGCACCAAGAGATTTCTTTAGGCAGTCCTTGTACCTTTTCTTTGGTGCACCTCTGTCACGGTGGCCAGTGGAGAGCTCGCCATATAATACGATCTTGGGAAGGCGATGGTCCTCCATTCTGGAGACGTGACCCATCCAGCGCAGCTGGATCTTCAGCAGCGTGGACTCGATGCTGTCGACCTCTGCCATCTCGAGTACCTCGACGTTAGGGGTGTGAGCGCTCCAATGGATGTTGAGGATGGAGCGGAGACAACGCTGGTGGAAGCGTTCTAGGAGCCGTAGGTGGTGCCGGTAGAGGACCCATGATTCGGAGCCGAACAGGAGTGTGGGTATGACAACGGCTCTGTATACGCTTATCTTTGTGAGGTTTTTCAGTTGGTTGTTTTTCCAGACTCTTTTGTGTAGTCTTCCAAAGGCGCTATTTGCCTTGGCGAGTCTGTTGTCTATCTCATTGTCGATCCTTGCATCTGATGAAATGGTGCAGCCGAGATAGGTAAACTGGTTGACCGTTTTGAGTTTTGTGTGCCCGATGGAGATGTGGGGGGGCTGGTAGTCATGGTGGGGAGCTGGCTGATGGAGGACCTCAGTTTTCTTCAGGCTGACTTCCAGGCCAAACATTTTGGCAGTTTCCGCAAAGCAGGACGTCAAGCGCTGAAGAGCTGGCTCTGAATGGGCAACTAAAGCGGCATCATCTGCAAAGAGTAGTTCACGGACAAGTTTCTCTTGTGTCTTGGTGTGAGCTTGCAGGCGCCTCAGATTGAAGAGACTGCCATCCGTGCGGTACCGGATGTAAACAGCGTCTTCATTGTTGGGGTCTTTCATGGCTTGGTTCAGCATCATGCTGAAGAAGATTGAAAAGAGGGTTGGTGCGAGAACACAGCCTTGCTTCACGCCATTGTTAATGGAGAAGGGTTCAGAGAGCTCATTGCTGTATCTGACCCGACCTTGTTGGTTAGAGTTAGTTAAAAGGTGTGAGAAAGCATAGGAAAGCTAGCCTAAGGCAAAAACAAGGATGTTATGATGAATCTTGATAAAACGCTTGGTCAGACACAGTTTTTAAGGGTGCCACATTTTAGGAAAAATGTGAATGTTTTGGGAGTTTGCAAAAGAGATTTGCCAAAATGTTCCCCTGATTGAAGCACTTGAATCTATTGGAGAAGTTGAGTTGTTTATCTTGGAATAGGGGTGGTTGCAAAGAATTCTAATCGTGGAACATAGGACAAAGTGAGAGAAAACATTCCCATTAGCAGAGGTGTCAAGAATTAGGGAATGTAGAATGAAAATAATTAGAGGAACCGAGAGCGAATTTGACGATTTCTTTTTAATGATGTTGTTGCAGTAACAGTGGAGGTAGATTGAGTTTAAAGAGGAGTCTGTGAATGAAAGAATTTGCAGAACTGTGGGGAAAGGCAAAGAGATGATCAAGCAGCTGTGTTGTGTTGACAAAGACTTGGCTTGACTCAAAGGGAACATGGCTGCTTCTGTGACGTAACAATTCTGTAATTTTGCTGCCAGTGGGGCAGTGAATGAGTAAAAAAAAATACTTGCACATCATGCTGTGGAAGACAGTGGAGATGAGCAATGAATGCCAAATTCCTCAACGCACCTCCAGCTTTTTAATCACAATTAGGCTTTCTTTGATTTTTACCATCTGTAGGCTTGTATGTTGTATGGCCTCTGATCGGCGAAACTATTGTTTTGTTACACTAACAGAGGATATGAGAAATACCTGGTCATGAAATAGTTCCATTCTGGTGCAATATCTTTGCTGGGAACTCCTGTTACCTGTCTTCAGCTATTGTTATGTAATTTAATGAAACTAACATAATTTTAAATAAAAAGGTTCATGGATTCAACCTTCAAAATTTGCACTATTTCAATTTAATTTTCAACTGAATGATCCGATTGAGCAAATCACTAGAATTTTAAGAACATACAGATGGGAGAAGATTTATGCAATTTGGCTCGATGAGCCATATCAATGCCATTTTCTTACATTACCTTTCACTTCTTTCGACATCTTTTGACCTCTGTTAAAGAAACTGGGATTCCTGATTCTAGATTCATCAGCAAAGACAAATTCTTCTCCTTGTATCCAGCTGAGCCCAATTAGAACCTTGTTAGTTTCAATAAGTTCTTTCATTCTTCTAAATGGGAGAGAATGCAGGTGTAGTCTATTCAGTTAATTACCTTGCAACAAACCTGCCAACCCAGGAACCAGACCAGCACTCCCACTGTGGTAAGTCTCGCCTTATTTTTTATTTAGATAAGAAGGCTAAAATGGTACATAGTTTTTGTTGCAGGCTCATAAAGGCTCATCACTTGTTGTAAAGGCAACTTTTGTGTCTGCAGTGGCCATGCCTCAGAAGGCCCAAACTCTTGTGTGGGACCTTATCAAAAGCCTTCTAAAATTCAGAAACACCATATGCAATGATTTATCCTGTATCCACCTCTTGCCTTTGAGATGGTTTTCCTCTTCCCTGCCCCCCCCCACCCACCATTTTGTTATGGCACCTGCCATCATACCTTAATGAAGGGCTGAAGCTGGCAATGTATCTTTATCTTGGCTACAAAAGTCCACTGTTTGACCTGCTGAGTTTCACCAGCTTTGTTTTTACTTTAACCACAGTGCCTGCAGACTTTTGTGTTTTACTTCAGGGATTTCTCACCAATTTTGCAAGTCAGATTCTCAAAGAATTCCAATATATTGTCAAACCTTATTTTAATTTCTTCTGTCCACACTGGGTCTGCTTAATTTATTTTTCATTTGAAGATGTTTTGTTATTATATTCATTGATGATTCCTGCATTTTTCCTGCTACTGCATATTTGGCTAACAGGTCACTAGTTCCATGTTTTATCTTTCTTCCCTTCCAGAAATGGCAACTTGCACCTGCCACTCTCTGACCACAAGAACATTTTCAGAATCAATAGAATTTTGGAGGATGTTAACCTGTGTTCACCTCTGTGGCCAGCACTTTGCCATGTAAATCATTGAACCCTTAGGATTTATTGGCTCTTCACCAACTACTTCAGTACTTTTTTTTCCACACATTTGATTTTACCTGTATTTTTCTTCTAAACTTATCTGTGTATTTTCTAAAAATCTGTATACATATTGACTGTTTACTAGCAAATTCTATCTTTCCTTTTATTAATCAGCTTTTGTTCCCATCTGCTGATTTCTTAAATGCTTCCACTCATTAGGTTTGATACTATTTCTAGCAATTTCATAAGCTTTTTCTTTGCATTTAATGCAAACTTTAATTTCTCCTGTCAGCCATGAATAGATCATTTTTCCATTTGGGCTTTTGTACTTTAAAGAAGATTTTTTTCTGCAAAGTATGCATTATTTCTTTAAATGGTGTCCACTGATATATCTGTCCATGTACACTCCAAAGGAACTAGTCCATTGTCAAAATTAAAACATTCTTAAAATGCTGATAGTATAAAACTGTTTTTAATCTTGGCAAAAAAAAAAATCACCCTTTATTAGCATAGTACAACTCAGATTATCCGAAATCCTCATTTATATAAAAATTTTTCGGAGCTGAAATAACCAGGGATGGTGGGCTGCCAGTGGCAGTGGGGACCTTGGGCTCCTGCTCAGGAGTGGGGCCTTGGTGAGGAGGTTTCAGTGATTGGTGGCAGCCAGCATTTATTTTGGTGAGAATTAAATATTTTAAGACTTAAAAAGCCTTCCCTTGTTGTTTTGTTGTTTAAACACTGTTATAAGGGATTTGCTGTTGTTGCTGGGCTGATTTCACAAAAATGAGCATTTCTCTGAAAAAAAAAACAGTTTATCCGACGTAGGCCTGGTCCCGAACATTTTGGGTAATTGAAGTTGTACTGTATTTTGAAATGTTAATTATTTTGACCAAAATCCAATATTTTGAACATAATGATAATTGTGTGTAGATGAACTGCTATTGTGCATTTATTTACAGTTTTTTAAAAATCCAAGATAATTTCTGCTCATCCAAGTCAACATGGCATAGGGGACTCCACCATTTCCAGGTTTGGAAAGCATTAATGTGGACTGGGTGATTGACCACTGCAGGACAGCGACGTGCAGTTTGGTAATGATAGTCGGAGTGGATGTCTTCCATGGTGAAGCAGCTTGTCTATGCACATAATTTTTAATCCTTGCATGAAGGAGTGGAGTGTTGCTGGCTGACTTGGAACCGTGAGTGAGCACATGCAGAGAAAAATATACTGAGAAATTTGCCTTGTTGTTCTGTCACCTTGAAAGTTGGGAATTATGCCCATTTCTTGCATGAGGACTTTTTCTGATAATTAGCTATTACCAAAATGGATTTCAAATTCTCTTTACAGCACAGATTGTTAGATGAGTCCATTTCTCTGCTGCTCTGTTTCTTATTTTGGCAAAAATTTGCTAAGTCAGCTTTTGTGATTTTGGAGGGGTAGCTAGCATAGTGGTTTAGTGCAACACCGTTACAACACCAGCAATCGGGATTGTAAAGAGTTCCTACATTTTCCCAGTGTCTGTGTGGGATTTCCCCGCAGTTCCGGTTCCTCCTACCGTTCAAAACTTGTCCAAGGGTGTAGGTCAATTAAGTGTAATTGGCCAGCATGGGCTTCTGTGTTGAAAAGGTCTGTTACCATGCTGCATGTCAAATTTTAAAAAATTAAAAATTTAAAGATCAAACAAAATGTTTGATTGTGTTAGGCAGTATCACACCCTTAACTGATAAAGCAAGCCCTTGTCTGCATTCCCTTTCAGTGTACTATTTTCTGTACTCTTTCAGCCCCCAACCAGTTGTACTCAGGCAGAATCTGAGAAAAATTAAATCATGATTGACTTCTGAAAGTATCAGACCAGGCAAGAGAAATGCTCACACTTGTGAATCAATTTTACGGCTGGAAAGTGAAATATTTTGTGCAATTCAAATCAAGAAATTTAGAAGGGAGAAGTAAGGCACTGATTTTCAGAATTGTTGACAGACCAAAAATCTATGCCTGGAAGCAATTAATGAGGAACCCAATCTATTGACTTTGGGAATAATGGGGCAACGGTAATAAACATTTGTAGCAGAGTAAAAGGGAGACATTGAAATGGTTGCTTCTGGACATTTTTGTTTAAGAGACATCACAACATTATGACATGGTGCCATTTACTCCACAATCATTGATTAGACCTTCCATGCTAAAGTACTTCATTGTGCTTGTTCTTTGCACGATGTGATGAACAATTTGCATACTTTGCGGAAAAAATACATTTCTTTAAAATACAAGAACCCAAATGGAAACATAATCTGTTTGTGTCTGAAGGAGAAATTAAAAGTTTGTGGATATAGCAAGGGCAGTGAATAGAGGGGGATAGGTGGATGTTGTACACTTGTATTTCCAGAAGGTGTTAATTATGGGACTGCATAAAAGACTTATCCATGAGATTCGGATGCATGGAGTTGGAAATAATGCATTAACATGGATAGAGTATTGATTAACCAAAGGAAGGCAGAGAGTGGGGATAAATTGACATTTCTCTGTTTGGCAATCAGTGATGAGCAGACTGCAGCAGGACTCGGTGCGTGGCCTGTAACTATTCACAACAGATATTAATGATTAGGAGGAGCAAACTAATAGTAGCATACCCAAGTTTACTGATGGCACTAAACTGAGCAGGAAAGCAAATTGTGCAGAGGATGTAGAGAGACTGTACAGAGATATAAATAGGTTAAGTGAGAGGGCAAGGGTCTGGCAAATGGAGTTCAATGTTGGTAAATATGAGATTGTCGTCTTAGGAAGAAAAATAGCAGATCAGATTTATTATTTAACTGGTGAGAGATTGCAGAATGCTGTTGTGCAGAGGGAGTTGGGACTGCTGGTGCAAGAACCGCAAAATGTTGGTTTGCAGGTGCAACAGGTAATCAATAAGGCAAATAGACTGTTGGTTTTCATTGCCTGTGGGATTGAGCTTAAGAGCAGAGAGGTTCTGCTGCAAATGTACATGGTTCTATTGAAGCTGCAGCTGGAATACTATATGTACTTCTGGTCTTTCTTGAAAGTATATGCTGGCTTTGGAGGGAGGTTCACCAGCTTGATTCCAAAGATGAGGAGGTTAATCTATGAAGAGGGTCTAGCCCCTTTCACACTTGCAAATGGTCCCAGGAATTAACAGTCAATCAGCCTAAAAGGGTCCAGTGTGGAATGAAAATTGTCTCAATGACGTCATGAGAGGGGTAGACTGCCTCAGCCCCTAGTGCAATCCCCAGTGTCTGCAGATGCCAGCTTTGCAATCAGGCAAGTGTAGAACAGGCAATTGCATTCTAGGGCAGAAATTACCCAAGTTTTTGCATGAGTGTGAGTGCAGGAATGTGAAAGAAGAAGAATAAAATGAAGGTATAAACTTTGCAGTGGGAAAGTCACAGTGGGAGAGAGAGAGAGAGGATATAAATAGTGGACAATTTTCAAACAGCATGGGAAATTTGGTAGCGCCATAGCACACAATTTATAAAGATCGTGGGAGAAAGCGAGGTGGATCTGCCCTCCCAGAATGCTGTGTGGCAGAGAAACCCTTCCATGAGTGCTCCATGCATGCATACAGCCCGTTTCTGCCGCACGGCATTCTGGGAGGGCAAGTCTGCCATCACTTCCCCCCCACAGTATTTCTAAATTGTGCGCGATAACACTACCAACTTTCCCACACTGTATAAATAATATTTGATAGTGCTACCAATTTTCCCACGCTATTTAAATTGTGCATGATAGCGCTATCAACTTTTCCACGCTGTTTAAAAATTGTCCGTTATTGCTATTTATTGCCAGCACTTTCCCATGGTCCCTTATAAAGGTTTATATAGTTTGGCTGAACAACAGCAGGGGCTGAAGGGCTCATACTGTGCTGTACATAAAGCTTAATTATGTTATAATTAACTTTGTTCAAATATAAGATCATAATACATTGATCAGGATTTAGCGCAGATCCACCATCGCTCAGGACGTCATGGCACCACCGGTAGAAGGTAGAACAATGTTAACCTTGGGGATGGCTCCTTGCAAGTATGAACACATGCAGTATCCCAGTTAAGAGTGGTCAAGTGTGAACAGCAAAAATGCCATTCCTATCCCAGGACACTGAATGGCCGATTTAGTGGGACGCAAGTATAAAAAGGGTTATTTCTTCGCCTGAACCATACTTGCTGAAATTCAGAAAAGGGATCGTAGAAACATAAAATCATGAAAAGGATAGATAAGAGGCAGAACATTTATTTCCCTTGGTAGATGAGGCTGGAACTAAGGAACATCGACTCAAAATTTGGGGGATTTGATTTAGCGTGGAGGGGCTGCGTTTCCCAGAGAGAAGTATATCTGTGGAAGCAACAGGTGCTCCTCATTAAAAATACTGAAGCTATTGTTAGATTTTTGCATGGTAGGAGAATTAAGGGTGATGGGGAAAAGGCAGATAGTTGGAGCTCTGTCCATGACTAGATTAACCAATTATCTTCTCAAATGGTGGAGCAGACTCCACAGAGCACATGGCCTACTCCCTCTCCAATTTCTTATGAATTTTCCCTATCTCTCTTTAAAAGCCTCCCACTTTCCAAATGCTCCTTTAGTGGCAAACAGCCGCTCCCAATCAATCTCTGCTAGTTCCTGTCGAATGCATTAAAATTGCCTTCCCCCAATTTAGTACTTTAACTTGTCAACTCGTCCCCTTTTTACCTTCATAATTTAAAAACTAATGGATTTATGGTCACTGGCTCCAAAGTGCTCTTCTACTGACACTTCAGTCATTTGCCCTAGGTCATTTCCTGAGAACAGGTCCAGTGTTGCATCTTCTCTTGTCAGGCCACAAACATTTGTTGGAGAAAATTCTCTTGTATTCATTTAATAATTTCCACCCACTTCAAGACCTTTACCCTGAGAGAATCCCAGCCAATATGAGGCCGCCGAAATCACTTGCTGTTACATCCTTGTTATTCCTGCAGCTAACTTGATTGCCCGTTGTACATTTGCGTCCTTAAACTTAATAAATTTCCCCTCCTTATTACATTTAATATAGTTTTTATGAGCAACAGGCCGAAGATTTTAAAATTTTCAAAATTTACCTGCATGGTTTGATATCTATCAAAATGGGAAATTCATTATTTTGAAGCAAATGTATAGTAGACTATTTAAAAAAAAAAAATGTTAAAATATAAAAGCTATTAGTCAGTAGAAGG
Source organism: Narcine bancroftii (assembly GCF_036971445.1). NCBI lineage: Eukaryota > Metazoa > Chordata > Chondrichthyes > Torpediniformes > Narcinidae > Narcine > Narcine bancroftii. The sequence continues at coordinate 11,775,571 of NC_091481.1, forward strand.
TTGACATTAAATGGGAGATGGAGGTGTGAAGTGGGCTAATAATAGATTACACCTGTGGGCGATGTACTGCTTTTAGTTATTGATTCAACCTTCCCTTGGTCGTATCCCATATGTCATCTTCATGCATTCTGTTAAAACCACAAGCTTAAAAATTAAATGAAGTTAATTAAGCAAAGAAGTAGAATGAACGAATATGATGGTGCACAGCATTCCTTTGCGTAATGGCCTCCACACAGCTGCAGGCTGTGCAAGTTCTAATTACTCTCGTGTGTTAAATTTTAAATATTAATTTGTTTTCAAGTCAACATTCAAACGATACGTTTCAGGAAATAAATTCTTATTGCTAAAGAGGCAAATGGCACATTGCTGCTGTGTTTGTTAAGTGCAGGCAAAGAAACACTGCCTCTGACACTGTGATTCAACTTGTCAGAGAGCACCTTTAAATGTATGATCAGGCTTCCACCCTCAATGTGAAAGGATCCCTTTGAAACTTGAGGATTGATAATGTATGATTGAACTGCATCTGGAATACCATACACAATATTGGTTTTATTTAAGGAAGCAATTCAAAGAACATTTAAAAGACACATACCTGGAGAGGATGGCTTGCCTTGTGAGGTTGGACAGGCTAGGCCTGTTTCTACTGGAGTTTATTGAAGCATACATGATCCTGAGGGTGTATGTAAAGATGATGTTTCTCTTTGAGAGAATCAAAAACTGGAGGTCACTGTTTAAGAGTTATCTATTTAAAATAGATGAGGTGCCATTCCCCCCCCCCCCCCCCCCAAGGGTTGGTACTCTTTGGATGATGGAGACAGAATTTTAAGGTAGAGACTAATTCTTGACAATCAAAAGGATTCAAGGTAAGTGGGAGCGACAGCAATGCAGAATTGAAGTTAAAAATCAGATGATTTGTGTGGCCTTTTATTTCCCATTTTATATGTTCATAAGAGGCTGAATGAAACTTTCTATATTCTGATTACCTTTGTCTTTTAGTTATTGTGGTACATACCCTTTCTTTTAAATAAATAAGGCATTTTAACATTTAAATGGTGTTCTTTGCTTTGACCTGATTTAGGGGAACAACATTTTATCCACAGCCCATTCTGCTTCAACATTAATCTTGGTCACTTAATGTTGTTCCTTAGTAAATTTTGAAATTTTAAAATTTTTTAACTACCTTGGAGAATGGTGATCGGTGAAATTGAAAATACCATGCATTTCTTTGAATTAAAGTTGACAGAAAGACTTGCGCTTTGTCTGTAATTATATTAAAATGATCCATTTTGGTTTTTAACTTAATGGCTTGGCTTCGCGAATGATTTAAGAAGGATCATGGACATGTTTTTCGAGCCTGCATAATGGATTTTTTAGGTGGAGTGCAGTGTGTGCGGTACTGGCCCCTATCTTTGCACCTGGGGTTTATCTGCCACAGCCTAGCATGTTAGGACAGTGACAGCCAGGTCCTTGGGTTGTCCTTCTAGATGGATGGCCTGACAAGACTAACGAACTCCTTTTGCCCGGGTTTGAAATCAGGGTTTTCCTTCTCTTCGACTGGCTGCCAACCAAGGCTAATGTGCCCAGCCTACCCATCCAGTTATACTGCTGGACATGCGGTCATTCCATGACATAGCAAACCCAGTGAAAACTGGGACACCAATGTGAAGGTGTTGCTACAGGCACAGTACTGTAGGAGAGACCATTTGCAGTGACCTGCCTGGCAAGCCAGACGGTGGCCACACGGTGATCACCAAGAAAAGAGAGCTGATCTATGACACACACACTTTCCCTGGGTGCGCAGGACACCAGGCCCAGATTTCATCTCACCCCCTCATGATTTTTAACTAGAGTTACTCAAAAGTTCCACTTAAGTTTGGGGAATCAAAGGATTTGAGATAAATATTTAGGAAATTAGTTTGTGGTAGATGCATTTCACTGTTGCCTAACTTGTCCTGATTATTCTTACTTAAGCATTCATAAAATTTGGCTGGATTTGCATGAGATCTGCTCTAGCAATAAAATTGAGATCCATTTAATTATTACGCGACCATTTATCACTGTCTCCATGTTTCAAAACAAATTGATATGGGTGCAATATTTGAAATTAAGCTGTCTGCTAAGCCTTAAAGGCCAAATTCATTCATTTATTTCATATCTTTTCTGATTCAAGAATAGAAGCCCTGATACATTTGATACTTTTCATTAAAATGGTACACTTAGGTTTGTGGCAAGTGTCTTGGAAAGCTTGGCTTGTGAATAAAATAATTTCATTTCGAAGGTATTGACTCAGGCTGAGATTCATAAGTCCTGGTGAACATTATTTTTATTCCTAGGAAAGTGAGCATTCCTGGTATATGAACTTGTGTTGTGAATGAGATGACTGCAAAGGAAGACGTCAAAGTGTAATTTTAAAATTGCCTGTAGCAATCTATATTGTAATCAAATGCTGTAATGCATTTTGTTTTTCTGTCAGGATGAATAAAGATGGGAAGACATGCTTTATAATTTGTAGTTAATATGAGCGCAGTGACATAGAGGTTCAAAATGTTAAAACTATTGTGCAACAATGTGAAATAGAAGTTTGCTTGGGTAAAATGAAACATTGACCTGATCACAGCCACTCAGAATCTGAGTCCCTGAACCAGACTCCTGTTTGTTTTTCATCAAATTCAACCCTGAGGCATTTTCAGAATATAATGCATTGACACTGATTTTTTTTAAAAGTTGGATTTGAAGTACACAGAGATAAAAGGCATGAGAAGCCAGATAAAGGTTCACTTCAAGTAGCAACCTTACCCCGTTGTAGACTGATATCACAGACTGATAGTGAGCCATTGCAGAGGAAATCGCTGCCTGATGCTGTCCATTCATTTTTTGCAATCATAATAACATGTAGTGAATATGATACTGGAAAATAATTGACCTAATAGGGCTTACGTCGACAAAGTAGCCTGTAATCTGAATCCCTTACAAAACTAAAATTATTGAGCAGTTTGAAAATGAACTGCTTCGGTTTCTGAGTATCATATCTTGAATTTGATTTTTATTTCTTCTCACTGGTTTGTTTGATATTTTGTGTTAATCAGAAGCTGGTTAACTTTGTCTGTATTTTATTTAAGGTCGTTAACTTTGACCAGTAACTTCCTCTTGCCTGTCTTTCTTCTTCCCGCCAATGTCCCCTTAAGTGATTTGGTAGAACTATTTTTTAAGCCAGGCTTTCATATCGTTGCTTGTGTACCAGTCACACATCTAACACTGTCATTATTGAAATTGTAGAATCACTGTCTTTTTGAAATACAAATTCTCTTAACAACTAGATGTGTCAGAAAAAAGAACCTGTTGATTATTTATTTACTGTAGCATTTTGTGATGGGCCACTTGTTCAGTGGATTTGGCATGTAATAAAGCTGCCACACCATGACCTCAGTTAACTTGCATTAGTGCTTCTTCTGGCTGTCATGGAACATATTGGAGATCTGAAATACATCAAGTTCTTGTTATCCACAAGGAATAAAGGCACTAAGTTGCGATGGGTAAGAAAAATAAATGTGGATACCTCTTAGGCAGTTGGCAATAAGACAAAGGCTGCAAAAATGTAGAGTGACCATCGGCTCCATGGATATGTTTCAGAACTTCAAAACCAATGTGATTTGCTGATAATTTACTGCACCTTTGCAAGAGGTGATTGACAAGCTCCTGACTTTTCTCATCATCCGCAGATACTGGCATCTAGTGTTTTACACTGTGGCATAAAACCACTGAGTTGCCAGCACAAGTACACGTGCTCTAAACCCCCAGCTCTACTGTGCATCCAGCAGTACTTGGTATCTCCTGCTCTGGCTGCACATCCAAATGACACTGACTCCAGCAGCAATGCCAGTCATGTAGTGAATGTACCCAATGTGATGTTGTTACTTTAACATACTAAAACACTAGTTATTCAGATTCCTGACCCAGGCTCTGGCTGCATACTGGCTATTAATAGCCCCTTTCACGTTGGAAACCCACTGAATTGGTGTGTGAACAACTCGTGTTGAAATACCGTTCACACTGAACCATGAAATTCTGGTTCCGTGTGCCCTTTAACATTAAATACCCAGTCTCGTGGAGCTAAGTGTGGGGGGTGGGGTGGGGGGGATCCAACCTCCAATGTTGACGTTCTGAGTGATGTATTACATACGCGCAGGGGAGTGAAGTCGTAGTGGAACAATTTATGAAAAAGTGTGGGGGAAAAATGTGCACAATTTAAGAAGACATACGCACAATGTATAAAAGAGCATGAAAAAAACATGCATAATTTAATAAAACATACACATACAATTTATAAAAGAGCGTGGGAAAATCTACTGCAGTGGGCTTCAGACTGTTCAAACTGAGGACAAACCCACAGACTAGCTCCCTCGCAGTCTAGCCGACCTAGTGTCAAATCTAGATCCCTGAGCCCACAGCTGTCCCTCACAGTGGCCATTATATGTTTGGAGATTTCCTTCTAGGCCCTTATCAAGAGAAGCTCTTGCATCTCCCAGTCCCATCCCCCCCAGATGGCCACCATTATCACAACACTAATACTAAAAGTACACTAACTCTAATACAACACTGATACTAATACCTACACTAAAAACCTTTGAAATATAACTACACTAATACTAAAACACCACTAACACTATGTGTCATATCATGTCAATACTGCACTAACACCGACACTAAAAACCTTCAAAAACAGAACACGAGCCTTAACTCCACTGAAACACTGACCTTCCCTCTAAACAACCGGGCCAGACTGACTGTTTCCCGCCAGGATGACGCACGCATGCAGGCAATGATGTCACTAATGCTGCCCGGCATAGCGGGTGGCTGCCAGTGTGAAAGGGGCTAATGAAAGGGACTAAATGAATGAAATGTTGCATAATTCAAAATAACAATGAAGGCAGACTTGAATATCCAGGGCACAGAAGGCTATAGATTAGATGCTAGTAAATAGGATGGGTATGATCAAAATGAATTTGTGTCAAAGGTCCTGCCTCTGCGTACATGTATTACTGTCTGTGTTTTTCCTCTCTCTCCCTTCTCCACCCACCCACATCCCATCTCCTAGTCTTTTTCTCATTATAATAACTCTGAGACCAAGCTACAATGATCAATTGTTTTTATCTTAACTTCCTACCAAGGGCGTATGGGACACTTTGGTGCAGAGAGGTTGATTTGTCCAAAATTTTACACGGGGCCCACACTGTGCCCAGGCCTCCTCGCATCTCACCTCCAGGCCCGGATGTCGGCTGCTGCCTCCTTCACAAACAGGCTGCCAGTGCAGGAGGGCCGTCCCCGACCGCTCCGACCCCACTCCATCTGAGGCCAAGACTCCCATCCATCCCTTGGCCTGGGCCGATTCATCATCTGGGGGAAAGCCCGTTGCTGTGGGAACGATGCTGGGTGATGCTGCACAGACTCTCTGACGTCATCACACAGAGACGTGGGAAGTTCACAGCAAGTCATTCCATCCATCAGCAGCAGACCTGCTCCCAGTCAGATGCGCGCTGACGTCACAGGGCCTGAACACTGACGGTGAGCGCCATTGCCCCAGCAATGAGCCAGTTCCCCGAGGAGGCCATGCCCCATGTCTGGACCCCAGGTTTGAGGTGAGTGAGATGTACGGTGTCCCGGGCATAAAGGTGTCCAAGGCTGGGATGTGGTGGAGCAGGGTCGCTGTTATTGTTAATCTGTTTATCTTTTTTTCTTTCTTTGTTGGATTTCTTTTTCTCCTTCTTGCTTTTCCCAAATTTTCCCCACTGTTTTGTCCGAATTTGGGAGGGCAGGCCAACCTCCCACCCCAGGTCGTATGTCTATGCCTCCTGCTAATTGGTGATAAAAGTGGTTGTAATATGAGATTGAACTGCTGGATAATTGAAGTTCTGTGTTTCCTCAGCTGAAGAGACAATTTTAAATGTGAAAATAATTCCCTAGTACAATATTTGAATAAAAGGATAATTTTACATAAATTTGCTCATTTTACTTGAAATATTAACGGTGTCCTGGAATTGATCTAACACTACACTTGTATACCTGAATTTGAGCAACTGCAGCAATATCACAGTTGCCATAAACCTCCCTGATTCTTTGTTTTTTGCCGGCGACATCTCATTATTAGAAAAGAAGATGAAAAGTGTCCTTAATACAAAATGATATTCCAGCTCTTCGGTTCTGTCTCCAAAATGTTAATCCAGATAACTTGGCAAGATTTTTATCCAATACTTTACCTCCCATAAAAGAACTGCTTTGCTTTGAGAGACATTTTGTTAAAAGGAATTTTTTAAAAATCTCCGTAGCATTATGAATAAAATTAGACCATGATTTAATTTACTTTTATTTATGAAGCTTTGGACCCCATGCTTTTGCAATGGGAAACTTGGATACCCTTCAAACATTTGAGCATTACACAATCATTAATACCTACCAGCTATCAAGTTATGCAGCACAGAAACAGGCCCTTTAGCCCACTCTATCTATGCTGACTACTAACTGTATTTTCACGATTTGCTGATTCAAGTGTTCATCAAGATCAAGGGTGGGCAACCTTCTTTTAAAACTCACATTCCAACTTAATTATTTCCTCTGCCATAAGTATTATGTGATTAGTAAATGATTGCTTAAGGTGGTATGTGGGTGGGAAGGAAAGGTTGAGAATCACTGCCCGAGACCCAATTGTTACTGAAATATTTTGCTCGAGAAAAAATGTCAATGGCCCATTTCCTTTGGAGTGATGAAACCGTGCCCATAACAAGTCAATTAGGTACGATTAAAACAGAGGTTTTCAAAGTATTTTTCTTCACGCTCACATCTCACCTTAATCATAGAGCACTTATGGCATAAGGAATACTTAAGGTGGAATATGAGTTTTATATAAAAAAAGGTTGCCCATCACTGATCTAGATAATTAAATGTTAAGAATACCTGCATTCACCATCGACTCAGGTAGTGTGTTCCAGATTCCAATCAACTTGTGAATGTAGAAGTTCTTCCTCAGATCCTATGGCCTCTAATTTTAGATACCTCTGCTATGAGAAAACATTTCCAACTATTAACCCTATGTTCCCCATAATTTTCTGTATCACTACCAGGTCCTCCCGCCACCCCCCCCCCACCCCCTAACTACTTTTGCAAGTGTGGGATGAGGAGGAATTCAGAGGGAAGTGTATCTGTGGAATTCTCTGCCCAGTGAAGCAATAACAGTTACCTTGTTCAATGTATTTAAGGTGGGAAAAAAAACTTTGAATAGAGAAATTAAGTGTTGTGGGAAAAGGTGGGTAAAAATGATGGTGCTGTTACAGATCCGAGGAGAACAGGGAGCACAGGGTCCAACTGCTCGGTAATAATTCCAGCCTCTCCGTACAGCCTCTAAATGTCCTGTTAAAAGAACTGACAGTGTCATTTTAAAAATCCTGCAGCCATGGAGGACTGTGTCCAGGATGGCGGGACTTGTGCTAGGCAGCATACTATGAGGGGTTGCAGACTCTGGGGGGGGGAGTAACAAACCTGCACAGAGCACCAGAAACAGGGAGAACACCTCCCGTTGAGAAGGAATGGAAGACGGCCCTACTACAGGGAAGGTGACAACAGCAGTGAACCAGCGAGGGGCTCAGCAACTGAAGGACCCACACAGGATGCAGGCTGTTGGCAATTTGCAATCAAAGGAGTCCCACCAGTCTGAAACTAGTTCATTGGAATCAAGTATCGGAACTAGGTTTAGAGAGGGTGTCGAGGGCAAGAAGGACTCCCAAAGGTCCTTGAGTGCTGAAGGCTTCCTGATTGTATTAGAGGTTTGGATCTGGAGCTTGGGTGGCCGATGATTTGAACTGGAGTCTGTGCAGTTGCAGAGGCTGAGGAAGGGATGGAGGCAAATCCATGGATACGCCATGACTCTGAACTCTCTATTGCTTCTGTTTCTCTTATTGAAGGGTATCCAGGCAATGCTGATGCTGACTCTTTGTTTACCTTATTGAATTGTATCATGTCCATTACATTTTAAAGTATTATTATGTAACAATAAAAAGGAACCTGAAAGAGATTCCGGAGGATCAGAGCCAGCACCATCAGGCTGCGAAACAGCTTCTTCCCGTGGGCAGTGAGAACGCTGAATGACCAAAGGAACTGCTCACATGAATCATCCAACACTCATATCTATGAAGCAATATTTGTTTATCTATTTGTATATATGAATGCTTGTCCTGCATATGTATTGTTTGTATGTGGTCTGTCTGACTATGAATCTGCGTGCTTTGCACCGAGGACTGGAGAACGCTGTTACATCAGGGTGTACTTGTGCAATCAGATGACAATGAACTTGTCTTGACTTGACACTTTGAAATGGAGATGAATCCACGGCCAGATCAACATGACTTATTGAGTGTCAGGGTAGGCTCAATGAGCCAGATGGCCTCCTCCTGCTCCTATTTCTTGTGTTGATATCACTGATGTCAGATGAGTTAGCCTGTAATTATTTGTATTTTTCCTGATGCCTTGCCTGTGGTTAGCAAAGATTTAAAAATCTCTGAAAGGACCCCAGAAAGTTACCTTCTTGCCTCCTATAGGCTGGGGATTTATCCATCTTTAGGCCCTTTAAGACACTATCTTACAGATAGGAAATTTTGGAAACCAGGGTGGAAAGTGTGCTTTTGGAAATAACTGCTTTTAGCTTTATATTATTTTAGCTATTTATTATTTATGTTTGCAGCATGGTTGGTAGTTATTTAATTAAGAAAATATCCTTGAATTGTCCTTCTAAAAGGATGTAGCAGTCTGAATAAAATCTGGCCCTTTCTGTCAGAACGTTTCAAGACAAAACATTATTTATGATGAGGCGACTGCTACCGCGGGAGAGATTACACTCAAAGAAGAGACTCTCACTATGGGAGTGAATTCAACACTGATTTATTGTGTTGCCAACTCTGCTTATAAAGGACTCAGAAGCCCATCTCTGATGTCATCATGCCCCCCCAATTCCTGGGATTGGTTGTTTAGTGTTACCCAGGGATTGGCCAGTCAGTGAGCCCCTCTCTTCCCCAGGTGTGGCTGTTTCCCTAGCCCCACCTGATTAGCTGGCAAGTCATTGAGTGGGGCGCTGCAGCCGCGTGCTGCTGAGTCGGGCGCCGACTTCAAAGTGAGTAGCACGTCTCGGCTGGCTGAGTAGACTGCGGGCTCCCGGTGTTCGGTCGTTGCTTCGGGCGTGGCACATTCGGCGGCCCGCTACAATGATAAGATTTCTGTGCTGCAGTAATCATGGTGAGATGTCCATTGTGTTCAAAGTTTAAAATTTAAGTTGACACTCTGTGTTGAGGCACGAGTGTTTAGTATTCCAGCATGACCTTCTCTCCATTTGTTTTCTTCTGGGGAAACCTGTGGTTATTGTAAGGGATGAATCCATCATTCTTCACCTGAGTCTCCTGACTAACTGGATAGTTTGTTCAGATCTAAAACTAGAGGGCATAGGTTTAAGAGGGGAAAGTTTTTAAAGGGAAATGAGGGGCAAATATTTCCACATAAAAGGGTGGCGAGCTAGCTACTGTGCAGAAAGATCTAGGAGTGCGAATACGTGAATCACAAAAAGTTCATTTGCAGTTGCAACAGGTAATGAAGAAGGCAAATGAAATGTTGGATTTCATTGTTAAAAGATTGTTTTTAAGAGCAGGGAGGTTTTGCTGCAACTCTACTAGGGAGGGTTCATCTGGAGTACGATGTACATTTCTGGCCTCCAAGCTTGAGAAAAGAATTATGGTCTTTGGAGGCAGTACAGAGGGATTCATCAGGTTATTTCCTGAAATGAGGGGTTTAGCTTATGAGAAGAGATGAATAGCTGGGTCTATACTCATTTGAAGAATGATGAGGGAATCTGATGGAAATGTATAAAATTATTGAAAGGATGGGTAAGATGAATGCAGTGGGGTTGTTTCCACTAGCAGGTGAGACTAAAACTAGGAACATAGCCTTAAGATTTGGGGAATAGACAAGACAGACGAACAGGAAACAGAGCATAGTGAATCTGTAGAATTCTCTACCCAATGAAGCCTTGGTTCTCCATTGATTTCAATCATATTAGAGGTTTCCAGTTTGAGGGACAAATGTTCAAGTAGAGTTTTAATTATTTAATCTTTCTAAATTTTTTTAATGCTTTTGTGTTTTAAATTATTATGTTTGTTTTGTTATATTCAATTTACATTTATACTTTCTTAGTTATTGTAAATAGCCTCTGTAAATAACTAAGGAATCTCCTTTAGATGGAACAGGAAAAACTTGCCACAAATCCAAATCCCTGCCCCCTTTACCAACTCTTCAGCCACGCATTCATCTGCCATAACTTCCTATGCCTGCCCTCACTGGCACATGGCACTAGCAGGGATCCAAAGAGAAGTGAAGATGGCGGTGTTGCTGGAGCCACTGTAAAGCAAGGGAGTGGAGATGCAGTGCTCCCGCGAAGTCCAGCAGCCCAGTCAACTGCCGTCGGCCCCGCACGGGCTTTGAACGACCCATTGAGGGAGTCGATGGTGGTTTTAGTTGAAATCCCACGACTGTGGGTCTGCGCCTAAGATATCGGCGCCTATTAATTGGTAGCAGCCTCGATGGGCTGCAGACTCCATGGAAGTGGAGGACTGGAGCAGAGCACTGGAGGACAGGAAGATCACGCTCCGGTCTGAGAGGAAGAAGTGGAGGAGATGACCCATGGGGACGGTGACCACAGCAGCGAACCAGTGAGGGGAGTTCTGTGGCTGAGAGACCAGGGCATGTGGTGGACTGTTGGCAACTCAAGGTGAGGAACCATGGAGGCTGTTGGCCACTGGAGACTGCTGTACGGAGACACGCACCAGGCTGCGGACTGCAGGATACTGGCTCGAACTGGCTGGAGTGGTACCAGGTATCGGAACCAGGATGCGAGAAGGTGTTGAGGGCCCTGGAGGGATCCTGACCATATTGAGCTTTGGATCTGGAGCTCGGGTTGGCAGTGATTTGGCTGCGGGAGCTGCGGAAGCACTAGAGGCGAATCTACGGACATTCTGTGACTCTGGGGGACTCTTTTGCTTCTCTCTCTCTCTGACTGTAAGAACTGTAAGAAGCGCTTAGGCAATTCCTGCAGATGGTGAATCTGTCTGCCTTGCAGCAGGCAAAAAGAGATTTCATGAAATGTGACACTCTTTTATTACTATGACAATAAATTGAATCTTGATATGGGACCCTTCTTGAATTACTTTCATAATCTCTGATTTGATATGAAGGTAGAAGTGTTGTTGCCTGATAAAGTAATTTCTTATTCTGGTAAGAATTCTGTCTTTTTGCCAAATAGATTCTTTTTTTGTCAGTGACTTTAGATTTATTTTCATATAATAAAATATTAATACAATATAATTTGCTTGATTGAGAATGTGGGGTACTGTGGATGAAATGATATGATCTAAGTGTAATGTATCTTTTTGGCTTTTAACTTGTGTGTGCTCTATATTTTTCAATGTGGAAATTCAATGTTAATAAAAATATTTAAAAAGGAATCCAGAGATATCACCCTAAAGTTTCAGCTTTTTAGCTTCCTTCCTATTTTCTTTACAGTATTCCCTCTTCAGGACAACATCCCTTTTGCTATCTATGCTATTGGTACCAAGGTGGACCATGACATCTGGCTGCTCATTCTCCTGCTTGAGAATGTGTGGACTTGATCTGAGACATTCCTGACCCTGGCACCTGGGAAAGAACATCCCATCTGAGAGTCTCGATTTTATGCATAAAACTTCTTGTCTGTTCCCCTATCGAATTCCCTATTGCCTCTTCTTCCCCCCCCCCAGCCCCCCCCCCCCCACCCGCCTCACCCTTCCCTTCTGAGCTGAAAGGCCAAATTCTGTGTCAGAGACTGCTCTTTTTCATTCTTTATTTTCTTACAAATATGTAAAAAACACATAGTTTCCTTCTCTTTGCTCATCTGTAGATATATAATAGAATATTTTAGTGTCCTGTGCATAGGTCAGAATCGAGACAACTTTTTGCTTGAGGATGTGCAATCCACTCTCAATTTTCTAAAAACCCCTGACAGGAGGCACACTGTAGACTAAAGGGAGCCCGATTTCAATTTTTGTCAAAATTTGAAGGGATTTCTTTCAGATATATTTTTGAGGTATTAAATATTTGGGTAGGTTTGACCCAAGTAGTTTTGGTCAACCTGAACCAAAAGCAAAATGAGTGCACTGCGTTTCCGTGAGAGACCAACTATGATTTGGACCTGTTAGACAAATGGAACCGAAAGAAAGAACTATGTTTACTGAGATACCAGAGAAGAGCTTTATTTACTTATACAGAGGTTGTTTACACTTACTAAGGAATCTCCTTCAGATGGTTCATGAAAATTTTGCCTTATTATCTACTTTTGGCTAAAGATTGAGGGCAAAATGTGATTGTGGCATCATCAGACATTACTTCAACTGCATGCTTGGCTTTCAAATTTATTTTAAATATGACAAATATAGAGACTTTAATATGTGATATTGGTTGGGGAACTGCAAAGGGAAAAAAAATCTTACAGATTGCCAATTTGTTTGTGATGAATGTACATTGACTTACAAAGCAGCCATTAAAGCATTAGGTTGAATGTTGCAAGATCTCAGACACAATAATCAATTAATTGTGATTGTTGCTTCAGTGCTAGCTGGAGATTTTTGTCAAATCCCATCTGTAATTCCACTGGGTTCTAAAGCAGATGAATTGAAATCCTGCATTAAAGCATCATATATTTGGGAAAATGTTAAATAATTACCTTTGAAAACCAATATGTGAGTGCATTTGACAGGTGATCCATCTGTGAGTTTACTTAACTTCTGCAGTTTAAAACGGGAGAAGGTAATTAAACCCTGTAAATACAGACCAAGCAGTCTAACTTGAGTCTTGGCCATGTTATTGGAACAGATTCTAATTGATCATCATATTGCTTTTCAGAAAGGCTCAGATTAATCAAAGGGATGGTAGCATTGGATTTGTAGAATAAAAGCCACAGCAAGCTAGACCTTTTGGCTCAGATGGCAGTGTTGTGCATTTTAGATCTCTATAGAATATGAAAATATAATTGAAGAAATCCCACTTGGCCAACTGCTGAACATAATGCAAGGTCACAGAACCTCAGTGAATTGTCAAAAGTGTTCAATATTGCCTTAGTGGCAGAAAGCAAAGGCTATGGGTTATGTGAATATTTCTCTACTCTTTTTTTGTTGAACCCACCCATACTTCTCATTAAAGCATTCATTCCATTTTGAAGGTATTGGCTACTTGATCATGTTACCTCTGCAAGTTTTCTTTTCAGGTTTGAGCTTCATGTGATTGGAGATGGGTCCTTGCAATTGCCTCTTTGCCTTCTCCTATAGCCCACCTCAACCCCAGCGTTAATTTAGTGATTAGTGCAATGCTGTTACAGCGCCAGCGATCGGGACTGGGTTCCATTCCCGTGTTGTCTGTTAGGAGTTTGTATGTTCTTCCCTCGTCTGCTTGGGGTTTCCCTGGGGATTCCGGTTTTCTCCCACCGTTCAAAACGCACAGGGGCTGTAGATCAGTTGGGTGTATTGGGCCACACAGGCTTGTGAGCCAAAAGGGCCTGTTACCATTCCAGTAGGTCGAAATTTTAAAATTAAAACAAATGCAGAGTGCAAATTACTGGCCTATTGGTGGAGACCAGGAACTGAATTGGCAATCCACTGTTTTGTATGACCACCTTCGACAGCATCATCATCGACGTTCCTTTCATGATCAGATCAAATGTTTGTTCGCAATTGTGCAATGTTCAATTCCATTTGCAACTCCTCAGCAAATGAACCAGTCCATGCCTGTACACAGCATGACTTGAGCAACATCCAGACATGGTAAATGACATTTGTGCCACTGAAGTGCTAGGCAATGACCATTCTCGATGAGAAACCATGTGCAATAACCATTGGTATCTGAGGACCACCACTAACCAGAATCTCATCTAAACCAGTTTCAAATATCTTTGGCAATAAGCACAGTTCCGAGGCTAGATATCTTGTGAATTATTCACCCTTTGACACTCTGAGGCCTTTCCACCATCTCAAGGCACAAGTCAGGAGCATGAAAGAATACTCTCCCCATGATTGAGTTAGTGCCCTACCAATAATTCTCAAGGAGCCTGATACCAATACAGACAAAGCAGTCTGATTAATGGCAACTCATTTAGCAATGTAAATATTCGTTCTCTTTATCACTGGAGAAATGTCTACAATGTATACTATCTGAAAATGCACTGCAATTACCAGCTGAAGCTGCTTTGACTTCACTTCCTAAATCCATTACACTGGACAACAAATTTTTTTTCCCCAAACGGTTTGCTTCCTGAAAACAAATTGGGGATTATGATAAACAACTTTAAGTTGAACACAAAGACAATTTCAGATTTGCCATAACATGTAGGAAGTTGGAGAAACATTAAATTAACTTCTCTGAATTTAGCATTTAATCGCATAATGACACTGACATTGCGTTAGTTCAATTGACAAAAAAATGCTCTGCCGCTGATTTTCATTTGTACTCTGTATCTGATGCCTCTCGTGTCAGCATCTAACAATAAATAGTTGGCCAGCATGGATGGATTCCAGTTGCCCTGATACCACTTTTCCATGGCAGAACACTGGAGGAGGGTGTGGTGCCGCGGAGTTGGAGGGTTGCTAATGTAGTTTTGTGGTTTAAAAAAGGCATGAGGTGTCGGCCAAGTAATTATAGGCCTGTAAGCTTGACTTCGGTAGTAGGGAAAGTTATGGAGGGTATTCTTAGAGATGGTGTGTATAAATATCTAGATAAGCAGGGATTGATCAGGAGCACCCAGCATGGGTTTGTGAAGGGGAAGTCATGTTTGACGAACTTTGTTGAGTTTTTCGAAGAAGTAACAAGAAAGGTGCATGAAGGTAGGGCAGTTGATGTAGTCTATCTGGATTTTAGCAAAGCTTTTGATAAGATTCCACATGAAAGGTTAGTAAGGAAGGTTCAGTCACTAAGGATTAATAGAGAAATAGTAAGATGGGTTCAGAGGTGGCTGGAGGAGAGACAGCAGAGGGTCATGATGGACAACTGTTTGTTAGGATGGAAGCCTGTGACGAGTGGTGTGCCTCAAGGATCGGTGCTAGGTCCCCTGTTGTTCATAATTTATATTAATGATTTGGATGATGGGGTGGTTAACTGGGTAAGTAAATACGCAGACGATATGAAAATAAGGGGAGTGGTGGATAGTGAGGAAGGTTTTCAGGGATAACGGAGGGATTTGGTTTTTGTCTGAAAAATTGGGCTGAAAGATGGCAGATGGAATTTAATGTAGAGAAGTGTGAGGTGCTTCATTTTTGAAAAAAAATCAAAATAGGACATATAGTAAAGGGGAGGACATTGGGGAATGCACAAAAACAAAGAGATCTTGACGTTATGGTGCATCCTTGAAGGTGGATTCCCATGTTAACAGGGTGGTTAAGAAGGCATTTGGTAGGTTAGCCTTTATAAATCATAGCATAGAGTATAGGAGCTGGGAAGTGATGCTGCGACTGTTTAAGTTGTTGGCGAGGCCAGGTTTGGAGTATTGTGTTCAGTTCTGGTCTCCAAATTATAGGAAGAATATAGATAAGGTGGAGAAGATTTAGAAGGATGTTGCCTGCCTTAAAATGCCTAGAGTACAGAGAAAGATTGAAGAGGTTAGGACTTTATTCCTTGGAATGCAGACGGTTAAGAGGGGATTTGATAGAGGTGTTTAAAATTATGAAGACAATAGATAGACTAGATACAAGTAGACTCTTCCCTCTGAGAGCAGGGGAGAATGAAAGAAGAGGACACAAGTTGAAGGTAAGGGTGCAAAATTTTAAGAGAAATGTTAGAGGTGCTTCTTCACTCACAGAGTGGGGGCTGAATGGAATAATCTTTCGGAGGAAATAGTTGAGGCAGAGTCAATTCTTTCATTTAAGAGGAGGCGGGATATATACATGGATAAGAGGGGGTTGGAGGGTTATGGGCGGAGAAGAGGCAGGGGGTTCTAGTGGAGTTGTTTGAGTGAACTGGCGTGGACTTGAAGGGCCGTGATGGCCTGTTTCCATGCAATAAACTGTTATATGGAAATGACCTGGTGAAACCTTTCACCATGTTCCTCACTGCACAAAGGTCAGGAGAAGTTCAAGTGCAAATGCAGAAAATGAATTTTCAATGACCCGTTGCTTGAATTAGACTTAAAATGTGACAGAAAATCACAAAAATAGGTTATATCTTTTAAAAAATCTGTATGTGATAGGAAAACTTTAAGGCGACTTTCATGATCAGGAACATAAAATACACCCAAAAGTGTTCAGGAAGCAAAATCTTTGTTATCCACTGTAATTCTCAAAGGAGGTTGAGATATTTTGGACAAAGTAGTTTGCTTGATTGCAACCTATTTAGCAATGCAAGTTTTAATTCCCTTCTCCACTGGAGCAGCATCTGCAATGTGTACTGCAGTTACCTGCTGAAGTTACTGACTTAATCTCCTAAATCCATAATCTGTAATAAGGTGGATAAAGGTATCAAGTGCAAGGAAATACCACTACTCAAGGATTCTGCTCCAAGTCACACATCATCCTGACCTTTAAAAGCATTGCTGTCCTTCGTTGTTGCTAGTCTTAATCCTGGAGCTCCTTCCCCAACTGGTCTATGGAGATAGTTTCACCTAATGATTGTAGCATTACAAGAATGTAGCTTCCCTGGGGAAATTGGGCATGAACAATAAAAGCAAAACGTAGTCACCAATGCCCAAGTTCCAAAAGTGAATAAAATAAACACCGTACAAATGTCTTTTTTCAGACAGCACCACTGAAGAAGTCTTCCAAATGCAGAAAAAAGGCTATATTTGATTTACATGATGTGCTTTGGACATGAGTTGTGTAGTTGAGTTTAGATCTATAAATTGTTTGCTTTCTTTCATTTGGATAGACCATCCCAAAATTTCATAGTTGTAACGTAAATATATAATTTTTTTTTCTGTATGGCAAAGCTGTGGTGTCCACATTTTGTTTGCTACCTGATTATGTCAAACACTGCTCATAGGTACATTTAGAAAACTTTCTAAGATAACTTAAAATCTCTCTAACTTAAATTACACTCCAAGACAGAAGAGAAGAGTAAAAGGTTTTTTTCCTTTTCTCATTTGTCTCCTTTCCTTCCCCGTCAAAATACAGCTGGTTTAATTCAGAATGTTGTAATGCTGTTATACCAATGTACAGAGCTATACCAATATACATTGTGATTAAATTTGAAGGCATCTCTGGAAAATTGTCAATTCTATTAAACAGTTCTACATCAGTACCAATCTGTGAGACAGAAAGAACTTGCCCATAAAAAAAGCATTGCATTCAATATTTGAGCAGATTATCAGCAAAAAAATTAAATCACATTTCAAAATCCTAATGGAATTCAATTTTTGTTTCCTTTTGAAGTAAAATGAAAATCATAGGTAGATAAATCACAGTAGATCCTTGAAGTTCTATTGCAGCCAGATGTGTACAGACTCCCGGACCCTAGAATCGGTGAAATGAAAAGTCTAGCAAATGGCTTCCTCTGCTGGGTTTGCCAGAAAATGAAATTGCAGTAAGCCCAGTGTGCAAAGCTTGAGCAGCAATAAAATGTGCAGTCCAAGTCATTTGTTAAGGGAAATAAGTTTCAAAATCCAGAATTTGAAGGGGATGATAGTTCATTTTCAATGAAAACTGATGGGGAGAGGATAAGGTCGATGATGAAAGTCACCCACAAAAAAACAAAATCTAGGGTGTAATTTGATAGCAGTTAGTCCAATTTCTTTAATGTTCATTATACTTGTTTAAAGGAATAAGTTGTTTTGAAGTGATTCAGTTTTGAAGAGGTTCTTCTGTAAAAATCCCAAAATTTTAACCCTTGTACCTATTTTGAAGATATGAATGAAATTAATACATTCACACAACATGGTGCCACACACCCAGACCCACGCACAAAGAGCAATACTGAATTACCTCAGGTCATGCTTTCCAAATACGAGTGTTGGTCTCTGGATTTTTTAAACACAAAACTGACAAACTGACAGGGGCATTCAGAGGTTATTATCTTTTGATATCTGATTCCCCCCGCCCCCCCCCCCCCACCCAATTGTTTGGTGGTGTTCTGTAGTCATTCCAAGCTGTGATTTAATTTTAACATTTTGAGCATAATTTGTGGTAGACTGTCAAAAGGTTGAAGATACCATATCACCATTTAAACATTTATGTATATTTTTGGGGTTGCTTTTGTTTCCTTTGATAATTAAATTTGGAAGATTGTGTTAGCTGTGATATCTTTTTTAAATTAATTTCATAAGATTAATTCATATTAGAAATCCTGGCACATTGTTGTCCATTTTTAATTGATGCTGATCTGAGGCAACAATTAAAAGTCGATCGATCATGTTGGTGGGTCTGGCATTGCATAAACTCCAGGCTCCTTAAAAGACATTAGTGAACCCGATGGGAATTTAATGAATCACTTAAAATATTTAAACTAATATCTTCGATCTATTTTAATACCATTTTCAGATTAAACCATTACCCACATGTGCTGAGAAAAGTAGAAAGCACGAGAGGCACTCAACAGGTGAGACAGCATCTATGGAAAGAGAAACAAACTTCATGTTTCAGGTCAAATCATTCATCAGAACTTGGAGAGGAAATAAGTTTAAGTTGCAGAGAGGATGGGAAAAGGGTGGATAAAGGAAAAGAAATATCTTGGTCAGCGTTGCTGTGGGGCTAGCAACAAAACAGATTCCCTTTGACCCCCCCTCTATCCCTCTCCCACCCACTCTGCAACTTAGAGCTAACTTGATTTCTCTTTCCCAGTTCTTGCAAAGGGTCATAGACCTGAAACTGTTAACTCTATTTCTTTGTATCAGGTGTTGCCTGACTGCTGAGTGTTATGGTTTCATTTCAAATCCAATATCTGCATCTTTAAATTATTTTCATTTACTTGCTAACTTGCATTAGTTCCTGGAAATCAGTTCCTCAATTTAAAAATTGGTCTATATGTCTTCAATTCCTTCATAGACTTTCTGTTCTCATCTACCAAATCCACTGAACTCTTTTACAGCTTCTTCCATCCAAAATTTTTTTTCAAATTTGGCATTTCTCTGACTTTCACTTCTCTTATATTCATTTCTTAATCTGAACCCTAAATTTTGGGGTTCACTTCTTATATTCTTCTGCCTCTGTAACAAAACTTGCTTTAAAATCTATCAGCTTTCAGTCACTATGCCAAATATTTCTGTTTATTTCGGATTTAATTGTTTAACACATGATAAAGCACATAGTGCGTCAAGGGGATTCTTTGGCTTGGCTTCGCAGACGAAGATTTATGGAGGGGTAATGTCCACGTCAGCTGCAGGCTCGTTTGTGGCTGACAAGTCCGATGCGGGACAGGCAGACACGGTTGCAGCGGTTGCAGGGGAAAATTGGTTGGTTGGGGTTGAGTGTTGAGTTTTTCCTCCTTTGCCTTTTGTCAGTGAGGTGGGCTCTGCGGTCTTCTTCAAAGGAGGTTGCTGCCCGCCGAAGTCGAGGGGATTATATACATACAAATTTTTACAGCTAGATTTGCTTGAAACCTGTTGCATTTGTAATGGATGGGTAAAGTGATATTCACCAAAAAGCTAAAATTACTACATCTATAAATCTTATTTTTCCTCTTCTTTTACACCATTTACCATTCTTTCTCTGAATACCAAAATAACTGTGTGGTTAGTTTGTTTAGAGCATCTGAATGTTCATAGGATGCTGGGGCACAGCAACAAAAATTCTTTGAAGACTCTTCAAATTGTTCTTTCGTTCATATTTCCCAGAATGTTGTTATTGATTAAATGCAACATTGTGAATAATAATGTGTTGTCATTTGAAGCCAGCAATGAGTGTTAATAGATAATAAAAGGCATCATTGCTAAGATGATAGAACGGTGATCAGCTGCTGGTTGTCAGCAATGAATGTTCCAGTGTATGCTGTCTTGGAGCAGCAGATCCTGAGCTGATTAAAGTGCTTGGTGCATCAACTTTACTACCCCACTGCCCAGTCTGAGCATAAAGGACAATGACATGTTCATGGTTAGCGTGTGTCGGACCAAGTATTCCTTAATCAACCCCATTCTTGAGAATCTAATTTAATGATTTAACATGGCGCATTTATTTCTTTTGACGCAGGTCTACTGCCCTGACTGCTTGCGGGTCCATGAAACTGCAATTGTGTTTCAATCCATTCTGTCGACATTTGGAAAATTCTAAATTAGGCAGCTAGTGCTCTCTGCATGCTAATGCTAGAAGCAGCACAGTCAGCAGATGGATTACGGCAGTAAAATTCAAATAACTTTTACATGAATAAGATTGCTATTCATACATTACACCAATTGAAGCAAGCAGCAGCATTTTCGTTTCTTTTTCCTGTATAGACTTCAGCTGAGCTAGACATCATTCAAACCGTTGTTTCAATCCCTATTTTTATCCCCAGATTTTCAACTCTTCCATACAAGAATTTTGTTTATCATTTAACAATTTTAATTTCTGTAATTTCTTTTCTGAAAATTATTTTTAACGATCTATCAAGATTTCTTCTTTTTCCCCACCTGCACGATCTTTTCCTGATGCTAAGCTCATTGAATACTCTTTTAAAATGTATCATCAGAAATGGAAAATCATCAATAGAGGGATTTAATACCCTGTAATTTAACTTCTTCATGTTTGCATGTCCTTCAGTGAAGACACTGCAGCAAGGGTCTGCCAACAAAAAAAAGCAGTCTTTCAAATGCTGTAGATGAGAAATGCAGCATTTGTGAAGCTGCCAACAGGATGCAATGCTGTATAAATGACTCGAGTCTTGAGAAATGCATTCCAGTCTTTCTGCAGAAGTTGTGAAAGGGTTACCAACATTTAATACATTTCAATTCTTTCCCTTCTCCTCTATTTTGTGTTTGTTGCAGGTACTTTCACAATCCTTTGCCAATAGAAGTTTCACTCAGATGAAATGCCCCTCAGATCCAGTAATACTGCTCCCTCCTTTTCTCTCTCTCTCTCACACACACACACACACACACACACACACACACACACACACACACACACACACACACACACACACACACACACACACACACACACACACACACACACACACACACACACACACACACACACACACACACACACACACACACACACACACACACACACACACACAGAGCAAGATTATGCTTCACGGTAATTAGCAGACTCATCTGCTCTTCCACCATTTTATAGAATTCACAGTATCACAGCATGCAGAAAAGACTGTTTATAAATAAACAGAAAATGTCTTGAAGTGGAACGAGCCCTCGCTGGTTTCACTCAGATGAAAAGGTTGAAGATTTTTCTTCCTTTATAAACTAATTCAACTCTTCTCAAAAAAAATCCCTTTTTATTGCCTTTTAACATTTTGGCACAGTACAAATTGACGCTTTTACAAGATAAACCTGTAAAGTCTGATATTGGGCTTAGAAAGAATTTCCATATAAATATGTTTGACGGCATCCTCATAGCACTGGCTTTAAAAATTATAGAATGCCCTTTTTAAACTGGTGCGGCCCATTTTTTTTCCAAAGTCATGAAAGCATCTTGAACAGCTTTCTCTTCTTAACACAAGTTACAGGTTAGAAAATAGTTAATTTTTTATATATATAAATATATGTACATACATGTATAGTATATGTGTGTATGTATGTGTATTATTTATATATATATACACACACACATAGATACACATAGACACACACACATTTTATTTATATATATATATGCATATATTATACACACACACACACGTGTGTATATATATATGTGTGTGTATATGTATGTATATTTATATATATAAAATCATTTATTTTTAATCAGCCATGGTTGCTTTAATATAAGCATATACAAGAAAACAGTCTTGGGTTTCGCACTTTTTACAAAATTCTGACAACTTGTGCATTCTATTGCATATATATATAATATATACATGTATATTACATATTATATATATTACATATATAATGTACATGTCAGATCTGAGTCTCCTGAACCTTTTCCTTGGTATGTGTCTGTATAATAAAGGGCTCAGGTATAGTGGTATTGAGTGAGTTACCCAGGCTGTTCTCTGTCCAGTGAGCCCCATGTGCTGGTTTGTACGTGTTATAGTTCATGTGGTCGTGGACGGAGGGTACGACCACGGCTCCTTCTGATGGCGTGAGATCCTCCTCCATGTTAATGATCTCTGTAGTCCTGGCTGCTGCCACTGTGCTCCGTTGTTGGTGCCGCTTGCGAAGCTTGTAAAACACGATGAGCATGGCAGCTGCCAGCAGTGTTACTGCCACAAAACAACCGATGATGATTTTGGTGGTCCTCATCACCTCATCCAGACTGGTGCGAGTTGTGTCCATGGGAGCCAGTGTTGGGACCACCACCACTGTTTTGGGGCTCCTCGTGCTCTGCAGTAACACTGTGGGAGTGGAAAGGAATGCTGGCTTGTAAGTGGGTGGTGTTGACAGAAACGGCGGAACTTTAGTCCTGACGGTCTCAGGTGTTGTTTCCACGGTAACTGTTGAAAAGTAGGTGTAATTTGACGTGTTGATCTCTGCCATGCTAACTCTCAGGAAGGCAGATGCATTGGCATTCCCTGCCACATTGGTGACCATACATTTGTAGTTACCAGCATCTGTGATTAAAACGTGCAAGAAGTATAGGGTTCCATTGTTAAATACAGACATACGGGGATGCGTTGAGCCATGACTCAATACCGTATTATTTGGCAACAACCATCGAACAGATGACATGGAGGACGTTCGACATTTCAATTTGGCCGTTCTCCCTTCAGAGATGTTCAGGTTCTGTGGTGGCTCCAATATAACTGGTCGTGAGCATTGGAAAGTGCCTTGCTCGACTTCGGTCAAGTATTTTCCCCTCATGTGAAGTGGGGAATGGCACCGGCCACAGCAGGTAGAGTTTGTGGGGATGTATTCTCGCAGCCACCAGGTGAGCCAGAGGATATCGCAGTCACAATTCCATGGGTTGTGGTGCAAGTGCAATTCCACTAGGTATCGTAGTGGTGCAAACAGATCATGTGGCAGTGAAGTAAGGTTATTGTGGGCCAGATTTAGTTCCACTAGTGCAGTGAGGTCATCGAAGGCATTCCGCTCAATCAGATTGACTTGTGAATTCATAAGCCAGAGCTTTTTTAATGATTTAAGCCCCTGAAATGATCCTGGTTTAATTGCAGGAAAATGGTTACTGGACATTTCCAGTTCTTCTAACCTCACCAGGGGAGTGAGATTTGGCATGTCTCTCAGGTTGCACATCCCCAGATTAAGGTATTTTAAGTTAATTAAGCCCTCGAAAGCACCATCCAAAATATATTCTAATTTTCTAAGTTCCCCCAGATCCAGGCGTAGCAGTGATGGGACTCTGTTAAAAGCATATGAAGGAATGCTTTCTATGGGATTGTTCCTGAGCCACAACTCACGCAGTTTTGAAAAGGACTCGAATGCGCCACTTGGTATCACTGTCAGTCTATTCTCAAACAACTCCAGTGTGTTAAGGCTAGTCAGTCCATTAAATGCACCAACCTCTATTTGCCGGATGGAATTCCGGCCAAGCTGTAACACCTCCATGTGGTACAGATGTCGAAAGGTGTCTGCCTTGATAAGCTGGATGTTGTTTTCCATGAGGTTGAGGTACCGGGTATTAGAAGGAATCCCTTGAGGCACCTCTTTGAGTCCACGGCGAGTACAGACGACTTTGCTGAAGTGATTACTGCAGGAGCAGATTTCTGGACAACTCTGTTCTCTGTTTGATGCTTCGCACATACTCCACATCCGTACCGTGAGGTAGACAAGAAGAACCAGGGCAGCATTCCAGGTGTGATGCACAGTTACCTGCCACAAGAGATTCATGATGTGGCACATTCATAATTCACCATAGTCTGGGAACGGCACTGATTTGAAAATCGGCTTTACCCCGGCACAGCAGGCGACTAGTGCCTGAAGCGATCGCCAGTGAAAGGGGGAGGGGGTGGGGTGGGGAAAGAGAGGAAAGCGATGCAATGAGGATGGCCTGTCACACCTACCTCGACAAAAGTGCAGACCCTGGTTTTTGTGCACTAGATACTAGTGCTATTTTCTCCTTCTCTTCCTTAAAAAATAAAGGATTCACAAAATGGCTCCTAATAAATCCAAACCAGTAGAAAGGACTGACAGAGGTGAGGCCCAATTGGCTATGCAGGTGCATGCATCCTCTCTGCCCCAGAGAGCAGCGCCATCAACAGTCGCGGTTTTTGTCCTCGGAGTTGAGAAAGCTGTCGAGTGAGCTCCATCACTGATAAAGCATCCAGGCACTCCGCTTTGTTTAGAGTGCTTCGTTTGTTTTCTTCCCTTTTACCTCTCTGCTGTTGTTACCAGCCTCTTCCTTGCTGTGGCTTTGCTTTCTAGTCTATTTCACTCTCCTCTCTGCCAGGGTCCGCTGATTTAAAAACAGCTATGAGCAGCATATTGCAGTCAGCAGCTTAACTCGCCAGTTCTCCACCAGTAGACGCAGCAGCTGCAGGCTGCCTCCCGCACAGTTAGCAATAATCCGTTGATTGCTCCAAAGGGAGGGGGGAAGCTATTGGAGGAGGAAGAGATTGCTGGAGAGCGCTCTCTTTCTCTCACTGATGAAATGAAAATCTTCAGTGATGAGTCTTTTTTTAAATGTTGGCAGAATTAGCATCATAACTGAAGAAAACAAATAGATCCTGTACTGCTCCCACTGCAATTCTTGTGATATCCTTTTTTTTGTTATGAGGTAGTGAGTTGTGGCAGTTTCCTTTTAGTCTTTTGTCCTGTTAATAACGTCTCAGTTGGCGAGTGACTTAACAGCTGCAGCAGAAGCCTCTGTCTTCTGGAACAATTTATTTCTTTTTCGCTCTTTCTTTGCTTCTCCCTTTGCAGGCAGCCACAGAGGCTGCGCTCTCATCTCTTTGTCCTTCACTCTGAACGTGAATGTATTGCTGACGCATGTCGTAATAAGCAGTACATTGGTGTGATGCAGTGCTCTTGTATGTATTAGCAAGCTACACTGTCCCACCAATCCCCACCCCCAGCCTTTTCATCCTCCTCTCTGCCTCACTGTCTTACCCTCTAGGGGTGACTGATAAATGCTTCCAGCACTGTTGCATTTTAGATGACTGTGTAAACTGCGAAGAGGATGTTCAAACCCTGTAAAGCTCTTACTATTTTGGTCATGCTGAGTGCCTGTGATCTAGTGTCTGAGTCTTTCAAGTCGCAAATATGTTGCAGTGATTTAAGCTAGTTGACTGTCCCGAGTCCCTGTTGGGATAAACACGAATTGATGTTTCAACTGCTGGGGGGCCAGTGAGCTACAATTGGTCAGCTGGCTGCCAGTGTAACGTCATCCCTTGTAATGCTGAGCTGGCTGCTCTGTACATGGGAAGGCAATCTGTTAGGTGAAGTGAGAGATGCTCCGCATAGCATGGAATGAGAGGAGGAGAAAAGAAAGTGAAGCAAAATGAACTCTTCGTGTTGATTGTCTAAATGCAGTCAAAGTACAACTACCCCCCCCCCCCTTAAATTTTGAATGCTCCCGTTTTCATCTTTCACTTTCCCCTCATGACCAGGACACCAAGATGATCTCGCAGTTTTGGGCTCCTCTGGATTTTCAGTGTTGTGCACCAGCAGATGTTGGTCACACTTAATTCAATGGCAGGTGCAGGTTACACTTAATTGCATTATATAGTGTTGGAGCTGCCAGCTTTTATGCATGTAGGAATTTGTTATAGGCAGCCCTATAATTGTCTTACTCAGGAATTTTGTCACGATGAATTATTGTGCATATATTTTCTTTTGGATGATATTGGTGCATCATGCAACATAGATAGAAAAAAGTAGCTCTTAAAGTATATTGGGTTTGACATATGAGAGAATCTTGCTTCATCGCACTGGGAAGTGGACTCATTTTGGCTGGAGATGTGGAATATTTGTAGGAAGTTATCATGGTTCCCATGATGTTGACAAGATCATTGATCAGGATCTCATTGGGACTTGTGACAAAGCAAATTCAGACCCTCTTGTCTAGGTGAAGATAAACTTATGAAGATAGGCATTTGAGAGTCATACATTGTGCATCCATCCAGAGAGCAGGCCATATTATGGGCTCATGTCTGACAAGATCAGATAGAAGAGAAATGCACAAGCTATAGATGCTGGAATCTTGACCAAAAAAAGAATTGCTGGAGGAACTCAGCAGGTCAGGCACTTTACATGGATAGATCTAGTCAGTCAACCCTTTATCAACTTAGATTATATTGCATGTATAAAAGGAGGAAAGCTGGGGGAGTTACTCAAAAGTGATAGAGTATAGGACAGAAGGTATGGAAAGAGGAGAAACAGGTTGAGGGAGAACCCATTAGGAATGAAGGAGGAAGAAAAGTTGGAAGGAGAGAGAGAAGCCACAAGTAGGTAATGAAGAGAATCAAAGAGTGGGGATGGGAGTTGCCTAAAATTAGAATAATTAATGTTCATATTGTTTGGTGTAAGGATGTACAGGAGGAATATAATGTGTTCTTCTTCAAGTTTACGTTCAGCCGCACTCGGATAATGGATGTGGCAGAGGGCAGTTCTGTCATTGAAGGAATGATTGGAAAGTTGAAATAGGAGGGTACAGGACCCACAAACAGAATGCAGGTGTTCGGTGAAGCAGACACCCAGTCTGCATTTGGTCTAGCCAACGTAGTAACCACACTGAGTACACCGAATGCAGTAGATTAGGCTGGATGATGTGCATGTAAAACACTGCTTAACCGCGAAGATCTCCTTGTGGCCCTGGATGGAGCTGAGGGAGGAGATGTAGAGATAAGTTTTGTACTTTGAGCAGTGACTAAGGGGGTGGGAAGGGTGGAGCAGACGAGGGAGTCTTTGAGAGACTTATCCCTTCAAAATGTGGAAGGGAAAATGTGGCTGGTGGTTGAATCGGGCTGCAGTTGGCATAAGTGCTGAGAATAATGTGTTGGATGTGGAGGCTACTGGGGTGGAAAGTGTCCTTGTTCGGTCTGGGGGGAGGTTAGGTAAGGGCAGAAGTATGAGAGATATGGGGCGAGCTTTCTCAATAGCAGCAAGAGGGAGTCCAGGTTTATTAAAGAAAGAGGATGTTTGGATATCGTGGAGTTGGCCTCATCCTGGGAACGGATGGAGCAGAGGAGTTGTGAGAAAGGGATGATGTCCTTACAAGGGACAGGATAGGAAGAGGTATCATCCAAGTAGCAATGAGAATTAGTTGGGTTTGTAGTAGATAGCGGAGATGGAGAGGTCAAAAAAGGGGACAGAGGTGTCAGAAACGGAGCAGGTGCATATAAGGGCAAGCTGAAAGTTGGCAATGAAATTGTCAAGTTCTGCTCTGGAACAGGAGGTAGCTCCAATACAGT
Organism: Narcine bancroftii; assembly: GCF_036971445.1. Classification (NCBI taxonomy): domain Eukaryota; kingdom Metazoa; phylum Chordata; class Chondrichthyes; order Torpediniformes; family Narcinidae; genus Narcine; species Narcine bancroftii. The sequence goes on from NC_091481.1 coordinate 11,803,066, forward strand.
TGTTGATGTAGCGGAGGAAGAGTTGTGCAATGATACCAAGTACAATAGGAACAGAGATTTATTCCACATACGACAGTTGAGTTATGAAGGATCCTGTGGGAAGGAGTTGTGTAATATTTCATTAACTCATTCAACATTCATACCTGAACGTAGTCAGGTCCTGCTGCAAGCAAATTTACATTTCATTATCAGAAGTTCTATGAATGGAACAATACATGCATAGCAAACATCGCCACTCTCACCTTAAAAAGAGAGAAATACCCCTGAAGATAGCTGGGCCTGGGCCTTAAGAAACCTACAATCGTTATTGGATGGAGGATGCTAAATCTTCAAAAAGAACATCCATCTTCCCTTGTACAAGATAATGGTGCCAGGCAATTTGGAGCTATCCCCTCAATTCCAAATGATTTCAATTTTACCATGGCTCCTTGATGCAGCAATTTACCACCCCGTCAGTCTAGTTTGAATCATCATCAGTTATTGAAGGTGAAGTTGATCTTACCTTTCTCACTGGCAAATTCAGGTACACCGTTTGTGTTCTGCCTTGTCGACTTGACTCTATTTCACAATAGTTCTGGCACAAGTGCAGCAAGAAAGGTGATGTGTTTTGGATGTGAGGGTTCTAATGAAGGCAATTAGATAGCTGTAAGATGTCAGTTGTTTCAGGCACGTCTGGAAATTAGACTAAAAATTATGATTATATAAAAAGTAATGGTAAACATTTGAAGAAATTTTTCTAATAGACCTGAAGATTTATAAAATGTTAGAAACCAGAAATACTGACTTGAACAATTTGATGATGAGAAGGAGAGTTTATTGGTTTTTGACATGAGGGATTTGTTCATTGAGGAAATGAGCAGAATAGTCAATACTGAGATAGACTGAACAATTACAGGAGACCATTAATAAACTTTTAGAATAGGGAAATAGTGACATTAGGTTCAACTTATTACAGTGAGATGATTCAATCTGGTATGAAATAGAGGGAAGATGCTTGGAAAATATGAGTGTGATGTGTGAGAGCACATTATTCTGAAGTACAAATTGTTACAAGCCTAGAGGACCCCAAAACCCAGCAGCAATAGAAATTCACCAAGTCAAATGGTTACTTAAACAAATTTTGCTTTTAAAATGAAAACAGGATCAAACTTTAACTTATTACTGTTAACTTAACCCCCTTCTAAGTACACATGTATGTAATGGGTGTGTAAGTTCAGAAAAGTTCTTTGATTCACAATCCATTCTCACTTCTCACTCCTCCAAGTTCACTGGTGTCAGGCAATTCTTGTACTATGCACAGAATTTAACATTTATGAAGTTCACCAGGCTTTGGTGCTTGAAAGGTAAATGGTTACCGCTCAGGAAGGTTCTTGTCAGTTTTCAGAGAGAGATTTGTTGCTTGTTGGACACCCACAACTGATTGCTTCTGATCAGCCACGTCAGTATCTTGCTGAAGAATCGCTCCCTCAGGCTTTTCCAGATGATAACCTCTTTCTTTCAGGTCACCACAGAGTTGTTTTCTGGTTCCCTTATTTTAAGTGAAACATTATACAGCCAGCCATCTCCTCTTGTATGGACCACAATGGCTTTTTTGACTAGGCCGAACTAAGAATTCACAACCCTTCTTCTACAAGCTTGCCAGCTTGTCATGTTCCAGTCCCAGCTGCTGCTGTAGAACTGTAGAATTCACTCTCTCTCTCTCTCTTTCACACACACTCAACTCAGTGAAAATCACATAACCCTCTTAGAACAGCCATCTGCACTCAGACAGACTGCAGCTCCGGACCTAATCTTCTGAGTTCGTTCATCTGTTGCTTTCCAAAACATTACTCCACAGCATGTCCAATTAACACCTACTTGTGAAGTCCTTCAAGATATTCTTCAAAGTTTTTGCGAAGGCACCCAGAGCCTGGACTGTCTGGCTCGAGCAGAGCTCCAGCATTCTAAATGAGAAGTGCTTTGAAATGGTTGTATGTGACCTACACTTAAAAAAAAACCTGCAACAATTTATCTCCTTTTAAAACATATCTATATACAATATAAAATATAACATAATCCGTCACAAAACACACTGATCTTTGAAAATTGTGGCATAGGTTAGGAGAGCCATTGCAAAGAAACAATGTATTAGGGTACCTTTCCAAAAGGAAAGAATTGAAAGCGTGAAGTTACATCAACAATCCCTGCATTTGAAATATAGGGTCTTTATATTATCATAAAGGACATAAGGTTTGTCAAGAAGATGCAGGGATAATCTAGAATGAAGAAAGTATGCAACATCAGGGAAAGTTGTACATACTGGATCTCAGTTCTCAGGAGGAAAAGAGGTCTCTAAAATAATGAATGGGTTTGATAGTATAGATACAGAGAGAATGTTTCCACTTATGCAGAATTAGAATCTCTCAATTTGAGGTCATCAAGTGATGGAAATTCAAGGAAACCTCTTTTATCCCAAGTGTGGTGTGACTGTGGAACTTGCTGCACAAGGGACTGGTTGAAATGATTGTTAATAATACATTTAGGAGGAGCTGAACACCATCTGGGATAAAGCAGCTCACTCTGTTTATATAGTATTCTTTCATTCTTTTTACGACTGCACTATGACTGCAGTGTGTGGCGTGTATATATTCTGTACAGTTGCTTGCCTAGGCTACTCCATCAGCGCCTTCTCAACTTGTAAACCTCGACCACGACAAAGGGCAACAGCAGCAGATGTATTGCCTCTGCAGGTCCTCCTCCAAGTTGCATGCAATCTTTGGAACGGTCATCTATCCTTTCACAAGGTAACAAGATATAGAAGCAGAAGTTGGCCCATTGAATCTAAACCACCATTCACCCACTCAGCTCCACTCACTGACTTTCTCCTCCTAACACTTGATGCCCTGACTGATCAAATACCCATCAATCTCTGTAAGTTAAATTAGATAAAGTGGGTTTTTTTTGGTTTATTAATAATTAAAAATATTATTTTAAATAAAACACTGTCTGGGCCGATTTCTATTGCTGCTGTCTGTTATGTAACAACAGTTTAAAAGACAAATTTCACTTGCATGAAAAAATAAGCTTTAATGTATTACTTTATTTTCAGTCACATTTTTATGAAAACATTTAACCATCGCTGCATCTGCAGATTCATCTCCTTCCACAGAGCTGCCTGAAAGATGAAAGATAAAGTTATAGATGATTAGCTCAACGCCCTCCCCCAAGTTTGCAGATAAAGCCTCTGACTGAGGCAACTCTTACTAAGCAGGGATAAGGAGACACTTTAAGAGAGAGTCACCCCAATGGTGAACAGCATCAATCAGCCCTTCATCCTGGGTTTCGCCATTTTATTCAAACACAACTTTATTCATACAGCTGCTATGACCAGGGAACTCAGCTGGCTGAATACTTGCTCCCGTCTTCACCAAAGAACATTTACAATTTTAAACTCATGTATTTTTTTTTACTTATTATTTTATTCATAATTATTTAATTTAAAAAAAATTATTTTCTATTTATTTTGCTGGTTGCTTAAATTCCAGATACCATAGGTTTTGCTGTTTATTCTCTTCCAAAAAAGTACAAAAATATATCCAACAATTTACCACCCCATCAGTCTAGTTTGAATCATCATCGGTTATTGAAGGTGAAGTTGATCTTACCTTACTCACTGGCAACTTCAGGTACGCCTTGTCAACTTGACTCTATTTCACAATAGTTCCGGCCCAAGTGCAGCAAGAAAGGTGATGTGTTTTGGATGTCAGGGTTCTAAAGGAATTTTTATCAGGTGTTGCATCAAGGAGCCATGGTAAAATTGAAATCATTTGGAATTGAGGGGATAGCTCCAAATTGCCTGGCACCATTATCTTGTACAAGGGAAGATGGATGTTCTTTTTGAAGATTTAGCATCCTCCATCCAATAACGATTGTAGGTTTCTTAAGGCCCAGGCCCAGCTATCTTCAGCTATCTCTTAAGGTGAGAGTGGCGATGTTTGCTATGCATATATTGTTCCATTCATAGAACTTCTGATAATGAAATGTAAATTTGCTTGCAGCAGGACCTGAACTACGTTCAGATATGAATGTTGAATGAGATAATGACATATTACATTCGTAACACACAAATGTCAACAGCGATAATTTTCAACAAGATCCTGGAGGTCAGGGAAAGATAGTAGGAATCTCTTGTTGGCAATGATCATTGGTGACATTTATGAAGCCTGAATGTTAGGTTATTTTATCATTTGGCATTCATGTTTGTATATAATTTAGGTCTTGCTACCTTGTCAAATCTCTCACAATCAATATCCTGAAACCAGAAGTGTAACTACACTAGAAGCATAAATACTATGGCTATAAGAACAGGTCAGTGACTCAGCATTACATTTCCTAAAATCCTTTTGCATGCTGTTGTGCAGAGGGACTTGAAGTGCTTGTGCATGAATCGCAAAAAGTTAGTTTGCGGTGCAGCAGGTTATTAAGAAGGCAAATGGAATGTTGGCCTTCATCGCTAGAGGAATTGGATTCAGGAGTTGGGAGGTAATGTTGCAACTGTATAAGGTACTGGTGAGACCGCACCTGGAGTACTGTGTCCAGTTCTGGTCTCCATATTTGAGGAAGGATGTACTGGCTTTGGAGACGGTCCAGAGGAGGTTTACTAGGTGGATCCCTGGGGGATGAAGGGGTTGACTTATGATGAAAGATTAAATCGTCTAGGATTGTATTCGCTCGAGTTCAGAAGAATGAGAGGAGATCTTATAGAAACATATAGGATTATGAAGGGTATGGATAGGACAGATGTAGGAAGGTATTTTGTGCTGGCTGGGGAAACTAAAACGAGAGGACACAGTCTCAAGATTCGGGGGAGTAGATTTAGGACAGAGATGAGGAAAATAGTTTTTCCCAGAGAGTAGTGAATGTTTGGAATTCTCTAACCAGGGAAGTGGTTGAGGCTGCCTCATTAAACATATTTAAAATTCAGTTAGATAAATTTTTGCATGATAGAGGAATTAGGGGATATGGGGAGAAGGCAGGCAGGTGGAGTTAGGTCATAAATTAGATCAGCCATGATCGTATTGAATGGCGGAGCAGGCTCGATGGGCCATTTTTGGCCTACTCCTGTTCCTACTTCCTATGTTCCTATGTACGAGGCACAAGTCAGTAGTGTGATGGAATATCCTCCAGTTGGATGGCTGAGTGTAGCTCCAATTAACGATCAGTCAGGATAAAACACAATAGAAAAAGTTCTCTGAAGATGATACAAATGCAATTTTTAATATAGGAAAAGTGATTGTGGTCTGCAAGGTCCTGAAGATGCACAACCTTTTTGAAATGTGCTACTAAGAAGGATAAGAGGAAGCGTAATTATTTCTTCAAGATCCCATCCTGCTATGGATAATTCAATGCCTTTGGACCAAAGTCCTGGAAATAGCCATCTCCCAGAATAGTTTGAAGTACTTCACACAAGGACCACAGCTGCTCAAAAAGATGGTTCACTACAAAGGGCAACTAGGAATGAGCGATAAATATAGACGTACCAGGAGTGCCCGCATAATCACAAAAACATGAGAAATTATCTTTATTATTATTTTTGAACTGATACTACAGTAAATCTGATAACCCGCTATCCAGATGGTATGGCATCTGGCTTACCAGGTGAGGTTTGCCACACTCCTTTCCAATTCACCAGGGCCCCAGTTCCTGGGCTCCCTTCCAATTTACCGAGTTCACTGGAAAATTTATTACAACTTCTAAGAAGAGTGAAGTAAAAATGTTGAAAATAATATGCAATAGTCTAGTAGAAAAACCTGCTGGTCTGGCAAACATACTACTGTAGTTATTTTTTTCATTTTTCCCCAATCCTTTAGTTCTTTAACACTGAAGTACTGAGGGTGCTAGATTTTTGGAGTTTTATTGTAGTGAATTATAATATAAATTAAACTATCCAACTATTTTCAGGGAGCCGACATGGTTAGTTTCCTAAAAATCTGCTCACACACCTATTTACTGTGGAATGTAAATGACTGTTGTGAGAAATTGAAAGAATGGTCATATTTTCAAGGGGGAGTAGGGTAAAGTAAAAGACTCCCCTTCAAATGTAATGTCACTCCATTTTTGTCTGATTTGTGTTTGTTGCTGGTGCTGGAAATCAGAAATGCAAGTTATTTTTGACATAGCAAATAGGAAATTTCTTACACAGGAATAAAATATCTTTTGAGAAGGCCAATCCAATCACTTACCCATGTTGACCGCCTTGAGGAAAAATAGAGTTAAAGCTTTTTGATGGATTTTCAGAAGTATTTACCCAAAATATTACATGGAAGAAGTTTTTCCCAGAAGAATAAACAGATTTATCATGTGAGCAAAGGCACGATTCATGGTTTTATGATTTTATTTGAAGTCTGACATCTCTGCTCTAACTTTAGATAGGATAAACATATAGTGAGGTAAACTCAGGATGTGTTTCAGGCAGTGCTGAAATACATCAATTTAATTTTCATCTTTTTTAACCAACTATGAGCTGCTTGCATATTGTAAGTAAGTATGTTGCCTTTGCAATATCCAATGGCTAGAATTCCCAGTGAGTGGCCTTGGTGAATGGATGAAGTTGTTTGATCAAGGGTCAAAATTTGATACAATCTTCAACAGAATAATTTTTACCAGGTAACTAGCATCGATGCATTCAAAGTGACGTTGGTAAATCGCTTGTGGAAGAAAGGGAAAAGGAAAGGAGGTTGATGCAGTTAGATAAATGGTTCACAACTTTTCAGGGGAAGAGGCTGGATTGACATTTCAAAATCTTTTGAAGGGACAATTGTGGGAGACTCATTTTTAACCTTACAAAATTAGATGTTATGTTTGGTCATGAATATGAAGAGCACGCTCCAGGATTTTAGTTTGTATTCAAGATTGCATCCAAACGCAGGGAATTCTGATTGTAGGTTTGACAACATAATTTCTTGTCATGAATTTTACAGACCATATCAATGATGAAGGCTCAATAATAGTCCAATATTTTGATCCAAGTGACGTCTCATCATTGTTTCTGATATATTCACAAATTAAATTGAATTTCAATTATTAAATACCAACCTACTAGTAGCAGTTTTCTCAGAACCACAGCTTACCTTTTCCTCTGCTTCTGGGATATAATTTTGGGCACATCAGTCTTTATTTTTCTTGTTGTCGGATACATCACAAATGATGACCTTGAGGCAGTAATGTGCTTGTGCTTGTTTGAATTGTTGCGACTCACGTGAAAAGAGTTTTCATTCGCAAATGAATGTACGACTGAGAAGTTTGTCAACTTCATGACTGTCATAGTTTTAGAAACTAAATTAAATCACTCCATTGATGTGAACATACTTGATGTATGAACAATCTTGGAGACATTGTAGTTACCTTTGGTTTCTAGTTTAAGCATTGTAACAAAGTCAGACCATAATGGTTACAAGTTGAGCATATTATTCAAAGGGTCTTGATAATAATGACCAGTTGTCAAATAACACAATGATCAGTTATTTCCATCAATTTTCTATGCTAAGAAATCTTGCGCACCTCAAACATAGCCCTTCATTTTATCTCAACCCTTCTGTTGCCAAAGCTATTGCCACATGAGTATAGGAGAGAGAGCGCATAGAGACAGGTTTTTTGTCCCACTGAGTTTGTGCCAATCACTAAACAATTAAACACCTATTAACGATTCCATCTCCATTGCCAATTTCAACTTGTATGCTGACCTCTTGTTCTTTCTCCTCAATAACTCTGAATATCACCGAAACATCAATGGTTATATGCCTGTGATAAGCCTGTTATTTGACAACTGGGAAATTTGAATAAAACTGAGCTATTAGCAACATTTTATGAATGTAATTTGCAATTGGTATCTTTTCCTCATGAAGTATGATGGTCAATATATCTTTGCCAACTATGAAAATGCACGTTTTCTTTAAAGTGTTGTTATGCAGCTCTTCTATATGAAAGGCAAACTGAAACAAACCAAAAAATATAACATTTAAATCTGTGTAAAAGTCTAAATGCAATCAAATAACAATCACAACCCTAAGTTACGAAACTGTGTTAAGTAAGTAGTTTAGACAGTGGCCTCATAGAAATTGCATCAGTCTGTCCATAACAAATTCACTGATGCCCTTCCAGAATAAGGGTTATATCATTCTGGAATTTTTTTTTTACTTGTTAAAAACATGAAGATACTAAATATCCCCTTGTATCTTGTGTGTGGAAAAAAAAAAGAGAAGAATAAATAAATTTTAAAAAAATCTGTATCCCCAACCTCCCAAGAACGAACTAATGTAAATTTGTGTTTCTGTGTTGTTTTAGAAGCTTTCAGCATTTGCAGTGAATTGTAATTCAAGGTTCCATTCGTTCTCTTAACTGAAATAGCAATAGCATTTCAAACGGACCTCCAGAGAGAGGGATCTATTTCTAAATGTTTTGCTACATTATTTTTATTCCCACGCTTGTGTATTTGTCATAACTGTTACATTTTCTGTCTGCTTATCCAGCGAAGGGTTGTGACCCTATTTGAGAATCTTCTCCATCTGAAATATTGAGCAGCATTCTGGCTCACGCTGGAATCTATTTAAAAGGTGCCTCCAAAAGTGGTCAAATTTAAATTGCTTCACATGCGTGCACACACTCGTACGACGGTGGGGGGGGGGGGGGGGGGGGGAGGAGTTCTGATCATGTAGCATGAAAAAAGCAGGTTAGTGCTGTTGCAGTGGGAAAGCAGCAAGGTGGAACAGTTAAGGCAAGAGGAGAGACATTGGTGCACATTGGCTGATGTTTAATTCAGGGACACTGCACATCCAATTAACTGGGGTGCCAGTGGAAAAAGGCTAATGATTATTCTTTCCACAATGAAATTCGACCTTGCTTGTTCAAATGAAAATAGCTGCTGCCATTCAAAGCCTGATCACAATGAAATCCCACCTGTATTCAGACAACAGCTGTATTTTATGAAAAAAAGGTGGAAAGAAATTTTTGCCGAGTATTTGCACTGAATGACTGTTGATGCACAAAATAGTGCCTTGTAATGGCAAATCTGCACAAAAATGTAAGCTGTTGGCCTTAGACAGTTTAATTACCAGCAACAGATGATTAAATCTTTGTTATCGCAATAACTTTCTATAACCAGTGCAAAATCTAACCATCCCATCTGATATAGGCACTAGGATACAAGATGAACTTCAATCTGAAATAGAACTTCTTATGATGTCATTCTTTAACTGTATTTAATCTCTTGATCTACCAGTTTACACTTTTCAGCATTCATTCTATATGGATGTTATTTGATAGGTTTTGCATTTCCAAGGTCAACATCGTGACAAACTATTGAAATTCTCTGTGGCACATCCGGAAAAAAAATCCCTAAATTTTTTAATTAACTGTTACTTTTTATTCCATTTCCTGGGACTGCAAATGAGCCAACATCTCATCCAAATTTTTCAAAATTAGATAGACAAACTGAAACAATGTTTTGTTTGAAGTGACTCTTACAAGAGTCAACTTGATTTGTTTCATTATCCTCAAACCTTTGTGTTATCAATAACTCGTACCTCTGGTGAAGGTTGCTTCTGGCCAAAATCCAAATTCTCAAAGTGAGGTTTTTACATGTTGACATGGCAACTCTGTGTTTTACGTCTCCAATCAGGTGTTTTAACCACGTAATTGACTTAATTTACCTTGGATTCGATCTCGTACAGCCCTTAAAATCTTGCTCTAAGAGGATTCAAATTTATTGGGAACAGAATTAACACTTTATCCCCTGGTTAAAAAATTCTCTCTCTTGCATTTTTATTGTACCAGACTTTCATTTTCTCTTGAGCCACTTTCAAATTCTCCTCAGCTATCTTAGACTTTCTTCAAACAATCTTGAAACTTTCAAACACAATCCAACAAATTCAATTGCACATCCTTATTAATCCATTGTTCCTTCAACAACATTAAAGGTCCTCTAACTTCATGTCCCAATACTAACTCAAAAGGACTAAAACCTAATGATTCTTGTACAGACTCTCTCACACTGCAAACAAAAGCAAATGGACATCCTCATCCCAGTCCTTCGCATTCTCAAAAAAATAGGTTCTCATCATGGTTTTTTATGTAGAATGGAATCTCTCCAAAGACCCTTGAGATTCTGGATGATATGCAGATGTTTAGTTCTCAATTTATAAACTAACTGCTGAAACAATCTTGACATAAAATTATTCCCCTGATCTGATTGTATTTCTTTCGGCAAACCAAATAAAGTGAATAAATTCACAAGAGCACTTGACACAGTCTTAGCTTTAATATTTTTAAGTGATATGGCTTCTGAAAATCTGGAAGCTATATACATGATAGTTAACAAATATTCATTTCCAGCTTTTGTCTTGGGCAATTGACCAACACAGTCCATAATAACTTTAGAAAAAAGTTTTCCCAAAGCAGGAATAGGTCTTAAAGGAACCACTGTGGAGCTTTGATTAGGTGTCCCTGCAACCTGGCAAGTGTGACGTCTGACAAAATGTCACAAAATCTTTCCTCAAACTAAGCCAATAAAATTGCTTCATAATTTTATAAATAGTTTTCTTTACCCAAAGATGATCATCTAAAGATGTACTATGGGCAAGGTTAACATCTCATCCCTATAGACTTTGGGAAATACAACCTTGGGAACTACTACCTATTGTTCATTGGCAGGGATATCAGGTGATCTCCACTTTCTCATCCAAACATTTTCTTTAAAATAATATCCAAATGGCATTTTCTTAATTTCCTCAGCAGAGGGAGCTTTATCTCTGACTTCACCAAGATCAGGATCTGTGCCCTGCCTCTCTATAAACTCCTTTCTGGATAATGACAAATGATTACTCTCAAGTTTAACACCAGAGCTCTGGTCCAACAAAAATTGGGTACTTCATATTTCATTCTTGAAAAGGTCTATTGGGCACAAATCTTACATTGAATTAAAGCATATTCATCTGCAAATGTAGGAGAATATTGCCCATTTTGGAAAGTTCCACTTGGCCTTAACTTAAGCTTGAAGGTTGAAGCATACTCATTTGCTAATACTGCAGAATCTGGCCAAGTTTCCACTTCCTGTGTTGGGTAGAAAATTGGCAATGCCAGAAATTTTTCTAAATCCAATGCTGCTGATTCCACACATACAAGACTTTTAATTGGCTTTCAAAACAAAATTAACCAAACAAATCAAAAATTGTTTGATCAATAATCTCCAATTTTGGTTAAATTGAGGATGATCCCCCAATCTTGTTATGTACTACATCAGCAACAGTTGAAATTCACAAAGACAATGGTATCTTCAAAACAATTTTTTATTAATAATTATTAATAACATAACACTTCTTACTTGTCTTACTTAACCCCACTATGCACAAATGTGTGTGTGTATATTTATTTCTCTGTCTGTGTGTGTGTGTGTGGGGAAAAACCCAAACGGTTACAGTTGAAGCTTTAATTCTGAAGAGATTATTTTAAAATTCAATCTCAGAAAGCTTTTGTGTTGAAACTCAGTCCTTACTGCTGTTCAAAAGCAATTATGGAGTAGGTGTGAGGCATCAGACCTTATAACTCACAAAATTCTTGTAGAGTAGTTTTCAGAGAATTATTTTCTCATACAAATGATTCCCCCCCCCACCCCCCTTGCATGGAGGTTTCAGTACTTGTGATCTCTGCACGATAATTTCACAAACCCAGGCAAGGATTACATGAAGTGCCTATGTAGGACTCTTAAAGAGACTGTCAGAAGTGATCATTCTCTTTCTAAAGCCACTTATTCTGTGTTCTCCTTTATCCAGAAGTAACACGTAACAGTTACCGTATCTTCAATCCTGTGTGACTTACAGGATTGCCAAGCAACTTCCTCTGGTTTCAAATGTCTGTTTTCAGTAATATGTTCTTTCAAAATGTCTTTAATCATGTGATATGCTGTCATTGTTGTCTTTTGAAGTTACTTCAAACGTATGAATCATGACCAAAAGACCAGCCTGTTTGCAGGCCATTGAATCAAATGTCCTGGTTGTTTGAACAGATACCTTTAAATTTCCATTCTAACTTAGGTAATCAACAGATGGTCTCTTCTTTAACTTGCAGTCCTTGAATACTTCAGTTTTTATAAACCATTGTTTTGATTCCATGGCATATTTACAGTTTTCACTGAACAAAGAATCAATTAACATTTTGACTTCCAAAATGGTTTCTGTGTGTTAGGTCTGTGTCTGTGAGTGTGACCTTGTCCATCCATAAAGCCTTTACCAAGAAATATATATAACAACTAAAGATTAATAACAACACAATTCAGTTCCAGGGAGTGATAGAATATTTGTCCATGGGGAAAGTCACAGCTGAGTTCCAAACCAAAACAAGCTGGAGCCAAGAGATTGAGATTTTTTAAAATCACTTTCTGTTGCTCTTTCTGGAACTGTTTGTACTTTAAACATGGTGGTCAGTGATCATAGTGTTTTCCTTATAAATGCAAAAAAAAAGTACTTGCTCGGGGATTGCATGTTTTTGGTCAAAAGGATTTCTTCTTCTTCTTTGGCTTGGCTTCGCGGACGAAGATTTATGTAGGGGGTAAAAAGTCCACGTCAGCTGCAGGCTCGTTTGTGGCTGACAAGTCCGATGCGGGACAGGCAGACACGATTGCAGCGGTTGCAGGGGAAAATTGGTGGGTTGGGGTTGGGTGTTGGGTTTTTCCTCCTTTGCCTTTTGTCAGTGAGGTAGGCTCTGCGGTCTTCTTCAAAGGAGGTTGCTGCCCGCCAAACTGTGAGGCGCCAAGATGCACGGTTTGAGGCGATATCAGCCCACTGGCGGTGGTCAATGTGGCAGGCACCAAGAGATTTCTTTAGGCAGTCCTTGTACCTTTTCTTTGGTGCACCTCTGTCACGGTGGCCAGTGGAGAGCTCGCCATATAACACGATCTTGGGAAGGCGATGGTCCTCCATTCTGGAGACGTGACCCATCCAGCGCAGCTGGATCTTCAGCAGCGTGGACTCGATGCTGTCGACCTCTGCCATCTCGAGTACTTCAACGTTAGGGATGTAAGCGCTCCAATGGATGTTGAGGATGGAGCGGAGACAACGCTGGTGGAAGCGTTCTAGGAGCCGTAGGTGGTGCCGGTAGAGGACCCATGATTCGGAGCCGAACAGGAGTGTGGGTATGACAATGGCTCTGTATACGCTTATCTTTGTGAGGTTTTTCAGTTGGTTGTTTTTCCAGACTCTTTTGTGTAGTCTTCCAAAGGCGCTATTTGCCTTGGCGAGTCTGTTGTCTATCTCATTGTCGATCCTTGCATCTGTTGAAATGGTGCAGCCGAGATAGGTAAACTGGTTGACCGTTTTGAGTTTTGTGTGCCCGATGGAGATGTGGGGGGGCTGGTAGTCATGGTGGGGAGCTGGCTGATGGAGGACCTCAGTTTTCTTCAGGCTGACTTCCAGGCCAAACATTTTGACAGTTTCCGCAAAGCAGGACGTCAAGCGCTGAAGAGCTGGCTCTGAATGGGCAACTAAAGCGGCATCGTCTGCAAAGAGTAGTTCACGGACAAGTTTCTCTTGTGTCTTGGTGTGAGCTTGCAGGCGCCTCAGATTGAAGAGACTGCCATCCGTGCGGTACCGGATGTAAACAGCGTCTTCATTGTTGGGGTCTTTCATGGCTTGGTTCAGCATCATGCTGAAGAAGATTGAAAAGAGGGTTGGTGCCAGAACACAGCCTTGCTTCACGCCATTGTTAATGGAGAAGGGTTCAGAGAGCTCATTGCTGTATCTGACCCGACCTTGTTGGTTTTCGTGCAGTTGGATAATCATGTTGAGGAACTTTGGGGGACATCCGATGCGCTCTAGTATTTGCCAAAGCCCTTTCCTGCTCACGGTGTCGAAGGCTTTGGTGAGGTCAACAAAGGTGATGTAGAGTCCTTTGTTTTGTTCTCTGCATTTTTCTTGGAGCTGTCTGAGGGCAAAGACCATGTCAGTAGTTCCTCTGTTTGCGCGAAAGCCGCACTGTGATTCTGGGAGAATATTCTCGGCGACACTAGGTATTATTCTATTTAGTAGAATCCTAGCGAAGATTTTGCCTGCAATGGAGAGCAACGTGATTCCCCTGTAGTTTGAGCAGTCTGATTTCTCGCCTTTGTTTTTGTACAGGGTGATGATGGTGGCATCACGAAGATCCTGAGGCAGTTTACCTTGGTCCCAACAAAGCTTGAAAAACTCATGCAGTTTGGCATGCAGAGTTTTGCCGCCAGCCTTCCAGACTTCTTGGGGGATTCCATCCATACCTGCTGCTTTGCCACTTTTCAGTTGTTCGATTGCCTTATATGTCTCATCCAGGGTGGGAACCTCATCCAGCTCTAGCCTTAGGGGCTGTTGAGGGAGCTGGAGCAGGGCGGAATCTTGGACTGAGCGGTTGGCACTGAAAAGAGATTGGAAGTGTTCTGACCATCGGTTGAGGATGGAGATCTTATCGCTGAGGAGGACTTTGCCGTCTGAGCTGCGCAGCGGGCTTTGGACTTGGGGTGAGGGGCCGTACACAGCCTTTAGAGCCTCGTAGAAACCACTGAAGTCGCCAATGTCCGCGCTGAGCTGGGTTCATTTGGCGAGGCTAGTCCACCACTCATTTTGGATCTCCCGGAGTTTGCGCTGAAGATGGCTGCATGCGCGACGGAAGGCTTGTTTCTTCTCTGGACAGGACGGCTTTGTAAGGTGAGCCTGGTGGGCAGCTCGCTTCTTTGCCAGCAGCTCCTGGATTTCCTGGCTGTTTTCGTCAAACCAGTCCTTGTTTTTCCTGGAGGAGAACCCCAGTACCTCTTCAGTGGATTGCAGTATGGTAGTCTTCAACTGATCCCAGAGGGTTTCAGGGGACGGGTCCGTGAGGCGGATTGCATCGTCGAGCTTTGCTTTGAGGTTTGCCTGGAAGTTTCTTCTCGCTTCGTCTGACTGCAGGTTTCCATGCGACTCCCCCTTCAGAACAAGCGTCACATCACCCTCATCAGTGTCTATGCTCCAACCCTCCAGGCGGAACCAGCAGAAAAGGACAAGTTCTACACCGACCTGCGCAACCTCATCCAACGCACCCCTACAGCCGACAAGGTTGTCATCCTGGGCGACTTCAACGCTCGTGTCGGCAAAGACTCAGAAACCTGGCCAGGAATCCTGGGCAAGCATGGCGTCGGCAAGTGCAACGACAATGGGCGCCTCCTGTTGGAGCTCTGCGCAGAACAGCGGCTTGTCATTACAAACACCCTTTTTCAGCAGAGGGACAGCCTTAAGACCACCTGGATGCATCCCCGATCCAAACACTGGCACCTCCTGGACTACATCCTGGTGCGAGAAAGTGACAAACGAGATGTGCTCCACACCAGGGTCATGCCTAGCGCGGAATGCCACACTGACCACCGGCTGGTTCGCTGCAAGCTCAACCTTCACTTCAAACCAAAGCCCAGGAACAATAAAGCCCCCAGAAAGAGGTCAAAAGGATAGATAACAGTGAAACTGCTTGGTTAATGAGGCACACTCTCAGTAGTTCTTTATCTGGCAGCAATTACTCCTACCAGATAGTAGCTGGAATGTTTATTTCTTTTCAGATTTCTATTGTTTTAGTAGCTCTGGGTGAATGGCATACAATGATGTTGTTGTCATTTGAACTTTGTCTTTGACTATTGGGTAAGGTTGTGATCCAATTTTTATGCTGTGTGTGCCTCAATTGCTTATCTTCTGTCACTCATTTTCTCTATCAGTTTACATTTTGAATCTCAACTCTTCCATTGAGAAAACACTGAACTGACTGCAAGGTGCAACATTTCCATCACTTCAACTCCACTTAAAGAACAGGGACATTGGATATTACAAGATATTTGGGAAGTTATTATCCATAAAGAGAACAGTAAAAGAAGAAACTAAATATTTCAAAAAGGAATCTTGCATCAACAAATAGCAGAATGTAATTGAGATTCAAATCTTTTACTTCAGTGGTGATCTTTTCTGTGCTCCTTCCTTTTACAAGGTTCATCTGTGATGAGGGTTGTAGGAGAATTGGAAAAATATACAGTTCCTGGGTGACGGACTAAATTACTTTTTGCTAATGAATTATAATGAAAAGTTCCATTCAATTTTAAGTTACTTTATTTTGACCTTACACATAGATGGGCCATTGTACAAATACAATCAATTTGAATTTAGTTTTTAGCTGGATCACCAAGTGGAGCCAGGAACACAAATCTGCCGTTTTTAATTGTTTGAACTTGTTTCCTCCCCGCCCCACCCCCTGACCATCACTCTTCCTTACCATAGATTGCAGAAGTAATTTGTCCTTCCCTGCTCTGTTCGGTTTATTCATATCAAATAATGTCTGGAATGTTTTCCAAAGAATGACTGAATGACTATGCTTTATCCATATTTCTTTCTTACCTTTTACATGTTCACAATTGACTTCAGAAATCTCGGGTCAGAATTAGCTTCCTCATGAGAAATTTGTAAGATTTGAGCACAGAATCTGTCCTGTGTATCTGGTGCAGAACTACCAAATGATGCATTATTGGAAACAATTCTCCAAATAATTAATTTCAGAATTTAGAATTCTGTGACAATCGTTGAAAATTGCAGTTTTCCCTGAGTCTTGACCAGGCAAGTACATTCATTTTTGAAGCAGGCTAATTGAATGTTCCTGGTAATTACACTTTGTGTAGAAATGATGATGAAGTACTTTGGATAATTCTCATGGTCTGGAGTTATTGAGTTGACAGACATGCTAAGGTACCAAAAGGTGGTTAAGGATCACAATTACTCACTTTTATCTTACTGAAGTTGAGATTTTATGTAGGTGCAGACTGGTTAATGTTCGTTGGTTTCCCTCGGTGCTTTTAAGAAAGTGGAAGGAAAAAAAACTGAAAACGTTAATTTTGCTCCGGAACAAATGCATGGATGTTTGCTGGTGAAGATTGTTGCTGTCCATTATATCCTGCTGGTGCACTTGCTGAATTGCAGGTCTGTGTTTAGAGATGTCATGAAGCTGACACAATTTTATTTGTTTTACACATTTTGTCATATTACAAGATTTTAAAATACCTGTAAGATATTAATACACATAATCTGTTATATAGCTTTTGATCATTGTGTTCTTTTGCTTGCTCAGACCTGAATATTCTCTGGATGATGAGATTAAATGAGCAGTTGGTATGTTTGCAGGACTGCCAAGGAATTCCATTGTTGGGTTGATTAGGAACTTCTCAAGGGAGATTTTAAAAAAAAATGTAATATGAGTAAGTGCTGAAAGCAAATTGACAATGGATTCAGAATCTCTGGAATATCAGAAACTCTTTGATATATAATGTGAGTTGACTAATGAGATAAGTGCACTTAGTTTAAACATGAGAGTGTTCTGAAATGAAAATGTTTGAAAGGTTTTTGTGCCTCACATTCCCTTCTATTATTGATTTTGATTCTGACATTTGAATAGTTGTGAATTTGAGCCTCACTCTTTCGACTTGAGAAGTAAATCTGAAGTGCAGGATCAAGCAGAGTCTGCTCTGTCACAAATGCCATCCTTAAGATAAAACAGTAATTAAACTTCGTGCTGAGTGAGATCAGTGCAACAATTCCACAATATTATAGATAAAAGAATGAAGTCGTTCTCCTGGCTAATATTAACCAGCCAAACTAAAACGGAGAGTAACATGTATTTCAATGTTATTTTTGACATTTTGAGTACAAATTGCCTGCTATATATACTTTATTGGATTGCCAAATATCTTGAATTGCACCATTTGTACAGTACTCCCAAACTTAGAAAGAATCCAAAATTATGTTGATGTGCCAATTGGAGATGCATTTTCTCCATATTGATGGACTGACAATAGTTGTAATGTTGACTGCTGGAATCTTGATGTTTCTTCCAGCCTCGAGTAGAGTGGTGTTGAAATTGTTCTTTCACCACCCTTTATTCTATTAGTTTCAGTCTCTTGCTCTGCGATCAAGTATTGAGCAATTTAAAGTTCATTGGTGGTGGTTTATGTTTGCGTATATACATTGAGATCCATTTGGCTCTAGGCCCAACAGTTCCACAAAAGGCTGATCTTTTCTCTAACAGATAAAACTGCAGGCAGTCGATGTGTTTGTGAAATGACTTTTGTAGAATGTAGTCATTTACTGATTTCATTACAACAAGGTCTGGGAGGATTTCTTTTTCAAGTTAAAAATCGGATTAGAATTCCAAATACTTTATCAACAGATCTGTATGTAATGGAAACATTGGCAATTTCTTTTCATGGAAAATTGCCTTAAAAGAGTCTTGATATTTAAAACAATTGATAATTCAGTCACATTTAAATATTTTGTTATTCGATGTCTTCACTTTATTTAGCTCCCTGAAAATGTTTCACTGCAGATCTTTTGAAATTTCTTTCTCGCCTGCTTCTAACTTTACAATTTTTAAAAACATTTACAGCATGGCTAGAACCCAATTCTGGCCATTTAAAACTGTCCTTGAGTTAACCTACAACCCTGCATGTTTTGGAGGGTGGGATGAAAGTAGGAAAACTCGCGCAGACAGGGGAAGAATGTACAGATTCCTTACAAACAGCGCTGGATTTGAAGCCGGGTAACCGGTACCGTAATCGAGCTAATCACAGCGGCAACTGTGCTGCTCATGTTCCCACAAAACCAAAAGCCTTATAATATAGAGAAACACAAAGGCTGCAGATGCCAGAATCGTGATCAAGAGTTTTGACTCAAAACCATGATTGACTATTTCTACCCATGGATGCTGTCTGACTTGCTGAGTTCCTCCAGCAATTATTTGTCTATTTAGTGTGTTTGGGAGAACTATTGTCTTCGTTCGTCTGATTAGTTTAAAGGGGAAAACAAATAACCAATATTGTGTTCTTTTAGTATCCCTTATTTCCAAGGTCAAGCCCGCAAATCTCTCTTGAAGAATATGGGCAGCATGGTTAGCGCGCCACTCTTATAGTACCAGCAACCTGGGTTTGAATCCAGGCCTATCTGGAAGGAGTTTGTGTTTTCTCCCCATGACCTGTGTGGGTTTTCCCCCACCATCCAAAATGGACAGGTTTAATTGGGTGGCATGGGTCTCAATGGCCAGCACTTCTTACCATGTGGTAAATTTTTTAAAACTGCCAAGAAAAGCTTGTTTAGCTGCAGTTTCATTGTTCATTCCAGCCTTGCATCTTCGGGATTGAAAGTTACTGTTGGAGACATAGCTCCACGTGTAATTTCTTGTGTTGTTGGTCATTTTAAATAAAATAAGAGTAATGCAAATGCCTTCCAGCCCAATGGAGAAAGGATGCAAAATGTAAAGTGATTTGAAAAAGATCAGTATTGTAGTCTATTTTAGGGGATGGGGGGGGGGGGGGGATGGAGAGGTATTTGTGAGTAGGTCATATCATTGAACATTAAAGAGATGTGATATGTCTCTCTGCATGTAATCTTACAGTCATCTGTGAAGAATTTCATCTCTTGCCTAATGATTAATATGACTAATATAATCCTGGCAAATGATCCAGGATTTAGATGATGGGCCTTTCACAATTATTATACCTTCTGATAGTTCTGGCAAAAACAAGTTTTTGCCTCGACTCCTCTTGACTTCCATTTTACTTGGGGTCCTCGATCTTCCACTTGTAATCAAGTAAGTGCTGTCATCATATCAAGGCCACTTATGCATGCCTCTGGAATTCAGCCCTTTTATCCATTATTGGACAAAAATGAAAATGAAGCCTGGAGTCAAGTGGCCTTTGAGAGATCCAAATAGAGTATCGGTGAGTAGTTTATTGGTGATCAAGTGTGGCTTGATAGCACTGTCTACAACTATTTCAGTCACTTTGAGGAGGAAAATTGGCTGATGCATGGAAATTGGTTGGGTAAGATGTGTGCAGCGTTTTGTGGATGAGGCTTATTTCCCAGTGTTAGATGGATGTTACTGCTTTAACTGCCTTGGAAATAAGACTCAACACCGAGGCCAGATTATGTCAAAGTATCGCTGTTTCTTAATTCAAGCCAGTCAGCCATTTCATCATATTACATGGAGTGAATTAACCTAATTTCTTGGATAGTGGAGACATCCAAAAAGAGACTCACATTTATAATTTTCCGGAGTTGATTTGAAATTTGCGGTAATGCAATCTGACCTCCTTATTATAAAATTGAATGCTCCGGCACATAAAAAAAAGCCTGTGACATGAGGAATGTATTTATCATGTGGACAACAGTCTTCCAGGAGGGTGACTGTTAATATAATTAATGTGCAGTTTGAAAGGGGATGTTGTGGATTACTTTGGAGAAGTAATTGTTATATGAAACACAGGGCGAGGAGAATGCTATTTGTTTCCTCAAATGTCGTGGAATCAGACTCTCAATATGCATCTTTCTCTGCTGAGGGAAGTTGTATGCAGTTTGAGCTTAGAGATGTTCCACGACTGTGACACCCGAGTAGATATTCTGACCTCAAAGTGATGTGAATGTTGAAAATCTGAAATGAAAAGAGAAAATGCTGGAATTATTCATCAAGTTGCACATTGAAGAAACTAAATGCAGAATAGATTGGTAGAATATTTTTTTTAAATCAGTCTACAAGTGTGACCTGAATGTGGTGCAGTAATAACATTTTTACAATTTAGGGGGGTTCTCTGATCCCATTTATACAATTTCAAGGTCAATATTTTGTTTTATTTTACTTGTTCCTGTCTCCACCATCCCTTTGGCCATTTACCCTTGTATTCTAAATATTTCCCTCTTTCCTTTCCTTAGTTTTCTGAATTATGCTGGGGTTTAAACCCCATTAAATCTCTATAATGTTTGGCAGTTCCAATGAAAGGACATTGACCTCCAATGCAAAGTGCCTTTTTTTCTCTCTTCATCCATTTTGCTATTCTGATGAGTGTTTTTGGGTTTCATTTGTTTTCACCTCTTTTTTTTGATATGCAGTTATGTCTCTGAAGATGCTTCTCAGATCTGTTCGTGTTGGTGTGGACGAGTATCATCTTTTGCCTGTGATTTTTTTTTTCTTTTGTAGTAGTGATGGACAGATATTGCCATGGAATGTTTTATTGCTCTATATGGAGATACAGTCTCACTGAATGGATTTATGTTTATGCTGCAAACAACCTCGAGTAAAACAAATGAAGTAAAAAAAAAATGTGCCTAATTTTCAGTAATTGAATATTGAAGTTGGGGAGTTTGCTGTTTGTATGTATGGATTTTGTCAATATTTTGCTTTGTGCAATTGTGAAGTTTGGTGGAAGATTATCAATAATGTGCCAATTGTTTTTTTCAATGCAAAAATCAACATGCATTTTCTGCTGCTTTTTTTTTTAACATGACCAGTATTTCCATTCTTAAGAATCACAGAAGCTTTTAATCCATGAGCATTTGCAATAGAACACCAGCAAAATTAGATAATATTTCTAATCAGAACATGAAGAAAACCTCAGAGCAAACTTTCATGTATATTTCATCAACTGGGGAGGGGTAAGTGTTGATGTGGTGAAGAGATGCACGTGAGCAATAAGATTGGTTGTTAAAGGTCGAAGATGTGGGGTGATGTGGTGTTATTAAAGGTCAGAGATGTGCCCGTGTTAAGCCTGTAATTTGCTCCAAGTTATTTTTCCATTTCTTCATGCAGCCAAAGAAAATGGAAAAGGACAGTGTGAGAAAGGACAATTCTCAAAATTCAGTGATGGATCATTGCAACATCCAATGTGAGACTAAATTAGAGATACATGCAATTGGTGGGTAGACAGCAAAGCATACAAGCTGGCTGAGCAGAGTTTCAAGCATTCAGTAAAAGCTGAAAAATCAGTAGATGTTAGGAATCCAGATAATCTCACCAACACAACCTTCAGAGAAAGTACTTATTTCAATGCAACAATGTTGTTATCTATTTGCCTATCACTAGATAATTAATTACCCTGTACAAACATGGAAAATACTGGAAACAGCATTGGTGGTAATTGTGAGGTGAACAGGCGGATGTCATTGTCAACACCAGGAATACAACTCTGAATTGCTTTCACCCAGATCATTCTCATTTCAGATTTATTATCAGAATACATCATATACAACTCTGAGATTTTTTTTTCCTGTGGGAGAGGCAGAATGACCATTTATTGGTAGTGCAAAAAAACCGTACTCAATGTACACATGTAAACAAACTGTGCAATACATAGAGAAAAAAAATCATTAAAGTGTAAAAGTAAGAGTCCTTAAATAATTCCCAGATTGAGTTTGTTGAGGAGTCTGATAGTGAAGAGGTAGCAGCTGTTTCTGAACCTGGTGGTGCGAGTCTCGTGGCACCTACACCTCTTTCCTGATGGTAGCAGCAGCTATAACATTTCATGGTTAATATAGGAGTGGATAATGCTCACCATTGCTGTCTCCAATGATTACAGGATTCATCCAATTAACAGTTGCTCAGAGATGTGTTCGTGGATATTACCTGGCTCAGTATGTTCTCGTTGGTCACCTGACAGCTCGCCAAGCGGTTTACTGGTGAAGGTGGTATTGTGCAGACTTTCTAGATATTGAAGAGCCTTCTGATTGTAATCCCTCATGAAGAACCAGTACTTTGTGTCAATTAAGCCATGCACCCACAAATTACCTGACGTTAAAGAGCCATCTGCAGATGCCATTGACACGCAGAACAAATATTCATAATTTGTTAAAATTAAGCATACCATTAATATTTTAAAATTAGACTTGAAAATATTTTTTAAACTGTAAATAACACTTAGCCATATAGAATGACCTTGTTCTTGCCTTACTCCTTCACTCTCATCCTCCCTTTAAATGAATGGATTTGCTGTAGCCATGCCAGGTCCATGTTCGTGCAGGCTCGGCAGGCAAATTCCACAAGGCATCCATAATACAACACAATCAGTAAAAACAGTGAAGCTCCAAAGTGACCATTGTTAATTTCATCCATGACACAGATTGCCTGTAGACTAAAAAAAACACATTCAATTCAAGATTACATTTGTATTTTCCTTGGTCTGATTATCTATTTTATTTTCTTTGTGATGGGCCCAGAGCCCCAAAACCCAGCAGCAATAGAAATTCACCAAGACAAATGGTTATTTAAACAAAAGTTACTTTTGATTTTATTTAAACATGGAAACAGGAGCAAACTTGAAAACAGGAGCAAACTTTAACTTATTACTATTAACTTAACCCCTTTCTAATTCTAAGCACCCGTGTATGTAAAGTGTGTGTAAGTTCAGAAGCGATCTTTGATTCACAGTCCAATCTCACTTCTCATTCCTCCAAGTTCACCAATATCAGGCAAATCTTATACTGTGCACAGAATTTAACATTTATGAATCTTCACCAGGCTTTGGTGCTTGAAAGGTAAATGGTTACTACTCAGGATGGTTCTTGTTAGTTTTCAGAGATAGATTTGTTGTTGCTTGTTGGACACACGCAAACTGACACCTTGATGAAGGGCTCAAGTCCAAAACGTTGGTGATGTCTCTTTACCTTTGCTACATAAAGGCACTGTTTGATCTGCTGAGTTTCTCCACCATTTGTCTGTTCTTTCACTTAACCATGGTGTTAACAGAATCCACTTCAGTGTCTTGCCGAAGAAACTTGCCCCTGCATGGTTTTACAGATGATAACCTCTTTCTTTCAGGTCACCACAGAGTTCCTTTCTGTTTCCTTTATCTCAGGTGAAACATTATACAGCCAGCTATCTCCTCTTGTATGGACCACAAGGGCTTTGAACAGGCTGGACTCAGAACTCACAACCCATCTTCAAAATGGGGTTTCAAACAATCTTCCAAAAACCACTGCAGAAAACCAGCAGTCTCTCTCTCTTCTGAGTCCGTTCATCTGTTGATTCCCAAAACAAAAATCCATTGCTCCCCAGCATGTCCAATTAACACCTACTTGTGAAGCCTCTATAGGCATTCTTCAAAGATTTTGCAAAGCACTTGGAGCCTGGACTGTCTAGCTTGAGCCAAGCTCTTGGATTTTAAAGGAGATCTGTTTTGAAATGTTTGTATCTGTGTGTGACCTAACTAAAAACCCCATAATCTATATCCTCCAAAAATACATCTATACATAATTGGTCACAGCTTTGAAATTGAGGCGATTATTAACATGTACTTGTTCTGTTCTGCAGCTCATTTGCTTCTTTTTGGAGTGGGAGTCTTTTGGCCCAACATCCATGCCAAAAAGTTGTCTGCTCAAGCCCACATTCAGCCCACATCCCCCTAATTAGTTCCTATTTGTGTACAGTCTGTCTACCTTTTAAATATTACCATTGTAACCTTCCCTACCACTTCTTCTGGAAGCTTATTCCTTACAACCTGCCCCTCAGGTCCCTTTTAAATGTTTACCCTCAAATCCATACCTTCGTTTTTGATTCCCTTACCTAAG
This sequence comes from Narcine bancroftii, assembly GCF_036971445.1. Taxonomy (NCBI): domain Eukaryota; kingdom Metazoa; phylum Chordata; class Chondrichthyes; order Torpediniformes; family Narcinidae; genus Narcine; species Narcine bancroftii. The sequence goes on from NC_091481.1 coordinate 11,827,452, forward strand.
GAAAATAATCCAATGACCTAATTTATGCTTCTCATGATTTTATAAACTTCCATAAGATCCCCCTCATCCTCAATGCTTTAGAGAGAAGAGTCCTCGTCTGATAGGTCTCCTGATAAATAAAGCCCATCGGGTCTGGTATCGTTCTTGTAAATCTTCTCTGCAGCATTTCCACTTTAATGATATCTTTCCAATAGCTGGTTGATTAGAATTGTACAGTACTTTAAGAGTGGCCTTGTACAGTTGTAACCAGGTTGAATGTGAACATCATTGAAAAAATTATTAATGGTACTTTGAAACATGAAATGAGGGGCTACTTGGAAAAGTGACTGGAAATATTCACTGAACAATCACAAATTTCACACTCATTTCCATGATTATTGAAAAGAGCATTAACATTTGTGGATATTGAACTGTCAATCTGTGTACCTAAAGTAGAAAGCAGTTTTCCAAATCACCACTGAGAGTGAATTTGACCAGCGTGAATCTAATCAATGTGTTGTAATTATACTATATAAATCAGAGTAACTTTTAGTGCAAAGAGTAAAGGTGACTGTAAAACTTGGGTCACTAATGTCCTCTATTAGATGGAAGCCTGTGGCCTTCCACAGTCTCTAAGCACCAGTTGAATGCCCTCTAAAGTGTTCAGTGAGCCACTGGCTTGGATCAGAAAAAAGCACCACCTCATTTCAAAAGACCTAAAAATAGGACAATAAATACGGACTTTGTTCAAATTATATTCTATTAAACAATTTTTTTTGAAATACAGTACAACTCCAACTATCTGAAATGGTCGAGACTGGGACTATGTCGGATAAACGTTTTTTTGGAGAACTGGTCATTTTTTAAAAACCATCCCTGTAGCAACAGCAAATCGCTTGTATCAATGTTTAAACAACAACAAACAACAAGGGAAATCATGTTAAGCATTAAAATAATGTTTCATTCTCATCAAAAAAATGCTGGCTGCTGCCGATCACCGACACCTCTCCACCGAGGCCCCACTCTTGCAGGGAGCCTGAGGTCCCCACTGCAGCAGGCAGCCCAATGTTCCCGGTCAGTTCGGCTCCAAAAAAATTTCGGATAAGTGAGGATTTCTGATTTTTTTCGGATATTCTCATTTAATGAGGATTTCAGAGAATCCGATTTTACATAATCGGTAGCTATTATGTACTGTAGCTACCCACAAGGCACAGCTATTAATTCACCTGGAATCTGTATCGAAATTGTATTCACTATTTGCTCAATCTACTTTTCCACATGACATTGAAAGTAAAAATAAGTAAGTCAGCATTATGGCATGTTAAAATCATAATATGAAAGTAGAAATCCAGACAGGTTTTATATTGGTTTGTCTGTTTTCAGCAACAGGAAGCGAACTCCTGTCTTAGTACTTTTTAAAAATGCTATTCAGCAGTAGGAAGTAATTAATAGCTATTGAATGTGTTAGCTAAAATAAAATCACTTTCTCCTTTCCCAGGGGCTGCTCAGTTTTATTTTTTGCCAAGATTCCGTTCCAGTCCTGAAATTCATTGGGTTGCTGTGGCATTGTACAAGTAACTAATCTAAGCATAATAAAACTAGAAACTGACTGCTATAAAGATGAATTTTCAACCCGAAAAATTGAATTATGAGCCCATTTGCTGTCATTGTATGCTTGTGCTGCAGTATAGGGAAAAGTCTTTTGAAGTCCTAAGCCATCTCTAGTTACTGTGAAATTGATTTTAAGTAAATCATCATTTCATTTGTAACTGTACCTCATTACGTACTCTTACCCAGGCTCCATCATGAGTGTTGTATAGAACTGGAGATTGTCAGGTGAGTTCATTACAAATCTTCACCAAATGAATTTTAGCATTCAGGGAAGCTTAGCAAATGCAAGAGTTTAGTTTCTCTTTCCCTCAAATTCTTTCATATTTATATTTTGCTCTGACCGTTAAGTGAAGAAGCAAATACTAAGCTTGCCCGTTGATGATTCCCAAAGGATGCAATTAAAATAGTTTTGACATCATATCCAAATACTCCTTTTGAGTACTACAGATGAGAATATCACCATTTCTCTGAGAAATGTGTAAGAATTGTAAATTGGTGTGCACCAGAATTAATGACCACATTCTTGATATTTGCACCTTGTATTCAAAGTAACCAATGTCATTTTAATTTGAATAAGAAGGATGAGGACATCTGGCATTTTGTTGAATACTCTATCAAACATCTACACGTGCATTGTGGAAAATATACTGACTGGTTGCATCATGGCCTCCAATTTCATAATCCAAGTTCCCAGGAATGTGGAAGGCTGCAGAGGGGAGCAAACATAGCCAAGTCCATCACAGGCTCTGACCTCTCATCCATTGAATGCATCTACAAGAGGCAGCCATTGTCATATAGTACCCTATCACCTCGACCAGTGGTTTTCAACCTTTTTCTTTCCACTCACATACCACTTTAAGTATTCCCTATGTTATAGGTGCTCTGTGATGAGTAAGGGATTGCTTAAGGTGGGATGTTGGTGGAAAGTAAAAGTTTGAAAACCACTGTTTTAATCGTACCTAATTGACTCGTTACATGCACGATTTCATAACTCTAAAGGAAATGGGCCAATAACAATTTTTCTCTAGCAGAATATTTCAGTAACAATTGAGGTTCTCAACCTTCCCTTCCCACTCGCATCCCGCCTTAAGCAATCCCTTACTCATCACAGAGCATTGATGGCATAGGGATTACTTAAAGTGGGATGTGAGTGGGAAAAAAAAAGGTTGAAAACCACTGCCCTGGACATAACCTCTTTTCGCCACTACATTGAGAAATAGGTACAGAATCCTGAAATCCAGCCACCCTCAGTTCAAGAACTGTTTCTTTCCAATGGCTATTCATCTCTTGAATTTCCCCTTGCTATACAAATCATAAAGTATTCCAACAGTCGAAACAGGACTCTATGCACTTTCTTTTGTTCTTGCTGTGACTATTTCTTATTTATCTATCTTTTTGTATTTATTATCTTTTTACATTTATTTTTATGTATATTGTAGATTTTTATGAGGTGCCTGTTCAGCTACAGCAAGTCAGAATTTCAGTGCATATGTACATTGTACACTGTATATGACAATAAACATTCAATTTTAAAAAAAATAGCATTTAAAGTTCTATTTAAAAGTGTTGATGGCTTCATCTACTTGCACGGATCTGTATTAATAGTATCATTTAAAAATTGATCATTGAAGTTGTGCCTCATTTCTAAAATTTGACTATTGATGCTGCCAATTTACTTGTTTTCAGAGTCTATTGGCCCACCTCAGTTTTTTTTTCATTGAACAGTTTCCTATGTTGTTCCCACTTTGATTTCATCATCACTTTTCAATAGACCGTCAGTTTATTTTAATCAGGTTCAAGCAGATATTGAAGCATTATAGTATGTGTAACCGTCACTGTATTTTCTCAGAGCAGTTTTCCCAGTGATCACAGAAATAGACAAGTTAATATCGGGCTGTCAGACAGCCATTTCTGTCAAAACTCTAAATTGAAGGGTTTCCACCAAAAATGTGATTTTTTTTTTTCCACTCTCTTTTTCAGATATTGTTCAACCCACTTTGCTTTGTGTGTTTGATCTGAAACCTGGTTGTGCTTTGTTGTAATTTTCATGCATATGTTTTATAAAAAGATGTTGATGTTAGATGGTAGTATTTGCTCACCACATTAAGTTCTGATAAAAGGCCCAAACCGGGAAAGTTGATTTGGTTGTTCACTGCACAAATGCTGCCTGGCATGAATGTTTCTAGTCCCAAAGTTTCTTTTTGATATTTAACATCTGCGATACTTGGTTCACCTATATGATGGTCCCATTGTGAAACACAACTTGTACAAAGTAAAGTATGCAACACAGAATGCTCTAGTTCTACTGCTTCTGAATTTCCAGGTATTAGGATTTTGCATTAAATTCCATGTCATGAAGAGGCAGGTGGTAAATATTTGAATGATCTCTAAATGTAGTATTATGTGACAATAATGGAACCATTAACTTTTTTTTATAGCTTGTGTTTGTGGAACTATGAGGACACAAGCTTCTTTTTTCCTCTTACAAGAAGCTCCTTTCTCCATAATTCTCATATCCCCATAAAGTATGTACAAATTATTTGCCATTGTTATTATGCCCCTGATGCTTGGTGGAAGAATTTGTATGTTGCCTGTAGGCATTCATTTGTTTTCCTGTTTTAAATTAGGTTCTGATTTTGACCAGCACTTGTACAGATTAGCTAATTTATTACCTCAAATGCTGCCCTGACCATGGATTGGGTTGTGGATCAGTTATGAACAGAACATTGATGATGAATCACCAACCAACAAACAACAGCTGAAAATACTTATTTCATTCTTAATAGGCCATATGGCAGTTTTTCTTTCTCCTCTTGAACATTATTTTGAATCAAGTGGGGATAATTGTGTGAATGTTTGCCAGATCCAGACATGCATTAGTGTGCTGTTACATAGAAATTCTATTACCTGGATTGAGTAACAAATAATGTGCTTTTTAAATTTGCTCTCAAGGATAGCAATATATTTTATTTATATATGCCTTTTCCCACATCAAACATTTCATTAACAGTCTCATGATTGGAACTGAATTTGTAAGATGTACAACAAAATATATGTAGTTTTTTGCAGAGGAAGTTTTGAATCAACCCTTGTTATTGGTGTGTGGATGGTTAAGATTGACCAGTCTTAGCTGAACAAATATTACATCATTTTCTTTTCAACTTTACACTACATTATTTCAATCTGTCTACAAATTTGCTCATGGCATTGCAGTTGTCGGCAGAATCACAAATGGCAATGAGGAAAATAGATCAGTCATTGAGTGGTGTCACACAAACAATCTTTCACTCAACGTTAGCAAAACCAAAAGTATGATTGTGGATTTTAGGAGGAAGTCAAGAGAATATGAATCGGCCCTTATCAAGGGCTCAGTAGTGGAGAGGGTCAAGAACTTCAAATTTCGGCTGTCAGCATCTCTTAGGATCTATCCTGGAGCCTCTATGTTGATGCAATCGTGAAGAACACTACTCGCCAATGGCTCTACTTTATGAGGAGTTTGAGGAGATTTGGTATGTCACCGAAGACTCTTGAAAACTTCTACAGGTGTACCATGGGAAGTATTCTGGCTGGTTGCATCACTGTCTGGTACAGCCCGTTAATTCGGCCTGTGACATCATGGGCACCAGTCCTCACTCCATCGAGAATATTTACAAAGCCGATGTCTTAAAGCAGCCTCAATCATCAATAACCCCCACCACCCAGCCCATGCCCCCTTTACTCTGCTACCATCGGGAAAAAGGTACAGGAGCCTGAAGATGAGCACTCAGCAGCACAAGGACAGCTTCGTCCCTGCTGGCATCAGATTCCTGAATTTTTGCACGTCTTCTTCCTACACCATCTCACCACGCCCCATCAGATTCCTGAATGATCAATGAAACAAAAAGGCTGCCTTACTTTGAATTTTCCTGTTTATCTATGTGTTTGCACTGTGATGCTGCCACAAAACACATTTTGTGACGTGTTAGGATAGCCTTTTGTAATGCTGTTTCCTTAACAAAATATGAGTTTGTTTTGATGGATCAGATTGTACTCACAGTTGCAAACATTGCCAGAGAGAGTTGTTGCCATTCATCCACTCCCAGATTAAATCTATGCACAGACCAATAAACAATCTTGGACAGGCTGGAACAACTGTTCTCATGTTCCAATGCTGAGTATTATATACCCTGGTCCAGAATCAGAATCTTTGCTGAGGGTGCACGAGAGACTGCAGATGCTTGAATCTGGAGCAAAAAATAATCTGCTGGAGGAACTCAGAAGATTATCTTGATTAAAGGTTCAAATCCAAAATATTTCTTCCACTGATGTTGCTTGGCCCTCAAAATTCCTCCAGCAGAATTTTTTTTTTAACCCCAGCATTTCCAATGACTTCAATAGGGAATGAAAGTAAGTTTTTTTTAAAAAAAAAAATATTTTATTTCCATGCTTTCCTCCATTTATTAGTATTTTTAATAAAATTCTAACATTAAATATTTTGTGTTTAGATACTTTACGCAAAGTTTTATATTTTTAAACATTGTTAAATGCCTCTGTTCAACAAAATATTTTGGATTTTGATAAATGACATTCCCAACTGTAAAAGGGACCCATTCTGAAACATTAACTCTCTTTCTTTGCATGGTTGCTATCCCAAACCTGCAGAGTCCCTCCAGCTTCTTTGTTTGCAGTTGTTAATGTATGGTTAAAGATACAAGAGTGGTTATGTACAGTACAACCCCTGGTATCTGGCACCTATGGGAATTGGTAGATGCCGGATAAGTGAATTTTCTGGTTGCTTGAGATTACATGTTACGTGATTGGTGAACTAATGGCAAGGTGCAGCAGTTTTAAACTTCTGTAATTTTTACATATTTATTTTCCACAATTATTTTACTGGTTGCTTGAATTCCAGAGAACAGAGCTTTTACTGTGTCTGCTAACGGCGGCACTACCGAAATGAGAGATGTCCACACAGCATGAGGTGAACCAGTAACTGAACTTTATTTTGAATTACTTGCATTGCTCGAGGAGACCGCCCACTTCCTGTGAGGTGTGCGCTGGCCTTAGGAAATGATGTCAGCGCGTCGTGGCGTCACTCTCAGTCCAGTGGCACACAACACGGAAGTGGTGCTGTCCCCTGGGCAACGCATGTCTTTCCACTTAATCAAAATAGCATATCTGGTCAAATGTGACATTTAATTGGAGTTAGTAAAAGTTGGTGTTAATCAGTTTGAAAAGAGAGTCCAAAACCTCATTAGACAACATAAGGTTCAAATCCTGCTCCTTGGCATTCTTAATTTGAACTAAAGGGGCTTGCCTGAGACCAGTCAATTTTTCATAAATAACAGATATCAATCTTTTATTGAAAGGTTGTATCCAAAAAATCTATCAAGAATATTCACTTTAGGGGCTCTAGGAAAATCAGGGATCTGAGATTGATTAAAATCCTTGATATGTAAATACCTGAAAAAAAAAATGAACATCCCACTGCAGTCTCAAAATGTGTCCTCACATTATATGCAGAAAAAGTGTTTGACTGGGTGGAGTGGGATTATTTATTTATGATCTTGGAAAAATTTAATTTTGGATCATGTTTTATTACATGGATGAAATTACTATATTTATGTCTTACTGCTTCAATTGTTAATAACTTGCAACAATCAAAGCCTTTCATTCTCCAACAGGGTACCTATCAAGGCTGTCCTTTAAGTCCATTACTTTTTGATTTGGCCTTGCAAGTGCAGAGATATTTCAGGGATCAATAGGAAGGGAACTGAGTATAAAGTTTCCCTTTATGCAGATGACCTTTTGCTTTTCATATCAAACCCTGATACTTCTTTACTTTCCATACTAACCTTACTTTCTCAATTTAGTCAGTTTTAAGGTATGTTAAATGTGCATAAGAGTGAATTTTTCCCTTTAAATTCTCTTTCACTATATTCTAATTTCCTTTTAAGATTGTAAAATGTAACTTGTTTTCCAACCAATTGTTCAAAAGATGCAAAATTATTATCAATAAAAAAAGGTCTTTAAAGTACAATACCCAATCTATACCAATCATTAAAAGCAGAACCTTGAAAAGAAGGCTGAAAAACAGAATTGGACATAATGGGGCTTTCAAGAGAAAAGCCTTGACATCCAAAATACCTTCTAAACTGCACCATATTCTCAAACTGTATACAACAACTGGATTGTCAATTAATTTATATGAGACCAAAGAAAGCAAGGACCCAGAAATGCCGAGGTAGAAACATTTTTTGGTGGAATTCCATTTCTACCCAAGCTGGATGGTCAGCTTGATTACGAAATTGTAACAAGAACATAATGTTGCGTGTTTTGATCACCCACGAATAAAATCTGTAATTAGGAAGCACCAAACCACCATTCCTTTTAGTCTTTTTGAAGATGAGCTTGTTTTTGAACAGGGATGGTTTCCTTGCCATATGTAAGATGATGTAAGGATATATAGGAATAAAAATTGGTATAGATTGAAAGGGATTTAAAAATTAGTAGAATGTTCATTTTAATAGATTAATACAGGTATAGAGATAGATAAAGGAGACCATTTTGTTAAAGATAGTGTCATATGCTTATGTAAAGCAGAGAAATTGTCCCTATAAAGAACCTTATAATTCTTCATAATTCTAATGCCAAGATAAAGAAATCGATCTTTTACAATCTTAAAAGGAAATTAGAATATAGTGAAAGAGAATTTAAAGGGAAAAATTCACTCTTATGCACATTTAACATACCTGAAAACTGACTAAATTGAGAAAGTAAGGTTAGTATGGAAAGTAAAGAAGTATCAGGGTTTGATATGAAAAGCAAAAGGTCATCTGCATAAAGGGAAACTTTATACTCCGTTCCCTTCCTATTGATCCCTGAAATATCTCTGCACTTGCAAGGCCAAATCAAAAAGTAATGGACTTAAAGGACAGCCTTGATAGGTACCCTGTTGGAGAATGAAAGGCTTTGATTGTTGCAAGTTATTAACAATTGAAGCAGTAAGACATAAATATAATAATTTCATCCATGTAATAAAACATGATCCAAAATTAAATTTTTCCAAGATCATAAATAAATAATCCCACTCCACCCAGTCAAACACTTTTTCTGCATATAATGTGAGGACACATTTTGAGACTGCAGTGGGAGCGGAATACAAAATATCCAATAAATTATGTATATTAAAATAAGAATAACGACTTTTAATAAAACCAGTCTTCTGAAAAAATTTATGATCCAAAACCTGAGCCAAGATCTTCATATCATCATAGGGACTTCTGGCTGGCTGCTGCATGGGTTAGCAGTAGTAAGTAGGTGCTCCTTTTTTTAAAATATTCTTCCTTTCATTCATTTTGAATGCTTCAACCAAAGTGCCTTATACTTTGTTCCCTTATTACTTATTATTGATAATTATTTAAAAATGACTATGAGGAGTGCTAAAGGTAGGAAAAAAATGCAAAAAGGATGAGGAGACTGCTACTTCTAGTATGGACTCCATTTATGACCTTTTAAACAAGCATACATGGGATAACAGAAACCGTTAAAGAAAGTCAACAGGAAGATAAATCTACACGGCATAGATGGCATAGAAGAAAGATGTGTATTCCACCTTTCCCCAGCTGGATTACTAAATACCCGGTTTTAAAAATGCATAAAAGTGGTTAAAAAGAATATTTACAGTTGTTTAAATGACAGTGATTCATTATGGCAACTAATGTGAAAAAATCTAAACTTCAACTTCAGAAAAAATTACCATGAAAATGTGTGGAAGAACTGAGGCCAACCTGGATAGCTGAATCCATGGGAGCCTCCAAGCCTCAGAGGATTCCAGCCTGTTCATGTTTGACCTCCGCACTGATCCTGCCTCCGCAAGATGGCGCCAACACTTTGGTGAGTTTGCCCGTTGCCGACCTGCGTTCATGTGAAGCCGTGCATGCGGGCGGCACGGCCAACAAGGGGACCCGCAAACTTGCGACCTTGCTGGGCGGTCCGGGGACACACAGTGTAGCGTCAGAGGACGCTCCTGCGTGTCAGGCAGCTTTGCCTGGCTTGCGTGGGGCATCCCGGGTCCGAGAATTGCTGGACAAAGTATGGGTTGTGGGGAGTCTCTGAAGAGGTCGGGGTGCCGGCATTGGGTGCCCAGACCCGCAGTTGTTCAGCTAAAGGATTTACGATGACTGAGGAAGAAGGGGAACTTAACTTATTGGAATTTGCCCAAGAGGAGGAGCCTGTAGTTAAAGAATGTAGGCCTCAAAAAGTGGTGGTGGAATCTGGAATGGATTTAGTGTTCACTGTTTTGGAAGGGATTGATTGTCAAATGGACAATCTGTCAAAACAAATATCAACTCAGATGAACTAAGGATATATGGAGATGAAAATAAAAATGAATACCTTGTGTGATGAAATGTCAACTATGAAACAGGGAATTACTGTATTTAAGAGTGATATTAATAGATGTATAAAATCAGTTGATACTGTGCAAGATAATTTTAAGAAAATTGAAACAGCTTTTTCTGAGTGTCAAAATCAGGTGGAATGTAATAGATAAAAAAATGGAAAAAGTGGAAGGTTCTTTTGTAGATTGGGAGATTCAAAGAAGAGATTTATTGCAGAAGATTGATTCATTGGAAAATCAAAGCCAAAGGAATAATATGAAAATAGTTGGTCTTCCAGAAGACATTGAAGGTTCCGATCCAATAAAAAATTTTAAGCATTGGATCCCAGAGGTGCTGGGTAAAGAGTTTTTCCCCTGAAGCCTTGGAATTGGATCGGGCTCATAGAGCTCTGAGAAGAAAACCACTTCCAGGACAAACGCCGAGGGCAGTCTTGGTTCGTTGTTTAAAATACCAAGACAGAGAAATGGCGTTACAGAAAGCACGGTAGAGTCAGTCTCCATTAATGGTTCAAAATAACAGAGTGTTTTTTAATGCCGATTTGAGCCAAGAGGTTATTAGAAGACAACAAGAATTTAAAACGGCTAAAGATGTTTTGTGCCGAAAGGGCTATGTTTGCTTTTCGTTATCCTGCAATTTTGAAGGTTTTTTAATGGAAATTTTCAATCTCAATTCTTTGAGAATGATCATGATGCTTTGGTTTTTGCTAATTCTTTGCCGGAACTGCGAAGAAATGGGTGTTCTCCTCCGTTGTCTCCTAAGAGGAGGGGAAATGGTTATGGAAAGAATGGAAAGAAAGAAGAGTTGACATGAAGTCTTATTGATGTTGAAGATCCGGAGAAGTCGTTGGGTTTGGAATCATTGGGTTGAATATATGGACTATATTTGATTGTGTTTAATTAAATAATAAATATGTATCTGGCTGGGGGGTGGGAGGTGGATGACACTGAAAACTTTGATAGTCAACTGCCGCTAGTGGGTTTACCACACCCAGATTTTTAGGGTATTACTACCTTTGGGTGTTTTTTTTTGTGTTTTTTTAATGTTTTTAGGGGTTTTTTTTCTTTCCCCTTTTTTTGAAGAATTATAAAGGGGACCATTATTTTATAGTGTGTAAATATATTAGTAGTTAAAAAGATGTCTAAATTGAATTTTGCAACTTTTAATGTTCAGGGACTAAATAATCCAATTAAGAGAAAGAGAATATTGGCTTACATTAAAAAAAATGAAAATTGACATTGCTTTTTTTACAAGAAACACATCTAACTGAAAAATAAACATTTGAAATTGAAAAGAGATTGGGTTGGTCATGTTTTTTCTTTTAATTCTAAGGCAAGGGGAGTAGCGATTTTGATTCATAAAAAAATTACCATTTGAATTGGAATCTTCAGAGGGGTATGCTGGCAGAGTATTAAGAGTGAACTGTAAAGTTTTTGCTGAATCTTTATGCCCCTAATATAGATGATGAGCGGTTTATTCCAGAATCATTAGATCCAATGATTTTTTTTGTTGGGAAATTTGTATTTGTTAATGGTAATGGGATTGGATAAAATTCAAATTGCTTTTGTACGTTTGGTGTTATCAGTAGCGTGTAAATATTGCTAGTACTTGAAAAGATGATAGTGAGATTAATATATTACACTGGCACAATGAATTGAAAGTATGTACTGTCATGGAAAAAATTACCTATAATTTACATGATAATTGTTCTTTTGTTAGTAAGTGGTCTCTGTATTTGAAATATATGCATTTAGATATACTTTGAAATGTTATTAACATTTATAATATTTTCTTTATATATATAAAATCTTTTTTGCTCCCCTTAAGGGAACTGGTGGGAGGGTGGGGTGGGTTTTTGTGTTTTTCTTTGGAAAGACAAAGGAGGAAAAACCCAACACCCAACCCCAACCAACAAATTTTCCCCTGCAATCGTGTCTGCCTGTCCCGCATCGGACTTGTCAGCCACAAACGAGCCTGCAGCTGACGTGGACATTTACCCCCTCCATAAATCTTTGTCCGTGAAGCCAAGCCAAAGAATATATATATATATATATATATATATATATATATCTTTGTAAAATCATTTTTTGGTTATTACTATACTGTATGTTATGTTTTTTTCTATTTTTTAAAGTTTGAAAAAAAAAGATAAATCTACACTTGAAAACGTTTTGGGGTGGTTATGAGATATTCGCTTGGGGTCCATGGAGTGAGAGTTTGAATAGTTAACGGTCATTTAGATAAATTAGAGGATATTTGCTCGGGACTGTCTACTACCAACTTTAAATTAACTTCAAATATTATCAACTTGGAAAGCAGAAGTAGAAGACAGAATATTCAAATTTTGGGGTTGGCTGAAAATACAGGATCTGGACGTCTGATGAACTTCTTTTCAGAGATATTTTAGAAAGTATTTGGGAAGGGGTTCTTTCATTCTAAGCCTGAGCACAATACAGCACACTGCTCTTTGATTTCCAAGCCAGCTCCAGGGCGCAGCCCACATTTGGTTATTCTTCAGTTTCATCGCTACCAAAGAAAAGATCTCACAATTCGTGAAGTCCATTGGAAAGAAACTCTTCAATATTATGAACAACAGATCAGATTTGTAGATGATCTCTGTACTGATGAATCTGCGTTTATAACATAAAGAAGTCATGGCTGAACTGTACAAGAAAGGATTCAAGCCTGCTTTGTTATACCCAGCATGCATCTGAGAAGTTTTTGAATTCGGTGGAAGAAGCACAAAAATCCTTGGAAGATTTGCCTTCAACATGAAGTCTTGCATGAACTGTTACTTGGTTTTTGAGGTTGTTTTCTTGATTGGTCGAAGTTTGGCTGTTCTCTCCCTTTTGTTAATTGGTTTATAGTTATCTAAGTTTGCTCCTCTTTCTATTAATTTTAATTACATTTTAATTACTTTTTCTTGGATGAGAATATCAAGTTGAATATATTGATTTTATTTTAATAATAATGGTTGGTATTTGTTTCCTTGGCTACTCATTAATTGCGCATGAAATGTTGTACATGCTTAAGCGCTCACATTATTAGATAACCGTGAAAAACAAGGCAAACGGTTATAATAATATACACGTATAGTCCAATTTATGCGTTGGAAATTTTGAAGTGTGCTGTGTATGTGTTTTGGCTATTTATTCTATTGTGCCTGCAAATCTAAATGGGAAGTAGATGGAGATTTATGCATTCATTGCTCTTTTAGTATTAATGGCACATCTTTTTGTTATTTCGGATACTTATTGCTTAGAAACATTTGAGACATTAATGTGTAAGCGAGCATTTTATTTTATAGCTGACTGTGGTAAAGTGTGTATGAATATTCATACACATGCATTATGGACTTGAATGTGAATCTTTAATGTAATTTCTGTGTCTTTCACTTTTGTTGCAGCTTTAAATACAAGTTAATAACAACTTTTTGAAAAAAAGGAGATATAATTTGAATTAACAGCAGAAGAATTTTTGGGGTTAAATGTACTTTTTGGGGCTCATTGCTGTTCTGGTTGTTTGAGAAGGAGGATGTCTATTTTGGTTTAAGATGTTGGCTTTACAAGGTTGTTATGGCTTTAAGTTCTGTGTAAGCTGTGTTACTGCTCAGCTTCAAGGTGGCCACATGGAGTTTGGTAATAATTCATGCCTAGATTTATTTTTAAAATTAATTTAAAAGTATGAGTAATCTTATCAAAGTTCTCACTTGGAATGTGAAAGGTTTAAATTGCCCAATTAAACAAAGGAAGGTCTTTGCACATGTTAAACAACTGAAATATGAGTTTGTTACAATAAGCACATATGTAGCTGTGATAATTCTTGTTATATGTCAATATGGAGAGGGCAACTTTTTCATTCCTCTTTCAATGTAAAACCAGGAGGGGGGGGGGTCTTTATTTTAATTAACTCAAACATTTATTTCATACATTATCATTACAGGTAAATTATATAATAAAATGTTAGTTTTCGCTAATGCATACGCCCCAAACATTGATGATGTGGGATTGTTTGGAAAGTTTTTTCACATGTTTACCAGATTTGAGTCTTTACTCATTGGTGCTGGGGGGGGAGGGGAAGAGACTAATTGTTGGTTAGACCCTACTTTGAGCAAATCTGCTCCTGTAATTCTTTTTTTAAAATCAAATTTTGGTATTGAGATGTATCGCATTTTTTAACCCCCATAGGAGAGAATATTCTTTTCTTTCTCCTGTTCACCATTGTTACTCGCGGATTGATTATTTTTAAATAGATAATCAATTGATTTCATTCACCCAATCATGCGAATATCATAGTATAGCGATATCTGACCATGCTCCTGTTACTTTGTCTATGAATTTTCCAGATCTCCCTCCTATAAAAAGACACTGGTATTTTAATTCAACCTTAGTTTCAAATAATGAATTTTTGATATTTATGGAGGAAGAGATGATTTGTTTCTGTAACACAAATTCCTCTTCCAACAATTTCTAGTTTAATGGTTTGGGACCCTTTGAAAGCTTATCTTAGAGGTCAAATTATTTCATACTGCTAATATTAAGAATGATACTAATAAATATAGATTAGATTTAGTTAATCAAATTAACAAACAGATCAACAATATGGACCTGTTAAAGATCCAGAATTATATAAAAGGAGAGTTGAACTTAAAACTAAATTTGATCTTATTTCAACCTACCCCATTGAACATCAACTTTTAAAGTCCAAAAGACAATTTTATATGCATGGTGAAAAATTTGGAAAGCTCTTGGTCAATCAATTGAAGGGAATTCATGCTAAGATGCAAATTACTAAGATCTGGATGGATGATGGTAATATTTCCACAAACCATTCTTAAAAAAATGATACATTCAGGGAATTCTATTCTAGGCTTTATACCTCTGAGTCTATTAATGATAACAATTTAATTATGGTTTTTTTTTTGGACCACTTAAATATTCCCATGCTTCCTCGGAATAATCGCTTAGGTTCGGAAGAATCTATTTCACAAGATGAAATTATTTTTGCAATCTCTTCATTACAGTAGGGTAAAACTCCAGGACAGGATGGGTATCCTGCAGAGTTTTTCAAATCCATTTCTAAATTGTTTGTACCCCAATTACATTCTGTGTTAACTGATTCATTGAAACAGGGCAATCTTCCACTATCTTTTAATGAAGCTTATGTATCCCTCATAGCAAAAAAGGAAAAAGATCCAGTTGAATGTTCCTCTTACAGGCCAATTTCTTTATTGAATGTTGATATGCAGAGTTTGATCCTTTTCAATGTAATCTGTGTCATTTTCTCAGGGTTGTTAATGGAATAGAAGGTCCCCACATGTGACCACATGACGGAAAGTCATTAGATAGGCAGGACAACAGATTGGGTTATAAATTTGACAAATGGCTAAAGGGAAGCATTTTAAGAAATAGTTTGGAATTCTCAATAAATAATGCATTCAATATTGAAATAAAAGCAAACATCCTCATGAGGAAATCATAACTACATGAATACTAGATGAAACGAAACGGCTTATGGTGTTGTTGAAAGAACTGCAGCAAAACTCTGATTGTAATCAGAACCTCTGAACTTCGATGAATTTGCAGATTTTCTGACTATTGGATGTTATTATTAATACCACAATATATTTTTAATTCACTTTGTTGTTAAAGAGTGGAATAATAAATTTTCCAATGAACATAATATGTTCAAAGTGAGCTTAGGAAACAGGAGTTTAAAGGGAGCACAGGAGATGAAGCTGAAGTAAAGCACAGGAAAAGGAGGCACGTTGTGTCGAAAAGGAGCATGGGAATCAGGCTCCTGGTGAGCTCTGAGAGACTCAGTTGGTTGGAGCACAATGTTAAACCATTTTTGAGCAATGTAGGAAGCCAAAGTTATTGAAATCAGCAACAATTAACCAAAAAGAGAATGGAAGGTAGAGAACTGTATTTGTTTTAAACTATCAATAATAAACGTGTCCTGTGAAGACTCTGGTATGTTGGTTATAACGCAGTAGGCCATTTAGATTTCAGATTTATTGACACAACGTCACAAAAAACACTGAGATTCTTTTTCCTGCGGCCGAGAGAGAATTACAACTTAATGGCTGTGCAAAAAAAACTGACTCAACGTACACATGTAAATAAATAAATAAATAATGCGATACAGAGAAGAAAAATCAACGAAGTGCAAAAGTAAGAGTCCTTAAATAAGTCCCTGATTGAGTTTGTCGTCGAGGGCTCTGATGCTGGAGGGGTAGCAGAACCTGGTAGTGCGATTCTTTGCCCCCTATACCTCTTTCCTAATGGTAGTAGCGAGAAATAGAACATGTTCTGGGTGATGCGGATCCCTGACGATTGCTGCTGCTCTCCAATGACAGTGCACCCTGATGGTGGGGAGGGTTTTGCCTGTGATGTCCTGGGCTGTGCCCAATACCTTTTGCAGAGCTTTCCGCTCAGGGGTTTGGGTGTCCCCATACAAAACTGTGATGCACACAGATGGTGACGGTCAGCACACTTTCCACCACACATTTCTGTAGAAATTCTGATGACTTTCAAAACCTCTGCAAACTCCTGAGGAAGCGGAGGTGCTGATGTGCTTTTTTCACTATGCCAGGAAAGATCCTTTAAGATAGGGACTCCAAAGAACTTAAATTTACTCACCCTCTCCACCTCTGATCTCCCAATGATCACTGGATTAGAAACATAGAAAACCTATAGTGTAATACAGGACCTTCTGCCCACAAAGTTTTGCCAAAACATATCCCTTCCTTTGAAATTACTAGGCTTACCCATAGCCCTTGATTTTTCTAAGCTCCATGTACCTATCCAAAAGTCTCTTAAAAGACCTTATTGTATCCGCATTCCATTCCACGCACTCACCACTCTCTGCATAAAAATAATTACCCCGGTCATCTTCTCTGTACCTACTTCCCAGCATCTTAAACCCGTGTCCTCGTGTGGTAACCATTTCAGCCCTGGGGAAAAAGGCTCTGACTATCCACATGATCAGTGCCTCTCATCATCTTATACACCTCCATCAGGTCACTTCTCATTCTCTGTCACTTAAAAGAGAAAAGGCCGAGTTCACTTTTCATAAGGCATGCTCCCTAATTCAGGCAACATCCTTGTAGATCTCCTTTGCACCCTTTCTATGGCTTCCAGATCCTTCCGGTAGTGAGGCGACCAGATCTGAGCACAGTACTCCAAGTGGGATCTGATCAGAGTCCCAACATTACCTCTTGGCTCCTAAATTCAATTCCACAATTAATGAAGCCTTCTTAACCACAGAGTCAACCTGTGCAGCTGTCTTGAGCATCCTATGGATTCAAACACCAAGATCCCTCTGAACCTGCACACTGTCAAGAGTCCTACCATTAATACTATATTCCGTCATCACATTTGACCTACTCAAATGAACCACTTCACACTTATCTGGGTTGAACTTCATCTGCCACTTCTCAGCTCAGTTTTACATCATATCAATGTCCTGCTGTAACCTCTGACAGCCCTCCACATTATCCACAACACCCCAAACCTTTATGTCATCAACAAACTTACTAACCCAACTCTCCATTTCTTCATCCAGGTAATTTATAAAAATCACAAAGAGTAAGGGACCCAGAACAGATCCATGAGACACCCAACTGGTCACCAACCTCCATATAGAATATAATCCATCTACAAACGCTCTTTGCCATCTGTGGGCAAGCCAGTTTTAGATCCATACAGCAATGTACCCTTGGATCCCCTGCCTCCTTACTTTCTCAATAAGCCTTGCATGGGGAACCTTATCAAATGTCTTGCTGAAATCCATATACACTTTTTCTACTGCTCTTCCTTCATCACTGTGTTTAGTCACATCCTCAAAAAATTGGATCAGGCTCATAAAGCACGATCTGCCCTTGAAAAAGTCATGCTGACTATTCCTAATCCTATTGTACCTCTCCAAATGTTCATAAATCAGGGTTTTGTCCATCACCTTACCAACCACTGAAGTAAGACTCACTGATCTATAATTTCCTGGGCTATCTTTACTCCTTTTCTTGAATAAAGGAACAACAACTGCAACCCTCCAATTCTCCAGAACCTCTCCCATCCCCATTGATGATTGAAAGATCGTAGCCAGAGGCTCAGCAATCTCCTCCCACAGTAGCCTAGGGTACATCTCATCTGATCTTACCTGCATTGATGCTTTCCAAAAGATCCAGCACATCCTCCCTCTCAATATCTACATGCTCAAACTTTTCAGTCTGCTGCAAGTCATCACTACAATCGCCAAGATTCTTTTCTATAGTGAATACCTTCCCACTGCCACACTTGATAGGTTCTGTACTTTCACATCTTCACCTCTTGCACTTCTCGTACTTTGAGAAAGCCTTGGGGTTTTCCTTAATCATGACCTCCAAGGCCTTCTCATTACCCCTTCTGGCTCTCCTAATTTCTTTTATCAGCTCCTTCCTGATAGCCTTATATAATGTTATATATCTTTAACATTACCTAGCTCTGTGATCCTTTTGTAAGCTTTTCTTCTTGACAAGATTTACTATAGCTTATACACCACGGTTCCTGTACCCTACCATAACTTCCCTCTCATTGAAATGTACCTATGCACAACTCCATACAAATATCCCCTGAACATTTGCCACATTTCTTCCGTTCTTTTCCCTGAGAGCATCTGCTCCCAATTTAAGCTTCCAATTTCCTTTCTGATTGCTTCATAATTCCCTTTACTCCATTTAAACTCTTTTCTAACTCATCTCTTCCTATCTTTCTCCAGTGTTATTGTAAATGGGTTGCACACCTCTGGTTTTCCTTTCCTGAAGTCGACATTCAGCTCCTTGGTTTTGGTGACATTGAGTGCGAGGTCATTGTTGGTGCACAATTCAGCCAAATTTTCAATCTCCCTCCTGTATGCTGACTCATTGCCACTTTTTAATGCAACCCACTACCGTGGTATCACAATGAACTTCTAGAAGGTTCATTCTGCACAGGTCTATCTCAGCAGAGCAATCCCATCGATTCAATTCCCACCTTATTTTCTTCCTCTCCTGCAGTCTCATCAAGTCCCCTTGTATTCTTTTGTTATTTGCCACGGCAAGAGGTCATTTACAACGGTGTGTTAACTTGCCAACAGGTCTTTGGGCTTTGGAAGAAACAAGGGCAGCTGGGAAAAATTCACAATCACAATGCAATGAGAAGTGCAAATTCCACATAGCAACTGTGGTCAGAATTGAAAACGTCCTGCTTAGGTGCGAGGCATTGATGAGACTGCAGGAGAGGAAGAAAATAAGGTGGGAATTGAATCGATGGGATTGCTCTGCTGAGATAGACCTGTGCAGAATGAACCTTCTAGAAGTTCATTGTGATACCACGGTAGTGGGTTGCATTAAAAAGTGGCAATGAGTCAGCATACAGGAGGGAGATTGAAAATTTGGCTGAATTGTGCACCAACAATGACCTCGCACTCAATAATTTCCCATCGATAATTTTCACACACCCTGCTTAGTGGCTGTTCACACAGCACTAAAATACTTGAGTCACGGTGATTTCAAAGGCTGGACGTTGATTTAGGCGCAGACCCTGCGTGCAACGTACACCATCACTGTGTTGATGTCGTCAGTGTATGTCATATTCATTAGCCCATTGTTGCGGATGCCTTAAACCAAGGGTTTAAAGTAATACAATTATCACCAAGGGTAAATTGCTGGAGAAATTAAGGAAATTAAAATGCCAAAACCAAGCAATTTAGAGGCAGTTGCTTCGAGGATGGATGCATTGGTAATCCTTCAAAATTCCTTTAAATCTTAAAGATAGAAAATTCAATGCTTCAATTGACAAAGGAGGGTGGGAGAGATAACAACTGGAAGAATAGACTAGCCAGCCTGGCAAAAGTTGTTAAACTACTGGAACTTGACCTCAATGGTGACAGGTTCATAGAAGATCATAATATAATCATACAATGCAGTGTTATGAATGGAAAATCATACATAACAAACTTCAGTCTCAAACCAGCCATTTATTTGATAAGGTGGTACAAGGAAGGTTATTTAAAAAAAATACATTTGCGGGTTGACGTCACATATTTGTGTGACTAAAGGATTTTCCATGGAATAACGAGTATGAATTCATGGCTCTTATTCAGGTTGGCAGACTTTTACTAAGGGATCAATACTGGGCCTTCAGCAATTTACACTTTACATAATTACTTGAAAAACAAACAATTTTATCTTTCCAACCTTGCTGATAGCTCAAATCTAGGTGGGAGCATGAACAGAAGACAGAATTTTCCATAGATCAGAAGCAAGTTAAGAATTGGGAAGATGAAAATAAAAGAAAGGTGATTTATTTTGATGAAAAGAATAGAAAATCAGGTCTTTTTTGATCAATGAAGAGATGGCCTTCCATTGGAAAGCATTTGGAGTGAGGAAATTGAGTTGCTATTTGGCAAATTTTGGATCAGAATGATATTAGAGTATTGAATCTAGTTTTAGTCTATCGAGGAAGAAAACCACCATGGACCCCATATATTCATTCCTGTGATAAAGGTTTAACATGTTTTGATTGCAAGTATATGGCATGGCCAGGTAGATGCCATGGTACTGTTTCTCCTTAGTGGAGGATTTACAGATAAAGGCCAAAAAGTTGGGACTGTAGTTTGAAAATTGCCTTGTAGATATTTGGATTTGTCTAATTCTAGAAACTGTGACTGCTTTACTTATTGAGCACATGACGAGCTGAGATTTGTGGGTTTCTGAACAAAGGTACAAGGTGGGGAAGCCTACTGCTGCTATTTTGCTCTGAGAGGAAGGAATCTCTGTGTTCATGGGTTTGATAGAAAGAGACCTGTATAATATTTCATTATCTCAGGACATCCAAAGAGCTTTAGTGTACTGTAAAGCTCCTGGTATCCAGAACCTATGGGGATTAGCTGATTGCTTGAGATTGCATGATTGGCAACTTAACTGCTGTGTGTGTGTGGGGGTGCCAATTTTAAACTTTTGTATTTTTTACCTATTTATTTCGTGCAATCTTTTTCCTGAATGCTTGAGACTGCTGGTTCTTGAATTCTGGATAACAGGCATTTCAATGTATTAGTGCAGGAAACACAATGGGGGTTTGGTGCACAACAAATCTCTGCATGCAGCAATGTGATGATGTCAAGGCGGGCAGTTTTATTACTGCTGGTTGAGGAGCAGGAATATCCTTTTCTCTGACTAGTGTCATGGCACCTATTGCACTGTTTAAGAGAGCACATGAGACCTCTCTAATACATCTTCTGAAAGGTAATACTTCCGGTGAGTGCAACAACTTAGAAACATTTATCATCCTAAGTTTGAGCTAAAGTTGGTGCATGTGACTTGCTCTGAAAATCTTCTGCCAGTGAGATTGAAGTACTATCCATTGATCTTTGGTTGATTAACTCATGTTTCCATTTTGGCCATTCTGTGGGTCTAAAAATGGCCGTTACTAACTTTGATGTTCATGGACCTCAGCTATTCAGTTCATAGCTGCACTCCTCAAGCCCGAGCAATTACCGAGAAAATATGTTTGAAGGTTGGATAAAATGCAGTTAATTTGACTTCTCAAAAATATGCTACAGCTGCCTCTGATGTTTATTCTGTGGCAATTTTTTCCATTTGCTTTGTAGAGGAATATTTAATTCATATCAGTGGTTCCATTATTAGTGGTTTTCAAAGTTATTAGTGTAATGTAATGACCTGCAACAAAATGTAATTCGTGGCTTTATGCAGTCTTGATTTTCAGGGGAAAGGTTCCTCATTAAGTAACAATTTTATCTTTCCAAATTTGTTGAATGCTAAATCGAGGTGGGAGCAAAAAAAAATCAGAAAATTGTTTGGTGTATTACTGTTACTCTTGCCAGTGTGTACATGGGTACACAGTTTGGCAGCTTGTCCGACTTGCTGTCTTGGCAGCCTTGATCTGGTATCATCAGACATGCTGTTGTGGTACATGAAGTATGAATTTTTGTTAAACCGTTTTAACTCTCAAACTCCAGTAAAATATGAAATACTGTGTTGCATGATTTGAATCTGTCGAGTGTTTTTCTGCTGAACTGTTGTACAGAGATGTTGTGCCCTTTGCATACATAACCTGTAGTTTCAGCAGGAGTTCTTAATTCTGACAGCGGCATTTCCTTCTGGAGACTAATTAGATGTGCATCATCCTATTTCAAAGAAAATGATTTCAACTTGCATGCATGGAAAGAATAGGTTCTTCTGCCCCCCCTCCTCCCCCACCCCCACCCCCAAAGGGCCATTTGTAAATGTGAGATTGAGCAGAATATGTTGGCAGATTATTCATTCACAGGAAAAACATCATGGCTGATACTCCATCATTCTGTCAAGATGCATCCATAAGTGCATCATTCCCAGACCCTATTATAAATTGTTCCTCAAGCCAGGGGAACTTGCACTATTTTCTTCTCTCACTAAATCACAAGTGCCAATCGTAGCCATCTTGCCAGGTTCTGGGCTTGAATCTTAAGGTTATTTTCTTTGCCTCTCATCTCTTCCTCAGGCTTCCCTCAAGCTTTATATTCTTTTCAAATAATATCATTTTCCTTTGCTTTTATATTGTATCAGCCCTGCCATACATAATGGATTTTAAAAAAAGTAATGAATATTTTTTTCTCAAGTCCATTGTATATGTTTGTGAGCTGCAGATAATTTGTACTGTAGTTTGTTATATTCATCATTAAATGCTTCAACTCCACTCCCAGTTATTAGAAATGATCTATTAAATACTACATTGTTCCTCAGTTCCAGCACTCCCATCATTCTCAGAGAAGTTGATGGATGGTGCAGTCTAACATTGATTTAGATGACTTTGAGAACTGCGTGGCAATGAGCCTTGTGGTCCCTTTGATTTTTACTGTATGTTTACATTTGTATATTTGTGGGATATCTTTACACTCAGTTTATTTGTTCAAGTTGTTTATCCAACTATCGGCACTAACACCTTCCTCGCAAATGTTTCAAAAGCTGCTGTTCCCCTCATCTCTTTGCTGCCCCTTTCAACCCAATGATGGCTTTGGCTTGAGGTTGAGTCTTGGGTGGCATCTGTCTCACAGTTCCTGTGACTGAGGTTCAGATTAGGCCTTTGCTGCTATCTGTGGAGACTTTTCTCACTCCATCTACTTGATTTTCCCTGAAGGAATCCAGGTTCCTTTCAAATTCCCAAAGACATGCAGCTTGTTAGGTTAATTGGTTACTTTTAATTGTTTCTCCTCCCCCTCAATATTCATGAATGTTAGGAGAATTTAGGAGGTGTTAATAGGCATGTATGAAGGACGATCTTTTTATTGATTTGAGAGCTGGCTCAGGCTTCCTTATGTTAGGAAATATGACACAAATGAAAGCAGTGCTTTTAACACTGACCTCAAGGGAACTCCATTGAATACTTTCACCACCCCAAAGAAATGTTTTTTTTTAATTTTACCAACTCTATCCTGTTTCATAGCTATTTTTTTAACCATCATTTTGTATCCCCGTTTTCCTGTGGCTTTCGATCTCGGGCGCGTCTGTAACATGCCACCTTATCAAATATCTTTATAAACTCTAGTTATTGCAAATCAACTACATTTCTCACATTTCCCCTTTCTAGATGTGGTGTGCTAAATCTATGTCAGTTTTCTCAAATTAATCTATACTTGTTCCTAGTCATTAATAATTTAAAATTTTTACATTAAAATTTAGACATACCACACAGTAAAAGGCCCTTTCACCCCACAAGTCCATGCCCACCAATTATAACCGATTGATCTGCATCCCCGGAACGTTTTTGAACAGTGGGAAGAAACTGGTGCCCCTGGGGAAAACCCATACAGACACAGGAGAGCATACAAAGTCCTTACAAACAGCGCGGGATTTGAACCCCTTTCCCGATCGCTGCCGTTGTAAAGGCATTGCACTAACTGCTATGCCATCCACGCAGCCCTGATTATTTGTTTCTGAGTATTCCTAACCGGTCTGTGTTTCTCCTCTACATTTGTTCTAGATGAGGGTAGAACTCCTGCAATTTCTCCACTCTGGGCACCACCACTTGTTTAGAAGTTTGCAGTCAGGACCTCTGTAATTTCCTCCTTTTACTTCTCCAGCAACTGACAATATATTCATTCTGGGCCATGTGATTTATCTGCTTTAAATGCAACTTGCTCTTTCAGGGTTGCACCTTTATCCATTTCAAGTCCATTCAAAATTTTAGCTACATCTTTCATTGCTGAGTCTCCATCGTCAGTATCTGTTTGGTAGAAACTGATGTAACTGTCATCTGCCTCCATCCTTTTTATCCTTTTTATGTTTGCTGTCAACCTCTTCATGCTTTCTTCTTGCTCTTAATTTGTGATAATTCAGAGGAGAGGTAATAAAAAAAGCCATTGGTCTACTCCTCATTTGTGTTAATAATATTGCATATGTCATATCTTTTATTGCTGGTCTTTTTCACTCTCTATTTTTATAGTCTCCCATGGAACTCTGGCTTTAACTTGATGGCTCTTCTTCATGGCCATGTATCTAGACCAGCAGAAACATTACTCCCTTATTGCAGTTTTATTACAGTTTTCCCTGCCTAAATATTACCTGCCTCAGGTTTATTTAGACCAGATGTGTTTTTATCCATTAGAATTCGTCTTTCACTGGCTGTTTTCACTTTGAAGTGGTCGGCATTCTTTTTGAGAGTAATTACAATTCTTATGATATAATGATAACTGATCCTATGAACACATTTAAGTTCCCTTTCTTCTTTTCCCTTTGTGTAATTCCTTTCCAAATCAATAATTGGATCATTCTGCTCTCTATTATCATGTCTCTCCACATTGCTCATCTGTAATTTTCTAGTCGATTTGTTCCTCGGTTGTTATTTCTCTGGATTTTAGTAAAGTATTTGATAAAATCCCATGTGGTAGGTTGGTACGGTAAGTTAGGGTACATGGGATAGAAGGCCAGATCATCAACTGGATAAAAATTAGCTGGGTGATTGGAGAGGGCAGTTTTTCAGATGGAGGACCATGACCAGCGGAGTTCCTCAGTGTTTGGTATCAGGCCCCTTTCATAAATGATTTGGACAAAGATATTTGTTGCAAGGTGATGACATGAAAATGTGATACAGTAGATCAAGATCAGATGGGGAACTGAGCTAAGGAATGGCTGATGTATTTCAAATCTGAGAAATATGAAGAGCTGCATTTGGGTAAACCCGACCAGGGCAGAACTTACTCTGTTAATGGCAGTGTTCTAAAGATTGCTATGGAGTAGAGGGACCCAGGGTTGCAGGGACATAGCTCTTTAAAGGGGACAGAGTAGTGAAGTGAAGAGAATGTTTGGGTCATGTCTTCATCGGTTGGGGCATTGTTACAAAGTCATGTTGAAATTATGGTGAGGACACACTTGCACAGTTTGGGTTACCTAGCTATAGGAAAAATATTATGAAGTTGGAAAGGGTGCAGAAGAGGATTACAAAGTTGATGGCACAATTAAAGAAGTTCAGTTATCATGAAAGACTGGAAAAACTGTGCTTGTTTTCCGTTGAGTGTAGGAGGTTGAGAGGGCATGTCATTGAGATCTGTAAAATCGTGAGGGGCAAAGATGAGGTAAATAGTGCCAGTCTGTTTCTAGAGTAAGAAAATATAGGACAAGATACCATAATTATAAAGTGAGTGGGAGGTAAGATTTAGAAGGGACATAAAGGGACTGTTCTTTATTCAGAAGGTGAAGGTGATGGACGTAGCTGCCAGATAAAGTAGTGGAGGCAGGTATGTTAGCTTCCTTTGAGAACCACTTGGATGATTACAAATGGGACTGGATTATAGGTTTATGGGCCTAATGTGGCCAAGTGAGAATAAAGGTAGAATGCTTGTTATTTGGCAAGGACAAACTGGGCCTGTGGGTCTGTTTGACTATGACTCTGATGTCCTCACCACCTGTCTGTAGCCTTTGAAATATTTTCAATGTGGCAATTACACCAGGCCAAAATGTTTGGCTTGGAAGTCAGCCTGAAGAAAACTGAGGTCCTCCATCAGCCAGCTCCCCATCATGACTACCAGCCCCCCTACATCTCCGTCGGGCGCACAAAACTCAAAACGGTCAACCACTTTACCTATCTCGGCTGCACCATTTCATCTGATGCAAGGATCGACAAAGAGATAGACAACAGACTCGCCAAGGCAAATAGCGCCTTTGGAAGACTACACAAAAGAGTCTGGAAAAACAACCAACTGAAAAACCTCACAAAGATTAGCGTATACAGAGCCGTTGTCATACCCACACTCTTGTTCGGCTCCGAATCATGGGTCCTCTACCGGCATCACCTACGGCTCCTAGAACGCTTCCACCAGCGTTGTCTCCGCTCCATCCTCAACATCCATTGGAGCGACTTCATCCCTAACATCGAAGTAGCTGTTAATTTGAGGCATTGTCTGGTATGGTTTGTTTCCATTGATTTCTAAATTTTAGTCTGTATGTCTCTTTCTTTTGCTCCATCCGGCCATCCCTGGCATTAAGGTGAGGGACAAGATGCATACTTTGACCCCTTTGTCCAGCATTTCAGTGTGCTTCACCACAGGACCATCTAAATGCATCTTTCTTTGTGCAGGAGATTAAACCTACATGCAATATTCCACTTATGGTCTTGCTAGGGCACAGTATAATTGTCGTAAGATCTCTTCAGGCTTGTATTCAAATCCATCAAAGGTTAACATATCGTTTGCTTTCCTAATTGTTACCTGTATATTAATATTCAGGGATTTGCATACAAGGGCACCTAGGTCACTCTGAACATGAAAACCTATCAATCTCACACTATTTAGTAAGATCCTGCCTTTCTGTTTTTTACCCATCAAAGTCGATGACTTGACATTCTGTGCTGTTGCACAGACACTTAAACCTATCTCTGCTAAAACATCAGAACTTGCACAGCCACTAGAGTGGTATTTAGGTCACATTCACCAGTAATAAAAAAAATGATAGACTGCAGTTCTTCAACAATGCAACACATTTACATGTAAATCATGTGCGGTGACTTACAGTATCTTGTCATTGTCTCATGCAACTCCATGGGATGTGGTAAGGGGCAAAATTGTCTGGATGTTTATCTGATAAAACAGAAACATCCATTTCATACCACTTTTGTCAAAGTAGAATATAAACCTTGCTGAACTTGCAGTTTGTTTAATGGGGATACACTGAAATGTTTTCAACTGTTCAAATGCCAATAGTCTAGACAAAGCAGCCTTGCATAAATAATATGATATCCATAGTAAATTTTTTTTTAAATGAACAAACTGCCTGCTTTTGCAAATTGGAGATGGTTATGCTCCATTGAAATTACTGTCGCTGAAATCCAGGTCCTGGAAATAACTGCCTTTTATAGCAATTATCTCACCAATGAACAAATGCTGTTAGTGACAGCTCTAATCGCAGCTCAGCAAGGTTTTTTTTGCATAAAGCCACTGCGTCAAGTGAAATTACAGTGAATCGGTTCTGTAACTAAATGAGAATGTATTGCAAAAGAACAAAGTTAAGCCATAGCTGCAATTTTGCAAAGGCTTCATCTATTGTCTGGAGACTGCCTAAAATATGTGCTGACGAGATTGGTGTGCATACCTATTCGTATGTTGGTTTTTGATCATTCACTGTTTTGTTTAAAAATGAACAGATGACAATCTTTTAATGTTGAACCTATTTATTGATATGGAGATTAAACAGGGCATGATCATTTTTATTTGGCTACAGGTTTATTTTAGTCATTCATGTAGCCAAGAATTTGAGATGTTGAATAAAATTTGCTCTCACAATATATATGAAAAAATGAGAACAAACAAAAATTAATTTTTCAACTGGTATTTCTTGAAACGTGCATGAGATATGGCTTTGAATTACAGATGATAGTGATACGCCACTCTCCCCCTCCACCCTCACCTCATGTAGCACAGGGGTTACCTGTATTTATAAAGGAATTGAACAAGTGCTTACAATGGAGAGAGAATCAAGTTTTAAAAAAAATTGTCTCTTTGTAATGTAAGGTCTGTTCTTTTTATAATCCCTGGATAATTGTTCAGCGATATCCCATAAACCGTATACCCGAAGTTACTTTGGAATTGTTGACAGTTTTTGATCCTAGGTAAAAAAAAAAAATCAGTGGCTCTGGACAGGAAATTGGATGAAACCAAGAGAAGAATCTGGTTACAATATACCATAATAAATGACATCCACTGTAAAGTAAAAGTGACTGACCTCATTCAAATTGGTCTCAGTCTTGACTGAAGGTTTTGATGCAGAACAATTCCTTTCTCCCAAGTTGCTTTAGTGCAGAATTACAATATTTCACTTGAGGTAAATGTCTAACAGTTAAACATCTCATTAGTTGTCCAGTGAGCAGTTTTAAGCTTGACTTGTGTTAGTTCAGAATGGCATGGTTAGTCAATTTCACTAGAAATTGGGCATTCAGATAACTTGCTTAAAGTCCCAGACTTTAGGAAGATCTGTAAGAATGCTTTAACTGCATTTGAAGTGCATTGCGAAAGGTCACTTTCTTGCTTTCACATTTTTTATGCAGATTGAGAACGTGTATAATGCAACTTAATATTGCTTTTTTTTTAGTTTCTTTCTGCTCTTAACACAATCTTAAGAAATAGCAAAAGTCCGTCTTGATTATTAGTAGCTTTTATGTCAAGTTGCAAACTCAAGTCACGGAGAATGGCAGAATTAAAATAAACTCCTCCGACTATCCATCTTTCAGGCACCTGGTGATCTCCATTGAAATGTTTCTAAATTAAAGATGTATAGAATTTCAATTCGACTTTGCTTTATATGCCTCACCTCACTTGTGGAATGCTGTAATGCATGCTGAGGCTTTGCAGAAAACTCAACTGTGCGGACAATTAATGATGAAGATGCTTCAGGATCATTCGGGCACCCATTAAAATTAGTCTTGGTGTATATTGGTAATTAATGTGCATCACCTCTGTTGAAGAGCACTGTTTTCTGTATACCATTGTAGTATTATGAATTGTTGTCATAAACCCCAGTTTACCATTTGCTATACAACATCAAAAAAACAAATTACTGCAGAAAAAGCAATTACATGAAATTCTCAGTTTTGCCAGGTCAGACACATCCAATACTAAAAATGCACATTTGTGTCTCTTGGCTTGTACACATTAGTAGTACAAGCACAGTGGACTTGTTTAAGAGTCACCTCCTGGCCAAATGACCTATTCCTTCAGCACAGGCTGCCCTCGTCAGAAGCAAGCCTGCTCTTTTGAACGGAGGCAAACTGAAATGGGCTCTTGTGTGACTCCAGAGTCTATGATAGCTGGAATTAAGAGAGGGAGAGCATGAGGACATGGAATGGTTAGTGGATTGAAGACGTGTCAAAAATGAGCTTGATCTGCATTCTCGGTGTTTGCTCAGTGTTGAAATCAACTGCAGAGCATTTGACAAGTCAAATTTATTGTCATCTGATTGTACACGTACATCCCGACAAAACAGCATTCTCTGGTCCTCGGAGCAAAACGTGCAGACACACAACTTCACAATCAAACATAACACTCATACAAACAAAACATATACAGGATAATACATGATACATAAATAATACATATGTGAAGGAATTTTTAAAAAAATGAAGGTTAAAAGGCAGGGCATTGAGTGAAGAAGACTCTTATTCTTAATATTTTATTTTTGATTTTTCAATAATATACATAGTAATATTTTAAATATACAATATATTAAACTTATAAACACAACAAACAAAATCAAAACAGTACCTCCCTCCCTTCCCCTACCCTCTCCCACCCCCAAACATACAGATCTCCACACTGTCAGAGCTTACATATATTTTAAAATACATTTGGGGAAACTATATATGTTACTTTGATAACTTTTTTCCTTTTTATTACTGTCTCTCGGCCCCTATGTGATCCAGATATGGCTGCCAGACCTTTAAAGTTTACCATTTGTAGTCATAAATTTTATTTATGCCTACCTGTGATAACTCTAACATAACACTTGAAGAACTAAGGTGTAAAATTCATTACATATTATTTCCTTCATGGTTTAGATTTGGTTAAAGTGAGACAATTATAGCTGTTCTAATATTGTGCATGTCACAGATCTTAAAGGTTCTTTTCATTCATGTGGGTTGCCTGATCAAACCA
Organism: Narcine bancroftii; assembly: GCF_036971445.1. Classification (NCBI taxonomy): domain Eukaryota; kingdom Metazoa; phylum Chordata; class Chondrichthyes; order Torpediniformes; family Narcinidae; genus Narcine; species Narcine bancroftii. The sequence goes on from NC_091481.1 coordinate 11,857,574, forward strand.
TGTCTGATTGTGGAATAGAATGAGCCTGACTCAACAGCCAGCATTGCTTGTTTTGGAATGGGCTTTTGCTAACTTCCCAAATTAGAGCATTCAAGTCCTTTTTTTAAAGCATTCTGAAGGTTTGATACTCTAAATCCATATACGCGTTCCATTCTGAGAACATCAGCCTGAACAAATAGAGTACAAGGAAGGTAGGGGATTGCAATCTGCACAGGGTATGCTGAGCAGCTTCTATTAACTTGGTAATCAGGATGACCTTGTTTACATTTTTTCATAACTCAATTCTTCGCATCTCTCATCTAGAAAGATTGAGATGGAATTGCTTTTAATTTGAAAATCAAAAAAAGTGAGATATTCTGGCTAGAAAATACCATCAGCACTTTATCTAGCTTTACAAGACATTTTAACAAAAAGCCATGGTTTGTTTCCACAACAAGTCTGATTATCAGGTAACTATAGAATAGTAATCTTGCAATAAGCTCTTCAACAATGAGGAGAAATGCCAGTATCACTTTTCCAAGGAAGCAATGTTAATGTTTGTTTCCAATTCTATGCTGATGTCTTGAATGTGATGCATTGCCTCCACAAAACTGAACCTCTTAATGGAGGACTATCTTAACATGATTCTTTAAAAATGTGGTAAAAGAAAATACTGGTGAATTGCTGCATGTATATAATATCCCAGAGCAAAAATATTAGAACAAAGATGTACCCACTCAACACATAATGGATTGAAATTTGAGCAATCAAAGCAACTTAATAGAGAATAACGTATGAAAATGTTCTAATCATTTTTAGCAAATGCCTGGTTTACAAGATTATATTTGAATTTCACTTAATTTGTACAGAAAAAGTGTTAAGAACAGAATTTGACTTGTTTGTCATTGTGTCACTGAACAGGCTGGTGACTGGGGAGACTTCAAAAGCTCTATGTAAGTATTTTTAGCATGAAACAATGCATCTTCACTAAATCTGGAAAGAATAGTTTGGGGAAATGTGGCAGTGGTTGCATTGGGGGGTGAGAGAATAGAGCCATCTGTGCCCTTTGCTTTTATTTCCTTGGAACCTTCTATTGTCTTAGAGTAACTAATATATAAGCAAAGATAAAGAAACATAACCAGTGTTTTGGGCTTGAGCCCTTCATCGTGTTTTTAACTTCCACCATGGTGTCTGCAGACTTTCATGTTTTTCTTCTAGCTATTTATAAATGTTGTTCGTACACAAATATTTCCACGCTGCATCGAATGTGTGCTTATAACATCACTGGTCTCCTTGCAGAAGGAGAGAGTTTTATGGTGTGGCAAGGAGCATTTTTGCCACACAAAGTATTTTTGCAGCTGTGCAGATGGCTCTAGTATAGTTTGAATTCCAATCTTGACACACTTCCTCAACAAGTTAGCAACTATTAGTGGCACCATTAGATATGTAATGACTTTTAATCTAGAAATGATCAGAGGTTGCTGGTGTCATATTTCTCCTGCAGATCACTGATGAAAGTACACATAATTTGATTAGTGGATGTATTGCTTTTTCATATCACTTCTGAAAATCTTTGGATATTATAGCTGTGTGGCGGCTCACCACTAGGCAGGCGAACCGGCCCCGCTTGTAAGCCACGTGGCGGGGCAGCCGGCCAAAATGCACTGTCAGGAGTGTTCCCTTCCTCCCAGCACGGGGCTCAGAAGCCAGCGCTGGGGGACCACGTGATGCCTGGATGACGTCAGTGCCCTCCAGCGCGGTTCTCAGCCAGGTCCAGGCCTGCAATAAACTAGTCTGCTCACTGAGCTCAACCTGTTTGGTTGTGTGTGTTCTTTCAGGAGCGGCAAGGCTGCCGCTACAGCTGGTTATTTTAATCTACAAGTCAGATTTTAAAGGAAAGAAAATGACTATTTAAATTAATTTTTAGTATTGTATCCACAATTGTAGTGACCAGCAAAATCACAGATTTTTTTTTTCTCTGGTCATTTTTGTGGTCAGTTTTTTTTAATTACCTATCTGAGATGCTCAGATGGGAATTTTATCATCAATTGTTTTAAAATATTATAATTGGGAATTTCAAATCTTTTATCATCTGAATTACTCCATTCATCCCTTTCATTTGGATTTGGGGTAGAGAACTGAACGGGATAACCTTGAATTTCAGTTGTGCATTTCACAAATTCACAGCATCCCAAAATGGTTTGACAACCTATGAAGTACTTTTGAAGTCTGCTAAATATTGAAATTATCTCTTTTTATGGAATGAGATCAGTTACATCCACCTCAAAATGAAAATCTGCTTAGGTGCAAAATTGAAGCAATCCAAATGTGACTTCACCAGAGACATCTTAAACTGATACAAGTCTGATTACCTATATATTATTTTCCATACATAACCCAGCTATTGCCAGAAATATCATAATCTCAAACATTCACTTGTTATGTTAATCAAGGATAGATATTTGCGGTAGTACTAATACATTATCATAGCTTGGATACCAGGCCTGTGTGACTTGGCCTGATCAGAATCCAGATACTCTATCAGATCTAGAGTTAAGCTTGTAGTGTGTGGCCAGTCCCTACCTAAGAGGGCAAAGAGAGCCTCAGCTCATCCAAAAACCAGCAACCAACACTGTAGTATTTGCTTGATGTTTGCAAATCCCTGGAGTGAGAATTGATTCCATGAACTTCTGATTCAGAGATAAGATTGCTATTAGTTGAACTCTAACTGTCATTTAAGGGGAGAAAATGCAACTGAAAATGTTCAAGTCGAACCTTTTTGAATAAATTTTATGGTTGGAGTGATGTAACATGAAGGAGGAGTTTGCAAAAAATGGACAACTGTCAGCTTAATAATATTCAAATATGTTTCGTGTGAGTTAAACATGCAAATATTATTTAAGAGGTAAATGTTATCTTTAGTGTTGATAGAGGAAGGGAAGGTTGCATGATGTGCTGAGCTCCATTCACTATCTACTGTAGACTCTTCTGATCGTGATACATCCAGTTATGATTTTGATGGTGTATCTGTACAGGTTGAGTGACTCATGAAATATACCAAAGTTCCTTGGTGTTCTCAGAAAGTTGAGGTGTTGGTGTGCTTTCTTGACCACTGAGTCAAATGGTTGATGCAAGTCAGGATTTTGGAAATGGTTATTCCCAGGAACCTGAAGCTACCTGATGTGGACTGGAGTGTGGCCCTCTCTTCTAAAGTCTGTGATCAGATCGTTTGTCTTACTTATGATGTGTGAGAGAGTTTGTGGCAGCATGGCACAAGGCTCGATCTCAATTTTGTTTTTCATCAAATTATGTGATATTCAGCTTACCATTGATGTCCTCAGGATATTTGAAGATTTGGTTTGTCTGGCATTTGGCTGTACAGTCATGGTACAGAGGGCTTGTGAACATATCAAACGTGATTGTGGAGAAAATGTTACTGTCCCATTTTTTTCTGGCTGTTGGAGAAGAAGACAGGATCCAGTCACAGAGGTGGGGGCTGAGACCAAGATCACCGTTTGGGGATAAGTTTGTCTGCAGCTGGCTGAAACAATAGGAGCATTTAAGAAACTGAGACAGGGAGGGTTCTTTTTTGGGGTATACATATGCAGTATATTGGTCGGCATAATATCGTGAGCCAAAGAGCCTGTACTGTGCTGTAACATTCTATGTTCATTCTATCATATTGAAGGCAGAGCTGCCTTCTCTGATCATTGGTCTGACATCGATGCTATTGGTGTCCAAGTGTTTCAGGAATGAGTGGAGGGCCAAGGTGATGGCATCTGTCATGGACTAGTTAGGACAGTAAACAAATTGAAGTGAGTCAAAGCTGGTGGGGAGGCTGGAGTTGATGTAAACTATGACCATCCTCTATACTTTTTGTGCTCTTTATTAATTGTTGAAGTTTTTCATTTTTTGTACCTTAGTTATCTAGTCTTTACTATTTTTAAGATAATCTGTACAGAAAACAGATATAAAATCTGTTTACATTTTTGTTTCCTTACTAAACACAGTTAATTCTTCTGTATCAGCTTCTAATTTAGTTTTGTCCCTCATTTCCTTTCAATATACTAGAAGCTCTTGTTTTTTTATATTTGTTCATTTGCACTCAGAATTTGCTATCATCCTCTAGAATTTTTTTTAATCATTCTTAACTGATTTCTAAAAAGATTCCCTGTTCTACAGAGTTTTTATTTTTCAGAGTTTTATCCTTATTGATAATTATCACATACTTTTTAAAGTCTGGTATTGGTAATCCACCATAATACTGTACCTTTCATCAATTTCCCAAACTACGTTAACCAGCTCTCCCATGTAATTTCCTCTATTTACTATCTTCATTTTGGGTTTTTAGCTTGAGAGTGACCAATTTATCATTTTTCTGATTACATTTTCCCAAAGGTTCTTTCATGATGAGATTACTAATTAATCCAACCTCATTACCCATGTCCAGGCCAGATTCTGTTTGGACTCCTAACATTGTCTTAGTAAATTGCTACATATGTATTCCACAGAGTTGTCCTCAAGGTTCCATGTGCCACTTGGGTTGAGTTTCCCCCAAATATATGGAAGCATTAAATTTCCATAGGATATTTCTTTAGTTTCAAACTCACATTATTTCCCATTTGATATTCTGTCTGAACAGTCCAGCTAGTGATGAAACAAAAATTAATAATTTGTGTGCCTTTTCTGGGAAAAGGGGAACATGTCATGTGAACATTGTGAGAATCTGCAAGGGGTAAGATGTATTGGTTTGTAGTAAAAACAGAGCAGTCTTTTCCTATCTGTCACAGGAAAAGTAAATGCAAAGGTGTTCCTCAGTCACTCCTCATAGTGTGCTTCTTCATGGTACCAAAGACTTTTGATCAGAATATTCACAGAAAATGTGAAAAACGGCACCAATCACTACACATGGCTTTTCATGATCTGTGAGTGAGGACTAAATTTACTAATCTAAGCTTTAATTTTGTTTTTATGTTTTTCTTGCAGCTACTATTCTAGAATCAGATAAGGGTGGGAGGAGAGTTCAAGGTGTAATTGAATAAGCAAAGTGAAATCTTGGAAGGAGTCCTTACTACTTTCATTTTTTTTCTTGTATCTTTTAAAATTTCTTCTTTGAGTTGAGAGGGTTAATGGGAGCCACGAAGATGGATCCCAATTTCCATCCACTCAATCATATAAAATGCATGAATACTTTGTCTCCTGCCTTTGCATATTACAATATTCTGTTGTCAATTAATGTCCTGAAGTACCTGAACCCTAACTGTGATGCTAATACCTTATTCTCCTTCCATCTGTCATTGATACACCAGTGAGCATCTCTTAATATTATTGAGAATGTATTATTGAATTTGTGGTTGGGGCAAGGTTAATGAAGCCATGTTTGTGAGTTTGGTAATTAGGCTGAAAACCCTCACTGGGGTCAAAGCAAATTATTTCATGAAGCTATTAGAAACCAGGTACAATGTAACCTGTGGGTGGCCAAGACAGGAAATTGTTTTAAAAATAGTGAAAGGTAAGAGTGTAATTTTGTTTATTATACCTCACTGTGTAGGCACTGACAGTGTTTTCAGTAACCTGGAAGCAAATTACCTGAGTGATTATACCTAACAAGAGAGGATAGTAATCTTTGAGTTAAGGTCAAGTCATTGAAAAAGAAAACTTTGATTTATTCACAAGGCATTTAAAATATAGAATAAAGTGATCTTTATACTTGCAAACATACTCATTGAAGTTATAATTACATTGTAAAAACTGTGATTTAAGAGTATGAGAGGTGCTTGAAAAAAACCTCTAAGTGTTTGGGTTTAACTGTTTCTGAACAGTGGTCTTGCACAGTTCAGTTGCTGTTTAATTTTGGTGCTGGATGGAATGGCTAGCCCTTAGGTGTACTTTATTGCACTGATTTTGAGCTGCAAAGTCATGGTCTTGGACTCATTGTTATAATTGTTTTTTCAGTAATTTTTTGCTTCACATAGAAACATCCTAAGTCAAAATAAATTGTTGACTTTTTAAAAAAAAATTGAGTTCTTGTTACCTTCTCTTTTCCTCGCTGCTCAACAAACTGCCCCACTGTCCTTCCTCACCGCTCTCAGTAATGAACAAATAAAAGGCAAATTACGACACCGGACTTTTTCATTTGCCTGCATTCTTCTCATAAATGTATTTTAAATTACTGTCACTTAGATTTTAAAAAATAAAGCAATATTATCATGTTTTAACCTGCCATTTTTTACCTTAAGTATCAAATTTAATGATTTGATTTGACCAAGTATTGTACATATTGCAAACTGAACTAGGTGTTGTGTATACATTAAGACACATGGAGGCAAACCTAGCAGCTACTTTATATAGAGTAGCATCCTACAAATGTAGATGTTTTGGCAGTATCTCCCCAAGGACAGCTTCTTTGGGTAGTAATCCTTTTGTAAAGATCTGGAGTATCAGATGAAATTCCATGCTCAAATTGAAGCCAATTTTTTGACAATGGTGGAAGGTCTAAGCAATAAAAAAGGTTTGATGTATATAAAGGCAAATAAAATTTAGAATGTTTATTATGCTTTTAGCCCCTTTTATAGAGTACTTAAAAGCTTGGTTTTATCTGTGTTTGAGTGCTGTGTGAAAGCATCGAAAGGGTATTGGGGGTGTCTAGACTTACCCAGCTTCGATCCACCAAGGTAGGTAGTCCCAGTGGTGGAACATATTGGACTCAGAACCGGCTTTTTTTCAGTTCTGTGTGAACAAGCAAGCAGGCTTCCAGAGATGGATCATGTATATGGCGATGATGTGGCTCTTCAGATTAAAAAGGGCTAAAGATACCCAATTCTCTCTCAGAGTAGGAGAGTCCAACACTAGAGGGAATCTTTTTAAGGTGAGAGGATTTAAAAGGGATCTGAGGGGTACGTTTTTGCACAGAGAGGGTAATAGTTATGTGGAATGAACTGCCAGAGGAAGTGATAGAATTAGCAACATTTTTTAAAAATTAGTTAGGTACATGGACAGAAAAGATTTGGAGGGATATGGGCCAAATGGAGGTCGATGCAAGTAGCTTAGTTGGACAATTTGGTTGGCGTAAAAAAAATTTCCACAGAAGAGCCTGTTTTCCAAACAATAAAACTCTGACTGTATGATAGTATTTCAAATTCAATAGATCAATGATATTTTAACCCAACTTTAACAAAGAGTGATTTCATTTAATCATCTCTGTTAGAAACTGGAATGTCAATTTTTTTCTACATGAAAGCCATTAAGGGTTGAGACTTTCTCTTTCTGTACATGGTTAGAAAAGCAATCACCATAAGAAATCAGTCAGCTATGAGCACAAATATACCCTTTATTTATTAACCCCTGATGGAATAATCCTCAGTAGGCAATCAGCAAACGTTAGGAAGCATTTCATGAGTGGACACTCAGGTGCTTTATTTATGAGGAGAAATGCCCACTGCCTATTGCAATAAATACAGCAATAATGTCAGGACTTTAAGAAGCATGCTTTCTAATGTGTGCTACCAGAGAGAGTGTAAGGTAAATGGAAATGTCTGAAGGCTCCTGTTGTTGCTCTTGTAAATTTTCAGTGCTCATTGAAATAAGGCACCTTGAACCAGGGTTGGTTTTCTAACCTAATCTGTGTGGAGAAGTAAGAGGTGTGCCAAACTAGAGATTACATATTTGATTCTCTAGTACAGTCACAATTTATTTTGGTTGCTCCATTTTTAGTTTACTGTTTTCATTTGCTAATTGGCTCGTGTAGTGGTTCGAGCAACACGATTACAGTGTCAGTGACCTGGGTTCGAAACTGGCATTGTCTTCAAGGAGTTTGTAGATTTTCCCCATGTCTGTGTGGATTTCCTCTGGGTGCTCTGGTTTCCTCCCACCCTCCAAAAATGTAAGGGGTTTGTTGGTTTATATGGGGGTATTTGGGCACCACGGGCTCATGGGCCGGAAGGGTCTGTTACTGTGCTGTATGTAATTTTTTTTAAAACTCTTGAGGACACTTTTCGATTTCTTCAATGTGAACCTCTGGTCTCTGTAGAGATGAAAAGAAATACATCTTGACCTTTTTAAACAATTATGTCGTTTTCATGACATGCTGAAATTAGAAACTGCCATGTGTGAGAATCTCTCACTGGACCATTCAAATTTGCAGATACTATATTTGGGATCAAATAAGATCGAAAGTTGCAGAGGATGGAAACTTAATATAAAAAGAGAAAATGCATGAAACACTCAGCAGGTCAAGCAGAATCTGAAAAGTAAAGCAGAGTTAACGTTTCAGACTAAAGTCTCTTTGTCAATTCCAAAAGTTTGCAATCTGAAATGTCAACTCTCTTCATAGATGCTTACTGATTTGAGCATTCTTAAAAACTTTTTTCTCTCTTTGAAATCAGTAGTATTTTGTTGGTCCCAGTGTGACTGGAGATAGTTGGTCAAAACAACAGATTTTATTTTTAAAAATGCACCTTTAATGTAGCAAAACTGTCTGAAGAGTTTCAAAGGAATGTTATTGCAGGAAATTGACATGGAACTACACAAGATAATGTTGTTGGTGTCAAAACTTTAGATCAAAGAGGTATGTCAGGAGCACCTTAAAAAAAAAGAAACAGGCCAAGGAACTTCAAATATAACAGCTCAGCAGCTTAAAGAACAACTGCCCGTGGAAAACAAATACAAGTCTGGGGTTGGAGAAAATGGGTAACTGATTTTAAGATTAGGGATAATATATGGTGAAGCCACAGAGGGTTCTTCATACAGGAATGCAAACTTTAAAATTGGGATATAGTTTAAGTGGAATCATTGCAAGTCAGCAAACCCAGGTCTTTGTGAAGCTGAAAACCCAGGACAGTAAGATGTTGGCTGACCTCAAATTTACAGTGGGCAGGCCTAACGTGCAGTCAAATAATCAAAAAGCAAAGGCATCTCACCAGCAGTTGAGCTGACGCAGTGTAGAGTTTGGAAATGCTGTGGAAGTGGTAACAGTAAGTTTCCAACATTTTCAAAGAATTGGGTTGGTGTTTGTGGCCACTCTGCATCCAATCATGTCATTTGGCTGATAATCTGCCTTCCTATCTTTTCAGCCAAGTACATAACTCACATTTATCCCCACTAAGCATCTGCCATGCATTTTTATATTCAGTTAACCTGACCAAATTACCCTGGAGCCAATACCCCCACTCAGCTTTGTGTGGTCCACACATTTGGATAGGCTGCATTTAAATGTTTAAAATTGTGCAAATAGTGTTTGCATCAGCTAAGTCATGAATGGTTGAGTAGCCTGCTGTTTACATTCACCATATTCACCCCCTTGGCCCAGGTATCAATGACATCTGCTGCAGGTGAGCTTTCCTCAGCAGGAACATGTAGATGTGGAAATTAAAAGAGTAAAAATACATCAGATCTAATTCAGCTTCATTGCAAATGCTCAATAGTGTATAAATAACACAGGCCAATGAACTGCTCCAATGTCTGAGGGTGTAATATCTTTAAATATTCCAGGATATGCAAAGCCTGCATTAATTATGCCAGTTGCTGAAGTTGAATGAGTTGAAGTGTGACAACTGCAGTACCATGAAACCCAGTTGACCAGAGTAATAAATGTGTACCGTGTGCTAGTAGTTTTTAAATTGACAAGTTCTCGCAACAAAAATGAATTTTTGAAGCCTTATTAATAGTTAATGTAATATGTATTGATCTTTATATGTTTGGGTAGTTAGAATGATGGAGGTTATTGTTATTGATTGCAGTACTGAAAATGGTTCAACTTATCAAAGTGTTTTCTTGACATTGGTATCATTTCAAGTTTGTTTTACAGATTTTGTTTCAGCAGAAAAAGATGGTGGCAAAGTTATGTTGCCAGTTGTTAATTCTGCAGCTACATAGTTCATGAAATATGTCTCCACTCTTGATAGAATGAGCTCCAAATCTCAGTAACTTATAGATTTCAAAATCTGGTTTAATTTTTTTGTCTAGCATAGTCACGGATCAGCAATCAAGTATGTGCACAAAACTGGATATTTGGAGTCAACCTTGTATCTTAAGCGGCACGGTTTACTGGAGATGGGCTCACATAATAAAGGATTTATTGAGTGCACTCATTGAGCACATTGATGTCAGGAAGAGCAACTTCATAGAAATTATTCGAGATTGGGATTAATCCATTGGTTTGGGGACAGGAGGGAAACAGTACAGAAAACAGAAGGAATACTTCAAGACTGTTTTATCAGCTAATGGAGAGGGTTTTTTTTTGATTCAGTCCATAAAAGGGCCAGAAAGCCATCCTTTGCCTAAGTTTCTTGTGTGACCTTTCAAAATTAAACTGGAGAGGTCACTATGTGGGTCAAGTGACCACAGGTTTCCTTTTTTTTTAGCTTCTTAGTGATTCATAGTTCTGGTGAAATGGACACCAAAAATGGTCTAGGGAAATAATTGAACGTTCACTTCCAAACAGCATAATTTTTGATCAATGCTGTCCAATGACCATAAAGTGATAATGTTATCCATATACGATGAAATATGTTGGGAATTGATAACATTGGATTGGCTGTTTAAAAAAAAAAAAAAAAGCTGATAAATTTCTTATGTTCAAGAAGATTCCTCACTTCAGGGAGAATGTGATTGTTTAAAATGGTGGCTGCTTTGCTGAGGCAATGAGGAGTGTAGATGGAGGTGAGAAAGATTCGTGCGATTGTCTGAGCTGCATATTTTGGAAGCATAAGAACTAAGGTCCTAATTGATTTTGAAAATTGCCATATATAATCTTCTGGGGAAAACCTACATGTGAATAGCTATTGCCCACGAAATTGATACTGGCAAGGAAACATTGCCTTAAGGACAAGATTTTGCTAAAGTTTGACAAACTGCCTCTTGGGTGAGTATACCACTCAAACGAATCTTCATTAGCTTCTCTGTCGTATGAATCTTGACATTGGAAAAACATCTTGAACTGAGTCAGATGATAGCTTTTTAATAATACATGCATTTTCTTCACTAATTTTTCTGTCATTTAATTGGAGAAAAGTAAAAATCACACCTTACTGCTGAACAATTTAAGCATAGCACAGTACAACACTGATTATCCAAAATGGTTGGGACCAGGCCTATGTCAGATAAATGTTTTTTTTTGGAGAACTGGACATTTTTTTTAAAAACAGCCCAGCCCAAAGTGATACAAATCACTTGTATCAATGTGTTAAACAACAACAAACACAAGGGAAGGCCTTTTAAGCATTGAAATAGTGTTTAATTCTCACCAAAATAATGCTGACCATCGCTGCCGATCACCGAGATGTCCCAATGCCGCCACTGATTCCTGGGGAGGCTTCCGGGCCAGTGGAACACTCACTGGCGAGTCAGTGGGCTCCTGTCTCCCCGGTCACCGGAGCTCCTGGCCCTGGGTACTGACTCCTAATCCTCCCCTCGGCCTACTGCACACGCACACTGGGGAGTCCAGTGTGCACGTGCAGTAGTAGGCCGACAGGAGGGTTCAGAGTTGGTGTCGGTGTCCGGTGTGCTGAGGAGCGAGGGGGATCAGAGGGAGAGAGGGAATGCCTCTGAGCCCAAGGTCCCCACTTCTGCCCGGGAGGCTGCTCTCCTTGGTGACACCTGGACAAGGGATGCTTCTGACCACTTGCAGCTGGGAAGGGAGAGTTGGAGAGAAAAGTCAATAGGTGAGGGTAAAGAGGAAATGGAAAGAGAGAGGGGAGGGAGTTACCTGAAACTAGGACAATCCTTGTTCTAATTTCATGTCGAGTGAATTTTTTTTCAACCTGTGAGGTCATTTTGGCTCTGAAAGAATTTGGACAAATGCGGATTTCGGAGTATCTGATTTCAGATAATTGGAGTTGTACTGTAACTTCTATCAAGTTAGACATTTACTGGAAACCAGTGGAATGCACAAATTGGACATCTCTCCTTTTAATCTTGGATTCCCTTTCTTTCTGATTTCTTGCCTATTTGGCCACCACTTTAAAGGAAAGACGTGATTACATTGGAAAAGGTGGATATTGCCAAATCCACAGCTCCAGGGTATAAGTAAAAATTGGATAACCCAAGGTTTGTTTTCTTTGAATCAGAGGAAGCTAAGTGGAAACTTCATTGTCATATTATAACATTGAGGGGCCAAGACAGAGTAAATAATGCATACCAATTTCCTTCAACTGCGGAAATAGAAATCAGATTTAAGGGAATTGGTGAGGTGATGTATCAAACTCTCTGCCTAAAGGGTGATAGATTCTGAAACACTCATTTGATAGGGCATTGACAAACGTGACCCACAGGGTTACGTACCCAAAGCAAGGAAGTAAAACTTGGAAGGTCATGACCCTAATGCTGGGAAGTGGGATTGGTATCAATGGGCAAAAAGGTGAGCGTGGATGTGGGGAACTAAAAGGCTTGTTTCTATGCTGTACAGCTCTATAGTTCTAAGTGAGATTAGGCTGGATTGTCCTTCCTTTATCTCATTGTTTTTTTTCTCAATAATTCTTCTGTTTTATTACATTTTTTTTGAACCTGAAAGGGGAATAGATATTATCCATTTTCATGATTTTTGACAATTACTTTTTGAATTATGACTTGAAATGTTTTAAGTGGCCATCGTTTGACCTGTGTTCAATGTACCGTCATTTTGTACACAAGAGATTATAATTTTTTTACTGAGAAACAAGAAAGACCATAGTTCAGGGCATCAGGTAAATTATAAAATCACGCTTCAGGCTCTTTGATCTTAGAGCTCATAATACAGAAGGACAGAAATTTATCCAGGAAAAGAATTTGATAACAGAGGAAATCTCACTCCATGACATGGAAAAGGAGAGTTTAAAATAAGATGATAATCCTCGATGAAACACAACTGAGGTGCAAGGAAGTGGAAATGTGTTCAGATGGTATATTTTGATCTGAGGAAGGAGAAATGGTAAGAATTTTGGCAGCATAGGGAAGGAAGGATTTGTAGAAACCGAAACTGTTTAAGCTTCCCTGCTCTAAAGATCTTAACAAATTAAACTGTGTGAAGTTGAGACATCTAGGCAGTCAATGTGTTTGGAGTGGAAGAAGAAAGTAATTTTTATCAGACCAAAGATTATGTTGCAAAAATGCTAATACATCAAGGGATGCATCTGATTTTCTGAGTTTAACTGGAATGGCTTACTTCTGTGGTGAGAACTTCTTCTTAATACCTTCAAGCACACACTACCCATTCTTTGACCTAAACTCAAGTTCCAATGCAATATCAATTTTGCAGAGGCAGCTCAGAGCTATGAAAGACCAGTGGTGGACAAACAAGGCCAAGGAGTTGCAAGCCTTAGCTGACTGTAATGACTCAAGAAACTTCTATGAAGCCAAGAACGTTGTGCAAGATACCTCACAACTCCTGAGTAAAGATAGTACACCCATCTTCTCTGAGAAGTGAGAGCACATGAAAAGGTGGCAAGAACACTCCAAGAGCTGTTGAGTAGACCAGGAACCATCATTGATGAAACACTGGGCAGAGTACACCCTTGACCCATATTGTTAAAGCTAGATGCTCCCCCTACTCTTTACGAGGTCATTAAACAGCTGAAACCCAACAAAGCATCAGGGTCTGACAGTATTGCAGCTGAGATCTACCAGTATGGTGGTAGCACACTGACATGCATGTATCAGCTGTTCACAAAGTTGTAGGGAGCTGCAGAACGACCACAAGACTTCAAAGACGCATCAATCGTGACCATCTACAAGAACAAAGAAGACAAGAGAGATTGTAACAATTATAGTGGCATCTGTTTTCTGTCAATTGCAGGAAAATGCCTAGTGAAGGTCATCCTTAGACGTTTGGTGTCCAACATCAATGATAACATCCTTCCAGAAAGCCAGTCTGGTTTTTGAACAAGCCGTAGTACAGTGGATGTGATCTTTTCACTGAGGCAGCTCCAAAAGAAATGTATTGAGCAGCAGAGAAGTCTCTATATCACATTTGTTGATCTAACCAAAGTATTTGACACTGTAGGTAGAGATGGCCTGTGGAAGCTCTTAGCAAAATTCAGTTTCCCCCATCCCTAACCAACGTCATCTGTCAGTTCCACAAAGGCATGGAAGGCTGCATCAATATGTGTGGTGAGTTATCAGACCCATTTCCCATCAGCAGCGGCATAATACAGGGTTGTATTTTGACTCCTACGCTGTTTGGACTATTTTTTGCAGCTCTTCTTCAGGGTGCCACATCAGACCTGAAGTAAGTTAGGGGTCTTCCTACAAATGAGGGCTCATGGCAGGCACCTCAACTTCACAAGATTGAAAGCAAAACAAAAGCCAAGGATGTTGTGGTCGACTAGCTACAGTTTGTTGATGAAACTGTTCACTGGTTGCCCACTTTCTTGAAGACTTACCAGTCGTTTTGCCAGTGCAGCTAAGAGCTACAGATTGACAATTAGCCTCAAAAAGATGGAAGGTTTGTACCAAGCGGCCCCTGGATCAAGCTCCAAAGAACCAAGAACTAACTGTCCTCATTGATGACCCTCATCTCATCAATGCTGCAAACAAGTTTTGCTACCTGGACAGCACAATTACATCCTCACCTATTCTAGATGCAGAGATTGAGTCAAGAACCAGAAATGCCTGCCTTGCCTTTGGTCAGCTGAAAGATAAGGTTTAGTCACAGGACATCAGGTTGGCCACCAAGTGCAAGGTGTACAGGATCATTGTCATATCATCCTTGGTATATGGATGTAAAACGTGGTGCCAATATCAGAGTCACTTAAGCCAGTTTGACCAACTGCAGCAGCGTCGCCTGCATTCTCTGACGAAGATCACCTGGTGAGGCAAGGTCTCCAAATTCACGGTCCTTTCTTGAGCTGGAATGCCAGCAGTTTCAACCTTGCTGATGTTACCCCAACTGCCCTAGGCTGGACATGTTGTCAGAATGTCTGACAGAAGACTGACCAGCGACAACTTTTACAGCCAGCTGTCCAATGGTACCTGAAAACGAGGAGGCCAATGTTTTTTTTTTTTTTTTTTTTTGCCATTATCAAATCCACTTTTTTTTTTTTAAATTTTTTATTTTTCACACCATAAATCACAATAGCCATGATATACACTTTTTCTTTTCCACACCTTTACAGTGACTTTTTCTCCCTCCCCCCTCCCTCCTCCCAAGCCACCCCCCCATCCCCCCCCCTCTCATCCATTTTAGTTATACAATCTAGGTTGCATTAATTCAGTTAGACAATGTTGTCATTCAACAAAAATACACCAGAAATTCTACTGAGTCCATTCTTTTCTTTTCTTCTCCTTCCATCAACTTAGGTAATGTTTGTTCCCGGTAGGTTTTCGCTATTGTATTTAATGTAAGGCTCCCATACTTGTTCGAATATTTCAATATTATTTCTTAAACTATATGTTATTTTTTCTAATGGAATACATTTATTCATTTCTATATACCATTGTTGTATTTTCAAATTATCTTCCAATTTCCAGGTTGACATAATACATTTTTTTGCTACAGCTAGGGCTATCTTAACAAATCTTTTTTGTGCATCCTCCAAGTCAATTCCAAATTCTTTATTTTTTATGTTACTTAGGAGAAAGATCTCTGGATTCTTTGGTATATTGTTTTCTGTTATTTTATTTAATATCTGATTGAGATCATCCCAAAATTTTTCTACTCTCTCACATGTCCAGATTGCATGAATTGTTGTTCCCCTTTCTTTTTTACATCGAAAACATCTATCAGATACTGTTGGGTCCCATTTATTTAACTTTTGCGGTGTAATGTATAGTCTGTGTAACCAATTATATTGTATCATACGCAGCCTCGTATTTATTGTATTTCTCATCGTTCCAGAGCATAACTTCTCCCATGTTTCCCTTTTTATCTTTATATTTAAATCTTGTTCCCATTTTTGTTTAGTTTTACCATTTGTTTCCTCATTTTCCTTTTCTTGCAGTTTAATATACATATTTTTTATAAATCTTTTGATTAACATTGTATCTGTAATCACATATTCAAGGTTACTTCCCTCTGGTAAACTCAAGTTGCTTCCTAATTTATCTTTCAAGTAGGATCTCAGTTGGTAATATGCCAGCGCTGTATCTCCCGTTATATTGTACTTATCTCTCATTTGTTCAAAGGATAAGAATCTACTTCCTGAAAAACAATTTTCTATTCTTTTAATCCCTTTTTTTTCCCATTTTCTAAAGGCAAGGTTGTCTATTGTAAAAGGGAGTAGCTTATTTTGCGTCAATATTAGTTTTGGTATTTGGTAATTTATTTTATTTCTTTCTACATGAATCTTCTTCCATATATTGAGGAGATGGTGTAATACTGGAGAAGTTCTATGTTGTACCAATTTTTCGTCCCATTTATATAATATGTGTTCAGGTATCTTTTCCCCTATTTTATCTAATTCTAGTCTCGTCCAGTCTGGTTTTTCCCTTGTTTGATAAAAATCTGATAGGTACCTTAATTGTGCGGCTCTATAATAATTTTTGAAGTTTGGCAATTGTAAGCCTCCTTGTTTATACCATTCTGTTAATTTGTCTAGTGCTATCCTCGGTTTCCCCCCTCTCCATAAAAATCTCCTTATTATCTTCTTTAACTCTTTGAAGAATTTTTCTGTCAGTTGTATTGGCAATGCCTGAAATAAGTATAGTATCCTTGGAAAAATGTTCATTTTAATACAGTTTATCCTTCCTATCAGTGTTAGTGGTAGCTCTTTCCAATGCTCTAAATCGTCCTGTAATTTTTTCATTAGTGGATTGTAATTGAGTTTATATAATTGGCCTAGATTTTTGTTTATTTGCACACCTAGGTATCTTATTGCCTGCGTTTGCCATCTGAATGGGGATTCCTCCTTAAATTTTGAGAAATCCGCGTTATTCATAGGCATTGCTTCACTTTTATTTACGTTTATCTTGTATCCCGACACTTCTCCATATTCCTTCAATTTCTTATATAGTTCTTTTATTGATAGTTCTGGTTCTGTTAAGTACACTATCACATCATCCGCAAACAGACTGATTTTATATTCCCTGTCTTTTATTTTTATTCCTTTTATATTATTATCTCTTCTTATCGATTCTGCTAGTGGTTCTATAGCTAGCGCAAACAATAATGGTGATAGTGGGCATCCCTGCCGCGTTGACCTGCTTAAGTTAAATTGCTTTGATACATGTCCATTTACTGTCACTTTCGCTAACGGTCCCTTATATAATGCTTTAATCCAATTAATATACTTCTCCGGTAAACTGAATTTTTGCAATACTTTGAACAAGTAATTCCATTCTACTCTGTCGAAGGCCTTCTCTGCGTCTAAAGCAACTGCTACTGCCGGTGCTTTATTTCCTTCTACTGCATGAATTAAGTTAATAAATTTACAAATATTGTCTGTTGTGCGTCTTTTTTTGATAAATCCAGTTTGGTCTAGAGGAGGCCAATGTTTACAGTACAAGGCTGTTCTTCACAGAAGCCTCAAGAAAACTTACATTGCCCCATCAACATTAGGAGGATGTGGCTCAAGATTGCTCATAGTGGAGTGATGCCATCAGAAAAGGTGTGGATGCTGCTGAGAAAATGTTTAAAGAGGCAACGAGGAAAGGCACAGGAAGCATCTCAACAGAGCTTCTGCCTTGTTGCCTCTCCAGGCCTCACCTGCCAAGTATGTGGCAAGCAGTGCCTGTCAATGTA
Organism: Narcine bancroftii; assembly: GCF_036971445.1. Taxonomy (NCBI): domain Eukaryota; kingdom Metazoa; phylum Chordata; class Chondrichthyes; order Torpediniformes; family Narcinidae; genus Narcine; species Narcine bancroftii. The sequence goes on from NC_091481.1 coordinate 11,875,203, forward strand.
CAACCACTCCAGAACACGCTTCAAACCCCACAAACTAACTGAAAGGAACCATTCATCCTACGGGATGGAAAGCCAGAAGAAGAGACCTTCTGAACTTTGGAGACAAGTGCAAAGTGCAAGTCCGTGACTGTGTGGCCGGGCACAATTGCAATGCTATCTACGTTTGCCGGTGCCACCACAGTTGTTGGCAGAATCACAAACGGCAATGAGGAAGCATACAGGAGGGAGGTAGATCAGCTCTTTGAGTGGTGCACACCAACAACCTTGTGCTCGACGTTAGCAAAAGCAAAAAGATGATTGTGAACTTCAGGAGGAAGTCAGGGGAACATGGCCCAGTCCCATCGAGGGCTCAGTCGTGGAGAGGGTCAAGAGCTTCAAATTCCTGGGTGTCTCCGAGGATCTGTTCTGGAACCTCCATGTTGATGCAATCACGAAGAAGGCTCACCAGTATCTATACTTTGTGAGGTGTTTGAGGAGTTGCGTTATGTCACTGAAGAGTCTCAAAATCTTCTACAGGTGTAGCATTCTGGCTGATTGCATTACTGTCTGGTATGAAGGCACTAAATCTCAGGGCAACCAAAAAAAATACAGAGGGTCGTTAATTCTGCCTGCGACATCACATGCACCAGACTTCACTCCATCAAGGACAAATTCAAGAGGAGGTGTCTGAAAAAAGGAGCCTCTATCCTCAAAGATCCCCATCACCCAGTCCATGTCCTCTATACTCTGCTACCATCAGGGAAAAGGTACAGGAGCCTAAAGACGAGCACTCAGCGACACAAGGACAGCTTCTTCCTCTCTGTCACCAGATTCCTAAATAATCAATGAACCAAAGGCACTGCCTTACTTTTCATGCACTATTTGGGTTTTTTTAGTTTACTATCATAAGATGGTTTCTAATAGGAATGTTTGCGCTATGAAGCTGCTGCAGATACCAAATATCATAACTGTTCATGACAATAGAGTCTGATTCTGGACAAGAGTAAATTGATTTCTGATCTTTTAGCAGGATTCATATTCAATTCATATTGAACCTACAGAGAGAACAAAGGGAGGCCCCAGTCTGATCAAGGAACTTGTCATTCTCAACGATAATGTTGGATTAATACTTGGAATAGGTTGTTTGAACTTTTCTTTCAGCCAAGATTACCATTAATCAATGGGCAGCCCATTCAAACATTGCAGCGATGTGCATGACACAAAAGGATATCGCAGAATGCTAACAATTTGTGGTATTGTATTTTTAAAAAAAATCAAGACTGAAATATCCAGCTTTTGTTATCAGAACTATGGCTGAGGTATGTGTGTGTTTACTTGGTTAAATCTGCACCAAGCCTGGCTGATATTACATTTCTGAACATTATTTTCTTCTGATATGAGTTCAAATCTGGGATGTCCACTTGAAATTTAGGTGCTTTCAGAAAACCGTAAACAGAGGAAAGTAAAATGTGGATGGATTAAAGTTGAAGTGATATAAAACTTCCACTTGTACAGCTTAATTTCCATGTATGACGAAACATAAATTGAGTAGATATTCTCTAGAAGAATTTCATTTCATATCAAAAGGAGGATATATTCCAAGTACGTCTGTTCCCTTTTCGGTGTAGCTGAGTAAACCAGCTAGAATTTCCTGGAGTAATTCATATTTATACATCAGAACTACCATTAGAGATAATTATACATGTAGAATTCAAGATGATGTTGAGTATTTCCTCTGTATACTTAACAGACAGGAATTGGTTAACTCGTTGAAGAGGAAGTGGCATGTTGCAGAGCCAGAAGCCATCACTTGATCAGAGTCGTACCTTGCAATGTAGAAGTTGTTGACAGTCTCCACAGATTGTGGCTTGCCTGTTGATCAGGCTCTGAATTGAACTAGGTGATAGACAGGATTGTGAGTCTGATTCGCAATTGTGCTTGTGCCAAAATGAGAAGGCAAGATAAATGAATTTGTCCATTCTGTCATCCTAGATAGAGAACTGTAGGCATTCTACCACCTCCACACAGTACTACAAGGCTGTTGGTATTCTGCGTGCGAGGTTAAAGGGGGGGGGGGGGAGTGAGAAAGGAGTTTTTCCTTTGATAGTGAGGAATTCTGTAGGTGGTTGTGTTTGATGTTCATATGGCATATTGCCAAGTCATCTCTTTGCTGGAACAGACTACCTCGAAATGAAGTCAGGAATATTGAGGTGGCAATCATCACTTGACATTTAGCAGCATTACCACAGACTTATCTCAATGAAATGATTTTTTTTAATAAGCATACACGTTTGCTTGCGTCATGGAGTTTTGCTGCACAGTTAGATGATATCATTCCTTCATCAATTTTTTGGTGCTGTAGCCCGTCCAGATTTACATCTGTTCTGTGTATCTTAAGCAGGAAATTTTTCAAATAGTTTAACTGAGTATTCTGTGATTGACTTCAACTTTTGAGTGCAAAGCTCTGTGTTTCATCCCTGGTTTGTGCTAAATTAGTGCATCTTGAGCAGAATAATTGAGCAAGAGCATTCCTGGGTAGTGTAGTTTTTGTGATAGTGAGTACTTGAGATCTTATATCCTGCTGCCTTGGAAAGGTAGCCATCATATTGAAGGGCCCATCACACCCCAGGCACACTCTTCTCTTTCCTCCCAACGGGGAGAAAGCTGAAGTGTGGGAAAACATGCACAAACGGGCTTCAAGACAGTTTCTGTCCTACAGACATTGGGTTCCTGAATGAACTCCATAATAAGTGCTATCATGTTGCCCTTGCTGGTCATGAATTGTTCTTCCTTTTCATTGTAATCCTAAACTCTGTAATTGTGTTCTTTATATATTAGAGATCACCTGTTTATCTGCTCACAAAATAACTCATTGTATTGGGTACTTTGTGACAAATAAACTTATGTATGATTTATAATAACCATGCCAGTGAATTGCAGTTAAAGACTACTGATATACAAAATTGAATAGCATATGGCCATTTTTGGTAAATGGCCAAGAGCAATAGGTACCTCTGTTAGGTGTTTCCAGAATCAACCCCAAAAAGAAATAAAGATAGCATGTTTGTTTTGAGAGTGTCACAGTTGCCTCTTGTGCCCACAAATGTGCATGAGGTGCCTTGAAAAAGTGCCAGGTCTATGGATGGGAGGAGCAATTGGAAATGTTTTGAAAATGTTGAGCTGAAATCTCTTTATATTCTTTACAGTTGATAAATGAATTTGTGATCTGTTTGAAAACCTGAAGGCTTAATTATGATGCTATTTGTAGGCTTGCTGTTTCAAACATATGAAATAGACAAGCAAGTTACAAGGCTGTAATTAAATTAAACTGTTCCAGTCTCGTCAAACAAAAAGATTGAAGTCGAGATTCTTTATGGCTCTGCTTCTCGGGAATTTCATTCTTCATCTCCACAACATTGTTTGTTTGCTTCTCTGCAATTGCTTATTTCAGAAGACCCAGCTAATCTTCCGTTTCCATTCTTCTTCAAAGAAGGGCTCAGGCCAGAAATGTCAGCATTATAGTTTTGTCAAAAAGATCCTAAACCAGCTGAGTTCCTCCAGCATTTTGGTGTTTTTACTATAATCACAATGTTTGCAGCCTATCGTGTTTCCCCTCACCATGCTTCTTGTGTAAGCTACATGAGCATGACCAGTTCTCATTTAATTGTAATCAGTGGGGGAAGAAATTATCACCCCACCCACAGTGGTGGGTGATATGATATATTTCTCGGAGTGCTGCCGAGAAGTGCAGTGAACCCTCCACAAGGTATGGCTGTGATGTGGTGGCCTGCTGGACAGCTGGAGCCAGAATGTTTCAGTACAGTATTGTCCTCTACTGCTTTCTCACGTGTCTGAGATTCACAGTTGTTTTAAAATATCCTGATTGTTTATGAATGCCAGATAGCTTTGTATAAATGAATCACTTGTATTGGAATCCAGGCTAATTGACTGATATCTGGGCAATGCCTAATGAGCGCCAAATGTTACTTCATTAGATGGTGTTTAGTTGATGCAAGCAAATCAAGGTTATTGACACAAAAAAATGTAGATGATAAAATTGGAAAAGGGTGAGGAAAACCAATTGGAAGGCAAGTATTGTCAAAGATGTTTTAAGAAATCCACTAAACCAAAGAAGCAAACAAGGGGAATTGGTGTCAGAAATAGGAGAATGAATAGCTGATCAATCCTGAAACAATGATGAATAGCCATGGGGGTGAGTTGTCAGCAAAAGTTTTGGATTAGTCAGATGGAGCTATATATCTTCTCCAGAATTTAGCAAAGGATGAGGCATTGGCATAAATGCTAATTCACTAAATAACTTTGGTCTTAATGTTGTTTGTAAAGCTAATGTGGAAGTTGCATGTTTAATGATAATGAGTTGACTTGCTGCAGCAGAACAGGGGAAAAAACTAGAAAAATAAACTTAATTGAATTTTAAAAAAACAATAAATACAAAAGATATATAGATAATAAATATTCTCCGTAACCCTCGTGCAAAATAAAAAGAGATAATAGTGCAGACAGCCTTTTAGTGCAGTTGAGCAGTCCATGATTAGTGCAATAAGGGCAAACTCTGCTAGATTCAAAAGTCTGATAGCAATTGGAAAGAAACTGTTCTTGAACCTCGAGGTGCTGGTTTTCAGGTGTCTGTACCTTCTGCCCAATGAGAAGAGTTTGTGACTAGGATGGTGAAGGTCCTTTATGATGGTGCCTGCATACTTGAGGCAGTGGCTCACATAGCTGCATTCTGTGGATGGGGGCTCGGAGTCTGTGATGGACCTGGCTATATTTGCTGCTTCCTGCATTCCAGGGCACATGAATTTCCAAACCAGGGTGTGATCCAACCAGGCAACATACATTCCACAGTCCAATATTTGCCTTTCCTGCTGGCTTCAGGAAAGATCTGAAATATGGATCCCAGGAACTTGAAGATCTGACCCTCTTAGACTTCATCCCAACAATGCAGACAGGTGTATGATCCAGCAACCTCTCCTTCCTATGATCAACAATAAGCTCCTTAGCTTATTTGAGAGCAAGATTGGTGTTGTAGCACCACCCAACCAGGTTCTAGCTCTTCATCCTATATTCTGATTCATCATTTCCAGTTTCTCAACCAACAAGAGTTGTGAGTGAATTTGTAGATCGAGTTGGATCTGAATTTGGCTGAACAGGGAATAGAGTAGGGGACTAATCATGCAGCCTTGAGGGAGCTCCAGTGTTGATGGTCATCTTGGAGATGGTGATGTTTCCGATTTGCACTGATTGAGGTCTGCTAATGAGAATGTCAGTGATCCAGTTACAGAGGCATATGGGCAGAGTCCGAGATCCTTTAGCATGGTCATAGGTTTTGCAGGTCTGGAGGTTGCAGCGAGGTTGGCATAGAGGGTGGCACAGTTGGCATAGCGATTCGTGCACTGCCTTTACAATGCCAATGATCGGGACAGGGGTCGGAATCCTTTGCTGTCTGTAAGGAGTTTGTGCATTCTCCCCGTGTCTGGATGGGATTTCCTCAGAGGCTCCGGTTTCCTCCCACCGTTTGAATCTACTGGGGGTTGTAGGTCAATTGGGTTTAAATTGGGGGCACGGACTCCTGGGGAAAAATGGCCTGTAATTGTGCTGTATGTCTAAATTTGAACGCCAAGCTGTAGTCATTGAACAGCAGCGGGACATAGGTGTTTCAGTGGTTGAGGTGATCTCATGCAGAGTGGGGTGTAAGGGTGTCAAATCAGCTTTATTTGAAAATATATTTCTGTCAGAAAGACCTTTAGACTGTTATTTAATTCATTTCTGAAATGCAATTAAATTATTTGGAATAATTTGCAATTTAAATGTCAGAATTACATTTAATAACAAGTTTTCTTCAGGAATACAGCTGAAACTTCAATCAGAGAAGATCACACTTTGATATGTTCTTTATTACTTTGATTTACAGTGCGTTTGTTACAAATTGCTTTCATTTGCTTCTCAAGTGGTTTAACATAAACCCTGCCTGTAATCTAATGATATATTGTTTAAAATTATTAAATGTTCATTTTTTATTTGGAATCAAAAATAACATGATAATGTTTTTAGCTGCTGTAAGCAATTTTTTTTTGTGTGGTCATACTTGACAGTTGTAAATAATGTGCATCATTTCATTGTGACCTGAACTCAGAATGTGCAACCCAACTTCACTTACCTTTCTACCACACCCTCAGCAGCACCCAACCTGCAGGGGCATTCACAATTGTTAGGTCTGCATTGTTCATGAATGAGTGAGACAAACACCAGACTGAGTCGAAATCAGGGTTCTTTGTTCTTTATTACCGGATTGTAACACTTGCGACTAACAAAGTTAGTCGGAGAATGCATTCTGCCGTTATCAGCAAAATGGTGATTTTTTATACCCTTGGATACATGTTTAGAACATCATCATATCATTACTTGTCCAATGACTAAAACTGTTGCTATCCTTTCCCTGCTAGCTTCCTGCCTCTCAATCCATCAATGTCTCTCTTATCTTGTAAGTACAAGGATGCATTCTGTTACTCCTTAGTACTGGGTGACTCCTTCTCCGGTCCCATCTCATGATGTTTTACCTAACAGGAGTACAAGGACACCTCCCCTTCTTGTTACTGCCCTGTACAGGGTAACTCCCTACACATTCCCATCTCATGATGTTTTACCTTACAATCCCTCCTTTGTCCTCTTTAGAGGACAATCTCGCCCTGACTATGCTACCACCGCGTTACATTATTTCGCCTATTATTGCCAAGCTCTATACGGGTTCTGTTCACAGGGTAGTTCGGCTGGTGGGCGAGGGTTCCCCCAACCCTCCTTTGCGTACACCCCCCATCCGTCACCCCGATCCCATTGCCCGTTTACAAGTTTCATCCCATTTGCCCCCAAGCAAAAAACTAGCTAACCCCCCGTACATTAGTAAATTCCCAAGTTAACATATGGTCTACAATCTAATTCATAATACTTGTTCTACAATCTGATTAATAATGTTTGTGTTACAATCAATGTTATAATATTTGGGTTACAAGCAAGGTTAAAATTATATGTGTAACAATCTAATTCACAATCCCTCCTTCCCATCACATTCCCCTTCAGACTCCAGATCGATCTCAGCAACTTTCTCCGTCTCCTGTAATGTGAGATAGTCTTGCTCCACAGCCTGCACAGCTTGATATTTCGGAGGCAGTTCATCACGGTCAGCAAGGGCTGTCTCTATGGTCCTCGTGACCAGCGTTCGAATGCATGGAATACAACAACAGCCACAAGTGATAAAAATTGATACAGAAATGAACAAACCCAGCAAAAGTTGTCCTAACAATGTGCTCCATCTCCCAAACACTCCCTGTAACCAGGATAAAACAGGATTGGAGACTCCAGACTGGGCTTTTAATTCTTTCGCCAATGCCCTAAGTTTCGTTAACCCCTTAGTGAGTGATCCATCTGGCCCTGTGTTATTAGAGATAGAAGTGCAGCATAGATCTCCAAACATAGCACACACTTCACCTTTCTCTGCCAGGACCATATCAATCGCTATCCTATTCTGAAGTGTCATAAGGGAAGTTTCTGACAGTTGTTGATGTATTGCCTCAACAACGTCCCTGGTCAAATTTGCAAGGCGCTGGACATTATAGTGAATAAGGTTGATCCTATTAACATTCTTATTTACAGTGATGGGAAAAATTGCACTAAAAACAGGAAAGCTTTCAAACCCAGCTGCAATCTCATCGGCTAATTTAAATTCGTCCGGAATATTCCGGGCTTGGCCAATGGCATCAATCCATACCCCATCAGGGTTCCTTCCTCCCGGCCCCAAGAGTCCAACACTCCTCCTTTTTCTCCACAGCCAACTCTCTGTGTGGCGCAATTCTAGGGAATCCTCGTCTCCCTCCTGCATTTTGACAATCAGCACTGGCGCATTAAGGGTTACTAGAGCACACCGACCATCCCAGTTAGCGGGGAGCCAGTTGTACAGCACTCTTCCTCCACAAAACTCATCTGTGTAGTCATTCAATCTGCTACAAGTCTCCTTAGTTTCAGATTCATTTTTTTTTTATGGGACCTCAAAATCATCCCCTGTATATGTTCATGATAACCAGTAACCTGTTTGGCTGCCCTGTCAGGCACCCATGTGGCGTTTTCCCTGCTAATAGTAGGTCGTCTACATACTGAATCAGTGTAACATCTTCCGGGAGCTTTAATTTCATTAGGATTTCGCTAAGGGCCTGATTGAACAGTCCTGGACTGTCCTTATAACCCTGAGGTAATCTAGTGTATGTGTACCGATGTGCTTGGTAAGTGAAAGTGAACCAGTCTTGGCATTCCTCAGCTAATTTCAAGCAGAAGAATGCGTTTGCCAGATCAATGACAGTATAGTATTCGTGCTCCGGACTCAGAGCCCTAAGTGCTACATATGGGTCTGGGACTGGTCTCCCGATGGTCTTGGTAGCCAAGTTAATCTCCCGGAGGTCGTGTACCATCCTCCAGTCTTTTCTACCCGGTTTGGGAACAGGCATGATGGGCGTGTACCACATACTGTCAGGTGCCGCCCTTAAAACCCCTGACTCCATTAACCCTTCTATCGTTCCTTTAATACCCTCCTCCTGACTGGGCGACAAGCGGTATTGTTTTCTCCATATTGGTTTCTGCCCGGGGTTGGCCAATTCTAGAAATACCTCTCCTTTTATTACTCCCACGTCATAGGGCCCCGTTGTCCATATATGTGGACTCAGATTAGAAAGATATTTGTCTGAGTCTCTGTGATCAATATTTTCTCCTTCTATGGCTCGGTCTCTTTCTACTTTCTCATTCACTACCTGGTCCCATGCTTCAATATTCAGTCTGACAAATTTTCCTCCCTCCGAGGTGGAATATCCCGGGATTTCTGTCTGCCTGTATTCACACCCTATCGCTTCCTTTACCATCGGACCCAGCTGTCGAGCGTGATGATCTTTGTCAATACCCAAGGTCACATGAGGCACACTTTCTACTCCTAAGCAGAACCACTCCATTTGTTCTTCTGTCATGACAACCATAGCAGCTATTCCCTCCTTACCTACAAAGATAAATGGACAATGTATCGTTTCTGTCTTCCCTTCTTTTAGAGAGTCCCACCTCTCCTCATATTCCTGGTCCGGGTGGATGGTGTAGTTTAATGTAACATGCATAGGATCTAGTGGATAATGGTAATCCCCATACCGAGGAATACTGGCCCTCCACTCAAAAAACTGTTTAATCAGCCCTGGGCCTGGTTCATCATACAGTAGCCGACTCCAGAAAATACTTCTGAAGCGTTAGATGGGGTCATTACTATAAACTGTCCTCCCCTTCTTATTGTATCCCCTGGGTATGTTAACCGAAGGCCCTTCTCAGAACATTGTATGGTTATTCCTAGTTTGGTAAGAATGTCCCTTGCTAATAAATTAATGGGGCAACTTGGCACAACCAGGACAGGCGTTTTAACCCTTTGTCGTCCAAATGTCATGTCGATGTTATCTATATAGGGCTGTGTTTCCCTTATCCCGGAGAATCCTATTGTAGATAATGTTTTGCCCGAAAATGTGCTCCCTGGGGGTTTTTTAATCACTGTCGTAACTGCTGCCCCTGTGTCAACCATAAATTCAATTTTTTCTCCATTTACCGTCCCCCAAATTTTTGGTGGCTCCCAGGGAGGCGTGATTTTTGATTCTCCAGGGCACCTTCAATAATCAAATTCAGCACCTTCCTCAATATAGTCATTACACTGAGGTGCCTGGACTTGTTGATCACTCTGCCACCCCCCGATTCTCTGGGGCCCATCAATGTGTCCACCCCTACCCCTTGCTTGTCCTCTTAAGTTTCCTCCTCTTCCCCGATAGCCTCTCATAGAGGGTAATCTTTTTCCCCTTGCTCTCCCAGCCTCCGGACAGTTCCGCTGGTAGTGTCCAGGATTTTGGCAGTACCAGCATACTGCATGTTCCCCTCTATACATTGTACCTAGCTGTCTTTCCCAACCATTTCTTACTTGGGGTCCCGGATTTATCACTGGCCCCATGACCTGTGGGACTATCTGTTGGGCCGCTAATTTAACCCCTATATGTTCTATGGCTCTCACCAATTTATCGGTTGTTTTGTCCACCTCCTTCTGGGACGCACTTTCTGACTTAGCATGCTCTGATTGACGATGTCGTTTGATTGCATGTGTCAGGTGTCTTTTCCACAAATCCTCTGACATTGTCTCTACTCCCACAATGTCCCTTAATTTTGCTTGAACCGTAGCAGGTAGTCCGTTTATTATCCCATTACGAAAGTGAGCCCTTCCTAAGGGGCTGTGGTCGGGTCTTTCTCCAGTCCCTGTTTCCCATAAGTCCCATGCTCGAGTGAAATACTCGTGTGCAGTCTCTCCTTCCTTTAGTTGAAGGGTTACCAAGGCATCCAAACTATAGGGTGTAGGAAATGTTTCTCTAAGTGCTTCCCAAAATTTATTCCGAAGTGGGTTAAATTCTAATTCATCCCCCAATTTACTGCTTCTTACAATTCTCTCTATTTGCTTCAGGGCCCCTTCTGCCTTTAATTTTATCATGATAGTTCTGACATCTGCGAGTGCTAATTGTTCTTGGCAGGTTTCTCGCTCAAAACAAGAAATCCATGGACTAGCCCCATTACTCAACGGAGGTAGTTTTTTCATTAAACTCTCTAAGTCCATTCGTGACCAGGGTACATATTTTTGAGTTCCCCGTCCCGTGATCAGTAATGGGCATTGATATCTCAATTTTGGGGATTTCTGCTCCTTCTTTACTCTTGGCATGCATTTATTTATCCCACCTTGTTCTGACTCTTCTTCGTCACTGTCACTGTCCCTATCAGCTTCCAATGTCTCAGGGTCAAAGGTATATTGGTCACGTTCATCTCTAAGATAATCTTTTCGGCCATAGTTTAGTTGTTTCACATCTTTCTCTTTTGTTCTAACTATGTCCAGGTAGGCATGTCTATTTTTCTCCCTCCCGAGTCTTTTCCTTTTACTTTCCTCCCATGGTGGATCGTATCTCGTTTCCTCATCTGTACTACACTTTTCGTCCTTTACTCCTATTACCATTCCTTCAGCTTTAATTTCTCCTGACAGTGTTGTAGTTATCTTTTCCACTTCCTTCAATACACCTACCATTAATTCTTTTTGATCCTCACTGATCTGCCCCAGCACATTAATATCTCTGTTTAAGTTTTTAATGTTATCCTGAACCTTTTTCATGTTCCATTTCTGTATCTCTAACTCCTTTTCTATTTTCTTGGACTCCAGAGGGGTCTCTACATCTATTACTCCCCCTTCTATTTTTATTAAAGGGGCCTGTACCTCGTCTGATGTGTCCCTATTCCCGTGGTTCTTGTCACACCCCAGTGTCTCAATATCTGAATATAAGGGACGTGACTCCAGTGTCCCATCTGGGGTGCCAGAGAGAGAGAGAGAGAGAGAGAGAGAGAGAGAGAGAGAGAGAGAGAGAGAGAGAGAGAGAGAGAGAGAGAGAGAGAGAGAGAGAGAGAGCATAGCGAGAGAAAGAGATAGAGAGGCAGATACACAGAGCACAAGAGATAGAGAGAGAAAATGCCTTGCACTGGCCCCACTGGGAGAAAAGTCTTCAGATTAACACTTTCGTTTCAAAGGTTTTAAAAGGTTCTCATCCTGTGATCACTGGTCTGGATCAGATTGGGTCTCCCACCACTGGGAACTATCACTCCTTCCTTCCCTCCCACCTCGAGTGAGCTACACGTCAGCCCACAATGTCTGCCCTGATCCCGCAATGGTGGGGGTGCGGGAAAAAGGGAGGGAGAGAGGATAAAACAGGATCCCATTTGATGCGGAGCTGGAATTGTGGGCACAAAATTAAAACCAAATTGTATTTCTCTGCCCTGCCCAACCTGGGGATTTCAGGGCAGCACCACCACAGATTGGGATTGGGAGGGGGAATGGGTGAGAGAGGAGGGGGGGGGAGAAGAGAGAGAGGGGGAGAGAAGAGAGAGGGGGGAGGGTGAAAGGAGGGAGGGAGAGAGCAAACCCGGACACTTCGTGGCTGGAAACTGGAAACAGGCACTTTTCCTTTCCCTTCTGTGTTTTGTTTCTTCCAGCTTATCTAAGCCTCTACGTTTTAAAATTTTTTTTTCCTCACCTGTCAGGAACATCTCAGTGCCCCCGGGTAACCAACCCCTCTTTCTCCAGCGGTCTACACATTTTCGGAGCATTTTTTGTTTTTCCAATGCCGCATTACTGGTATTTCGCTCCTCTAATTCCTGATTAATTTCCTTAATAACTTGGTCAAAAGTCTTAGCAGGCAACTGTACAGCCATAGCTGCGGGACCGCTTTCTAATGCCTGTTTTAATTTAGGTTTTTGTCCGTTTAGGGGATCTATGTCAACGAAAATTGCTTTTAAAAATGTCTCCTTGCAAGCTGGATGACTAATATCTTTTAAAAGAACAGTCTCTAAGTCTTGTCCTCCAATTGACTTCAGACTGTCCTGTATACTCTGATTGCTCGTTTTCCACTCTCTGTTTTCCCAAAGGGGTCTGAAAGTTAAATTACAACTAGAAAACCAAATATTTGGGCTATACTTTTGTCCTGTTTCCCTGTACCAATCTATGAATTTACGTAACTTTATCTCCTTGGTGATGTTGGGAATACCCTCATTTAACTTATCAAAAGTATTTCGAATAAACTGGGTGTCTCTTAGGAGTTTGTCAACTTTTTCATTAATATCTCCTACCTGATCCGGACACAGCTGTCGCAGCCTTCTGTCGTCGTTCTTGTTCACCAGGCAGGCGTCCCTGAGTACTTTTTTTGTTGTCTCAAGGTCTCTAGTGTCTGCTGTGGTATTCCACCACGGCGAATTGGGGAAATAAATTCTTAACTTCTCAAGTGTACAGACATTATCATACCTACCGGACATTTATAAGTCAGTCTCTCAGATACAATTGAGGCCAATAAGCCTGAACCTTTGTTTTCTTTCAAAGCCCAACCTTCACGTGGGAGATTTCTCCTCTTAATAACCAGTTTAGGGCAGAAAACTCAGGTCCTCAATTGTTTATAGACCACCTTCTCACTCTATTGGACTTTGCAACGACACAATAAAGACTTTTAAACTCTAGTAGTTTCTTGCGAAGCACTTAATAAATGTCATTCAAACACCTTAAGGACTTTTATCTTGTCTGTAATCACTTACGTGTTACAATCCTGGCATGCGACCTTCAATTGTGGTCGTCTAATTTGTCCGATCTCCAGTTCTTACTGACAATCATAAAGATTTAAAAAAAAAAGAGAATTTTGTTAAAACAGGCTTCTCTGGACCTTTTTATCAGCCGGCTGAGATGATTGTCAGAAAAAACAGAAACCGTCGTCCAGTGTTCACTCACCCATCACGTCGGGGTCACCAAATTGTTAGGTCTGCATTGTTCATGAATGAGTGAGACAAACACCAGACTGAGTCGAAATCAGGGTTCTTTGTTCTTTATTACCGGATTGTAACACTTGCGACTAACAAAGTTAGTCGGAGAATGCATTCTGCCGTTATCAGCAAAATGGTGATTTTTTATACCCTTGGATACATGTTTAGAACATCATCATATCATTACTTGTCCAATGACTAAAACTGTTGCTATCCTTTCCCTGCTAGCTTCCTGCCTCTCAATCCATCAATGTCTCTCTTATCTTGTAAGTACAAGGATGCATTCTGTTACTCCTTAGTACTGGGTGACTCCTTCTCCGGTCCCATCTCATGATGTTTTACCTAACAGGAGTACAAGGACACCTCCCCTTCTTGTTACTGCCCTGTACAGGGTAACTCCCTACACATTCCCATCTCATGATGTTTTACCTTACACTACCACACCCTCAGCAGCACCCAACCTGAATATTGCAAAGAGCTGAATTCTGCAGAGAAGGCATGAGTACTAATCAACTCAATTGGTAGGAGAGGCCAAAAATACATTTCCAAATAACAACAAATTATTTTTAACTAATTTACTCTGTAGCTTTTCTATTGAATGTCACCGTAGTGTCAAACTGAACATAAATAATGCTGCCAGATATATTCCTGAAATTTCATGCATGGGGATGGAAGATTTTAACCGTGTGTCAACGTTGAGATGATGGAAGTTGCATCTTCTGGGAAAATTTGCATTTTATGGCTATATCTTTGAACCCATTAAATTTATTTGATTCCTTTTCACCTTGAGATTCTTATTTTTCTTCCATGATAGGATGTAAGCGTTTAATGTTCATCCCGAATTATCCTTTGCAATGTGGTGGTGAACTGCTGCAATATTGGTGTTGAATGTACAGGTACATCCAAGTTACTATGACGGGAGTGATAGAATTAAATCCCAGCTTGGATGAAAGAAGTGGATAGGTTCACAAATCAGGATGGTGTGTTACTTGGAAGGGAGTTTCATGAGGGAGGAATTCTCTTGTGCTTGCTGCTTGATTTTTCAATTGTGATAAGAGGGTGAGGGTTTTGCAGGAAACTAGTACATTTTGTCGAACTGAATATAAATTTGACAAATCATGTCCCAATAGTGGTGGATGGGAATTTTAATAAATGAGTGTAATTGCTTTTAATTACTAATGCTAAATGTGCTCAAAAATACTATTTTCTAGATGAACTCCCAATTCATTTCCATTAATGTCAATGGATTTGAATGTGAATAGGTGAGTTTCACCAGCATTACTGACAAAAAATAAAATTTTTCTACTTAATTGGGTGCAAACTTGACAAAGTGCTCGAGGGTGTCACAACTGAAAAACCAATGCACTTGTAGAAGGCTTGTCAGAAAGATTGATTAAAAGAGCAACAATTTTTAGCAACAATTTTTTAAAAGTAATCTTTCTATTGAGTTAATTAGGGTTCGTGACTATATTTTCTAAAAATAAATGGATTTGTGTCTTAAATCGTGCAAGGATTTTTTTTGGTGAATAAAAATCAGTATAACATTACTCAGACAACCCTGTCAAATGACAAATGATAGGTTTTGTCCTACTTAATAAATTGCAGACAATACTGAACTGTATTCATTGGAACTACTTGGATCTGTCATCAATAACTACATTTTGATTTTCTTCCAAATGGTTGTTACAAATGACAAGATTTGAAAATTTCAGTCATTCAGGAATACTAGAGAAAGATGTACAATCTGATGTTCAAATCAATATTTTTAAACCATTAGCAATAAAATAGAGCACTTATTTTTATGTGTAAAATATAAGTTTTAGTTTCCAAATGTGCTCTGTTCAAGCCTGACTTTTAACATTATGTTTGAATTTAATGATCTAGCATATAGACCCAAGAACGAACTTTTATTAATATAACAAAAGTTCTTTTGAACTTTGTTTATCAATTCACAGTCAATTAATTAAGTTTGAAGTTCTGTCATCTAGGGCCAAGCTACTTTGTTCTGATTGTTGTAGGTTTAGAGTAGATCTCAGCATTTAATTCTTTTCTTGTCCAAATGAGTAGACTTTTAAGCTCTCAATAAAAGTCAACATTCTGAACAGTGATGCACATAGTCAGTATAGCAGTAAATTATGTGCTTGGCTCCTGTAATGAAGCATGAATCTACAGCCTTCTGAATCATAGACTAAAATATACAAAATAACGACACAAAGAATGAGGTGCACTAATCCAATGTAGCATATATCTGGTTTTAACTATAAACCTGTGAATAGGTATGAGTAACGGTGTTGAACAGAGGAAGGTTGCTGGCTTGAGAGTCCAATGCAGTGACGCCAAGTTAGGAAGTCTCTTCTTTGTGTGGTTCTAAGCAAAGTTAACACATTGGTGAAGGTTTGGTCTTTCAACATTTTTACAGTTGAAATATTTTGTGAACTGTACACATGGAATTATATGCATTGATGAATTTAGATGTTAAATATAATCTGGAAAACTTTTGGAATAACAATGGAAAATTTCTATCTGCCTTAAACTCTTCAAATTTACTTTGTTTGCAGCTTGTAGGTTAAAATGACTGAACTTTCTGGAAAGGAAATTCAAACTTTCATTTTAATGGTCATGTGTTGCTGAATGAAAAAATAACATTGAGTCGAACTCCTGATAATTGAGCTTCAAAAGAGAATGCAATTGTTAAAAATTCACTAAATTTGCTAAATTAGTGGCAAATGAAATTTTAGACAGAGGTGACTGTGGACGTCATTGGCACAATATTGCGAAATGATGACTAAATTTAATTTATCCATTTCTGTTTGGGATCAAACTTAATGAACATCCTGCTTCTCTGCTTAATGATGAGTCCCAAGTCTTGCAGATTCATAGGAGTGAACACAAAATGATGGGTAAACATGCAGAAATGACCACTGGAATGACAGTAAAGTACACTCTGTACTTACATAATAGTCGATTCCTCTCTTTTGTCCCCAAAATCAGGAGTTTTTGTATGACCCGTGTAAAAGTTTACACCCCCCCCCTCCCTATTTTTGGCCCCAACTGTTCATTCATCTGAGCTCCCAATGCCCTGACAGCAGACCCTCGCCCCAACTGCTCATCCACTGGAGCTCTCAACATCCTGGCCGACCACCCATCGGCTCCCAACACCCTGGCAGTGGATCCTTGCCCTGGCTGACTGCCCACCGGAGCTCCTGACACCCTAGCCGCCCATCCATCAGAGATCAAAATGCCTTGGCTGGCCACCCATCTGAACTCCCATCACCCTGGCTGACTCCCCATCCGAGCTCCCTATACCTTCATCATACCTTGCTGAGAGGCTCAAGCCAGAAAGTTTTGTTACGTATCTTTATTATTGCTACGTAAAGTGCACAGTTTGACCTGCTGAGTTTCTCCAGCATTGTGTTTTTACTTCAATCATGATGTCTGCAGACTTTTGTGTTTTGCTCTTAAATAGACTTCACTTCCCATTAAAACTCACAATGTTACTCATTCTCATCATAATAAGTTAAAAATAGTTGCAGTTCAGAGGGTGTAAAGTTTTTAGACTTGTTATCACAGTGCCTTATTGAGAATAGTGACACTGGAACACCATCTCTAATCAATGGGTATCAGTAAATTTGGACAAGCTATTATTTGCCTGAATGATAAAAACAGAGCTGATGGTCTTTAAACAATGAGCATTGCATTTCTTCTTGCATATTAATTTATTCAATCAGCTATTTCTAGGTCAATTATCTTGACTCTCTCCTCATCTTGTCTCCTGTGCTCTCCATCCTAAATGTCATCGTGCCAGTGCAATTAGAGTTGCATTTAATGGAATGTTCTGTCTTCACAAATGTACTATTGAGCAGCAAATTACTTTGATTCACTCCTCCTTTATGTGCAGCTTTTTCTTTTGCCCACAGTAAGGTGGAGAAATGTAGGACACACAAAGTAATTAGTTAAAATGAAAGTGCTTCAATCATCTCAGAACGCTGAGGCGATTTAAATATTAAGTTTGATTCCTTGTGTACATCTCCCTTTTCAAATCTGAAGAAGTTGATTTTTTTTGCCATGGCTCCCGTGAGGCACAAGCAGTTTTTCATTACCCGACTCAAGTAAGCATGATTGAGCAATATGTCTGCTGCCTTGTACTCTGTAGGGAATGTACTCATTTAATTGTACTAAGTCTCAATCATGAGACCCTGGTATAGTTCCTTCCACCTCCCCCTCCAAATCCAATCCGCTCACCTTCTCACAAAATTATGACTCCATCTGAACTGAGATCCACTAAGACAACCCACACCGAGAATTGCACTTTGACCTTTTATCATCCACTTTTTGTGACATGGACCTCAATGACAAGGCCAGTGTTTGCGGTTCGTGAAAAGATGGTTGTGAACCTTATTTTCAAACTGCTGCAGTTTTTACTTCGGAAGTTCTCCACAATGCTGTTGATAGAGCTGTCACTGGATCTAAATCTTGGACAAAGAATGCCAGCAATGTATTTCCAAATCAGGTTGGTGGGTGATGTGCAAATTAAATTTCAGAAAATTTTCTTCGTTGGTGTTAGAAATGTCCAAACAATTATCTGCAGTGCATCTTTGTAGACAGTGCAAATTGCTAGCTTCAGAAAGGAATCAATATTTAAGGCAATGGATAGGGTGTAAGTCAAGTGAGAAGCTTCACTTCAGCTGCTCATCAAGTTTCTTGTGTGTTGAGGAAGAAGTAGAGGGATGGATCAGTAAGTGAAAGTTGGAGGTGTTGTGGATAGTGTAGAAGGTTGTTGTGGATTATAACAGGATATAGGCAGGATCCACAGTTGGACAGAACAGTGGCAGATGCAATTTGGAAGGTCAAACTTGAAGACTGAGAACATGGTTAATGGAGGAAGAACAGAGGGACCTTGGAGTCCAAATCCATAGATCTCTCAAGGTTACCATGCAGACTGATAGGGTAGTGAAGAAAGCTTATGGTATATTGGCCTTCATTAGTCACGGGATTCAGTTCAAGAGTCATGAGGTAATGTTGCAGTTCTATAAATATCTAGTCAGACCACACTTGGAATATTGTGTTCAGCTTTGTTCACCTCATTACAGGAAGGGTGTGTAAGCTATTGAGAGGGTGCAGAGGAGATTTACCAGGATGTTGTCTGGATTGAAGAATGAATCTTCTGAGGCAAGGTTAATAGAGCTAGGGCTTTTCCCTTTGGAGCGAAGAAGGATAAGAGGTGACTTATCGAGGCCTACAAGGTTGTGCCTGGAATGCATTGCCAGGGATGGTGGTGGAGGCTGGTAGAACAGGGACATATAAAAGATGCTTAGACAGGCACATGGAAGCAGGAAAAGAAGAGGGTTAGGGTGTGAGTAGGGAAGGTTTTGATTGTTGAGCAGTTTATATAAGTTGGCACAACATCAAGGGCCAAAGGTCCTGTGCTATGCTCCAGTAGTGTATGTTCTATGTTGCTGGATCTTCCTTCATCTGGGTGAAAGCAGAGTATTCTACTTAGCTCTTGAGATGTGCCTCATAGATGGTGGAAAGGCATTGAGGTGTTTGAGGTCGCCTGCTGTAGATGTTCAGCCTTTGATATGGTTGATCCATTGAATGGACCTATCTTCCACCTCCAGGTTTATGAGTGGAGGAATTGCTGACGGTAATGTCAATGAATATCAGTAATCAGTGGTTGAAGATCATTATTACAGAACACTTGTGTGACATGGCAGTAACTTACAAGGTAAATATATGATCGCAAATTTCAATGCAAATGTTGTCAATTGGTGCAGTTCAATCTATTTCAGATTTCCCATTGGTCATAACAAATTTGTGATGGAACGTGATTTTACTTGTCTGCAGTCACCTAACACAACCATTAAAGCATGTTGGACATAGAAAAAGTAGAGGTTTGTGTGAAGGTGTGAAGAAACACAACTGTGTTTTGTGGGCTTTAGGCTAAAGTTCCTAAGCTTGGAGTCAATGTCATTCTCAAAGGGAGTTTAACCAGTGGAAGGCTACTGCCTATGTCTGAAGGGCAGTTTCTTCATTCTTGCATGAACAGGAGGATCAGAGGATACGATGACATGCAGTGGTAGCTGGGAACTATAATTTACTGCGTTTTCCTCTCCTGAGAAAAGGAGCATTTCCATTTCAATTCCACAACCTTGTGCAAGATTGTAAATATATATATTTATTCTCTCTTGCCTCTTAACAGGATAAAACAAACTCCCGTTTAATATACAGGTATTTGGCTTGAAAGCAATTCACAATCTTTCAAATTAACTGAGTTAATTGCTTTTGAAAAGCTGGTTGAATTTAGTTTTTAATAATTGGAAGAGATTTTACTGTTCCCCAATAAGGGGAATCGAGAAATGTTGTGTGGCGATGAAATAATCTTGTAAGCAGTGGGTAGAATGAACCCTGGGTTTAGTGCTGTTAGATGCAGGATGTGCCAAATGTTAAAGGTAAATTTTTCATGAATCCAACAGCAAGGGTGGCCCGGTTTGGTCAGTGTTGCAGTCAGCGCAACACTGTTACAGTGCCAGCGACTTGGGTTCGAATCCAGCGCTGTCTATAAGGTATTTGTATATTCTCCCTGTGTCTGATTGGGTTTCCTCCAGGTGCTCCGGTTTCCACCCACTGTTCAAAAGTACTGTTGTAGGTCATTTGGGTGTAATTGGGCTGTAAGGGCTTTATTGCCTTTCACTCTTCTGCCATCAAATCCTTTCAATCCATTTTCCCAATCTGGAATAATGGATGAAAGTGAAATGTATTTAGCGGCAATTTGGACTGTCCTATTCCATCATTGCAACAATGACAACAGTCTTTGGCTGTAAGATACAAGATTTTTACAGTTCTGGAAGACCCTGAACAAAGCCAACCTTACTTTTCAAACATACAGCAGTGCTGATCTTTCAAACATTTGATGGCACCATAACCCAGTGTCATGCATTTGATCAGAGTCTCCTCTTCGAAACACCAGCCACTTGGGGAAAATACCAGTGGGTAGGATATTTAAGCAAAGACCAAAATGATGAATCAGATGCTCTGTGCTCTGTTAGATTATTTGCACCTTTGGTGGGGTGTGATTTAACAAATGGTTAGTTTTAATTTCTGTTAATTATATTCAACTCAATAGTAATGGTTATACATTTCTACAATTTCTTAGAAGAGGCACAATCTTCTAAGAGCTGACAACCAACTTGTATGATGCACAAAATAAGTTTGATAAATCTCAACATCAAGTTGATCACCGTGGGGATAAAATAGTGTGGGAGTATGCACCAAGTGCAGGAGGATGAGCATTGACCCATTTTGTATAATAGCATCAAATAGTTTCACCAATCAAGACACATACCAAAATGATCAATGCAGTTACCACAAAAAAATTGTAAATTGCAAGTCAAGGAGCTGCTGTATAAATGGCCACTGATAAGTAGCTGAATTGCAGTAGAAATGAGGTAGCATGCTTATCTACTATAGTAGCTGGAGCAAAGGTGCTTCTTGGCCTCAAGGTTGCCATGTATTTCTGACTTAAGACAGGCATAGATTTAATTGCAATATACACAAAACCTGCATAGGATAGGTCTGTATTGCAGCAGTATTTTCAACTCCTTTTCCACTCGGTTAAGCCTTGGAATTGATGTTAGTCATGTAGAAGCAATATACTCTATTAGGATATTCTTAGTTGGCCCTTTTCCAATCCTGGCATATCTCTTAAATGTTGAAGAGTTGTGTGCTGAATGAATGACATGTTGTAATATTTGATATGTACCACCCTACATTTAAATATTTTAAGCACATTCCAGGTTGGTTGTAGATTGTGATTTGATTTAATACTGACAAGAGGGATTCATTTTCAGACTGCAAATTTAACCATGCCTCATCTATTTTGATGGCGTGTGGACCTACGGAACACACAGGTGGCCCATTGTTAGCATTTTATGTGCCTCACTTCTCCAAGAAGAGCCTTCTGCACTCTCCACTTTATTCAAATTTCTCTGCCAAATAAAAAAATTATTTAAAAAATTCTTTCATGTTTCCAGTGCAATTACCTAGCACTACATGGCAAATATTGAGGCTTGTAACAATTGTTGGATGACGACTTGCCTTAATAGCATTATTGCCTGTGAGTCAGAAGAACATGAGTGAATAAACAAGCTGTGAGTCTAATGGTGTCCTTAAAGTATGCTATATTATTGGGAGTGCCAATCTGTACTGACCCATTCAGTTCTCCACCTGCCCGTATCAGCAGATATTACAGATCTGATTAAGGAATCAACAAGAAAGCCCTTTAAACATCGTAGACAATGATCTTCCCTCAATCCACAAAGTAGTAGCTGGACTCTCACTTTATTGTTTACGATGACCTGTATAAAATGGATTGCAAATATTAACTGCACTTCAAAATCATTTGCTGTATTTAAGTTCTTTTGGGATCTTTGAAAGAAAGATAAGCTATGTTAAAGCAGATTCTCACTGTTGTCATTTGGTTTTTATTGGTTTATGGTGCATGCATATCATTCAAACAAAAGGAAAATATTTGCAATTTTCTCATACCTCTAAATGCATTGTGGTTCTGTGGCATAAAGAAAACCAATGTGATATTTTTAGACTGCAAGAATGCTTCTCAAGGTTAAGAAAGCAGTTAACCCTTTGAGGACTGCGGTGCTGCTACTGCACCAAAATCAAATGCGTTCAGATTGCAGTACTTCAACAACATTCATCATTTTCACATTTTAATGAATTGCAGCTATAATTCTGGCATCGGTTATCTTTTTCAATTGTGGATGAAAAGTGAGGGGATGGGGGTTGGTCAGTGAGGGGTTGACATTTAAAGGCAAAGGGGGTAAATTGTTGCTTCAAAGATTAAAGCCACAAAAAGGTGGAAATGATTTGATGTAAAACAAACATTGCGAGATGGTCGAAAGAGTGGCAGCAGCTTGAATTATGAGCTTATGAGCTTTCAAAACCCCTGCAGAGGACAAGCCCTTCCACAGATACTGCCTGCTGTGCGAAGCAAAGCTCATCCAGCGTTCACTTTGCTCGACTGGTTAACGTCAGGTCACAAATCTCACATGCACATGGCTGATAGAATTTTAGGCTTGTACACGTGCTATAATGACCTCATAATTTCCGTATTTACAAAGGAACAGAAGCTGATGGTGATCGCGACTAATTTGTAGCTGAATTTTCTTGATAAATAAATGATGAAGAAAAAAATTTGAGCCTCTTTAAATCAAATATTCCTTTATATACTTTAGGAAAATTAATGAGATTTTTAAATGATTTAAGTTTTGGGGTTCCTTTCAGCAGACTTGCATAATAGCCTAGCAGCCACGTTAATCTTAAAGCACTTAATGGAGTGCAGCTATAGCTATTGCTTTCCATTGAATGCTTTTCTCTCTTTCTATGTGGGCTCAATAATTTGTAGGAATGGGCTGATTTTAAAAATGCAACAAATACATTTATCACTATGACATCAGAGGGGTCTGAGTTTTGAGTCCAGTCTGCAAAGTTGACTGATTTTATTTTCCATGATAGAGATGGCGTCTCCAGTGGCAGAGTTAATTCTGAATTTAAAAGGAAGTAAATGGGTTCAAATATGTGCTTTCTAATCATGGTGTAACAATTACAGCTGGAAGCTACATTGCTTGGTGTTGTTAGAGTAGCTACTGTGATAACGACTTTTAGAGCTACCAGGAACAATCCAAAATATTCACGGTGACCTGCTCCTTTTCTTCCTTTCATGAAAACTAAGACTAATTAGAATTTTGTCAGGTGTCCTGATACCATTTGGACATGGTTCAATTGTCAAAACTGGATATTTATCAATCTGCTGATCATAGCCTTGCAATCTGATTTCTAAAGGCTCATGTACAGAATACAAGATCCATCAAATGGGGGCCAGATATTTTCTAACTCAGGGAATACCAACAAAGTTAATGAGCAAGGGAATGAAGTTTGAAAGAGAAGTTCATTGTGTAAAAGCAAAACTGATGGACCATCTAGCTGACTTCCATTGGGAAGTTTTTTAATGTTGGTAGCACTGCAACCTGTTATCATTCTGATCAAGTCTGGATGAGGGAACAAATACTGAGCCCAAATCTAGATGGGAAATAAGGCCTTGTTGTAACCTGAGTGGAAATAAGAACCATTAGTTAACTGACTTGTTACATTTTGGATATAGATGGACTTTCATTTTTGGAGAAGTTTTGCAAAACAGTGTTTCAATTCCCAACAAATGCAAATAACATTTTCTTGGCTAATGTTTTATCAGTAAGATGGTTAAAACTGCAGTACTGCCAAAACTGGGAAGTAATGCTTGACTGGAGCATTAGTTACTTACAATATAGCCTCCATCAGATGCTTAACTGCAGCTGTCAGAAAATTTAGTTTTGTCCTTGGACAGATTTGAAGGTTCCTTGTCTTTTGACAAGGTGACGAGCAGTTCAAGACACTTGGAGAATTTGAGCTACACTGAGTTGAACAATTAGAAATTAAAATACGAATGTCTTTGAAGTCCCACTTTAATTTAAATATCCTTGATGGGAGAGCCTCAAGTGGAAATCCTCCTGATGATTGCTGGGAGACTTAGTTGCAGTGAACATTTCAAAATTGCTATCCATACATAAATAAATTAAGGCTTTGAACATAGATCATTTGATTAATAACCAATGGCAGTATTTTCCTACTGCATAATTACTCACAAAGTTACTCAATTTCATTCCTTTACCTTTCATTCTGTCTCCTTTCTTTCACTCCCTATTCCCCCTTGCGCTTTCTCGTGCCCTGTCCCTCACGCTTTCTCTTACCCGGTCCCTCACACTTTCTTGCACCCTGTCCCTTATGCCTTCTGGCTGTCCCTTTCTCGTGTATCTTTTTATCTCACCTCCCAAGCCCTTTCTCTTCATAGTGTTTCTGTCTTCGCCTCCCCTACCGCCATCTCTCTCGTTTCCCCTTCCACTCTCCCATTGTCAGTCCTATCCCTCCTCCTTTCCTGCATAACACCAAGTAGTTTGGTTCTACTAATCTGCACATTTGTTTATATTCCTCTCTAACCCAGCATCTTTCTGTTCCTTTCTCCATCAGTTTGTTTATTGAGCATCCCTTAAAATGCATTTCTGATTTAAATTCTTCATTGTCAGATTCATTCTGAGTAGTTTTTATCCTTTTAAAAGGCCAACATTTGGGTTGGGAGCAGGGTTTTTTTTTAAAGCATGATGATATAAACATGCTGTTTATCACTTGTGACAGGTCTTGGAAATTCATTGATGACTTTAGTTCTGAATTGTGTGACCACACCACTGATTTCATCATGATTTATTGGCTTAATTTATTCTATATATTAGGATGTTAATATCAATGACCTGTTTATTTTAATTTTGCAGAAATAGGTCAACACGTTTGGTCTGAATTTGGTACTTGAGCTCTGCGGACAGAAATTCAAAATGGTTTTTTTCTCATTTTAATTACTTAATCGTAATGTACAAACCAAACACTCTTTATATTGAGATCTCATTCAGTTCAGGCCCCTCAAAGTAGTGTTTCAATATTTAAAAAAGCTTTTCACAAAGAAATATTTGAATTGATAACATAATAATAAATCTCTTTATTCAGGGAAAAAGATTTCACGCACTTTATGGGAGAATAGACCACACGAGTTAGATGACCAGAAAATGTGGTTAAATTCCTTTTTTAAAAACAGGAATTTATCAAAAGAAGAACTAGAGGTAGAAAGTCAAAGAAACTTGAGATGGGTTTAACTGCTGCTGCATGGATCGAGAGTCACCATGGATGTGAATGATGGAGTGATGTAAAATTTCAAATGATCTGCAGATCAGAATTGGAAGCGTGTAATGATACAACAAAGTGAAAGAGATTTGGAATGTGAAGGTGACATTTTCGTCATTAAGGTATAGCTCAAAGGGAAGCCACTGTTTCAAGTTTAAGGGATTCATGAAGGAGGGGCTTTTTTGTTTGAAAATTTTTAGGATTAACCTCCTTTTCCTCTTCAGAAATGCTGTGTGTTCAATATTTCTCTGCTTCATTGTCTGGAAATGACTTCTTGTTCTGTCTCTCATATTATCTCTGGATGTGCCTTTACACAATTATGTAGGCAGGTAAATGCAGATCTGTGGATCTGTATTTACCTGCTGCATCTTAGTCTCTTTGTTGTCAGAAGGCAGTGTGTTGACACATTCTTGAGTAGTACTATTTTCTCTCGTTAAATATAGGGAGGACCATCAATCTTGGAAATTCATTGTTTATTCCACTTTTTTCTTTAGCCCTGCTTCCAATTTAATCTAAATGATCGCCACTGCTTAGTTCCAAGTGTTTATTATCCCTTTCCTAACAATATTTGCCTGCTTCCACCAGCTCTTGTGTTGGTTCATTTACTGTTGGAGCAATCAAATTGTTGCCCTCTGGACTCAACTGCTCTCATGCTTTCTTTGCTTGCATGAAATGCTGTTCCTTCTGTTAATTTTAATATGTCCCAAATGTGTATTCCCTGCAACCTTCCAAGAACTCCATTACTTTAGTTTTGAAATCTTATACGCTTGCAGCTTTTGCCTTGGCATTGGTTGTCATCTTACTGGCTACACATCATGGTTTGGAACTTTTCACAACTTTTTCTTTCCAAAGTCATATTCAACAGGAAAAGTACATGAAGGGATTTTAATTTGAATTCCTAAATATAATTGCGTTACCTTTTACCCGTGCTCGAAAGCAGAGATAAAGACAAACTCTGTAATCAATTATGCAAGATTTTTCCTTCTCCTTTTCTTAACCTCAACCTCTTTGGTCTTTTATCACAGTGATTTTTTGTTCATCTCAATGATTCTTCCCCCCCCCCCCCCTTCCCCCCATTTGTTGGCAGTTCCTATCCAAACTCTTGCTGTTACTCTCAACTTGACACTTTTGAGGGCCTCAACCCAAAGCGACAACAATAAAATAAATCAAATGATTACAGTGAGATTCAGCGTGGGTCCCTCTGTCACGTTCTACTAAAATAAGAGAATGTAGCTTGATTTGATTAAGATAATGGACTGAAAATTCATTGCCTACAATGTGATTGCAATGAGCCAGTTATAACCTTTGCTTCAATTTTGTGTTCACACATGAGACTTTTTTGTTTACACATGACATGGGGTTTGCAATGTTCGTGAAGATGTGTACTCAAAAGATCGAAACCTCAGCTGGCAGTTGTTCCATTCCTGCATACAGCTTTATATTCCTGGGTGATGCACA
Source organism: Narcine bancroftii (assembly GCF_036971445.1). Taxonomy (NCBI): domain Eukaryota; kingdom Metazoa; phylum Chordata; class Chondrichthyes; order Torpediniformes; family Narcinidae; genus Narcine; species Narcine bancroftii. The sequence continues at coordinate 11,901,825 of NC_091481.1, forward strand.
TGGGTGCACCACTTTCTCTCTCGAACTAAAATAGAAAATGAATGCATGTTATAATAGCCAAGGATTCAGCACACACAATTATTTCTGGAATTGCTTAACTGTTTGGTTAAGCTTACTCTGCAGCAGAAATGAGCAAATCCACATGTAAGTTCACTTGGCCCCCACGTGCGACATCTTCTACAAATTCAGATGTGCAGTGAAGCCAGGACTCTTTCCCCATAGAAGGAAGTAAAGCACATGGTCTGAAATGTTCAGCAGGACTGGCAGATCAGGATAGCTGAGAGGTTGCACCAAAGCCCCCTCCCCCAATTAATGTTGAAAAGCTATGAAAATAGCACATCAGGTATGATCCTATCAAGTTGGATAATGTGAATCAGGATGCATTATGACTCATCCCAGGGGGACCAGAATCCTGGCAGAGGTATTTGCTAGGGCTACTCAGGATCCTTTAAACTAGAATGGTTGGGGGGAGGGAACAAAATAGTACAGAGCAGTAAGGAGAAGGTTAGAATGCAAACAATGAAAGTTTGTAGTAAGTATTTGAATATGGATGGGCAGGTGATAGAGAAGGGAAATGCTCTGGAAGAAGATGAAGGGCAATTGGCAGGAAAAGTAAATAATGTTGTTCTTAAAGATGAGGGAAAACAGGGATTAAAAAATGGGAAATCCCTGAAATTCATATATTTTAATGCCAGGAGTATTGTAAAAAAGGTGGATGAGCTGAAGGTGTGGATTGATACTTGGAAGTATGATGTGGTAGCGATTAGTGAGACATGGTTGCAGGAGTGATGTGATTGGCAACTGAATATCCCTGGGTTTCGTTGTTTTAGGTGTGATAGAATCGGAGGGGCAAGAGGAGGTGGGGTTGCATTGCTTGTCAGGGAAAATATTACAGCAGTGCCTAGGAAGGATAGATTAGAGGGCACATCCACGGAGGCTATTTGGGTGGAACTGAGGAGTAGGAAAGGAGAGGTTACACTTGTAGGGGTGTATTATAGACCACCCGGAGGGGACCGAGACCTAGAGGAGCAAATCTGTAGGGAGATAGTAGATATTTGTGTTAAGCACAGGGTTGTAATTATGGGAGATTTTAATTTTCCACATATAGATTGGGAAACACATTCTGTGAAAGGAATGGATGGGTTAGAGTTTGTGAAATGTGTGCAAGATAATTTTTTTACAACAATATGTAGAGGTGCCGACCAGAGAAGGAGCAGTGTTAGATCTACTGTTGGCAAATGGGATGGGTCAAGTGACGGAGGTTAGTGTTGGCGAGCACTTCGGGTCCAGTGATCATAATGCCATCAGCTTCAATGTCATTATGGAAAGAGAGAAATCAGGGCCAAGGATTGAGGTTTTTGATTGGGGAAAAGCTAGATTTGAGGAGATGCGAAAGGACTTGCAGGGTGTGCATTGGGACAATTTGTTTTATGGGCAGGATGTAGTAGAGAGATGGAAGTCTTTTAAAGATCAGATTTTGAGAGTGTAAAAGCTTTATGTTCCTGTTAGGTTAAAAGGAGGGGCAAAAGGTTTGAGAGAGCCGTGGTTTTCAAGGAATATTGGAAACTTGGTTCGAAGAAAAAGGGAGGCGTACATTAGATATAAGAAGCATGGAGTTAAGGAGATGTTTGAAAGATACATTGAATGTAAGAGGAATCTTAAGAGAGGAATTAGGAAAGCTAAAAGAAGGTACGAGAAAACTATGGCAAGCAGGGTGAAAACTAATCCAAAAGAGTTCTACAAATATGTTAATGGTAAGAGGAAAGCTAGAGACAAAATTGGTCCCTTAGAAAATCAGAGTGGAAAACTGTGTGTGGAACCTAGAGAAATGGGGGAGATATTGAACAGTTTTTTTTTCTTCGGTATTCACTAAGAGAAGGATATTGGGAGATGTGGGATAAAAAAAGCAAATTGGGTAAATATGGGGAATATAGAGATTACAAAAGGTGTAGTTTTAAGGCTTTTGAAGAATATAAAGGTGAATAAGTCTCCGGGACCAGACGGGATCTTCCCCAGGACATTGAGAGAAGTGAAGGAGGAAATAGCAGAGGCTCTGGCGGTAATTTTTCAAATGTCATTAGATATGGGGATAGTGCCGGAGGATTGGCGCATTGCGCATGTGGTTCCGTTATTTAAAAAGGGTTCAAGGAGGAAGCCTGGCAACTATCGGCCTGTAAGTTTGACGTCTGTGGTAGGTAAATTAATGGAGAAAATTCTTAGAGATAGTACTTATAAACATCTGGATAGACAGGGTCTGATCAGGAGCACTCAACATGGATTTGTGGGAGGAAGGTCATGTTTGACCAATCTGATTGAATTTTTTGAAGAGGTGACTAGGAATGTGGATGAGGGTAGCGCAGTGGATGTTGTCTATATGGACTTCAGTAAGGCCTTCGATAAGGTACCACATGGAAGGTTAGTTAGGAAGGTGCAGTCTTTAGGTATAAATTTTGAGATAGTCAAATGGATTGAACATTGGCTGAAAGGGAGAGGCCAGAGAGTGGTAGTGGATAATTGTCTGTCAGGTTGGAGGCCGGTGACCAGTGGTGTGCCTCAAGGATCTGTATTGGGCCCATTGTTGTTCGTTATATTCATTAATGATCTAGATGATGGGGTGGTGAATTGGATTAGTAAATATGCAGACGATACTAAGATAGGTGGAATAGTGGATAATGAAGAAGGTTTTCAAGGATTGCAGAGGGATTTGGGCTGCTTAGAAAAGTGGGCTGAAAAATGGCAGATGGAATTTAATGCTGATAAGTGTGAGGTGCTTCATTTTGGTAAGAAGAATCAGAATAGGACATATGTGGTAAATGGGAGAGCACTGAGGAATACAGAAGAGCAGAAAGATTTAGGAGTGACGGTACATCGTTCCCTGAAGGTAGAAACTCACGTGAATAGGGTGGTGAAGAAGGCTTTTAGTATGCTGGCCTTTATCAATCATTGCATGGAATATAGGAGTTGGGAGGTGATGTTGAGATTGTATAAGACGTTGGTGCGGCCTAATTTGGAGTTCTGTGTGCAGTTCTGGTCGCCTAATTATAGGAAGGATATAAACAGAGTGGAGAGAGTGCAGAGAAGGTTTACCAGAATGTTGCCTGGGTTTAAGCATCTGGAGTATGGGGAGAGATTGGACAGATTGGGTCTTTATTCTTTGGAGCGTAGAAGGTTGAGAGGGGATTTGATAGAAGTATTTAAGATTATGAAAGGGATAGACAGAATGGATGTGGATAGACTATTTCCGTTAAGAGGAGGAAAGTTTAAAACAAGAGGACATGAGTTAAGAATTAAGGGGCAGAGGTTTAGAGGTAACATGAGGGGGAACTTCTTTACTCAGAGAGTGGTAGCTATGTGGAATGATCTTCTGGGAGAAATAGTGGCGGCAGAGTCTATTGTATTATTTAAGAAAAGGTTGGACAGGTATATGGATGAGAAAAAGATGGAGGGTTATGGGCATTGTGCAGGGAGGTGGGATTAGAAAGGGGTGTTTGGTTCGGTGCGGACTAGAAGGGCCTAATGGCCTGTTTCCGTGCTGTAATTGTTATGTTATGTTATTACGTAGTGCTGCCGAGACCCACCTCAGAGCCTGCTTTAACCTAGTAATAATGTTTTCTAATTAGATAGTTTTAAACTTCAGACCTCAACCTTCGCTTTTATTATCTGCAAATATGAAAATTTCCCAATTACTTTTTGCATTACCAAGCTGATTACCTGACCAGTGTACCAAATCTGCTAAAAATATGTTCTGCCATCTTATCTTTGTCTCCTATGGACGCTGAAAGACCAGCTGAGTTCCTCCAGCATTTCGGTGTGTGTTTACTGCAATCACAGCATCTGCAGAATTTTGTGTTTCACTCTACCATCCTAAATACAGCAACAGTATCATAAAGTTTTGTTTAGTTTGTTGGTCAGGAAAGGAGACGGCCCAAAAGGACAATCATGCTGTTTAAAGGTTGTTATTTAAATTCAAAACTGAAATCCAAAAGGCACCCATTAATCATCAGTTAAATCAAGGTTGTGGGAAATTGGAGTGTAGCAGGTATTGTAGAAGCCAGAAGTGATGAGTTTCAGCGTCCCAAATCAAAACCTGAAGATGTTTCTTCTCTTTCTCTTCTTAATGGGGTGGGGGCACTTTGCAATGACTGTGAAGTAAAACAGTACAGTTTGCAGGCACCATCAATGAAGTAAAAATGCAATGCTGGAGAAACTCAGCAGGTCAAGAAGTGTACTTTATGTGGCAAAGATACAGATACAATACTAATTTTTCGAGGTTGAACTATTCATAAAAGTAATGAAGGGCTATTTTGATAATAAAGAGCTCAAGCCCAAAACATTGGTTATGTATCTTTATCTTGGCTACATAAAGTAAACTGTTTAACCTGCAGAGTTTCTTCAGCAGTGTGTTTTTACTGACTCTCTGACCATCTATTAGCAGTGGTATGGTGCATGAGGGTGTATACCTACCTGCTGTCCATCTGACCACTTGCCTGTCATGTTGAATTGTTGTCTGCACTAATGAATGCTGGTGTGCATGTCTCAAAAGATGGCACAAGGTGGTTTCTTTCAACCTCGATGTAGTTTAAGCTTTGCAATATTGCTTGAATGTAAATCTTGACCCAGAGTAAATAAGCCAACCACATTGCTACAATGTAAACAAGACCAAAACCTGGGTATCCTCAAACATTGAAATGGCAAGCAAATGTATCGTGTAGAAAACAATTGATGTGTGAAGACTAACAAATCACTCCTGTCCCCAGCTCTACTTTGAAGTCATTTTCTTTTTTCAGGAATATTAATGTCATACAATTTCCTGGTTATTACTTTTTTCATCCCCACAGTTAACAAATTGCAGCTGTTTATCCTCCTTTGAACAGCATGTAAATTCACTAGTCAGCAGTTTTCATAGCTCTGACAGACGGCTTGGATTTGCCTGAAAGTACAGACAATATTTGTATGTACAATACATGATTCCAGTTTGCTAACTCAAAATCCAATGAAATTACAGGAACACCTTTACTGCATATAAGCCCCAGTTAAGCAACCCCAAAGTGACCTCCATTCATATCATTTATGTTTTTTAAAGAAAGAATGTGCGCGATTTTGGTCTGGAAATTGTCGGGAGTCTCGGCATCGGTCGTTCCTTACGCAAGTTTAGACATCATACAGGAAGAGCAGTGAATAAAGAGGTGGGACTTGCAATGCGTGTCATTGATATGTGCTATTTATTAGGCTGTTGTTCATGGAACGCTTGCAGATAACTTTAGACTGCAGGTGTTCCGGGAAATTTACTAGAGGTCTAGGAGTTAAAATTTTGCAACAAGAATGGCACCCTCATTCCCATTCTGACCTTTTTACACAGTATGCGTTCCAGGAAAATGGCAATAATTTCCTGGAACGCAACGGCTGTGTAAAAAATTTTTTTTAAATTGAAACCAGTGATTAAGCGGTTTTTTTTTTTGCCTTTTTATGAAATGAAGGTGGATTACTGCTATCAAGTGTCATTCGGCAGCCAAGTCTCCTTGAGTAAAATCACCCATATGCTTTATAGATTTTGTTGACCATTGGGAGAAACATTCTTCTTGATTGTGACAGGTACAAGGGATTGAGACATGCAGAAGCTTGAAACCTTGCGACAAAATGGATTGTTTTTCCTTTCAAGGCAGTAGGGGATATCAGTTTAGGTTTCCATTGTTCCATCAATGTTTTGCTTCTGGGAAGGAAGTGGAATTGTGTTCAAAGTTTCATGCAAACATTCTTGAATAACATTTCTGCAGACCTGTGGACTCATTTGTCTGCTGACTGGCTAGGTTATAAACGAAAAATAATTAAATTAATTGTAGGTCTTTCCATCAATAAAATGAGCCTTCCACAATGTGTGAAATAGATTTTCGTTTCCATTCTTCTTTGACCATCCATTAATGTGGCTTGATTCAATGTCATGAAGTGTTCCTTTGATCTTTTATCAGAGCAGGAAATGAATGGCCTGCAGTTATTTGCTTTTAAAGGAGAAAACAAAACTGCTTGCACAATGGACCTTGGTAGCAGTAACTGCTTCTTGCTCTTTGCGCTGACAAATCTTCTGACTTTCCATTAATCACACCGGGCAGTGTGTCGCTATGACCATCGTGCTAAATGTGATAGGCTCACAATGAGCCATGGACCGGAGAAAGTCTTTCACAGATGCTGCTAACCAATTTTTGTTCTTACTTTATAACATACCTGGCAGTTCAAAGCTGGGCAACCACGAGTGGGATATTTGGGAGCATTAGATTTGCAGATCTAATTTCATGATTGATCATAATTTTTTATTATTTCTTTTTTAAATTTAGACACAGCACAGTAACAAGCCCTTGCAGCCCATAAGCCTGTGACACCCAATTAACCAACAACTCCTGAATGTTTTGGAGGGTGGGAGAAATCTGGAGCACCCAGGGAAACCCCACACCGATACAAACTCCTGACAGTCAGTGTGGGTTTCGAATCCTCGTCGCTGGCTCTGTTACAGCGTTGCGATAACCGCCACACTGACTGTGTTTACCTTTCATTTGCTACTCGATTCCTTCAGTTGTTTCCCACCTCTTTTCTCTTGGGCTCTGTTATTATGCTTTTTCTATCAATGTTGGAGGAATGGGATCTATTTTCTGGTTTTTAAAAAATTATTATCTCTCAAGATCCTCGGATACTTTTGCCTAAATCTCCTAAAGAGAGTTGTCATCCACCCTACACAGAGCCGACAGTCCTTGTGCCCTTGCTTTCTGCAAGCTGTTGACAAGTTATTCAGTATAGGTGAGGTGGGGACCATCCCAGCCAGGCTTGGCCATGATTAGAACTAATTGGGACCCGTGAATTCTGATTTATTTTTCTTGCCTCTTCCCACCTCCCACGCTTCTCCAATCCACCTATGCGAGCGCAAATGGTACTGTCATTTGACCATGCACTCTGTTTCTGAGATCACGATGACATAAACAAAACTTATTAGCCTTTTGATGTCCTCCTTGATAAACGTACCAGAACAGGACAGAAAATTACTATAGATTAAAAACCATTTGGGCAAGAATGTAGTGCGCAAGAAAAGTGTAGTAACCTGCCTTAATGACTATCGGCCAGTAGCACTTACATCAACAGTGATAAAATATTTTGAAAGGCTGGTGTTGAAGCATATCAGCTCCAGTTTGAGCAGTGATGTGGTTACCTTCCAGTTCGCCTATTGTAGCATCAGGTCTACCAGGCAGATGTCATCTCACTGGCTCTACACAAAGCCCTGGAACACCTGGACATCAAAGATGCATTCATCAGGATACCCCTTATTGACTACAGTTTGGCATTTAACACCGTCGTCCCTCAAAGCTGATCAGCAAATTGTAAGACCTGAGTCTCAACGCTCCACTGCGTAATTGGATCATGGATTTCTTCACCTCCAAAACATAATCAGTGAGGATTGGCAAGAACATCTGCTCCACAATCTTCATCAGTACCAGAGCACCACAGAGCCTCCTGCTCTGCTCACTTTACATCTACAACTGTGTGGCTTGGTATGACAATAACACCATCTACAAATTTACCATCGATGCTACAGTAGTGGGTTGTAAAAAGAAAGGTCAGTATACAGGAGTGAGATTAAAAACAACGACCTTGCACTCAATGTCACCAAAACTAAAGAGTTTCCCTTCAGAAAGGGAAAGTCAGAATTATACAATCCAATAATCATTGAAGAATCCGACGTGAAGAGGGTGAGCAATTTTAAGTTCTTGGGAGTCATTATCTTTCCTAAACCAAAGACACTAATGGCATTGTGAAGAAAACGTGTCAGCACCTCTACTTAGGGGGTTTGGTATGACTTCAAAACCCCTGGCAAATTTCCAGACATGTGTGGTTGAAAGTGTGCTGACCGGCTGCATCACGGTCTGGTTAAGCCCTAAAAAAGGTGGTGGTCACAGCCCAGGACATCACAGGCAAGACCCTCCCCACTATCGAGAACATCTACATGGAAAGCTGCTGTTAGAGAGCATCAGTAATCATCAAGGATCAACACAACCCAGCACACGCTTTGTTCTTGCTCCTGCCATCAGGAAAGAGGTACAGGTGCCACAAAACTCATGCCGTCAGGTTCAAGAACAGTTGCTGCCCCTCCTCTATCAGACTCCTAAACAACAGACTCGATCAGGGACTCAATTAAGGACTTTGACTTGTGCACTTTATTGATTTTTTTTAGTCTCGCTGTATTGCGGTCAGTTTGTTCACATTCATGATATGTTTACAGTTCTTTGTTTACATGTATACGCTGAGTACAGTTTTTTTTGCACTGCCAGTAAGTGATAATTCTACCTCCTGCAGGAAAAAGAACCTCAGGGTGGTATGTAATGTCATTTATGTACTTTGACAATAAATTTGAAATCTAGTGGTGCTTTCAGCCTGACACCTGCCATGCTGCAACCTATATTTCTCATACAGGTAGCCTCTTCTGAATCAGAGACTGGGCGCAGATTGGGAGATTGCTTTGTTGAGCACATCAGCTCTGTCCACTGCAATAGCGTAAATCTCCAATTGGCCACTCATTTCAATTCCCTTGCTGACATGTCTGCCAATGGTCTCATGCACTATCGTACTGAGACCACAGCAAATTGGAGGAACAACGCCTCATCTTCCATCTGGGCAACTTCCAACTGGATGGCATGAACATTGACTTCTCCGGTTTCCGTTAGCCCCCTCCACTCTTCATCCCTGTCATGTGTGAGTGTGCTCGCTCTCTCTCCCCCCTCCTCCCCTTTTCCTCTGTCTCCTTTTCACCTCTTATCACATCAATTAACACCTTTTGTTGGTCTGGTCTCCTTCCCTGCCATTATTCAGTCTTTTTTTCTGATATCTTCCTGTTCTTTGCTTCTATCTTGAAGAAGGGCTCAGGTCTGAAATATCGGTACTCTATCTATGAGACTGGCTAGGTTCTTCCAGTATTTCTGTCTTTTTTTATTACAACCACAGTATCTGTAGACTTTTGTGTTTCACCTGTAATTCTAGCAGTCGCTTTTATTAACCAGCTGGCAGAATCCTGATTCATTCAGAATCTTTTTTTGGCTTTCAGGTGCACATTAGAAGGTTGGCAGGAAACTCTTATTTGACTCGAAAGGAATTGATTTTACAAATGACTGACAAAGGTTTGTAGATAAGGAGCAACAGTTACCAGTGTGTTGAAAGATTCAGGATTCCTTTCATTTCTGAAAAGGGAAGAAAGGAGAGAAAAAGCTCTCATCATTGAATTTTCCAGCACAAGTCCTTGGCTCTCATCAATCTTGTGCACTATCTTGCAAATCTCTGCAGTTCGACTGCAAATAAACCCATGCATCAGGTTCCACAGAACCCTAATGCTAATCTGTGGGGAAGAGGAGGAGCTATTATTTATCAAAATGTGAATTAACACCCCAAGTCAATAATATTGGGAGAACAAAATTTGAAGTTGTATGATGATCTTCGTGCCATGTATATTATCTGCTACAGTAACAAGCCAATCTGTTTGAGACAATACATATTTTTCAATTCATTCTCAGGCCAGTGCCATTGCTGAGAGAATAACCTGTCATGTAGCTTAGCATCAAAATGTTTTCATAATAAGCCCATTGGGGTGCTATATTCAATTACAAAGTATTTTACTAATTCAAATTGTTGATGTGAAGACTTCACTACTGAAAACTTCATGCAAAATACAGGTATACCCCATTTTACAAAGGTAGTGTTCCTGATAAACCATTCATAAACTGAAAATTCGTAAAGTGAAGACCCATTAATTACTTTTGGAAGCAATTTTCGTGAAAGCAAAAACCCATTATAATTTCTTCATAAAAGCAAACTCAGGTTTCTTCAACTAAGCAAATGTTCATAATTCAAGTGTTCGTAAAGCAGAGTTTACCTGTATATTTTAAATTAGCTTGAGCAGCAGCTTAAGAAATTTGCCAAAATGTTGCTAAACATTTCAACAGTGTGAACAATTTTGCAAAAGTTCAAAAATGTTGAGCTAAATTAGCTTGTTTGTAGTAAGAACAATTGTGATCAATTAATATTTAATACAATTCGCGAGGCACGGTTGGTGGAGTGGTTAGCGCAATGCCTTTAGAGCGCCAGTGATTTGGACCCAGGTTTGAATCCCGCGCTGTCTGTAAGGTGTTTGTACGTTCTCCCTGTGTCTGCATGGGTTTTCCCCGGGGGCACTGGTTTCCTCCCACCATTCGAAACGTACCGGTGGTGTAGCTAATTGGGTCCAAATTGGGCGGCACGGACTCATGGGCCGAAATAGCCTGTTACTGTGCTGTATGTCTAAATTTTAAAATTTACAAATGTCCAGTGTCTTGATAAATGCATCAACTTTGCAAAACTGTGTTTTATGTGTATCAGATGACAGTAATTTCAGGACAGCAATCGAAATAATTGAATCATTCAAGGCAAAAGGAAACAAAGCACTAACAAGTGAGGTATTTACAGTATTTTACTGTCTTTGAGCATTATGTCTCTAAATTATGAAATATAAGATAGAATATTTTAAAAACTGTAAATCGTAAAGGTTTACTGGCTTGCTATACACAGAGTAAATGAAAAGTTTGTATTTGTTTGAGATTCTGTTATTCTGGAAAATGGAAGGGATTTGATCTATTGTGAGCAGAGAATTTTAAGATCCTTATCTCTGGCAGATTTGAATATTGTTTGAGGAAAAATTCCTGAATATTCTGTGGTTAGTTTTTGGTCTATAAATGTTCTTGTTTAAATATAATCTCAGTTTAATAGAATGGACTGATTCTTGTTAACCTATTCACAGTCTAGACCGTGAGACCAGCCTTTCCACATTTTTTAATAAAGCTCAGGATGGTCGTTGAGTTATTAGCACAAGTCTGCTTCATTGGATTTGAAGGTCGGTGCTGACATTGGTATTTCTTTGTCAGTCGCAGCAACTGCTTGTATGATGTCATGGTCTTCAATTGTAGAGTTAATGGAAAACACTACCTTTGAAATTTTCATTTGAAATAGAAAATAAAAGTTTAACGATCAGGAAAAATAACAAAGAACAAGTGACTGTCAGGATTGTAGAATTAGCATCTCTATTGACCAAGTCTCAGACTGGTACAAGCATAGTGCCACACACAAGGCCAGTTTCATGCGGGGTCTTTGACTTTAGACCCTAATTCTGTTTCTCTTTCCATGGGTGGCACCTACTTGACATGCTAAATGTTTTATCAGGTTTTTTTTTTAATTTTGTGCTTCCAGCATATGCAGCATTTTGATTTTTCCATCAGGTTTTCCTCTTGATCTTTGCCAAGTTAACAGCTGTTAGATGCGATTCCAGTGTCAGTTTCAGCGGGCCAAGGCTAAAGAGACAGGGGAAAGAACCAACCAGTTTTGACATCCATCTAGGCAATGATTTTTCCTGTGCAATGAATGCATATCTGTTTAAAAGAATTTTGGGCAACATGAAAGGATCAACCAGTTTATGTGGATAAAGAATGGCTTTTATTGAGTAAGGGCCTTTTCATTTGGCAAACAGTTGAAATATTCCATTAAATTGATTTTGACTTTTGTGCTATGGCAGAATTGACAGTCACTTTGCATCTCTACCCATTTAAAGATATAAAAAAAGTTTGTAAATTAGATTTAATATTTATTGATGTTAATTTTACACTTCCATAGAAGATCAAAATTGCCCCGATAAGTTCAGAAAAGCAGAATATTGAATTTAATTTTTAAAATTATAAATAATCTGCAATTTGTTGTTCCCAATGGTATTTAGACACTACTGAAAAGTTTGTAGCTCAGAGATTGCCTTTCCATTGCAGCCCAGCCTTCAAGTAATTTTTTTAAATTTTAACTTTTGTCCCTTCTGTGACCGCATGCTGAAATCTCACCTATAAAGCCACTCTTCAGAGTTAATCAAGACAGCAAATGTTGTGAAGACTGATCACAGACATGCAGAAATTGTAAGCATGCAGAATCTGTTCTTGCTTGGCCTACGATGCCATTTCCCAAGGAGAATACATCCTATTGGGCAGTGCTGTTCGCACAATACTTTACAGTGCCAGTGAATCTGTATCGAATACAACACCGTCAGTGAGGAGTTTGTCCGTTCTTCCTGTGTCTGCATGTATTTCCTCTGGGTGTTTGGGTTTCCTCCACCCTTCAATACGTATGGGGTTTGTAAGTTAATTGGGGTATCAGGATTGAAGGGCATCTGCTTTGAACAGAAGGTATTTTAATTCCTCAGAGGGGGGATTTCTTTAGCCAGCAGATGGTAAACCTGTGGAATTTGTTGTCTCAATGGGCTGAATAGCCTATTTCTGCTCCAGTGTCTTGTAGTTTTATTTAGGTGGTATGGGCTCTTGGGCCAGGAGGGTGTGTTACTGTGCTGCATGTCAAAATTAAATTAAAAATGCCCTGTCTTTGATGTATATCCCTGTATAAGTCCCTTATTGGCTGTAAAGCACTTTCATATTTACAAATTTCTTCTCTTGCCTCTTCTCATACTATCATATTGCAAAAAATGCCTGACTGCTTTGTTCCTATCGGTGTGGGATCAGGATCTCTCACGGACATCTGAACACCATCTCCATTCTACGTCAGATGATCCAAAGCACCTTTCATCTGAAAATCTTCTTTCGTCAAATGAACCATCAAATAAGCTTGCTTAATATATTGAAAATTACGTATGTCAACTCTGACTTCATGATTCATGTTCAAAATTAACGTAAGGAAATCCTGCCACTTAATGTGCAGAATCATAAATTCAATGCATTTCAGATCACAACACTGGGAAAACACAATAGATAGTGGATTTTAGCTTGTGGCGGATAGTTCAGTGAAGTTACTAAATTAACATCAGCCATTATAATGTCCAGAATATTTGTCAACTTTATCATCTGGATTAATATGGATGGTGTCAAATTTTGTTTGACAATGATCCTGCCAAGAACCTTGGGGCACTTTGCATTTTAAAAATGCAATAGTTATAGAAAGAATGTAATCTAAATTAATAAAATGTACAAGATACATAGAGGGAAGATGATTGACGATACTTGATCATGAGTTTATTATCATGCACATTCTCGCATGCTGCAGCCAAACAAGTGCTTCATATTTTTAAAAAACTCCAATTGTATACATGAAATTATCGCACAGAAAGGGATATAAATAGAGAAGATAGATTATAAGTATTAAAAATTACAAGTGCAAGAAAAAAAAAGTGGCATTTCAAAGCTGTTCTTGAATCGAGATGTGTTAGACGTCAGAAGGGTGGCAGCGAGAAGAGGATATGATCAGGGTGATGGCATCTTTACAACTGCTTTCATGTAGATTCTTCAGTGGATGAGAAGTCTGAATGAGCATTTGATGGACTTGGCTATGTTTGCTCCTTCTGCAGCTTTGTTTTTTTTTCCCGGGAAATTGAATTATCAAACCAGGCAATGATGCAACCAGCCAGTATATTTTCCACAGTACACCTGTGGAAGTTTGATGTGCCTTCTTCATTGATGCCTCAATATGCTGGCTCCAGGAGGGGTCCTTTTTTTTCTGTCCAGTTAAAGACCATGGAGAAAATGATAACCCATTGTCAAATTAATCATGAGCTTAGATAATCACCATGGAAAATATTAAAAAGGTGCACAATGTAATACTATAGTTATAATGCAATTAAGTATGTACCAGTACATGAGTCAAAGTGTTCTGTGTACTGAAATATCTGAGAATTCCAGTGCAGCAACAGAGCTGAAATAGTGTAAATGTAACTCCACTACAGCACCCTTTTCATGATTTTGTTTGCCTGTGTTGGAAATAATACTATTTACAAAGGCGGCTCATTTCAGTCAAGGGGATGTACCAGGATGATGGAGGTGAAATTGTTCTCTTATTGTACATATATTCCTGTATCTTTGATGTTTAGTGAAATTGCTGCAGATATTATTTGACTAGAGTTTTTCTTTTGAGTTTCTGTGTCTATCCTTTTAAATTTTCTTTTCATCTTTGAAACAATTCTGCTGGATAAAAGGTCTTAATCTTACATATAATCCAGAAGTGAATTTGAGCTCAGTTCCTATAATTCAGACACTAGACAAAACATTTATTGAAATGATTCCAGCCATCAAGGGATACAGCCTCAATTATTTACACATGTTTATTCATTTGATGCAAAAGCTTGGAGAATATTAATAAACACTTAAATTTAAGAAAACGGGAGTCATTCAGGAGTGAGCTTCCATGGATGTGCTAATTTCACACATCATCAGAACATGCCTCATTTGTAACCCTTCCACACTTACCTGTAACTTGATTCTTACCATCACTTATTAAATGTCAAGCTCTTTCTCCCAAAAAGGAGTGAGTGCCAGCACAGGTTGTCAACAGGCATTAATTGCTTTCCCGGCAAATATAGCTCAATCTTCATTGTTGCACAAAGTGCTATTGAGAGCAGGTTGTGAATTTGTTCATGCATAATCTAAATGCAAATCTAGTATCAGATTTTGATTATGGAATAAACTTCAGATACACTAGTTCTTTCATAAGTAACCCTCAGTTTTAAATCTCATTTGTTCATTATAATATAATAAAGAAATAGTGTCAATCCCTATACACAATAACCCAACCATTTTTTAATGGTTTTTACCTTGCTCTTCAAAGGTACTAGTCAGTTCTCTGAGATTTTAAAAAAAATTAAAGTACTAGAAAACATATAGATCAGACACCATCTGTTAGAAGAAACAGTTAACAATTACCTTAAAGGAGAAAGTCCTTTCTCCCGGAGTTTGGTCCATCAGTGCATTATTCAGTGAACTTTGGTTTCAGCAGTGTTTTTTAGTGATAAATTTTGTGATTCCTTGTTTCATGCTCATGGGAATGGGCCTTTTCAATCCACCTTGTGTATGCCACCCCGTGAGGCCTTTCCATATGGAACTCATTTTCCCGGATTAGGCGTGCATTCCTCTTTGCCTTTCGAATCCAAATATCTGTCCACATACTGTACTTTAAAATATCTCTGCTTTTTTATCACCTCTATTAGCAGCTTGTTCTAGATGTTTATCACCTGTGTATGGAAAAACTTACTCCTCAGATCTCCTTTAAATCTCTCACATTAAATCTGTGTCATTATTCTCTACTCACCTGACATAGGGAAAATCATTCTGACTGTCTGTGTCCCTGATAATTTTATAAACAGCCACAAGGTCTCCCATCAGTCTTCTTTGTTCCAGAGAGAGTAAATCCAGCTGAACTAGACTCTCCTTGTAACTACAGTCTCCAATCAACATCTTGGTGAATCTCTTCTGCACTCTCTCCCTATTGCAACCACATCCTTTACCTGTGTCACCACTCTTGGGGAGGTATTGATTTACACCCCATATATATCTGTACATGAATGTTCCTAAAATTTAAAAAAACCTTGCCTTTATTCCACTTGTCCTGCCATAATTTGACTTCCCAAAGTGCATTATGTCATACTTGTTTGGCACCCAACTTTCCAGGTGATCTACGTCTTGCTTTATCCCGAGATGACCTGCATCACTATCTTATTCAGAGAGTTGAAAAATAACGTACGGCAGCCATTCTCAATGGAGACCACGGACTGAAATCATGACATGTGTTTTATGTAGTCAGTAGGAGAGAAATGTGGAAGAAACCAAATAAACTTGATTACTTGATGGGAAGGGGGCCTATAAACTTTGAACAGAGTCCTGAGGGGGCCATAGCCAAAGAAAGGTTGAGAATGGCTGACATACAGCATTCATCTGAAATAAATTCTATATCATTCTACAAGGCCCACAAAAACTTTGAAGCAGCTTTAAGATGAGCCAGACCCACTGTGCTACTACGAATTAATCTGAGCCATGAATCTTCTTGCAAGGTTATGCGACCTTTAACTTTCCATCGTACTGATCATCCCATCCCTTGGTCTCATTGCTGATGTTCTAGGCTACTGTATGCCTCATTCCTCAACACATCATCATCCCTGTCCTCTTTCTGCCTTCCATTTCCTCCACTCTCCGCTGCAATGCAGGGGTTCCTATTTCTAGCAAGTACAATAGCTTGAGTATCATATGCACTATATGATGTACAACCTTCCCAATCAGCTGACCAACCCAAAGTTCACACCAGATCTGAGCTGATACAGTGCCCATTTACAGTGATATCTTATGAAGATAAACCACAATGAGTCCTGCCAAAATGGATCTGGTTCCAGTCTGTCAAGAAAACTTAGAATTGCTATTAAATTTTAGTTTTTGTCAATTAAGATCTAATTTATTTCTTTTCATTGGTAAAACCAAGAACATGCAAAGATTTAAGAGGCATTTCCTTTGAACTGCAAGTAAATGTATGAACCTGAACTCTTCAGCTTGTCACAGTTATCTGTGTTAATTTGTTTTTGATCATCTTCCTGTCTCGACAGTTCTTCTTAAAGATATGTGCACAAGTTAGGTAAAGATGACATTGATTTCCCAACAGCCTAACATGATCTTGAGTTTTACATTAATATAACAAATGAAAGCAGGGATGGGCCCATCTGACTCCCAGCAACTGCACTGCCACTTACCAAAATCACAATTGACTTTTTACCTCAGTACATTTTTCCTGCACTTCATATCTGGACATCTAAACATGACAATCATTGTCCTGAATTTACTGAACAACTGAACCTCCACAACACACTTGGGCAGAGAATTTCAAAAATACATTACCCTCTGGGTGAAAATGTTTCACCTTTTTCAGTCCTAAATGGCGGAAACCAGGTTCCAGACAGTTCAGCTGGGGACACATCAGCTCCACACCTATACTATAAAGTACTGCAGGTATTTTGTATGATTCAAAGAGATTACCTCTCATTCTTTTTTTAGGCCCAGGAAACTTTTTATTTGACTATTAGGTCAAATTATGTCCAGACAAAAGATTACCTCTCATTCTTGTAAACCTAAAGAAATGTAGGATAAGTCAGTTTCAACTCTCCATATGCAGCCAACCTACCAAACCAGGTGGACATTCACAGACATCTTCTGTAACATGTATAGGCTCCCTTAGGTTGGGAAGCCGGACACTAGTGCTGACACTGTCTCACCATGGCGTGGTATAAATGGAGCAAGATGTCTCTACTCTTGTACTCAAATTACCTTGCAATAAATGCCAATTTACCATTTGCCTTAGTCATTGTTTTCGCTACCTACATGTTAACTTTGTAATATGTGGATGTAGTTCCTTCTGCAACCACTTCCAAACTCTTACCATTTTAAAAGGTAGCCTTTTCTATTTTTCCTACAAAACTGGATAACCCCATATTTGTTCATATTCCATCTGCCATGTCCTTGCCCATTTACCTCATAAGATCCTTGAAGCCTCTTTCTTCGTCGTTCCCTCAGTCCATGCTGATATCAGTATCCATATTTAAGTTATAAATATTAGCGTGCCTTTTTTTTTAACAGTAGAGTTTATCTGATCTGAGCACCTAATTTACAAAGGAATAGTCCTGGGCCAGTTCTGATTATTTATTCTCAAAGCCATTCAACCGATACAACTATAAGAGTATTATGATAGTTATACACCCACGGCTGTGTGGCCAGGAGCTATTCCAGTGCCATCTACAAGTTTGCCGATGACACCACAGTTGCCAGCAGAATCACAAATGGCAATGAGATCAGCTCATTGAATAGTGTCATGACAACAACCTTGCGCTCATCGTCAGCAAAACCAAGGAGTTGATTGTGGACTTCAGGAGGAAGTCAGGGGAACACAACACATTCCTCATCGAGGGCTCAGTAAAGGAGAGGGTCAAGAACTTCACATTTCTGGGTGTCAAGATTCCTAAATAATCAATGAACCAAAGACACGGCCTTACTTTTCATGCTCTGATATTGTTATTATTATTTTATTTTATTTTTTATAGTAATCTTGTAAGATGTTTATAATATGAATGTTTGCTCTATGATCCTGCTGCAACCAAATTTCATGACTTGGACCGTCCATGACAATAAATTCTGATTTTGAATATGGAAAGAGCTCTGTTGGCTGAGAAAAGTCGAGCTTTTCTCAGAACTTGACTTCCACTGGAGATTTGTGACAACCTACAAGAAGAAGCCATTCCCACAAAAAAAGTTTGAGCAATCTTTGCCACCTGTCAAAACTGCCAAAAAAAAATTAATTTAGTGCTTGCTGCAACAGGAGGGGAAGAAAATAGTTAGGGGAGAGATTGCATGACAGAAATATGATTTAGAATCAATGTTGGCAATCCTGGATTGAGTTATGATTGGTTCCGTGGTTGAATTGTTTGTCAGCATCGTTATGTCTCATGTTCATGACTTGGCTACATGGGCTAATCAGTGAACATCTGTGCTTTTCGTGGCTGTGTAGGGGGATTAAGGAAGAGTTTGGAGTACAAATGTCATTGTTGAAAAGTGGCATTTTAATAAAAAGTGTCATCCTTTCACCATGTCAGAAAGTGAGTTTTGCCAAGTGAGAGAATGTTATGAACATCAAAGTTTGAATGTTCATAAATGGGGATGCTTTTTGTTCTCAAAGAGTGCTTTTCGGGAGTTAAAAAAGAAAGTTTATAGATGTTAGAGTCGAGTGCAAAATACAAAAAAAAAGCTGTAAAAACTCAGCAGGTCATGCAGCATCCAAGGAAGGACTAATCAACTCTGTACTAATCACTCACTCATACCACAGTGCTGACTGCAATACAGATCATGCTTTAGTATGCTGCAAGATCAAACTACATTCAAAGAAAACCCACCACTCCAAACAAATGAGAAAGCCTTGCATCAACACCGACCGCAGAGATGCAACAGCCAGTAAAGGTCGACAAGTTTGCCAAGTCAGTACAGGTTGCTATGACTACCTCCTCACAAGGAGATACTGCATCAGAACAATGGACACCATCCATGAATCAGCACACTCTATCTTTGAAAGAAAGACCACAAAGAGCTGTGACTGGTTTGAGGCATTTTTAACATCATGACTCCTGTCGTCAAAGCCAAGCGTTCAGCTCTCACAGAACACAAGCGCACACCATCTGACCAAACACTTCAGGCACTTCGAGCTGCTAGAAGTGCAACAGACGGCAAACTCATGGACCATTTAAGGCATGCAAGGACTTCATGCTTATCGTCAGCCTAAAGAAAACAAATGTCCTTGCCCAGAACATAGTGGAGACACCAGTCATTACCATCGACAACTATGATCTAGAAATGGTCCATGAGTTCATATACTTGGGGTCAACCATTAACGACACTCTCTCCCTTGATGCCAAAATCAACAGGCATATCGGAAGAGCAGCATCTCTACTTGCGGGACTGGGAGAATCAGAAACTCACTACCAAGACTGCTGTGTACAATGCATGCATTATCAACGCCCTCCTGTACGGTAGCGAAGACTTGGACCACCTACTCCAAGACGGAAAAGAAACTCAACTGTTTTCACCTGTACAGCCTTTACTGCATCCTTGGCATCACTTGGAGAGACAATGTCTCAATTTCTGAGGTCCTCTCCAACGCTGGACTTCCCACAATGTTCATGCTTTTAAGACAACGCAGACTGCGCTGGTTGGGCCACATATGTCGCATGAAGGATGGTAGTCCGCCAAAAGACATCTTCAACCTAGAACTAACAATAGGCAAGAAGAATGCTGGTAGACCCCAACCTCATTGCAAATGAGTACTGTCTCCAGCTCAGTGAGGGTATCCAGACAGCAGCTGTGACAGGCAACATCAGATCGATGTATGATGGTATCAAGAAGGCTCACGGCCCATTGCAGAACTAGACAGCACCCCTGAAGTCATCCAGCAGTGAAACAATCACCAATAAAGTGAGCAACTGGAATGCTGGGTAGAACACTTCTCTGAGCTCTTGCAAAATATCCCATTGCTTCAATCCCATCGTGCAGCAAGGATTACACATGGATGTTTATGTTGCTTTTCAACTTTTAACAATTTCATTATTGGGCTTTGTTGTTTGCATCTGTGATGGAAAAATTCACTTCCATCCAACTACTTGGTGAAATAGGCAGGGGAAGTAAAAGTATGACCAATGCGTTCGTTGATCTATGTTTTTATAAGAACAATGACTGTACATCAGAATTAACTAATTGTCTGTGAAATGCTCGGAGGCATTCTGAGGATATGAAAGGCATTAAAAATGCAGCTGCTATCAATTCAAGTTGTTATTTCTTTCATTTAAATGTTGCACATCAACTTGTTGTTTCTAAATTTGTTTTGTGGTCCTTGTCGCCTGTGGATAACATTATGCACATCTTAAAACAGCCTGCATCCATATGTTTCATTAACAGGTTTGCATTTTAATATATGCATCTGTCTTCCCACAGCTCACCTTCACACACTTCTTAAAACTTTATTTCTTTTCAACAGCTGTCACCTTTCCAGCTCCCTCTTGTGCCCGATGAAAAGTGCCTACTAATAGAGCATTCTTTGAAATATTTGTGTGAAACTATGATGCAGTTGTATAATTGGTGAAGATGAAGAAATCACTAGCATATATCTTGCAATTTTAAAACATTCATATTGTGGGATATGATCTTTGATGGAACAGCTTGTCTTTTAATTTCCTCATTGCAAATCAGCCTTGAGGAGATGATGTAAAAACACAAAATGCTGGAGAAGCTCAGCGGCTCAAACAGGTTTGTCAACAGATGTTCATGATTTACACTTGAGGAGATCATTGTAAAGCCACTTCTTGCATTGTTACTGTGAAGGTACCTTTACTATGCTTTTGCAGAAGTGGCTTAGCCTTTTGTGCGACAATTTATAGAATGCCTTCTATACAATGCATCTACTGGTTTTCCTCTAAGAACTCAGATTTAGACTTAAACAAACTTGTCAGGCGCATAATTTCTTCCGCATATAATCTTTTACAGATGTGCAGCTATTTTCTTCCTTACTAATTGATGTTATGCTAATTCGATAACAGCTTTTTGCCCTTTCCCATGAGAATGATGTAGGGGGAGCATGCAAACAATGGTGTTCCATGTGCCTGAAGCCCTTATCCTCCATGCCGTTAGAGATCATTGTTTGGGGAGGTGCTGTTTGAATAGCCTGGGTGAATAACTGCAGAACCTTTTGTGTTTCTCAAGCCCTTTTCACACTGGCTAGCCTGTACATTGGCTGTTCAATGAACCAGTTCACACTGGACTGCTGCTAACCAGTTTTCTGCGTCCTTTCACACTCACCACCAGGCATCCTTTCACACTCACCACCAGGCATCCCTAGAGAGAGGGGTGCCTATCCTCCACGTGTGACATCTGAGTGACGCATTGACTAATTATGATCTTGTACTTAAAAAAAAAAAATTAATCATGCCTAATTATAACATAATTAAGCATTATGTACAGCACAGTATGAGCCCTTCAGCCCCTAGTGTTGTGCCAATCCATATAAAACTTTATAAATTTATAAAAAACCGTTGGAAAGTGGTATAAAACACATAGCTGCACAATTTATAAAGACTGTGGGAAAGTCAGGAATTAAATGCAGTGGCGTTTAATCGAGCGGTGGCAGACCTACCCTCCCAGAATCCTGTGCGGCAGAGAAACCCTTTCATGAGTGCTTTATGCATACAGCCCTTTCTCTGCCACGTAGAATTCTGGGAGGCAGATCTGCCATCGTTTGTGTGTATTTCATCCTCGACTTTCCCACAGTCTTTAGAAATTGTACAACTACCACATTTCCACAGTCCTTTATAAATTTATACTGTGCTGTACATTGTGTTATAATGATTAGGCATGATTAATTTTGTTTAAATATAAGATCATAATGCACTGATCAGGATTTAGTAAATTGAATACAAAGTTTATACCCTTTTAATCTTTTGTTTCCTTCACATTCCTGCGCTCATGCAAAAACGTCATCAGTGCATCACTGCTTTGTCCCTGGATGGTCCGTGTCCTTTAACACTGGGCTAATCAGCACGCAGGCATCTGATGACCCCAGGGATGATGCTACCTATTAGGCAGTCCACCCCTGGTGTGATTTGACGGCTGCATGGCGATGAAGAAGCATTCACATTGGGCCCTTAACCTGTACATTGGTCATTAATTACTCGGACAAGGTGCCAGTTTGAAAGGGACTTCTGCTACGCCTCCCTGGCTTCCTAGTTTTTATTCCTCCTGAAATAGGAATATATTGAGAGAAAGTCTCTTTTTACACTGGCAAACCAGTAAATTGGCCATTCAGTGAACAGGTTAAAGAAGCCATTTTTGCCATTCAGGACCACTGTTAACTGGTTCTCTGCATCCTTTCACACTCATCACAAGGCTTACCCAGCGATAGGGAAGTCTGTCCTCCATTGATGACGTCTGAGTGACACATCGAGTGATGGTGGACCTGTCCTAAATCCTGATCAATATATTATGATCTTTTATTTAAACAAAATTAATCATGCATAATTATAACATAATTAAGCATCATGTACAGAACAATATCAGCCCTTCAGCCCCTAGTGTTGTGCTGACCTATATAAACCTCTATAAATTTTAAAAGGACTGTGGGAAAGTGGTGGTGGCAATAGCAGACAGTTTATAAAGACTGTAGGAAAGAACGATGGGGGACCTGTCCTCCCAGAATTCCGTGTGGCAGAGAATGGGCTTTATGCATGGAACACTCATGGAGGGGTTTCTCTGCCGCACAGAACTGTGGGAGAGCGGGTCCGCCATCGCGCTCGCTCTCTTTTCCCCGCTGCGACTTTCCCACAATCCTTCAGAAATGTATAAAGGTTTACATAGGTCGGCAAAGTTTATACCTTTTTAAACTTTTGTTTCCTTCATGTTCCTGCACTCATGCAAAAATGTCATCAACACATCACTACTTTGTCCCTGGATAATTTTTGTCCTTGGATATTTCATGTCCCTTTCACACTGGGCTAATTGGTACACAGGCATCAGATCATCCCGGGGATGATGCAACATACCTAAGCAGTCCATACATGCCAATTAAGGAGCTTCACATTGGATCCTTAACCGGTAGATCGGCCAACAATTACTGGGACCAGGTGTCAGTGTGAAAGGGGCTACAGAGTTTTTAAAAAACTATCACATTCTATTTTTGTTAAAAATTGACCCTCCATTTATTGCCACATAGTGAAGAACATACCTACTTTTACATTTCAGGAATTGTTTTTCTGGTTAGCAAAAAGGAAGACAATAAAAATTGCAAGCTTCATGACCAGACTTTCCATATACCTGTCCTTTGCAAAGAATTATAGTGGTACAGCAACATTAGCCAAATTTGTACCTTGAGGAGTGAGAGAAAGAGCTTCTGAATTGCCTTTGTTCAATGCTATTAATTGGATGCTTATTGCTGTACAAAAGTTACTCAGGATCCTCTAGAAATGGGAGATTTGTTTGAAGTTGAGTAGGCAGCTTTGCACAGATGAAGGTAATTGCAAAATTTTTCATCATCACAAACCTAATCTGGAAAATCAAATGACTGTGAGGTTGGTTGAGAGGCAAGAACATTTCCTTTGACTGCATGATTATTAGAGCAATGAGTGAAAGATGAAGGATGCTGCATAGCTGTGAAACCTTTTGTTGTGGAGGCGGGGAGGTTCCTGGGCTAATACACTTCAGAGAGATTTAACCCTTCCAAACTGCCTCAGTCTCTGCTTCAGAATCAAGATTGAAGTAAATCACAAATATCTGTAGATACCGTGGTTGAAGTAAAAACACAAAATGCTAAATTGTGCTTTAACTGTTGTATTCAGACAAGACAGTTACTTAAATTACAAGATTTATGTTTGCTGAATTAATAGAATTGCACTGAAATATAATAAAAGGCATTTAGATTTATGGAGCACTCTCTCTTTACAAACAAGTTATCTGACAGTATTTGAAGTTCTCAATTAAATGTGATCCTGTGCTGCCTCACTCACAAGATTTGTTATAACCTAATGTTCTGTTACACAGCATTACCTCAATCAAACTGGACAAGGTTTTCCAATCAACACAGCTCTTGGTGAGCTTGTTTTGAGCACAGATTTTAATGGCACTTATTTCTGTGGAACCAGATTTCTGCTGTGAGCTTGTTGTTTTTAATAACAAGTGTAGCAGCAGTGGTATAATTGGAAAAGGGCAAGTGCAGGAGGAACACGAGCAATGCCATCCTCAAGATCTGAAGGCTACAGATGGGCTTTCCCCAATGGATGATTGCTATCAGTGTGTAGCAGACTACAATGTAAATTTTCAATCTGAAATAACATGCTTGAACAGGCCTGATTAACACTCAAGTCAGAGCTGAGGTAGTTTTAGTCTGAGAATGCAATAGTGATGGGATGTTACCTATGGCTTAATGATGAAGCATTCAGGGTAATGTGTGTCTATGTGTGTTTATTCAGAGCAAGAAATTCAAGATTTGGGGACCTGAATTGCCACAATTTGTAGCCACTGGTAAACATTCAGTTCAAAGAAAATTGAGACTTAGAATCAGTTCTGAACTCATCTGAAAAGGGCTTCCCAAAAAGAAAAGAATAGTGTGCTCTTAATGATAGGTGCAGCATTTATTTGCAAAAAAATCTTAAAATGGAAACTAAATCAAAAATCTCATAGAAATGAGTTAAATGTACAAAGTAAACTAAAGTAATTAACAAAATGATTAGAGTAAAAGTGGGGGTAAAGTTTTTCCCACAGGTGCCAGCAGGAGTTGTTGGTGGCAGAGGCCTCAAATGCATTTAAAAAGTGCCAGGATATATACTTTAAGAGCTGTGACCTGCCAAACTGAGGATCAAGTACACTCCTGTCCAACCTCACTGTCATCTCCTGACACTGCTCCCCCTTCTTTCTCCTGATTGCTCCTCCCTTTTCTCTGATCACCCACCTTTTCTCCTCTCCCTCCCCCTTCTTCTTGCCAACCCCCCCCCCCCCCCCCATCTTCTTACCTCCTGGTTTCTCCTACCTGTTTCTCATAATCACCACCCCTTCTGCAGACACAGATTCATGTACCACTAACTGGCCTCTCTGCCCATGTTCAGCCTCCTTTTTCCCATGAGTTTGTTCAACTGGTTCCTCTCCCTCACTGCATTGACACTTCTGCTTTTCCCTCATTTCCCCACCCTCATCTCTTTCTGTTTGTCCTCCAATCTCTCTCACACCTTTTCTTTCTCTTGAACACCTCTCTCTCTATCTTGCACCCCTCCCCCTCTCTCTTTTCTCTCATCCCCTTGCACTCTTGTATTCCCCCTCTCTCAAATCACCCCCTCACAATGAGTGGAGTACGTAAAAAGTAAATACTTAGTCAGATTTCCAATGAAATATTAAAGATTTCAAAATTTGACATGACATTCTCCTAGTCAATGCATACAGTGCACAGAAAAAGAATGGATACTTAAGAACAAGAAAGCAGATGATACCAAAAGATTCAGCGTTATCTTAGATTCTGTGGCAACAGGTACCATAGAATATTCTGAGCTTTTCTTTGAAAGTATTTTATTGGTGTGCTGTGGGTGGAATAGTGTATTCGGTAAAGAGAATAAAAAGTAATTTTAGTCGAAGAATGTCAATTTATATAATCTTTTCTTTGTTGTATTAGGGTATAGAAGGGAGAGGGGTGTGGTAGGGGTAAAATAGACTAGATATGTTATATGATTGGGTTGTTTGAATTTGTGTGAGACTTTGAAAATCAAAAATAAAATATTGCAAAACAAAAGGTTCAAAACAGTAAAAGTCCAAAAATCTGGTTGCCAGAAATCCAGACTTCTTGAAAACTCTCGGCTTGTGCGTGTGTGAGCACACAGATGCACAGCAGAAACAAGTGACCATGCAGAAGTCGCAGAAATGTAAGAAAAAATATTTGTTTTTTTGTACTTTTTTTTATATGAATAAATGTTTCATTAATAAACTATCAACTTTTACCTGTTTATTCTCCGTAAATTTGAAATTTAAAAGTTCTGCCTGAGAATCTGGAAAATCTGGACCAACCCAATCCTCGAGCAGTCTAGATTTTAGGACTTTTACTGTACCAACATCCTGCCACAAACCATGCTCGAATCCTCTGATAGATGGAGTAAATGAATACCACAGCAAAGTATGAGTTTGGAGCTTTATTGATGCTTCAGCATTTCACAACCACGTTATCAAATTGTTAATGCTGGATATAGAACACTTTCCATTTTGGGTATACAGCGCAGCAGGAACATACAAAAATTTCTCATGCTTTTAAATGCACACGATCTTCGCCTAATTTCAAAAGAGTGCATCCTTGCAGAAGCAGGCCTGCAGAGACGAGAAGAGTGAATAAATGAATTTTCTGCAGCAGAAATTATTTATGTCTGAATGATGAAAATGCTTTTTCCTCATAAGATAAAAAGAACACAATGAAAATAAAGGAACAAAGGGATCTGAGAATTCAGAAAACAAAAATTGTTAGGAGTAGCAATCTCTTGAATAAAATATGTGAGTTCATTCACTCTTGAACTTCATGTTTTAGGAATTAGATTGCTCTACCAGGAAGGTAATGTTAGGTCCATGGAGAACCTTGGTTAAAATTTTCTCGGAGTTTGGCTGGTTTCTATAACACATTAAGGAAAGAAACGTAAAATATATGGACTGGGTAGGCCAAGCAACAACATCTGTGGAAATGGAAGCAACATGTCATGTCTAAATTGGAGATGAGACAAGTTTTAAATCTGATGAGAAGTCTTCAGCTTGAAATGTTACCTTAAATCTTCACTCCACAGATACTGACCTGCTATAGTTGTGAACAGTATCACTTATGTCTGCTTCAGTTGTTGAACAACTGCAGAAAGTACAGTGCAGAATATTCAAGAATCTTGAAGCTATGAGGAATATTCATCTTTGGCAAGTAAAGCTTCTCAGTGGAAGGATGACAGAACCAGAACATTTAAAAGCCTTTAAAAATTGCTAAGGAGTTCCATGGATTGAATAGGTTAACATAGTGGGGGTTCTAAAATGAGGAGATAGCAAGCAATATACCGTAGTTGCTGGCAAAGTAATATAAAAGGAAAAACTGTTAGAAGCACATCTTTGGATAAATTCCTTTTGTCAAAATCATATGACATCATTAACGGAGAGGATCTGGGTGTTCCAGGTGTCAGAGATATTAAGTCAGGTAGGGAGCCAGGGGAAAATGTTCTGCAATTAGGTGGAGGACTGAAGATCTAAAGTGATAGAAATATTAACAGTGTAAAGCAAAAAGAAAATAACACGGGAAATTATTAGAATAAAAGTCTAATATCTGGAAAATATATAAATGACTATAGCAAAATAGCATGGAAAACATGGAAAAATACAGGTGGCTCTAATGCCCCAAGAATGGAATAGGAGTTGGCTAACAATAGGATAATGCGGATCCAGATTATATTTACTCCTGGTCCATGGGTAGATGTGCTTGACTTTTGTGACTAGAATCTGCTGCCTTAGTAATATTGATTAAGATCTGAACTGTGTAAAGACAATGTTAAGGTCAGAAGGCTGAAAGGTTTCTGGTATGAAGTATTTGCTTTGTAAGCTTCTGACTTCACTGGAAAACTGAAAGCAGTGGTAGTGAAGTTAGAAATGAAGTGGGATGGTGGTAAGGAATTCGGAACAATACAAATCGTAGAGTACATCTTAAATAATCTCTCTCCTTGGCTCCTGTCAACTAGCTGTTCATGTATAAATGTGATTCCATGCATTGCCTCTGTACTACGATTTCCTATGGAAGATAACTGCTGCTTTGCATTTTTAAATCCGCTAATGCAAAAGTTAAGGTAGTTTTCTCTCTCTAAAATAGGATTCTTATTAGCAAAACTATCAGGACTCTATATAAAGACAGTGCATAATCAATCCAACCCATTCTGCCTTGTGCACAATACATAATTGGCATGTAGTAAGGCTGTCTTGGAATGCCAATATTCCTCAATCAAAAAGCAAATTTGCTTCTTGGGCATGTTTCTCTTATTCACCTCTTCTGAAAGGTGCAGATTCCTGGTTATTGGGCCCTCTTGTTTTTTTGGCCAGACATTTGAGTGTCCAGGGCCATTCAAGGCACACACAGAACTCCAGGAGACATGGTAATTCTTATTCTTTTCTTCTTTGGCTTGGCTTCACGGACGAAGATTTATGGAGGGGGTAAATGTCCACGTCAGCTGCAGGTTCGTTTGTGGCTGACAAGTCCGATGCGGGACAGGCAGACATGGTTGCAGGGGAAAATTGGTGGGTTGGGGTTGGGTGTTGGGTTTTTCCTCCTTTGCCTTTTGTCAGTGAGGTGGGCTCTGCGGTCTTCTTCAAAGGAGGTTGCTGCCCGCCAAACTGTGAGGCGCCAAGATGCACGGTTTGAGGCGATATCAGCCCACTGGCGGTGGTCAATGTGGCAGGCACCAAGAGATTTCTTTAGGCAGTCCTTGTACCTTTTCTTTGGTGCACCTCTGTCACGGTGGCCAGTGGAGAGCTCGCCATATAACACGATCTTGGGAAGGCGATGGTCCTCCATTCTGGAGACGTGAC
Source organism: Narcine bancroftii (assembly GCF_036971445.1). Classification (NCBI taxonomy): domain Eukaryota; kingdom Metazoa; phylum Chordata; class Chondrichthyes; order Torpediniformes; family Narcinidae; genus Narcine; species Narcine bancroftii. The sequence goes on from NC_091481.1 coordinate 11,930,273, forward strand.
CCACCCAGCGCAGCTGGATCTTCAGCAGCGTGGACTCGATGATGTCGACCTCTGCCATCTCGAGTACTTCGACGTTAGGGATGAAAGCGCTCCAATGAATGTTGAGGATGGAGCGGAGTTGAGCATATTAACCATGTCCTTTCGCACTGGAAGAGCTGATTAAATCATGAACAAGGCTATTCTTAATGTAACTCAGACTAACATGATGGGAATTAAATTGCTTCCAGTTGATGATCATTTCACTTTTGAGGTTTGTACATGCACTAGGTCCCCATTGTGTCTAATGGCACATCTCATTCAATAATTACCAAGTAATCACGTCAGTAATTTCAACTTCCATTGTACATTTCAGAATACCTGCAAATTCTGATGCACTTGTGTGTTTTTAGAAGGCAGCTCTGCAACTCTGTCATCTTGTTTGTCTGCCCTGCCTGTCCTTTGAAAATATCAATATTCATGGAGTTCTGCTTGGCACAATAACCTAGCCATGAAGGGATAGTTTCAAATCAAAAGTCAATGATTTTTCTTTATTGCCTTTGGTTTTTCACTCAGTACCCCTCCTTATTAAATTGGAGGAAATATTCAATACTTAATTATTTGTTAATTACATTTTGCTTGAATTACAACTGTTATGGAATTACTGAAAAAATGTGGGGTTTTTTAAGGCATACAGCTCGGTAACCAGCCATTTTGGCCCACGAGTCTGTGCTGCGAAATTTACATCTATTAACATACACCCTGGTATGTTTTGAACAGTGGGAGGAAACTGGAGCCCCTGGAGAAAACACACACAGACAAGGGGGGAGAACATGTAAACTCCTTACAGACAGTTGCACAAAATAACGCCTATTGCATGGATGGCCAATGTGTCATAATAAACAGTGACAAAGATGTCTCGTGAGACCTGGCCTTGGTGGCTGCCATGTTGTATTTGTCATTGTATAATTGAGAGTGAAAGCTAGGACAAGGAAGGAGGACGAGTATACCAAGCGTAAAGGTATATGTTCCTTGTATGTCCGGGATAGCAGCGGCAACTCTTAGTCGGGGGGATCCCTCAAGTGGCGGCCCTCCCCACCCCCTTCAATTGCACCCTAGGCACGAGCCTTGCCTGCTTTACCCTAGATACAACCCTGCTTGCAAACAGGGCATGTTTATTCACGCATCTAATTATGTATGCTTTAAATTAATTCATGCCTTTTCTTTTCCTAATACCACTCCTTCCTCCCCCGCCCCCCCCCCCACCCCACCCTAAATCATCAACCCATCTCTGCAATAGCTGTAGATTTATTCACAGTCCATGGTCATTGATGTGGCTCTTGTCCAGTTGGCTGTCAGACCTCTGTCTTCACTCTGTTCTGAAAGAAAGGTGCAAAGATGGCCAGATTCTTGCAATGGTGCAGATTTCCATCCATGAATAGTTTAACCTGTCCTGCTTGCACTGTTTGTAGTCTCTTCCCGTGCGATCCAGAAAAGTATGGATATGGTTTATTGAATGAGGTATGTGTGATTTAAATGGTATACGGTCTTAGTAAATATTAAAAGATATTTTTATTTATTTTTAATTCTGTTTATGATAAATTAGTTTCCACCTGAATCTTGTGTTCATGTTCCAGTCTTCTATAAAATAGTTAAACCTTCATTAAAAATCGTGGTTTTCCTTGCTCAGCCAGCTTGATCACAGGAGGATGCAGGGATTTCCTTTGAACTGATGTCTGTCAACAGCATGCACAGAAAAAGAGTTCCCAACACAGAGAACTGGATCTTTGTTTAGAGATTTCAGGGTCAGTGGTGAATAGTGCCACTTTTCTAATTAGCCAATTCCAGACAGACAGATTTCCCATCCCATTCTCCTTCCAGAAATAATGCCCTTGTGCTTCCTAATTCTGTCAGAAGTGTGATTGTTGCATTTCGCCATTACCTCAAGCAGCAGGGTCTGTGTTTGCCAGTTGTGCATTGACACCAATTAAAAAAAAAGCATGGTAACATCTGTATACATCTGCAAGTTTCAAAGCCCTTTCCTCCGTATGTGTTCATATGTGCAAGTTCAATCCATTTCCCTTTACATGTGTGCATGCCAATATCTTTTTCCTTCTCTGTTTGATCCTCAGCAGTCATCACATTTCTCTCTATTGAGAATATCTAGAATGGCAGCAGTAACTCTTTGGTTCTGTTTAAGCATCTTTTTTTTCTTTGAAATTCAAATAATATTTCCTGGAAAAAAACATAGATATTTAATTTGAATGGTTTTATTTTTAATCATTCATTTAATATGAATATTCCTTTTAGTCTGGCATTAACCAAATTTTTGTCTGTTTACATTTGATTTGATCACCTCTGAGCAGCATGCATGGATGAGACAAGTCCCCAGTCGACTCAGCGGGATGTTATTGGATCCCTGGCAATTGTAAACACTGTGGTGTAATGCTATAAATGCTGCACAATAATGTCTAATCTCACTTTTAATTTTTCAATGTATTTAACATTTTCATCCAGGCAGAATAATGGTTGCAAATCACTTTATTAAAGGGTGATTAATGCCTGTATATCCTTTCAATTGTTTTTTTAAACTAATATAACAGATTATTTTCATGAAACCCCAGATACCTTGAAATGTGATGAAGTATGTGCCAGTTATTTTGGCATAATTGAAGAGCGGAGCAGAAAGGTTGGCATCTTACAGTTTAGCATTCTTTCATGCATTTTTCATGCTTGCTTTGCTCTCAGCAGAGCAGGTACTGATGCCAAGTTTAGCACCATCCAGATATGTGTCTGTTGTTAGGTTGGGTACTGTTTTAAATAGTAAGTAAAGAGCTGGAAAAAAAAATTGGAAGGGGATGCCTGAGAGTTTTCCATAGATCTTTGTTTTGAGAATACCAAATTCGAGAACTGCTCAGAGCCCACTTTGTTGGAAGGATGAATGCACACTGGCTGTGGCAGATGCCGTAAATCTCATTTACAGTTTTGAGCATTTTTTTATTGCAACACATAGATGAGAAACCTCTGGACTTGACCAATGATTGTGAGATTGTATATTAAGTTGTTTATGAGCCAGTTAAATAGGAAAGTGTGAATGGGAATTCTCCTTCTCCCTCTGGAGATTGTCAGTAAATTGGGCAGAGAATTGTAGTTCTCTGCAGCAACAGAAAAAAAATCTCTTTCTTATAGAAACTATTTTATCATTAAATGCTTATTGCACTGGTGTAGTTTTCAACTAGTCCTGTTGGGGTTTTGACCTTGAAGCATTTTAAAATGCAGTTGCCACTTTTTTTTATTATGGGAATGGCTTTGTGAAGCAAATTCTAAATTTGTTGTTCCTTGGCACTTGCCCATTAGATGTTGGAGTATTTCAATTAGGATTTGATGTGCTATAAAATTTGTTTATGGATGGGGGTTGATAATTCTGAAATAGTAATCATTAATCAATTAGCACAACATTTGAAGAGAGGCTCTTACTTACAGTTGTTTCAAACCTTTATGTTGCAATTTGGCATCATCTAGTTGAAAATGGCTTAATTTGAAGGTTCAGAAGGAGAATTAGCATCCAAAGTCACCCAAAAATGAGAATACCTATTTAACGGTTACATTTAGCTGGAAATTTGAACTTAATCTTGATTGGCTCTTTTCCCCAGAATGGTGTGTCTATGCCTTCAGATATAATCTTTTGTTATGTTCAGTCAGGTGCTATATGCTGCTTTGGCATAATAGGAATTGAATGTTTCTATGTTTGATGTGGCTAAATTTTTGTCTTATTAACAAGTCTGCTGGCACTTGAGTCAAGAAAGACCAAATGTATTGGAATATTTATAACACTGTTTAAAAAAAAAGCCAATCTAATTTTTCACTTTAATTGGTTATTAGGCTGCTTTAAGTACCTTGTGCTTTACATCAACAATATTCCAATCTGAGGCGCCTGCAAGCTCACACCAAGACACGAGTAACTTGTCCGTGAACTACTCTTTGCAGACGATGCCGCTTTAGGTGCCCATTCAGAGCCAGCTCTTCAGCGCTTGACGTCCTGTTTTGCGGAAACTGCCAAAATGTTTGGCCTGGAAGTCAGCCTGAAGAAAACTGAGGTCCTCCATCAGCCAGCTCCCCCCCCCCCATCTCCATCGGGCACACAAAACTCAAGACGGTCAACCAGTTTACCTATCTCGGCTGCACCATTTTCATCGGATGCAAGGATCGACAACGAGAGACAACAGACTCGCCAAGGGAAATAGCGCCTTTGGAAGACTGCACAAAAGAGTCTAGAAAAACAACCAACTGAAAAACCTCACAAAGATTAGTGTATACAGAGCCGTTGTCATACCCACACTCCTGTTCGGCTCCAAATCATGGGTCCTCTACCGGCATCACCTACGGCTCCTAGAACGCTTCCACCAGCGTTGTCTCCGCTCCATCCTCAACATTAATTGGAGCGACTTCATCCCTAACATCGAAGTACTTGAGATGGCAGAGGCCGACAGCATCCAATCCACACTGCTGAAGATCCAACTACGCTGGGTAGGTCACGTCTCCAGAATGGAGGACCATCGCCTTCCCAAGATCATGCTATATGGTGAGCTCTCCATTGGCCACCAAGACAGAGGTGCACCAAAGAAGAGGTACAAGGACTGCCTAAAGAAAGCTCTTGGTGCCTGCCACATTGACCACCGCCAGTGGGCTGATATCGCCTCAAACCGTGCATCTTGGCGCCTCACAGTTCGGCGGGCAGCAACCTCCTTTGAAGAAGACCGCAGAGCCCACCTCACTGACAAAAGACAAAGGAGGAAAAACCCAGCACCCAACCCCAACCCATCAATTTTCCCTTGCAACCGCTGCAACCGTGTCTGCCTGTCCCGTATCGGACTTGTCAGCCACAAACGAGCCTGCAGCTGACGTGGACATTACCCCTCCATAAATCTTCATCCGCAAAGCCAAGCCAAAGAGAAAGAAGAGATTCCTGTCTTGTCACTCATGATACATAGGTGATTTTGTGCATATATGTAAGTTAGCATGTGTGCAATTGGGAATATTTTTTGTTTGATTTAGACTTACTTTCATTTAGATATTACAGCATTGAGTAACTACTCAATGCAACCTGCTATTTTCTTCGAAGAGATACTTTTTTTTTGTAAAGGAAATTAAACCAGATTCATCAAGCAATTGTCCTGTGGAATGCTTCCCTTGTGGTAAATTCTCATGTGCTCCTCTTGCTCTCTACTCCCTTGCTGTTTTAAAATAAACTTGTAAAACCATAATACAAAGTAGACAAGAAATTTCTTTATGCAGAGAGTTGTTAGAGCATGGCATGCTTTGTCACAGGACATGGTTGAGACAGAGGGCTGCTTTTTTTACAGGAGTATTGGATAAATATTTGAAGTGCTGGAAGATACAAGGCTATTGAGAAGTATCAGCCAATTGGGATTAATTTTAAATTGAAGCAACAAAGAAATGCTGCAGACATAATGAATTGAATCTAACCACGCTATAAATATTTGGATTTCAGAGATCTCCTGTACTTTGTGCCTTCTCAGAACATCAACATTTTTGTGTCCCTTGCTCATTTAAGCCTAAATAAATACCATTACTTGCACTTAACTGATTGCTATCATCTCTGACAGTTTTCAGTTCACATCCGTGCTCTCTGAATATAGTTCCACAATTATCAGTATGAAGAAATGACACATTCTTGGGAGTTGCAGCTTTTCCTGGCAGGCAGGAAGGTGAGGAGGAAGTACATCTGCTAGGGTTGGTCCAGCAATGGACCACTTCAACAGGGCCGTATTTTAAAATGAATGCAGAGATTGCTTCGCTGAGCACCTCTGCTCCTTCTGCTGCAGCAACAGAGACCTCCCAGTAGCCAACCATTTCAATTCTGAGTCACACTCCCATGTTTGTCCATGGCCTTGTGCACTATCCTACCCAGACCACCTGCAGATTGGAGGAACAACACCTTATTTTCTGTCTGGGAATTCTTCAGCTAGGTGACATTAACATTGACTTCTCCGGTTTCTGCTAATCTGCTTGACTTCCCCACCCCCCCCCTACCTTTCCAGTTTTTCTCCCTCCCTTCCCCCTCCACTCACCCAGCCATCCTTCCTCCCCCTGATTGCTGCTGTCCCCTTCCTCCTTTCTCCACCTATCACCTTTGCCCCACACCCTTATGTTTGGACACATGCCGACATTCTTCCATACCCTGCCCAAAACGTCAGTTGTGTATTTTTACCTTTGCTACATAAAGGACACTGTTTGACCAGCATTTTGACTTTTGAAATAAATGTTTGGGTATGCTATTGAAGGATTAATGGTCGACGTTAGCACAGAAATAATGGACTATTTTAATACAATTCTATCAGCTTTTTAATAAAGTGAATTTGAACTCCTTGAAAGATTTCATTAAGATTGTGATGTTTTAAAAATATCTTAACATCCAAAGTCTTAAGGAATAGTATATCGGTGAAACGGTCATGTAGCTTGGATAAAATAAGGACCATCTCTGGTCGTTGGCTCTTCTGCGTCCAAGTGTTCAGTGAGCTTTCTCAATGTGTAGTTTTTCTCCAAATTTGTCTTATCCCAATACTTGAGGGATCCATTTTTGAAAAAAGTTCACCAGGTCTCATCCCTCGATTCCTTCTTTTAGTCCAATAATTTGGACATTGTTCCGTTGACTGAGGTTCTCTATATGATCAATTTTGTCAAGCAGTCCTTGTTTATCCGACTCCCATTCTTTGGCTTTTTTTCTCCAAAGCCTCAAGTTTTTCCATGCGTTTTTGTGAATTCAATTTCTGCTCAACCCATTCTCTCCATCAGATCTTCAACGATCTCTTTTATTTTGTTCATTTTTCAGACATATCTCTCATCACCATTTCAACACTTATGAGTCAGTTACTCAAATTCTCCATTTATTCCAGGATGATGCTCAGCTCTTGACCTGACTCCCCAGTTTTACCTGGTTCTGCTGGTCCCATCGCCATTTTTGCACCAGTCCCTTTTGGACTTTCACCTGAAGTTTCGGGTTGAAGAGGAGCTTCTCAGTCTTTGTTCTCAAATGTCCTGACTTCTTTGCGCTAACTTTATCCATTTTTGATGAAAATCTTGATTTTCAAGTTTTAACCATCTATTAACCATTCATGCTCAACCAAAACATGTTTGTCTAGGTCCTTCACATGGCCACGCCCCTCTCAGGAGGTGTTTCTTTACCTGATTCCGTTTATTGGAATCCTGAGATTATGTTTGCAGTTTCAAGCATGTTGAATTTCATGAATAGCAGACATTAGGTCCTTTTGTTCATTATCCACTCCACTATCTATACAGCATTTGTGGTGAGATTTTCACAGGTTCCAGCTTTTTTGTCTGCCTTCCATTGATGCTTCTCATGGTAATTTCTTTTAAAATTTCACGATGTTTAATTTAAGTAAGGAAACTGGCACACAAGAGTCACAGAATCTTAATTCTGGGATACTCTCATCTAAGAAAACAGTCTTGTTTGTCAGTTACCTGACAAAACCAATCTGCAAATAAGTTGATCACTGTTTGAAAGTCAAATCAAGTTCATTGTCATTTGATTGCACCAGTACAACCAGATCATATACAGTGTTCTCTGGTCCTCAATGTAAAACACACAGAATTGCAACCAGACATAACACACAATACAAATTCTGCTGCACCCGCAGGAAAAAGAATCTCAGGGTTGTATGCGATGTCATGTCTACTCTGACAATAAATCTGAACCTGTTTGCACTATAATCACAGCATCTGCAGATTTTTCTGTTGAACTGATTTCACACAACTCCTCAGAAGCTACAGCCTTGCTTACACAGTTAGTCTGCCTGTGACCTTTGAGAACTGTGCTCCTGTGTACACTAAATGTAATTTTCAAACGCAAATAACATAAATCTAGATTATTTTAAACTCCCAACATTTAAAACTAAAATGAACCAGCCAGCCATTACCAGGTTTTTTCATCCATCTGTGTTCCTTAAATTATGCGATCTTCGCAATTTTATAGGCATTTCAAATTTTCCAGATTTAGAGAACTTTGGAAAGCACATTAATCACGTCTGCAATTTTTTTTCTTGCCTTGTATGGGCACGGGAGAAGTGGTTATCTGTCTATCCTCTTTCTGTGTTTTATCTCTCTGTAGTCTTTGTGTTTTTTTTCAGTTGGTTGTTTTTCCAGACTCTTTTGTGTAGTCTTCCAAAGGCGCTATTTGCCTTGGCGAGTCTGTTGTCTATCTCATTGTCGATCCTTGCATCTGATGAAATGGTGCAGCCGAGATAGGTAAACTGGTTGACCGTTTTGAGTTTTGTGTGCCCGATGGAGATGTGGGGGGGCTGGTAGTCATGGTGGGGAGCTGGCTGATGGAGGACCTCAGTTTTCTTCAGGCTGACTTCCAGGCCAAACATTTTGGCAGTTTCCGCAAAGCAGGACGTCAAGCGCTGAAGAGCTGGCTCTGAATGGGCAACAAAGATAAGCGTATACAGAGCCGTTGTCATACCCACACTCCTGTTCGGCTCCGAATCATGGGTCCTCTACCGGCACCACCTACGGCTCCTAGAACGCTTCCACCAGCGTTGTCTCCGCTCCATCCTCAACATCCATTGGAGCGCTCACACCCCTAACGTCGAGGTACTCGAGATGGCAGAGGTCGACAGCATCGAGTCCACGCTGCTGAAGATCCAGCTGCGCTGGATGGGTCACGTCTCCAGAATGGAGGACCATCGCCTTCCCAAGATCGTATTATATGGCGAGCTCTCCACTGGCCACCGTGACAGAGGTGCACCAAAGAAAAGGTACAAGGACTGCCTAAAGAAATCTCTTGGTGCCTGCCACATTGACCACCGCCAGTGGGCTGATAACGCCTCAAACCGTGCATCTTGGCGCCTCACAGTTTGGCGGGCAGCAGCCTCCTTTGAAGAAGACCGCAGAGCCCACCTCACTGACAAAAGGCAAAGGAGGAAAAACCCAACACCCAACCCCAACCAACCAATTTTCCCTTGCAACCGCTGCAATCGTGTCTGCCTGTCCCGCATCGGACTGGTCAGCCACAAACGAGCCTGCAGCTGACGTGGACTTTTTACCCCCTCCATAAATCTTCGTCCGCGAAGCCAAGCCAAAGAAAGAAGAAGAAGTCTTTGTGTTTCTCTCTTGCAATGTATGTTGTTTGTTTTACTGCTGTTTAGTTGTTTAACAATTCCTTCCACCAGCCCTTTACTAGTCCAGAGTTGTTGAGGCCAATTAAAACATCAGAGCTGTTGAAATTGGACCTTTGAAGGTACTATACAAGCACAAACAGGCTGTGCTACCAAGCACATTGGCATCTCGTTCCCAAGTCATTTAAAATGCATTACAATAACCTTTCATATTGTGATATGCCAGAGAGGTAAAATAATATTGAGTGGGCCTGCAGAGACTTGACTCATTGTCTTTTTACAAAAGGTAAATGATTTCTGGAAAATATTTACTTGGAAAATAAATAGATGAAAAATAAGTTCTTGTATGTAAAATTAAAATTTATTTTTGAATGAACTTGCATGACCCACAACTATTGATACAATTGATGGCATGGAGGTGTCAGAAAAGTTGGCAGAACTTGTAAAGTTGGGAAATCACCAGTTTGATGGGTGCCATCCTAGGATTTTTGAGGACAGTACAGAAAGAATCTGAGGCTCACTGACTATAATCCTTCAATGCTCTTTCCAGATTGGAGTGGTGTCAGGGGACTCAGCAGGAAAGAAACGTTACTCCTGTGTTCAAAAAGTGGAACAAGGACAAGCCCAGAAATTAAGGACCAAGTCAAGTGAGAGGAAAGCCTTTCAAAACATTTTCTAGGACAGATTTGATGGGCACTTGAGTAAAGACATGTTAAGGGCAAATCAGAATTATCGAATTTGATGGAATTTTTTGATGAGGTAATAGACAGGCCTATCAGCCAAATTAAAGCACATGGCATGAAAAGGGGCATTGACAACGTGGATATAAAGTTGTCAGTAATACGCAACAGATAAAGGATTGTTTATCAAACTCATTGCTGTTATGCCCTGAGATTGCTTTTTTTTAAAAAATCTCTGTTACTGAACTGAATTGGACTCGACTTGTAGGAATTGGTTATTGTCATATGTACCAAGATAAAGTGAAAACTTTTACTTGCTATCTAGACAAGTTAAAATAGCAGGTATTGCAGGAATAAAATAGTAATAACTGGGCCTGTTGGTACATGCCATGATTTGTAAATTGGCAGATGACACAAAACTTGACAATATTATGTAGGATAGCAGTAAACTGCAGAAGAATATGAAGAGGTTGGTAGAATGAGCAAACACATGCAGATGAAGTTTCACATGCAAAAATGTGAGCTGTTGCATTTTGATGGAAAAAAAAATAGATGTAAAGTAAAGGATACGGGTCTAAAAGGGAATTGGGGCTGAGGGATACATAGGCTTAACAATTAATGCAGGGAAGTCTTGCTGAACCATTATAAACACTGGTCCTGCCTCAACTGAAGTAGTGTTCAATTTTGGTTACCGTATTATAGGAAGAGTGTTGGAGAAGGTCAAGGAAATATTTATGAGAGTGTTCCTTGAATGAGCAACTACAGTGAATAAATTGGAGGTGTGGATTATTTTCTGTAAAGAGGCTGAGGATTGGAATCATTGTTGACAATTTTTCACCCTTCTTTTGCTTCCAAAGAAAGAGAATGTTCTTACTGATAAGCTAGATGACCAAGTCTTTTCAATTAATTGCACATGCTACATTTTTTTTCATGTGTCATGGGGTGTGTGCTGTTCATTTGATTCACAGGATTTTCTTTCAATTTGTGATTTATCTGTGACCCCTGTTCAATGTGACCTTCTCTTCATTAGAGAGACTGGACACCAACTGGGAGATCGCTTTGCTGAGCACCTTCTCTTTGTCTGCATCAGTGACAGGGATCTCCCAGTGGCCAAACATTTCAATTCAGCGCCCCACTTCCATGCTGACATGTCTGTCCATGGCCTTGTGTACTGTCAAAGCCAAACCGCCCGTAAATTGAAGGAGCAACACCTAATGTACAGTCTGGCCACTCTCCAACTTGATATCATTAACATAGACTTCTCTGGTTTCTGCTAGCCTGCTCCCAATTCTTCCTCTCCATCCTTTCTTCCAGCTCTCCACCCCATTCTCTCTCCATTCACAGAACATCCACCCCTACCCCTGTTTGCTGTTGTGCTCTCCCTCCCTCATCTACCTTTAGGACCCTCCTGTCCACCCCCACCATTTTGTTCAGGTGCCTGCCCACATTTTGTTCCTACCTTGTTGAAGGGTTCAAGTTCAAAATGTTGGTTATGTATCTTTACCTTTGTGTATGAAATACACTGTTTGACCTGCTGAGTTTCTCCAGCATTGTGTTTTCACTCCTGTTCATTGATAGTGTGAAAGGTCAGACAGTCTGCTGCATTATCCCAAGACAAGGAGTGTCAATGTCATGTCACCCGCATGTGATCTCTCCTCACCTTGCCTGATCTGCATTCTTGAGTAGATGTTATGCAAATAGACCCTGTTCTGATTTCAATTGCATGACTGTTGCAAGTCAGATTCCTGTCCAAAAGAGTTAAGCCAGGAGGGTGTGCGCACTTCAAACCAACCAATATTACTAATTACCTTGGCAACACTGTCTTAGCCTATTGTTTACAGCTTCATTAATCCTTTTGTTTCTCTTTCTTCACTTGTGCTATTCTTCCAATTTACAGGGGCTTTGGGTTTTCCAGTCATAGAATTGTACAATATGGAAACAGGCCTTTTGGCCCCATGTGACTAGGCTAGCTGAGTTACTTTATCTGACCCAATCCAATTTGTCTACATTTTTTGTAGTCCAGGTTTAAAGAAAATGCTCGCCTATCCAGTCTCTCCTGATAACTCGGGCCTTCCAGTCCAGTAGCATCCTTTGTAGTTTCATGACATCCTTCCAGTAGGAGGGCAACCAGAACTGCATACAGTACTTCAAATGTGGCCTTCTCTTGCACTCATCGCTCTGACTGGTGAAGGTAACCATGCCAAAAACCTTCTATGCCACCCTGTCTATCTGAATGACCATTTTCAGGGAACTAATGTCGATGCACTCTTGGCCCTCTGTTCTTCAACACTCTTCAGGGGCCTTCCATTTGCTGTGTATGTCCTGCCTTGGTTTGACTTGCCAAAATGTAGCACGTCATATTAATCTGAATTAACCTCCCTGTTTCAATCCTTAACCCATTCACTGAGTTGATCAAGATCACATTGTGGTCTCAATTAACCTTCATTGTCCACCATACCATCAAATTTCATGCTGTTTACAAACTTTCTAGCCATGCCACCTACATTCTCATCCAAATTGTTAATTTAAATGATGAACTGCAGTGGACATGCATCTGGGATACATTACTGGTTACACCCACCAATCAGAAAAACAACCCTCCACAACCATCTTCTAATTTCTCTAATCAACTAATTTGGTATCCAATTGGCCAGCTCACCCTGGTTCCCAACTGCTTTAATCTTCTGGACCAGTGTAGCATGCGGTACCTTGAAAAGGCCTTGCTAAAATTGTGTAGACACCATCTATCATCACTCCTTCCTAATTTTTCTTGGTTGTCTCTTCAAAAAAACTCAAAATCAATTTCATGAGAGCCGTTCAAAGTGACGCTGACTATTTCTAATTGGCCCTTCCTTTTCAAACGCTAGTAAATCCTGTTTCTCAGAATTCCCTCCAGTAACTTGTGCACAACTGCTGTTAAGTTCACCTGTCTTTAGTTTGCAGGCGAGTCCTTCGGCCTGCCTTAAATAAGGCACATTCGTCCTCTCCAGTTTTCTGGCACCTCACGATGAGACAAATGTCACTGTTATCTTTCAGGACTTGGTTCCACTTTTAAAAGAAGCTTAAGGGAATAAACAAAGAATGAAAATTAAATTTGGCTTCATTGCCTTTTTTTCTTCAGGAGGATAGATGGGGGAAAAGAAAAAATGATAATTTAACATGTCAAGGCATGCCAATAAATTCACTAAAGATGTATGGTGAGCTGCTTCTCCAGAATCATATCATGTTCTTGATCGGTGTCAAAAGAATGCATCATCCCAGAAGTACCGAAAGCAAAAGATGCTTACAAGAAGCCTTTCTCCTACAACAGCAAACAACACATGCACTGTCTTGTCATTTCTCAGCACTATTTCATCAATGCCCCCAGCATGTTGTACCAAGTTTGAAAAAAAAATACTGCTGTAACATATCTTTATTTCACTTCCACTTTTTAAAATCCCACTTACAAGAGCTAAGAAACAGTGTCTTGGGATCTGCATGTATGCTTTGGTTAATAGCAGTGTTTTGCACATAAAGCAAAATCCTCAGGGACTTGCAATGAAAGCATCATGTGCAGTTATTTAATTTCCTGCAACAAGCATGCCAAAGCTGCCAAGTCATTTCGTCTCATTCTCACCTGGAGGCGGAGGGGTGATCTTTTTAGTTTTATCAAATCATGGATAAAGTGAATTCTCACTTTTTCCCAGGGAAGCTGATTCTATAATGAGAGGTTCAAGGTGAAAGGAGAAGTTTAAGCATGCACCTGAGGAACAATGTTTCCACTGAGCGAGGACTGTTTCTGGAAACTAGAAGCAGGCACAATTCTGACATTCAATAGACATTTTGACATTTATTTATGAACAGGAAGGGTTTAGAAGTAGATGACCAAATGCAGGCAAATGGGACTAGCCTGAGTACCTTGTGTAAGGGTTAAAATGACTTGCCAAAACATATTTGCAAAAAACTAGTTTAAAGTCTGTTTATTAGTTGTTTTAGGTATAGTTTACTATTTTAAGAATTCAAATAAATTAAAAAACCTCAGTGCTACTTTGAAATGGACTATTCATTAATGAGTCAAAACAATGACATGGTTTTACCAGAAAAACCAAACTGGACTAAGATAGAACTAGATAAAATTGGGGAGAAGGTACCGACCAGAACATATACTTTATAAGTGGGATGAAAAGCTGATGCACTATAAATTATTGCATCATTTACTTAATATATGGAAGAAGATCCACTTAGAAAGGAAAAAAATGAATTACCAAATACCAAATTACCACTAATCCTTTTTACAATAGATAACCTTTCCTTTAAAGAGCAGGAGAGAAAAGGAATCAAAAGAATAGAAAATTGTTTTTTTGGGAAATAATTTATTAACATTGAACAGATGAAGTACAAAAATGGAATAACTCATGGTACAATGTTTGCATATCATCAATTGAAAGCTTATTTAAAGGATAAATTGGGAAACAGACTGAGATTACCAGAAGGAAGCAGCTTTGAATATGTGATTACAGACACAATGATAATTAAAAGATTTCTAACAAACATGTACATTAAGCTGCAAGATAAGGAAAATAATGAAATAAGCTATAAACCCAAATAAAAGTGGGAAAAGGATTTAAACATAAAGATAAAAAAGAAACATGAGAAAAGTTATGTTCTGGAACTATGAAAAATATAATAAACACAAGGTTAAGCATGATACAGTATGATTGGTTACACAGGTTATCTATCACGCTACAAAAGTTTTTTTAAAATGGGACCTAACAGTATCAGTTTTCGCTGTAAGAAGGAAATGGGAACAACGGTACATGCAATTTGGGCATGTGAGAAAGTGAAAATGTTTTGGGAAGATCTAAATCAGATATTAAATAAAATCACAAAAAAATAACATACCAGAAACCCAGAGATCTATCTTCTAAGTAATATAAGAAGTAAGGAATTAGGCCTCAAATTGGATAAAGCGCAAAAAGGATTTATTATGATCACCTTAGCTGTAGCAAAAAATGTATAATGTCAACTTTGAAAATGGAAGAGAGCCTGAGAATACAGCAATGGTACATGGAAATGAATAAATGTATTCCATTGGAAAAAATAACATATAATTTAAAAAATAAAGTCACATTATTTGAACAAATTTTGGAACCATACATGGAACGTAACAGAGAGGCCTTGCCTCGGACCTCCACCCCCTAAAATGATAAGAAGACAAAACGACTTGATCCAGTGTGTAAAAGTAGATGACACATTTTTCTTGTTTATTTTTCATTGTGTGATGACATTGTTTTATGGTTTTATTGTATATGTTGAATATTTATTGGTTTTGGAGGGGGAGGGAAGGGGGGGAGGGAGGGTAGTGGGGAGAAAAAGGGAGAAAATACCACTGTGTATATTTAATGAGAAATGTTTGTATATATTTTGGTTGATATGGTTCACAGTGTGAAAAATAAAAAAAAAATAAAAAAAATACAATAATATGGTCTGCATGTTGCTCAAGCGATTATAAAGGGTTGGCAGTGAGGCCTGTTGTGTGCTGTCCAACTCTGACTCTATGGCTCTTTCTCTTGTACATTGTGTGTTTTCCCTGACCTTTTCACTCCATTTTCTTTTGGAGTTAAATCCTTCATAACTTCTTGAAAAGAACTTGAATTTGTCCAGTTGTTTTCATGATTAGGAGAGCCAAAGTGATTAACATCCAAAGATCTGTGTTTGTAGTATAATCATTGCTATCAGTTGTGCTTACCAGCATTTTCTGTATTTGTTACACAAAATTTGTATGGTTCTTTTATTACAGTCAATTTGATATGTATTTTTCCCTCCTTTAACACTAGTGTGATGGAAATTTATGGTGCAGAGGAGGCTACTTGGCCCATTAGATTCTTGCAGGTTAAAATGGATTGTTCATTCCTATTTCCCATCATCTCATCTTTTGCCAACAGCTTCAGTAGCTTGTCCATTTATATTTATTAAAAAAGCAAAAAGCACACTGCAGGTGGAACTTAGTGGGCCGAGCACCATTTGTTGTGGGGGAGGTAGAGGGGGAGAATCTGTTGACGTTTTGTGCTGAGACCCTGCATCAAGACTGAGAGTAGAAATGAAAGTGGGGGAGTCATGAGATGGGTGGATTAACCTTTGGCCTGCAGATGGTACAGTGTTCAGGCGACTTGCAATTGTGTGTGCTTGACACCAAGCCTTGTCAATTTCAGAATCAGAATTCATTGTCATAAATAAGTCACAAAATTTGGTATTTTGCTGCAGCATCATTATGCAAACACTCGTATTATAAACCACCTTATAACGACAATATAACAATAAAAGTAAAAATGTTAGAGCACAAAAAGTAAGGCAGTGTCTTTGGTTCATTGATTATTCAGGAATCTGATGGCAGTGGGAAGAAACTGTCCTTGTGCTGCTGAGTACTCGTCTTTACGCTCCTGTACCCTTTTCCTGATGGTAGCAGAGTGAAGAGGGCATGGCCTGGGTGATTGGGTGGCGGGGGGGGGGGGGTGGGGTTCGAATATAGAGGCTGCTTTTTTAAGACACTGCCTCATGTGGATGTCCTCGATGGGGTGAAGTCTTTGGTCTGTGATGTCGCAGGCCAAGTTAGCAACCCTCTGGAGATTTTCCTTGTCCTGAAAGTTGGTGCCTCCATACCAGGCAGTGATGCAACCAGCCAGAATGCTCTCCACTGTACACCTGTGATGTACCGAATCTCCTCAAACTCCTCACAAAGTAGAGTCATTGGCGAGCCGTCATTGTGATTACATCAACATGAAGGCTCCAGGACAGATCCTCAGAGATTTTGACACCCAGAAATTTGAAGTTCTTGACCCTCTCCACTACTGAAGCCTTGATGAGGACTGGGTCGTGTTCTCCTGACTCCTTCCTGAGTCCATAATCATCTCCTTGGTTTTGCTAACATAGAGTACAAAATTGTTGTTGTGACACGACTCAAAGAGCTGCTCTCTTTGCTCCTTGAAGTCCATGAGAGGGTAGGCACTAAATTTAATGGCTATCCAATTTGTCCCTGCTGCACAACCATGCCCTTCAACAATAAAGCTTCATGGTGGGACCCTAGAAGTGTGGACCATATTCTCTCTCAAGAGCCATCTCTCAGCAAAGGCAGGCATCAAGAGCAGAGTTCATTTTAAAGTGACAGTGCAGTCTTGAGCCGATTGAAGGAAAGGTTATTTGAAGATCAGGGCTTCAAATCTGAGACAAAATTGTAATCATTGGATAGGACTGGTCCCTGGTCTCCCTTGTGCTTCTGAGGCTTGGAATATCATTTCAAAATTCTCCAAATTCACTAGAAAGATGAGTGTACCAACATGAGTGAATTCGCCCATTATTCACAGACCAGTTGTCTTCACTTAGCTTACTTCAGCAGGCTTGAGGTCCAAGACAATCAATTCCAAGCTCAGTTATTGGAAGGAATTACCGAGTGGACAGTTGAAAGGATTCAAGGATCTTCTCAAAGCCTTCTTGGGAGAAAAAAAGTAACATTTATCCTCACTCCAGTGAATATCTAACTGTTCCAAATGCAGGACGAGATTTGGGATGGTATTGAGAACTTTGAATCCATGCATGAGGAGTACATGCAAGCCTTGTGTAAATGGAGGAAGGACTGCACTGCTTGCAAACTATCCATCACCTCAGAACCCACAAAATCTGAGCAAAAGAATGTCATCTTCAAACCTGAAGGACTGTCTTCAGATTGTGCTTCCTCTGCTGTATCACCACGTGAATTAGAGTAGACAGATCGCATGAGAAGAGCTTTGAAATGGTAAGCCAGTCTTAGGAAGTGGAGATTGATGGAAGTAAATAAGGCCACGGTCATCAAAAATAAGTTAGAGTTGGAGGGTGTCATTATTTCATCAAAGTGTGATTGTAGAAAGTGTGTTGTAATAATAAACAGTGATTGTACTATGTGGTGGCACAGTTACTAAAGTGGTTAGGACAATACTATTGCAGTGCCATTGAGCCGGTTTGAATCAGGTGCTGTCTGCAAGTTAGGTGTATTTGGGTGGCAAAGGCTCATGGGCCAGAGGGCCTGTTACCGTAAATTTAGAAATTAAATATCAGCTGCGTGGAGAGATGATATCAACTGAGCTTGTTCTCCTCCAGACTGAGTAGACCAGAGGACTTGGAGTAAAAGTGTTCAAAATAAAGTCAAGCTGAATAAAGTAAATTTTTGCAGCAGAAAAAAAAGGTGATGACCAGAAGAAAATGATTTTTAAAAATCATTTAGCAAATGAACCAGAGGAATTGTAAGAGAAAAAATAATAATTTGTGAGAGTTAATGTAATGTGGATTGCTTCACTCAATCAAGGCAGTAGTGGAAGCAGATTTGGTTCAACTTTTCAAAAGGCTATTGGGATTAAAAAAATTTTTGATGATACAGCATGGTAGAAGGACCTTCCAGCCCATGGAACCCAATTAATCTGCCAACCTTGTGTGTTTTGGAGAGTGGGAGGAAACCAGAGAAACCCCACCCAGGTCATGGGGGAACATACAAACTGCCCATAAGACAGAGCACAGTCAGCACCAGATTCAAATCTGGGTTATTAGCGCTGTAATAATTGTGCTAACCTTGCCACCCAGAGGTTTGGTGAGAAAAATATTGCAATGTTATGATGAAAGAGCTAGGATTGTGGCAGGTATGGGGAGATAGGACATTACTATTTCAAGCTCTTGCCATGAGAACAAGTTTCCTCCATTAGCATAGTTTTATGGTCCCAGAAAGCCATGGTACCCCAGTGATCGGGGTTCGAATCCGGCACTGTCGGTAAGGAGATCGTATGCTCCCCCTGTGTCTGCATGTTTTTCCTTTCACCTTTCAAAAGGTACTCGGTTGAGGGTCATTTAGGTGTAATTGGGCGGCACGGGCTTGAGTGCCAAAAATGCTGGTTACCTTGCTGTATGTTTTAATTAAAATCTCTCAACTGTAAGAGGAATGTTGGTAACTAGTGGAAGAGGAATGAAGATCTGTACAGTGTAATATAATCCAGGCAATTTGTGCTATGGAATTGCAGGGTACGAGTTGTACCTCTTTAATCTGGTGACGTTGGGACCACAGAAACATGCCAGAAAAGAGAAATTGGCCCCCAAGGGAACTGCCTATGTGAACATATCAAAGGTAGAACAAAGCTCAAAATAGGAAATAATACTGTGGGACGGCACAGTTAGCGTATCAGTTCACACAACACCTTTATAGCACCAGCGATTGGGACCGGGAGTTTGTACTAACAGCGGGAGATGTTAGTGTAGCGGTGAGCACAATGCCTTTCCAGTGCCATTGATCAGGACCAGGGTTCAAGTCCCAGGCTGTCTGTAAGGAGTTTGTACTAACGACAGTAGTTTCAAACGTGCCGAAGAAGAAAGGTACGACCTGTATTTGTGCTGAGATCAGCAAAAAAAACCTGTTTTCAGGAAAAGCCCGAGACTGCAGATTGTCTTAATAAAGGGCTTCGGCTTGAAATGTTGACTTTTTCTCTCACTGCTGCTGCTTGGCACACTTTGGTTCCTCCAGCAGTGTTTTTAGTTTCAAGTTACTATTTTGTGTGAAATTAAATTCAATTCTCCAACTAGATTACATGAAAAGAAGGATTCATGATAAGGTCTTTTATGGATTGGTTACCATAATGGAAGAGTGAGTAGGCCTTTGTGGTTTTGCTATGCTCTGAGAGCTTGTCAAATGCAACAACCTAAATTGATTGTTTTCAAGCAATAAGGAATACAACAAAGGACTGTGTTGCCAGATTCCTTCCCCATCTCTACCTCTGAGAACCCAGACTCTTCAAGCTCCTATCCGGCATGAGAAACTAACCATTTTATTTAGATTTTTATGAAGATTGAAGCTGCTTTTGATATTATTGTTAAATATTTGATCACATTTATAGATTATTTAGTCATTGTATCATTCTTGAAGAATGCAATCATTATGTTGCTGTTCAGTAAACACAGAGCATTAGGTTTCTTTCAGTCCATCCCCGTGTGCATGGAAAATTTAGGAAGAATCCAATGTGTGTGCTGTGAAGTTTATTCTTTCTCTTTTACTGCAATTTCAAAGGCACAAATAATGACTTGATTTTTTTTCTGCAGAAATTTTTTTTAAAGCTATTTCTTTTTCTTTTAACTAAGAAGGAAATGTTAATCTGAATGTGCTATAATGCACATTAAACCTAAATGCAGTTTATACGATATAGTTTCGGATTAAACATTATCAATATTGATAATATTGATAAGTTTATCAAGATTAAACAACAATATTGACCACCGCCAGTGGGCTGATATCGCCTCAAGCCATGCATCTTGGCGCCTCACAGTTCGGCTGGCAGCAACCTCCTTTGAAGAAGACCACAGAGCCCACCTCACTGACAAAAGACAAAGGAGGAAAAACCCAACACCCAACCCCAACCAACCAATCTTCCCTATGTACACGCTGCAACCGTGTCTGCCTGTCCCGCATCGGACTTGTCAGCCATAAACGAGCCTGCAGCTGACGTGGACATTACCTACCCCTCCACCCATGAATCTTCGTCCGTGAAGCCAAGCCAAAGAAAAGAAACATTATCATATTGGTTGTTTTATTTTGTTTAGTATTTTCTCCTCATCTATCCATTTCCCCTGTCATTTGGCCCTTTCCACCACCTCACCTCTATTCAATCTTTCGTCCTCCTGAAATTGCGTGGCCCTCTTTGCATTTTAACTGCTTGCCCTTTCTGCAGCACACCACCTTTCATTCACTTTGCTTATCCTTTTCCTCCTCTTTTATCCTCTCCCTCCAGATCATTTCCTCTAGGTGGCTGTACAAGTTAGGTCCGACTGATCCTAGGTCGCTCTGGATGCAGGCGACCTCTGTGTGACAGCAGTTCAGGGAGCAGAAATTCACCCTTACTGAATTCACAGATCACCATCTTGAGAAATTTACGTGAAAAAATCAACAATTTTATTTTAGCTTTTATTTCTTGATGGGTGATGAGGAAGGCACATGGCGTGTTTATCGGCTCATTGAGTATAAGGAGAAGGAAGTCAAGATGCAGCTATTTCAACCTTCTGTAATGCCGGTATTGTGTGCAGTCTGGCCACCCCATTATAGATAAGAAAGTACGAGCAATAGGGAGAGGTTGAAAAAACTTGGATTTTCTCTGGAGTGGCAGTAACTGAGGGAAGCTCTGATAGGTTTACAAGATTATGCGAAGCATCAGTTGGGCAGATGGTCAGAATCTTTTCCCAGGGAAGCAAGCTTTTTTTTAATACAAAACATGGTAGATGTCTAAAACAAGTTGCCAGGAGTAATGGTGGAAGCTGATATGATGGTAGCATTCAAGAGGCCTTTAGGCAGGGAATGGAGGGGTATAGATCGCAAGAAGGCAAAAGAGCTTCAGTTTAACTTGACCTTGGGCCAGTGTCAGGACAGATATAGTGGGCTGAAGGGCCTGTACCTGCACTGTTCTTTTACACGGTTTAGAGTTATGGAAAATTGTAATGCCACAATCCAACCCATTACCTAGGAATGCACCTCTCCCTGTAATGAGGCAGTTGCCTATACTTTGTATCCTTTCTGAGTGAAGTGCTGTACTCATTAGGTTTGTTGAAATTGCTGATGCGGCAGAGACATCAATGTGTTCATACCCAGAAGTGAAATGGTTACAAACTAACCCTGGGTTAACAACCATTTATATTTGTTAATTTGGTCTCCTCATGAGTTACATCAACTAACTTGTCATTTCTGTCATTATTACAGAAACAATTATGCTGATTGATATATTTTTTATCTAAATTTAGGATACGAGTGATGCACAGTTAGAAGAGGCTTCAGTTCTTCGCAACAATTTTAACCCTGTCAAATATCCCTGTTGGCTGAGAGGATGGACAAAATTTAGTTCCTATTGATATAATTCCACAACAAAATTTGCCTAATTTACCAAGAACCCAAAATGTTTTTTTAAACAATCTGTGAAAATGTATTTATGTGGTCCCCTGCCACTTCTTTTGTATGTCAAAGTGGGTTAAATGCAATGCCAAACTTTTGAAGTTGCCATAATTATTTTTTAGGCATTTATTCCATATCACGAGTGGTCTCGCAAACAGGAAGCAGATGAATGGTCAATCAAATCAGTTTTGAATGAATGTTCAATAAATGTAATGCCAGATGAATTTGTAATAAAAATTACTTAATTGGCATAATAGTCAACCTGTTTGGTTGATGACTTTCATTAAAGAGAGGTACGATTAGTCTGGTGAACAGTCATCTTCACCACACGCTTAGTGAGCTGTCAGTCTGATGTATTTGGTGAACCCAGTCCCATCTTTCATCTTTCTGTTAGCTGATCAATCTTGTGATCAGAAACAGACATTGCATGGTCTTAGTTTTACATGGTGATTCCAATCTTGCAATAAAATACTGAATCTTACATCCTCAGGAAACAGCAAATGTCATTCACATTTGAAAGAAAATAATTTTGCTTAACGTTTGGACTGCTTTCTAATGTATATATGCTTTCTGCTTTATTTTATTCCAAGCAGTTTAAACTGATTTGGTAATGGATTATGTACTCTTTTAAGTTTTGTGAATCACTGAAATGTTATTTCCTAATTTCAGGTGGAGGTAGAAGTGGAAAGTATGGACAAAGCTGGCAATTTCATTGGATGGTTGCATATAGATGGAGTCAATCTCTCCGTTGCCCTTGTGGAGCATTCACTGTCAAAGGTCCACTTCACTGCAGAGCGGAGCTCCTACTACAAAGCACTCATATCAGTTGAGGAGGCAGCAAAGCTGAAAAGGGAAAAGGTAGGATTTGAACGAGAATACATTTTTTTCAAATTATTTAAAAAATTATTTGGTTATGAACAAATGTTGAAATAATGCTTTTAATTTCAGAATTGAATGTACTGTATACTTGACACTGTGTAAATGTCAACCCCTTTTTTGGCCCAAAAATCTGTTATTTTCTGTATATCCTGTGTAAAGGTCAATTCCCCCCCCCCCCACTTATTTTTGGCCCCGTGCTCCTGATGCCCCAATCACGAATCCTCTCCTTTGCCGCCCACCCACTAGAGCTACCAACGCCCCAAACATGGATCTTTGCCTTGGCCTGCTGCTCGCCCACCAGAGCTCCCAATACTCACCTGCGGTTCATTGCTTCGGCCACCGCCTATCTGAGCTCCTGATGCCCTGAATGTGAACACCACCTGGTCCCGAGCCATCCAAACGATGCAGGCATTCACTGCAGTTAAAAGTAGTAACTATGTAATTTGACCTGAAAATTTGGTCCTCAAAATTCAATTACTCCACAAGTATATACTACACAAATAAGAGGTCGAAATTCTGGATATCGGAAGTTCAGTAAATAAAACCTTTTGCTGAACCCCTGCCTACACTGTGTAAAACATTTTAGCATCCATTACAAGTATTTCCTGATTGTATGTAATATAGACGGTTGTTCACACGTGGGCAACCTGTTCACGTATAAATCCTGAGGTCCTCAGCAAACTAACCCTGTGAAGCTGTCCATTGTAATTCATGAGAACTTTAGCCTTGTTCTATTTTTTTGAACATTGATATGGGCCTTAGTGAGTCTGCACCCAGAGCACAGTTTATAATTTTAATCTTCTTATCTAAAAAGATGTATTTGGTAGACAAAGAGTCCAATAATACTTCTTGGAAAAGCAGCCAATGTATTAAGGGATTCATCTCATCCTGGCCACTCTCCCTTCACCCTCCTTCTGCCAGGATGAAGATTCATGAATGTGAGATCATGCACCACCAGTTTCGAGGACAATTTATTTGCTGCTGTGATCAGGCTTTTGAACGAACCTTACACTGGTAAAATTATGTTGCCTTTGCTCTCTACTAACTGATCCCACCCTGTAATGGCACTTCTTTTCAGCATTTTACTTGCTGGGCTATGCGCAGGCTAAATAGCTGGACTGCTCACAAAACAAACTACTGCACTGTGGCACATGTGACAATACACTTGAACCTGTGAAGATGAGGCTTGAATGCATTGGAACAAGTATTTTTATTTTTCCTCCCCACCTTTTCTGTGGCAAATTAATAATAAATTTCATCATAAGTTGGCCTGAAAATCTTTTTCTGTCTCTTCAAGTTTTTGACTTTGATGAGGCTTTCCTTCTCTTACTCCACTACAAAAAAAATTGTGTTGGTTTCCCACCCAAATTTGGTGGGAAATTGGAACAGTGAATGTTCATCTGAGATGGGAGCAGGTTTGGTTCAACCAGGAGAGTGAGCCAAGGAATGGGAGATGGAATTTAAATTGGACAAATTTTGGGAAGGAAGAGTTGGACAAGACAGTAAATCGCATGTATCACAGTAAATCACAGTATGTTTGAGGAACAGAGCAACTTAGGGGTACAATTATATAGTTCCCTGAAATTGGAGATGCAGCTGGATAGGATGGTGAAGAGGGCTTGTAGTACACTTGCCTTAATTGGTTAGGATATTAAGTACAAGATCTGAGCTGTCATGTTACAAGATGTTGGTGAGACCATGCTTGGAGTATTGTGTGCAGTCTGGTTGCGCCTAGCTGAAGGATGGTTGTGATTAAGCTAGAGGTGATGCAGAAAAGATTCACAAGGATATTACTGAGACAAGAAGGCATAATTGTAAGGAAAGACTGGATAGGCTTGGGATTTCTTTTGCCTAGAATGTAGGAAGTTGAGGGGTGACCTTAGACATAGAAAATCATGAGAGACATAGAAAGGGTGAATGGTCACAGTCTTTTTCCCAGGATAGGGGCGTCTAAATCTGGAGGGCATAGATTTAAGGTGAAAGGGGAAAGATTTAACAGGATCCTGTGGAGTAACTTTTTCAACATTGCATTTGTTGAATGGCTGTCAGAGGCAATTGTAGAGACAGTTCAATTAGTGTTAACAGTACATGAATGAGAGAAGTTTAAAGGGTTATGGCCAAGCACAGCCAAATGAGGTGATCAGGTAGGCAACTTGGTTGGCTGAAGGGCCTGTTTCCATGGTGAATAACTCTGACTCTTATATATTCTCCTTCAAATTGCATTTCTCCACACTGGTTTTTCCACTATCCACAATTCATAAATGCAAAATCTCAACAGATGCTCTTTTGTTGGTATTATTAATGCTATAGCTCTTTAATCTCTTACAAATGATAAGCAGTTGTGGAATGTAGTTTTATTGAAGTAACAGACAATATCCAGAACAAGGGTTCAGTCCTTCTAAGGGTGATTGTGGAGAAGCAGGGGATCTAAGAGATATTCCTTTAAAACTTCCACAAGGCAGAGAGTATTTCTGTAATTAAAGTGTATCAGAAACAAGTCTGCATCTCATAAGTTTTGATGAAGAAGTGCAAATAACTTAATGCCCCCTTAAATCTTGAATCCTCAAAGGGCATTTTTATCTGATGAAGAATTCAATCATGTGTTTCCGTTGCATAAATTGCTGGATTATGTGAAAAGATTGAATGTTGAACTGAAATGGCATGACTTTATTTTAGTTGCTGTGATTATAGGTTTTGAAAATAGATTGGCTTTATGTAAGGATTTCATGGGCATTGTTAATAGTATGTATATACGGCATATGGTATGCAAGAAAATGCTATAATCCAAGTTATAAAATCATGATGTTTTGGGATAGTATATTAGCACAGACAAAGAATTGTCTAAGTATTTATGGGTAATTTGTATTGATAACATAAATTAATATTAATAATGATAACTGAAATGTTCACCACATCTACAGCAAAACTCTGCAGACTATCGCCTTATGGGCCTTGTCTCTTAAACTCTATAACTTTTTTCCATCTATATTTATTTCCTTCCTCATTCTTAGATCCTTTAATCTTCATATTATTGGCATTTTTTCTGTGCTGTCTTTGTGAAGGTAGATGCAAAGTACATGTTTAATTCCTTTGCCTTATTTCCCATTATAAATTCTTCGATCGTTCTCTGAAGGGGTCCCACATTAGCCCTTGCTCATCTTTTCCTTTTTACATTGAAACTCTTCAAGTCCATTTTATGTTTCTTGCAAGATTACTCTCAAATCCTGTCTTTCTTTTTCCATGATCAACTGTTATTTGGATATAGAGCCAGTCTCCAAAACAGATGAAAGGCTAAAAACAAAATGATTTCAAGCAATCTACACTGTCAAACGATATACTAGTTCCTTGAGTTTTAAATTAGAAACCCATTATTATCTTGTTAATAGGTAGCAGACTAAACAGACACAAGGCTGTAAATAAACTCTACCATTTGAGTTTTCATCTAAAAATAATAATTACAGAACATAAAAGATTTTTTTGAATATTTTATTTAAATTTTTTCCAATTTTATACTTTTACATAAGCAAAATTTTGATTGTTATGATTTCATGATGATTTAACTCCCTTCCCCCCACCCCCCACACCCCTCTCCCACTGAAAAATCATATAACAGAAATGCATATAATAGTTATATGAAGAAATTTAAAGGGAAAAATAAGAAAGAAAAAGATAATGTTATTCTAGATTGCACAATGTATTGGCTCACACATTGGGATCTTATTTTGCCATTTTAAGGAAGAAGATTATTACAGGTCTTAAGAGGGTGGAAATACATTTTTACATATTTATCCTTAAACTTTGCACGTACAGGCTCCAAATTTGTAAAAAAAAATTAAGTATTTATTTCTTAAATTATATGTGATTTTCTCCAAAGATATACAGCTTTGATTTTTCGTGATCCATCTTTCTATACCTAAATGTGCATCTAATTTCCAAATCACTGCAATATACTTCCTTACTACCACTATACTATTTTAATAAATTTCACTTGATAAAATGTAATTTTAATTTAGGTCTTGTCCTTCTATATTCCCAGTAAAAATAAATCTGGATTTTGTGGGAATATACCAGTAATCTGTTCTAAAAACTTTCTTAAATCCACCAGAAAGTTCTAACTTTAGAACATGACCAAGTAGAATGTAAAAAAAGTTCCTATTTCTTCACCTCATCTAAAATATTTATCCAATTTCATTTTATGCAATTTTTGCAGCGTTAAATATAATTGATGTAAATAATTATATTGTAACTAAACCATACCTAACATTTATAATATTTGTCATACAATCTTGACAGAGATCTGTCATCTTTTTTCATCAAACATAAAACAATTGATTTGAGTGAGGTTCAGGAAGTATTTGGATTATCAATATGGTCCCCCAGACCTTACTCAAAAAGATGTATTTGGACCAATGATTTTTTTAAATAAATGCAGTCTTAAAACATTCTTCAAGGAGAGAATCAATACCATCTATTGGACACCATGGGCTAGATAATGGTCTTTGATATTTCACTAGTTAAAGTTTTGGGAACATAATACACCAACAAATATAATGAACTTTTTTTTTCCTTCAATTATTCCTCGAAAGGTAGCTTTGGTTTCTGATGTGTTTTGAGATGTGGTGTGCATCATTGAAAAATGACTATTTTTGATGTATTAGTTTACCAAGCATGAAGGAACATAATAATTGTTAATTAACCTCTCACCCATAGATAACACCATTTGAAAGCGAGAATAATAAAAAATATAGAGAATGTTCCCATCAAGCAAAAGTGGTAGATTGGGTTTGATTCCTTGGAGTTTAGAAGAATGTTGGATAACTTTTTAAGAAATAGGAGCAGGAGTAGGCCTTTCACCCCATCGACTCTCCTCCGCCATTTAATGAGGTCATGGCAGATCTGATGATAAGCTCATCTCCACCTTGTTGCCTTTTCCCCATATCCCTTAATTTTCCCTACTATGTAAAAAATCTATCCAATCTTGTCTTAAATATATTTACTGAGGTCACCTCCACTGCTTTAATAGGCAGCAAATTCCATAGATTCACCACTCTTTGGGAAAAGCAGTTCCTCCCCATCTCTGTTCTATCCTGAATCAGGAGGCTTTGTCCCCTAGTTCTGGTATCCTCTACTAATGGAAGCAGCAGACCTACCTCTATTTTATCTATGCCTTTCATATTTTTATATGTTTCGATATGATCACTGTAGCAACTACTATCCATGAAAAGGCTGCTCAGAGGCTAAGTAAACTCTTAAACTGTGACAAGTTAGAACAAATTCATAGTGAAATCCAGATGCATTTCAAACTGTTTATTAATGGATACAAAAGGAATTGTAACATCCATGCAGAGTGGTAACCTGTGGCAATGTCTACCATTATGTGATAATGGTCAACAGAAAATATCAGAGCCCTACTCACCCTCCTCATCTCTATCCCGCCATACCAGTTCATACGGGCTCACAACTCTAAAACCCTGAGAATCCCCCGTGCAAGTGTGGCATCAACCAAAGTGAATAGTGTGTGCCCACCGGAAGAAACAGAACACACACAGCCTATGGACCACAGGACACCACCGACTCTGCAGCCAAACCAACAAGAATAAACAACACACCTTTGTCTCCTACAATACCGGCCCCTAATTATTATGTCTCTCATAATAATTACACAATTATAAATCATAAACAAACACAGTATATTCCAATATTATTTTGATCTTCTTTCTTCATAAGGCCAAAGCTTACTAGTACATAGCCTTGAAAAAGAGTGACCTTTACCACCACTCTGGATTAGTTAAGTCTGTAGTCTGTGCAGTGGGCAAGGGGGAAGGTCCTAAAAAAAACGACAAAATAAAGTCAATTTTGAGACAGTTCCTCTATCTCCTGTAGAAGGCAGACTTTATTGATGGGTCTACCAGAAAGCCAGTTTTGGTCTTGATCCAAACATGACATACAAGTTCCTTTTTGACCAGAATAATCCAAACAATTTTCCAGTTAGCAAGGAGTTTCGAGGTGCTGAATCATCCATGTTGATCACGATGTCTCCTGATGTGAAGTTGCATCTGATGTTACACCATTTCTATCGTTCCTGCAGCATACTACTAAACTTTCTTCCACCTTCAATGAGCATATATGTCTTCATTCTGAAACTACCCTGGTGGCATCGATGGCATTGTCTTAAAGAGCAGAAGGTGGTTCAGGATAAGTGCTTCAAGGTCATTTGGATCTGTAGAAGCCTTGGTGATTGGATGACTGATAAGGATAGCCTCAGCTTCACATAAAATTGTGTGGAGACCAATCTCGTCAAAACTTTTCACATTTAGGATGGAATTGAGAACCTTTTGCTCTGATCTAATTCATCTTTCCCATACACCTCCATGGTGTGAGCCAGCAGGGGGATGGAAGATCCAATTGATTCCTTTCTAGAGCAGTGTATTATGGATTTTACCCCGATTCTAGTTTTCAATCAACTCGCAGGCTCCCACAAAATTGGTGCCATTGTCAGATCATATTCCTTTCAATTGACCAGGTCTGGCTGTAAAACACCGGAGGGCATTGATGAAAGCGTCTGTGTCAAGTGATAATTCCACTTCGATGTGAATTGCTCTTACAGCTAAATATGTGAAAATAACAACATAGCTCTTCTCAACTCTCCTTACGCACTTCACTCCAAAGAGTCCAAAATAATCAACTCCAACATGTATGAAGGGAGGTTCAACAGGAGAGACTCTGTCCAGGGGCAAATCTGCCATCTGTTGTTGTCCAGGAGTAGCATTAGTATGCTGGCAAACAACACATTTCAACACTAGTTTTCTGATTGGCACAGTGGCACCAGGAATCCAATATTTTTGGAGTAGTCTGAATAACATATGGTTGCCACCACCATGAGCCACGTCTTCATGAACATGCCGAAGAATCAGTTCTGAAATGTGAAAATATTCAGCCAGTAGGACAGGATGTTTAATTTCTTCTGGCTTTGCTGCTCTGCTAAGTTGCCCACCAACTTTTAATACATCGTTTTCCAGAAAAGGGTTGAGTTTACGAATGTGGCTAGTTCTCTTAACATTTATTCTTTTTGTCAGACATGAGATTTCATCTGCCAATCTCTTCTTGCAAAAGCAGATTATCTCCATTTAGCATGGATACCAACTACTATCCACAAAAAGACCACTCGGAGGCTAAGTAGGCTTTTAACTGTGACGGCCTTTTCATGGATAGTAGTTGCTACATTTTAATCAACAGAAAATCTCAGAGTTTTGGACTGAATGAACATTGTTGGAACATTTGGACTGTTTACCCTCTTGGGTTTGGAATGATACTGAAAACAATATGGTGGCCATGATGGAAGTGCCAAGCGCAGGCTACTGACAGCAATCCGCTTCCATCATTCTGAGCATTGGCCACAGTAGGCTCCAGAGCTTCTAACCCTAGAGCTGAATGTCCTATATACACGCTGGTAGAGTCATTTGCTGAGAATCACAGCGATATTATTGGCTCCTGCTGCGGTGGAAACTTGCTCATTGATAGCGGAGCAACACAGCCATCAGAAGTTTACATTTGTGAATTCCTTCTCTGCACTTGTTGCATGTTTGAACACAGTTTGGGTGTGCTTCTGCTTGTCCATTGGAGGCTGTTTATTTTGGACGTGTTGAGAGTGCTTGGTACTCGAGTGAGTTTCCACTGACGCGCGTACCCAAACCAACAAGAATAAACCACACACCTTTGGCTCTTACAGTCACCTCTCATTCTTCTAAGTTCCAGTGAATACAGCTCCAGTCTCTCGATATCTCCTAAGCTAACCCCTTAATCTCTGGAATCAACCTGGTGAACCTATCTGCACCGACTCCAAAACCAGTACATCTTTCAATAAGTAGGGAAACCAGAATTATACGTAGTTCTCCAGATGCAGCCGCAGAGTTGCAGTATAACCTCCCTGCTCCTAAATTCTAGAATTATTCTATATTAATTATTCAAATCTATAAGATCTGAAGCGCGCTCGACAGGGTAGAAGTTGAAATGTTTCCACAAGTGCAAGAGTCATGAACAAGGTAAAATAGCTACAGCATAAAAGGGCCTGGTCATTTAAAATTGAGCCGCATAGAGATCTCTTTTCTCAGAGGGTAGTGAATTTCTGGAATTCTCTGCCGAGAGTTGAGGAGGGCAATTACTAGATGTATTTAAGGTGGAGAGAGATAAATATTTGAAAGATTGAGGATCATGGGGTGCTTACATTAGAAGATAAATTAAATGGTGGGGCAATGTTGAGAAGCCAGATAACTTTGC
The DNA here is from genome assembly GCF_036971445.1 of Narcine bancroftii. Classification (NCBI taxonomy): domain Eukaryota; kingdom Metazoa; phylum Chordata; class Chondrichthyes; order Torpediniformes; family Narcinidae; genus Narcine; species Narcine bancroftii. Next base: position 11,961,163 of record NC_091481.1, read on the forward strand.
TGATACTTTCTTATGTTCTTGTACACCACTCATTTTCAGATTAGGTTTTTCATCTGGATGAACTTTCTTGATGATAAAAATCCCTTTAAGAGGGTCTTCCTCCCCTGATATAGCAAGTTGATTGAAATTTCTGATGTCTTTTTCACGTTCTGTTGTTCCAAAAAAATTGTGAGTGGTAATTAAGTTGTTTGATATTTAGTGATTTGCTGAACCAATCGTCTTTCCTCCCTTTGAAATTCCTGTGTCCCAATATCATTGTGCTTGACACTTTGGGTTGATGAGCATGGTTCATATGGTCTCTGAAGTAAGTGCATCGTACAAATTGGCTTCTCTTGCATTCTATATACTATATAATTATTGCCCAAAAGGAATCTTACTTTCTGCAAGGTTTTAGAGTGCCATGAGCATTGTAAATACAATTATAGCACTGTAGAAATGTCATTTGATTCACTGTCTGGAATGGTAAAAGCAGAAAGTTGCACAGGTTCCCATTCTTCAGATTGCACATGGAATCTTCTCTTCAAGGAGTTTGACTTGGTAATTTGCAATGCAGAAGATGAGAATCCTAAACCTAACTGTTATACCTTCCACCAATGCTATCAATCTTCTGACAGCTATCACTCCTCTATTTTGAAATCACTAACCATGCTACTTTCAGATCCCCAATGTTGTTCTTGTGTTTGGACATCCCTCAGATAGTTGGTCCAGGCCAAATATTTGTCCCCTCCAACTGGAGTGCAGATATTCATATCTCCTGTTCTTTGTTTGAACTGATCAAGAATTCAGGTTCTAAATGGCTGCAAATACTGTGCTCTCAGGATAAATTTATTATTGCATGTACTATTTGTACCATGTTTCTTCTTTGTCACAAGACTATGGGATTCCAACTTCAGTGAAAACATTTGCCATTGATAAATTCATGGGGCCAGGCTGATCAATATACTGTTCTTGTGGGCGTTGCAAGCTGTCTTTAAAACAGTTTCCACAATGTACTTGATCTTTTTTTTACTCTTTAACCATTTGAGGTACTGTAGGATTATGGCACCATCAGAGTGAGAGCACAAGTAAGATCAGGGAATTTGAGTTTGAAGACAGTCAATTATTTAAGCATATTTAACTGAGCACATTCAATATAATATATAATGCATAGATGTCTATATTTTTAATGAATGTTTATTTTGATTCCAAGTTGCATCAAATGAACCCTTTGAGTAATGAGGTATTCTTCCTGGTTGCTCTTTGCCAGTCTTAATGTTTTGCACAAATTTTTACTTGCCCTAATTCATTTGACTGCAGTTGCAAGTCCTTATGTTGTCACACTGTTCTCAAATTAAAATAATAATCAGGACTCAATAAGGCTATGTAACTCGTTGTCCATAATGAATCAGCCCAGTTCACTTACTCCCTTAAGTTTAAATAGGATTTAAGGTGTTAAGTTACTATCTTAGATAGTCCATGACCCAGTGAATGACTTATTTCCACTCCAGTTTGGTGGGTTCTGGGAAGGCAATGTGGAAGCCACAGACCCTTCCAGGATTGGATCAGGAGATGGCTGACAGGACAGGTAGGTAATTTTTGCATGCCTTTTCTGTGCTACCAATGCACAGCTTCAAGGTTCATAGTACCATCCAAATACTACCACTGCATTTGTATAAGCATAGGCCAGATACACACAGGAGTCAGTATAGATGTAGCACTTTCTCAGTCTCCACCCATGAAAGTTCAAAATAGACTGTCTGTTTCAGGAATCTATGGTCATGCATGTGATAAACATGGCTTGTCTAATGTAACTAACAGAGAGCAACCAGGGCACCCTACCTCGGATGTTGCCTAAGGAGGGGGGGGGGGAGGGGGGAGCGCAATTCTGATTGGCGTATCCTTTCAGTAAATTTGGAGGATTTAGTTGAGACAATGTTGGTGGTACAGTATTTTTTACAGTACTTTGTGATTCTTGCTATAGGTAGTCCAGGTTTCATATTTGGAACTACATCTTGTCTCAGGAAAAGCCTGTCTGTGTTCGAGTACAATATCAAGCTGTAGACTTTATCCCTCCTTTCTCCTCAAACTCCCCTCCCATCACCGATTCCTACAGACAGTTCTATCAGTCTCAGTCTCTGGGTAGATGAATTACAGAATAGTTAATGAGAAGTAGTGAAAAGTTATGAAGGATTGTCATTGTTACTGGATTGTGAAAACAAGGAAAGGTCATTTGAGTCAAATGGCACCCTTGGGTTTGCCTGTGATTTTTGTTCCCACTTTGAAATACAGTAAATGCTTGTATTTTGTAATTCACCTCTGGGATTCTTTAATAATTCTGGACAATTTTTTTAAAAATGCTGAAAATCCTATTAGCTGCCAACTTGAAAAAAACTCATTCTTGGTTGCCATTTCACACAGAGACTGGGTTAATCGGAGTGACAGAGGTCCCTTTGTCTTTGGTATCTAGTAGTATTACGTGCCTGTAATGTAGAGCATGGAAACACACCAGTTCTCATCACTGGCACATGGGGAATATTCTGTAATCTGCAGGTCAGAAGAAAAGTGCTTACTTAGCTCAAATTTTGTACAATGAGATTTTTCCTTCTTTCATCATGAAGTGCAAGTAATTATTGTAAATGATGACCTCCAAGAGCTTTCATATCACTTAGTATAGAAAACTGTGGAGCAATCACATTTTAATATAGACTTGGTTAAGCAAATTTGTTTGTGCACATTTCAATTCAGTTATCCAGGACTTTGTGGTGAATCACTGACCTTGAAATGATCTCTGCCCAATCGTTACTTCACTGACATTTTCACCTAACTTGTAATGCCGCTACAGCTTTCATACATTCAGCATTGTCAAATAGGTAAATGAGTATGAGCTCTTGGGAGGTATTATATATAAAAAGCACAAGGAACCAAAGGTGGAAATATTGCAAGGGGTGACAAAATGCATGATCTGAGACATGGATTTTAAGGCAGACTCTGAATGAAGGAGTGGGTGTAGAAGTGGGGGGGGGGGGGGAGGGGAAATTGGAGCAAGGGATTCCAAGATAAGGTAACTGGGCAACAGAGTGACACAGCATTGCAGTTTTGGTTTAATCCTAATCACTGGTGATGGATATGTGGAATTTGCATGTTCTTTGACAGCGTGGGTTTCCCCTGGGTTCTTCTGTTTCCTCCATATCTCAAAGAGGTACTGGGATAGAAGTGTAAGCTGTAGCAAAATCTGGTTTATGTTGATGTGCACGAGTGCAAGAGTATTCAAGGAAATGAAGGGGGCAAGAGATTGTTCTAGGAGCTGGCAAAGACTTAATGGGTAGAATGAAACCTCATTGCATATTGATTCAAAACATGAAGTGCAAGCCGTGAACAAAGGAGATGAGATTTGAATGAGATCAAGAGTAATGGAAAGGATCTTGTGGAGTTGCAGGAGGTTACCGAGAGGTGTATTGATGGGTCTCTGAAGAGATTTAAGAATAAAGATGAGAAATTTTGCACGTGAATGGTTGGAGGAATTGGCGGAAAGTTAAGCCACTGAGGACTGGAAGATTAAGGGTACTTGCAATGGGACTTGAAGAGAGTCATTCTGAGAGGCATCACAATTTATGATGGAGAAGGCTTTGCAGGGGAGCATTCAAGTGTGGGATAGCCCAAAATCTGCCCGAACCGGTATAATTTTTCATTTCACAATGTTCTCGATTAAACAGATTGGCATTGAATTAATAGGTTTCACATTGGTCAATGTGGGACTTGGGAAATGTTGCACTGAAACTCTGTTGTGAATTCAGAAGCACATTTTTTTTAGACAGAGTAAGGGCAGTTCCTGTAATGTTCAGTCTTCATCTGAATATGCAGTTCTTGATTGCTTTGAGTGCCCAAAGTAAAAATATCTTTCACGTTAACAATAGTAAAACATTCACAAGAAGCAAATGCAACATTCATATTGAAACCTCAAATGGTGATGTGTCTGCAGGCATGAAATATACAAAATTGAATTAATGAACAATACAAGGTATTGAAATGACAAATGCTTTAAACCTTTCCATTGATGTCTAGACATCAGCTCAAAAAAACTGTTTTAAAGAGCTGAAACAAGAAAGTCTGTAGAAGCTGTTATTGTTAATACACGAGTACTGGAGAAACTCAGGAAGTCCCACAGCTTTCACAGGAAATGCTACATTTTCCCCCACATCTCTTTCCTCACCACCATTTGGGTCCCAAAGAGTCCTTCCAATGCAGCACTTCACTTGTGAATCAGTCGTGGCTATCTATCTAATGCATCCGGTGCTCCCATTGTGGCCTCCTCAACATCAGAGAGACTGGATGCAGACTTGGAGATCACTTCATTGAGTACCAACGCAGTCTTCTCTTATAACAGGGATCTCCCAGTGGCACCCCATTTCAATTCCCCACCCCACTGCCATGCCAAAATGACCTCATGCACTGCCAAATTAAGACCTCCCATGAATTAGAAGAACACTTCATATTTCGTCTGGGACCATCCAACTAGGTGGCATTAATATCAGCTTCTCCAGTTTCTGTTAGGCTCCCCTACCTCCATCTCTCCCTTCCCCTATTCCTATGTCTCCTTTCCTCCAGCTCTATCTCACTCCCTTTCTCTATCACACTGTCTCCTCCAGCTCTGCATTCACAGACCTATCGCCTCTCTCCAAATGAATTCTCAGCTTTTCTCCTCTGTCGTCCTATCCATATCCACCTACAATCTCTTGCTGTTGGCCTGTGCTCTTCCCCTACCCTTTCTTCCCTCCTCGTCCTGCTTCTTTATTCAGGCACCTGCCTGCTTTTTGCTCAGTCCTTGACAAAAGGCTGAGGCCTGAAACGTTGGTTATATAGTTTTGCCCCCTATGGATTCTGCGGAACTGCTGAATTTCTCTGGCACTTTTGTGTTTTATTTTAAAGAGTTATTATTTCATTAAAGTGCAGGTTTTAATAATTTATTATGAGATATTAAACAAGACCACATAACAAAATAGTATTTGTATTTAAAAGCTTCTGAGCTTTATCTGCAACTGCTTTACTACTCCAGCCATTGCCTGATGCGTCCATATTGCTTTTCATCTATTTCCATCCACTCACCAGTATAACACACCTCTCTCTGGAGTTTGATATGAACCTGCATGTTCTTGGTTTGGAATATCAGACCTGGGTTGACATGGTCCCTGGATCTGCTCCAAGATCCAGCATCAGGAGGGTTCCAGGATCTCCACTGAGTATGCCACCGATACCCAAGCTCAGCTGCAACTGGGGCATAAAAGGGATAGTTCCATGTTATATGGGCCAAATCATCACGTGGATGTGGCTTGTGGACTGTATATTGTGCACCACTAATTTCATGCCACAAGCTGCAGATGATAACACTGCAGTCAGACAGTGGATGGGGAACTCCCCAGTCAATTAAGATTTCTAACCACAAAGCTGAAAGTGACTGAGATTGATTTTGTGCATGTAATTTATGAAAAACTATCTTTCATGGTTTTTTTTTAAGAACCTACTGGGAGATAAGGCTGTATTTTTTTCTTTTGTTCCTTAAATTGACTTTATACAGGATAAATCATTGTTTGTGGTACAATAGATTGTTTGCATAAATTATGCTCCCTGCCACAGCCCACCTTCCATTAATCTTTTGCTGCTGTGTTCGACTAATATATTCTACTGAATGTTTCTAAATATATACAGGTTTTTAAATTTATATTCAGCTTGCTGAACATTATAGTTTTTAAAACTATGTTTTGAAAATATTTAAAGGTAATTAGAAGATTAAAAATAAAAGGTTATGGGGAGAAATCCAGGGAGTGGGGCTGAGTGGGAGAATGGATTATGATCAAAAGGCAGGGCAGCCTCAGTCTTAGATGCTCCTATGTTTTATGGTTGTATAATATAGGCCTAAAACTATCCACACCTCTTTCAGGAGTAATTTGGGTGGGATGATTGTCCACGCAGTTGTCAAATTTTATCCCAGGCATGTCATGTGATTGCTCCACTCTGCACAGCTGAGGTTCATAACTACTCTTCATATTCTCACTCTCTGTGTAGGGCTACATTCAAAATCCTCCCTTCCCTTGTATATGGATCAGGTGTATGACAGTCAAATACATGCAGCAATTTTTTTTAAATGCACATAGCATCTCCTTTTTGAAAGACATATAAATGTCAACCATTAATGGAAGATTAAAACGATATATAAAACTTTTTTGTATATTTTAGAAAGTCACATGGAAATAAACAAGTGACAACCAATAGTTAGGGAGTTATAGGCAGCTTAGAAATGAAGGAAAGGATATAGAGCAGACAAACGCTGGAAAACTGATGGGGACATTCCAAGACAAAGAATGCCAAGAGATTGCAGAAGTTTTAGATGATGCCTTGAAGGAATTGGAAGATATGAACGCTGAATTTGCTGTGTTGTCCCCAGTGGATTTAAAAGTCAGAATTAAGAGTTTTGAAAATTTGGTGTTTGGAGCATTGAAAAGCAGAAAATTAGAATTTTAGCCCAGATGGTCTTAAAATTGTGCAAAAGTTATTCCATATTGACTTTAACATCCAACTTTTCTTTCTTTGGCTTGGCTTCGCGGACGAAGATTTATGGAGGGGGTAAAAAGTCCACGTCAGCTGCAGGCTCGTTTGTGGCTGACAAGTCCGATGCGGGACAGGCAGACACGATTGCAGCGGTTGCAAGGGAAAATTGGTTGGTTGGGGTTGGGTGTTGGGTTTTTCCTCCTTTGCCTTTTGTCAGTGAGGTGGGCTCTGCGGTCTTCTTCAAAGGAGGTTGCTGCCCGCCAAACTGTGAGGCGCCAAGATGCACGGTTTGAGGCGATATCAGCCCACTGCCGGTGGTCAATGTGGCAGGCACCAAGAGATTTCTTTAGGCAGTCCTTGTACCTTTTCTTTGGTGCACCTCTGTCACGGTGGCCAGTGGAGAGCTCGCCATATAACACGATCTTGGGAAGGCGATGGTCCTCCATTCTGGAGACGTGACCCATCCAGCGCAGCTGGATCTTCAGCAGCGTGGACTCGATGCTGTCGACCTCTGCCATCTCGAGTACTTCGACGTTAGGGGTGTAAGCGCTCCAATGGATGTTGAGGATGGAGCGGAGACAACGCTGGTGGAAGCGTTCTAGGAGCCGTAGGTGGTGCCGGTAGAGGACCCATGATTCGGAGCCGAACAGGAGTGTGGGTATGACAACGGCTCTGTATACGCTTATCTTTGTGAGGTTTTTCAGTTGGTTGTTTTTCCAGACTCTTTTGTGTAGTCTTCCAAAGGCGCTATTTGCCTTGGCGAGTCTGTTGTCTATCTCATTGTCGATCCTTGCAACTTTACAGTGCAGCTAATAGGCTAAATCCAATACTGTTTGGTACTCAAATTCTGTCCTCCTATCCTTCATTTGATGCGTAATCCTAACTCAGCTTTCATTCCTTTGATCTGGCTTTCGCTTGCCTGTCTAATACCTTGTGATTTAGTGTAAGATTTCATCAGTTAATACTTCACAAAATATCTTGGGATGTGTTACGCTACTGGAGGTATTGTAAATTGTATCTGCAAATCCAATATGGATGAAACTGGTTAACTGCTCCTTTTAAAATTATTTCAAGTAACATGCTTCACCCTTTATCTACTAAATATTGGCTTGATACTATATACTCGAGTAGAGAGGAAGAAGTTAATTTTACAGGTTTTTTTCCCAAACATTCAATAGATATTGGACATTTGAATCAAAAGATGGTTCAGCCAGATAATGAACAAGGTTCTGAAGCTAAATTAAGGATGATTATTATCCCCTCTTGTGAACTTGAATTCCCAATGAGGAAGGAAGTATGGAGGTTGGATGCCTTATGATTTTTATTGATTTTTCTGGCCATGGACATTGAGATTGATTGAATCTAATTTTCAAATAATGTTCAGGGACTATTTATTGGCTGAATATTCCTTTCTAAATAAATTGAGCTCAAATTTAAATTATCCTTAAATTGAGTGGGAGTTTCTTGCACTTGATATAATAAACTCATGGAAGACAAATCGCACATTGGTATGGAATACTAGTAATGGAAAAGCCTTTGCCCTCTTGCTATGTAACATCTAAAGCACTTGTCATAGAGGGATGTTACCAAAGATAAGATGTTCTTAAGGATAATAAAATGGAAAATTTTAAAACACTTTTAAATGCCAAGGAGCAGAATTGTGACAAAGTGAACCAGTTAGCATTGGAACTTCTTTTTTTCAGGAACTGGGCACTGGCAAAGCCACCATTTCTTGCCCAGCCCAGTTAGCCATGAACTGAGGTCTTGAATTAAATTTAAATTTAGACATAATGACATTGGTAACAGGCCCTTTCACCCCTCAAGCCCGTGCCACCTAATTACACCCGATTGACCTACAATGTGGTAGCATTTTTTTTGAAGTCTGGGGAATTCAGAGAACCCGGTGGAAACTGACAAAGATGCAGGGAGACCATACAAACTCCTTACAGACACCCTGGTCGCTGGCGCTGAAACAGCATTACACTACCTGTGGCTGCAGTCCTTCTGGTTAAGATACTCCCTTGGGTGGGAGTACTAGGATTTACTGATGGTAAATTACAGGAGATAAATTTCCAAGTTGGAACTGTGTCGGAATTGGTAAATGTGTCTGTGGTCCAGGAGGAATACAAGATGTTGTTCCTCAAGTTTCTGTTTAGCCTTGTACTGATAATGGATGAGGCCGAGAACAGACATATCAGTGTGCGAATGCTGCAAGGACTTGTAATTGTCAGCTATAGCAAGTTCAAGCCTAGGCCCACAGACAGTGTGCAAGAGTTCGGCGCTCTTCATTTATCTCTACCTTCCTCTCAATAAAAGGTCCCAACCGGCAACCTTGACTGACTATTTCTACCCACGGATGCTGCCTGACACACTTAGTTCCTCTAGCAGCTCATGGTTTGCTCAAGATTCGAGCATCTGCAGCTTTTGTATTTTTCATTTAAATATTTATTATTCAATATTTTTTAAGAAAGCTTGAATATTTTCTCATATTCCTCCTCAACACGCCTTAAACCTAAAGGCATGAACATGATTTTTCTAAGTTTACATAAACACCACCTCTATCTGGTTTTACCGTTTCCATTTCATTTACCTTCAGCCATTCTTACTTGCTCCAAGAGTCTCTCCGTCTCCAGTGGGAAAATGGCGGCACTGCTGGAGTTCCTGTAATGATGCCAATGCCGCTGGTGTGATCTTGCGGAGAGCAGAGTACTGGAGTCACAGTGCTCCCCCGCGGGGTCCAATCCCCCGGTGCGACTGCCATCAGCTCTGTATAGGCTTTAAACATCCTGTTAAAGGAACCAAAGGTGTTTTTTATTTGTTGTTTGGAATTTTTGTAAATTGGCTGCTGTGTTTTCATCACTTTGACTACACTTCAAAAATATTCTTTTAACTTTCACCTCTCAGAGATCAGGTGGTTGCCCAAGGCTGCAATATAACCACAAATTATTATTTTTTTCACATGTGATGTTTAAATCAAGCCTTTTGATTTTGTAATATTTTCACCCTTGATATTCAACTCTTTTTACCTCCAATATTCTTGCTCCATCAAAATCAAAAGATGCACATTTGAAGCCTGAAGGCAAAAGTAAATAGTTATTTTGAAAAGGCAGCAAATCATAATGGCAATGGAATGAAACATCAGGAAAAACTTAAATCAACTGTGAAACAATATGAAAAATACTTAGAATTGTTCCTAATAAGCTTATTGAAATGACAATAGGCTTGAGTGAGGTTGTAGCTTGTATCTGTGCGAGAAATACAGTGTGAAGAAGTGTATGATCATGCACTTTGGGGGAAGGAATAAAGACTATTTTCAAAAAAGGGTAACAAATTTAGAAATCAGAGGTGGAGGGTGATTTGGGAGTCCTTGTGCAAGACTCCCTGAAGGTTCATTTTTAGGTAGAATCGGTGGTAAGGAAGGCAAATGCAAAGCTAGCTCTTATTTTGAGAGGGATAGAATATAAAAGCAGAGGGGTAATGTTGAGGCCTTATAAGCCATTGATCAGATTGCACTTTGGGCTCCTTATCAAAGGAAGGATGTGTTGGCATTGGTGAGGGTTCACTGGAATGATTCCTGGATTGAAAAGATTATCATCTGGAGTTTGGAAGAATTGGGAGGATTTCATGTAAACCTATCGAATACTGAAAGGCCTGGATGGAGTGGACTTGAGGAGGATGCTTCATATGATGGGGGAGTCTGTAACCAGAGGGCGCAGTCTCAGAGTACAAAAACGTCCCTTTAGAACTGAGATGAGGATGCATTTCTTTACACACTGGGTGGGGAATCTATAGAATTCATTGATGCGGACAGCATTGGAGGCCATATTATTGGGTATATTTAAGATAGAGGAAGGTGAGTTCTTGATTTCAAAGGGAATCAAGGGTTACAGGGAGAAGGCAGCAGAATGGGGTTGTAATGGATAGTAAATGGACTCAATTAGCCATAATTCGGTTCCTATGTCTTATGGTAATTGATGCACAATCAAACATTGCAACTCTTTAAAAGAATCAAAAGGAATTTGAATAAGAGATTTATTTTTAAAGTATTCTGGAATAATATCCAGATAGATGCAAAAAGCAAAATCTCCTTGCCTTCATTCATGTTACTATTGGTAACTTACCTTGATTCAGTAGATTTCCTTTTTGAATATTTTATTAAAAAATTTCCAGTATATGATCACAAAATAACCCCCCCTTCCCTCCTCCCACCACCCCTCAAAATTCACCCCCCTCGCACCCAATAACCCCAAAAGGAAGAAAGAAAAGAGATTTAAACAATCACAAATACAATCAACTGCCATAGATCAGAGCAACACAACATCACCACGATGGGCCACAAGAGATTCAAATTTTTAAACCCATTTGATCTAGATAAGGACTCCATACTTTCTGGGAAAAAATGGTAATTGTCAGGTAAATTATACGTTTTTTTTTCCAATGGATTACAAGATTTCATTTCCATATGCCATCTCCGCAATCCCAAATCAGTCTCATTTTTCCAAATAATAGCTATATACGTTTTATTGCAACGCCATCGCTAATCTTAAAAATTCAACTTGATACATAGTCAATTTCAAACTAAGCATTTTAACATTATCTAATAAAAATAACATTGGGTCTATTGGTAATTGAATTTTTAAAACTTTCTCTAAAAATTCCTCAAGTTGTATCCAAAATGATTGAACCCTATCACATAACCATAACCAAGTTGAGTGTAAAAATGAACCTACTTCTTTTCAACATCTAAAACATAAATCTGAAGAAATTAAATTACATCTCTTTAATTTATGAGGTGTTAAATACAAATGATATATAACATTATAATGGACCAATCTATATCTCATATTAACAATCTTAGTCATACTATCCTTACACACAGTTCTCCAATCATCTTGATCTATTGTTATTCCCATATCTTTTTCCCATTTTAATCTTGATTTTTTGAATGTCTATTTTAGGGATTTTACTTTGCAATTATTTATACATTTCTGAAATAAATTTATTTGTACTACCTTCGGTAAACAAAATTTCAAATTTTGATTGTCTTGTTAATTTTAAAGCAAGTCCAAAATTATCCAATAATAAAGCCTTAACTTGATAATAACAAAAAAAGTATTATTTAGAACTTCATATTTTTCTTTCTTTCTTTGAAAATAAATAAATTAACCAGCCTCATAACTGAAGCTTGTACTGTTTTAATTCCTTTCTGATACCATATTTTTAAAAACTGATTATTAAAAGCAAAAGGAAAAAGTTTATTCTGATACAAAGGTGTTTTACTTGAAATCTTACTGTGTACTTATCTCATAATTTATGTCTCAAAATAGTGGGTTATAATGAAAAATGAATAACTTAGTATTGCATTTATAAATAAATTGTGCCATACTTTTCTCACCAATCTTAGTTAATTCTATGTTAACCCATAGTAACAGGTTATCTAAATCAAACATTCTATTGTGCAGCTGTATAGTAATTCAGAAAATTCAGAAGTTGTAAACCTCCCAATTCATACTTCCCAATTAACTTCCAAGTTAATTTTTGTAGGGATACTCTTAACATTTTACCTTTCCAGAAAAAACATCTGAATTATAGAATTCAAATCTTTAAAACAATTCTGAGGAATTTTACAGGGAATAGATTGAAAAAGATACTGAATTCTAGGAAAAACATTCATCCTGATACAATTCACTCTACCTATTAATGTTATAGGTAAATCTTTCCATTTATTCAAATCTTCCTTAATTTTATGAAATAAAGATGATTCAGTAGATTTTCTCATCTATAAGTGTGGGGCATCCAAATCTCTGGCATTTCCACTCTGCCGCAGGATGCAGTAAATCAGTCCTGTAGATATACTAGTGAAGTGTTGCTTCACTTGAAGTGTTGCACCTCCAGCAGCCACAGGGGAAGGTGCTGGGGTTGATAATTAGGGAGGGATGACTGCACAAGGGAATCACGAAGAGAGCGATCCCTGCGAAAGGCTGAGAGGGGAGGAGAAGGAAAAATGTGGTGGTGGGATCATGAAGTAAATGCTGGAAATTCCAACATATAATGTATTGGATGGGGACGCTAGTTGGGTGGTCGGTGAGGATGAGAGGGGTTCTATGTTTATTGCGTCTAGGGCAGAGGGGGCCAGGGAAAATGAATAGGAAATGGAGGAGATACAGGTGAAGGCTGACTTGATAGTGGTGGAGGGGAAGCCACATTTGTGGAAGAAGGTAGACATTTTGGAAAATCAGGACTCGAAGACCCCCCATCTCTCATACCATGATGAAGAGCTCAAGCCCGAAACATTGGTTATGTACTTTTACCTTACCTACGTAAAGTACACAGTTGACCTGCTAAGCTTCCTCAGTATTTTGTGGTATGTGAGTGGAAAGAAAAAGGTTGAGAACCTATGCAATCCTGTTACACATGCAAAATTCTACCTTTGACCAAAATCATCCAAAACTGATTTGACACAAAAAGCTGCCGTGCATTCTGACCTGGACTGCTTTCTTCTATTGGGCAAGAACTAGGGGTTAGGGGTATTTTCACTGTGGCCTAGCATCAGGAATGGTAGGAATCAGGTAGGAATCTGCAGTAGATTGGGGATAGAGATTGGACCCTTCAGCAGGGGAATATGATGTGAAGTGAAACTCGCCTTACCTTGAGGAAGGGCTTGGGCCTGAAATTTCAATAATATATCTTTACCTCATATGGACATTGATTTCTTCCAGCATTTCTGTGTTTTGAGTATTAAGTGAAGGACAGACCCCAGAAGATCAAGATATTGGATGTACTTTGGGGATTTAGTGGAATCAAAGCATTGCAGGATTGTGCAGTGGTGTTGGGGTTAACTGTACTTGGTCTGGTAAGATACAAGGCCAGAAAGTTGGTGGAGAGAGGAGAGGGTGGAATAGAATGAAAAATCAGTCACTAAATTACAATGCTTGCACAGTAAAGATGACATAGTGTTTTTCCAGGACCACAGAGCATATGTATATAAATATAAGTTTGAATAGAAGATAAACACATTGAAATATTAAAAATGTAAAGACGTATACAGTAAAAGTCCATGGTGCACTATCCACATATGTTCTGGGATTTCAGGAACCTGATGGCTTGGGGGGGGAGAAACTTTCCCAATCTCAACGTAAGAACATGAGTGCTACGGTACCTCCTACCAGATGACAGAAGAGAGAACAGTTTATATGAGGGGTGTGTGGAGCTCTTCATAATGTTTATTGCCTTTTGCCTGCATCGAGTGTTGTAAATGTCCTTCATGGTGGGAAGAGAGCTCCCAATGATCTTTTTCGCTGACTTCACTATCCTCTGCAGGGTCTTGTGATCTGAGGTGGTACAGGTGCTGCAGTTGCACAGGATGCTCTCAATACATCCCCTGTAGAATGTAGTGAGGATGGAGGGCAGGAGATGAGTTTTCTTCAGCCTTCCAAGGAAGTTGAGGTGCTGCTTGGCTATGAAGCTGGTGTTAAGGGACCATATGAGGTTCTCCGCCAAGTGCACTCCAAGGAACTTCATACTCTTAACAACCTCAATGGTCAAGCCATCAATGGTCAGTGTAGGGAGGTCCCTCCGGGCCCTCTTGAAGTTGACAACAATCACTTTTGTTTTATTAACATTCAGATACAGGCTGTTGGCTCTGCACCAGTCCGGTAGTGATTGAACCTCATCTCTGTACACTGACTCCTCATTCTTACTAATAAGACCCACCACAGTCATGGCATCAGCGAATTTGATGACGTGGTTCGAGCTGTGTTTAGCTGCATAGTTGTTGTCCAACAGAGTGAACTGCAATAAGCATGCAGCCTTGGAGGGCCCCCATGCTCAGTGTGTTGGTCTTGGAAGTTCTGTTACCGATCTGAGCAACTTGATAAAGGAGATGTTAGTAAGGGACTAAAAGATGGTATGTACTTTAGATGATATGTGAGTGGGGTGGGGGGGGAGGTGGAGAGTTGAGAACCACTGACTTATTTGAATAGGAGCCTAGTCAAATTTTTCAGGACACAGCAAAACAACCTGTGTGCTAATTACAACATTTTACTTTGGGTTAAATTGATTTTCAATTGCATATCTCTGGAAAAAAGTAGTAGCATTTTTAAGCCCAATCTTTTTTACCAAGGGAGTACTTTGATTATGAAATTAAACCACAAGTAGAGTTTGATGCAAATAGCACTGAGATATTTAAAGCAAAGTTAGATAGGAACATGAAGGAGATAAGAATCAAAGAACATTTGATTAGCCTAAGATGGCTGTTTCTGTGATGTGCAGTGTAATAAGTTTAAGCCATTTTGAGAATAGGCAGCTTCACTTCATTTGCTGCCCAAGCTGTCCTTTATTGGTGTTATAAAGAAGAAAAATTCAATGCTTCTACCATTATTCAGAAAATGATTCCTCATTGATCCTGAAAACTAATATGCAAAACAGCAAAAAAAATGTTAGTCATGGGCTCCAACAAAGATCCAGTGTTATACCTTGAAGGAATACCTGAGAAACCTGTATTCACCCACTGAAGACTGCATCTCTCAGTATTCAATCAATAACTTCAAAATGTTGCTGCTGGATTGAAGAGACAATCTTAGAATAGAGGAGTGACTCATTCACTTGCATTTCATACTTTGGATTCTGCTGCAAAGGGAATTAAGAAATGTAACCTTCGAATAATATTTTGGGTTTTTGCAGGACTTTTAGAAGGAGCAGTCAAAAATAATACAATTGCAGAGGTATATAGGGATATAAATATTATAGCAAGATCCCACAAGCAGTAATCCATGAGACATGGATATCCATTCATGTTTTAGTTTTGGAATAATAGAAGGAATGAAAACTGAGTATTCTTCCCAGTAAAAGGCAGCTTGATGGTTGATCTGGAACATATAGATAATGCATTTAGGTTTCTGGAATATATCAAGAACTGACTGCTTTCTGTACAGGAGTTAAGAATAATGAACCAAAGTTCTGAAAGTACATCAAGATGTGAATTATCATCTGAAAATTAACTGGTTGATTTGAGGATCCTAGAAATGCAAGCATCTGTCAATGCATTAGTAGATTCCTAGTTGGAGGTCCAGACATTATCAATATTCTCAACCTGAAAGTGAAATAACATTTGAGAGATTACATTTTAACAAGGCTTTTGCTGAACAATTAAAGACAAGGCAGATTATTAATTGCCAAGTTCAAATAACTTCACAAGCATTTCAGGAATGCTCTTTTAATAAGTCTACAAATGAATAATTGAGCCAAACATTTATCAGTAAAGAAAATTCCAACTCCTTTTCCAACAAGGTATCTTTCCATATGGTATTTCATATGCAGTATTTATGAAATGGGGGGATTGGACTCAACAGTGAAATGTATATAATTGGAGAATTTAGTGTGTTTTATTATTATGGATTGTTGACAATGTTTGAGTTTGAAAAATTATAAATAAAATATTCAAAAAAAGCTTGAAGATCATTGACTTACAAAAATTTTTTTGAATTTTTTTTGATTTTTCCAAAACTCATGCAAATCCAGACAAACAATACAATATCTGAACAGTAGTATATAACATTCAGAGTCTGTTTTTTGATCCCCCACGTACCCTAATACCACAAGAAAAAGATCATACAAATTAAACAAACATTAAAAATCAATTATCGGTAAAATCACAGACCCTTGAAGCAAAAAAGGTAAGGAACAAAATACAAGAGCATGTCATCTGAGTCACGACCCACTTCATTGATCTCAATCACTCTACTACCGGCCCAGATTATTGCCTCCCTTTTATTCAAAAGGGGTATAATTATATCTGCAGACCAATGTGTTGCAGATAGGGTTGTCATACCCTGACAAATGTGTCCTTTTCTTCATAAAATTGTATGTGATTTTTCTCTAGGGGAATACAGCTCTGCATTTCCATATTCCATCATGTAATATTTAGTTGTGAGTCAGACTTCCACGTGACTGTTATACAGTTCCTGGCGACTGCCAAGGTGACCTTCACAAACTGAATTTGGTATTTGGACAGCTTAAAACACATGTCCATAGTTGACTTACAGAGTTAACCCTATCTCCAGAGATGCTGCCTGACCCAGAAGAGATGGTGGAGGCAGTCCAACATATGAAAGGAATAGGGGCAGGTACTTGGAGAGGAAAGGCTTCGTGATGCAGACAAAGAGGATTAATGTAGAAAGGCATCTTGGTTAGCATGGGCAAACTGGGCTGGAAGGGCCTGTTTTTGTGCTGTACAATTCTGTGATTGTAAGGAGGATTGTTTCGTTCTTAAGCAGAGCACTTGATGCAGCTGGAATATCACCATTTAACATACTTACTTGGTGAGGAGTGGAAAGAGATCTGACACCATGCATTACAACTAATTAATCCATACTCCATCACACAGCCAGCTGGCTCAGCTCATTTTATTTTAATTGCATGTGTGCATGTGCACATAGGATAGAGGTGGCGGAGTCAGTGTCAATGAATGTATTTTGCATCCTATTGTCACAAGCCGAAATGTAACTCCCCTTTTCAACACACCACTATGCTGCAGTCTTCCATTTCCCATTGATGCTGAGTCAATTGACACACACAGAATGGCAATTAACTGTCTGGACTCTTGTGAAGAGTGGTGAGATGTAAGAGTAACAAATATCTATAAAACCTTCAGGACTACTGAAATAAGAATTCTTTAGCTAGAAAGGTATTATCATATTTATAATTGGGGTCCTTTGAGGATTTTTCTTTCTTTGGCTTGGCTTCGCGGATGAAGATTTATGGAGGGGTAATGTCCACGTCAGCTGCAGGCTCGTTTGTGGCTGACAAGTCCGATGCGGGACAGGCAGACACGGTTGCAGCAGTTGCAGGGGAAAATTGGTGGGTTGGGGTTGGGTGTTGGGTTTTTCCTCCTTTGCCTTTTGTCAGTGAGGTGCGCTCTGCGGTCTTCTTCAAAGGAGGTTGCTGCCCGCCGAACTGTGAGGCGCCAAGATGCACGGTTTGAGGCGATATCAGCCCACTGGTGGTGGTCAATGTGGCAGGCACCGAGATTTCTTTAGGCAGTCCTTGTACCTCTTCTTTGGTGCACCTCTGTCATGGTGGCCAGTGGAGAGCTCGCCATATAACACGATCTTGGGAAGGCGATGGTCCTCCATTCTGGAGACATGACCTACCCAGCGCAGTTGGATCTTCAGCAGCGTGGATTAGATGCTGTCGGCCTCTGCCATCTCGAGTACTTCGATGTTAGGAATGAAGTCGCTCCAATTAATGTTGAGGATGGAGTGGAGACAACACTGGTGGAAGTGTTCTAGGAGCCGTAGGTGATGCCGGTAGAGGACGCATGATTCGGAGCCGAACAGGAGTGTGGGTATGACAACGGCTCTGTATACGCTAATCTTTGTGAGGTTTTTCAGTTGGTTGTTTTTCCAGACTCTTTTGTGTAGTCTTCCAAAGGATAATCATTGGGAAATTCCTGTCTCTAATGCGGACAGAATGAAGGTGCTCAGTGAAGTGATCTCCCAATCTGTGTTCAGTCTTTCTGATGTAGAGAAGGTTGCTATGGGAGCACCAGATGCAGTGGGTGACTCCCGCGGATACATAAGTGAAGTGATGCTTCACTTGAAAGGACTGTTTAGGGCCCAGTGGTGGTGAGGGTGGGGGTACAGGTAAAGTGGATGATCACAATCCTTTACCTGTGACAGGGACCCAAAGGTGTATGTGGAGTGAGCTGCAAAGGATGTTATAAAGACAGGTACAATTACAACGTTTAAACTAGTTTGGATTGGTGCAAGGATAGGAAAGGTAGGCAACTCAGTTAGTGTGGATGAGTTGTGTCAAAGATCCCATTTCCACCCAACATCATCTGTTACTCTAAGTACAGAGTGGATGCTCTCATTGAACTTCTGATCACCATTCAATTTCAGTATGTTTTCATTTTGGAGAATGCAAACGATCAACTGGGAAAATGAACCTGCAAGTCTCCGTGCGTATGACAGCAGCTGATACTGATTGTGATAGATCATCATGGTAAGACCGTAATTTGCTGGTTGAGCTTCAACCAGTGATTTGGATCAAATAAAGCAGCATGCAGGCATCAAGATAGCAAGTACTGTCACAATTGGGCCTCCAAAAATCTCTGATTTTTAACTTAGACACTTTCATTTTATGCTCTGCCTCTCATCCTACACACCACAGAAATTGTGACTTCAAGCACTTCTCACATAGATTGATTTCAAAATGGATCCTAAGTTTCACTCCATTTGTCAAGCCTGTGTTTATAACATCTGACAAAATCAATGGAGTTCATTTAAAATCATCTGGAGCCAAGTACTCCATGCAACTACTTTCCATCTTAATGCAGTTGACTGGTGTGATTATAATTCTAAATGCACTAGCATAAACTAAAAATCAATGGCTCTTTATTTGGGGAAATGGCAGGATAAAATGTTTTTTGTATTTTGAACAAGCATGCCTGTCGGGCTTGGAGGAATGTGTCAACCATCAGTAGAGTACTTTATTGGGAAAACCTCATTAGAACGATGATTCTTTTGCCGTTTTTCTAAACGCCATCAGAAAAGAGCAAGGGATTTCCTTCTGACTGCAGAAAGTGTCGTCATTCATGGATCGAATAATGTTCTGTAGTAGTTGAAAGTTAGATTGGTCTTTTCCTAGTTTCAGACCTTTTTTTTAAGTGTGCTTCAGGTCCAAAATCAGGCTCCCCATTTCCAAACAAATCTGTGGCTTTTAATCCAGTAATAATTTGCTAATTATTATAATATGTTCAGAGAATTGAATCACAAATTTCTATCACAGTTGTGAGTGTTGTCTCTCATAAATGAGTGCTCTCATTCTCTCATTCTCCCAAGCATCAAAGAAGAGCTCCCCCTTCAATAAAGTGAAGCTTTAATGCAAAAGAGATTATATGCCTTCAAAATGAAGTGTGTCAGTGCTTTTGTATCTAAGAGGTGTATGGGTCTTTGACCTTTTAGGTCTTGTGATTTAAGAGACTGCTACAGTATGTCATCCTGCTGACCATTTTAAAATGGTTCTATTTGGATCTGTACTGGCAGGACTCATTTTGGTATCTAAAGCCTAATTAACAGAAGTCATTCAGCTATAATGTAACAAGCCAGACTTGTCAATGCTCTATGTTACTTATTTGATGCTTCTTCCTTGTCCCTTCTGCATAATTTAGCATACATCATGTTGGGCTAAAAAAAGTGACATTTTTTCTTACCTGCAACTCCAAAGGTGCTGAACTCCAGAACAAAAGTATCTGGAGCTTTGTTAATTTTCACCAAAGAAATAAGGCAGTGAACCTTTCCACCGCTAATTGCGTTGTACAGTAGGAGACAAAGTTACCCTGTATTCGAGCTATTGAGCACCATCTCATTTGACCCTCCCCCTAGTCTTGGCTCTGTACAATATTTTTCCTTTTCAGTGATCTGCTTTCACCATTCTTCCTGCTGGTATATTTCAGATCATCATAAGTTGTGTAAAAAAAAGTTTTTGGTACAAAAAAAGGTTTTTGGTTCTCAATCACTTTCTCTTATTATTACTTTTCTCAGTTTCCTATCCTTGTGGAATTGATTTCTCCCTTTCCAGGAAATCATTCCGCAAACTTTCTTTGTTGCATCTATGCTTTATTCTCCATTCCATTTGGATGCTTTGTTTGCTGCTCTAATCTGAACGTTTTCTGAAGAATTCTGTTATCAAATTC
Organism: Narcine bancroftii; assembly: GCF_036971445.1. Taxonomy (NCBI): domain Eukaryota; kingdom Metazoa; phylum Chordata; class Chondrichthyes; order Torpediniformes; family Narcinidae; genus Narcine; species Narcine bancroftii. The sequence continues at coordinate 11,981,381 of NC_091481.1, forward strand.
ACTGACTCTGGAATTCTTGTGATGTCTGCTTTAAATTTGCCATTCAATTTTCTTTGCACCATACTTCAGGTAACCTTGGACATCTTTGACATGGCATTTGGGAAATGTTTCCTTCTGGTTCATCAGCAGAGGCCATAAAGCTGTTTTGAAGTGTTAGTGCATGAATCACATACAATTTTATGAAGAAAAGGACACATTTGTCAGGGTATGACAACCCTATCTGCAACACATTGGTCTGCAGATATAATTATACCTCTTTTGAATAAAAGGGAGGCAATAATCTGGGCCAGTAGTAGAGTGATTGAGATCAATGAAGTGGGTCGTGACTCAGATGACATGCTCTTGTATTTTGTTCCTTATCTTTTTTGCTCAGGTTACATAGGATTTTTCTTAAGTTAATTTAAGGGTCTGTGATTTTACCGATAATTGATAGTTCACACATCCCATTAACCAAGAAAAGATTTAAATAGCTGCTGCAAGTAAAAACTTGACGTGATATCCAATAGTGTTAGCATTAGCAATAGTTTATATAGTTATATCATGTATCAAAGAGAATAAATAAAATAAACATATATTACATCAAATGAAGAGGAAGAAGGTGCAATTGGAAAGTAGCAAGAAAACACTGGATCAAATCAACGTCAGAAGATGTTTGTTTATTTGGTGTTTAATATGCAGAGGTTTTTGGCAAGGATGACATTACAGGCATCAAGGCTTGCGGCATACAAAATCAATCGTGGAGAGTTGATCAGTGGAGGGATGATCTTTAAGTGAAGGAATGTCATTCATGATATGTTGCATTGTTCAGTATTATGGAGGGTACTACTTAGTGATTTACAATGGATTGAAAGAAGAGAAACACATATTTGTGACCTTCCATGCCTCACAGTGCTTTACAGCCTAGTATTTTGGAGTGTAAATACCATTGCAATCTAGCAATGTGGTAACCAGTTTGTATACTACAAGCACCCACTGTAATAATGACCTGGTAATCTATTGTGAGTGATACTGGTTTGGAGATAAATATTAACCTGGACAAAAGAAATATTGTACTCTTTTAAAATTGTTGCTCATGGAAGATGAAAATATCCAAAAAGACTGAATTTGACAAAAGGCAACAGTTATCAAGGCACTGTACACTTTTGTGATTCATTTTCATTTGTCTGCAATTATTAATTGGAATTTAATCCTCAAAACTCTCAATTTTTTCAAAAAATGCTCTTCATTAAACGGATCCAATTGAACTGAAAAGAGGGAAAAGCAAGAGCAATTAACCTAATGGCCGAAAATAGTGTTTTTTTTTCATTTAACACCATTATGACCAAACATTCACTGACAAACTGATAAATCCTGAGGACCTGATGAGAGGTATCCCTGGCTGCAGTGTGACTGCAATCTCTGCACTGCAGTGATTCCTGCTACAGATAATTGCAGAAATATAGCTACCTTGAACTGTATCTTTCAGAGTAAGGGGTTGTGAAATTTCAATTATCTCTGTTGTTTTAGTCAAATATCATTACCATTATATAAATATACACATTGATTTAAAAATAAATTTAATGTTTATCTAAAGTAGGTTTTAACTATACCAACAAAGCAACAGTGTAAGGATAAAAGTTAGGGACAATGTCGAGATTTGCAGATAATATATTAAGGGTAGGAGTGGGGGAAATGCAAGTGGTCAATTCTTACAAAGGAATGTAACAAATGACAACAGTTTGCAGAATGGGAAACTAATTAGCATATGAAATTCAACGCATACAAAGGTGAGGTAGCATATTTTGGTGGAATGGTCACATTATTTTGTAGAAGATGCAAATTTAAGTGAGGTAGAAGAACGAAGGGATCTTGAATTGAAAACAGATCAATCACAGTTGTGTCTTAAAAAATATCAAGATGAACAGAGATTTATTTTCAAGGCATAGAATTGAAAGGAATGGAAGCTGAGCAAAGCCTGTATTGAAACTTGCTTGGATCATATTTGATTATTTTCCAAACAATCCTGTTGGTCTTTTGTAAACTGCATATGAAGTTTTTGGTGCAAGTCCAGGGAAAATTATAAAAAACGCTCCCAAAAATGTACATCAGGGGTAAAAAAACAAATTGGATCTCTTTTCTCTTGAGAAAATACAGCTGATCTAATAGATATCTTACACATGAAAGGTTTTGGTAGCATGGTTACAGAGTGTGCCATTTTTGGGAAAGAAGATAAGTGGAAGCCATCAAAATTAGATAGTTAAAAAGAAATTCAGAAGGAAGTACTGAGAATGCTACTTTACTCGGATAGGTTGATAATACAGATAGATTAAAGGGAAGGTTGGGCAAGTACACGATGAAGGGAATAGAGGCTATCACTGCTGGATTTCAAGGAGGAGAGATAGGCAGACGTTTGAGTGGAGTGTAACATCTATCTATCCTGTGAGTAATCCATATGTCTGAGATAATCTGTTAAATTACCTACCATGACATCACTTAAAGAATGAATAAACGTTAGCCAAGACACCAGGGGAATTCTCCTTTTCTTCTTTGAAATAGCTTCATGGGATATTTTCTGTCCTCCTGAGGACCTTAATTTGATCATTTTGTCTGAAAGACCAATAGCGTATGTTAGCCCAGATTTTTGTGCTCCACTCGCTGCACGGAATATACAGGCCTAAATGCTCACTTCAGCTTAGTCATAACTGAAAGTTAACTTCTCTTATAGGTGTGGCATTCCCTCAATACTGTGCTGAAGTGTCACCTTTCCTTGCATACTGACACCTTTTGAGAGGCATTTTATCCCACACTTTTCTAATAAGTACAGTATTTGTTTTATTTCATTATTGATCAGAATAAAAAGTTTTGTACAATGCTGTTATAATAAAAATAATATAAATCCTGATGCGTGCACAAAATATCTTGGCACATTGGTTTGTATCATATCTGATTTTGTTTTATTGATATTTTAAGGCTGTTGTTATTGAAATGAATGTGGGTTATGGAGACAGTCAATATGTGCAGTGGGAAGGGATTATAAAGTAATATTAGGCTAGTTATTAGTCTCCAAAGATAAGATCATTAGGAGTGTTAGAAGTGAGATGTGATCAGGCTCTGTAATTTTCCTAGACTGCTGCAGCTGTGCTCTTGATCTGTTCTCTATTAGTTTATAGAATCGTGACTCTAGGTTTTATGGCAATTTTCTTCCATTCTTGGACTGCATCTGAGAAAGACATGACCAATTAACAAGGTTTTTTAAGTGGTATTTTGAACCAGATAGCAAGACACTTGTCCGCCGGGCATTTTTAACTGTGACTTTCCCTGTTTACTTCCTTATCAAAGTCTCTGTTTCCTCCACGGAGAAGTGAACTTTCTAGTGTGTACTGGATCTTTGAAATGGATCAGCAAATCAATAGATGTACTTCAGACACAAATGGATAGATTTCGAATTACAGGGAAATTAATGTTCATGGAGAACTGATGAGTAAGCGGAGCTGTGTCCACGGCCATATAAACCTTGATCTTATTGAATGGCAAGGGTGGCTTGACAGCCCAGATGGCCTGCTCCTATTTCTTGTGTAAGGAGCCAGTTTTAGAGTGCAGGATTTCAGAATCATAATTTATTATCATGAACAAGTATGAAATTCGATGTTTTGTGGCAGCATCATAGAGCAAACATTAATCTTATAACCATCTTATAACATTACTATAAATAAAAAAAGAGCACGAAAAATAAGGCAGTGTCTTTGGTTCATCGATCGTTCAGGAATCTGATGGCAGAGAGGAAGAAGGCGTCCTTTGCTGTTGAGTACCCGTCTTTAGGCTCCTGTAACTTTTCCCCAATGGTGGTAGAGTGAAGAGGGCATGGCCTGGGTGGTGCGGGTCTTTGAGGATAGAGGCTGCTTTTTTAAGACACTGTCTCATGTAGATATTCTCAGTCCCTTTCACACTTGCAAGTGGTCCCAAGAATTAACAGCCAATCGGCCTAAAAAGGGTCAAGTGTGAAATGAAAATCTTCTCAACGCTGGTGTGAGATGACATCATCTCACACCAGGGATAGACTGCCTTGACCCTTAGTACAATCACCTGCGTCTGCAGACACCAGCGTGGAAATCAGGGAAATGTAGAACAGGCAATTGCATTCTGGGAAAGAAATTACTCTAGTTTTTCTGTGAGTGCAGGAAGGTGAGGGAGGAAAAGATAAAGTAAAGGTATAAACTTTGCTGTGGGAAAGTCACAACGGGAGAGAGAGTGAGGAAATATATATCAATAAATAGATAGTGGACAATTTTGAAACAGAATGAGAAAGTCGGTAGTGCTAGAGCACACAATTTATAAAGATCATCGGAAAAAGCGATGATGGACCTGACTTGCCAGAATGCCATGCAGCAGAGAAACCTCTCCATGAGTGTTCCATGCATATAGCCCTTTCTCTGCTGAACAGAAATCTAAGAGGGCAGGTCCACCTTCACAAATTGTGCATGATAGCACTACCAAGTTTTCCGCTCTGTTTAAAAATTGTCTGTTATTGCCATTTATTGCTAGTACTTTCCCACGGTCACATGTAAAGTTTTACATAGGTCAGCACAACAACAGGGGCTGAAGAGCTCGTACTGTGCTGTACATAAAGCGTAATTATGTTATAATTATACATGATTAATTTTATTCAAATATAAGATCATAATACATTGATCAGGGTTTAGGGCAGGTCCACCATCGCTCGATGTGTCATGACATCACCAGTAGAAGGTAGAACAGTCCTAACCCTGGGGATGGCTCCTTGCAAGTGTGAATGTGTGATGTTATCCAGTTAGGTGTGGTCAAGTATGTACAGGTACACAATCCTTTGGGGGACAGTGTGTTCTGAATTTTGGATTTTTCCGGATTTCGGAAAGCCCACCCGAATTGTGCTACCTATTCACCCCCACCCTTCCAGTCTCTCGGCCATCTCCCCCGACCGCGGTCCGTCGGCCGTCTCCCCCGACTGCTGGTCCCTCGGCTGCCCAGACACCTCCCCCGACTGCCAGTTGCTCGGCCACCTCCCCCGACCGTGGATTTTGGAGCTTTCCGGATTTTAGGTGTCTGGATAAAGGATCATGTACCTGTACAGCAAAAATGCCATTCCCATCCCAGGATACTGAACGTAGTGGGATGCAAGTGTAAAAGGGGCTCTTAAGGGAATGAAGTCTAGACAGACGTTTAATTTCAATATCAGATTTACAATATTTGCTCATTACTTGCAGCTTAAACTAATGACAGCAACAATATTTCAAAACTGAACATTGAATTGTGGAGACTGCAACAGAGAATGAGGCCCTCAGCCAATTGTGCCTGCTGAGACTTCTAGTCACCCCACTGAAACGAGCTTTCTTAACTTCAATACTCTTAATATCCTTTCTTCCATACATTTAATAAAATTCTGCTTAATCTTTTTGCCGAGTTCTGTCTCAAATGTCATGATTTACTTGACTTAAGTAGCCACTCAGTAATGTATTCTGCAGTCTGATAATTCTATGTGGAAATAAAATTCCTTCTCAGCTTCTCCTTTATATTTTCAGTACTAATTATAAATTTATGCTCTTCATAAATGATTCACTAATCTGTGGAAATAATCTTTTGCTATTTTCTCTCAAACATTTTCATAATTTTGAACACTTCATTTACATAATCTTCTGTAAGTAGAGTCCTTTTTGTGTCCTTGCCTCCTTTGTGTTGTCTTAATGAATTTGCTCTGTGCTCTTGCTGTTTTTCACTACTCTTTTAACAAATGGAGCAGTCATCTTGATTTAAAAAGTATCATATTTTTAATTTGGAATTTGCAAATCTCTGGCAGCTCGTGTTGAATGTGTGTGGATTAACTAGTTTGTTCCATCAATTTTGGTGGAATCAAATGTATGGTGGTGGGTAAACCAGCAGCCAGTAAGCATTTGCTTAGCTTTTGTCACCAGATGGTAATTTCTCTCCTTTAACAACCATTTAAAAGTGAAAATCTTTGATTTTATTTTTGCAAGGATATCTTTCCGCTGTGACTGCATCTCTTAGTGCCTAAAGCACTTGACAATGCATCCTTGTACACTTTTTTCCTCTATTCTGCAAATCTTACCCACTTGGTGAGTTGAGAGGCTTCAAATATTTGGTCTGATTAATATATGTGTATCTTAAGACATTCACAAATGTAGAGATCACAGTTTGATGGTCTTGTTCGATGTTTTATTCTGGCCTTCCATCAACATTTGATGCTGTGGACTCGATTTTTAATCTCTGTGGAAGGGTTTAAAGAAGTAGGTTTCCCATTGGCAATGACTTTTTTAATTCCTCACACTCAGAACCTGAAGCAGCAATCAGTTCAAAGGAGCTTGTTCCAAATGTACGAAAGTCTCTGAGTCAAGTCAAAACTTTGCCTCCTATGGTTCACCCACAGCCTACATCTGGAACATTCATTGGTAGAGTCCCTCTTCGGAATGCAATTTACAAAATTTAAACAAGGAAAACTATGACAGTATGAGTGGTAAATTGGCTACAATATATTCAGTTGCTTCATTCAAAGCTCTGGTGCAGGATGGATGCAGAAACTAAATATAGGTCTAAATTATAAATTAACTTCGACAGTTTATGCATGGGGCAGGCTTTCAGAGCCAATATCGGATTTTCTTTTTTTTTCTGTCTACATCATAATTCTGGTTTTGCTGTAGTTGACGTTTGTGGTATTGGCTTTGTCTCTCTCTGTCAGCACTGGCTGTCCTCGGGCAAGTCCCTCAGTCCTTTTTTGCGATACATTTCACTTCTTTGTATTATCATCCCTCCCAACTTTCTTCAATAACTCATTTGACCTGAAGATCTCCATATCTTATCTCTTTGGCAACCCTGACTTTGGTGTATCACTGATATTCTGATGGTCTCATCAATTCTTCCCTCTACCTTCTCTGCAATTTGAAATTTATTTTTTCTTCTCCCACTTTCCAAACTTAGACCTGAAACATGATACTGTCTGGTCCGCAGACTGTTTCCAGAAGTTTCTGGCTTTAATTTCAGATTTTTGGCATGTATTTACATTTTCATCAACCATTATACTTTCTGGAGTGAAAACATGGAACAAACTTTAGCTCCAAAAAATGGCTAAAGATAGTACAGGGAATCCGTGGTCACTCAAGTCCTGACTTTAAAAAATCCAACTTTACACATTTTTTTTTAAAAAGTGTTTCTCAAAGCAGTAGTAATAACAATAAAATGCTTTGTGGTATTCATTAATGATTGAAGACTATTTATTTGATTAGTTTAATTGTGGGAAGTATCAGCAGGGTTATTCAATGAAGTTGTAGAATTACAGCGAGTGTGGGCGGTACAATACAATATGATCAATAGAGGGTTCAGAGGGTTCTGACTTGCAAAGAAGTTGGAGTATGGAGAGTGTTCACAAGAACAGAACCCTGGTGTTACCCTGTATTGGATCCAAGATGGAAATATGAAGAGTTAACAGAAAAATTAACAGGTTTGGCGATTGGAAACAATTTAGATTTCAACACAAAAGAACCAGGAGTTTGACTAAGAGAGCAAAAATAGTATTCAAGAGTCAAAAGAAACATAAAACTGGACTATAAAAACTTCTGCGTAGGCAAAAAAAAAATTGATTATTCAAGATTAATGCAGATCTCTTTTTGGCATATACAGGAAAGTGTCAAATGGGAAATAAAGAAATGGCAGACGAATTAAATAAATTAGTACTGACGTGATAAAAGAGGAGGCAAATAACTTGACAGAAATGCTAAAAAAAAACCAACGCATCATGTGAAAAGGAGAATATTAAGGCAATTAGTTTCAATTTTAAAAAAATGATGCTGGAGAAGTTAATGGCATTTGAGACAACAGATCTCCAGAGCCTGATAATCTGCATCCCAGAGGACTAAATGAAGTAGCTATGGAAATAATGGCACATAATTGCCATTTTCCAAAATTCTATTGAGTGTGGAACATTTCTGACAGATTGTAGTGTGGCAAATGTAACCCCAATTTTTTTTAAAAGGTTGTCACTGACAAGACCTACATTTATTGCCCACCTCCAATACCATGAGAAAATGGTGCTCAGCAGCTACATGACATTGCATGTCTATTCCCATAATGCTGTTAATTCATTCAATTTTTAATCATTTTGTTTCATTTTTCAGGAATGAGGTAATGGCAACTGCATGGATAGATCTTCACTTAATGTTGGTGCTTTACGATATTATGAGATTGATTCTGAAACTCTGTCTCTTGTTTCAAGCCATTCGTGAAATGTCTTAAATCTGATGACAGGAAATGTTTTAATTATTCCTCAGCACAAAATACTCTTTCCACACAGTTTTGCATGTAACCTACATTTGATGATGGTGGACTTTAAAGAGACTTTGTTCAGTTGGTGTGCTATGGTTGAATCCCAAATGTTTGGCATCTCTGCTGTGTGTGAATCGTGATCTGTTCCATAGGAACAGCCATGATTCCAGAACTGTGTGACCTCCATGATTTCTGTTCTTGCCGTTGGGTGTCCTCATTAAAAATAATGAGTTCTGGAGGAGGAGAAGGAAGAAGAACATTCTGTTTGGTGTATGTAGATCTTTTTTATTTAGAATAAAATGTGAATTTATTTGGAGCATCCAGTAGATGAGGTACATTTGCCTTGTTAAATTATTTTTAATTTTATTTAAAAATAAAATTAGCCAATTGCCTTTTTTTTTTTAAATTCTACCAGTTTCTTTTCTGAGGGTGCTGACAGCAGCAGGGATACAGATAAAGTCTGATTGGCTTCAAGTCAAGTCAACTCAAATACTCAAATCACCTTTATTTATCATTCATTCCATGCTCGCACAGTAAAGACAAGATAGCATTTCTCTGGGACAACGGAACATAGTTATATACTGTGACAGAGTATATAGATATGTTTTTGGGAGATGATTTGGGAAAGGTTTGTTAGAGTAGGTACATACAAATACTTTAAAACAGATCTTATTTGAAATACTGGAGCTCTACCGATGTTAGACATATCGGGGCCTCACAGCTTTTGCAAGAACTTTGAAGAGTGCTCAAGAGACTTCACTAATGGATTGTTGTTTACAAAAGGCAACAGATGAAAGAGTTTGTTGGAGCCGCTTCTGTCTGGAGCTGTTGAAAGAGGGTCATGTGGTTTTGCAAGCAGAGAGAGTCAAACGGGCTTGCTCTCAGAGAGAGAGTCAGAAATCACTTGTACAGTGTTACAGCCAGCAGAAGCAGGTGGGACTGGAACAGGACAAGCTGACAAGCTTGTGGGAATCCCATTTGGAAGACAGCCTGGTCGAAGCCCTTGTTGTTCATGCAAGAGGAGAGGACTGGCTGTCTAATGTTTCACTTGGAATAAGGGAAGAAGAAAACAACTCTGTGGTGACCTGAAAGAAAGAGGTTATCATCTGGAAAACCCTGATGGAGTGTTTCTTCAGCAAGATACTGACATGGCTGATTGGAAGCAATCAGTTGTGGGTGTCCAACAAGCAACAAATCTCTCTCTGAAAACTGACAAGAACCTTCCTGAGCAGTAACCATTTACCTTTCAAGCACCAAAGCCTGGTGAAATTCATAATGTTAAATTCTGTGCACAGTATAAGAATTGCCTGCAACCAGTGAACTTGGAGGAATGAGAAGTGAGATTGGACTGTGAACCAAAGAACGTTTCTGAACTTACACACACGTGCGCTTAGAATTAGAAGGGGGGTTAAGTTAGGTTAAGTAAGTCAATAGAAATAAATTAAAATTTGATTCTATGTTCATGTTTAAAGATAATTAAAAGCAACTTTTGTTTAAGTAACCATTTGTCTTGGTGAATATCTATTGCTGCTGGGTTTTGGGGTCCTCTGGGCTCATAACAATACATACAAGTTAGAATAGAAGACAAATACATTAAAGTGTTAAGACTTATTCAGTAACAGTCCACGGTACCCTATCCGCAAATGTTCTGGGAGTTCAGGTGGCTGATGGCTTTGGGGAAAAAGCTGTTGCCCAATCTGGACGTAAGGACCAAGTGCTGCTGTATCTCCTACAAGATGGCAGAAGGGAGAACAGTTTACTTGAGGGGTGTGTGGAGTCCTTCACAATGTTTATTGCATTTTGGCTGCAAATGTCCTTCATGGTAGGAAAAGAGCCCCCAATGATCTTTTCCATGGATTTCACTATCCTCTGCAGGGGCTTGCAGTGTGAGGAAGTGCAGCTTCCAAACCAGGTGGTGATGCAGTTGCATAGGATGCTCTTGATACATCCTCTGTAGAATGTAGTGAGGATGGAGGGTGGGAGATGAACTTTTCTCAGCCTTCCCAGGAAATAAGAGGCACTGCTGGGCTTTCTTGGCGATGGAGCTTGTGTTAAGGGACCAGTGATAAATCTCAGTGACAATTCTTCAAGTGAGTAGTTTGTGATTTTTTGTGAGCTGAGCAAAATTCTGTCCAGAAGCTCTGAGAGAAATCATGGAAATAATTTTCTTTCCCCCGTTTCTCTCTGACCCATCTCACAATTGGGAGAATGTCAATTAGAATGTAAGAAACTGAAGCAGGGGTTGGCCATATGGGTCCTCGTGCCTTCTCCACCATTCAGTCAGATTATTGGTTGAGGTTTCACCCGAGTTTCATTTTCCAACTCTAACCTCGTATCTCTTGTTTCCAATAAAAGTTTTTTAAAAATCAGTCAAAAAGTTAGGAAAATTCAGAAACAAGAATTAAATATATTCACAAGCAAGTTTTGTAAGTACCAAGAAACAATCAAAAATGTCCTGTTATAAATTACTTTACAGAGAAAAAATAAAACTTGGCTGCTGGCTTACTAAAGAGGTTTAGTCTCTGTGCTCTGTTGAAAAGGGACAAAAATCTCTGAAACTCCTGCATGCAACTTCAGCCAACAGTGCATCAACTGCAAACCACTCACTAAATGTTTTCTCAGAAAGGATGTACTCAATGAATACACAACTGTACACGAAACAAATTGGCTAATTTGGTGTTTAGCACACAACAGGGTTATGTCTACATGTATAATACTAACTGACCCAAAAAAAACAGGATAGCATTCTAAAGAGCTGTCCTCTTTCCACTATTACTTCCAATCTTTTTCTTTTCATTCTGTGGCAAGTTCCCAGAGTATGGGATTAGAATCAGGAAGTTTGATTTAATTGCATAAATCTTAGGAGATAGCTCAAAGATCTAGATTGAAACAGGAATCGCCTCTTCCTTTCCCCAAACATTCCCATTGGCTTGTACTGAGGAATGAGTATATGTGACCATGATGTGACCAGTTCTCTGAGCATGCACAGCTGCCTCATTTAAATGGGTGCTTTTCATTTTTATCTTCATGTGGAAAAGTGTCTTCACTTTGACTTTGTGCCTTTAAGCTACTTGTCAAATGTACTGCTAAAATTTACCCACGCGGAGTGATGCATTTTCCATTGTTTAAGCTCCCCATCCATCAGTATTATTTGCATTTTGGTACTGAACATCATCAATAACTCAGGTGGATACTTAAAGATTCTTCCCCAGTGCCTACTGCTAAAGCAGAAAAGACTCAAGAAATAGTTAATCCAGTACAGTAAATGGCTGCACTCAGTAATTAAAACATCTGCCCAAGTTGAAATCTGTTTGTACTTTGGATTAAGTTAACAAAGTGTTGCTTCTAGACAACTGAAGGGAGGAATATTCTGTGTGGTAATATTCTTTTTCTCTCTCACCCCCATTTCCATTTCCTGGGTCCATGCTCATTCATTTTCTCAGGTTTGTTTTATACTTTGAGTCCATTAGAAGCAGTTGGAGCCCACATGTATGTGTGAATTAAGTTTCTGTCAAGTTAAAACAAATTAAGTTCATAATGTGTAATGTCAAAATCAATGGGCAAAATCACTGGTTTAGTCTTTTTATTGTTATACTCGAGGCTGTTGACATATCACCATGTGTTCCACCAATAATTAATTGCTGAAACAAAAAGATATTGGAAACTAAATTTGGTTAGCTTTTATTTTATATTGAGACATTGACAGGGAGAGGATGAGCAGATGAGGACTTTATTCCTTGGTGCACAAGAAGATGAGGGATGATCCCTTAGAACCAAAAGACAATTACAGCACAGAAGCAGGCTACTTCAGCCCCTCTAGTCTGTGCCAACCCACTTTATTTTGCCTAGTCCCACTCAGTCCATAGCCCTCCAAACATCTCCCATCCATGTACCTGTCCAAATTTCCCTTAAATGTTAAAATCAAGCCTACATCTACCACTTCAGCTAGAAGCTCGTTCCACATTCTCACCACTCTCTGACTGAAGAAGTTTCCCCTCAAGTTCCCCTAAACTTGTGGTTCTCAACCTTTTTCTTTCCACTCACATAGCACCTTAAGCAATCCCTTACTAATCGCAGACCATGTGTGGCATAGGGAATACTTAAAGTAGTATGTGAATGGAAATAAAAAGGTTGAGAACCACTGCCCTAAACTTTCCCCCTTAACCCATGTCCCCTTGTTTGAATCTCACCCTTCCTCAATGGAAAAAAGCCTGTCTATTTCCCCCTCATAATTTTAAATACCTCTATCAAATCACCCCTCATTCCTCTACGTTCCAGTGAATAAAGTCCTAACCTGTTTAACTTTTCCCTGTAACTCAGTCCCTGAAGTCCAGGCAACTTCCTAGTAAATCTTCTCTGCACTCTACCTTATGAATATCTTTCCTGTATTTAGGCAACCAAAACTGTACACAATACTCCAAAATTGGGCTCACCAATGTCTTTAACAATTTTAACATAACATCCCAATGGCAGTAGTCATATCTTTGATTTATGAAGGCCAATATGCCTAAAGCTTTCTTTACAAGCTTTATCCACATGTGATGCCACTTTCAAGGAATTGTGTATCTGTATTCCCTGATCCCTCTGTTCTACCACACTCCTCGGTGCCCTACCATTTCCTGTGTATGTCCTTTCTTGGTTTAATCTTCCAAAATGCAACACCTCACACTTGTCTACATTAAATTCCATCTGCCAATTTTTAGCCCATTTTTCCAGTTGGCCCAGATCCTTTCTACAAGCTTTGAAAACCTTTTTCGCTGTCCATAGCACCTCCAATCTTAGTCTCATCTGCAAATTTACTAATCCAATTTACCAGATATTCATCCAAATTATTGATATAAATGACAAACAATAGTCCCAGTACCAATTCCTGAGGCACACCCCTGGCCACAGGCCTCCAGTCTGAGAAGCAATCATCCACCACTACTCTCTGGCTTCTCCTGTTCAGCCATTCACAAATCCAGTTCACTACTTCACCATGAATACCTAGCATTTAAACATTCCTGCCTAACCTCCCTTGTCAAAGGCCTTATTAAAGTCATTATAGACAACATCCACAGCCTTCCCTTTGTCAACTTTCCAGCTAACCTCCTTGAAAAACTCTAAGATAACTCTATAAATATTATCTACCACACATAAAGCCATGTTGACTATCCTCAATCAGTCCCGGGGTATCCAAATTATTGTATATAATTGTAAATCTCTTAGAATGCCTTCCAATGATTTACCTACTATTGATGTCAGACTCACTGGCCCATAATTTCCAGGGTTACTTTTGGAGCCTTTTTTAAAAGAATGGAACAACGTGCACCACCTTCCAAATCCTCCGGCACCACACCTGTGGCTGAGGACATTTTAAATATTTCTGTCAGAGCCCTTGCAATTTCTGCACTAGCCTCCCTCAAGGAAATAGCTTGTCAGGCCTTGGGGATTTATCTATCCTTATTTGCTCTAAGGCGCAAGTACTTTCTCCTCTTTCATCTGTATATATTCTATGACCTCACTGCTTGTTTTCCTTACTCCCACGACTCAATGTCAGTTTCCATAGTGAATACTGAGGAGAAGAGCCATTTAAGATCTCTTTTAGCTCCATACAAAGCCGACCACTCTGATCTTCAAGGGGACGAAATTTTGTCCGTTTCTATCCTTTTGCTCTTAATATACCTGTATAAACTCTTAGGATTTTGCTACACATTGTCTGCCAAAGCAACCTTGTGTCTTTTAGCCTTCCTGATTTCTTTCTTGAGATTTTTCTTGCATTTTTTATACTCCTCAAGTACCTCGTTTTCTCCATCCTGCCTTTACCTGTTATACACCTCTCTCTTCTTCCAAACCAGAACTCCAATATCCCTTGGAAACCAAGGTGAAGGTATGGAACAGGCTGCTAGAGAAGGTGGTTGAGTCAGGTGCTATTGCAATGTTCAAGAAAAAAATTGAGCAGTTTCATGGGTAAGATCATCTTCGAGAGATATCAGCCAAATGCATGCAATTGGGACTAGTGTGGGAGGGACGTTTTGGTCAGCATGGGCTATGTGGGCAGAAGGGCATGACTCTATGAAATAAATATAATTTTATTACTCCCATTTGCTCTGAGAGAATAGTTGTTTTCCAAGTGTCTTAGCTGGCAGTGAGTACTCCCTGAGTGTTTGACAATGTGGAAATTGAAAGTAGAGTATTCAAGTCATGACCTTGCTCTATATAAACACAAAGGTTCTCCAGAAAAATGAAGCACCAATGGCTGTTTCTAGCCCAAGGACATTGAGTCCATTTATCCATGTGACTTTAGCTACATGATGAAAATTAAATTTCATTCTGTGTCCCTTTCCTGCACTGACATGTCTGTCCACGTCCTCATCTACTGTCAAACCAAGGCCACCTATAATTGGAGGAGGAACACCTAACATTCTCTCTGGGAACTCTCTAACTGGATCGCATTAACATCAACTTCCCCAGTTTATACTAGCCTATTCCCCTTTCACCCTCTCTTCCCCATCCCTCTGTTTCCTTTCCTCCAGCTCTCCACCCCCTTCCCTATCCATTCACAGAACTATCCCCTCTCCCCTGTTGGCTGGTGTGCCCTGCCACCCTCCCTTACCCAGTTGTTGCCTCATGTCAGTTACACTGTGCTTTTCCCCCTGCACCTTCCCCCCATCATTTTGCTCATATCGTTGCTCAATCCCAAAATGTTTGTTATGTATCTTTATCTTTGCTATGTAAAATACATTGTTTGACCTGCTGCCTTTCTCTAGCAGTGTGTTTTTATTTCAATCCCAGTGTCTGCAGACTTTCATGTTTACTACTGAAAATGATGGCACAGGGGGACAGGGTGGTAAAGAAGGCATTTGGCACACTTGGTTTCATCAGTCATGGCTAAGTTCAGGAACCATGATATTGTGTTACAAATTTCTATGCAATTCTGGTCACCCAGGGAGAGGAAAAATATCGCATGAACATTACCAGGGCTATTTGGCTTGAATTGTAAGGAGAGGCTAGATAGGCTAGGACCTTTTCCCTGGACCATGGGAGGCTGAAGCAGCTTTCAGGTGGCCAGAATACCCCAACATAAAGCCACCTAAAATACCCGAATACGGCTGTTAGGAGGCCACCTGAAAGCAGAGAACCCTGACCTGAGGAGTACTTACCCAACCCTCCTTGGCACCTGAAAGTGGGCGGGACTACAGCCACAGTCAAAGGAAGGCAGTGTTTGCTCCACGGCACCTCTCCCCACTGCAGACCTTTCAGGTGCCAGATCAGCACCTTCATCTGTATGTATTCTATGACCTCACTGCTTGTTTTCCTTACTCCCACGACTCAATGTCAGTTTACTGCCACCTGAATGTTGCTTCGCACACACCTGCAGCCGGCTCTTGAGCCACATTCTCCCAGCTGAAAGCGGCTTGAGGGATGACCCAATAGAAGTTTATAAAACCATCAGGGGCATAGATAAAATACTCAAGGTCTTTTTTCCCAGGGTAAGGGAATGTAAATCCAGAGGATATAGATACATTGAGGAGAAAAATTTAGAAAAAAAGGACCTGAGGGGGATCTTTCTCACATAGAGGGTGATGAAAATGTAGAACATACATGAAGTGGTAGAGGGTAGAATTGTCACATTTAAAACACATTGAGACAGGTACATGGATAGGTAAGTCTAGAGGGATATGGGCCAAATAGGCTGAGCTTGGGTGGACAACTTGGTCAGCATAGACAACTTGGGCCAAAGGGCCTGTTTCTGTGCTATAAAACTCTATGAATCTATGACTAATGAATACAACTTTTTGTCCAACCTGCGATTAGTTTCTCTCCACCTGAAGAGGAAGCAATAGATAGTAGCATATGACAAAATACTCGAAAGCAGCTGCAGTCAGGCCCTGCCTTTGTAGTCATGTCGCCCTTTGCCCTACAAAAATGAGACCATAACTCTCAGAAGCTGCACTGCTGTTCCACCTTTGATCAACTGTTTCTTTTTTAATATAATAAAATCTTTGCCATAGGTAGCATTGGATTAAAGTAATGTTTTAGCCAACTGCTGATATTTTTATCATTCTGCAAAATAGCAATTCTCTTCCTTAAGAATTGTTTTCCTTGAGAAGAGAATTGCTGGTGGGTCTAGAATTCATGGATAATTGAACAGGAGAGTCAACTCAGTAAGGAAGATAATTATTTTTTTCCTCAAATATCAGCTCAGTGTGGCATGCACCACTTTTGATGGCGTTTGCAATGATTACAATTGAAAGGAATAGAAATTAAGAGAGACCTTGTATTGATCTGTTTGATGTGTGAAATACATTCGATGATTTGAGCAATAGAAGGTTCGTGTGCTTTATATTCTTTCTATTTCTCTGGTTCTTCGCCAATAATGTAGTTTTTCATGGCCAGTCGTTTCGATCATAAGCAGGAGAGGCAGAGAACTCCACCAGCCGATTGTAATTTAATCTCCAGCTGTGCCCTGTGACCTTCCATTAAAATTGTCAATTCCCTTCACACAGAGCCCATTCCAGCTACAGATGCTGCCTCCCACCTCACTTCCAGAATCCATCAATAGTTTCACACATTATTACTGGAACATTTTAGTGAAAACTAAAAGTGGACACTCACTCCTCGTTTGGTTCAAGGTGACATTATTACCTTAGGGTGACAACCACACTCTTTATCTGCAACTGTCCTTCCTGTCATTTTGCTCCCTGCGTTTTTTTTCCTAAGGCGCTTGTTCTTGCTGGTTATGTGGTTTCCTGATTGCTTGCTCAGACAAATGGTCATTTTTCATTAGTGTGCCTCCATTGTGATTGTTGGCGGTTTGTTGGGCTTTGGGAATCAAGCAGCTGTTAAGAGCAGGAAAGGAGAAGAGATTTGATAGAGATGTTCAAGATCATGAAAGATTTTGAGAGAGTAAATTGGAAGAAACTCGTTGTCATGGCAAAAGACCCAGTCACCAGAGTACACTGTTTTCAGATGATTTGACAAAGAATCAGGTGCAAAAAAACAATCAAATGAGATCATCTAAGAGAGTCAATGAAAGCAGATTCTGCACCAATACTCAAAAGCCTACTGAGTAAATACTTGAAGGGAAAGATAGTTGGGCGCATAAAACTGAGGTGGTGCGTAAGGTAAACCAACATTGCCTTTTAACTTCACGTATATAAATAAATTATTTGGGTGAAAAATAGGATATGAGATCAGTCAGCTTGCAGAAAATGCAGCGATTAAAGAGTTGTGGATAGCAAGGAAGGTTGTCAAAACATTGGCCGATAAATTGGAAATTTTGGCAGACGCAATTGAGATTTTGCACATTGGGAGATCAAATGTACAAGGAAAGTACAACATAAGTGGCAGGACCATTATGCACATTGATAATCGGAGGGATTGTGGGGATGCAAGTCCATAGCTCCCTGAAAGTAGCAACACAAGTAGATAGGGTGGCAAAGAAGCCTTTTTTTTGTTTTTGGTGTTGGTGTTGAATTTAAAGATTGAAAAGTTTCATTGAAGTGCTATAAAGCTTTGGTAAGGACACATTTAAAGGACATTAGTGAGGTGTTTTTTTTCGACGTAGCTTGGAACATGGTGGTGGAAGGAGATATGATAGCAACTGATATGCACCTTCTTGTTAGAGTGAAGGGTCAAACAAGCAGAGAGAAGCTTGGATGATGAGGAAAACAGCTGGGATCAAGTGTATTCCTTCAGGAGTTTTGGAAACTGAGGAGCAAGCCAAAAAAGGAAATCATGAGATAGCTCTGGCAGTTAACATTGTGGATAAACCCAAAAAGGTTTATGAATGGAAAGGGAAAAACAATTAAAAAGTGACCCCTCAGGAATCAATGCTGTCATCTTTGCGTGGAGCCACAGGAGATGGGCAAGGTCCTCATGATACTTCTGTGTTTTTACTGTGGAGAAAGACATGAGGGCTGAGGAATTTGGGGCAAGCAATGGTTATGTCTTGAGAACCATCAGTTTTGGAGTTGAGGAGATGCTGAAGGTTCTGATCCATATGAAGGTAGACACAACTCCTTGGCCTGATGAGAATTATCCAAGGATGCTGTGGGAAGCTAGAGAAGAAATGGCAGGTGCCCTGGCTGAGATTTTTGAATACAGCTGAAGTGCCAAGAGACTAGACTATGGCAAATGGTGTGTCTCCATTCAAGAAGACAGCAGAGAAAAGCCTGGACACTCCAGACTAGTGAGCCCAACATCTGTGGCTAGCAAATTACTAGAAAGTATTGTGAGAGAAAAGATTTACATCCACTTGGATGAACAAAGGCTGATCAGGGGTTGTCAGCACAATTTTGAAAATGGGAAGTCATGTCTCTCAAATCTGATTGATTGTATTGAAATGCTCATTATGCTCAGCACAGACATTGTGGGCTGTTCATGCTCAATGTCATCCACGTCTTTTCTCAATTTCAAATAGAATTTCCTGTTGATAATATATGGATCTAGAAGGCTGAAGACAAGCCATGATTCTTGCTCATTTCACATTCTATTTCTTTTGCTAACTCTGTTGCTCCAGGGTACAGAGATGGTTAATTTTTTGACCCTTAACTTTACAAAATGGCTAGAATGGAATGACTTGTATCAATGACCTGTCACATGCATTATGGATTCAACTACCCCTTGCATGAAGGTCCATTTGCATTTTTATCTGGCCTTCACATAAAGAGGTCACTTTTGACTTACATTGGTGAAGACCCTCGCTCATCCTGTGATCCATCTCATTAGCCTCTCAATGCAAAGATTGTTCGGTACAAAGGCCTCTAAAATAGTGCCACTTCTTTACCATTGTGTGGAGGTTCAGTCAGTGCCTATGCACCCTGAGTGAAAATGTTAAGAAATATATCTGGATCCAATTTTGAATTCAAAATGGATCTGTACATTCAAGAGGTCCTTTCAAAATCTGGCCGTGGCCTTGTTTGAATAATTCCAAGGTGTTGCTGAATGCGTCCACAACATTCTGTAAGTCATCAAATTCAACACAGTGAAACAATATTATGACTTTGGTCAGATTAATTAAATCTTTTTAATTTATTAATTAATGTTCAGTGCTTCAGTGTTTACTTGTCCATTCTGCATCCCTGATACGTCACTGCTCTTAATGCACATTCAGAATGCTTCTCAGGAATTTTTGCTTTTGCAAAGTTCTGGACATAAAACTGTAATTTACAATGTAAATTATAATTGAGTTATTTTAGAAAATTTAAATAAAATGATTCCTAAAAAATGAATATTAAACAACAATGACTGAGTCAGATGGATTTTGTTTAGAATAGCAGACATTTTGAAACCTCAGTGTAAAATATCCAAATTACACTGAAGCTTCTAAATATTTGTTATTCTGAATAAAATTCATCTGAATCGGGCATTGCTGATTGATACTATGGTTAAGTCATACCTCATCTTGAAGCAATGAAAAAGAAATGAAGAATTCATATTTAATCTTCACGTTGATAATGTGACAAAAGTATTGCACAGTTTGGAAAAGGAGAGGGATATAAAACGAGACCTGTTGGCATCATTGACACAAAACCTTGAATGCAACACCTGCATGAGTGGAGTTTACACAAATACAAGGTCTTTTTAATAAAATGAAACCATTAGAGAGTCATAGAATTATACAGCATTGAACACATCCTTCAGCCCAGTGGTTCTCAACGTTTTTCTTTCCACTCACATCCCACTTTAAGTAATCCCTCTGCCATAGGTGCTCTGTGATTAGTAAGGGATTGCTTAAGGTGGGATGTGGGTGGAAAGAAAAAGTTTGAAAACCATTATTTTAATCGTACTTAAGTGACTCGTTATGCGTACAGTTTCATAACTCCAAAGGAAATGGGCCAATGACAATTTTTCTCAAGCAAAATATTTCATTAACGATTGAGTCTAGAACAGTGATTCTCAACCTTCCCTTCCCACCCACATACCACCTTAAGCAATCCCTTGCTAATCACAGAGCATTGATAACTACTGTTTTTGCCCAACTCATCGTTAGGAAACTTGGACAAGTAACCAAGGAAAACGCCAATATTACACTTCTCCCAAGTGGCAAAGAGACTGGCAGGCAAGTATTAGGAGGACTTGGCCTGTTTTGGAAGAAGACCATCAGCATTTCATAATACATGGTTGTCCCAAGCAGTCCATATGTGAAATTATTGAGACAAATTGATAGCCTGCTGTTTAACGGATCAAGAACAGTGTGGAAAGTCATTATTTTCTCTTTTTAGTAGAGCCCTGTTGCTGTGCTGGATGTTTGAACAGAACCTGGTAATGGCTTCTAAAAGTAAAGCACAAAAGTCTGTCAACACCGTGGTTGAAGTAAAAACACAATGCTGGAGAAACTTAGCAGGTCAAACAGTGTCCTTTAGATAGCAAAATAAAGAAACTTAACTGATGTTTCGGGCTTGAGCCCTTCATCAAGGTATGGAAAAATGTCGGCAGGCGAGCGAACAAAAAGGGAAGTGGGGGATGGGAGGCCTGGGCAGAGGAGCATGGTCCCAAAGGCAGGAGGCAAAAGGTGGCTTTTAAAGCCAGTCCAAATTCCACAGATTTATTCTGCTAAAAATTCACAACTATCAAACATTCCGTGTGGGTATTACAGTTCATGGCATTAATTTTATTCTGATGTCAGATCTGGCATTGCGTGTATTTAACTGAAAAATAGTCTGTCATGGACAGAATCATTGCAAGATGTCTGTTTTCTTGTGTCATTTTCCTTCTCTGGCTCCTAGCCTATAAGATTCAAATTCCCAAACCAGACATGAAAAGAATAAGTGACTTTCAGATGCAATTTGATCTGGAGTTATTCAATAATCACCATGTCCTGGGATTTTGCAGTCGGCAGCAGGCAATTTGGACTTGCCACTGGTCAAAATAAATGCAGATTTGATTTCAGAGTGATCCTCTCCTTGGTAGCATCTCATAAACACAGGGTAAGAGTTGCTAAGAGCAATAGAAAATTTAATTATGGTTTGTTTGGAGTGTTCTTTGAAAAATTAATTTATTTCTTATTTAACATGGCTTGACTTTCACAAACAGAGTTGAAAATAGTTGTGGTTCCGCTCAAGTCAATGACAGCCTTAGTTCTATCTGCAAATATGCAGCATTGTACCCCTTGGAGAAGGTGGTCACTTCTGAAAACATCGTAAATTTTCACCTTTTAATTGTGCATTGCGTTGAAATTGTCATCAGTTTTTTTGCTTAATGACAATGAGCTTTGACAGTTGATAATTGCACGGTGGTTTTTAGACTACCATAAACTTTTATTGTTTCCCTATTCTGTTTATCAATGGGAGAACATTTTAGGCTGCTGGTCTTAGTTTATGAGAACACTCTAACCTGAATATTTTTTTAAAAATGAGTTTTACTGTAGCTCTTGGCTCCTATTATCTCCATCACCTGGTATCTTGCCACAAATACTGAATAGAACATAGAACAATATATCACAGGATCATGTCTGTCATCCACGATATCTGTGCTCTCCATGATGCCAAATCAAGCTAATCTATCTTCCCTCATGTGATCCATGTACCTCCATTCCCTACCAGTTCACATGCCTGTCTACATGCCCATTAAACTTGGTTATCTGCTGCCACCCCCTTACTGGTAGTGCTTTCTAGGCATCTGTCACGGTTTAAAAAAAATTGCCTCACAAATCTCCTTTAAACTCCAACCACCTCCTCCCTCCCATGAAGATATAATTTATCTTATATAAAATTCTGACAGGATTCGTTAGATTAGGAAGAATGATACCAATATTGGGGAAGTCTAGAACTGGCGGTCACAGACAAAGAATCAGGGCTAATCCTATTCGTGCTGAGTTAAGCAAAAATATCTTCACTCAGACAATTGTGAAATTCCCTACCAGGGAAAGTTGGTGGCTAGTTCATTAGATATATTCAAAAAGGAGTTGAATGTGGCCCTTATGCCTGAAGGGATCAAGCGGTATGGAGGGAAAGCAGGAATAGGGTACTGAATTCATATGATCAGCCATGATCATATTGAGTGGTGGTGTAGGCTCGAGGGGTTGAATAAAATACTTCTACGTCTACTTTCTGTGACTCCATACTTGCCTCATATATTGACCTCTCACCTCACACTTGAGCAGATTTCTTGACCCAAATTTCCTCCTGTCCATGTCTTCCTGTTTCCTTCAACAACCTTGCTAATTTTTGTGTCGTCTGCAAGCTTACTAATCAGCCTAACTGCATTGTCATCCAAATAATTAGATATATAGGTAAATTTTAAAAATACAAGAGATTCCATTACTTATCACTGTGGGACTCCACTGGTCAGAAAACCACCCTTCCACCACAAATGACGCGACTTCTCTGGCCAAGCCAATTTTGAATCCAATCCACCAAGTCATTGTGAATCCTATCAACCTTAATCTTCTGGATCATTCAACCATAAGGGACTTTGTTGAGTACTTGTTTTTAGTGTTTTTTTCTTAACTGGGAAACGGCAGGAAGTTAAAACTTTCATTGCATCTGTAGATTGTACATGTATATGACAATAAATTCTCATTCATTCATGTTTTACTGGAGTCCACTATCCACTGCCATACCTCATCAATCTTTTCTCCTCAAAAAATTCTATTGTTCAGAAGATGCAACTTCTCCTGCACATTTTGGTTGTGCCTAATAAGACCCTGCTTTTCCAGATGTGTGTAAATATTATCCCTTAGACTCCTCTCCAATAATATCCCTACCACCAATGTAAGGCTCACTGGTTTATAATTAATTTCTTTGTTTTGTCTCTATTTCCCTTAGTTATGCTCCCTTTTTCTTTTTGAGTACATTGTCATCCTGAATATTGCCATCCTCTTATTTCTTCCTCACAGGAACATGTTGTTTTGGAACTCTGACCAGATGGCCTTTAAATGTCTCCCACATACCTTTCACAATTTTCTTTCTCAATATTGCATGATACCTTTCACAACAAAGCAGTGTCAGTATTTCTCCCAAAAGGATAGATGTTTCCAATCAATACCTATCAGTGTTATTGCTGCTGTGAAATCCTTCCCTTTTAAATTACATTTCTTTGTCGAAAAGCAAGTTCTATTTTCACTCTGCATCCATAGCTCCTGTGAAAGAATCTAGAATAAATTCCATCAATGGAAATAGAATGCTCATGAGGACAGATTTGTTAGCAGTAATTATACATCCTACTCAATCCCAAAAGTACTGGACTCTTTTTAATTTATAATTTATAGCTATATTCAAAGGCCTCACCTTCCAGCTTTATTTTAAGCTTGACAAAATTTCTGATTAAGGAAGATGACTTTGTTTATATTAAAAAAAAAGATATAAAGTGGAGATTGCTTACAGAAAATAAATTTTGTTGATTTTATTCAAAGAAAAAAGGAAAGGAAATGGTAATTACACTTAACCATAAAGTTCTGTTCACACCTCAAATCCAGAAAAAAAATCCTCAGGATAGATCAGAATGATTTTGGAATATATATTGTCTGGATGGTATTGGTTGCTCAGTGTGAACTGTTATTAGTCATCTTAAATGAAATAACAACCATCCTGATGTGAGGGCATGAAAGAAAAATCCAAAGTAATCGCAGAGGAGTGATTGTATGGAGAGTGTAGAAATAGTGAAGGTTGGCAGGCAGTGACTCTTTTGATGGCAAAAGGGGTAGGCGAGTGGTTGGCTTGTGAGCTGGTCAGCTCCTTCCACTACTGACATAGGGGCTCCCTTGAGGGTCTCAGTCCCAAATGTTCCTTCTCTACTTTGGTGGAGAGCCAGAAAACCCAAGGGGATATTACATTTCTTCAAGCTGCCTCTGAGTACATTTTTGAATGTTTTCCCCCATCAAATGATAGAACCCAGAGGGTCTTTTAATTTTTTTTTTAATTTAGAGGTACAGTACAGTACCAAGCCCATAAGCCTGCACCACCAATTAACCAACCAACCATAAACTTCTTTGGAACATAGGAGGAAACTAGCGTACCCAGGAGGAAACCTACACAAGCACAGGGAGAACGTACAAACTCCTCCAGACAGCGGTGGGTTTGAACCAAGGTTATTTGTGCTGTAATAGCATTTTGCTAACTGCAAAGTTAAGTATGCTGACCATCTTGCCATAAACTTTTATTGTTGGAAGAAGTGGGTAAGTTTGGAGAGAATCTTGTGGATGGTCAGTGTAACACCCATTGGTTACATCTATCCTATGTTAATTCATAAGACCATGTCATAGGAGCAGAAATAGGCTATTCAGTCCTTTGAGACTGCCCCGCCATTCACTCATGTGTTGATATATTTTCCATTTTCCCACTCAACCTTCTCCCCATAACCTTTGATGTCTTGGCTAATCAAGAACCTATCAATCTCTGTCTTAAATATACCCAATAACCTGGCTTCCACAACAGCCTGTGGCAACAAACTCCACAGATTTGTCACTCTGGCTGAAGAATTTCCCTACGCATTACTGTTCTCCCCACATTCACGTTGTCATGAAAGGGGCCCCATCTTATTACCAACAAATGTCCAGAGAAACATGACATTTAGCCTAGTCAGTCCATAAACCACTTTATCCTCTGGTGGTATGATTTCTAATCTCGTGTCTTCCCTTTGTTGTTATATCCATTTTCTGAGAGAAAACATTTGACTGGAGAGATAATAAGAATGAGGGAAGAATAAAATGGGATTTGTGTAAATGGGTGCCAGATGATCGACAGACAGTGGACTGAAAGGCTTGTTTGGTTGATGTGATGAAGTATTGACATGATCACAGTTTTAATCATCAACTTTGTCTACATCCTTCAGTCTCTTCTCTTTTGTACCCCCACCCATAGTCTGAATTTATTCTGTGATTTATATTCCTTCATTTTCAGGTCTTCAATCACAAGAAACAATAGTCTGTATCTTTTTCCATAATTTTAAATGCTTTTTATCAAATATCTCCTTCATGTCCTCTAAAATGATAAAACCAGCCCTGCACCATTTCTATCTGCCTTCACATTACAATGTTTTTTTAAATTATTAGACTATAACAACCTGGTTAAAAAACATCAATTTGGGTTGGTTTAATTCAGTCACTGTATCTTTCATGCACTGACTTCACTAATTTACTCCAAATAGAAAATGTATATTCTTAACATGTACTCTACAGACTCCCATGCTGCTGTTCTTGGCCAAGAAAGGACTGATATTTATCTTGGGGAGGGTGAGTTACTTGAAGGTAGCTTCTCTGCACAAATTACGCATTGATCCTAGGACTGAAAGAAAAATAAGTGACTTTTTGCTGAAGGTGAGGGATACAGAAATTTTGTAATGAGTAAATGATTAAGGTAATGATATCGGGCTTGTCACCGCATTGTAGCCAATCGTCAGTATACATTAGTTACTTTGCCAGATTTATTTTTAAATGTTATTTACCTCTTGTCTTAACACTGCATCCATTCTGTTTGGTGCAAAGCTGAGATTATTTTTGGAACAAGTTTATCAATCGGTTTCTGTAATCAGAAACAAATTGACTTGTTTGCCGGGTTGGGGAGTGGGGGGAAGAATTTACTCTTGAAAAACCTGTTGCCAGGTGATAACATTCCCTAAGTACTTCTCTCGCCTGACTTGCTTTCTGTGCGTCCAGCTCAAGTCTGCATGTTCTGTTTAGCTTTGTTGTCATTCATGCCACCCGCTGATTTGGATGACAGGCTGCCACTTGATTTGGCACAATTCCATGCTCTGTCGTCTGCTTCATTACATTTATTTTTCGAGATTCACATTGACCCAGAATTAAACTGCTGTCTTACAATTGCAATTAAATAAAATTCAGTTAATTAGACTAGAAACTATTCATTATTTATGGCTGTTGTTCCTCCTTTCATGATGCAGGGTCTTATTGGATTGCTGTCTCACAGGCTTTAACAACCTTTAAGTCACAACTCAACCTTCACTGTCAGTGTGTAAGCCTTGATCATCGAGTGAAGCACAAAACTCTGCAGATGCTGTTTGTTGTAAAAACACAGAAATTCTGGAGGAACTCAGCAGGTCTCACAGCGCCCATAGGAGGTAAAGATACATAACCTATGTTTCAGGCCTGAGTGCTTCCTCACTGAAACCTTGAGGAAGGGCTCAGGTCTGACACATCAGTTATATATCTTAACTTCCTACTGGCTCTGCAAGACCTGCTGAGTTCCTCCAGCATTTCTGTGTTTTTACTAAGCCTTGAATGCCATCTGGCTCCTGCACCACAGAGAGCAGATTAACCAAGGCCATTCAGTTGACCTCCATCAAAAAGCATGCACTTGAATGCCTCCAGAACAATGAAGTTACCAGATGCTGATCAGTGTCAAATTTCTTGCCCTAATTTGTTGATCCTGAGGTGAGTTGTTAAGATTCTGCTTCATAGACAGGGGTATCAGCCTTGGATCAGTACTTTACATGCCTGTATCAATGAAACCTATTATTAGGGCTACTAACATTTAAATTAGCATTGCAGATGTCATGTATAAATGCATACCAGCATTTCTTTTTTGTCTTGAGTGCAGAACATTATGGAATAAAAATTAAAAATGCTAGAAACACCTTGGTTGAGATCACAAAATAAAGGAACAGAAGTAGGCCATTTGGCCCATTGAGTCTGCTTTGCCACTCCACCATGAGCTAAACCATTCTCACGTCTAATTCCAATTTCTGGCTTTTTCTCCCATATCCCTTGATATCCTGACTATTTAGATACCCGTCAATCTCCTTAGGCTCCTCCAATGATCGGGCCTCCACATCTGTATGTGGCAACAAATTCCATAAATCCATGACCCTCTGGCTACTAAAGAAATTTCTCCTCATCTCTGTTTTAAATGGGAGCCCTCTAATTCTAGGGTGGTGCCCTCTTGTCCTGGACTCATCCACCAAGGGAAACATCTTATTCACATCTACTCTGTCCAAATCTTTCAGCATTCAAAATGTTTCTATGAGATCCCCTCTCATTCTTCTACATTCCAATGAATACAGTCCAAGAGCCGATAAATGTTCTTCGTATGTTAGCCCGTGTATTCCAGGAATCATCCTCGTAAATCTTCTGTGAACTCTCTCCAACATCTGTACATCTTTTCTAAGATAAAGGGTCCCAAACGGCACACAGTACTCCAAATGAGGTCTCACCAGTGCCCCACAGAGCCTCAGTAACACCTCCTTACTCATACGCTTTTTCTCTTGAAATGAATGCTAACATAGCATTCGCTTTCTTTACTGCCGATCCAACCTGCAGGGTTAACCTTTAGCGTATCCTGCATGAGGAACCCCAAGTCCCTATGCACTTCTGAATTTTGAACTTTCTCCCCATCTAAATAATAATCTGCTTGTTTATTTCTTCTTCTAAAATGTACAACTGTACATTTCTCAAAATTGTATCTCATCTACCATTTTTTTGCCCACTCTCCTAAGCTGTCCAAGTCTCTCTGCAACCTTTCAGTTTCTTCAACACCTCTTGCTCCTCCACCATCTTGGTGTCATCTGCAAATATATCAGCATTTTCTAATTCAGGTATAGAGCAACTGCGTTTTGATTTCTGAAGGGATATGAAGAACTGATCTATTCGATTATTAAAGGATTAGATAAAGAGAGAAACTATTCCATGTGGTTGGGGTGGGGGGGAAGGTGGTGGAACAAGAGAGCATCTCCTTAAATTAGATCAGGGCCTTCACTAATAAATGTCTGGAAGCATCATTTTTTGCAAAAAGGCTGGTGGAAGTCTGGGACTCACTTGCTCTCAAGCAGTGCTAATTTCTGTGGTTGAGGTAAAGAGGATGTAGCTAGAATCATTCAACATTATGAGTATTTAGGGACTGGAACCAAAAAGCAGGTTGATTATATTCAGTTACAGATCAGCTAAGATCTTATTAAATATTGGAACATGCCAAAGGGGATAAATGGCCTGCCCCGATGTTCTCTCACTCTCACTCTCTGAAAATATTTAATAATATAATTTGTAGTAATAGCTCTCTAAAAATTAAAAATCTTCTGTTGGAAGATGCAAGGGGCCTGAATTTTTGTGCATCTGGCACGTTATGACAGCCAAACTGTTAACAATTCTCTGAAAATCAGACTTCAAAGGCTGATCAAATTTACCCTCATTAATCCAATCATTAAATATTTTTTCTGCATTTCTTTAAATTTTCAAACCTCTGAGCTTCAGCCAGTAACACTGAGTAGTCTGACAAACACGGATTTCCATTTCTGTTAATTTTGACCCTGGTAGCATCTCTGACCTCTTACTCTTGTAAGGATTTATAAGCAAATCTGTCAACCGAAATTCCAACCTTCCCTCCTCAGAATATAGCTCTTAGTTTGCCTACAGAATTAAGGAGGATAGTGTGAGCATTCATTGGGCATATAAAGTGATAGATCTTTAAAAAAAAAGAGGCAGGAAAATGTAATTTAGTAATTCCAGGGACTCCATAATTCAAATACCCATATAGTTTATTGTTTGCTTGTTTCCATGATGAGTGACGTCTTGAAGAAGGTTAAAAAGATATTGGAAGGGGCAGATGAGGATCCAGTCCTCAGAAAGAGCAGATCCTCTTTGTACAGTACAAAGTGCTAAAAACTGAAGAACATGAGCTCCATGGTTATATTATTGTATTCTCCCCTTGGTCAGGTTTAGAAGTAAGCAAATGGAGGAATTAAACACCTAGCTAACTGTTAGGAAAGTGGAGGTCCTGCTTTCAGCCCTCTTTCCTCATCTCCCATCCTGTCTTCCTTCCTGACTCTCCTGTCTCATCCTTGGTTGACGCTCTTTTATTGCAGCTCTTTGGCTGATGGTTTGCTCTCATTTATTTCACCTAATTTTTGTTGAGATACTTAGAAGCCATCGTGCACTGTTTAACAATTTCAATAAATGTGACAATAATTTTCTATTTCCATTTCTTTCTGTCTTTAAAGTAATTGATACCATGTTAGCTCTGGTTGTGTAGTAAATGCACATAAGTGTTGGAGAAACTCAGCAGATCTTGTGGCATTCATACGAGGCTAAGATATATAACCAACATTTCAGGCCTGAGCCCTTCAAGGTATGAACAAAAAGCAGGCGAGCGCCTGAATCAAATGGTGGGGAGAGGCAGGGGGAGGAGCTAACAGCCAAGAGGCCATAGGTGGACATGGACAGGAGGGCAGGAAAGAAAAGCTGAGAATTGATCAGGGGAGGAAGGTAGCACTGTGAATGCAGAACTGGAGGAAAGAAAACAGAAGGTAGGGAAAGAGAGAGAGGAGCAAGGGAGCTGGAGGAATGGAAATCAAGGGATAGAGACAGAGAGAGATTGGGTGGGGGCCTAGTGGAAACCGGAGTTTGATGTTAATGTCAAGTGGTTGGAGTGTGCCCAGACAGAAGATGAGGTGTTGTTCCTCCAATTTGCAGGTGTTCTCAGGATGGCACTGCATGAGACTGTCGAAAGTGGGTTGCCACTGGGAGATTACCACTATTGCAATGGACAGAGTCAATGCCCAATGAATCAATCTCTTGGTCTGTGTCCAGCCTCTCTGGTGTAGAAGAGGCCTCAATGGGAGCATCAGATGTAGTAGATGACTCCTGCAGATTCATAAGTGAAATGTTGCTTCACTTCGAAGGACCATTTGGGGTCCTGAATGGTGGTGAGGGAGGAGGTGTGGGCACAAGTGTAGCATTGGAGATGTGGCCACAGGTTAGGTACCAAAGAGGAAATTGGTGGGAAAGGATAACTGGACAAGGGAGTCAAGGAGGGAGAAGTCCCTGCAGAAGGAAGAGAGGGAAAAATGTGGTGAGATCACGAGGTAGGTGGCAGAAATGGGGAAGGGTGATATTGTTGGATGTGGAGGCTGGTGGGATGGTAGGTGAGGACAAGGGGAATCCTGGCCTTGTCTGTGGGTTAAGGGGTCTCTTTTTCCACAAATGTTGATGATTTTTCAGTTTTTAATTTTTATTTCAGATTTCCTGCATCTGCAGTTTTATTTGATTTTATATTTACAAACTAGTTTTTCAGTTTGACGAGTTTTCCTCACAGTTAGAAATGAAATATACTTTAAGTTGCAAGATTGGAAGGAAGAAGTGGAAAGTGTGTACCCATGATAGGGTGGAGACCAAAAGAGATTGAATGACACAGTCTCATTCAATGCCAGCTAATGGGGGTTGCTGAAGTCTTGAGATTACAATTGATTTATGTGGAAGTTAGCACAACATTGTGGGCCG
Organism: Narcine bancroftii; assembly: GCF_036971445.1. Lineage (NCBI taxonomy): Eukaryota > Metazoa > Chordata > Chondrichthyes > Torpediniformes > Narcinidae > Narcine > Narcine bancroftii. The sequence goes on from NC_091481.1 coordinate 12,011,820, forward strand.
AAGGATCTATACTATACTGTTATGAATGTGAACAGAGAAGGGAGAAAAAAATTGTTGAAAGAGTTGGAAAACTGGGAATATTCAGCAGGTTGAGAGAGAGAAAAACAGTTAATCTTGCAATTTAGTAATTTTTCATCAGAACCAGCTGGTCATGAAACAAACTAGAAAGGTTGGTGGTCTGCAATTGTTTAATTCAGTGTTTGACCATTGTTTATTTTTTTCCAGCATGTATTTCTTCCAGACAGGTCATCTGCAAGACTTCACCAACCTCTCAACTACAATATCCTCATATGTGTCAGTCAGTTTCTGTTGGTCTTCACCCTATCTTGATATTCCTATTCTTCTCTCCGACCCCTCACACCACTCCACTTTCAGTACGCTTAACTTTTCCTCGATCTGATTAATGCACATCAACAAGGGATGTTCAGTGTTTCTGTTAAAAGTTGATACCAACAGACCTGATGATTACCGTAAATATTCGAGTATAATGCAAAAAAAAATCCTCCCTTTTTCCCCTCAAAAATGGGGGGGGGGGGGTCGCATTGTACACGAGAGTAAAATCTTTAATTTTCTGCAACTCGCAGAGTGACTCTGGCGGGCAAGCAGTAGTCACAGCACGACTCGGGCGACCTGGTGGGTGAGCGGTAGATGCCAGCGCCACTCAGGCAGGTGAGGGGAGGGGGGGGTCGTTGTGATAGTACAGATTCTATGTACAGATTGTAGTGTAGGATGACTGTGATTGGCTGAGAGTGTAGCCACACATACTGCAGGTCTTAAAGAATTGCTCCTAGCCAGACCAGGTCATTCTGGACTGGTCGACCTACTTGTGATATGCTTTTAGTTAATAAAAGCCTTGGTTTGGATCAACGTCTTTGGTTCTTTCGACGCGCACTACAGTCAATTATACACGGGGGTAAAATTTTTCCCCCTTTTCCCCTCAAAAATGGGGGGTCGCATCATATACGAATATTTACGGTATTTCATCATTCTCTATTTTTATTGCTCCTTTAATTGTTGAGTGAATATGTACCTTCTGTTCATTGATCACATTAAGACTTTAATTTTGGAGGAATGCGTAGCTTTAATGTTTTTTTCTGGATAATGCACTATTAATTTTCTTTGAAATTAGCTTGTTGATTATCCACTTATTCTGATACTCATTTGTGTCCTCTAGTGTTTTGCTTCAATGTGCTTTGGCATTACCGCTGATCACTCCGTTTTGACATCGCCATAGTATGCACAGATAATGGAGAAAGAAACCCAATAGGTGTTTACTAGAGTTTTACGAGACAAGGAAGCTGTAGTGGAACTTAAACCATAGCCCAACAGCTCCAATGTAATGCCACAACATCTAATTACTTCCCAAAATATTGCCCAAAATTAGCAATTACTTTTTGAAAGAGATTATCAAGTGAGACGAATTTGAACATAACTTTGTCACTGAATCTCTGGAATTATTGCATTTTCTTATAACTACCCTGAAAATAATAGTATTTTTTCAAGATCCCTCTTGGTATTGTCCACCTGTCAAGAACCCACTAATTATTAGCAAGCTTCCAAGCTATTTTTTTTTAATTCCCAGCAGATTTTGTCAACTGACTAAAGAATAGCATGGAGGCAATATTTAAGATTCAAGGTTCCCTTATTCTTGTGTGTATAAATATACAATATTTGTTAACTTTTGTTTGCCTCAAAGGCAAACAAAGAGGAACCAGTAGCCTGGCACCCTCACCAATAAGAGAAAGAGAAGGAAAAGAGAGTCCCTTCAGAAACAGTAAATATCCATGCATCATTTGCCTCCTGCACTCTTGTCATCTCTGTAGCTGCACAGCCTCCTGTTCGTTCCAGTCAGGAAATGTCCTTGTCTCTGCAGCACAGTCTAAAAAAAACACGGAAAGGGAGGCAGCCAGTGTTAATAACGTGTATCCCAGAAATGAACAATTCACTGGCTGTTACCTTCGCCTCTCTGCCCACTTTCCTCCACAGCACTAGCTACCTATTTCTTTACTGTGCAACGCTTCCTACTTCTCCTTTCTCTCCAGCTTCTATTCCCTTTCTCTTGTGCAGTTCTCCCCCTTTTCTACTGGCGTGCTGCAATCCTTTAGCTCTCACACATCCCATCCACATACCTCTTGATCTGATGCATTCTTCCCTGCCTGTTACCTTCCCTCTTGCCCATGCAGCCCATCATTTTATTCTAGACCCTGCTCCAAATGACGTCCATGCTTTCATGCTCATACACTCTGCATGCCCATCCTGCCCAAGATAATTGACACATATTCACCTTAGAGGGTTGAAATTGCCCTTCTTGCTTCTGTGAATTCAACATTTTTTTATATGGTGTAGCATGGCATTTATACTCCACAAGAAAGAACATTCTTCTTTGGCTTGGCTTTGCGGACGAAGACTTATGGAGGGGGTAAAAGTCCACGTCAGCTGCAGGCTCATTTGTGGCTGACAAGTCCGATGCGGGACAGGCAGACACGGTTGCAGCGGTTGCAGGGGAAAATTGGTTGGTTGGGGTTGGGTGTTGGGTTTTTCCTCCTTTGCCTTTTGTCAGTGAGGTGGGCTCTGCGGTCTCCTTCAAAGGAGGTTGCTACCCGCCAAACTGTGAGGCGCCAAGATGCACGGTTTGAGGCGATATCAGCCCACTGGCAGTGGTCAATGTGGCAGGCACCAAGAGATTTCTTTAGGCAGTCCTTGTACCTTTTCTTTGGTGCACCTCTGTCATGGTGGCCAGTGGAGAGCTCGCCATATAACACGATCTTGGGAAGGCGATGGTCCTCCATTCTGGAGACGTGACCCACCCAGCGCAGCTGGATCTTCAGCAGCGTGGACTCGATGCTGTCGACCTCTGCCATCTCGAGTACTTCGACGTTAGGGATGAAGTCGCTCCAATGAATGTTGAGGATGGAGCGGAGACAACGCTGGTGGAAGCGTTCTAGGAGCCGTAGGTGATGCCGGTAGAGGACCCATGATTCCGAACAGGAGTGTGGGTATGACAACGGCTCTGTATACGCTTATCTTTGTGAGGTTTTTCAGTTGATTGTTTTTCCAGACTCTTTTGTGTAGTCTTCCAAAGGCGCTATTTGCCTTGGCGAGTCTGTTGTCTATCTCGTTGTCGATCCTTTCATCTGATGAAATGGTGCAGCCGAGATAGGTAAACTGGTTGACCATTTTGAGTTTTGTGTGCCCGATGGAGAAAGAACAGGAGAACTGTGAAAACCCAAATCATCATTCAGCAGCGTGCAGACTAAGAAAAGCAAAGAGTTAAGTAGGCTTAAGTACTATGTGTAGCCACATGGGCTGGAGGAATGGTGCACGTCAAATCAGCAGTCGGTGGTTGTTTAAAAGCCAACTTTGAAACACCATTGACTTATTAGCAGGTCAACATTGCCATAACCATATAACAATTACAGCAGAGAAACAGGCCAACTTGGCCCTTCTAGTCCAGGCCGAACACTTTCTCCCACCTCATTCCGCTGACCTACACTTAACCCATATCCTTCCATTCTTTTCGATATACATATATCCAACTTCTACTTAAATGTCAACATCGAGCCTGCCTCCAAACTTTGTCTGGAAGCTAGTTTCACACACCCACCACTCTCTGAGTAAAGAAATCCCCCCCCCCCCCCCCCATGTTTCCTCTAAACTTTTGCCCCATAACTCTCAACTCATGTCCTCTTGTTTGTATATCCCCCTTTCTTAAAGGAAAAAGCCTCTCCATATCAACTCTATCTTTACCCCTAATAATTTAAATACTTCAATCAAATCCCCTCTCAACCTTGTACACTCCAAAGAATAAAAACCTATTTAACCTTTCCCGATAACTTAGACCCTGTAACCCCGGCAACATTCTAGTAAATCTTCTCTGCACTCTCTCCAATTTGTTGATATCTTTCTTATACTCTGGTGACCAAAACTGTACAAAATACTCCAAGTTTGGTCTCACCAATGCCTTGTACAATTTTAACATAACATCCCAGCTTGTATACTCAATGCTCTGATTTATAAAGGCCAGCATACCATAAGCTTTCTTCACCACCTTATTCACATGTGACTTCACCTTTTCGGAACTATGTACTATTATTCCTTGATCCTTCTGTTCTTACTGCCCTACCATTCACCATTGATTAGCCCTACCAAAATGTAGCACCATACACTTATCTTCATTAAACTCCATCTGCCATCTTTCAGCCCACCCTTCTAACTGGCTTAAATCCCTCTGCAAGCTTTGAAACCCTTCTTCACTGTCCACAGCTCCACCCATCTTAGTATCATCTGCATACTTACTAATCCACTTTACCATCCCATTATCCAGATCATTAATGTAGATGACAAACAGTAATATTAAATGACTATTTTTATTGAATGATGTACCATGCCCTTTCCTTAAACTGGGACTGCTGTCCTTTTTGTACTGTGCATTTGACACTTTGTGTTTTGAATAAATTTCAGTAATAGTTTTTCTTCACTTATATGTCCTCTGCCCTTGTTTTTTTAACTTGCCCCTCTTTCTTTTGGCAGCAGTTGTATCGATAGATATATAAAGTCCTTGAGCAAATTTGACACTGCTCCTTTCCAATTGGATCCTTTCTACTTTCAATAGCCCTTTCAGAAAATTCAGCTGAAGTTCATTGGTGCCTCTCACTGGAATATACGGGCTCTCAGTTGGGCAACTTGATTTGAGATGTTATGGAAAATTCGCACTTAACAGAATGTATTTAATATACAGGTGTGTAGGAGTCAACACAGAGCGTTTTAATTAATGGACAATCCTAAAATAAAATTGGTCCTGAGAAAATGCGCATCAGCAGTTTGAGACACTTATGAACCATCACTGTCTACAATGCAAATCTCTTTTTTCTCTCTGCAATTTCTGACAGGCCTGCTGCATGTTTCCATCATATTTGTTTATTTGTGAAAACCAAAACGATGATTATTATTTTGTTCCGGAATTTTTAGGCTAATATTTATTGCCCACCCCTGTGGATTAGTTAGTAACATTCTTGCATCATAATTCAAAGCATTGTGGATTCAATCCCAATGTTATATTTTGTGACTGTATCACATTTAGACTGGGTTGAATGATGCACTAGAACATTATTTGGTGTTTTACTGCACAATAAATAGGCAATTCAATCAATGAATTTACTGATCTTTATGACCCCTTGAGCTCCCCTTCACCCTAATGCATAGGTACACCTTTAATCTTACATTTCAAGCAATTTTCTCCAGTTCAGTTTGTTTCTAACAATGTTGCATTTCGTTTTGATATTTGCTCAGGTAGAAATGCCAAAGCCAAAGACTCAGTTGAAAGTTAAGCAGATTTCATTCTCTCAAGGCACAAGAGATCTGGAATCTGGCAATTTTATGGTTATCATTATCAAAGCCTGTGTGGTACAACAGCATAACAGCTACCAACGGCAATATTGGTTCAAATATGACATTCTCCCTGCTTTATCCCATGTTCCAAAGAGGTACAGGGAAGTAGGTTAAATGACATTTGGTGTATTTGGAATTGGCTGGAAGGGCCTGTTACTGGTGCTGTGTCTCTATAAAAAAAAATCGAATGTTGGTCTAGATTTTCTAATGTATCATAATATTAGCCTAACATTCTGATTTTCTGGTTGCAAAATGTACTCAAACTTGTTGAATAGCTATCAGAGATGGGGGCGGGGGGGGAGTGGGGGGGAAACTGTAGGGACCAAATAGAAGGGGAAAGTAAATAAATATGTTTGTTCTGTGAAGGGGTTGGATATATTACTGCCCTTGCCTGAGCTCAGTCATTTCTTTATTCTCAAAACACTTTTAAGAAGCAGATTAATCAAAGGTTAATTGTTCATCTGAACCGATCAGATTAACAGCTCATTATTATTCTTTTTCTGCTCTGTTCCATCTAATGTAAATGTCATATTGTGTTCTCTTTAAACATGATAAATTCTTCAATTACTCTAAATATAAAACAGCATTTCTCCCTACAAATTGGTTTTTCCTACCATATTGAATTTCACTGTGAGTAAACACATTACATTCCGTAAGGATCAAGCAAATTAGCTTGAATTGGCATTGCAGGTTGAATTGGCAATGCAAGGGGCTGACTGCTGGGACATGTTTTTGCTCAAAGGGGCTGTGTGAAACAGAATTTAGTTTTTCACGATTTGGAGCCTGCTTCACACAATGCCAATCCAGAAAAAAAATGAACTGTTTTAAATGGCCTATGTTTTGGGTTTCAGGTTATCTGTATTTTAATTAACATGCTGCCAGTTAAAGCTCAGTGGGTATCATCCTCCTGCTTTTGAGTCGGAAGGTCACTAGTTCAAACTTCAGAGACTTAAACACAGTTCTAGGCAAACTGGATCACAAGAATCGTTTCTGAGATGAGAACATTATCTTGTGTGGCTAGAATGAGTAACTACACCCTCCAGAGTTTAGAAAACAGCAGTGGCAATCTCAATGAAACATAAGATTCTGGAAGGGCTTGATGTGGTAGCTACAGAGAGGTCTAAAGACAGCAGATGCTCAAATCTTGAGCTAACAAAGAATGCTGGAGGGACTCAGTAAATCAACCTTGATAAAGGGTCCAGACCCAAGTCATTGACCAACCATTTCAACCCATGGATACTTCAGACCTGTTGAGTTCCTCCAGCAATTCTTTATTTGGTTATGGTAGTTAGAGATGTTTTCTCTCTCTGAACAATTTGGATGTAGGTGTTAAACAAAGTCCGCAGACGCTGTGATTGTAGTTAATACACAAAAGTGCTGGAGAAACTCAGCAGGTCCCACAGGAGGCAAAGACATACAACCATCGTTTCGGGCCGGAACCCTTTTAGGAGGTATGAGCAAAAAGCAAGTAGGCATCTAAATAAGAAGGTGGGGCGAGGAGGGAAGAAGGAGCAAGGGAGGAGCAAGAGTCAAGAGTCAACAGTCAAGAGGTGAACATGGATAGGAGGGTAGGAGAGAAAAGCTGAGGATTGATCAAGGGAGGGAGTAGCCCTGTGAATGCAGAGCTGGAAGAAAGGAAACATCAGGATAGGGAAAGAGAGAGAGATGGGGATGGAGGAAAGGAGGCACCGGGATAGGGAATAGAAACTTGAGAAGTCAGAGTTACTGCCTGCCTCATGATTGAAGGGTGCCTAGACAGAATATGAGATGCTGTTGCTCCAATTTGTTTTAGCTTGGCAATGCATATATTTATTAATGCATGAACCATGGACAAATATGTCAGCATGGGAATGTGGATGGATTGCCATGAGGAGATCCTTGTTATTACAGAGGACAGATTGAAGGTCCTCAAAAACGTCCAGTCTCTCTGATGTAGAGGATGCCATCATGGAAGCACCGTATGCAGGAGGTGACCCCTGCAGAATCGCAAATGAATGTTGCTTCACTTGTAAGGACTGTTTGGGACCCAGAATGGTGGTGAGGAAGGAGGTATGGGTGCAAATGTAGCATTTCCTGTGGTCAAGGGTTAGTACAAAAGGGGCAATTGATGGGAAGGGATGAGTGGACGAGAGAGTCACAGAGGGAGCAGTCCCTGCGGAAAGTGGAAAGGGGAAGAGAGAGAAAGATGTGTCTGTGGTGGAATCGCTTTGTTGGTGGCAGAAATTGCAAAGGATGATATATTGGATGCAGAGCCTGGTGAGGTGATAGGTAAGGACAATGGGAATGGAGTCCTTGTTGCATTTAGAGGTGGAGGAGGCCAGGAAATGGGGAATATGCGGATGAGAGCAGAGTTGATGGTAGTAGAGGGGAAATCTCATATTGATCTCGCATGGAAGGCCTCGTCCTTGGAGCAGACACCACAGACATGGAGGAATTGGGAGAAAGGAATGAAATCCTTACAGAGGACAGGATGTGAAGAATTGTAGTCAAGATAACTGTTGGGAGTTATTTGGTTTGTATAAAATGTCTGTCGAGAGTTTATCTCCCAAAAGAGAGTCTGAGAGATCAAGAAAGGGTGATGAAGTCAGGGTGAAGTTCGCAGCAAAGTCGATAAAGATGACAAGCTAATCATAGGTGCATGAGGTCTCACCAATGTAGTCTTCTTTTCAATATTTTTATTAACATTGAAATTTCACATCCAAATATACAATGTACATTTGAATATATGTTAAAATTTTAAAAGATACATTACACTTAAATCATATCACTTCATCCAAGGTCATCCACATTTTAATCAAACAGATTACATTGTATTGTTATTTTATTATTTAATAAAAAGGAAAATCTAAATCCACTACTAAGAAAGAAGCTGTTTAGCCAAAAAAAAAGGAAGACAGAATTCTTATCGGAGTGATAAATTACCCCATTAGTCACACACTTCTACCTTCATAATAAATCAAAGATTATAAAAGTAAGGGTCCCCACAGTGTTTGAAATTTTAAATTCAAATCCGAAACTGAGCATCGAATCTTCTCTAAATTTAAACACGATAACGTCATGTAGCCATGGAGCATGATTAGGTGGGGTAACGTCTCTCCATCTGATAATGTAGTCTTCATTGTTGGAGAGGAAGAGACTGAAGATCCTTGCCTATGCATGAACTGGAGGTCTGTACTTCTCTCACTCCCATTCTTCCCTTTTTCCCCAGCCTACTAGACAGACACCTGTCTCTTTTTTCACTCATGCCTTGAAGGCTCAGGCCTGAAACATCAATAATATATCTTTTCCTCCTATGGATACTGTGAGACCAGCTGAGTTCTTCCAGCATCTCTGTTTTTATTGCATGAATTGCTCCATAGAAGCAGGCATTGTTGGGGCTTATGTAGGTTCCCATGGCTTACCCCTTTGACTTGAAGAAAGTGGGATGAGTCCAATGAGAGGTCTTTGAAGGTGAGAAAAAGTTCTACCAGCCAGACAAGGGTGGAGGGGGACTGGTTTAGTCTGTTGTAGAGAAAGAAACAAAGGGTTTTGAGGCCTTTGTTAAGGGGGATGGAGATGTATAAAGATTGGATATCATTAGATGAGGCAGTTAAGTTCAGGGAACTGGAAGTTGTTGAAGTGATGGAGGGCACGAGAGGTATCGCGAATGTAGTTAGGGAGGGGATGAACTGGGGGGGAAACAAAATGAAGTCAAGGTAAGCAGATGCCAGTTCAGTGGGGCAGGTGCACGTGGAAACGATTGGTCTGTTGGGATAATTGGGTTTGTGGATCTTGGGTAAGAGGTAGAGCCAGGAAGTGCGCCATTGGGAAAGTAACTGCAAGGCAGATGACTGGAGGTGCTGAGATCGTGAGACGATGGCTTGATGTTTTTTTTTCAAGGGATTCACCAGTAATGGTGAAAGGCATCTAGTTGCGAGACTCTCCATCCAATAATACAGAACCAATGTTTGGATGCTGAAGACTAGGATTTGCAGTCTCCATCTGCCGTGGAGTTAAAGAATTAGCATTCTGTTGCAAACCCATTATGAGCATTTTGCTGTACAGTATTTGCAGAAGACATTGCTCCTTTTCTCTCATCTTCCATGACAATAGATAATTTATCTGGAGAAAGATTATTGCCAGAGAGGTCTCCCCATATCCGTGGTTTTGCTTTCCGCAGTTTCAGTTACCCATGGTCAACCACAGTCTGAAACTAATCCCACTGCCCTGCTCTCTCCCCACAGCCCTGTGTCGGTTCCCACACTGATTCCAATGCCCTGCTCTCTGCTCGACAGCCTCGTATCAGTCCCCACACTGATCCTTATTTACAAATAAAACGTTTACAGGTACACTACAGTATCCCATACAGCTTTGCTAAGTATACAATATGGTGTTCGCACAATGTCCACATCACATCACGCCCAATTTCACAGAACGAATTGTGGACGTTAAACGGCATATGCCCTGTCTAGGATTCAGTACTATCCGCAGTGTCAGGCATCCGCTGGGGGTCTTTGGAAATATCCCCCGCAGATAAGGGGAGACTACTGTATATTCATTCTGGAGACGTGACCTACCCAGCGCAGTTGGATCTTCAGCAGCGTGGATTCGATGCTGTCGGCCTTCCCAAAATCGTGTTATAAGGCAAGCTCTCCACTGGCCACCGTGACAGAGGTGCACCAAAGAAGAGGTACAAGGACTGCCTAAAGAAATCTCTTGGTGCCTGCCACATTGACCACCGCCAGTGGGCTGATATCGCCTCAAACCGTGCATCTTGGCGCCTCACAGTTCGGCGGGCAGCAACCTCCTTTGAAGAAGACCGCAGAGCCCACCTCACTGACAAAAGACAAGGAGGAAAAACCCAACACCCAACCCCAACCAACCAATTTTCCCCTGCAACCGCTGCAACCGTGTCTGCCTGTCCAGCATCGGACTTGTCAGCCACAAACGAGCCTGCAGCTGATGTGGACATTTACCCCTCCTTAAATCTTCGTCCGCGAAGCCAAGCCAAAGAAAGAAAAGAAAGAACTGTATATTCAGTAAACGGTGATGATTTCATGAAATAAAAGTTAAATATATAGCAAGTTAAACAGTTTTAGTTAACATAAAAAAGTATTCCCTCTCATTTTTAACAGAAAGAAGTTTGAAGAATATTTTGGAGTTGTGGAAAGTCTGCAAATGCTTTTCTACTCCAGTCTCAGCTGCTCCAGGAAATGGAAGCTAAAATGAGAAAAATGGCCTGTTTCTCATGTTACATATACACTCTTCAGTCATAAGGAGATTGGACAGGGTAATTGATGCAAACATTGTTAGGTGATTAAGAACCTGAGGTGAATGGATTTGAAGCAGAGGGTCCATGTGCTTATGAACTCTTAAGTTTGATAAGTTCACATGTATAATATAGTAGGAAGCTCGCACTTAATAGGAAGGCAGTTCGATGAGGGAATTAATTGAGGTGAATGCATGTGAAAGAAGTGCTGCTAGAGAGAAAGGAGGGTTATCCAAGAGGCAGGAATTAGTTTGTATTAAGACAGGCAATAATAATTTGCATTTAAATAGCACGTTTTAATAAGAACAGCCACCAACGAGTGCAGCAATGTAATGTTTCAAGCACTGGACATTATTGAGGATGCTGTTTGAAAAGTAGGAGAAATTGGAGAGTGGGAAGATTAAAGCAAAAACGGAGACGTAACTGTGGGTGACTCAAATGTGCTTTGGGGCAGTTATTTCCGTCATGATATTCAACAGGGTTGTGATTAATCATCATGGATTTTGAAATGACTACTGAGCTGATGCAGAGCCTGAGCTGATGCAGAGCCAGTGCATAGAACCAAAGTTAAAATAAATGACTCAGAGGGATAGCTTCTAAATGGATTTATGCCAATTGCAAGCATGTTAAAGTAGATACTCGGTAAATTTGACCTGTCACTGTTCTCTGGAACAGAAAATTAGTTAATGAACAGCGCTAAATTAGCAGCTAGCCAGTTGGTGCAAGTCAAATCCTGGTGGGTTCATAAATAACTGGAATTATTCAAAGTTAAACTAGATTTCTGCGCCATAAAGTGCTGCATAATAGTGCAGTCAGGAAGAACAGTGATTAAGGTTGGGGAAGATTTGTTTTACCCGATTCCAAGTTTGATTGGTAAAGGCTACAATTATAGATAAACGGAACTTGAAGAGCCAGCAGATAAAGAAGAATAACGTGGCGAAGTAACTCTTGGCAAAGTAAACAGAGTCTTAATTGTCGTCTTTCCTTTTTGTTTTAAGTTGTTAAGTGCCTATATGAGAGGATTGCAGAATTAAAGCTGATCCAAAGAGTGGAGGGTCACACATACAAAAACTCAATTTTGCTTTCTCGCCTGTTCTGAGTTTGTGATCTTAGCTTAAGAAAATGTTGAAATCAGCTTGGATTAATAGAATTCCATAACTAATGTTTGTCTAGTTTGAAATTGGCGATAGGTGAAGTTAAGACTGACTAAATTGGGAACTTTCTGCTCTTTAGTGCAGTGCTCATGTTAAAAAGGCTATTTGAGCGAAGTATAGGTGAATTGCCAGTAATCATGGAATCAAGATACAGGAGAATGTTCAACATTTATTGAACTAAAGTGCAAGAAAATTATTATTTTGAGAGCTGAGGTACAAGTAAATGATTGGAATACATGGAGTTTGGGTTCAGAGTATGATTTGAAATAATAATGACCAGAATTGATAGACCTTAACGACGGATGAACAATCAGAATACAAGGAGCCGAGTTGTAGGAAAATCACCAGCATTCAAAGAGTTGAAGGACAAGGGGATGAATTTTGTCTGTGCATCAGAGGCCCTTGAGAAACACAAACCTCATTGAATTGTGATAGAGAGAAATAATCAATATACATGAATCACACAAAAATGCTGGAGGAACTCAGCAGGTCTTGCAGCATCCAAAGGAATATAATTAACGTTTTGGGCCTGAGCCCTTCTTCAAGGTGAGGCCTGGTTACATATCTTTATGTTCTACGGATGCTACGAGACCTGCTGAATACCTCCAGCATTTTTGTGTTTTTACTCCAATCACAGTGTCTGCAGATTTTTGTGTTTCATAATATACATGAAGTTTAACCTGAAATGGAGTCAAAATCTTCACAGAAGATTATATTAGCAATGTGGAATGAATTCAAAAGTAAGGAGTAAAGAATGTTTGAAGAGGGTAGAAAATGACAGGGGATGGTTGTTTGCTATGATTGATTATTTGGAAACTGAAAAAGTTGTTTTTCTATCCACATGTTAAAACTCTTGGCACGATATAGTTGTATTTTTATGAGACGTGAGGAAATAATCTAATATCATCTGACTTAAACACATTGAAAATCAGTGATACTTGAAATGAATCAGGAGAATGTGGTAAAAGTTGCTAACGATCCGATTATAATTCACTTCAGAGTCTGGTCTTTACAAATAATGTAGAAATAATGGGTCCTCTGGGGAGCAGTCACTAAATCAAGACTTAATTTCATATTGCCTAGAAGTTGTCAGCAACTTGAATATCTTTTCAGTGCATGCCTACCAAGAACATTATTAGCACAATGATTAAGTTGCTAGGCAAATATCCAGAGGCCTGAAACAAAACCAGTAAATGGTGGAAATACTTAGCATGTCAAGCAGCATCAATGGAAGTCAATGTTTCAGGCTGGAGACTCTTTGTCAGAAGTGAAAATGAGACGACAAAGCTAGGTGAGGATGGGGACAACAACCCCCCACTCAATGTCAGCAAAACCGAGGAACCTATTGTTGATTTCAGGAAGAGAAAATCAGAGGTGTACGATCCAGTGATCATTGGGGGATCAGAGGTGGAGAGGGTGAGCAAATTTAAGTTCTTAGGAGTCACTATCTTGGAGGATCTTTTCTGGACCCCACACACAAATGACAATGTGAAGAAAGCATGTCAGTGCCTCTGTTTCCTCAGGAGTTTGCAGGGGTTTGGCATGACATTGGAAACCCTGGCAAATTTCTACGGAGGTGTGATGGAAAGTGTGGTGACCAGCTGCAGCATGGCCTGGTATGGGAACACCAAAGCCCCCACGTGAAAAGCCCTGCAAAAATTATGGACACAGCCCAAGGCATCATGGGTAAAACCCACCCACCATCAGAAACATCTACACGGAATGCTGCTGTCAGTGAGCAGCAATAATCAAGGATCCACATGACCCAGCACACGCTCTGTTCTCGCTGTTACTATCAGGAAAGAGATATAGGTGTCACAAGACTCACACCACCAGGTTCAGAAACCCCTCCACCATCAGACTTCTCAAAACAAACTCAATCAGGGACTTGTTCAAGCATTTTTACTTTTGCACTTTATTGATTTTTTTTGCTCTCTGTATTGCACAGACATGTTGTTTAGATTTATTTCATTGGTTACATATGTACATTGAATCAGTTTTTTTTCAGACTGACAAGAAGTGGTAATTCTGCCTTGACTGCAGAAGAAAGAATCTCAGGGTTGTTTGTGATGTTATGTATGCACTCTTTTTTTAATAGTTTATTTAAAATTTTGACCATACATGCAGTCAATTACAAAATTTAAAAAAATACATACAAGACTAAATCCAGTATTTACTCCTTGACAGTTGTACCCCAACCCCCCACCCACCTAATAAAAGCCCAAAGGAAAAGATAGATTATAGAAAGAAAAGCAAGAAAAAGATAGAGGAAAGGAAGAAAGAGAATGGATTTCTGAAAAGTGCTGCGCACTCCGCAGACATTAAATTCATATTCTAGTTCATTTACTTTTCTTTGGAGAAGATCAGTGCACTTCTTGAGGATTAGGAAGAATACACCTGAAAATTTACACCTGAGAATTGTAAATATGGATGCAAAACTTGTAAAAATATGTCATATTAAGTTATAGGTTGTTTTTTAAGTTATAAGTAATTTTCTCTCGGGGAATACAGCTATGTATTTCTGGATTCCAAAATATATACCTAAACATATCTTCTATACATTTTCTAGCCACTGCCAATGTAATTTTAACAAATTCAATTTGATGTTTGGATAGTTTCCATTTCGGACTTATCCCTGTAATATTATCCAGTAAGAACAATTCTTGGTTTTGTGGAAATTTAATTCCTGTAATCTGTTCTCAGAAATTTCCTCGATCGACCCAAAAAGGACTCACTTTAGAACATAACCATGTTGAATGTCAAAAATGTTCCTACCTCTTCGCCATGTCTAAAGCACTGGTCTGATAACTTAATTTATTGAATTTCTGAGGTATGAGATATAATTGATGCCAAGAATTTCATTGTACTAATCTATATCTTACATTTATTGTATTGGTCAAACTATCCTGACATAGTTCAGAGCAAGTTTCCTCATCTATTCTTACTTTGTCTGATTCCCATCTCTGCCTGAACTTATGAACCCCTTGTGCAAGGGGTCATTTGAATATCATTTGAAGTAAATGATATATTGCTGATGTAAATTTCTTTGTATTTTCCTTTCGAATCAGAGTTTACATTCACTACAGTTGGGTAAAAAATTTGTTGGGCCCAATTTATCCCTTAGGTGCACTCTTATTTGAAAGTAGCAGAAGATTGTGTTGTTAAGAATTCTGTTCATATTTTGTAATTGTTCAAATGACATCAATTGTCTCTGCTCATAACAATCTTCAATACATCTAATTCTTTTACGAGACCAGATTTCAAAAATTTGATTGTCCATTGTATGAAGTATAAACCTATTATGAGTCAGAGGTTTTCTGTGAGATAAGCCTCCCCTTGTTCCAATATCACTATTTATCTTATACCAGATATTAATTAAGTGCTTTAGCAAAGGGGTTTCTCTCCCACCAGCTACTAGTCAAATCCCATTTATATATAAAGTCCTCTGCTATTCTCTCTCCTATTTTATCCAATTCTATTTTCACCCCTGCAGGTTTATCTTCTTCCTCAAAAAAGAAAGTAAGAAATCTCATCTGAGCCACTCAATAACGTTTTTAAAATTAGGGAATTGTAAACCTTCTCGTTCATATTTCCATGTTAATTTTTCTATGAAGACCCTCAACATCTTACCCTTCCAAAGAACTTTTCTGATAAACTTATTTAACTCCTAAAAGAACCTCTGAGATAATGGCATGGGCAGTGTTCGAAAGAGATATTGTACTCTTGGAAATGTATTAATTTTAATACAATTGACTCTTCCCACTAATGTTATGTGTAAGGCTGTCCATCTATTTAAATCTTCTTCTATCTTTTTGAGTAAAGATGAATAATTCAATTTGTACAATATTTTTGTTATTATCTGTACATAAGCCTAAATATTTTATCCCATTTTCCTGCCATTTAAATAGGGTATTTCTTCTCCTGTAAGAGGTATAATTTCACACTTAGCCCAATTTACTTTGTAACTGAAAACTTTCCCATAATCTTCCAATTTTGGGTACAATTTCTGTAACATTTGCTGGTTCTGTCAAATATATAAATACATCATCAGCAAATTGTCATGTCTGACAATAAATCTGTATCTGAATGTCTCTGATAGGGTAGAACCAAGGCGTGCATGGAGATAAGCTGTAAACAAGATTATCTGGTCCAAAAATCAAACTGCAGGAGAACTCAGTAGATCAGGCAACATCTGTCAAAACTGCACCATGATTACCAGTACATCTCTTTCCCTTCAAAGATGCAGCCTGACCTGCTGAGATGGTTTTAGCGCTCAAGATTCCAACATCTGGTCTCTTGTATCTCTGAGGTAATCTGCTCAGTGGGTGAATGGGAGCGGTAGGAGGGTGACAGCATGGACAAAAGGGCCGAGACAAATAAAATCTAGAAGAAAAAGAGTCAACAATGTCTCGAGTCGGACCCTTCAAGTGTGTTTTAGGAAAAGATATTTAAGTTGACGAAGAGTTCTGACCCGAACCGCTGACCAGATTTCTCCCATTGATGCTGCACAACCTGCTGAGTTCCTCCAGCGGATGATCTGTTGCTTCAGAGTTCAACATCTGCGGTGTCTGGTGTCAAAAGAATCTGGGAAGAGCTGGCAGGAACGACCTTCACTCCGAGGGAAAAAGAAGAAGAAAAAAAATCAAGCTAAGCTTACATTATTATCCACTCAACTTGTTTTTTAATCCTTTTTCCCCCTTTTTTGACAACTGGGTGTGAAGGAAATCCCATACTGGCCTCTCGGGCTTCACCTCCCTCCTTGCATGTCTCAACTCCCATATTCTTTGGTCTAGTTTAGTTTGTCGTCATTATCTCCCACCAATTGTTTCCTTTTGACCAGAGAGATAACTCGTTTCTAAAGCTTATTCCCTTGGTTTTATCCTATTAGAGACTCTCTCTCCCACTCTCAGCTTTTCAAGCTTCTACTGTTTTGATTTCAGTTCTAACAAAGGGTCTCTTATCTGACTCTGTTTCTCCAGTCACTAATGTAGCCGGACCTGCTGAGAATTTCCAGTATTTTTTTTAGACTTTCAGCATCTGCAGGGTGTTTTTGTTTTTTGCTGAGCAGAAGTCTGAGCTATTGCTCTTGAAGCCCAAGTTAAAATTGCATCACAGCAATTTCATTTAAATAAACATGTTGGGAAATAAAAAGCTGGTATCAAGAATGTTAATTGTGAAAATTCCCATTCTTGTTTAAGCCATGGTGTGTTTCAGGAAAGACATTTATCATGATTTGCTGATCAGGACTATTTGCAACTCTTCACCATGGTCATGTGGTGGACTCTTTGTTTCACGTTGAATTAACTTGGTTCAGGGGCCAGTTGGGGCGGACTCTTTGTTTCATCTTGAATTAATTTGGTTCAGGGGCCAGTTGAGGCGGACTCTTCGTTTCACCTTGAATTAACTTGGTTCAGGGGCCAGTTGAGGCGGACTCTTCATTTCACCTTGAATTAACTTGGTTCAGGGGCCAGTTGAGGCGGACTCTTCGTTTCACCTTGAATTAATTTGGTTCAGGGGCCAGTTGAGGCGGACTCTTCGTTTCACCTTGAATTAACTTGGTTCAGGGGCCAGTTGAGGCGGACTCTTCGTTTCACCTTGAATTAACTTGGTTCAGGGGCCAGTTGAGGCGGACTCTTCGTTTCACCTTGAATTAACTTGGTTCAGGGGCCAGTTGAGGCGGACTCTTCGTTTCACCTTGAATTAATTTGGTTCAGGGGCCAGTTGAGGCGGACTCTTCGTTTCACCTTGAATTAACTTGGTTCAGGGGCCAGTTGAGGCGGACTCTTCGTTTCACCTTGAATTAACTTGGTTCAGGGGCCAGTTGAGGCGGACTCTTCGTTTCACCTTGAATTAACTTGGTTCAGGGGCCAGTTGAGGCGGACTCTTCGTTTCACCTTGAATTAATTTGGTTCAGGGGCCAGTTGAGGCGGACTCTTCGTTTCACCTTGAATTAACTTGGTTCAGGGGCCAGTTGAGGCGGACTCTTCGTTTCACCTTGAATTAACTTGGTTCAGGGGCCAGTTGAGGCGGACTCTTCGTTTCACCTTGAATTAACTTGGTTCAGGGGCCAGTTGAGGCGGACTCTTCGTTTCACCTTGAATTAACTTGGTTCAGGGGCCAGTTGGGGCGGACTCTTCGTTTCACCTTGAATTAACTTGGTTCAGGGGCCAGTT
Source organism: Narcine bancroftii (assembly GCF_036971445.1). Taxonomy (NCBI): domain Eukaryota; kingdom Metazoa; phylum Chordata; class Chondrichthyes; order Torpediniformes; family Narcinidae; genus Narcine; species Narcine bancroftii. Next base: position 12,029,783 of record NC_091481.1, read on the forward strand.
GAGGCGGACTCTTCGTTTCACCTTGAATTAACTTGGTTCAGGGGCCAGTTGAGGCGGACTCTTCGTTTCACCTTGAATTAACTTGGTTCAGGGGCCAGTTGGGGCGGACTCTTCGTTTCACCTTGAATTAACTTGGTTCAGGGGCCAGTTGGGGCGGACTCTTCGTTTCACCTTGAATTAACTTGGTTCAGGGGCCAGTTGAGGCGGACTCTTCGTTTCACCTTGAATTAACTTGGTTCAGGGGCCAGTTGGGACAACTTCCATGTTCAGTGAACAAACTTTGAAAAATTACAGTGAACCTGTTAAAGCCTGGGCAGCCTTCAAGCAGTTCACAAGCACACAAATAGTTATTTCATAATCTTTCAACCAATTTGTTATCATTTTACAATATGAACAAATGTTGAAGCAAGAAGACCTGTTGTACTTGTATCTAATCCACACTGTTAACAGGCAATATATTGTTTTAGAAAAATACTATAGCTATTTGGCTGATGGAAGGAAACAAATAAACATGGATCATCTTTTTGCAGTCTTGCTCAAAGGAGAAATCTTGGCCTGGTTAAAGTATTTAACGTCTTCCTTAGCAAGCTTCAGTTTAATATTTCCTCCAAAGGGAAATTTCTTTGATAATACAGGATTCCCTCCGGCTTTGCATGATGATGTCAAGCTAGATCACAAGGGCCAGGCAGGACTTTACAGGAAGAGACTATTTGCTGCATTCACCTAAACTTAACTGCATGTGGCTTGGACTGTCTCAGTAGCAGCAGGACCTTGATTGACAGAATGGGGTGATGCAGGGAGCCAGAATAACCCTGCCTCCATAGCTTCTTTGGAAACCTTTAATAGGTGTCAAAACCCTGCCTTCAACTTTAGTTTGTCAAAGTTGTCCTAATTCCATGATTTAAAAAAAAGATATTATGCAGATACTAAAAACAATTAGTCAAAGATCAGAGCACAGCCAAGATATCAGTAGAGTTCCATCACCAAGTTCAGATGTTGTGGTTCATTCTGGTCACCCAACCAAAGCAAAGATATCATGAGCTGGAAGTTGTGCTGGAATTTTTTTGTAGGAGGGAATGAATGATGGAACAGTCATAAAAGGCCAAATGGCTTATTCGCACTGGGGCAGTGGGAGGTTGAGGGGAGACTTTATAGAAGTATTTAAAATTATGAGTTGAACTAAGTAATGAAGGTACCATTGTAATGTTTAAAGACATTTAGACTGGTACATGGATGGGAAAGATTTGTCGGGATAAGAGCCAAATGAAAGCAAGTTTGGATAGCCTTGGAATGGTGAGCATGGACAAATAGGGCAGAAAGGCCCGTTTCCATACTGTAAAACTCTGAGAAGGCTGTTCACCCATTTGTCCACTGTATATATTGTCCACACCTCATTGCTAATGAGAAGTTATTGCAGCCATAGCCATGTTAAACCCAGTATTTTCCATCAGCTCACTGTTGGTTGTTGCTCACCTCTATGAACTTTGTACCTTTGGTACATGTTAATCCTAGCATTTGCTGACAGTTTGGTTCTTGTGCAGTTATCACCAAGCTCAAAAAAAAAAATCAATGCAAACTGATGGCAGGGTTGGGGCCATGACGTATGCCTTTCTGATCTCGGTCATCAGAAAGTCATAAGGGACCTGTTCCTTCGTGTACACTATCATTAGATCTTCCCTCCTTATAGATTAACTCTCTAATGGCAGAATTTTATTTCACCCCTCAAGTTGTAAGCAAGTACTCTCCGAGAATGCATGGAAAGCATATGATTAAATCAGGAAAATATGCCTCTGAGTGTCCATGCTAGAATACAACCCTTTTTGACACTGTTGCTGATCTTGGTTCCAATGTCATTTGATCATAATTAACCTGATCCGCTGTGTTAATGTGAAAGGAATAGATCACACTGAGCAGCTTCACTGGACTTCAGCACCTAAGTGAATAGCCCCTTCTTTCATAATTGAATGCTCAGGTAAGATCGATAAAGGCAATATATAATGGCATTCTCTTGCGACTGCTGAACTGTGAAGATTATCATTCGTGGATGACCCAATTCTTAAACCTCTGATTTGGTACAAATGCTTTCAACCATGATCTCCACCTAACAGTGCAAAATGCTTTTCCCCACATGGTTCAATGGGGAAATGCCTCATAACAGTTACAATCACTAAATTCACCCTTGTTCTTCTAAAAGGTCACAGTCTTTGCATCCTGCATATTCTGAGGTGCAGTCCTCAGTCGATACTGTAGGAACTGATGCTTGATCAGCCTGGGGAATGGCACCATCACCTGGATCTTTGCCCATAGTTTAATTAGATTTGGATTCTAGTGCTTTCAAGACAGACACGCTCGCTGATATTTTGATGATGTGTTCCCCAGAATGCAACTTAAAATAGTGTTCCATGCATCTTTCCTTCTGCTTATTACTTTTGGTGATGTCCCCAAACCCAGTGGAGCTGTTTTCTTTCCTGAGTGAACCTGCTGTATAAACTCCACATTCTTTTTATCAGTAGGCTGCTGAGAATCCTGACAAGAGTTGTGCCCAGTAAGTTTTGACATGGATTCCAGCAATCTGCAGTTAATATCTCCTTGGACCAGGAAAATCAGGTGGATGTTTGATCTGCTTTCCTATGTATTCTTGAGAAGGATGCATGGAAGATTCACCAAGCTGTTTGTGGGCTAGGTGTTTGCCATCTAAGGAGAGATTGCTTGGACTCAAATAATATTCTTCAAAGGCTGGATCTCAAATTACAATGTCAAAGTATCAGTGGGATAATGAGATTATGTTGCTTGGTCTCAGGACAACCATTTCCTCAGTGTCAGCAAGAATAAGGAGCTGGTCCTAGATTTTCATAAGAATGATGGAGCTTAACAGCGCTGAGTGGATATGGTGGACAACTTTAAATTCTGAGGAGTCAGAACTTCCAACAACTCTCCTGGTCCAAACACATTGGCCAAGAAAGCGTACGAATGCCTCAGAAGCCTGAACCTCAAGAAACTGCCGAGTTGTGAACACAACCTTACACACCCTCCACTACCTCAGCAAAAAAAACATCTCTCTTCCACTCTCTCCTCTCATCAGAAGAAGACTCACGAGGATGAGAACTGGCACCATCAGATTCAAGGACAGTTCCTTCCCACCTTTATCAGACACTTGAACATAGCTTGTACTAGTAAAATATTGTTGCCTTTGCTTTGTTTGAATTGACTTCTCTCTGCAGACTGTGCTGTGATTTTTTTTAAATTGTTGATGAGTTGAAGTGTTAATAAAACAAACTTCCTCACTGTTCCTCTCTGTATATATGGCAATAAATGAACTGAACTGAAAGTTCAAAAGAATGAGTGATCTCATCGAAACTGACAAAATCCAATAGGATTGATTCAAGAAGGAGGTTTCCCCCGGCTAAGGAATGCAAGAACAGAGATCACAGGCTCATAATAAGAGATGCGCCAATTAGGACTGTGATGAAGGGAAAGCTCTTTCTTATGTTTATGAATCTTAGGAATTCTCTCCCTCAGAGGTGCCGTGGCGTGTCACCCATGGTGCTTTAATATCCAGAAATTTATGAATCTCTCTTTTGCTCAAAATAGAGATAATTTTTTATGGATTTTGAAAGATCTTAATGGGGTAGTGCAGGATATACAAGAATACCAGCATGATTTTATTTATTTTTAAAATTTAATTTAGACATTAATTTAACACAGTAACAGGCCCTTCCGGGTCACCAGCCCGTAATGCCCAATTACACCCAATTGACCTGCAAACCACGGTATCTTTTTGAACAGAAGTAGGAAACTGGAGCCCCTGGGAAAAACCCGTGCAGACATGGAGAGAACGTACAAACTCCTCACGGACAGCACATGATTTGAACCCCAGTCCAGATTGTTGGCACCATAACAGTGTTGTGCTAACTGTGCCACCCTGTGGCATAGGTTATATTCTATCCTATGGCATAGGATGTCAAAGGTGCTTTGTGGTTAGTCAGGGATCACTTGATTTGACTGGGCGGGGGAAGGTTGAGAACAGTTGAACTAGCCTATTCGTACTACTAATTCTTACGTTCATGTATTGCCCCAAGAAGCTCTTAATGCATTCAGTCTTGTCTCACTTTGTTATAGGGTAGATAACTTTGGTTCAATGACAGGTTCCACAACAGCAATATTGGCCTCGAATCAAACAATATGTTTTGTTCTTGAACAGAGAATAAGGTATCGAATTGCATTGGAATTTGCTTCTCCACTCTTGTGTGGGAGAACCAGATTGTTTGTTCACTGGATTCAAAGAGATGTTCTACTTATCTGCATAGGTAGTATGACAGATATTGATGCAGGGATAGCCTTTCTACTTTGAATATAAAGGAGAATATACAACCATATTGGAATATAATGTGTAACACTTTTTAAAGCAGTGCATTCTCAATAAGCGAGGGAAATAAAAATGGTGACTTGTTCTGCTCCATATCTCACAGAGTATTGTTTTTTCTCCTTCTTCTCCCATTAATCCTCTTCTATTTACACTACTTCCAAACAGATCAGCTGCAATAAATAAGCCTTCAGCATCCCCTCAGCCAGCACCATCTGTGCTGTTCCATTTTTGTCTCCACCCTACTGTACATATTTGTTCTCTGTGTCCCTCTGCCCTCTGTGCAATTTAAAACATATTCTAACTTTCACAGATCTGAAAAAAAATGTTGTACAGCTTGGTAGCAATAAACAATTCAATTCAAAGAAAGAATATTAACCCAGACGTTCATTCTTTTTCTCTCACCACAGATGATGCTTTTTTTATATTTATTTCAGATTTTTTGCATTTCCACTTCTGAAGATGAAATTCGAAATTACTGTTCAATAATGGTGATATATCCTTGAGGATTTTTGATTACAAAGGCAAATACATTTAATTTTCTGCTCAACAGAGGTGCTAATTTATTTAAAGAAATCAAATGAAAAACTATTTTGAGTAGGTAATGAAATTTCACACATTAACGTTTTGTATTTCATTACAAAACCTATAGGATTTCCTCTGGGAAGGTAATTTTATTCTTTTGCATGAAGATTGTATTTTAAACGCAGTGTGTAAAATGTGCAGTCAATACGTGAGCATCTCTCGTGCAAGATTTCAGATTTATTGTCAGAGTACGTACATGACCTTGGCAGCACGGTTGGGACAGCGGTTAGTGCAATTCCTTTACAGTGCCAGTGATCGGGACTGGGGTTCGAATCCTATGCTGTCTGTATGTTCTCCCCGTTTCTGTGTGGGTTCACCTGGGGGCTCTGGTTTCCTCCCAATGTTCGAAAAGTACTGATTGTGTAGGTTTAATTGGATGTAAATTGGGCAGGCACAAACTTGTGGGGAGAAATGTCTAAATTTTAAAATTTAAATCTAAATTTAAAATAAATCACATCACATGCAACCCTGAGATTCTTAATCCTGTGGGAGAGGCTGAATTACCATTTAGTGGTAGTTAAACAAATAAATGTCAATAACTGTGCAATACAGAGGGAAAAAAATATAAAGTTCAAAAGTAAGAGTCCTTAAATGAGTCCCTGATTGAGTTTGTTGTTGAGGAGTCTGATGGTGGAGGGGTAGCAGGCAACTGTTACTCAACCTGGTGGTGCAAGTCTTTTGGTACCTCTTTTCTGATGGCAGCAGCGAGAACAGAGCATGTGCTGGGTGGTGTGGATCCTTGATGATTGTTGCTGCTATGTTCTCTATAGATGCTCTCGATGTTGGGGAGGGTTTTTCTTGTGATGTACTGGTTGACATGGATATACTGTAATTATTTTTGATACAAACACTGAAAAATACAGTGTCCAGATTTCCTTCTTTACTGATAGAAATTGGAATTTTTGGATGCAGTGTACAACATTGTTTGAACTGACTTTATAGTGTTAATTGTGTTCAGTTTGCCGTCAGGAGACCTGAATGGGCAGTTTTGCAGTTCAAACACCCACCCAGAATTCACAAAGCACTTAACTCCTGTGATTTTTCCGAAGCCCCTGGCAGCACTCCGTAATCAATCTATCTTTCTGAGACTAGACCATTTGTAACAATGCCAGTAGCTTCCACACCATTGTCAACAAAAGATATTGTTTGCCTTTAATGAAGATGCATTTCAGAGTGTCAGAATCTTTTACAAAGGAAAAAAAAATCAAATCATGCATATTTCAAATATATCTATTTTAGTGAAATTACATAGCCTTTCTTGTTATTACTTTGTATCGGGTTTTTAAATTCCTAGCACTAAGTTGCAGCATCTCCTGAATGGTTATGTGAAAGGCTTTACCATTTCACTTTGAATTTTGTCAACAATCCATAATGACACATGAGAAGCTGTTATCTTCACAAACTAGTTTCAGATGGTTGCTAGTTTTAGCTGTTAACAATGAAATGGCTAACTGGAATTGCTAACCAGATGGCATTAACATAGACTTCTCTGGTTTCCATTAAGAACCCCCCTTCTTTTTCCCTGTCTCCTTCTCTCTGTTTCTCTCTTCCCTTTTCCCCCCTGTCTCCTTCCACAGAGCCAAAATCAATTCTCAGCTTTTCTCTTATCATATCCAATTAACACCTTTTGGCATTCTTTTCCCCTTTCTCTCTAGACTTTAATTAAGATGCCTGCCTGATTTTTACGTATACCTTGAAGAATGGCTCATAGGTCTTCTTTGGCTTGGCTTCGCGGACGAAGATTTATGGAGGGGTAATGTCCACGTCAGCTGCAGGCTCGTTTGTGGCTGACAAGTCCGATGCGGGACAGGCAGACACGGTTGCAGCGGTTGCAAGGGAAAATTGGTGGGTTGGGGTTGGGTGTTGGGTTTTTCCTCCTTTGTCTTTTGACAGTGAGGTGGGCTCTGCGGTCTTCTTCAAAGGAGGTTGCTGCCCGCCGAACTGTGAGGCGCCAAAATGCACGGTTTGAGGCGATATCAGCCCACTGGCGGTGGTCAATGTGGCAGGCACCAAGAGCTTTCTTTAGGCAGTCCTTGTACCTTGTACCTCATAGGTAGTATATCTTTATCTCCTGTGGATACTGCGAGACTGGCTGAGTTCCTCCAGCATTTCTTTGTTTTTACTACAATCTCAGCATCTCCATACCTGGAATTCTCCCAGCAGATAGACATCTGATCAGAGGTGTCTGATTCCTTCTGATTTCATGTTTCTCCTCAGAATGAGACCAGATCAAGTCATGTTGATTTTAGTACCAACATGGTCTTATTGTACCTTAGATCCTTGGGCGATGTAACATTTCCTTGGTTTTCTTATTGTGTGCTATTCTCTGTTGCGACTTACAAAGAAGCAGTGATGAATCTGTAAAATGGGATGGAAGGGCTTGATTTTTTAGATCTATATATTTATCTTTTCCACATGATCTAATGTTTGATACTGAGCAAAGAAACGAGAATGTGTTGTAATCCTCAAAAGGACAACAGTTTTTAATGAATATATAATAACTTGTAATTTACTATGTCATTAAGACTATAGCATTAACTTGTCTCATATTAAAAAAATGGAATGTAGCAGATTCACAGCTTGACAAATAATTCATTGGGCAAAGAAAGGAAATTGCCTAATGGAATTTTTGATATATAGAATTAATTATGCAGTTCGCGAGCAGTGTGAAAAGATTTGTTTTGAGTAATGTCTGTGTATAAATCACAATAACATAACAAAACCCTTCCTACCTTCCCTTGCAAAATACAGAGGGTGAATGTCCATTGCTTAAAAGGAAGATTTAAATGTTGACATCCTGCTTTCTCTTTACTATCTGGTCACATTGTGATACCTGCAAGGTCAAGGGCAGCAGATACATGAACACAACTTGACCTGAATTTCACGTGCCACAACCTGGACATTTGTCCCTGTGCCATATTTATCATTGGTCAGAATCCTGGAACTCTATACTTAAACTCTCCTCACTCTCCCTGCCCATCTACAAAAAGAGATTTCCCACCACACCCTTCTCAAAATTAACTAGAAATTTTAACCCTGTTCCTTTCTTCACTGATGCTGCCTGACCTCATATCTCCATCATTTTCTGTTTTCAAATTTCCAGAATTGTAATTTTCTTTGGTCTATTTTAACTTAAACTTAAAAGTAGAGTTATCAAAAAGTAAATTTGATGTTAACAAATTATCTTCATTGGGGTGGAACAAGTCAGTGGAATCAAATGAAAACCAAATGAATATTAGTCTAGGAGGATAAGAAATGAGATTCAGCATTTCAAATAGTCTTTTTGCATCTTTAGCTTTTCAAAATGAGGCTCTGTCACAATCTCTCTTAGGTCCTCCTGAATCTCATCAAGTCTTGTAACCTGCTTCATTGAATTATACCAGGACAGCCTCAGTAGCTGTGCCACAGCATCAAAACTGTTTGGTGGTGATCTACCTCACGAAACATAAATGTTCTGTGCTTCTGTAGCATCAGATTTTTTTTTTCTTGTTTTCATACTGTAGTTATGGCCTGTCCATCTTTTTTTCTAATCCAGATCACGCCAGTTGAAACTTTTTGTCATCAGATACTTCACACACCTGTGTTCTTGGATAAGCCACGGGAAGCAAAACAATCCAAATTAATACAAGCTTGTAGCTCCCATGTTTTATTTTTAATGTATACTAAGTTAAATTAATTCAGATAAGGCTTTATGAGTGTCGTACTTTGATCTCGCATTTAGAGGAAGGCAAAAGTCAGATGCTATTTCCCATCCTGATGACAGTTTAGAATCCCTGCTGAAAAGTTTGTTCTTTTTGAGGATAGAATTGTGCTTGCTGTCTCCATAGCTGGATAACTTGTTGAAATTTGTAATGTAGATGAATAATGAAAGTGTGCTGACTGGATGCAATACCCCTGAGCATAAAGCCCTCCAGAAGGTAGTGGACACAGCCCGGGTGGGGGGGGGGGGGTCACAGACAAAACCCTCCCCACTATTGAGAACATCTCAGGGGACACTGCCATCGGACAGCAGCAGCAATCATCAAGGATCCACACTACCCAGCACATGCTTTGTTTTCACTGCTGCCAACAGTAAAGAGGTATAGGTGCCACAAGACTCCACCATCAGACTTCAGGAACAGCTACTACCCCTCTCCACCTCTAATTCCTCCCCCCCCCCCCCCCCCCCCCCTCCAATGATCACTGGATTGGATACCTCTGATTTTCCCTTTCTGAAGTCAACAATCAGCTCCTTATTTTTGGTGACATTGGTGCGTTGTTGTTGGTGAACCTTTCAATCTCCCTCCTATATGCTGTGTGGCAAATTATGTTGTATTTTATATTGTATATAGATATGTTTTAAAGGAGATGAATTGTGGCAGGATTTCTTTTAGTGTAGGTCACATACAAACACTTCAAAACTGATCTCATTTAGAATCCTGGAGCTCTGCTCAAGCCAGACAATTCGGCTCCATGTGCCTTTGCAAAATTTCGGGGAATGCCTATAGAGACTTCACAAATGGCTTGTTGTTTTGGAAAGCAACAGATGAAAGAACTTGGAGGATTAGATCCAGAGCCACACACTATCTGAGTACAGTTAGCTGTTCTAAGAGGGTCATGTGATTTTGCAAGCAGAGAGAGTCAAACAGGTGTTTCTCTGTGAGAGAGAGAATTCAGTTTTACAGCAGCAGCTGGGACTAGAACAGGACAAGCTGGAAATATTGTAGAAAAAAAACCATTTTGAAGATGGGTTGTGAGTTCTTCGTTCAGCCTGGTCAAAGCCCTTGTGGTTCATACAAGAAGAGAGGACTGGCTGCCTCATGTTTCACGTGAAATAAGAGAAACAAAAAGGAACTCTGTGGTGACCTGAAAGAAAGCGGTTATCATTTGGAAAACCCTGATGGGGCAAGTTTCCGGCAAGACACTGATGTGGCTGATTAGAAGGAATCAGTTTGTATCCAGTGAACAACAAATCTTTCTCTGACAACCAACAAGAACCATCCTGAGTAGTAACCATTTACCTTTCAAGCACCAAAGCCTGGTGAAGATTCATAAATGTTAAATTCTGTGCACATTATAAGAATTGCCTGCAACCAGTGAACTTGGAGGAGTGAGAAGTGAGATTGGTCTGTGAATCAAAGAACTTTTCTAAACTTACACACACATAAGTGTGCTTAGAATTAGAAGGGGGTTAAGCAAGTTAATAGTAATAAGTTAAAGTGTGATTCTGCTTTCATGTTTAAAGGTAATTACAAGCAACTTTTGTTTAAGTAACCATTTGTCTTGTTGAATTTCTATTGCTGCTGAGGTTTGGGGTCCTCTGGGCTTGTAACATTTTAGGGGCTTGTCTTTTCCGATTGAAAATTGCAGTTTTTGAATCTTAAACTTTTGGAGTTTTATGATTTATTAGTTAATTGGTTTTTCCAAGCTAATTTAAAGCTTGTGTGTGTGGAAAAATAGCAGCAATGGATGTTAGTACATTTTGTCACAACCATCACCTGCAAAGAAACTGATGGTTATTTCTAAGGCATTAAAGCTGACTGAAGCCAAGCATTAGACAAGGAAAATACAAATACAGAGGATTATTGTGAAATATTATATAAGTGAGGGAAGATTTGTTGAGAAACACTTGGATAATTTTCCTGAGGATAGATCTTTTGAATTGGAATTGGAGAAATTAAGGATGGAAGAGGAAAGAGAGAAACAGAGTGTGTTGGAGGCAGAGAAATAGAGTATATGAGTTAGATGTAGCTGAAAAACGAAGGGAGGAATATGAAAGACAAAGAAAATATGACTTGGAAACGATTGAAAGGGACAGACGGTTTCAATTAGAGAAGTTAAAAATTGAGATGGAGGGAGGTAAGAGAATTGAGGCTGTAACTCTGGGGAAAGGCTTTTAGCTAGTAGAGAGGTAAATCTAGTCTCTCCTTTTGATGAGGGAGATATAGATCCATATTTTCAGCTTTTTGAAAAGGTTGCTTTGAGCTCAAGATGGCCAAAAGAAAAATGGCCTCTTATGCTCCAAAGTGTATTGAAGGAAAAAGCTCAAATTTCATACTCTAGTTTGACTACAGAGCAATTGGCAAATTAAGATATTGTCAAACAAGCAGTATTGAAAGCTTATGAGTTGGTTTCAGAAACATATAGACAAAAATTTAGGAGTTTGGTGAAAACATGGAACCAATCTTATATGGATTTTACTCTGGGAAAATCTGTATGGTTTGACCATTGGTGTGCCTCAAAAGGAATAAATAATGATTTTGACAGATGAAGAGAATTGATATTAATTGAGGAAATTAAAAGGTGTGTTCCAAATGAGATTAAATTGAACCTGGATGAGAGAGATGTGGGGATGTAGCAGTAAACAGCTAGGTTAGCAGATGAATATGCCCTGATAACACAAAAACAAATTTCAAATTAATAAGCCTATTCAGAAGGTTAATTTGGAGCAGACTAGTACCGTAAATATTCGCATTATACACGGGAGTAAAAAATTTTTTTAAAATTTCTCCAACTCGCAGGGTGATCAGGCAGGTGAGCAGTAGTCGGCAGCACGACTCGTGCGGCAGGGAGGGCGAGTGGTAGTCGGCAGCGCGACTTATGCGGCAGGGCAGGCGAGTGGCAGTCAGCAGTGCGATTCGTGCAGCAGGGTGGGCGAGTGAGGGGAGGGGGGGTTGTGAAAGACAACATGGCGATTCGGGCGGGCTGGTGGGCGGAGAGAGGGCAGCACGACTCAGGTGGTCACATAAAACGCGTATTTTGCTGTTGCTCTAATTTCTACCATGAATTTTCTCCTGGAGTGAAGAGAAAACGCGGTGCTTATTATGATGCATCATTTATGCTGAAAGCAATAATAACTGTGCAGCCTCCAGAGAATTTAGTGTTGCTCAGAGTAACGTTAGACTTTGGAGGAAGCAGAAATCAGAGATAGCCCAGTTGCCCATGACCAAACGTGCTTGTAGGGGAAAGCAGGCTCTGTATCCAGATCTGGAGAAGGCACTGGTTGACTGGGTAGAAAGGCAGAAAAAGGATGGCTCCATTGTCACCTGTTTCCATATCCAGCTTCAAACTAGGAAACTGCAGAAAGATCGCAAATATGGAGTGAATGACACATTCAAGGTGTCAAATGGTTGATGTCAGAGGTTTATGAAGAGGCACTCCCTGGCCACATGGCAGAGAACCAAGATTTCACAGAAGCTTCCCAGTGAATTAGATGACAAGATAATGAGTTTTCACGATTTTGTGATTAAGTTAAGGATGGAGCATGACTTTGATATGAGTAATTTTGGCAATATGGATGAGATTCCCTTGTGTTTTGATATGCCTGGTAACAGAACTATTGCCAAAGTGGGTATTAAGACAGTTTATGTAAGGACGACAGGTCACGAAAGGATCTATTTCATCGTAGTTTTGTGCTGTTTAGCTGATGGGTCCAAGTTCCGGCCAATGGTGATCTTTAAGCGTAAGACCATTGCAAAAGGAGAAAAGTTCCCACCAGGCGTTCTTGTACACTACGATCCCAAAGGGTGGATGGATGAAGAGGCATCAAACTGTGGTTGGAGAAGGTGTGGAATAGAGGATCTGGATCTCTTTAAAAGAAACTGCCAATGTTAGTGTGGGACCATTTTCAAGCCCATCTGACAGAAGCAGTAAAGAAGCAGCTCAAGCGATTCAAGGCAAACCAAGCTGTTAATCCTGGTGGCTTGACAAGTGTACTGCAACTCCCTGATTTCGTGCTTCATAAGCCATTTAAGGACCATATTAGAAAAAAATTGGATTTCTTGGATGGCCTCAGACCAAGTGGAGAAAACAGTAAGGGGATATCTCAAGAAACCAGGCCTATCCATTGTTGTTTCATGGGTGAAGCAGGCCTGGGATTCACTTCCAAGTAATATGGTCTCTCTGAGTTTTTTAAGACAGGAATCAGCAACAAAATGGATGGGACTGAAGGTGATGTTTTAGGGGCTGATGCAAGTACCACCACTACTTCAGACCATGAACAGGAATCTGAAGATGAAATAACAGACACCACAGGCTGGGACACAGATGAGAAGATCCACAGTGAAGAATGGGATGCGCTTTTTTGGAGCATCTGATGACGATGAGTCTGATTTTGAAGGATTTTAAAATAATGTTTTTCTTTTTATTTACGTATATATTTTGAACTATTATGATGATTTTGTTATTTCATTCAGCACACACCACTTTTCTTCCACAACCTGTCAAAGTGGCCCTTCCATGATGATTTGTGGCCAATAAAAAGGGGGGGGGGGGTGGGTAACATTATACATGGTAAAATTTTCCACCTCAAAAATGGGGGGGGGAGGTCGCATTATACACAAATATTTACGGTACGTCTGAAATTAAGTCTGGTGAGAATGTTAAAAGAAAGGATGAAGGTAAGGTGGGAAAGGATAGACTTCTGGATTTGTATGTCATTTTTGTAAGAAACCTGGTCATGCTATTGCAAATTGTTTAGTGTTGAAAAAGAGATGAGAAAAGGCAGTTTTACCAAAAGCATGTATTCAGACAGTTGAATTTAAGGAGAACAGATGTTCCAAACCTGGTAAGGGTGTCATGGATGTTTTCAAACCTTTTGTATCAAAAGGCTTGGTTTCAGTAAAGGAGGGAGAATCACAGTTAAAATTCTTAGAGATACTGGGGCTGCTCAGTCACTGTTGTTGGAAAATGTTTTAACTCTTGATCAAAAGACTGATACAGGGAAGATGACTTTGATTAAAGGTGTTGGAGGTGAGGATGAGTCAATATCTCTTCACAACATAGTGCTGAATTCAGAATTAGTTAAAGGACCTGTTGTAGGAGTAATTTCAAAGTTACCCATGCAGGGATCTCATTTTTATTAGGGAATGATTTGGCAGAGGATAAAGTTGGGTCAGTTTTGAGAAAAAAAACCCCTGCCACAATTTATCTCCTTTAAAACATATCCATATACACTATAAAATACAACATAATCTGTCACAGCTAACTCATCTTTTTTTTATACAACCCACTACCGTGGAATTGTCAGTGGTGCTGTTGTTTTACAGAGCCACACCGTCATAGGTGTATAGTATTCAAGGTTAAAACTTCAGAAGAGTAGGGACAAAGCATTAAATAATTTACTTCAGTCATTAAAAGTTAATATGAGATGAAAGGGATCTACTGTACATCATTATCCTCACTCATTTGTACTCCCAAAAAAATCAATCTTCTCACAATAACCCTTTCTCTTGATACATGTTTGCATGCAAAATCTCTGTCATAAATAAATTTTTAACTATTCCTAACATAAAGATTTTCTGACCAGAATAATAAGATGAAATTGACCTTTTTAATGAGTGAGAGTACAAAAAAAAGTAAAATACAGCAAAATCTCTGTAATTCGGAATTCAAGCAACTGGTAGTCTCAAGCAACTAGCAATAAATTGCTGAAAATAAATGAGTAAAAAAATACGGAATTTTAAAATTGGCGCACCTCGACGTTCGATCTCCATTCATGCAACACGCAGTCTCAAGCAACCGGACAGCTTGCTTATCCAGCATCTACCAATCTAATCCCTGGAGATGCTGGATGCCAGGTTTTTTAACTGTTGGTCACTTTTCCCAATATCAATACTCAGCAGTTTTATTTTTATGAAATTTTAGGAGATTATAAAAGAAGTGAAAAAGGAAGGAGCAGTTTGTGGCAAATATCTCTAGGTAATACATTTCACATCTTGCACAACCTCAAAACAGATGTGTGATTGGGAAATTCACTGAGGTGATCTCCGAGAGATCCTGTGTCATGCACCTCGAGGCACACTTGATGACAAAAGATGATAGTTCATTTAAAGTCAGCTCTGGGAAAACTGCTATGTATTTGCACAAAGGTGAAGTAGCCTTGAACTATCCAGGGATCATGACTTGCTGAAGATCTCTCCAGGGAAGACCTGTTGATTATACTTATAGGAATGGATGTATGTTGATGAAGGAGAATCCGATGGAAGATAGTTCTCATAATTCCTTTGGGCCTTATTAATAAAGAAATTATACTAATGTGGATTTGAAGTTTGTGGCTGTGAGGGAGCGCAGTGTTTTTATCACTTATAAAATTTAAAACAAGTGTTCTGTGCTTTATACAACCTAGAAATTATAATTATTAAAATAAAATCAGTTTGCGGAATTACCTTGTGGATGTTATACATGCATTTTACCCAGTCCAACCTTCATCCACGCAGGAAGTGTCAGCACTTTATCCCTATGACGAACATGAATTGTTACAAATGTTTTAATGGAAAAGTATATCTTTCTCGGCATGCCTTTTTCTTTCTTTGTGTCTGTTGACTGCTATTGAGGCACAACTTTGTGGGTACTTGCTGGAAAATGGTGCCCAGGGCACAAATCCACATCTTACAAGTGAAAAATTCTGGTCGAAGGCCAGGCCCGCTATGATGTCCTCCTATAGCTTGCTGTGTTCTAACAGGCCTGTGATCCTTTCATTATGTCATTGGGCATCTGGAGAATTTTGTGTGCTAAGGTCCCTAAACCTCCAGTCACATCCAACTTGGATGATTGGAATCTTTAGCCCTTTTTACACAGCCGTGTAAAATGGGGATTCCTGGGAAATTTTCCCGTAAACCAGAAGTGTGAAAAGGCCTAATGACAGATGTGTTATTATTAATCTTTATGATAAAATATATTTTTTAAAGAGTTACTGTGGAAGGGGGTTTGGAAACAGGGAAACACAAAGACACACAGAGAACGTAACATCATTTCAAAGCAGACGTCGACTATATCAAGAGGGAGATGTAGAAACGTATTGTTCAGTTGAAAGCTGTAAACAGCCATAAAAGATGTGATTGTTCTCCATTGAAATCCTGAGACAATAGGCCCTTTCATGCAGTGAAAAAGCCCGACTCTAAAGGTGGAGATTCTCCACCCTTACGTCAGGAGACTTATATGAATGTGCCATGGCCGGCTCCAAGGTGCTGACTACAAGTGGCTGGCTAGGGGTGGGCTGATGACATCACAATGAAGCTGTAAGCCCGCGTCCTATCTCCCCCCTCTCTCTCCCACCCACTCACCCCTCTCCCTCCATAACCCCCCTCAGGACAGAGGGGCCGGCAGGTTGGGGGCAGCGGGAACTGTCGGCGGGAACGGTGCTGGCGGGAGATGTCAGGGCAGGGGGGTGCCAATGCGGCGGGCTGTCAAAGCAAGAGGGGCTGGCAGAAGCCGTCAGGACGGTGGGGGGGGGGTGTCAAGAGCTGTCAGGGCAGGGGCTGGCCAGTGCAGGCTGCAACAGCCATGCTGGCTGCTTTGGCTTTTGGGACCACTCATCAGTGGCTCAAAACCGGCAGAGTAATGGGTGTCTTCCTTACCCATAATCCCCAACACCATTGGAACCATTCTGGGAAACACAGTTGCATGAGGGATTATGGGTAGGAAAGACTGCCAGTGCTCTGCCGTATACTTATGCCGGGTGGCGCCATGCACCAGTCTCCCTGCCTCCATCTGCTCTGGCGAGCACAACAAGGCTCCGCTCAACATGAATGCGACACAAGAAGCAGGCTTTGAGGGTTGCTCCATGAAAGGTACATTTATATTTTTCTCTCCATGCTTATAGTCAACGTCCAGGCAGAGGTTGGCATGAAAGGGCCTAATGAATGTTTGCTGTGTAAACAAATGGCCATTTGCTTTATGACTTGTGTTGACACGCCAGAGATCATTTTCTTGTTGACTCATCTTTCTGAAGAAATAAAGCTTTAAACATATCCAGCAGTGATGTCATTTCATGTGATTACGACACTTCAAGAAAGCATTTTTAATAAAGAACCAGATTCATCTGAAGTGAGAAATGTAGTAACATTCTGTGAGAAAAGAAGTGCTACTGTATTCTCCTTGTTAAGGGAAGAATACTGAATCAAAGTGACTTCGTAAAAAAAATAGCCACTTTGACTATCTTTCTTTGTTAAGAGAGAGCATTTGTAATGGCCATTTCATCTAAAACCGTTACCTAGGTTAGTGAATCATCATGGAAATCACAAGTTGCGTAACCTTCATGCAAGAGAGGGAAATTGTGGAAAAAGTCATTCGTATGAAAAAATATTTATCTGAAAGCAACTCTACAAGAATTCATGAGTTTTGAGAAGGCTGATGTCTTGGTGTCTCCAGAATTGTGCCTAAACTGTAAAGGTTTGGGATCTGCCCCACGTGCATGCACACACTTGCGCATAGTAGGGCTAAGTTTCAAGTTAAGTAAGAAATGTTATTTATAAAAATTATTGTTTTGAAGATACCACTGTCTTGGTGAATTTCTGTTCCTGGTTGTCTAAAATCCAAGTTCGATTTTTGTTTCAAATCAAGCGTTGATCACAGAATCAATGCTGCTGAACTCTATCCTTTCAATCAGAGTTGGCTGATGATGTGGATATGTTCAGTTTGAAATGTTAAAAACACTTCTCTTGCATTGATGGAGTTGGACTAATCATTAAAGTACTGCAATTCGGAATGTAGGTTGTACCTCTCTTATCTGGTGCTCTGTGGTTGGGCAACTCCTGTGGTCTGACATGTTTTGAATCTGCTGCTATTAGTACAAACAGGGTGTAATTCGAATCCCGATCCCAATTGCTGACACTCTAAAGATGTTGTGCTAATCACTGCGTCAACTGTGCTGGTCAATGGTAATGAGAACCCCATCTTCATTCATCACAAGCCATGTGTTAATAAAATCTTCCTCCATCTGGAGGGACTCCACAGGGGAAATGTTCTTCTTGTGGTTAAGAGTGGGAGAGAAACTGATACGGTCCCAACGTTGATGCTGAGCGAGAGGCGTGGGATGTACCTACCGAAGGCTGGCCCACAGGGCACGGCAGGCACACTGTGCCTGTCCTTGAGTACCTCCACAAACCCAAAGTAACAGCAGAGTCTGTGCATGCACGTGTTAATTGTTTTCCAGCATTTTCTGTGGTCTGGCAATGGCCATATCCCAATGTCACTGGATTAAAGAGGTACAACTTGTACCAAGTTAAGACCTTCTACTGTCATTCATGAACTCAGCAAATTCAAGGATATTACTTCACTGCGTATGTATGAACAGTGTACAGTATTGTAGTCTCCTCTGCCAGGACGTAGTGGTAATGTTTCTAGTTCCAGCAGTAGCTGTTATAGAACACTTCAGCTTTAAATTAAGTTTTTATTTCTTCAAAAAACATTCTTATTTCCAACCAATTATTTGGCTCTGAAAATCTTCCTTTGTTTCAAACCAAAAAAGCTAATGGCACAATTGTGCCTGACCTACTTAAATTCTTCTTCAAATCCCTTGATTCCCTTGTTATGCAAAAAATATTGATTTCATTCTTGAATTTTCTTGATTCCTACAATCCTCATAAAGAAAAGTGTGGAGGAAGAATTCATCTCATCTCTGTGCGAAATATGTCTGTCATGGTTTCTCTTCAGATGTTGGTCAACCTGCTGAACATTTCTCATGCTTTTCTTTCATGGTTTGTATTGCTGCAAGTTTTTCACGGGCTGCACTGATTCACTCTTTCTCTGATTTTATTGTAGGTCTGGTCAAATTACGAGGAGCAGCCAACAGAAGAAGCAGTGCTACAGGTGGCAGAGGAGAAGGAACGTACAACCAACTACAAGCCTGTTTTCGTCACTGAGATTACAGATGATCTTCACTTCTATGTTCAGGATGTTGAGACTGGTCAGTACCCTTTGGCAAGAAGTGTTTCCTCTTGACTAAAATATATCCCAATAAAAAGTATGGTATCCAGTTACACAGCAGAAACACACACAATATAGCAGTATTTGCTCTCTTTAATATTTCTAGACATAATCGAGCAGACTGTAAGTTTGGGGCATTTTTTGCTGTAGCATTTAATGTTGTGAATTGGGAATCAATATGCATTGGTTTTGTGCATTATGTTTAATTTAAAATATTATCATTTAAAAGTTTTAAAAAGTGGTAGAAATTGCACCATCAGACTGGCCAAATTTACCAAATGACTCTTTGTAATGTACTGAAAGCAGTATGGCTCAACAGAGATGGTATTTGAGCAATTTCACTGCAGCAACTGATTTCCACTGTCACTGATTTCCACTGGTATCATACAAAGGGCATTCTTCATGGCTTGGCTTCATGAACGAAGATTCAGGAAGGATTGTAGACATGGGCAAGTCCTTTGAGGCTGCATAATTGATTCTTTAGATGGAGGGCAGTGTGCCCAGTACTGGCCCCACCCTTTACACCCAGGGTTAATCTGCCATGGTCTAGCATGCTAAGACAGTGACAGCCAGGTCCTCAGGTCATAGATAATACTTCAGAGTGTCCTTCTCCTAGATGGATGGCCTGATAAGGCTAACGAGCACCATCTACCCATGTTTGAAATCAGAGTTTTTCTTCTCTTGGGCTGATCGTCAAGCAAGGCTAATGAGCTCAGCCCACCCATCCATTATTCCTCTGGATACTCGGTAACGCCATGACATAGCAAACTCAGTGAAAACGGGGGACACCACGAGAACGTGTT
Source organism: Narcine bancroftii (assembly GCF_036971445.1). NCBI lineage: Eukaryota > Metazoa > Chordata > Chondrichthyes > Torpediniformes > Narcinidae > Narcine > Narcine bancroftii. The sequence continues at coordinate 12,049,220 of NC_091481.1, forward strand.
GCTATGGTCTCAGTAATGTAGGAGAGGCCATTTGCAATGACCTACTGTCTGTCTCTCACTGAGAAAGGAGAGGCAAAGTATAATGTGTGTACTTCCCCTGGGTGAGCGGGTCATTAGGCCCAGACCTTACCTCGCCCCCCCCCCCCCCAAACAAAGGGCATTACAAGAATATTTAGTTATTCTTTGCAGCCAGCATTTTTGTTGTGTTCTGTAAAGAAACATATAAAAGATTAAGGATCCGTTCAATCACTATGGTCCGTAAGTGGAGCGTTACCAGACTTTATACTGTATTACATCAGTTCAGGAGGTGGTTTTTTTTAAAAAAAAAACATTGTACAAAGAGGGTAATTTTATGCTGGAAATGACAATGGATTTGGAAGATTGGATCAGGTAGAAAAGGAAGATGAGTTTCGGAGCTGGCTTTATTCAGTTTGCAACTAATTCTGGCAAGTGAACTGTGATTGTAGAAGCAGCAGGCAGTATATGAAGTTTAATGTTATCGTGACATTTATTGTTGTGGGAGAGGGTTTGTTTTCTGAAGTAGGTAATTAAAATAATGGGAACTGCATATGGAGCAATTTGGTCAGCAGCAAAGAGGCAATCAGCTATTTTGTACAGCAACTATCAGGAAATTAGGCCAGTAGCTGACATAAAGTTAGGATGCTGAGCAAAGAATTCTTTCAAAACTATAATAAAGGGTCAGGTGGCACATAAGGAACGGAGACGAAATTGCTGCTTGACCGAGAGCTCTAATGTAACATTCTCGGGTGAAGTGAATTGGATGGAGGATCAACCTCTTTACTGAAATTCTACGCTAATATCGGCCAAGCAGGTTGACACTATGGTCAGGAAAGCACATTCATGCCTCTACATTCTTAGAATGCGAGGAAAGTTCAGTATGTTCCCTTGTCCCTCAGCAACTACTACAGGTGCACCATCAAAAGCTCACTTGATAGATGCATTGCAGTATGGTTCGGAGCTGCTTGGTTCAAGATAGGAACACGTTGCAGAAAGTAATTAATGTACTTTAGAGCATCATGCACCTTCATGGACTGCATCTACGTCTTCCAGTGCCTAGCAAAGGCATCTAACATGCTGAAGGACCCATCACACTCGAGCACACATTCTTCTCCCTCCTCAACACATCTGGGAGAAGGTTCAAGGGCGTGAAATTGCTCATGCACCTATCTGGCTCCTGAATGAACCCCACGGTCGTGCTCTCAAGCTGCCCTTACTTTGTAATAAAAGTCTTAATCAGTTGTTACTCTTTACTCATGAAACCTTGTACATTTGCCACTGTGCTCTTGCCTTTCTACTCTGCACAACTGCATAATGTTCGTCTTAACCTATTAGAATGCATGTGGAAGAACCCTTATCACTGTATTAAGTGTAATGTGACTATTTAACAGAATATACAACAGTAGTGCACAGACACAATGCCTTTGGCCCACATGACTGTGTCAAACATAGACAAGTCAAACTAAAGCTCTGCTGCTTTTACCTGATGAATATCCAGTCATCCCCTTCATATCCATGTGTCAATCTAGAAGTCTCTTAGATACTACTATCGTAACTGTTTATACCACTGCCACTAACAGCTCATTCAGGCACCTACCACTGTGGAAAACATTTGCAAAACATCTTCCCCCTCAGCTTAAAATGTCCACAATCATGTGACGCTGGAGAAGATTCTGTCTACCCTATCAATATTCTATCAGGTATAGACATTTTTTTTATTGGTGATGGTGTTACAGAGTCCAGAGGACTCCAAAAACTAGCAGCAACAGATATTCACCAACTACTTAAACCAAAGTCGTTTTTAATTATATTTGAACAAATAAACAGAATTGAACTTTAACTTATTACAACCTACCTAACTACTTAATCCCCTCTCTAACACCAAGCGCAGATGTGTGTCATGTATATTTAAGATTAGAAAAGTTCTTTGGATCACAGTCCAATCTCACTGGTTGCAGGCAGTTCTTGTACTGTGCACAGAAGTTAGCATGAACAAAGTTCACCAGTCTTTGGTGCTTTTTTTTTAACTTTATTTAAAGATTTTATCACATGAATAAAACAAAAAAAAATACATTTAAAGAAAAATAAAAATAAAATAATTATTACAACACAGCATTAATGACCTAACTTAAATCAGTCTAACCCCCCCCCCCTCCATATATACGGCCACTAAAAAAAATCTATATATATAAAAAAAAAACCACCCTTCCCCCTCCCAAAATAAAGAGTGAAGAATTAATAAAGTTAGTAATATTATTAAAAAAAAACACTCACAAACAAAAAAAAATAACAGGTAAAAATACTAATAAAAAAAAGTTATCAAATCTAAAATATCACACATAAAACATATTTAAGTCAAGCTTAATTGCATGTACTTAACAAATGGAGTCCACTTCAGCTTATAAAAAGACATCTTATCTTGAATTGAAAAAGATATCTTTTCCATAATTAAACAAGACTTCATCTCTAAATACCACCTATCTAAGGTTAATATATTTCTGTCTTTCCAAGTAAGCGCTATACATTTCTTGGCCACCGCTAAGGCTAAATAGATAAAAGAAATCTGTTAATCATTTAAGCCCAAGTCAATTAATGATTGCATATTCCCTAATAAAAATATATCAGGATCTAATACAACATAGATATTATATAAACTATTAAATATAGATTGGATACCTTTCCAAAACTGTTGCAATCGATCACAAAATCAAACAGTATGTAAAAAAGTATTGGCCATCTGATCACAACGAAAACAACAATCTGACTTACTAAGACTAAATTTTGTCTTTGGTGCTTAACAGGCAAATGATTACCACTCAGAAGGGTCCTTGCTGGTTTTTAGAGAGAGATTCCTTTTCCAGGACATCCACAACTGATTCCTTCTCAATCAGCCTTGCTGACGAATCTTGCCCCCTCCAGGGTTCTCCAGATGATCCTCTTTCTTTCAGGTCACCTCTCAGACTGCCAGTCTTCTCCGTTGACCAGGCAGCCTTCCAAAGTTTGCCATCTTGTCCTTCAGGAACTGATTTCTGTGTCCTCTCTCTCTGTTTCACACCCTCCCTCTCTGAGAGCAAAACCATTCTCCTCTGCCTGCAAAGATCACATGCTCTCCCAGGCAAGCTGCTGTCCATACTTTGTTGCCTCCTGCAAAAAGCATTCTAAAAAAACTCCTGCAAATATTCTGTGTTTTAAAATGTATGTGTGCAAGCTGGTCTAACAATTCCTCCCAAACCACCTCTAAATACTCTGACACAATGGGCAGATGGAGTCTTTGAGGAGTAAGAGCCATGAGATGGGGAGAGGGATCCCCACCTGACTTCATCTGCCAGGTGAGGCTTCCCTACACAGTGTAGCAGAAGTTATATTGTGCTTATAACTGCTTTGCATTTAACCTTTTTTTAATGCTGGCACCGGGTACATAAATTCTCCTTCAAGATGTTTTTAAAACATGGATTTTACAAATCAGTGAATATTTGTATTAACTTATGGAATGCATGCACTGCCGGTAAGGCCAGAATTTATTGCATCTCTCCAATTACCCTTGTGTTGTTGAGTATGTGTCATCCTTGTGAACTACTGCTGGCATCATGATGGAAATATTCCAACAGTTGGTTAGGAGTTCTCGGATGAGGAAAACAAAAACATATTTCCAAATCAGTGATGACATTCCTGTGACCTTATCTTTCGAGGTCAGGGTCATAAATTTGGGTGATAGTGTGTTTAAAAAAAAACTTTATCCGTTGCTGGGACATGGTGCAACCATGGTATTTCAGTTGTGAAGCAATTGCCGTTTAACTGGATGAGGTGCTAATCAAGGAGTTGCTTTATCTAGTGGAAGATGTAAGACTTTTGGTGTTACTCATCAGGCAAAATCCACTTAAATCATGCAAATCCCAAGAGTCAAAATGAAATGGGGCAGTTAGAGTGATGGTGAACAGGAAAACAGATTATTCACTATGAAGTCAATTATTCAGATTTCCATTGAATATTTTTTTCTAATTAAATGTTCATCTGTCTGTTGTGGAAAAAGTTGTGTTGTGACAGATAGCCAAAGTCGTTTGGGCGAGTTCTTTCTGCAACACACTAGAAATTGTGCAACTTGTTTTACACTTCATAAAACACTGGAGTTTGGATGTGAGCATAACATTGAGATTGGTTCAAATAGAATTATCTTTCTTCTTTAAGCCATTCCTCCCACCCAAAGATTAAGTACCGTGTCATTATTTGCATATAAGAAGCTAACCATTTAGGATAGACACCCTTTGATGACTGTATTGGAGCCATCGCTAATTCATTCTGAACATCAGAATGTCGATATGATGTCTTTTGTCTCAGAATCTCTACAGCTGAAAGCCTGTAATTACAATTACTGAAGAGAAAAGTTTAGAAGTTTGCAGTGTGAGTTCATTAAAATCAAATGTATTTAAAAACATAAAGAATTAGATGTTGAACAATGCCGAGACTTTTGAGGAAATGCTGTTGTATCTTAATTGCTTGTTCAACTATGATTGGAATAATTACAGGGAAAGGTTAAACAGATTAGGTCTTTATTCCCTGAAGCGTAGAAGAACGAAGGGAAATTTGATAGAAGTATTTAAAATGAAGAGGGGTATGGACAGAGTAAATGCAGGAAGGCTTTTTCCACTGAGGGTAGGTGAGTTGAAAACCAGAGGACATTGGTTAAGGGTGAAAGGGGAAAGATTTAGGGGAACTTCTTCCCACAGAGGGTGTTGGGAGTGTGGAACAAGCTGCCAGCAGAATTGGTGAACGTGGGCTCAATTTTAATATTTAGCAGTTAGGTTTTCTCACAAAATGAAAAAGAAAATTTGAAGTTGCATTTGATCCTATAACAGTTAAATATTGTGCTCATTTTAGATTTTTAAAACTTTTTCTCACTTGTCTTTTTCAGTCCGTCCGTTCAGTTATGTCAACCATCATTGAAGTGATTGGGTAGAATTAATATACTAGTGTGATGTTCAGTTTCTCTGGCTATAAAACGAGTCAGCGACTGCATCTCATAACTCTGTGGTCCATAACCCACTAGATTTGATTTCATTGATTTCTCCCCTCCCCCCCCCCCCGCGCCCCCCACAGAGATTTCGAGAATATTACTAAATTGTGTTTTGACCATCGAGAAAGGCAATTGAAAAGGGAGCCACAGTGGTGCATGTCATCCATACAAAATCAGCTTCTCTGCTGAGAGATAGTTCAGTACCTTTCCTGTGTTACTCTGGTGGGTAACTTGACCAGCCATGTCATGAAGACATTTACTCAAATTAATATATTGGGGGCTGCAAAGTGTATAAATATGTTTATTTAACCAGCTTTCTGACTGATGACAATAGCAAACTGCAAGAGATTTTTAAAAATACAGACTGAAATTGACAATTGTAGAAGTTCCAATCCAGTTCACTCGTGGTGCTTTGATCCTTGACCAATCCATAGTCCCACTTCAGCTAGATTTTCCATTAATTCTTATTAGTTTTATTTCTTGCAGTTCGGTTCAGAGAGCATGCTGCTGTAATTCATTAATCAAGAGAGGCAGAAGTGTCACTTTGTGAATGACTCTCCAGTTTATTTTTGGATATATTAACAGGAAATCCATTCACTGGACTGCCGACTTGCTCCCAGCCTCTAGCTGTATAATAGCCATATCAGACAAGTTGCTTCAGCCACCATCAAGGATTGAAGCCACCATAAATTAGCAGAATGGATTAGGGATAGATTGGCAATTGAAATGCTAAACACCCAAGTATCTTTTTTTTTAATTTCTTATTTTTTATTTTTCACACTATGAATCAAAATACACACAAACATTTCCCTCTTGAATATACAGTGTTATTTTCTCTCCTTTTTCCCCCCCCTCCCTTCCCTCCCTCCTTTCCACCCCCCTCCCTACGCACTAAACGTTCAACATATACAATACAATAAACCCATTAAACAACGTCATCACACAATGAAAATAAACAAGAAAATTGTGTCATCTACTTTTACATACTGGGTCAGTTCATTTTGTCTTCTTCTCATTCTATCATTTTAGGGGGTGGAGGTCAGCAGTAGGCCCTCTCTGTTGTGTTCCATGTACAGTTCCCAAATTTGTTCGAATATTGTAATGTTATTTCTTAATTATATGTTATTTTTTCCAATGGAATACATTTATTCATTTCCATGTACCATTGCTGTATTCTCAGGCTCTCTTCTGATTTCCAGGTTGACGCTATATTTTTTTTGCTACAGCTAAGGCTAATATAATAAATCTTTTTTGTGCTTCATCCAATTTGAGGCCTAGTTCTTTACTACTTATATTACTTAGAAGAAAGATCTCTGGATTTTTTGGTATGTTGCTTTTTGTGATTTTATTTAATACCTGATTTAGATCTTCCCAAAACTTTTCCACTTTCTCACATGCCAAAATTGCATGTACTGTTGTTCCCGTTTCCTTCTTACAGTGAAAACGTTTATCTGATACTGTTGGGTCCCATTTATTTAACTTTTGGGGCACGAAATATAGCCTTTGTAGCCAATCATATTGTATCATGAGTAACCTCGTGTTTATTGTATTTCTCATAGTTCTGGAGATTACCTTATCCCATTTTTCATTATTTATCTTTATGTTTAGATCTCGTTCCCACTTTTGTTTGGGTTTACAGCTTATTTCATCGTTCTCTTTCTCTTGCAGCTTGATGTACACGTTTGTTATAAATCTTTTAATTATCATTGTGTCTGTAATCACATATTCAAAGCTGCTTCCTTCTGGTAACCTCAGCCTGCTTCCCAATTTGTCCTTCAAGTAGATTTTCAGTTGGTGGTATGCAAACATTGTACCGTGAGTTACACCATATTTGTCCTTCATTTGTTCAAAAGATAATAAATTATTTCCCAAGACACTATTTTCTATTCTTTTGATTCCTTTTCTCAGGGAAAATAACTAAACCCAACACTGAAAAAGATATTGGTGCTTTTTTTTTCTTATGGCTCATGACCAAATCCATGAGTCAGCAAACCAAAGTAAACAGACATTTTCACAGGACAATTAACCATAGAACCAATAATATCAGTTTGTCCATGTAGAATGCTTTGGAAAGATCTCGGGCTGTTATGCCTCCTTGTATATTAGTGATATAAGACTTTGTAAAGGCTGCAGAGGAGAATCCAAGTTGAATTATCATTTTAGAGTATTCCATTTATCATGAAGAAATGAAGTTAATGTTTTGCACTTAAATTCTGAAGGGTCATTGACCTGAAACATTAACTTTGGTTCTCTTTCCACACATTGTTGCTTGACTTGCTGAGTGTTTCCACCATTTTCTGTTTCTATTTTTAATTTTGAGCATTTGCAATTTAAACTAAATATTTACTGTATACTTTAGCAAATTTTGAAGTGATTTGGTTGAGTTTTTAATCAGTGTCGACGTCAGACTGTTTTGTATAGCAATTGCCAGCTGCATAGGTTGGGAGAAATCGGGGATTATGCCCATAAATTAGAATAAAGAAGTCTGAGAGGAGATTTAATTGAGTGGGACAAAATAATGAGAGGTACAAAGAGTGGAAAATAGGAAGGATTTGTTTCCCTTGGCAAAAAGGATGATAACTTAGTGACATCAATTTACATTAGTTGGTAGGATTGGAGAAGAATTGAGAAAAAATCTATTCACTCAAAGCTTAATAGAGATCTGGCATTCACTGCCTGAAAAGATGGTGAAGGCAGAAGACCACGTCACTCTTATGGGGTAGCTGGGTGGGCACTTGAAGAGCAGAAAGAGACAATATTGTGCACTAGAGAGTGGGGAAGTGGCATTTTGAGCAAAGGTGAAATGGCCTAAAACTCTGCTACTGATTCCTTGTGACTTTATGTGGTATATCATCTATCCTAGGAGATTCCATGCCTTTGTTCCCAGCCCATTGTAAACTGTTTGCTCTAGTTGATGGAAGCAATTATTTCTGTAGCTAAAGGTGACAAAATCACTGATAGTTCATTGTCCAGAATATCTGTTGCAACCCATTTACAAAGTGCCAATTAATGGGAAAGCTTAGATTGAACCTTGTACAGTCAAATTAGCTGTCAAAGTGAATGCATGAAGAATTCATTTTGAAGTCTGTATTTTTGGCTTGTACGTTTCATTATCCTTTTCAGAAGTTGGCTGGGTAATAAACAGAGGACCAAAAATAGACGTGTCGTTGAGATGTTTTCAGCAGTCTCCTTCAAAGTAGGGGTTGAATGACATCGTCTGACCCACTTACTGTGGTATACTCAACTCAGGAGCTGATTCATTGATTCCCTTGCTTTTCCTAATCAGTGAATTTAATTATTAGAGCCTTGCTGTCTGGTTCATGTCCACGCTCCATGCCAGATGAGCAGTTTGACACAATGACATCTTCATTAGCCTCAGCTGCCTGTAGCATGGGCCACGAGATAATAGCGCCTTTCACATTTGCAAGTGATCCCAGGAAATAACTGCCGATCGGCCTTTAAAGTACCTAGTGTGAAAGCAAAATCAGCTCAATGCCAGCATCAGATGGCATCATCTTGCGCCGCGGATTGAGAGCCTTGGCCCCTAGTACAATCCCCAGCGTCTGCAGTCGCCAGCGTTGCAATCAGGCAATTGAAATGACCCAAGTTTTTGCTGCACCCAAGATCGCATCTGGTAACTTAAAAGTCTTTCCATGGCTGGTCATGGTCGCTGTTCACCAGTTCTTCCGGGTTCAAGGGTCCAGTGCCCTTTCAATTTGTTGCTTTGCATCGAACTTATCCCAGCATTTGTGGAATCCATGTTTCAAAGAAACTCACTGCGTCTTTCCCTCTATTCTTTCTCTCAATCCAATGATTCTTACGTTTTTACGTCTGCTGAAATTTTCTATATGATCAATCTTGTCCATCACTCTTTTTTGTGACCCATGTTTTTACTTTTTCTTCTAGTGCCTCTAACCTGTCTTGTTTTGTCCAACTCAGCCGCCGAATGAGTCATTCGTTCCATTAAATCTTCCAGGACTTCTTTGATTTTCGACACCTTTTCCAATATGTTTCTCTTTTCTGATTCCACCCCCCCCCCCCCCCCCCCCTGGCTGGGTTCAGCCGGTCCCAAGGCCCCTCCTGAGTCTCTCCTCACCAGGCTTCCACTCAGTGTTCCTGGCTGAGCTGTTGCTTCTTCAGTTTTTAGTTTTGGTTGTCTCAGTCATTTGGCACTAGTTTTGACATTAAAATTCTGGTTTTGAGCTTTCTAACTATCTTTTTAATACTTTTTGTGGAGAGCTCTTTCAAAGCACTTCTGCTCAGCTCCTTAACATGGCCATGCCCCTCTCGACTAATATATATTATTTGGAATATATGAGCCTAATATATTTTTGGTCTTGTTGATATTTATTCCAATATTCTTTCTGCTTTCTTATGAATACATATGCAATATCAAAGGAGTACACAAGCATCAGTTTGATTAGTCAGTTTTGAGAAACATTGACCTTGATGTGTTGAGTGATTATCCCTATCTATGATAAAGTGTACTATTCTGAAAAGCACGTCCAATGACAAGCAGGGTGGAAATTGAGCACAAGATAGGGGACTGAAAGCTTCATCCATTTTTCCTCACTGAGAGGAATTAGCTACTCTTTAGGGATTTTAGATTTTTTTTATCAGTCCACTGATCCTGTTATCAACATTTTGATTAATATAAATTAGCTTGATGTTTAAACACAATGCTGAAGAAATTCAGCAGGCCAAATAGTTTATATAGCAAAGACTAAAGATACATAGCTAATGTTTCAGGCTCAAAGATACTTTTGTAGTATTCCTAATTTGAGTTGGAGATGCTAGATTATATTAAATCCAGTTAGTTATCCCAGTAAAGTTCTACTAACATATGAAATAATTTAATTCCAAAAGCTCAAACTCCTCTATTTTTTGATCTATCCAGCATCTTGAATAAAACTGACATCATTAAAGCAAAGGTATTATTTTCCATCTCAGCAATTACCTCTCACCCCTTCCCAAACTACCCCATCCTCAACCTCTTCAATGTCTTGTTTTCTTGAGCAAAGTCCTTCATTCACTGACCCAGCATTTTGGTCCTTGGTATTGATGACAATTGGAGAGTTTTCAGTGCTGTGAAATGTTGCAATTAAATCCAAATTGAAGTACCCTGGGCTCAGAATTTGCTCAGATATGCATTGTTCTCCATATGCTGTTTCATGCACAGGATAGAGAAAAATATAACTGCAATCAATTGGTGAAAATGCCAATGGGCAAAATATTGTTCATTTATTCTTACTTTTGATATTTTATGCAGCTCCCTTCTAATCCAGCTGTGTTTTCTCTGCGTGAGAGATTATAACCATCACTTTCTTTGGAGAAGAGAAACATGAGGGATGATCTGAAAAAAGAGTTTTTTAAAATTAGGAGGTTTAATAAATCATTTCCCATTGCAATGTCCAAAACTAAGGATCTAATAGATTACTCAGAAATATAGAATTCAGAGCAAGAATTGTTTATTCAGGATGGTGAGAAAGGGATACTCTCTGCAATATGGAGCAACTGCAGTAAATAACAAAAAAATGAATTGGGGAAGAGTTAACAACTAAATAAGACACACAGTGAAATGCATGTCTTTTGTGCAGTATTGACAATCCAAAATGCTTCTGAGAGTCAATCACATGACTGGAAAAATCCTGAACTTCTTGAGGCTTCCTTGCTACTGCCATTGCTTCTGATATTGAATAGCTTGTGAAGTGCCAACTTCCTGCTGGGATATCTGCTGGCTGAAGCCGTGCCAGGTTAGACTGCATGGGACTTGTTGAACGTATGTTGTGCCCGACTGGGTTCCATAAAGCAAGGCTTAAATGGAGCATAAATGCCAGCAAGAAGTAGTTGGCCTGTTTCTGTTCAACCGATATAATTCCATGCAGCGCAGTACCATTTGCCTTTCTAGTGTGTTCTCATGCTAGGACTAGCAATGTTCAATCTGTATCTCTCATGAATTCAGGAACAATCCTTGATGAACTTAGCCATCTGGCAGTCACTAAGAAGATACCATTTCAAAATAAAAAGGATGTCCATACTCGCTTCACTTTGAAAATCAATTATATTTACTGAAGGCTTGCCTTGTGGACTTTGGATAAGCCTGGCACGTCGTTCAATATGAGCACAACAGATTACTGCTTTCAACAGCAAAGGCTTGTATCCCAATATGCATTGTACAAATGATCAGCACTTTCCAACATTTTGCTTTGCTTGAATTGTAGTCAGTTAAGGGAGAGGGTCTGATGGCCTCAATAAATAGCATTTGACATTATTAGATGAACATGTCCATAAACTCGAGACTAGAGCAGATTCCGAAATGATGAAGGTTCTTTAAAAATGTTCCTCCTACTACTCTTTTTGGAGGCAACATTATTTTTCATGAACTGTCCTTTAAACCAGTTAACTCATTGGGAACATGATGTAATCATTTGTTCAACCAATCTTAGTGGAAGCTTCTGAAATTTTAGTTATATTAGGTGGGGTTGTTTTTAAATCCTGAATGCATCTTGTTTGGAGAGTTAGACAATAGGAGTCAGAAGCTTATTCCATAATTTTATGACCTGTATTCTCACTTCATCTTACCATCTGAGTTCTGTAATCATTAATACGTCTTGTTACCAAACACGTATTAAATTTGTTTTTTTTTATTTTTGAATTGACAGTTTGTAGAAGGATGTTTCAGAGGAGTGGCACCTGCCTGACTGATTGGTCAGCAATAAAACATTTGACAGTTTCTTCATATGTCCCGATGTGACGTTTTAGTGCAGTTGCAATACCTTAATCCACTGAAGTGTGTGGAAATTGCCTGATCAGTCCAGTCTCAGTGATCAGCAAAATGTTGGGCGTTGTCATTCACAACTGATATGAAATGGCATTTCGCACCAATTCACTGATGCCCTATTTAAATCTTGCCAGGAATACTCAGTTCCAGACCTCTTCACAGCTTTGGACTGAACATGAACCAAATAGTTGAAATCCAATAATTGGGTGAGAGTGGCTACCTTTTACATCAGAACATCACTACTGGACTTCTTGAGGACAGAGTTCTGGGTCTGCTTTATCAATGGCCTTCCTTCAGAGGAGAGGATATTTGCAGCTAATTGTGCAATGTTCACTTCTGCCACAACTCCTCAGTAAATTAATCAATGCAAGCTTGTTTGTTACTGGAGACAAATAACATTTACACTACAAAAATGCCAGGCTTTGACTATCGCCAATAAGGCAGAGTCCAGCAAACTCTCCTTGACACTTGATGGCATAACCATTATTGAGTCCAACACAGTAACCTCCTGGGGATCGCAAATGAACAGACATTCAACTCAGCAGGTCAGAAGCTGGGTATTCTCTGGTGATTTGACATGTCGTTACACCTTTAAAGCCTTTCCACTATCTACAAGGCACAAATTGGAAGTGTTCTCGAATACTTTCCTTTCACCTAGATGAATAATACTATCCAGGTCAAAGCAGCCCGCATGAGTAAGGATCTTTCCACTCCCTAAATGTTCAAATCCTCCACTACTGGTGCACAGTGGCTTTAGGGATACCATTCACAAAATGTACTCAACTTAGTTGGCCTGTTACTTCAGTAACAGCTTCCAAGCCCTCAACATGTAGTACCATAAGAACGAAGGTTATAGATAGACGGAATACCACCAACTGCAAATTCCTCACAGAAACCATGTTGTTATTCATTCATTGTCACTGGCTCTAAATCCTGGAAATCCCCATGAACACTGTGGGGTATCTTCACGAGGAGTACAGTAGTACAAGAGAGTGACTCATCACCAAGAGGGCAGTTAGCAATAGCAGTAAATGCCAGTCATGTCAGTGATGTCTATATCCTGAAACATGAATAAATAAGAAAAAAAGTCCTCACCAAATGGATTTGGTTTTCTGTATTGCTCCAAGTGATGCATAAGACAGCCTTGTAGAGTAGGCAAAGTAATGTTCCACATATTAGTTCATTATAAATGGCTTGCACAGTACAAGGTTAGCAATGACTAAGATGTATTGCATCTTTGTTTTCCCAGCTATAAAGGATCTTGCAAGAGCAGGGTTCAATACATTTTTCAGAGAGACAGATTTCTCTGGTACACTTCTCAGTAACCAAGTCACACACTTGGCCTAGAGCTAACCACGTCAGCCATTGATTGGAATTACCAATAATGTTTCCTTAATATATATCTGCATTGACTGAAATTTCAAGACACGTAAACCAAAGGCAAGAGGGCTGAGTTTGTTATGCAATTAATCAGTAATGTGACGACCATTTCCACATCACCACTCAACCCCAAATTCTCTCGTAATCATTGTCTAATTATTTTTCAATATGATTGTCACTCTTTGTTCTTTTGTCATCCACTGTCTACCCTCACTCCCACCTAAGGTATTGAATTCTGTGGAACAGAAGCCATGGGGTACAAATATTTACACTACTGTATATTTCATGGATAAGGTGACCTTCGGATAAGATGAGACCCCGATTTCAGTCTGAATTTCATGGCTTTAACTCATATCGATGGAATAAGACGACCCTGCAAACACGTGTTGACTGAGCCGGTAGGTGGGTGAAGCACCGTCACAAAGTGATTCACGGCTCAGTCTGTTGCTAGCTTCTGTCTTAACCAGCCATTTAAAGATCATGTGCGCGGAGAATGGAGTCATTGGATGATGAATACTGAAAAATCCTTGACCAAAGATGAGCTATGCGTGCTGCATTACTTGATACGCTCTGTGATCTTGTGATCAAAGTATGGGATAAAGTGGAAGTAGAGACTGCAATAAAATCTTTCATAAAATGTGGTATCTCTAGTGCAGTGGATGGTACGGAGGATGATTTATTGTGGGACCCTGACGACGAAGCTGAAGCACCAGATTCAGACTGGGACCCATGTGATGACAGTGTAAACAGTGACACACCAGATGTGCCTGCTGAGTTCTTTGCCTCAGACGATAAAGCTAGTGATCTTCAAGGATATTAAATGTGGTTTTTTTTTAAATTTTATAACTTTTATTGGTTTAACACCATATTGGTAATGGATTTTAGTGCAAAATGAAAATTGTGTACACTACAGTTGCCTTTTTGTTAAAAATACTGGTAACTTAAAAATTTGTTATAGGGTGTGGTCTGGGTAGGTTGTGGACCAATTAAGTGGTATTTTGAGTAGAATTTTAAGGTCACTGTTTTGGTATCTGACTTGTAGGATTTGAGCCCTTTTATTTGGGGGTGTTTTTTAGATGCTTCAAGTGTCGTCCTTATCTGCTGAAATATACTATAATTTCCTGAAAATGGTGAATACGATATGACACTGAGGAAGGTGTATGACACATTTACCTCTATCAGATGGATGGACGTTGAGTACAGGATTTAGGATGTCATGACACAGGTATACTAGATGTTGGTGACATCTATATGCAGTTCTGATTGTCATACTCGAGGATTAATATGATAAAGCTAGAGAGGGACAGAAAAGATTCATGAGGACATTACGAGACTGGAGGGCTTGATTTATAAGGAGGGACTGGATATGCTGGGACACTTTTCCCTGGAACATAGGAGGTTCAGGTGTGACATCATAGTCATTCAGTATGGAACAGGGCCACAGCCCAACTCGTCCATGCTAACCAAGTGGCAAATGGGTAGCCACATTGGCCAGCATTTGGTCTTAAAAGACCTTCCTATCCACCAATCTATCCAAATATCTTTTGTATATTGTTATTGTGTCTGCTTCTAGAAAATTGCTTTGGATACAGACCACCCTCTGAGTGGAAAAGTTGCCCCTCAGGTCCCTTTTAAATCTATCACTTCTCACCTTAAACCTAGTTCTAGAAACATCCACCCTGGGAGAAAGACTGGGAGCATTCGCTTTATCCAAGCCCCTCATGATTTCAGAAACCTATATAAAATTACCCCCAGCCCATTGAATCTCTCTCTCTAACTCAAGCCTATTAGTTGCAGTAAACATCCTAGTGATTTTCTTCTGCACCTTTTCAGTTTATTCATGTCACCCCTTAGCTGGGAAACCAGAGCAGCACACAGTACTCCAAGTACGGTCTCACCAACACCTTGTACAACTGAATCATAAGGTTCCAACTTCTGTACATAGTACCCTGCCCAATGAAGGAAAGGATGTCAAATGCCTTCTTCACCATCTTCTCCACCTGAGTTTCATTTTCAAGGAATGAGGCACCTGAACCCCTTGGTCTTGCTGTTCTACAACACTCTCCAGGGCCCTGCCATTCACCTTGCAAGTCCTGCCCTGCTTGGACTTACCAAAGCACAGCACCTCACACTGATCAAGGTTAAATTCCATTTCGTACTCCTGAGCTCACCTTCCCAATAGTCTGAGATTCTGTGTGTGTGTGTGTGTGTGTGTGTGTATATATATACATATATATATAATATATATATAAGTTCATACAGAGAGGGAGAGAGATGTCATCTGCAACATTTACTAATCATGTTAATAACTACATTGCCATTCAAGTTGTTAATAGACTTAACAAACAACAGTGGGCCATGTACAGACCCCTGCGGCACACCACTTAGTCACAGGCCTCCAATCAGAAGATTATCTTTCCAATAATATCTTATTCCATGAAGCCCATTTTGAATCAAATAGGCTAGTTCCACTTGTATTCCCAGTGATCTAACCTTGTGTATTAACCTGCCACATGGGGCCTTGTCAAAGACCTTGCTGAAATCCGCATACATTAAGACCACTGCCCTGCCCTTATCAATCTTCATTGTTATCTGATTCCTGAGACACAATCTGCCACATATGTAGCCATCCTGATGGCCTCCAGTCATCTCTTGCCTATTCAAAATACTGATAGATCCTGTCCCTCAGAATCCCCTCCAGAAATTTTCCAACCATTGATGTCAAACTCATTGGTCCTTAGTTGCTTGGCTTGTCCTTGCTGCCCTTTTAAAATAATGACACACACAATGTTAACCAACCTCCAGTCTTTCTGCACTTTAGTTGAGGCCTAAGATGAAGTAAAAAACTCAGAAACATCCCACAAGGTGTGATGCTGCAGTTTGTCAGGCCATGTGGATTTGTCCACTTTAATACAAGTTAAGGCAGCCAGTGCCTCCTCCCTGTACTTCTTGTCTTGGTCCAGGACCTCACTGCTTGTTTCCTAAATTCCTTGGCTTCCATGATCTTCTCCATTAAAGACTAATGAGAAATATTCATTTAAAATCAGTGCCTTTGCACAAAGAAAGCCCTGTTAATCTTTAATTGCTCCAATGATCTTTTGCTTTAAATCTAACTGTAGAATCTCTTGGAATCTTTCTCTAACCTGCCTGCCAGTTCCATCTTTTGCCTTTCTGATTTCCCTCTCAAGTTATCCTGCACTTCTCATCCTCAAGGGATTTGTTTGATCTGTACTGTTCAAGTCTGACATATGGCACCTCCTTTTTCCTGACCAGACCCTCAATGTCCCATGTTCTCCAGGGTTCCTTGAACTTGCCAGCCATGTCCTTCACCCTAACAGGAACATGCAGTGCCTGAACTCTTACGACCTACCCACTTACCAGCCATCACGTTGTCTGAAAACATCCTTTCTCAATCAACTTCTACAAGTTCCCACCGAGTTGCTCCAAAATCAACCTTGCCCCCAGTTTAGCACTTTAATTTGCAGGCCAGACCCAACTTTCTCTATAACTAAAGGTGATACAGTTAGATTAGCAGTTAGCAAAATGTTGTTACAGTGCCAGTGACCTTGATTCAAATCCATTTTTTTCTGTAAGGAGTTTATACATTTCCCCCTTGTCTGCTTGGATTTCCTCTGGGTGCTCTAGTTTTCTCCTACCCTTCAAAACTTAGTGGGTCTGTAGGTCAGTTGGGTGTAATTGGGTGGCAGGAGCTCGTGGGCCAAAAGGGCCTGTAATGGTGTTGTATGTCTAAATTTAAATTTTTTAACTAATGGAGTTATGGTTACTGGATCTAAAATCACGTGCCTTATCTCATTCTCCAAGAGGAGATCCAGTATTGATTGCACACTCTGTCATAGGGTCCTCAATGGGTTTTTTTTTGTAATTCATTATTTATCGCACTATGAACCATATCAGCCAATATATTTACAGATGCGTCTCTTTAAATATTCACAGTGACATTTTCTCTTTTTTTCCCCTTCCCCCTTCCCACCCCCTCCAAAAACAGTAAATATTGGACATATAAAATACAATAAAACAATATCTTTATACAAAAGGAATACAAACAAAAAAGACATATCATCTACTTATTCTTCTTATCTTATCATTTTAGGTGGTGGTGGTCCTAGGCCTGCTCTTTCTGCCATGTTCCATATATGGTTCCCAGATTTCCCCAATCATTATAATTTTGTCTTTTAAATTATATGTGATTTTTTTTTCCCAATGGGATACACTTAAACTTTTTTATATATTCCATTAATGTTTATAGTCATTTAGTCCAGCGTGGCCATCTTATATCTTTATTTTCACTTCTTTTCTGCCTCTTCACCACCTCCATCCCCTTTTTTCCATTACTGTTTGTTAAGTTTTCCTTTTTAATCTCAATATATGACAACACATTTAAGACATGAAATACCCCAACAATCCCCACAAGCAATAACCCTTTAACCCCAAATGAGCCTCTCCTCGGATTGCCTCCTGTCCCTTGACGGCAACCACAACTCCCCTTTCCATTCGGTTTGTGAACTTGCTCGCAAGCGTCAACCGATTTTGCAGTAACTTTTATTCTCCCCTCCCCCAGCCCCCGCCAGAGAACACTATTTTCCTATACTTAAAACAAAGCTCTCTTTTTTCTTTTTTTTTTCCTTCTTCCCCTTCTCTTATCCATCTTCACATATACATTATCTTTACTTTATATTTATTACATATTTTTGTATATTTTCTTGCCGGACATCCTTATTGTCACTCCTCCTCCTCTCTTCTGTCCTGCAAATGTTCAGCAAATTCTTGGGCTTTCTTTGGGTCCAAGAACAGTCTATTCCGTTCCCCAGGAATGAATATTTTGAGTACCGCTGGATGTCTTAATATAAAGTTATATCCTTTCTTCCATAAGATTGTTTTCGCCATGTTGAATTCCTTCCTCTTCTTTAAAAGTTCGAAGCTTATGTCCGGGTAAAAAAATATTTTTTGCCCCTTATATTCCAACGGCTTATTGTCTTCTCTAACCTTCTTTCTTGCCTGCTCTCTTGTTTTGTCAATGACAAAACATTGTCAAGACAATGTTTTCTCTTGTCGTATATCTTAGAAATTTTATCAATATAAATCTTGGTTTTTGATGTAGTGGCGATTTCAGTATTAGCACTCTATGCACCCTTTCGATTTCTATTTCTTCATGTGAGTCTGTTATTCCCAGCACCTTTGGAATCCATCCTTTTATAAATTCCTTTAAATCTGACCCTTCTTTGCCTTCTTTCAGGCCCACTATTTTTATGTTGTTTCACCTACTGTAGTTTTCCAATACGTCAATTTTTTGTGACAATAAATCTTGTGTCTCTTTAGCTTTTTTTTCGCTCTCTTCCAACTTCCCTCTTAAATCATTTATCTCCATTTCTACAGCAGTTTCTCGTTCCTCCACATTTTCTATTCTTTTCCCTATTTCATATTTCAGTCATGACCAACTCTAAGCTTTGCATTCTGTCTTTAGCTCTTTTCATTTTTCTTTTGATTGAACTAAATTCTAATGATAGCCATTCTTTTAATGACCTCATTTGTTCTTTGAAAAAGGCTTTATCTAAACTTTGTCCTTCTATTTTACCTTCTTCTTTCCTTTGAAATTCTTGGTATTCATCCTCCTCTTCTTCTGTGTCTGTATCTATGTCTATGTCATCTTCTTCTCTGTATCTGTGTATCTTCATCCTTCTCTGGTGAGCTGCTTCTGTATCCTTGCTGGGCCTCCAGATGGTGTGTCTCCTATTGTTGGGCCTCCTGCTGCAAGTCGACCCATTGTTGGGCCTCCCGCTGCAGGTCGACTCGCTGCTGATCCCCCTGCTGCAGGCCGACCCACTGCTGGGTCTCCTACCGCAGGTCGTCCCCCTGCCGGTCGCCCCGTTGCTGCTCATCCTCTTCCTGCCCTTCGTTCTCTTTCTCACCATTCTTCTTTCCTCTTTACTTCCCCCAGCCAAACGCCCTGATACTGGGCGTCTCTCAGCTGAGTCCCCCTCCCGTCAGCGTTAACCTTTTCTTTTACTTGCGCACTGCACATGCGCACCTCTTCTTGGCTCTGAAAGCCATTTTTTAAGTCCGCCAGTCAGGAGGACACCACTCCTCTGGAGACTCACCAACACCAGAGATTGGCCACTCCTCTCGACGGTGGCTCTGCTCCGACGTCCAGGTAAGGCCTTCTTCTTTCTTCTCCAGTGATTTTCCTTCTTCCCTTTTCTCTGTTATTCTTACTTTCTCTCTTTTGGGCACCATCTTCTGTCTCTTCTCTGTAGCTTTATCTTTCTGTATTTTATGTTCATTGAGTTCTGTTTTTTCACACTTTTTTTTTCTTTTTCTCTGGAGGGGGCTGGTTCCACCCGACCAGCCACTACTCTATCACGTGACTCCAGCCATCCTCAATGGTTGAGGAAGCTCGCATGGACACAAATTCCATCCTGTCCAAGCCCTTTGTACTATGGGAGCCCAAAACAATATTAGGGATGGGATAATTTATAAAATCATCTGGGGCAGAGGGGTCTAAAACTAGATAGTATAGGATTTAAATGAGAGGGGATGAATTTGAGGGAACCTGAGAGGCATCTTTTTCACACAAGTGTAAGGTGTATGGAATGAGCTATGGTTGAGGTGGGTGTAATTATAATGTTAGAGAGGCTAATGTGGTTGGACAGAATATGGATAGGAAAGAATTAATGGGATATGGGCATTTACATTTACATTTGCAAACCAAGGGGGCTAGCTCAGGAAAACACCTTGTTCAGCATCGACAAGTTGGACCAATAGACCCAGTTTTATGTGATTTTACTTTGTGACTATAACTTAATCACAGATTGTGTGTGGGATGTTTTGGCACTAGAATCTGCAGGAAAACAGCAATAAAGTCCAACATCCATTGCAATTGAGACCACAGCTGGAAAGAAGAAGAAGAATTAGGCAAGTTAAACAAGAAAGTTTACAGGTTCTATGATTGTGGTTCAATGTACAAAAGCACTGGAGAAACTCAGCAGGTTACGCAGTGTTCTTTATTTAGAGTAGATATAATTTTTAAAATCAAAAATAGACTTTATTCACAATAAATTATTTACAAGGAACCATTCAGTCTCTTACCACCTTTAGTTTTGTATCGATACATTTCTATCATTCTACATTGTTTCATTCATTTCTAATGCAATCTGGTTGGAGAGTGCCCACACGAAATATTCGGTGGTGTTCCTCCAATTTGTGGATGGCAAATTAGGCATGGTTTTTTTATTATTTGTTTGCTGAAATGTTTTTAATTACTTGGAAGTGTTCAAATTATTATTTTATTTTGACTGGTTTCTTATTGCTTATGAATGTCAGCCTAGATTAAGGATGAATTGCATGTGAGATTTTGATGTCTATGATGAAGGAAAAATTTAGCAAAAGTTTCTCTGCCTGTTTCTAATCTTTCCATTATTTCTCTGGCTCAATATGCAATATCATACTGACTAATGTGCCAATTTTCAGTTGGAATATTCAACTGCTTTCTCAGGTGGGTCTAACACTTTTTCTGGTTCCATTTCAAAGAGGACTTATCGCTGCTCTGGTGGCCAATATTTATTCTTCAATTAATGTTTCTGAAGCAGGCGATCTGATCACATTGCATTGCTGTTCATAGGAACTTCCTGTATATGAATTACTTGCATGAAATAGTTGACACAATCTCTTCATTACATCAGTGTCTTTGCTTCACAAGTTCTTCATTGGCTGTAAAGAACTTGCAGTGTTTTTAATGAAACGTGAAATATTCTGTATAAATCAACTGCCATTTTTTTAAAATGAGACACGCCGAGTGATTTATTTTGAAGCTGAGGAGCTTTGCTTTCTTAATGTGGTGGAAATTGTTAAAGATCAATAACTATTCCTTCTCAGATCTCCTGGAGAACTGAGTGTTTGAGATTTGTTCCAAATACGTTGTCAGAATATTTACGCTGCAATTCAGAATCTCATCTGAGGCAGTGTTACTGCTCCCTCACTGGTAGATAAGTCATGATTCAGATTGCAGAACATGGTCATTTAAGATCCCTGCAGTTTAGTGGTGACGTGGAACCCTCTCGTGTAAGATCAAATTTAGCTGATGCTCGCCAATATGGCTCACAAAAGCAAATATTTGAGCAACCAACTTTACAACGCTGGTTTGGCACTTCCAATCTCTGTCAACAAACAAGTACCTTCCTTAATTGATCTCTAAATTGACCATTGTGTTGTTTACATGATCTACTTGAATTGAGTCAGAGACTTCCTTAATCTCATTGTGGATGACATGATTCCAATCACCAAAAATACAATTTTATTGTATTGAAGCCAAAGCAAAAGTCAAGTGTATGACCCCACCAGTAGTAAAACACGCAAGTCTGTAGACGTCGTGGTTTAAGTAAGAACACAATGCTGGAGAAACTACATACCTTGTGAAGGGCTAAAGCCCGAAACATTGGTTCTGTATCTTTATATTTGCTACATAAAGTACACTGTTTGACCAGCTGAGTTTCTCCAACATTGTGATTTTACTCAGTCCCCACCAATCCATTCACTTCCTTCAAAAGAAAAGGAAATGTTGGAAATACTGAGCTGTTCAGGCAGCATTTTAACCATTAACTGTTTCTCCATCCATAGATGCAGATTTCATAGAACCTGCAGTTTTTTTTGTTTGCAATATTATACCATGTGGATAATTGCAGGTCAAAGAGGTTGAGATTCATCCCACAGCTTGACCTGGAATAAGGTTGAGACAGAAATAGCTGAAAACTCTCGCAACCTGTGGGGTATTTTTTTGACCTCCCTTCACCTCCACTTGACAAGAGCACAGCTGAGATCAATAACACAATCTGAGTAACTAAACATTAACAGATAGTGAGTGGCAGAAGACGGCTTTTACTTGAGGGGAGAAAGTTGCATTATTTTCACAAATCAACAGAAGTCCCAAATATCAAATGTCACAAGTTAAACATGCACTTAACAGCTGTACTATCAACAAAAGTTTCTGTTTTAGAAGGCAATGTGTTACTACTCTGAGGTGGGGAACAAGCTTCAATCAATAGACTTAATTTATTTTCGGTATCTCATTGCTGTCACTTTCGGCTGACAACTTGTATATTTCTTTTTGATTTTAGAATTCTCATTTGAGTCTTAATCCTTTGGACTCTGACCATTTTTAGCCTTTCATAATATATACTCCAGGCTGGGTTCATGGATAAACCACAGTATGAGCACCAGTATGGATATAAAACCACTCTCGGAAAATGGGGGCACGGAGTATGCGTACTTGTTGGTATTTTTTGAAAATATAGAGTCCAAAGTGTTAATATTTTCAACTCTCCCTTACTGATAACACTCTAAAGCTCCTCTCCTCTGCTTCTGGTCTCCTGCACATCCCTGATTTTCATTGCTCTGCTATCGATCACTGAGCCTTCTGTGATTTAGAACCAAAGCTTCTGAATTCTTTCCATCGCTAAAGATGTCTGCTTGTCAACCTCCATCTCCTTCTGTCAGATATTTCTTTAAAACCTTTTGCACCAAACTTTGATTGGTGTTGATACATGGTCAAAATCAGTTTTTAAAAGGATCAAAGTAATATATATGTACACATTTATGTTTTGTGTTTTATCTAATGTAAGCTTATTTAAGTGAATTATGATAAGCTTTGTCCATTGTCAATGACTTCATTGTCATACAATCTATACAACTCCCCTGTTATTGCAGTAAACCTTTTAGAATTTAACCAACCAAAACTAATAATAAATGTGTCATTTCAGAGCTCAGTTCTTTTCTGCAGAACAAACTTGTTATCAGTGTGCTCGCTAATTCAGTTTATTGTCTTCAAGGTCAGTCCTGTTGAACCCTTCAACTGTCATTGCATCCAAATTTACCCATAATTCTTCACCTAACAAGCAAAATATCACCACACTATAAATAGAAATAATCAACAGTGCATTTGCAGGTCTTAGGGTGAATTTAATTAACTATTTCTTTTGAATCTCCCTCCCAGTTTGGAAATGATACATTCATCACAATAACTTGTTGTGGGTTGAAAAGCAAAAATCTATAGTGCTCAGAATCTTGAAATAAAAATAGAGATTGCTGAAAATTCTCAGTAAATCAGAATTGATGAAACAGCAGCTCTGTCTCTCTCGCACAAGAATTGCCTGCTCTCCTATGTATTTTCAGCTCCGCTGCCATCGGCCCCCTGTGAATCCCTGCCCTGACACCTGGTTCCCAGAGGCTGGCCACCTGTAGCCTGCATCCTTGTGTGAGATCTTTGGGTACCGAGCGCCACACTGAGCTTGGTCTGCTGCTTTGATTTCCCACCCCAAAGGCTCCTGTCCCAACCTTCTCCTTAGGAAGTGGTGGGGTGCTCTGCACCGATCCACTTCCTCCCCGCATCTTGTGAGATCTGAACTGCTTGAAACTTCATTGTCAAAATACTGCCCTGGCCCTGTTCGATGGCCAGTTTATATTTGCTTGAGGTCATCAGGCAGGACATTCAATTAGTAGGAAGGATCCCATGGAGCTCATTGAACGACCACGTCTTTACAGCCCAGCTTTACTCAGCTCCACACCCCAGGAAACACTTCCATTACAGCAGTTATAGCAGTGCTTCTACCTTGAGAAAAGTTACCCCTCAGGTCCCTTTTAAATCTCCCTCCCCCTTAACTGAAACCTGTGCCCTATGGGGAAAAGGCTGTGACCATTCACCTTATCTATCCCCCTAAGGACTTTGTATACCTTTTAGAAGGTCACCTCTCAGCCTCTTCTATTTTGAAGGGAAAAAGCTTCAGTTTCTCCTTGAAATTTAAGCCCTCCAGTCCCTCTAACATCCTTATGAAGCTTTTTTTGCACCCTTTCCAGTTTATTTACATCCTTCCTACAACAAGGCAACCAGAACCGCATACAGATTTCCAAATGTAGCCTTAAAAATCTCTTGTACAGCCATAACATGTCCAACTGAAGCTTCTTGACTGATGAAGGCAGTGGGCCAAATGCCCTCTTAGCCACCCCACCCTGTCTGCCTGTTTCACCAGTTTCAGGAATCTCTTGTCAGTAAATTGTCTACTAAAGCAACTTCCACACCACATCCCTCTTAAACCTTTTTCAGTGCCTGTCTAAATGTCTTTGAAATGGTTCAATTGTATCCATCTCTACAGCTTCAACTGGCATCTTGGTCATAGTATGGGGTATAATCCTAAAATTACAAGCCGAGAAGTCCTAACGTTTTAATTTTTAAACTTTCTGTCTAACTCCTTAAATTTTCTTTGCAGCACCTCAACTCTCTTCCTGCGTATACCATTGGTACCAATAGGGACCACAACCTCTGGCTGATCATCCTCCCCTTTCAGAATGTCCTGAGTCCACTCCAAGAAATCCTTGATGATGACACAGAGGAAGCACACACCATCCCGTAGTCAAGCTCACAGCCACAGAAATGCCTGCCTTTGTCCCGAACTAAAGAGTGTGCTATTGTTGTTGCCTACAACTAGACTTTTGCCCTGCCTTGCTTTACACCAGAACCAGTTATAGAGCCATTGATCTGGCTGCTGCTGCTATTTGTCTCCTGAAAAGCAATTTCCCTCCCTTCCCCTCCCCTCTCCCCCAACAACAGTATCAACCGGGATACTGATTTGAAAGGGGGATAGCCATAGGAGACTCCTGCACCATCCTCCTACCTCATCCAGCAGTCACCCATTTCTGACTAAACCTGCCACTATTGTCACTGACACTCTCTTCCTCCTGCATGCTCCTCGGTTTGTCCATCTGATGCTTCTACAATCTGAAAAGAGCTGCGACTGGACACACATCCTGCCCATGTGTTGATTTGTACCTGATTTCCCACATCTGACAGGAGGAGCATGCCACTCCAGTCACTCCCTTTGGAACAAAAAAAAACTTGATTCAGGAAAAAGTTATAACCTTCCCTTTGGGTATGTTGCTTGCCCCCGTCACTCGAGCTCGATGTTCACCATACCCTGCATTTAGACCAGACCTCAGGGCAGCCCTTGTCAAGGTTTGAAATCTACCTTATGGGTGATGTTAAATAAGCTACCGAGATGAGATGTCTCACTAAATGTTAGACCTTGTTCCTTCAGTGTCTTTATTTAAAAGCACTGACTATTCATACATGAATAAATAGCTTTCATTGTGAATAGCTTTGAATTAAATGTGTTTTAATATATTAAAAAATCCCTAAGTCTAACTCAGTCAGAGTATAAACAGAGGTTAAGGTATTGAACAAGGTGCTGGTCCACATCTGTGACCACATTAACCAATTGTGTTGACACGACACTTGTCTTTTCACCCTCTATAAACACAGCATCTATTTTTAGGTTTGCACAAATTGATCTCTAGATGGCATTAACCTCATTTGCTGTTCATACTGTTGGCTGTATCCTATTCCAAAGGTGAGATATTTAAAGTTTAATTGCTGTATCTTATTTCAGTGAATATTTCTAACCTCGTCTCTTTTCACTTGGTGTTTCCACTCTTTCTGGAAGATTCCTTGCTGGAGTGCAAATCATCAGTCCTCTAATATGGGGCCTGTTTGAACTTAGTTCATCTAGATTAGGGCTGTCAGCAGGCTGTGTTACTGAGAAACATAACTGGATTCTGATCCTATTCTACCTTTTCAGCAAGTATGCAAACTTATTTCTCCCCTCTAGTATTTGAGCTGCACATAGTATTAAATTACTTGCATCATGTTCAGAAGTCCTTCCATTTGAGGTGGAAAGGCCTCCCATTCTCCATACTCGTGACTCCTGAATTACAGAGGATTAATGTAAGAGTTGCACAGTCTTAATCAATTCTTAATGGCATTGTTGACTCAACACAATTCAGCTTTCTGAATACATTTTATTCATACTGCAGTACCAACATATTTGGCCTGAACATATTGGGTTAAGGAAGTTGGGCTGGGAGGTAGTGGAGGAAGTCAGAAACCTTTTCTCCATTCCAGACTAAACCAGAGCCAATTTTGGTGTAAAATGGCTCTGATACTTTTCAAATCTGAATGCCCCAGTGACCCAAAGATCTTAGGTCACTTGCACAACTGATGAGAGGTGTCAGGGGTCCAAATGACCAATTTGAAGTGGTGGCATATGAAAACATTTGAACACTAAAGGCAGATGAAAATGTTTGTCTTCCAGTAATTGTGAGTTGAACATGGAAGCTGGTTTAATTTGATTTGTATGGGTGGCTGAGTATTTATGGTTAGTGGATAGAGAAAGATCACCAAATTGGAGGTTGTGGGTGAAAGGGAAAAAGTATGGCGGGAACATTAGGGGGAACTTCTTCACACAGAGTGGAACGAGCTGACAACTGAAGTGGTGAATGCGGGCTCAATTTTAACATTTAAGAAAAATAACAAAAGTGACATGGTTGTTCAAGTGAACCGTGCTGTAAACGTTATATGGTTATATGGCACAGGCGACATGTCTTTTTAGTTTAGTTTCAAATTTAAAAATGTGTTTTTAAAGGCTTTGTTATTTAGCCATCCTGGTTGTCTATGACCCCACTGGAATTTGTATCTGTACAACTTAATGGACTGTTTTTCAGTTCAGCACAGACTAGAATGGCCGAAGGGCCTGTTTCTGTGCTGTTCTCTGGTTCTCAGTTCGTGCTCCCAGAGATTCAGAACATACTCGTGGAACCTTAGAGACGGGAACCTGAATAAATCAGGAATGATTCAAGGGGTCTGTGCTTTAGTTTACTGGTTCTGATCTTATTTGGGCTGCTGACTGCATCACAGAGAAGAAAATTCCATTACCTGCCTCCCTTCATTTGAATCACAGACCTACAACCAAAATAAGTTCCAATAATGAAGACTTTCTGTTCTATAGTAGAAGCTACAGGAGACCCCTGCGGCACAGCCATTTGGGTCATGGAAATTTTCCCTTGCGGATTTCACAAATCACAAACCAAAAATCTGAAATAGAGAATAAAATTCTCTCACAGAATTTATGAGGGAAAATATAAATACCAAGTATTAAAGAAATACTTTTTTTTAGTCATTCAATACTGTGGACAATAGATTTTTGGGTATGACATCACTGTGCCATTTGAGTTGGCAGTCACAGCCAAGTCTCCCACCACCACCCTCCCCCCCCTCCCCTTGGCATGCCCTCTCCAGTTTGAGGACACATGAACTGTTCTCTTTGCCTGTGAGGCATTTTTACTGATGTCCTGCATGTGTAGAAGCTGCAGTAGCTTAAACACTCAGTCATTACTCCACTCCTACTAATTCACTGAGTGTTAAGCTTTTACCCCTACGAATGCCTTTTATGCCATAAATTTAACCATGAATCCTGATCCTAAAATCCCATCCCTTGCCCTGATATTCCCACCTCTGAAATCCTTTCATAATCAACAAGCCTTGCAAGTCGGTGAAAATTCTCATGGATGAAGGGCGCAGCAGTGCCACACTCCAAGATGTCTATTTAAGTGTCTTCATACAGGAGAGGTCATGGCAAAGGAGGGACTTGGCTGTGACTGCCAACCAAATTAGTGGGTTGGGTTGGCAAATCCAAATGTTATTATGCCATACCATTGAGTGACTAAAAATAACAGTTGGCATTATTTTCTTTTGCATGAACCCTGTCACCCCGAGTCTAATGTTGGCCTCAGCTGTTAAGTAATGATGATGAGAGATTTTGTCATTGTCGATAAAATGGTTTGTCAAGAGATTAAAAGTATCCTGTGGGAACACAGCTCTGTTTATAATGGGATTCAGTGGGAGAATAAGGTTCATGTTCCAAAAAATTGTAATTCAGATAGTTTTCTAGGAACAGAACGACACCCAAAGCAGGAGGATGGCAAACTTTTCAGCATGACGCGAGTAATTTAAACAGAAGTTCAGAGAGGATGGATGAATGTAATGCTGTTTGTTTGTTTTGCAGCCTTGGCCACTGGCAGGTTTGTGAGTGTGAGTCTGTGCACTGCAATTGCTAGGGGGCAGGGGGATTCCTGTCTGAATCCAAGTTGAATTTCCATAGAGTTAGATAAGACAGCTCTGCATTCTGAAGAGAAATTGTAGCTTCTGGATTAAGACCATCCATATATGACACAAGGTCATATACTTGCTAAAATGACTTTTGCAAAAAGATTTTTGCAAAAAATATAGAATGTAACCTAAGTTTCATCAGCGCTAATGGGAAAGTGGACTGTCAAAAAGAACTAGGTATGAATGAGTAAGCAATACAGTGGCAGAGAGTGCAATCGAATTTGCACCTTCCCTTTACTGCATCTCACCTAAATGTGCTTGATGGAGCAGTGCCGAAGAAAGAGCTTAACTAATATATTCTCTACCTGTCCAAGTTATAACTGATGGTTCTAGAAAAGAACATTGTCAGGAAGCAGAAGGTTATCTCTCTTATAAATAATGGAATAACAGAAGCCACTCATGCCTTTCTCACTAGCCCAAAACTGCATTAAATGCTATGCATCTCCCAACACGTGGCCAACATTGCTGCTGTATCCCTTCCATAAGGCACAGTGGTCCACGAGAAATGTCTCATTAACACTGCCACAGTTGCCATGCATTCTTTTACACTTGTGGCGAGTATATGCTTAATGCTAAATTCAATCAAAGTTAATTTAATGTTTCTCCAATTTCCTACGTGATAGAGCAAATCTGAAATGATCTTTGTGCTCTGCTTGAAGTTGTCTGTTATAATCCCCAATTTTTTTTTCAGGAAGCAAATCTTTTGGAAAAAAATGTGTTGTCTGGTGTAATCAGGCACATTTGAACATGGTTAAAATAAAAGAATATTTTTCTCTCATTTGGATTTGCCAGAATGCTCACCTATTGACTAGATTTTCACTTTTTTTTCCATCAAGAAACAGAATGCACTTGGACTTGGGGGTTGGTGCAGAGGCAGATCAAGTGATAAAGTGTGCACACACATTCAGGGGTTCATGCATCTGTGCATTCACAATTTAGTGCTACTGGAAATCCAAATTTACCACCATGTACACATTGATTAGCAAGTGGGTGCCATCTAGACCTCACCCAAGAGCCATATGGCTTTCATTGCATTGGTTCGTATAAATTTTTTTTAGACATACAGCACAGTAATGAGCTATTTCAGCCCACGAGTGTCACCCAGTTTATATCCAATTAATCTAAAACCCCATACGTTTCGAACAGTGGGAGGAAACTGGAGCCACCGGGGAAAACCCACTCAGACACGAGGAGAATATACAAACTCCTTAAAAAAAAAGTGAGATTCAAACCCTGGTCCTGGTCGCTGGCTCTGTAAAGGCATTGCGCTAACTGCTAGCCAACCGTGCCACACAAATACGTTGTGAGGGAACTTCAAACTGCCAATAAATAGAAAATATTTAAGTCCTAGTGTTATGAGCTAAAACAGAAGTAATGGTAATAACCAAGAGAATGTTTTTTTCAAAACATTTTTTTTTTAATTATTAATAACATAAAACTTCTTACTTAACTTTAAATTTAACTCTAAACTTAACGCTACTATGCATAAATGTAAATATGTGTGCATGTTAAAACCCAATCCATTACAGTTTAAGCTTGATTCTGAAGAGATAATTTTAAAGTTCTGTCTCAGAAAGCTTTTGTGGAGTAAATGTGAGGCATTAGATTCCTTTAAATTGTTGCTGAAAAGCATTAATGAAGTATGATAAAACATCAAGTCATCAGACCTTTAAAACTCACACATTTCTTTTATAGAGTTGTTTTCAGAGCAATGTTTCTTCATATGAATGATTTTCTCTCTCTTGCATGGCTATTTTGTTCCATGATGATTTCATAAACCCAGACAAGGGTTAAACAAAGTGCCGAAATAGGAAAGGACAGAACTGCCCTCTTTCCCCAAAGAGGCAGTCAGAAATGGTCTTCCTTATTTCAAAAGCCACTTATTCTGTGTTCCCTTATTTTCAGGAGTAACACACAACAGTACCTTTTCTGGTTACTGTATCTTCAATCCCAAAACTGTCCTCTTTTGTCAAAGAGACAGTGAAGTGGCTCTTCTTTATTGTCATATCTATAGGCACTCCCTGACTTACTACCTACTTGACATCCGTCCATCTGCATATGCGACCAAATTTTTTTTTATTATCAGAAAAACTATATAATTTACATGGTTGATGTTGTATTTGATGAACTATAGCATGGATGCAGGGCATGTAAGAGCCAAAATGTACATACTTACCTTGTTAGTCGGCATTCTTGGATCCAGAAGGCTGGGCTCAGCCACCTTGATTTCTGTGCACATGCACGGGTTGGCACATGCTTGGTGGGTTTGGTATCAGAGTTCGGTTGGTGCATGTGCAGTGAATTCGCATCTTTGGAGTTCAGTTAGCTTGTGTGTGGTGGGTTCGCGCATTGGAGTTCTGTTTGTGCATACACAGTAGGTTCGTATATTGGAGGTCATTTGGAGCATGCGTGAGAGTTCAATATTGTCAGGGCATTTAATGGCAACTGAACTCTAATATGCAAACCCACCATGGGTCACACGCATGTGCCAACCGAAGACTCATGCATGTGACAGGAATCAAAATGGGCGCACCCAGACTATGGACCCCAAAATGCCGACTAACAAGTATGCACATTTTGGCCCTTACATGCACTGTATCCCTGTTATAGTTTATCAAGTACAACAGAAATCTACAAAAAAAATTGATTAAAAAGTTTTCTTTATGACTTTGATGCTTCACACCCACGAACAAAATTCCGACTTGCGTCTGTTCCGAGATATGACCGATCCTTCAGTCCCAATTACGGTGGTAAGTTGGGGACTCTACCTGTACATGTTAAAAGCATCTCTAGCCACTTTGAGCCACTTCAAAAGTATGAATTATGAGCCCACAGACTCCAAACTGTCTGCGGATCATTGAATTAAAAGTCCTGTGTGTTTGAACAACTATCAGCAGAATGCTATGTACACACAAATGCTTTTAAGCAAACACCCATTGTTCTTGAGTTTCAATTAAGAAACCACTTCAGTCTTTTTAAGCAAATAAGCTTCCAGCAGAATAATACCTTGAAAGACTTTTCGTCTTCTCAAATGACTTCTCTCTCTGAGCAACTGTGTGTCTCTGTTCCAGCTCCCAAGTCCCTCACTAAAATGTATGTAATTCTACAACTTAACTTTAAAGATTAATATTAACATACATCCATTACACTAGAAAGTCACAAAGCATCTCTACAGAGTGAAACTAAATATTTGAGTGAGTTTTCATCAGAGCTGTAAAATTTTAAGATATTAGATGTTTTCAGCATGGAAGATAGGGAACAGAGGAAAGAACAAAGAAGGAAAGCTGGAGAGATGAAAAGACAGGAATGATGGTGGTAAGGGGTTGGTAAGTGACTAAGAAAGAAGTCATTGCTCAAAGTGAAGTCAAAACAGAATCATTACCTTCAGCTTCAATCCATAAATGTAGGATCAGTGGTTTTGTTGTTGAAGTTGTTGTCAAATCTCAGATCCCAGGCTGTGAAATGTCTTGTCAAAACACAGGGTTGCACTCCTTTGGGGATGATGGTACTAGAAAGAAATAATGTTTGAGGTAGAATTGGAAGATTCTAAGTGCCTTGGTGGGGGTTAGAGATATAGGAGGTTTACAAAATCAGCTTTACATTACCAAAAACAGCTTCTTCCCCTCCACCATTAGATTTCTGAATGGACAATGAATCTATCCAGTGGTTTGCAACCTATTTTGGTCTAAGGCCAACCTGGTTTCTGGCAGAACATGCCATGGTCCACTATAGAGGCAATGACAGAGCAATATTTTTAAATCAAAGGCAGCTCTGTAAGAAACATATCTTTAACTAATTTAAATTATTTTATTTAACATTTTTAAAGTCCCACATGGAACAATGTTTTCTCTTTTTGCACTAATTATTTATTTTTAAATATTGGATTTACAGAACTGAAATTTATTGCAATTTTGCACCTGCAATGTACAATGCTATTGCTGCCAAGCAACAAATTTCGTGACTCATGTTCATGACAATAAATCTGATTCTGATTTTGAGAGAAGGGATGTCTGTTGTGAACCAAAGTTTCACTCATGAACTGAAGACATTTTGAATTTGGACCTTCCCTTTACTGCATCTGACCTGGATGTGTTTGATGGAGCAGAGTCGAAGGAGCTGTACTGCTCAACTGATACGTCAGTACCTTTTTCAAGTTGTACCAGAAATAAAAATCACTCTTTTGGCTGAGTTTGGTTACATTTTTACTGACAGTTTCTGTTCATAATTAATTGGTTAGTTTCTGGTATATTTGTGAGTTTCTTTGGTTCTGAAAGTAATAGCAGAAATTTCAACTTTTCATGCTTATTGGATCAGCTGTGTTAAATGTAAATACACAGGGTTAGCAAATTTATTTAAATCCTGTGCAAATAACAGCTACCCTGGATGGAATTCTTTTTTCTCGTCCTGGTGAGAGGGGATGCATGGTGATCAGTTTAACCAACGAAGCAGAAAACCATCATCTGCTAGAAACCAATGATACTCAACATTCCACTATGTTTCAGAATCAGAATTTATTATCATGAACATGTCACAAAATTTGTTCTTTTGTGACAGCATTACAATGCAAACATTGCTATAAATTGCATTTAAAAATAAATAAATTAGAGCAAAAATAAGAGAAAGTGAGGCAGAGTTTGTGGTTCATAGTCCTTTCAGAAATCTGATGGCACTGGGAAAGAGGCTGTCCTTGTATCGCTGAGTGCTCATCTTCAGGTTCCTGTATCTCCTTCCTGATTGTAGCACTGTGAAGAGGTCATGGCCTGGGTGGTGGGGTCCTTGAGGATAGAAACTGCTTTCTTAAGTCACCACTTCTTGTAGATGTCCCCAACGGAGTGAAGACTAATGCCCATTTTTTCTGTCCTGTGCATTGGCACCTCCATACCAGACAGTAATGCAACCAGTCAGAATGCTTTCCACGATGCACCTGTAGAAATTTCGGCATATGAGACCAGTATTTTCTGACATTCAGTTCTGAGACTTTCTATATGCATTTCTTTGCCTAAAATCTATTAATGACTTTTAATAATAAAGAATGCAGGATTTCTACTAAAAATATTTTTTGGAAGAAAAGTTACAAACACCCACTACTTTGTACAGAATCAACTCCTGATCATTAACATTTCTCAGAATACATCCTACATTCCTCAATCAGCAAAAATAGATTACCTCTACCCAATGAATTTCTTTCAGTGTCTTGAAAATTTTAATCTTTTAAAAATCAGAGAATACCTCATTTGCCCATTTTTCAGGTTCACTTAAACTATGTCTATCTAATTGTATCACTGTAATTACCAGTATCCTTGTGTTGTTGGTGAACTTGAATATGTGGCTCTCTATTTCCATCATCTACATTGTGAATAAATGGGTTGAATAGTTGAAATTTCACATAAATCCCTATGGGATATCGTAAATCACATTGAGCCATTTAGAGTGCTTGTCCATTATCCCCACCTTTCTCCTCAGTTGATGCTCTTTGTAGGTTGGTCATTTGCTTCCATTCATAGAATTTAGTATCACACAGCTTCAGAAGTTTGTGGTATCACTGCATTGCTCTCCACAGAAAGGTATTCTCTGTTTTCAAATGATTGTCCACCTGTTTCCATGCTGATGGTTTATAGCAATGGTTTTCAAACTTTTTCTTTCCACTCACATCCCTATGCCATAGGGGCTCTGTAAGTGAGAAGGTTGAGAATCACTGCTCTAGACCCAAATGTTACTGGAATATTTTGCTGGAGAAAACTTGTCAGAGCACCTATGGCATAGGGATTACTTAAAGTGGTATGTGAGTTTTGTGGAAACTGCCAAAATATTTGGCCTGGAAGTCAGCCTGAAGAAAACTGAGGTCCTCCATCAGCCAGCTCCCCACCATGACTACCAGCCCCCCCACATCTCCCTCGGGCACACTGAACTCAAAACGGTCAACCAGTTTACCTACCTCGGCTGCACCATTTCATCTGATGCAAGGATCGACAAAGAGATAGACAACAGACTCGCCAAGGCAAATAGCGCCTTTGGAAGACTACACAAAAGAGTCTGGAAAAACAACCACCTGAAGAAACACACAAAGATCAGCGTGTACAGAGCCGTTGTCATACCCACGCTCCTGTTCGGCTCCGAATCATGGGTCCTCTACCGGCATCACCTACGGCTCCTAGAACGCTTCCATCAGCGCTGTCTCCGCTCCATCCTCAACATTCATTGGAATGACTTCATCATCAACATCGAAGTACTCGAGCTGGCAGAGTCCGCAAGCATCGAATCCATGCTGCTGAAGACCCAACTGCGCTGGGTGGGTCACGTCTCCAGAATGGAGGACCATCTTCTCCCCAAGATTGTGTTCTATGGCGAGCTCTCCATTGGCCACCAAGACAGAGGTGCACCAAAGAAGAGGTACAAGGACTGCTTAAAGAAATCTCTTGGTGCCACCGCCAGTGGGCTGATCTCGCCTCCAACCGTGCATCTTGGCGCCTCACAGTTCGGCGGGCAGCAACCTCCTTTGAAGAAGACCGCAGAGCCCACCTCACTGACAAAAGACAAAGGAGGAAAAACCCAGCACCCAACCCCAACCAACCAATTTTCCCTTGCAACCACTGCAACCGTGCCTGCCTGTCCCGCATCGGACTTGTCAGTCACCAACGAGCCTGCAGCTGACGTGGACATACCCCTCCATAAATCTTCATCCGCGAAGCCAAGCCAAAGATGTGAGTAGAAAAAAAAAGTTTGAAAACCACTGGTTTAGAGGGTTGCATTTATCTTTTGTTTCCGGGTCACCATCTTTGCCCCCAAATAACATCCCTTACTCATCTTTTTCACTACCTTTCAACTATAACTACTTTTCCAAAAAAATCCACCGCATTCAATTTGCTGTATTCACCTGTTCACATTCAGAGCAAAAATTAAAATTATAAAACCTCAAAAGTGTCAGTTCTGAAATGCCTACCTGTGTTGTGGCTGTATAACAGGAATGTTTGAGTACTTTTGTGAGTTCCTCAGGGACCTTTATAGAAGCATAACATCCCATTCCTTTATTTCCTACATTTCACAATTGCTGAAACTAACAGATTTTGGTGATCTCATTTAAAATTTATCTTGAGGCAACAATGTCAAAAACAACTCTTAACAACACTCCAAGGCCAAAATATTCAAACAGCAAAACAGGAAAATGTGGGGCTGAAAATGAAATGGGGTGAGCTTCAAATTTATTGTGGCCAAATGCATGAGGATGGATGGAGCAGTCCCATTTTGAGCAAGTGCCCTTCTCTTTATATAATGTATATATGCTGAAGTTTTACAAATGAATTAACTGATTTTATCATGACCCAGTGATGTTGCTAAACTCTGCAGATCAAATTTCTACTATTATGGTTCAAACACAAATTAACCAGATGTGCTGTGTGTAGTGTAAAGGGGTTGTTTTGCAGGCCATTCAGCTTTTGATAGCTGAAGATGTTTTCCAAAAGATGTCGTGGATTCTAAGAGCAAGAGATTTCTCCAAAAGTCCTGGCCACAATTTAGGCTCAAATTGCTGCTGTATTGAATCTAGCTATGTGTAATTCACCTGTTGCATTTCCTATAAAATTGACTGCATTTCCAAACTATTTTTGGTGTGTCATGGGCCAAGTGTGTGATGTCTTTATCATGTTTGACCTTTATTTATTTGCACCACCAATAAATGGTCATTCTGATCGCCCGCAGGAAAGAATCTCAGGGTTGCATGTGATGTCATGTATGTTCTCTGACAATAAATCTGAACGTTTAGTGTTCAGATCCTCTATTAGGACCAAGAATACGGAGGAAAGATAGCCAGTGTGAAATGTTCATAAAAATGATGAGCAGATACAGAATTTCTGAGGGTCTGATCAAGACTGGGGCATCTGCAGCTTTTGTGATTGCATTTCCATGTTAATAATGACAATGAGTTCAGGACCATTCACATAAGTACCTCAGCCCGAAATGCAGCCAAACAAGTACTTTGTTAAAACAAAACCCTCAATTCCACTGACGTGCCTT
This sequence comes from Narcine bancroftii, assembly GCF_036971445.1. NCBI lineage: Eukaryota > Metazoa > Chordata > Chondrichthyes > Torpediniformes > Narcinidae > Narcine > Narcine bancroftii. The sequence goes on from NC_091481.1 coordinate 12,085,424, forward strand.
ATTGTGCAGGACTTTGGGAGAAATCTCTTGCCCTGAGAATAGTAAATATAAGGGTGGGTCATATTACCAACTACAGAAGTTAATAAAATGGTATTTCACTAGTGCAGTCAGGTCTGTTGGTAGTGTTAGAATAGTTTATGAGGAGGTTCAGGAGCTGTGGGGAAAAAACAGTTCTTGAACCAAGAGGTGCTGGACTTCAGGCTTCTGTACCTGAAGTCTGCAAAAATATTCTGTAAAATAAAAGTCATAAATCAAAGAATTGCAGATTGATGAATAAGGACACTGGTGTCAAATGTATAAAAATATGGTTTGCAGGTTTGATCAACAATTTTTTTTTAGTTAATTGAATACATTTCTGATGGCAATTGAAGGAATAAAGGTAGTCACAGTACATTTCAAAGAAAAAAAATGGAGTCCAAGGTACCTAATTAGCTGCTTCCTCTATTCTGGAAAATATGTTTTAGGAAGGATGTTAAACCTCTCCAAGGGACAGGATCCAGAAGATATTGACTTAACTTGTGTCTTGCATCTCTGCTGCTACATATCACGAGAAGTCAGGGTTCTTCTCTTCCTAAGAACAAGAAAAATAAGGGGGCTTGAAAGCAAAGTCAAAATCGAGAAAGGTTCTATTAAAGATGTGTAAGAAAAAAATCTTTTCATTGAGAGAAGCTTCAGAGATTTATGGGAATGAATAAAAGAAACAGCAGTAGCTCTGAACAAATCTAGTTACAATCTGAAATGTACTGTCAGAAAGTAGGATGGGTGTGGATTTGGCACAAATCTTTCAAAAGAGGATGTAAAAAGGAATTGAAAAAAACCATTGGGAAAAAGCAATGAAAGTTGGAAATTTGGATAGATTCAGCTTTAAGCTGATTCATGATTGATTTATGGTTGAAAGATTCTATTTGTTCTGTTAAGATGAGCCCTGGCTTTACTGATTGAGCTACAGGAACATGAGGAGCCATTCATTTTCTCAGATGCGATCGTCATTCGGTTTGATCACCAATTTGTATTTTAATTCCCAATCTACTTCACTTTGTAGCCATCATTCTCAGGTGGAGCATGAGTTTAAAGATTCCACTTTTCTCTTTGTCATGCACAGCCAATTATGCCTTCAGCCTCTTTGAAGTTTTGCATTTTTTAACATCAAAATCAGCTGGATTTAAAATAAAAGCACCAGCATTCCAATCACCAAAATGATTCAGAATATCTATAATTTTCTTCTTCAATGATTTTGATTTCAAAATAAAGAAACAACAATGCCCTCTGATTTCCATTAAAATGTAAATTAGAACATTTATTTGATGAGAAATGGTTTAGTCAGGAATCCATTTTCCCTGTCTTGACACCAAAATTGCTTCTTAGATTTTTTTCGATGGTGTTTCATTCACTGAGTATTCTTCACCAACACTTGTTCAACTGTGCATAACCCTTGCTGGAATGCTCTGAGGTTATGGCATGGTGTTAATTAAGATGTCAGTGTGAAAATGTAAATTTAATTATCTTTTGCTCTGTTCTTCCTCGTAGGTACTCAGCTGGAGAAATTAATGGAAAGCATGAGGAGCGAGATAACGGCTCATCCACCTGTAGAGGGTTCCTATTCACCCCGCCGAGGAGACTTCTGCATTGCCAAGTTTATCGATGGAGAATGGTAAAGAGCAAATTGCATTAAAATCACTTTGTTGTTCTTTTGCGAAAAAAGGCAAAGTAGTCGGTTTCCTTCGACAAGCTATAGTACTCAAAAGCAAATCATATTTAATTCAAGAGCAACCCCTTACCAGGATCCGTGAAAAATGTAGGTTGATTCAAATTTGTACTGTGCTTTCCTTTGATTTACAGTTGTACCTACAATGTAGTCTGCAAGTCTGGAGAATGTCAACCAATTGCAGTGTCTTCTTGTATTTGATTTTGTGATCCACAGCCAGCCTTCCTGTAAATTCATCCATTCCGCAGGGACCTACACATATACAAATTAGTTGACATCTTGGCCAACATGTACATAGAGTATGGTGAAACAATACTGCTGATTCAGAAGGACTACCACCAACTTGCATTTATATGAATCCTAAACATTGTAAGAATCTCAAGACACTTCACATGATATCCTTTCAAATAATATTCAATAGCAAATCAGATATGGAAATGTTAAGAAGTTGACATACTTTTCAAGGAAGAGTTCAAAGCAGAGATTGTGGAGGATTTCCAGAGATTAATGAAAGGGATATATTTATGTGGTGCCTTCCACAACCTTGAATCACTCCATGGCATGTTTGATCTCTGGAGAGATAATGGTTTCAAAAGCTTTTCTAACTCTCTTTATTTAAAAGCCTGTAAGATTGTTCTCAGTGTTAAGCAAAATGACGTCTGAGTCCAACTTGAAATAATTTCACTGGGTAAAAACATGCTTAATATCTATGCCCATAGATATCAGGTGGACACTTGCAGATGTTTAGCATTTTATCATGTTTGCTAAACATCTCCCTAACCTTTCAAATGAAATCCAACCACTGCTGTTAAAGATAACCCAAAAACTTCTAAATGTTTTTATTTTGGGCTCCCATTTCATTTTAGCGGGACTGTAATTTAAGAGTTAACAGATCAAGCTGCAAGCCCTGCACAGCTTTGGAGATGACTGTGGGATGGCAACAAACTCGTACAGCATGGACCAACTTTGCTACTTGTGAAAAGAAGAGGACACAGGTGGGGAGAGTCAAGTGTCCAGCATCAGAAAGCAACACCATATTGTATGATCAGGGGCCATTTTAAAGAAGCAACACTTGGAGCAGGCATCTTTCTGAAGGAACCCTGTGCTGGAGTGGCTTTATGTGGTAATTGGCGATTTGTTTGTTGCTCCTTGTCAGGAGAGGTTTTGATCTCGACCGTGGCCAAAGGAAGGGTCATTTTTGAAGAGGAATTAATGTACCACACCGTGACCAAAAGGAAAGGTCGTTTTGAAGGGGAATTATTAAATCCCACCGTGACCAAAGGAAAGGTCACTCTGACTGACCCATATTTGGGTATTGGAGTAGGAAAAATAGTGGATTTGGATCATGATCATTTTGGACTGTCCCATGACTGGGTTCTGGAAGTATTGTGAAAGTCCCTCGTAAAGGGGAGTTGTGGTGATCACCTCTCGTCTGAAAGGACATTCGCTCTGGGAGTGACTCGTCAAGGTTTTGTGAGTTTTCTGCAGTCTGTCACTCGGTCTCTCCCATCTCATTCATAATCACTTCTTTGCATCATTTTAAGAGTCTTCGTGTCAACACTGGATGTCGAAGATTGACTTTGGAATAACTTTACAGAATTGTGTTTAAGCTGCAATGGTCATGGGTACCTCACACACATATAAGTAAATTCGTGCAGAATTGGGGGTTACCTTTAGATAAGTTGGACAAGGTGTTATATTATTGTTAATTAATAATAAAAATATTACTTTAAAAATAACACTGATGCCAATAGATGTTCATCTGATTCGTGAGAAAAACCAAACACAGCAATTAACGGACAGAGTTCCAGGTTAATCTTGAAAATTGTTGACAAGCTATTTCATTGAAGTGGAAAGGAGATTCATCCCCTATGCATATGCAGTGGCTATATGATGTAATGTCCTGTTTTAAGTTTAGAGAAAATCAGATATAATATTAAAGATAGAAAGTTTCATTTTATGAAGTTATGGGGTCCATTCTTAGAATTTTTTTTATAATTGGAAGAGTCAATAAGTATTATCTGTTCCACTAATTCTTTGTCTGTTCTCTGGGGGTCACCAGTGATCCCACATCATTATTGATTTCTTTTTCTTCTCCAAAAAGGTCACCTTGATTAGAGGGAAGGGGATTAGGTTTGTTTAGTCTTTAGTTTTTTAGGGTTTTTAAAATTTTTTTATTTTAATACAACAGTTTAATGAAGGGGTCTGATATGGTTGCACAGTATTATCTTTATTACTAGAGTGTTGTAATTGATACTATTAGTTAGTTATGCATATTTTATTGATTTTTCTTTCTTTCCCTTTGGTATATATTTACCTGTATACAATTGATTCATCATGTAATCGACATTTATTATGTATGCTTATTATGTTAAACTCATTAAAAATATATAAAAAGGGGAAAAAAATAACACTGTCGTTTTTCTGTTGCTGCTGGTCTGTGACGTGACAGTTTGCAAGCAGCATTATTTCACAAACAACAGTAATCCAAGAGAAAGAATGTTCCTTGATACAGAATGTTTCACAACCTGAATACATCTCAACACTGTGATAAAAAACAGTTAACAAAACCATAGATATCACTGAAAGGAGGCAAATGGCTGATGGGAGCTAAAAGGCAAAAATAGATTAACTTGACATTCACTCTAATTGCTCATTTTCAGAACTGGGTTATCTGGAAATGCTTTTACCATTTAAGAATGCCTATGTGAAGCTCTAAAATTAATGTATTATTTCCCTGATTTTTTTTGCAGTGGAGTACATGCATTTTACTGAATAGGGTTTAATTGAAGTGGAGGAATGTTTACTCGATTCTTGGTCACTCCTTATCACCATCAAGGGACTATAAGAATTGAGATTTGAACATAGACTATGGTCCATTCAGCTGGTAGTCACATAATTAAGTTATATCATAACCATGGCAGCCACCATGACTTGAAGTGAGGAAAACTGACCAAGGTATAAAAGATTGGGGAAGAAAGATCTATATCCCATGATTCTCCTAAAAATGTAACATTTTAAGGGTAATTTTTTTAAAGCTGGCCTGTCCCAGTGTGTTTAAATTCCTTTCACTAGTCTATGATCTTAAAATTTCATGATGTCACTGAGACTGAAGATTCAAATTGTAATGGTAGTATAAAGGCAGAGGTTCTCTACAGTTCACTTTAGCGGTGCCAGTTTTTAATTTGTTTTCTTTCAATAATCAACATTGTATTACAAATTTGTAGTCTATTCATTTTAACAGACATTACATTGTACCTCCACCCACAATTTTCTGGATACCTCTGCTGCCTACTTGCAGTGCAAAATTACACAATTGGTTCTGATGCATCTTCTCCCAGGACTCACCCATGTTCCCTCTATAATTTTGTGGAGATTATGGGTAATCTTCCAAAATATTATTTTCCTTTGTTTCTAGCGGTACCTATTCCATCTAGGGACCTTCCAGTAGCCAACCATTTCAATTCTACACCCCACTTCCGCGCTAACATGTCTGTCGAAAGCCTCATGCACCGAGAAATTGGAGGAACACCTAATATTCCATCTGGGTACTCGGAAACTAGATGGTGTTAACATCAATTTCTCCCCTTCTCTCTTTCTCTCTCTCTCTCTTCCCTCCCCGCTCTCTCTTCCTGTCTCTGACCTTTGCTTCACCTCCTCACCCCCTTCCTTCTCCATTCAGAGCTATCCCCACCTTCTATCACTTCCTAGCATTTTTTTTCTTTCCCCTCCCACCCATGACTTCTTGACTGTGGGTCTGTGTTTTTTCCCTTGCCCATCCACCAACAATTTTAATTGGGCACTTGCTTGTTTTTTTCTCATATCTTGACAAAGTACTCAGGCCTGAAACGTTGGTAACATACAGTATATTTGCTATGTGACGAAAGCTGCATGACTTGCTGAGTTTCTCCTGCACTTTTGTGCACTGAACTACAATCACAACACGTGCAGACTTTCTTGTTTAATCCCATTCTAGCTTTTTTTCTTAAATCTCTGTACCAAAGCATAAGTAAATTAACAAATAATAATCCATGGATCCCATCTCCTCATCAAACCTGTATGATTGGAATATAATATTGACATGCAAAGAAGCTTGTTTATAACTTCATGTGTTTTAACCACTGCATTCAGTATGTTTACCACATACTCATCAGACTTCTTTAATATCTTGTATAGTAAATATAAAGTGTGCCATCAGATAGACCAGGGAGAAGAACCTGCATTCAATCACTGTTTTTAAAGACGTTGTCTGGTCTTTTTTGAGATTTATTAGGGTTAGGTTTTGGTAAAGCTGCCTGGAATTACTGTCCAAATGAAGGCAAGTTCTTGAGAGACTTTGGAGCCAACTCACAATGCATTTAGTTCCTTCAAGAAAGGGTGAAAGGAAATAAGATTTTTTTTTAAACAGAAAACACTGTAATGATTTTAATTTTTAAATTTAGATACACAGCATGGTAAGAGTCCATTTCAGTCCATGCCGCCCAATTTACAGCCAATTAACCCCAGTATATTTTGAACAGTGGGAGGAAACCGGAGCCCCCAAGGAAAACCCATGCAGACACGGGGAGAAAGTAAAAATACTTTACAAACAGCATGGGATTCAAACACAGCCCTGACCATTGCTGTTTTAAAGGCATTGCGTTAACCGCTACACCAACTGTGCCTAACCCTGTCTGATATGAACAAAGAGTATGTGATTAGGTTTTGGTTAGTGCGACCTTGGGAAACACTGTTTTATTGGCAGAAATGGACTCATTGTAAAAGGTCAATACATTACTAGCATCTGTCTCTCATCTCCAGCCTAAACATCTGACTATCTTGGCCTTTCTCATGTGACTCGTATAGATCAAGCACATGTGTATGCATGCAATCCAATAAGTATGTTCATGGAAGATGTGACGAGAGAGTGGAGCATAAGATGTCCACCATTGCCTTAATAGGTATGTTCATGGAAGATATGACGAGAGAGTGGAGCATAAGATGTCCATTGTCTGAATAGGTATGTTCATGGAAGATATGACGAGAGAGTGGAGCATAAGATGTCCATTGTCTGAATAGGGTATTAAAGTGTATTGGGCTTTATTTGGCCATCTATTGTCATCCAACTAACCTTGAGTGTCTACCTACTTGCACTCTTCGAGTTTGCATTGACCTTTACTCTTTTTCTCTGTTGGTATGCCCTTCCTTTTTTTCTGAAGCTGCAAGCTCTTGACAAGATACTCTTCATTTGGAGCAGCAATCCTCTGTCCACTTTCCTGTTAACCACGATAATGTGTGCACCTTCATCACAGAGCATGAAGAGTCATGAAAGCTGAGTTCTTCTTGCCTCAATTCTATTTTTCTAAAGAGGTCATCAGAAGGCAATTAAGATGGAAAGCCATGTTAATTTTCTCTCCTCACAATGTATCATATATACTTGTTTAATAGTCGAGTTTTTAGGACCAATTTTTCGGGTCAACTTGGGGGGTGGAGGGGGGGTTGACTTTTACGCAGGTCATGCGGTAGGTACCTGCGTCATTGAAGGCGTCAGAAGCTTGAATGACCAAGGCCGGGTAGTAAATCTGCATTCAGAGAATCGGGAGCTCAGATGGGTAGGCAGAATCTGTCAGGAGCTCTGGTGGGAGGGCGGCTGGGGCTGAGAAGAGAGTCTGTGGCCGGGGCATTGGAAACTCTGGTGGGTGGGCAGCCAGGGGCGGGGATCTGCAATTAGGGCCTCGGGAGCTGGAATGAGGGGGTGTTCGGCTTGGATGAGTGAACAGTCGGGGCCAAAAATAGAGAGTTTGACTTTTACTTGAGCATATGGAAAGCACACGATTTTTGAGTCAAATTGGGGGGGGGGGGGGGGGGAACGAGGTGTCAACTATTACACAAGTATACATGATAAAGTCACTCTACAGTAGAGATTAGTTAACCAAATAGATCAGGGATCAAACCAGACATCCAGATTTTGGCACTGTTCAATTAACACATCCCTCTTAAGATTGTGATTTTGTGCTTGGCAGCCGGAATTGAGTTATAATCCTAGCCAACATGTTAGTTTGATGTTACTAAATGAAGCAAAAAAACTGAAGATGCCGGAAATCTAAAGACTGGAAACATTCAGCAGGTCAGGTTAGTACCAAGGGCAAAAGAAACAACTTCATCGAGTTTGGTCATGGATGTCCTCAGAACTGGAAAATAAAGAAAGCAAGCATGTTGATTTTCCCAAAGGGAAAAGAATAAAGAGAACAGAGGGAACTGTTCATGTAGCAGTTAGAAGTCACAAAGGAATAAAAAGAAGCAAATTGAAAGAGAGGTGCAGCCATATTTGCAGAAAGAGGGCAAAATAGAGTGGTCACCAGTAATTGTTAAATTCAGTATCCAGGCAGAAGGTGAGATGCTGCTCCTTTTAAAGGTGCACAAGGCAATTATACAGCAGGATTAAGAGGACAAAGATACTGGAACGACAGACTGCCCAATTCCACACTTACTTCTCTCCTTCACCTTCCCACCATTCTCTTAAGGTGGAAATGTCTTTTCTCTCCTCTTAGACACTGTTTGACATTGAATGCATTTTTTATTTTAATTTTGTACAGGTAACCCTTGCTTACAGCAAATTGAAATTTGTCCCCACACTATTCACAGTTCACTGCCTAAAAATATAAGATTTAGAATAAAATTCACTTAAAATTTTGGCGAAAAAATAGAAAATTAGCATTTGTGTTTCATATTGCAATTCAGATTACACAGGACTGATTTCTGGGAATGCCTCACCTCAACACCATTATGCAAGTTTCACCTGTAATTAAGTACTGTGTTTTGAAAAGAGAGGTGTGGCTTTTCCTTGTCAGTTGAGGGAAATTTTACAGCATTTAATGGAAACTATCCTTTTTAAATTTTGTCCACCTCAGATCATGCATGGTTAACATGGATAGTGCAAACATTAATGAAACAGACATAAATCCTTGACTCCAGATTCGTGTACCACCAAAGACTGAAATTCCAGTCCAGCATTACAAAATGCTATGCGATTTTTAGTTCACCTTTACAATACAATGTAAAAGAAACATTGGTATCACTTGAAGACTCCAGAGATGCCCATCCGTCTCCTAGCTGGAATTAATTTCTCACTAATTATTATCAGAAAAGGTTATTTGAAGTAGTTTATCTCCTTGTTCTCCTTGGGACTGATCTAATGTATGCACTTGCTGCTGTGGGTTCCCCTTAACTACATGACCAACTCATTTCAAAAGCATCACTTTGTGTGTCTGAAGGTTTTCTGTAGATTAAAGCATCTTAACCATGCACAGTTTTGGGCATGAAAGAAAACAATTTAGACTTGTCTTACAAAAAATGATTGAATGAGGCTGGTAACTGCTGGAGTTCAGAAGTGTGAGAAGAGACATAATTGAAATAGAAATCTGGTCATGGTGGTTATGAAAAACTTAAAAATAAGGGGTAAAAATTCAGACAGCGATTAAGTAAATTTTGAGAGTTATAAGTTTTTGGATCTCTCTTCCTCAAAGGGTGATGTAAGCACTGTCTTTGAATATTTTTGGGGCAGCAGTGGATATTTGACAGAAGCAAGCAAATGTGAATTTAACGTTACAAGCAGATCAGATACGGTCTGATTAAATGGCAGTGCAGGCTTAGGGGCCCAAGTTGTTTCTCATTTTTATATTCGTAAGTAATCTTTTTTTCTCTAGTTCTGTCTTGCTGGTTCGAGTTTGGCATTCTTCTCCTTTAGTCCAGGTTAATCAGTGAATGTTCCCAATTGGAATTACTTTTTTCAGCTTCCTGGGTTCCAAGTAAAACCTTTGATGAGTTGAGGGATGGGGCTCCTTTTACAGTAGCAATGGGTATTTACTGGTATTTTTCACTTGGCATAATAGCAAAAGTGGTCATTGGCACTTCAGGGAACTATGTGCAAGATCAGCCCTCAGATGTTTCTTGGCTTGGCAACGGATTTCCTTGCAAAGATTTACATAATGTCATGAAACATTTTCTTTAGTTTAAAGGACATTATAACATAAATATAAGTTGCTGATTCTGCATTTCTTCCCTTCCCTTGTCCTAATGGTGTCGACATACTTCATCCTGTGTCCTTTACTGAGTTCTTGTGCAACCACATGGACTTAAACTTCTCAGAGTTTTCACCAACCACCCCCAATGCCATGTTCTTATTTTGCCCTATTCACCTTTCATGCTCTATCTAATTGAAAACATTTTGGGATTCAAAAACACTTGTCTCTTTTTAATTATCCTGCATTCATCCTCACAAAAACTACAATAAATTTGTTAAACATGACTTTTGTTTCTTGAAGCCATGCTGAATAATGAGGAATTCTGAATGGCCTCCAGCTACTTCCTCGATGGTCTTTGGCTTGGCTTTGCGGACGAAGATTTATGGAGGGGGTAAATGTCCACATCAGCTGCAGGCTCGATTGTGGCTGACAAGTCCGATGCGGGACAGGCAGACACGGTTCCAGCGGTTGCAGGGGGAAAGCGGTTGCAGGGGTACCTTGTAGTTATAGCCCAATGATAGATCTTCAGTAAATTGCCTGACTTAAACGCTGTCCTAACTTTTGCTGTTTTATTTCCCCTCCTTTCTTGAATAGTATCATGACACTTGTGGTTTTCCTGGCTGCTGTGACTTTTCCAGAACCTGGATGTTTTTGGAAGATCATAATTAAAGCATCCACCACCGTTGGGACCTTAGGCCCAAGTAGTCAGATCTAGGAGACAGTTCCTACTGTTTGACTAATGATTTTTTTCTTGCGCTTATTGTTGTTTGCTTCTTCTTTTGCCTAATGATTTTTCAACATGGTTCTATCAGAGAGTGAACCAAGCGGTTAACTAATTCTTTAATCTAATCCAAAGAAATTTCCACAATTTGAGTTTGTGTGACAAGCAATGCACTGATATAGATGTGCTTTAACAAGCAAATAACCCAAGGGTAACATTTTTCTGGTTCTAGGTTCTGCTACAGGTGAAAATACATAATAGCCAGTAAACTTAACTAATTAACCAATCACAGCAAATGGTGATTAACTGCAGCTTAAAACCTTCAAAAGAAAACTTGGACATTGATAGAAAAGCTCCAGGACAAGTAATGAAATTATCAGTCAATCTTGGCCAATGCTATCTATGGGCAATGAGGCAGTGGTTGAATAGATGGTTGACTAGTAGAAGCATTTCATGACTGAGTATATGGTAATATAGATTAACCTCTACATACAAGGAAAAAGAGCATAGATAGAAGGATTAATTGATATGCATGAGATCTATGCATTGTCAACAAAGGACCAATATCCACAGTTGGTAAAAGTTGATGCCCCTGCACTGTTTAATTGTACTTTGCTTAAGAATAATTAATAACATTCTCAAAGGAACAAGGTGACTTTCTGTTCAGTTATGAATAAGCATTTGTTCAGGTCAATGTTAGGATTGTGATTCTATTACCACTGGACCATTGCCTAGAGATAGCATTGGCCAAAATTGACTGATAATTTCATTACTTGACCTGGAGCTTTTCTACTAATGTCCAAGTTTTCTTCTGAAGATTTTAAGCTGCAGTTAATCACCATTTGCTGTGAGTGATTAATTAGTAAAGTTTACTGGCTGTTAAAGTGAGTGTTCTTCCCTTGTTCCATGTTTTGTTACTAACCAGGTTGATGCTACCTATTATTTTTATCTGGCGCTTCACTAAGGAAGAGATTTGAATGCCCATTATTGAGTTGGAGCTTGGTCAACACGCTCAGAAAATTGAAAGCTCTAGGGAGTTGGCGCAGAAAAGAAATCGAGGCCTGTGGGAGATCAGCCATGATTGAAATGAATGGTGGGGCAGATTCAAGGGTCAGATGGCCTATTCCTAGTGTTATTCTCTTGTGTTCTTGTGTGTTCAGCAGAAAAGAAAGCATACACTTTGAAAGGGATGTCCATTTAATTGCATTCTTATCTTTCCTGTTTATTACTCTTCAAGATTTTATCCAAATGTCTGAACATTGTCCACTAAGATTGTTTCCATAAAAGTTACTGCTGAACCTACTTTCACCACTCCTTGCATGTCAGGGCAATTCATTGTGCAGATTTTCTTTAAATGGTCCTACTAAGGCTCTAAAAACTGAGGTGAGAGTGACAGCCTTTGAAATAAATCAAAGCACATTTGATCCAAGTGTAGCATTTAGAAGTCTTGGTAAAATGTCTTCTGTGAGACTGAGCTGGAATATTGAAAGATGGTCTTTTAAGTCTAATTTTTGCTTTCATAATAAGGCCACAGGGGACAGGGTTTTTGCTTATTGCTTTATTTGCCTGAAAGAATCCTGGAAGCAGGAAATGGTGAAATCAACAGCACAATTCATTGTTCTGATGGTGAGGCCTGTGTCTACGGCATTGAAATAAGGATCCAGGGTTCTGTCTGTGACTAACCAATGTGTAAATAATTAAATTATCTTAACGTATAAATATTGTTCTCCCAAACATAGTTAGTTGTGTGCAGCTGAGCTCTGCAGACTCATAGGCCTTCAGTTGCAACCCAAATCTGCCTGAGTTCACTGAGGCAAGTACATTTATACGAGTATCAGAAGTGGAGGAAACAAACAGAACTGCTTGCCGAAACCCACGATCACTATTATTCATTGATATCAGCTAAGAACAAATAGATTGTCAGCATTCATCACTGACTCTCTTTTGTGATGGTTGAGTATTATTTTAAGGCATTGGAACCTTGCCAGTATTTCATGTGTACCACTTATCACACTGGTCCCCTGCCTCAGACGGGCACCATTACTTACCGGTGGGGGGGGGAGGAGTGAAATTAATTGAATTGGATAAAATAGCACAAAGCAAAATCACCAATCTTCCTTCATCCCCTCCTTTTATGGACCAGAACTTGCTGCACATTCTTGTGCTGACAAACATACAAATTGTGGAACTTTTTCCACTGTTAACTTCCTGGCTTAGTTTAGTATGGAAACCTCTGGCCTGGGGATTTCCTTTTTGGTGGGGGCGGTTGGGGAGGGAACAACAAAGCTTGTCTCTGAAATGGCAAAATAAAAATTGCCAGCTGGCTGAGCAGAATTTTCTGGAAAGGTCTGTGCTTTGAAGGACCTTGAGTAACAGAAAGAATCAATAACGGCGAATATGAATTGAATAGTTAATTTTGAGGAAAAAATGAAAAACATCCATTTAATAATCAAACTCAGTTCATTGTAAAAATATAAATGATACTGTGATTCTCTCAGCCATTCTTTTTCATTGGTGCTGGTTCAGCAGACACATTACCCAGCTTAACTGCTCGGGAATTCAGCAGGTTGTTCAACTCCATGAGATAGGTCATGGAGCCCAACATTCCAATACCATCAGGAAATCACTGGATGAGCATAGTCAGCATATTCATAGCTGTGAAAGAGCACAGGTAGTCCACCAGGCTCGATAAAGGGTCCCAATCCAAAATATTGACCATTTTTTTCCATGGCTGCTGCCTGACCCACTGAGCCCTTCCAGCTTCTCTGTGTTCACACAAGTGGTGCATATTCATTTTTTTCAACGTTTGATTTCTTGTCTTTGTATCTCCCTTAAATTAGCTGCAACCAACAGTGAAACCAACACTCCCATTAGATTTCAGATTTATTGTCAGAGTACAGACATAACATCACATACATCCCTGAGATTCCTTTTCCTGCAGGTGAGCTAGAATTACCACTTACTGGCAGTGCAAAAAAAGTGACTCAACGTACACATAAACAAGTAAGAAAATGCAAACAAACTGTGCAATACAGAGAGAGAGAGAGAAAAATATCAATAAAGTGCAAAAGTCAGAGTCCTTAAACAAGCTCCTGATTGAGTTTGCTGTTGAGGAGACTTATCGTGGATGGGGAGCAGCTGTTCCTGAACCAGGTGGTGCGAGCCTTGTGGCACCTGTACCTCTTTCCTGATGGTAGCCACGAGAACAGAGCGTGTGCTGGGTGGTGTGGATCCTTGATGTTTGCTGCTGCTCTCTGATGGCAGCGTTCCTTTTAGGCTCTCAATGATGGGGAGGGTTTACTGTGATGTCCTGGGCTTATTATTAGCTTAAATTAGAAAATGCATATTTTATTAATCTTTTCAATGAGTTATTAAAGGTGCAAAGATTCACTTTGTGGTGGATACCACAAGCTCTGAACAGATTTGCTGCATTCACTTCTGCGCAATATTTGGTGACAAAATTTGTAATGTACTGTACCAGTTGATCACAACCCAACACCCTTCAAGTCAAGCCACAGAAATGCTGGAGGAGTTCAGCCAATCTCACAGTGTCCATAGGAGGTAGGAGGTAAAGATATATTCTTGATATTTCGGGCCTGAACCTATACTCCTCCCCCTCTCATTCTCCTCTTCCCCCCCCCCCCCCCCATTATTCCCCTTTTCTTTCTTCAGCACCTTTTTTTTCATTGAGGAAGAGGTCAAGCCCAAAACATTGGTAATAGATCTTACCTCCGATGGATGCTGTGAGACCAGCTGAGTTCCTCCAGCATTTCTGTTTTGAGTACAATCACTGCCTCTACAGACCTTCACCTCAGCCAGATTCCTCCTCATCATTTGAAGCTATAAAATTTTAAACACCCATTTCCAGCCTCTGCTGTACTGACTTAAATTTTGATGTTTACAGTGCTGTATTTGGCCCCTCCACACTCTGACGTGCTCAGAACTTTTGAGATTCACAGTCTATTTACGACATATTTTATAACCCCATTGATCTGATAAGTTCACAAATTCACTTCCTACATTACCAACAATGGCTTGATTTTTTTGCATTCTGCTCAACCACATTCATTTCCTGACCCCTCTCTGGATGTCGTGAGTATGTGCCATGAAATTTGTTGTTTTGCAGCAGCGTTATTGAGCATTAACTAACGTGTTTTCCTTTTGAAGTCCGTCTCTTCATTTTTCTGTGCTGCAAGATGATAGACGCAGCTCGTGGATCTCTGAGACCTCTCACAGCCAATGAGTGTTTTGAGAGTTCCGTTTGAGATTGGAGGAAAAATGTAAATCAGAAAGTGATGCTGGGAAGCCAGTTTAATGGAAAATCAGAGCAGCATTGTATAAGTAGCCAGACAACACCATTTAAGTAGTGACCACTACTGTGCCTTCTCTACTTGTGTTATATGCATGTCAGCCAGGACTGAATGCAAATGCCAGATCACAGCTGCTGGCCTCACTATAAGCTGTTCCCAGACCAACTAATGGTCTCTCTCACAAATCTCAATTATGTTTTCAAAACAGGTACAGAGCCCGGGTGGAAAAGGTTGAATCGCCAGCCAAAGTCCACATCTTCTACATTGACTATGGCAATGTAAGTACCTAAAATCTGTGAGCTCCTTTGTTAAGCAGTTTCTGGTAACTTTTATTTGAAGCCTCAGGTTTTATTCTCCCCCGCAAACAGAAACAAGTCCTCTATATATGAGCTAACACACCTTGTTATGTTAAGAAGTGTTAAGAATGTGAAATGTATTTTTTTAAGCTTACAGCATGATAACAGGCCCTTTCAGCCCACAAGCCCAGGCTGCCCAATTGGCCTTCAACCTCCAGTCCGTTTTGATCAGTGGGAGGAGACCAGAGCACTCCGAGGAAATGCACTTGGACACGGGGAGAACATACAAACTCCTTACAAACAGCACCAGATTCGAACCCCCTTTCTAGTCGCTGGCATTGTAACATCACTGCACTAATTGCTACACTAACCGTGCCACCCAAATCGTCACTGGAAAGAAGAAAAAATCTATTCAAGAATACAATTAAAAAGAGAAAGGGAAAACGGAAGTAGGAGTTCCCTTGAACCTGCCAGCTTTGTTTTACCTTTTGTCATAAAATGCAAATAGTTGAAGATGCACCTGACATTTTATACGCATGTTATATCTTCCATAATGGTTCTGTAAATATTTATTATTTTAATTCATGACTCTCCAAGCAGCGGGCACGCTTGTTTTTTTTAAAAAGATTTACCAGATGTAATCTTATATCAAAAGTAAATGATGAAAATCTGTAGATAGCGTGGTTGAAGTGTCCTCCATGTAGCAAAGATAAAAATACATAACTGATGTTTCGGGCTTGAGCCCTTCAGAGAATGCCAGCAGGTGTCTGAACAAAAAGGTAAGGGGGGGGGGGGTGGTAAAGGCAGGCAATGATGGGTGGAGAAAGGAGGGAGGGGACAGCAACAATGAGGGGGAGGAGGGATGGCTGGGTGGGTACAGAGGAAGGGAGAGGAGAACTGGAAAGACAGGAAAGGGGGAGGGGAAAGAAAAGGTGAGCAAGTTCAGCAGAAAGCAGATGTTGATGTTAATGAGAATGCCCAGACGGAAAATAAGGTGATGTTCCTCCAATCTGCAGGTGGTCAGGGTGGGAGAGTACATAAGGCCATTGACAGACATGAGTCTGGGAAATGGTTGGCTACTGGGAGGTCACTATGGTTATGGACACTTGTACATCCAGAGGACTGATCTACTGCATCTGGTGCTCCCTTTTGGCATTCTCTACATCGGAGAGACCAGTCACAGATTTGGAGATTGCTTTGCTGAGTACCTCCTCTCCGTCCTCAACAACAGCGACCTCCCAGTAGCCAACCATTTCAATTCTGAGTCACATTCCTGTTCATGGCCTTGTGTACTCTCCCACCCTGACCACCTGCAGATTGGAGGAACAGCACCTTATTTTCGGTCTGAACACCCTCCAGCCAGATGGCATTAATATTGACTTCTTTCTGCTAAACTTGCTTGTCTTTTTTTTCCCTCCCCCTTGCCTGTCTTTTCAGTTCTCCCCTCCCTTACCCACCCAAGCCATCCTTTCTCTCCCTTATTGCTTCTGCCCCCTCCCTCCTTTCTCCACCTATCATCTATCTTTGCCACCCTTCCCCTAACCTTTTTTGGACGCTTGCCGACATTCCCTCATAACTTGATGAAGTGCTGAAGTCTGAAACGTCAGTGATGTATCTTTGCCTTTGCTACATAAAGGACACTGTTTGACCTGCTGAGCTTCTCCAGCATTTTGTTTTTGTACCATAATCTTATTTCAGTCAAGCATTTTAACGTGTTAACCATTCCCTTCCAAAAAGGAGAGAATTCATTGCATTTTTTCAGCTTTCATGGAAAAACCCGTCTGGATATTCATATTCAGCTTGTGCATTTCACTGAGTTCGAAATATGTGCAGTCCCTGCGGTTAAGCTGCCATCTCTGGGAATAGCAAACATGTTAGCTCATCCTTTTCTAAATTGCTTAAGTAATTACTGGAACAAGTGTATTGTCTGCTAGAAACCTGACATTTATAGCACTCCCAGGAATTTTAGGCACTCAGATACTGGGGGAGGGGTTTTATCTTGTCCTGCAAGCAGAATGTGCATTGGATTTCCATGATGGTTCATTTCCTCCTAATGATTTGAGTAGGAGCATGTCCATTTCCCCTGCTCTTTCTATTGGTCTTTATGGGGATCAAACAACTTATTTTTGAGACAGTTTACTTGAAATGTCAAAACAAAACGATATATCAAAAGCCTCATTTTAACAGAAATCCACTTTGTTTTTCACATCTACTCAAATGACATGTAGACCTGAATCCCCAAGATATTTGATTATTTCCGATCATCAGTAATTTCAGTAACATAGTCAGAACTGATTTAAGCCCTTGCCTTTCAACTTCAAAGGAGAACACCCAGTAAAATTATTTGTTATAAAGGGCTGTCTCAGACATTACACATGGGGAATTCAGGTAGTGTATGATGTTTAAATTAAATGGAATTGAAGGGCAGATGGTCATGGGAACAGTGCAGCTGAAGAAGATCTGACAGCATTTGGACAAATAATAGCATCAACAATGTGCTGGCATAAGTTGGTCAGTAGGGAGTCTATGGAAAATACTCCCATGGCTGGAGTTAAACCTAACATAAAGGAGGATGATTGTGGTAGTTAAATGTTTGATTCATTGTCCCAGAACATCTTTGCTACTCAAGGATATGCACACAGTGAATCCATATTCAGCTGCTTTCACAAGCTACTACAGGATCTTGTCAATATCTACTGTTGGATTGACAAGTACTCGGTACAAGCAGCTCACAAGTCAGTTAATCGTCTTCCCAAACAAAGGAAAGCCTAGTCCTCTTTCTTTAGAGAGCCAACAGCAATAACATCACAGACCATTCATAACTTGGGCAGACATATAGTGAAATAGGGGAAGTGCTCACCGTTTATTACAAGCATGTTCAAGATCAATATTGTTGTTACAAGAGTATGTGTACTCTTTGATGCGTGCCTCAACACCCGATCCTTTCTAGCTTGTCCCATCATTTACAAGGCTCAAGGCAGAAGTGGGATTATATTCCCACCTGTAGCCTGAACTTGTCCAGCTGCAGCAGAACTGAAAAAAATTACATCAAGACCAAAGAAATTGGTTTTGACATCATTGCTCGTAATAGCCACACCTTCCACTATTGCATTATTACTAGAATAAAGTTACAGTTTTGCCAAAAATACCTTTGACAGGACTCTTGTACTCTCTATCACAAAACTGTACAAGAGCAGTATTGCCATATGAATGCTGAATCATCTTGACTTTAACACATGTTAGTGTTTCTATCATTGAGGAACCGCAACTCAATGACACACCAATTCAAGTTGGCCCATCTCTACTACACTAGAGATGGCAATAAATAAAGCCTTACCAAAATGCCATAAAATAATTACCCCTCCAATGCTTGGATAAGAGAAAACTATTAGCCCTAGCTCTGCATCTAATCTCTCATAAATCAGCTTGAGTGAATGCAAGGAGCCAAATGATATTTTCACAGAGCTGTATGTATACTGATTTTCCCCTGCCATTTTGAAACATTCAAAATCTTGCAGATGGTTTGCAAATCTGTCCGCCTGTAGCATCAAACCCGGAGCAACACAAGGGTTTTGATTCGCAGTCGATGGCCAATGCTATCTTTCCATTGGCAAATGCAACTTCCTCCTGTCATTGTCATTATGCTGTGAATCCTGTCTTATTCTGAATAACTGTGCCTTTATATTTAAATGATGCCTGGAATTGTTACCAAATTTGATCTCAATAGTTAAAGTCGCAAGGATAATCGGGATATAGAGTAAAACAGTAGAGCAGGACTGTCAGGGAATTCTCAGAACATCAAACTTGGAAACATATTGTGTCGCTGAAATGTAGTTTTGATGCAGCAAAGACAAGAGGAGCTTTAATGGCCACTCTCTATGCTCTATCTTATTCCCCAAAGTACAATAAAAGCATTACATCAACCCATGGAGGAAAAGATGTTCTGCACTCACCACATTGGTTGTAATTCCACTTGTGTATACACTTTTCTCAACCATTGTACAAATGTTAAAGTGGTTGAAGGGAATAATGCAAAGTTCAGGATGATAATATGTTTTTCTCTTCAAGTTTCCAGGGCAAAGTTGAGTCTGAAATATTTGGAATAATATAGTTCTTAGTGCTGATATTTTTTGACGAATGAATGGAAACGTGCTACTTAAAGAAAGTTTGATAACAATAGTGGTGAAATAAATTAGATAAACTCATTGATTTCATTTTCTCCAGTGGTGATCACAGCAGTTTCCATTATCTGGGAGGAGTAAGACATATTATGTTATTATTTTATATTGCATATAGATATGTTTTAAGGAGCTAAATTGTGGCAGGCTTTTTAGTGTAGGTCACAAACACTTCAAAACAGATCTTATTTAAAATGCCAGAGCTCTGCAAAAGCCATACAGTCCAGGCTCTGAGTGCCTTTGCGTTGCAAAAACTTTAAAGAATGCCTATAAGGACATGCTGTGAAGTAATTGTTTATTGTTTTGATAAGCAAAAGATGAATGGACTCAGAAGATTGGGTCTGTTCACGTGGTCTGTCTGAATGCATTTTTCTCTTCTAAGAGAGTTGTGGTTTGCTCTGAGAGAAAGAGAGAGAATTCAGTTCCACAGTTCAGCAGCAGTAGCTGAGACTGAAACATGACAAGCTGGCAAGCTTGTGGAAAAACCCCATTTTGAAGACTGGGGTTCTTACTTCAGCCTGTTCAAAGCCCTTGCGGGCTATACAAGAGGAAATGACTGGCAGTATAATGTTTCACTTGAAATAAGGGAAACAAAAAGGAACTCTGTGGTGACCTGGAGGAAAAATGTTATCATCTGGAAAACCCTGATGGGGCAAGTTTCTTTGGCAAGACACTGAAGTGGCTGATCGGAAGGAATCAGTTTGTGTCCAACGAGCAACAAATCTCTCTGAAAACCGACAAGAGTGGTAACCATTTACCTTTCAAACAGCAAAGCCTGGTGACATTCATAAATATTAAATTCTGTGCACGGTATAAGAATTTCCTGATACCGGTAAACTTGGATGAGTGAGAAATAAGATTGGACTGTGAATCAAAGAACTTTTCTGAACTTACACACACACATTACATACACGTGCATTTAGAATTAGAAGGGGGGGTTAAGGTAAGTTGTAATAGTAATAAGTTAGAGTTTGATCCTGTTTTCATGTTTTTTTTATTTTTCACACTGTGAATCATGTCAACCAAAATATGTACAAACGTTTCTCATTAAATTTACACAGTGACCTTTTCTTCCTTTTATTCCCCATTTCCCTCCCTCCCCTCTACCCATCCCCCCAAAACCCATTAGTATTCAACATATACAATACAATAAAACCATAAAATAATATCTTCACACAAAAGAAAATAAACAAGAAAAATGCATCGTCTATGTATTACACACTGAATCTAGTCGTTTTGTCTTCTTATCATTTTCATTTTAGGGTATGGAGGTCCTAGGCAAGCACTCTCTGATATGTTCCAAGTATGGTTCCCAAATTTGTTCAAACATTGTGACTTTTTAAAAATTATATGGAATGCATTTATTAATTTCCATGTACCATGGCCGTATTCTCAGGCTCTCTTCCATTTTCCAAGTTGACATTATACATTTTTTTGCTACTGCTAAGGCTATCATAATGAATTTTTTTGTGCTTTGTCCAATTTAAGGCCTAATTATTTACTTCTTATGTTATTTAAAAGAAATATCTCTGGTTTTTTTTGGTATGCTATTTTTTATAATTTAATTTAGTTCTTCCCATGTCCAAGTTGCATGTAATGTTCCCATTTCCTTCCCACAGCGAAAATATCTATCTGATAATGTTGAGTCCCATTTTTTAAAATTTTTGAGGCGTAATGTATAACCTGTGTAACCAATTATACTGTATCATACATAATCTTGTGTTTATTGTATACTTCATAGTTCCAGAACATAACTTTTCCCATACTTCATTTTTTATCTTTATGTTTAAATCCTTTTCCCACTTCAGCTTAGGTTTATAGTTTATTTCATCATTCTCTTTATCTTGCAGCTTAATGTACATGTTCATTATAAATCTTTTAATTATCATTTGCATCTGTAATCACATATTCAAAGTTGCTTCCTTCAGGTCATCTCAAGTTCTTTCCCAATTTATCCTTTAAATATGCTTTTAATTGATGATATTCAAACATTGTACCATATTTGTACTTCAACTGTTCAAACATTAATAAATTATTTCCCAAAAAACAATTTTCTATTCTTTTGATTCCTTTCCCATCCTCTAAAGCACACATGTCAAACTCAGGCCCGCGGGCCAAATTTGGCCCATGATATAATTATATTTGGCCCGCAAGATCATATCAAATATGTATTAGAGCTGACCCGCTGGCCGCCACGCCAGTGTAACGCATGCACAGCTAATA
This sequence comes from Narcine bancroftii, assembly GCF_036971445.1. NCBI lineage: Eukaryota > Metazoa > Chordata > Chondrichthyes > Torpediniformes > Narcinidae > Narcine > Narcine bancroftii. Next base: position 12,106,860 of record NC_091481.1, read on the forward strand.
CTACAAATCCCAGAATGCTTTGCAAATGCGTTGGCGCTGGCCCGTCAGCCCACTAATCGCCCCCACCTCCTCTCTTTCCTTTCATTGGCATCTGCGACCTGTCGCCTAACTCACATGTAATAAACCCCTTACGAAAAATGGCCAAACGAAAGACAGAAAACAGGACCTTTCAAGACAGGTGGAGGCAGACTATATGTTCATCATTTTAAAAGACAAACCTGTTTGTCTTATGTGTGGAGCCAGCGTGTCTGTAGTTAAAGAATATGATATACGACGACACTATGAAACAAAACACCAGGACAGGTATAAGGATCTGAAAGAGAAGCAAAAGCTCCAGAAGGTGGAGGAGATGAAAAGAAGTCTGGTTTTACAGCAAACTTTATTTTATAATTTATTTCTCATTTGTTAATGTTTCTTCTGGAAAGAGTTTAACTAAAACTATTATTAAACATTTATTTTAATAAGAAAAAGTTTAACATTACATATGTTGAAAGAAGAGAAAACATGCAGATGTTGTTGAAAATTTTCAATAAATATTTAGTTTGGCCCACGACTTAGTCCAAGTTTTTAATTTTGGCCCTCTGTAAATTTGAGTTTGACACCCCTGCTCTAAAGGAAAGGTTTTCTATTTTAAAAGGAATTAACAAATTTTGCATCAATAATAATTTTGGTATTTGTTAATTCATTTTTTTTTCTTTCTAAGTGGATCTTCTTCCATGTATTAAGTAAATGATGCAATACTGGTGAGTTTTTATATTGCACCAGTTTATTATCCCACTTGCAAAGTATATGTTCCTGTACCTTCTCCCCTATTTTATCTAGTTCTATCTTAGTCCAGTCTGGTTTTTCCCTTGTCTGGTAAAAATCTGATAAATACCTTAATTGGCCGGCTCTGTAATCATTTCTAAAATTTGATTATACCTCTCTATTAATTTATCTAACACTACCCTTGGTTTCTTCCCTTTCCACAAGAATTTCCTTATTGTTCTCTTTAGTTCATTTAAAAAAATTCTGTTAAGGGAATTGGTAACATTTGAAATAAGTATTGTATCCTTCATTTTAATGCAGTTCACCCTCCCTATCAACGTTAACGGCAGTTCTTTCCAATGTTCTAAGTCTTCCTGCAATTTCTTTATTAGTGGCTGATAATTTAGTTTGTACATGTGGCTTAAGTTATTATATAACCTGATTCCTAGGTATCGGATTGCTTGTGTTTGCCATTTAAATAGTGATCCTTTTTTAAATTCTGTATAAACTGTGTTACTCATTGGCATCACTTCACTTTTATTTGCGTTGATCGTGTACCCCGATATTTCTCCATATTTCTTCAATTTCTTATGTAATTCTTTTATTGATACCTCTGGTTCTGTTAGGTATACTATAATGTCATCTGCAAATAAGCTAATTTTATACTCCTTCTCCTTTATTTTTATCCCTTTTATTTTATTTTCTATTCTTATCAGTTCTGCCAAATGTTCTATTGCTAAGGCGAACAATGAGGGAGATAGTGGACATCCCTGTCTAGTTGACCTACTTAGTTTAAATTGATTCGTTACATATCCATTTACTGCTACCTTCGCCAACGGTCTTTACAATGCTTTAATCCAATTTATATATTTTTCTGGTAGACTGAACTTCTGTAATACTTTAAATAAGTAGTTCCACTCTACTCTGTCAAAGGCTTTTTTTGTGTCTGAAGCAACAGCCACTGTTGGTTTCTTATTTCCTTGAACTGCATAAATTAGATTAATAAGTTTGCAGACATTGTCCGCTGTTTGTCTTTTCTTAATAAATCCAGTTTGATCTTGTTTTACTATTTTTGGTACACAATCGGTCAATCTGTTTGCTAATAATTTCGCTATTATCTTATAATCTGAGTTAAGTAGAGATATTGGTCTATATGATACTGGTGTTAATGGATCCTTCCCCGTCTTTGGTATTACTGTAATTATTGCTGTCTTACATGAATCTGGCAAGTTTTGTGTTTCTTCTACCTGGTTCATTACTTCCAGGAGAGGAGGAATTAATAACTCTTTAAATGTGATATAAAATTCTATTGGAAATCCATCCTCTCCTGGTGTTTTATTGTTCAGCAGCTTTTTTAATATATCTTGTATTTCCTCTATTTCAAATGGTTTTATTAGTTTGTTTTGTTCCTCTTCTTTCAATTTCGGCTGTTTTCATGTTTGAATAACCATTTGTCTTGGTGAATTTCTGTTGCTGCTGGGTTTTGGGGTCCTCTGGGCCCATAATAGGAGTTAAACACAAAAGTCTCCAGATGCTGTGATTGTAGTAAAAACATAAGTGGCCTTGTGCATTGCCAGATTGAGACCACTGCAAATTGGAAGAACAGCACCTCATCTTCTCTCTGGGCACTCTCCAACCTGATGGCATTAATATCAGTTTCCATTGAACCCCCCCCCATTCCCATGTCACCTTTCCCCCAGCCCTGTCTGTCTGTCTGTCTGTCTCTCTCTCTGTCTCTCTCTCTCTCTCTCTCTCTCTGTCTCTCTCTCTTCCCATTTCCCTCTCTACTTTCACAGAGCCAAAATTAATTCTCACCTCTCCTTTTATCATATTCAATCAACACCCTTTGTTCGCCTAGACTCCTCCCTGCCAATCTTCGGTCTCTATTTTGATGATGTCATGTTCTTTGCTTATCCCTTGAAGAAGGGCTCAGGTCCAAAACATCAGTAGTATATCTTTACCTCTAACAGACACTGTGAGACTGGCTGAGTTCCTCCAATATTTCTGTGTTTTTCTTTTATCTGGGAAGCAAGGTCATGCTCATAGTTAGTGAATGCAGTATTTAGCTAATGTTTTAGTACAGGATGGAGGAAGTGGTGCATTATTGAGGAGTACCTTTTCAATTCAATATATCCTGGCATATTCAACTTCAAGCAAATAGTCATTTTTGAAACTCTGTGTACAAAAAAGCTGCCAGGTTTTTTTTCAATAGAACAGTGAATGCACTTGAGGGAGCATTATGTTCTGTGCTCATAAATACAAGTAACTTCTTTCTGTCACCACCCATCCAACTTGCTTTGCTGGCTGGCTCACCATGACTACTTCTCCAGATTTAAGTGGCGGGATTACCTTGGAACTAGATGCAGTTGCCATCTGTTAGCAAGACAAGGTCTGAATGCCTTCAAGAACTGTTGGTGCAAATTCCCTGATCTGTACAGTTAGTCCTATGACCCAAAGAAAAGGGGTTTTCTTAAGGCAAGCTATTAATGATAGGTCTTCCACATGTCTTCGACTTACTCTGTAGCAGCTGTTGAGGATTTTGCATCAGTGGCAGATGCACAGATTGCCTCTGCTCTATAAAATCTCCTCTGAAGTGGTTCCACATTTCAGCAAAAGAAAACCTCAGCTCATGGGGCTCTCCAAATCTATATCAAATAGAAGGGCAGCTATCAGTCAGAAAGTAAAAATGAGGCCAGATGGATTTATTTTTAAGCTTATTCACTTATGTTTTATTCTGTTAATTTGAAAATGGGAACTATGCTGTTGGAGGACAAGCCCACATTTCTGTCGTGTGATACATTGAATGCATCTTTCTCTTTATCTTGCTACTGGCATTTAAGTGAGATGTGGGAATCAATTGCATTCTTCCTCTGCCATGAATTATCATTCACTCCCTCCCCTTCCTTGCCATAAATGCAGGTTGCAACTCTTGTCGCTATTCTTCATCAATATGTATCTCACCTGCTGAGCAGTTGAAAGAATCAGAGCCAGCCAGTGAGGAAGGAATTATATTATAATTAGCAGTAATGCTGAATACCATTTTCTTCACATTGACAGTCCAGGACTGGGGCTTTTTTTAAGCTACGTCATTTTTTTCAACTACTGGTTTGAGTAAATTCATATTTTGTTGACACGTTGTCTGAAGAACTGGTAGCTTTTGGAGATGACTTATTTTCAGAGGACCAATTTTGAGGCATGAAAGAAAACCAGCAACAATTATTGCTTTAAAATATTGATGCATTGGGTTATGCAGAGGACCTAATTTTTTTGTTACCATTATTAAAACTCCTTCCTTGAAATCATGCTGATATGTTTTCGGAATGCTGCGTGCGATTTTAAAAACACACTCCATTTGAACTGATCGTATTTTGATAGTTCAATAGTCATGGAAAAAAATGTGGTAGGAATGGAGTGCAAAAGGAAAGGAATACCTAATTATGTGAAAGAAAAGCAAAGATTTTGTTGAATTTAGGAAAACGGAACTAATTGGTAAATACTGCGGAGTTAATGTTCCTGGTGTCACTGGCAAAGCAGCTTTTTACATTTCAGAACATCACAAATAAAATGAAAACAAACCCACTCAGCTTCTAGAGCAATGCAGGTGTCACTAACATCAGCTGTAACTAAAGCACAAAGAGAACACATTTTGTTCAGGCAATTGTGCAATCACACACCACAGTGACTCACCAGATGGATTCCTTGGTAAACTGTTTTGCAGGAGAGCCCCTGCGGCAAGAACCTCTGCCACATGCTCACTAGCTCTACTGCAAGTACTTGCCAGAGGCCTTTAAAAATGATTTGTATTGAGTGCGTTTCCAGCATCTTGATTATTATCTAAAAAAAATATCCTTGATGAAAAGCCAGAGATACCTGATGATACAGCATTCAATAATACTTTATATACTCTCTGCTATCAAAACCAAAAATGAGATACTTTAAATCCAACAAAGAAATTGTGCAAGTGGGCATTTTCCTCTCTATATCACTATGCTGGTGGGGGAGGTGGGGGGGGGGGGGGGGGGGAAGAGACATGTGTTTATATTATCTCTGTGTACTGATTCTGTAAGTTGTATGATTCATGATATGAAATTCACTTACCTGATTGCCAAGCAACGTAGATGCAAGATACCTCCCTCTTGTTAGACAGGATGATAAAGACTAGCCTTAACAGATTCAGTTAACGAGGTAGTGGATTTTTTCATCAATCCCACAGCCTGATTTTAAAAAGAATCATTCAGTTTATATTTTAAATAAGCATTTTTATGATGAACATCCTTAAATATATTTTAATAACCTTTGACTGTTTATGCAATAGTTACTTCAATATCATTGTTCTTATAAAAAAATATAAGATGATGCATCTTATTAATAAATTTAATGACAGAATTTTTATGGATACTCACAGAAAACAAAATAATCTCTGAACTGAATTTAAAAAAACAATTGTGCTGAAGTCGAGAGTTCTAGTCTCAGACTTCTATTAGATAGGTAGGTGGCTTTCAAAGCAATAAATCTGATGTAAAGGCTTACAGGATAAATCCTGTATAGTTGCTGAGTTCAGTAGGAGGATGACTGAACCTCAGTCTTCCTTTCAATTTTCCAAAATGAGTGGTTTTGCAGAAACTATCTGAATACAACATTTCATACAAAGGCAACCTCTCTTTAAAAAGTTTTATGAAACTTTTATCCAGTTGGGATATCTCTGATTTACTCAATAGGACTGATTAAACTAAAAAATCTATTGGGCATACTCCTTTTAATGCTAACCGAACCCAGGTACTGACACTACCTTGATAATTGATCTAAGTTGACATTTTGGCTCCCAGCAGTAGAAGAATGCTGTCTGTTTGCTTGCTCTCATTACTATTCTGAGTCTCCTCCTCAGGGTATCCACAGAGTAAGTCATGATGGTGTTACTCAACACATTCATATAGCTTATTCAAACAGGAGCAAACATTCTGGGGGTCTGATATCTGTGTAGCCATGACCCAGTTAAAATGACCCTTTAAATGAGGGAAAAGATGAACATGATGCTATCCTGATCTGAAAAGCACTCATTTAATAAATAATATTTTGATTTTGTTTTACTGTATCTTAAAAATAGTCATAAAATTGGCGTAACCAGCGAAGGATTTAGACAGACGTGTTTTGGTTGAGCTTTCCGTGAAGATTATTAAGTAGACAGTCAAAACTTGAAAATCAAGATGTTCTTCGTCAAGGATGGATAAAACTAGCACGAAGAAGCCAAGGCAGCAGAGAACAAAAATTGAAGAAGCTCCTATACGACCAGGAACATCAGTGAAAGTACGAAAGGGAGCAGTACTAAAATGACGACAGGTCAAGAATTGAGTATCATCCTGGAAAAAATGGAGTATTTGAGTAATCGATTCATAAGTGTTGAAACAGTGATGAGAGATGACGGAAAAAATAACCTAAATAAAAGATTGTTGAAGAACTGATGGAGAGAATGAGTCAAGCAGAGTTTGAATTGACAAAAATGCATGAAAAATGTGAGGCTTTAGGGGGAAAAAAGCCAAAGAATGAGAATCTAATAAACAAGGACTTCTTGACAAAATTGACGGTATGAAGAACTTTGGTCAACGGAACAAAATCCGATTTATTGGACTAAAGGAGGGAATCGAGGGAAGAGACCCAGTGAACTTTTTTTCAAAAATGGATCCCACAGATGTTGGGAGAAGACAAATTTGGATAAAAACTGCACATTGAGACAGCTCAACAAACACCTGACCCTAGAAGAGCCAGTGATCAGAGATCAAGACCAGTTCTGGAGAGACTTTTAAGCTACTGAGAACAGGAGATAATTCTGAGAGCACCATATGATTACTTTAAGCAGAATAATGGCCCACCCGAGGTTGATCATGAAAAGGTACAATTTTTTAAAGATTTTAGCCAAACCTTGATTAAACAATGAAATGTTAAAAATTTGAAATACTCAGTGACGTATCCCACGACTTTGTGCATCTAAGTGGTGGAAGGGAACTGGTGATTTTTCAAGACCAAGAATGAGGTGGAAGACTTTCTGCAAAGTTTTTTTAAAAAAAGGCCAAGGTTGCTGAGGAAAATTATTGTGAAAATATTTATATCGGAACTAAGTAAAAGTTGTATTTTTTTTATTTTTACTAAGCCATCTTGTATTTGTTGTTTCAAAGTGTATAGAAATGCTCACGGAGAGCTCAGTAAAAGAAAAAAAGAAATCTAGGAAAAGTGGTAGCATGGTGAAGACTCCAGTCTAAGGGGGAGAATGGCACCTGGAAAGGAGTAACAAAAAAAGATGGCACTAAAGGAGGGGTTCTTCCTCAAGAGATTCTGTGGACTTTTTTTGTGTGCTTTCAGGGTTCTACGTATACATCACCGTCAGGGAAGGGATCTTGTGTGTTTTTCTTAAAGGTGAAGGATCACTTTGTTGCTTAGAGTCGAAGAGATTTTACTGTTAAAAATATTGTTTTAAAGAAGAATATGGATAGAACATTAAAATTTATTAGTTCTAATGTTAATGGAATTAACGGATCAGTGAAGAGAAAATAGGTCTTGGCATACCCCGACTTACAACCGTAATAGGGACCGAAGGATTGGTTGTAACTTGGGGTTGGTCATAAGTCAGGGAGCAGGACCTCAGGTTGCCGGGATGAAAGGGGACTTTGGGCTGCCGCGGGGAATGGGAACCTCAGACAGTCACCGGGAAGGGGGGCCTCGGGCTGCTGCTGGGAAAGGGGACCTCAGGCTGCCATGAGTAACTGGGACCTCTGGTTGCTGAAGTTGAACGGGTACTTCAGGCTGCCATGGGGAGAGGGGATTTCAGGTGGCAGCCAGGGCTGGAAACCACTGTATATAGTACTTTTAATACAAAATATGTACTTGTACAGTAGTTTTACAAAAGATGTTTTTAAAAATTTGGTCGTATGTGTGGGTGGATGTAACTCGTGTGGGTCAAAAGTCAAGGACTACCTGTACCTAAAAAAATTAAATGAAGAAAGAGGATGGGTGGGGCAAGTAATATCATCTTCATTTGGATCAAAAATAAGAGGTGTAGTGATTTCGATTAATAAAAATATACCAATAATAATAGAAGATTTGTAATGGCACACTGCAAAATTTATGTAGAACGTGAAAGTTTATGAACATTTATGTTCCAAATTATGATGGTATTTATGAAGGATATCTTTTTAAAAACCGCAGGGAGAAGACAAAATATATTGATTGGAGGAGATTTCAATTTTTGTTTAGATCCAATATTGGACAAATCAGTGAGAACAATAACAAGGGCGAAAGCTGCAAAAAACGACATTATCATTTATGAAGGATTTAAATTTAATCGATATAAGGAGGTGGCTCAACCCCTTAGAAAGAGTCTTCTCAAGGGTACATGATTGACCGATTTTTAATGTCTGCCCAATTACAAAATAGAGTGGTAAAAACTGAGTATTTTGCAAGACTTTTATCAGACCACTCACCATTAACATTAACTATTGCGATAATGGAAAAGCAAGTAAGTGTATATAGATGACACCTTAATGCTACATTATTAAAGAGGAAGGATTTTTGTGAATTTATTAAGAGACATTTGGAAATATTTTGTGAAAAAAATTTTCCTTCCACTGACAACAGTTTTCTAATATGCTTATCAGAGGGGGTCAAATTATTTCTTATACTGAAAATCTTAAGAGTGAATATGCAAGAGACTGAGAAGGTCTAGAGAAGGATATAACAGAATTAGAAAAAGAAACACAAGAAAAATATAGAATATTAGATAACAAAAGGTTACAAGATAATACACTACAAACATATAGAACAGAAAAAAACATTAAAAATGTACTATTATGAACTAGAAGAATGGGAACACCCATATGTTACCTTGCAGGTTAAAGCTGAGGAGTCATCCAGAATGATCAATGCAATAGAAACAGATATTCTAATGTATAATCAAAAAGAAATAAATAATACTTTTAGACAATAAATCAGAATTAACAGGAGATGAAAACGAGTTGGAAGAATTTTTAACAAATGTTGAACTTCCTAAACTAGAAAAAGATGACTTCGATGCATGTTTTACAAGGGAAGAAATAAAGAAAGCTCTGAGTACTTTACAAGCTATTAAATTCCTGGGGGAAGATGGGTTTCCTCCAGAGTTCTATAGACAATTTAAAGATTTGTTGATGTCTCTGTTAATGAGTGTGGTAAACCAGGCAGTGGAGACCCAAACCCTCCCAAAAACCTTTTCAGATGCTATAATTAGTGCTACCAAAGAGAAGTAGAGACCCATTAAAAACCTCATCACACAGACCAACATCTCTCCTGAATGCAGATTATAACATTCTAGCAATGGCACAAGCCAACAGACTGGGTGAGTATTTATCAAAATTAATACATTTGGATCAGGTGGGATTTGTTAAAGGAAGATGTTCTTCAAATAGTCCAGGTAGATTTGTCAATAGAATTCAAATGGCAAAGTCACCTATTTCTTTAGATAAAACATTGGAAAAATCTGGTCGATAGAAAAGTTATAAATTGGATAAAAACTTTTTTTATCATAACCCACATGCTAAAATTATAACTAATAACCAAATGTCATCTATTTTTCCCTTGAGTAGATCAAGTAGACAGGGGTGTTCCTTATCTCTAGCATTATTCATCCTAACTATTGAACCACGGTGAAGATTATAAGAAGAGATCCAGATATTAAGGGCTTCAAAGGGGAAGAACATAAAATTAATTTATTTGCTGATTATATATATGATTATATATGTCTGACTCATCTGAATCACTGATAAGATTACAAAGTATTAGAAAAATATGGAAAAATATTGGGTTATAAAATAAATATGGATAAAAGTAAGATAATGCTATTGCAAATTTTGATAATGAAAGATATCAAAAAGGTGGTAGATTTGGGGATAGAATTAAATATTTAGGAATAATGACATAATAATTTACGGAATTTGCAAGTGCCTTGAAAGTGCTGAACTCCCAGGATGCAGGTCCAACATTGTCACGGCAGAACTCTCAGCTAGTCCCTCAAGTACAGAATGGACCATGTCAGGAGGAGCTGAAGATTACGATGGCAACTGCAGGAACAGCAATGGGAGAAGGAGCTAGAGAGAGAGCAGGTGGAATGAGAGCAGTTGGAGAACACAAACCAGTCCTCATCAAGAGGTCAACAGTGGAAAAGGGTGAACAACTTCAAGTTCCTGGGTGTCAACATCTTTGAATATCTATCCTCAGACCATAATGTCAAAGCAATCATGATGATATAAACATATATAAGCTTAACTTTACCCCTCTATTGCCTCTAATACCCCTCTAATCTAATAGAGAAAATAGAAAAAAAATGGAAAGATCTGCTGATTACATTAGGAAGGAAGGATAAATTGTGTAAAAATGAAGGTAATGCCAAGATTACAGTAACTCATTTCCTGCCAGTCATAACAACTAAAAATGTCTTTAAAATATTACATAATTGTATATGACAATTCCTATGGAATAACAAAGTACAAGAATTGCACTGGAAAAGTTAAATTGGGAGGACTTGGACTCCCAGATTTTAAGAGATATTATCAATCAGCACAATGAATTCAGTAAGAGAAATTAAGGACTTTATTTATAAGTGGAATGTTAAGTCAATAATTTTTTAAAAACCCAGACAATCCTATATTAATATACATGATTAGAATATGGCAAGAAATAAATGAATGCATTGGGAAAAAAAGGTACATCACTGAGGATAGCATAATGTAAAAATGTACTGATGCCTATGAATCTGGGTAATAAAATATTGAATTCCTGCTGTGACAAAGGAGTAAGATATGTTGATTATTGTTATATGGAAAGATCTCTTATGTCGTTTGAACAATTAAGAATACGTATGGAGTAGTTAATGGGACATTCTTTTGCTTTCTCTAGTTAAGGAAGGATGTTCTTAAGTGAAAGATGGGGACCAAACTTGGCCCCACCTGAAATTAGTGAGATGGAACAAATGATTTGGCTGGGGAACACACCTACTTTGTATAAACATATATAAGCTTAATTGGATGTACTTTGGTCTCCAAAATGAAAGTGCAAGACCAGGTTTACAGAGATCAAGAGAGAGATGGGAGTTGGATTTAGGAGTTGTAATAATGGAAAGATGCTGGTCTGATTGGTGTTTAGATAACATGATGTCAATTATAAATGCAAGATACAGACTAGTACAATGTAATTTTCTACACCACTTATTATCTTACACCACAGAAATTATATAAATCAAAATCAAAAATATTAGAGATGTGTTTTAGATGTGGAATAGAAATAGAAACGTTTGTTCATGCTACGTGGTCATGTGCAAAGGTGAGACCTTTCTGGCAAGAGATTACTGAAATACTAACAAGGAAAACGGGTGCCCTTCACGGATGCCCCAGAGCTTTATCTTTTGGGCAATGCTATTGAAATAAGTAACAAACGAACAAAATTCCAAATTTCATTTGTTAAAATAGCTTTAGCTCTGGCTAATAAATGTATTGCAATTACTTGGAAATCTGACTCCCCTCTACAGATAGCATGATGGAAGACAGAGATAAACAGTTGTATACCTAGAGAGAAAAATCACATACAATCTAAAGAACAAATATGATGTATTTATAAAAATATCACAACCATATTTGGACTATATAGGGGCCCAAATATAATTTTAAAAGGTGCTACTATTATAAATGTTATCTTCCCAATGAAAACTTTATTTTTTGAAACCACCTATAAGCCCTGACAGTATACGGATTTATACTGTGAAGGGGGTAGGAGGGAAGGGGTTGCGTTTTGTAAGAAAAAAAAATTATGTGTGTGTGTGTGTGTGTGGAAAATTTTGTTATGTATATTTATGGAGAAAATATTTTAAAAAGCCATTAAATTTAAATTAAATGTTAATCTTAAAACTATCACAATTTTGTATTGAATGGGGATACATCTAACAGCCTCAATAAACTTTGATGTCCATGTCCTGCATAAGACCAGTCCTGTTTAAGTATCTCTCCAAGCTTGTTAACCTCCATTGGTTCCATTCAAGAACAGATCTACTTTGAGAGAGAAAAAAGTATTCCCATCCATGCAGGCAAATCTATCTGTGGTTTGGTCCCTTCTACCAGGTATCACCTCCTTATCACCAAGAGGATATCTTTACACTGCGGGAAGTACACAATGTAACCGTATAATGCAATGGATGGTCTGGTTGTTTGGGCAGAAAAATGCCAACTGGCATTTAACTCAGCAGAGATTTCAGAACTCTTTGCATCTTCTGATTCTAGCTTCATCTACATCCTCAATTTATTTCATAGCATTATTGTATCTTTATCTGCCAAGCCCAGGTTGTGGAATTACCTCCCCACAACTCTGTCCTGATGGTCCTATTTTCAAGATTCTCCATCTAAGATTCTTTAATCAAGTTCTCGCTTACCGTCCTGATATGCATTCCCATGTTAGTTATTTTTATAATAAAGCTCCTGTGAATACTAAATTGAAGGCGCTATATAAACAAGCAGTTATAGTCACTTCAGGGTGAGATGTGCTAATTGTTGTTCGTTTCCTTAGAGGGAGAATGTGGCATCTTCTCGTCTGGGTATTTTGCCGCCTGCCTTCAGCACACGGATCTTGCCACCTCAGGCCACAGAATATTCTTTTGCGTATATCCAGGTGCCACAAGATGTAAGTAAAACTGCAGTAGAATGACTCCTTTCAGCATGTGAAAGATTTTTTAAATATATTTCATGATCTATATGTTTCTTGATTGCTAAAACTGCAATAGAAGGCAAACCTACAGCCTGGCGTGATTTAGGTGTTGCCAATGCCCCTGTTTAATTTATTGAAGTTGGTACTGTTATTATGTAAAGAAAATAGACATAAATAATCTTGTGTTTGTGTAAAAAGCTGCTTTTGTGATGTTCTTAACTTTTATCTTCTTTAGCCTTTGGCCCTAGTGATTCATACCCTTTATCTTCAATTGATGTAGGAAAGTTTTAAAGATTGTGATGAGAATAGAAAATGCTGCGACACGAGGTCAGATAGTAGCTGTGTAAATAAAAAACAGTTAATGTTTCAGGTTGAAGACTTCGCTGGCATCTATATATTTTCAGATTTTCATTGTCTTTGTTCAAATTATGAGATTATGCTGGAGGCTCCAATGAATGCAAGTTTCTCAGTGCAATGAAAAAAACAGTATTTTATTTTTAAATCAAATTTCACTCAACCAGAAGCACATGAATTAAATCAGAGAAAATTTAAAGCACAGGAGGCCTTTTAGCCTTCATGTTTTTTGTTGTGTATGTACTCATACTATTAAGACTCGGAGACGTGATGCTTTCTCATCCTTCTATTGGACTAGCATGGCCACTGGCACACAGGGCTTTCTTTCTATATATATGGGTGACATCATAACGTGGGCATCATGATGTCCAGCAGAGGGCGGGCTTATACCCAACATCTTTACTGGTCAACAAGAGTTACCCTGTTGAATCCAGCTTTGACTACAAGGTCTGTAACCCTGCAGGACCTAGCTCCTCAAGTTTCAGTTGAAATGTGGTGAGCGTTTTGACATCTGCTATCCTTTTGGGTCCTTACCTCTGTTTTTCATCACCTCCCCTCCAGTTCTTCCACCAATTATTTTAAATCCATGCCCCTAGTTTTTGACCATCTGCCATTGGGCCAAGTCCTTTGTTAACTATCTAAGCCCCATAATTTTATGCTTTTCAAGTACGCTATACCTCCATGTCTACCATTTAAAAGAAAATAGCTCGAGCTAATCCAATCCTTCTTTAAAGCTACAATTTTCCAGCCCTGGTGGCATTTTTATCAATCCTCTCTACGTCCTCTTCACTGCAGTGGCATCTTTTCTACAATATGATGACCAGAAATGGATGCGGCAGTCAAATTGTGTCCTGATGTCTAGGATGTGGGAAACCTGGGAGAGCACAATTGTCCCTGATGACAACACCTGCAAAAGGTGCTTCCATCTGCATCTCCTTAGAGACTGAATCAGGGAACGCGAGCTGGATGTAATCCGGATCATTCAGGAGGCAGAAGGGTGTGATAGGAAGGAGCTTCAGGGAGACAGTCACTTCCAAATGTCAGGAGGCAGGTAGTTGGTGACTGTTAAGAGAGGGAAGAGGAATGGACAGTCAGTGCAGAGCACCCCCTGTGGCTGTTCCCCTTAACAATAAGTTGTGGATACTGTTGAGAGAGATGAGTCAAAGTGGTCAGATCTCTGGCATAGAGTCTGGCCCTTTGACTCAGTTGGGAAGTGGGGAGGAGAGGAGAACAAAGTGATGGGGATTCGATAGTTTGGCAAACAGATAGGAGGTTCTGTGAACATTATTGAGATTCCCGGATGGTATGTTGCCTCCCAGTTGCCAGGATCAGAGACGTCTCTGATTTGAGTCCACAACATTCTCAAGTGAGAGGGTGAGCAGCCAGATGTTGTGGACTGTTTTGGTACCAATGACATTGATGGAAGTAGGGATGAGGTCCTGAAGAGGGAATTATAGGGAGTTAGGAAAGAAGCTGAAAAGCAGGACCTCACAGGTAGTAATCTGGCGATTGCTTCCTGGGCCATGCACCAATGAAGGTAGGAAGTTGTGGCGTGGCTGAAGAGTTTTTTGCAGGGGCAGAGGTTCATAATTGTGGATCATTGGGATCTCTTCTGGGGAATGTCTGACCTGTACAAAAAGGACAGGCTGCACGTGAACTGGAGAGGGTTCAATATTCTGGCAGACAGGATTGCGAGAGCTGTTGAGGAGGGTTTAAACTAGTTTGGCAGGGGTGTGGGAAGCAGAGCATGAGGGTAGAGAATAGAGCAGAGGGTGGAAAGGATGATGCAATGTGTTATGGGTTTGTGAGAAAGGACTGGCAAAAGATGAAGCATAAATGTAGTCAGTTGGAGGGTCTGAAATGTGTCTGTTTCAATGCAGGGAATATTAGGAATAAGGAGATGAACTTAGAGCATGGATCAGTACATGGGTTGAGAATGTGATGGCTATTACAGAGCCTTGACTGGCTCAAGGACAGGATTGGCTGATGAAAGTACTGGGGTTTAGGCATTTTAAAAGGAATAGGATGGGAGGTAAAGATGGGGGTGGTGTGCAGAAGCATTACTGGTCAGGAATAGTATCATGACTAGAGAAAGGGAAGATGCCTGTAGAGTGTCAACTGAGTCAGTGTGGGTGGAAGTCAGAAATAGAAAGGGAGAAATCACTATACTGGGAGCAGTCCATAGGCCCCCAAATATCTCTCAAGTGTCCGATGAACAGATAAGTAGGCCAATTTTGGAATGGTGTGGAAATTACAGGGTTGTTGTCATGGGAAACTTCAATTTCCCGAATGTTAACTGCAAAAGGAATAGATGGGGCAGAATTTGTCAGGTGTGTCCAAGAAGACTTCCTGACAATAGTATGTGGACAAACTAACTAAAGGCCATACTAGATCTAGTACTGGGTAATGAACTTGGTCAGATGGCAGACCTCTTGGTGGAGGACCATTTCACTGATAGTGATTTCAATTCCTTGAGCTTTAGCATAGCTATGGGGAAGGATTAAGGCAGACAAAATAGGGAAAGGCTAATTACAAAGGGATGAGGCAGGAACTAGGGAGAATAGATTGTGAACTGATATTCTCAGGAGAAGGTGCTGAAGTAATGTGGAGGTTGTTTAGGGGCCCACTTGCAAGGGTTTCAGGACAGGTTTTTCCCACTGAGAGGGAAAAGATAGTAGGAATAGGGAACCATAGTTGAGAAAACTAGTGAAGCAGCTAGATAAGAGGAAGAAGGAAGTGTACATTAGATTTAGGAAGCAAGAAACAGGAAGGACTCGTGAGAATTATGTGATAGCCAGGAAGAAACTTAAGAAAAGACTTGGGAAAGCTTGAAGGAGGCATGAGAAGGCTTTGGCAAGTAGTTTTAAGGAGGACCCCCAAGCTTTCTATGCATACATGAAGAACAGAAGGATAGCGAGAATGAAGGTGGGGCCGCTTAAGGAGAAGGGAGGTAGTGAAGCGAAGTATTCTATACTGAGCTACTACAGAGGTCAGTATACACATTGTGGAATTGCTGTACACGATGTCGAGTTGATGTATACACGAGAAAGTCGATGTACACGCTGTGGAGTTAGTGCAAGACTGACACCTCCAGGCTTGCATTCTGGGCTTATATACATTGCTGTTTCTGTCGTATGGACTGATAGTGACCATCAGTGATGTTATCAGCTCAGATAAAATACCTCTGTTAGATGCAGGTCAATTTCTTGCATTTTCCACAGCACATCCACCATTTCAGGAGCCGGTTCGCTTGATGGTAAATGGGTCGCTATCTTGCTTTGCCTGCCATAGAATGTCAGCACAGGCTGCAACTCTCTGAGGGTCACTGAAATCCTCATCGGCCAGCAGCATGTGGATATCTTCTGACACCTGCGCCAAGAAAGCCTACTCAAACATGCGGCAAGGACTATGCCCTCCATTAGTGCCAGTATTTCTTTCATGAGCACAGAAGGGGTCCTGTTTCCCAAGCCATCTCAGTAACTAGGCCACTCGCTCACGTCAAGGGAGGCCAAAGGTATAGATGAGCGGACACTTGAGCACCATATATTTGCCCTCCTCAGGAGGCTGGTGCAGAAAATCAGAAACTTGGGTGTCTCTTGATCCAGGGCACTTACTACATAGTAGAACCTTATGGAGTCATATCTTATCTGCCCCAACTGGAATTGGTCAAACCATACATGTGGTTGTGAAGTCCAAAACATTGGCAGTTTCATAGCCACAGTAGGCAATGAAGAAAAATTTTCCATATTGGGCGTTCAAATATTGTTTGTACTGTTGGAGTCACCAATGTAGCAAAGCTACATGCTGAGCTACTGTCGATGTTGAGGTACACGCTGTGGAGTCTAGTGCAAGACCGACACCTCCAGCCTTGCATACTGGGCTTATATACATCACTGCTTCTGTTACATGAACAGGAAGTGAGGTCATCATCTCAGATTAAAAACCTGTGTTGAATCCAGGTCAATTTCCCGTGTTTTCCACAGCATGTCTGCTATTTTAGGGGCTAGTCGCTTGCTGGTAAGTGGCAGCAAATAGCTCTGGCAAATAGATTACTGGTTCAAGAGCAAAATTATGCCACTTACAAAAGGTGACTATAGTCAATTTAAAGAAAAAAGTTAATTGAAATGGCCACAAAAGGGGATCAAGTACCTGGGAGTCAGGGTAGATAATAATCTACAAAATTTCTATAAACTAAATTATGCCCCCTTGCTTCAATATTGAGGAGTACCAAAACAGATGGATGACTCTACCCATTATGTTGCTGGGCAGGCTCATTTGTATCATGATGAATGTGTTGCCAAGGCTTCAGTACCTATTCCAGACTTAGCCCATGGCATTGCCCTGGAGATTCTTCCAAAATATTAATTCGCAGATAAGTAGATTCATTTGGAGCAGGAGGGTGGCCAGGATCTCCATGCAGAAATTATCCTGGGATTAAAGTCTAAGTGGACTGAGATTACCAGACTTAAAGAAATACTACTGGGGAGCACAGTAGAGGAATATCACCTCACTCTTTGAGGAAGGAGGTATACCATCCTGGGCACAAATTGGACTGCACATGATAGGCAAGAAGATAGCAGAAGACTTTATTTATAAATAGGATTCTAAATTGTTATCTGGCAACGAAGACATCCTCTTATTAAAACATATTCTTTATGTGTGCAACAAAATTAATCGATGCATTGGACTTAAAGTGGGGCTGTTTTCAAAAACACCCTTGACTCAGAATGACACATGGACAGTAGATAACAAGATCCTGGACCACCTGGTGCCAGAAAAGGATCAGGTGTATCGAAGACTGTTACGAGCGGGGGCAGCTTGTGTCATTTAAACATCTCAAAAATGATTTGTCAAATAGGACATACATTCTTTTGCTATCTTCAGTCTTTTTTAAGGGATAAATTAGGACCAGCTATGGACCTACTGGCATGCAGTGGCATGGAGACCCTGATTCAAAAAGGGAACACACATAAGTTTATTGCGGCAATGTATTTCTTACTCCAAGCAGAAAGCCCGAAGCCGGGTCTTCATAAATCTAGGCAAAGGTGGGAGTCAGACTTGGGTGTAACGATTGATGAAAGGTGCTGGTCAGACCTGTGTCGTGACAGCGTGACCACAATTATAAACACTGGATATAGGCTGATGCAGTATAATTTTCCACACCAGTTGTACTATACGCTGCAGAAATTGAACAAGGCTAAGCCAGAAATTTCAGATCAATGTTTTAAGTGTGGCATAGAGAAGGGAACCTTTGTGCACTCAACCTGGTCATGCTCCCAGGTGAGGCCCTTTTGAGTAGAGCTAAGCCAAGACCTAGAAAAAAAAATCATAGGTAAAGAATTTCCACAGCACCCAGAGTTGTTCCTATTGGGAAACATCATGGACTTAAGACTTACAATGAAGCTGTCCATATTTCAAATCCAATTTGTGTTGATTGCTTTGGCGGTGACCAGGAAGTGCATAACGGTTACTTGGAAGGCAGACTTTCATCTAAGCATTGCCCGCTGGAATGTGGAAATGCAGAGTTGTGCTCCCCGAGAGAAAATCACCTACAACTTAAGGGGGAAATACAACTCCTTCCTTAAAATTTGGCAACTGTACCTGCATTATATAGGGGCAAAGATATAGTGCCTATATCCTTGTGCTCATTTTGTCACTCTGTCCATTCCCTTCTACCCCCTCCTTGGGGGGGGGAGATCCATCCATCCACCTTAATGAGGTTGAGTCATGAAAATTTAAAGATTTGGAGTGGGGTCCAAACGATTCCTACAATTTCTGTCTTTTCATTTGAGTGTTCTTACTTTTTCATAAGAATTTTTATATGTAATCATTTTATTTTTGTTCTTTATGTCCCTAATATGTCTGGAAGGTAAAGGGACACTGTAACGGGAACAGGGAACATGGACTAATTTATTGTTGCTGTCTCTCTTTTCATGGTTATTGTCTATTTAATTTTGTCTGGATATATTAATTGTGATAAGGGAGGGGGATGATGGGAAATTTGACTCGCTGGTGAAGCTTATATATAACTGGAAAATGTGGTGTGTTTTTATTATTATGGATTGTTGACACTGTTTGAGTTATAAAGAAATAGATAAATAAATAGAATATTTAAATAAAGGATAAAGGAGGTAATGTGTGTCTGGAGGTAGAGGAGATTGATATCCCCAGGGCCAGACACTGGGCCCCAGGTTGCTCTGGGAAAGGAGGGAAGAGATAACTGGAGCAGTACCTATGATCTTTGCATCATCCTTGGCCACAGAAGAGGTGCTGGAGGATTGGAGAATGGTAGATGTTGTCCCCTTGTTTAAAAATGGAAATGACGAGAATTATGGGAATTATAGACCAGTGGTGTGCAAACTAATGGAGAGGCTTCTCAAGGACAGTGTTTATGAGTATTTGGAGAAGTATAGTCTTTGTGAGAAGTTCATGCCTCACGAGCGCAATTGAATTTTTTGAGGAGGTAGCAAAAGAAAATGATGAAGGTAGGGTGGTAGATGTGGTGTATATGGATTTGACAAGGTTCCTCCATGAAATACTTGTTCATAAAGTAATGAGGCATGGGATCCATGCAACCTTGGCTGTGTGAATCAAAAATTGGCTTGCAGGTGGAAAGCAAGAGAGTAGTAATGGATGGAAAGAATTCTGCGTGGAGGTCGGTGACTTGTGGAATTCTGCAGGGATCTGTTCTGGGACCCCTGCTCTTTGTGATTTCCATAAATGTCCAAGATGAAGAAGCAGAAGGATGGGACAGTAAGCTTGCAAATAATAGAAGGTTGGAGGATGTGAAAGCTATGGAGAGTAGATTTACCAGCATGTTGCCTGGATTGGAAAATGAATCTTATAAAGCAAGGTTAGCAGACCTGGGACTTTCTCTTTGGAGCAAAGAAGGATGAGAAGTGACTTAATAGAGGTATACAAAATTCTGTGAAGCATAGGTATGGTGGACAGCCAGTCTTTTTTTGCCCCCCGGACAAGAATAGCAAATAACAGGACATCTGAACAAAGTGAAGATAGGTAGGTTTAAAGGAGTCATCAGGGTTAAGTTTTTTTTTACACAGAGAGTTGTGGTGCCTGGAATGCCTTGTCAGGTGGAGGCTGAAATTTTAGGGGCATTTAAGAGACTCTTAGGCACATGGATGAAAGAAAAATAGAGGGTTAAAGGTAGGAATGATTTAGAATTTTTTTTGGTAAGAATATGTTTGTTGGGACAACATTGAGGGCTGAAAGGCTTGTACTGTGCTGTAATGTTCTATGTTATAACTCAGTGGTTCTCAACCTTTTTCTTTCCACTCACATACCACTTTAAGTAATCCCTATGCCATAGGTGCTCTGTGATTAGTAAGGGATTGCTTAAGGTGGTATGAGGGTGGAAAGAAAATATTTGAAAACCACTCTTTTAATCGTACCTAATTGACTCGTTATGTGCATGGTTTCATAACTCCAAAGGGAATGGGCCAATGACAATTTTCTAAGCAAAATATTGGGTCTAGAGAAGTGATTCTCAACCTTCCCTTCCCACTAACATACCACCTTAAGCAATCAATTACTAATTACAGAGCATGGCATAGGGATTACTTAAAGTGGGATGTGAAAGTAAAAGGTTGAGAACCACTATCTAACTGATGTTGAATATACTTCCAGAGTCCCCGTCCTGCTGTGATATTCTTGTTTAAAAAAATTGTTTGTCGTTTTAATAAAATTATTGACATGCCCCATTATTGTTAAGGCCTATGGACTTCAAGCATTAAATTATCCTCAACAATGAATGTCCCTTTTTGTATTAAATACCTTGCCCTGTTGGATCCATTATCTTCCTGTAGACTGCATTAAATTCCATTTGACACTTTTCTGCCCAAATGACCAAACCGTCCTATTTATCTGCAGTCAGAATGCTTCCTTGGAGACAATCGCTTTGAAAACATTCCATGCCCTCTATTTTCTTTCTATGTGTTCAAAGTATTGAGACCTTCGTCTTTCAAATTGTAATTTTTTTCCATTCTTCCAGCATTCATTGCTACAGTTGTGCATCTAATTTGTGATTAATTCTGGAGATCAGGGTAGAGAAACCTTAATTCTTCTGCTTGATTCTGATGGGACAATAGAGTTTTCCACACTAACATGGCTTAACCTCAACCACTGAGGAATCACTGGATGTAGGCAATGGTTAAATGAGATGCTGGTTATACCATAACATTATGACTGTTGATTTTTTTTTGTGTAAAAGTTCAGGTACTTTCTGCTTTTTAAAAAAAATTAATTTATGGATCTGACCGTCATTGTCAAGGCTGGCAATTACAGTTTATCCTGAATTGTCTTTGAGCAGGGACACCAGCTTCTTTCGAATGCTGCAGTCCTGTCAAGAGTAAATAGCAGTGAGAGAAATATTTCACATTTTGGATTTGCCTAAAATGTTAAACTGATTTACTTTCCATAACCAATATGAATTGACCTTTATTTTCAATGTTTTCTGTTGTCGGTAATTAGATATTGCCACACATGGGGTTATAAAAAATCTTCAGATTGTAAAAGGAAAATAAATTTCACTCTGATGAGGGCCCAGAAAAGAGAGCATTGAGTGGATTGGGGTATCGTGTGAGCAGGCATGATTTCAACCCTGTGATAATGAAGGGAGAGATTTTTTTGGGGATGCCATATTTGGAAACCAATATTTTGAATTTGTGTTATAAATGATCAAGATTCTAACCACTGGGGAATATCTTTGCATCTTCAAAGCAACATTTATCAACTGCCCTACAGCAGGCTAGCTTCTCTAAAGAGCATTCGGTTCCCTAGCAACCTTCACTTGATTCCATTAGTCTCTTTTTTTTTATAATTTGCAAGTATAATGAATGTGAACCCCCTGAGGGAGTTACTAATTTATATATTTAATTGAAGTCATAACAGTAAATAGTTAATTAAACTGGGTTCATTTGGTTGAGGCATCTCTTTCCTCTCCTGCTTTCTGGGGAAGATTGGATTGCAGAAATTGAATAAGGTGCCACATCTTGCACTTTGTCGAAATGCTTATTAAATTCAGAGTACCTTTATTCAACTTCTTCCCACACACACCTGGCACCTTGTGGTGTTGACAGTTAAAGGCATTCTCACTGAGTAGGTGAGTGTGAACAGCAGCTAAAAATATTTCTTAAATCTTTCTGTTTCCATTTTAGACATTTCTTTGCTCTTGCAGGGCTCTTTGTTTGCATAAACTTGTCGATGCTTGACATTTGGTGCTTGCCAATCCTCTGATCCAGTTGACCATTCATACAGATCATGAAGAGATGCAGACTAGTTGAACCTGTGCTCTTGTAATGTACACACCCAATCACCCTTGTAATGGCTTGCTCTTTTAATGATTAAGAGAGGTTAAAGTGAACGGCCATTTTCTCTGTTTAGTTGTTCTGATGGTATTCGTATGTCGCTTTTGCCTGAGATCAGGAGTACAAAGCAGAAACAAAGAATTAACTGAAACCTTCTGATCTCACTGTTTATAAAGTCAAGGCTGTTACCTCTATCCATAAGGTTGTTGATTTAGAAAAGCAAAACGTGCAATGCTGGAAATCTAAAACAAAGACAGAAAATGCAGGAAACAGGATCTATTGAAATATAAATGGTTAACTTTTCAGGTCCAGAATTCTTCTTCGCAACTGGAAAAGAAAGTAAGCGAGTTTTCAGTGGGGGAGAGATGGGTAGAATAAAGATATCTCTGAGAGGGCGAGACCAAGTGCATTAACAGGGCAGTTACTGACTCAACTTTGGTGTAATGGTGAGGCTGTGAGACATGTTTAGCAGTCAGACTACACATATGTGCTGCTAAATCTGCAGGTTTCCAGCATTTTCTGTTTTTTCTTATATCAGTCGAATCTTGAGATTTCATTCTGGAAAATAGCATTTTGTTTCAGTCATATCGACAGCTTCAGAGCACATCTAAGTGCCTTAGAATCAATGAAATACTTTCATAGTGTTGTCACAATTTAATGGTTTGTTGCAAATTAAGTTGCTTTTTCCTCTGAGAAGAGCACTTAATAGGGCCATCAGCCCTTCAAGTTTATTGTCACATGAACCAAACTACAGAGAGAAAGTTTGTTTTGCAAGCAGTCCAGTTCATCCAACATAGTACAGCTAGCTGGAAAGCACAGTTCAATGCAAAGTTACAGAGAGCGAAATCAGTTAGCACAGAGCAAAGGGAACATAATTTTCCCAGTGCGTAATTCATTCAGGTCTAATAACAGTGCAAAAGAAACTGTCCTTGAATCTGTTGGCACCTGATGGGAGGACATTGAAAAAGGAGAGTGGCTGGGGTGAGGGGTCTTTTAATATGCTGACTACTTTGCAAAGGCAGCAAAAAGTTGATGGGAGGTGATGGGGGAGGGGGGCTTGCCTGAGGTGTGCTAACAACGCTCTGTGGAATTTTGCAATCTTGGGCACAGCATTTCCCATATCACAGTGATGCACCCAGATAGGATACTTCATTGGTGCAGCTGTAGAAGTGTTGAGGGATGCAGGTGACGTGGCACATTTCTTCAGGTTTCTGATGGAGTAGAGATTCTGGTGCACTTGCTTGGCCATTGCTTCAATGTGGCTGGACTGAGACAGGTTGCTGGGAGATGTTCCCTCCGTGGAACTTAAAGCTGTCTACTCTCTTCACTTCAAAGTTCAGAGTTACGTACATGATATCACATACAATCCTGAGATTCTTTTTCCTGCAGGTGAAGCCGAATTACCACTTATTTGATAGTCCAAAAAAAAAGTACTCAAGAAGATGCATATAAATGTTTAAAAAAAAGAAAGAAATGTAAACAAACTAACCTCTTTCCCGATGGTAGCTGCAAGAACAGATGGTGTACTGGGTGGTGTGGATCCTTGATTATTGCTGCTGCTCTCCTTTGGCAGCGTTCCCTGTAGATGTTCGACGGTGAAGTCCTGGGCTAAGTCCACTACCTTTCCCAAGCTTTCCGCTCATGGATATTGATGTCCCAATACCAGACCGTGATGCAGCCGGTCAGCACACTTTCCATCACACATCTGTAGCAATTTGTCAGTGTCATGGATGCAGACAGGACCCGTGAGCACACCTGTCCTTTGACTTGTTGACATTGAAGGAGAGATTGTTATCCTACCACCAAGCCATTAGTCCTTCCTTCTCCTTTCTATTTTCCAATTCATTATTGTTTGAGACCTGGCTAATGTTGATGATAGCATCCATGAATTTATAGATAGAGTTGGAGTGATGTATGGCCACATGGAATGAGTATGCAGCCTTGTGAGGTCCCAGTGTTGAGGATGATCATGGAGGAGGCATTGTCTATGCCTTCAGGGCAAAAAGTCCTCGATACTG
Source organism: Narcine bancroftii (assembly GCF_036971445.1). NCBI lineage: Eukaryota > Metazoa > Chordata > Chondrichthyes > Torpediniformes > Narcinidae > Narcine > Narcine bancroftii. The sequence goes on from NC_091481.1 coordinate 12,131,014, forward strand.
TGGCAGAGGGGATGTTGAGGGCCATCATATTTTGTAAGTTTGGGGGAATTTATTTGACACTATTGGGTTAAAGCTGAGCTGTAGTTAATTAATTAGTCTGAAGTAAGGGAAATATCAAATCTTCCAGTCTCTGCCTTCGCAATGATAGTCCGCTCGCCCCAACTGTCCACCCCCAAAACACTTCACTAAAATGGGAACTGTTACATTTCTGAATTGAAAAACGAAATAATTCAAATGCTAGAAATTTTTTAAAAAAGCAGAAAATGCTGGGAATACTCAGTAGGTTGGGCCACATCTGTGGAGAAAGAAATAGAGCTAACATTTTGATTAATGATCCTTCATCAGAAGTTAAGTCAAGTTTATTGTCACTTGATTGCACAAGTACAACCTGAAGAAACAGTGTTCTCTGGTCCTCGATGCAAAACACGCAGACCCACAGCCAGGCATAACACACATGCAAACAAACAATACATATGCAAGACAAGTATTTCATCTGTCCAAATAAATAAATACTGTTTTGTACATATGAGAGTCTTGTATGCTTGGTGTGAACGGTTCCTTTCATCATTCACCATTCTCACTGCCTGTGGGAAGCTGTTCCTCGGCCTGGTGGTGCTGGCTCTGATCCTCCTCTATCTCTTCTGGGTAAGATTACAAGAACTGGGATAAGGTTACAAGTTCAACAATTTTAGACTGCAGAAAGAGTGGGAAGACAGCATGAACATAAGGGAATGTCAGTCTGCATGAGAGTGGAAATAGTCAGTTTTACAGCATTAAAGCAGGTCCTTTGGCCAAACTTGTCCATGCTGACATTGTCTGTCAAAGGTATCCTAATTTGCCTGCCTTTGACCCATTTCTCTCCAAAGCTTTTGTAGAGTGAGAAACAAAATAAATGTTTACAGCGAATGACCTTTCATCAGAAAGTAGGAAAAAAAATCAAAAGTTTAATAGTCTCTTTCCACAGATGTCTGAACTGCCAAGTCTTTTCAGAAAATTCTGTTCTTATTTCATATTCTGTAGTTTCTTGCATTTGGAGCACAGAACTTGCTATTTAAACGTGATTTTACAATTCTATGTAGTTCCTCTGGGTATTGTGACATACTGATCCTGTCACAGTTTGCTCTCTTTCAACACTGTCCAAATAATGTGTCTCAGTGGCATTCTTTGGGGAGCATGGCTTACCATGGCAACATGAACCAGTTGATGAGACCTTGATTTAACATCCCGTCCTCATGCTGTCGAAAGTGCAGGACCCTTTCAATGCTTCATTGAAATATGTTCGTGTTGCAAGGTGGGAGCTGTACCCACAGTTGTAGGAATGTTAACAACTGAGGCAAGCTGACACTTCAGGCCATGAATTGCTCAGAATATTCACATACTTCCCTTGGAGAGCAGCGTGAAGTAGTAGAAAAATTTGCAAGCTGATAACAGGACAAAAAAGATTCCATTTCTCTGGTATCTTTTGAGATCATGTCTCTATGTTCCAGACATTTCACAACCAAGGAAACAGCCACTAATGTAAAGCAGGACATTTCTGCACTGCCCCCACAGACAGTAATATGATTCTGACCATACATTCTGTTCTCGAAACTTGTAGTGAGGGATGAATATTGGCCTGGATTGGGTTGGTCCTAGTCTGCACCTCAGTTTCACCGTGCCCCCATTCCCTAGTTAATCTCACTGTTTTACTGACTTTCTGCATGTATGCCACTTCCAGTAATCTCAAGGGTCACCTCAGTGGCTGTGTCACAAGGCAGAAGAAAATACTATCCCAGGCATTCCATTGTCAGCCTCCATCCATAATGCACCCTGACCTTTTCACTGTTCCTGATATTTCTGGAGAGTGGTGGTTAAAAACAGTGGGATTTCTTTTCTAATTCCAGAAATAGATTTATTCAAGAATCCATTGAACTACTGTCGATTGGTTAAAAAAAACATAAATGTCCAATGAAATAAAAGATAATAAAGAACAGCTCAACTTAGTAATGATGAATCGCCACTTCCATTATCAGTATTTCCACTCCACAATGAACTGTGGCAGAAATTCAGAACTTGCTGATGCTTGCACTTGGTTTCTCGAGACCTGCCAGCTATCGATCAGCATTGTCCGGAACACTAGTGATAATTCTCTTGCCTGTCTGAAATAGTGCCATAGGATCTTTTACATTCGCATGAGAGATCAGATCAGGCCTCATTTTAACTTTTCATCTGAAAGTCAACACCTTAGATAGTTTCATGCTCCCTCAGTGTTGTACTTGACTGTCAGGGCAAATTCTGATCCTTGAGTTTCTGGAATGCTTTTTGAAATCATAACCTACAGATTCAGAGGTTACAAACCCACAGAGGTTATACAGTTGACAATGGAAAAAAGGTCAAGAGAGGTTGAGCCAGAAGTTATAAACAAGCATGTGGATTTTCACATTGTGGGTTTTCACACTGTGCATTAAGATGCATCATTTAATTAAGGGTAAGAAGAGGGCACTAATAAATTTTTCAAAATTTCATAGCCTTCTTGGTCAATGGCCTTTCTCTGGCCATTGACCATCTTTAACTTATCTGGTAGGAAAATTAGCCCTGTATGTGGGGGAGAATTGATTTTATCAATTCTTACAATTTATTATACTGGTAACTCATACCCATGAGAAACAAATGCCTCATGGAGTATCTGATCCCAAAATTTGGACTAACTAGGGGGATGGCGGGGAGGGGGCACGGTGAAACTGAGGTGCAGGCTAGCCTTCATGTGGATACGGGGAGACTAAAATTTATCAGGAGTGAGTGTTTGGCTGAAATCTTGTGACCAGTTATAAACTATTGCTAATCAGTAAATATGCTCTTTGTCCGCCAGGAAGATGCTCGAGCCGATGCAATTGACAGTATTGTCAGGGACATTCAAAACACTCAGTGCCTGCTGAACGTTGAATTTGGGGGACCCACTTGTTCATATGTTACACTGCAATTTTCCGATACGAAGGATGATGTAGGTCTCGGACTAGTCAAGGAAGGGCTTGTGATGGTGGACGTGCGGAAGGAGAAACACTTGCAGAAAGTGGTAAGTGAACACATGGAAATCGTTGGAGTAATGATTGATGTGCTGTTCGATTGTTTTTTCTGATGGAAACCCTTACCTAAATATTTTATCAAAATATATATGCCAAGAATACAAGAGAAGAATGAACATCTGGAAAGCAGGTTGTCCAATCTTGCTTTTTCACCATGTTTGCTGTAACATTGGAAGATCAGTAATGACTGTGTTTCAAAAGTATTTGATTGTCTTTGAAACTCTTTGAGACATACAGAGGTTAAATAGGATGCTAATAATGTACATCTGCTTTTAAGCAGGTGGACCATATTGATAGATAAATATAGAAAATACCAGAAAGCAGTTAATAAGTCAGTCTCTGTGTGGAGAAAAACAAAGTAAACCTTTCTCCTCCATGATTTTTTCAGTATTTTCTTCAACCTTCATTGTCAGTTTTGTTCCTAAAGATGCCACTTGATGTGCAGTTATCTGCAATATTTCTTGTTTTGCTTTCAGATTTTAAGCACCTGTGTTTTTTGTTTTTGTTCCTAACTTAGCCATGATTCCTAGTGCTGATCTCAGACCAAATACACTGAACAGCAATTTTTTTTCAAAAGGTTTACTTCCTGAAAAAAAATAGGGATTAAGTTAGACAACTTCAAGCTGAGCACAAAGATCATTTCAGATTTGCCGTATCACGTAGGAAGTGGGAGAAACGTTCAATTAACATTTATCGAACTGAGTATGTTCAATCGCATAATGATGATGATACATTGCATTAGTTCAACTGATCGGAAAATGTTTTGCCACTGATTTTTGTTTCAACTCAGCATCTGATGCTTCTCATGTCAATGTCCAACAATAGTTGGCCTGCATTAATGGATTCCAATTCCCCAATACCGCTTTTCCACAGTCACAATGTCCTGGTGAAACCTTTTGCCATGCTCATCACTGACTGCACCAAGATCAGCAGGGAAGAAGTCCAAGTGCGAATGAGGAAAATGAATTTTCAATGACATGTACTTCATCCTTGAAGTAGACTTAAAATATGACAGGAAATCACAAAAATGGGTTATATCTAAAAAGTGGTACGTGATAAGAAAATTTTAAGGTGATTTTCATGATCAACATCCCAAAATTCATGAAATACCACTAAAAGTGTACAGGAAGAAAAAAATGTTGTTGTCCAGTGATATAGCCAGTTGGATAGATGCAGCAAGAAGGCTGCTTCTTTTATATATTGCAGTAGCGGAGGAACAGAAATGACAGCTGATGAGAATATATGAGTCGGATTGAGTGTCAAAGCAAAATTTTATATGCAAGTGTCACCAGATACCTGGTAGAGATTATTTTGCAATGTCTGCCCTCATTTCCCTCATGGCTTGCTCCTTTTGGATTTATAGCATGCCATCTTGCTTGAAACACGAGTATCAATAGTAATTGCAAATTGTTCCTGTCAGATGTTTGGAATTGTACTTAAACTGGAATGCAATGCCTAATAAGATGGTGAAAGCAGGTTCAACAGTAACTCAGTAAAAGGGAATCAGACAAATATTTGAAAGGGAGAAAATTGCAACTGTATTAAAATGGTTGTTTCTAAAAGCCGGCGTAAACACCTTAGCAAATAGAACTGTGAAGCTGGCAGGATGTTTTTCTGTCCTTTTCTGAGTGTTTTATAGGTAAGGTATCACTGTTCCACAGTCACAGTTGAAGTACCTACACTAACCTCTATAATGATACTACTAGTATCAATAATGTCTGCACAGTGCGGAATGTTTCATTAATACAGAGACCTTTTAGATGGCCTTTCCCACCTCATAAGACTTTCACCCAATAGGGTTCTTTTCAAAAACAAGGATTCTGTCTGAGATTTCCAGCAGTGAAATCCAGCCCAGTGCCAGTGCTTTGAGAGTTATCAGGCACTGTCACCTTGAAACAGTTTCATCAGCTGTCCAAACAATGAAGAGTTGCAGAGATTCCTGTCTTCACAGTCTCGCCTTGGCCCATGTGAGCCGTTGCATTCTAACATGGGAAAATTCAGAGATATGATTGCACCTGTAAAATTCCAGTCGTGTTGTTTCAGCGTCACACTGTAAGTTAGCTGCTGTCAGCATAAACGTACCACAGCAAGGAGAGCATTTTTATTCAGTATCTATTTGCCTTCCATATAACCATATAACCATTTACGGAGCGGAAACAGGTCATGTTGGCCTTTCGAGTCCGCACCGGTTCACTGATTTTGTGCGCCCTCTTCAGGCATTGGTCCCGGTAGATCTTCATTCACTAACGATGGGCAAATTCAATGCAGGTGGAATCAGTCGTAGAAATGTTTGTGAAACGTGCAATTCAATACTTCTGGGCACATTCAATACAGGGTCAACTAGTCCGAGAAATGTTTGTGAAACGCATCATTCAATAACGATGGGCGAATTCAATGCAGGTGTAATCAGTCGTAGAAATGTTTGTGAAACGTGCAGTTCAATCAGTTTTTTTTATTCCTTTCCCTTAAAGTTTGAAGGGGTTATTCCAATCTTGTTTGATGAATTGTGGAGTGCCCAATTTATTGGTACTCTCATTTGTTGCGCAGAATGACTGTGTATGTATAATACAGCAAAGGGCCAATTTGGACCAACTAGTCTCTGCTTCGCTCCCTCTCTCACACAAGTATTTTCAGATTCCAAGCCTGCATGTGTTGTCCTCTTGCTCACAAATGAAAGCCTGTCTCTATTACATACCATTATAGTGATTGTGAAGCACAGAAATAAGCCTTAAGGTGCAGTTGATGCATCTTGTTGTTTATGCTGCGAACAAGCCTCCTATGCCCCTTTTATCTTTTCACAACAACATGATAAATAGGAAGAGGAGTAAATCTTTCGCGCTCACGACACCGATGAACAAGATCATGGCTGATCTGTCTACTGATTCAGCTCCAGTTAGATGCCTTTTCTCCTTATCACTTAATTCCCCTCCCATGAACAAAATCTTCCTCTCTATGTTTTAAATAAATTTAATGAGGCAGTCTCTATTATTCTCTGGGAGAAGTAGTTCTTAAACTCACCTGCCTTAAACCTACTTCCCTGAACCTTGTCCACTAGTTTTAGTCTTGCTTACCAAACAGGAAATGGGTTTCCTGTTTCCATTTTGTCTCTTTCTGTCAGAATTTTATGTTTTTGTTAAAACCTCTCATTCTTCTAAATGCCAATGAGTGTAGTCCCAGACGACTCATCTCTCTTCATCTCTGGAATTAACCTGGTGAACCAAATCTGCACTACCTCCAAAGCCAGTATATCCTTTATCAAGTCAGGAGACTAGAAGAGCACATGGTACTCCAGTAGCCTATCGAGTTGCAGGCAATTCTCTGTTTTAAATTCCATCCCTCTAGCAATAGACCAATGTTCTTGATTACCTGTTGTACCTGCAAACTATCGTTTTGTGATTCATGCACAAAGCACTTCTAAATCTCTGCACAACAGCATGCTGCAAGCTTTCATCTTTCAAATAATATACTTTTCATTATGTTCTTTTACTTTCTACCTCGTGTATATGTAAATGCTTCAATTGTATTCACTTTAAGCACAATTTAGAGGTTTCCAAATTTCAACCACTATCTCCTCAATTCCACATTAAGTTTATAAATAACTCTATTATGTGAGTTTTGGTCAACATCCCATATGAAACATCTTCGGGATCAGTCTCCCTCAGATGACTCTTCAGCATTCTCTTTCCGAGTGAACAAAGCATCAGAAATCTTTCCTGAAATGCACATTCTTTCAGCTTTAGATAACGCTTCTCCTTAGTGAAACTCCAGTTTGGTGTTATTTTTAAATTTAAAAAAAGCAAAACACTAAAAATGCACTGAGTGCCCACAAACCCTCTCACGCGTTTGGCCTGTTTTACAATAGGGCAACATAAAGCTAAAGGTAAAGGTTCCATTATTGTTACATAATACTAAATTTATAATGTAACATACATGAAATTCTTTTTAATTTTGTCTACAGACAAGTTTGTTTTCTTCCATTTGTCATACACATTAGGAAAAGAGTGGAAACAATTTTCCTTGCTTAGGCTTGATTTATTTGCATTTTCCATTGCTGAGAGCTACCAAAAGTCTTTGCATTCCTTTTAAAATGAATATAATCCAAATGGATTGACTGACAGACAGCCGTGAATGTGGCTCTCTACACAGAGATTACACTGCCATTGTTGGAGGTTCTTTCAGTAGGATTGCGTGAAGTTAGCAAAACTTGAAATAATCAGTATTAGTATATTATTTATTTGCAAACACTGGCAGATTCTCATAAAGTAAATTGATTGCAAAAAGACCAGGCTGTTGCAATCTCTACTGTTACCCAATTATCCATAGTCTGGATTGGACCTATTTCGGATGATTGAATTTTTCAGTTAACTGGACGATTTTATAAAAACAGCCCAGCAAATCACTTGTATCAGTCTTTAAGCAACAATAAACAACAAGGAGTTGGAGGGAGGGGTGTGAGATTTGGGCAATCATATGAGTTTTGTAAAAATTAATATAAAAAATATAAAAAACAAGGGCATTAAAATATATTTAATTCTCACCCAAAAAAAGAGCTAGCTTCCGCCAATCACTGAGACCTCCCAACCTCCACTGCCAATCCTCAACACGTCCCCACTGCTGCCGCCCATCCCTGGGGAGGCTTCTCAGACCAGTGGAACATTCACTGGAGAGTCGGCGTGCTCCTGTCTCCCTGAGGGCTCATTCCAGCAGGGGTTGTTCTGGCTTCGTGTCCGCTCTCCGGCACCTTATCGGGCCGCTTCGGGGCCACTTAAACACCTCACGGGCCCGTTCAGGGCAGTGTCAGCGGCCCAATGTGGGATCAATGGCTGCCTTCGTTACCCATAATCCTCCATGCAGCTGGAACCGCTCTGCCAGTGCCAGAGTCAGGGAAACACAAATGCCTGTCCTGCTCTGCCTGGAAGGCCGCTCTCCTTGATGACACTGGGACAATTTTTCCGTCTGCTTGTGACTGTGAGACAGTATCTTGCAGTTTTGGAGGGAGAGTTAGAGACAAAAGTCAATAGGAGTAAAGAAGAAATGTAAAGAGAGATGGGAGGGAGTTACCTGGATTGAGGTCAATTGTCATTTTAATTTCATGTCCGGTGTAGTTTTTTTCCAATCTGTAAGATCAGTTTGGCACCAAAAAATTTCAAATAAATAAGGATTTCTGATTGCTTCAGATATTCTGGATAAATGAGGATTTTTCGGAGGTGAACAGATATCTTCCGGGTCCAAAAACATTTTGGATAAATGAGGATTTTGGATAATTAGAGTTGTACTGTGTAAAAATGAGAAAAAAAACTAATTATGGAGTGAAATATGGCAATAATTTAGAGTGTTTTAGTGCAGGAAATTATTGATACCACTGTAAAGTAATTGAAGGGAGTAGAATAGGAAAGTGAGAAAGGAAAGCCATGTGAAGAGCAGCTGCAGTTCGTTGAGATCTTGTACCTAGAGATTTGTTAATGTTCAGCATCAATAAGAAATCTAAGGAAAAAGGCCGAAAATGTAAATGACATAAAGTGGTAAAATGTCATATAGCAACAAAAATGTATTAGAAGTTAAATGTACAATTTCTGGCCTCTGTGAGGAGGGGATGGATGGACAGTGCTGAGCTCTGCAATTGTGCAGAATGCAGAACCACATAATTAGGGTTGCACAGCACATGATCCAAAGGACAGACATTCATCTCATCCCAAAGTTAGCTAATTATTGCTTGATATAATTAAATATTCAATGAGGAGTGTACTGATGTAATAACAGTAATTGGGGAAATGTATTTCTGCTTATAATTGTAATTGATAACTTTTCAAAATGCCATCTTTTTTGAACTATAATAAACTGTAATTGGCATTTCACTTTCGATTGCTAGCCTTCATCAAGGTTCACTGTTAACTATTTGTCCACTCATTTAAATGAGTACATGTTACTCTGAGTATTTTTCTCCTTCTCTCTAAAAGACGCAGGACTTTGTAGGGCACAGTTCCACAAACGCCAGCTGGGCATCAGTTTCTCTCTCATTTGCTGTGTTTTATGAATGAAATTGGGCTGTAGATGTTGACTAGCTGTTCAATTCTGAATATGAACAGATTGGAGTTCCACTCTAACCTTGGCAAACATGGATACTACATGCAAGTTTCCAACATTGGGATCGTGTTCAGGAGTAGGATATATATTTCATTTTATTTTTCTATATCCTCTCTGAAAAAGATGAGCTTAATTATAGGGTGCCTTGTGTCATTCACAAAAGTGAGTATTTTCAGCTGCATAGATCATGTTGGCCAGAACAATCAAATTTTCACACCCATTTGAACAGTTACATATAACTTTGTTTTAACTTCACAATCAAAATATTTCATCTCAGACAATGAGAACTCCCTTGACATTGCATTGGCATATCCACCCGTGGTGGAACTTGAACTAACAACCTGCTAACTCAAACAAGAGTTTAGCTAATTAAGCCAAATTGACATTTTAACAGTTCATACTTCAGCCTTTACATAGTATTTATAGATCTTCCAATTTGCCTTGCCTTGTTGGCCACCTCCCTGTCATCAAAAGTCTTTTAAATTGTACCCCCTATTAATCCTTCTTTTGATCTGTTCCTTTCTTGTTACTTAACACTATCTACCTATCTCTCATAATATTTTTGAGCCACGCTGTACCAGAGTACCAGAGTAATTGGATTATGGGTAATATAACTTAATTTAAATATTTTAGTTTATAAAACTATCCAAGAAAAGAAGGTTCTGTGCCCTGCTAAAATATTGCATTACTTTTAGTCGTCATATCTTATAAATGCTTTACGTGAATTTAAAAGATGCATTTTAATACTGAAAGCTCAGAGAAAGTTTACAAGCATGTAGGATCTGGTGGCAAAGGCCAGATTTAATCTACTCAAAGGAACCTGTTGCTAACGTAAAGCGGCCTGAATTTTTATAAATTTCTGAAATTTATTTTTTATAAATATGTGACTTAAAGGCCTGTGATTTTTTTTTAATGACTTGGAAGATGTACCAGTAGTGAAGGTATGGGTCAATAAGAGAACAGATGACACAAAGGTTGGTGGTGTGGAAGGTTGGCATAGGTTACCATAGGATGTAGAGTTGGGCGGAAAAGTGGCAGATGGATTTCAATCTGGAAAAGTGTGAGGTAATGTAAGAAAAATGAGGGAGGGGAGAGTTATATTGATGTGGAATAGATTTACATTGGTCGGCATAACGTTGTGGGCTGAACGATCCATACTGAGTTGTATTGTTCGATGTTCTCTGAAAATTCCAAGCTTTGACATGACAATTAGGGATGTCATCAACTATGCAGGACAAGGTCTTCTGTGGTTCTATTCCTCACCTCTTCTGAATTAACTGGTCAGATGGGAACCAGTAAGAGATCCTGAAGTGCTTCACATCCCGGTTTAAGTTAAATTAGTCAAGATTATATTGTTTTCTACTGTTCGAAGCCCCTCATGGAAAGTGCAAATATAGTCATTTTATTTCCCATTTCTCAAGAATGTCAACCTTTGCCCCAGCATCCCATATGTCCTAGATGTTCAGACCTCGGAAAGTAAACTGTTTTGCTGCTTCATGCCAGCCATTAAAAGATGCATTCAATCTGGTTTAATTATATTGTATCTCTGTATTGCATTCAAAAGGAAAACCCTTTCTCCTTGAATTTTACAACTTCTTTGATGCCATATTCTGATTAATTCTCAGCATGAAGAGATCACAGATTGGTTGATTTTTGATTAATTACAGTCGTTAAAACTAATTAACCATACGAATTAAATTAATATGTAAATCTCAGAGAAAAGAACGGCAAGCAGGGCTAAGGAGGATTGCTAGTGTGGAATTGCGAATGATCAGGTGAATCCTATCAAAGGATAATGATCTACTGAGAAAGAATTGCTCAAATGTTTCATTACGATTGTTCTCTTTTGAAATTTCTGTGAAGTTGCACTCATTAAAAGTTAGATTTGTGTCTGATGTTTACATGACAAATGTTTAGTTTGTGTTTTTGAAATAGAATATAATGTTTTATCAAATAATAATTGAAAATAAGAAGATGCAAGATGCATTAAGTAGACATTTTGCAATATCCTTCACTATAAAAGATACAATTAACATTTCAGAAATTGCTTTAAATCAAGAAATGAGAGAAAGGGTTCTCAAAAGTGGTAGTGAGCTCATTTGCTCACTTGGAGCTGCAGTCAGTAAAGTTGCCAGGTCCTGATGGACTTCATCCTCAAGACTTGGAAGAAGTGGATATCAAGATTGTCGATGCAATCATTTTAATTGTCCAAAGCTTCCTGTACTTCATTGTAGATGTAACCCATGTATTCAAAATGCAAGGGAAACAGCAGGAAATTACAGGCCACCTAGATTAACATCTGTTATTGAAAAAATGTAGCAGGGATTACTATAAATGTTACAGCAGGGTTCTTAGAAACATTCTATGTAAATAAGAAACCTAACTTAATTTATGAAAGGGAAATCATATTGATCTATTTATTAGAAATAATTGAATTCATGTGCTGTGGATAAAGGGGAACAGTTGGAAGTACTTAAATTTCCAGAAGGCATTCCAAAAGGTGCAACATCAAAGCTTATCGTAGGACATAAAATCTTATGGTGCAAGTAATGGCATGTTAGTATTGGTAAAAGCTTGGCTGGCTGCCAGGAAACAAAGAATAGGCAAAAGTGGAGCTTTTCCAGTTGACTTGATATTATGAATGATATGCTGTAGGGATCAAAACAAGCATTTCAACTACTTGTAATTAATGTAAAGGGATGGTTGCTAAATTTACTGATGAAATATAGATAAGTAGGAGGCGACAAAGGGATATAGATAGATTTTGTGAATGTGCAAGAATCTTTCAATTGGAATATAATGTGGAAAACAGTGAAATTGTCGATCCGGGCAAGAAATGCAAAAAGGAAGTAGATCTTAATGGTGAGAGAATTTCTGTGTTAGAGGGATTTGGATGCTTTAGTGCACAAATTGCAGAGACTAATATATGCATGTACCACAAGTAATTATGAAGGTTAATAGAATGATTCTGTCTGTTGCTGGGAATTGGATAGAAATGTAGGGAAATTGCACTCCAGGGCAATTGAGTACCACATATCGTCTCAGCCTCATTTAAGAAACCATGCAAATGCATTAGAACCAGTTAAAAGAAGGGTGACTGGAGAGATATCTGGAATGGTTGGACCTGCTAGGCTTGTATCCACTAGGGTTTACAAGAGTGAGAGGAGATTTGATTGAAACATGTAGACCTTGATGGCTTTTGAGAGTGCAGGTTGTAGAAAAGATGTTTCCTGTTGTGAGTGAATCAGAACTAGTTCACAAAAATCACACTTACCCAAGACTCTTAGAATGAATGTTATCATTATGGCAGAGAACATCGAATAATACAACGTAGTACAGGCCTTTTTGCCAACAATGTGGTGCTGACCTAACTCCTCATCAGTCTTACCCTTGCCTCCCTTACAGCCCATAATCTTCTATTTTTCTTACATCCATTTCCCATTTGGGGGCACGGTTGGCATAGCAGTTTGCACAACGCCTTTACAGCACTAGCGATTGGGACCGGGACCTGGGTTCAAATCCTGCGCTGTCTGGATGGACTCCCAGTGTCTGCATGGGTTTTCTCCAGGGGCTCCAGTTTCCTCCCACCCTTCAAAAACATACTGGGGTGTAGGTTAATGGCGTGGAAATTGGATGGCACGGACCCAAAGGACCGAATTGGCCTGTTTCAGTGCTGCATGTCTACATTTTTTAAAATGTAATTTACATTTAATTTTTTTAAAGATTAATTAGCCCTACCCCTCACAAAGCCATACTGGTTATTCCTTATAAAACTTCCAAAGGTTCACCTGTTACTGATGTTAGGCTTCTGTCCACTTCCTTCAGTTGCCTTTTGATAAATTGATTTGTTTTTGGAGAGAACACAGAAACTTGTACTGATGATGGCACAATAATTGGTCTCTGGAGATTTGGAAGACTTTCCTGAAAGAAAGAGGTGGAGAGGAGACAGTGGTTTTACTAAATTAACAAGCTCTGGAAGTGTAAATTTTAGTTAAACTTTAACTGTAATGATCATGGAAAACTTCCAGGTCAAGTATAACCTGTTCTATCGAATACTTCAGTATGAGGTGGAGCACAATGGTCTCAACAAATCCTACCTTGAGAAGAATTCCCCTTCAAACAGCAACACATGGACCCTGAGTTAAATTGCTAATCTTGTGATGGAACTTGAGTGGACCCCTGCGGTGCACGTTCTGGCAGCACGATGAGCATAAAGGTTAGCAAAATGCTATTACAGTGCCAGTGACCCGGGTTAAAATCGGACGCTGTCCGTAAGGAGTTTGTATGTTCTTCCCATGTCTGTGTGGGTTTCCTCTGGGTGCTCTGGTTTCCTCCCATCCTTCGAAGCGTATGGGGTTTATAGGTTCATTGTGGTATTTTGGTTGCCTATTTCCATGCTGTATGTCTAAATTAAATTAAAACCCAAGAACAGAGATATTTCTCATCACCCCACTGCAGATCTCAGGGCTTGTGGGAAAATGGCAGAGTCTGATCAATTCCATATTACCATACGTGGAAGATTCATCTTTTTTTTCTGGCACAAGTCAATGGCGAAGAGCTGAAAATGTAAACTTGATTTGTGGTAGTGCTTTGACTTGGAGACAGCTGCAGACAGTTTGTAAGTAACCAGAAATGAAAGATTGACTTGCATCCATGGAACACCTTCTCATGCTTCTCAAAATTCTCAAAGCATTTCAAGTGAAATGATTTGCAGTGATGATCAGTGACTTTGGTCAGACATTGCAGACAGTTTGCACACTGTAATAACACAAACTATGATGAATTATCAGGACCAGAAGTCCAAAGGAAATCCTTTACTCTCAAAATAATTCAGCAGGAAGGGGTAGCTGAAGTGTTCAGCAACAAGTTAAATCTGATTAAAAATGAAGGCAAAAAAGTAAAACTCTTTTTTTTTAATGAGGATTTTGTTTCTACCAGATGGATCTTTTGTTGAAGTGTGTCATCAATGATGGTGGTTTACCTTTCTGCTGAGTAGGCCTGAAAGTCGGCTGGAGTTGGCTGTTCTAGCAATCTGGAAAGAAAATTGCCAGAGCATTCAGTACCAATGGGTACAATCCTGCAGAAACTGTAGTCCTTACTTGTTATAAAAAATTACTTTCATGAGACTGTTTGACCTCAGATTCACTGGAAAGGAAAGTCAAAGGTATACAACTGGGGGATCAGATGTGGAGAGGGTGAGCAAATTTAATTTCTCGGAAGTCACTATTTCAGAGGATCCAATACCACCAGTGGCATCGTGAAGAAAGGACGTCAGCACCTCTACTTCGTTAGGGAGGCAGAGGTTGGTACGACACCTGAAACCCTGGCAAATTTCTACCGAGGTGTGGTGAAAAGTGTGCTGACTGGCTGCATCATGGACTGGTATGGGGACACCAGTACCCTTGAGTGTAAAGCAGTGTATCAACTGGTTTGAAAGGTTCAGAGCGGTGGTGTGAAGAAATCAGCTACTATTCCAAGCCGCATTTTCCTGATTTCCTTTGCTCCATTAATACCATAACATTTGACCCTATTCTCAGGAAATGCCTCTCTCAGCTTTCTTCTCTCTCTTCTCCCTCCCTCCCTCTCTCTGAGCATGTCTCCTCAGAACTTTGGTCCAAAGTTTGACAGCCAACTGGGTGCCTGAAGCAAACTAGGATAGTACAAATCCATTTTGGAGCCTATTGATGAATATGTTCAAAACTTTTTCTCAGCTGTTTAAACCCAAGTTTATTTTTAGTTCAGACTTTGATCGAATAATGATGGAGAAGGTTTTTGAAGGGGACTTAAAGCCATTTCTTTTGCATTTACAGAAGCTACAGATGTGGTGCCATTTTATGATAATATCAATGCTTGATATGTGTTTCTTAGTGCTGAAAGAGGGTGAGAATTTCTCAGTCGTTTGGAAAATACCAGGAGACTTAACTAGTTAACCCCATGAATAATGAAATCATCTTCTTGCATTTCTCAAATGCCAAATATTCTTTTTTTTTGATCGATGGAGTTACTATTGGATACTGGATATAATCTTCACCACATGACAAGACCAACAAAAATATAAGGAACGATATCAATAACTATTCATGGCCCTCTCTGACCTTACAAAAATATACATATCTGTCAACCAATTAGGCCCTTTCCAGATTATTTCTTACATTTGCCTATTCACAGAAATTCAAAGGTTCCTTTTATTGTCACATAATTGTACATTATAAAAAAATAATACATGATATTCTTCAACTTTTGCTGGCCATAAGGTAAACAAAGAATCGTCATGAGCATTGGCCAGAGCCCTTAACAATAGGAGAAAGGGAAGGAAAAGAGACTCCTTTCAGAGTCACTGAGTGTACGTGGATTTGCCTCCAGTTCCTGCAGCCTCTGCAGTTCCACAGACACCAGTTCACTTTTGTTCTCTCTGCTACGAGATATAGTGCAAGCCATGATTCAACTTACAGAGCCAATGCCAGCAGAGAACTGGGGACAAGCAAGGCTGTGTCATTGCCCAATTCTTGCTGCAATATTATATCTCATCTCTTATCAGCTGAAATGGAACTAATCTGCAGGGCAAATGAATTAGAATTTATTGATATGAACATGTGTCACATTTTTTTGCAGCATTATCGTGCATTTCTTGCAAATTTGCTATAAATTATATTTTTAATAAATAGTGCAAAAGAAGATCAAAAATGAGATAGTGTCTATGGTTTGTTGTCTATTTTGAAATCTGACGGAGGAGAAGAAGCTGTTTTTGTATGTAGGGTCTTTGTCTTCAGGCTCCTGCACCTCCTTCCTGATTAAATTCTGATTCATTTGTCCTGCAGATTAGTTCCATTTCAGCTGATAAGAGATGAGATGTAATATTGCAGCAAGAATTGGGCAATGATACAGCCTTGCTTGTGTGAAGAGGGGTAGGCCTGGGTGGTGAGGGGTCCTTGATGATAGAGGCTGCTTTCTTGAGACATCGCCTCTTGTAGATGTCCTTAGTAGAGTGAAGACTAATGCCCCTGATGGTGCTGCCATGCTCTCTGCAGCTTTTTCCTGTCCTGTTCGTTGGCACCTTCATACCAGTCAGAATGCTCTCTACAGTACACCTGTAGAAAATTTCAAGAGTCTGGTGACATACTGAGTCATCCTAATGAAGTATAGCCACTGGCAAGCCTTCTTTGTGATAGGCCCCAAGAGAGATCTCAGGATTTTGTTCTTTACTCTTTTCTACTTTTAGGACAGATTTGTATTATCTTGGTTTCCCCTTCCTGAAGTCCACAATCATTTCCTAAGTTTTGCTAAGGTTGTTATTGTGACACCACTCAATGAGCTGATCTATCTCACTCCTGTTCGCTTCTTCATTGCCCTCTGTGATTCTGCCAATGACCGTGGTATCACTGACAAATCCCTAGATGGCATTTGAATTGTGCCTGGCCACACAGTCATGGGTGTAGAGAGAGTAGAGCAGTGGGCTAAACGTGCATCACTGAGGTCCACCTGTGTTGATTGTCAATAATGAGGAGGCGTTGTTACCGATTCACACTGTCTGTGGTCTTCCGATGAGAAAGTCAAGGATCCAGTTACAGAGGGGGGTGCAGAGGACCAGGTTCTGAAGCTTGCTGTCCAGTACTGCAGAGATGATGGTGTTGAAAGCTGAGGTGAAATCGATGAAAAGCAGGCTGTTGTCTAGGTGATCCAGGGCTGAGTGGAGAGCCTGTGAGATTGGATCAGCTGTGGAGTGATTGTGGCGGTGGGTGAATTTCAGTGGGTCCAGTTCTTTACTTGAGTGAGAGTTAATTCTGGCCATGACTAACCTTTCAAAGCATTTTATCATGGTAGATATGAGTGCTACTGGGCGATGGTCATTGAGGCAGCTCACAGTGCTTTTGTTGAATGATGCCCTTTTAAAGCAGGTGGGCACCTCTGACTGAAGCAATGAGGGATTGAAAATGGAAAAACTTCTCAACCTCTGTTGCATTCACTCCAGAAACCAAAGTCTTTACATCTTCCGTCATCAAGGTTTAGAATGCAGAATGCATGTGTGCATACTTGGAAACCAGCCTCCATGTTATTGTCCACTGAGGTATGAGAGAATAATTATTTAGCAGACACATCCTTATTTTTAAATAACCAGCGAATCCGATCTTATCCTTAGCCAAGCTTCATTTACTGGTGCAATTGATTTTATATTGGCCTCTAAATCATAGTCTCACAGCGGCACGAGGGAATGTAGGTGAAACACTGATGTAATAACATTTATTTAATTGGCTGAGCCAGTCTCACTGGTGAGGGATTACACCAGCACAAAATCACTGGATGTAGGCCAATGCAAAATGGTCCTGTTTCATCATAAGGAACTTCAGATGCAGTTAAGCCATTCAGCCTTAGTGTTTCTACAATAACCTTTTCATTTGTTAGCTTGTACACATGAATAGGATTGTCAGATTTATACCTTTTTCAAATCACTCTCCAGTCTGGTACCTCCCTTGATATTTGCTTCGGTCCAGAGGAACAGAAGAAATTGGAGCAAAAGTTGGCCAATCAACCCTTTGGGCATGTTCCATGATTCAGCAAGATCACAGCTAATTCAGTCTTGCCTCAGTCATTTTTTCTAATCTCTTTTGTATCCCTTAAAATTAAGAATTCTCACTCTCATATCAATGAAATGTTTCAGAACAACAGAGAGTAAACTATCAATAATAAAAGTTATTAATTTAATAGCAGATTTGTCAAGGCCACGCATCCACCTTTTCTGTTACTCAATCATTTTAAAAGTGCTGGCAGATTAAGGGCTAAAGACATACGACGGCTCTTTCTAATTTCACCCAGTTGTAAATTGCAACTGTTCTCACCAGGATACTTGAATCAGGGGGTAGGATTTATCATAACTCCTCTCGACACCCCCCCCCCCCCCAACCATTTTGTTAGGCACTTGCCTACATTTTTCATACCTGGATGAAGGGCTCAAGCCTGAAATGTTGGTTCTGTATCTTTATCTTTGCTATATAAAGTGCACTGTTTGACATGCTGAGGTTCTCCAGCATTGGGTCTTTACTTTTATCATAACTGAGTACAATTTAGCATCCTGTCCTGAATCATTTGCCTGTTGCTTCTTCTTTCCTTCAACTCCCTCTCTTCTGTGCTACCAATCTCTCAATTTGTTTTTGCCCAAGAAAATGGATCAAAGGTTTTTTTTTAAACAATGCTAGTACAGATACGGCTTGCCAATGAACTCCTCCTGCATACTCTTATACACGTATATCTCTCTTCGAACTGGCTGCTGTGTAAAATAGCCAGGATCTGGATTGTGGGAATCTACAAATAACTACCCTCACCATTGCCCAGGATTAAGGCAATCATTTGATTTCTCCTAGCTGAGACCTAAAGAGGAATTTGCTAATTAGTAGGGAATATGCTCTGTGACCCAGGGAGACCTGAATAAGCGGTGACAGTAAGACCTATACTAATATCCAAATAATCTGTCCAACAAAATGGCTCAACATCGTTTCTGAAGGAAGCAGTTGGGGATTAGAAATGTATTAATAGTATTCTAGGCTATTTATACACAAACTTAGCGAATGCTAATGTTATTTTCTGTGAGAGAATGAAGTGCAGTTGTCAAAGATTAATATCTTACAGAAGCACCAGTTAAAGAAAGGGAGATTTAATTATTATTCTCTTCAGGATGGAAAGCTTATTCCCAATAGCCTGACACAGAAGCACCAGGTGTCTTTGTGGAATGATTTATATGGAATCTGTTGACGAACTTTCCATGTACCTGTTTCCCCATGAGGAGAGGAGCTGCTTTATTATGCCACTGTGAGCATAACAACCAGAAAAAACTTGAAGCAAAGTCAGATTCTTCTTTTATCATTTTAAATTCTCAGCTTTGATTTGAGGTGATTTTCAAAAATAACAAAGTACAACTCTGTCAGATAGTATAACTGGTATTGGAAGAGGGAGCAGGTGCCCAGGAGATATCTCATTCCAATCTTATTTTAAGCAATGCACATTTTCCTTGTTGGTATGTGCATCAATGAGATCTGGAATATTTAAGAAGGAATCGATTGGTTTCCATCAGTCCCCTCCATTCCCCCATTTCTCTGTGAAAAGAATAGGTGAGTGGAAGTATATTGATTGGATATCATTTTATGTAAGGTGCTCAAGTGGTCTGTTTTTCAAAGCAACTATTTTGTGAGTCCATACACAGAACATAGGAACGCCCATGACTGCTGAACATGATGTTCAAATTAAGATAAAATTCTTCATCATCACATGTCTATCTTAAATGCTATGATTGCATGTGCTTTCACCAGTAATTCTGGCAGCCCATTCCAGGCACTACAACTCTGTGCAAAATGTGTCCCCCCTCATCTCCCTTAAATTTCCAACCCCTCACCTTAAATGCATGTCCTCGTGTGTGCGACACTCTTGAGGAAAAGATTCTCACTGTTCACCCTATCAATACCCCTGATGATTTTATGCACCCTTATCAGGTCTCCCCTCAGCCTCCCAAGCTCCAGAGAAAACAACTCAGGTTTGTCCAATCTCTCCCCAAGTCATGCCCTCTAACCAGCAAACATCCTGGTAAACCCTTCTGTATCTTTTCAAAAGCCTTCAAATACTTCCTATAATTGGACCAACAGTGTGGCCTAACCAAAGTTTTTCATAGCTACAAAATGACCTCTTTATAATCAATGCCCCACCTAATGAGACCAAGCATATCTCTTCTTTATCATCCGTTTCTACTTGCAATAAGCTATGGAATGGGGCCCTCACATCACTCTGTACATCAATACCTCTTCTTATTAGTAGATTTAGTGGAATGGTTAAGGATGATCTTTATCTACAGTTGATAGAGTTTTTGCAAGACATAAAGTATCAACATTAGAGCCTGCTGTGCTTTCATCTCATCTCTGTACCAAACTCTTCCAGGCAAATAAGTCTGCTTTGAGGTTAGATCTAGAGCTTTGTGAAAACTTTTACTTTCTTTTGGAAGCAGATTCTCAACTCATTACCTTGCATACATTCATACTTGACACAATGACTCTGTATTTTTATTTTGAGAGCATTTTTGACCATATCTTTTTCTTAAGGTTGATTAGCTTATTTGGGTGAATGTTGGATTGGTGCTCTTTGACCCCATGCTTCTTGTCTTAGTTAGGCAATGTCCTACTGTTGAGCCTGATTCTGCCTCTTGTATGATGACCATACTGGAGTTTCCAGCAAAAAGAAATGCACTGAATGATGTGGACTTTACCATAAATAGTTTCTGATGTGTTCTCTACTACAGAAATGTTCGTCCTTGCTTGTTATCACTTAAATCCAGTGCAAATCCAGCTGGTTCTGAAAAATTGAAGCCAGTTATTGAACCTCCAATGTTTGCATTTTCAACACTGAATTAGAATTGACCAGATTGCACATTTAGTCATTTTGAGTGCTGTGTGAAAATTGTTTCAGAATACACTTCCAATTCTTTGTTTCAAGTTGTCTTCGAGTCCATGAGCTGAAAGATGTGAAAAGATTTATCAAAAAAAGAGTGGGGAGTAATTCAAACACTGTTATTTTAGCAGGAACAGTGTGTAATGGTGTTTATGGTTGATAGAAAATGTGAAGGAGTTCAGGATCTTGAACAGAGGATCAATCACCAAGCCGAGATTAAATGCATTGTAGTCTCGTAAGCAAGGAGGGAAAATGGAGACTGATTTGCAATCTTCTTTGATTACTGACATTGTGCCAAAGAACGAGAAGATAGTCAAGTCAACTTTATTTATTGTTCATAACATGCTTGCCCGGTAAAGAAGAGACCATATTCACATAAATATAAGTTAGGATAGAAATTAAACACATTGAAATATTAAAACGTATACAGTAAAAGTCCACGGTACACTATCCACATTTATTCTGGGAATTCAGGAGCCTGATGGCTTAGTGGGGGAGGGGGGGGGAACTGTTGCCCAACCTGGATATAATGACCCGAGTGTTACGGTACCTCCTACCAGCTGGCAGAAAGGAGAACAATTTACGTGAGGGTGTGTGGACTCCTTCACAATGGTTAT
The DNA here is from genome assembly GCF_036971445.1 of Narcine bancroftii. NCBI lineage: Eukaryota > Metazoa > Chordata > Chondrichthyes > Torpediniformes > Narcinidae > Narcine > Narcine bancroftii. The sequence continues at coordinate 12,152,201 of NC_091481.1, forward strand.
TGTTTTTTTGCCTGCATCGAGTGTTGTAGATGTCCTTCATGGTAGGAAGAGAGCTTCCCCCAATGATCTTTTCCACTGATTTCACTATCCTCTGCAGGGTCTTGAGGTGTGAGGAGGTACAGCTTCCAAACCAGGCAGTGAGCCAGTTGCACAGGATGCTCTCAATACATTCTCAGTAGAATGTAGTGAGGATGAAGGGTGCGAGATGAACAGGAAGTGGAGGAGCTGCTGGGCTTTTTTGGCTATGGAGCTGGTGTTAAGGGACCAGGTGAGATTCTCCACCAAGTGCACTCCAAGGAACTTGATACTCTTGACGACCTCAACCATGGAGCTGTCAATTGATTTGATACTGTATTTTGAAAGGGAGAAAACAATCAAATTAATCCTTTAAAGCCAGTCAATGGAATGTCCTTGGTAGGACATACAGTAAAAGTCCTAAAATCCAGACTGCTCGGGAATTGGGTCACTTCAGATTCTCGGGCAATACTTATCAAATTCAAATTTAAGAAGAACAGGTAAATTTTGTAGTTTATTAATTAAACAAATTTTTCACATAAAATACAAAGTACAAAATCAAATTAATATTTTTTTTCTTAGTGTTCCGTGACTTCCACACGGTTTCCAAAAGATTTTGAGAAGCCCAGATTCTCAGGTCACCCAAATTTCAGGCGTCTGGGTTTCTGGGCTTTTTAGGTTTCTAGAACGGGACCAGTGCAGTACTTGCTCTTTTGCCCACAACATGGGAAATTTCCCACAAGGGAATGTTGTGACTGCCCAAACTGATTGAATTGATTGGCTAGGTTAGAGTTTAATTGCAATGAAATATGTTGAGTATAGATTTCATGCACAAGTTGAATGGAAGGATCTACTTCCTCTAGAAGAAGTGTTACGATGAAGGGATATGGATTTCTGGTAAGTGACAGAAACATTAGCAGAGACTCGAAAACAATTCTCTCCTTGTGGATGATGTGGGCCTGGAAATCAATCAGAAATTGTCAAAAGGGGTTTTTTATGCTAAAGGAGGCAGGCTGAGAAGTGCAGTAGCGCTGCCCGTCACCGTGATATGAAACACGTGCGCCGGGAAGGGAAAGTAGCCTAAACTGAAAATGGCAACCGAAGAGCAGATACTAGTGGAGATTAGTGCAAGCAGACTTAGGACTCAGGCAGATCTTCTGCGCAACATAATCACCTTTTTTTGACCATATGAATTCTTTAAAATTCACTCTCTTGGCGTTATTGCGACATCATCAGCCCTACCCTTTGGAGCTGCATTCAGTGGAAATCCTTTTACGGAGGAGGTGGGCAACTTCACTCCACCTCTGACATTACTCTGCTAGGCGGAGAGAATGTGGAGCAAGTTGGACCAAACAATCCTCCTTTGGACCTTTTATGGAGGTTAAGTGGAGCGATTTAAAGGCAGAGGAAACCTGCCTTTACAAATCGCTAATTTTCACTATAAAAGGGCCTAAAGATTCTAAATGCATGGATGAGCACTTGATGTGCCATAACCTGAATACCTCCGGGCTAGGACCAAGGAAACGGGACTAGTCTAAATAAGATTTTATTTTGGCAGACATGGTCACGGTGGGCTGACCAATGTTTTATTCAGTTGCAAATTTCTATGGTTCAATGTCATTGTGCAAAATTGAATGTTTGTGATGTTGAGAGTTGTATGCACTTCGTGGCAGTATGATATGGGCTCACGACGATCAGCAGTATTCTTAATCTAACCACAATGGAAACTAATTAGTAGGCACTGCCAGACAAGGGACAGTATAAGCTATTCAGGAGATGAAACTAAATTTATCACATCAATGTTTGATGTTATAAAAAGGAATGCAATGAAGCTGTAGTTATGAACCAATGAAACAAAGCAAAACTCTACTGAAAGCATTTGTGTGTTGCACTTTAAAATCACTTGGTAAACAATTCAAAATGTCATAGACATTCAGCTGGTCCAGGTGCAGGCTCTGTGCTTTGGTTATTGTGAAGGAAAAGAACAATTTACTGCAGGAAGCCCTGATTCAACCCTCCAGCAAAACTCCACATGCTGGCAGTCTAAAATTAAAACAGAAAATCGTGGAAGCACTCAGCAGGGATGGCAGCATATGTGGAAAGAGAAATAGTGTTAATGTGTCAAGTTGAGGAATCTAGTCCTCTGGTTGGGACCACCTTTAAAGAAAGAAGTTTGAGTGTGGGGCAGGAATAGTGACAGACTATAATACATTTCATCCTGGAATTTTTTCCTTCACAGAATACATCTGTTTTTAATGAGAGGAAGAATCTGATAAATCTGTCTGACCAATTCACTGTCAGCAAACTAACTGAATAAACCATCAACAGCACTGAGTCCACATTTAATACATGTCACCAGTTCATGCAAGACCTGACTACCACAATTCCAATTGCACGTTTCATTTCAACAAAGTGCTATTTGTGCAGTCTGATGAGATACTAAAATGCTGAAGATGGATGGCATTTGCACTTTATGGCCTTGCTCATTCTTTTTAGGTTTATCATCCCTCAGTGTAAACCCTGTGCCTACCTTACTGAACTCTTGCTCCATGCCTGCCTTTGAAAGAAGGAATGTGTTCCTGCACCGTGGAAGATGTGGGTGAGGGTATGGTAATGTGTTGCCCTCAGCCTCCAGACAATAAAGGAACAAAAACATTTCCACTTATCATTTGCACACAAAGTAAATGGAAATAGAACAAGGTAAGCCAAGTTATTGAAAATTTCCAGGATACCCTGAAGGTAAATGTTCAGGATGAATTGGTGATGAAAAGGCAAATGTAATGTTGGCATTCATATCAAGAGGAATAGAATAGAATAGAAGTAGGGATGTGATGGTGTGGCTGTATAGGACACTGGTGAGACCACACTTGGAGTGTTATGAGCAGTTTTGGGCTCCTCATTTTAGAAGGATGGAGGTTCACAAGGATGATTCAGGGAATTAAAGGGTTATCATGTAATGAACATTTGATGATTCTTGGTCTGTAGTCAAAATTTAGGAAAATGAGGTGGGGTCTCATTGAAACATTTTGAATGTTGGAAGGCATAGTGGAAGAGTCTAGGACAAAAGGGCACAACCTCAGGATTGAAGGGCATCCACTTGAGATGCGGAGGAATTACTTTAGCCAGAGAGTGTTGAATCTATGGACTTTGTGGTTGTGGAGGCCAAGTCATTGGGTGTGTTTGATTAACCAGGATATCAAAAGTTGTGGGGAGAAGGCCAGGTAGTAGGGCTGAGTGGGAAAATGGATCAGGTCATGATTGAGTGACAGAGCAGACTTGATGGGCTAAATAGCCTATTTCTGCTCCTATATCTTATGCTTATTCAAAGTTGTAAATCCAGTGGTGAGCAGCCTTTGGTGTCTATTTGTGGGAGGGAGATTACTGATAAGTCCATTTGTATTAATGCACAGATAATACAAAATTGGTACTTGTACAAGATGTCTCCTCCAGAGCAGACATTCTCAACCTTTTTTTTGGCTATTCCCCCTCCTCGGACTCTGCTCAAAGTTTATGGACCCCCTTCCCTGTCAAGCAGCATACTTCTGTCCTACTGACTACATAAATAGCATAAAAACATTTATGTTACGTGAGGTGAACATAAAACAAGGCTTTTACTTAAATGTGTTGTGACCCCCGTTGAGAATGGCTAGAGAGATGTGTAATCACTTTCAAGTTTCAAAATGATACTTCTGGTTTTATTTTTTTAAAAAAAGGACTGTACTGACCTTTTTCCTTTATAAATTCCATCACAATAGAAAGTGTTTCTTTAAAGGATATACACAGGTTTAAAAATTGTATTACCCTTTACTGTAGGCTGAGTGTACTTTGCATCATGGCCACAACATATCATAATGAACTCTTTGGGTTATCCTAGTTCTAAGAAAATTGGCTTAAAAATATTGACATCAGAGACTTGCAAATGAAGTTTAAAAAATAAACCAAAATAATTTTGCAGACAGCTGCTCCAATAGGCAGACTGTAATATCTTTATGCATGGATGAATTTTGTGGCATTTTAAATCTGTTATCAACATTGTTTCCATGAGGAGGATTTCATTTCTTGATAATTTGGTCCTTGTTCCTTGCTTGCAGTTGATAAGTTTTGCTGAGCTATAATTCTTAAATTATGGTGCTACTCTAAGTAGAAAGATTTTGATTTGTAAATAATCTTATAATTTATGGGTGTACTGAAGTAGTTAGCACCCAATTAAACACTTCTACAATGCAGTTACTCTTATAATGTAAGAAACAAAACAGTCCATTTCTATTCAATACGCTCTTACTCGTAGTATTTTACAAATCATGATTGAGAGAGACACATTTGCCATGACACAACTTTTACATCCACTTGCAGATATATTTTTTTCTGCCCAAGTCACTGGATTAGATGTTGAACCCACAGCTTATATAAACCATGGCTCAGGCCATCCACCAAGCACGGACTGCTTGTGAAGAGTATCATAACGTTGCTTAATCCTGTTCCCACACATGCATGCTCCATCTTCTCTTTTTTTAATTTTTTTTTTATTTTTCACACTATAAACCACATTGATCAAGATACATACATTTTCCCTCTTGAACATATACAGTGTCGTTTTCTCCCCCCACCCTCCCTCCCCTCCCATTCATTTAAAGTTCAGAAAATAAGATATATTAAACCCGTCAAACAATGTTGTCACTCAATAAAAACAAATAAGAAATTCCACTGAGTCAGTTCTTTTCATTCTCTTCTCCTTCTGTCATTTTAGGTGGTAGATGTCCCCGGTAGGTTTTCTCTATTATGTTTCATGTATGGCTCCCATATTTGTTCAAATATTGTAATATTATTTCTTAAATTATATGTTATTTTTTCTAATGGAATACATTTATTCATTTCTATATACCATTGTTGTATTATCAAGTTATCTTCTAATTTCCAGGCTGACATAATACATTTTTTTGCTACAGCTAGGGCTATCCTAACAAATCTTTTTTTGTGCACTATCCAAATCAAGTCCAAATTCTTTGTTTTTTATGTTACTTAGGAGGAAGATCTCTGGGTTTTTTGGTATATTGCTTTTTGTGATTTTATTTAATATCTGGTTTAGATCTTCCCAAAATTTTTTCACTTTTTCACATGTCCAGATTGCATGAATTGTTGTTCCCATTTCCTTTTTACAGCGAAAACATCTGTCAGATACTGTTGGGTCCCATTTATTTAACTTTTGAGGTGTAACATATAGCCTGTGTATCCAGTTATATTGTATCATACGTAACCTCGTATTTATTGTATTTCTCATAGTTCCTGAGCATAACTTCTCCCATGTTTCCTTCTTTATCTTTATGTTTAGATCTTGTTCCCATTTTTGTTTAGTTTTACCATTTGTTTCCTCATTCTCCTTTTCTTGTAGTTTAATATACATGTTTGTTACAAATTTTTTGATTATCATTGTGTCTGTAATCACATATTCAAAACTACTTCCCTCTGGTAACCTCAGACTGCTTCCCAATTTGTCCTTCAAGTAGGATTTCAGTTGGTAGTATGCCAACACTGTATCGTGAGTTATATTATATTTATCCTTCATTTGTTCAAAGGATAATAATTTATTTCCCGAAAAGCAATTTTCTATTCTTTTGATCCCTTTTTTCTCCCATTCTCTAAAGGAAAGGTTATCTATTGTAAAAGGGATTAGCTGATTTTGCGTATTAGTTTTGGTAGTTGGTAATTTGTTTTATTCCTTTCTACATGAATCTTCTTCCAAATATTGAGCAGATGATGTAATACTGGAGAATTCCTACGTTGTACCAATTTTTCATCCCATTTATATAATATATGTTCAGGTATCTTCTCCCCTATTTTATCTAGTTCTAATCTAGTCCAATCTGGCTTTTCCCTTGTTTGATAAAAATCTGATAGGTATCTTAATTGTGCAGCTCTATAATAATTTTTAAAGTTTGGCAGTTGTAAGCCTCCTTGTTTATACCATTCTGTTAATTTATCTAGTGCTATCCTCAGTTTCCCCCCTTTCCATAAAAATTTCCTCATTATTTTCTTTAACTCCTTGAAGAGTTTCTCTGTCAAGTGTATTGGCAATGCCTGAAATAGGTATTGTATCCTTGGGAAAATGTTCATTTTAATACAGTTTATCCTTCCTATTAGCGTTAGTGGTAAGTCTTTCCAATGCTCTAAGTCGTCCTGTAATTTTTTTCATTAGTGGATAATAATTGAGTTTATATAGATGGCCGAGATTTTTATTTATTTGTATACCTAGGTTTCGCATTGCTTGCGTTTGCCATCTGAACAGTGATCCTTAAATTTTGAGAAATCCGCGTTATTCAATGGCATTGCTTCACTTTTATTTGCGTTAATCTTGTAGCCTGACACTTCTCCATATTCCTTCAATTTCTTATGTAATTCTTTTATTGATATTTCTGGTTCTGTTAAGTATACTATAACGTCATCTGCAAATAAACTGATTTTATATTCCTTGTCTTTTATTTTTATCCCTTTTATATTATTTTCTGTTCTTATCAATTCTGCTAGTGGTTCTATAGCTAACGCAAACAATAAGGGTGATAGTGGGCATCCCTGCCGTGTTGACCTGCTTAAGTTAAATTGCTTTGATATATATCCATTTACTGTCACTTTCGCCAATGGCCCCTTATATAATGCTTTAATCCAATTAATATACTTCTCAGGTAAACTGAATTTTTGCAATACTTTGAATAAATAATTCCATTCTACTCTGTCAAAGGCCTTCTCTGCGTCTAAAGCAACTGCTACTGTTGGAGCTTTATTCCTTTCTACTGCATGAATTAATAAATTTACAAATATTGTCTGTTGTTCGTCTTTTTTTAATAAATCCAGTTTGGTCTAGATTTACTATTTCTGGTACATAGTCGGCTAATCTGTTTGCTAATAGTTTAGCTATTATCTTATAATCTGTGTTAAGTAAAGATATTGGTCTATATGACGCTGGTGCGAATGGATCGTTCCCTGTCTTTGGTATTACTGTAATTATTGCTGTTTTGCATGAATCTGGTAAGCTTTGTGTTTTATCAATCTGGTTGATTACTTCCAGGAGGGGAGGAATTAATAAATCTTTAAATGTTTTATAGAATTCTATTGGGAATCCATCCTCTCCTGGTGTTTTATTATTCGGTAGTTTTTTTATTATCTCTTGTATTTCTACTATTTCAAATTGTTCTGTTAATTTATTTTGTTCCTCTGTTTGTAATTTCGGTAGTTCAATTTTAGTTAAAAATTCATCTATTTTGTCTTCTTTCCCTTCGTTTTCAGTTTGATATAATTGTTCATAGAATTCTCTGAAGTTTTCATTAATCTCCGTTGGATTATATGTGATTTGCTTGTCTTTTTTCCTTGATGCCAATACCATTCTCTTAGTTTGTTCTGTCTTAAGCTGCCACACTAGAATTTTGTGCATTTTTTCTCCTAGTTCCTAATATTTCTGTTTTGTCTTCATTATGTTCTTTTCCACCTTATATGTTTGTAGTATTTCATATTTTATTTTTTTATCTGCCAATTCTCTTTTAATTGTGTCTTCCTTCATTGCAAATTCTTTTTCTATATTTGCTATTTCTCTTTCCAACTGCTCTGTTTCCAGATTGTAGTCCTTCTTCATCTTGGTTACATAACTTATTATTTGCCCTCTGATGAATGCTTTCATTGCGTCCCATAGTATAAACTTATCTTTCACTGATTCTGTATTTATTTCAAAGTACATTTTAATTTGTCGTTCAATGAATTCTCTAAAATCCTGCCTTTTAAGTAGCATGAAGTTTAATTCTCCATCTATACATACTTGGAGGGATGTCCTCTAACTCTATTGTCAATATCAGGGGTGAGTGGTCCGATAATATTCTAGCTTTATATTCTGTTTTCCTAACTCTGTCTTGCATGCGAGCTGATAACAGGAATACGTCTATTCTTTTTTTTTAAACTTTATTTAAAATTTTATGACATGAATAAAATAAAAATTACATTTAAAGAAATAATAAAAAATAAGATAATAAAAATTAGAATACTACATCATTAAACTACACAAATTAACCCCCCCAATAATTATAACACAACATTAATCATCTAATTTAAAATTAGTCCAACCCTCCCCCCAAAATAAAGAGTGAAGAATTAATTAACAATGTTGTAAATAAAATTAAAAAAACCCCACTTACAAAAAAAAATCAATACTAAAATAATACCGTTAAACATATATTTAACAAATGAAATCCACTTTAAAACTAAGTTCAAATATTAAAATCATATATCAACCACATATCTGTTATACAAAAATTCATAATTAATAATATATAAATACAGAATTTCCATTAATACCAAGTTTCCTTTATAATTCATCGAGAGAACAAAAACATCCCTTAGAAAAACAATCAGATAAACTTTTTATTCCCTTCCCCTCCCCTTATATAAAAAAAGAATAAAAAGTTCAAACTCTTATAAAATTCTTCATTTATAACATCTTCAAAATTTTCTATCGAAATTAACTTAATTTTATTAAACTCTTCTCCCTCAATGTATTTGTACTTAATTTTCTTCTTATCACCTTTCCCCTCATCTTCCTCTTCATCTAATTCGACATCATCCTCTTAAAAAAGAGAAAAAATAGGAGAGAAAAAAAAACCTCATAATTCCCTCTCAATTACAATCAGAAAACAAAAAGAGGTTTTTTTTTAATTATTTATTTTTAAAAAAATAATTTAAAAAACCTTCACTTCTTAACCCAAAAATTAAAAAGTAAAAAAAAACAGGTCGGAGGTCACAACTACCTCCTCCTTGTTTAAACCGCCAAAGCGGTAACTCCCCCAAAATATTGGGTGTGAGATAACTCACAGGTAGCTGATGACTTCTGGAAACTAGTGCCCACCCAGTTCCCTCTCCCAACTCCCATTTCATTAAACTATCATCATTATTTAAACTATTTAAACTCTTTTCAAAAAAAAAATAAAAGATTTATTTTTTTAAATCAACGTTACCACTTCGATCACCATTGCTTCCATTTCTTTTAAAAATATGAATCCTACCTTACATCTCTACTCTCTTTGGAGACCTTGAAGGACTACATCGTTCCTGAAACTGCATGATTGGTAGAGACTGAGCAAAGTCCATAACCTCTTTAGGATTGTCAAAGAATTTTGGCCAATTTCCATCCTAAAAAATCTTCAGTACCGCAGAATACCTGAATGTTAGGAATATGTCTATTCTTGAGTATGTTTTATGTCTACCCGAATAATATGAATATTTCTTTTCCTTTGGGTGTTGTTTCCTCCATATATCCAAAAGTTGCATTTTTTGCATCGATTTAATTATAAATTTGATTACTTTGTTCTTTCTGTTAATTTTTTTCCCAGTTTTATCCATGTTTGAATCCAAATTAAGGTTGAAATCCCCTCCTATTAGTATGTTCCCTTGCGTGTCTGCTATCTTCAAAAAATATCTTGCATAAATTTTTGATCTTATTCGTTAGGTGAATATACATTGAGTAAATTCCAAAACTCCGAATATATCTCCCTGCTGGATCTATTATTTCCTCTTCTATTTTAATTGGTACATTTTTACTGATTAATATAGCTACTCCTCTAGCTTTTGAATTATATGACGCTGCTGTTACATGTCCTACCCAATCTCTCTTTAATTTCTTGTGCTCCACTTCAGTTAAGTGTGTTTCTTGTATGAATGCTATATCATTTTTTTCTTTTTTCAGTAAATTTATCAGTTTCTTCCTTTTGATTTGGTTATGTATTCCATTAATATTTAAAGTCATATAGTTCAACATAGCCATTTCATACTTTGTTTATCTTTCCTTTCTGTTTCCTCATCATCACCTTTCCTTCTTATCCATTTCTGCTTTCTTTTTTTGAACACTTTATAAGACAACATTTCTAAAACATAAAACATTTCCCTTATTCTCCTATCTAAAATTTCTTTAACCCCACTATGCCCTCCCCTTCCCGAGTTGCCCTTTATTCCTTGTCGGGCAACCACATCTCCCCTCTCCATTTGGATTTGCGAATTCACTCGCAAGCGTCAACTGATTTTGGAGTGACTGTAACTCTTCCCCACCCAGCCCCCCCCAGAAAAGATTTTAATTTTCATATACAACAAAGGTCACTCTCTTAATTCCCCCCATACTTCCTTTCTTTCCCTTCTTAGTTCTTACCTATATTCTACACATATATACTTACATACACACATACATATAGTTTGTGGTCATTTTTGTTCTCGTTACATATCTTCCTCTCTCTGTCTGTTTTGTAGTTGTTCTGCAAATTTTCTTGCTTCCTCCGGATCCAAAAATAGTCTGTTTTGCTGCCCTGGAATAACTAGCATAAATTTATATCCTTTTTTCCATAGAATCCTTTTTGCTGCATTAAACTCCTTCCTCTTCTTCAGGAGTTCAAAACTTATATCTGGATAGAAAAAAAATTTTTGACCTTTGTATTCCAGTGGTTTTTTGTCTTCTCTTATTTTCCTCATTGCTTTCTCCAATATATTTTCTCTTGTTGCATATCTTAAGAATTTTACTAAAATGGATCTTGGTTGTGGTTTAGGGGCTAATGTTCTGTGTGCCCTTTCTATTTCCATTTCTTCCTGTAATTCTGGAATTCCTAGGACCCTGGGGATCCATTCTTTTATAAATTCTCTCATATTCTTGCCTTCTTCATCTTCCTTAAGACCCACTATCTTTATATTGTTTCTTCTACTATAATTTTCCATTATATCTATCTTCTGAGCTAACAGCTCTTGTGTCTCTTTAACTTTTTTTATCAGATTCTTCTAATTTCTTTTTTAAGTCCTCTACTTCCATTTCTACGGCTGTTTCTCGTTCTTCCACCTTGTCTACTCTTTTTCCTATATCTGACATGATCATCTCTAATCTATTCATTTTTTCTTCTGTATTTTTTACTCTTTTTATTTCACTGAATTCTTGTGACTGCCATTCTTTTACTGATTCCATATATTCTTTAAAAAAATATATATCCATTGTCTTGCCCTTCATCTTCCATTTCTCTGTGTTCTTCCTCTTCTGAGTCCATTCCAGGATCTGTGTCCTTTGCCTCGGTCTCTTCTGGTTTTCTTGTTGGTTTGTTTGTTTTATTTTGTTGGGTATTTTTGGTCTTCTTATTTTTATTAGAAGTGTCTTGCTGCTGGTCTTCTTCCTCTGGGTAGGTCATCTGTTGTTTCTTTGATTTCTTTTTACTCTCTTCTTTCTTGCTCTCGTTATTTTCTGTGTTTTCCTCTTGCTGTTTTGTTGTGGCTGTCAATCTCAGCTGTGGAGATCGACTCCTCAGCTGGTCCCCCCTCCCGTCAGTGTTATTTTTGTCTTGCGCATCGCACATGCTCACTTTTGCTTGGCTCCGTGAGCCATTTTTGTAGTCCCGAGTTCGGGGGTTCAACTGACCTTAGGGATCGGGCTTCTCTCTCCACGGTGGGCCTCCTCGGACAGGTAAGGCCTTCTTCTTCCGACGTCCTTTCTTCTCTTCTTCCCGTTGCTTTTGACTTTTCTTTTTTCTTTGCCATTTTCTCCACACCTTTATTTTACTTTTCTGGAGAGGGCTGGAGTTTCCCGACCGGCCACTACTCCATCACGTGACTCCCCCATGCTCCATCTTCTCCACACTATTTTTCTTCTTGCCTCAGATGCAAAATCAATTACCCTTCCTGCGACCTAACCAAGATCAACTAACTCAGCAGAGATCAAATCTGGAAAGAACAGAAATGAGAGTTGAGTGAATCAGCTATTTGGTCTATGCCAGTATTTATGCCAGAACATGAAATAGGAGCAGATGTTAGCTGTTTGACCCTTGAGGCTCTTCACTAGTCAATAATCTCATGGCTACTTTCATCTTAACCTCAATTTCACTTTCTTCCAATCCCTATAATCTTTATTCCCCTATGGTCCAGAAATTGTCTTTCTCAGCTTTAAATTCTTCCACCGATTCAGACTCGTAGTTCTCTGGAGTAGTGATCTTCGGAGACATCCTCATACTGTGTCAAATTGGCAACCTCTTGGTCTGAAACAATGTCCCAATGTACTTGTTGTCACTGTGCTCTAACTTTGTGTATATCTGAAGAAACCCAGATCATTCTGTACAGCATTATTTTAAAATCTTGTTCCATTTAAATAATAATTTGCTTGTTGTTTGTAATGTCGGTGGATAACCTTACATTTTCCCACATTTGTACTCCATCTGCCAAATCTTTACCCAATCATTTATTTTGTATGTCTTAGTCTCAATGAGCTTTCCGACCGAGTGTTTTCCAGTCTCCTGTCTACTATTAATCGTCACACACTTTCCTTTTAATTTGTTGCCATCCCTATTTTCTTCAGTCAACCATGGAGAGATCGTGCTTCTTATGAATGTTAAAAGTATAAAATGTTCTTTTTAAATGTTTGCCAAATGCTCACCTCTTTCATATTTTTGAGTCTGTTTTCAAAAGCAATTTGCTCTCATTCTGTGGTCATTGGAGTTAAGACTTCAGTTTTGGACTCAACATCTCACTTTCTTACAAATGTGAAATTGTATGATCCCTCTGCACGATGAGATCATTACTTCAGTTGCATTACACATGACTAGATATAAAATAGCCAGCTTCTTAATTGGTTCCACAGTATACGGTTATGAAAAATTGTCCTGTATGTACTCTATGAAGCAATCAAGGCTACCTTTGCCAATGTGCTTTTTCCAATCTATATATCCATGATTTTATTTTACAAGCATCATTATTTCTTAATTGTATTATGTCCTACAGTGCAGCTAATGGTATGAGGCCAATAGGCCCATGGAACACCACACAAACTGATTTTACACCTTGATCTTCCAAGCCAAATAATTTCTCAGGTCGATCTCATCCTTAATAAGCCCAACCTCTTTTCCTTTGACTAACTATCTGACATTTAAACCCCATTTTTTTCAACTCTTCCTTCTCTCTAGACCTGGTGACTATTTACAGCAGATGTTGTGCATCATTTTCTAACAAGATAGACAAAGAACATTTGCTAATGGGTTGAGACAAGAGAGAGAAAAAAATAAAGGATCTCATCAACTTTGCTAATCTTTTCCTTACACATCCATGTAAGCTTTGTTGTCATGTGTCTCTCTACATTACCCTCATGTTCTGGTTTCCTTTCTAAATGTGTTCCCTCTCCTGAATTTCTTCACTCCTAAGGCTTACCATTTCTTCTTAACATTTTAAACCCCTTTCATCTTATGTCTTAAAGTGATGTATAAAGTTGTTGTAAACCATATCTCAATGCAGTCTCCCACTTGTGCTTGCATTTAGATTTAGTCCTGAAGCCAGTGGCAGATTAACCATTAGGCTGAAGCCTAGGGGCCAGAAGGTAAGGGGGCCCAAGCCACCCAAGAGTTTTCAGTACTTTTGCATATTATGACTGCAGAGGCTGTGATGGTAGGTGCAATACACAAATGTGCTGGAGCATCTACATGAAGCAATGTAAAGAGTAACTTAGTCTTTCTTGGTTTACTGTTTCACACTTACTGCCAGTGACAGTGGGCTGGGGTGTCATGAAGATTTCTACCTCTGTGAGGAAGAGCCTGTCGCTTGCATTATTAGTAAGTGAACCACAGGAGGGGTGTGCGGCTTCTGACTGGCTAAATGTGAAGCCAGTAGTGTAACCAGGGGGGGCCTTACTAAAGCTCAGCCTAGGGTGGAAGTTAATCAGCAACTGCCTGTAGCTTCAGCTTGAACTAAATCACTGATGTATCGTAAATGTTCTAGCATATGATGAACACTCTTTGCTGGTAGTCCCTTAACTTCTTTCTTTTTGGCTTGGCTTTGCGGACGAAGATTTATGGAGGGGGTAAAAGTCCACGTCAGCTGCAGGCTCGCTTGTGGCTGACAAGTCCAATGCGGGACAGGCAGACACGGTTGCAGCGGCTGCAGGGGAAAATTGGTTAGTTGGGGTTGGGTGTTGGGTTTTTCCTCCTTTGCCTTTTGTCAGTGAGGTGGGCTCTGCGGTCTTCTTCAAAGGAGGTTGCTGCCCGCCAAACTGTGAGGCGCCAAGATGCACAGTTTGAGGCGAGATCAGCCCACTGGCGGTGGTCAATGAGGCAGGCACCAAGAGATTTCTTTAGGCAGTCCTTGTACCTTTTCTTTGGTGCACCTCTGTCACGGTGGCCAGGTCGCCATATAACACGATCTTGGGAAGGCGATGGTCCTCCATTCTGGAGACGTGACCCACCCAGCGCAGCTGGATCTTCAGCAGCGTGGACTCGATGCTGTCGACCTCTGCCATCTCGAGTACTTCGACGTTAGGGATGAAAGCGCTCCAATGGATGTTGAGGATGGAGCGGAGACAACGCTGGTGGAAGCGTTCTAGGAGCCGTAGGTGATGCCGGTAGAGGACCCATGATTTGGAGCCGAACAGGAGTGTGGGTATGACAACGGCTCTGTATACGCTTATCTTTGTGAGGTTTTTCAGTTGGTTGTTTTTCCAGACTCTTTTGTGTAGTCTTCCAAAGGCGCTATTTGCCTTGGCGAGTCTGTTGTCTATCTCATTGTCGATCCTTACATCTGATGAAATGGTGCAGCCGAGATAGGTAAACTGGTTGACCGTTTTGTGTGCCCAATGGAGATGTGGGGGGGCTGGTAGTTAAGGTGGGGAGCTGGCTGATGGAGGACCTCAGTTTTCTTCAGGCTGACTTCCAGGCCAAACATTTTGGCAGTTTCCGCAAAGCAGGACGTCAAGCGCTGAAGAGCTGGCTCTGAATGGGCAACTAAAGCGGCATCGTCTGCAAAGAGTAGTTCACGGACAAGTTTCTCTTGTCCCTTAACTAAAATATAATTTATTAACCATTGCAAAATATTTCCTTTTTCTCTTTGAATAAGTTCTTCAATAAAAATATTTTTAAAATAAATTCATATTCTAAATAGTATAGTCCAATAATATATAAAAAAAAAGAAAGAAAATAGTAGAGGAAAAAAATTCAAACCCTTGACCTATCCGTGTTGCCAGATGGTTAAAAACAATTAATATTATTTTTTTCCTTGTAAGATGATGCAGAGGGTGGCAACTATTTAGTCACAGCATCTTGGTGCATGTATTTCTTTTTCACTCTTGCAACCTCTTGGTCTGAAACAATTTCATTTTCAATTTAAATGTTTCAACCATTCCATGTATCAGCAAGTTCCACATTCTAACCAGTTGGTGTAAAAGGTGTGGACAATATGATGAGTGGGCATTACCTCAGAGTCCTAGAAAAAGCTGGTGGTTTCTATGGAGATTGATCTGTAATCTGTAAACGAGCCTGCAGCTGACGTGGACTTTTTTTACCCCCTCCATAAATCTTCGTCCGCGAAGCCAAGCCAAAGAAGATCTGTAAACAGGCATTATGAAAGCACACTGTTTATTCTATGCCAGCCTGGAATCCTCTTGGGTGTGTTTGCCGCATTTCATTTTGCATAGAGTGTTGGAATAATTAGCACACACAGCCTGATATCACCTTCAGAGATTGATCTTCACTGTGAGAAGTCTGCCACTGCATTCTGCTCCACAAAAAATAACCATTTCAAAAGACTGCAATAAATCTTCACACTTTAATTAATGAGAATCTGAGGTGAAGGGTCTAAACTGAATTCAGCACCAACCACTATTGAGAAAATACAACAGTTTTACAAATTAGTAACTTTAATTTGGAATAATAAAATTCTCAAGGTAAGTGAGTAAATAATATCGGAAATTGGGTTGAAGAAGATCTTGTTTCGAGGTCCAGGTTAGTGATTTGATCTTAGTTTTGAGGGAAAACCTGCTTACTGGTGCCCAAAGGTAAATCACCAAAATCTGTAGACACGGTGGATGAAGTAAAAAACACAAAGTGCTGGAGAAGCTCAGCAGGACCCACAGTATCCTTGATGGAGCAACGGCAAAGATACGTGACCAACATTTCAGGCTTCAGCTCTTCATCAAGGTATGAGAGAATGCTGCCAGGCATCTAAACAAAAAGGTGGGGGGGAGGGACATGGTCATAGGTTACCATGCATTTGTTAATTTTGCAATACTGCTTAATTTTGAACTCTCTCTCTATAGGCCATTTCACGTCAGGCTTCTGCCTGGAGGCCAGCTACAAGAGAGGATTTAAAACTGACCTTTCAGACAGCAGCCCTAAAAGGCACCACCCATCATAAATACACAGTAGAGCAATGGCCGTCTTTCCTACCCATAATCCCCCACGCAGCAGGAACCGCTGTGCGTTTCCCAGAACAGTTCCAGTTGCGTGGGAGATTATGGGTAGGGAAGACGGCCATTGCTCTGCTGCCCCTGCCTTGAGGGGCTCATGGAGGGAGAGGTGTGAGTGGGGAGATGGGTTGTGGGCTAACAGCATCACAAGCCCTCCCCCTAACCAGCTGCTTGCAGCACTGTACATTCAGGTAAGGAGGCTGATATCCTTTCCCGAGAAGGGTTGGAATCAGTGCCTCAGAACTGGCCACAGCATATTCAGGAAGGTACGTAAGGGCAAGAACCTTCACCTTTACGGACTGGTGTTTTCCCTGCTTGAAAGTACCTTGCATCTCTCACTCTCCTCCCCATGGTGGGGGGAAAGAGAACCTTTACAAACTGGTGCCTTATATCCCCTCCATTCCTCACCTCCCTACCTATGTTTGTAAAAGACTCCTGCATTTGTTTCCTTGGCATCAAGGAATTCCATTACAACTAAAGTTAATAGTCTTCAGGGAACTTCTTGTCACATTGCACATAAAGGAAGGTGATTTGGGTTTTGAATTTTTCCAGCCTCAAAACATTTGCAGGAGGAGTAAACAAAAAATTGGAGGGTCTCAGGTGGTCAGGCAGCCTCAGAATTAGACAGTTCCTATTTCAAAACTACTTTTTTGTGACATCATAGACAAATAGGAATACTTTCAGCTACTTCACCACTGATCTTCTTTCTTCACAAAGACAGAAGTGAGGTTATTTACTAATGATTGAACATTGTTCAACATCATTTTTAACTCTGTTGAAAATGATGCACTTCCCAGACAAAGTTCAGGGCAGAGGAGTGCAAGTAACATTTGTGTTATAAAAAATAATTAGACAATCCAACATCTGCTCCATTGTCAATTCCACATTATTACATCCTGGGGAGGGAAACAGGAAGAGTCACTATTGATCGGAAACTCACCTTTCTCAACAACATAAATACTATTGATACAAGAGCAGCTGAAGACTGGGTTATCCTGCAGCCTTCAGTCATTGCACAAGCTACAAGTCCAGTGCAGAATGGAATAATTGGTACGCCATCCTCCACTCTAAACAGCATTCCCTCTGCCATTAATGCACACCAATTATTTATATTATATTTACACATACAGCCCCTTCCAGTCCACAAGCCTGTACTGTCAAAATACCCCAATCAACCTACAACATCTGTACATTTTGAAGGGTTGGAGGAAACACACATGGACACAGGAGAACATAAAAACTCCTTACAGACATGCTGGATTCAAACCTGAGCCATTTGCTGAGACCAATTCCAACAGCTCCATCTCCAAGAAGGTGACGGCACCTCCAACTGAACATTTCTTTCCGAGGCACACACCAGCTTGACTTGGAAATACATTGTTCTTTTGTTGATGCTGTCTCAATCCGGGAGCTTCCTTCTTGGCAGCACTTGGGCATGAGAAAGACGGCAGCTCTCTGCCAACATTTAGGAATGAGCAACTAATGCAGGCCTCATCAGTAGTGCCTATGTCCAAACAAAAATAATAAATAAAAAATTTAGAAGGTATAAAAAGGTGAAATTGTATGCAATCCAGCAAGGGAATACTTTAATATGTCTATAATGGCTATTTTAAGCATCATTAAATGCTTCAGCATTGTGTGGAAGGGATTGTTCCAATTATCTGTTCACTGTGCAGCCTTAGCTGTTGTATTTTTTTTAAAAAGCACACTCCAGGTTCCTCTCCTCTAAAGCTACATATTAAATATAGCCCTTCCTGAGAGAACACGCTTAAATGTATTTATTCCATATCCCATTCTCATATTAATATGCCAATCAAAAGTCACCCACAAATTGGAGGAACACCACCTAATGTTCTGTCTGGGCACTCTACAACCAGTTGGCATTATCATTGCCTTCTTTAGTTTCTGTTAGGTCCCTCCTTATCTTGCTTTCTTACCCCCTTTCTTCTGCATTGAGAAAGCTACCCTATCACTTCTCAGCATTTTTCTCTTCTGCCCTCCCACCATATCCACCTATGATCTGTCTTCCCTCCTCCCCCCACCTTTATATATACTTGGACATCTGCCTGTTTTTTGCTTATACCGTGATAAAGGGCTCATGCCTGAAAGGTTGGTCATTTATCTTTGTTTCCTATGGATGCTCTATAACCTGCTGAGTTTCTCCAGCACTTTTGTGTTATGATCACAACATCTGCAGACTTCCATTTTAAACTTGTCCATTGTTCTAAATTGGCCAAAAGAACAGAAACATATATTGCAACATTTTCAAGCAATTTTTTTTCTTAGTCATGCCATTAACTTAAAAATATCACAGTCAAATTAAAAGGCTCAAATGGGCATAGTGTACTAACCCAGGGAAGAAAATAATGTCATTTGAGACTCATGTCCACATCAAGTTCATCGCAAACAATGCTTCATGGAAATTAGTGTGGTAAATTAGATATTGGGATTCATCAAGAGTCAGGACTAAGCTATAATTGACAGTTAATCTTTCCCTTTTTTTTTTAAATCACTGATGCAGTTTCAATTAAAATACTGCGTACTGTTCCGACTGCTTTATATAGGAAGGATATAAAATGGAGGAACCATCAGGGTGGATTACAGGGCACAGAAATGTAAACAGGACACATCTCAGTCAAAAAGCGTACATTGAGTGATTAAAAACTAACTGCATCATGAGAGCCTTGACATTATCTCATCATAACAATAAAAAGAGACATGGCCTATGCTTGACATGACAAGATTAATCTCTGGCAATATGGACTCCAATTTTGCCATTATAAAGCTGGCAAAACTATCAGCATGCAATATTGTTATAGAATTGACTGCACGTGTAGTTTAACAGGGAATCTCTCAAGTTACCTGAATTGATACAGCATTTCTCCACATGCTGCCCTGTTTTACACTTCTCTCTATTGGAATCAAGGGAAATAAGTGAATTAAAGATTCCAGGTATTACACTGATGTTATAAAATGCCCTATGAAATAAGCTTTTAATAGAATTCTATGCCACAAGTAACTTTATGCATATGGATTGCAAATTTCTCAAATAAATGTTCAAAATATAATGTCCCATTGAATATTTTTATTGCTGGTGGGAGGTGGAGATGCTGTGGTGAAATACAGCAGGGGTACACTGATAGAGCACTTTTGTTTCTGAGGTGTTTACAATAAAATCTGTTCTCCCGTAAAACTAACTGGAACTCGGCCTCTGACTGTACTTGTCCGATAAATGAAGTTAGAGCAAGCCTGGTTCTGGAATGGAGGCCATGTAGGTTGTCAAGTAAATTAGCTCCTGTGGGCTGTTGGTTGGACGCGAGGAGCAGCATTACATCAAGGAATGGTGAGATTAGAGCAAGGACTCAGGTGACTAAACATTAATCTTCACATATTTGGTCTGTTGGGAACTGTGCAGGCAGTGTTCAGGATACTCAATTATTAACAAGAATTATGCGCACCTGCAAAAGAATTTGCAAGTTCACTCTCATTTTCTATCATCTCCCACCCCATCAACTTTTGATCTTTTTCTTATTTCTATATTATTACAATCTTTGTTCTTCTTGGCTTTCTAGATCTAATAATATTCTTAAAATCTTTCGGTCTTTTTGTTTTGAGTTCATTGCGAGTTATGAAATTTAGTTTTTAAATGTTTGCTTATTTAACCTCTTAAACCAATTCCCCAATCTACCCTTGCCAACTTCCCCTCATACCTCTGTAATTGCTTTATTTAACTTTAAGGCTCTTATTTCTGACTAATATATCATTGTCAATCTCCATGTAAGATTCTATTACACTGTCATAATTTGCCCTCAGAAGATTTCTCACCATGAGATTACTAGCTAACACAAAACAGGATCAAAAATATTTTGCCTCCTTTGTTGGTCTTGTAATGTATTTTCTATTCTATCTTTTTCCCATTATTTCAAATCTCTGTCCCCTAGTCCTTGATCTAGCCACTAATGTAAACAGTTTCTCTCTAGCCTATCTGAACTTGGCACAATCTTGCACACTTCTGTCAAACAATCTCTCAAACTTTGCCCCAGGAAGAATAACCCTAGCTTCACCAGTCAAACCTTGTAGCTGAAATCTTGCAAGCCTGGAGCAATTCTAATAAATCATTCTGCATTCTCAATAGGGCTTTCCTTCTTCATCCCTGATTGTTATTTCGAAAAGATTCTCTCCACTACTGAGATTATACTGAGCAGACTGCAGTTGACAGCCATGCCCTTAAGCCCATTATTTTTTTAATTTTCCCAAACTTCTCCTTTACTTAATAAGGAATGGTGGATCATGACAAGCCCACTTCCTTCAACAACTGAGGCATACCTTCCAAGCCAAGTGATTTTATCTTAAGTACACCAAGCTTGACTATGGTGGTCAGAGGGTTGAAGGCTATGTTGGGTACATTGTCCATGTTGTCGAGAGACTTGTACTTGACGACCCTTCAGACCCTTTCCATTTTGGATCCACATGTGAACCAGAAGACTGCTATGGTGACTGTCAAGGCAGAGGTGTGGGGGATGGCCACACCTGCACTACAAACAGGAGCACCAAGATCACCTCACACCTGAAGACCAGGTTCTTCCCTTTTATTAAGAGGGAGCACTGCGCCCACAGACCCAATTTCTGGTGGACCTTTGCAATCCACTCCAATTTTTGTTTCACACCTCCCTCCAAACCAGATCCACAACACCTTCAGGGATGACAGACCAGTCAGACAAGTTATCAAAAGGCATTGCCTCACTCCTTCTGGTTTACCCTGGTGCCTGATACAGACACAAATTGGTCGCAGATGCTGATCAGCCTGCAGATTGATCATGTGTCTGAACAGAATGCAACAACATTATCCATATACAGGGAGACTTTGACCTGAGTGCCTCTGCAGCTTGGCAAATGCCACTCCTTTATGTCCTTGTCTTTCCTGATGGATTCAGAAATAGATTTTATGCAGCACACACACACAAGACTGGAGAGAGAGGGCAACCCTGGCTGACTCCAGACAATTGAGAAGCTATCAAGTTTCCCACCCTTTGATGCACAGTGTTCCAGTCTGCTGGATTTACCAAACTACTGAGCCCTGTGGAAATGTTTTTCCAGACAAACTACTTAGAGCAGAATTGCATCAGGCAATGGTGAGTACAGAATGTCCCACAGGCACTGAGAGATGAGGACTCAATAGACATTGTGGGATGGTTCTATGAACAGACTTATCCAGGTCATCTGGCAGATTGCCTCATTGCCAGTGTCCACTAATAAGCACCAGGTCCTGGCCTGGCTTGCAATGAGAGGAACTCTTCCAGTCAGATTCTTCCTGTACAACTGAAATATCATAATGTCCCAGAGATGACAACAGTGGAGTGGAGACAGTTGCCCAGCACTTTTCAGAAAGTAGATATGCTAAGAGAGTGTGGAGAAGGATGCAAGGATCCTTGTCATGGTAGATCCCCAGCAGTAGTGTGATATAATACTAAGGGTGTGAAAGGAGTTTGAATGGTTTTCTTTTGTCAACAATTTGTGAAGTTTACGTTTGAAAAAGAAACATCCAGCTTGACTAATATATCCTCCTTATAATTTTTCAGCCTTCCATTTTTTCTACCACCTCCCCTTCTCAAACCTTAAAAGTCTTCTCTTCTCGCTTACGAGTTGCATTACTACAAAATCAAAACATGCCCGTGTCTGTCCGTAATTTCTTAATCTTCTGAGACCAAGATCCTTCCTCATGCAGTGCCAGATACCCAAAATATAAAACCCATATATAAAGGATCCAGACTCAAAACGTTGATTACCCATAAATGCTGCCGACCCACTGAGCCTCTCCATTGTTTCTCAATCGTTATTTTAAACATGATCATTTTTACATTAGAGTTAAAATATTCAATTGCACTTGAGAGAGCAAGAAAAACAGTGAGAGAGTTATTGGCAAGATCTCCAGGATTAATTAAGCACAGAGAATGACAAATAAGATGAGGTAACTGAAGGATCAGAGTTTATTATCAAGAACATGATTTTTAAAGATAAATAAATTAGTGCAAAAGAGAAAAAGAAAGTGTCTGTGGTTCATTGGCCATTCAGAACTCTGATGGCAGAGGGGACAAAGCTGTTTTTGTAACACTGGTGTTTGTCTTCAGGCTCCTGTACCTCTTTCCTGATCGTAGCATGACCTGGGTGGTGGTGGTGGGGTCCTTGATGATAGAGGCTGATTTCTTGAGTCACCACCTCTTAGATGTCCTTTAATGGAGTGAAGACTAATGCCTGTGATGGCACTGGCTGAATTCACAACTCTCTGTAGCCTCTTCCTGTCCTGTGCATTGGCACCTCCATACCATACAGTGGTGTAACAATGCTCTCCACAGTACACCTGTATAAATTTGCAAGAGTCTTTGCTGACATACCAAATCTCCTTAAACTCCTGACAAAGTATAGCAGCTGGCAAGCTTTCTTGATTGCATAGACAAGAAGGGCCCAGGATAGATTTCAATTGTGCCTAGCCACATATAGTCGTGGATGTAGAGAGAGTAAAGCAGTGAGCTAAGCATGCATTCCTGAGTTGCTTGTGTTAATTGTCAGATGTTGTTACCAATTTGCACTATGCTCTTCTCATGAAGTAAAGGATACATTTGCAGAGGGATGTGTAGAGGCCTAGGTTTTGGAGCTTGCTGAGCTGTAATCGACGAAAAGCAGTCTGATGTACGTTTAGTTGTTGACTATGTGATCCAGGGTAATGTGGAGAGCCAGTGAAATTGCATCTGCTATGGGTCTATTGTGGCAGTAGACAAATTGCAATGGGTCCAGCTCTTTATTATTCTGGCCATGTCTGACCCCTCATTTTATCCCAGTAGATGCAGGTGTCTCTGAGAGTCATTGAGGCAGCTTACTCTACTTTTCTTAGGTACCAGTATGATTGATGTCCTTTTGAAGCAAGTGGGGATCTCCGATTACAGCAATGAGAAGTTGAAGATGTCCATGAATACTCCAGCTTGTTGGTTGGCACAGATTTTCAGTACCTTACTAGGTGCACCTTCAGGGCCTGACGCCTTGCAAGGGTTCATCCTCTTAAAGTTGTTCTGACGTTGGCCTCAGAGTCCATATCACAGGGTCACCAGCTTCTGCAGGGATTCTCATTGATACCACTGAATTCTCCTTTTCAAAGTGAGCATAAAAGGTGTTCACCTCATTGAAGTTAAGTGTCGTAGCCATGTATGATGTTAGGTTTTACCACGTAGGATGCAATAGCCTGCAAGCCCTGCGATAGCTGGTGAGTATCTCACTCTGTTTCTAGCTTCCCTCAGAATTACTTCTTTGCTGCTAAGATAACCTTCCATAGGTCATACCTGGACTTCCTGTAGAGATCTGGATCACCAGTCTTAAATGCTATCACCCTCACCCTCGCCCTCAGCAGATTGCAAATCCTTTGATTTATCCAGGGTTTTGGTTGGGATACTCGTGATATGTGCGCGTGGGCAGGCACTCATCCACACAGGTCCTGGTGAAGTTGGTGACAGCTGTGGTATATTCATTCAAGTTTGAAGGCAGTCTTTGAAAATGGTCCAGTTCACCGATTCAAAGTAGTCGCTTCTCTGCCTCCTTTGACCATACCGTCACCATCTTCACCCTGAGTCTATGCTTGCACACAGGGAGTAGAATTATAGAACCTAATAGCCTGAATACGCTTGAGATTGTCTGATCTCGGAAGCTAAGCAGGCTCAGGACTGTTAAGTACTTAGAGGGAGACCACCTAGGAACACCTGGTGCTGTAGGTTTCTGTGGGGGGCGCTGGACAAAGTGGCAACTCTCTGCCTTACAGTAGACACAAGTTAAAGAATTTCATGTATATTTCATTCTAAATGTAGTATTACATGACAATAATGGAACCTTTACCTTTAGAATCAGAATTTATTGTCATGAACATGTCACAAAATTCATTGTTTTATGGCAGCATCCACAGTGCAAACATTTGTATAAATAGTCAAAGTGAGGCACTGTCTGGTTCATTGTTCAGGTGATCAGACGTCAGCATAGGGTGTGGGATGGTAGTGTAGCAGTGGTCTAGTATGTTGGCTCTTCTAGTTGTGCAGTTAATTAGTTTGTCAGTCGAACTGAAGAGAGAAAGGTAGAGTAGTTCATCAAGAGAATTACTAAGCATTAGGCACTGTGGCACAATGGAGTAAAGAGAGTTTATCAATTTTTTTTGGTATGTGGGCAACATCAATAATGGAGCATTTATTATCCTGGACTTGGCCAGGGAAATGAGATTGGGTGTGGGCAAGACTAGAAAGTTGAGAAGACTGTAGTCTTACCGTTTTGTTATTTAGCCAGAAGATTGCCAGATTTATGCTAAATCACTGGGAACTGAACTGACTCTACTCCCCGTCACAAAGAGCAGAGTGTAATGCATTTACTTTGACAATATTTCAACTCTCAATGACATGGAAACACACAATATTCCCCCCCCCCCCAATGAAATTCCCTTGGTCTTGAACTGAAATATCACACATCACCAATGTTTATTTTTGAAGGAGAAAATTGCAATATTGATTAAAGAAGGAATAAAAGCTCTGCAAAGGGATGCTATCTTAGAATGAACACAGCTGGACTAGAAGGGTTGAAGGACAGAAAGGGGTCGGGCAATGTACTGTCAGCTCTGTACTATCGATCGATTTGGTCTTGTCAGAACAAATTGCAAGTTCTGACAAGACCACAAGTGCTGGGGCATTTTAAAGTGAGAGATTTCAGATACCTTGATACTAACTGGAATAAAAACAGTATCCAAAGTATAGAGGGCACCATATTTCTCAAGTTTATTTGGAAAAAGTTTCTATGCTAGCGTGTAGCAAACCCGTCAAGAATGGGCAGGGAGGTTTGTAATTTGGAATTTAGTTTTAGGGAACAAATGAGAGCACATGTAAGATATGCCATTCAGAGAGCATTTTTATGGTCATGATAATTCAATTATTGAATTGTTATATAAAATAACAAATGATATTGGCGTGAAGAGTTACAAATTGGGGTAAAGCTAATTAAACAAGACAGAGGTGTAATTTGGCAAGCGTGCACTGAAAATAATCATTTTCAGAATATTGAGACACATTTTAAAATTGAAACCATCAATGAAGAAAAAGGATGGAAATGCCCCATTCAGGCCTGGATGATTAAAGTTAATGAAGGGTAGGATTAGGCTAAAAAAAAGTTTGTCGGACATTAAAGGCTTGGTATTATTAGAAAGCCTGGAAGAATATAGAAAGTGTAGCAGTGAAAATGGGTTAATAAAGAAAAGGTATGAAAAACATATAAAACACTGCCTCAAGAAGGTAGCCAACATCATAAGACATTCCTCTTGTAACCCTAATTATATCTCCACTTGAAATCCTAATCGTAGACTGCTCTGACACTCCAAAATAACTTTCTGCATTATTGGAATGCCTTTTCTTTGCACTATGCTAAATGTGAATATTTAATATCTATTTTTAACTTGATGTACACTATTGTATTTATTCTCTCTACCCCCATGAAGTACCTGTCCTGCAGCAAGTAAGAATTTTGGTGAATGAGAAACTCACTTATTATGTTAAACCTTCATTTGGATAGATATCTTGGGTTTACTAATGATTGAATTTTTGGATCGTTAATGAAGGCTGAATATTTTATATATTCTACTTAGATTTTAGCAGGGTCCCACATGGCAAGTTAGTTAAAAAAGTGATAACCGATAGGATCCAAGGATAATAGAGCAAATTTAATTGAAATTTGGTCAATAATGAGGAAAGATTCATAATTAATGATCCTTTGTGACTGATAGTAGTTACCAGCAAGGCTCTATGAGACTTAATTACTCATCAAATCCCTGATTTACGTGATATACCAGTAACCCCGTTATCCAGAATTCAAGCAACTGGCAAAAAATATCGCAGAATATAAATAGGTAAAAAAATACTAAAGTTGAAAATTGGTGCCCGCTCGTGGTTTATTTGCCAGATGCAATATGCAGTCTCAAGCAACCAGAAAATTCACTTACCCAGCATCTACCAATTTCCATAGGTTAGGCAGAAAAAAATGGCAAATGGAATTTCATCGCAAGAATACAAATGGATCATGAAGTGTTTGCTGATTGAGTAAAAGCAGTGTCAGTCAACAAGAAGGTTGAAAAGGTGTTCAGGGGCTTTCCTTTATCAGCTGAGGCATGAAATATAGGAGCAGAATGCCAGAGCTTGTGGAGCTGATGCCTTACAGCTCCTGAAACCCAGGTTCAATCCTGGGCGCTCCTCCTAGTACTACAGGTTTCATAGGGCAATTAGAAGTGGTAAATTTCTCCCAGTGTGCGAACGGGGTGGGGGGGGGGGGGTGGAATTGTTGGAAATGTAGGCAATTGAGAGATGTGGGGAAATTTTTAAAAAAATGGGATTAACGTTGGATTTTAATGGCTGATGGATGGTTGGGGCAGGGTCATTTGGTCAAAGGACTGTTCCATTCTGTGCATTTCTGTCACTCTACTTCTGTAGCATACATTTCTGGTCACATTACAGGAAAGATGGAGAAGGCATAGAGAAAATTTATGAGGATATTTTCAAGGCAGGAAGAGTTAGATAAGCTCAGGTTGAGTTCATTGAAACAGAGAAAGGAGCCTGTCCAGTGGTGGGGAGGAACAGAGAACTGAGATGTGTAAAATTATGAAAGGACTTGATGGATTAAATAGGAAACTCTTTAAAGCTAGTAAAGTAACTGTCAGTAGTATCAGAGGAAAATAAGGAATTATTTTTCCACACAGCAGGTATAATGGATGTGGAACTTCTGCCTGAAAGGTTGTTATTTGAAATGTGTGTAAACAGCAGGGGCCTGCAGGGCTAGAGAACTGGTGCTGAGAAGTGGAATTGGGTTGTGCTACTCTTCTTTCTGGCACAGACACGATTGTCCAGAAGATCTTCTGTATCAATGCTCTGAAATTCTCAAATAAAGTGTCTGAGCTGAGCTGTTATGTGGCATAACAATGAAGCAGCTGCTTCCAAATTCATTTTCTTCACAGTATTTTTTTCCAACTGGCTTTTTATTTCACTCCTGTTGGCTCCTTGCTTTGAGTAAGAATTCACACCAGTTCTGCAATGTCTCATCTTAATAGCTATTCTGTCTGCAACAGCCTTGATTGTATGTTTGTGTTGGCAGGCTGTTTGACCACTTCAATAAATTAAACGTAGTATTTTTGTAACCCTTTTCATAATATGAGAAAAGCCACACTCGAGCCAATTAGTTTCTATGTTGTGCAGAACAGCAGGAGCCAATCTCCATGGTGTATGATCCCCAAGAGAAAAATATAACATTCTAGCCTACTCACCATTCTCCCTCTCTTCCCCATCCCTCTGTCTTCTTTCATTTAGTTCTCCACCCCCTTCCTTCTCCATTCAGAGCCATTTCCCCCTCCCCGTTTGATGGTCTGTGCTCCTCTCCCTGCAACCCCGCCCCCCACCATTTTGTTCATAGTAAAATTACAATGCTCAAGCCCGAAACATCAGTTACACATCTTTATCTTTGCTCTATAAAATACACTGTTTGACCTTCTGAGTTTCTCCAGCTTTGTGGTTTTACTTAAGAGTAAAATGTTTTTGGGCACAAGAAAAATAATCACAAACTTCTGGAGAATTGCAACGTAAATGTACTTTCAAGAAACTAACCTGATTTTGCTTTCTTGTCGAGCTTGCATTTAGATCAGCTTTTAACTGTCCTCTGAAGTGACCTCGCAAGCCACTCAGTTGAAAACCTGTCATCAAGAACGAAATGCAGACAACAAGTACTGCAAATGTTGGCATCTGAAAATGTCTGAAATACTCAGTGGGTCAAGCATTTGTGGTGGAGAGAAGTTTCAGATTGATGATCTTTCCTCACATCATATCAGCTTCTGATGAAAGGTCATTGCCAAAGAAGTTGATTGTTTTCTGATGCTATCCAATCTGCTATGTATTGGCAGAATTTCTGGTCTTTTTTCACCAAACAAGGATTCCACTACCATACCCTTCCAATGTCACAGACTTCCCAATAAAACCAAATCTATTTCTGGGAAAGATGATGAATGAATCATGGATTGTGTTGGTAGCCATTCACTCTGCCTGAGATGAGTTTATGTAATGGATCCTCTGCATACATTATTACACCAGGTTAACTCTTACCTAGTTAATATACAAAATTGCTGGAGAAACTCTGCAGGTCCATAGGAAGCAAAATACATAACCAATGTTTCAGGCCTGAGCCCTTCATCAAGCGCTTCATTTAGTGCTTTCACTCGGTCTGCTGTAATAGAGAGGATCTCCCAATGGCATCCGATTTCAATTTCCTGCCCCATTCCCATGCCAACAGGTCTGTCCTTCGTCTCATGCACTGCCAAACTGAGACCACTCGCAAATTTGAGGAACAGTACCCTCCAACCAGATGGCATTGACCTCCAGAGTCTCTTAGGACCGTCCCCTCTCTTACTCCATCCCTATATCTCCTTTCCTCCACTCTGCAGTCATAGAGCTACCCCCTCCCCTGATCATTCTCACCTTTTCTCTCCTTCCCCACCTATCCATGTTCACCTCTTGGTTTTTGGCCTGTATTCCTTCCCCTGCCTCTTCTTCCCACCTTTTTATTCCAGACACCTGCCTGGTTTTTCTCATGGACAACAGACTCGGGGCCCAAAATGCTGGTTATATATCTTTACTCTCTTATGGATGACGTGGGACTTGCGGAGTTCCTCCAGCATTTTTGTGTACAATCACAGCATCTGCAGACTTTTGTTTCACTGTACTCGAAGCTCTTCGAGCAACTGATGTCCATGTTTCTGTATTAAGCATTGAGTAAAGAGATGAATGGGCAGTTTATCTGTTTTTGGTGTCACTGGTTGAAAGAATAAATATTGACCAGGAGAAGTGCCACCACACCATGAGTGTCTGCCTGGACAGTAAAGAAGACCTTGATTGAAAGGTCCACCTGTGAGTCAGAACTCCTGTAGTCTTCCATTAGATTGTGCGTCCTTGTCTTGTAATGTGAATTGAAGTATGATTTTCTAGTCCATTGTAGAGAGCTACCACAGAGCCATATGACAAGTAATGATAGTTCTGGTCAAATGACTTTATTGAACTGCTTTTAAAGTTTCTACTTAAAATGATACCATCAAAAAATAAAAAGAAACTCTTAATTTATCCAGTGCCACCTTTTGAGAGAAAAGCCGATTCCAATTAACAGCTTTGCATCAGAACTGGAAAAACAATAATAAACAAGCTTTTAATTCTATCATGGACCACAAGACTTTACACAATTAATCTCTTATGCCCTCCACTCAATTTTTCCTTTATTCTCCCCTCCTCCATTTGTGTTATCACCTTTTGCAAATTATGATAAAACACCATTGATTGGAAACTTCTTCCTGCACCCAAAGATGCTTCTGAGTATTTCCTGTTTTTGTCTGATATTCATCATCTTAAATTATAAAGTACTGGCCATCGAGCCTGTGCTCCACAATTATAAGCAAGTCAAGTCAGCCTAGTAACCCATACATCTTTTAATATTTTTAACCTTCATTCACCTTTGGAATGGTGGGAGGCAACCCATGTGGACATGGGAGAACGTACAAACTCTTTACAGAGTGCCAGATTCAAACCTGGACCGGTAATGCTCTAATAATGTTGTGCTAACTGCTGCACTTCAGCATTTGTTTTATAATTTATTCTAATACTTATTTTCTCTTGGACAGGTTACAGAGTATCTGAATGCCCAAGAGGCTGCCAAATCTGCTAGGGTAAGTGCATAAGATGCAAGAGCAGAATAAGACTCATCGAGTCCTGCTCCATTCAAGTCGTGGCTGATGTATTTGTCTCTTAACCCCATTCTCCTTCCTTCTACCCACACCCTTACTAATCAAGAACCTATCAACCTCCACTTTAAATGTACCCAATGACTTACCCTCTACAGCTGTATATGGCAACAAATCCCAGATTCACCACCTTCTGGCTGAAGGAACATCATCTCTGTTCTAAAGCGACGTCCTTTTATTCTGAGGCTGTGCTCTCTGGCGTTAGACCCTCCCACTACTGGAAATATGCTTTCCTCATCCACTCTATCTTGACCTTTCAGTATACAATGGGTTCCGATGAGCTCCTCCCTTATTCTTCTAAACTCCAGTGAGTACAGGCCCAGAACTGTCAAAACCCTCCTTAGATGTTAACTTTCTCACTCCCAGAATCATTCTTGTAAACCTCCTCTGGACCCTCTGCCACACCAGCACGTCCTTTCATTTTTTTACCTATTTATTTTCTGCAATTTTTTTTGCCAGTTGCTTGAATTACAAATAATGTGTTATATTGAAAAGCTAACATGGTCACTGGCCCTTTTAGCATTTGCATTGTGTCTTAATGTTGAAACAATATCTGTTTTGCTTGTCTAGACTCATTCCTGCATCGATAATCTGCTCTATTTACAGCTCAACCTCTGGCGCTATGGCGACTTTCGAGCTGATGACGCTGATGAATTTGGTTACAGACGCTGAAGAACCTACATGTGAAGACAACATACTGATTTCCCTCTGCCTTTTCTTGCTCTCACTGTGTCCCATCCCCCAAACCAATCCACTAAAGGAGAGATTTGCCTCTTTTTGTTTCCTCCTCTCAGGCGTTCAGAATCTCATTGCACATGTCCTCGATCTTCAGAGGAAGAGCTGGCAGTGTTAGGGGCTGAGATACTAATCAGAAGTGGGTGATGATCTTAGTCTGTGCAATGAAGTGGAAACTAATTCCTTGCTTTGACCTGAAATGATTTTCTCCATTAAATTCTTTCTGAATTGACACTTCTTTTGATTATTTCTTTATATTCCTGTTTCTTGTTTAAAGTCTCTGATAAACATGGAAGCTACGTTTATCTCAAATGAGATCCAATAAAACCATACGATTTCTGACAATAGTTACACTTGCCAACATGATGTTGGATTGGCAAGTAATTAAAGCAAGCCCCCGAAAATAAAAACCCAAGTAAACGTTCCAGAGACAGGACAGAGGAAATCTTAAGGAGAATTGCCTGTGATACTTGTAAATGTTTTTGATGTCCTTTAATTTTATCTGTTATGTTTTAACAAAGGGGAATTATTTTCTTTCCGTAACGCTATGTTGAGCTGGTCTATAATAGCAGGTTTGGGATTTTGTTGCATATGGAGCTCCCTTTGTCTCAACTTAAAAAAAACAATTAGCCTTATTGTCTTAAAAATTATTAGCCAAACTGCTAAATGTTAGAATCCTGTGTCTGCACAAGCTTGGACCATCTATAAATCTGATACATGGTGCCAACAGAGTCCTCTGAGGTCCGTGCTTGTCTGCCTAGCAATCAGTTGCTTTTCTTGACCAGAGCATGTGAGTACAAATAGCTGTGCAGTGTAATGTACATTAATTAGGAAGCTGTGTTCTGCTCTCTTTCTCTACGATTTTTATTTTGCTTGTGACTTGATTGCAAGTAATTATCATTTGTAATTCTAACTAGGTTTATGATTTCTTCTTCCGGCCCCGCTTCCTCCCTTACCTGATGTTGTCTCTTGTCATTATATTTAATGCTTACAGTCTCAATAAAAGTAGCATTGGTAACATGAATTGTCAGTAGTCCTGTGGTCTCTTCATTTACTGTTTATCCAAAATTAATGTGGTTGAAGGAAGGCTGCCTTGGCCCTGCACCTCATCCCCATGAACACGTCCATATAACAATTACAGTACGGAAACAGGCCATCTCTGCCCCTCCAGTCCGCACTGATTTAAGTGATCTCCTCTAGTCCCACCTACTTGCTCCCTGTCCATAACCCTCCAATCCCCCCACATCCATGCACTCATCCAACCGTCTCTTAAATTACAAAATTGACCCTGCTGCAACCACCTCTTCTGGAAGGTCATTCCACTCAGCCACTGCTGAGAAGAAGCTCCCTCTCATGTTACTTCTAAACTTTTTCCCCCTACCCTTAACTTCTGACCCCTCATTCCATTCTCACCTACTCTCAAGAGGAAGAGCCTATTCACATCTACTCTATCTGTCCCCCTCATAATTTTTAAATACCTCTTTCAAATTCTCCCCTCTCAACCTTCTACACTCCAATGAATAAAGGCCCAGTCAACTCAATATTTCTTTGTCTTCTAGACACTGCAATCCAGGCAACATTTTAGTAAATCTTCTCTGCACCCTCACTACCTTATTGATATCCTTCCTATAATTTGGGGACCAAAACTGCACACAATACTTCAAATTTGGCCTCACCAATGCCTTGAACAGTCTCAGCATCACCTCCCAGCTCACCAAAAGCCTTCTTTACCACTCTATCCATATGTGAATCCAGTTTCAAAGAATGATGAACCGTTCTCTCTGTTCCCCTGCATTCCTCAATGCTGTACTTTGATTATTCTTCCCAAAATGAAGTACTTCATACTTATCGATATTAAACTCCATCTGCCATCTTTCAGCCCTAAACAGTCCAAATCCTTCTACAGTCCCTGAAAACCATCTACACTATCCACAACTCCCTCTATTTTTGTATCGTCTGCATTTTCACGAACCCAATTTATCACTCCATCATCCAAATCATTAATGTAAATGACAAACTACAAAGGGCCCAACACTGATTCCTGAGGCATACCACTCGTCACCAGCCTCCATCCTGACAGACCATGACTCTCTGGCATCTACCTTCTAGCCACTGTTGAACCCATCTGACTATCTCAACATTAATACCTAGCACCTGAACCTTACCAACCTTCCATGTGGAACCATAATCGAAGACCTTACTGAAATCCATATAGACTGCATCTACTGCCCTACCCTCATCAACCTTCCTAGTCACCTCTTTAAAAAATTCAACAAGATTCTTCAAAAATGACCTTCCCAAACAAACATATGTTGGGGGACCCTGATCAGTCCCTGCCTCTCTAATACTTGTACATATTATCTCTAAGAATACTTTCCATTAATTTACCGACCACCGACATCAAACATACTGGCCTATAATTGGTGGGTCTACACCTGGAGCCCTTTTTAAACAGAGGAACCACGTTTGTGACACACCAATCCTGCGGCACCATGCCCCCCTCTAGTGACTGTTGAAAAAAATCACTGTCAGAGCCTCCGCTATTTCCTTCCATGTATTTTCCAAGCATCACATCCATACCTTGTTTATTGTATTTAATGTAGGGCTCCCTTTTATTACGAACCAACTTTCTAATCTCCCTTGAAAACCATGGATCTCTTGAACTTTTGGTTCTACATTTTATCCTAACAGGAACATAAAGATTCTGCACCCTCAAAATCTCACCTTTAAATGGCCTCCAATTCTCCTCTACCTCCTTCCCATAAAACAAATCACTCCTTGCAAATCCTTTCTCATTTCATCAAATCTGGCTTTCCCCTACTCAAA
This sequence comes from Narcine bancroftii, assembly GCF_036971445.1. NCBI lineage: Eukaryota > Metazoa > Chordata > Chondrichthyes > Torpediniformes > Narcinidae > Narcine > Narcine bancroftii. The sequence goes on from NC_091481.1 coordinate 12,185,824, forward strand.
AACCTTAATCTTTGGACTAGTCCTATCCCTTTCCACAATTATATTGAAACTGATGGTACCTTGATCAGTGGATCCAAATTGCTCCCCAACACACACCTCAGTCATCTGCCCTATCTCATTCCCCAACAGTAGATCCATCACTACCCCTTCTCGAGAGGGTACCTCAACGTATTGCTGCAAAAACTGCCCTGCACACATTTTACAAATTCTAATCCATCCAGCCCCTTCACAGAATGTCTTTCCCAATCTATAGTGAGAAAATTAAAATTGCCCACTAACACAACCCTGTGCTTATTACAAATCTCAGCTATTTCCTTGCACATTTGCTCCTCTATTTCTTGCTCCCCATTTCTCCCCTATAATTGAAACTTCTCCTTTTCCATTTTTTAATTCCATCCATACCACCTCCCTTGACAAGCCCTCCAATCTATCTCGCATCAGCACCTCTGTAATATTTTCCCTAACAAGCAATGCCTCTTACCCCTCCAATTCTATCACACCTAAAGCAGTGAAATCCCAGAATATTTAACTGCCAGTCACATCCCTCCTGCAACCACATCTCACTAATTGCCACCACATCGCACTGTCAAGTGTCTATCTACACCTTCAGCTCATCCACCTTTCTTACAATACTCCTAGCATTAAAGTACATGCATTTCAGAGATTTCCCATATCTTACCTTCTGCTTGTCCCCATCTTTACGGACAACTCGAGCATGGCTACCTGAGTAACTCATTCTTGTCCTAAGATTGTATCATGTGAATAGTCTGAAATACAGTATTCAACAGCTGCTGAACTTCATTTTGAGTAGATGATCACTGGATGGATACATCTGGTTATGTCCTGCTTATTTAGTGTGGATAACATTTAAAAGAATGCCGCACATAGTAAATCCAATACAAAATATCATAGCAAAATAATAAAATGACAGGAAATTGAATTTCATGATGTGCTGCTATTAACAAAGGTGGCCAGCAGCTATTAGATATTCCTTAATGTTGGTTTGACAGACTAGTGTTCAAAGGCATTGCAAGTTGCAGCCTCTCCTTCTCTGGAACCCAGTTTTTAAATTGTACTGTCCAGTGCAGTGTCAAGCACTCAATCCATAGCTTGATTTCAAAAATAGGGATAAAACTTGTATATCCTTAGCAGCATTGTCCTGGGATTGAAATAGTTCAGTCGACTATGATCTTGATGACAAGCACAGTCACACCTCCCCTCTGCAATTCAGCTCTTGTGCTAGTGTTCAGTCTGAGGCTGTAATGGGATCTGGAGTCAAGTCTTCGTTAAAACTAAACAGCACGAGCACAAATGGCTAACACAAGAGGTGTAGTTTCAAAGTGTGTGAAAGTACAGAGGGGGATGAAAGAGGTAGATTTTCCACACAGAGAGGTGGGGCATGCAATGCACTGCCAATGGATGCAGGTATCATAGCCTCTTAAGAGACTATTGGATAGGTACATGGAGCTGAGAAAAATGGCGGGTTATGCAGTACACACACACACATATAACAATTATAGCATAGAATCAGGCCAACTTGGGCCTTCTAGTCTAGCCCGAACACATTCTCCCACATTACCCCATTGACATGCACTCAACCCATAATCCTTCATTCCTTTCCCATCCAACTTCTGAAATGTTAATATCGAACCAGCCTCCGTCACTTAGTCTAGAAGCTCGTTCCACACACCCACCACTCTCTGAGTTAAGAAATTCCTCCCCATGTTTCCTCTAAACTTTTGCCCCCTTAACTCTCAGCTCGTATCCTCTTGTTTGTTTTCCCCCTTTCTTAAAGGAAAAGGCCTGTCCATGTCAACTCTATCTATACCGCTAAAAATTTTAAATACCTCAATCAAATCCCTCTCAACTTTCTACACTCCAAAGAATAAAGACTTAACTTATTTAACCTTTCCCGATAACTTAGACCCTGGCAACATTCTAGTAAATCTTCTCTGCACTCTCCAAATTGTTGATATCTTTCCTATACTTTGGTGACCAAAACTGCACAAGACACTCCAAGTTTGGTCTCACCAAAGCCTTGTACAATTTTAACATAACATCCCACCTCCTATACTCAATGCTCCAATTTATAAAGACCAACATACCATAAGCTTTCTTCACCACCCTATCCACATGTGATTTCACCTTCAGGGAACTATGTACCATTATTCCTTGATCCTTCTGTTCTTACTGCCCTACCATTCACCATTGATTAGCCCTACCAAAATGTAACACCTCACATTTATCTGCATTAAACCATCTGCCATCTTTCAGACCACTCTTCTAACTGGCCTAAATCCCTCTGCAAGCTTTGAAACCCTTCTTCACTGTCCACAGCTCCACCCATCTTCTTATCATCCGCAAACTTACTAATCCAGTTTACCACCCCATTATCCAGATCATTAATGTATATGACAAATAGTAATGGACCCAACAATACTGAACCCTGAGCCACACTATCTTTCTATTTCTTACCTCACCTGCACGTGGCATTGATAGCAATCCTGGGAAACACTTAGACAGTTGTGAGAGTAGGTTATTATGTTGGCACAACATTGTGGGCCGAAGGGCCTGTACTGTAGTGTACATTTCTATGTTCTATTTACAAGATCAAAGAACAGAAGTAGGCCACTTGGTCCATCAAGTCTGTTCTGTGACTACCCCAAGCTGAACTATACTCATACCTAGTTCCAATTGCCAGTCTTTTCCCTATATCCCCTGATGCCCCGATCAATTAGATACTGATCAATCTCCTGCTTGAACTCTCCCAGTGATTGGACCTCCACCGCTGTATGCAGCAATGAGTTCCACAAATCCACAACCCTCTGACTAAATAAGATTTTTTTCATCTGTTTAAATTAATAACTTATAATTTTAAGACTGCGCCCTCTTGTCCTTGATTCACCCACCAAGGAAAATATCTTATCTATATCCACTCTGTCAAAACCTTTCAAAATTTGAAATGTTTCTATGAGATCCCCTCTCATTGAATACTCCAATGAATACAGACCAAAAGCTACCAAACATTCCTCACATCTTAGCCCTGATATTCCAGGAATCATCCTAGTAAATCTCCTCTAGACTCTTCTCCAACATCACATCCTTTCTATGATTAGGGGCCCAAAACTGCACACATCACTCCAAATGAGGTCTCACCAGAGTCCAATGCAGCCTCATCAACACCTCTTTATTCTTATACACTATTCCTCTTGAAATGAATGCCAACATTTGCTTTCTTTACTACCGATCCTACCTGGTCATTGACTTTTAGGTTTCCCTGCACGAGGTCCCTTTGCACTTTTGAGGTTTGAATTTTCTCCCACCCAAATAGTACTGTACTTTGCCTGTTTATTTCCACTATCTAAATGTAGATTTTGCAACATTGCATCTCATCTGTTATTTTTTTGCCCAGTCCCCTAAGCTGCCTATATCCTTCTTCAACACTTTCTGCTCTGCCACCTATCTTGGTGACATCTGAAAATTTGGCCACAAAACCATTCAATCCACAATCCAAATCATTAATATAAATTGTAAACAGTAGCGGCACCAAGACTGACCCATGTGGAACACTGCTTGTTACAGGCAGCCAACCTGAACAGGATCCCTTTATTTCAACCCTTTGTTTCCTGTCTTTTAGCCTACTTTCTATCCAATCTAATATCATCCCTTTAATTCCACGGGCTCTCATTAAGCAACCTCACACGTGGCACTTTATCAAAAGCCTTCTGAAAATCCAAATATACAACATTCACAGCCTCCCCTTTGTCCATCCTACCTGAGATTTCTTCAGAAAATTCTAATGGTTGGTCAGGCAGGATCTACCCTTCATAAAACCATGCTGACTTGGACCTATCCGGTCATGCATCTCTAGGTATTTCATTACCATGACTTTGAGGATCAACCTTCCTAACCACCGACATCAGACTAACAAGCCTACAGTTTTCTTTTTTCTGTCTCCCACCTTTCTTAAACAGCAGAACCACATTTGCAACCTTCCATTTCCTTCTGGATTCATGCCAGAGTCTATTGACTTCTGGAAAATCATCACCAGTGGGTCCACAATCTCCAAAGATACCTCTTTTAGAACCCATGGGTGCACCTCATCCAGTCCGGGAGATTATTAATCTTTAATCCATTCAGTTTGCCTAGCACTATTTCTCTAGTAATCCCAAGTGCATCTAATTCTATTCCCTGAAACCTTTGTCTGTCAGGTATATTCCTAATGTCTTCCACAGTGAAGACTTACATAAAATATTGATCAAGTTCCTCTGCCATCTCTTTATTACCCATTATAATTTTGTCAGCATCGTTTTCAATCGGTCCTATGTCTATGTGTCTCTCTTTCACTCTTTATATTTTTCTTAAACTTTTAGAATCCTTTTTTATATTGTTTGCCAATCTCCTTTCAGAATTCATATTTTCTATCCTAATGACTTTCTAAAAGTTTCTAAAAGATTCCCAGTCCTCTGTTTTCCCACTAAATTTAGCTTCCTTGTATGCCCTTCTCTCAGCTTTTATCTTAGCTTTCACTTCTTTTGTTAGCCACATTGGTGCCATCTTTCCATTGACAGAATTTCCTTTTCCTTGGAATACATCTATCTTGCATATTTTTTATTATGTAAAAATAGCTTACAATTCTGCTCTGCCATCCTTCCAACTAGTTTGCTTTTTCCAGTCAACTTGAGCCAGTTCCTTTCTCATGCCACCATAATTTCCTTTATTCCAATGAAAATTGATACACCAGATAATATCTTTTCCTTTTCAAATTTGAAACTAAATTCAATCATGTTATGATCGCTACTTCCTCAAGGGTCTAATACCTTTAATTCCCTAATGACTTCAGGTTCATTGCACATCACCCAATCCAGAACTGTGGATTCCCTGGTGGACTTAACAACAAGCTGTTCAAAAAAGCCATCCCTTAAGATACCATTACTGATAATAGGATGCCAAAGGTGCTCTGTGGTTAGTAAGGGATTACTTAAGGTGGCATGCAAGTGGAAAGAAAAAAAAGTTGAGAACCACTACCTTAAACAAATGCCACCCTTGGTAACTGCTGTTCACCTTATCTACGCCTTTCATAATCTTGTATACATCTGATAACATTATAATGCAATTGCTCTGATCTGGCAGACTTCAATAACTTTCAAAAAAATGAATTGGATGAGTAATTGAAAAGGGTAAATGTTGTAGGGCTTTGGAAATGAGAAAAGGTTAAGAGTCCAATTATCTCTCAGAGCTGGCAGAAATCCACTGAGCCAAATGGTGAGCCCCTGTGGTCAGATGTTACTTGGTGACATGATGTTGGATGCAGTTGCTCACTACTTACCAGCAAACGGGTATTGTTTAAGCTCATAATGACAAATCAGGACGTAACTGGTACCAAATGAGGTGTGTAGAGCATTGTGTCAAAAGGTCACACTTTATATGAGTACACAATGACTCTTAACAGAGAAATTTCAGGCCTCAAAGGGCTGGGAACGTCTAGGAGAAAAGAAATCTTTACCAGATCATGACAAACAAACAAATCAGAGAGATTTATACAAGATGGAGACAAAATGATAAAATATGAAGAGATCAAATCTTTGCAAGTTGGCACATTCTTTTGTTTAACAAACGAAAAGTCATATGCCCCCCAGCTATGAGAGGGAAAGCATACATCTTCTGTCGATAACGGGAGTTTGAAAGTAACACCATGACAGAATTGATCCTACAAAGAGGCTGAAGCAGGCTGCAGTGCAGTTCAGCAGCGAGTCACATGGCAACACAATTTGCTGTGTGATTTGTTTTATTCATGCAGCAAGGTAAAGCCCAACTCTCTGGTACTCTTGCAGATATCATATGGAGAAACCCAAAAAATAAAGCAGCCACCTGCACTGAAACCCATTAGAAGGGAAAGCACACAAAATAAGACTTGTCATTTTGAACAACTTCAGATTTTTAAGTTTCTTCCTGAAAAGGAATACATTAAAGCTTTGCATCTACTCGGTTTCAAGAAAACCTTTTCTCTGCCCCCAGTTCTTCCAGCACTCTTCCTCTCCTCTTGAATTCCAGTTTCTTGAGGCTGATGGTCCATGCTCAGTCTGGATGCTTGCACTGCTACGAGCATAGACATTGTTTGTGTAATATTTGCCAACAGCAAAAGGTCATGGTCAGTCTTTATTTTTGTCTCAAATAACATCCATTCACCTCGAGTGTTGGTGATGAAATGAAGATGAGGAGTGATGCACACTATTTTGTTTAACTGAGGTTGATTAAGGTTGCTCCAGCGGAGATAAGAACAGAGCAGATTTTAAACACAGGACTCACCTGCTATGAAAGGCAAACACTATTTATATCTTTCAATGTTGTCCCAAGCTATCTAAACCTACTCTATATCAATCTGATGTCCCTGCTGAATCAGCCTCCACCACCACCTCCAGCAATGCATTCCAGGCATCCTACCTTCTATCTATCACTGCTCTCTGCCTTCTATGGCCAAGCCAAATCCAAAAAAACCATGCCACATGATTTTTTGGACAAGCCAACTATGGCTTGTCAAATGCCTTACTAAGATTGAGATAACATGGCGTGAAGTACTCAACCTTCAATTATTTTTGCCACTACCCCAAAAAGCTCAATTAGACTTGTGAGGTGCATGCTGTCTATTCCTAATAGAACAATGCTTCTCCAAATGCTCACAAATCCCACTCCTGAGAATCCATTCCAATAATTCACCCAGCATTGATGCAAGACCCAGTGGTCTATAATTCCCAGGATTCTCCTCACATTTCTTGAGCAAGGGAACTACATTTACCATCCCTCATTTCTCTGGTACCACTCCTGTGACTAGGGAAGACATAAAGATCATTGTTAATGCCCCAGCAGTCTCTTCCCTCACTTCCCGTATTAGCCTGGGGTACAAACTGTCTGGCCTTGGAGTTTATATATTTTAGAAGCTTCAATGCTACCTTTTTCTTAACATTCACATACTCTGTCACATTTACCTGTCTACACTGAACTCATATATTCATCAAGGTCCTTCTCCCTGGTAAAACTGAAGCAAGTATTTATTAAGGGTCTCCCTACCTCCTCCAGTTCCAGGCACATGTTTGTAACATCTTTATATCTGAGTGGTTCTGTTCACACACGTTATTCTCGTCTTCTTCACGCACATATGAACATCTTGGGGTTTTCCTTAATCCTACTTGCCAAGACCTTCCCAAGTCCCCTTCTACCTCTCCTTAAGTTCCTTTCTGGTTACCTTATAATTCCTTTTCTTTTTAAAATATTTTTACTGACTTTAATAAAGAATTTAAACAAACAAAGAGAATGTACAATCCAATTAGTATGGACAGTAACAAACTAAATAAGATATTCTGTCTATCACTAACATACATAAATTGTAAGTCATATCCATAATTCATATCCTAAATAGTGTATACTTTTTTTTAGAAAAAAACTCTAGTACTACAAAAAATAAAATAGCAGAGGAGAAAAACTCAAACCCCGTACCTAACCGCATTGCCAGATGCTACATATAACTGGTATTAAAAGAAAAATTATGGTTTAAAAAAAAATAAGGAATGTGGAAAAGATGGAAGTCAGACAATTTAATTACTTTATAATTTTACTCCAATGTAAGATAGTGAGTCATAATTAATTCGCATAACTTCTGGAATCCTATATCTGGATAACAAATCTTTTCCATATTCAAACAAGACATTATATCACACAACCAATGATCATGAGTAGGCAGGGCAACATCCTTCCATTCCAGTAAAATCGCACGTCTCGCCAAAATAGCACAACTCTGAACCAGAGACAAAGAAGAATCATTCCCTCCCGCTTTACTGAACAAGGCCACCAAAGGATCTGGTGTTAAATCTATATTGAAAATTTTTGATAAGGAATGGAAAACCTCTCTCCAGTATTTTTCTAGACTAGGACAAGTCCAGAACATACAAATTAATGATGCTTCTCCGCTCTTACATCTGTCACACCAGGGAGTCATATCAGAATAAAAGCGAGACAATTTAGCCTTAGACAAATGCATTCCACGTTATCACTTTGAACTGTAATAGACAATGTCGAGCACATACGAAGAGCTATTAACCAACTTAAGAAGTGTGTCCCAATCCACATCTGATATAGTCAAATTTAAATCCTGTTCCCAAGTATTTTTGATTTTAATTAACAAAGTCTGATTTACACATAACCATTTCTCATAAATAATAGATATTAAACCTTTACGAGAAGGCATTAAAGCTAAAAAACTCATCTACGAAATTTGATTCAGAATCTCTTGGGAAATTAGAAACTTGTGATTCAAGAAAATCCCAGACTTGCAAATACCTAAAGAACTGAGATTTGAGCAAGTTAAATTTAGCAGTAATCTGTTAAAATGATGCAAAAATCCATCAATGAACAGATCCTTAAAGCTTTGAATACCCTCTCTGAAAAATATTGTCATGTAAAGAGGGTTGAAAAAAGTGATTGGACCCGATAGGAGTTGAGAGAGAAAAATTATGAAATGCAAAATGTTTTCTAAATTGTGGCCAAATTCTCAAAGAATGTTTAACAATGGGGTTATCAATTAACTTAGTTGAGAATGGAAGTGAAGAGCCCAGAAGTACTGAATTAGAAAAATTTGGGGGTGAATTCAGCTCCACTGATATCCATAATGGATGGTCAGAATGATTATTAAAGAAGGACCAATACGTAAGATTTCATATAGTGACTGCCCAGTAGTAGAATCTAAAGTTAGGTCGAGCCATTCCACCATCTTCCTTAGATCTCTGAAGAAGAACTTTAAAGGCAAGGATGCTTATCCTTCCTTATGTAAGATGACATGGCTGAGTCAAGCAAGTCAAACAACGATATAGGCACAAATATTGGAATAACGTAAAAAAGATAGAGTAATTCTATTCATTTTAATAGAATTTATATGGACAACTAGATAATTCTCCTTAAAAAGAGGTTAGGATTCTACTTTATAATTCTCATGAGCCCGGTCTGAATTTTTGTTTCTTAAACCTCTTTTTTTTTTTAAATTTAGATATACGTCAAGGTAACAGATATTTAAATATACAAAGATATTTAGATAAAATGTAGTTATACAGCATGGTGACAGCAGTTGACTGAGTAAGCAAGGAGCGGAGATACAGCACTCCCGTAGGGTCCAACCGCCCAGCCATCAGCTCCGCACATGGTTTGAACACCCCGTTAAAGGAGCTGATGGTAGTCTTATTTAAAATTCTGTAACCACGGGGTCTGTGCCCAAGATGGTGGCATCTCTGATTGGCAACAGCCTCAAAGATTTGCAGAATCCAGGGGAGCGGAGGACTTGTGTAGGGCACCAAAAAATGGGGAGACCATCCCCCATCTGAGCAGAGGATGTGACCCATGGGATGTTGACCATGGCAGTAGACCAGTGAGGGGGCTAAGTGGCTGAAAGACCCACACATGCAGTGGGCTGCTGGCAACCCATGTGCTGATCCATGCTCTAAGTTCATCGCCCTTATTCTTAACACTTGCATTGAATATACTTCAACGTTCATGTCTTGTCCTTCCTTGTAGTCTCACCACACATTGCATCCACCCATCATCTGACCTAATGCTCTGGTTACCACCCCACTACCAATCTAGTTTAAACCCTTCCCAACATCTCCATCAATGAAAAGTAATTATCAGCTGGATTTCTGGGTCTCCATTGCACAATTGTAAGTCAACATGAAATATGTGCCATTGCAGTGTGCTCAATTTTTGTGCGTGGGTCGCAGCTTCCAAATATTGGCACACACTAAGAGGAGATCCCTTGCAAGTAGGAGCATGTGCCCAGAACCATCCCACTCCCAGTTTTCTTGTGTAAAAATTGGCATCTTTCCTATGCAAAATGTGATTAAATATTGGCAGGTTCCCCTGATCACCGTGTAAATACTGCAGAGTCCTAGAATGGATGATTGTTAAATACTGGCACAGTCCCAGAGGAGATCCTCCACAAATACTGGGCATATTCCTCAGGTTTTCCTGTAAACAGGATCTGCTCCTCTAGCAGCACACGCATCATCCAAGGTTGCCAAGATTAGAGATTTAGAGTTAGAGAGTTCGCACTGAGATACCCAAGAAGATTACATTAAACTGCCTAAATTACTACCAACCAGTGGCACTTACATCCACAGAGGCTGTTGCCTGAAACAAATCACAGTGGCTTCCTCCATCTCGGGAGCTGCTTGGTCAGCAGAAGATGGATGGGAATCCAACCCAAAATGTTAACCATAAGCAACAAGTTGTGCAAAAGGCCACCACAAACCACACTGTATAACACAGAATCCCACAAACAGCATAGATTTAATGGGCCAACCTTTACATTATTGTCATTGTGCGAAATGAAACGAAATGGGTGAAAAAGGGAAAACAAAGTATAATATTGGACCCACCAGGTCCAAATTCATGAAACTGAATTATTTGTTTCAAAAAGTTGCCAAAAGTGGCTGCTACTACATGGAAGTAAACTCTAAAGACAACCCTCCAGGCCATACATAACCATCCAAGTGGGGTTTTGTTTTGTTCGCTGCTTGCACCTTTTTCCTGGAGGGTAAATATTCAATCATCCTTAAGAAGTAAGTTGGACTCAATTCCTTTCTGTTATCCCTTGATTATCACTGGACTTCAAAGCATCAGCATTATCTAGGAATCCCGAGTCAACTCTAACTGTAATAGTATCTGGGAAAGAGGACATGACAGAGGTAATCATTTCAAAGATCTTATTGCCGGTTTCAGCTTTACTGACTCTTCAACAGAGCTCTTTGAAATTGCAGCTAGTGCTTTATCCCAGTAAATACGAAGACCCACCAGTATCGTAGACCAGTATTACACAAAGCCAGATGCATATCTATCAAGACCATAGACACCTGGATCAAGGGAAAGAAGATAACAGACCAAATGCTGGGGCTGTCAAAGTCCTCTGGGATTTTCCGGCAGTACTTTTAAAATTCATATTTAATGACAATAAACAGGTACATTTTCATCCAGTTCAACTCCGATTACGCGAAATCAAATTCTCGCTCCGAAACCCTCAGTCATTCGACTTTTTTTTCGGGGACAAACTGACTGGGGACATCGTGCCGCGGCCCCTCCGGCCCCAGAGGGGACACCGCCCGGGCCCCCCACCGGCCCCGCCCGCAGCGGGGACCCCGCCCGGGCCCCCCGGCCCCGCTCTCAGCGGGGACCCCGCCCGGGCCCCCCACCGGCCCCGCCCGCAGCGGGGACCCCGCCCGGGCCCCCCGGCCCCGCTCTCAGCGGGGACCCCGCCCGGGCCCCCCACCGGCCCCGCCCGCAGCGGGGACCCCGCCCGGGCCCCCCTGGCAGTTGGAACCCCGCCCGGGCACCGGGCCCCGGGCCCAGCGGGGAGGGGGGCTCGGTGGGGAGGTGCCGGTGTCCGGCGGCGCCAGCAGATTTTTTCGGTGAGAATTCAACATGATTTGTATTAAGAGCCTTACCTTGCGGCTTCTTGTTGATTTGCTGTTGATGCTAGGCTGTTTTTTTTTAGGTGACCGGTTCTCCGAAGAAACCCGTTTATCCGAAATGGCGCCGGTCCCGGGCTGCACTGTGGTTTATTAATGAAACCCTTTTTCATATTAGAATTTGTCTTTAATTCTTACATTTCGGCGACATTCGCGTTGGCGCTGGTCGCCCCCGGGCATGTGGCTGGGGGCTGGCGGCTACGCATGCGCTCAAGCTCACAAACGCCAGGTGGTCCTGATTTCAGGCGAGAGTTTCCAGGTCTGGATTCTCAGATGCTACAGATTTCTGGCATCTGGATTTTTGAAATTTAACTTGAGATGGGATACGTGCAGGTGAGCCAGCACGAGTGTGGTGAGCTGAAGGGCCTGCTTCTGTGCCCACTGTATATTGTTCCCATTAGATGGAACTGGATCTGGACTTTGGTCTGACGTGCTCAGTTGCTTCCTGGTCTCAGGTCGACCTGAGACCATGCTGGAAGACTCCACTTCTGGTTTTCGGCCTAGCCTCATTGTAACTTTGCTTCTTTTGCTTCATTGGCTTCTTTTAAGACTTCTGGATCTGCCCTCTTCTTTATAGGAAATTTGGGAACCAAAATGAAAATCATACAGGGCAATCAATTTAAGACTGGGAAATCCCATACCATACAGGATTATTGGCACCTCCAATCAAGGGTAGCAAGCACAGACTGGGTGATCACTTTGCCTAGTTTTCAAGCATGCTCTTCACCCTAAAGTTCCCTATCATTTTAATTCCCCATTTAACTTGCACTCTCAAATCCGAAGCTTCCTACCCTTCCAGAGTGGCTCAATGCAAGCTGTACCTTTAAATGATTCACTTTGTAGTCTTCTGGACTCGATATTCAATCTAACAATTTCAGCGATCGTAACCATTGCCCACTTTTTTTTACACCGATAACTTTTGCAGCTAAATATTTTGCTCTTCACACTTACAATTCCTGTGGATTCATCTTTTGATGTCTGTTCCATCACCACGATCCCTGTTCCCCCTACATTTCCATCACAAATAACTGAAAACAACAACTTTGTACTTGTGCAGATATAACACATTCACAGAAAAAGAAGGATGACCTGTGATTGACAACCACTTAGTAATAGGATAGATGAGTGTTAAATGACATTTAATATGGAGGATAGTAAGCAGAAGGTATGCTAGAGGAAAATATGATTTAAAGTACAGGCTGCATCATTATGTGAAGAGCATAAGAATAGGATTTAGCTCAGCTTGTTAATTAAATATTTAAAGTGTCAAATTGTGGGACTCTGACAAGTAGTGATAGCTATTGTTATGTAAATAGGTAAACCACGTAGTTAAAAGGTAAAATAGAGTTAAATAAAGGATGAAGATTGCCCTTTATAATTTAGGGATCTCTACCTGTAATAGACATTCTGGTCATATATAATACCTATAAATTCTTCCAAGCCACATCGCAAGATTTTTATTCAAAAAAATATCTACAGTAAAACCCCATTAATTCCTTGCTCTCTCAGGACTGATGGTGCCAGGCCAGCATATTTTCCAGACTGTTGCATTTTATTTCTATTCATACTATGATTTTCTTTTAATTCATTTTTAAAAGATGTCATACAGTAGAAAAATATATTTTCTAAAGAGTAAGTTTCAAGGAAGTGCTGGATACAATGCCAGGCGAACTTTCAGGGAGTATGGGAACCAGGGTACTAGTGCATTTGTGGAAACACAGGATTCGAGGTCCTGCTGGGTGGACGGGCATCCTCCAACCGGATGGCATTAACATTGACTTCTCTGATTTCTGTTAAAACCTATTCCCCCTCTTCTTTCCCCGTTACCTTTCCCCAGCCCTGTCTCTCTTCACTTTTCCCTGTTTCCTTTCACAGAGCCAAAATCAATTCTCACCTTTCCTCTTATCATATCCAATTAACATCTTTTGGCTGTTGGCCTGGACTCCTTCCCCTGCCATTCTTCAGTCTTTATTCAGATGCCTTCCTGTTTTCTGCTTATTCCTATGGACTCTGCCAGACCGGCTGAGTTCCTCCAGCATTCTGTGTGCATTTACTACAATCACAGTGTCTACAGAATTTCATGTTTTACTCCATTCAGTTGTTCAACCTTTAAACCTGGCAAAAAGCTCACAATCTAACAGCCCTTCATGTATGCTTCAGACGCATAGTCTATCTACAAGTTCCTTAAAGCACCTGAGATATTACCAGTACTGTCCCTGTAAATGCTGCAATTCCACTGAATCGATGTCAAAACATATCATGTCTATTATTTCACTCACCTGACTCCAGTTTGGGTGGGAGTGGGACACGTGTTCAAAAACAAAACAAAAAGCTCCTGACACAGAGATTTTGCTCTGAGCTCCACCACAGCCAGTAATTACCAGGGCAGAGGAGATGATGCAAAGGTGTTGTCAAAGCGTCCTTGAGAGGTAAAAGAGCAATATCCTCACATCTCATGGGGATCTTCTGGCCCAATCCCATTCAAAATTGGGAGAGTCCAAGATGGCACAAAGAAACTAGAACAATGCATAAAAGTGCTGGAGAAACTCAAAAGGTCGCACAGTATCCTTAGGAAGCAAATGGGAACCAATATTTTGGACCTGATCCCTTCGTTAACATCTGATCAAAAAGCAGGGAGGAAGGGGCAGGGGAGAAAGAAGCACAGACCAACAGGTAAGAGGTCACGGTGGGGTTGGATGGGAGGGCAGAGAGATAAAAAAACTGGTGATAGGGGAAGGGGTAGCACCCTGAATGGCAAGGGAAGAGAATGGGGAGCTGGAACAAAGAAACCAAAATCTCTTTGGAAAATGTAGAACGCCAGCATAAAATGTTTCCCACTCTAGCCACCTCTCCCCACCTGTGGAAGAGTGTGAATTACACATTGACCCCCATCCGCCACCTCAGAACTATTGTGACAGTAAATGATCCTGAGAGGCTATCTGACAATAGAAGATCGAGTCCATTGAGGAAAGAACCTTTCCGAGAACTCACCATTCCATTGATGGATGTAGAACAGACATTACAGGCCCTTTGACCCTCGATGTTGTAATCCTCTATTTTTTTTTAATCATGTGCCTAAGACTCTCTTAAATGCCTCGAATGTTTCAGCCTCTACTAGCACTCCTAGCAAGGCATTACAGGCACCTACAACACTGTGTTAAAAACTTACCCTGATGTCTCCTCTAAACTCTTCTCCCTTCACTTTGTATTGATGTCCTTTGGTGTTTGCTATTCCCAGCCTGGGAAGAAGGTGTTGGCTGTGTACCTTATCTATGCCTCTCACAATCTATCTTCAATTTTCCTCAAGAATATTCAGATGTTTGGAAACCTGGCACAACATTGCTAAAGCACAGATTGTGCAAGTGGCAAAGCTGCTACATGTGCACGAGTTGTACTTGGATTCAATTCCAAATTCAACCTTTAACTTTCTCACTCCTGTGAGTGGACGGCTGACTATCTTGTCACTTATGCTCTCCCCACTTCTGCTCAGTGCTTCCTTCTGCCATTTGAGGAAACGGATCTCCAACATTGGCCCGATCTTGCAATTGACAACTCTGTCACCTTGCAAATTTTTCTCACGCCTGCTGCAGTGATTCTGCATCAAAAAAGCCACTGAAGAGCAGAAAACATCATTTCACTTCTTTCATCTATGTGTTTGTCCCTGTCTCCTGCACTGAGTCAAACCTCAACTTTGATTTAATCGTGTTTTTTGTCTCATTTATATCTTTATTTGGCAGGATTCATTGATGACTGCTGGCTCGTTTTTCTCAGCTGGGGTGTTACTGCTCCTGCAGTGTGAAAAAAAAACAGAATTAAAATGCACAGTCAAAGCCCTTTAGATTAATGACTGTAACTCCTGTTAATTCAGCTCCATTGCATTCAGCCTACACAGTCAGGCAGCAATCAAATTTGCATCCCTATGGACTGTGCAGTGAGCTGGTCCTCCATTTAGTCAGCATGTGACTCAGCACTGCCCATTTCAAAGAAGAGCAGGCAAGATCTTCCTGGTGTCTGAGCCAATATTTATCCCTCATTCAATATCACCAAAAAACAGATGACTTAGCCATGATCATCTTGCTGGCTTGTGGAACATTGCAGTAGATAAACTGGCTGGTGTCTTTTTTTTATTTATTTTTGAAGTTTTTCTTTTCTTTTATTTCTTTTTTCAGTCCAATGACTGATGCTATCTTAGAACATAGAACAATATAACACAGTACAGGCCCTTTGGCCCTTAATGTTGTGCCAACCTATATATCCCTACCAAAAAATATGAAACCCTTCCTATCTCATGACCCTCTTTTTTTCTTTCATCTATGTGCCTGTCTCTTTGGCTTGGCTTCGCGGACGAAGATTTATGGAGGGGGTAAAAAGTCCACGTCAGCTGCAGGCTCGTTTGTGGCTGACCAGTCCGATGCGGGACAGGCAGACACGATTGCAGCGGTTGCAAGGGAAAATTGGTTGGTTGGGGTTGGGTGTTGGGTTTTTCCTCCTTTGCCTTTTGTCAGTGAGGTGGGCTCTGCGGTCTTCTTCAAAGGAGGCTGCTGCCCGCCAAACTGTGAGGCGCCAAGATGCACGGTTTGAGGCGTTATCAGCCCACTGGCGGTGGTCAATGTGGCAGGCACCAAGAGATTTCTTTAGGCAGTCCTTGTACCTTTTCTTTGGTGCACCTCTGTCACGGTGGCCAGTGGAGAGCTCGCCATATAATACGATCTTGGGAAGGCGATGGTCCTCCATTCTGGAGACGTGACCCATCCAGCGCAGCTGGATCTTCAGCAGCGTGGACTCGATGCTGTCGACCTCTGCCATCTCGAGTACCTCGACGTTAGGGGTGTGAGCGCTCCAATGGATGTTGAGGATGGAGCGGAGACAACGCTGGTGGAAGCGTTCTAGGAGCCGTAGGTGGTGCCGGTAGAGGACCCATGATTCGGAGCCGAACAGGAGTGTGGGTATGACAACGGCTCTGTATACGCTTATCTTTGTGAGGTTTTTCAGTTGGTTGTTTTTCCAGACTCTTTTGTGTAGTCTTCCAAAGGCGCTATTTGCCTTGGCGAGTCTGTTGTCTATCTCATTGTCGATCCTTGCATCTGATGAAATGGTGCAGCCGAGATAGGTAAACTGGTTGACCGTTTTGAGTTTTGTGTGCCCGATGGAGATGTGGGGGGGCTGGTAGTCATGGTGGGGAGCTGGCTGATGGAGGACCTCAGTTTTCTTCAGGCTGACTTCCAGGCCAAACATTTTGGCAGTTTCCGCAAAGCAGGACGTCAAGCGCTGAAGAGCTGGCTCTGAATGGGCAACTAAAGCGGCATCATCTGCAAAGAGTAGTTCACGGACAAGTTTCTCTTGTGTCTTGGTGTGAGCTTGCAGGCGCCTCAGATTGAAGAGACTGCCATCCGTGCGGTACCGGATGTAAACAGCGTCTTCATTGTTGGGGTCTTTCATGGCTTGGTTCAGCATCATGCTGAAGAAGATTGAAAAGAGGGTTGGTGCGAGAACACAGCCTTGCTTCACGCCATTGTTAATGGAGAAGGGTTCAGAGAGCTCATTGCTGTATCTGACCCGACCTTGTTGGTTTTCGTGCAGTTGGATAATCATGTTGAGGAACTTTGGGGGACATCCGATGCGCTCTAGTATTTGCCAAAGCCCTTTAAATCCACTAATGTTTTAGCCTTCACCACCACCCCTGGCAAGGCATTCCAGGAACCCACAGCTCTCTGTGTAAAAAAACATCCCTGATGTCTCCCCTAAACTTGCCTCCCTTCACTTTGTACATGTCCCCTGGGAAAAAGGCACTGACTGTCTCTCAGAATCTTGTAGATCACTATTAAGTCTTCTCTCACCCATCCATTGTGAGGAAAATTAAAGAGTTTTGTGTCCTCAATAGGTCAATGAATAAATGCAATTCCTCGCCACATTTTAAATGCCATGCATACCAGCATTCCAAGCTGTATTGTATTGAACAAGAGAGCGGAAAGAATATTCCCAATCGCTCCTCAAAAGCTTCCAGATAGAACATGCATTTGGGTATCTAGCTTGGTAGCCAAACAATGCACTTGGATAAAGAATGGCAGGTTGGGAAAAGTTCAAAAGAATAGCTTGGGCTCCAAAAACAGTACCTCATCAATCTCTGTAGTCTTTATATGTGTGCTATGTTATCAGGGCAGATCAGTCTGCTCAATCGATGCCCTGACACTGAACTCAATATACAACGCTTAACCACTCTTTCGCAGCACTGCTCACTCAAGGTTACTTGTCAGTAACAGCTGTCACGGGAGAGTAATGCTGAAGGGAACAAGCAAAAAAGCTGTGGCAACATCACCATCTGAGTGACTGTCAAGTAACTCACCCTCCTGACTTGGGCACACGGTGCAGTTTGTTCCTAGAATTGAATCAATATTTCATGAATGAGAACTCAATAGTTCTCAAGTTACCTGGGGAAATCCACTATTGTTTTGGCTTATTTTGCCTCCATTTTAAAAGGCCAAATAAAGTTTCAGATTAATATCCTATCAACAAACATTTCCTCCACCAACACTGCACTGGAGAAGGGGTCAAAACTTGATTGTTCAAGATAGGAAGGACATGAGCCCAAATTGCAGGAGTGAAGGTGTGGGGTACCATCATTACCAAGAAAACATTTTGTCTATTTATACAAAGTTTCTGATCGCATTCTGTCATGCGTATTACCTATTGAAGGTTGTTATTCTAAAGCACACACAATGTTCCAAATGTAACTTCAGCAGTTAAAGATTGACCTACCACTCATATTAAAGGTGGCATAGTTTGCGTAGTGGTTAGAACAACGCCTTTACGGCGCTAGCGATCGGGACCTGGGTTTGAAACCCACACTGTCTGTAAGGAATTTGTACATTCTCCTCATGTCTGAGTGGGTTTTCCCCAGGGGCTCCAGTTTCCTCCCACTTTTCAAAATGTAACAGAGGTTGTAGGTCAAATGGGTGGCACGGACTCATGAGCCAAAATGGTCTGTTACCGTACTGTATATCTAAATTTAAATTTAATTTTTTAAAATTACTCAAACGTAGGTGCGTCTTCAATTAATCAGACTCAGAATCAGAATTTATTGTCATGAATTGGTCACAAAATTCATTGTTTTGTGGCAGCATCTTAGTGCAAACGTTTATATAAAATAAAATAAATAAAAATAATGTAAGAAAAAGAAAAAGTCAAAGTGAGGCAGTGTCTCTGGTTCATTGATCATTCAGGAATCTGATGGCAGAGGGAAGAAGCTGTTTTGTACTGCTGAGTGTTCATCTTCAGGCTCCTGTACCTGGTAGAAGAGTGAACTGGCTATGGCCTGGGTAGAGGGGTCCTTGAGGATAGAGGCTGCTTTCTCGACACACCACCTCTCGTAGATTACCTCAGTGGAGTGGTCTGGTGCCCGTGATGTCGCAGGCCGAGTTAACATCCCTCTGGAGTTTTTCTTGTCCTGAGCGTTGGCACCTCCATACCAGGCAGTGATGCATCCAGCCAGAATACTCTCCAGTGTATACCTGTAGAAGTTTCCAAGAGTCTTCAGTAACAGACCGAATCCCGTCAAACCCCTCACAAATTATAGCACTGGCAAGCCTTTGTCATGATTACATCAACATGGAGGCTCCAGGGCAGATCCTCAGAGATGCTGTCACCAGGAATTTGAAGTTCTTGACCCTCCCCACTGAGGACTGGTTCATGTTCTCCTGATTTCTTCTTAAAGTTGACAATCATCTCCTTGGTGTTGCTATAGTTGAGTGAAAGATTGTTGTTACAACACTCAACAAGTTGATCTATCTTCCTCCTGTACGCTTCCTCACTGTCATCTGTGATTCTGCCAACAACTGTGGTGTCATCAGCAAATTTGTAAATTAAAGCAAACAAATAGTTTGCTTTGATCTACAAATAGAAACACCACCAAAATCAAGCAAATCTCCACCTCGGAAGTTCTTGCTCACTTATGGAATTCCCTTGTTTTCTGGGAAGGTATGTTTCTGCGACTGGGTACCTTTTTGCAGGAGGTTTACTTTATGTACAGGGACTGAACACTGTGATAAACAGCTATGAGACAGCACATCTGGATGCCCTCCTGATCATTGTGGGAGTCTTTATTCAGGCCAACTGAAGAAGTCTCTGACAAACTACCACCAACACATCACATATGAGACGAGGGGAACCAACACACTCGACCACTGCTACACCATCATGAAAAACAGACTGAGCTATTCCACAACTGCTCTTTGGCAAGTCTGATCACCTGGCTGTACTTCTATTCCCAGCGTAAAAACAGAAATTGAAAACCACAGCACCAGTGGTGAAGACGGCGAAAGGGTGGTCAAGGGAGGAGGAGGAGGAGCATTTGCAGGACTGCTTTGAATCAGTGGACTGGAACATATTCAAGAACTCATCCATAGACGTGAACGAATATGAAACAGGTGTCACCGACTTCATCAAGACCTGTGTGGATGAGTGAGTGCCCACTTGCAAATACCAGGTGTTCCCCAACCAGAAGCCCTGGATGAATCAGAGAATCCGCAATCTGCCGATGGCGAGAACAAGGGCGTTTAAGGCCAGGGATTGAGATCTTTACAAGAAGTCCAGGTATGATCTGCAGATCTGAAGCAAAGTGGCAATTCCAGAGGAAACTAGAGACACAGACTGATACACTCCAGCTATGGCAGGGAGTGAAGACCATTACAGCCTACAAAGCAAGGGCAAATGAGCGGAACAACTTCTATGCCCGCTTTGTGAAGAAGAACCAAACAGCGCCTACTAGAATCCCTGAAAAGGCTGAGGACCCTGTGAATTCTGTTTCTGAGGGCCAATTCAGAACATCATTCAAGAGGGTGAACCGTCACAAGGCATCAGGCCCTGACAACGTACCTGGCAAAGTACTGAAAATCTGCACCAACCAACTAGCCGGAGTGTTTACAGACATCTTCAACCTCTCATCGCTGCAGTCAGAGGTTTCCACCACTTTCAAAAGGGCATCAATCATCCCAGTACTCAAGAAGAGTAGCGTGGATGGCCTCAATGACTTCCGCCCAGTAGAGGCTGGTCATGCCAGAATTAACACACACTTGAGTAAAGATCTGGACCCAATGCAATTCACCTATTGTCACAATTGGTCCACAGCAGATGCAATATTGCTGGATCTCCACTCAGCTCTGGATCACCTCAAAAACAGCTGTTCATAGACTACAGCTTGGCCTTCAATACCATTATTCCCTCAGTGTTTGAGGAGATATGGTATGTCACCGAAGACTCTTGTAAACTTCTACAGGTGTACAGTGGAGATCATTCAGGCTGGTTGCATCACTGCCAGGTATGGAGGTGCCAACTCTCAGAACAAGAATAAACTCCAGCGGGCTGTTAATTCGGCCTGTGACATCACAGGCATCAGACTTCACTCCATCAAGGATATCTATGTGAGGCGGTGTCTTAAAAAAGCAGCCTCTATCCTCCACCACCCTCACCACCCAGGCCATGCCCTCTTCACTCTGCTACCATTAGGAAAAAGGCACAGGAGCCTAAAGACGAGCACTCAGCGGCACAAGGGCAGCTTCTTCCCTGTTGCCATCAGATTCCTGAATAATCAATGAACCAAAGACAATGCCTTACTTTTCGTGCACTGATATTGTTATTATTATTTTATTTTTTATAATAATGTTGTAAGATGGTTATAATATGAATGTTTGCTCTATGTTGTTGCTGCAAAACACCAAATTTCATGACTTGTTCATGACAATAAATCTTGACTCTGATTCTGTTCCATCAAATCCCTTTCAAAGGCGCTCCCAGCCAACTCATTTTCATTTGCTACACTTTTCTTGGCAAAATATTCAGCTTCTGCTTTGCTAACATCTCTCAAAACCCCTGATACTGTCCCCCCTCCTTTCAAAACCTGTCCTGTTCCAATCATTCTCCATGCCCCCTTTATAAAGCATCACTCAATTGCTAATATACATCTCCTGCCAATAGGCTACATGCCTTTTTATCTTCTACTTTCTTGTTACAAACAAGAATGGGCAGGAGAGAAAAACAAGAGGTTAGCAACAGTTTATAGTTCTGTATTCCTGTTGCTGAATAGAGCACCCAAAACTGTATGGAATAGAAGTTAAGAGGTGATCTTAAACTTAATGAGACTACATCTCAGTGAAGTAATTTGCCCTAAATTGAATCTCCTGCTTTGAAAGATATGCCAACTAACTGTAGACTGTTCATTAAGGGCCACAAGATAATGTCAAAGCTGTGCTTCTTCTGGTGAAGAAAATAGAAGGATTGACAGTATTTTTAAGATTAAGAAGGAATATTAAATTCAGATATGCAATGATTACAAAAACATGGGGGTGCAGATTCAGGGAAAAAAAAATCTTCATTCCACAAAACAATTCAGTTTCAAATGGCTTGTGTCAAACTTCAAAGGGTCCACAATGCAGCAGAGGGTATGTCGTCAGCATGGCAGTGGAAGGAGTTGACAAGATGTTGTACATGGTCTAAATAAAGTAATAGTGAAAAGTCCCTTACGCTGGAGGAGCTTAAATGACAAAGATTCTGGAGAGTTACATATATTGGAAAAGTATTGTAGATGGACTGATGTTCTTTCCTGAAAATAAGACTTGCTCTACTGCCCCACACTAACCTACTACAGTAAAACTCCTGTTATCTGGAATCTAAGCAACTGGCAGCCTCAATCAACTGGCAAAAATATTGTGGAAAATAAATAGCTAAAAAATACAGAAGTTTAAAATTGGCACACCTCGCCATTAATTCACCAATCAATCACCAGTCTCAAGCATCCGGATAGTTCACATCTGGCATCTGCCAATCCCTATGGGTACCGGATCCCAGGGGTTTTATTGTATTTAAGTTTTTTTTCAAAACTGGAGTCTATTGAGTATTGCATAGGTTCCACACTAGATACAGGCTCTTGGCCTTCTCACCTTTCATTCTCCACAAGAACCTCATCCATTCCTCAATCTGGTCTTCTTCCTGCACACCACAAGTTTCAAATGTAAAGTTTAAATATAACAATAATAATTGATCTCTGAGGAAGAAACAAGTGATAGGAATAGAGAGCTTGATTACAATTTCAAGCATGACGTGAATTTTTGTGAGAACCCACATCATCTTCTCTTCAGCTCTGTGGAAGTTTAGAGATGTCCTTCACTGTGTCCTTTTATCATTAACTTATCTTTAAAAGAATTTGAAGCCCCCTTTTGATGACAAAGCCTGAATCTGCTGCAGCATCAAAGATCACAAGCGGAATGGTACCCAGTTAAGTAGACGTTGGCTTTGATTCCTGATTGACACACTGAAATTCAAAAACCCTTGAAAAAGTGTGCTCATTCTTAAATTGCCTTTGGCAAATATTCCATCTTGATGCTCAAAGTTAAATAGATTTAAATTGCAATATTCTGAAGAACCATGTATTTTGCCAAGTGCTATTGATTTTAATACAGTACAAAAATCATTGAGAATGAATATCACTATAAAAGTCATCCTGCTGCAGAGTGGTGTCTGCTGGGAAATGGATTAATGCTCCAGGAATGAGGTTGATTGAGAAGTCTTAGTAGTCATCAAAGAGAGAAGACCATTCAGAAAACATTCAAATCTAGGTCTCCGAGCAAAGGATTGTATTCACTTTGGCTCAACTTCACACTCCAAGGCACTACTAACAAGTAGCAAAATTGTACATCATTAGGAAGGTGAGGTCTTCCACCGCTGCATGCATGCAAGGGTCTGCATGTGATGGGACAGCATTTAAATAGAACATTTCATTCCTACCCCCTCCCCATTCCACCACCATGTACAACTAAGCATATGAAAAGATAGTACAGATCAAGTACCCCTTTTCCAAAATCAGAAACTTTTTGAGCGCCGACATGACACCACGTGGAAAATTCCTCACCTGACATCACTTGCCCACGTGGGGCTCAGACACTCTGTTGACAGAGTGTTTGTGACCAACCATCATCTCTGCCCGACCTACGTTCATCACTCACTGTGATGATTTTGGAGGAAACATTTAAAAAAGCCGTCCAGCAGAATTTCTAGTATTTGGTGCTGCATTTGTCTTCTTTTGTAAGCAGAGATCAAGTTTTTCTTGGTAAGTACAAAACATTATTTTAATTTGAAATCTGAAATGCCAGATTTGAGTGTAACATGACCAGCAACATTATTGTGTTAAAAAAAATTAAATACAGAGTACTGTAAACTTTTGATCAAAACGCAGCATCGTAGGTGGAGACTGAAAGCCTGTCGTTGTTTGACAGCCGATACAGGGATTCTGCTGATGCTACTGGACTGCTTAGTTACCCAAAATCCAAAATCGGAAACACTTCTGGTCCCATACATTTCGGATTGGGGCACTTGTCCTGTGCTTAAAGCTTAATGGTTTTCTGCTAAGATTTTGAATTATTGAGAGTTCACAATGTTTAATTAGTGAGCTGTAGATTATTAGGAATATATTTTCATATTGAATTGGGGCTACCCATTCAACATATATTGTTGGGGGATAAAGGAGGATCTAGTGCAAGCAGCCGAACTTGGAGGCTAGAGTTTGAAATGTAAAGTTTAAATGTAACAATAATTGATCTCCGAGGAAGAAACAAGGGATAGGAATAAAGAGTTTGATTACAACTCACCTAATTTAGTAAACAAGGAGAAGTCAATTCTCATCACTGGCTCTGGAGGAATCACTTCTGATTCTGTCACCTTCTAGGAGTTAATTAAATTGAATTGTCAGTTTTGGTAAGTGCTTCGCTCACCATTAAAAACTCCCAACTCAGATACAATGGTTTGATGATAAGTAAAGCATGCTCTACACTGGTCCATTAAAACTTCCAGGGCAGTAAATCTAGAGTGAGATTTACTCTATTCCATTCCTTCAAATGCTTCCTGATGTTGGTACATGTTTTAGATACTGAGTACACCTCGCCATGCTTTAATCTAACTGTACTAATAAAATGTGTTCTGTTCCTCCATTTCCCATTCCTCTTTACAATCCTTGAATTGGGGAGCTACCAAATTCATGCACGTAGAATCAAACTTGTACTGCACAGAAATGGACACTTTGGGTCATTGTGTTCATGCCTACTTGTTTGTACATCTATACTAATTCAATTGTAATGCAATATTTTATCCTTCTATGCCTTAATATCTCCTAAACACAGTAATGTACCTGACCCCATCACATCATCTGGCAGAGTTCCAGACATTGTGTAAAAACTTTCCCCTTTAAAATTCCTTCTTCTCGCCTTAAACCACTGACCTCTTGTTTTTTTACTGCATCTTTTCCTTAGCTCCATTTGACCTTCTCTGCTAAGAATTTGCAATAACCTCCATTTTCAGTTGAAAACTCAACAAAAGAACATAAGAAATAGGAGCAGTTGTAGGCCATTCAGCCCGTCGAGCCTGCCCCGCCATTCAATGAGATCACGGCTGATTTGATGAGAGAATCAGCTCCACCTACCTGCCTTTACCCCATGATCCCTTAACTCGCCTTCTACGTAAAAATCTATCCAACCTTGTCTTAAATATATTTACTGAGGCAGCCTCCATGGTTCAATGGGCAGCAAATTCCACAGATTCTCCACATTTTTGGAAAATCCCCTCCTCAAAGAATCATAGAACACTACAGCACAGAAAACAGGCCATTTGGCTCATAGAGTCTGTGCCAACCATTATTTCACAGTCCCACTAACCTGCTCCCACGCCAGAACCCTCCAAACCTCTCCCATCCATGTATCTATCCAATCTATTTTTAAAACTCAATATCAGATGGCAGCCCATTCCACTCTTTGTGTGAAGATTCCACCTAAACCTTTCCCCTTTCATCTTAAAACTATGACCTCTCGTATTTATCTCTCCCCAATCTAAGTGGAAAAAGCATTCTTTGGTCCACTCTGTCTAGACCTCTCATAATCTTGTAAACCTCTATCAAATCTCTCCTCATTCTTCTTTGCTCCAAGGAATAAAGTCCTAATCTGCTTAATCTTTCCCTGTAATTCAACTCCTGAAGACCTGGCAACATCCTAGTAAATCTTCTCTGCACTCTCTCAATCATACTGATATCCTTCCTGTAGCTAGGCAACCAGAACTGCACACAATATTCCAAATTTGGCCTCACCAATGTCTTAAACAACTTCAACAATAAATCCCGACTCATACTCAAATCTTTGATTTATAAAAACTAAGATGCCAAAAGCTTTCTTTATAATCTTCTCCACCTGCGACACCACCTTCAGGGAACAATGTATCTGTATTCCCAGATCTCTTTGCTCCTGCACACTCCTTGGTGCCCTATCATTTACTGTGTATGTCCTACCTTGGTTTGTCCTTCCAAAATGCATCACCTCACACTTGTCTGCATTAAATTCCGTCTGCCATTTTTTGACCCATTCTCCCAGTTAGTCCAGATCCCTCTGCAAGCTTTGAAAATCTTCCTCGCTGTCCACGACGCCTCCTATCTTTGTGTCATCAGCAAACTTGCTGATCCAATTTACCACATCTCCATCCTAAATCTACTACCCTAAAGTTTGAGGCTATGAGCCCTAGTTCTCGTCTTTCCCACCAATGAAAACAGCTTACCTACCTCCAACTTATCTATGTCTTTAATAATTTTATATGTTTCTATAAGATCTCCTCTCATTCTTCTAAATTCTAGCATGTACAGTCCCAGATGACTCAATCTCTCCTCATAGGCTAACCCCTTTAACTCAGGAATCAATCTGGTGAATCTCCTCAGCACCCCTCCAAAGCCAGTATACCCTTCCTCAAGTATGGAGGCCAGAACTGCATACAGTACTCCAGATGTAACCTCACAAGAACCTTGTACAGTTGCAGTATAACCTCCCTGCTCCTAAACTCAATTCCTTGAGCAATGAAAACCAACATTCCATTTGCCTTCTTGATAGGCTGCTACACCTGCAAGCCAACCTTTTGCGATTCATGCACAAGCACCATTGAAGCCACCACCTTTGTCATAATCCAAAAACAGATTCCATTCCCTAGTTAGCATCAACATTGATTGAAGCAAACTCTTCTCTTTTTTGTTTCCTATTGGACTCCTTCCAATTGAACATTGTTTCCATGTCAAGTACATCAACTTCCCATCCTATTTCCTTCTTCCTAATCCTCTGCCTCAGTCCTATTGCTTCTATCAACTCCTGACTCAAGTATTACAATACTCTCCTCTTCTGGCCCACCTCTGCAATGCCCACAAAATTCAATCCTATTCAGTTCTAAACCCATCATCCCTCTCTACCTGTTTCACCAAGGCTTCCAATTAAAAGTTCTTCCCCGTGTCTTTAAATCTTTCCATGCTCTTAACCTTCCTATCACTGAAACTTTATCTAAAACTGCAAACATTCTGTAAACACCATTCACTTGACCATGGATTTATTTTTCCAACAATTCCTTTCAATTGCCTAAGTTGTGCGTTGAAGTTTCTTTACAGAACTTGTCACTTCTCTCTCATCCCTTAAGATCGTCATTAAGGCTCTGTTCTCCTTTTCCTCAGTCTACTTCCAGTTAATTTCACCTCTCTGAACCATTTTGATCTGTTTTTCACCAACTGAACAGTTTTTTTTCAAAAGCAGTAACACTAAACTTTTTTTTAACCTAAAGACAGAATTTTCCAGTTGTCCCTTGACATCAGACAGACTGTTCAAGGGGTCGGTCTGTGCTCCACAGTTGAGAAAATTCAGCCACTGTTTTCTGCTCCTGGCATCTTATGGCAGGGTGTGTCCAAGAGGAATTCAACTCAAGATGGCTAGATGACCACAAGTGTGCAAGTCTCATGGTCAACATTAAACATGACAATAAGGGCTTAACTATTGCACCTAGAAATACAGGACTAGCCATTAGAAATACTGGTTATTTTCTCATCGTGGGGGAAAACACACTAATAACAGGAAAAAGGACCACTTTTAAATAAGCTCCCCACTGCCAGGAGGCTGCCTCAGATGGTGAAACTCAATGGATAGTGACATTTCAGATTTATCCTGGTGTAGGGTCTCAATAGGAAACATCAGTGATCTCTCTCCCTCCACAGATGCTACCTGATCCACTGAGATCCAACAGTAATGTGTTCTCTCGTGCTTATGGACAGATAGATTTAAATTTTAGTAGTCTTATTATGCAACAAGTATAAAAGGTAAAGATAGTGAGGAATTAGATGAAGCAAGAGATAAATGTTGGAGGGCTGAAGATCGAGGAGGAGAGCAATTGGTGGGACCATTTTGACAGCTTTTAAAAGAAAAATTAAGAACAAAATAGTGGCCAGCTGTATACATGATTAAGAAGGTGTTGGGTGACAAAATTATGTTTGAATTCCAGTACTGTGCCCACTAGGATAGTTGCTATGTCTGGATGGTGGCTGATTTGATGTCGGTCTTATCTTTGCAGTCAATGGATTTTGATGAGTGACATGGAGATCTAATCACTCCTGTGTTTGCTTTACTTCCTACAGGGTCATAACAAGAGGCTGTACCCACTCCCCATTCATTAAGATGTTCCCATGATTATCTTTATCCATCCACTGTCCTCAGTATATGGAGAGGATCTGGCCCTGATTTTAAACTATGTGTGGTTGGCAACACTTGATGTTGGTTGCTTGCTCTTTTCCCAAAAGGCATAGATCTTCTAGAATTCATCATCCACTGGTTGGTGGGAGCTTACTCCATAATATTTTCAGGAGGGAGCTGGACTGGTTCTTAACTGAAACTGCTATCATGTCACAAAGAAGGAACTTGTTTTCAAAGGTAACAATTGCGTCCTGGGCAGTGTTTTCATGCTTGATGGGGTCGGTTGGAGGAAAAGATTTGTCAGAAATCCCCCTGGCTTGTAGAAGTAAGAATCTGCCTAGTATAGAACAATATAGATTGATCAATTTTTATTAAATGTTCACGTGCTTTGCTATTTTGTGAGAGAATGCAGGGAGGATTGTAAATACCTTAACATAGGCCCCAATACTAGGCAAGCAGCCTGCTAGTAAATCTCCCATTAGCTTTGAGTTCCTCAGATTAGGTGGCAAAGCTCAGGAAGATGAAATTAACAAGCCAAATATTTAAAGTGTCCTCTTAATATAAAAAAACAGGATGTCTGTCTTTGGAGCTCACACAAGTTATCTCTTGGAATGACAAATAAGAGTATGTGTGACTAAATTATGCTATATTCCAAATGTTAGTTTATTTTCTTAAAGGGGTATATATCTCACAGTATCAGGGACTGAAATATCTCTTAGATGCCCCTGTAATGTGCTGTGGTGCAGAAAGCAAACACAAAACATAAGAAAACACTATTACAGGCTTTAATCAACTTAAACTCTCTACACACCAGTTGTCATATCTTGATAGCTCCACGTGTCTGACTGACCCGAGAGGGGCCAACCTCTCACAGGTTGCCTACATGCAGGTACAGTGGTTGCCCCCTGCAGTAAGCTGGTAGGAGCGTGGCCAGTGTCGAGGTTGTATCAACTCAGCCCCTATGAAATGTAAATGCTTAATTAATAAATAGTTACAGAATGCCGGTGCCAGAGTTGGAGAAAAAAAAAAGGACACACGGAGAGGAACCAGCATGACCATTGAATGAAATCAAGAGCAGAA
Source organism: Narcine bancroftii (assembly GCF_036971445.1). Lineage (NCBI taxonomy): Eukaryota > Metazoa > Chordata > Chondrichthyes > Torpediniformes > Narcinidae > Narcine > Narcine bancroftii. The sequence continues at coordinate 12,214,925 of NC_091481.1, forward strand.
AACTGGATATAAACAGAAGATTCTGACCAGTTGGCAGGCTCACTTACTGCAGAACCAGTTAGTTTTCAAGTTCTGAAAAATGAATAAAGTGCTGTTTTTAACATGGTTACGTTCCTGAAATTTGTTCTAAGGTTCAGAAGACATGGAAACCTTCAGATTCTGTTTTTTTGTGCTTTTCTGCCTCTTCCAAAATGTTCCTTGCTTCAGGAGGAAGTTTTCAATTGCGATGATCTGATTATCATGAAAATGGCATAATGTCCAGGCTGCTCCTCTCCTCCCCTTCAGGTCCATATGTTCACGGCAGGGAGCAGAGCACAGGAAGTTGTGGCACGGTCAGCATAGCGATTGGGTCTGGGATTTGAATCCCTCACTATCTGTAAGGAGTTTGTACGTTCTCCCCGTGTCTGCATGGGTTTCCTCCAGATGCTCTGGTTTCTTTCTACCCTTTAAAAAAAAAAATTACCAGGGTTGTAGGTCAATTGGGTGTAATTGAGCAGCATGTGCCCGTGGGCCAAAAAGGGCCTGTTACCATGCTGTGTGTCTACATTTAAAAAGATAGGTAGTGTTGTTGATATCTGCATATTGTAAAATGAATCCAGTAACAGAAGGAACTAATCTGAAGCAATGACATTCCAGGGTCTGCAGCCTTCTGTTTTATTCTTAACAAAGTATTCCACTGGGTCTGAAATAAAACCATATGCTGCAATACTTCACCAGACATTATTATGGCATTTTTCAATGGTTATCTTTCTATTTAACTTATAGTCTCTCCTTTACTGCTCTGCAAGGGTCAGTGTTGATGTGTGAGCTTAGTCAATTACTGTGCGTCAGCTATTCAACCTTGGGAAGCATCAAATCTCAAAACCTTGTTGGCTGTGTTTAAAATCACTCTCCAGCCTGTCCACTAGATGATGAGGAGTAACTTGATGTTTTTCTCCTCTCCTCATCCAGATCCATTGCCATCTTTCCATTTCTGTCCACCGCGATAGCATGGATCTCCCAGTGGCCACCCATTTCAACTCTCTATTCCATTCCCTTACTGACATGTTTGTCCACTGCCAGACTAAGATCATCCCAAAATTGGAGGGACAACACCTCATATTCCCACCCTTCAACTGGATGGCATTAACATCAACTACTCCAGTTTCCACTAAACCCCTCCCTCCTCTTCTTTTTTTTGAATGTTTTATTTTAAAAGACTCAAGCAAGTCTATTCAAACATTATAATACATTTTCTTTTCACACAATATTATATACAAGAGTCCAGTATATCTTCCCCCTTCCCAGATATAAAATAAACTATAAAAGGTAAAGGAAAATCAAAAATAAAACAAAAAATTAGAACACATGTCTTCTGTGCCAGAACCTTAATTTATTCTCTTTTTTTATTTTTCTTTCGGGATGGCTTGTATCTTAACTAATTTCTCAAGGTGGGGGAGGGTATAGATCATATCTGTGATACAGCTGCCACACTTCTTCATCAAGTTAAGAATACTCCAGGGGAATTGTCCCTCCTCTTCTTCCCCCATCACCTTCCCCAAGTTCTCTCTCTCTTCCCTTTTCCATCTGTCTCCTTTCACAGAGCCAAAATAAATTCTCACCTCTCCTCTTATCATATCCAATTTACGCCTTATGTTGGCCTGGACATCTCCCCCAATTAATCTTGTCTTTATTCTGATGCCTTCTGTTTTTTGCTTATTCCTTGAAGAAGGGTGCAGGCTCAAAACATTGGTAATATATCTTTACCTCCTATGGACACTGTGAGACCGGCTGAATTCCTCAAACATTTCTGTGTGTTTTTACTATAGGCAGAGTGTCTGCAGACTTTCGTGTTTCATATGATTCTATTTGACCCATTGCCACATGTTCTCCTTTAAGAGATGAACTCCCAAATGCTAGGGCTGAATCCTGACACATTCCATTTTTACAGAAATAATGGGAATGATATTGTGGTGGTACACCACTGGCCTACTGCAGGGGGAAACCTCAGTACCTGCAGGAGTGTAAGCGGACAGGACAACACCTGGCCGGCTGCCAATCAGTCGACCTGAATGGATCAAGCCTCACCCGGTCGGGTGTCAATCACCCTCCAGGATATAAGCCTGCTCCGCTCCTGAGGCCTCAGACAGAGTTGCTGCAGCCACAGCCAGCCTGGCTGTGGATTAAAGTCTGTTGTACAGTCTACCTTGTATGTGTCTGATTCTGTCTAACAGCGCACCACAATTTAATCCACAAAATTTTCTCATGGCTGCCATGGAAAAACTCCTGAGCACAGGGAGCCTCGAAGTCAACTCACGCCACCCGGAAACCAAGACACGCTTTGAAATCTGGCAGCACGCAGTCGAGGCAATCATCGAGACTCACAAGGGCGACATCCTGGACTCTGATTGGAAGAGGTTGGTCCTACTCTGGTCAAAGCTGGGTCCCTGCGCCTTCCAGGTAACCAAAGGCTGCTCCACGTACGAGCGCAATGGACACTCTCGAGAACTTGAACAAGCCCCCCATGAATGTGGTATGTGCAAGGTATCTCCTCAACACCCGAGCCCAGCAACCCGGGGAGACGGCTGAGTCTTACCTGGGACACTTGGAAGAGTTGGCCCGACCGTGTCTGGCTGAACCCGGGGTAGGTGTAGAGGAGGACGAGAGGCTGATCTGGGATGCCTTCGTCCGAGGGCTACGCTCGAGGGCCTTCCGTCAGAAGCTGCTGGAAGACAACATCTATGCCCTAACCAGGACTGTGGAAGTGGTCCAAACCCAGCAAGCAGAAGCCCTGCAAGTCGAAGCCTTCAATTCCGGGTTCCCCGAGGCTCCCTCATGGCCCTCTCACACTGCAGCCGCAGCCCCAGGCCGAGCTGGGGAGGAGAATGTCACTGCGGCAGGCACCTGGCAACCCTGTAAGTACTGTGGGTCCTGGTGTGGGACAGATCGACAATCGCACCAAAACTGCCCAGCTAGGAACCAGTATTGTTCCCAATGCAGCAAGAAAGGCCACTTTGCAAAAGTGTGCCTCTCTCAACCTGCCAGTAGCTCAGTGGCCCTCTATAACCTCCCCAACTCCCCACCTCCCCCGCAGACCTCCCCCGCAGACCCCCCCCCACGTACGCATGCCGGGCAGCGCCATTGTCCCCGTGATGATTTCCCCCTTCTCCGACTTCGACCGCGCAACATCCGGCCCCACCAGTGACCGTCACAGCGTGTGCCCTGAGCATCTGCACCAGCCTCCGCCCTCACCAGCACTGCTCACTGAGAACTACAGGGACGTCACTTCCAGCTCATGGCATGACATCACTTCCGGCTGACGTAACGACATCACTGCTGTCGGCCATGATGACGTCACGTCCTCCGGCGCAGCGGACATGGCTGGGGAAGGAGGCCAGCCACACAGCGGCTCCCCACGTGCTGTCACTATCTTAGGCCAGGCAGCGCCCGACACAGAGGGACCCTGACGACGTTGAGAACGACGTGGTCAACATGGGAGATGACCAGGTCGCCCTACCAATGCTCCCCACGCTTCTGGAGGTCATCGGCTACCGCACGCTGGACCTCATGACTGATGTCAACGTGCTCAACATGGGTGAGGGCCAGGCCGCCCTATCTACGCTCCCCTTCCTTCTGGATAGCAACGATTCCGACTCCGACACGATCCTGGCCACCACCCCACTGACCAGGGACATCCCGCACGATCTCGGGCGCTCGATGATGGACATGGAAATCAATGGGCAGGTAACAAAGTGCCAGTTGGACAGTGGCAGCAACGAGAGCTTCATTCACCCAAGCGTGGCCCTCTCCCTAAGGTTAAAGGTCCACCCCACCACCTGCTCGATCGCCTCGCCACCAAGGATAAGACTGTTGGTACCCTCGGGCGCTGCTCGGTCGATATAACGGTGGGAGGGAAGACTTACACAGGATTCAGGATCCTGGTCATGCCCAAATTCTGCACATCACTCCTCCTGGGCCTGGATTTTTCATTGCCATCCTTGCCTTCGGGGGGCCTCAACCTCCACTCACATTGCACAGCCCACCAACCTACCTTCCCTGGCCAACCTGCGGCGCTCTTTCCACATCTTGCGCGAGGCTGCAAGTCGATCACTGCCAGAAGTAGGTGCTATTGCGCTGCAGACAGGGACTTCATCAAGGCGGAGGTGCGGCGTTTCCAGGTGGAAGGCATTATAGAGCCCAATAACAGCCCTTGGAGAGCCCAAGTCCTGGTGGTCAAAGGGGAAAGTAAGCCGAGGATGGTCGTGGATTACAGCCAGACCATTAATCGGTACACCCAGCTGGATGCCTACCCCCTGCCAAGGATCGCCAACGTGGTCAATGAGATAGCCTGCTACCGGGTTTTCCCCACAATTGACCTGAAGTCGGCATATCACCAAATCCCTATCTACCCAAAGGACGAGCCCTACACCGCCTTTGAGGCGGTTGGGCGCCTGTACCAGTTTCACCGGGTTCCTTTTGGGGCCTCGAAAGAGGTCTCCATTTTCCAGTGGGAGATGGATTGCATGGTACACCGACACAAGCTGAAGGCAACGTTCCCATATCTGGATAACGTCATTATCTGCGGTTGTGACCAGCAGGACCATGATGCTAACCTGGAAAAATTCCTCCAGATGGCCACGGAGTTGAACCTCACTTACAACAAGGAGAAGTATGTGTTCAGCACCACCCGCCTTACCAACCTAGGGTACATCCGGAAAGGATACGTCTATTAATGGAGTTACCCCTCCCCCCACACTAAAGGCCCTCCACAGGTGCCTGGGCCTGTTCTCTTATTACTCGCAGTGGGTCCCTCACTTCTCAGACAAGGTCCAAGCCACAACTTTTCCCCTCCCACCTGAGGCACAGGCAGCCTTCACCCTCATCAGACAAGACATCGCGGATGCCACGATGCAGACTGTGGATGAGGACTCCCCCTTCCAGGTGGAGAACGATGCCTCCGAGGTGCCCTCGCTGCTACCTTCAAACAAGGGGGAGCACCCCATCGCCTTCTTCTCCAGGACCCTCCACGGCTCCGAGCTAGGGCAGACCGCCATTGAAAAGGAGGCCCAGGCAATTGTAGAAGCAGTCCGCCACTGCCGCCATTACCTGGCCAGCAGGAGATTCATGCTCCTCACGGACCAGCGGGCCGTGGCATTCATGTTTAACAGTTCCCACAAGAGCAAGATCAAGAACGACAAGATCCTGCCCTGGAGAGTCAAGGTTCTTCTGCCTCCCCCCCTAGGCCCACGTTGTAAAGGTTACTTGGCCTTTCAAGCGTCTCAGCGTGGACTTCAAAGGGCCTCTGCCTTCCACGAACCAAAATGTCTACTTCCTCACGGTAGTGGACGAGTACTCACGCTTCCCTTTTGCCATCCCTTGTCCGGACACCTCCATGGCCACTGTCATCAGGGCCTTGGGGCAGCTTTTCACCATGTTTGGCTACCCTGCCTTCATCTACAGCGACTGGGGTTCTAGTTTCATGAGCGACGAGCTGCGCCAATACCTGATGGCGAGGGGCATCGCACAACAAGCTATAACCCAAGAGGCAACGGGCAAGTGGAACGTGAGAATAGGGTGGTCTGGAAGGCAGTCCTCCTGGCTCTCAGGTCAAAAGAGTGGGCTGTTGAGTACTTGCAGGACGCCGTGCCCGAGGCGCTTCATGCCATCCGGTCACCGAGACCCCTCATGAATGCCTGTTCTCATTCCCCAGGAGGTCGGCGACTGGAATGTCGCTCCCAGCATGGCTCACGTCCCCGGGACCAGTGCCTCTGCGTAAGCATGTATGGACACACAAGGCCGAAGCCCTGGTAGAGTAGGTTTTCCTCCTTCATGCAAACCTTACGTTAGGTTCGGCAGTGGCAAGGAGGACACCATCTCAACCAGGGACCTGGCACCAGAAGGAGCACCCACCACGCCATGCCACCCTCCAACCCAGGACGACGCTGACCAGGCATACAACCCCGTCCCCAGGCAGCTATGGGGCACACAGGGCCTCCTTGACCACCAGGGGCCCGCTTCAGCCTTAGGAGACGAACCAGCCCCCCCCACCCATCCGATACGACCCGCATACGTCGACCCCGGCCCCCCGGTCACCCCTCCGTGCGGCCCCACACCAGCCACACACACCCCTGCCACCAACCCCCCCACTTCCCTTCTGACCAGTGACCAGGAGCCAGTCCTATGACGGTCACAGAAACCCCGGCGGCCGACGAATCGTCTCAACCTGTAAATAGTGGGTGCAATTTCTTGTTACTGCACCCCCCTGGGACAATTTTAAAGAAGAGGGTGAATGTGGTGGTACACCACCGGCCTACTGCAGGGGGCAACTTCTGTACCTGCAGGAGTGCAAGCGGACAGGACAACACCTGGCTGGCAGCCAATCAGTCATCCTGAATGGATCAAGCCCCACCTGATCGGGTGTCAATCACCCTCCGGGATATAAGCCTGCGCCAGCCTCCCAAGGCCTCACTCAGAGTTGCTGCAGCCACAGCCAGCCTGGCTTTGTGGAGGTTTTTGTGGATTAAAGCCTGTTGTACAGTCTTTACCTTGTGTGTGTCTGATTCTGTCTAAAAGCACACCACAGATATACAGGGGAACAGCAGCTGTGTTAATGATTGAAATTACTGAAGGTAGCAGGAGTTCTGGAACAGATTGAAATTTAACTGGGACTGACAGGGAGGTGCCACCGAGATTGATAATCGCACTTTCCCAGTGACATATCCTTTACCAAACAAATTAAAATAAGTGCGATCGAGTGAAAAAATTCATCTCCGTTCAGCACAACTTAGCAAAGATTCTGATCACCTGATGCAGCTGAAAGAAGTGGAGCAGAAACAGGAACAGCTAAGAGGGCCAGAACCTTAGTAATTAATTACATTTATCACATTCACATCTTGCTACGTGATCCATTTCTGAGGAGCTGCTGCCCCTGACTGCAGCAGCTCAAAGTGATCCTCTGACCTCCCAACAGAGGTCTTCCTCTGCCTGTGTGCATCTTTACCCCACCAACAGCAACTCTGCTCTTCCTTCCAACACAAAACAGAGGGAGGTTGTCTACAGATTCAACAAGCTAAGGCAGGCATACAATAAAAAAGATGTTCCACCAATGCATAAGAGCTGATTGCAAAAACGGAAAATTACTAAATACTAACTTGAGCTTTCATTGTGGAAGGAGCTTGATTTAGATCCCTGATTTTAAAGGTTAAAGGAAACATGAAATGGTAAAGGTTTAAAAGCAGAGACAGGTAAGTGTCCCTGAAGACACAAAGGATCGTTTTTGATGATTCTGACTGCATACTGATTAGAAATGAGAGAGAGAGAGAGAGAGAGAGAGAGAGAGAGAGAGAGAGAGAGAGAAAGAGAGAGAGATCTCATGAAATGAACAAGAGATCTAAGGAAATGCACTGTGACTGGGGATTTGCTGATACACGCTCTGTACAATTATATCAAATGGTAGTTTCTCTGAAAGGCTGGGGTTTGGACCCAAACACTGTGAACTGACCAGAGACATGCTACTCTCCACACTACAAACAGTGAGAAGAGGTCAGCAAGGGAACGTGCCTACAACCCAATACTGCCAACCTCAATTCTTTTTTTGAATATTTTTTTTGATTTTCAAAGACTCATAGAAATCCAATTAAACAATACATTCTTTTTCAACAATAGTGCATATCATACAGAGTCTATTTTATCCCCTACCCCTCTCCCCTCCCTCCTGTACCCTATTATAATACAAAAAAGTTGTATAAATTAAACAAATACAAAGAACAAAATATTGTTAAAGCCGAAACCCTTTAAAGAAATTTAAGAAGAGACTAAAATAAACCTAAAATAAAAGGATAAGGAACAAAATACAAGAGCCAATCATCTGTGGCACGACCCACTTTACCGATCTCAAGCATTCCACTACTGGCACGGTCGTTGTATTCACTTTATCCAAAAGGGGTAGCACCCCCCAAACTTATCCTTCTGAGATATGTTTCTCCTCATGCTGCTTTTATCCAACACTATGGTGGTGTTAAATGCCTGCATCATCAGACAGGGATTTGAACCCTTGATTCAAGGCTTTGAGACTGAATCCCACTATGACAGCTTGGATTTTGAATATATCATATTATTGAATATAATCTGTAATTTCACAAAATATCTCAATAATAGTTATCACAAAACAGCTTGTCTGCCGTAAAATCTATCTCTTGGCTCACGTCTCTAACCTATTGACATATATGACCTTAGACCAATCAATGATTATGGGTTTCCCGAAATTCAAGTGTAATTATGGATTGGCAATGGATTCTGCTGCTGTTGTGGGCCATCCTGTGAATAATTTAAAAGAAATCAGAGCCCTCTTAAAAAGCACCAATGTGTAAACATGTCCTGTGGGCACTGAAGACTTTCTACCCCTGGGCTGGGTGGGAGAGAGGCAGGAACACTGCTATTCTGCAATAATAGAAAGAAAAACGGTGTTGGGAGCATGAAGCTATTTAAAGAGATTTCAGCAGACGTATATCATGTGCAGTTCTGGTCACCCAGCCACAAAAAGGAAGTCATTAACTTGGAAATGATGCAGGTAGGATTCACAAGGATGTAGCGAGACTGGAGTTCTTGACTTACCAGGTTAGACTGGATAGGCTGGGGCTGCTTTGGCTAGAATGAAGGAGGCTGATGGATGACCTTGTAAAGGGGTATAAAATCACAAAGGACATAGATAAAGTGAATGGTCACAATCACTTTCCCAGGATAGGAGAGTCTAAACCTAGAGGTCACAGATTTAAAGTGAGGGAGGAAAGAGTTAAAGAGGACCGCAAGGGAAAATTTTTCATACAATAGGAGGTGGATTAAGTTGCCAGAAGAAGCAGAAGAGGTTAGTGCAATTATGTTTAAAAGACTTTTAGACAGGCACATGGATTGGAAGGATTTAGAGTCGCGGTTTGTAAACTACCCCCCAAACTCACATTCCACTTTAAGTGATCCCTATGCCGTCAGTGCTCTGTGACTAGTAAGGGATTGCTTAAGGTGGTATGTGAGTGGGAAGGGAAGGTTGAGAACCACTTTTGCTTGAGAAAAATTGTCATTGGCCCATTTCCTTTGGAGTTATGAAATCATGCACATAATGAGTCAATTAAGTACGGTTAAAACAGTGGTTTTCAAACCTTTTTCTTTCCATTCACATACCACCTTAAGCATTCCCTTAACTATCACAAAGCACTTAAGGCAAAGGAAATACTTAAGGTGGAATGTGAGTTCGGTGGGGGGGGGGTGTGGTGGTGTGTGGTGAGGGCAGTTTGAAAACCACTGATTTAAAGAGTTAACGGCCAAACATAGGCAAATGGGACGTTCTCCACCAGATAATGTGGTTATCATGGGCTAAGAGCCTGTTTTCAAGCTGCATAATCTATGATATATACATAGGCAGCCCATTCAGTGGTGTGAGTGGAGACGGCTAATAGAATTAGGTACTCATAAATCTTACCTCCGCTCTGATGAGTTCCCAGTTCAGGTGCAGGGTAAATCCATTCATCTCTTCCACTAGCCATTGAGGGCTGTGTCTGTGAGCCAGGCAGACTTAAACAGTCATGAATAATGAGCAGATTTGCAAACTGCCCACCTATCAAGGCTAGTTCCTGATGTCCATTAATGAGTAGGCAGTGCCCAGTATTGAGCTACCATGCAGTAACAAGCATGGTGTCACAATGGCACAGCTTGTAAAACCACTGCATCAATGCACCAGATCTCTGGGTACAATCCTCACCTTGGGTGCTGACTGCATGGAGTTTGCATGTTCTTTGTGCTACCGTGCGGGTTTCATCCAGGTGTTCACAACCCATAGATGTCGAGGTTGGGAGGTTGACTGACCATGCAAATTTCCCCATGATTGAGTGGTGGTAAAATTTGAAAGGAATTAATAAAATGACATGAGCGTGAATAGGTGCTGGATAGTTGTATGGGCGATAGGTTGAAGGGCCTGTTTCTATCTGAATCAATGGGTCTATGAAGTACGCGCTTCCTGGGCAGAGATGTTTTAATATGCCTATTTACATGCTGAAGACAAGCATCTTTTAAGAACATAAAAAGCAGGAGTCGGCCATCTGGCCCGTCGAGCCTGCTCTGCCATTCAATGTGATTATGGCTGATCTGATAATAGGCTCATCTCCACCTACCTGCCCTTTCCCATATCTCTTAATTCCCTTACTATGTAAAAATCTATCCAACCTTGTCTTAAATATATTTACTGAGATCATCTCCAGTACTTCAATGGGCAGCAAATTCCATAGATACACCAAGCAGTTCCTCCTCATCTCTGTCCTAAATCTACTCACCTAAATCTTGAGGCTGTCCCCTAGTTCTGGTCTCCCCCACCAATGGAAACCACTTACCTACCTCCATCTTATCTATGCCTTTCATAATTTTATATGTTCCTTTGTGATCCCCTCTCATTCTTCTAAATTCCAGCGAGTACAGTCCCAAATGACTCAATCTCTTCAGTGAACCTCCTCTTCTCGCCTCGAAAGCCAGTACATCCTTCCTCACATGTACATACATTTATAAATTGAAGACATTTCATTCTGGTTCACAATGAAGCATCTTTATCTTTATAATTTGGTAGTCATTTTGAACACATCAAGATCCCAGCAACAGCATTGAATAAAGTGATAGAATCACATATTTCTGCAAAATTCAGTAAATAGCATTGGGCAAGGATACCAGGAAGAATTCCCCTACTCTCCTTCAAATCTTTTCTAGGGATCATTTAGATTCACATGTTCAGTCATGGTTAATTCACAGCATGTCGAGGTACAAAAGCTCTAATGAAGCTATTAATATTCAAAATACAGTTAAAAAATGTAATGGGCTCTCTGTGTACAACAAGAAATCCAGTGATCCAAGGCCTGGGAGTTATACTAAAAGTTGTTAGGGACACTTGAACAAAGAACGGTGTCACATAACCAGGTCTCAGTGACAACAAGAATATGCTTTAACCCCTCCTACAAACAAATCTTTCCTCTCCCCACCCACTTCTTTAATTATCTTAAAAAGTGAGCTGATACTAATTATAGGAAGGATATAAACAGAGTGGAGAGAGTGCAGAGAAGGTTTACCAGAATGTTACCTGGGTTTAAGCATCTAGAGTATAGGGAGAGATTGGACAGATTAGGTCTTTATTCTTTGGAGTGTAGAAGGTTGAGAGGGGATTTGATAGAAGTATTTAAGATTATGAAAGGGATAGACAGAGTGGATGTGGATAGACTATTTCCGTTAAGAGGAGGAAAGATTAAAACAAGAGGACATGAGTTAAGAATTAAGGGGCAGAGGTTTAGAGGTAACATGAGGGGGAACTTCTTTACTCAGAGAGAGGTAGCTGTGTGGAATCATCTTCCGGGAGAAATAGTGGCGGCGGAGTCAATTGTATTATTTAAGAAAAGGTTGGACAGGTATATGGATGAGAAGAAGATGGAGGGTTATGGGCATTGTGCAGGGAGGTGGGACTAGAAAGGGGTGTTTGGTTCGGTGCGGACTAGAAGGGCCTAATGGCCTGTTTCCGTGCTGTAATTGTTATGTTATGTTATGTTATACTAATTCATTGAGGCTGCAACATCAGGGGTCATTGTGGGTTCCCAGAGGAGGTAGCATCTGTGGTACAGCTGAATGTTGGAGTCTGGGGACAGGGGTTCTATTTGATGAATGTGTCATTCTGAAAATCTTGTCCCCATAGTGGAGTGGGGAGGGGGAATGTGTCTGTTTACTTCTGACATTCCCTCCCTGTTCTCCCTTCTTCAAACCCATAGCTCTGCCTACTCCAACAGCTCAAGAAGCAACATTATGTTCCTGATGCACAGCGGTAAAAGAGAAACATGCAGTCGTAGTGGGAGATGAGTACACATGAGCAGGATTGTGTCATACCAAAAAAACATACATTTGTCCAATACAAAACCCTATTCTGTCAACAAGGCATATCTGTGCATAACTAGGCATGTGCTCATTCATTTGAGTATGTGCTCCCAAGCTGGGAATGTGTTCAGCAGTTTTCATGAACATGGTCACCACTGTTAATAGAAAAACAGTTTCCTCCATGACATTGATCCATTCTTCAATCACTTCAACACTTTCCTCCTTTTCCTCCAACCTTTCCTTTGCAGCCTTGGAAGATGTAATGTGTGTATTTTACATCCTTGCTTTTCTTAATCAAGGCTCAAATCCTCTGATATATGATATTTGCTGTTCATAACATAGTCTGCTCCACACTGGAGAATGCATGTCAGCTTTGCTTAAAACATTAGTTACATTTTGCAAGGGTGATCACAAGTTTGCGATCCCTTTACCTGCTCTCGATCTCCCTTCTACTGTATCCTACCTTTGGCCTCTGACAGTGAACCAGTTAGGATCATTCTAAACTTCTGATTCAGCATTTTGCAATTAATTGTAGGACAGGTAAACAGCTCCAACAATTTTAGATCAGATTTCAGATTTATTGTCAGAGTACATACATCAGATTATTTTTTTTTCCTGTGGGCGCAGCAGAATTACCACTAATTGGTGGTGCAAAAAATAAACTGTACACAGTGTAAACATGTAAACAAATAAAGGAATTGTAAACAGAAAATGAATATAAACAAACTGACTGTGCAATACAGAGAGGACAAAAAAAAATCAATAAAGTGCACAAGTAAGACTCCTTAAATGAGTCCCTGATTGAATTTGTTGTTGAGGAGTCTGATGGTGGAGGGGGAGCAGCTGTTCCTGAACCTGGTGGTGTGAGTCTTGTGGTACCTGTACCTCTTTCCTGATGGCAGCAGTGAGAACAGAGCATAGGCTGGGTTGTATGGGTCTTTGATGATTGCCGCTGCTCTCCGGCGTCAGCGTTCCCTGTAGATATACTCAATGGCAGGGAGGGTTTTGTCTTTGATGTCCACCACCTTTTGGAGAGCTTTATGCTCCCATCCCATGTGCAGCCGGTCAGCACACTTTCCACCACACCTCTGTAGAAATTTACCAGGGTTTCTGGTGTCATACCAACCTCCTCAAACTCCTGAGGAAGTAGAGGAGCTGATGTGCTTTCTTCAAGATTCCATTGGTGTGTTGGGTCCAGGAAAGATTCTCCAAGATAGTGACTCCTAAGAACCTAAATTTGCTCACCCTCTCCATCTCTGATTTCCCCAACGATCACTGGATTGTACACCTCTGGCTTTCCTTTCCTGAAGTCAACAATCAGCTCCTTAGTTTTGGTGACATTGAGTGCAAGGTTCTTGTTGGTGCACCATTCAGCCAAGTCTTCAATCTCCATCCTGTTTGCTGACTCCTCCCCCTCCTTTATACAACCCATTGCCAGTGTATTGTCAGCAACTTTGTAGATGGTGTTATTGTTGTACCAAGCCACACAGTCATAGGTGTAAAGTGAGTAGAGCAGAGGGCTAAGAATACAGCCCTGCGATGCTCTGATACTGATGGAGATTGTGGAGGAGCAGTTCTTACCAATCTTCACTGATCACAGCAACATCCCCATATTTTGGACATTAGTAGTTGGAAATGATTCACATCTCTGCCAAACACATCTTTTGTTTCTTTACATGATTCATTTCCATTTCCTTTACTTTGCACTATTTTCTGTTTTATTACTTAATCTCTATTGCCTTCCATTTTATCACAGACCTCTGTTCTTTATCTCCTTTCTCCTGTGTCCCTGTGCAAAATATTTTCAACATGCTTATTCTGACGAAGGACTATCGACCCAATGTGTTCTCTCTCCAGACAGGAGCATGACATGCAGATATTTCAGAGTGCGCAGAATTCTGCCTTTGAACCAAATCTAACACATTGCTTGTTTACTTCTCTGCCAATCCAAGTACAAACTGTTCTTTTGCTCCTTACTGCAAACAGAGAGGTGCTGGTTGAAGGAAAATTTGAACTGTAATGATGGTCGTGATGTCCTTGCCATGCATAGAGAAATAACAGATATATTATTAAATTAAATTGGGATGAACTAAGATGGGGAGAGCACGCGAACACTGATTATCTCTGAGTAATGGCTTTGAGATGTACAGGGAGAGTTGGGTTCAGTGCAGCACACTACTCTCATAAATCAACGCTGACAGCACCTGTACCTCTCCTTATAAACTAATAAATGGAAACAATAGAAGGAGCGAGAGCCTGATGCTGCCTTCTGACTCCCACTACATTGGCTGACTGAGCATGGGTTTAACCAGAGCTGACTTCGAGTTGCTCGTCTTGTGTAGTAGAGGCTGGTCTTTGCCTTTCAAAGGTTTAGACAGATTAATCGATAACTTGTACCTGAACAAGGAACGTCCTTTGTACAAGCCTCTCTCCAGAAAATAGTTTAATAATTTACTGTCAGCAGAGCATTGCAGCCACTTCTGCCTGGGACAGGCACTCCTGGGCCTTGTGTAAGACCCTTCATTCGCTGACCCTGCCCAGGAGCCAACCCTGTGACAGTCACAGAGACTCTGACGGCCGCTGGACCATCTAAATTTGTAAATATGTGGAACATTGGATGTGACCTCCCCCCGGGACAATTTTAAAGAAGGGGTTGAATGTGGTGATACACCACTAGCCTACTGCAGGGGGCCACCTGTGTACCTGCAGGAAGAGCTCTGGAGGACAAAACAACACCTACCCGACTGTCAATCAGCTGACCCAAATGGACCAAGCCCCACCTGGTCAGCTGCCAATCATCTGCCGGGATATAAGCCACATCCAGCCCCTCAAGGTCAGTCTGTACTGGCTCTGTGTGACTGACCTGATGGTATTGTGCCATTTGCAGGTACACCATGGGTGTTGAAGTATTCCAAAAGGTATCCAAGAGGATGAGTTTGCACAGGGACACAGGATGAGTTCATTGTATTATAACTATAAGACAAGCACTCCTTGCTTAGATAAACTGCCAAGCTATTGGCATAATTCATAAGAATTGCCCATCATTCAATGGATTGTCGGAAACTGTCCCCAAATTTTGAATTTGTAAAATTCATTCTTTTTGAATATGATCTTGGTAGTTTACACAGCACTGCTAGTTGCCTTGGTGCTCATTTTCCTTTTAACCAATATCAATAAATCTGATCACTTGGCCATTATCACACTGCCTATTGTGGATATTTGTTGCACCCAATATCTGGCCTCAAAGAAGGAGACCATTTGGTCCATCGCTTTTATGTTAGCTCAAACAGCAATCCTATTCCTTGCTGGTTTTAATGCACCAAAGTGCTGGAGAAACTCAGCAGGTCCCGCAGCATCCAGAGGAAGCAAGGATATTACTGACATTTCAGACTCAGGCCCAAAACACTGGTTATATATTTTTGCCTCCTATGGATGCTGCGAGAACTGCTGGTTTCTCCAGCACAACCATCACAGTGCCTGCAGACTTTCTTGTTTCACTCCTTGCTGGTTTTTCCTGAAATCTACTCTCCCCACTTTCCCATCAGTCTCCTGAGATTCTGCCACTACCCACACGTGAGAGGAAACTTAATATCCAACTAACTTATATCTTGAGAATCTGGGAGGAAACCAAATTGCCCGGGGGAACCCACATGGTCAAAGAAACAATGTGAAAACACCTCACAGATTCTTCCACTGCCACATGAACACAGAAAAAAATATTTAATTGACAATAAAGTGCTTTTAAATACTATATAAACACAAAATACTTTATTTCCCACCCCTTTATTTGACTTTCTACTTACTCCTTTCAACCTCAATCCCAAGCTTATTGAGCTTCCAGTTTACCCATGATTTAAACATTCTGGGATATTGGTTATTTACTGAGAGTCTGAGTCTGATTCCTTGGTGAATTTCTGTTTGGGTAATGTTAATGCTTTTCTTCCTTCTTCAATTACCTGATCTATGTCATTGTGACAGAAAAGTGTAACAGCCACTTAAATTTTATTAATGCAAGATTTCTGTCTCAACCCTGTAACAGTGACAGATTCTCACATCTTCTGAAATGTTAAAGACATGAATATTCATTCCTTAGACTCAATCTTTCCAAGTAACCTAATTATCTTCACAGTAAGTGTGACAGATATATTTAATTAATTGTAAGGGATCAAAAAATTCAATAATGAAAAATAGAATTAGCAAAACATCAAATTGATCTGTCTGTTCATCGGGAGGGAATGGTCACGTGGACAATGGTATTTTCTCAAGTCATAAACATGAAGTTACCATTAGGATCGAGAGTAGGAGCAAATTTTAAATTTTTAAATTTAGACATACAGCATGGTATCAGCCTATTTTGGCCCATGAGTCCATGCTGCCCAATTTACACCCCTGGTATGGTTGAACGGTGGGAGGAAACCGAAGCCCCTGGAGAAAACCCACGCAGACACGGGTAGAATGTACAAACTCCTTACAGATAATGTAGTACTTGAACCCAGGTCCGGTCCCAATCGTGGCCACTGTAAAGTCGTTGTGCTAACTGCAATGCCAACCATGTCGCCCAAGATGAGCAAGATGAGGGCATTAGACCCTTTATATCTGATCTACCATTCAATATGATCATGGCCGATCATCCATCTCAGTCCCACTCTTCCCTCCTCCTCCCAATATCCATTTATTTATTTGGCATGAAGATATACAAATATATTTAATGACTTGGGCTCCACTGATAGAGAAGTTCATAGGCTCACCATCTTCCAAGTGAAAAATTTCTCCTGATCTTAGTTCAAATGGCATGTCCATAACCTGAGGCTATGACTGCTGGTTCAGGATCTTCCAGCAATATGCTCTTCTGTAGATTCCTATTGGAATGTTTAGGCTTTTAAGAGATCCCCTTTCACTTTTCTGTACTCCAGTTAATATCCTGACCCAGCTTTCCAATACATTACCTCCCTTACCCCATTCTGATGTGAACACTAACTTTTTATGTTGGACCTTACCTTCTGAAAGTCCAAATGCACTGCATCCACCAGTTCTCCCTTGTTAATACCAGTCAAAAACCTCCAGTAGACTTGTTAAGCATAACTTCCCTTTTGGAGGCCTATGCCTCCTGTCAATGCTTCCATGCATTTGTCATTGCATCTTTTCAAATAGATTATGGTGTTTTCTCCACTATTACTTTTTAAAATATATATGCCAATCACCCACATGGCAAACTGGTCCAGAATCTAAAGAATATTGGAAGATGACCACCAATGGACCAACTATTTCTGAGGTCACTTCCTTTACTATCTTGCAGTGTTAATTATCAAATGCAGGAAATACATCATTCTTTTGCCCCATTAATTTTACCTGGTTTATTTCTTTATGAAATAAAGAGGAATTAGGGGATATGGGGAGAAGGCAGGTAGGTGGAGTTAGGTCATAAATTAGATCAACCATGAACATATTGAATGGCGGAGCAGGCTTGATGGGCCATTTTTGGCCTACTCCTGTTCCTACTTCCTATGTTTCTATGTTCCTATGTAAACAATGATTTCTCTTTTTTTGGACCAGTGATAATTTCCCTAGTTTCTGACTGTAAGTGTGAGGAGAATGTAAGGAAAGGAATAAGTTATTCAAACCTTAGGGCCTCTTGGCCCAACAGTAAGTGTACAGTTGCTCTATATATTGGTTTCATCCACTTTGCTTGTTTACAAAACATCCATTTGATCTCTAATTTTAAGTTAGTAACTGAACTGGCATCTATTAGATTTTAGAAGAAACAGTTCTAATTTTCTACCATTATCCACATGAAGGGGTGGCACAGTTAGTTTAGTGGTTAGTGAAACACTGTTCAGGACAGGGGTTGGAACCTGGCGCTATCTGCAAGGAATCTGTCTGTTCTCCCCATGTCGGCATGGGTTTTCCATGAGGGTTCCGGTTTCCTCTTATTTCAGCATACATGTCGAGTTGTGAAACCCTAAAACATTTCTCAAAAAGGGGTGGGGGGTGGGGGGGGGGTGTCGATTTATACACTGGATATACTTTTGAGACCTGGTTAATTGGGTGGCACAGGCTGGTGAGCCGAAAGGGCCTGCTGGTGTATGAATTTAAGGAGTGTTTCCGGTTCTCTCTTGTAGGGCCTGCTATTATTGAGGACCCTTTCAATCCAGCACACAGTATATTTGATCCACTATCATCAAGGTGGAGGAACAGGAGCAATAAAATCAAGACTGGCAGGATAGTAACTAGCTTCTTCATGTAGGCTGTGAGATTGATGAACCAAGTAAATCATCCCAAAAAATCGATTTATTTATTTATTTTAAATTATATGTGTGTGTGTATATATATGGTTATAAAATGCTGTATATTTTGTGTGTAGTGCACGCATCGTGGTCCAGAGAAACAGTTTTGTCTGGTTGTGTATGTACAGTCAGATGATAATAAACAGATTTGAATGTGACTTGAAATGTTAAGGTCACTTCCTCTTATCCGACACTTCTCCACCAGTCCACTTCCTTATAAAATCCCAATCAAGTCACTCCATGACCTTTTCCATTCCACAGATCTCTAACCACACACATACCATATATTTCAGCATATAAGTCAAGTCGTGAAACCCTAAAACATTTCTCAAAAGGGTTGTGGGGGGGGGGGGGTCAACTTATACATTGGATATACTTTTAGCTTCTGTGGTGTTAAATATAACTGATGAATAAAATTATATTGAACTAACTGATATCTCATATTTATTGTACTTTTCATATTCTCTCTACATATCTGAATCTATCTCTGTTCATCTATTTGCTTATTTAAATCTACCCTCCCATTTGTGTCTTGATTTATGAACTCCTTTTCAAGCCTTCTTTTGTAATAATTTATGCATCTCTGAAAAATCATGGAGATGTTCTCAATACTGCGGAGGGATTTGCCTGTGATGTCCTGGGCTGTGATCACTACCTTTTGCAGGGCTTTAAGCTCAGGGATATTGGTGTCCCTATACCAGGCCGTGATGCAGCCAGTCAGCACACTTTCCACCACACATCTGTTGAAATTTGCCAGGGTTTCCAATGTCATACCAAACCTCAGCAAATTCCTGAGGAAGTAGAGGCATTGACGTTTTCTTCACGATGCCATTAGTGTATCTGTATTCCCAGATCCCTCTGTTCTACCGCACTCCTCAGTGCCCTATTATTTACTGTGTATGTCCTACCTCAGTTTGTCCTTCCAAAGTGCAACACCTCACACTTGTCTGCATTAAATTCCATCTGCCATTTTTCAGCCCATTTTTCCAGGTGGTCCAGATCCATTCTGCAAGCTTGGAAACCTTCGCTGTCCACAACACCTCCAATCTTAGTGTCATCTGCAAACTTGCTGATCCAAATTACCACATTATTATCCAGGTCATTGATATAGATGACAAACAACAATAGTCCCAGCACCAATCCCTGAGGCACACCACTAGTCACAGGCCTCCAGTCTGCAGAGCAATCATCCACTACAGCTCTCTGGCTTCTCCAGTCCAGCCATTGTCAAATCCAGTTCACTACTTCACTGTGAATACCTAGCGTCTGAACCTTCCTGACTAACCTACCATCTGGGGCCTTGTCAAAGGCTTTACTAAAGTCCATGTAGACAATATCCACAGCCTTTTCTTTGTCAATTTTCTGGTAACCTCCTCAAAAGACTTTGTAAGATTGGTTAAACTCAACCCACCTGGTTTGTGTACAATGACACTCAAATCTCTGGCCTGAAATCCATCTACTTTGTTTTGCTCATTCGCTCTCTGTAAAGGGGTCTCCTTTTCATCTTTCGACAACATTTACTGGGAGCATTGTCTAAATAGTGCTCAAGGAATTATACAAGACCCTTTCCATTCGACGTGCAGTAACTTTAACTCATTATCAAAAAGTAGAAGCTACAGGAGCATCAAAATCACGATTGGCAGGCTTCTTCCTGCAGGCTGTGAGGCTGAGGAACAGTAGCTTGCATCTGTATAAATCATCCCAAATATTTATATACATTTCCTTTCTTAGTGATATGATTATTAGGTCTATTATGTATATTGTGTGTTTTCGTGTGTGCATCATGGTCAGGTTGTATTTTTTTCTTTGGCTTGGCTTCGCGGACGAAGATTTATGGAGGGGGTAAAAAGTCCACGTCAGCTGCAGGCTCGTTTGTGGCTGACCAGTCCGATGTGGGACAGGCAGACACGATTGCAGCGGTTGCAAGGGAAAATTGGTTGGTTGGGGTTGGGTGTTGGGTTTTTCCTCCTTTGCCTTTTGTCAGTGAGGTGGGCTCTGCGGTCTTCTTCAAAGGAGGCTGCTGCCCGCCAAACTGTGAGGCGCCAAGATGCACGGTTTGAGGCGTTATCAGCCCACTGGCGGTGGTCAATGTGGCAGGCACCAAGAGATTTCTTTAGGCAGTCCTTGTACCTTTTCTTTGGTGCACCTCTGTCACGGTGGCCAGTGGAGAGCTCGCCATATAATACGATCTTGGGAAGGCGATGGTCCTCCATTCTGGAGACGTGACCCATCCAGCGCAGCTGGATCTTCAGCAGCATGGACTCGATGCTGTCGACCTCTGCCATCTCGAGTACCTCGACGTTAGGGGTGTGAGCGCTCCAATGGATGTTGAGGATGGAGCGGAGACAACGCTGGTGGAAGCGTTCTAGGAGCCGTAGGTGGTGCCGGTAGAGGACCCATGATTCGGAGCCGAACAGGAGTGTGGGTATGACAACGGCTCTGTATACGCTTATCTTTGTGAGGTTTTTCAGTTGGTTGTTTTTCCAGACTCTTTTGTGTAGTCTTCCAAAGGTTGTATATGGTACAATCATAGAACATAGAACACTATAGCACAGTACAGGCCCTTCGCCCCTTGATGCTGTGCTGACCCATATATCCTTAAAAAAAAGTATTAAACCCACCTTACCCCATAACCCTCTATTTTTCTTTTATCCATGCTCCTAATGTTTTCAGCCTCCACCACCATCCCTGGCAAGGCATTCCAGGTACCCACAACTCTCTGTGTGAAAACTTACCCCTGATGTCTCCCCTAAACTTTCCTCCCTTAACTCTGTACATATGTCCTCTAGTGTTTGATATTTCTGCCCTGGGAAACAGGTGCTGGCTGTCCACCCTATCTATGCCTCTCATCCTTCTACACTCCAAAGAGAAAAGTCCCAGTTTTGCTAACCTTGCCTCATCAGACTTATTTTCCAATCCAGGCAACATCCTGGTAAATCTCCTCTGCATCCTCTCCATAGCTTCCACATCCTGAGAAGAATACAATACTCTAAGATTTGTAGAGTTGCAACATGACCTCTTTACTCCCGAACTCAATGCCTCTATTTAATGAAGCCCAGCATCCCATAAGCCTTCTTAACTATCTTAACAATCTGTGCTGCGACCTTGAGGGATATATGGATTTGAACCGCAAGATCCCTCTGTTGATCCACACTCTTAATTAACTGACCATTTACCCTGTACTCAGCTTTCTGGTTTGTCCTTCCAAAATGGATTGAACTCTATCTGCCACTTTTCAGCCCAACTCTGTATTCTGTCTGTATCCTCTTGCAGACAATTCTACAGCTCTATCTACAACTCCTCCAGCATTCATGTCATTCACAAACTTACTTACCCATCCTTCCTCCTCTTCATCCAAGTCATTTATAAAAATCAGAGAGCAGGGGTCCCATAGAAGATCCTTGTGGCACTCCTCTAGTCACTGACCTCCAGGCAGAATACTTTCCTTCTCCTACTGCTCTCTGCTATCTTCCTACAAGCCATTTTTTAAAATCCATACAGCCAAGGTTCCACTGATCCTATGCCTCATGACTTTCTAGATGTGTCCTTGTGGGGGACCTTGTCAAATACCTTTCTAAAATCCATCTACCGCACTACCCTCCTCAAAAAACTCAATTAAGCTCGTGAGGGACGACCTTCCCTTCACAAAGCCATGCTGACTAACCTTGAGTAGACAGGACTTCTCCAAATGCACATAGATCCTATCCCTAAGAATCCTCTCCATTAGTTTGCACACCACTGACGAAAGACTCGCTGGTCTCTAATTCCCAGGATTCTCCCTATTACCTTTTTTAAACAAGGCATTTTCCATTCTCCATTCCTCTGGCACCCCTGCAGCTAAAGAGGATTCAAAGATCAGAGCTACTGCCCCAGCTATCTCTTCTCTCACTCCCCACAACAACCTAGGGTATATCATGCCTGGCCCAGGGGACTTATCAATCTTGGTGTTTTTAAGAAGATACAACACCACCTCTTCCTTTATCTCCACAATATCCAGCACACAGGCCTGTTCTACTTCATTCTCGCCATGATCAAGGTCCTTTTTTCTTGTGAGTACTGAAGCAAACCATTCATTCAGGACCTCCCCAACCTCCTCCACCTCCACCTCCAGGAATGGGTTTCCTCTTTTATTCTTTAATGCCCCCTCTTCATTCTCATGAACCTTCTGTTCTTCAAATATGCCTTGGGGTTCTCATCCAAGTCCTTTCTTACGTTCTTTCCTGACTACCATATATTTGTCTTGAGCCCTTCCCGTTTCCTGCTTTCTATATCTAACATATGCTTCCTTCTTCCTCTTGACTGTTGACTGACCTGTTTTATCACCATGGTTCCCTTTTCTTATTATCTTTTCCCTGTCCCAGTGGGACAAACCTATCCTGAACCCAGCACAAGTGGTCCCTAAACTTCCTCCACATTATTTCTGTGCTTTCACCCTTGAACATCTGTTTCCAATTTACTCTCGCTAGTTCCTGCCTCATCCCTTTATAATTAGCCTTTTGTTTCTTTTTCCATAGCTATGCTGAAGCTAAAGGAGTTGTGTCACTTTCACCAAAATGATCCCCCACTGAGAGGTCCGCCACCTGACCAGATTCATTACCCAGAACTAGATCTAGTATGCCTCTTTTCGACTGGTCCATATACTGTCAGGAATCCTTCTTGTATTCACCTGACAAATTCAGCCCCATCTATCCTCTTGCAGTCAAGAGGTGCCAGTCAATATTTGGGAAGTTGAAATTACCCATAATGGCCACCCTGTAGTTCCTGCACCATTCCTAAATCTGCCTGCTTATCTGCTCCTTGGTGTCCCAAGGGTTATTTAGGGGCCTATAGACTGCTCCCAGCACAGTGATAGTTCTCTTCCTGTTTCTGACTTCCACACACACCGACTCAGTGGACACTCCCTCTGCAGCATCCTCCCTTTCTATAGCCACAATACTATCCCTGACCAGTAATGCGACTTCCCCACCACATTTTCTACCTCCCACCCTATTCCTTTTAAAACACCTAAACCCTGATACCTGCATCAGCTAATCCTGCCCTACCTCCAGCCAAGTTTCAGTAACAGCCACATTTTCATGTACTGATCCATGCTCTAAGTTCATCCCCTTTATTCCATACTCCTAGCATTGAAATAAACACATTTCAACACCTCTAACTTGCTACATTTATGTTTTGTCCCCTACCTGTCCTTCATCATCAACTCAGAGCACATAGCATCATGCTTTTGTTTTTCTACCGAGTTCTGCACTCAGATTCTGATTCCCAACCCCTGCCAAACTAATTTAAACCCTCCACAAAAGCTCTAGCAAACCTGCCCACCAGGATATTGGTTCCTTTCCAGTTCAGGTGCAGCCTGTCTTTTTTGTACGGGTCAGACCTTCCCCAGGAGAGATCCCAATGCTCCAGAATGATAATAAACTTGAAAATGAACTGATGTTCCAGTCTGCATGACTTGCCACGTTACTAATCTGTGCCCCATCAGCAAACATTGATATCCAGCCCTTTATTGTACAATCTAAATCCTGAATAAATAAAGTAAATAGTCAAGGATTGAATGCAGATCTTTAACCTAACTCACTGGCTTCACCATCTAATCAGAGATTGATCTTTGATTCAGTAAGCTTTAATGTTACCTAATATTTTCTTATGTGACAGCTTTCTGAATACCACCTGGAAGTCTATTTAAATAATATCCATAGTCATAACCAGTATCTTAGTTGCTCCTTCAAAAAAAAAAAGACTTCCTTTGACATGACCTACACTTAAACTCAATTTTGTAATTCAGCTCAAATACCTTTTAGTGAACAGTCACCTTGGAGATGAATTCCAATAATTTTACAGAATAGATTTTAACAAATGGTTCATAGATATGGGTTCACAACTTTCTGGTTTCAATCTCACCTTTCTTAAAGGATAGAATTGCATTTGTAAATTTATAATCAAAGGAGACAGTTCCCAAGAAGAGAGATTTGTAGCTAAAGTCTTGCAGCAGGCTTCAATAGGGATTTTATCTGAAAGCTGCACCTGGCAATTGGAGTCAGGTGAATCAGGCAGTTGGATTTGAAAAGCTCAGATCAGCAGGAAGCTGATTGGTCCATAGAGATCAAGTGATCTTGTGACCATTGGGTGGTTTTAATTCACTTCAACTCAGCAGCCTAGTGAGATGGTATTATTGACTGGAGTTCTACACAGTGCATGCAGCAGTGAGTAGGAGTTTTACAACTAATTAGTTTTTTTTTTAAACAGTCTCTTAAATTTCTTCACCTACTTCCTTGAAAACCCTGGGCTAGAAGCTTTAAAGTTTGAGTGATGTTAGTCTTTAGTGCTAATAATTTTATTGCTTAGATTTGTCTTTTGAAGTTCCAGTCTTTTCATTATTAGATACAACTGACCTCAGTTCAAATTCCACTGCCAGGCAAAGGTATTTAAATTGAGGTTGTTAAAAATAAATAAGCAAAAAAAAAAGCTTGTATCAGTAATAGTAGCCTGAAACTAGAGATGCTTATTAATTCAGAGAGGACAAGTGGTCTCTACATTACCACAGTGCTGTTGACCCTTGAGCTTGGGGTTGATGAAAAATAAGTGCTGGCCTCATTGTCTTAGCCTGCATTGGGTGAACAAATACAATTTAATGTTGAGTAAATCTTGTGGTGTGAAGATTAGCAAAACATTATAATAACAAGGCTGTTATTTCCTTTGTTTTCAACTTTATCACAATTGCTCCTTTTCTTTCAACTTTTTTTCCCTAAAATATAAAACTAAAAATGCATCCAATTAATCTTTGTTTTCTATTCTTTCAGTCCAGGCAGGCTAGGTACAGTGAGCATGTTTCTTGTGATATATACATATAGAATGGTCACTATTGCAAAATAAGATGCTATTCCTTCAGCCAGTGGGTACTGAATTTTCTGAATTCCTTCCAAAAGGATGGTGGAAGCTCATTTGCTAGGTCATCAATTTATTTTTAGATTCTAAGGGAATCAAAAGATATGGGATTAACAGAAAAGTCTGCAGATGCTGTGAGTGAGGTGCAATTCACAAAAGTGTTGGAAAGCTCAGGTCATGAGGTCTATAGCAATGGTTTGCAACTTTTTTCTTTCCACTCACATACCACTTAAAATAATCCCTATGCAATAGGTGCTCTGTGATTAGTAAGGGATTGCTTAAGGTGGAAAGAAAAAGTTTGAAAACCACTGTTTTAATTGTACCTCACTGGAGTTATGAAACTGCACATAATGAGTTAAAGGAAATGGGCCAATGACAATTTTTCTCAAGCAAAATGCTTCAGTAACAATTGGATTCTCCAATTGGAGAAGTGATTCTCAACCTTCCCTTCCCACACACATACCACCTTAAGCAATCCCTTACTCATCAAAGCACTGATGGCATGGGGATTACTTAAAGTGGGATGTGAGTGGAAAGAGGTTGAGAACCACTGGTCTATATGAAGTGATGGGCAACTAATGTCTTGGGCCTGAACCCTTTGAACATAGGTGAATATGGTTGGGAGGATAGAAGAGAAGCTTTAGAAGTGAGAGGGAGGGGGTAGCTCTCTGACAAGAGGGAATGGGTGGGAAGCTGGGGGAAGGGTTTTAATGGAAACTGGAAAAGTTAGTGGTTGGAGAGCACCCAATTTCCAGGTACCCTCAGTTTGGCAGCACATGAGGCCATGGATAGACATATCAGTATGGGAATGGGATGAGGAATTTAAAATGGTTACCATTGGGAAGTCCCTGTCATTTCAGTGGACAGAGCAAAGTTGCTCAATGAAACTATCTCCCAGTCTTTCTGAAGTAG
This sequence comes from Narcine bancroftii, assembly GCF_036971445.1. Taxonomy (NCBI): domain Eukaryota; kingdom Metazoa; phylum Chordata; class Chondrichthyes; order Torpediniformes; family Narcinidae; genus Narcine; species Narcine bancroftii. The sequence continues at coordinate 12,240,874 of NC_091481.1, forward strand.
AGGAGGTGATGGAGCACTAGATTCAACAGCTTCACTTGGAAGGACTGTTTGAGCCCTGAATGGTGGTGAAGGATGTGTGAGCACATGTAGCAAGGGGGAAATCAGTGGGAAGGGATGAGCAGACAAGGAAGTCCTAGAGGGAATGGTCCATGTGGAAAGCAGAGAGAGATATGCCTGGTGATGGGATCACAATTGTAGATGGCAGAAATTTTGAGGGTAATATGTTGGATGCAGAAGCTGGTGTGGTGGAAGGTGAGGGCAAAGGGAATCCTGTCCTTGTGTGTGGGGGGCGGGGGTGGAGGGGGGGGAAATATAGGAGAGGTGTGTGGGAAATATAGGAGAGGTGGGTAAGGGTTGAGTTGATGGCAGTAGAGGGAAGCTTTTTGGAGGACTTCTCTGATCTTCTACAAGGGAAGACCTTTTCCTGGGAGCAGAGGCAATGGAGGTTGTGGAATTGAGAGAAAGGAATAGAATCCTTGCAGGGGAAAGGGTGTGAAGAGGTATAGTCAAAGTAACTGAGAGTTGGACAGCCAAATGGCCTACTCTGCTTCAATTTTAGATACTGTGGATTAATGCAATATATATAGTTCCTCTCTTTGGTTATATTGACTTCAGTAAAGCTGTATATCTTTTTTAATACACGTGCATCCCAGTCCTCTCCCACCATTGCTCAACAAGAGTTTCCACCAGTTTGCTTTTACTGGGTTCTGTGTAAATGTTGCTTGCCTGAATGTAGGAAGGGACATCCTCACTTCTGAAGCTATGTTTGAAGGAAGGTCATTATGAAGCAGTTCATGATGATTGGGGGCTTGAGGAACTCCTGTGGTGATGTCCATGGGCTGAGATGATCAACCTCCCAAAACTAACACTGTCTTGCTTGGTGCAAGGTATAAATCCAGCCAAAGGACTTGCCAGAGCTCCTTGATGTTGTATTTATTGAAGTGCTGGCCTGATCCAGGTGCTCTGCAATGAGGTCTTGAGCAACATTTTCTTGGGAAATGAAACCAACCAGGATATTCTCACTGCTCAGAGGCCTCTGCACTTTGATCCAGACACACAGTCTGCACTGTCACTTCCAGTTACTTTATTTGTTACCACTAATAAAATAAATAAAATTACTTGAGGTCTATATTAGATTTAATAGGTACATTTACTTTTATCCCAGGTTAATTAGTTTTTGTTTAATCCCTTTTTATCATTTATGTACATCCAAGTATTTAATGTATTTCAGAACCCTTTAATGTTTTTTCCCCTATTTTGTTGATTTTAATATAATCCCTGACTAGTTAATTACTCCTGATGATTAATCTCTTTGCTATGTCACTATTGCCCTAGGTTTAAATTACTCTGCACTTCCTGCCCCACTCTGCTCCAAATTTCTAATTTCACCGAATTCCCATTGCTTTCAGTTTATAGATTCTCTGAAATCTGTGGTCATGAGAAAAGGTGAAGAATGAACTTTCACCTCTGCATATCAACTTTTCAATCTCTGAAGTTTAACCTAGCTCCTCTCCATTTCTTCTCCATGTTTAATTGTCCTCGTGGATGGTAAATTATAACAAAGGGATACAGTTAAATTGATCCCACCATCATTCACTGAATCATCGCACATTCAGTCACATTCAGAAGGATAGCCAGTGGTGCAAATGAAGGAACACCCAGAGGTCTGTGCAGGACTTTGGAAGGAGGTACATGCCTATTTAAAGTTACAGGATGGAGTTGTGCATTTGCTTCCCTCTCTATTCAGAGCCATACTCCCTCCCCTAGTTTGCAGGTGTGCCCTTTCTCCCTTATCCACTAATTAATTCCTGCCTGCAGCCTATCCCCCTCCACCATTTTGTTTTGGTGCCTGCCCCTATTTTGCCCATACCTTGATGAGGGGCTCAAGCCTGAAATGTTGTTTATGTATCTTTGCTACATAAAATGCACTGTTTGACCTGCTGTGTTTTTACTTCAATTCTGGTGTTTGGAGGATTTCCGGTTTTACCTTGGATGTTCTGTGGCTCTTGCTCAATGGCTGGGTGACATAAAAGGAGATAAAGGGAGATCATCAAGCTTGCTGTGAGGCATTGACTGAGAGGTAGTTCCTTCACAATTTAGTCATACAGCACAGTAACAAGCCCTTTTGGCCCATGAGCCCAAACCACCCAAATTTATCTACAACCCCTGTACATTTTGATAAGTTGGTGGAAACTTGCACAGACACTGGGAGAATGTGCAGACAGTGCCAGATTCTGGACATGAGTGGCCTCTGGGAATGTTGATGATGGAGGCACTGATATTCAGACACTGCGTCACTGGAGAGTGACCTTCAATGCTGTATCTGCAGAATCCTTCAAATCGTCTGGCAGGATTAGTTAAGTTTATTGTCATCTGATTGTACACGTACAATTCGATAAGTGTTCTTCAGTCCTCAGTGTAAAACATAGGCACACATCCAGCCATAACACACTGACAAATAAATAGTTTTGAACAAATGAGAGTCTTGGATGCTTAGTGTGAGCAGTTCCTTTGGTCATTCAGCATTCTCGCTACCCACGGAAGAAGCTATTCCTCCGCCTGGTGGTACTGGCTCTGAGACTCCTGTATCTCTACCCTGAAGGGAGCAGCTGAAAGATGCTGCGTGCAGGGTGGAAGGGGTCCCCAATTATTTTGCATGCCTTCTTCAGACAATGATCCTGGTAGATCACCTTCATGGTGGGTAGGGAGACTCCAGTAATCTTCTCTACCACTCTTAGGGTCCTGTCGATTGACCTCTGATCCTTTTCTCTACAACATACTCTGTGAACCTATATTAACTTCATTCCCAACCACTGCCCCAACTAGTGTTGATAATGTTGTAGGCTTTTCTCCAAACCTTCCTGAAAAGCAACAACATCCTCATTGCTGCATGGGAATGTGAAGCATATGATTGCTTGGTGGAGGATCATCCAGAAGGCACTGAGCATCTAGAATCTCTCTAAAGGTCACACGAGTGAAATTGATGGAAGAAGGGCAGAACCTCCCAAATTATCAACCTATTTGCCCCTACAAGCGCACCCTCTATGTAGATTCTTGAGAGCCAGTTGGACTGGAGTGGAAGCAAGTTATCCTCAACCCTGATGGGCTGCCCAAGAAGAGAAAAAATAGACATGGGAATACTAATAAAATTCCTGTTATCTGGAATTCAAGCAGAAATTAAAATAAGAATAAATAAAAAATGTAAATAAAAGTTTAAAATTATAAAAGTAAATGTTCTCTGAAGTAGTACATAAACCTTTGAAGATTGGAGCAAATATTCAGCCAGTGGCGTGCTTCGTGTTTGGCTCGTAGAAGCTGTTTGAAAAAAGTTGTTTTTGAATAAAATGGTGTTGAAGAGCGGGATGAAGAGCTGGTTGATGCGACTCATCATTAGGGTGACTCTCTCTTAAAGTGTCCCCTTATCCCTGCTTAGTAAGAGTCTTCATTTTATTAGTAAGCTTTATCTGTAAACTTGGGGGAAAGGGGGGTTAATTGTGATGGCAGCACGGTTAGTGCAACACTGTTACAGCGCTAGCGACTGGGGTTTGAATTTAAGTCATGGGAATTAACTGATTAAAGTGAACTTTATATAATTAAGGACTACAATACTGATTTTATTTTCAAATTACATTTTGCATTATCTTTTAAACTATTTTTAATGCAGGGGTATTAGGTAGACATTGTAAGAGTGAATATCAAGCAACCAGAAAACTTGCTTTTCTGGCATCTATCAATCTCTGTAGGTGCCGGATACCAGGGGTTTTATTGTAAATAAAGCTTTGCAGCCTACAGGAGACACATTATGTGGCAAGCTGCTGAAGTGAATTGTGGAAATAATGGTGGACTGTGGGACCCTATCCTGACTGGGGGTTTATGAATTGATCAGCTACTTTATCAAAGCATTCAAGCAGATTTAATGCAACAACAACAAAAAAAAACAAGTTAACAGATCCAGACAGATAAAATAATCTTTGGCACCAGGAGAGAGGTAAATGAAAGATGGCCTCAGCAGAATAAAAGAATGAGAAAATAAATCACAGCCAAGAGAAGAAGCAAGAGGTAATCCCAAGGGATCGGGCAAGCCAGCCAGTCAATCCTGATCAAGCAGACTGCAGGGAAATACTCCAGATTATATTTATAAATCTGGCCAAGCCTCTTGGGATCCATGAAAGCACATCAGCAAATCAGCCCATCTGTACCCCGGAGAGCTGCAACTCAGCTCTGACCCTTCCAGCTAAGCCTCTTTCCCCTTCTACAACATTATAAATACAGTTTGAATTTCTGACCCATTTTTTAAAACAAAAACAAATGCAATCCATTTTTTTACTGATTATTTTACCCTATTCTCATGGCAGCTGCAGACTGCACTTTTGGGACAATTTGAAATTATCCAAATCCGGTTTCCCATGCCTCACCTCAGAATTACAACGCTCACGGCTCTCTCGTGCCCATATCTATCATGCTCACAGTTCCCACTCCCATCGTCAGTCACAGCTTTCACTCACTTCTCACACACTCCCACATTTACAGGTCCCTTACTCACAGCTATTTAACTCACAGCTCCTATGCCAGTGGTTCTCAACCATTTGCTTTCTGCTCACATCCCACTTTAAGTAATCTCTATGCCATCAGTGCTCTGTGATTAGTAAGGGATTGCTTAAGGTGGTATGTGAGTGGGAAGGGGAAGTCGAGAATCAATGCCCTTGACCCAAATGTTACTGAAATATTTTGCTTGAGAAAAATTGTCATTGGCTCATTTCCTTTGGCGTTATGAAACCGTGCACATAACGAGTCAATTAGGTACGATTAAAACAATGGTTTTCAAACTTTTTCTTTCCACCCACATACCACTTTAAGCAATCTTTTACTAATCACAGAGCATCTATGGCATAGGGAATACTTTAAGTGGTATATGAGTGGAAAGAAAAAGGTTGAGAATCATTGCCCTGTGCAAACCATTCACACTGCGCTCACTCCCGCCTCAGCTCATCTATCACATTCTAATTAATCCTCAGTGGTAAAACAAGTCATGAACAGTGCAATCACATTGCCAATCATCTGTCATCACTGTCCAGTTTGAGTTTCACATGAACTCATCAACCCCACCCTATCACATAGACCAAAGAACTGAAAACCAGAGGTGGAGTGGCTTCTCTCGATGCTAAGGCAGCATTGGAGTATGGCAACAGGGAGTCCTGCTAAAAATTATGGTAATGACTATTGAAGGAATACTTTCCGCTGACAGGAGATGCAACGATGCAATTTTTGCAGAATAATCATCCTAATACCTAGGATGAACTCTTCTAGAATTCCTCAGGGCAGTGTTCTGGGCCCAAACATTTCAGCTACTTAATTAGTGACCTTTCTCCCTTCATAAAATTTGAAATAGGAATATATCCTGATGAGTGAACAATGTTCAATTACTTTTGTAACTGAAAAAAATATTATACAGTCCACCCTGGCCCACAGCAAGATTAAGTTAACATTCAGACGAGAGCCTTTGCACGTGGAAGTGCCAAGCAATGATCAGTTTCAATGAGTAAGGGTCCAACCACCAATGGCATTATCATCACCAATTCCCTCACCATCAATGCCGTGGGGTCACCATTGAGCTGACATGAAAACTCCTTCACTCTGTTTATGGTTCTAAACTTGAGCTTTCTGCAGTCAATTTCAACTCCCCCAATTATTAGTACAAGAATATACGTATCTTTTGATGGTTTCATTTAGTGTCAGGGTGAGGCCAAATGAAACAAAATATAATTTTCCTCCAGGTCAGCTTTAAACCTAACAGCATAAACAACAATTTTTCCAGCTCTAGGAAACCACTGGCTCAATAACATCTGACCCCCGTTTCCAATCTTTATTTTTCTTCTTCTCCCTTGAAATTTTCCCCTCCTCTCACTTCCTAGTAGTCTTTTCTTCTGTCTCTCCACCTTTCACATTTTCTGTCCTATATCCTTCACCTCTTGGCTTTTCCCCTAGGTGCATATATATAAATATCACCCTCTTTTCTATTTATTCTTGATAGAGGATCCCAAAACGTTGACTGAAATTCATGGCCCGTTTTTAACATTCCTACAACTGTGGGTGCAAATCCCATCTTGCAACTTGAACATATTTCAATGAAACATTGAAGGGATCCTGCACTTTCGACAGCATGAGGACGGGATGTTAAACAAGGTCTCATCAACTGGTTCATGTTGCCATGGTAAGCCATGCTCCCCAGAGAATGCCAGAGACACATTATTTGGACAATGTTGAAAGAGAGCAAACAGTGACAGGGTCACTATGTCACAATAACCAGAGGAACTACATACAATTGAATAGATTTTAGAATTGCAAAATCATGTTTAAATAGCAAGTTCTGTGCTCCAAAAGCAAGAAACTGCAGATGCTGAGAATTTGAAATAAGAACAGAAATTTGTTTTTTTAAAAAAACTTGCAGTTCAGACATCTGTGGAAAGAAACAATACTAAACTTTCAATTTGATGACCTTTTCTATTTTCCAATGGAAGGTCATTAGCCAAAAAACATTTATGGTGTTTCTCACTCTTCAGACTTGCTGAATATTTGCAATTTTTGTTTTCTGTTTTTAATCTTGCATGGATAGGAAAGCTTTGGAGTGAAATGAGTCAAATGCAGACAAATTGGGTTACTTGTTGGTATGGACAAGTTGGGCCAAAGGGCCTTTTTTTCATGCTGTAAATCTCTGACTCTGACCATTTCTACCCATGGATGCTGGAGTTGCTCCATTAACTTTGTTTGCTAAAATGTCTTTCAGTATCTCTTTATTCACTTTAATCTTTTCAATCACTTCACTATCTCTTTATTACCACTGTATTGATAACATTCTCAACAATGGTCTAATTTTGTTTGATCACACTCCTGTAAAACACCTTAAGATGATGAGTATATAAATACAAACTGTTTTCAGTGAAAACAGACACCAGATGCTCAATCACGAGTTCAGCTATCACTTTAGATTTATTGTCCATCACATACAACCCTGAGATTCCTTTTTCCTGCAAGTCTGACAGAATAACCACTAATTGGTAGAGCAAAAAATAAACTGTTCACAGTGTAAATGTGTAAAGAAAGAACTGTAAACTGAAATACAGAGAGAAGATTACACAAGTAAGAGTCCTTAAATGAGTCTACGATTGAGTTTGTCATTGAGGAGTCTGATGGTGGAGGGGTAGCAAATGTTACTGAACCTGGTGGCGTGAGTATTGTGGCACCTATACCTCTTTTGTCAGGCCACTCGTTTGAGTGCTACTGGTGCCATGTAACCCAGTACTCTCTGTAGCATGATTGGGTGGTCGGCAACTAAACCGCCTCCCCCACCAGGCTTGCTTGGTGTGGAGGGTGGCTAGACATCCTGCAGGATGTAAAATCGACCTGTTAAAGGTCAATGGTCATCGAGCAAACACGTGCCGTGAAGTGTGGAAAGGGTATCCCTTGTATCTAAGCTTGATCTGGTCACTCACTGAAACAGAACTCTTTTCCCCCACCCCACCTAGCTGTCTTGGACCTCACCATGTCATTGGATCTGGAAGTGGATGCTCACCTAAAATCCATTCATGCACACACTGTTCCTTTCTGAGGAGTGGGATATCCTTGCAATGCCTGTCAAGGATCAGCCCGTACAGCCACTACAGGACGCACATATCAAACTCCACAAACTGACTGAAAGGAACCATCATCATCCTATGGGATGGATAGCCAGAAGAAGACCTCTTTCCTGATGGCAGCAGCGAGAACAGCGTTTGTGCTAGCTGGTGTGGATCTTTGATTGCTGATGCCCCCTGACAGCAGCATTCCCTGTAGATGTACTCAATAGTAGGGAGGGTTTTGCCTGTGATGACCTGGGCTGCATCCATACCTTTTGGAGGGCTTTATGCTCAGGGGTATTGGTGTCCCTATACCAGAACTTGATGCAGCTGGTCAGCACTCTTTCCATCACACATTTGTAGAAATTTGCCAGCGTTTCTGGTGTCATATCAAACCTCCGCCAACTCCTGAGGAAGTCGAGGTGCTGACGTGCTTTCTTGTGTTGGGTCCAAAAAAGATCTTCTGAGATAATGACTTCAAATAACCTAGATTTTATCACCCTCTCCCCCTCTGATCCCCCAATGATCACTGGATTGTACACCTCTGGCTTTCCTTTCCTGAAGCCAACAATCAGCTCCTGAGTTTTGGTGACCTTGAGTGCAAGGTTGTTGTTGGTGCGCCATTCAGCCAAGTTTTCAATTTCCATTCTGTTTGCTGACTCCTCCCCTTCCTTTATATGACCCACCTCTGTGGTATCATCGGCAAAATTGTAGATGGTGTTATTGTTGTACCGAGCTTGCACTTGCCTGAAAACTTGCTCCTCCACTCCTTTCTCAATCTCCAGTGGCTGTGAGTTTATAGTCATCTGCATATTCCTCCTTAATGTTACTAAAGAGAAACTGGCTGTGGACTCTAATCTACTTCAACCTTTTCGTGTAATGCTCAAATATATTTGGATTCTTTTTTATCTTTCCTGAATGCAATATAGCCAGGACAATTAATTGTTCATTTCTCCCTTGCAAGAGCCAAATTTCCTATTATTTTCATTATATCACAATCCCTTGTGGCTCCTTATGCTTGCATCTCATTTATCCACATGCACACTAATTCCATTTTTATCTGCCTCACATTGCACGACCACCTCCCCTACTCCATCTGATTCTATCTTCTGATGCGCAACTTTTAAGCTACATTTTATTCTAACACTATTTGCCTTTTGCAGACCCATAAAGACATAGATTACAGCGCAAAAAAGGCCCTTCAGTCTGTGCCTTGTTCTTTTATTCTGCCTTGTTCCACTGACCCAGTCCATAGCCCTCCCATCCATATACTTGTTAGTGGTGCTATAACAGTGTTGTGCTAACTGCCACTCCTTTCGGCATTGAATTTTTGAAATTTTACGATCTAATTGTTGACACTGGATGTGCCTTCGCTCTGATCATTGTGGGAATTATTGAGGCCACGGGAACAGGAACAGATGGATTTGGGTTATTGCAATATGAGAAGTATTCCCAGGTCAGCAGTGATTTCCCCGTACTGAAGTGAGCCCCATAAACAGGGTCAGCAGTGATCTCTATTGATGAAAGGTCATCAATCTTCAACTTTAACTGTTATTTTCTCCTCATTTGCAGCTTAACATGCTGATACATCAACATTTTCTGCCTTTATATCTGATAACTATCCTCTACAATGGTTCTTTTCTCCTGGAAATGGCTCTCTCTCAGGGCAGAGCTTGCTGGACAGGAGCCCATCCTCCTCAAGTTGCAGAGCAGGAGGAGTGAGAATTTCCTGAGATCCTTGCTTTCTTGGAACAGCACACAAACAGGTTGCAGAACACAGCATGAGTAAACATTTAGAGGAAGGGCGATGTGGAGAAGGTGTAAATCATCAAGATTTGTGGTAATAGAACATGTTCAGTCGTGGCACAAATACAGAAAATGCTGGGAATATTCAGCAGGTCAGCCTGCTCCTCTGGGAAGAGGAACAGAGCTAACGGTTCAGGCTGGAGACTCTTCGTCAGAACTGACGTGATATTTTCTCATACAAGATCTGGTTTCCAAGGTAGTTACATCTGGTTGTGTAAATGCAAGTTCCTTTATTGAAAAATGGAAGGTTTTTGTGCTGAGCTAATCCTGAAATGAGCCTCCTTTGTACTTTTCCAGGTGTTTCTGCATTCTCTTTGCAGAATCTTTTAGTCATTTGCATAGTTTGAATATCTAGAAGCCCAGGAAACCTACAAAAAGCATTTTACTATAATTCACTGAAAATTATAGACAATAACCATCAGTAAGATTGAGTAATGGATTCTGAGACAGCTGAAAGAATTGTGGTCTATCACTTAATATAATGGAAAAGTTCAGTGTCATGGGTTGAGGAGAAAATGCTCCCACTCTGGGGCAGTCCGATATTAAATTTAAAGTGGATATTAATAAACCCAGTGAACAAATATAACAACATGATGAATTTCTAGCTCTCACTGCCATATGAAATGGCTAAGACAGTGATTCTCATAGGATGCTATGTGGTTAGTGTGGGATTCCTTAAGGTGGTATATGAGTGGAAAAAATTGTTGAGAACCCCTGGGTTAAAGGATACTAGATAAATATGTGTCAGAAAAAGGAATTAGAATTGGGTTTGTTGTCTTGAACATGTGTCATGAATTCTGTTGTTTTGCAGCAATAGTATTATGCTTCACAGGTGTAAAAATGCCCTAAATTGCATTTCTGTAAATACAATATTTAAAAAGAAATAAATTACTACAAAAGAAGAGAAAAAAATGAGGTAATTTATCTGTGGTTCATTGTCCATTCAGAAACCAGATGGTGTTGGGGAAGAAGCTGTTTTTGTACCACTGGGTGTTCATCTTCAGTCCCCTGTACCTCTTTGGATAGAAGAAAAATAGAGGGCTACAGGGAAGGTTTAGTACTTTTTAAAGGAATATATGGACCTGTTCTGTAATGTTCTAAGTCCTTGATCAGCTGGTGAAGCAAGGTTCGAATCCTGCACTGTCTGTAAGGAGTTTGTACGTTCTCTCCATGTCTGTGTGGGTTTTCTCTGAGGGCTCTGGTTTCCTCCCACTGTACAAAACATACTGGGGGTGTAGATTAATGGGGTGTAAATTGGGCTGCACGGACTCGTGGGCTGAAACAGCCTGTTACATACTGTATGTCTAAATTTTTTAAAATTTATGGAAGCAGTGAGAAAAGGGGATGGCCTGGGTGGTGAGGGTCCTTGATGATAGAGCCTTTCTTAAGGCACTGCTTCTTATAGATGTCTTTAATTGAGTGAAGACTAATGCCCATGATGGCACTGGCTGAGTTGACAAACCTATATAGCTTTATCCTGCCCTGTGCATTGGCACCTCCATACCAGACAGTAATACAACTAGTCAGAATGCTCTCCATGGTACACCAGTTGCAATTCTCAAGAATCTTTGGTGACATACCAAATTTCCTCAAGCTCCTAATGAAGTATAGCCACTGGTGAGCCTTCTTTATGATTGCATCCACATGATGGCCCCAGGATAGATCTTCAGAGATGTTGTCACCTAGGAATTTGACATTCTTTACCCTCTCCATTACTGATCCCCTCGATGAGGACAGGTTTGTGTTCAGGTTTCCCCTTCCTGAAATCTACCATCAGTTCCTCAGTTTTGCTAACCTTGAGTATAAGGTGACACCACTCAACTAGCTGATCTATCTCACTCCTGATCCTGCTGACAACCATTGGCAAATTTGGCCTTTGAATTGTGCCCAGCCACATACTGATAGCATGAAAGTAAAACACAGATATCAGCCTTTGCCAGATAGAGTACAGTGAAGATTAAAATTAATAAAGGAACCTGCACTTACAGCCATGAACTATATGCAACCATCAGACTGTTTCTGAACTGCATGTTGTCTGAGATCAGAGGGGGTGCCATTTTCATTCCCGAGCATGAATACTGTTGGAGAGGACTGGTTGTGAGTGGATCATCATCAAATTCAAGTTTGTGTATCTTCCAAACAATGGGAGAACAATATCATCATGTAAATTTACTTCCCTGTTGTAGAGTGTTCATGACAAGAAATACAAAATGCTGAGATTGTAGTAAAAACACGCAGAAATGCTGGAGGGAATTAGCCGGTCTTGCAGCAACCATAGGAGGTAAAGGTATATTACTGACGTTTTGTACTGAGTCCTTCTTCAAGGTATAAGAAAAAGGCAGACCGGCATCTTGTTTAAGGATTAGAGGGAAAGAGGGAAGAATTGGAGGGAGAGATGTCCGGACCAACGGACAACTGTTCCTGTAAAGGGTATATCCGCATCATTATCCATTTTAAGCTAGAAGGTACTGTGAGCTCATCGGGTCAATACTTGTAATGGCCCTGATTTACCCAGTTTACACACAATTAAAGAATACACTCCCTCGTTTCTTTCAGCACAAAATGGAGTCGACTCTGTTCTCTACAGACACAACATTGCATTTTTCAACTCTCAGCCAAACTTCTTTGACCTTCTCACTGGCTCACCGCCACACGGGTGATCCCGACGCTCTCACTCTCTTCCCCCTGTGTCCGAGATCGATCACCGTATACTGGTGCTTAACATACCCTCGCATGCACGCTATTACTCCAGCTCGTCGCTTTGCTTATGTCATCAGCGGTGACTAACACCACTCCCGAGACAGGTAAGTACACGACCCTGACAGATATGATACGAGGAAAGGTGAGAATTGATTTTGGCTCCATAAAGAGACCGAGGAGAGAGACCAAAAGAAGTAGAGGGAAGGAGTTGGGGAGGAACAAGTGGGGAGGAAGGTTTTTGAAGTCTTAATGGAAACCAAAGAAGTCGATGTTAATGCTTTCTGGTTGGAGGGTGCCCAATGTAATGAACTCATGAACTTGGACTGAGATCCCCCACCACCCCAACCTTTGCCAGTCAACAAGAAATGCTGACAGTAACCAGACCAAAATGATTCTCCATCTACAGTCCCTTTCACACTTGCATGTCGTCCCAGGAATTAATAGCCAATGGCCTTTAAAGAGTCTAGCGTAAAAGGAAAATCTTCTCAACACTGGCGTCAAATGACATCATCTCACGCTGGGGATTGATGGCCTCAAGCCCTAGTACAATCCTCGGCATCTCCAGATGCCGGCGTTGCAATCAGACAAGTGTCGAATGGGTCATTGCTTTGTGGGATTGAAATGACCCAAGTTTTTACGTCAGTGCAGGAACATGAAGGAAGAAAAGATTAAAATGAAGGTATAAACTTTGCCATGGGAAAGTTGCAGCAGGAGACAGACAGAGAGAGAGAGAGAGAGAGGAAATTAATAGCAATAGTGGACAATTTTTAAAGTGTGGGGAAAGTTGGTAGTGCTATAGCGCACAATTTATAAAAACCAAGGGAAAAAGCAATGGTGGACCTGACTTTTCAGAATGCTGTGCGGCCAAAAAAAAAACCCCTCCTGTGTGCTCTGTGCATGCAGCTGTGCCACACGAATTCTAGGAGAGAAAGTCCGTCATTGCCTTTCCCCACAGTATTTATAAATTGTGCGCGATGGCACCAACCACTTTCCCATGCGGTATAAATTGTGCACATTACCACCACCCACTTTCCCACACAGTATAAATTGTGCACAGCGCCACCACCCACTTTCCCACGCTGCTTTAAAATTGTCCGCTATTGCTACTTATTGCTAGCACTTTCCCACAGTCATTTATAAAGGCTTCTTTCTATAGGTCGGCACAACAACAACAGGCTGAAGGCCTCCTACTGGGCTGGACATGAGTCTTAATTATGTTATAATTATACATGATATATTTTCTTCAAATACAAGATCATAATGCATTGATTGAATTCAGGGCAGGTCCACCATCTCTCGATGCGTCATAACGTCACCGGTAGAAGGTCAAACAGTATTAAACCCCGGAAAGTGTTCAGTGTCCCAGTTAGGAGGGGTCAAGTGTGAAAAGCCATATCCCCATTCCTATCCCAGGACACTAAACGGCCAATTTAGTGGCATGCAAGTGTGAAAGGGGCTTGCATTATCCCAAGTAAGTTGTGGGTGAGAACCCAAGGTACGTGCGGAGATGCATGGAGTCTGCATCACCAGAAGAGGCAGTGATTTCAGGGTTTATGTGGGGAACTTCCTTACAAGCTCCACATGAAATGGCTGGATGGATTTCAGCATTCTAATGACTCTTCTTCTGGAGATTGGGAGGGGATAAACCCAGTTAATTGTCACTTCATGGACTGTAACAGATATTCATCCGCGGGTTTTGCACTTTATTTGTGGAAACAGTTTCATTTAATGCACTGCCAGTATTCCAAAATTGAGAGAGAATCCAACCCTGTGCTCTACACTTCATCTTTCACCAAGATTTGTGGGTGCATGGTTTTTTTTATCATTTAAAATTTAAATTAGTTCAAATGAAAAAGATCCTTTAATTTATTTAATTTGACTTTTTTTCGTCCTTACAAAAGCCACCCCTAACTCCTTCCCAGTCATTCCACAAGTACTGTTTAGTTTATCAGCCCACTGTGTGGCAATCCCTTTGCATCACATGGATGTGCAAGCCAAGAGCTTTCGCTTGGTTCCTCTGCCAGTTCATTATCCAGCTTCCTGTCATGTGTGGCACTCGAGCTCTTCATGTTGGGGTAAATGTAACTTATGTTCTTATCGGTATGGTTGTATAGCTAATGTTGTCAATTCAACTAATTTGCACTAATCATGTCAGCCACCCTCTCACTGCTTATTCTGGAATGGAGACCATTCAGACTGACAAAGTATACACCAATGTTATTCAATGCTGATGAAAGTTGAACTCTTGCCAGATTGAATGATAGAAATTATTTCAGTCCCCTCTTGAAGGTTGTCAACTTGACCTTAGAAATACTATGGCAGAACCAGTTAGGGTAAAGTGAAGAGCAAGGCTGCCTCTTCCTCATTTCTTCCCTTCCCACCATCCATGAAGGCAGCCATTCATTTGCTCTCCTTCCTGTTTAATGTACTGTCTTCTGGGCTCACATAGAAATGACCCATTCACCCGAGAGACTAAGCACAGAACACTTCCATTCAGTCTTCAAAGGTGACTCTGAACTTCCAATCATTTTAATTCTTTGTCCCATTTTCCCTTTAACATCACCTTCTTCTACATTGCTTTATTAATGCCCAACACAAGATTGAGGAACTATTCCTCCATTTGGGTGTGCTGTAGCGAATAATGATTTGAACAATTTACGGTAACCACCCTTCTTTTCTCTTTCTAACTTCACTCTATATTCTTCTGTTTATATCTATTTTTCTCTTGTTTCTCCAGCTGCCAGTTTTAAAACAATTGTTCACAAGATATAGGAACAGAAGTAGGACACTTGGCCCATTGAGTCTGCTCTGCCAATCTATCATGAACTGATCCACCCTCCCACTTAGCCCCATTCCTCGACCTTCTTCTTATAACCCTTGATGCTGTGGTGATATGACCACCAGCTTACTGCAGGGGGTATCTCTGTACCTGCAGGAAGACCACCTAAGGGGCTGACTCTGTCAATCAGCTGACTCTAATATTAACCTGAGCTGGCCCCTCCTGAGCCAGTTCAAGGCTTGAACCGGTGTTCAGACTTTTACTGGAATAAAGCCTGTTGTACAGTCTTTCGAGTTTTGTGCTTGCTTGCTGCTTCCTCAGTGCACCACAATGCCCTAACTAATCAAATACCTGTCAATCTCAGCCTTAAATACACCCAACAACCTCGCTTCCATTGTCACCTATGGCAACAAGTTCCACAGTCTCACCATCCTCTGGCTAAAGAAATTTCTCCTCATCTGTTTTAAATTGGCGCTCTTTTATCTTGAAGTTAAGCCCTCTTGTCCTAGACTCCCAAACCATGGGAAACATCCTTGCCACATCAAATTGTTACCTTGACAACTTTTTTCTGCACCCTATTGCTAACATTCCCTCTTTTCTCTTCACCCTTCTCCTTCATTTAATGAAAATCCACTATTTTCTCATTGTTTTAATTCTGAAGTGAAGCCCTTGGCCTGCACTGATAACCCCTTTCCTTTCCTCATAGATACTTCCTGACCTGCTGAGTACTTCCAGCTTTCTGTTTTTCTTTTGATTTTCCAGTCTCAGCAATTTTCTTTCTGCGGATACTCTCCATGATCGGAAGCTGCCAAGTGTTTGGACTTCATTCACCCTTTCCTTTAGGAATCATCCCCAGTGGAAGCTCTGCTTAAGTATGCACTCGAAGGGAGAAGTGAGCAGACAGTCAGCCTTGCCCTTTGTGTTTCTTCCATCACTCTGAGCTAGTTTGAAATTATTATAACTTTTCTACATAACTGCACTCCTAAAAATGATGGATGATCGTGCCAGGGAGCAGGGCAGTTTTCTCGCTTGAGATTACAATGACATTTCTGTTACCATACACTCATAACTGCCTCGTTCAGTAGAATTAGAGGGTACATTGTGACTTTGGTCGTATTCCCGTTGGGATCCAGGCTGCTTCCCAAATCTCAGAGAAGGCCTTTTGTTTCCTTTGTCAGGACTAGATTTAAATTCAAACCGTTTTTGTAAGCTTTTAGTTAACCCATCTATGTCTGCAGTTCTGTCACTGATTCAATGTGACCTCCAGAACAAGGAGACTGCTCTACTTACGCAAACTGACTCCACCCCCCCAACCCACTGCAGAAAACTCTCCACCTCCATGTCCTCCAGCTGAAGGTTCCTACCCCACCAGTTCTGGCTCAGCTGTTTTAATGCCGAAAATAATTATATTTGTAACTTGAATATTAAAGGATTCTAACTGGGAAAAAAAGGCTACTGTTGTGGATTCTATAAATCTGAAATAAAAACTAAAAATGCTTTAAATTCTTTTTAGGGTCAGGCAGCATCCATGGAGAGAGTAGAACATAGTTAACCTTTCAGACTAAAACCTTTTGTTTGGTAATGGGGGTATTTTTTTGTGTCTCATGGTGTGGAAACTAGTCATAGCCCATTTCTGTGTGGTGTGAATCCATGCAACAGTGACTCTATGACAAATATCTTACTTAGGCAAGGGCCAGAATGCAGCACTCTAGTGCACACTAGACTGGTGATTCCCAACTCTTGACATGGAGATCAAACAAATCATGTGCATGGTTTTAGCCCAAGGGTTACTAATAACCCTTGTCTTTGACATATTGCATGTAATTTTATCTCCTCGTCTGACCTCCGCTTTCTGCACTGCTAGGAAGAGGCCAAAAGCAAATTAGAAAAGTGCACCTCCTATTCTTCCCAAGTAGCTAATGAAAATGCACTAATGATATAATCATTGCATTTTCCTCTTTCAGGTACTCACACTCCTGGTGTTCTCTCACTCACCTGACCACCCAGTTTTCTTGACCCTTTCCCAGCCCCTCCCATTCTCTCCCACCTGGATCTACCTGCCCACCAACTCCTCCCCACCTTGTTCCATCTGCCATCATCCCCTCTCCACCCATCTGGAACGGCCTATCACCTACCAGCCAATGTCATAGATCTCTCATGCGATTCCATATTGGCAAATCTTCCATTTCCCTCTCAGTTCTGATGTGGGATCTCGACACCTGATACTGTGTGGGTTGCTGAGTTCTTTCCAGGTTTGGTTTGTTGTTTCAGATTCCAGTCGTTGAGCTCTCTATACTTTTTTTAAAGGATGCCTGGTGGATGTAATAGAATGGGATCCTTGGAAGGATTTTTTTAAAGGATTATAGCCTTTTTCAAAAAAGGAAATAGGAATAACCCAGCAGGTCAATTTAATTTTGAAATATATAATCCTTTTAAATGGATTGGTTGTTTTCATTATACCTTATTGTCAAGCCAACAGCATCTACAGTATATACTCATGTAAAAGTTTAGGTTTTTAAGACAATTTTTTAATGTCAAATTTTATGGGGTCGACTATAACATGGATACCACTTCTGACCATGGTGAATATTGTTCAAAGCATTGGAGTTCCAATGGGTGGAGACTGGGACCAAGATGCGAATCCACGGTCGAGGTATCAGGAGCTCCAATGGGTGGGCTGCCGGGACCTAGGTGAGAGTCCACCGTTAAAGGGTCAGGAGCTCCATTGGGCAGGCGGCTGGGGCAAAAATAGGGGGGAGTTGACTTTTAAGTAAGTATATACAATACTACTTTATCCTTCATGAATATCAGGTCTGACTTCCATAGTATCCTATCTGCTGTTCTGAAGTGAGGATCTCTGTAATTAGACCATTCCTATCCCTGCTAACTTGTCTTGCAAACACTTCACAGTTTTGACATGTCCTATTTTTCACATTCGTGCATTGGCCTAAAATTTGTGCCAATATTTCATCACCTATATTGCACCTCCTGCAAGTCTTACCACACTCAGGTGGCTGATAACTTGGGTACGGATTGTATTACAACAGTAAGGCATTGATGAATTTGTGTGAATTCCATTGGTTTCTGTGAGAGACCCTTGAATTCAAAAACATCTTCCTGGAAGTCCAGGATCCCAGACTCTGGCAGGTTATCAGCTCATTTCTGGAATTCATTTTAATCTTACTGATGGTGGAAGCTCTTAGATATAATAACCTAGAATTCCATTAACAGTTCATTAGCTGAAAATGTATTAATGAATGGAATTTGGCAGAGATTTATTAATTGTTTTTTTAGACGAGCCAATGGAATGCGTTCATGAGCACAAAGCGGTTGTTGTGCTTTACAAGGATTTATAATTTTCCACGTTATAGTTAGCAAAATTGAAGCTTCCATTATTGTCACATAATACTACACTTTGTTCAGTGTCCCTCACAGAAACCTACAGCACCTGGTGTTCCTAGGCAGTCTCCCTTCCAAGTACTAACCAGTCCTGTACCTGCTTATTTTCTGAGATCAGACAATCCCAGGTGTATTCAAGTTATTAGGTGCTATTCAGGTTTATCAACAGAAAAGGGAGAGCCATGAATGGTTTTTGGGCAGGAGACAGACCAGTTCTTCAGAGACAGATACTAAGATGCTCAGAAGATGCTTCTTCTGATACCTATAATTAAGATGGATTTGGGTATGCAAAGATCAATTTCAAAATGATCAGATAACACAGTGGTAGGAAACTTAGTGAACAGGGTAACAACATGGGAATGGCCAAACAAAACATCATGCAGAAAAGCATATGATACATTTGCACTGAAAACCATGATGTAATATTACACAAATGGTAAAATTCTAAAAGAAACGTTAGAACAGAGTGACATTGGTGTACATATATATATATATATATACATACCTATGAAGGTGGCAGAACTCCACATCAACATTATTCTCTGCAATTTCCACCTTCTCCAATGAGATCCCACCTCAAGACATATCCCCCCTGCTCCCCCCCACTCTCTGCTTTACATAGGGATCGCTCCCTCCACAGCTCTCTTGTCCATTCACCCTTCCCATAAATCCTCCTTCCCACTTATTCCTGTGATTGTACCAAGTGCTAAACCTGCACTTGACCCCCTCCCTCACCACCATTCGGAGCCCTTAACAATTCTTCCAAGTGAGACAACACTTCACCTGCAAGTCTGTAGGGTTTATTTACTGCATGCAATACTCCCGGAGTGACCTCCTCTAGATCAAGAAAATCGAGTGCAGAAGGTGCTTTGCTGAGCACCTTCACTCCATCCAATGCAACATCCTGGATAGCCATTTAATTCCACTCCCCATTCCCATACCGACATGCCTGTTCATGGCCTACTGTCCTGCCAGGTTTGGCCACATGCAAACTGGAGGAACAGCACCTTGTATTCCGTCTTGGGTAAAATTTGGGGGGGTTGACTATTACATGCATACTACTTTTTCAATCTTTTTATTGGTATTAACCTATGCAAAATACATAGGTATATATGGTATTAATGATAAAGTAAATTAATGTTAAGTTACAAGTATCATGGAAGAAAAGAAAAAAGACGAAGAAAAAATATATTCTTAAACTAAGAATCAAACCCCACCTGATGAGGGCTGCTGGCCAAGTTAAGGAGTCCACTACTAATAATAATAACTATGGGGTCATGAAAAAAACCATACTACTTTTGACCACGGTAAGTACCTGACTCTCTTGAGGTGTCAGGAGTTCAGATGGGCGGGTAGCTGGGACCAGGTGGTAAGTCCTTGCTTACGGCATTGGGAGCTCGGATCGGTGAGAGTCAATGGACAGGGACTTGGGAGCCCTGGAGGGCGGGGTCTGAGGCGAGGGTCCATGGTTGGGCATCGGGAGCTCAGATGGGCGAGTGGCTGGGGCCTGTGCAAAGGACGGTGGTTGGGAGCTTGGTGAGTGGGCCAAAAATAGGGGAGTCGACTTTTACACATGATGTATGAAAAATTTCAGATCTTTGGGCAAAAATAGGGGGTTAACTTTAACACAATATCGACTATTACACACACATATATATGGTACGTACATTGATATATTGTCACACCCACACTCCTGTTCGGCTCCGAATCTTGGGTCCTCTACTGGCATCACCTACGGCTCCTAGAACGCTTCCACCAGCATTGTCTCCGCTCCATCCTCAACATTCATTGGAGCGATTTCATCTCCAACATCGAAGTACTCGAGATAGCAGAGGCTGACAGCATCGAATCCACGCTGCTGAAGATCAAACTGCGCTGGGTAGGTCACGTCTCCAGAATGGAGGACCATCGTCTTCCCAAGATGGCGAGCTCTCCACTGGCCACTGAGACAGAGGTGCACCAAAGAAAGGTACAAGGACTGCCTAAAGAAATCTCGGTGCCTGCCACATTGGCACTGCCAGTGGGCTGATATCGCCTCAAACCGTGCATCTTGGCGCCTCACAGTTCGGCGGGCAGCAACCTCCTTTGAAGAAGACTGCAGAGCCCACCTCACTGACAAAAGGCAAAGGAGGAAAAACCCAACACCCAACCCCAACCAACCAATTTTCCCTTGCAACCACTGCAACCGTGTCTGCCTGTCCCACATCGGACTTGTCAGCCACAAACGAGCCTGCAGCTGACGTGGACATTACCCTTCCATAAATCTTTGTCCACGAAGCCAAGCCAAAGAAAAGATATGGAATGGAAGATGTTTTAGTATATATATGATTATAAGAAATACATTTACCTGCTTTGTGTGCGAGGTGATTTTTACTAAAATTAGTACAGGTGGATAAATTACAGCAATTTCTATTGGATAATATTCCTCTGCACAAACAGTGACTGAATCCTTCTGGATCAGAATCTATTTCTGAATTATAACAATATTGGGTCCCCTGCTGAATTTCTCAAGAAAAATAAATTATAGAAGTTATCATCTGAAATACTGTGGATCCTCAGGCTCATAACAATTATCAATATCAAATATTCATCTTGTCTACAACGCATCCAAGTGGTGAAGTCAGGGTGAAAGAAAGCTTAGCTAATCCCTGGTGTCTGCAGCTGTGCTTGCCATATTTAATTCGTTTTCAAACTGCCTTGACTGATTGCTGAACACAATTTTGCCTCTTCAATTAAAGACTAAAATAAAGCACCTTGAGCAATCCATTGCAAGGCTCAACATTGCTCACAATAACTCCTGCTGCTGTGACTGTGGTTGCAACAGAGACTTATAAAAAGAAACACCTGTGAGAGCCAGTCTTTGACCCCATTAACCGTTATGTAATCTTCTGATTTAAATCTGGGGAGATGGTTTGGGGTGTGAAGCTATGCTTAAAATAAAACAGTCCATGTCAGTACAATCTCACCAAAACCACCCATAAATTGGAGAAACAATGTTTACATTTCCATCTGGGCACTCTCTAACAGGATGGCATTAACATTAACCTCTGTTCTCCCTCCTTTCCCTTGGTTCTCTTTCCTCCAGCTCTCCACTCCCTTCCCCCTCCATTCATATTATCCAACTATAAGTCCTGCCCCTCCCCCTTACCTTTTTGTTCTGGCGCTTGCTGATGTTTCTCCACACCTTGATGAAGGGCTCAAGCCCAAAACACTGGTTACGTATCTTTATCTTTGCTACATAAAGTAACACTGTTGAGTTTCTCCAGCATTGTATTTTTACAATGAATTATGCATGTTGCCAATTGTCCCAGAATTGTACTGGAATCTCCAGGTTATGGAGATCAAACTCTTAGTCATGGCTTACACAAAAATTGGGAGAAAATACAACATGTTGCCATTGTTACATTTTGTTTCCTATTTTCTTTGGCTAAATTTATTATTTAGTTTTAAAATATTAAAGATGGGGAAGACCACTTGACTGGTAGTGCCGTTAGAGATCTTTTGTTGATTGCTCGGGCTTTAATTATTCCATTTTAACTGATGTAAAATATAAAAATGCTCAAGGGTCTCCTGGAAATTTTTTTACCAATAAATTTCGGTGCTGGTAATAAACCTATATTTTAAAATTTAAATTTGGGCATACGGAATGGTAACAGGGCTTTGACCCCATGAGCCCTTGCCACTCAATTAACCTACAACCCCCGTAAGTTTTGAAGGATGGGAGGAAGTCCGAACTGGTGGCGGAAAAACCCATGCGGACACAGGTAGAAGGTACAAACTCCTTACAGATAGCACAGGATTCGAACCACTGTCCTGATCGCTGCATGCTCTCACAGCGTTGTGTTAACTGTGCCACCCCATTTTCATTGTTCTTTTTTCTACATAAATACTAGAGGTGGCTTTTAATGCTCTCTGACAGACCACTGACTTATCCCTTGTTTACAAGACGTGCAGCTCAGTGATGTACAGGCCTGGAGTGAGCAGGTGGTAACACAAAGAAACAAAATTTGTTCACTGTTACATGAAAGAAAATGAAGATTTGGTCAAGTAGATGAAAGTAAAGCCTGAACTACTTGTATAATTATTATTGATTTTGATTCAGCTGCTCTTAAGGAAATCAAACTCTTGAGGGAAATTTTTCAAAACTGAAAATCTTGATTTTTGCCAAGCATTCATAAAATGAGAGAAAACTCTCTTGAGATGGATTAAAAATAAAAATGGAAAATTCAAGCACTAAACAAAGCGAGTAATCCATGTAACAGCTTGAGATTGGAAAAAAAATCAGATTGAGTTTAGACGGACGGCTCTTCATTCTCAGAAAACCACAAGCTCACAGGCCATTCGCAGGATGCTATTGAAGTAATAATGGTCCGTTTTTCTCCAATTTGACACTACTGGAAGTCATTCAGGGGTGGCATAGTTAGCACAGCGGTTAGGGCAGTGATGTTACAGTGCTAGCAACCAGGGTTCGAATATGGCACCATCTGTATCTGTGTGGGCTTTCTCCAGGGGCTCCAGTTTCCTCCCACCCTTTAAAAATATATGGGGATTGTAGGTCAATTGGATGTTTCCTGGAACCAACACACCAATGGCATCATGAAAAAAGCCTCTACTTCCTCAGGAGTTTGCAGAGGAGCTAGTGGAGTTGTTCAAGTGAACCGGTACGGACTTGAAGGGCCGACATGGCCTGTTTCTGTGCTGTAAACGGTTATATGGTTATGGTTATATGATGTCATTGGACAGCACGGGCTTGTGCACTGGAAGGACTTGTTACTGTGCTGTATGAATTGGGGGAGGAAAAAAATAACAGGATGAAGTTACTCACTCAGTCAGTCCCAGTCAGTGAACCTGCTATTCCCAATGAAAGATTTCGGTCCAAAATCTCAACTATCTATTTCCTTCCATGAATGGTGCCTGACCTGCTGAGTTCCTCCAACATTGTGTGCTGTTGCAGTTTTCCAACATCTTCAGGTTGAGAAGAAGTTCTTTCCCAAATACTGGGTCAAATGGCATGGATGCACTTCAGGAGAAACTAGTTAAACAGAAGGGAGAAGAAAAGCAGGAAATACTCATTAGGATAAGATAGAAGAAGCTCATCTGGGGCATGAACACCCATAGACATATCTAGGGTATGGCAGCCAAGGCACATACCCTGGGCGCCACCAATCCTCGTTAAAACAAGCTTGTATTTGCGACTTAGGAGCAGGAGTGCTCATTGTTGACACCCTCTGCCGCTCCTTGATAGTTTCCTTCGCCCGTCTGTTACTCGGAGGTGCCAGATCAGTGTTTCCTTCGCTGCCAGTGTCCTCACTCACCCACCAAAACCTGCACACTTTCTGCTGTGGGCTTCCTATTAAACCCAGCATTGAGCATACTCCGAGGGGGCGAGGGATCCAGCACGGTGATGTAAAAAGATGTGTTTTCTATGTAGTGTGAGCAGCGAGCTTGGCAACAAGTGGCTAAAAGTTGGCAATTTGTGCCGTGCATGCACTGGCAGAGCCTGGAAATTATTCACCCTAACCCCACCCCAAGCCCAACACCTCTTGACTGATTTATTTCAAACAGAACACTTTTCAGACCAGCAATAGAATAATTGGCATTAGTACTTTAACTGCTGAGAGGAGATTTTTGTGATCAGCTTCCCAAAATCCATAAAATACATCCGAAAGTGTTCAGGAAACAATATCTTTGTTGTCCAGTGTAATAATTCCAATATAAAATAGTTATTAACTCTATATTGCAAACACATGGTTCAAAGAATGTGGGGATTTTATGGGAAGACAGAGACTGGGAGTTTGAGAGAAAATCGAGTGGTCATGTTTAATTGCAATGTTTGTCTGCAGGAGGCAAGCAACTTAAAATGAAGCTAACAGCAGCATGTGATAGATTAATTCCAGCAGACTCAGTTTGCTGCTAAGTCCCTGATTCCTTGAGATTTTCCACGCAGTGGTGATGACTTTAAATTGTTTTTTAAAAAAAAACGCTTTCATCCAAGCAAGGTCTGAGCATTGCAAAACTAATTTGTATTTGCCTTCTTAACTAGAAATGTATTACAGGCTTTCTGGAGAAGATGGGGTCAATGTCAGCTTGCTCCCTTATGAAATGCTCCTGAGCAAACTCTTCCCCTCCTCCAATATCTCGATCACAGACAAATAGCATTTAGACAGCTCTTGTGTTAGGGAGGTCTCAAGAGGAATAGGCAATAGATTATTGACCAGAATAAGAAATTTGGGTGGAATAAGAGAATGAGGACATAATCAAAAAGAAACCTTTTTGCAAAAGCTATTGAAGGTAAGTAAGGCAATAAAGACAACGAGCTGGTTTTGTCAGTAAGTTCCAGAGAATCTCATAACAAAAATACTCCCACACATTTACATCAATTGCAACTTGTATTTATAAAGCATCTTTATCATAATTAAACACACAGAAAGCAAGCCAGGGAAATGCTATCAAACAAAATTTGACACTGCTTTTAAAGGAGATATCATGTCACATGACCAAAACCTTTGCCATAGAGATGCGTTTTAAGGAATGTCATAGTGGAGAAACAAAGAGGCCGAGAGGTGGCAAAATTTATGCAGGGGAGTTGATGATACTTGAGAAACCTCCTGTTGTCAAATTCTGATGCAAAAGAATTTCAAAGTCAAGCCCTGATTACATTAAAGAGAAAATCACTTGCAATTTTAGAACAGCCTTCCCAAGTTCAGAATACCCTAAAGTGCACTGCAGCTAATAATGGCCAATAATTACAAGGTAATGAATATTATTCAAGGGAGAGCAAATCTTAAGAACCTGACAGTTTAAAGTATTTTGTGGTTCATGAATCATACAATATTTTCCAGTTAGTTTGACAGATATAATTAATTTATTAATATATTAAAATCCTATCAGTGCACGTATCAACCAACTTTCTGCAATGCCAATTCCCAAGCCCACATTTATAACAGAAACTTGTTATTTAAACTTGTGCAGCAGTACTTGCCAGTGTTCGTTATTGCAGCACGACATTTCTGCATACTTTCAATGATAAATATGGGCAATAAAATTACTATAGAAATCAATAAAAATTAAAGAGCTGTGGTGTGAATTTAAACCAGTTTCATGTTCCTAACGTTACCTGCACAACATGCCAATTTCACCTCTCGGCTACAATAGTTTTTTTGTGAGTTTATGCAGTTAAATGTTACTATTTCTATTTTTTCTTCAAAAAAGTGAAAAATGATTTTTGTCCTGTAAAGCATTTTACTGCCCCATGTCAGGCTTCTTGCCCTTTTGAGGCTCTATTTCTGATATAATGCCGGTTGCATTCTCCTCTTCACCAAAATAAATGAAAAATAAATGGCAGCACTGCCTGAGCTGGTGGAATGGCAGCCCAGACACTGGCGCAGACCCGGGGAGAATGGGGAGTGGAAACATAGTGCTCCTCCAGAGGGTGTAATTGCCCAGTCCTTCTGTCGATGGCTCCAAACAGGGTTTAGGTGGCCTGTTAAAGGAGCTGATGATGTTTTGTGTGTGAAGGAAGAAAATAATGACATTTTGTTTTTGATGGATCCTCCGAGGTTTCACTTCCGAGAGTGATGTTTTAATGTCAGAAAACATGGCAGGACACTTGTTTCTTCATCGGAGAAACCCTTGTTTCGAATTGCTGTTGAGGAAAACTCTGTGTTCACTTGAACGGTGAAGCATCTCACACAGAGGTCAGTGCCTCTGACATGGCAATATTCTGTCAACCTACAGTCTCCAGAATGGTTTGGAATAGCCATCTGATTCAGCCATAAACCACATGACCTTTATGTAATTGACGACAACAAAATTTAAGGTTTAAAAAGAATTACAGCAGGCAAGCTGTAGCAGTTTGAGATGGTTAATAATATTTATCCATTTCACCTTTTGGATCAATAAAAAGCAGTCTCTCATTGGTTCAACGTCCATTTGAATGGCTGGAGATAATTCTTTGCTTTTATTGACTGGTCAAAGTTTTGGCTCTTCTCCAACATCAATGCTATTCCAACGGTATAAATACTTCACTTTTCTCCTGTTGTCCCTCCTTATTAATTTCTGATAAATAAATCAATGATTTGTCCCATTTAAATTGTATCAGCCCTCCTTTTTCAAATTGCTATTTTTCCAATGGAAACTGTTTCACCCCAGAGCAAAATTCCCTCATCATTTTGACATCCCCAATAAACCTTCCCTGAGCCTATTCAGTCATATGTATTAATATCCAAGTTTCTCTGGTATGTCCACCCATCATTGATATTATCCATATCAATCTATCACTTGCTCCAATTCCTGGGCATCCTGTCGAAACATTCATTGAACAGTTGGCATTCCACTCTTGGAGACTGTTACAAGATCAAACTAACAACCACAAAGAAGGCATATCACACAGGGGTAAAGATGAACAATTACTTTATTAACAAAAATTCACCTTCAAACTTTAATTCAAAATCCCCCCCTTTTATAACAATGCCCACTGGTTACCATGCAAATTTCTATAACAGTATAAAACTAATAAATTCCCCAGCCTAAATATAACACATGTAATTAAAGTCTAAGTTATATTTCCAACCAGCCCACAGAAAAATTTAGACACAAAACACACAAGACTCACTAAACTTCAATCTCAACTGAAGCAAAGATCATAAACAAAATTCAGTTTGTTTGGTAAACTGAAATCAAAAGATCTTTGTGAGAGAGAGAGAGAGAGAGAGAGCGAGCACAAAATTCGAAGTTGTCTTGTGTTGCTCGCAGAGAGAGGAACAACGGCTTGGTTCTGATCCTTCTGGCTGCCTTCGGAATGTTCATCCTTTTTGAAATCCCAACATTCTAAACTGTCCTCCAGACCATGACTCATGCTCTGGGCCGCCTTCCACTCCAAAGCACCCCCAGTGGTGGTTTATCATCCAAGTCCAGATTTTTTTTTTTCATTTTCTGCATGTGCTCAGTCCATCTCCCACTCTCTCAGCAGTCCACCTTCACCTTGGCTCTCTAAGGCAAACTGTCACATAAAACCACACAACACATAGGCCAATACACAACACCGAACTCTGTAACAAGACTCATAAAAGGTGTACAAGGGATTTCCTCAATGAATATCAGGGCAACAGTCAAGATATCAGGATATGAAATAAAGGCTAATAAGTAGAGATCAAATCATGATCAGTTTTAATAGCATATGGAATTAAAGATCTGAATGGCCACCTCCTGTTCTTATTGATATGGATGACACTCTCTGGAGAAGAAAGTGCACCATTTTTGGAGTAAGTATGCTTTGAATGAGATGTTAAAGTATCTTCTAGTGAGCTACAAAGATTTATAATGTTCATCATAAGTGTTGATGAATTGGTAATAAAGAAAAGGCCACTGATAATGTAGCAATGTTTCTTTCTTATTTAATTGCAAATTGGTCACCACATTTGCCCATTTACTGTAATCATCATTTCTCAAAGCATGTGGACCATTTTAATATGAAATGGAAGAAATGAGATGAATGCAAATCTTTTGTTCTTTTTAAGAACAAAACCCTTTGTTACTTTCACTTAATGTGTAGGCTAATAATTTTCAAGTAATGTAAAGTGTTAAGATGGGCAAGATGTAACGTTCCATTAATTCAGGAAACTTTCCATCTCACATAAAAGGGGCAAAGGAGTTAAATATTCAATCAAGCAAGAACATCAGTGTGTTTGAATAAATGAATAACGATTTTTAAAAAGACTATGCAAGTATGAATAATCAATAGGGAACAGAGGATGGAAAATCTCAAAAGATTAAACACAAAATATAATTTCAAAGGGGGAAAATCTCTACGTAATTTGAATTGGAGGGTATGAAGCTAATTATATAGTAGTGTGAAATGAAATAACATATACAAATAAAAATAATTTGCATTAAAAAATTGTTGGTGGAAATGGAAAAGTAGGATTTCAGTCAGCATCACAGTTAACCCTTGTTTAGTCTGTAATATGAGTAACATCCTGGACTTAGTCTGTACTGTTCCTTTACTAGATGTGTCCTGAGAGGGATTGAAGAGACAGTGAAGGAGAAGCTTTACTCTGTATCATACTTTTTTTTGCACTTTTTCAGTGTTTATTAGGACAATGAGGGAGATTGTTACACTTAATTTAACCCATGGTTTACCTACCCTTGGAATGTTCAATGATACCAACCCCAGGAATAATTGATGAAGGAAGGTGTATTCGGTAGCAAGGCCAAGTTGTACAGGTACACAATCCTTTATCCAGACATCTAAAATCCGGAAAGCTCCAAAATCCGGCAAGTGGGGAGAGAGATGACAGTGCGAGTCGGGCGGGCGAGGGGGGGGGGGAAGACCGGCAGCACGAGTCGGGTGGGCGAGGGGGTGTGGGGAGATGGCAGCGTGACTGGAAGGAGGTGGGGGTGAATACAGCAGCACAATTGGGGTTGGCTTAAATCTGGCTTTCCAAAATTCGGAACACACTGTCCTCTGAGGGTTCTGGATAAAGGATTGTGCACCTGTACGTGCCCATGCCCTGTGAGCATTTGACAGAGTGGAATAGGGGAAACAAAAGTGGAAAGCAAAGATCCTTCATTGTATTACTTAAGATTAGACCTCTCAGGTAATGTCAGGTTTTTTTTTGCTTTCCAATAATGATGGGAAGTTTGTGATTATAGGTGTTTTGCATAAATGTGGGGTGTCATGTGATAGAATGTCCTGAAATGCATCCAATCTAAGTTGGCCAAGATTGGAGATAACTGTAGACCTTTGGCGGACCCTTAATATTAGTGAACACCAACCATTGAGAACTCTCCATCACCATACATTAATAGAAAATTAATAACCCAGAAGAGGACATTCATCCTATTGTGTGTCTCTGCTGGCTGAACATCCAACCACCCAACTTGATGCGAACATCCTGCACCAGGTCTATAGCAGTGCAGTTTGCAGCTCTTCGAGTACATATCCAAGTACCGCTTAAACATGTTGAGACTTTGTTAATTTGACCCTTGCCCTGTCTTCATATTTCCACCACAGAACTTCCTTTATCCATGTTTTCTCTTGACTTTCAAAAACGTATTCATATGAAAGGCTTTTGCTGTTCTGCTTCAATTTTTTCAGTCATTGTTAAATCACTTAGATGGCTGTCTTCCCGTATCATTTTTTTCTCAAAGGCTTAAAACAATTACAATTGAAGTCCTTATGGTTGATGGCAACTTTGTGTAAAAGCTGAAAGAAAGCATTCCCTTCTTTTATTTCCTACTTCAGGGTCAGCGACAGGTCAACCCCGACTTACAATGGGGGTCGGTTCTGGGACTTGCATCATAAGTTGAAATTATTGTAAATTGAAATTGGGTGGAAAAAATGCAAGATTTCACGGGTTTAAGAAACAATGTGAGATTTGCCGGAAAAAAAAACCGCAAGATTTCTCCAGGGGAAAAAAACGTGAGAATTGCCCAAAAGATGCGAGACTTTGCCAAAAAATGTAACTTTGAAATATCATATGTTAGGACATCATAAGTAGGGGTCTATCTGTGTAAGTTGTCAACACTCCGAGATTGATCCTCAAATGTTCAAATGTTGGACACAGCCGCAAACAAATCCCATTACAAATAGGTGTCATTAAAAAGACTATGCTTCATTTACATTTTAACAGCTGAGACTTCAGATTTATTCTCAGAGTACATACATGACATCACACTCAGCCCTGAGATTCCCTAAGAGATGGGGGCGAAAAGACCAACAAAAGTCATCCTTTGGACCATGAGGTATCTGTTCGCTTTCCAGTGACTTGTGGGAAAGGGGGTCACCATGAAGATTTGTTGGGCAACCAATGACAGGTTCATGGGGAGGTGGAAGGTCATGAGATGGAACCTCAGATTGCAAATTTTTCAGATTTCTTTTGTCAGAGTACATACATGACATCACATACAACTCAGAGATTCTTTTTCTGCGGGCGAGGCAGAATTACCACAAATTGGTAGTGCAAAAAAACTGTACAAAGTGTATACATGTAAACAAAGAACTGTAGACAGATAATGAATGTAAACAAACTGATTGTGCAGTATAGAGAGAAAAATCAATAAAGTGCACAATTAAGAGTCTTTAAATGAGTCACTGATTGAGTGTTGTTGTTGAGGAGTCTGATGGTGGAGGGGTAGCAGCTGTTCCTGAACCTGGCAGTGCAAGGCTTGTGGCATCTATCTTGCAGCAGCGAGAACAGAGCATGTGCTGGATGGTGTGGATCTTTGATGATTGTGCTCTCAGATGGCAGCATTCCCTGTAGATGTTCTTGATGGTGGGGAGGGGTTTGCCTGTGATGTCCTGGGCTGTGTCCACTATCTTTTGCAGGGCTTTAAAGTCAGGGGTATTGGTGTCTCCACACCAGACTATGTTACAGCCAGTCAGCACACTTTCCACCATACAGCTGTAGAAATTTTCCAGGGTATTTGGTGTCATACCAAACCTCAGCAAACTCCTGAAGAAGTAGAGGTGCTGACGTGTTTGCTTCACGATGCCATTAGTGTGTTCAGTCCAAGAAAGAACCTCCAAGATAGTGACTCCCAAGAACTTAAATTTGCTCACCTCTCCACCTCTGATCCCCAGTGATCACTGGATTGTACACCTCTGACTTTCCCCTCCTGAAGTCAACAATCAGCTCCTTAGTTTTGGTGACATTGAATGCAAGGCTGTCGTTTGTGCACCATACAGCCAAATTTTCAATCTCCATACTGTATGCTGAATCATTAACTTTCTTTATACAACCCACTTCAGTGGTATCACCTTCAAATTATAGATGGTGTTATTATTGACCCAAGCCATAGGTGTAAAGTGAGCAGGAGTGAAGAATGCAGCCCAGTGGTGCTCCAGTACAGATGGAGATTGTGGAGGAGATGTTCTTGCCAATCTTCACTGATTGTGGTCAACCTCAGGGGATAGGTCCAAAGAAGGTCACAACATTCATTTGTTCCTTGTTTTCGTGCACATGGTGAAGGGCCTAGTGGTGCACAGGTTGCAGTAAAATGATAGGTACCAATTAATCTGCCCTGTTCAATGCTGGCAATGATTGACAATGATGAAAGGGTTTTCAAATTAAACGTGGGCATAGAAAAGGGTTAATTATAGGGCTAAACCCATTCAAAGAGGAGCAACCTGCTCCTCAAATCAAGCATTGCAGCAGAATTTTGAACTAAAATGTCCCTAACTATGGCTTCTTTACATACTTCAAGACCAACACTGGACAATTCCAGAGTGGCTAATCTGTTGCATATCTAAAAGTTCACCTCCTCCTAAAATTATACATTTGATGTAGGAGCAAACTTTTCATTCGATAAGATCTCTAAAGATCTCTGATCACAGCAATAAAAGGCTCTTGAATGGCCTGGGTTTATTTTTGTTTTCTGTTAATTCCATGTCATTCTTGAATCATTTTCTCTTTGCAAAAATGTATTTCATTCAATTATTTTTATTCCAATGAATACCTTGTAAAACTTGTTAAAGTCTCCACAATTTTGCCTCAAGGTTGAAAATTTATATTGCCAACTTTGGTTGGACACATACTTGAGATCTCATCACATCACCATGGAAACATGGTGATGAAACAGGCAATCGCTACATCTATTTATGCAAGGGAAAGCGATAGAGTTAAGGAGTACACTATGGCAAAAGGGCCAGGAGCTCCTGGCTGTCCATCATGTGCCTATTTACACTCATCTCATTTTATTCTCTGTACATTCCCCTCAACTCCCCCTAGATTCCATTACAGGTACTTGCTTAATGCTGGTATTGAGGGGGAAATATGCACTAGTTAATTAACTGATTCTGTGCGCCCTCTTCAGATTACGATTCTGGTAGATCATGTTGATTGAGGGAAGGGAGTGTCCTATGATCCTCTCTGCCATTCTTAAGGTCCTGTGGATTGACCTCCAATCCATTTCTCTGCAGCAACTGTACCACACTGTGATGCAGCCGGCCAGGACACTCTTGATAGAGCTCCTACAGTAGGTTGACATAATGGTGGCCTTGCCTGCTTCAGCCTTCTCAGGAAGTGAAGTCTCTGTTGCACTTTTTTGACAAGTGAGGTGATGTTCAGTGTTCATGATAGGTCACACATTAAGTGAATTCGAAGGAACTGTGCTCTCCACTCTCTACTACAGAGGATGCAATAGGTGCTCTGTGGTTAGTAAGGGATTACTTAAGTTGGCAAGTGAGTGGAAAGAAAAAGGTTGAGAACCATTGGCTTAGATAGATGGGCTGAATGTTTAATCATAAATTCATTACTTCAAAACAAATTCTGAAATACTGTAAACAAGGAAGCTAATACTTAATGTTGAAATAAAATATTATCCTGACTCTAGCATCCCACTGCACCAAGTGCGTAGGACAACAAATTAATTCGCAAGTAAACCAGAAGGAAATTAGAGGATATTCATTTGATGAATGATCATATCTTACCCAGAGAATTACACCCATCTTCTCCACTGGTTGTATCCGTATCAATGCTGCACAAAGGCTGAATTAATGATTTCCTAAATCACCCTGCTTTGGGACAGTAATAGAGAGAAATAGATGGGCTGAGCCAAGTGTTGAAGTACGAGCCATTTGCTATAAGTCATAGCAATTGATGGTACAAGTATGTTATGATATTTAATGTAGATATTTCAATTTATTTTAATGGAAATGATTTCTTGTGCATGGGTCAGATGGGGTAACAGTACTCACTGCAGGATTAAGCTCAATTTATTTTAATGGAAGTAATTTCTTGTTCATGGATCAGATGGGGTAACAATACTGCAGGATTAAGCCTGATTTTTCAGCCTGGACCTTACAAAGCACTCCCAGATTATTGGACATGTTAAATCCAGTGTAAAGTTCCTACTACACTATGCAGTCAAATTCCCACAAATCTTTGCACACATTAGATCTAAAAGTGTCCAATTACTTGCTTCCCAGGCCAGGTTACACCTGAGAAAATTCCCTCTGCATTGACTCATCAAACACTTGTAGGACAGGCTCAACATGAGTTGGATCTGGAGTGGTTTTATCTGTATTGTTCCACTAATGACTCCCCAGACCAATTATAATAAAGAGTTCAGCTCCTACTACACTGTCCTGTCAATCATTCTCAGAACAGGTGGAGCTGGGTTGGATGCGAAGTTTAAAAACATCTGAAAATAGTGGAAACATTCATCAGGTCATTCACCATTTGTATAAAGAGACACAGCAGCGGATCTTTGTAGGGTGAATATACGAGGTCCAATCTCTCGTATACTATGGTGAATGCATTGTTAATATAAATTGTTCTTCAAACCAATGGGTCCACCACAGACTGCGGTCTAACAGTATGCATTTCACCAACACATCCTCAATGTTTTTTTCTTTAGTTCTCTCCAAGGTTTTTGCTGGAGTGGTTAATCTCCAGAAGAATGGGAAATTACTCAAGATCCATTATCTCTACTGCAGAAGGAAGATCTCAGTTCACAGACAATGCTCACACATTTGCACACTCAGAGACCAAACCCTGTCCTTGATGAAAGACTCAGGCCCGAAACATTGGTTATGTATCTTTACCTTTGCAACTTAAAGAACACTGCATGACTTGCTGAGTTTACCATTTCTGTGTAAACTCCAAGTCATTGTAGGTTGGCCTGTTCACTTCATATATAAACTGCTCAGTCTTGAATGGATTCAGGGTGGCAGAAATTTAAATATTGGTAAAAGTCTATTCCAAACTAAATGCTGCAGTGGGGTTATAGGAATGCTGGATGATGATCATGGTTTTAGAGGTACATAGTAACCTCAAAGGTCCAGGACAATATAAAATGTTCAGAAGTAGGATGTATGAGTGAGAGGGAGCTAGGAGACCTGTGAAAGTCAGTCTGTGCTGTAATAAAACAAACAGCAGAACACAACAGACAAATTAAGTGTACAGCAGCTTCTTTATTCAAATCTTGATAATCTAGACCAGTGGTTCTCAACCTTTTTCTTTCCACTCACATACCACTTTCTCTATGCCAATGGTGCTCTGTGATTAGTAAGGGATTGCTTAAGGTGGTATGTGAGTGGAAAGAAAAAGTTTGAAAACCACTGTTTTAATTGTACCTAATTGATTCGTTATGTGCACAGTTTCATCACTCCAAAGGAAATGGACCAATGTTAATTTTTCTCAAGCAAAATATTTCAGTAACAATTGGGTCTCGACCAGTGATTCTCAACCTTTCCTTCCCACTCACATACCACCTTAAACAATTCCTTGGATACGGCTGGGAAATATCAGTCAGGGTGACCTTACTCTTGGATTATTTACTTTTACTACATTCTTTATGGTGTTACTTATTGTCTCACTACAGCACAGGGAAGATCATTTTAGAAGGCAATTACATTCCCACCATGTTACAAGGCAACTATTTTTGTCACCCAACTCATTAACCCTTTGTTAAGCATATTTGTTAAACTTATTCTTTCACAGACCAGAACTGAGATCAGGGGCACCTGAGATTTGAGGGAGTGATTCTGGGTGACAGGAAGCCCAGGACTGAGGAAGTGACTGTGGGTGACAGGTAGATACAGGAGCTCTGAGGATGAGGAAAGGAAACTGTGACAGGTTCCTGGAACTGAGGGAGTAAGATAGAGTGAGAGAGGCTGTGGGTCTGAGATTGAATTTGACTCTCCCTGATGCATCACACTGATCGAGTTGAAAGAGTAGAATGACTTTTCTCGGACTCTATCCTTGGGCTTTAGTCGATATTTTTTCTTGAACAGAAACGAGTTTCAACATAATTTAGCAGCCAGGGAGTGCTAAGGCACAAGGCATGTGTCAAGCTGAAGCATTTGTTGTGTGAAAGTGAATGACTGTGCATGCAAACTGATCTGGCAGTGATGGGCAGAGTCCACCTGAAACCTCAATCAGATAACTGACCTCTTCATCACTGAATTAATGCTGGGAGATCTGAGATGGGACTCAATCAGTGAGAGATTGAATTTTGCTGTTATAAAATAACACGGGAAGGCAAATATGTTGAAGAGCAAGTCTCAGTCTGGCTTTGCAGTCTGGTTGGCTGAGTGCACACACTCATTGATAGGCTAGCTGGGGGATGGGCAGAGCGTGGTGGTGGCGGTGGCTCCTAAAATTCTGGTCACGTAGCCATTCTTCTTCCAGTGAAGCAGCTCTGGGAGTGTTAGAGCTTTTGCTGAGAGTTAAACCTGGAGCCTCTGAAAGAAGTCAGATGTTATTTTTAATTATCTAGCCACAGTAGTTCAGGGTTAGCTTGTGAAATGAGGAGTGGAAGAAGGCCTCCACTTCTGTTGCTTTATTTCAGGAGTGCTTTCTCAAATCATTGAATGCTTTGCAAATCTGTATGATTCTCTGAAATCTTCATGCAGGGTTCTCACCCAAAACATCACAATTCCTGCAGCAGATTGTCTTTTTGCCCCGGGTTTCAGAACCTACTGTCTTTCCTGTGTCTATGAAATCTTTCTGAGCTCCAGTATGGAGGCTGGTTGGGCAACTGTTGTCTGCAGGGAATATAAAGGTGATCAGGAGGTATGGAGGAAGGGCCTCTAAAGGCAGATTGACCCAGCAGAGGCATCACAAATTTTGGATGCTTTGGCCTAGAAATCACATTATTGGGAAGGGGGGGGGGGGGATGGGAGAGGAAGAGACAAGTAGAAGAGATGTGAAAATTTAAAAAATGTTGGAAGTAGTCAGAAAATCCAGCAGAGAGAAAGATGGAGTCAACATTTCAGATTGATAGCTATATCAGAATTCATCCAGCATTTCTGTTTCTCTTCCTTGGATTTCCAGCATCCTTTGCATTACGGATTTTACACTATTGAGCTGTGGAATGTATAGCTGGAAGCCCAAGTGAAGAGCTGGCAGGAACAAGATGTAACATAGGAAACAGTCCAAAGCAGTCTTGAGAATGGGTATTACTGGCAGTGGAGGCATGTAGTGCCATCTCTACTTAACTAGAGAGGGTTTAATCATTGCTTTTCTTTACATCTGATATGATACAGTTGAATGTCTTGCTGCAGGTGAGCTACACGTTGGCCATTCCAGTTAAGGTTCCATCCTCAAAGAACCAGCTGAGGGCAGAAATGTATACAATCCTCTGACTAGGGGGAATGGGAAACGTTTGCCTCTAAGTGGAAGAAGGTGTGGACAGCTAGCATTTACAAACACACAATTTAGAAGCAAGAATAAGCCAATCAGCCCACCAAGCTGTTCTATGGAAGATCAGCTGTCCTTTCTGGTGGGAAGTTGGTTGGAAGTCACCTCACCTGCCAATCAAGGTTAGATCCACCCACAGGTGAGGCTGCCATGTAACTGGTTCTCCACTATGCCTTAGGTCATGCAGGCACTCCAGAGCTGACCTTCTCAGCCGGCTGCAATATAAATCCCACCACATGGACCAACTCGATCTCTTTTCCCTTGAGATGATCCCTGACCTCTGCTCCAGATTGCAAGCCATGGGTGACACTGGAAGAACAATTGTGAGGGGACTGATCTGGGTCGTGAGCTGTGGATGCTGGAGAACTAATTGTGAGGTGTATGCCGGTAAAGGGTGGAGCCTTTTGTGACATTCACCCAGGAGAGTCTATTGTGTTTCACTTGTAAATTGTAACTAGACTTGTGTTCCTTTGCTAACCGGTCTTCCGTGTCCGCTTGTTATAGAGCAGGTGGCAGGTATAATTTGTGTAACCCTCACCTCATTATCGGGAGTTGTGATTATCAGGGTTTTAATTAGGAGATGTGATTAACTAGTGTCCGATGTGAATGATTTGTGAGTGTGTTCCCTGTTGTGAGCTCCCTGTAAATAAAGGCTATAGTTAGTACGAATGTGTCCAGGACTTGTTGTTTCTTGAACTCTTTGAACTTGTTCTCACCATAACACAAGCCTGCTCTGCCATTTAATAAGATCATCGCTGATTTATTCTATATTCTCTTTTGTTTGCAGTTAACATTTAACCTGTACTTATCAGTGTCTCTTCCTCTTTTAAAGCTATTTCAAAGACTCTGCTTTCACTGCCCTTCGAGGAAGTGAGTTCCAAACTCTCGTGATCCTAAAGGGGAAAAAATGTCTTGTCTCTGTCTTAAATTATTGACCATTTATATCTAAACAGCAGTCATTAATGTAGAATCTCCCACAAAGGGAAACTGTATGTATTCATGCATGTGTATTTGGCATGACTGACGAAAACTGGGGCAAATTACAATTATTGGGACATTGAGCAAACAATATTTGAGGTACAATGTGGGGTGAGGTTGAGACACAGCAAACCTGCAGTACAACAGTGATTTCTGAGATTAACATGGGTTAATGGGCCAGACCATCTCCTATAGCCACGGATCCACTAACATCCAATGGGAAACTCTTCAATGTACTTTGCTTACACTCCTGAATCAAGGCTTCACAACCTCAGGTGATGCATGTACTTCTGCACATTCAGAGGTTGAACAACGTTGATTTGTTCACTGAAGCATATGAGAGAATGTAAAATGTAAAACAAAGGCCTTCTACCAACCTTATCCTGCTATACAATACTATACTCCAATAATAATTGTTTGCATTAAGAACCTTGATAGCTTAGGAACCATCTCTCCATGAAGTCAAACTTTGTTTATGAAATTCACGCTCTACTTCAAAGCATCAGTACCGGTTGTGCCTATTTAAGGAAAGGATGTTTGAAGATTATGACCTCAAACCTGGCATAAAACACATGGGCTACTTGATCCCTGCCCTTTTCTGCCAATGAGATAAACTACTTACAGCAGGCACTGCAAGGCTATGGAGAGATATCACCAAAGTTGTCTCTGCAAAATCCTCTAAATCCACTAGCATTGTCCTTTCCCAGATCAAGATTAAGACCCATATGTTACTCAGCCAGTTTTTTTGGGTGTGTAATGTTCCTTGCATGGCTGATATCAGGCTCCCAAAACAAACACTATTCTGAGCTGCATGGTGGGAAATGAGTACTGGGTGGACAGTGGAAAAGAAGAGGAAAATCCTCGTTAGAAAATGCAGCATTCCACTTACTTCTGGGAATCCTTGGCTCATCACTGCTCAATGTGGGGAATAGGCAGTTGGGATGGCACTAAGAACCCCAAGCCCACGTGCCAAGGATGCATCAAAGCCCACAGTAAATGGGGAAAGGAGTGCACTCTTCACAAACCAGGCATTTCCCATCCTATCAAGCATCTCTGGTTGAGTCCAAAGGACTGCCTAAGATGATGACGACATGTACTCAACTGAAATATTTCACCTACCCTCCAGGCAATGCCATGAGAGATCCATAAAAATGCTTGCAATCAAAGTAGATTAGCTCTGAAAACTAATCTTTCCTCAAGGAAAAGGCCCAATTATTTTTCAAATTTTTCTCATGTGCCCTGGTGCCTGGATTAGTTTTTTTGACAGGCTCCAACCTTCCTAAAAATAACCTTGCTAAATATGACAAGGTGATCAGAGCTCCAGTTTCCACATAAGATGGTGTCGGTGTATTATGCAGTGGCAATATAATCTCTTTTGATTGGACCTACATCACTGGGTGGGGAACATGAGATGGTTGGTTTCCACGAGAGACACGTTCAGATGTTGACCAGTTGTCAAGGCAAGATGATGAAGAAGATGAGAAAAATCCACAATCTGTTCGTTCTCCTTCTGTTGCTGCTTTCACTGAATGTTGTCTAGGTCACGGTTTGGCCTTCAGGCCATGCAAGGCTCCAATCAGCTGTCACTGCTTTGAAGGCAGCAATCTGTTGAGCATTGTCATCAAAAGTCATGTTTCAAATTCAGCCTGCTGTGGACCAAGAGTAAAAAGGGGAAAGATTTACACAAAGACAGAATAAGAAAATGAGGAATTCACAGGAAAATTTTGAGGAAATGAGACGAGAATGATGGATTTGCAGAGAGCAAGGGTTAGATGACCATCTTCCTTTTCCTTCATTCCTTCCTCCATTTTATTCCCTTCTATTTTTTTTCCAACCAACTGATTTGTCTCACTTCCTCTACCAGAGAATGTGGCAGGTGGATTTTTTCCACATTCTGGCTGCATGCAATTCAGAATATTAAAAAAGGAGTTAAGATTCGCCTACTAATGAACATACAGGCTTGAATTCTTCAGGAATAAAGTTCTTTAATGATGAACTGCTGAGGTTAGGTTCTGTAAGGCTCCAGTGTGGATTCTATCAAAGTGTTTTTTAGTAGCCTTGTACAGCTTGTAAGGACTCATGAGACTCAGGCCTGAGGTTTTCAATCTTTCATATGTTTTAACTAAACAGAAGCTGTGACACTTGAATTTAACACTTTATTTTCTTTTTATTGATTTTGCTGCTTAAGTTCATAAATATTTCATAATTTAAAAAAAAACTGTCAATGGAGCTGTTATTCTTGCAATTAGATTTTTATCATTGTGTAATATTATATCCACCTGCAAAACCAACTATTGAGTGTAAGTCAATCACAGCCTTTCAGAGGGAATTTGGTAACAACAGAAGAAAGAAAAAAAAAATTTAAAAAAGAGCAGGGAAATTTCATTTCAGAATGCAATCTCAGATTTAATACTTAGATTTCCTTATAACATGAAATGAAGCCATTTGGCCCATCAAATCTATGCCAGGTTTCAGAGCAATCCCATTCCTTGATTACATGCCCACCAACTGCTTCCTAATTTTCTGACCATTCACCCACCTGCACTCAGGATAATTTACTATATCTAATTAATCTACCGATCAGCAGATCTTTGCCATACAGGAGGAAGCCAGAACTCCCAAGGAAAGCCCACACAGTCACAGGGAGGATGGGCAAACTCTACAGATTTATCAGAATCAAGCTCAGCTTGCTGAAGTAAAGCACAAAAGTCTGCAGACACTCCGATTGAAGTAAAAGCACAATGCTGGAGAAACTCAGCTGTGAGGCAGCCGCACTTACCTGCTGAGCCACTGTGCTGTCCTATTACACCGTTTTGACAGTTCTATTGGTTTTCATCCATTGCCAAGATGTCATGATGCAAATGAATGTGCAGGTATCGACAACCTTTTGTAACACACATCATTATTTTATGATGGTGGGTGGATGAAGGAAGTTTCAGTGCCTCTGTTTCCTCTTCCTTGCCCAGAATGCCCCTACTAATTCACTCAAGCCTCTGTGTTTTCTGACCTTCCTGAGATCCTCACTGAAGCCAGTCTTCAATTAATTTGCTTCACTCCATGTGATAGAAAAGGCCTGGACAAAACAATATCCTGACTGTAGTGCAAAGACCTGTTCTCCAAAACCAAATGTGATTCTAGACAAGCACAGTTACAACACTGATTCCAAAAATGAAGACGCCTTCATTTTAAAATTCCCATTCTTGTTTTCAAATGGGTCCTATTCTCGTAACCTACTCCAACCCTCTCACAGTTTGAGATATTTGGACTCTTCCAATCCTGCTCACTGTACCTCTCTGATTTCCATTGTTCTACCATTGATCACTGCACCTTCAGTTGCAAAGTTTCCAACCTTTGGAGTTCTTAATTTCTCCCTTCCTCCCTTTTTTTAAAAACACTCCTTAAAACCTCTAGAGCGCCTTGGAACACTACTCACTTCCATACATTCCTTGCATATATTGAAAGAGCTACATAATCTCACAACTAGCGGATCAGATCAAAGCTCTGCAGTCCTGCCACGTCTTGTTGCAAATGGTGGCGAATTAGACAATTGAACAACAAGAGGAAGAGACTCCAAGAATAGAGCCAGCCTCAATAATGGTGGGACCCAGCATGTGAGAATTAAAAGTACTTTGCAACCATGTTTAGCCAGAAGAGCTGTGGATGACTCATCTCAGCTTCCTGCTGAGATCTTCATTATCACAGAAGACAGCCTTCAGTTAATCCAATTCACTCCATGTGATATCAAGAAATGGCTGAGAACATATGATACAACAGCAACTGAGGGTCTAAAGAATATCTTGGCTGTTCGACAATTTCTGCTTTCCAGAACCAGCTGTGTCTCTAGGCAAGTGGTTTCAGTACTGTTATTATATTGGCATCTACCTGTCCACATAATCAGGTAAGTATTAGCTATTTATCACTCAATTAGAATAGTCCTAATAAAGTGATAAAGCTGCAACCAATAGTACTGTTAGTACCAAAACCTACTCACTGATGGCCAGCATGGGTTTTACCAGGACCATTGGCCATAGACCTCATCACAGGCTTGGCACAAACAAGAAACAAAGTGTGAATTCCAGAGATTAAGTGAGAGTCGCAACCTACAAGGTACTGGTGAGGCTGCATCTGGAATACTGTGTGCAGTTCTGATCTCCTTACTTGAGGAAGGATATACTGTACTGGCTTTTGGAGATGGAACAGAGGAGGTTCAGCAGGTTGATTCCTGAGATGAGGGGGTTAGCCTATGAGGAGAGATCAAGTCATCTGGGACAGTACTTGCTGGAATTTGGAAGAACTAGAGGGGATCGTATAGAAACACATAAAATTATGAAGGATAGAGGTAGGTCAGTTGTTTCCATTGGTGGGGGAGACTAGAAGTAGTGAACATAAGCTCAAGATTCAGGGTTGTAGTTTTGGAGGGAGATAAGAAGGAACTGCTTTTCCCAAAGGATGGTGAATCTATGGAATTCACTGTCCATTGAAGCAGTGAAGTTTACCTCAGTATAAGTATATTTAAGACAAGGTTGGATAGATTTTTATACAGTAGGGAATTAAAGGACATGGGGGAAAATCAGGTAAGTGGAAATTAGCCTATCATCAGATCTCATTGGTGATGGGCTCGATAGCCTTCTCTTGCTCTTATTTCTTATGTTTTTTATATGAGGGCAGCATCTGACCAAATCTGGCATAAGTAGCCATGGTTCTTGATGTTGGTTAATTAGTCCGGCTCTAGGACATCACTAGCAGTTCCTCAGTCTAGTGTCCTTCAACCTTCCCAAGTTCTCTATGTTCAAGGTCACCTCAGATGAAGAATCACTCACAACCTCCTCACTGTCACTGTGTGTCATCCAACACCTTCAAAAAGAAGGAAGTGTGCTGGTGCTAGAATTGTGAGAAGCTCTGAGGACATACAGATGAGGGTGAAACAGTGGTGCTAATTTGTGGACAATGAGAGTGGTGTGACAAAGTAGAGTAAGAGTGTAGAGTGCTGCAGTTGGAACTGAAAGAAGTGGAGTGATATTCATTGCAGAGATTGGGTAAGAGTGTTATGATTTAGTGAAAGGAGGGATTATGTGCGTTGGGATGAGACGTATGGCATTACTTGACAGTGAGTAGTTATTCATCACAAAGCTTATCGTAGCTAGTGAAGCAAGATCATACTCAAGCTGCCTTATCTTCTACCCACCTGATCTACTTCAGCAAACTTCATCTCTCATCCCCACTCCTCTGCTATTGGTTGTCTAACACACATCGATACTTCCACAACTGATTGCAAAGCAGTCAAACTCTCAAGCACCTGAGTGATTGATTTGCAACCATCAATCAGCTTCCCCTTGTCTCTTGTTTTAAAGCATAAAATGGGTGATTTGAAACTAAAAGGAAGCAAACAAATCTCAAATAATTTGATATTTCTCCTGAGCCATATCCAGGAAATTATATGGAATGGGAACACCAGCACTTAACAGATGCGTGTGAACCAATTTGTTTGCTTCTCTACTCTGAGGGTCATGTACCAATTGATGATCAAGCATCCAACAATTTTCCATTTATATAGTGCCCATCTTGACCTCAGCATGTCTGAAAGACTTTGCAGCCACTGTAAGTGCTTTTGTACTGTAATCATTGTATGGTTGGAAAGATCATGAAAGGATTTGTTGTATTTAAAAGCAATGTGTTGATTTAGGAAGTCCAATGCCTGGGCAGCAAGAGCTGTACAGATTGTGTGGACTAGACTTGGTGTTTCAAACATTACAAAAGAGGTTGAGGTTAGAGGTCAGATGAATATAGCAAAAGAGAAATGGTTAACATTTGTGAGAGGAGGTTAAAAAATATTTGGAACTATAGGATTCTTCATTTCTAGTCTTATTCCTGGTTCTACCCCTATTCATTCCTATGTGGTAACATCCCAAGCTCTATTCTCAGTTGCATGCTTATTTCTAATTCAATTCCCATATCCCTGTCTCCTTGCATATCTTAGAATCTATACAAATCAATGGATCATGATTGGTCCTTTATTAGTCGTTCTTAGCGACACGGTTAGCGTACCGTTAGCATGGCTGATGTAGTGCCAGCAACCAGGACCAGGGCTTGAATCCCATGTTGTCTTTAAGGAGTTTGTACATTCTCCCTTGTCTGCGTGGATTTCCTCCAGGTGCACTGTTCAAAAACCTATGAGGGTCAATTGGGAGGATTCAGGCAGCACGGGCTCATAGGCCGAAAAACTGTAGTGATTTTTGAAACATTTAGTATCGTTTATGCTATTTTTTTTTATCTCCAGCCCATGTTTGTTGGTGGCTCTTTCTTTAATTCTATCAGATATTTAGTACTATTTACTGTTTCTGTACAAAGCCTGGCTCCATTTTTGGTTCTATTTCTATTTTAGACGCATCCCTAATTTTATTCTTCAAATCCTAATTCTAAACAACTCACCAAGTCTGTGCTTCTATTCTTTTGCTTGATTTTACATGTATCCCTTGTTTTATCTCTAATTCTATACTTAATTGTACAAACATTTCAGGTCCTCTCTTGTTCTAGATGTACTCTTAATTCTATCCACATTCTACCCCAGA
This sequence comes from Narcine bancroftii, assembly GCF_036971445.1. Lineage (NCBI taxonomy): Eukaryota > Metazoa > Chordata > Chondrichthyes > Torpediniformes > Narcinidae > Narcine > Narcine bancroftii. The sequence goes on from NC_091481.1 coordinate 12,284,864, forward strand.
TTGATAGATTTTACATATATATATATATAGAGATATATATATATCTATATACACATATATCTTATTCTACACATACTGCTGATTCTATATGTGTTCCTGGTCCTATCCACAGTTTTACACATGTTCCTACTTCTCCATCCATTCATAGTTCTGTACAGATCACTGTAACCTTCATACTTCATTAGCTCTGGTGTGCCTAGCTCTTCTCTGAAGGGCGCATTGCTTTACTGAACGTCTGCTCTGCAGATTTACCAGTCTATGGGGAAAAACATTCGCTTAATCTGCAGTCTTGCTTGAAGCCTGTTAATCCTGCAGCTCTGTCCTTTAGCTTTAGCTCTTCACAGTCTGAATCCAACCACATTTTCTTTGTACAATTATCAAGTGCCTATCAAGCATGTGGGAATGAAGAAATCAAGTTATATAAATAAGGTGCTGAAGGTCATTCAGGCCATTATTCCTATGCTGGGGTTAACTTTTTTAACAGGGAACAGCTATCAACCCTGACTTTTCCACTGATTTTTATATCCTTTCTGGGTGTTGATTTGTGCTGCAAAGGGGGACTAAAGGGCTGCTCTTTCAAAGACCAGACAGAGTCATGAATGGCAATATAGCCTCCTTTTGGCTGCATTATTTTATGAATCATTTATATGTTGTGGCTTATATAATTCTTTCAACGCATCCCTGCCTCAATAGACCCGTGTGATAAACTATTGCTGATCCACCAATTCTGTATGAAAATATTTCTAATATCTGGTGCTTTTCACAATGAATCATCAATGGAAATTTATTTTCATTATTTATTCTCTCAATTCATCTCCTATTTTTGACGGTTTCAGATTCAGATTTATTGTCATAGTACATACATGACCACATGGAACCCTGAGATTCCTTTTTCCTATAGGCGCAGCAGAAATACCACTAATTGATAGTACAAAAAATAAACATTTTAGTTAATAAAAGCCTTGGTTTGGATCAACAAGTCTTTGGTTCTTCCAACGCACATTACATTCATATTCAGGCAAGTTTTCAATCTCCCTCCTGTACGTTGACTCATCCCCTTCCTTTATACAACCCACTACCGTGGTATCACTGCAAATTTGTAAGCTGCATAGTCGTAAGTAGAGCAGGGGGCTAATAATTTTTTCCATTTGATTCTTTGTATTCCTTCAAAATAATTAATTCTTCTTTACAACCTCCCATCTTTCCGGCTTACTAATCTTTGCATCCTGCTTCTATTATCCTTCCATGCTACTATCTTCTAATTCTGCATATTAAATATTACTCCCTTGTTTGTTCAAATAATATCTGCTGATTTCATGGCCTATTTTTGTACAAGTTTTATAATTTTTTACTGCCATTTTCCTAAACCTAAATGTTTTACTTTGTTTGCTTTTCCTCATTCTGCTTTCCTGTCCATACCATATTGTTTGATTATCTTCTTCAAAGCACGGGCAATGTAGCGGTTAGTGCAACGCTGCTATAGCTCCAGCAATCGGGACTGGGGTTTGAATCCTGCGCTGTCCGTAAGGAGTTTGTACATTTTCCCTGTGTCTGCTTGGGTTTCCTCCAGGAGTTCCAGTTTCCTCCCACCTTTCAAAACACACAGGGTTGTAGGTCAATTGGGTCTAATTGAGCAGCACGGGCTCGTGGGCCAAAAGGGCTCATTTCCAAAAGGGCTGTAGGTCTCAATTTAAAATTAGTGGTCCATGTTACTGAACCATGGAAATCTTGGCACAAAAGACTTAACCTGTTATCATTCCTTTGGTTCTGATGTAAATCAATCTTCTTCTCTTTCCCCTACAACTTCAAATCCCTGAAACAAGGAATTTAATAGCAATGGAAGTTACGCAGGTTCTGCCAAGGCCAGAATTTATTTTCTATTCATTTTTTAACCCTTAAAAACATTCTTCTTGAATCCAAATAATTGTGTGGAGAAGGTGCTCCCATTTGCATAGGATTTTCACCCAGCAGCAGTAACAGAATGTGATGTTTTCCAAGTTAGAATGATGACTGACTTGGAAGTGAATGTATTCCCATGATGTCCTGATCCTTGGCTGTGCAGGTCTTAAGGTTGGGAGATGCTTTCAATGCAGCATTTCAGCCCTAAATTATATGGTTGACACAACCAGATGCAAGTTTTTCTTTGGCTGCTCCATTCCCTAACCATTTTCCACAACAGCCCATCCTTCTCAACATCACATTACCACCCATTTCTCCCCTTCCTGGTCCAACCGCGATGGCCAAGATAGCTCATCTATGCTACTTTTTCAGAAGGTTAAGGAATTTCAGAATGCCCCATGTCTCTAATTAATTTTTATAGATTTGCTATGGAAACTATCCTTTCTTGTTGCACCACAGCTTGTTGTGGCAACTGCCCTGCCCAAGGTCACAGGAAACTGCAAACAGATGTGGACTTTGAGCAGGCCATCAAGCAAAGCGACTACCCCTCCATCGACTCCATTTGTACATCCTGCTACCTCGGGATAGCAGCCAACATAATCAAGGCCCCATCTACCCCGGCCATGCTCTCTCCTCCTCCCAATGGCAAAAAATACATGTTTAAAAATATGTACCATCAGATTCAAGAGGGGGGTTCTCTCCTGCTGTTATCAGTCTTGAATGGACTTCTCTTTTGTTTAAAAAAAAATATCTTTTCATCTCACAAACACCACCCCATCATGCCCATGGCGTTGTTTTTAACTGAGCTTTTCAATGTAGCACAAACTCTATTTTATTTTTGCATGACTTGTTATACTTAAGTATGGGATGACTTGCATGATAACACACAAGATTGTTTCTCACTGTATCTCAATACATGTGACAATAAATAATTCAATTCAATTCTCTGTTCCCATTACCCTTCTACACATTCCTCCTCCCCTTTGGCCTTCTAATGCACTACCTTTCCACCCCTTCAAGCCTCCTCCAGACAAACACCATTGAACACCTGACATTTCAGATTTTAGATTTATTGTTAGAGTATATACATGACATCTCATACAACCTTGAGATTCTTTTTTTCCTGTGGGTGAGGCAGGGTTACCACTTATTGGTAGTGCAAAAGTAAATTGTACTCGACGTACAAATGTAAACAAATAAAGAAAAATAAACAAACTGTGCAATACAGAGAGAAATAAAATCAATCAAGCGCAATAATAACACTCCTTAAATGAGCCTCTGATTGAGTTTATTGTTGAAAAGTCTGATGGTGGAGGGGTAGCAGCTGTTCCTGAACCTGGTGGTGCAAGACTTGTGGCACCTATACCTTTTTCCTGACGGTAGCAGTGAGAACAGAATGTCTGCCGAGTGATGTGAATTCTTAATGATTGCTGCTGTTCTATGATGGCAGCATTTCCTGAAGATATTTTCGATGGTGGGAAGGGTTTTGCCTGAGATGTCCCCATACCAGACCATGATGCAGTCAATCAGCACACTGTTCAGCACACCTCTGTAGAAATTTGCCAGGGTTTCTGTGGTGCGCTGTTAGACAGAATCAGACACACACAAGGTAAAGACTAAACAACAGGCTTTAATCCACAAAGACTTTCACAGAGCCAGGCTGGCTGTGGCTGCAGCAACTTAGTGTGAGGCCTCAGGAGGCTGGTGCAGACTTAGATTCTGGAGGGTGATTGACACCCGACCGGGTGGGGCTTGATCCATTCAGGCTGACTAATTGGCAGCCGGCCAGGTGTTGTCCTGTCCCCTGACACTCCTGTAGGTACAGAGGTTGCCCCCTGCAGTAGGCCGGTGGTGTACCACAGTTTCCGAAGTCATACCAAACCTCCGCAAACTCTTGAGGAAGTAGAGGCACTGACGTGCTTTCTTCATGATGTCATTTTTGTGTTTGGTCCAGGAAAGATCCTCTTAGATAGTGACTCCCAAGAACTTAAATTTACTCACCATCTCCACCTCTGATCCCCCCCCCCCCCAATGATCACTAGAACGTACACCTCTGGTTTTCCCTTCCTGAAGTCAACAGTCAGCTCCTTATTTTTGCTGTCATTGAGTGCGAGGTTGTTGGTGCAAAGTTTTCATTCTCCCTCGTTTGCTAACTCGTTGCCCCTTTTTATTCAACCCACTACCGTGGTATCATCAACAAATTTGTAGATTACACCCCCAATTACTATTCCACTCACTTAATTCCACTGCAACACACTGTCAACCTTCCAAACCTTCCTTTCTCCCTTTCATGAGGGAGGAGAGTGGGGTAAAGAGATGGTATGACAGAACATGGTGACAGCAGAAAATCTGCTCCATGCTTTGGTGAATTCAATCTGGCACTACTTGAATTCCACAAAGCAGATCATTTCAAACTGTTAGTAAAGCAATTAGCATTTATTAATGTCCAGCTTTTATACCCCGTGGAGCCATCTGATCCTTGCATAACTGCAGCGTGAGCAGGACATTTCTGCAGGTGCCCCCGGGTGTACATATTACCTGATTGTTTTGTTCATTTTTTATTGCACTGTGGTACATTGACGCCGTCAGCCTTTAGGTCGCACTAGCTTGCAGTCAGCATTTTCTGGCGCACGACGATAACCTCATCATCTATTTAACCTAGGCAATGATCTTTATTTCCCATTTGCGTCTTGGCTTCCTTTATTCGACATGTCGGTGTTCGAATCTCTTGGAAACATAACAACAGGAACAGCCCACCAGCCCACTCGGCTATTCAGTCAGGTCATTGTTTCACCTCAGCTCAGTGTGTAGCATCGTTATCTTTGATTCAGAAAGTTCTGGATTCAAAACCCACTCCAAGGATCATTGCTGACATTTCCCCTCAGTAGCAAAGGGGAAATGGGGTCTCAGAGGTGTCAACTTTTAGATGCAATGTTAACTGGGGGCATGCAAAAGATCCCATACCACTATTCTGAAGAAGAAAGGTTTTCACTTGTATTTTGGCTATGATGAAATCCATCGTATCCTTTTTATTAGACTTTGGCTTTTGAAATATGCTCCTTTGGATGATCATTGCTTTATTTTAAGCCTTGAGCAGTGGGATATTCCTTATTGGCAGGCTATATTGAGACGTTTGGTCCCAGAGGGCCCTTGGAAGGCAAATGGCATCTTGGACTTTATTGCAAGAGGGCTGAGGTTCTCAAACAAGGAAGTTTTGTTCCAATTGTTCAGGGTAATAAAGAGGTCACACTTACAATACTGAGCACAGTACTTTGTAAGAAAATAAATTCTGAAATTGGAGGCTGTCCAAAAGGAACTTACTAGGCAAATTCCTGGTGTGAGAGGGTTGCCCTATTGTGAGTGCTAAAGAAATTAGATCTAAATTCTTTGGGTTTGGAAGAATGAGGGAAAATCTTACAGAAACATGTAAGATTCTGACAGTGAACATAGTTATAAGATTAGGGCAGTCATTTAAAACAAAAGTGTGTAGGAATTTCTTCTGTCAAAGGCTGTTGAATCTCTGGACTTCCCTTACCGTGGGAGCTTGTGAAGGTCAGATCACTTGTGGCGTTTAAAGACAAAATAGATACTGTAAAATCCCCAGTATCTGGTACCTATGGAGATTAGTGGATGCCGGATAAGTGAATTTGCCTGTTGCTTGAGATTGCATGTTGTGATTGGTGAACTGATAGCTGGGGGAGCCAATTTTAAACTTTAGTATTTTTCACCTGTTCCTTTTCTTTGAATTATTTTTTGCTGGTTGCTTGAGGGGGCTGCCAGTTGCTTGAATTCCAGATAATTGGGGTTTTACAGTACATTGTTGAAACGGAAAGACAAGGAAATAAGCCTAAGCAGATTAGCCATGTTCATATTGAGGGGCAAAGGGTCCTGCCCCTGCTCCTATTTTCTTATATTCTTATCCTTTGAGATCCACCTTTACATTGGACATTAGTTAATGAACCAAAAGTTGTTGTGGCTGGTTAAGGTCTGTGACTTTACATTGGTTGGAGTGGTTGGGTATTCCACCCTGAGTAATCAAGTGTTATTAATACAGTGGCCCCCTCCCCCACCCCCTAATGTTTGGGACATTTTGGTTTGACCATGTAGAGATTACAGTACCTTTTATACATTGTTCCCCCATTTCAGGGCACCGTAATGTTTGGGACATTTGGCTTCACAAGTGTTTGTGAGTACTAGCCATTCAAGAAACTGCCTCCTCAGTTAAGATTTGAGACCACACTTTGCCAGAAAGAAAGTAAAATCTTGCATGTGCCCCACACCAGGTCAGATGGCATGCGATATTTGCTCACGCAACCCTGGCCCAGTTTCCTAGCCCTATTCCAATTCACCTACCAGTGTCAGTTTTCATGCGGTCAAAGGAAGTTTTATGTGAACACTTTTGGGAATTATTCTGATTGAATTGCAATGTATTTTTGTTTTGGTTAAGACCATATCAATTATTAATAATACATAATTTGTACTCCAGATTTTAATGTCTTTTTAATGATGTTGGACAGCTGGATTGATGATCTTATTTGCATGATGCATCCCTCAAGGCTGAGGGAATATACAGGCAAAATTGTACTACGTAGGTATTTTAGTTGCAGACTGAATTGAATGGTTTATAACCTTACAGTAAGATGCAAGGATCGACAATGAGATAGACAACAGACTCGCCAAGGCAAATAGCGCCTTTGGAAGACTACACAAAAGAGTCTGGAAAAACAACCAACTGAAAAACCTTACAAAGATAAGCGTATACAGAGCCGTTGTCATACCCACACTCCTGTTCGGCTCCGAATCATGGGTCCTCTACCGGCACCACCTACGGCTCCTAGAACGCTTCCACCAGCGTTGTCTCCGCTCCATCCTCAACATCCATTGGAGCGCTTACATCCCTAACGTCGAAGTACTCGAGATGGCAGAGGTCGACAGCATCGAGTCCACGCTGCTGAAGATCCAGCTGCGCTGGATGGGTCACGTCTCCAGAATGGAGGACCATCGCCTTCCCAAGATCGTGTTATATGGCGAGCTCTCCACTGGCCACCGTGACAGAGGTGCACCAAAGAAAAGGTACAAGGACTGCCTAAAGAAATCTCTTGGTGCCTGCCACATTGACCACCGCCAGTGGGCTGATAACGCCTCAAACCGTGCATCTTGGCGCCTCACAGTTTGGCGGGCAGCAACATCCTTTGAAGAAGACCGCAGAGCCCACCTCACTGACAAAAGGCAAAGGAGGAAAAACCCAACACCCAACCCCAACCAACCAATTTTCCCCTGCAACCGCTGCAATCGTGTCTGCCTGTCCCGCATCGGACTTGTCAGCCACAAACGAGCCTGCAGCTGACGTGGACTTTTTACCCCCTCCATAAATCTTCGTCCGCGAAGCCAAGCCAAAGAAAAAAAAGATGTAAACCCCTAATGAGGCAATGAATCAAGATCAAGCATATCACAATCATTTATATTAAGAACAGATTGACTTGGCTTAAATTTCTAAGACGAGGTTGCATAAAGTTGGCGGATATGCTTTTGAGTTTAGTTATGTGATCTATTGATTGAGTCGGTTACATTTGGTTAAATAAACCAGAACAAATGGGCATAAATAGTAAAATTGGAGCTAAACCATTTATAAATGAAATAAACATAAGAAATAGGAGCAGGAGTCGGCCATTCAGCCCATTGAGCCTGCTCCGCCATTCAATGAGATCATTGCTGATCTGATGATAGGCCCATCTTCAGCTACGTGTCCTTTCCCCATATCCCTTAATTCCCTACTTTGTAAAAATCTATTCAACCTTGTTTTAAATATTTTCACTGGGATCACCTCGCTGCTTCAATGGGCAGTGAATTCCATAGATTCGCCATCCTCTGGAAAAAACAGTTCCTCCTCATTTCCAACCTAAATCTTCGACCCTGAATCTTGAGGCGATGTTCCCTAGCTCTGGTTTCCGCCTCCAATCTAAACAACTTACCAGTGTGGATTATCGGCATTCAATTGCCCACCATTGAGAACATCTATCAGGAATGCTGTCTGGGCAGGGCGAAGAGGATCATCAATCTGCATCACACCCAAATTTTTACTCTTCTCCCATCTGGTAGGTGATACAGGGGCCTGCGCTCTCCAACCAACAGGCTCAAGAAGAGCTTTTCTGCCAAGGCTGTGACCCTGCTGAACCTTAAATCCCAGCGCTGAGTGGTACTGCACTCATATTGTACTGTCAATACTTTTATTATTGTTTGTTTGCTGAATGCGCTTGTTTTTATTTGCATGCAGTTATTTGTATTTATAGGTAGCACTTTTTTAACTTCTGGTTGGAAGCTAATTGCATCTCATTAGGTCCTTTTTTAAAGCAAAAATTCCAAACGTAAAGGTGGAGATTCTCCACCCTCACGTCGGAAAACATATCTTCATAAATGGTCTGTGAGTGGCTGCAAGGTGGCAACTCCAATCCCTCTCCAAGGTAGTGCTAAAGGTGGAGCAGTGCGCTCAACCTCGCAGAATAAATGTACATCGCTGCAAGCGGCTGGTTAGAGATGTGCTGATGACATCACAATGACTCCATCAGCCCGCGAGCCCTCTCACTTCTCTCTGTTCCATTCACTCACCCCCTCTCCCTCCATGACCACCTCAGGGCAGGAATGGCCGGTAAGAGCCGGCAGGGCAGGGGTGGCCGGGCCGGCGGGGTCCATCAGGGGTGACCAGGGTGGGCTGTGACTGCCCTCCACCCCCCCTGCTCCACCTTCCGGCACCTCACTGGGCCACTTCAGCCTACAGGGTCACTCATTGGTGCCAGCAGCTAAATACGCGGCAAAGCAATGGTCTTCTACCCTAGCCATAATCCCCCATGCAGCTGGAACCATTCTGGAAAATGCACAGCAGTTCCAGCTGCATGGGGGATTATGAGTAGGGAAGATGGTTATTGCGCTGCCACATATTTATGATGGGCGGCGCAATGGCATCAGTCACCCCTCCTAGAGTGGATCCGGATGAAGCACCGAGGTGCACTCCACATAAAAACAGCACAGGTGCAGCTTATTAGAACTGCTCCATAAACAGGTAACTTTAAAATTTTTATCCGCATTTGAAGCCGGCCTCAAAGTGGAGGTCTGGCATAAAAACACCTATTGGCTTTGTACTTGGCACAATGACAATAAAGTTGAATTTAATCTAATCTCTATCTTATTTATGGGTTTCATAATTTTAAATGTTTCTACAAGATCCCTTCTCCTAAATTAAAGCAAGTACAGCCCCAGAGGACCCAATCTCTCTCCATAAGATAACCTCTCATCTCTGGAATCAACCTGGTCAACCTCCTCTGCACTGCCTTCAAAACCTATGCATCCTTCCTCAAGTAAGGAGACCAGAATTGCATGCAGTATTCCAAATGTGGCCTCATCAGTACCTTGTAAAATTGCAGCATAACCTCCCTGCTCCTATAATGTAATCCTTCTTGCAATGAAGGCCAACATTCCATTTGCCTTCTTAATAGCCTGCTGCACCTGCAAACCAACCTATTACTCAGTTGGTATGACACCAGAAACTCTGGCAAATTTTTGCAGAGGTGTGATGGAAAGTGTGCTGACTGGCTGCATCATGGTCTGGAATGGTGACATCAATGTTCTGAGACTAAAGCTGTCCAAATGGTAGTGGACATAGCCTAGGACATCACGGGCAAAACGCTCCCTACCTTTTGAGTACATCTACAGGGAACGCTGCCGTTGGAGAGCAGCAGTAATCATCAAAGACCCACACCACCCAGTACACGCTCTGTTCTCACTGCTGCCTTCAGGAAAGAGGTATGGGTGCCAGAAGACTCACACCACCAGGTTCAGGAACAGCTGCTACCCCTTCACCATCAGACTCCTCAATGACAAACTCAATTAGGGACTCATTTAAGGACTCTTACTTGTGCAATATGTTGATTTTTTTTGTTCTCTCTGTATTGCACAGTCAGTTTGTTTACATTTGTTATCTGTTTACAGTTGTTTGTTTACATGCTTACGCTGTGTAGATTTTTTTGCACTACCAATAAGTGGTAATTCTGCCACACCCCCAGGAAAAAAGAATCTCATGCATGTACTCTGACAATAAATCTGTAATCTGAAATTGACAGCATGAATTGTTGCCTAATGAAGAAACTTCAATTGCAGTCCACTGCAATTATGCTGTTATCACAATCTAAATGTGGTTGAAATGGAGTTTAGTATAAATGTGTACATTCTACACTCTGGTATTTAAATTATCTAGTGAGAAAAGCACTGTAATTTCCTTTGTATTTGTTACATGTTAATAATTAATGAACATGACCTCCTCGTCTTTCAGATCATTGTCATTTGTTCTGTGCCTTTCAAGTCCAAATGGATGACCTTGCATTTGCTCTCAAATGCAATCAATTTCCATAGTACAGTATTGCCTATGCATTTTATCTATGAATAGCACTTCATAGTTTAATATTTCCCTCTGAACTACTTACAGTGTCACCTAACTTTGTGTCATTGACAAACCTGGAAACATGACTTGCTTTTCCATCAGCTGAGTTATTTATAAATATGGTGAATAGTTCTAACCACAGGACAGGTCCTTGTGGGATATCACTAAAAACACCTGTCCATTATCTCCATTTTCATTGCCACTTAGCCAGTTTTCTAATCAGGTCAATAATTTGCCTTCAATTTTATGAGTTTAACTGTGACTGATAGTTATTGAATAAACATCGTCTCAAAAAAGGCTGTCAATCTTTTTAAAATTTGCTCACAAATTGTTGATGTTGCTGGTATGTTCTGGCATTTATCGTCCATCTCTTGTTCCTTACTCCCTACCACAGAGGCAACTATCTCTCCGCCCTTCTGACACATTTTAAATCCAGATGTATTGCAAAAGGTTGGAATTAATAGATAGTTTTACAAGGAATGTTGCGAAACTGAGGGTCACTATCTGTGCATAACTGATCAAAATGTTTTGGTAATTTTGGTCATCTCTCTGTTCAATGGAAAACTGTTTTCCCTAGTCTTCCTCTGAAGTGCCATATCTGTATCCATGAACAAATATGAGCTTTTCAGCATCCATGTAATTTGGCAACTTTTTCATCCCTGGAACGAATGCTCAGACTTGCTATTTGAATTTTGCAGTGCACCCCAAGAGTTGAATACTGTCAGTTGTTGTCCCAGCAACTCCTTGGAGGGAGGTGCTGGGAATTTGCTTGCTATTTTTCATAATAGAGTTGGCAATCCCAAGTCACTCTCTTGAATCACTGTCTGGTATGGAGGCACCAATGCTCAGGACAAAAAAAAATTCCAGAGGGTTGTTAACTCAGCCTGAGACATCACGGACACCAGGCTTCACTCCATCGAGGACATCTATAAGAGGTGGTATCTTAAGAAAGCAGCCTCTATTCTCAAGAACCCCCACCACCCACGTAATACCCTCTTCTCTCTGCTACCATCAGGAAAAAGGTGCAGGAGCCTGAAGACGAGACTAAGCAGCACAAGGAAGGCTTCTTTCCTGCTGCCAATGGATTCCTGAATGAACAATGAACCAGACACTGCCTTACTTTGTCTTTTTCCTCCTCCATTTTTATTGATTTTGTAAGGTGGTCGGAAGAGGGCACGCAAAATCATTGAGGACCCCTTCCACCCTGCACACAGCATCTTTCAGCTGCTCCCATCAGGGAAGAGATTCAGGAATATCAGAGCCAGATCCAAGGGTATCAGAACTTGATAAATGTTTGCATGGTGATGCCTGCTGTAAATCAACAAATTTCATGTTCACGACAATAAATTCTGATACTGATTTTGCATTGTGGTTAGTGCAACACTACTACAGTGCGAATGACTGGGACCAGGGTTTGATTCCCATGCTCCCCGTGTCTGTGGGTTTTCCCTGGGGACTCCGGTTTCCTCCCATCATTCTAAACGTACTGGGGTGTAGGTTAATTAGGTGCAAATCGGGCACCCCAGTCTCATGAAATGGCCTGTTACTGTGCTGTATGTCTGTATGTCTTCATTTAAAAATTCTGATTCTGATTTTTGACTTTAGGGCATACAACTATACATTCACAGAGAAAGGCTATTGATGCCACTCTGCCCATTCTCTGACTGTGCTCTCCAATTGATCCCATTTCCACTCGTCAGCTTCATGACATTTTCCATTCAGTAGTTATCCAAATCCATTCAAAAACCTTTGAATCTACTGTACTTGGATCATGTTTGCAACAATATATTCTGGATCAAAGTATTCTCCTTCGAGCTGGCCCACACTCCTCCTTGGCTTTTTTTGGCAATTAACTTAAAACAGTCTCTCCTCTTATCACTGTAAGTTGAAACAATTCCTCCTTTTCCAAATCCCTCATAATTTTGAAAATCTCTACTGAATATTTTAGAACCTCTTAAGCTCCCTGGACAATCCCAGCTTTTTAGTCTTGCCAACTAGTAGAAGTCCTAAAAATTTGGGCCGGTTCCAGTTCATCCACTCTTGCTTGCCAAGCCCTTGCTATCTTTTCCTAGAACTGGACTGAGCTTTTTTGTAACAGATTCAAATATGAAGAGACTCTAGAGGATAGAGATTTATTTTATTCTAAGGATTTTTGTGGTAGAGCTCAACATACACATTTTTTAAAAAGTGAGTTAATGCTCCATTAGGCAAATGGACTGGGAATTAGTTCAGATAGAGCTAATATTCTCAGCATGAAGGGTTGGATTGGGACTTTTGCATAGAGGGAGAATTCCTGTCTCGGGTTAAAAAAAAACTGATGGACAATAAATGCCAAGTTTTCAAGTAACATCATAATTTCCAGCCTGTAACTCACTCACATTCTCTGTCATTCTGTATATAATCATTAAGACCCTGGATTAAATTGAAGTCTACAACATACTCTTAGGTATGCACGCAGCATTAACCACCAAACTCCTGAATTAGATTCCAGACTGCAATTTCTTCCCCAGGCAGAGGTAGTTTTTATTCTTGAACCCCCTCCCCCGGTAAATTCTATGCTTCTTCGCAATTGGGTACCCATTAATGTATGTAGCGACTTTAGGAAAAATTGGATAAGATTGCAGCCTATAATTTTGGATTTCTGTTCTGAGTGAATTCTGTGAATAAGATAGGTCCGTGAACTTTCTGTGGTTGTGTAGAGGTTACTTGTCTCGGTGGAGTTGATCATCTCACTGGAAGTGATTAGAGCACTCTCAATGGGCCTATACTTGAAGACTCTTATTCCTGAATTTCTTTCATAGATTGTTGGGAATTTATTTTTCACAAGTTATTTTCCCTAAGGGGAGATAAACAGATGGAAGCAAGCAATCAGGCAAGAAACAAAAAAAACAGTTGTTTAAGGAGTGCCAATGTGAACCTCCTGCCTCCTTCTGGTAAGCATCGGACACTACAGCCTTTTGAGCTTAGGCTGAACCATTTTTTACAATTGGGATGTTTACTGTATTTCTGTGAAATCAAAAGAAAAATCTTGCACATGAAAATAAATAAAACATGAGATAAGGTTTTGGAGATAATTCTGCCCTTCGAGGCACTACAAATTTAGGGGTACACACATATATCTAGAGAAACCTTATATCTGCATCCCATATTTGTGTAGATGAATCTTTATATAATTGTATTCGACATCAATTCTCTTGCACCATATATCTTGACATTTATACTATAAAAGATACATTTCTATGAATCGTAGATGCAAATATATATTGTAGGTCAATAAATTTGGGAGTATAAATATATACCGTAGGTGCAGTCATGGTCATACAGATTATGTCATGCAAATTTCTAGATATATAGGTGCAAGGGTACAAATATAGAATGCATAGGTGTGGAGATAAAAATATTCATCTATACAAATGCAGGATGCAGAGATAGATGTTGTCATTAATTGAAGTGAAATAAGTGCAGTGTTCAATGGTGCAGGAAAAGAATACAGATGCACAGATATGGGATTAAAATTGCAGAGGAGAAAATTTATGTATAGATATATGGGCCAGAGAAAAAGCTACAGGGTACATAGATCCACAGTTACAGAAGAGGGGTTGGTGTCGAGTGGACAGCAGATAACATTTCCAGGAAGAAATACATCTAGCTAGAACTTCCAGCTTAATGGTGGAAGAGAGCTGAGTCACAAAAAGGAAAGGCTCAGAAGTCCCTCAACTTATTTTAATACAAGATGGATGTCTTTCGGGATATAAAGTTAACTGGGAAAAAAGAGAAATATTACCGTAAGTGAAGGAGATTATTCAGTTTATAAGAATATTATTAATTTGAAATGGACTGACTGAATTAAATATCTGGGTATAATTTCAAATTTTAATTATCAATCTTTATATAAATTAAATTATGCTCCGTTAATGAAAAAAAATCAAAACTGATTTGATTAAATGGAAAGATTTACCTATTTAATGGGAAGGATAAATACAATTAAGATGAATATCTTTCCACGTATACAATATCTGTTTCAATCTATTCTGAATTTACTTGATAAAAATTTTTTTCGAGATTTAAATAAAATGGTTAGGGAGTATTTATGGAGGGGTAAATTTTTGAGAGTTGCTTTGAATAAATTAACTTGGAAATATGAGTTAGGGGGATTACGTTTACCACATTTTCAAAATTATTATGAGGCAGCCCAACTTAAATTAGCTCATTGATGGATTTGGTACGGCCTCCTAGTTGGGCTAAAATTGAGATGGCAAGTATTTCTGAATTTGAAATACATCAATTTTTGTTCAGGTGGAATATGAATTTGTTACAATATAATGTGCCTATACTAAAACATTTAATGAAGTTATGGATAAGGAAAAATGAAATGATAAGTTCTAGGGGTAAATTATTGGCTTTGACTCCGTTGTATAATAATCAACTTGTTTCTTTTTCAATACATAATCAAAGTTTATTGTACTGGAGATTTAAAGATGTGAAAAATTTGGGAGATTGTTTTAAAGAGGGTAAGTTTTTATCTTCTAATCAGATGAGGGAAGATTTTGATATTGATAAGAGTTCTTTATTTCTTTATTATCAAATTCGATCTTTGGTAAAATGTGTGTTTGGTAGAGATATGATTTTACCTAAAATGACTAAATTTGAGACTTTTCTTATGAAGGAACCAGAGAAGGGGTATATTTCATTTATGTATTAAATATTACAGGATGGTATGGATAAAAAGGGTTGGGATAGATCTAAAAGTAAATGGGAAGCGGATATTGGTTTTATTTTTTCTGAAGAGGATTGGTTAGATATCTGTTATGATAGTGTAACTAGATTGATAAATGCACATCATGCAATGATTAATTACAATTTTTACATCAATTATGTTTGACACCTGAAAAATTTAAAAAAATATGGTTTTAATGAATCAGATTTGTGTTTTAGATGTGGTGATACAGTTGGAACTTTTTTTCATGCTGTTTGGTTATGTATACATATACAATCTTTTTGGAAGAAAATTCAATCGTTTTTAGAATATTTGTATAAGATTAAAATAGTTTTAGATCCAACAGTATTTTTATTGTGTAGTTTGCAACCTCTGAAAGCCTTGGGATTAGATAAGTTCCAGCTTGCTTTTGTATATTTAGCTTTATCCATAGCGAAAAAATGTATTGCTAGTACGTGGAAAGATACAAATATGATTGGTATTAATAGATGGCATAATGAGATGAAATACTGTTTAATAATGGAAAAAATTATGTATGTTTCGCATGATAATTATAATTTTTTATTAATAAGTGGCTCTTATACTCAGAATATTTACATTTTAATTTATATTGATTAGATTTTAATATGTATATTTATTTTTTTATATTCTTTCTTTTTTCTTTTTTTATAGCTCTCCTTAGGAGAGTTGCCTGAAGGGGGGGTTCTTTTCTTTTCTTTTTTCTTTTTTAATCTATATATATATATATATATATAAATGTTCATGTTTAATTGCTGTACATGTCATATATTATTTGTTTTTTAAATGAATAAATAAAGTTTTAAAAAAAAACTTATTTCTGACAGGATGACCAAAATAATCATTCATGGCAGATAACTTGAAAGATTTAATAATAGGCACTGTCTCCTGGCACTTTAAGTTTTAATCACAATTGAATATTTTCCACACTTAATTCTCAGAGAAAAGTTACGCAGGTTTAGGGTGATAACAAGTACATCTAGCCCATGATTGAAAATACTAATTAGTTATGGTCTTAATACTGATGGCTGGGGAAATACCTCCGGCAATTGGTCTTTGAAGCAGACCTTAATCCATTATCTAACCCTTTCTGCCTTAAGGCCTTCAAAACAAGAGATGGATCGATCTACAAGCTGCTTGGTGGCTATAGTCTGCACCGCTCATTGCAGGGATCATTGTCCGTGATTTGATTTTTAAAATTCATTTCCCATTTGCCCAGAGGCAAATGCATTGTTTAGTTTAACTCGACAGTTTCCTCCCACTCACCTAGTGCGTGCCTGCTCAGTGTCGTCACAATCATATCCCTCAATGGTCTATGTTTGCTGCAATATATTAAAAATAATCAGTCATAAATGAGAAATCAATGCAAGTCGGATGGTTCAATGTCTCCTCATTCTCATTTAAATGAATCAGTGAATTGTAAGAGACCAAGTGACAGATCTTAACAGTAATTCAGGGAATTCTCCCTTAACCCAGTCTCAACTTTCATAGATTTATAATACATGCAGCAGACAGAGTGAGGCAGTGAAAGAAAATGAAAGAGAACTAGGGAAAGTACAAAGAACTAAAGGGAGCAAAGTCCTCTTTCCAGAGAGAATGGGCCATTTTAATTCACCCTCAGAATGATCCATTCCATTGTCCTCCAGGTCCATCCTGACCCACCTGGAGAACAATGCCTCATATGCCAACTGCTGTTCATTGATTTCAGCTCGGCATTTAATACATTCGGACTGCAGAGGCTGGTGGAGAATATGTCCTCGCTGAGACTCACACCTGTCACTGTAATTGGATTCTGGACTTCCAAATGGAAAGACCACAGTCTGTCTGGGTTGGCAGTAGAATGTTGAGCACCATCACACTGAGCACTGGCTCAGCCCGCTCCTGTTCACACTACTGATCTATGACTACATCACCAGATCCAGCTCCAAAAGAGTCATCAAGTTTGCAGATGACACAACAGTCATTGGCCTCATCAGCAACAACGATGAGTCGCACTACAGAGAAGAGGTGGAAAATCTTGTGAAATGGTGCAAGAAAAATAACCTGAATCTCAATGTGGCCAAAACAAAGGAGATGATTGTGGACTTCAGGAGTACCTGGGACGACCATCCTCCACTACACGTTAATAGTTCAATAGTGGAGAGAGTGGAGATCATCAAGTTCCTCAGAGTCCACTTAATAAGTGACCTATCTCAGACACACAACATCTCCTCATTTGTCAGAAAGGCGCAACAGCAACTGCACTTCCTTAAAAGACTGATGTAGGCAAGGTTACTGGACACCATTCTGTCAACTTTCTACAGGAGTGATATTGGCTGGCACATCACAGTGTGGTACGGTT
The DNA here is from genome assembly GCF_036971445.1 of Narcine bancroftii. NCBI lineage: Eukaryota > Metazoa > Chordata > Chondrichthyes > Torpediniformes > Narcinidae > Narcine > Narcine bancroftii. The sequence goes on from NC_091481.1 coordinate 12,302,270, forward strand.
GCTGTGTAGAGCATCAGACCAGAGGTCAATCTACAGGACCATAAAAGCAGCAGAAAAGATCACTGGGTCACACCACCGCCCCCCCACCCCCAGCCCATTGATATGATTTACTGGCATTGTTGTCTAAAGATGTCTCGCAAAATCAGCGAGGACCCCTTCCATCCTCACACAGCATCTTCCAGTTATTCCTGCCAGGAAACAGATACAGGAGTATCAGAGCTAGAACCAGGCTGAGAAACAGCTTCTTCCCACAGGCAGAGAGACTGCTGAACGACTGTTGAACTGCTAAAACAACTCTCTGAGAACATACTATTTATTAATAATATTGATTTTAATACAGTATGTGTATATATGTACTGTGTATATGTATTGATTGTTTGTGCGTTTGCATTGTTTTGCACCATGGACCGGAGAACACTATTTCGTCAGGTGTACTGATACAATCAATTGGTAAATAAACTTGGACTTAGACATTATTACCCTTGATACTCCTTTACCATAGACAATATTTGCAGACATCATCACTCAAAACATGACCGATGCAAGGAATATTACTCCTGAAAAAACGTAATAAGATAAACATCTTTGTAATCTCCCTAGCCACGGGTGGGATCCTAGAAGAATGGACTGTGGCCAGGGCTGTTCTTTTGTTTAAGAAGGGCGTTAGGGATAAATCCGGCAAGTGAACCTGACATCTATTGGAGAGGATTCTTTGGGGTTACTTGATTTTGAAAAAGGGCTTATTAGGTCAGGCCGTAGGGCTTTGGGTGGGGTAGATCATGTTTTACGAAGTTGATATTTTTGAGGAGATGACAAAGTTAATTAATGAGGATTGGTAGTGGATCTTGCCTGCATGGACAAAGTCCCTCATGGTAGGCTAATCTAGACATATCAAGATCCAACTCTTGGACTCTTTCTTTCCAGGTAAATTTCTTCAAAGAGAAATTCATTCCACAGTAACTTGGTTGAATAGATTCAAAATTGGCTTAGCCATAGAAGACAGAGAATTGTGGTGATGAGGAATTTCTCTGACTTGGACGTCTATGATCAGTGGTGCACTGTAGGGTTCAGTGCTGGTCCTCATTTGTATGTGATATATATTTAAATTACAATGCAGATGGAATGATTAGTAAATTTGCAGAAGACACAAAAATTGGTAGAAAAGAACAAGCTGTTGGAGGAGTTCAGGCATGTCTCTCTCCACAACATGATCTAAACAACATGTGTATGAACAGCGACATCTGTAAGTCAACACTTGTGAAGACACGATATTCTGAGGACTCTGGAAAGGGTAAAACAAGAAGAGGGTGTTTCCCGTGGCAAAACTATCTAAGATCAGAGGGAATAGGTTAAAAGGCAGAAGAGGAGGTTTAGAGAGGATCAGTGGAAGATTTATTTTTTAAACTCAGATACTGGTTGAAATCTCGGTATTCTGTCTGAGAAGATGGTAGAGGAAGGTATTCTCACAAATTTTAAGAAGCATGTGGTCAATCGCTTGAATGGACAAGGCAGAGCGAGTAATGGATTATGGGATAAGTGAGGTTAGATTCTGATAAAGGGTCTCAAACTGGAATCATTGACTCTGTTTCTCTTTCATTAATGTGGCCCAATCTGATGAGTCTTTCCAGTATTCTTTTGTGTTTGTTTGAGTTGGATGCTTGATGGCCTCCATGGACATGATGAAGGGCCCATTTCTGTGCATGATCCAGGACATGGTCATGTATTTTTGAAACTCTCTCAAAGGATGGCAGGAGTTAAAGCTTTCATTGTGTTTAAGGCAACAGTAAATAGATTCTTCAAAAGCAAGATATGCCAGGTAGGATAGAATGTGGAGTGGAGGCTATAATCAGGTGAGCCAAGATCTAATTGAATGATGGAGTAGACTTCATTTACTTGTTTGTATGTAAGTATGTTTTTCCACAGATAATCCTAACCAGCATCATTATCCTAGACATCATTTCTCCAGACATTATTTGCACAAATCCCATTCATTCAGGCACGATTTCCATAACGCCAAATAACATTCTGCTAATGTCATTTGTTTCATCCCAATTACCCAGACAGTTGTTCTCCAGAACCATGGCCTAGCCATCTTTGTCCCACACATCATTGCCTATTCTCATTGTAGCGCAATTCCTTACTCAAGTCCAAATCACATGGCACCTCAGAAACTTGTGGCAGAGAGGAAGAACATTTGTTCCACTGAATTCATGACAGAGAAAAGCATTTATTACCCTGGCAAGATTCAACTCTTGGACTCTTTCTCTCCAGGTAAATTTCTTCAAAGAGAAACTCATTCCAGGTAATTTTTAAAGATGTTGGGAATTTCTGCCACCATCCCTCTTTCAGACAGTAAAATCCCATCAGTTTTTCTTTCCCTAATCTTCTAATCCTTGCATTTATCTTAAATCTACATTTCCTGATGATTGACCTCAGGGCTAAGAGAAATCGAACCATCCTAACCAGGTCTCTTGTACAATTATTCACTGATTCATGAATGAGACATGTTCTTCATTAAGCAACATTTCATAAATTGGGGGAAATATTTTATGGGTAGTGACAAATGGAAGGGTGTGCTATTTGTCATAGCAAAGAATGAATTTGTAAAGTGATTTTTAAAAATTCAATAGCATTAAAATGTTCATAAACTGAAAAATTCTCATAATGGTATACCTTGATCAAATTTTTTCTCAGATTTCATGAAAAAAATCCTCATAACCATAATTCTGCAGCCTAGCAACTCTGCATCCCTCCTGTCTGGTACTTTCACATCAACTCTGCGTAGTGAAAAAATGTTCTAACCATGGCCTGTATACGGTTCAAGTATGATTTATTTCTGCCCGACATTAAAAGCTCTACTAAAAAAAAGCAAGTATGAATGTATGTATGTATGAATCTTAAAGAACAAAGTGTATCATCTGGTATGACTTTTGCCATTTGATTGTAACTTGAGTATTGTCTTCCTTCAATGCAGAAGAATTTTAAATGTCAATGTTCTTTTCACTCACTTCAGTGAACAACACAAAAGAGACACAGTGCCATTAGGTTTGAGATGTTGGTGCATTTGGAGTTGGTCTGTCAGTAATCAACTTGAACAATAGCATTCCCAAGGAAAAACAGAAGTAATAGATATAGAACATAGAACATTACAGCAAAGTACAGGCCCTTCAGCCCACGATATTGTTCCGACCTATATATTCCGACCAAAATTAAACTGCCCTTCCTACCTTGTACCTTCTATTTTTCTTTCATTCGTGCGTCTGTCAAAATCCCCTAATGTTTCAGCCTTCACCACCATGCCGGCAATACTTCCAAGCACCCACAACTCTGTGAGAAAAAAAAAAAAAAAAAAAAAACTTACTTACTTCTGATGTCTCCTAAACTTTTCTCCTTTCACTTTGTACAGGTGTCCTCTGGTGTTTGCTACTCCCACCCATGCAAAAGGGGCTGGCTGCCTCTCAGAATCTTTATTTAGTCACCTCTCATTCTTTTTCACTCCAAGGAAAAAAGTTCCAGCTCTACTAACCTTGCCTCATAAGACTTATTTTCCAATCCAAACAACATCCCAGTAAATCTCCTCTGCACCATCTCCATAGCTTCCACATCCTTCCTATACTGAGGTGACCAGAAATGAACACAATATTCAATTTGTGGAGATTTGTAGAGTTGTTCTCGATTCTTGAACTCAGTTCCCCGACTAATGAAACCCAGTATCCCATTAGGCCCTCTTAACTATCCTATCCACCTGCACAGCAACCTTGAGAGATAGATGGATTTGAACCTCAAGGTCCCTCTGTTTTTCCACACTGTTAAGTATCTGACCATTAACCCTGTCCTCAGCCTTCAGGTTTAACCTTCCAAAATGCATCACCTCATACTTTTCTGGATTGAACTCTGTCTGCCATTTTTCAGTCCAACTCTGCATCCTGTTTATTTCCTTTAGTAACCTACGACAACCTTGAACATGATCCACAACTCTTCCATCCTTTGTATCCAACACAAACATATAGACCCATCCTTCTGCTTCTTCATCTAGGTTATTTTTAGAAATTACAAAGAACAGGGGTCCCAGTACAGATCCCTGTGGAACTCCACTAGCAATTGACCTTTAGGCAGAATTCTTGCCATCCACTACTATAAGCAAGCCAATTCTAAATCCACACAGCCAAAGTTCCATAAATCCCGTGCCTCTTACTTTCTGAATGGGTATCTCTTGGGGGATTGTCAAATGCCGTACTAACATCTATTAACACCACATCTACTGCCCTACCTATGTCATTTTCTTTTGTTACCTCCTCAAAAAACTCAATTAGGCTTGTTAGGCACAACCTTCCCCTCACAAAACCATGCTGATTATCCCTGAGAAGATTGGACTTCTCCAAATGCTCATAAATCCTGTCCTTAAGAATTCTCTCCTACAGTTTGCACACCACTGACATCTATAATTTCCAGGATTCTCCCTATTACTTGTTTTTAACAAAGGGATCACGTACACCATTCTCCAATCCTCTGGCACCTCCCCTGTGACCCAAAATGTATGCAAAGATTATTGCCAATGCCCCAGCAATCGTTTCCCTCCTTTCCCATAGCAACCTGAGGTACATCTTATCTGGCTCCAGGACCTAGTAATCTTAATGTTTTTAAGAAGATCCAGCACTTCCTCTTTCTTAATCTCAACGTGGTCTAGCACACAAGCTTGTTCTATATTGACCTTACCTTGACCAAGGCCCTTTTCTCTGGTGAATACTAAAGCATTTATTTTGGGACCTCCTCCACCTCCAGGTATATGTTGCCTCCTATAATCTTCACTCTTATCATCCTTCTGTTCTTCACACATACATAAAATGCCTTGAGGTTCTCTTTAATTCTAATTACCAAGGCCTTCTCATGCCCCCTTTGAGCTCTCCAGTTAAGCTTCTTAAGTTCCTTCCTGGCTACAATATAATTCTCAAGAGCCCTTCCTGTTTCCTGCTTCCTAAATCTAATGTATGTTTCCTTCTTCCTCTTATCTAGCTGCCTTACCTGTTTTCTCAACTCTGGTTCCCTTTTCCTACCACCTTTTTCTTGTCTCAGTTCTCCATTTATGGTCTCCTCTACATCAGAGAGACTGGGCTCAGACTGGGAGATCGTTTTGTTGAGCACTTTGGCTCTGTCCACTGCAATAGCATGGATCTCTCACTGGCCACCCTTTTCAATTCCCCGTCTCATTCCCTTACTGACATGTCTGTCTATGAACTCATGCACTGCCAGTCTGAGACCACCTACAAATTGGAGGAACAGCACCCTATCTTTTGTATGGACACCCTCCAACTTGATGATTTCTGTTAAATCACCCCCCCCTCACCATCTTTATCCCCCTGACTCCTTTTCTCTAGTTCTGTCTCTCTCTCCCATTTTCTCTCTGCTCCTTTCACAGAGCTAAAATCAATTCTCACCTTTCCTCTTATCATATCCATTAATACCTTTTGTTTGTTGGTCTGGACTCTTCCCCACCCCCCCCCCCCCCATTCTTCCATCTCTCTCTCTCTGTCCTTATTGAGACATCTGCCTGCTTTTTGTTTATTTCCTGAAGAAGGACTCAGGCCCGAAACGATGGTAATATATATTTACCTCCTATGGACACTGCAAGAGTGGCTGAGTTCTTCCAGAACCCCATGGAAGTGGTCCTTAAACATCCTCCACATTACTACTGAGCTTTCTCCTGTGAACATCTGTTCCCGATTTACTCTCCCTAGTTCCTGCCTCGTCCTATCGTAATTAGCCCTTCCCTAATTAAACACTTTCCATTTTGTCTGTCATATGTTGATGAGGTTGGGAAACAGAAGAATTCTCAGTCATTTGTCCTAAAAATGGAATGAGTAGAGATGTTCCTGAGATTGAACAATATCATCAAGGTCAATAACACTGATTTTGTGAGAGAAGAACAGAGGCAATGAAAGAAAAAAATGTTCACTGTGTTCTGAAAGTCAAGATGAAAGACAACGAGCAGAGATACATGGAAAAGAAACATCATGAAGGAGTCAAAGCAGAAAATAATATAACTGGATTTATGGTTTTTCATAAGATACTGCAGGCGATAATTATAATTACCACAGTAGTTAATGAGCATTATTAGCCTGTTATGTTTATTGTTACAGTTGATGTTCAGAATGGATATTATGTAATGTATTTATAGTTCTGCATAGACATGGTAACAATAGAAATACAGAATGTGACAACAAATACACATTAAATTTATATGAAGAACTGGCTGCTTTTAGCTGAGTGCTGACCACCACAATAAATAATGTTTTGTAAGTCGTTTCGACCTGTATGTTTCCTCAGTGAATAGACAGACAGAATAGTCCACAGGCAAAAGAGTAAGAATCTAGTATACCGTCTCAAACATTTTATATATTTGACCTACTCGGGTACCTTTAGACCTGCACCCCAAGGTTTGTTTGTTCTTTCCCAGTATCTGATCATTCAATGAGCATTCATCCTTTCATTTATTTAAATTTAGGCATACATGGTAACAGCCCTCCCAACCCAAGTACCCCAATTAACCTACAATCCCCATTTGATTTGGAGAGTGTGAGGAAACCAGAGTGCTCCGAAGAAACCCACGCTGACACACTCCTTACAGAAAGTTCTGGGTTCAAACCTGGGCTGTTTGTGCTAATCATTGCTGACCATTACACCTGAACAGGGATTTGAACTCAATATATCCTGAACTTTAGAATTGCATATTTCCCACTCAGTGAGTGTCATACCCCTAAGCCAACAAGCCAACACAACATTTATCCTCCACAAAACGCTACTTCTCTGGCTTCAAATCCATTTGCCACTTTTCTGCTACCCAAAACTTTCAATCCAGGACATTCAATATCAAGAAAGAGATTATATTTGTATTATCTGCAAACTTATTAAGTTTTCCTTTAAGTTTGGACATTATTTAAAAACAAACGACAAAAAACAGAAGATTTTAGCACTGAACTTTCCTTAAGCCTTCAATTTCCAATATTGCCAATAGTATCCAAGATTTCTTTATTTCAGATACCTGACTTGAAGCATCACCACTCAGGATGGATAAATGGCCTGCTGAGTGTGGGAGCCATCCAGGGACTGTGAGGATGGGAGGGTACAGAGTGAAGAATGAGTGAAGCACATGGAGAGAGACTAAATGGCATGTAGGAGGAGGATGGGGATTGTGCACTGGTGGGGTGATGAGGGTGTTATTGGAAGAAAGGAATAAAAGGTAAGAAGATATATGGTTGTGTGGTGGGGAGAAATGGGGTGCACAGAAATTGAGCCGAGGGTTGATGGGGAGTCATGGAAGGCAAGGATTGATGGGCAAGGCAGATGTGGGGATGGATGGAGAGACACAAAGTTGTGTTGATATGGGGACATGAGAGTTAATGTGGGATGCAGGAGAGAAGAAATATGGGAGACAGGTTTTTCAGGAAATGGGGTTTGATGGGAATGGGGGAGAATGGAGGGACCAGGGATGGATGGGGATGCATATGGCCAGGAGGTGCTTGGGGATGAGGGATAATGATAATGAGTTTGTTGTCATGCACATAGTGCCCTCCATAATGTTTGGGACAAAGACACATTTTTGCTTTATTTGCCCCTGTTCTTCACAGTTTTAAATTTGTAATCAAACAATTCACATGTAATTAATTTGAACATTCCAGATTTTATTCAAGGTTATTTGTATACATTTTGGTTTGACCATGTAGAAATTACAGCACTTTTTATACATAGTCTCCTCATTTCAGGCCACTATAATTTGGGACATTTGGCTTGACAGGTGTTGGTGAGTACTCAGGCATGTTTAATTGCTTAATTGGACCAGGTGTAAGTGAGCTGGGCTTGCTTCTATGCTTTGATCACCTTTGAGTCTGTAATTGCTAATTTTCAACATAAGGACCAGAGATGTGCCAATATTAGTCAAAGAAGCCATTATGAGAGTTAAAAACAAGAATAAAACAGTAACAGACATCATCCAAACCTAGGATATTTGATATTTGCATTCTCATACTGGATGTTGTACAGACCACTGGTTTGTACCAGGGATCTAATATAACGGAGTGTGAAGGGATGGATTTGAAGAGGCGACATTTCCTTGGCACACGAGAGCCTTCGTTGATGTATTCCATAAAAACAGCTGTGTTGATTGTCAATTCACAGTCCAACATCTCCCTCTCCTGGCTGATAAATGGCACTGCATCTTAATGGCACTCATTCTTGAATTTAAATTTTTTTAGTTTTTAAGTTTAGACATACAACACGGAAAAAGGCCATTTTGGTTCACGAGTGCATGCCGCCAAATTTGCACCCAATTAACCTACAACCCCTGGTACATTTTGAAAGGTGGGAGGAAACATGGGCCCACAGGGAGAACGTACAAACTCCTTACAGACAGTGCAGGATTGAAACCCTGGTCCTGAATGCTGGGGCTGAATGAAGAGTAACAAAACAGGTGTGTGTGTGTATTTCCAGCAAATTTAAAAAAGAACAATTTTTTCATTATCTTTAATGACCTGACGATGCCCCAGAGCAATTTACTGTCAACTAATATGATATAGAAAGCAGAGCAATGATGACTGGACAATCTGTTTTGTAATGGTTGATTAAAGGTGATCCAGAAAGCAGCAGGATTTTCTATTTTGCAACTCCAACTGTTGTTCAACAGTTGAGAATGGAAAGTCACTAGATAAAAGGTAGTGTATTTCTTTCAAGGGATAGGCAGTAAATCTCAGCCTACCACTAATGCCTAGATGTCATGAATTTAAAAAGTATCTGCTTGTTTCTAAAGGATTTCATTGCATGCACCAGAAGCAGCAATGCTGAGTTTGACAGAAGAAATTAGGTTTTAAATTTGCATTTCTGCAAATAACAGGTAGTATTTGACAGTGAGTATGGAGATGTATGTCCATAACAGTAAGGGTACTGCATTAGCAATGGCTATAACTCATCTAGCAGTGACTAGAACTGCAATGAATTTGGGATGGTCTTAAATTTAGGCAAATCTAACAATTGATGAGATGAAAATTGATCATGACCAGTCAGGTCTATTAGCGACTAAACCCGTTAACATTGGGTAGTGATAACAGAAAGAAAAAGATAAACATATTCCAACAAGGGAAGGCATAAGTGTGATTAAGAGCTAATGCAAAGGTGTGGAAAATTTATAGATTTTAAGGATAAAAGAGCACTAAAATGGTAAGAAGAAGCTTTCTAGAGTACAGATTTTAACAAATATTTTAAGAGGTGGTGACTAGCAACAACTTTTGCTCCCTTAGAAACTATGCATTTAACATTGTAATTCGAAATAAGGGAATGCAATCTTACTAATTAGCAATGTAACCAGTTTTCACAGTAGAGGACAAAAATGAAGTGATGACCAAGGAATACCAAAATAACAATCACAAAGGATGTATCAACTGGATTCAAAATAAGATCATTAAAGAGATTAAAGATAAACAATTCTCCTGGTCCAGTTTATAATAAGGAAGTTATTGATGCATTAGTCATGATCTTTTGAAATAGTTTCCGATCATGAATTGTCTCCTTGTATTGGAAGACTGCCACTCTATTGGGAACAATAATCCTTTTGGAGAGTTGTGAGGAAGTGAGAGATTTGCTTTAGGGACCATGTGCATTCATTTGCTCAGAGTAAGTCAATGTGGCTTTATAACAGGAGTCAGGCATGTATGTTGCTGGTTAATAAACATCAGGACATCATTTATTTATATAGACTCCTCCTCACTGGCAATCAACACAGGCTCACCTCAGGATGCGTGCTTAGCCCATTGCTCTACTCTCACTACACAATTCAAATGCCATTTTCAATTTGCCGTTGACACCATGGTTGGCGACAGAATCAAAGATGGCAAGGAGTGAAATAGATCACCTAGTTGAGTGGCGATCTTGCACTCAATGTTGGCAAAACTAAAGAACTGATGGTAGACTTGGGGAAGGGGAAACCAGGAGAAAATTTAGTATGTCACCAAGGACTCCTGCAAATTTCTACAGATGGACCATGGAGAGCATTCTGACTGTTTGCATCACTTTCTGCCTTGGAGATGCCAATGCACAGGACAGGTAAAGGCTACAGAGGGTTGTAAATACAGCCAGTGTCATATGGGCATTAGTCTTCACTCCATTAAGGGCATCTTTAAGAGGAAATGTGTTAAGAAAGCAGCATCTATCATCAAGGACCCTCATCTCCCAGGCCATGCCTTTTTCTTACTGCTACCATCAAGAAAGAGGTAAAGGAGTCTGAAGGTGAACACCCAACGTTACAAAAACAGCTTCTTCCCCTCTGCCATCAGATTTATTTATTTTTAAAGAGTGTATTTATGGAAATGTAATTTATAGTAATTTTTATATCTGTAATGCACAATCCTGCTGCTGGAAAACAACACAATATCATGATGGATGTTCATGACAATAAATCTGATTCTGATTCTTCCAGATAAGGCTTTGCATAAGATCTAAGATAAATTGAAGATTTGAATCTTGGCTTGGATGAAGAATTGATGAAGAGCTCTGAGAGAGAGGAGGGGCAATCGATGTCCACTTGATTAATGGAGTGTTCTGACCCAGTGAGTTTGTGCTAACTCCCAGTAGAGCTGTCCCATCAATCTCATTTACACCTCCTTATTTCTTGTAGCCTTGCAACTTTCTCCCCATACCCATCCATTCTTTCTTCCCACAGTCTGTGTAAAAAGATCGTAACATGAATTCCTGATCCGAAATTTTACCTCAGCAACCCCTAGACATTTTCACGGATCATCTGCAGTCTAAACTGAACTGTAGGAGATCCCCAAACAATGGGCTAATGAATAGGACGTAAATTCTGCATACCAGGTATTCTGTCTAACCCTAATTCTGTGTGATACGGATATTTGGAGTTTTGGTTGTTCCTGTATGAACAGCCACTCCCAGAGGTAGGGAGATACTTCAGAATGGAAGAAAAACATAAGTTCTATGTAAAAAAAAAATTTGATTCCTTTGCTACTTACATTCACCAAGGGCTAATTTTATTGTAGCCATTTCTCCCACCAGCATCTGGAAGAAAAGCAAATGTCTTTGCACACTCACATGTTTATGGGTAGACTGTGAAAACTCAACACAGATAGTTCAGATCAAAAAGGATTGTAATGTGTAGAGGATAGTAAATATAAAGTATTTTTTAAACAGGTAGGAAATTGAAAGTGTTCAGAGGACTTGGTGTCCGTGTGCAGAAATCACTGAACAAGTGCAGCAAGCAATTAGAAAAGCAAATAGTATGTCAGCCTTCATTGCTTGATTGTTTGAGTATTTACTATGCTTGAGTACTCCTGGTGAGACCACATATAGGATGTTTAACACAGATCTAGTCTCCCTACTTAAAGAAGGGTTTATTTGTGTCACAGGAAGTACAATGAAGATTAATTGATTTCTAGAATGGGGTGGTGTTGGGAGTAATTGATCTATGAAGAGAAATTAAGCAGTCTAGGATTTTGTGAGACAAGGGATAATTTTGATAGAAATAATGTTTCCCCTGGTTGTGGTATTGAGAGGTCTCAAAAAGAAGGGTTGAAGACAAGGAGAAAGGTCTACATCAAGAAGGTGTCAAATCTTTGAAACTCTCTCCCCAAGGGCACTGTGGATCCTCAACTGCTCAGTATTTTCAAGAGAAAGATCAATTAATATTAAAGATAGTGATTGTGGGATTTGTGCAGGAAAGAGGCACTGAGGTAAAAGATCAACCAAGATCATATTGAGCAGACGCAAGGAACTGAATTGCATGTTGTGTTCCATGCAAGAGGAAATAGCGGAAATAGAAAATGAGAAGGAGGAGGAAGAGGGAAGAGAATAAAATAGAGCATTGGGGAGCCAGTTAGTTGCAGCAATTCCATATTAAATGAGATTCTGTACTTAAATGGAAAATATATTGCTCTGCACAACATTTTGGGATACATATTTGCCTTGATATCCTTTAAACAAGGATTAAGATTCAGACAGGCTCTGGCCCAAGTGATTCAGAGAAACTATTTGTGCTAGTACCCAGAATTTTGTTGTGAGGCCTAGTAATTTATCACATCACAGTGATATCCATATTCACAATCTTCTGTAAAGATGCTCAATGATCTGGAATGAATCTGTTAGATAATCTGTATTGTCCTGTCACAATGCTTTGTAATGACTTTCAGAAACAATCATTTGCTGCGGTGGCTTGCAACACTAACTGTGACACAGGATATTGTTACCAGTGATGTTCTCCTACATGTTGTTCTGCGTCAAACCAATCTGTACAATGTGATCTGCAATGACATCATGTGTCAATGTGATCTATAACAAAGTCCTGTATAAAATTATCTGTAATGACATTTGCTGTCACAATGATCTGTGTTGATGTCCTGTCTTCTTCTTTCTTCTTTGGCTTGGCTTCGCAGACGAAGATTTATGGAGGGGGTAAATGTCCACGTCAGCTGCAGGCTCGTTTGTGGCTGACAAGTCCGATGCGGGACAGGCAGACACGGTCGCAGCGGTTGCAGGGGAAAATTGGTTGGTTGGGGTTGGGTTTTTCCTCCTTTGCCTTTTGTCAGTGAGGTGGGCTCTGCGGTCTTCTTCAAAGGAGGTTGCTGCCCGCCAAACTGTGAGGCGCCAAGATGCACGGTTTGAGGCGTTATCAGCCCACTGGCGGTGGTCAATGTGGCAGGCACCAAGAGATTTCTTTAGGCAGTCCTTGTACCTTTTCTTTGGTGCACCTCTGTCACGGTGGCCAGTGAATGATATATAATCATGTCCTGATTATAGTTATCTATAATGGAGTCACAGGACATTATGCTCTATAAATAATGCCTGCAACAAATGTTCTGTAATGGTGCCCTGTGACAAAAAGATTTGTAATAATGTTCTGCATCATATAAACTACGTAATGATGTTCTGCCTCACAATCATTCATAATATCAGCCTGTGACAATATGCCCCCTGACAAATGAATTGACAATATCAGTGACCTGTTATATACTGTGCCCTTGAATTCTTCTGACAGCATTCCTCGAGCTCAATTTAGCAAAATCAAAGATCACATTAACATCTAAAAAAATGTAAGAATAGCTGGATACAGTAGTTTGAGGAGTGAGTCATTAAAGGTGCTTAAAGCAGGAGAAAGAATAATTCACTAGAATTATACTAATATTGGAAAAGCAAAGTTACAAAGTCAGATAACATAACACCATCAACTCCGCCTTCACCTGTATATCCTCCATGGGCTGCACATCTGCCCTGGCCCCCTCCACCCCCACATGCAACAAGGACAGAATTCCCCTATTTCTGGAATATTTTATTTAAAATGTTTAACTATACATGCATTCAAATATATGTCAAAATATAGATGTAATAATGTATTCAATATCAAATACACGATAATACCCCAACACCCGCTCTCCCCACCCCCTACAATCTAAAAAAAATTAAAGAAAAGTATAGAATTAAGTGTTAAAGTAGAAAAAAAGAAAGAGAAAGAATAAGAGTGCGAATGGACTGCTGAAGGCATTAATTCCCATCTGATCTAAAATTCATATCTATTTCATCGTTAATAAGGTTCCCGCAGGTCTTTAAGGCTGTTAGAAATTTTTAAAAAATAAACATATAATCCTATTTTTGTAAATACGGGCACCAAATTAGTAAAAATATATTTTTTCCTTAAATTATATGTAATTTTTTTCAAGGGGAATACAACTGTGCATTTGCACACTCCATCGTTCCAAACTCAGATGTAAGTCAGATTTCCATGCAAGTGCCATACATTTTCTGGCCACTGCTTATGTAATTTTAACAAATTCTGTATGGTATTTAGTTAATTTCAACTTAGGTCTTATCCCTATAACGTTACCTAATAAATATAATTCAAGATTTTGTGGAAATTGGACTCCTGTAATTTAATCTAAAAAAAATGTCCTAATTTCAGCCAGAAGTGATTTACTTTATCACAAGACCATGTTAAATGTAAAAAAAATTCACACCTCTTTGCCACATCTAAAACACCAATCTGATAAATCTGATTTTAATTATTTAATTTTTGTAGTGTGAGGTATAACTGTTATAAAAAATTATATTGAACCAGTCTATATCTTACATTTATTGTACTAGTCATACAGACTCAACATAAAATCAGTCCAATTCTTCTCGTGTATTTTCATATTTAAGTCTAACTCCCAACTTTGTCTAGATTTATGAATCCCAGTTTAGTGGCCCCATTTAGAGTAAATGATAAATTTCTGAAATAGATTTCTTTGTATTTCTCTTTCTTATTAAAATCTCTATGTCACTATGCTTTGTTGGACCCAGCTTATCTCTTAAATATGCTTGAATTTGAAAATAACAAAATATCAAATTAATTCTCATATTTATTCTTAAGTTGTTCAAATGACATCAATTGCCCTTGCTCAAAATAGTCTTCAATGTATCTAATCCATTTACAAAACCAAACTTTAACCAAATGTTTCAATAGAGTTTCTCTTTCAGCAGTCATTAATTTTTCATCCCATTTATATATAAAGTCTTCTGCTTTTCTCTCTCATAATTAGATAATATATTATCTAATTTTATTTTTATCAAGCAGATTCTTTCTCTTCAAAGAAAGAGGATAGAAATTTTATTTTGGCTGCTCTATAATCATTTTTAAAGTTAGGGAGCTGAAAATCTCCCATTTCATATTTCCATGTTAATTTTTCTATAGAGATTGGACATTTTAACCATTCCATAATATTTTTTCTCTCATCTTAATTTAATACATGAAATAATTTTTTGAGATATTAATATGGCAATGATTGAAAAAAACTGTTTTCTGGGAAATATGTTCAATTTTATACAATTAACTCTTTCTACTAATGTTATAGGCAATATTGTCCATCTACTTAAATCCTCCAGCTTTTTAAAGTAATGATAAATAATTCAGTTTATATAAATTTTGTAAGTTATTACCCATGCAAACTCTTAAATATTTTATCCCATTTGTCGGCCATTTGAACTGAGTGTTTCTTTGGCAAATAATGTAGATACCACTTCTGAGAGGCATGATTTCACTCTTGTTCCAATTTATTTTATAACCCGAAACTGTAGCAGATTCTTCTAACTTTAAATGTGACTTCTGTTATGAATTTGCTGGTTCTGTCAAATAAATCAACACATCATCAGCAAATAAGCTAATCTTATGTGTGAAAAATTATTTAATGTTGGTTTTAAAAACCCTTAATATCTGGATTGCTTCTGCTAAGGACTCCATAGCTAAAACAAATAATGCTGGTGGCAATGAACACCCTTGTCTACTAGATCCTGTTGATTGAAATGGGGCAGAAATTTGACCATTTGCTACCACCTTTTTTTTTCTTTGGCTTGGCTTCGCGGACGAAGATTTATGGAGGGGGTAAAAGTCCACATCAGCTGCAGGCTCGATTGTGGCTGACAAGTCCGATGCGGGACAGGCAGACACGGTTGCAGCGGAAAATTGGTTGGTTGGGGTTGGGTGTTGGGTTTTTCCTCCTTTGTCTTTTGTCAGTGAGGTGGGCTCTGCGGTCTTCTTCAAAGGAGGTTGCTGCCTGCCGAACTGTGAGGCGCCAAGATGCACGGTTTGAGGCGATATCAGCCCACTGGCGGTGGTCAATGTGGCAGGCACCAAGAGATTTCTTTAGACAGTCCTTGTACCTCTTCTTTGGTGCACCTCTGTCATGGTGGCCAGTGGAGAGCTCGCCATATAACACAATCTTGGGAAGGTGATGGTCTTCCATTCTGGAGACGTGACCCACCCAGCGCAGCTGGATCTTCAGCAGCGTGGACTCGATGCTGTCGGCCTCTGCCATCTCGAGTACTTCGATGTTAGGGATGAAGTCGCTCCAATGAATTTTGAGGATGGAGCGGAGACAACGCTGGTGGAAGCGTTAGCTTTAGATTTATTATACAAAGCTCTTATCCAATTTTTAAAAAAATGTCCAAATTTTCCCAATACTTTAAATAAAAACTCCCATTCTAATCTATCAAATGCCTTTTCTGCATTTAGTGATACTGCTACACTTAAATCACCTTTTTTTGTGCTGGATGAATTATACTCATTAATCTAGCAGAACGTCTCTTTTTCACAAAACTTGTTTGATCCATAGTTATCAATTTAGGTAAATATTTTGTCAGTCTATTTGCAAGAACTTTATATTCTGAATTTGTTAACGATATGGGTCTACAGGATGAAGGCTTTAATGGAACTCTATTTTTTGGGGGGTATCACAGTAATTATTGCTGTTGAAAATGATTCAGAGAGAGTGTGGGTTTGCCCTGCCTGATTTAAAACATCCATAAACAAGAACATAATTAAGTCAAACTCATTATAAAATTCAGGCAGAAATCCATCTTATAAGGACAAGATCCCCCTTGTCTTCACCTACCACCCCACCAGGATCTGCATCCAACTTATCACCCTCCACCATTTCTACCCCCTACTACATGATCTCATGACTAGACACATCTTCCCTGCCCCTCCCCTCTCCACCTTTCGCAGAGACGACTCCCTTCGTGACTCCTATGTCCAATTCTCCCTTCCACCAATCATCATCTTGACATCTACCCTTGTGACCTCCTCCCCACCACCATTTGGGCCCAAACCTGTCCTTCCAAGTGAACCAACATTTCACGTCATCCTTCAGGAGCTTTTATGGTCTCCTCTAACTTGGAAAAACTAGACGCAGACTGGGAGATTACGGGGATCTCCCAGTAGCCACTCATTTCAATTCCTCATCTCATTCCTTTGCCAACATGTCTGTCCATGGTCTAATACACTTCCACACTGAGACCACCTGCAAATTGGAGGAACACCTTGTATTCCATCTGGGCACCCTCCAACCGGATGGCATTCACATTGACCTCTTCAGTTTCTGTAACCACTGTGCCACCTTCCCCCATCTATCCCTGTGTCCCCTTTCCTCTAGTTTTGCCTCTATCTCTTACCTTTTCCTCTTTCTCCTTTCCCCCAGCTTGTCATTCACAGAGCCAAACACCCCCTCCTGCTATCAAGTGTTACCTTTCCAATATCCTGTACTCCTATCCACATCCAATTAACACATTTTGGTCTGTACTCCTCCCCCTGCTCATTCTTTCTTACTCCTTTGCCTTTTAATTCAGGTGCCTGCCTGCTTTTTACTCATACCTTGACTAAGGGCTCAATGTCAATCATATATCTTTACCTCTTATGGAGACTGCAAGACCTGCTGAGTTCCACTAACAAACAATATACTGAGACTGGTTGCACCCATCTCAGTGAACATAAGAAATAGGTGCAGGTGTAGGGCATCCGGCCTGTCAAACCTACTCCACCATTCAATAGAATTATAGCTGATCTGATGATAGGCTCATCTCCACCTACCTGCCTTTTCCCCATATCCCTTAATGTTAAAAAGCTATCCAATCTTAAATATATCCACTGAGGCAGCCTCCACTGCCTCAATGGGGAATGAATTCCATAGATTCACCACCTCTTCATCTCCATCTCCATCCTAAATCTACTACCTTGAATCTTGAGGCTATGTCCCCTGGTTCTGGTCTCCCCTACCAATGGAAACAACTTACCTATCTCTGTCTTATCTATGCCTTCCATAATTTTATAAGATCCCCTCTCATTCTTCTAAATCCTAGCAAATATAGTCACATGTGACTCAATCTCTCCTCATAGGCTCACCCCTTCATTTCTAGAATCAACCTGGTGAACCTCCTCTGTATTGCCTCCAAAGTTAGTATATCCTTCCTCAAGGAAGGAGACCAGAACTGCAGATGCAGCCTCACCAGTACCTTTTACAGTTGCCACCTCACCTACCTCTTTTTAAATTTGAAGATCAAGAGTGGAAGAATGTTATGTCATGATTTGTTGGGATGAACGGAGGATGCAGCTTTAAAGAGTTAGTGATAAAGAATAATCAATTATCACAATGACAGGGAGAAGAGTGACGAGAAGCAATTCCTTCTCAAGTGGGTTGTTGAAGCATTTGAATGACTTAACACAGATGCTTTTCAGGCAGAGAAAATTGGATCAATATCTCAAGCAGAGCAAGTCCCAAAATAATGCAAACGGTGAATAATATTTACAAAGACTGCTCTAACAAATAACACAGCACAATAACTATATTCTTTATTTGGAGCCAAACACACCGTGCTGGAGGTACTCGGTGGGTTAAGCAGCATCAGTGGGAGAAAACTAATAGTCGACAATCAGGTCCAGAATATTGAAAAATCCTTTTCTCCCACTGATGCTGGTCAACCCACCGAGTTCCTCCAACATGATATGTGTTGCTCTAGATTCCAGTATCTGCAGACTCTTGTGTTTCCCCCCCACCCCCACCTTTTTATAGTCCTGTTCCATTATTTTAGTCCCAAAAATAATCATTTACAATTAGCACACGTGCAATATCACAGCATAAAGAGCAACAAAGAATTACAGTTGGCTTTCTCTGCAGAAAATCCCTAGAAACACTGAAACAATTTCAACAACACAACCTTGCATTCAAAGTCACCAAAGCCAAGGTGCTGATCATTACCTTCAGGAAGGGAAAACCAGAGGTGTTCGATCCAGTGATCATTGGGGATCAGAAGTGGAGAGGTGAGCAGATTTAAAATCTTGGGAGTCACTATCTAAGAGGATGTTTCCTGGACCCAACACACTAATGGCACCATGTCGACATCTCTACTTCCTCAGAGGTTTGTAGAGGTTTGGCATGACATCGGAAAAACCCTGAAAATTTCTTCAGATGTGTGGTGGAAAGTGCTGACCAGCTGCATCATGGTCAGGTATGGGGACATCAATACCATTGAGCTGATAGCCCTGCAAAAGGCAGTGGCTACAGACCAGAAAGTCACAGGCAAAATCCTCCCCACCATTGAGAACATCTACAGGGAACAATGCCATTGGAGAGCAGCAGCAATTATCAAGGATACACACCACGCAGCATACGCTCTGTTCTCCCTTTCATCAGGAAAGAAAAGGTGTCACAAGACTCGCACCACCAGGTTCAGGAACAGCTGCTACCACTCCTCCATCAGACTCCTCAACAACAAACTCAATCAGAGACTCATTGAAGGACTTTTACTCTTGCATTTTATTGATTTTTTTTCTGTATTGCAGTTTGTTTACGTTTCTGTATTTGTTAACACATACACGTATCTTCTTGAGTAGCTTTTTTGCACTACCAATAAGTGGTAATTCTGCCTTGCCCACAGAAAAAAGGATCTCAAGGTTGTACATGATGTCATGTATTTACTCTGACAATAAATCTGAACTCTGAAAAGTCCTTCAAACGAACCAACAAATGAATTCTGTTCACTTATAAACAGCTGTCCTTTGGCTGCTATATTTACAGCTTCCATTAGAGGGTGCTCTCGTAACAGAAAGTGCACAGTGAATTTCGATGAAGGGTTTCAACTCAAACCACCAGCAATTCCATTTCCGCTCACTGATGCTACTTGACCTGCTGAGTTCCTCCAGCAGATTGTGTTTAGAGCTCAATGGACATTCATTGCAAATAAAATGTCAAAACAAATCAGATTGAGATGATGTCAGAACTGGGGGCAGGGCTCACTAGGGAAACCTGGTGATAATACATTAGAAGTGGGTCAGTGAGGCGGGCAGATAGTAGGGAGAGGGGAAGATCTCTGGGGAAACCAGAACTAGATTGGATGGCATGGTTATCACCGTGCGACCTGGGTTTGAATCTAGTGCTGTCTGTAAAGTGTTCGTGCATTCTCCGTGTGTCTGTGTTTCCTCCGGATGCTCTGGTTTCCTCCCACCCTTCAAAATGTATGGGGATTGTAGGTCACTAGGGGAATTTAGATGGCAGGGGATCATGGGCCAGAAGGGCCAGTTACTGTGCTAGATATATATTTTTTTTAAATTACAATTGGTCCAGTTAAAGTTTTGGTCAATGGTGACCCCAATAGTAGAGGCTTGGTTGTTGGAATGCTTTTGAACATAAATGGTAGATGGTTCGACTCGCTTTTTGGAGATGTTTGGGCCTTTCACTTTTGTGGCCTAATTGGTACTGCCCCTCCTCAGCCCAAGTGTGAATGTTGTCTAGGTCAGCAGTCATGGGGTACTGTGTTTGTTGAGGATTTGCAAATGGAATTGAATTTTGTACAGACAACAGTAAACATCACCACTTCGAATCACATCTTGAAGATAAAGTGATTAATGAATCAGTTGAAGACGGGCCTGAGGCCGCCCCCCCCCCCCACCCCCCCGTGAGTGGGAGGATTGATCTTTCACAAACACAACCATCTTCCATCGTACAATCACCTTTCGTATTACTAGGATCTTCGATGCCTCATGCCGTTAAATGGAGCCATGATGCCAAATGCAGTCACTCTGACCTCACCTCTGTAATTCAGTTCTTTGGTTCACATTTGAACTCAGGTTGTGAAGACAGGGGAAGGGACTAAACTATCCCTGACTGAACTGGGTGCGTAGGTCGATGCTGGGTGGTTCATCAGATTTTATTCTTGCTGTGTTTTGAGTACAACTTAATGGCTTGTTTGATAGTTTAAGAGTAAATAAGAGTAAGTAGGATTAATGTAGTAGCCAGACTACTTAAGTCAACAGATTTCCATCACAGGCAAAATATTTGTGAATTAGATCACTTTTCATAACAATCCAGTTTTAAATTCAAAATTTTAATTCCACAGATGTTATGTTAAATTTTCAGATTTATTGTCAGAGTACATACATGACATCACATACCACCCTGAGATTTTTTTTCTGAGGGCAAGGCAGAAATACCTGTTTTTGAGTTTGTTGAGGAGTACTCTGATAGTGGAGCAGCTGTTCACGAACCTGGTGGCCCGTCTTGTGGCACCTATACCTCTTTCCAATGGCAGCAGTGAGAACAGAGTGTGTGCTGGGTGGTGTGGATCCTTGATGCCTCACCGACAGCTACAATCCCTGTTGATGTTCTTGATGATGGGGAGAGTTTTGCCTGTGATTTCCTAAGCTATGCCCATTACCTTTTGCAGGGCTTTATGCCTTGGAGTATTAGTGTCCCCATAGCAGACTGCAATGCAACCGGTCAGCACACTTTCCACCATTTCCAAAGGTTTCTGGTGTCATACCAAACCTCTGGAAACTCCTAAGGGAGTAGAGGTGCTTTCTTTATTAGTGTGTTATGTCCAGGAAAGATCCTCTGAGATTGTGACTCCCAAAGACTTACATTTGCTCACCCTTTCCACTTCTGATCCTCTTGTGAAGACTGGATCGTACACCTCTGGCTTTCCCTCCCTGAAGTCAACAATCAGCTCCTTAGTGTTTGTGACATTGAGGAAAAGGTTGTTGTTGTTGTTGTTGCTGCACCATTCAGTTAAGTTTTAAATCTCGATCCTGTATGTTGACCCAATACCGTGGCATCGTCGACAAATTTATAGATGGTGTTATTGTCGTACTGAGCCACATAGACGTAGGTATAAAGAATTTAGCCCTGTGGGGTTCTGGTACTGATAGAGATTGTGGAGGAAATGTTCTTACCAATCTTTACTGATTGTGGTCTGGAGGTGAGGAAATCCATGATCCAATTACACAGTAGAGCATTGATTCCCAGGTATTGGAGTTTGCTGATCAGTTCTGAGGAGATAATGATGATAAAAGCTGAACTGTTGTTGATAAAGAGCATCCTGATGTATGCACCTTTGCTGTCGAGGTGTTTAAGGGCTTTGTGTAGAGCCAGCGAGATTGTATCTGCTGTAGACCTGTTTCTACAATAGGGGCACCAGTATGATTGATGCCTGCTTGAAACAGGTGGGCACCCGGAGTGAGATATTTCAGATATCCATGAATACATTGGTAATTTAGTCAGCACAGATTTTTAATACTCAGCCAGGTACTCCATCCGGGCCCAATGTGTTCCTCGTATTCGCTCTCCTGAAGGCAGCACGCATGTCATCTTCAAATATGGACAGGATAGGATCATCAGGGGAAGTGGGGGTTCAGAGGGTTGGTTCTTCACTGTTACTGTCATCAAACTGGGCATAGAAAGCATTGAGTTCCTCTGGGAATGAAGCTTTCCCATCTACTACTGCACTGAATTTGGTCTTGAAGCAGGTTATAGCATTTAGGCTCTGCCACAACTGTCAGGTGTCCCTTGTTGTTTCCACTTTCATCAGGAATTCCCGGGAGGTCATACCTTCTCCTTCTATATTGATCTGGATCTCTGGATTTAAATGCCTGTTATCTGGCTCTCTGTAGGTTCCGGATTTCATTGTTCATCCAGGGCTTCTGGTTGGGGAAACTGAATGATTTGGTGGGGACAGACTCATCCACTGATGCTTTGATAAACTCTGTGTCAGCCCTGGTGTAATTTTCAGATCCTCAATCCTTTGATTCAAGGAAGGCCTGTAACCATTCTTCTCCCTTCTGTGACCACATTCCAACTGTCCTCATTGCCAGAGCCTCTCTTTTAAGTCTCTTTTTGTCTGTATGAAAGCAGAAGGAGCACAGCCAGGTGATCTGAACCTCTGGTACAGCAGGTTAAATGCTGGTGGTAGTTAGGCAGGGTTATTATGATGCAGGCCTGGTTAAAGTCGCTGACTAAGATTTGTAGTTGTGTCGGACTGGGCCATTTCTTGTTTACTGACCACATTTATGGTTTGCACTGTTTTGCACTTAAGGTAGCTTTGTGTAGGTTGTAGAATAATGTGGTATTTTATGTTTTGTCTTGCATTGTAATAGGGTAGTCTTGTGTTGTCTTGCATTGTTTTTGTGTAGTCTCGTGTCATTTTATGTAGCACCATGGTTTGGAGGAACCTTGTCTCGTTTTTTACTGTGTACTGCATTTGCAGTTTGGTTTTTAAATGACAAATAAAGGCTTGAATTTGAACTTGAACATCATGCAGCTCCACAAATGCCTGTTTGTAATTGTCATCGGGAGGGATATAAACTCTGGTGATTTTTGAACTCAAATCTCTGAATTACTCGACCGGTAAATGGTAAGCTTTGGGAAGGGGAGTGAATTGAATGAGGATTAAAGTTTGGAATGGGGTGTGAATGTTGAAGTATGTCTATTAATAGTAGAAAATCTAGGGGTAAAAGGGAAGACCATAAAACTGTAATACTGTATTATTAGTTCAAATTCAAGGTTATTTATCATTTGAATGTATCAGTACAAATGGACAAAAACATCATTCTTTGCTCCACAATGCAAAAAACAGTGCAAACACACGCAAGGACATAACATACACAGAACCTATGTACATACCTTATATACTTATATTAAACTAAATATAATTAATAAATGGAGGAGTCATGTGGAGTTGATTTCGCAATTCAGCAATTATTTAACATTCTCAGCCCGTGGAAAGAAGCTGTTCCTCAGCCTGGTAGATCTGGCTCTAATACTTCTGTATCTCTTCCCCGTTGGGAGCAGCTGAAAGATGCTGTGTGTGAGGTGATAGAGGTCCTTACAGATTTTGCAAGTTCTCTTTAAACATCAATCCTAGTAAATCACATCGATGGGAGGAGGGAAATCTCAGTGATCCTCTCTGCCGCTTTGTGGATAGACCCCTGATCCAAAGCTTTAAAGTAATCGCATGATACTGTGATTCAGTTGACCAGGCACTCTCATTTGAGCCTTCTAGGGAACTTGCTGTTGTGCCTTCCTGACAAGTGAAGAGATGTTATGTATCCAGCAGAGGTCACTTCTTAAGTGGATTCCGAGGAACATGGTGCTCTCCACTCTCTCTACAAATGAGCTATTAACATGTAGTGGAGGGTGGTCGTCTCTGGTCTTCCTGAAGTCATATTCAGTTCCTTTGTCTTGTCCACATTGAGACTCTGGTGGTTATTCTCACACAATTTCACAAGATTTTCCACCTCTTCTCTGTATTGCGAATCATCATTGTTGCTGCTGAGGCCGACCACTGTCATATCATCTGCAAACTTAATGACACTCTTGGAGGTGGATCTGGTGATGCAGTCGTGGGTCAGCAGTGTGGACAGGAGTGGGCAAAGCACACAGCCCTGAGGTGTGTCAGCAGTCAACATTCTGCTGCCAATCTGGACAGGCTGCTGTCCAGAATCAGTTACAGAGAAAGGTGTGGAATCCCAGCAAAGATAACCTCTGGGGTATGATTGTATTAAACGATGAGCTGAGGTCAATGAACAGCAGCCTGGCATATGAGACATCATTCTCCAGGTGGGGCAGGATGGAGTGGAGGGACAAGGCTATAATATCATCAGTGGAATGGCTCCATTTTGAGATGAGTGAAATGGGTCCAGTGTCTCTGGGAGATGCGCTTTGATACTTTCCATCTCCAGACAGTCAAAGCGTTTCTTAATGGTAGAAGTCAGTGCCACTGGGCAAAAGGCATTGAGGTCTGTACTGTCAATCTCTTTGCCACCAAGATGATGGTAACTGACTTAAAACTTGTGGTGCTGACGGACTACTGGAACAAAGTGTTGAAGGTGTCATAAGAATCTTCGTCATTTGGTCTGTACAGTCTTTCAGTACCCAACCAGGTATGTTGCCTGGTCCCAGTGCCTTGTGTAGGCTCACCCTGGATAGGATTCTCCTCACCTCAGCCATGGCAATGCAAGGGAGAGACAGAGCTTTCTTTGGCACCAACCTGTTATTCTCATTGAACCGTGCATTGAAGATGTTCAATCTGTCTGGAAGGGAAGCTTCATTGTTGTTGACTCTCAAGGTGGTCTTGAGATCTGTTATTATTTTGATACCTTGCCACATGTGCCTCATGTCACCGGTGTCGCTCTTCTGACTAGGAATCCTCTGTGCGTACCTATGCTTTGCTTTCCGATTGCACGTGAGAGTTAAGCCCTGGCTGATCTTGGTGCCAACTTGTCTCCTGTCCTAAAGGCTGCAATCTTGAGCTTTATGGAAAATACACTCGACAAATATATGGGACTTATGGCTGATAATTCTTCTGAAATAAAAGGTTTGCTTTCTGTGGTCTTACAGAAGTGGCTATAAAGATAATGGTTGCAAAAGTCCCAATAGAGTGGAAAACTACATGTGTCCTGCCCAATTCAGGAAAGAATGGAGACAGGAACCAGGAAATTATAGGACAGTTACTGACACATCAGCCACAAGAAAAATTCCATTTTGATAATTCAGCATCTTTTCACATCTGCTTCAGAGTTAACTACCTCAGGTAGCAGCTCTCTCCTCAGGATAAACTCCGAGATTCCACAAACATTCCAAACTCTGATGAAGGATTTCTTCAGATCCGTGAAAATGCAGTTGTTTGCAAACTCTTTTAAGAAATTATCAATGACTCTCCTTGCTCGTGACTGAGAAAATAGCTAGTAACAGTCAACTGTTTCTTTTCTAGATGTGTTTCATTGAACTTGAGAGTGATTTAATATTTTACCAATTTCATCTGAAGACTCAACAGGTGGTGTAATGCAGCCAAGGAGAGTAAATAGAATCTTTGCTGTCACTTTTTCCTGTTTCTCTTGAACAGAGAATTCAATACAGAATATAAACCCTTCTTTCCATTGGCTCATTTTTTTGTAGATAATAGCAGATCAGTTCAATGGCTTGGCATAGTTATCTGTTTCACGTTATAATGCTTCACTTGAATCACCCACTGGTTAATTTTTTAAAAATCCATCACATCCTGGAATATGAACCTTCAACTTCAAATGCTACCTTTAATTTTCAGACTAAAGTTCAATTTCATTAACTAGCACTTCGTCACAATTTTTCAGAATCAATTTCCAAGAAACTGGACAATAGCTGGTGAGTTACACTAACAGTGTTACAACTAAAAGCAAATTGTCAGAGAGCTATGAATTCATTCTCTGGCATGCACCCATTACACAGAGGCAGGTGAACCATTACTTGTCAGAGAGGGTGTGGTGCACTGAGGTAGCAGCAAACAAGCACAAAACTCAAAAGACTGTACAACAGACTTTATTCCAGTAAAAGTCTGAACACCAATTCAAGCCTTGGCGTCTCCCTGTGTGACTGGCTCAGGAGGGGAGGACTCAGGTCAGCTGATTGACAGCTAGTCAGATGGGGTCAGCCCCTTGGATGGTCTTCCTGCAGGTACAGAGATTACCCCCTGCAGTAGGCTGGTGGTCATATCACCACAGAGGGATAGTTTATCCTCATGCATTGTTGCAATATCTTCATAAAATAGTTGATCATATATTATAATCATTAACATGTCTACTACTATGTTACAATGGAAGAAAGAGAAGTGAAATTTAGAACGAGGAGTTTTACTTTCAGAATGCTAGAATGAGGAGTAAATAGAAAGGAGAATCAAGTCAAGTTTATGGTCATCTGATTGTACAGGTACAACCCGGCAAAACAGCATTCTTTGGTCCTCTTTCAATTAACAAGAAAGAGAAATAAATAGGTAGAGTGAATTTTTAATATAGAAGCAGAAAGAATAGGAGCATAAGGAAGCCCCTCAATATCACCATAGTTAATTTCTATTTCAATATTATACTCCTCTTCTGATCACATATCCAGTCCTGCCTTTTGCATCCAGAAATGCATTTATTTAATATATTCAACGATTTTCCTTTGAGGCCTCCCCCCAATCCCCCACCATCATTGCAAATTCCACAGATTGTGTGAAGAATGTTTTTCTTCCCAGTCCTACCTAAAACTGTAACTCCTTATTCAAGACAGTTCAGCCCCGGGGAACGTTTGTCTGCACCTTAATTTTGTAAATTTTAGTCAGGCCCCTTTCTCATTTTTAGAAAATCCAGTGACCACAAATGTTGTCAACTGAAGCCCTGAAGCAAGGTCTCAACCAAAAAATATCGACCATCCTTTTAGCTTGACAGATGCTGCTTGATATACTGATTTCCACCAGTTGTTTATTTTTTGCTCCAGATTCCAGTACCTGCAGTATTCTGTTTCTTCAACCTCTTTTCCCATAACAGTCTCATCAGACTGCTGAATCTTTGTTGCACTGGAATAACTTTTCTTAGATAAGGAGACCAAAACTGAACACCATACTTCTTAACAAGTCCCTGTATAATTGCGGCAAGTCATCTTGTTTCTGTATTCTTTGTTCCTGTATTCCTTTACTGTAAAGGTCAACATTCTATACACCTATTTAAATGTTTGCAGCCCTTGCATTGTCTCCTTTCAGAGTCTAATGTACAAGGACATTCAAATCTGTCTGTATCAACTCTTTCCAGTTAAGCACCATTTACATTCGACACCATCTTTCTGTTTTTTTCTCTTTTGAAGTGGGTAACTTTGCATTTATTTATATTATACTGTAACTCCCATTTTTATGTCAATTTATTCAACTTATCCAAATCATATTGAAGTATCCTTCTTACAGTTCACAATCTCACTCAAGTTAGTCTCATTTCACATATTACATTCTGTTCCCCATGAGACTCAAACATGCCATCTGCCATTCCAATCAAATATCTGTTCATTCCTACTCTCTCTTTCCTGTGCTACTTTATCAAAGATTTCTGAAAATCCAAGTACACAGTAATTCCTAGTTCTCCCTTAATTATTCTACCAGCCATATCGACAAAAGACTCCAGAAGACTTGTCAAACGTTATTTCCCTTCTAGAAATTCATGTTGATTTTGCAGTCTTAGTGAAATTTTCCAAGTGTCCTTTTGTATTGTTACGAGCCCAAAGGACCCCAAAACCCAGCAGCAATAGATGTTCACCAAGACAAGTGGCTTTCAAAACAAAAGTTATTTTTAATCAACTTCAAACATGAAAATAGAATTAAACTTTAACTTAACTCTATACTTAACTAACCCAAATTATCCTCTTCTAATTCTAAATGCACGTGTATGTAATGTGTGTGTAAATTCAAGGAAAGTTCTTTGGTTCACAGTTCAACCTCACTTCTTCCAAGTTCTCTGGTTGCAGGCTGTGCATAGAATTTAACATGTATAAAGTTCACCAGGCTTGATGCTTGAAAGGTAAATGTTTACCACTCAGGAAGGTTCTTGAAGGATTTGCAGAGAGAGATATTTGTTGCTCCAGGATTTCCACAACTAAGGTACCACCACTAGTCACTTCAGGGTCTCGCTGATGAAACTTGCTCCATCAGGGTCTTCTAGATGGTAACCTCTTTCTTCAAGCTACCACAGAGTTTCATTCCTTCCTCTATTTCAAGAGAAACATCAGACAGATAGCACTTCCAGCCGTCTACTGTTCTGGAACTTGCTTTCATCAGTTTCAAACAGTTTTCCCTGGATTGCACTTTTCAGTTACTTGTCAGTGTCCCACACACTGACTGACTGAGCTGTTAACTCTCTCTTTTCCAAATGAAACTCCAAAGAGAGCATGTGATCATGTCTTACGAAACCCCACTTTCCTGAGCAAAACAACAGGAGTTCTTTCTTCTGCTCCCATCTGTTGTTAGATAAACAAAATCCAGGAGTGACCTTTCTATGAGCACTTTGCAGAAAGGGTATGATAGACAGCATGACTCCAGCAAGACAATGGCCAAGCATTTTAGGAAGTCAGTTCAATTAACACCTACTTGTGAAAGGTTGTTCCATTCTCTAAGAGATCCTGCAATGTGAATTCTTCAATCTTTCAAAGAAGATCTGTTTTAAAATGTGTGAATGTATGTGATCTACTTTAAATCTTATAATTCTCCCCAAGTATTAATATTGCTACAGTATCCTTTGTAACAGCTCGATATTTTCTTAGCTATAGATGGTCAGCTGACTGGCCTATAGTTTCCTGTCTTCTCTCTCCTTCCCTTTTTAAATAGTGGAATTAAATTTGCCACTCTCTAATCTGTGGAATTTTTCTATTATCTATCTTTGGCTTGGCTTCGCGGACGAAGATTTATGGAGGGGGTAAAAGTCCACGTCAGCTGCAGGCTCGTTTGTGGCTGACAAGTCCGATGCGGGACAGGCAGACACGGTTGCAGCGGCTGCAGGGGAAAATTGGTTGGTTGGGGTTGGGTGTTGGGTTTTTCCTCCTTTGCCTTTTGTCAGTGAGGTGGGCTCTGCGGTCTTCTTCAAAGGAGGTTGCTGCCCGCCAAACTGTGAGGCGCCAAGATGCACGGTTTGAGGCGATATCAGCCCACTGGCGGTGGTCAATGTGGCAGGCACCAAGAGATTTCTTTAGGCAGTCCTTGTACCTCTTCTTTGGTGCACCTCTGTCACGGTGGCCAGTGGAGAGCTCGCCATATAACACGATCTTGGGAAGGCGATGGTCCTCCATTCTGGAGACGTGACCCACCCAGCGCAGCTGGATCTTCAGCAGCGTGGACTCGATGCTGTCGACCTCTGCCATCTCGAGTACTTCTACGTTAGGGATGAAAGCGCTCCAATGGATGTTGAGGATGGAGCGGAGACAACGCTGGTGGAAGCGTTCTAGGAGCCGTAGGTGATGCCGGTAGAGGACCCATGATTCGGAGCCGAACAGGAGTGTGGGTATGACAACGGCTCTGTATACGCTTATCTTTGTGAGGTTTTTCAGTTGGTTGTTTTTCCAGACTCTTTTGTGTAGTCTTCCAAAGGCGCTATTTGCCTTGGCGAGTCTGTTGTCTATCTTATTGTCGATCCTTGCATCTGATGAAATGGTGCAGCCGAGATAGGTAAACTGGTTGACCGTTTTGAGTTTTTTGTGCCCGATGGAGATGTGGGGGGGCTGGTAGTCATGGTGGGGAGCTGGCTGATTGAGGACCTCAGTTTTCTTCAGGCTGACTTCCAGGCCAAACATTTTGGCAGTTTCCGCAAAGCAGGACGTCAAGCGCTGAAGAGCTGGCTCTGAATGGGCAACTAAAGCGGCATCGTCTGCAAAGAGTAGTTCACGGACAAGTTTCTCTTGTGTCTTGGTGTGAGCGTGCAGGCGCCTCAGATTGAAGAGACTGCCATCCGTGCGGTACCGGATGTAAACAGTGTCTTCATTGTTGGGGTCTTTCATGGCTTGGTTCAGCATCATGCTGAAGAAGATTGAAAAGAGGGTTGGTGCGAGAACACAGCCATTGTTAATGGAGAAGGGTTCAGAGAGCTCATTGCTGTATCTGACCCGACCTTGTTGGTTTTCGTGCAGTTGGATAATCATGTTGAGGAACTTTGGGGGACATCCGATGCGCTCTAGTATTTGCCAAAGCCCTTTCCTGCTCATGGTGTCGAAGGCTTTGGTGAGGTCAACAAAGGTGATGTAGAGTCCTTTGTTTTGTTCTCTGCACTTTTCTTGGAGCTGTCTGAGGGCAAAGACCATGTCAGTAGTTCCTCTGTTTGCGCGAAAGCCGCACTGTGATTCTGGGAGAATATTCTCGGCGACACTAGGTATTATTCTATTTAGTAGAATCCTAGCGAAGATTTTGCCTGCAATGGAGAGCAGCGTGATTCCCCTGTAGTTTGAGCAGTCTGATTTCTCGCCTTTGTTTTTGTACAGGGTGATGATGGTGGCATCACGAAGATCCTTGGTCCCAACAAAGCTTGAAAAACTCATGCAGTTTGGCATGCAGAGTTTTGCCGCCAGCCTTCCAGACCTCTGGGGGGATTCCATCCATACCTGCTGCTTTGCCACTTTTCAGTTGTTCGATTGCCTTATATGTCTCATCCAGGGTGAGGACCTCATCCAGCTCTAGCCTTAGGGGCTGTTGAGGGAGCTGGGGCTATTATCTATACAACTCTGGAAAATGATAACCAAAAGATCCCCTGTTTCCAAGTTACCTCCTTTGGGCTGCAATTTAACAGGCCCTGAGTTCTTCAATACTATTTTATTACTGATAGTGATTTACATCAGTTCCTTGCCTTCATTAAATTCTGGTTCACTAACTTTTCTGGAAATGTACATCTCCTCTACTGTGAAGACTGAACCAAAGTGATTGTTTAATTATTTTCCGATTTCCTTGTTCTCCAGTGTAAATCTTTTCTTTTGCTGTCCACAGAGAACAAACACGACTTCACTGATCTTTTCTTCCTCCCCACCCCCCCAACTCCTTTGTTCAGGCGCGTGCCAGTATTTTCTCATAATTTGATGAAAGGTTCAAATAGGAGTCCATAACATTAGTTATGTATTTTTACCTTTGCTACATAAAGGACACTGTTGGGCCTGCTGAACTTCTCCAGCATTTTGTGTTTTTAATTTTTCCTTTTACATATTTGTAGGTGTTTTACTGTTCATTTTTATGCTTTTTATGTTTATTTTCATTCTGTTTTTACTTTCCTAATCAATTCATTTTTCTTTTTCTGAATTTGAAATGGTTACCATCCTCTGGTTTGCTATAATGTCTAACGGTTTTCTATACCTCTTCTTTGGATGTAATACTATCCTTAACTAAATTTATTGGCAAGTTTTGTTACTTTATCTATTGTAGTTTTATGCCAGAAAGAAAGCTGTTGTAGTTCAACATGAAAGTCTTCAGATACTGTGATTATCGACTGCTGTAAACTGCAGACCTGTTGTAGTTCCTTCATTCCTTCCTTAAACATTAACCTTTGCCTATCCATTTCACACGTTTTACTGAATCTTCCCAATGCATCATAGTCAATTCCTTCTTCATGGTTTAAATTCAAGACCCTGCTTTCAGATTTAACTGCTTCACTTTTACTGGTTAATTTTTTTAAATCCATCACATCCTGGATACGGAACTTTCAACCTCCCATGTTGTCAAAGGCCTTAACAAAGTTCATGTAGACAACATCTACTACCTTTCAAAGTTCAGATTTATTGTCAGAGTATATACGTGACATCTCATACAACCCTGAGGTTCTTTTTCCTGCAGGCCAGGCAGAATTTCTAATTATTGGTAGTGCAATAAACTGTACTCAAGAGATATACAAAAGAGAGAAATGTAAACAAAGAAATAAATGTAAACAAACTGACTGTGCAATACAGAAAATAAATATTCAATAACAAATAATTTGCGATGGGTGCTTGGACACCACGCGCTTTCCTTCCTCTCTCTCTCTCTCCCCCACCCCTCCCCCTGCCCTTGGCCTTTCGCCGCAGCAGTTCGTTTATTATGGCCCGAGCGTTTATTCGCACACCTGCCTCTCCTCCCGGTCATTCATCGGGGGCGCGCGCCGGCCGCCAGAAAAAAAAGAAAAAAAAATGTGCAAAATAGGAGTCCATAAATGAGTCTCTGATTGAGTTTGTTGTTTAGGACCAAACCTTGATACAGCCAGCCAGCACACTTTCCACCACACATCTGCAAAAGTTTGCCAAGGTTTTCAATGTTGAACCAAATCTCCATAAACTCCTGAGAAAGTAGAGATGCTTATTTGCTTTCTTCATGAGGACATTCATATGCTGGGTCCAGGAAAGTCCTCTAAGATAGTGACTTCCAGGAATTTAAATTTTCTCACCCTTTCCACTCCGATTCCTCAATGATCACTGGATTGTACATCTTTGGTTTCCCCCTCCTAAAATCCACAATCAGCTCCTTGATTTTGATAACAGTGAGTGCAAGGTTGTTAGTACACCATTCAGCCAATTTTTTAATCCCCCTCCTCTATGCTGACTCATTGCCCTTTTTATTTACAATCTACGATGGTATTGTCAGCAAATTTGTAGATGGTGTTATTCTTGTACTGAGTCACACAGTCTTAAGTATACAGTGAGTAGAGCAGGGGACTGGATGCAGCCCTGTGGTGCTCCAGTACTGATGGAGATTGTGGAGGAGATGTTATTACCAATCCTCACTAATTGTAGTGTGGAGGTTGAGAAAATCTAGGATCCAATTACACAATGGGGCATTTTCTTCATGAACTTTTCTGGTAAACTCCTTGAAAAATATAAGATTCATTGGACATGACTTACCTTGCACAAAGCTATGTTGACAGTGTTTAATCAGTTCCTGTTCTACCAAGTACATATATGTCCAGTCTCAGGATACTTTTCAATAATTTACCTGCTACTGATGTCATACTCAATGACCTATAATTACCTGGATTATTTTTTAGAACCTTTCCAAAATAATGGAACAACATTAACTTTCCTCCAATCCTTCAGCATCTCACCTGTGGCCAAAGATGTTTTAAATACCTCTGCTAGGGCCCCTTATAATTTCTGCACTAGCCTCCCTTTATCCACCTTTATTTGTTTCAAGACAGCATTATGACAGCATGTACTTCTTCCTCTGTAATCTATGTATGGTCCACAACCTCACTGCTGTTTTGTTTCAATTCCAAAGACTCCATCTCCTGAGATATACAGATGCAAAAAAATCCATTTAAGTTCTCCCCCATCTCTTTTGTCTCCATGCATAGAAGATCACTTTGAACTTCATTTGTACCAATTTTGTCCATTTGCTCGCCACACCCCACCCAGTATCTGCACCTATGGAGATTGGTAGATGCCAGATGAGTGTATTTCCCGGTTGCTTGAGATTGTGTGTTACAAGGTTTGACAAATTGACTGCTAGAGGTGCCAGTTTTATACTTTTGTATTTTTTACCTATTTATTTTCTGCAACTTCTTTTTGCTGGTTGCTTGAGGCTGCTGGTTGCTTGAATTCTGGATATCGGGGATTTTATTACACGTCTATAGAAGCTCCTGGGATTTTCCATTTCCCCTCTGCCAGAGCCCACCTCATGCCTTCTTTGAGCCCTCCTGATTTTCTTCTTGAGTTTTCATGCATTTCTTATACTCAAGTACCTAATTTGTTGCTTGCTGCCTGCACTTGCGACTTCATTTTAACAGGGCCTCAATATCTTTGAAAACGAACATTCCGTATACCTGTTCATCTTACCTTTAATTCTGACAAAGAACGTTCCAACTTTGTATTCTCACAATTTCACCTATGAAGGTCCCCAACTTACCAAGCACATCATTTCCAGAAAACAACTTATCCCAATCCACACTTGCCAGATCCTTTCCAATACCATCAAAATTGGCTTTTCTCCAATTCAGAAACTCCTCCCAAGGACCAGACCTATCCTTTTCTATAATTATCCTGAAATTACTATGTACTATGTACTATGTCAAAGTGTTCCCTTGTACACACTTCTGTTTCCCACCCTGACTTGTTCCCTAATTCGGAGATCAAGTATTGCACTCTCTCTAGTTAGAATATCTAATATTGATTTAAGAAACTTTCCTGAAAAAACTATCTTCCCTTTTTTAAAGTTATTTTTATTTATTTTAAACAATACAAATGTAAAATACAATGAAAATCCATTATTCAGTGTAATACATGGCTATTCAACAATCGGAACATCAAAACAAATATATAAAGTGAAAAACACATCCATAAATCATAGTCCAAGTAGTATGTTATATTCAAACAAAAGAAAAAAATAGAGAAGAGTTGATGTTCAATTTGGCTGAATGGCACACCAACAAAAACCAAGGAGCTGATTGTTGACTTCAGGAAAGGAAAACCAGAGGTGCTCGACAGATATATTGGGGGATCAGAGGGTGAGCAAATTCAAGTTCTTGGGAGTCACTACCTCGGAGGGTCTTTCCTGGACTCAACGCACAAATGGGATCAAGAAGAAAGCACATCAGTGCCTCTACTTCTTCATGAGTTTGCAGAGGATTGGCATGACATCGGAAACCCTGGCAAATATCTGTAGATGTGTGGTGGAAAGTGTGCTGACCGGCTGCATCTCAGTCTGGTTTGGGGGCATCAATGCCTTTGAGCAAAAAGACCTGGAAAAGGTAATAGACATAGCCAAGGACATCACAGGTAAAGCCCTCCCCACCATGGAGAACAGCTGTAAGGAAAGCTGCCATCAGAGAGCACCAGCAAT
This sequence comes from Narcine bancroftii, assembly GCF_036971445.1. Taxonomy (NCBI): domain Eukaryota; kingdom Metazoa; phylum Chordata; class Chondrichthyes; order Torpediniformes; family Narcinidae; genus Narcine; species Narcine bancroftii. The sequence goes on from NC_091481.1 coordinate 12,336,944, forward strand.
CATCAAGGATCCACACCACCCATCATATGCTCTGTTCTCGCTGTTACCATCAGAAAAGAGGTATAGGTGCCACAAGACTTCAGTAACAGCTGCTACTCCTCAACCTCCTGAACAACAAACTCAATTAGGGACTTATTTAAGGACTCTTACTTTTGCACTTTATTGATTTTTTTCTCTGTATTGCACAGTTAGTTTGTTTACAGATTTTTTTGTTTACATGTGTACTTTGAGTCCTTATTTTTTATACTGCCAATAAGTGTTAATTCTGCCTCGCCTGCAGGAATGAGAATCTCAGGGTTGTATGTGATGTCATGTATGTACTCTGACAATAAATCTGAATCTATGTAGCATGGAGAAAGGCTCTAGATCTCAATGTCTGAGGATGGCTGGTTCTAAAAATTTTTAAATTCTCACCATTAATTTGAAATCCTTGAATGATTCTAAAAAAACAATTTCTGTGCATCACTTCAAATTTTAATACTCCTTACATTCCTGACTCTTGTGCATCCAGTCCTACCACGAGAGCTGATGTATCCTTAAGATCTGGAAATCCTTTTCCATATGTCTCTTTCTCTCTGCCTGTAAAAATCTACCCCTATGTTCATGCATTAGAATATTTGTCTGAATCTTCTTCTGTGTCTTCATTCAAATTTTGTTCATAAATGTTCCTGAGATGAACTTTGGGACATTTTAACTTATTATACCACATAAAATGTTTACCGCATAGTAACATTTCTCGTCCATAGAATCGATTCAGTAAATCCCAACTGGGCCCTTCTTAGGTTTTTGTAAAGTATGGCCGTTAAAACAGGGCATCAATGCTTCAGTGTGGGCTACACTAATGTTTCCTAAAAGATCATCATAACCTCAGAGCTCTTGTGCTCGATGCCTCTATTTGAAAACGCAGAATTCCATATATTTTAACCCCTTCCTAAATCTGTCCTGTCAATCCAATGAATTATTAACTAAAACATCTGAACTCCTTTCAGAATTGTACCCTTCAGTTTTTATCACCTATTCTTATCTTTCCCGCAAAGATGTAACATTAAGCATCAGAAGTATATTTCATATGCCATCTGTCCATTCACTCCACCATCCTATCCATGATCTCCATTTTTACCTTTGCTATGTAAAGGATGTTACTTGACCTGCTGAGTTTCTCCAGCTTTGTATTTTTACTTCAACCACGGTGTCTGCAGATTTTCATGTTTTACTCATGATCTCGTAGTTCTCTACTTCTTTAAGATTTCTGTTAATTGCACATTTGCAAATTATGCCCTATGCCTTCAAGTTCAACTCAACAGTAAGAAAAACAGTGGTCTTAATACCAAGTCATGGAAAACTCCACAGTACTCTTTTCACCAATCCAAAAAGAAATTTTTCCTAGGGATGTGTTTACACGAGTATTCCTGGCATATCTCAAATGATGTTGCCCTCGTTCCATTGGCAATCCTCTATCAATCTTCTCTTATCCTCCGGTCCACAGAAAACATGCTCTGTTTCTTCCATGTTTACACATAACCCAATTTCCTCAGTCCTAGTATTATTCTAGAATCCTCTTACATCTCTTTTGCTCACATTCTAAGAGTCTTCCTCTGGTGATTCTTTCTCTGAAGCCTTGAAAAACCTCTTGCTTTTGTACTCTAGACCTCCGTTAATATTGTTAGAGATCCCATGTTTTGTAACAGGCTTCTTATTTTCCCATCTTCAAATTCTTTGGAGCATTCTTGTCATGCCCCTATTTTCACATGTCCTCTTTATAACTGTACATTTGACCTTCATCACTTTTCATTTCACAGCATTGAATTTTATTTGGCATTTATTTGTCCATTTTGCCAGCTGTAATTTACTGCATTTACATATTTGATTCATCCGCTGCCTGAAATTATGCCCGATATAACATGCTGCATCCGACTCTCTGTACAGCTCCATTCCATCTAGTTTTCTGCTCTATCATATACATTTAGCATCAAGCATGTCTGTATGTTCCCTATCTACTACATCCCTGTCTCCCCCTTTCTCCTTCTGTATCATCTCACCATATCCATAACTAATTCTAAACAATTGTGCATATCTATTTCATTCTCTGCTCTTTATATTGCTAATGTCTTCTTCATATATTGGATCGCCCACCCTAACTCTGAATAGCTGCAACACTCCCTCTGTTTATCTGAATCACTGGCTTCCAGTATCTATCCCATTCTCTGAGTTATCCCCATCGACTATCTCTCTCTCTCTTTTCTTTTGTTATACTTTCCCTCATCCTCTCTCTCTCTCTCTCTCCATTTTTACTACATACTGCAGAAGCTCTTTGACACCGAACGTTAAGCAGCTTCTATTTTTAACTCAGTGGCGCTGTTTCTATCTTCTACTGTGGGACACTTGAACAACCAATAGAGAAAAAATAATAAATCCTTCCCTCCAACATAAACATACACTAAAAAAAGAGTTCAGTGTTTGTAAAATATCTGCCCTATAATAGTTTCTATAAATAGCCAGCCTGGTTGTCCTTGGCGGCTGAAGTACTTGTTCATCTCTGCAGCCTGTAACCATTATTAAAAACCCAATAGTTGGAGAAAGGCAGGGACACAAATAGTCTCCTTTGCTTTGAGCTGATTTAATGTGTTGCTATTTATAAACCCGCGCGTTTCCAGGGGAAACCTAATGACGCAATGACGTCAATGCGGGTCAATTTCCAGCCTGGAGATTTGAGAGTTTCTGTTCGAGTGGATGTTGCAGCAAGAGATACGGGCAGTAAGTGGAAGGGGACGAGAGGTGGGTACTTTACATTCACAGTCTGGGGGTTTTTTTTTGGGGGGGGGGGAGGTTAGTGAGCCTGTTTTTCCTATAAAGGAATATGTCCGGTTGTTACGTTATTTTTCAAGGAAACTAGTCTGTTATTTTAAATTGTGTTGGATATCGTTTATCTTTTGAACAATTAGCTAGATTTTAGTCTCAAGTCTGGCCACTGTCTTCCCAAATTATTTGCATCCATGAAGAATTTGCATTGGCAAATTTCCCAACTTCACAATAAGCAAGGATTTTCTCTGCAGGTATGTGGAATGGGCGAAAAAGGGGAACAGGATTTATTTAATGTTCGGATTAAGAAAAATCTAAACCTTTCTTGTTATTTGCGTGCTTAACAATCCGCGAAATTCATTTCAGCACCTGATAGTTGTTGGAGTTTGTTTTCATCTGCCGTGTTTAGTTGAACGAAATTGTATGTGTGTCCGTCCATGGGGCGCTTTATTGCCAAAATTGATGATCCCTCATCATGGTCTTGGTGCCCAGGATGTCACGCAAGGAAGCAATAAAATCCAATGTACAGTTTCATCTCACCTGTCAGTCAGTCTCACCTCACATTAGCAGCAAGATTATACTTACCAGCATCAAACGCATTCTGATTTATTTCACAACAGGAACATTTGGGTGGGAGGAAATTGTTAGTATTAACACTTGTAAAGCGAAACATTGTTGCCTTAAAAATTTACCCTTCAGAACCTCGCCTCGAACTGTCTTTGCCTACTCCATGTATACATTCAAGGATTTCTTTTGGTCGCTGGTCTACTTGTTTTGACAGACATTTAAGAGAAACATTTATCTCAAATGTTGAAGAAATTTGAAATAAACAATGTATGGCCTAGGAACTGAATGAGCAAATGGTTTAATGATACTTTATATCTCATTCACTGTCAATTATTTTATCTATACGTCATTATATGATTTGTCAGCATGAGAGTGAAATTATTTTCATTCGAGGGGTTAATGTATTTTGATGAAGAATGCTAACTGGTATAAATAAATGATATTTAGATATGTTTGTATTTTGTACATGTTCAGAACAAGGATTGACAATCATCAATGCCAGGTTAGTGAACCAAAATGAAGGATTTCGTCCAAGTATCGTATTTTCCCGTAAACCGGACTTAATTGCATCGTGGCAGATCTATCCACTGGACTATTTGTTTTTCTGTCTCTGAATTAATGTTAATGACTGATCTAGCATCGTATAAAAAGGATCTCATGACTGCGCTTTTTAGAGAAAGCTTCCATTCAGTGAGAAAACGCTCCAGAATTGTTCCCTCGAAGGGAATGGCAGAAAGCAAGACTGAAACCACCTCCCTCTCCTCCACCATAAACCTGGATTTACTGGGATCCTACTTGCAAAGCACGGTTTGTCTGGAATCATTAGTTTGGAAATATTCACTGACAGGGACATGGATGGCGTGTGATATAGTGATTTCAGCCAGAGGACAGGTTTTTAGTAAAGGAAGGAGAGAGCCTATCAGTATGACCTACCCCAGATACAGAATTGGGGTTGTTCAATGATACTGAAACAAGCTCGAAATGTTGGTTATGTATCTTTGCAATATAAAGTACACTCTTTAACCTGGGTTTCTCCAGCATTGTACTTTGACTGAAACACAACCATCTCGTTCAAGAACATGCAGTGTCCACTCACTTTACCCACTGTCCATGACTGCGCCTAATGATGTGTGCCAATTGCGTCGTTTTGAGCAGGGTTTTTGCTAGTGCATCTTCTACAGCACACTGCGGTTTCCGAACTGTCTCCCCAAGGTCAGGATGAATTGCAACACATTCAATCCACATCTATTTAGGGACGTCAGACACTCGTCCCCACCTCATTATGTTTCCTTCAGGTTGCTCGTTGGGCATCAGGACGGAGCGGCTGTCAAGAAGCGCCCATGTGGAAGGGACATCCTCTTTGCTCATTCCCACCCACAATTCGCCAATCATATCCCCTCAGCTCAGTGGTAGCGTACACAGCTCTGTGGAATACTAGCTAACATCACCAGTCAATGGTCCCACTGCACCAATTCGGCCCGACCTGACCAGATTCTCGTCTGCTCCAACCAGCCCTTTATCCTCCGTTCACCCTGCACTGGTCAAAGGCACATTGAAACTTAGCCATCACAAGCTTGAACGTGCAAAGGTGCCACATCCTCCGTCGAGCAGCGCCTAGATTGGAAGAAAGCTATTCTATTCTTCCCTGGTGTTGTAAAGTAGGCGGCTGATCTCCATAGCTCTGTGCGGTTCCAGGTGAAGCTCTTGCAGCATTTCAGGACCCATACGTAAACCTGTGTTGAGATCATCTTCGAGGGAGATGGCCGTCACCGGGAGATTCGGAACTCTTCGATAAAGTACAGGGTTCTTCGCGAGGCTTGGGGAGAATGCGAGTGGGACGGGTTACTGTCTCAGGATTGTGTGTGGCTTCAGGTGGAGTCATGGTCCTATTGGCCTCACAGTTTAGACTCCCTTATAAAAACATCCAGAGGGCAAACGCCCGACGTTTAACGGGGATAGCAGAAGTGGGAGGGGCAGGTGGATAAGGAAATGTATGTCGCTTACATTTGCGGAACTTTCATTACAGATTGCTCAAATTCCCGTTGATGCTTATCTTCTACTAGATCGAGTAAGATTGGCAATCAAGAATCCTTGTAAATAGCAGCTTCTGCTGCTTAGCTTAAAGGCAACGAGCTGGGTCTAGGATCCCATTATATTCTGTGACCAATCCTTTCCTACCTCCCACTGCACCGGTCAGGGCAGTCATTCATGCAAAATGTGGTATCATCCACAAGTCCACTACATCAGCTGGAAAGTTCCATGAATTATCCCAGCGCCCCACGTCTCAGCCCTATCATTCACGTCCCTCCCCTCACCTCTTAGCCCCCAGTACCCACCATCCACGTCCCAGTACCCCCAACAGCCAGCACCCACATCCATGAACCTACATTCCTAACCCTGCACTCAATGTCTCCGTTACCCTAATATATAGCATACATAAACTTGCTCTCAACGTTTATACAATACAAAACATACCTCAGCACCCATAATCACAATCCAGCACCTAATACATACCATACTACAGCATTCAAATATGCATGCATCACTAACACAGTGTACACCAGTAGCCCGTCATCAATTTCCACCCCATACTCCATCATCTGTGACATCATGTAGCAACAATCATATCTAAGTGTTTTCAACAGCACCAATACCTACACATTCCCCATCATGCTACAACAAAACATCAATACTGTCAACATACCTTAGCATCCAACGTCCAGTCCAACACATACTTTAGTATCCAATGTCCATCACCCAACATCCATACTTAATACCCTTACTCATTAAACACTAAATGTCAATTGCTCATTAATCAACAGCCATAATCTAGCTCCCAATACTGATTCCTCAGCAACTACTCTCCACCCCCACCCCCAACATCCAACCACCTCAGAAACCGACATACCAGAGCGGAAGCAAGTCATCCTTGATTCTCAGATGGACTGCCTAAGAAGAAAAGATTTATATGGCAGGCAAGGTAATGATTCTAGTCAATAGTGGCCCCCAGAATGTTCATGGTGAGGGTCATTTGGTACCCTAGCACCAATCAACATCATTACCCACAAATTAGCACCCAACATCTAGCACCAATGCACCAGCATCCATACCTCAGCATTCAACAATACCCTGGCATGCAGCAACCAAATCCCACCCCTACCACTGAACAAACAAACATGTCTTGGCATCCAACACTAATACTTCAACATCCATACACTGGCATCACACATACCATAACATCCAACTCCAATCAATTATACCCCAACATCCAACACCCAATCAACATCCATGATTCAGCAGTAAAGTGGACACAAGATTTCAGATGCTGAACTTTAGAGCAAAAAAAAAAGAAACTGCTGAAGGAATTCAGGGGGTCTGGCATCCATGGAGAAAAATGAGCAGTCAACATTTTGAGTCAAAACCCTGCTTCAACTGTTTATTTTCCTCCATAGATGCTCCCTGACCCACTGAGTTCCTCCAGCAGTTTGTTTTTTGGTCCAGTTTCAGTACCCAGTTCCTACACTCCAATGCCCAAAAAGCATGCCCTAATACTCAATGTCAACAATGCAGTGATCAAAATCCAATAGCCCCACACTAAATTGCCATATCCCACATCCAACACCCATATCCAGGGTGCAACACTTACATTTAGCACCAATAATCCAGCCCACACATTCAAGCACCATTCATATCCAGGAACACAGCATAGATTCTCCAGCATCCCTACTACTGCACCAATGCTTATTTTCCAGCATACAACATGTAGAATCTCAGCAGCAAAAGCATATAGCCATGTTCAATTCACCCCCACCCCAATCACCCAAACCCATTCATCAACATGCAGCAGGCTAATCATGACACAGTCAATTCCAATAGTGCAAAGAGAATCTGAACTCCTATTCTTGGTATCAAGCATCTGTCACCATAAAAATACGGAGGGTCACTCATGCCCAGGATCTCAAACTCACTTGCTAGGTAATCCTTCTGCAACTGATTACTTGGTTTTGAGGGTTGTGAGGTGGATGATGATGTCTAAATGGAAAATGCAGACTCTTGCACAGACAGAACAGCAGATCCTAGTGGACAGTCAGAGGTGAAATGCTCCTTCCATGACTTATACAGCGTATCTTATCCCAGCCCAACATCCATAGCCAAATACATATCCCAACACTCATGTCATGGCACCAATATGCAACACCTATCTTCCACAACCCAGCACCTACACCCCAATAATTATAAGGCTGCACAATTAACCCAGAAGGCAACCACCTGTCTCAGGAGTGTAAACAAATGTACCAGTATGTATAATCCCTATGCCAGTACCATCATTCCAGCACCCAACACCATATCCCAGCACAAATCAAAACTCTACCCCAATGTTCAAACTTCATTCCTCAAACCTATATGCTAGCACTTAACACATTTTCTAACACTCATTGCCTACCAAATATACTTGGTCCAAACACTCATATCAAATCCTAACCCTCATGAGTGGTTGTCAGCAATTAGTTTTTGTGGTAATTGCACTAAAATAAAGGTGCTAACAATTCTGGTTTTCCCAAATATAATCCTTTGCCACACAATGCCTTTTGTGAAAAAGCCAACCTCTTGCTGTAAAACTGTGCACATAACAAGTCAATTAGGTACAATTAAAAGTGTAGTATAATTCAACAAGCATTTCCTGACTATATCTAATTGTATGAACTTGGAGATTAAGCCAAGTTCAGCTCTTCAACCAGGGGGAACTGTTGCAGTCTAGCCTCACTAATGACAACACAATCACCTCCTAGCGGGTAAAGTGGTGAACCACCGAAATGGGTATCTTGGCGGATTTTCCTTTCTTTACTACTTTTTACTCCCAACCAACTTTACCTTTCTCTGGTGTGTGTGCCACTCACCGAGTGTTGGATATTTCAACAGATGGACCAATATGGATGTGGACCTGGGATGAGAACAAGTGGAATTCAAGTCAGAAGGTTGGCAGACTGACCCCTGTTTTAATTCAGCAAGGTCACCAAGCAGATGCATTCCCCTGGTACTCTGTTCAGGAGTGCAACCAATCTGATCCATGTGGCTCAGCAGTAAATGCCTAAATACATCAGAGGAGCCAAGTAAACTTTCTTAATGTTGACAAGATAAATCCTTGCAATAAAATTCACTGCTGTCCATCTATTGGAAATTCATATATTTTTCAGAAATAATTCTTGGCAAAAAGGTGAAGAGAACATAATTGATATTAGCTCACTGATGATTTTAGTTTGAGGCTGATAAGACTTCCATTGGCACGAGGCATTATGGGGATATGAATCCTAGACAATGGTAGCCAGTATCACATTTAATATTGGACAAGTTGTATGGGATGAATAGACTTACTATTCCTGCGAGTGAACTGAATACAATTCTCAGATCCCTAAATCTTTGTAGGTGCAATCAAGTAAAAATATTTATCCAAAGTAATATTGAATTTCCCCAGTATTGTTGGAGCACTGTTCATCCAACCAAATGGAGAGAATTCTGTCAACCTTCTGACTAATGGCTTGTGGATATCATTGGGTTTCAGTGAGTCATGAGATGGGCCACTCTTCCATTTCTCTTCCAGCTATGGTACCTAGACCAGTTAAATGTATGGAAAATGTTGACTCCAGAATACTGACTGTAGGTTCTGGTGATCGTAAAGACTGAATATTGAAGAGCGATGGATACATTGCATATGTTTTTTGCCTGTGTAATGGATGTGTTGATAATATTTCAATGTTACATAGAATTATATATCTTAGGTTATGTAGTGGGCTTGGTTATAGCATCACAATATTATGACTCCAAGAGAACAAGAGCAGATTCGATAGGCTGAATGGCCTACTTCTGATCCTTTTTGGAAACACCGAGGAGTAGGCAAGCTGACAATGGAATTAGAATGGATCACAATGGATGTCAGGACAATGTGTGCTTTAAGGGAACAGTATTGGATACATTCAGCCTTGTGTTGGCAGGGCTGCAAACCCTAGATTAATTTGAGTGACAGGTGCCAGACTTTGCCAATCAAATGTTGGAACAAGAGAGGTTTTGCAAAACCCACTGAAGCCGTGTAATGTCAGGTCACATGGGAAGAGAGTCAGGATAAAGAAGACTGGAGGACATTGTGAGGAAGAGCACACAGAACTGATTAAAACCTGTCCCTTGTGAAAAGGGAGGGTGAAAAGCAGTGATATTTGAACCGACCTGAATAAAACCTGACCTTTGTGAAGGGCAGGGTGGAAGCAGCCAGAATATCAGTTCCATAACCCTAAAAAGCTAAGAAAAAATGTGTGAATACACCAACAAGGGGAATTCTCTCTAAAAGCTGACTCATCGAAAGACATCTGAGTTTGTAAGAAAGTTGATGCTCCATACTTACTCTATAAAAACTTCTGGGACATAATTGAAAGAAAAGATCCTGACGTTCGACAAGAGATTTGAAAGAGGACTTTAAAATTGACATTTCCAGAAGCAAGCCCTTGTAATGGTCTGATCTTTGAAACCACACACACACACGCACACACACGCACACACACGCACACACACGCACACACACGCACACACACACACACACACGCACACACACGCACACACACGCACACACACGCACACACACACACTTTACATTTGCTCATAGTGGGAGTTAATTTAGTGTTATGTTTAGAGTTATTGAGAGATGTTATCTGAGGAATAGTTTAATTAAAAGACTTTTTTTCAATTTACTGTTGTCTGGTGACTTTTCCATTGCTGTTCTTATGTTAGAGCTAATTAAGGGCTTGCTAGTTCTTAACAGCTTGGCACTAATATTGCATGAATAACTCTTCCAGATGTTTCTTGGCTGGTCGGTACAACTTTGGCACAATCTCCAGATGTTGATGGGCCTCATTGTGCTCTCATCTCATCCTAATCCTAAGGCCGACCATAGCACAGAGTCAGACTTACTAAGAGTAAATGGAATGACCTGCTCCTTGCCACTGAATCAGGGAGCTTCACCATTTTAATTCTCCTGGACCTTAGCGCAGTGTTTGATACTGTGGATCATGCTATTTTAATAGACTGTCTCCAGAAGAGGGTAGGTGTCGATGGCTTGACCCTGAACTGGTTTAAATCTTATCTTAGTGACAGGACTTTCTCAGTCAACATGGGGAAATTTTTGTCCTCCTCTGCTACTCTTTCCTGAGGGATCACACAAGGGTTTTTTCTGGGCCCCATTCTCTTCTCCTTGTACTTGCTTCCCCTCAGCCATATCATCCAAAAACATGGTTGTAGAGCTCGTCGAAAAAATCAAAGACTTGTTGATCCAAACCAAGGCTTTTATTAGCAAAAGACAGGAGCTCTTCACAGGTGGCCGACCAGTCCGGATGATCCGATCTGGCTAGGGACACAACCCTTTAAGGCCCAGACAGTAGGCGTGGCTAAGCTCTCAGCCAATCGCTGTAAGCACAGTCTAAATACTGTAACTATATACATTGGTGATAGATCTGTACTATCACAATGGTATCTCCTTCCACTACTCCACAGATGATATTCAGCTCTATCTACCACTGAAGCCCAATGACCAAGCAAAGATAACCAGCCTCATCAACTGTCTGGAGGACATAAAGTGGTGGATGGCTCAAAGCTTTCTGCAGTTAACCAAAGGAAAATCTAAGATCATCCTATTTCTCCCCACCCCCCCCCCCCTCCACCAAAATTACATCCAATACCCTTGGTAACTTATCCACCCTCATTAAACCACAAGTCAAATCCCTTGGTGTGATAGTCATTTCCACAAGTTTGACAATGCATTAGTAAAAGCTAGCCTTTTCGAGCTCTGCACTATTGCCAAAATAAAATCATTCCTGTTACTGAAAGACCTTGAGAGAGTTATCCATACCCTCATTTTCTCCCATTTAGACGACTCTAACTCTCTATATACAGGAATTAGTCAGTTGTCATTATCCTGTCTACAACTAGTTTAGAATGCTGCAGCAAGACTCCTAACAGGAACCAGGAAGAGGGACCATATCACCCCTATTCTGGCATCCCTCCACTGGCTGCCAGTATGGCTCAGAATAGATTTAAAGTTCTCCAATTTGTTTACAATCCTCTTAATGGACATCATGATCTCCTAATGCCCTACTCCATTTCAAGACCCCTCAGATCAGCCAATTTAGGGTGCTTGGTTTTTCTGTGCTCAAATCACAAACTCAGGGGAGATTATACATTTGCTATTGCAGCCCCCAAACTGTGGAACAACATTCCACTCTCCATCAAATCAGCACCTTCCTTTAACTCTTTTAAATCCAGGTGGAAGCTGTATTTTTATTTGCAAGCATTACAAGGTCATTGTAGGTTGTCACCATGTTGTATATACAATTCTGAACCTCAGGTACCCTTTTTATACTGCACTTTAAACAGCTGCTTAAGTTGTGATATAATTTATGATCTGTACAGCACTTTGGTCAACATGAGTTGATTTAAATGTGCTATCTAAATAAACTAAACTAATTCCATCTGACATCACAGCTGAGTGGCCTTTACTGTTTGATTTTGTTCTATAAATAGCATCCAAGGCACCAAGTAGTGACCTGCTGTGGAACCTTTACCTGATAATGAAGGTGGGTGGAGAGAAGGTGGTTTGGATAATGAGAGTGAAGGGTAGACAAAATATTCAGTTAAATGCTGCTGCTGGATCTCTTCTATAGTTCAATAGAGCCTCAATAATGAAGCATCCTGACCCTTTGCCGATGGATCAGAAGAAAACCACTGTCAAGGTGCTGTTTTTTGGTTAGTGTCTTCCACCATGCCAGTGCACTGAGCTCAAGTGGGTAGCAATCAACCTGAGCTAAGTGTCAAACCAAGGACAAGGAAGAGAGTGGGATGCAAGGATATTTAAGAACCAAAATATTGTGATTCTTTATAGGCTCAAACTATTGGTCAGAGTCACAGTACTGACCAATAAGGCAGAGCACTATCCCCTCAATTGGCCTATGGCAATGAATGTTTACCTATGTCATTTATCCTCCAACTCCTACCATTTAACTATTTTTTTGTTTTGTTTGTTTGTTTTTCTATTCAGTTTTTGTATTGTGGATGTTGCTGTCAGGGCTAGCATTCATTGCTCCTTCCTAATTACACTGGACAACAATTTTTTTCAAAAGGTTTGCTTCCTGAAAGAACATTGGGGATTATGATAGACAACTTCAAGCTGAACACAAAGATAATTTCAGAACTGGTGTATCACATAGGAATTTGGAGAAACATTAAATTAACGCTTATTGAATTTAGCATATTTAATTACATAATTATACTGGCACATTGCATTAGTCCAACTGACCTACACATGTTTTGCCGCTGATTTTCATTTGTACTCAGCATCTGATGCCTCTCATGTCAGTGTCCAACAATAGTCAGCCAGCATTGATGGATTCCCGTTCTCCTGATATCACTTTTCCATAATCACAATGTCCTGGTGAAACCTTTCACCATGTTTGTCACTGACTGCAACAAGATCAGCAGGGCAGAAGTCCAAGTGCTTCATAGTTTTATGTGCTTGAAGGAGACTTAAAATCACAAAACTGGTTATATCTAAAAAGTAGTACATGATAGGAAAGTTTTAATGTTATTTTCGTGATCAGCAGCTCAAAATCCATAAAACACACCCTAAAGTGTATCTGCCGATGACGCCACAGTGTTCAGGAAACAAAATTTTCGTTGTCCAGTGTTACCTTTGAGAAGGTGGCAGAGAGTCACCTTCTTGAACTGCTGCATGTTTCGATTGAATGCTCTTCCACACTACTGTTAGGTAAGGAGTTCAAGAATTTGGTTATATTGATGAGCAAGTTAATATTTGTTCTCAAGCTGGCATGAGGTTTGTCTTAGTAGGGATCTTGTGGTTGTGTTCCATGTACCTACTGCCCTTTTCCGTCATGGTAGTGGAGGTTCTTAGTTTGAGAGGTAATGTTAGAGTATCCTGAGTAAGCTGCAGACCACAGCAAAGATAACACAATAGTGGTGGAGGGGTAGTAGGTGGGGTACCTGTCCAGTGGGAAGCATTACCCTAGATCAGGGGTGTCAAACTCAAATTCACGGAGGGCCAAAATTAAAAACTTGGACTAAGTCGAGGGCCGAACTAAATATTTATTGAAATTTTTCAACAACATCTGCATGTTTTCTCTTCTTTCAACATATGTAATGTTAAACTTTAGGATATAACTTTAGGAGGATAATGTTACAGGTCAGGAGTAGATAGCTCAAGTTCACTCTTTGCTTGACCTGAGGGAAACATATTTGGTCCCTGTGGAGATGTAGTCAGCATTCACAGGCTGTGTCCATTTTGGCCTGCATCAGGACTCAGCATTTCCTGCTCACTCCTCAGGCTCTAGGCCTCTATTCACCCTCGACCCACCATCCCTCTACCTGACCAGTCCTTTACCCAACCTCTACTCACCCCTCACTCCACTCGCTCTGCCTCTACCCACCCCATCCTATACACGCCCCTCTACTGCCTCTCCCCTCAACCTGTTCCTCCCTCTACCCGTCTCTCACCCTCTAATCACACCTCCCCTACTCGCCCTGCCCCTCCCCTTTTACCTCTTCCCTATCCACCCCTCCTTCTACTCATCCCTCCCTCTAACTGCCCCTCGCACCACCATAACTTCCCCTGCCCATTACTCCTCACCTACGCCCTCTGCCCACCCCTGCTTACCCACCCACTCAGGCCCAGCGCGCTGCCGATCAGCCTTCGCGGACAGCCACCATCTCTCTCTTCACGTGCAGGGCCGAACCAGCCGTCCCTGGGGTCCGTGCGGGTGCAAGCGCTGAAGGCCGTGGCGACCGGGAGAAGTGCGCTCGCGCTGTGGAAGGGCCGTCCGGTGCCAGTCGCACGGGGCCCGTGCTGCCCGGGGGCCGTGCGCAGCCTGCCATGCCCGTCGCGCCGACAGGAAATCACAGGTGCTCGCCCATCCGCCGCACCGCGACAGGTGGGAGAAGTGATTGGTTGTGCAGGGAGCCTTCCAACTGGCTTGCCGGCTGATGACATCGACAGACTTCTTGTGTTACAATTTCTCGTGTTACAATGGGGAAGAATGTGCAATGAAGGGGGAGGATGGTGGGGGTGACATTACCAAAAAACAGCATCGGCTCTCGCTGCAGGGCGGGCCACCTCTAATACATTTTTGAAATGATCTTGCGGGCCAAATATAATTATATCGCGGGCCAAAGTTTGACATGTGTGCCCTAGATGGTGTTGATGCTTGTGGAAGGGGAGGGGGGGGGGGGAAAGCATATTGGAAAGATCTAAAAAAAAAGTTTGGTGTCGTGATAAAACAAATAGCCGGTGCAATAGCAAAATGTTGGTAAAATATAGGGAAGGTGTATGCAACGATTGATGGAGATTGTTGGTAGACAATTGAGGTCATTGTATGAAGCCATTGGAAAAGTTCATGGCATATGGTATTTGAATCTACATTCTCCAACCTTTACTGATCGTGTCAAGTCATTGAACATCTTCAAGGGCCTTGAAGTATGACTTTTACCATTAATTCTGACAGCCAACCACACCCAATTCACAATGGCCAACGGTGGAAATATACATCTCTTCGGCTATGCAGTTCCTTCATCAAGCTGACAGTGCAACTCTCCTTCAGTATTACTGCTTCTCTACATGGTTCTCCATTAATGTGGAACATTAATATAGAACATAGAATCAGAATCAGAATTTATTGTCTTGAACATGTCACAAAATTCATTGTTTTGTGGCACATCACAGTGCAAACATTTCCTTAAACCACATTTCAAAACAAATAAAATAGTGCAAGAAAAAGACAAAGTAAGTTAGTGTCTGCGGTTCATTGTTTCTTCAAGAATCTAATGACGTCAGGGACGAAGCTGTCCTTGTGTCGCTGAGTGCTTATCTTCAGGCTCCTGTACCTTTTTCCCCATGAATAGCAGTGTGAAGAGGGCATGACCTGGGTGGTGGGGATCCTTGAGGTTAGAGGCTGATTTCCTAAGTCACTGCCTCTTGTAGATGTCCTCAATGGAGTGAAGATAGGTGCCCGCGATGTCACAGGCTGAGCTAACAATCCTCTGCAGTTTTTTTCCTGTACTGAACAATGGTACCTCCATTCCAGACAGTGATGCAACCAGACAGAATGCTCTCCACAGTACACCTGTAGAGGTTTTTGAGAACCTTTGGTGACATACCAAATCTCCTCAAACTCTTCACAAAGTATAGACAGTGACAAGCCATTTTTTTGATTGCATTAGCATGGAGGCTCCAGGACAGACCTGCAGAGATGTTGACACCCAGGAATTTGAAGTTCTTGACCTTCTCCACTGCTCACCTCTTGATGAAGTCTGGTTCATGTTCTCCTGATTTCCACAATCATATTTTTGGTTTTGCTAACGTTGAGTGCACGGATGTTATTGTAACATTACTCAACGAGCTGATCTATCTCCTTCCTGTACACTTCGTCATTGCTGTCTGTGATTCTGGCCACAACTGCGGTGTCGTTGGCAAATTTTCAGATAGCAATTGAATTGTACCTGCTGCACAGTCATGGGGGTAGATCAGTGGGCTAAGCATGCATCCTTAAGGTACACCTGAGACCGAAGAACATAAGTACACCACATGATCAGGATCTTTGGCCCATTATACTTGGCCCACACATAATGTACAAATTAAGCTGAAACTCTGTCCCCCTCATAGTCATGTGTCTATCTAGAAGCCTTTTAAATGCTACCATTTTATCTTCCATCAGTACTACTCCTGACTGCCATTCCAGACACTCTTTGTAAAACAAAAAAATATATCCTGCACATTTCCCTTTAACTCAACCCACCGCCTCATTACAATAAAGTTAATAGGGCCTCGGATCCCGTAACAAGTTTAACCAAGTATGGACTAGGAGAGGTGATTCCCAGAGAACAGGTTGAATCCAACTGGAACTATAGACAAAAGCCAGCATATTCAGGGCCACTACATGTGGTTCGGGGTATTTGTTAGCTCCCTCGAATTACAGGCTCAATATTAATGGTCAGAAACAGAGCTGGATAGAACTATGGGAATGTGGTGATGAGATGATATTAACCTTCAAGTCCTTAATATTGAGGTTAGTGAGCCTATTGTAACCATACACAGACACATACACTCCCCTAAAGTAAAATTAATCTTCACCCCTAGAATGTACAAAACCTAGAACACTTGAAGAAATCTACTCTGAACTGTACCACTGATTCACTGACAGTAATTCTGCAAAAAAAAATAAAGATAACTCATTTTCAGAGGTTCAAAGAATACTTCAATTCACAGCTCATTGATAAAAATGGGAGAAATTATCAGTGATTACTTTGATTTAAAAATATTCCAAATTTAGGAAGCATTTAGATTGTGCTCCAGGGACAGGATTTTAAGAGGGAAAAGGATCCAGTTAATCCAGTTATGCACAAAAAAAAATCACATTTGATTATGTGTGAAATTGCTACTTCCACGGAAATGGCAGTGAAAATGCCAGTGAATTCCATTTGTGATGGTCACAAATGTAACAGTCGTCTGTAGTTAAAGGGCAACTTCTAATGACAGAGTCTGTATCTCATCAGCCTTCACATTCAACAAACATATCATTCTTTATGATTTCTGTCACATTCAATGAGATGTCACCACCAGGCACACTTTTTTCTCTTTCAACATTCTGAAAGGACTGTTCTTCACTTCTTGCACTGTTTTCCCATGCAACTTCAAGGTATTAATCCTTTTACCTCTTCTTTTCTCATCATATAGAACCCAAACAGTCCTTCCAATTAAAGCTGTGATTCACTTCACTTTTTCGTACTAACATACATTGGGAAAAATAAATACAGATTGGAAGAATACTTTGCGGAGTTGTTTAATCTGTAGGAGTGACCCTGAGCTAAATTTTAATTACATCAATGTAAATCTAAACATGTTAGCAGTGTAAATCCAGATGCCTCATCAGCATGGAGAGAATATACTTCTTCTAAAAAGACATAAAAAGGAGACCTACAGATAACACAGAATTTACACTTTTATAGTACCCATTCTACAAGTAATTGTCAGACAACAGGGGTTAGACTGACAGAAAATCACCAGACTTACAGCCCAACACATTGGAAGACTCTTCCATTCTTGGAAAAGAGCTAAATAACTAGTTCAGTCATTGATTTTTAGTAGGAAACCAGGTCATTTTAAGAGTTGAATGACAAGAGACAGATGTAATAGATTGTTTACTGCGATATCTAGTGACTCATTGTCTATAGTTGAAGTGGATTACACTGTGGAAGTAATGATAATAGGCAAAAATTGGTTAACAACATGAAATTGATTGGGCAGAATGTTTACTGCATGAGATGAGATGAAGCTCTGTTCAGATGAATCATCAAAGATTGTTAGTGAAAACTTGCCTTTCACACTGCAGCCTATAGAAGGACTATAGAAGCCACTGAGTTTGCTTCGTCAACTCGTTAAAGTGAATTCTTTGAGAAGATGGACCAACCCAGATAAGTATCCAAATAAAGCACTATACCCATTATATAAATGCAGGTTTGAATTATAAACTACACAAACATGTCTAAAATGGGGATATCATTCCAAGTGTTGCCAGGAACATGTTGAAATCATTGGAATTGTCAACAATGTTAGAACTTTGATGTATTGGGTGAAAATTGATAAAGAGTTGAATAAAGTTGTGTACAGTTTGCCAGTAATCCATATGATTTTGAAAATAGCCCACAATTATTCCAATGAGTCCATGAGCCATGGTCGGCTCTGAGCCTCAGAAGGAAAGGGTGAAATCAGGAAGAGAAATAGACATAGGGGAACAGATAGATTCTGCTGTCGCAAAAGAGACTTCAGGATAGTATTGCCTCCTGGGTACTCCTGTCCAGGATGTCTTTGAGCCAGTGGAGAATATTCTTAAGGAAGAGGGTGATCAGACAGCGGTCATGGTACTTGTTGGTACCAAGGACATTGGCAGGAGTGAGGAAGAGGTCCTGCAAAATAATTTTAGGCAATTGGGAAAGAGGCTGAAGAGCTGGATCTCCAAGGTGGTAATTTCTGGATTACTCCCAGTGCCACATGCTAGAGAAGGTCAAAACAGGAAGATAGTGCAGACAAATGTATGGCTGAAATGATGGGATAGGGGGCAAAGTTTCTTCTTGGATCATTGGAAACTTTTCTGGGGAAGGGGTGGCCTGTACAAGTGGGATGGGTGGCACCTGAACTTGAGGGGATCCTGGCAAAGTGGTTTGGTAATGCTCTTGGGGGGTGGGGGTTAAACTAGATTTGCATAGGGGTGGGAATAAAAGTGAAGAAGCGAAGGAAGAGGTGGTGGTGAACAAGTAGGGTCAGCTAGTAACGAGTTTGTGTGGAAGGGCAGGCAGAGAAAGCAAAATTTCAGCCATGGGGATACGTTGGAACAGGGACACAAATGTAATAAATAAAGAACTAAATGTTTTGTATTTAAATGCATACAGCATAAGAAATAAAGTAGACGACCTTGTACTACAGGTTGGCAGCTATGATGTAGTGGTCATCACGGAGTAGTGGCACAGTATCGAAAGGATAGGCAGTTAAGTAGAGGGGGTAGCGTGGCGCAGTTGGTAAGGATCAACATAAATCATTAGAAAGAGAGGACAAAGAATCAGAAGATGCAGAATCATTGTGGGTTGAGTTAAGAAATGGAAAGAGTAAAAAGACATTGTTGGCTCATATACAGCCCTCCAAACAGTAGCTGGGATGTGGACAACAGTTTGCAACAGTAGCTAGAAAGGGCTGTCAGAAGGGAAATCTTATGGTAGTCATGGGGGATTTTAACATGCAAACAGACTGAAAAAACCAGGTTGGGACTGGATCTCAAGAGAAAGAATTTGTAGAAAGCCTACAAAATGGCTTTTTTGAGCAGCTTGTTGATGTGCTGGATTGGGTGTTGTGTAATGCACCCAAGTTAATTAGAGAGTTTAGGGTTAAGGAACCATTAGGGGGCAGTGATCACAATATGACTGAGTTCAATTTGAGATTTAACAAGGAGAAAATAAAGTCAGATGTGTTGGTATTTCAGTGGAGTAAAGGAGATTACAGTGGCATGAGAGAGGAATTGGCCAAAGTAGATTGGAAGGGGGCTCTGGTAGGGAAAATGACAGAGCAGCAATGGATGGAATTTCTGAATGAAATGGGGAAAGGGCAGGATAAAAACAACAAAAAAGGAGGAATTATTCAAATGGAAAAAGTTCGAACTGAGGCTGATTAGGGAAATCAGAGCCAATGTGAAAGCAAAAGAGAGGGCATGCAAGGAAGCAAAAAAATTAGTGAGCAGTTAGAGGATTGGGAAGTTTTTAAAAACTTGCAGGTGACTAAAAAGCTCACAAAGAGGGAAAAGATTAAGTGTGAATGTAGGCTAGCAAATAATATCAAAGAAGATATAAAAAGCTTCTTCAAGTAAATAAATAAAAAAAGGACTATTAATGCTGTTAGACGGAATTCTCTTATTACATATAAATCTCGTGAGATTAATGGTGAATTTTATTCATTTTATAAAAAGATATACATCTGAAGGAAAACAGGAAACTGGATCGATTGATTTTTTTTTATCACAGCTGAATTTACCAATTTTAGAGGATGGAGAGATACAGGAGTTAGATGAACCATTTACTGATTCAGAAATTAAAATGGCTATGCCTGAAATGCCGAATGGTAAATCGCCTGGTGATGATGGATTCTCGGTTGAATTTATAAAATTTTTTAATGATGATTTATCTACAGTGTTTGGGGATGTATTACGTCAAGTTGGAAAACATTATGAATTACCTGAGTCTTGTTCTAGTGCTTTAATTACAGTAATTCCTAAAAAAGATAGAGATCCTTTGAAAGTATCTTCATATAGACCAATTTCATTGTTAAATGTAGATTATAAAATAATTGCTAAAATATTAGCAAATAGATTGGCTAACTTTTTACCCAAGTTGATTCCTATTGATCAAACAGGTTTTATAAAGAATAGATATGCTTCAGATAACATTTTGCGCGTGATTAGTTTGATTTAGATTTCGACAATCTTTAGATCATCCGGTGGTGATATCCTTAGATGCAGAAAAAGCATTTGATAGAGTTGAATTGAATTTTAGTTTGGTCCTTCTTTAATTGGTTGGATTAGGGCTCTATATAATAAACTGGCAGCTAGAGTATTGACGAATGGTTTGATTTCAGAATCTTTTAAGTTAACTCGATCAACTCAAGGTTGTCCTTTATCACCAGCTTTGTTTGCATTAGTGATTGAACCTTTAGCACAGTTGATAAGACAAAATACACAGATATAAGATATGAAAGTTTTAGATGAGGAGTATAAAATTAATTTATTTGCTGATGACGTACTAATGTATTTAACAAATCCAGCTCAGTCACTTTTGCATTTGAAGGAATCTTTAATACAATATGGATATCTTTCTGGATATAAAATTAACTGGGAAAAAAATCAAAATATTACTGGTAAGTGAAGGAGATTATTCAGTTTATAAGAATATTATTAATTTGAAGTGGACTGACCGAATTTAAAATCTGGGTATAATTTTGAATGTTAATTATCAATCTTTATATAAATTAAATTATGCTCTGTTAATGAAAAAAATCAAAACTGATTTGATTAAATGGAAAGATATACCTATTAATTTAGTGGGAAGGATAAATACAATTAAGATTAATATCTTTCCACGTATACAATATCTGTTTCAATCTATTCTGTATTTACTTGATAAAATTTTTTTTCGAGATTTAAATAAAATGGTTAGGGACTTTTTATGGAGGGGTAAATTTTTGAGAGTGGCTTTGAATAAATTAATTTGGAAATATGAGTTAGGGGGATTACGTTTCCCACATTTTCAAAATTATTATGAGGCAGCCCAACTTAAATTTATGAGCTCATTGATGGATTTGGTACGGCCTTCTAGTTGGGCTAAAATTGAGATGGCAAGTATTTCTGAAATTAAAATGCATCAATTTTTGTTTAGGTGGAATATGAATTTGTTACAACAATATAACGTGCCTATACTAAAACATTTAATGAAGTTATAGATAAAGAAAAATAAAATGATAGGTTCTAGGGGTAAATTATTAGCTTTGACTCCGTTGTATAATAATCAACTTATTTATTTTTCAATACATAATCAAAGTTTATTGGATTGGAGATTTAAAGGTGTGAAAAATTTGGGAGATTGTTTTAAAGAGGGTAAGTTTTTATCTTTTAATCAGATGAGGGAAGATTTTGGTATTGATAAGAACTCTTTATTTCTTTATTATCAAATTTGATCTTTGGTAAAATGTATGTTTGGTAGAGATATACCTAAAATGACTAAATTTGAGACTTTTCTTATGAAGGTACCAGAGAAGGGTATATTTCATTTATGTATTAAATATTACAGGATGGTATGGATAAAAAGGGTTGGGATAGATCTAAAATTAAATGGGAAGCGGATATTGGTTTTATTTTTTTCTGAAGAGGATTGGTTAGATATCTGTTATGATAGTGTAACTAGATCGATAAATGCACGTTGTGCAATGATTAATTACAAATTTTTACATCAATTATATTTGACACCTGAAAAATTTTTTAAAATATGGTTTTAATGAATCAGATTTGTGTTTTAGATGTGGTAATACAGTTGGAACTTTTCTTCATGCTGTTTGGTCATATATACATATACAATCTTTTTGGAAGAAAATTCAATCGTTTTTAGAATATCTGTATAAGATTAAAATAGCTTTAGATCCAACAGTATTTTTATTGGGTAGTTTGCAACCTCTGAAAGGTTTGGGATTAGATAAGTTCCAGCTTGCTTTTGTATATTTAGCTTTATCCATAGCGAAAAAATGTATTGCTAGTACGTGGAAAGATATAAATATGATTGAATTTAATAGATGGCATAATGAGATAAAATATTGTTTAATTATGGAAAAAATTATGTATGTTTCGCATGATAATTATAATTTTTTTTATTAATAAGTGGCTGTTATACTCAGAATATTTACATTTCAATTTATATTGATTAGATTTTAACATGTGTATTTAATTTTTTTTTAATATTCTTTTTTCTTTTTTTATGGCTCTCCTTAGGAGAGTTGGCTGAAGGGGGGGGGGGGTTCTGTTCTTTTTTCTTTTATATATATCATATATATATATTTCTAATTCATGTTCACGTTTATTTGCTGTATATGTCATATATTATGGTTTTTGAATGAATAAATAAAGTTTAAAAAAAGTAAATAAAAAATAAAAGAGAGCTAAGAGTAGATATAGAACCACTAGAAAATGATGCCTGAGAAATAATAATGGGAGACAAGAAGATAGCAGAGGAACTGAATGCGTAGTTTGAATCAGTCTTCACTGTGAAAGACACTAGCAGTGTGCCAGATGTCGAAGGGGATTGGGTAGAGGATGTGAGTGCAGTTACTATTTCAACAGAGAAAATTCTCAGAAAGTTGAATGGTCTAAGGGTGGATAAGTTTCCCAGACTAGACAGACTGCATCCTTGGGACCTGAAAGGGGTAGCAATAGATATTGTGGAGGCATTGTAAAGAGTCTTTCAGGAATTGATAGATTCTGGCTGGTGCCAGAGGACTGGAAAATTGCAAATGTCACCCCATTATTTGAGAAAGGAGGGAGAAACCAGAAAGGAAATTATAAGCCAGTTGATTACCTGATGCCATGGTTGGGAAGATATTAGAGTCGATTGTCAAGAATGAAGTTATGGAGTACTTAGAAGCAGATGAAAGGTTAAGCGAAATCCACCATGATTTCCTTAAGGGAAAACTTTGCTTGATAAATGTATTGGAATTCTTTGAGGATGTGACAGCAGACTGGATAAGGAAGATGCAGAGGACATAGAGTATTTGGATTTTCAGAAGCCATTTGACAAGGTACCACACATGAGGTTACTTAACAAAATAAGAGCCCATGGTCTAATAGGAAACATTCTATCATGGGTAGAGCACTGGCTGATTGGCAAGGAGAGAGTTGGAATACAAGGACCATAATTGGCTGCCAGTTGCTTGTGGTGTTCCACAGGGGTTGGTGTTCGGGTCACTTCTTTTAATGTTGTATATTAATGATTTGGATTATGGAATGAATGGCTTTGTGGCCAAGTTAGCAGATGATACAAATGTGGGTGGAGGAGCAGAGAGCGTGGAAGATACACGGAAGCCGCAGAAGGACTTAGACAGATAAACGGACAGACTATTTTTGGGAGATAACTGAAAATACCCTGTGGCAAGGGACCTGGGATAGCCTGAAGGTATACTTGCTTATTGAGACAGTGGTGAAGAAGGCAAATGCAACACTGGCATTCATTTCAAGAGGAATAGAATACTAGAGCAGGGATGTGATGTTCAGGCTTTCTAAGGCACTGGAGAGACCTCACTTGGAGTATTGTGAGCAGTTATTGGCTCCTCATTTAAGAAAAGATGTGCTGACATTGGAGAGGGTTCAAATGAGGTGCACTAATGATCCGTATTCAATGGAATTTAGGAAAATGGGGGGGGGGGGAGATCTCATTGAAATATTTTGAATACTGAAAGGCATGGATAGAGTAGATAAGCAAGGTTGTTTCCCAGGTTGGGAGAGTCTTGGACAAGAGAGCACAACTTCAGGATTGAAGGGTGTCTGCTTAGAACAGAAATGCACAGGAATTATTTCAGCCAGAGGATGGTAAATCTGTGGAATTTGTTCCCACAGGTGGTTGTGGATGTCAGGTCATTGGACATCTTTGTCAAGACAAAGATAAGTTCTTGATTAGACAGGGCATCGAAGGTTATGGGGAGACGGCTAGGCAGTGGGGCTGAGTGGGAAAATGGATCAGCTCATGATTGAATGGCAGGACACACTCAATGGGCTGAATAGCCTAGTTCTGCTCCTACTGTATATAACCATAACCATATAACCATTTACTCTTTTGGACTTTCAAAAAGAGAATGATTTATTCCTTGTGCTTCTTGACAAACAATTATGATGGATTTAAGTCAGAAATGGCAACAAAGTTTAGATGGATTTTTTGCTATACGTGGAATACTGGCAGAATTAATGTCTAATGATGACCACAGTTTATTCTGCATTTATCTGAGAGTTTTGTGTGATGTTATCCTCTATTCATTCTGCTTCCAAGAGACAGTAGAAAGAGATATTTGTGGGTTAAAAGCCCTGAATAAACAAATGTTCCAATATTACTCAAGTTTCATGATTTCCAAACTATCTGTTTAAATAGCTTGTTGGTTTTTGTCCACAGAATATTGTTGCTATTGCATGTGTTTCATCTTTCTACAGCCTAATGTAGAACGATAATAAAGAAACATTAATTAATGCAGAAAACAATGTTTTAAGGAAGGGAAAAGTCATTGCAACTATGTGGGAGAATTAGAATCATAGATTAGGAAGCAGTTCAAAACTCAACTGTGGTACTTGATGAAGTAGTCCAAGTTTTCAGTCAAATGGGTGCATGTTTCAGGTTGGAAATCATTACAGAAATGTCCAGGTGGATCAAATGATCATAAGAAATGGCATAGCTTAAGTCAGGTAATATGTGATGGTGAATTTATGTCTTGCACCAATACAGAGTCAATTATTGTTCATGAGTCAAAGAACAACAGTGAATCAAGCCCAAGAGGTTGCAAATTAATTTTGAAACAATTCAATTCAGAGATACAGCACAGTATGTACAAACTCCTTGCAGACATCACCAGATTCGAACTCGGGTTACTGGCGTTGCAATAGCATTCTGTTAATCAATACACTAACCATGCACCCTCCCTCAGTACCAGGAACATGTTTAATATCAAACAAGTATTTGAGTGAGGAAGTCAATTCACTAAGAAGGCCACCCAGCAGACCAAGTCTGTAATGCCTGTGTGTAACTAAGGTAGAAATCGGGGGCAATATGGTTTAATATAGTTATGGGAACAAACATGTGATCCATGGTGAAAGCATTATGTAGGCACTTCTAGCTGTTAAGAGTTAGAATGAACATCCTGTTTATAGCCCCTGTGAACCATAACTGTCACTGAGCAAAAAGAGTCTAATAGAATTTCAACAATATCGAGAATCCACCCGAAGACACATTTAGTATAAAGTAGCTGGCTTACTTTCAACCCATGTGGAAAATAAATAATGATCGTGTGCAATTGAAATGTAAAAGTGACGCATCTGTTGATGCACAATATGTTTCCAGAAGCAGTAATATGATAAATCCCCAAACAATTTGCTTTGGTGATGTTGGTTGTAACCTCAGTATTGATCATGGTAGATTAGATGCTGTAATATGGTTTGTAAATTGGATGATGCTATCCTCCCCAAAAACAGATAAAGCCAACAGTACCTGGTATAGGTTGAGTATCCCTTATCTAAAATTCCAAAATTTGAAATGCTCAAAAATCTGAAATCTTTTGAGTGCCAACAAGTGATGAACAGAAGTTGATGAAAAATAGAAAATCACTGCATAAAACTAAAAATAAAGATCCACAAAATTATTTAAAATATTGTATAAATTACCTTCACACTTAAGTGTATATGAAACATAAATGGATTTTGTGTTTAGACTTGGGTCCTATCCCCAAGATATCTTATTCCAATTCTGCTGACCCACCGGAGTTCCCAACACCCTGGCCTGCTGACTCAAACACCTGCCCCGACCACCGAATCCCCCAAGCTTCTGATGCCATGGCTGCAAACTCTAACCTGGACCCCAACCAGAGCTCTGATGCACCAGTGTGCCAAGTTGACGCTTCAACTGCCAACTCCAGAGTTGAACCAAATCATCTACCTGCAGGATTTTGAAATCCAAAATCCAAAAAAATCCAGAATCCAAAACACTTTTGGACTCTGGCATTTTGGATAAGGGATACTCAACCTGTATAACATTTTGTCAATAGAATCCTGGGGAATCTGTTATTTCCCCCATCCCTGATGAATGTTCCTTGAACAGCCCTCAATGGCAATATTTATTTTGCTTCTAAGAAAAGGTACCAATCCCTTGTACACAGAATTCTAGATGCATTCTCTCTCGTGTCTTCTACATTTGCAGTAATACTTCTCTACTTTACTTCTCCGACCCCCTTGAAGTAAAGATCACAATTCCATCTGCCTTTCTGATTACCTGCAGCATCTGAATGCTAGCTCTGTGTTTGATCTCAAGAGGTCTCCAATCTTTATTTATTTATTTATTAAAGGTCTAAAATTTTTCCTTCCAGATATAACTTTTCATTTTCTGCATTCACTCCACTTGTCAATTTTTTTTTATCCACTCACTCCATCTATCAATATAACACCATCAACCTTCATCTTGTCATTCTCCTTAAAGTCATATTCTCTGCAAATGTTCTCAGAGTAAATGTTCTTCTGTTTTCTAAATAATTAACATGTATTATATAAACAGCTACAGTTCAAGCTTGGATCCCTGCAGCTTCCTACTGGTTAAAGGTCAGCAAACTGAAGATTACTCCTTATCCTGACTGGCTGCATACTGCTTCCTGTCAAAGGCTTTTAAAAAATACAAATGTATTATATCGACTGGTTCCCTCTACTGCTTTGGCTGATACTTTCTCTAATATGAAACCACCTTCATGAAGTCATATTCGGCTTGATCAGATTAAGATTTCACAAATGTCCTGATATTATCTGCTAAATAATTGATCATATAATTTTTCCACTCATTGCTGGCCTGGTAGCATATATTTACCTACTTTTTGTGTTCCATTCATTTTGAATAATGTTATGATATTCCAAAGTCTATCCTCCCCACAAATGTATTTTTTTCCTTTCACAAAGGTGATTACAAGAAATCATATGAGCACAGTATTACATTAATGTAGTATTTCAGTAACACTATATTTACAGTTAAATTATAACAAAGTCTTCACCATCCAGAACACACTTG
Organism: Narcine bancroftii; assembly: GCF_036971445.1. Classification (NCBI taxonomy): domain Eukaryota; kingdom Metazoa; phylum Chordata; class Chondrichthyes; order Torpediniformes; family Narcinidae; genus Narcine; species Narcine bancroftii. The sequence continues at coordinate 12,364,235 of NC_091481.1, forward strand.
AGCCCCTGTGCACCTACCGGTCCTGGAAATCCCCTACGAATGTTAGGTGGTTCAATAGCATTGCCTCTCATTCATCATGGCAGCCACTTCATTTTAGATTCTAAAATTCAAACCATCAAGTTCTCTTTGGATCCATCAGTTGCTAAATACTAATCCTTTGAAATGGTGATGATATTTATTTACTCGCTCTAATTTCTCAGTATAAATGGGAGAACTGTGGTAGCTTTTTACCATAACCACAGATCAAAATTGTGCAACTCTGCCATTTCTTCGTTATCCCATAACTATCTCTCAGCCCCATTCTCTGAAGGCTTTATGTTCACATTGATCTCTCTCTTCCTTTTCGTAGACTTAAAAAACTTTTGTAACCATTTTTATATTTCTTATTAGTTTGCCTACATAATTTAGTTTCTCCTTCTTGATTGTTTTTCAACTCTTTGGTGGATTCTGAATTCATCCCAATTGTCAGGCTTATCCTCTTTGCGACCCTCATCTCCTTAACTTCCTTTCTTAGCTATGGATGATTCACCCGACCCTGCACCATGCCCCCACTCAGCACCCCCAACCTTCCTCCTTATGAGGATATATTTTTACTAAGATTCATGAATTATCTGCTTAAATAACCGTGACTGCTTATATGCTCACTTGCTGATCTATTTCCTTAGTCCATTTTAGACAATTCTATCCTTCCTTTGTACTTCCCCTTACTTTAATTTAATGCTGTTTCTCCAAATTTGTTTCAAATCCTCATAGTCAATGCTAAATGTTATTATGTTGTGACCACGGCATCCAAGGGGATCATTACTCTGGTATCATTCACATGTTGTACATTACCAGTTTCAATCTGATCTCTGGTTCATTCCCTAATTTCCCAAAAGTTGTCTGTAAATTAATTCAAGAATCTACCATATCCAAGGCATTCAACCAAATCTCTGTTAAGATTAAATTCACCCATAATTAATGCACTGCTTTTTTTCACCCCAAACCCCATTAATTATTGATATATACTCTCCCCGCTACTGTTTGGAGAGAATTGCATTACTCCATCACAAATCAAAATGATTCTACTTCTAAATGAAAATCCAAAAGACAACAGCAGATGTTGGAAATATGAAATAAAAACAGAACATGCTTTAAACACTCAGCAGATCAAGCAGCGCTTGTGGAAAGAGAAACAAAGTTAACATTTTAAGTCTTAGATTCTTTGTGGGAGCCTTTATCCTTGAATAATGAGCTCCATGCAGCCTTTCCATTTTCTCCTTTCTATCTGCCCCTCCACCTCTCTTTTAATCATCTGAAAACTTTCACAAAGCTATTTATTACACAATCCAAATCATTAACATACAACATGAAAAGAAGTGGCCCTAACATTTAAAAATTTTTTAAAATTTATTTTTCACACTGTGAACCATATGAATCAAAATACATACAAACATTTCCCTCTTAAATATACACAGTAGCATTTTCTCCCTTTTTTCCTCCCCTACCTTCCCTCCCCCCTTCCCACCCCCCTCCAAACCCATTTAACTTCAACATATACAATAAAACCACTAAACAATGTCATCACACAATGAAAATAAACAAGTCATCTACTTTTGCACACTGGATCAAGTCATTTTGTCTTCTTACCATTTTATGGTCAGAGGCAAGCCCTCTCTGTTGTGTTCCATGTACAGTTCCCAAATTTGTTCAAATAATGTGACTTTATTTTTTTAATTATATGTTATTTTTTTCCAATGGAATACATTTATTCATTTCCATGTACCATGGCTGTACTCTCAGGCTCTCTTCTGATTTCCAAGTTGAGATTATACATTTTTTGCTACAGCTAAGGCTATCATAATAAATCTTTTTTGCACTTCATCCAGTTTGAGGCCTAATTCTTTACTTCTTATATTACTTAGAAGAACTCTGGATTTTTTGGTATGTTGCTTTTTGTGATTTTATTCAATAGCTGATTTAGATCTTCCCAAAACCTTTACACTTTCTCACATGCCCAAATTGCATGTACTATTGTTCCCGTTTCCTTCTTACAGCGAAAACATCTATCTGATAATGTTGAATCCCATTTTTTTTTTATTTTTGGGGCGTGATATATAACCTGTGTAACCAATTATATTGTATCATGCGTAACCTCATGTTTATTATATTCTTCATAGTTCCAGAGCATAACTTTTCCCATATTTCATTTTTTATCTTTATGTTTAAATCTTTTTAAGTGGCCCCAACATCAACCCCTGCTGAACACCACTGGAAACCAGTAGCCAACTATAATAGGATCCTGTGGCAGCGCACAGCCTAATGCGAACTGGCCCTGCTTGTATCGCCACGTGGCGGGGCAGCCATGAGGAGATGGCGTCGTCAGAGGTTTCTTCTCGACTCCAGCATCCCTTCCAGCGCACACCCTGGGCAGGGATTATGATGTCACAATGCACCAGGTGACTGAGCTCATGCTGCCCTTAAAGGGGCTGAATTTGAATAAAAATAGTCGTTAACTACCATCGGTGTGGTAGCAGTGATTTCCTTCAGCTCCTCAGAGCGCCATCATCCCTTTTTATTTCCACTCTCAGTTTCCTGCTAATTGGCCAATGCTCTATCCATGCGAGTAACTTTCCCGTAATTCCAAGGGGTTTCATCCTGTCACGCAGTCTTGTCAAAGGCCTTTTGAAAGTCCAAATATACAACATCCACTGCATGTCCTTTGTCTAGCCTGTTGTGGTTTCCTCAAATTGCAGTGGATATATCGGCAAGATATTCCCTTAAGGAAACCATGCTGACTTTGGCCTATCTTATCATGCACCTCTAGTTACTTCGTAATCTCAACCTTGACAATTGACTTTAACAACTAATGGTCTATAATTTACTTTCTGCTGCCTCCCTCCCCTTTTAAATAATGGAATGACCATTGCAATTTTTCAGTGCTCTGGAATAATGCCAGAATTTTTTGATTCTTAGAAGAACAATCTCTATAACTACTTCTTTCACAATCTGAGGGTGCATTCCATCTAGTCTAGGAAACTTATCTACCCTTTGACTTTCCAGCTTCCCAAGAACTTTCTCTCTGGTGATCATGACTGTACTCATCTCTTTTCCTTAAAAGTCTGGTATACTGCTAATGTCTTCCACAGTGAAGACTGATGTAAAATACTCATTCAGTTCCTCCGCCATCTCCTTGTCTCCCATTATAATTTCTCCAGCATCATTTTCCATCAGTCCAATATCTACTCTCACCTTTTTACTCTTAATATATGGGGGGAAAAAACTTTTAGTATTCTTTTTTATGTTACTACCTAAGTTCATATTTTCCTTCCGAGTGATCTTCTGAGTTGCCTTCTGTAAGCTTTTCGAAGCTTCATTGTCTTTTACCTTCTCACTAACTTTTGCTTCCTCGTCTGCCCTTTCTTTTGCCTTTACTTTGGCTTTGACTTCTCTTGTCAGCCACAGTTGTGTCATTTTTCCATTCAAATATTTCTTCTTTTTTCTGTCCTGCACCTTCCTTATTTCTTACAGGAACTATTGCTGCTCTGCCAACGTCAACGTCCAATCAACTTTAGCTAGTTCCTCCCTCATACTTCTGTAATTCCCCTAACATATCTGATTTTAGTTTCTCGCTCTCTCTCTCAAAATATAGGGTGAATTATATCATATTATGATTACTGTCTCCTAAGGGTTCCCTTACTTTCAACTCCCTTATCAACTCCAGTTCATTACACAACACCCAACCCAGAATTGTCATTTCCCTGGTTGGCTCAACCACAAACTGTTCTAAATATCCATCCTAAAGACATTTGATAAATTCATTCTCTTGGGATCCAGCACCAATTCAATTTTCCCAATCATTTTGAATATTGAAATCCCCCATGACTAATGTGACATTACCCTTTTTGCTTGCCTTCTCTATCTCCTTCTGTGGATTGGTACTGTTGCCAAATCCTGGCTACTGTTTGCGAGGCCTTTATACAACTCCCACCCTTACAGTTTCTTAATTCTACCCACAGGGATTCTATATCCAATTTTTTCTTCTCTCCAAAGATTTGATTCCATTTTTCTTTTCAAAATATTTTTAATTGAGTTCAACAAAACAATCCATATACAAAATATTTTTTTAAAAAGCAAAGCAAAATAGTAATGTACACATAAATTAAATACATAGTTAGCCATATTTTAAATTCCATCCCTTACTATTAAATGTGATTATCTGTTATTTTTATTATTACAATTTGATAAATTATTAAAATTTGATAAATTAGCAAGTCGCCCTTCTTGGGCAGAAATGGAACTGAATGTTTCTAAGAAATCATCTATGTTGGCAACTTTAGGGCTTGCTTTACCTTTTTCATTTTCTAAATTGACACATAATCTAATAATGAGAATTAGATTGAGAATATGGGCTCAATTTAGGAAATTTTTTGGTTATAATAATTTTTCTCTGGCTCGTTCTATTATAGATAACCATTTTTCCCACCTTCATTATTAGATAAAGGATTTAAGGAATGAAAAAATTTAGAGATTTATTTATTCGAAATAACTTTGCTTCTTTTGAATAATTAATTGTCAGTTAAATTCAAACTCTTTTTTAGATATTTGCAAGTTAGGAATTTTATTCAGTCTAAATTGAACACTTTTCCTCCTCGAACTGCAGATTCAAATATTCTTGATTTACTTTTTGATTTACAAATTTGTTCACAGTGGATTGATATCACATATTTGTATTGACCTATCAGATTTAAGATTATCCCCAATTGCTAAGATTAAAAATTAATGGGAATGTGATCTTAATATAAATTTTCAGATGAGGTTTGCTATTCCACTCTTAGTTTGATCAATTAATTTTCATTTTGCTCAAGGCACTGTTTATTACAATTTAGTGATACATAGAATACAGGTCTAAATTTAAATTATCCTGTTTTTATGTGGATGTTGTTCCATTTTGTGAAAAGTGTAAAAAATTTTAAGCCTCACTGATTCAAATGTTTTAGAATGTCCTAAATTACAAAGTTATTGGCAGAATATTTTAAATTCTTGGTCAATTATTTTTTTAAATTTTAAATGAGATCCTTGCTCTTTAACTGCACTGTTTGGTTTTTCACGTGAACTAAATAAATTTTTGTAAGCATCTAAAGAGAGAGTTTTAGCTTTTAGTATGTTGATAGCCAGATGTGCAGTTTTAATGAAATGGAAAGATGAACTCTCACCAACTCCTGCATAGTGGCTAAAGGATGTAATGTCATATCTAAGCTTAGAGAAAATTAGGTATAGTATTAAAGATTAAAAAGTTTCAGTTCAACAAGATATGGGGCACATTTATTGAATATTATCATAATTGTCAGGTTTAGAGGATTTTGGAGCTCTAGGGCTGATCCATCTCTCTTCTAGAGGCCATGACTTGATCCATCTTTGTATTTTTTTATTGTAACCTTGATTCCATTTTTAACCAGCCAAATCACTCCACTCCCTCTCCCGCCTTCCTGTCCTTCTGATACACTGTGTTTCCATGGATATTTAGCTCCCAGTTGTGATCTTCTTTCAACCACGAATCAGTAATGGTCACAATGTCATACCTGCCAACTTCCAGCTGCGCTACTAGATTATCAACCTTATTTCTTATACTGCGGGCATTTAAACACAAGACGAATTGTTGTATTCATCACCCTTTCAATTTTGTTTCCAAAGTACCCCAAATTAAATCCTTAATATTCGGCTTGCCCTATTGACTGCCAATACTTCCTCACAATCTCACCACACAGAATAACTATTTGTGTATCTTCTGCCCTATTCACTGCCCTCTCAGTCTATTTCCCTCCCCACTGCCAAACTAGTTTAAATCCTCCTCAACAGCTCTAGCAAACCTGCCCACCAGGATGTTAGCCCCCCTCCCATTCTGGTGCAACCTGTTCTTTTGTACAGAACATACCTTCACCAGAAGAGATCCCATGGATCCATGAATCTGAACCCTGCAAACTCAAACTGCACCAATTCTTCAACCACGCATTCAATCTGCCATAAATTCCTATTCCTACCCTCATAACCACATGGCACAGGCAGCAATCCAGAGATTACCACCTTGAGATTCTGCTTTTTAGCTTCCTTCCTAATTCCCTAAATTCCCTCTTCAGGACCTCATCCCATTTTCTATCTGTGTAATTGGTACCAACATAGACCACAAAATCTAGCTGCTCACCCTCTCATTTGAGAATGCCCTGGAGTTGATCTGAGGCAACCCTGACCCTGGCACTCAGGTGGCAATGTACCATCTGCAAGTCTTGATCTTGTTCACAGAACCTCCTATCTGTTCGCCTAACTATTGAATCCCCAATCACCATAGCTCTCCTCTTCTCTTCCCTTCCCTTGTGAGCCAAAAGGCCAGACTCTGTGCCAGACCACAATGGCATCCCTAGTAGATCGACCCTCCCCCCAGCAGTATCTAAAACAGCATACATTTTTGAGGGGAACGGTAACAGGGGTGCTCAGCTCTGACTACCTATTCCCTTTCCCTCTCCCAACAGTCACCAAGTAACCTGGCTCTTGCCTCTTGGGTGTGACTGTCTCCTTGTAGCTCTGTCTATCACCCACTCTACCTCCTGAATGATCCAGAGTTCATCCAGCTCCCTAACACTGCTTAAAGGAGCTGCAGTTGAATACACTTCTTGCAGGCGCAGTCATCAGGGACACATATGCTGTCCCAGATCTCCGACATGCTGCAATTGGAGCATACCACCATCCTAGCTGCCACCTCCATTACCTACCCTGGGTTACTATAAAAAGATCTTTCCTTACCTTACGTATAGGACTCTCCCAGCCTCTGCTCACTGAAGCCTTCTGAGCCAAAGCCTCTAACTCTCCACACCTCCACTGCCCTACTCAAGCTAAAACCTCTGCACTCTACACTGGGTCACGCACATATTGGCCACTCTGCCTGTACCCATTTTATTTTAATCTGTTCCTGCTAATGAATCACAATTTGATTTGTCTACTAAAGCTGCAAGCTTTGTGAATGCTCCTTTTTAAACTCTTCTTCTGGACCTGTACATAGCTCTCTCTCCTTGTGATTGAATTGGTCCACTATGTTCCTGTTCCACACACTCTATGATCATCCTTCATTTAAGAACTAAGAACACGTGAGCAAGAGTAGGCCATCTGCACCCTCAACCCTACACCATTAATCAAAATTGTGGATGATCTTCCACCTCGGTACCATTTCCTTGAACTATCCCTATGTCAATTATTTGTTTAATATCCAGAAAGCCATTGATGTGTATTTTGACTGAACCACAACCATATGGAGTAAAGAATTCCACAGATTCACCATGCGTGGAAATATCCCTTCCTCTCAGTCCTATATGACCTTTGTCCTTTTTTTAATTTAAACATTTTTCCATACATGTAATTCATAATCAGATTAAAATACAACCTACCCTTTACCTTGAGACTGTGAGGCCTGCTTCTAGATTCATCATTCAGGTACATTCAACCTTTTGAACCCTCTATGAATTTTGTAAGCTTCAATGAGTTCTCCTCTCTTTCTTCTAAACTTCAGAGAATACAGGAATACAGGCCTTGCTTATTCATTGTCTCCTCAAATGGCAAATGCACCATCCCCAGAACCAGACTAATGAATTTTGCAACTCTTCCTCTGTGGCGTGTACCTTTTTAAGATGGAAACCACAAATATCCACTATACACAATTTTTATTCTATATGATAATCAGTTCTCAATTCATGCTACTATATTTTACTACTCTATATTGTTTAACTTTATCGACCAACCTCTTTAATAGGCTCTTTGAAAATACAAATACACCATATCCTCTGATTCCCAAATATACTTCATTAATCACAACTTAAAAGAATTCATAAAAAGAAATCTTAAGATCTAAGAAAAATCAAAGTCTATGCTTGCTGTATGCAATCCTATTATTTCATTCAAGTTGAAGGGTGTCTTGGTGTTCAATATCATCATGGCTGATCTATGTTGGCATCAAATCCTCTTCTGGGCCAGTTTCATAAAGTTCCTTGATCTCCATCTGACAAATATCTAATGGCCTGGCCTCCACCAGCCCTCTGGTGAAGAATTCCAGAGATTCATTGCTCTCTAAGAGCAGAAATTTCTCTACACTTCAGTTTTATTTAGAAATTATGCCCCCTTGTTTGTGACCCACTCATGAAAACATTTCCACATCTTCCCTGTCAAGCTTCCTAAGGAATTTATATGTTTGACTAAGGCTTTCCCTCACTCTTCTAACTACAAGGAATATAGGCCCAAACTCTCTTGATAAAAGTCCTCTCATTCCAATAACTGTAATGAAATCTCTAACATTGTGTGATTGTAACATAAAAGATTTCAATGCTTTGCCTGTTGACGAACAAGTTTTGTGTTTATACTGCTATTTTAATTCAAGGCCTATGAAAATATCCTCAGTACAGTTAGTTCATAGTACCTAATCAGTTGGGCTTCACTGTTGGCGTGTGCCTTCTTTCAAAGACTCCCCAATTTACAAGAAAATTATTTTTTTAATATACAAAAGATTTCTCCAAATTGAGAGCTGGGTCAGAACTCTTACTTATCATTTTGTGCACGCAGAAGATGCAAAGTTCCAGTGGGAATCATTTGCATGAACTGAAGGCAGCCATTTAACAGCTCACAGAAAGAATATTGGCCTGCTGTTGGTCATCTGATCCTGATGTCTCCATTCTGCTGGCTGAGATAGCTGGGAAATCACAGTTACGACATGTGAGGGGTTGTTTGAGGATCTGTCAGGTTTTCATTGTAAAAAGAATATGCCAGCTTAACTCCTTGTGGACCATGTGTGAATGAATCATCTTTAAATTGATCTTTTCCAAGTAATAACAAACTGGCCCCTCTTTCCTGCTTCAAGAGCCTTTATATCTGGAGTTGCACAGGCAGAGGGGATTACTGCCTCAGTCAACTTCCACTTGATATGCTTTTCTTTGAGTGATTTTTTAAAAATCAATTTTCAGCTTAAGACATTTGATGCATTCCAAAAACAGGAGCCAGAAGGAAGATGAAATTCGGTAAGTAAAAGCACAAAATGATCCTTACTGGTATTGAATTATAGATTTGGCTTCATTAGATAGAATGAAATAAAAATATTGTGTGTGATGTAAAAGAAAGAATTATGTCATATATATCAACCACTCCAAAAAGCCATCACTGGTGTAATGTCAAATGTAGTCGGCAATATGAGAACAGCAATAGTAATTAGACAAGGCGCAGGGAGAGGAACGAATGTGGTATGGAATTTCTTTACTTTGGGCAGGGCAAACAAGAAGTAGCCTCAGAGTAAGGTCAGTCAAACAGTTCTTCTCAAGATCACCAGGATTACTAGGTCACAGAGTTGCTACCCCCACCTAGGTTAGGAGCATTGTTTGAAGAGAATTCTCTTTGCAGAAGAAACTGCAAACAGCTGTGCTGCTTGGCCCAACCTGACAGGAGGCCCACTTCTACACCGTCATGGACTTTTATGGACCAGATACTTGCTGAGATGTTAGAGTTTATGCTTAATTCTGTGCATACAGAAATGAAGGAGCTTGCTGAGCACCCCTGTTGGAGCAGACTGTGCTGCCTCCACCATCAATGTTAATGAATTTAGATGAACTTTAGGACAAGATGTTAGAAGGAAGGAGGGAGTTCCTCTCCTAAAGTACTGCAGGCAATACAGATTCATCCAAGAACAAGGGGATAATGTAAACATTTTGGATGTGTAACATTGATCAAGAAAAGTATCACCCTGTGATCTACTGCATTGTTCTTCCAAGGGATAATGCTTTTTATGTGATTCAGTGAGAGTTCCAGATTTTGTAGGAAAGGTTTTTTAAAATATTTTTTTATTTTCACACTATGAACCATATCAACCAAAATATGTACAAACGTTTCTCATTAAATTTACAAAGTGGTCTTTTCTCCCCTTTTTTTTTCTCCCTTTCCCTCCCTCCCCTCTACCCACCCCCCCTCCAAAACCCATAAATATTCAACCTATGCAATACAATAAAACCATAAAACAATATTTTCACACAAAGGAAAATAAACAAGAAAAATGCGTCATCTATTTATTCCACACTGAATCTAGTCATTTTGTCATCTTATCATTTTCATTCTCATTTTAGGGGATGGAGGTCACAGGCAAGCTCTCTCTGATAGGTTCCATGTATGGTTCCAAAATTTGTTCAAACATTGTGACTCTATTTTTTAAATTATATGTTATTTTTTTCAATGGAATACATTTATTCATTTTCATTTCCTGTATTGATTTAACCATAAATTTGGCTACTTTATTCTTTTTACTTGTCTTTTGTCCAGTTTTATCCAACATTGTGTCCAAATTAAGGTTAAAATCCCCTCCTATCAATATATTTCCTTGTGTGCCTGCAATCTTCAAAAAAAAATCCTGCATAAACTTTTGATCCTCCTCGTTAGGTGCATATATATATGAGCAAATTCCAAAATTCTGAGTATATCTGACACTTTATCATTGAATACCTCCCTGTCGGATCTATTATTTCCTCCTCTATTTTGATTGGTACATTTTTATTAACTAGTATGGCTACACCTCTAGCTTTTGAATTATAGGATGCTGCTATTACGTGTCCTACCCAGTCTTTCTTTAGTTTGTTATGTTCCGCTTCAGTTAGATGCATTTCCTGCACAAATGTTATATCTATTTTTTCCTTCTTCAATAAATTTAGTAGCCAATTCCTTTTAATTTGGTTATGTATTCCATTAATGTTTATAGTCATATAGTTCAACATGGCCATCTTATATCTTGCATACATCTCTTTTCCACCTCTTTGCCACCTCCATCCCCCTTTTCCCCATTTTCATCTCTTAGATTTCTCTTATTACACTTAATGTGCGACAACACATTTAAGAAATAAAGTACCCCCACAGTTCCCACATCCACTAATACCTTAATCCCAAAAGATCCCCCCCTCTCTGAGTTGCCCCATATCCCTTGCCGGGGAACCACATCTCCCCTTTTCATTTGGATTGCGATCTTGATCACAGCATCAACTGATTTTGCAGTGACGGTTATTCCCCCTCTACCCAGCCCTCTCTAGAAAACACCTTTTTTTAAAAACACATAACAAAGTTTTTATTTTTTCCCCTTCCTTCCTTCCCTTCTCTTTTCCCTCTTTAGTTCTTTACATATACATTGTTTTTACATCTTGATATATACTTTATCGCCATTCTTCATTCTTGTTACATCTCATCATCTCTTCTCCTGTCCTGCAAACGTTCTGCAAATTCTTGTGCTTTCTCTGGATCCGAGAACAGTCTGTTTTGCTCCTGGGTATAAATATTTTAAGCACGGCTGGATATCTTAATATGAAATTGTAACCTTTTTTCCATAAAATCGATTTCGCTGTATAAAACTCCTTCCTCCTCTTTAAGAGTTCAAAACTTATGTCTGGGTAAAAAAAATATTTTTTGACCCTTGTATTCCAATGGTTTATTATCTTCTCTAACTTTATTCCTTGCCTGTTCCAGTATATTTTCTCTTGTCATATATCTCAAAAATTTTACTAAGATGGATCTTGGTCTTTGATGTGTCTGTGGTTTCGGAGCTAATGCTCTGTGTGCCCTTTCTATTTTCATTTCTTCCTGCATTTCTGTCGTTCCCAGGACCTTCAGGATCCATCCTTTTATAAATTCCTTCATGTCTGTGCCTTCTTCACCCTCCTTCAGGCCCACTATTTTTATGTTGTTTCGCCTACTATAATTTTCGCCTACTATAATTTTCCAACATATCAATTTTCTGAGATAACAACTCTTCTGTCTCTTTAATTTTTTTGTCACTTTCTTCCAATTTTTCTCTTAAGTCATTTCTACAGCCGTTTCCCGCTCTTCCACATTCTCTACTCTTTTCCCTATTTCTGTCATTACCAGTTCTAACCTTTACATTTTATCTTCTGTTCTTTTCATTTTCCTTTTAATTTCATTAAACTCTAATGACAACCATTCTTTTCGTGATCTCATTTGTTCTTCAAAAAAAACTTTATCTATATTCTGTTCATCAGTTTTACCTTTTAATTCTCTTTGACCATCAGTTTTACCTTCTATTTCTCTGTGAAGATCTTGATCTTCTTCTTCCTCCTCTTCTTCTGTGTTTGTATCTGTGTTTGTGTCTTCTTCTCTTCTTTGTGTCTGTGCCTCTTCTGTTTTTCCTGATGAGCTGCTTTATCTCTTTGCTGGGCCTCTTGTTGCTGGTCATCCCCTCCTGGGCTGCTCGTCTGTTGTGCTTCCTGACGTTGGTCTCCTTGTCGGTCTTCCCTCCGTCTATTTTCCACGTCGATTTCATCGCTCCCTCTTCTGCTGTCTTCTTCGTCCTCCAGCTGAGAGCCCTGGTGTCAGACATCCTTCAGCTGCTCACTCTGTGACAGCCCGCTCCTCTGCTGAACCCTCTCCTGCCAGTGTCCCCTTTTTCCTTTGACTGCGTATTGCGCACTTTTGTTTGGCTCTGAGAGCCATTTTTGTAGTGCATCGGCTGGTGGGTCGCGACTCTGCAGGGCAGACACTGACCTCGAGGGTTGGGTGCTCCTCGTCACCACAGCGTCCTGTTCCTTTGTGCAGGTAAGGGCTTCTTCTTTCTTCTCCGGTGACTTTTTTTTAATTTTTTTCCCAGTTGTTCTTACTTTCTTCTTGGAAGCCATCTTCTTTCTCTTCTCTGTATCTTTATCTTCTATTTCTTTTATTCTATTTTTGTTATGCTTTGCTTTTTCCTAACTTTTTTCCTATGTTCCTGGAGAGGGCTGGTTTTCCCGACTGGCCACTACTCCAGCACGTGACTCCCATTTTGTAGGAAAGGTTGAAGTGTGACATGAGTACAGATGATCACTGCAATGTTTGTATTAGTTAGGATAGGTGATCTTCCTGATGCTGCAGGTGAGAGCAAACTGAAATGTGAAACATGTTAATTGGTGCTTCGTAGAAAGAACTAGAGCCAAAGAAACTGAGAGTGATAGTGACTTTGGCCCATGAGCTGAGTATATGGCTGTAGCTCTGTCCCCAGATGATCGCAAATCTCAGTCACAACAGGTTTAGAAAACCTTGAACTGCAAAAATGCTGCTGTATGGAGGAGTGGAGATAGGAATGTGGATCTCTTGTTGAATTAGGGTTGCTCTTCTCTCTTGATGGGTGTGTCCAGCATTCAGTGGGATCACCTCGTGTTTAACCTAAAATCATGTTATATTTCATCCTTGGTGTACAGAATAATTCATTCTGATTAGGTTTAGGTGTGTAGTCAGTTGAACCATAGAGAATATTTTCACATACTTCAGGATATAATTAATTTTTAATCTTGTCATGATAAGTGTCTGATAGAATCATACGACACAGAAGCAGGTCCTTCAGCTCACAGTGTCCATGCCAACCATCGAGTACCTAGATACACTAATCCCATTTACAAGCAGTTAATCCATAGCTAGGTAGGCCTTGGCTGGCTATTCAAGAACTCATCAAGATTCAAGATTCAATTCATTGTAATGAAACAATGTTATATCACATGGAATTGCTTTTGCCTGCTGTAAGACTAACAGATTCCCATCCAGATGCTATTAAATATTGAAAGAGTGTCTGCCTCCACCACCCATGCAGATTCCAATCATCTTCTGGGTTTTTTAAAAAAAAGGGCCTGCTTCAGATCTAGACTCTTGACCCTAACCCTAATAGATCTTACTTTTTTGTGGTTACACTACACTCTGTAAGAAGTGATTTTTACACACCTGCATGTAATGCTAAAGTGAAATCCTGTTCACAGAAGAACCCTTCTCACTGTACTAGATATTCTTGTATCTGAAGAAGAGCTCAGGCCAAAATCTATCGATGCTGCAAGACTTGCTGAGTTTTGTGGTACTACACTTGACACCAGCTTCTGCACACTTCTTGTTTATCTTAAACTTAAACCAAAACTCTCTTGTTTTGGAGAGACCTGCTTTGCAGACAGGTTTTCTACTATCAATCCAGTTTATGTCCCCCATAACTTTGTATATCTCTTTCAATTTGTTCTGCTCCAAGGAAAATAAACCCAATCTATCTAATCTCTCCCCAGGATTGAAACATTGGCAATAGCTGGAGAAGTAGTAGTGCACCTCACCGAAATCAAAGTGGCAAATACCTGGACCATTTAAAACCAGAAGACAACCTCCTGAGTATTTTGCAGCAGAGAAATGGAATTACAGTAAATGTTGATTGGGGAGTGATCCATTAAATTGTACAGTTGCTCTAAACCAATGGTTCTCAACTTTTTTTTATTCCACTCATGTACCACCTTAAGTAATCCTTTTCTAACCACAGAGCATAGGTGCTCTGTGGTTAATAAGGGATTACTTAAGGTGATATGTGAGTGGAGTAAAAAAGATTTAGAACCACTGGTCTAAACAGTAAAAACACCATTCTCTGAGTGGCCTTTTCAAATGGGAATCAGGCCCAACTTCATCCTGACATGTTCAAAAGAACGACCACACAATTGCGAACATGCAGAAGGACTTAGGAATGCTTGTGCGTAAATTGCAAAAATTGGTTTGCAGGTCCAGCAGACTATCAAGAAGGCAAATGGAATGTTGGCCTTCATTGCTAAGGGGATTGATTTAAGAGCAGGGAGGTTATGCTGCAACTGTAAAAGGTACTGGTGAGACCGCTTCTGGAGTACTGCATTAAGTTCTGGTGTCTCCTTACTTGAGGAACGATATACTGGCTTTGGAGGTTTATCAGGTTGATTCCAGAGTGAAGTGGTTGGCCTATAAGGTGAGAATAAATCATCTGTTTCCATTTGTAGGGGACATAGCCTTAAGATTCAAGGTAGTAGATTTAGGATGGAGATGAGCAGGAACTGCTTTTCCCAGAGAATGGTAAATCTGTGAAATTCGCTGCCCATTGAAGCAGTGTAGACTACCTCAGTAAACATATTTAAGAAAAGGTTGGATAGATTTTTGCATAGTATGGAAATAAGGGAGATGGGGAAAAGACAATAGGTGGAGATCAGCCATGAACTCATTGAATGGCGGAGCACACTTTACGGGCCGGATGGCGTACTCATGCTCCTAATTCTTCTGTTCTTATGAAATCACACCATGCATAAGCTTGGTGCCAAGTGCCTTAGACCTCTAAATCTGGATCATCCATTGTCCAATAATTCCCCCCCCACCCCAACATTTCTAGTAAACCCTAAGTCTTTAGATACATTGATGTTCAAAGATCAAAATTTGGAGTGTAGCCCCTGATGGGCATCCTAGCTGGTGTGACATTTAGTTGGGCCGGCATTCAAATCCCATGCTTTCTGTAAGGAGTTTGAATGTTCTCCCCGTGTCTGCATGGGCTTCAGTTTCCTCCCACCATTCAAAACGTTCCGGGGTGTAGGTTAATGGGGTGTTAATTGGACAGCATGGACTCAGGGCCTGTTACCGTGCTGTATGTCTAAATTTAACACTGTTAGGTAATGGTTTATAATCACAAACCCATTCTTTGTTCCACCATTTGTGCACATCTGTCCCATCTCCAACACATTTTCCTACCACCCAAATGGGCCAGTTCACCCAAAGTCACCATCATGAAGTACCATTAGCAAAGAGGAAAAAGGAATTAAGGGCAGCACACCTCACAGAGGGTAGACGTGTTAACTTGTACATTGTCTGCATCGCCCTAATTGCCACTGCAGCCATTTCAATGCCCTCCACTTGATTGAAGAAACCCAGAACAACACCATCCTTGCAACCATAAACAGTATGGCAGAAAGGAGTATGTCAGGTGGTAGAGTATCCCTTTAAATAGCCCATCAGCAGAGAATGGAGAAACATTATTGCTTGGTTCTCTGTAAGCCAAAATCATTTCTAAGTTGAATGGGCTTTTATATGATAATGTTACCTTGAATATGGCAAATGTCTGTTGTGTTCTGGTACATACAAAATGGACAAATTTTGAAAAAAGCTCAGTTTGAGATTTAATCATAAAAATGATGACCTACAGTTGACAGCATTTTTACAAACAACAATTTTCTTTTTCTGTTTGTGTTGCTCAATTTATAGCTAATATTGTTAATTAATGCATTTCCAAAATTTGTCCATTTTTGGTCTTGTATTTCTATCCAGTCAAGACAAGATTCTTTGCAAACACACACTGGTTTAAAAATAAGGCTTCATCCAAATCAGATATAGAAGTAATTTATTTTCCTTTTGTTTTTGAAATATCCTCCTAAAGGGGCATCCATTAAGTATGTTTAAGGCACAGGTAGATAGATTTTGTATGTGCAAGGGGAAAAGAAAGTTGCATGGGTTAGGTAGGATTATCGAATCCAAGTTGCGATATAGCAAAGTAAATGTTTCCGTCCAATCAGTCATGGTTTAGTGAGATATCAGTCACATCATTGTAATTGTGGATAGTTAGAATTCTGTCACCTAGTGAATTTCTCAGCAGGATTATATTTCAGTTGCTATGCAGTAAGGGTCTATACGTGGTTAGATTTCTGTCATGCCATAGTGAACGTCTCGGCCTAGGATCATTTCAGTTATGCTGCAGTGAATGTCACAACGTGCTTAAATTGCAGTTGTGCCTTGGTGAATGTCTCGGCACAGTTGATACAATCATGATGTACTACATTTTGCGGCATGCTTAGATTTCAGTCACATCACAGTGAATGTCTGTATGGATAGATTTCAATTCTGTCATTTTGAATGTTTCAGTCTAGAAAGATTTTATTTATGGTGTATTATTGTCTCCGTATGGTTCAATTTTTTTTTAGATGTTTCCTAACTAATGTTACAGTTGCGTCAAAGTGATTGTCTCAATCTGGTCAGATTCCAGATGTGTCATAATGAATCCATATGCACGGTTAGACTTTAGATGTGGGATAATGAATGTCTCAGGATGATTTGATTT
Organism: Narcine bancroftii; assembly: GCF_036971445.1. Classification (NCBI taxonomy): domain Eukaryota; kingdom Metazoa; phylum Chordata; class Chondrichthyes; order Torpediniformes; family Narcinidae; genus Narcine; species Narcine bancroftii. Next base: position 12,381,123 of record NC_091481.1, read on the forward strand.
CAGTACATCCCTGTGAAAGTATCAGTTGTTTCATGATTGTTTCAATATGATTCCATTTAATTGTCTTTCTCTACATTGGGGATACAGACTGGGAGCTTGCATCGCTGAGCACCTTTGCTCTGTCCACATCAGTGACAAGGGATCTCCCAGTGGCCAACCATTTCAATTCCATGCCCTACTCCCATGCTCACATGTGTCTACGGGTTCATGTACCCACCAAGACCACACGTAAATTTGGAGGAACAACACAATTTTCCATCTGGGCACTTTCTAACTGGATGGCATTAACATCAACTTCTCTAGTTTCTGCCAGCCTACTTTCCATTCTCCCTCCTCTCCCTTTCCCTTTGTCTTCTTTCCTCCAGCTCTCCACTCCCTTCCCTCTACATTCACAGACCCATCCCTCCTCCCTCTGCTTGCTGCTGTGCCCTCCCTTATCCATCAATTACCTCCTGCCTTTGGGACTATGCTCCTCCCCTGCCCCTCTCCTACCATCATAATGAGGTTTCAAGCCTGTAGCATTGGCTTTGCTATATAAAGAACACTGTTTGACCATCTGAGTTTATCCAGCATTGTGTTTTTACTCCATTTAATTGTCAGTGTGTTAGATTTCATAGTGTGACTTGGGGAATGTCAACTTGGTTATATTTCATCCCGAGGTTTACTTGTGCTGTGAGTGGTTCGGCATTCTTGGATTTTAGATGAGCTACACAGAATGTCTAATTTAAAAAAAAAAATTAAATTTAAATTTAGAAATACAGCACGGTAACAGGCCATTTCAGCCCATGAGTTTGTGTCGTCCAATTTACACCCCATTAACCTACACCCCAGTACGTTCTTTGAACAGTGGGAGGAAACTGGAGCGCCAAGAGAAAAACCACACAGACATGGAGAGAACATTCAAACTCCTTACAGACAGTGCAGGATTCGAACCCTGGTCCAGTCCCGATTGCTGGCATTGTAAAGGTGTTGCGCTAACCGCTTCACCAACCGTGCCATCTTGGTATTGTTAGATTTCAATAATATCATAGTAAATATCAAAGCATGATTAGATTTCAGTCATGTTTCATGTAGTGTTATAGAGCACAGAAACAAGCCTTGAGTTGCATTGTCAATGCTCACCATAAAGTACCCATCTTTACTAAACTATTCCAAAGCTTTCTATGCCTTGATAATTCAAGTGTTTATCTAGACACTTGCAATAACCCAGGCAATGTTTTCCAGATTCCAACCACCCTCCAGTTGAAAAAAAATTCTTCCTCAGATCCTAAGCCAATGACCTATAGTTTTAGACACCTGCTATGATGGAAAATTTCTGACTGTCAATCCAATCTATACCCTTAATAATTTTTTACATCTCCATAAGTTCTTCCATTAGTTTCTTTTACTTCAAAGAAAACAAACCCAATTTATCCAGTCTCTCCCTCTAACCAAACATCCCAGGTACCATTATAGTGAATCTTCTTTGCACCCCCTCAAATGCAGTCACATTTTTCCAATAGTGTGGCAACCCATCCTAACCAATGTTTCATGAAGCTATTACCATAACCTCCTGTTATATATGGATTGTGGAGAAACATGTGGCCTCCCTGCCTGTCTGGAATATTGTGGATTGTGAATGGTCACGTGTTCTCCCTGTCTATATCTTATTTGGAAGTCATATCACCTATCAATCAAGATTGGAGTCTGGCCACCCATTAGTGAATAACTTTCCATTGGCTTGTTTAAATTACCTAGGGTCATTATTGGCTAGGAACCCAGATCAGAACTGTATATAAAATCAACACATAGCACATTCTTTCTTTCTCTCTACCTCATGGTTGAAGCGCCGAACATCACTCCAGGCCAGGTCACTATCATGGACATTGCTGGAAGTGTCATGTGTAAGGTGTGCACTACACTTAAGCTGAGCAGTAGTACTGTGATAGATCAGTGCTTGCTGAGAGCTGTGCCCCTCTTGGTACAGGAAACCAAGAGTGTGTGTGAAAGTCCCTGTCTGTGACTGTGTAGAGTATGGGCTGCCACTGGTATCAGAGTCCAACCTGGGTCCAATGTGAATTTCTATATAGTTGTTTTGTAATATAATAATTGAGTACCGTTTGATGTTCTCCTGTTGGTCTCATGTCTGTTCATTAAAGTTACCTGTGATGGTAACAGGTGTCCAGACTCATCTCTCTGTGAACTCACTGAACCTGATACTCCTCCAAACACAACACCTCCCCTCTCTTATATGTCTTAATTAATGAAGGTAAGTACCCCATAAACCTTTTTCACTGCCTTATCTACCCATGTTGCCACAGGTAGATAAGGCTCCTTGGACTTTTATACCAAGGCTGCTCTGTTCCTCAAAATACTCAGTTCTTACCATTCTTTGTGTATGTCCTACTCTTATTTGTGCTCTCAAAATGTATAATCTTGCATTTATCAGGATTAAATTCCACCTGACTTTATTCTGCCCATCTTCATCAATTTCATCTCCCTATGACCTGATTTCAGTCCAGATGTAATGTGTTTTAACATGGTGAGATTTCAGCTTGTCATTGTCTCTTAGTGTAGATAGATTTCTGTAACATTATCAAGTCAAGTTTATTGTCATCTGGTTGCACAAGTACAACCTGACGAAACAGCGTTCTCTGGTTCTCGGTGCCACACACGCAGACACACAACCAGACATAACACACAAACAAACAATACATATGCAGGCCAAGTATTTCATCTGTACATATGAGAGTCTCAGATAAGTCAGATAAGTCATTCAGTGTTCTCACTGCCCGTGGGAAGAAGCTGTTTCTCAGCCTAGCAGTGCTGGCTCTGATACTCCTGTATCTCTTCCCCAACTGGAGCAATTGAAAGATGCTGTGGGGGGGGGGGGGGGGGGTGGTAGGGAGATTCTAGTGATCCTCTCTGCCACTCTTATGGTCCTGTGGGTTGACCTCTGATCCATTTCTCTGCAACAACCGTACCACATTGCAGCTGGCCAGGATGCTCTCGATAGAGCTCCTATAGAAGGTTCACATAGGGTGGCCAGTAGCTTTGCCTGTTTCAGCCTTCTCAGGAAGTGCAGTCTCTGTTGCACTTTTCTGACAAGTGAGGTGATGTTGAGGGTTCACGATAGGTCACTAGTTAAGTGAACTCCAAGGAACTTGGGGCTCCCCCTTCTCTCTACCTGGGAGTTGTTAATGTGTTGTTCCTGGTTCTCCTGAAGTCCACGATCATTTCCTTCATCTTGTTTATGTTGAGACTCAGATTGTTGCTCTCATACCATTTCACTAGATTTTCCACCTCTCCTCTGTAGTGCGACTCATCATTGTTGCTGATGAGGCCAACGACTGTTGTGTCATCTGCAAACTTGATGATACTGATGGAGCTGGATGTGGCGATGCAGTCGTGTGTCAGTAGTGTGAACAGGAGTGGGCTGTGCACATAGACCTGAGGTGTGCCAGTGACAGTGCTTGATATTCTGCTGCCAACCTGGACAGACTGTGGTCTTCCTGTGAGGAAGATCAGGATCTACTTACAGAGAGGTGAGTTGAGTCCCAGCGAGGATAGTTTATTAAACACAAAGCTGATCAATGAACAGCAGCATTTTCGCAGATGAGGCGTTGTTCTCCAGGTGGATGAGGATGAAGTGAAGCGACGAGGCTATAGCAACGTCTGTGAAACATTTTCTTCCACAGGCCAATTGAAATGGGTTTTCTAGGAGGAGTATTTTGATGCATTCCATCACTAGATGTTCAAAGGATTTCATAATGGTGGAGGTCAGAGCCACTGGGTGGTAGTCACTGAGGCCTGTTAGTGTTGCCCTCTGGGGTACCTTGCGGGAACAATGGATTGCTGCAGTTGAAGATGTTCATGTAGACCTTCATCAATTGGTCTGTGCAGTCCTTCAGTACCCAACCTGGTATGCTTTCTGGCCCTACTGCCTTAGTGGGTTCACCTTGGTAGGGTCCTCCTCACCTCGGCAGCGGCTATTCAGGAGGCCAGTTTATCAGGAGGACACAGACCTTTCTTTGGCATTATCCCATTCTTCACAAGATGTTCAGTCTGTCTGGAAGGGAGGTGCCATTGTCCTTAACTTGCAAGGTTGATTTGTGATCTGTTATAGTCTTGATCCCTTCCCACATGTAGTAAGACTTTTTTCAGGTTGGTATGTTGAAGTCACCAGCAACAATCACGGCACCGTCAAGGTGGGAAATGTGGGCTTTGCAGATGACACCTTATAGTGTATGTCTTAGCTAGGTTACACTTCAGCCATTGTGTAGTGAGTGACTCAGCATGTTTAATTGTTGGTCATGGTGTTTAGATGTCACCATATCATTAGACTTCAGTTGTATCATAGTGGGGGTCTCAGCAAGTTTAGATGTCCCTCATGTCATTGTGAATATTTCAGTGTGGTTGAACTTCAGTTGCATTTTAGTGAATGTCTGAGTTTATTTTGATTTCACTTGCGTTGCAGAGAATTGTTCAGCATTTTTAAATTTCAGTTGTGTCAAGGTGAATCCCCCAGTATGATTAGATTTCAGTTATGTTGTTATGCAAATCTCAGCATGGTTAGATTTCTGTCACAATGCAGAGAATGTTTCGTAGTTCAGTGAGTAGCTCAGAAGGTTACATCTCGGTTTTGGCACAGTGAATGCTTTAGCGTGCACAGAGTTCAAAGGTGATATAGCTCGTGCCTTAGTGTGATTCGATTTCAATCATATACGGTAGAACCCCTGGTATCTGGAATTCAAGCAACCGGTAGCCTCAAGCAATGGGTTAAAAAAAAATCTAGGAAAATAAATTAAAAAAGAAATAACAAATAAAATAATAGGTAAAAATATGTAAGTTTCAAATGGTAAAAGTAAATGTTTTCTGAAGTAACACAAATCTTTGGTGAAGGTGGGAACGAACATTCAGCCAGTGGAGGGCCTTGGTCATGCTTTACTCATAGCAGCTGTTTGAATAAAGTTGTGTGAAACAACAATGGTGTCGCCCAGGATGAAGAGATGGTTGATTCTGCTTACCTTGGGTGACTCTCTTAAAGTGTCTCCTTATCCCTGTTTAGTAAGAATCACCCTGGTCAGAAGATTTATCTGTAAACTTGGGGGAGGGGGGTTTTTAATTATCTTTCATGTTATTGTTTGTCTTTCAGATTGCTCCATGGAGGGGAAGGGACCTGCAGAACCAGCGAGGGTTGAAAGTTTTCAAAGAATGTGACTGAAAATAAAGTAAAATGCTTTAAGATTTATATATTCATGCAAGTGAAGTTTGTTCAGTGTAAGTACAGTGTTGTATTTTTCTCTTTTAAACTGTTTATTCTAAATACAAGTGTATTCCTTAGGCATTGGAAGAGTAAGTCTCAAGCAACCAGAAAATACACTTCTCAGCATAAACCAATCCTCATAGGTGCCTGACACCTAGAGGTTTTACAGTAGTTGGTTATTTAAATTCTTATGTAACTCTCAGCGTAATTGATCTAACAGAAAAAGAACAAAGATAGATCATAAGTTCACACTGCTCAGACCACTTTTTTTAAAACTAAATTTGTCTTTTTAGAGTGTGGTCATGCCGGCAAAGCCAATATTACTTTCCCATTCCTAATCACTCTTAGGAAGGCACGAGTGAACTACTTTCTTGAACTAATGAAGGTATTCCTACAATGCCACTGTAAATATCCCTCATAACTATCCTTTAGGGCAGCCCAGTTGGCAATACGGTTAGCACCAAACTGTTACACCACCAGCGATCAGGTTTGGGATTTGAACCCAGCGCTGTCTGAAAGGAGTTTGTACGCTCTCCCCGTGTTTGTGTGGGTTTCCTCCGGGTGCTCCAGTTTTCTCCCACAGTTCAAAACGTACTATGGATTGTAGATCAATTGGGTGTAATTGAGCTCCACAGGTTCATAGGTCACCATGCTGTATGTCTAAATCTAAAAAATCAAAATCTAAATATGTTGCTATAAATATCTTTATTCTCAAACCGGAAGTTCAGGATACAATTAAAGCCTTTCCACTGATGCCGATGAATGTTTGAAATGTACATCTCCATTAAAATGACAAATAGGGTTCCAGGAGGATGAATATAACATTAAATAAGGTACATCCAGGATAATATCCTAGTCCAGTGGTTCTCAACATTTTTCTTTTCACTCACATCCCACTTTAAGTAATCCTATGCCATTGGTGCTCTGTGATTAGTAAGGGATTGCTTAAGGTGGTATATGAGTGAGAAGGGAAGGTTGAAAATCATTGCTCTAGACTACACATGTCAAACTCTGGCCCGCATGCCAAATTTGGCCCGCGATATAATTATATTTGGCCCGCAAGATCATTTCAAAAATGTATTAGAGGTGGCCCGCCCTGCAGCGAGAGCCGATGCTGTTTTTTGGTAATGTCACCCCCACCATCCTCCCCCTTCATTGCACATCCTTCCCCATTGTAACACAAGAAATTGTAACATGAGAAGTCTGTCGATGTCATCAGCCGGCAAGCCAGTTGGAAGGCTCCCCGCACAACCAGTCATTTCTCCCCCGTCGAGCAGTGCGGCGGATGGGTGAGCGCCTGTGATTTCCTGTCGGCGCGACGGGCATGGCAGGCTGCGCACGGCCCCCGGGCAGCGCGAGCCCCGTGCGACTGGCACCGGACGGCCCTTCCACAGCGCGAGCGCACTTCTCCCGGTCGCCACGGCCTTCAGCGCTTGCACCCGCACGGACCCCAGGGACGGCTGGTTCGGCCCTGCACGTGAAGAGAGAGATGGTGGCTGTCCGCAAAGGCTGATCGGCAGCGTGCTGGGCCTGAGTGGGTGGGTAAGCAGGGGTGGGCAGAGGGCGTAGGTGAGGAGTAATGGGCAGGGGAAGTTATGGTGGTGCGAGGGGCAGTTAGAGGGAGGGATGAGTAGAAGGAGGGGTAGATAGGGAAGATGTAAAAGGGGAGGGGCAGGGCGAGTAGTGGAGGGGTGATTAGAGGGTGAGAGACGGGTAGAGGGAGGAACAGGTTGAGGGGAGAGGCAGTAGAGGGGCGTGTATAGGATGGGGTGGGTAGAGGCAGAGCGAGTGGAGTGGGGGGTGAGTAGAGGTTGGGTAAAGGACTGGTCAGGTAGAGGGATGGTGAGTCGAGGGTGAATAGAGGCCTAGAGTCTGAGGAGTGAGCAGGAAATGCTAAGTCCTGATGCAGGCCAAAATGGACACAGCCTGTGAATGCTGACTACATCTCCACAGGGACCAAATATGTTTCCCTCAGGTCAAGCAAAGGGTGAACTTGAGCTACCTACTCCTGACCTGTAACATTATCCTCCTAAAGTTATATCCTAAAGTTTAATATTACATATGTTGAAAGAAGAAAAAACATGCAGATGTTGTTGAAAATTTTCAATAAATATTTAGTTCGGCCCTCGACTTAGTCCAAGTTTTTAATTTTGGCCCTCCGTGAATTTGAGTTTGACACCCCTGCTCTAGACCCAATTGTTACTGAAATATTTTGCTTGAGAAAAATTGTCATTGGCCCATTTCCTTTGGTGTTATGCAAAGAGTTTTCAAACTTTTTCTTTCCACCCAAATACCATTTTAAGCAATCCCTTACTAATCATAGAGCACCGATGGCACAGGGAAAATTTAGTGGTATGTGAATGGAAAGAAAAAGGTTGAAAATAATAATGTGTAAGAAAAATTACATCAAATGATGGCAAAAATTATAGGTTTTCAGTGTTTGAGCAGATTTGAGCTCTTATGTTTAGGGCTGATCTGATCAAGGTTATTAAGATTTAGTCATCTGAACCTTGCAGGACATGAATATAAAACAGTCCACTGAAAAATCCAGTAATGAATTCAAGTGAAACCTCTTCATCCAGTGACTGGTTAAAATGTAGAACTTGCTAGAAATGTCAAATACATTTTAAAGTAAAGTGGGGTAGCAACACACAGGTGAAGGGAACTTTAATGTTTGTTGATGGGGCTAGATGAAGAAAGCTGCGATAGGCCCATGGGAAAAATAAATCTTAACAGGTATCTGTTTATGTTTGGTAAGAATTCAACTACTGAACATTTGACGATTCAAGTTTTCATCTCAGTACTTATGAACGAGGCTCACAGCAAAAACACAGATATGCAAGGAGAATAAATTAGTAATAAGCCACCACCAGGTTCCTTCCACATGCTAGGAATAAGATGGCATGTTACAGGGCTCGAACACAAGCAAAATGAGAACACAATCCAGATTATAGCCACTTCAAGAAATGGTAAATAACGCTGTTACCCTTGGACTAAACCTAGTTATTGGATTTATTCACAAAGTGACTGCATGGATGCAGAAAGCCATTGTGCATTGCCAGTGGCACAAATGAAAAATAAGGTGAATTCAGTTTAAAGCAGATAGATATGTGCTCTGTAGAAAGGGAGCAGATTAATAACCTGTACAATTCCTTGAGAGAATTGATCGATTTTTGATCACTCAGGGTAATTGGTGATTGTTCAGGAAAATAAAATTGAGGTCAAATATCAGCAGTAATATTGAATGGCAGACAAGCCATTTCAAATGTGTGGCTGCACTTGATAGTGTCCTACTCTGCCATTCCTCCCATTGCTGTCAATTAAATAGAACTAAACTCTAGTTGAACAATTCATGTAAAAGAATATTTTGTATCACAAATGTAAAGTCCTCAACTTGACTTGCTTGGTGTTTGACAAAACTGTATTTGGAACAGAAACCAGCATCACTAAATCTGTACCAGATGTATCTAATCTGACCACAAACAAACAGCCTGGAATAAATCTTGAGCTCAATAATGTCTTTCATACTTCAGAGTCAAAGTCCCTGGCAAGTGCACACCAGAGCTCTGAATTTGGTTTAATATTCAGCAGGATTTTTGCATCCAGTGAGAATTTCTTCCTCCAAGTGCCCTGGGCTAAACTGCACCATCAACTGCTCGAAGATTGTCTTAGCTGACAATTAATGTTCTTGTTGAAGCCTGTTAATCAGCTGGTGAATCCTTCCCCTCTTTCACACTGTTCCACAAGAGTGTGAAGATAGGAATAAAAACAACTTCCAGACAGGAATGGGAGATGAGGGAGGGCGGTGTAATGTCAGGACAATTACCCACCCACACCAGCATGCGTGACTCCTTGTTGAGGCTGGAATCACACTCAGCACCTTGAACAGCTGATGAGATCAGACAGCCAAGAATGGCAAAAGATTTTCAGGGAGTGGAACCTTTTCTTAATAATGTTCTCCTTGTTTCAACAGGTCTCATTCTTGAAATGGGAACTTGTGTTAAGGCAGAACGTTCCAATAAGTAATTACTTCTGATTATAATTTTGCTGGAGGTCATATTGTTTCATTTCATCCTCCCTCAGGTGCTGACATTTATAGTGGGAATCCTCGCATTGTATGTATTTTAAAATGCTTGTAAAGGAGACATACAGGAACAGCAGGAGGCCACTTGGTTATAATGAGGTTGAACCCCCCTCCCCCCTCCACCCCACCTCACTCCATTATCTACTTTGGTTTCACAACCCATAAAATTATTACCTTAGAAAAAAATTGCCAGTTTATGTTTTGACACTTTTAATTAGCTTCTTCAAGTGCAACAGTTATTGTTCTGGATGGGGAAGCAAAGGCAAGGAAGACATCCCTATATGGCCAACTAGTAGTTTCATCTTTACGGAATCACAGAAAGATTACAGCACAGAAGGATGCCATTCACTCCATCAATTTTGTGCTGGCTCTGTGCAACTATTCTCACTACCTGCCAAGATCTCCCAATTCTGCTGCTTATTGTAAATTTTCCTTATCAAGTCACCTTTTGAACACTATGTTTGAATCTGTCTCTTCTCTTCCTGATGGTCCAATCTAACCCCTGGCCACTTGTTGGATTTTATAGATCATCCTCCTGGCTTTGGTTCTTTTGCTAATCAGCTTTATTCTACATTTTCTGGTTCTTGAATCTTTTTGCCAGCGGGGAACATTACTCAAATTTTTTTCTCTCTGGACCATTCCTGACATAAGATACTCCTAGCTCATAAGAAATAGAATCAAGAACAGCCCATTCAGTCCACTTCACTAAGTTTATAGCTGATGTTTTATCTCTCAATGCCATTTTCTTGCACTAATCCTGTATGACATTCTCTTAATGTCAAAAATCTATCAATCTCTGACTTCAAAATACTCTGGATTCCTCTCTATAATCCTCTTAGCAGACAATGCTAACATTTAGCTTTGTATCATCTGCATCACTCATGAAATATCATAAAAAGAAGAGATGTGGTTAGACAAGGTAAATTGTACTGCCTTGTATTGAAATTACCACATCTTAATGCAATTTGCAGTGAATGGAGTGCTTTTGAAGTGTGGTCAGTTTAAGTGTAGGGCACACAGACATCAGTACATGAACAGCCACAAAACAATTGATCAGACTATCTATTTTAGGTGCTGCTTTGAAGACACCTGTGGCTCCCTACTTTTTCTTCATATACTGCCATGGGATTTTTTAGATGCACCTGGGACAACAGATGGGGTCAATTACATGAACCATCCAAAAGATGGCACTGACAGTACACCTCAGCCAGGGTGTTCAACCACAATGTTTGTCCAGAGAATACACAAAAGTCTCCTGCTTGGGATAAACAAATCTTCTGACTGAAAAACCATTATGTGATTCACAGAGCCACAATTGTCAGCTGAAGAGATCTAGAAGATTATAAAGGCTAACAAGGCATTTGATAAGGTACCCCATGCAAGGATTATTGAGAATGTAAGGAGGTATGGGATCCAAGCGGACATTGCTTTGTGGATCCAGAACTGGCTTGCCCACAGAAGGCAAAGAGTGGTTGTCGTTGGGTCATGTTCTGCATGGAGGTTGGTGACCAGTGGTGTGCCTCAGGGATCTGTTCTCTGGGATCCTGATTTTTTTAATGACCTGGATGAGGAAATGGAGGGATAGGTTAGTAGGTTTGCTGATAATATGAAGGTTGGAGGTATTGGGGATAGTGTGGAGGGTTGTTAGAGGTTACAGCAGGACATTGAGAGGATGTAAAACTGGGCTGAGAATTGGCAGATGGAGTTCAACCCAGCTAAGTGTAAAGTGGTTCATTTTGGTAGGTCCAATATTATGGCAGAATATAGTACTAATGGTAAGACTCATGGCAGTGTGGAGGATCAGAGGGATCTTGGAGTCCGAGTCCATAGGACGCTCAAAGCAGCTATGCAGGTTGACTCTGTGGTTAAAAAGACACACTGTATTGGCCTTCATTAATCGTGGACTTGAATTTAGGAGTTGAGAGATAATGAGGCAGCTATATAGGATCTTAGTCAGACCAAACTTGGTTCTGTGCTCGCCTCATTACTAGAAGCATATGTAAGTCAATAGAAAGGGTGCAGGGGAGATTTACAAGGATGTTACTTGAATTAGGGAGCATACCTTATGAAATTAGGTTCAGGGTCTCATTGGAGTGATGGAGAATGAGCGGTGACCTGTTAGAGGTGTATCAGATAATGAGAGGCATTGATTATGTGGATAGTCAGAGGCTTTTCCCCAGGACACAGGTTTAAGGTGCTGGGAGTAGGTAGAGAGATGTCAGGGATACGTTTTTTTTATGCAGAGAGTGGTGAGTGCATAGAATGGGCTGCCAGCAACAGTGGTGGATGCGGATTCAATAGGGTCTCAAGACTTACAGATAGGTACATGGAGCTTAGAGAAATAGAGGGCTATGGATAACCCTAGTAAGACAGGGACATGTTTTTGGCACAACTTTGTGGGCTGAAGGGCCTATATTGTGCTGTAGGTTTTCTGTTTCTATGTAACTGTCTTAGTGTTTGTAATCAATCTGATCAGTGCCTATCAGAAATAATGTTCATTTAATGAGCAGAACATAGGTAGTTAAGATGCCTTCTATGGCTGAACAGCCCACTCTCATTCCCCATGTATGCTCAAGAGTAAATAGACAATTAGATGAGAGTGGATGGAATTTCTATACCCGCAGAGTAGCAAATGTCTCAGCACAGAAAGTAGGCTTTATGGGGATATATATTAGACAAAGAAAGTGAGGCAATTCATCTTGTTTCTTCCTTATTCTTCACAGGTTGTGAGTGGGATATCCTGATGAAGGAGTTCACGTTGAAGCCATCTCACGTTTTCTCTCTTGAATCTTTTTGCGGTCTGGGCTTGCTGTTCCTTTGTCTAACAATCAGGAAGCCCTTACCCCAAAAAGTATTTGCGTGAGATACAGACTGCAGTTGGGCATCATCCAGCAAAGCCATCACATCTCAGGATGTCCTCACATGAAAGGAGAAGAAGTGGAAAGTTGGTGCCAATCCAAGGAAAACAAAACTTCTTGATCCAGATTTATCTATTTGAAGCATTGGAAGAAAACTGGGAGTAGAATTATATGGGGGGAGGGAGAAATAGAGCAAATGAGTTTAGAAATGAGGGCCAGTGTCATGGGAAGAGAGATGGTGCAAGATCTTTAACAAAGGGAAACACCACATTCATACAGTCCATAGACGTTGGTAATTTTGCCAAGGTGGAAACTAAAGAGGCACGTTCCCATTTACTAAGATTTTCACAGGGACATTTCCAGTTATGTTATGTCTTTATCATTACTAATCATTATTCTGAGTTTTTATGTCATCCTAGAAGGTCAGGCCTATCCATGCGAAGGGTGCTCTGCTTGATGATTCCTGCTGTAGACCTGAGATATTACATTTTACAGACTTCTCTCCAGGATGTTTCCCTCTGCTTCTCCTGTCAAGAGTCTACAATTGCTATCCAAGATCTGGCTTCTAGAAACTGGCATTATATTCCATAAATATTTTCTCATCAATGGAATTTATCATGGAAAGAATGTCATTATATACCAAGGATCAATCAAAGTTGAAAATGTTAAATGAGCTAAACACTTACATTATTCACTAAAGTATTGGACACATACCAATATAGAAAGCACTGAAATTCAATCTGTTTCTGAGAGGCACAATGCAGAAAAAATATAATATGAAAATTATGGATATCTATGAAGGAACATGGGTGCAACAGAAAGTCATTTAACTTCTTGTCTTTTTCATCTGTTAGGTTGATCTGCATTTTAACCACCCACCACCTTCATTTATTTCCCCACAGTATTCCTGCCTACCAGATATGTCCAAGCCACAACAGTTTTCTCAGGAAGCTGGTCCTGACCCCATTAACCTTTGTGTACATTAGTGCTTCCTGACAACATAGAATGGTTGAACTCTAATTATGGGACTGTATCCCCCTATCAATATTCCCTCTCCAAAGGAAGTAGAAATGGTTTCTTTATTTACTGTTTTCTTTACCTGTAATCATTTTAAGTACTCAATTACATCATCATCTTGGGAAATACAAACTGTGCCATGTAACCCCCTCATACTTTATCCCTTCAGATGCATTGTTATTTTGGGAAATGCCATCCAAGACCAATATATCCTCATCAATCTTCAAATATGACTCAGCAAGAGAGACTTTGTGACAGATCTTGTGGTTCTATTTTATCAAAATATGGGATTCCTGGAACTTTCATGCTATCACAAGCAGTGTAATATAAGTAGAAAATTTTGAGATGTCCAAAATGGCATCGGAACTGAGAAAGAGAGTTAGCAAATATAACCAAAAGTTAAACTCTTTCCGAGTACCAAAGAGAAGTCACTCAAATGTATTGCAAACCTGCCGACTCAACTTGTCAATCACTATGTCGCAATGACATTTAAAAGTAATCGACTTAGGCTTACAAAATCCTTTTTCAGTTAATTATCAAAGAGTTTAATGAATTCAAGGTCCATGGTGGTGTGAGACAGCTAATTAGGGAATGTGATCTGGTCGGGTTATAATTCATTCTAAAGAAAGAAATGTTTGAGCCTGACTTATAAAGTTCACAGAAATGGTATTTCCCTCATCTTGTCTATCCAAGTCCTCTACATTGGACATTATCCATGGGACCATTTACTGCCCAAAAGATATTTTGGTTTTTCTAATAAGAAAGCTCATAATTACAATTAGACAAAGGAATGATCATAATAACAAGAGCCCTATTGAAGAAAAAGGATGTTATTCTGATGTTAGATGATAAGGATGAACTGTGGATCACCAAGCCAAAGAAAGATATAATATTGAATGTGTAACCTCCTCCTCCATGCCACATGAAGTGATGAATGTTAACTGGACATGTGGAATTTACTCATATTTGTACTCTCCAGGGTCCATTCACTTCAGTACAGATCAGCTAGATGTGAGGGCTGGTCTCGTATCTATTTACTACATCCAGTTCAGTCTGAAATTTAACATAACCTGACTCATTGTTTGATATTAAATATGTAACCAAGATATTGAACATACTGCTTTAATAGTACATCACCTCTCATCCAGAGAACTGCACTAGATTCAACACTCAAAACCAAGGAATGGGAAGAAGTGACAGAAGACTTGCAACTGTTTTAAAATTACAGCACCTAGGATAAAACCTGTAACAAACATCATTTACGTTTGAATTAACATTTTTTGGGCATGAAGAAACATTTTCAAATGTGTGGTTTTGGAATTTCATTGTGAAATGTTTTATAGATCAGTAAAGACACGTGCATCTGATTGGATCCCTTGCTGGAAGTTTGATTGTTCTCCAGCCATTAATGTTGATTTGTGTTTTTGTACTCATTCAAATTCATTCTCTCCAATTTCCAACAGACTCAAAATCTTTTCCATCAAATTAATAGAGATGCCATAAGAAATACAGTATTTGGAAAGAAATCCCTCCTCTTCACCACCCCAGACCCCCAACCTGTCAACCTTGCTTCACTTGGGTTCCCTATATATCAGCTCACTGAGACTGTGGTGAGAGGAGTTACCTAACCATGTTGGTAAAATCATTTCACATTTTCAATATGGTTATCAATTCCAAAGAGATAGATTATTGGACTCATTGCATCGCTTCCCATCTCCAATCAATCACCCCGTCCATTCCAGTGATCATACTTCCTCATTGATACTCGCTAAACTAATGACCAAACAATGCTCATGCATTTCTATAGTGCCGTTCAGAGCCATAAGAGGCTCCAAAAACAATTTACAGCCAATTAAACACATTTAAAATTGAACCAATGTTATCGTGTAAGGAAATAAACCAAGCATTTTTTTTTAAAAACTACTTTCCTCCAAATGTGGCAATGAGTTTTCCACAGGAATAAAAACAGCAGAATCCTCAAGTCAACCATCAGTTCTTGGAAACTTCATGATAATCCATTAGGATTTGTTGTCAATATATTGGTTACATTTGGGATCGTTGTGACCTGGATATGCTGAGATCAATACATCATTTGCTATTTGGGTTGTATTGTGTGAGATTTTACACAAGGTGGTCTCCCACACTCAGTGCCTGCATGTAGCTTGTAATTACTTATCTCCAGACTGCACTAATAGCCTCAATTCAAACTCTCTCATTGTTTACTTCAACAAACTCTGTTATACACAACAGTAAATGAAGTTAGAACAAAGTGATTTACAATGAGTGCACCTAAAGACCATTCATACATTAAGAAAATGAGGGTCATTCCATTCCCACACGGAGCTGTCCATCCTTCCCTTTCTCCACTACCAGAATGAGGCTCAATGTAAACTAGAGGAACAACACCTCATATTCTCCTTGGTTGAATTTTTGAATTGAATTTTCAATTACCCTTGCTTTCTGAGTACCCCTCTCTATCTTTCCTGATCTACCTTCGGTCCTCCTCCTCTGTCCCCTTTCCCACAAACCACCTTCCCCCCCCACCCCCAATATTTGCCTCTTTCCTGGTTCCATGCACCTACCACCCACATATTTCACCCACAGGATCCCCTCCCCCCCATCTGATTTCATCTGTCCTTCACTTCTTCCTAATGGTTTCCATTATCACCTTGCTTCTTTATCAGATTCTTGCACAGGTAGACTTTATGTTCCCACTTACCACCCTCTGGCTATCTTCATCTTCACCCTCCACCTGGCTCATCTGCCTTTTTATTCTTTGTCTGTATTCACCAATCAACCTCCTGCCTCAGTCTCACAACCCCTTTCCTTCCCCTCCCCCACCTGACTCCATCTGCCTGCCATTCTTCACCCCTTCTTGGCCCATCAACTGATCCATGTCTCAGCCTTCTCCCCTCCTCTATGCACAGCCTATCCTCCCTCTCAAATTGCAATCCTGATGCAGGGCCTTGAAGCAAAACCTTAGCAATTACCTTCCCCCCCCCCCCCCCCCCGCCAACAGATTCTCCTCCCCCTGCTGTGTTCCTCCAGTAGATTGTTGCTTGAGACTGAAACATCTACATTCACTGGTGTCTCCAAGGGCTGGATCATGATGGATGAACATGCTACCTGCATTCAGGGTTCATGGAGCTCATCTACCTTTTCCAGATGTAGAAGGCCAAATCACTTGAGCCTCTGTGTACAAGGTGGCTCTGAGAGACAGATTCACTGCAAGTGTAACTACCAAGGCTACACCCCCAGAATGCCACACTGGCCTTTGTCAGGCACAGGAGGTACTTTGCAAATAGATTTGAGTACTTTAAAATAAGCAAGATTAATTAAAACTACAAAATACTGAAAAATAATTAAAGACATTAAATTAAGGTAAAGTTATTTAACTAAATATCTGCACTTACTTTTTACTTCGGGACAGCAACTGAGCCTCAAGCAATTGACAACTGGCAATTCATCCCATTAAGACGTGGTTTAAACACTGGGGCTAAACAGAATGAAACGAGGATTAAATTTAGAATTAAATAAAACACATTCATCAGGATGAAATCTAACAGTGGCAATTATGGAACAGGGATTAAATACGTAGAAAATGGGTTGAAACACAGGGACAGGAATTATCAACATCAGGAAAGGGGAAACATGGAAATTGAGATGAGAATGTGAGCTGGATTGAATATTTGGAACTGGGATTAATCACAGCGCAGAAACTAAAATTAAAATGAGTGTTATGGATATCAAGGCTGTGGAAAAACAAAGAGCAAGTGAGAAAAAGCAGGATTGGGATTAAACACTTTAGGTTTGGAATGGTAGAGATGAAGTACGTCAGTAAACAGCATATTAAACATTCAGGCTTTGTCAATAAATACAATGGAAATTGAAGTTACATTTCTGGGAAGAGATTAAAAATATTAAATTCAACACTTGGGGATGGTGCAAAATACACTGGGATTAAATTCAAAATCTACTGGTTTATAATAGGAATTATATCAAAACATGTAAACAATAATTATATTTGGTGAAAACTGGATTTATTCTATTAGAACAATTAGGTATAGGGGTTATGCTATTAAATCCAAAAATAATGTAATTACATACACAAGAAATAGAATAAAATACACAAGAAATGGTATTAAAACCAAGGAATGGGTTTAAATGAGGAGGTCTAAGATACAAATAGGAAAGGTTGATAAAAGAACTAAATACAAAGTGAAAGGGGTGTAAACAAAACTGGATACATGGAACTAAACACTGTTACCAGTGATTCCACAGAACTGACTGAAACTACACAGATGACAGGAATAGAAAGGAGATGAATTATGATAAGCAGAATTGAAAAGGAAGTGAGCACTTGAAGATAAAAAATAAAAGGAAAAAATAAGTGTAAAATTGAGCTAAATGTGCCTGAAAGGTCTCAAAATCAATTTTAGAGTAAATATGAAATGGATCTCAATGGTTGAGTATTTGAAAGCAACAGGATAAAACAGATGGTGTGAGGCTGATGTGCTGCTGCTGTTGTGGGCCCAGGAGGAGCAGGAAACAGAAACAGATCCTCCAGCACACCTCTGCGGGGTCCTACTGTCCATCGTAATGCCATTCAGCCTCATACAGGTTTAAACCACTGGTGGAACTGGGACACTACATTAAAAAAACCACAAAAGTCTGTGCCCACAAGGGCAGCATCCATGCTGAGCAGCCCAGACCGCAAGAGAAGGGGGCTGCAGGGAGCAGGAGCCTGGTGGGGTGCACCAGAGTGGAAGAACACCACCCCACTGAGAAGGATAAGCCTGGGAGAAGACCAGTCAAGGTAGGAAATCGCATCAGCCAACCAGCGAATTTTAGTGGATGAAGGACTCACACCAGGCTGGAGACTGGATTGAGGGAACCAGGTAACAGGACTAGAATTCGTAAGGGTGTCAATTTAGTGATAGGTTCACATTGGAGATACTGGAAAGAATGCAACTGAGCGGTTGGGTTGGATTTGAATAAAATTGAAGACCACTTAGATTAATACTCGTAACAAGATAGATAATTAATAGTTAAAATCAAAATAAATAGGAACCATCTAATATCCATTTCAGAATGCAAGGAAGCATGTCGTTGTAACAGAGAGAGTGAAGTGAAAATTTACCAGATTGATTCCTGGGATGGTGGGAATTGTAGTACCTGTATAAGAAAAGGTTACGTCTACAATGCAATGCTCTTTTGAGTATTGAAAAATGAATGAAATGTGATTTAATTTCGGCTTACACAAAAATGCTGGAGAAACTCAGCAAGTCGAGAAGCAAAGATATACACAAGCTATGTTTTGGGCCTGAGCCCATCCATTTAAGCTTATCGTTGTTACTGGCCTTAGAGGTTGTTGCTTCTTCTTGGCTAGAGATCTAGAATTGATAGATTCTCAAAATAAGAAGTTAACCATTCAGGACTGATATGAGAAGACGAGGGTAGTAAACATTTGTAATTCTATACCTAAGAGATCTGCATAGGTTCCATCACTGTGTACATTGTAAGGTAAAACATCATGAGATGGGAATGTGTAGGGAGTTACCCTGTACAGGGCAGTAACAAGAAGGGGAGGTGTCCTTGTACTCCTGTTAGGTAAAACATCATGAGATGGGAATGTACGGGGCAGTAACAAGATGTGAATGCATCCTTGTACTTACAAGATAAGAGAGACATTGATGGATTGAGAGGCAGGAAGCTAGCAGGGAAAGGATAGCAACAGTTTTAGTCATTGGACAAGTAATGATATGATGATGTTCTAAGCACATATCCAAGGGTATAAAAAAATCACCATTTTGCTGATAACGGCAGAATGCATTCTCCGACTAACTTTGTTAGTCGCAAGTGTTACAATCCGGTAATAAAGAACAAAGAACCCTGATTTCGACTCAGCCTGGTGTTTGTCTCACTCATTCATGAACAAAGCAGACCTAACAATTTGGTGACCCCGACGTGATGGGTGAGTGAACACTGGACGACGGTTTCTGTTTTTTCTGACAATCATCTCAGCCGGCTGATAAAAAGGTCCAGAGAAGCCTGTTTTAACAAAATTCTCTTTTTTTTTTTTAAAATCTTTATGATTGTCAGTAAGAACTGGAGATCGGACAAATTAGACGACCACAATTGAAGGTCGCATGCCAGGATTGTAACACGTAAGTGATTACAGACAAGATAAAAGTCCTTAAGGTGTTTGAATGACATTTATTAAGTGCTTCGCAAGAAACTACTAGAGTTTAAAAGTCTTTATTGTGTCGTTGCAAAGTCCAATAGAGTGAGAAGGTGGTCTATAAACAATTGAGGACCTGAGTTTTCTGCCCTAAACTGGTTATTAAGAGGAGAAATCTCCCACGTGAAGGTTGGGCTTTGAAAGAAAACAAAGGTTCAGGCTTATTGGCCTCAATTGTATCTGAGAGACTGACTTATAAATGTCCGGTAGGTATGATAATGTCTGTACACTTGAGAAGTTAAGAATTTATTTCCCCAATTCGCCGTGGTGGAATACCACAGCAGACACTAGAGACCTTGAGACAACAAAAAAAAAGTACTCAGGGACGCCTGCCTGGTGAACAAGAACGACGACAGAAGGCTGCGACAGCTGTGTCCGGATCAGGTAGGAGATATTAATGAAAAAGTTGATAAACTCCTAAGAGACACCCGGTTTATTCGAAATACTTTTGATAAGTTAAATGAGGGTATTCCCAACATCACCAAGGAGATAAAGTTACGTAAATTCATAGATTGGTACAGGGAAACAGGACAAAAGTATAGCCCAAATATTTGGTTTTCTAGTTGTAATTTAACTTTCAGACCCCTTTGGGAAAACAGAGAGTGGAAAACGAGCAATCAGAGTATACAGGACAGCCTGAAGTCAATTGGAGGACAAGACTTAGACTGTTCCTTTAAAAGATATTAGTCATCCAGCTTGCAAGGAGACATTTTTAAAAGCAATTTTCGTTGACATAGATCCCCTAAACGGACAAAAACCTAAATTAAAACAGGCATTAGAAAGCGGTCCCGCAGCTATGGCTGTACAGTTGCCTGCTAAGACTTTTGACCAAGTTATTAAGGAAATTAATCAGGAATTAGAGGAGCGAATTACCAGTAATGCGGCATTGGAAAAACAAAAAATGCTCCGAAAATGTGTAGACCGCTGGAGGAAGAGGGGTTGGTTACCCGGGGGCACTGAGATGTTCCTGACAGGTGAGAAAAAAATTTTTTAAAACGTAGTGTCTTAGATAAGCTGGAAGAAACAAAACACAGAAGGGAAAGGAAAAGTGCCTGTTTCCAGTTTCCAGCCACGAAGTGTCCGGGTTTGCTCTCTCCCTCCCTCCTTTCACCCTCCCCCCTCTCTCTTCTCTCCCCCTCTCTCTCTTCTCCCCCCCCTCCTCTCTCACCCACTCCCCCTCCCAATCCCAATCTGTGGCGGTGCTGCCCTGAAATCCCCAGGTTGGGCAGGGCAGAGAAATACAATTTGGTTTTAATTTTGTGCCCACAATTCCAGCTCCGCATCAAATGGGATCCTGTTTTATCCTCTCTCCCTCCCTCTTTCCCGCACCCCCACCATTGCGGGATCAGGGCAGACATTGTGGGCTGACGTGTAGCTCACTCGAGGTGGGAGGGAAGGAAGGAGTGATAGTTCCCAGTGGTGGGAGACCCAATCTGATCCAGACCAGTGATCACAGGATGAGAACCTTTTAAAACCTTTGAAACAAAAGTGTTAATCTGAAGACTTTTCTCCCAGTGGGGCCAGTGCAAGGCATTTTCTCTCTCTATCTCTTGTGCTCTGTGTATCTGCCTCTCTATCTCTTTCTCTCACTATGCTCTCTCTCTCTCTCTCTCTCTCTCTCTCTCTGGCACCCCAGATGGGATACTGGAGTCACGTCCCTTATATCCAGATATTGAGACACTGGGGTGTGACAAGAACCTCGGGAATAGGGACACATCAGACGAGGTACAGGCCCCTTTAATAAAAATAGAAGGG
This sequence comes from Narcine bancroftii, assembly GCF_036971445.1. NCBI lineage: Eukaryota > Metazoa > Chordata > Chondrichthyes > Torpediniformes > Narcinidae > Narcine > Narcine bancroftii. Next base: position 12,402,323 of record NC_091481.1, read on the forward strand.
GGAGTAATAGATGTGGAGACCCCTCTGGAGTCCAAGAAAATAGAAAAGGAGTTAGAGATACAGAAATGGAACATGAAAAAGGTTCAGGTTAACATTAAAAACTTAAACAGAGATATTAATGTGCTGGGGCAGATCAGTGAGGATCAAAAAGAATTAATGGTAGGTGTATTGAAGGAAGTGGAAAAGATAACTACAACACTGTCAGGAGAAATTAAAGCTGAAGGAATGGTAATAGGAGTAAAGGACGAAAAGTGTAGTACAGATGAGGAAACGAGATACGATCCACCATGGGAGGAAAGTAAAAGGAAAAGACTCGGGAGGGAGAAAAATAGACATGCCTACTTGGACATAGTTAGAACAAAAGAGAAAGATGTGAAACAACTAAACTATGGCCGAAAAGATTATCTTAGAGATGAACGTGACCAATATACCTTTGACCCTGAGACATTGGAAGCTGATAGGGACAGTGACAGTGACGAAGAAGAGTCAGAACAAGGTGGGATAAATAAATGCATGCCAAGAGTAAAGAAGGAGCAGAAATCCCCAAAATTGAGATATCAATGCCCATTACTGATCACGGGACGGGGAACTCAAAAATATGTACCCTGGTCACGAATGGACTTAGAGAGTTTAATGAAAAAACTACCTCCGTTGAGTAATGGGGCTAGTCCATGGATTTCTTGTTTTGAGCGAGAAACCTGCCAAGAACAATTAGCACTCGCAGATGTCAGAACTATCATGATAAAATTAAAGGCAGAAGGGGCCCTGAAGCAAATAGAGAGAATTGTAAGAAGCAGTAAATTGGGGGATGAAATAGAATTTAACCCACTTCGGAATAAATTTTGGGAAGCACTTAGAGAAACATTTCCTACACCCTATAGTTTGGATGCCTTGGTAACCCTTCAACTAAAGGAAGGAGAGACTGCACACGAGTATTTCACTCGAGCATGGGACTTATGGGAAACAGGGACTGGAGAAAGACCTGACCACAGCCCCTTAGGAAGGGCTCACTTTCGTAATGGGATAATAAACGGACTACCTGCTACGGTTCAAGCAAAATTAAGGGACATTGTGGGATTAGAGACAATGTCAGAGGATTTGTGGAAAAGACACCTGACACATGCAATCAAACGACATCGTCAATCAGAGCATGCTAAGTCAGAAAGTGCGTCCCAGAAGGAGGTGGACAAGACAACCGATAAATTGGTGAGAGCCATAGAAAATATAGGGGTTAAATTAGCGGCCCAACAGATAGTCCCACAGGTCATGGGGCCAGTGATAAATCCGGGACCCCAAGTAAGAAATGGTTGGGAAAGACAGCTAGGTACAATGTATAGAGGGGAACATGCAGTATGCTGGTACTGCCAAAATCCTGGACACTACCAGCGGAACTGTCCGGAGGCTGGGAGAGCAAGGGGAAAAAGATTACCCTCTATTAGAGGCTATCGGGGAAGAGGAGGAAACTTAAGAGGACAAGCAAGGGGTAGGGGTGGACACATTGATGGGCCACAGAGAATCGGGGGGTGGCAGAGTGATCAACAAGTCCAGGCACCTCAGTGTAATGACTATATTGAGGAAGGTGCTGAATTTGATTATTGAAGGTGCCCAGGAGAATCAAAAATCACGCCTCCCTGGGAGCCACCAAAAATTTGGGGGACGGTAAATGGAGAAAAAATTGAATTTATGGTTGACACAGGGGCAGCAGTTACGACAGTGATTAAAAAACCCCCAGGGAGCACATTTTCGGGCAAAACATTATCTACAATAGGATTCTCCGGGATAAGGGAAACACAGCCCTATACAGATAACATCGACATGACATTTGGACGACAAAGGGTTAAAACGCCTGTCCTGGTTGTGCCAAGTTGCCCCATTAATTTATTAGCAAGGGACATTCTTACCAAACTAGGAATAACCATACAATGTTCTGAGAAGGGCCTTCGGTTAACATACCCAGGGGATACAATAAGAAGGGGAGGACAGTTTATAGTAATGACCCCATCTAACGCTTCAGAAGACTCTGTGGAGGTTAGTATTTTCTGGAGTCGGCTACTGTATGATGAACCAGGCCCAGGGCTGATTAAACAGTTTTTTGAGTGGAGGGCCAGTATTCCTCGGTATGGGGATTACCATTATCCACTAGATCCTATGCATGTTACATTAAACTACACCATCCACCCGGACCAGGAATATGAGGAGAGGTGGGACTCTCTAAAAGAAGGGAAGACAGAAACGATACATTTGTCCATTTATCTTTGTAGGTAAGGAGGGAATAGCTGCTATGGTTGTCATGACAGAAGAACAAATGGAGTGGTTCTGCTTAGGAGTAGAAAGTGTGCCTCATGTGACCTTGGGTATTGCCAAAGATCATCACGCTCGACAGCTGGGTCCGATGGTAAAGGAAGCGATAGGGTGTGAATACAGGCAGACAGAAATCCCGGGATATTCCACCCCGGAGGGAGGAAAATTTGTCAGACTGAATATTGAAGCATGGGACCAGGTAGTGAATGAGAAAGTAGAAAGAGACCGAGCCATAGAAGGAGAAAATATTGATCACAGAGACTCAGACAAATATCTTTCTAATCTGAGTCCACATATATGGACAACGGGGCCCTATGATGTGGGAGTAATAAAAGGAGAGGTATTTCTAGAATTGGCCAACCCCGGGCAGAAACCAATATGGAGAAAACAATACCGCTTGTCGCCCAGTCAGGAGGAGGGTATTAAAGGAACGATAGAAGGGTTAATGGAGTCAGGGGTTTTAAGGGCGGCACCTGACAGTATGTGGAACACGCCCATCATGCCTGTTCCCAAACCGGGTAGAAAAGACTGGAGGATGGTACACGACCTCCGGGAGATTAACTTGGCTACCAAGACCATCGGGAGACCAGTCCCAGACCCATATGTAGCACTTAGGGCTCTGAGTCCGGAGCACGAATACTATACTGTCATTGATCTGGCAAACGCATTCTTCTGCTTGAAATTAGCTGAGGAATGCCAAGACTGGTTAACTTTCACTTACCAAGCACATCGGTACACATACACTAGATTACCTCAGGGTTATAAGGACAGTCCAGGACTGTTCAATCAGGCCCTTAGCGAAATCCTAATGAAATTAAAGCTCCCGGAAGATGTTACACTGATTCAGTATGTAGACGACCTACTATTAGCAGGGAAAACGCCACATGGGTGCCTGACAGGGCAGCCAAACAGGTTACTGGTTATCATGAACATATACAGGAGATGATTTTGAGGTCCCATAACAAAAAAAATGAATCTGAAACTAAGGAGACTTGTAGCAGATTGAATGACTACACAGATGAGTTTTGTGGAGGAAGAGTGCTGTACAACTGGCTCCCCGCTAACTGGGATGGTCGGTGTGCTCTAGTAACCCTTAATGCGCCAGTGCTGATTGTCAAAAGGCAGGAGGGAGACGAGGATTCCCTAGAATTGCGCCACACAGAGAGTTGGCTGTGGAGAAAAAGGAGGAGTGTTGGACTCTTGGGGCCGGGAGGAAGGAACCCTGATGGGGTATGGATTGATGCCATTGGCCAAGCCCGGAATATTCCGGACGAATTTAAATTAGCCGATGAGATTGCAGCTGGGTTTGAAAGTTTTCCTGTTTTTAGTGCAATTTTTCCCATCACTGTAAATAAAAATGTTAATAGGATCAACCTTATTCACTATAATGTCCAGCGCCTTGCAAATTTGACCAGGGACGTTGTTGAGGCAATACATCAACAACTGTCAGAAACTTCCCTTATGACACTTCAGAATAGGATAGCGATTGATATGGTCCTGGCAGAGAAAGGTGGAGTGTGTGCTATGTTTGGAGATCTATGCTGCACTTCTATCTCTAATAACACAGGGCCAGATGGATCACTCACTAAGGGGTTAACGAAACTTAGGGCATTGGCGAAAGAATTAAAAGCCCAGTCTGGAGTCTCCAATCCTGTTTTATCCTGGTTACAGGGAGTGTTTGGGAGATGGAGCACATTGTTAGGACAACTTTTGCTGGGTTTGTTCATTTCTGTATCAATTTTTATCACTTGTGGCTGTTGTTGTATTCCATGCATTCGAACGCTGGTCACGAGGACCATAGAGAGAGCCTTTGCTGACCGTGATGAACTGCCTCGGAAATATCAAGCTGTGCAGGCTGTGGAGCAAGACTATCTCACATTACAGGAGGCGGAGAAAGTTGCTGAGATCGATCTGGAGTCTGAAGGGGAATGTGATGGAAAGGAGGGATTGTGAATTAGATTGTTACACATATAATTTTAACCTTGCTTGTAACCTAAATATTATAACCTTGATTGTAGAACAAATATTATAACATTGATTGTAACACAAACATTATTAATCAGATTGTAGAACAAGTATTATGAATTAGATTGTAGACCATATGTTAACTTGGGAATTTACTAATGTACGGGGGGTGTACGCAAAGGAGGGTTGGGGGAGCCCTCGCCCACCAGCCGAACTGCCCTGTGAACAGAACCCGTATAGAGCTTGGCAATAATAGGCGAACTAATGTAACGCGGTGGTAGCATAGTCAGGGCGAGATTGTCCTCTAAAGAGGACAAAGGAGGGATTGTAAGGTAAAACATCATGAGATGGGAATGTGTAGGGAGTTACCCTGTACAGGGCAGTAACAAGAAGGGGAGGTGTCCTTGTACTCCTGTTAGGTAAAACATCATGAGATGGGAATGTACGGGGCAGTAACAAGATGTGAATGCATCCTTGTACTTACAAGATAAGAGAGACATTGATGGATTGAGAGGCAGGAAGCTAGCAGGGAAAGGATAGCAACAGTTTTAGTCATTGGACAAGTAATGATATGATGATGTTCTAAGCACATATCCAAGGGTATAAAAAATCACCATTTTGCTGATAACGGCAGAATGCATTCTCCGACTAACTTTGTTAGTCGCAAGTGTTACAATCCGGTAATAAAGAACAAAGAACCCTGATTTCGACTCAGCCTGGTGTTTGTCTCACTCATTCATGAACAAAGCAGACCTAACAACATCCAAGACAGAAATTCATAGCAGCCCATGCAAAATAACTGGCACTGAGATAAAAGAACAGCTGTGATCTTATTGAATCCTGTGGCATGCATAATGGACTGAATAGACTGCTCTTGTATCTATTTCCCATTTTCTTGTGTTCCTATGGAAGTGGTAGAGAATGAAGACAAGGAGAACATTTCTGGGAGGGAGGCAAAGCTAGGTGAGAGAGAGAGAAATAGGCAAATGGAACAGATATAGTCACAGGCCAGTCAATTATTGTACAATAGAATTCTTAATTGAAATTGAAGGAAAGTGTAGCAGGAACAGTGGTGTATAACATTCTATCATCAGAACAGATCTAGTGGAGTCAGAGAAACTAGGAGAAAGGAATGGACTCTGTTAGAAGCAGGATGAGAAATATTGTCAAGTAAACTGTGGGAGCTAGTAGGTGTTTATGAGAGTTTATTGACATAAACCTAAATACAATATATAAATTCTCTGAAATTCATCTTGCTGCAGGAATGTAAAATATACCAGTAGGCAAAAAGCATAAATTGAATTACCACACGAGAGAATAAAAATATAATAAATATAAACAAATCGATAAATATTCACAGTTGCTGTTAGTGCAAAGAAGTGTTATTTCAATTTTCCAGACAAATCTTTGGTCTTGGAGTGGTGTTCTGGTTAGCATAGTAAGTGAAGATTCAAGAGCTTGATAACTGTTTTGAAAAAAAAATTCTTGAACCTCAAGGTTCCCTTCTGCTTGAAGGAAGCAGTGAGAAGAGAGCACAACCAGAGATCTTTTCATGAGACAGCATCGCATAAAGGTATCTTTAATGGACATTTGTTGGGTCCTCATGATGCACTTGACTAGGTATGCAGCTTTCTGCATTCCTGGGCACTCATTTCCAAATCAGGCTGTAACCAGCCAGTATATTTTCCTCAATGAACCTGTAGATATTTGATGGAGTATTCGACACATACCAAATCTCCTCAGAATCCTTTGAAATTAGAGGCATCGATGTGTTATCTTCATGGCTGTCTCAATGTGCTGGCACCAGGAGAGGTCCTTCAACATAAGAATACCCAGGAATTTGAAGCTACTAACCCTGCCACCAGTATTCCCATCAGTGAAGACATATATGTGATCCTTTGGCTTTCCCCAACCTAAAGTTCACAATAAGCAACTTGATCTTATTGATGTTGAGAGCAAGATTGTTGTCCTGGCTCCATGCAAGCTGATTCTTGACTCATCATTATCTGTTATAGGAAAAAGGCAAGGCAATGGGGATGAGGGAAAAAATACATCAGCCATGATTCGAATGGGGAGGCAGACTTGATTGTCCAAATAAGTGCATTCTGCTCCTATGTCTTATAGTTATTTGGCCAATAATGAGGATCTTGTTAGTAAATTATTAGATTGGGTTGAAGCTGAACTATGCCACTGATCACATACTATCCCCCAAAAAGTGAGGAACAGGTGTGGCTAAATCAGAGATCCAAATAAGTTTGGGAAAAGAGCAATAAAAGTGATGAAATATTCCAAGTGCACGAAACTGCACCAACATAGAGTAAATGATCCACTGGAAATAAGAGGATAAGGAGGGGATTAAGTAAAACTGTAAAGAATATGTGTCACATCTCACAAAATAACAGGTAGAGTTAAGAATCAGATGGGTTCCCATAGCAACATTTTATTTGGAAGGAATGAGTGAATCAAAAAGTTGCATAATATGCAAACTAACACCCCCAGATGGAGGAGGGTTGAGGTGAAGAGAACTGGTTGAATCTCTGTTCACTGAAGAAGCAGGCATTTTCAAGGTTGCCTGTTGGAGTGGGAGGAAGAAGAGGATGGAGGACCATTCTGAAAATGGGCAGATCAGATCAGGAAGCTGGATGCTGTCAGCATAGATGGGGCATTTTAAACAGTCATGGAGGTAGGTGGGAAAATTCAAGAAAAGTGGAGTAAACAGCTGAAATAGGAAGAAGCAGGGTCCACTGGAATGATTTGACTTAAATATTGGATCTGTTACCGGAACATGGGAAGGAAGGTAGAGGTGGCCTGTGTGAGTATGTGGGTTCTTGGTTTGATATTGGCGTGACGGTCCCAAGCAAGCTATGGAAAGATCACAAATGTTTGGACTCTGTAAACTAGATCTTGTTCACCAAACAACGGCGCTACCTTTATCAGCAGATTTAATGACAATGTTACTGTTGGACCTTAGAAAACGGCCAATGCAAGTTCAGAGATGGGTAAACCAGAGTCAGTGACTTTCCTGACATTTTCTATTTTTATTCACCATATATACTGATGGAAAATTCAATACCATGTAAAAGTCGACCCCACCCCCCCCCCCCCCCCCCCACCCACTTTTGGCTCCAAAATCTGGTATTTTTCATATAATTGCATGTAAAAGTCGACTGTAGTCTCTTGCCTCAGGCCCAGCCCCGCAGGTTGGAGCTCCCAATATCTCGGTCGCAAACTCACACCTTGGCCCCAACCTACCCTACCATTGGAGCCTGATGCCTTGACCACAGACTTACCACCTGGTTCTGGCCCATCGGAGCTTCTGACGCCTCAACCACAATACTGTGGACATCATCCGGCCCTGGCCACCCGTCCATCAGAGACCGATGCTGCGACACACTAACCACCCAGTCTGGCCACCCCACTCATTGGAGCTCCCGACACCTTGACCACAGACTTACCACCCGTTCCCAGCTACCTGCCCATCAGAGCCTGACAATTCAACTGCAGACTTATCAGCCAGTCCCGGCCACCCACCCATCGGAGCCCCTGACACCTCAAATGCTGATTTCCCACCTAATCCAAACTGCACACCCATTGGAGTTCCTGACATCTCCAACAATGCAGTTACTTAATGCAGTCAAAAGTAGTATCCATGTAATAGTAAACCCCATAAATTCAATGTTAAAAAATGGTCTACAAAATATGACTTTTACATGAGTGTAAACGGTAAGTAAATATAAAACAGATAACAATACGATATTCTCGTTCTCAAATGTTCCCAAGCCAGACTATTAGTTTTATCAAATCAATGCCAGCAGTTCAAGGAGAAGGCTTAGCATTGGCTTCTCAGGCCACAAAGGGATAGGCAATAAATCCTAGTCTTGCCACCAAAATTCTTGCCTTGAAGATGAATAATTGTACAGTATAAGAAATCTAAAATATGCAGGTGGATCGAAACGTTTACCATAGCTAGAGAAGTCTTTCAAATTAAATCAGAATTACTAAAGAAAATAGTGTTATATCCAGCAAATAGGACTACAGACCTACAGTCCACACTAAAGGTTAATCAGTACCTGGAATGGTCGCTGGATGGCAGAATTGGACAAACAATATAACAGCAGTTAGATGCTGATATTGGGAGAATACTGTGAAGATAGATGTGGTGGCAAATACAGATTCCAAGCCAGCAAATGTTGCTCTAATCTACTTAAGGGACCTGAGCAAGTATCGGGTAATCCAGGTTCATTCTCTAGGCCTGTTGATGTACTGTGCTGGAGAAATATGCCCTCTTTGGCATGGTGATAACTAACACTCTAATTTCCATCTTAAGTGATGTACAAGAAGAGCCAGTTTTAAGAGTTAAGCCACATGAAAATAGGCCCTTAAGCCCAAGATGCCCTTTTGTGCTAGTCCCACTTGTCTGCTGCACTTGACCTATATCCCTTAACCTTTTCGTATCCATGTCCTTTTAACTGTCATAAATGTAACCATCTCTAACACTTCCTCTGGCAGCCCTTTCCATGTACCTATCAACTGCAGCAAGTAAAAGGCACTCCTTAGGTCCCTTTTAAATCTTTTTCTTCTCACTTTCAATTTATCCTCTTGTTTAAGAATCCCTAACCCTAGGATAAAGACTGTCATCATTCACCTTATGGTTTTAATAACCTCCATAAGATTACCCCTCAGCCTCCTAAGCGCCAGAGAAAAAGGTCCCTTCATATCCAGCCTCAGACCCTCCAGTTCCATCAATATCCTTATGCAAGAGACTTTTTCCATATGTCCTAAGCAATTTTTATTGCCAATAAATGTTAACTTGGGCATACCCAAGTCTTCTCCTGAGGGTCACCTTTCACCACGCTGGCATCTGGGGTAACTTTTTTTCCTGCCTGCTGATTCATAGCATAGATCAAATTTGTTTGCAATTTCGCTTGAAAATTAGAAGCAAATACTTTTACTACAACTTGGCATTCTTTAGCTGTGTGGTTACCGTTGGCAATATGTGTTGATTGAATGAAATATGTTGAACAAGAAATTTATGGCATCAATTCTCATGCCACACTAATTTGGCAATAACTTTCTCAAATTATGCATTGATTCTTCTAGCTAATGCAGGAGGGAGAACTATCCTGACTTGTGTTATTTATAGATGATTGGTTGGTACTCAACATGACTGGACACTGTTGAACTTGCATTGTTCTGTAGATGTCAAATCTTTTAAACTTTTCAGAAAATGGTGAGGCAGGGTTAACGCTCCATTCTTCAAAGTAGGTGTATGAGAATTTGCAGTGGAGCAAATATACAATAAAGAAATGCAAAAGATGCCAATTCTGGAATCTTGAACAAACAATAAGCAGTTGGAGAGACTCAGTGAGTCAGGCAGCATCCATGGATACAAAATGATCAGTCGATGATTGTGGCGGGCTAGGGCGGGAGAAGCTAGGGATAGGCTAAGAGATTATAGGTATTGGACAGAAGGAGGGAGAGCTGGGGAGACAGATAAATGTGGTGAGTCCATATGCAGTTCGTGAAATTGAGGTTCCCAACCATTTAATTTCCCTAACTATTCCAACACAGATGTGTATGTCCTTGGCCTCATCCATTGCCAAGATGAGGGCAAACAAAAACTTGTGAAACAATACATCATATTCCTCCAGGACCAATGACATTTTTCCAATTTTATTTAACTCCCATTTTTATCTGGTTCTGATTTCTCTTTAACTATACATGTTCTTAATTTTCTCTCTAACTTCACCCCCCCCCTCCACTTCCCCAGCAGTCTCTCCCTCTACCTCTCTCTCTCCATCACTCCCACCTTTTGTACCCCTAATACCTCTGAAATCCTTCCCAGCATCTTCCCCATCTCAATGTGATATACTCAATATCACCCTTCCCACTTTAGCCTCAATAAAGAGCCCTGACCCAAATGTTGACTGACCATTTAACGGTAGTCATGGGTGTTGCTCGATTCACTGAATTTATCCAACTGTTCAGTGTTTGCTTAACATTACACTCCCCTGCAGTACATTTAGCAAAACCTGCATCCTGCGGAATTAGATGCAATCAATCGTGGTCATTGCTCTGGACAGGAGAGAAAAAACTCTTAACTTTCCTGGAGAGAAGAGAAGAGAGAAAGGGACCTCAGCAGGAAGACAGTTCTCCTATAACTATCCAGTTGAGGAGCACTGGCTGTGGAAATACTGACACCATGATGTTGTAAAAACACACCAAAATGTTGGAAGAACTCGGCCGATCTTTCAGTGTTCATAAGATATATTGCTGTCGTTTCGAGCCCGAGTCCTTTTTTTCATAATTTTTTATTTTTCACACTATGAACCATATCAACCAAAATATGTTCAAACATTTCTCATTAAATTTACACAGTGTTTTTTTCCCTTTCCCTCCCTCCCCTCTACCCACCCCCCTCCAAAACCCATAAATAGTCAACATATACAATACAATAAAACCATAAAACAATATCTTCACACAAAGGAAAATAAACAAGAAAAATGAGTCATCTATTTATTAGACACTGAATCTAGTCGTTTTGTCTTCTAATCATTTTCATTCTCATTTTAGGGGATGGAGGTCGTAGGCAAGCTCTCTCTGATATGTTCCATGTATGGTTCTCAAACATTGTGACTTCATTTTTTAAATTATATTTTATTTTTTCTAATGGAATACATTTATTCATTTCCATGTACCATTGCTGTATACTCATGCTCTCTTCCATTTTCCAAGTTGACATTATACATTTTTTTGCTATCACTAAGGCTGTCATAATGAATTTTTTTTGCACTTTATCCAATTTGAGGCCTAATTCTCTACTTCTTATGTTACTTAAAAGAAATATCTGTTTTTTTTGGTATGTTATTTTTTGTAATTCTATTTAATATCTGATTTAATTCTTCCCAAAATGTATTTACTTTTGTACATGCCCAAGTTGCATGTAATGTTGGTCGCATTTCCTTCTTACAGCGAAAACATCTATCTGATAATGTTGAATCCCATTTTTTTAAATTTTAGAGGAGTGATATATACCCTGTGTATCCATTTATATTGTATCATGCGTAACCTTGTGTTTATTGTATTCTTCACAGTTCCAGAACATAACTTTTCCCATACTTCATTCTTTATCTTTATGTTTAGATCCTTTTCCCACTTCTGCTTAGGTTTATAGTTTATTTCATTTTCCTTATCTTGTAGCTTAATGTACATGTTGGTCATAAATCTTTTAATTATCATTGTGTCTGTAATTACGTATTCAAAGCTGCTTCCTTCAGGTAATCTCAAGCTGTTTCCAAATTTATCCTTTAAATAAGCTTTCAATTGATGATATGCAAACATTGTACCATGAGTTATTCCATATTTGTACTTCAGCTGTTCAGATGTTAACAAATTATTTCCCAAAAAACAATTTTCTATTCTTTTGATTCCTTTTCTCTCCCATTCTCTAAAGGAAAGGTTGTCAATTGTAAAAGGGATTAGTGGATTTTGCATCAATAGTAATTTTGGTATTTGATAATTGGTTTTTTTTTCCTTTCTAAGTGGATCTTCTTCCATGTATTAAGTAAATAATGCAGTACTGGTGAGTTTTTATATTGCATCAGCTTTTCATCCCACTTATAAAGTATATGTTCCGGTAACTTTTCCCCTATTTTTTCTAGTTCTATCTGAGTCCAGTCTGGTTTTTCCCTTGTCTGGTAAAAATCTGATAAATACCTTAATTGTGCGGCTCTATAATAATTTCTAAAATTTGATAACTGCAAACCACCTTGATTATACCTCTCTGCTAATTTTATCTTATGCTACCCTTGGATTCCTCCCTTTCCACAAGAATTTCCTTATTATTCTCTTTAGTTCCTTAAAGAATTTTTCTGTTAAAGGAACTGATAACATTTGAAATTTGTATTGTATCCTTGGGAACACGTTCATTTTAATGCAGTTTACCCTCCCTATCAACGTTAGTGGTAATTCTTTCCAATGTTCTAAGTCTTCCTGCAAATTCTTTATTAGTGGCTGATAATTTAATTTGTACAAGTGGCTTAAGTTATTATCTAACCTGATCCCTAGGTATCGGATTGCTTGTGCTTGCCATTTAAATGGTGATTATTTAAAAAATTCTGTATAGTCTGTGTACTCATTGGCATTACTTCACTTTTATTTGCGTTGATATTGTACCCCGATATTTCTCCATATTCCTTCAATTTCTTATGTAATTCTGTTAGTTATACTATGATGTCATCTGCAAATAAGCTGATTTTATACTCCTTCTCCTTTATTTTTATCCCTTTTATTTTATTTTCTATTCTTATCAGTTCTGCCAAAGGTTCTATTGCTAAGGCAAACAATGAGGGAGATAGTGGACATCCCTGTCTAGTTGACCTGCTTAATTTAAAGTGACTCGATACATATCCATTTACTGTTACCTTCGCCAACGGTCCATTATTCAATGCTTTAATCCAATTAATACATTTTTCTGGTAGATTGAACTTCTGTAATACTTTAAATAAGTAATTCCACTCTCCTCTGTCAAAGGTTTTTTCTCCGTCTAGAACAACAGTCACTGTTGGTTTCTTATTTCTTTGAACTGCGTGGATTAGATTAATAAGTTTGCAGACATTGTCCACTGTTCATCTTTTCTTAATAAATCCAGTTTGATCTTGTTTTACTATTTTAGGTACACAATCGGTCAATCTGTTTGCTAATAATTTCACTATTATCTTATAGTCTGAGTAAAGTAGAGATATTGGTGTTAATGGATCCTTCCCCGACTTTGGTATGACTGTAATTATTGCTGCCTAACATGAATCTGGCAAGTTGTGTGTTTCTTCTATCTGCTTCATTACTTCCAGGAGAGGAGGAATTAATAACTCTTTAAATGTTTTATAAAATTCTATTGGAAATCCATCCTCTCCTGGTGTTTTATTGTTCAGCAGCTTTTTTAATATATCCTGTACTTCCTCTATTTCAAATGGTTTTATTAGTTTGTTTTGTTCCTCTTCTTGCAATTTCGGCAGTTCAATTTTAGCTAAAAGTTCCTCTGTTTTATCATCTTTCCCCTCATTCTCAGTTTGATACAATTGTTCATAAAATTCCTTAAAATTTTCATTAATCTCTGTTGGATTATATGTAATTTGTTTGTCCTTTTTCCTTGATGTCCTTATCGTTCTTTTAGCTTGTTCTGTTTTACATTGCCAGGCTAATACTTCATGTGTTTTTTCTCCCAGTTTGTAATACTTTTGCTTTGTTTTCATTATGTTCTTCTCCACCTTGTACGTTTGTAATGTTTTGTATTTAATTCTTTTGTCCGCCAATTCTCTCCTTCTTATTATATCATCCCTTTTTACTAATTCCTTTTCTGTACTTACTATCTCCCTTTCCAACTGCTCCATTTCCCAATTGTAATCCTTTTTCATCTTAGTCACATAACTTATTATCTACCCTCTAACGAAGGCTTTCATTGTGTCCCATAATATAAATTTGTCTTTCACTGATCCTGTGTTTATTTCAAAATATGTTTTAATTTGGTGTTCAATAAACTCCCTAAATTCCTGTCTTTTAAGTAGCATGGAGTTTAACCTCCATCTATATGTTCTTATTGCTAATAATAAGGGTGAATGATCTGATAGTAGTCTAGCTTCATACTCAGTTTTTCTAACTCTCCCTTGAATATGGGCTGACAACAAAAACAAATCAAACCTTGAGTAAGTTTTGTGCCTACTCGAATAATATGAAAATTTCTTCTCTCTTTGGAGTTGCCTCCTCCATATACCCATGTTTCATTTCCTGCATTGATTTAACCATAAATTTGGCTACTTTATTCTTTTTACTTGTCTTTTGTCCAATTTTATCCAACATTGGGTCCAAATTAAGGTTAAAATCCCCTCCTATCTATATATTTCCTTGTGTGTCTGCAATCTTCAAAAAAATATCCTGCATAAACTCTTGATCCTCCTCGTTAGCACATATATATTGATTAAATTCCAAAATTCTGAGTATATCTGACACTTTATCATTGCATACCTCCCTGCCGGATCTATTATTTCCTCCTCTATTTTGATTGGTACATTTTTGTTAACTAGTATGGCTATACCACTAGCTTTTGAATTATAGGATGCTGCCATTACATGTCCTACCCAGTCTCTCTTTATTTTATTTTCCGCTTCAGTTAGATGCGTTTCCTGCACAAATGCTATATCTATTTTTTCCTTCTTCAATAAATTTAGTAGCCTCTTCCTTTTAATTTGGTTATGTATTCCATTAATGTTTATAGTCATATAGTTCAACATGGCCATCTTATATCTTGCATACACCTCTTTTCCACCTCTTTGCCACCTCCATCCCCCTTTTCCTCATTTACATCTCTTAGTTTTCTCTTATTACACTTAATGTACGACAACACATTTAAGACATAAAGTACCCCCGCAGTTCCCACATCCACTAATATCTTAACCCCATAAGTTCCCCCCTCTCTGAGTTGCCCCATATCCCTTAACGGGCAACCACAACTCCACTTTTCATTTGGATTGAGATCTTGTACGCAGCATCAACTGATTTTGCAGTGACGGTTATTCCCCCTCTACCCAGCCCTCTCCAGAAAACACTTTTAACACATATAACAAAGCTCTCTCTCTTCTTCCCCCCCCCTTACTCCCTTCCTTCCCTTCTCTTTTCCCTCTTTAGTTCTTTACATATACATTGTTTTTACATCTTGATATATACTTTATCGCCGTTCTTCATTCTTGCTATATCTCCATCTCTTCTCCTGTCCTGCAAACGTTCTGCGAATTCTTGCACTTTCTCTGGATCCGAGAACAGTCTGTTTTGCTACCCGGGTATAAATATTTTAAGCACGACTGGATGTCTTAATATGAAATCATAACCTTTTTCCATAAAATCGATTTCCCTGTATAAAACTCCTTTCTCCTCTTTAAGGTTCAAAACTTATGTCTGGGTAAAAAAATATTTTTTGACCTTGTATTCCAATGGCTTATTATCTTCTCTAACTTTATTCTTTGCCCGCTCCAGTATATTTTCTCTTGTCGTATATCTCAAAAAACCAAGATGACTCTTGGATTTTGAAGTGTCTGCGGTTTTGGAGCTAATGCTCTGTGTGCCCTTTCAATTTCCATTTTTTCCTGCATTTCTTTCATTCCCAGGACCTTCGGGATCTATCCTTTTATAAATTCCTTCATGTCTGTGCTTTCTTCACCCTCCTTTAGGTCCACTATTTTTATGTTGTTTCGCCTACTAGAATTTTCCAACGTATCAATTTTCTGAGATAACAACTCTTGTGTCCCTTTAATTTTTTTTGTCACTTTCTTCCAATTTTTCTCTTAAGTCATTTACTTCCATTTCTACAGCTGTTTTCCGCTCTTCCACATTCTCTACTCTTTTCCCTATTTCTGTCATTACCAGTTCTAACCTTTGCATTTTATCTTCTGTTCTTTTCATTTTCCTTTTAATTTCATTAAACTCTAATGACAACCATTCTTTTCGTGATCTCATTTGTTCTTCAAAAAAGACTTTATATATATTCTGTTCATCAGTTTTACCTTTTAATTCTTTGTCCATCAGTTTTATCTTCTATTTCACTGTGAAGATCTTGGTCTTCTTCTTCCTCTTCTGTGTCTGTATCTGTATTTGTGTCTTCTCTTCTTCTCTTCTTTGTGTCTGTGTCTCTTCTGTTTTTCCTGATGAGCTGCATGTACCTCTTTGTCAGGCCTCTTCTTGCTTGTCATCCCCTCCTGGGCTGTTCATCTGTTGTGCTTCCTGACGTTGATCTTCTTGTCGGTCATCCGTCTATCTTCCACGTCTGTTTCATTGTTCCCTCTTCTGCTGCCTTCCTCGTCCTCCAGCTGAGCGCCCAGGTGTCGGGTGTCCCTCAGCTGTTCGCTCTGTGACAGCCCTTTCCTCTGCTGAGCCCCGCTCCCGCAAGTGTCCTCTTTCTCCTTTGATTGCGCACTTTTGTTTGGCTCCGAGAGCCATTTTTGTAGTCCACTGGCTGGTGGGTCGCAACTCCGCAGGGCAGGCACTGACCTCGAGGGTCGGGCGCTCTTCGCCACCACAGCATCCTGTTTTTTCGTGCAGGTAAGGCTTTCTTCTTTCTTCTCCGGTGACTTTTCTACTTCTTTTTTTCCAGTTGTTTTTACTTTCTCCTTCTTGGAAGCCATCTTCTTTCTCTTCTCTGTATCTTTATCTTCTATTTCTTATATTTTATTTTTCTTATGCTTTGTTTTTTCCTAACTTTTTTCCTATATTCCTGGAGAGGGCTGGTTTTCCCAACCGGCCATTACTCCATCACATGACTCCTCTGAGTCCTTCTTCAAGGAATAAGCAAAGAATAAGCAAAAGAAACCTAGAAATCTCAGAATAGAGACAATGTTGGCTAGGGAAGAAGTCCAGACCATCAAAAGTGATAAAGGTGGCGGTGAGAATTAATTTTTTCTATGTGAAAGGAGATAGGCAAAAGGAAGAGAGACAAAATTGGGGGAAGAAGTGAGGTGAGGTGGGGGGTTTAACGAATGCCAGAGGTTGATGTTAGAGGGTGCCCAGTTGGAAGATGCTGTTCCTCTAATTTGCAGGTGGTTCTAGTCTGGCAGTTCTCGAGATCATGAACAGTTATGTCAGCAAGGAAATGGGATGGGAATTGAAATGGGTGGCCAATGGAAGATCCACACTATTGTGGCAGACAAAGCTGAAGTGCTCAACAAAGCAAAATACTGCTGCAGCTGTAAAGCTATTGTGGAGATCACTTTAACAATGGCCGTAGCCCTACCTTTCACACAGGCTTCCCAAGCTAAAGCTGACAATGTCAGCACATCACGCTCTGCAGCAGACAAGCATGTTTTAGGCAGGACTGCAGTATCCTGATGGAGCAGGGTGTGTCTGACACCATTCAGTACCAAAATATCCAATGCTCAAGATACTGAGCAATGTTTCCGAATGATAGAGCTTGATATGGATCAGCTGGAATGTTGGTCACAAAAATGAACTCATAAGTAATTGTGATTTTGCACCAGGGATCAACCAGCAAGTGCTATCGTTGAGTCTGTGTATTGGAATGGAGCTAGCCATTCTGAATATGATGGACTTCATGCTCTGTGCAAAGCCTTGCAGAAAGTTGGAGATGAATTCTCTTCGGCTCTGATATTTCATTGCAGACATTCATGAAAGCCTTCAATGCGTTTATACCAGAGTATTCTCCTGTGTGTCACTTTCCACCAAGCTACCACTATCTTTTTTTCCAGCCAGGTGATTCACCAGAAACTGACCCTTTCTCCAAGCAAATGCTGCAGAGAGCAAAGTATTGGACCTGGTGGCTGTGGCAGCATAAGGATGTGGTGAGACATATGAATGTCATAGAAATCCTGTCTGACACATATTATTGTTAGGGAAAATGATGAGCATGTATTACTTGGAACATCTTAAGTGAGTGGAAAATTCTTGGTAACTTCTCAAGGACCTTGACTGTGTATGTGAGAGATTTCACTACAAATGCTGACCTAGATATCCCATTACCACTTATCCATCTGTAGGATGGTTTTCTGTGAGTAGTGGATGTCTATCCTCTGCTACTTATGTCCCAACTCCCATCAAATTTCATTTACTTCACATCCAGTGGTTTTAGGCCAACACTGTGGCTAAGCAGTGATTCAACTGTAGAGACTTTTCCTTTTAAATCCCTCCATAGCCTTGAACTTCCCTATTTCCATCACCTCTTCCAATTATACAGTCCTCCCAGACATCTGGGGTCTTACTGGATTTTCATTCCTTTGCCATTGCTACCTGACCTTCCTCCCTAAACCTTGGTGCTGTCTTCACTTCTTAAAGGAACTTAATTCTCTGATCAGCTTTTAATCATCTGCCCTAATATATGAAATTATATGTAAAAATTTGCCATGACTCTTGTTAAATGGTGCATTTTGCAAGCTAAATGTTAAATGTACCAAATCAACTTCAATATCCTCAGAAATTATACTTTTCTGAATTGGAATTAATCTTCTCCTTTGCTTCCTGGGTACTGTACAATGTACAAAGGCTAAGGGCACGCGAACCAAAATATACTCAAAGGAAATGAATCATTTCCTTTTACATGGAGAATACAGTACCCACAGAGTTGACATTGAGACGTACACAAACCATACAGCACCAGACATCAGTGAATCACTGCTCTTTACGTATACTTTACACATAGAGGAGTTGACCGTGAGACGTACATACACCACAGAAGAGTAAATTATTCCCTTGTACCTTGTGTGTGCTGTAGAGAAGCTGACACTGTGATGTACAGAAGCTCCGCTGTACAAGACAAGAGGTGAATTGTTCCCTTTCACCTAGTGTGTGTTTTACTTGTAAGGAGCATCACAAAGGTGCACATGAGACATACCATCTGAAACTGTGGGGAATTGCTACCACTCCCCTCCCTTGTTCAAAGAGTCAAAGGCTGTACAGCTACTGTTTGGTTCCACACCAACAGCAGAGGGTGACGCTGCATTAGCTTCTTGAGGTGGGGAATATGCACAAGTGATCTAACTAAGAAAACATCCACTTTCTTTAAGAATTCCTTTGAAATGGTGACCATTTTCCTGTTGCAACCATTACTGAGAGAGCAAGAGTGGAATATCAGATTAATTCATTTCATTCACATAAAGGCCAGCCACAGACAAGTGCTGTGGGAGCTTGGACTAGACAGCCAGACCACAGGAAAGGATAATTCTACTGGGTGGAAGGGCGGAAAGTTCAGAAGACTTGGAGTAATAATCCTGAAGATTGTTAAACTCATCAAAGGCTGTACTTTACAAAACCTAACCTTTGAGGAATGCAGAGAATTTAGGCTGAAGAGAGCTTGGACTCCAGCTTTTCGCCAAAAGGACCTTGGTTCAGCTCATACCAAGGCAGAGGCAAAGAACATTTCTGGGAATTGTTAACTGTCAAGATTCAACTTCATGCAAATTAAATCAAATGTCCTTATGGTCCTTGGCACACAAACCTGATGAAGATTGAATGCAGCTGGAAAAAAGGAGGAAGTCATTCAAACTTTGACCGTTATCCTCCGTAGATCACATCTTAATGTCAACAACCTAACTGGATTTGGTAATCTCTATTAGCATTTAGCCAAGAAAATTCCTGACTTAACTTCCTCTAGTAATTACTATTCTAAAGTTTTCAATCAACCCTCAGCCTTGAGGAACGAAATTTCTCTCCACAACTATTATGTAAAGCTGTGCTTCTTGACATCTCAACTAAAAAAAAAGAACTCATTTTTCTTCAGCTCCTTGTCTTCCACTACAATACCTCCAAAAACAATCACCCATTTACATCCCAGACCCAAAGGGGAGGAGAGGGTAGGGTAAATCTGCACCTGACCTTTCATGTGATTGGAGCATAATTCAGTGAAGTGTGTATGGCAGTTTTGTAATTACATTACTCGATCAGTTACCAGTTTTCAAGAGGCCTGTAATGGTTTGGCAAAATGGGGATTCAAATCCCATTAAACTTAAGCGGCAGCACTGTTGGCACAGCGGTTATCGCAACACCTTTACAGCACCAGTGATCAGGACAAGGGTTTGAATCCCACACCATCTGTAAGGAGTTTATACGTTCTCCCTGCATCTGCGTGGGTTTTTCTTGGGGGCTCCGGTTTCCTCCCACCGTTTGAAACTTACCTGGAGTGTAAGTTAATTGGTTGTAAATTGAGCGGCAGGGACTCATGGGCCAAATGGCCTGTTATCGTGCTGTATGTCTAAATTTTTAAATTCTATTCAATCAATATAAAAATAACATTTCTTTACTGTCATAAAACTGATTGGATTGTTGTTAAAAATCTACTTATCCACTAATACTCTCAGGGGAACATCACTTTGTGGTGATCAGCTCAGAGGAACAGACAAGAAGGCCATGGCTGTGAAATTGAAGGTTTCATTGTGGAGCTCAGTGCAGAATTGGGTGTGATACATCCTTGACAATGCTCTTCACCCTGCCCAGACAGCATTCCTGAAAGATGTTCTCAATGGCGGGCAATTGAATGCCGATAATTCACTGGGTAGTTTCACCACCTACTGAAGTGGTTTCCGGTCTGATACAAAACAGTTGTCATACCACACTCAATGGTACAGCAGTAAAAATCTATCAATATCCTGGGACAGAGGTGAACTTTCTTCATGCTCCACAAGAAATAAAGTCACTGTTGTGCCTTTTTGATCAGGATGGAGGAATTCAGGGACCAGGTGAGATCATCGGAAATGTGGACACCAAGGAATTTAAAACTTGATTCATGTTCCACCATAACTCTATTGATGTAAATAGGGATGTGAGTATGGCTTCCAGCACGCCTTAAGTTCACAATGATCTCCTTGGTCTTCTGGGTGTTAAGTGTCAAGTGGTTCTGGGCACACCACGTGGCCAGGTGCTGGACCTTGTCCCTACAGGCCGTCTCATCATCCCCTCTGATCAGGCCAACCAATGTGATGTCATCTGAAAACTTGATTATGGAATTAGAACCATATACAGGAATGCAGTCATAGGTGAAAAGGGAATACGGGAGAGGGCTCAACATACACCTCTGGGGCATGCCAGTTTTCAAGGTGAGAATGGAAGAGAAGAGATTGCTTAACATAACAAATTGGGGTCTGATAATCAGAACGTCCAAGATCCAATTACAGAGAGATGAGCTGATTCTAACCTGACGAAGATTGGCGATCAGTTTGGAGGGAAGCACACAGTATTGAATGCCAAACTAAAGTCAATGAACAGCATTCTGAAATTAGAATTCAGACATGGAATCCAAAGGGTTATAGTCCTACATTTTATTCACTTTCCCATGCCAATCAACTCCCCTTTAATTTTTTTTTTGCCACTGCCCTTACTGACGGATAACTTTCAGTAGCAAATTCACATGTGGAAAAAAAAACCAGGATACCTGATGGAAACCCATAGTCACAGGGAGAACATGCAATTTCGGCACAGATAGTACCCAAGGTCAGATCTGAAAAAAGGTCTTGGAGCCATGAGACAATGGTGTTGACTGCTGAAGACCAGCATGAATTTAAACTGAGCATGGCTCTCAATCAATCATTGCACTGTAACAGGAAATAGCAGCTGGTCCCCAATAGTCTCAGAGGAAACTTTACTGCCATCTTCTCAGGGTGAATAGGGAGTGGAGGATAAATGTCCGCCTTCCCAGAGATGTAAACATATGCTGAGTAAATTAAAATAAACTCTACTGGCAGGAAGTACAAACACTTCATTTGTCATCTAAGTTGTGTTATAATTCCATTCGAGGAATGAACATGTAAGTCAGAGACTGGGGTTTAAAAATATGAGCCTGAATCTGTGACCTAGATTATTTACTGTGTCAAAAGATCAAAAGTTGCCTGCTGCGTCCCCTTGCATGGAATCAACATCTAACACTTCCTCTGTCTATACCAGTGGTTCTCAACCTTTTTTTCCCATTCACATATACCACCTTAAGTAATCCCTTACTAACCACAGAGAACCTATGGTTCAGACTGTCAGTATCTTTTCAGCTATTTGACAAAATTAGAATTTTTTGGTTATTCAGTCACAAGTTCTGATTTTAATAACAAAGAGTGACAAAATTTTAAATGATGATAATAATATCTCCACACAACACAAGTGTCTTCAATATTCTGAGTTTTCCCCCAAGCTATCCAGTCACATCACTGGATTTTCTGTCGATTATATGCAAATAGTTGGGATCATGGAAGTATCTGCATTTTGAAAGCTACATTCTTAAAGCAAAATATATTGTTGATTTTACCTAATACATTACAACACATTTGTATGCCAGTTTAAAAAGTAGGATTTTTTAAATAATGTTTTCAGAGTATTTTATTTATTACCGTGAAAACTAAAAATACAGTACCCTAAATTTGAGAGACCATTTGCAACAGTCGTTCAGGTTTATTACAATTCAGCCAGAGTCACAGCCATTCATATTCAATCTTGCACAAATTATCTAAATGGAGATTAATGAGAATACCTTTGCCTTTTGCAGGCATCACTGCAGGGGTCAGTATTAATTGCCCACATCAAGAAATCCTATTAGCCCACTTCAGAGAGCAGAGTCAACCACACAGTGTAAGGGACAGGAGTCACAGATACATTCCGCTTAAGTAAAAACAGATGGTTTCCTGCTTTAGATAACATGTGAACCACTGGGTTACTGCAAGTCAGACAGCTTCTTATTCATTTAGATTTTCAGATATACTTTTGTTCAACCCACAATGAAGTGATTTTTTTAAAACTCATGTTGATTAAAAAAAACCCAGCCCATAAACATAACCATTACAGCACTGTATTCAACCAGTTGAAATACAACATCCCATTTGAGATTTTCTCCTTCTGACATTGGAATCAATAAACCTCAGTGAATTCAAGAGAGACCTGAAAAGTTAAGTTCAACTTTTGGGATGTGCATTCATCATTTGATGTACTCCTTTTCCTTAAATGCCCTTGATGAATTCTTTTGTTCGTTCGCTGAAGCCTTGAAATTTATGCTACTCTGAAACTAAGGAACAGGGTATCTGCCTTGGACTCTAATTCCTTAATGGCTTACTGCTATGATTCAGCGGCCATCAGCGGAGGTCAATGAAATCCACTTTCCTTTGTTTTTTTGCAAAGAGTTGAGTTTAAATTTCGACGCAAGTATCTTTGAACGTCTTTCAGGCAAATTCTTTGAATCCCAGCAAGTGTGTCTTGTCAACGATTGTGACAATCTCTCTAGAAAATGAATGTGTGGGGGGTGTCAGAGCCGGTTCAAGTGCATCATATAGGTAATAAATTACAGATCCATGTCCCTTGTGAATAATTTTAATTCCCAATTTTACCTTCTGCCTCTCTGGAATGCATTGACCTCTTTTTGGTGGTTGTAACAATCTGTACAATCTATGAAACATTCCAAGGAGTTTCAAAAGAGCACCATCAATTAAAATGTCTCTGAGGCATATAAGGAGATATCAGACAAATGGTTGGGAAATGATGGCTTTTGAGAAAAACAGGTAACATTTTAAGGAGAAAATCCCAGATTTTTGAGTCTTGACGACTGAAAACACGGTGAAGAGTGATGTGAAAGAAACTGAAAATGTTTAAAATATATGAAGACTAAATTTGATGGTGTGCAGATATTGTTGGACTAGAGGTATTTGAATATAAATACGACAATTTTGAAAATGAGCTAATGAGTTCATTACTTTAGCGTTATCAAAGGAATTATACTTCGTGAAATAATGAGCACTGGCTGGCAATTAACCTACGGTAAACAGCACAGCTCAAACAATTAGAGTCCCTCCATATATTTGCCACAGCTTCATTGAAAGTCACCTGTCCCTGATTTTGATTGATATTCTTCCTTCCAATGCCCATCCCACAAAAACTGGCCTCATGCAGCCAAGAAACTGTGGAATACTGGGGCAACAACCTGGAACCCAACTCAACAGGTTAGAATCTATGATCACCACTGAAATGAAGCAGCTTTGCTTTTTTTCTCAGGGTTTCATATTTCCAAGATGCCCCATGTCCATGATGTGAATCTGCCTCAGGCAATCTCAGTTGTATTTGCAAAGACAGAGTACAAATGTAAATTTAAAGGTCAGGATATATAGAAGACTTTGAGTGAGGACAGTACTCCAATTATGCGTTAATGAAACTCCTCCTTGAGAGAAGGGATATACCTTTCCATGGGAATGCAAGGAAGAAACCTGATATTCCCAGCTAATTAGTTAGAGATACCAAGAAGCATGTATGTAACGACAAGTTAGAGGATGGAAATAAATAGTCTGATAAACTAAACAGGACAGAAGAAGTAGTAGACAAAAGTATTTTCTGAACCAACCACATTTTATGCTTTAAGCTTGCTCTTCGCTAGCTTGCTATGTGCTTAACATCTTTCTCTATTCTCTTTAAATTTTCTGCAGGAGTCTGTCTAATTGATTCATCATCTCAGTATTTACCATTGATGATCACTCCAAATGTAAATACAAGGATAATGCATGTGTCTTTCAGTCACCCTCGCCAAATACACATGACTTTTTACTTCAATTCTCTTTTACTCTACTCATAGATGAAGAGGGTGCAAAACACAAGGAAAAGAGACAAGACCTGAGGTGGGCAAGAACAAATTGTATGGATCACTGTTGCACTGGATGGCGTCCTGGAAATATGCATGTTCTCTTTGGTGGAAGAAAGACGGGAAGCTGATTGCTGACAGGTGACAGAGTATCTCCATCATACTAATGTTGATTTTTATTTCAGTGATGACCAAACTCTGAGAAGACCATGGATAGTAATTGCCAAAAATGTCTTCTAATTGAAGGAATGTATGGTAGCTGTTATATTTTCTTTTAAACTTTGGCTTGGCTTCGCAGACGAAGATTTATGGAGGGGGTAAAAGTCCACGTCAGCTGCAGGCTCGTTTGTGGCTGACAAGTCCGATGCGGGACAGGCAGACACGGTTGCAGCGGCTGCAGGGGAAAATTGGTTGGTTGGGGATGGGTGTTGGGTTTTTCCTCCTTTGCCTTTTGTCAGTGAGGTGGGCTCTGCGGTCTTCTTCAAAGGAGGTTGCTGCCCGCCAAACTGTGAGGCGCCAAGATGCACGGATTGAGGCGATATCAGCCCACTGGCGGTGGTCAATGTGGCAGGCACCAAGAGATTTCTTTAGGCAGTCCTTGTACCTTTTCTTTGGTGCACCTCTCTCACGGTGGCCAATGGAGAGCTCGCCATATAACACAATCTTGGGAAGGCGATGGTCCTCCATTCTGGAGACGTGACACATCCAGCGCAGCTGGATCTTCAGCAGCGTGAACTCGATGCTGTCGACCTCTGCCATCTCGAGTACTTCCATGTTAGGGATGAAAGCGCTCCAATGGATGTTGAGGATGGAGCGGAGACAACGCTGGTGGAAGCGTTCTAGGAGCCGTAGGTGATGCCGGTAGAGGACCCATGATTCGGAGCCGAACAGGAGTGTGGGTATGACAACGGCTCTGTATACGCTTATCTTTGTGAGGTTTTTCAGTTGGTTGTTTTTCCAGACTCTTTTGTGTAGTCTTCCAAAGGCACTATTTGCCTTGGCGAGTCTGTTGTCTATCTCATTGTCGATCCTTGCATCTGATGAAATGGTGCAGCCGAGATAGGTAAACTGGTTGACCGTTTTGAGTTTTGTGTGCCCGATGGAGATGTGGGGGGGCTGGTAGTCATGGTGGGGAGCTGGCTGATGGAGGACCTGTTTTCTTCAGGCTGACTTCCAGGCCAAACATTTTGGCAGTTTCCGCAAAGCAGGACGTCAAGCGCTGAAGAGCTGGCTCTGAATGGGCAACTAAAGCGGCACCGTCTGCAAAGAGTAGTTCACGGACAAGTTTCTCTTGTGTCTTGGTGTGAACTTGCAGGCGCCTCAGATTGAAGAGACTGCCATCCGTGCGGTACTGGATGTAAACAGCGTCTTCATTGTTGGGGTCTTTCATGGCTTGGTTCAGCATCATGCTGAAGAAGATTGAAAAGAGGGTTGGTGCGAGAACACAGCCTTGCTTCACGCCATTGTTAATGGAGAAGGGTTCAGAGCAATGTCAAATTACCTCAACCTACTTTGAAAAGTTCATTAAGGAGTAAATATTGGCCAGAATTTGGAGATAACTTCTTTGCTCTTCTTCCCAAGAGTGCCATGAGATTTGTTGTGATCATTTGGAGAACAAACAGGGCCTTGGTTTAACATCTTATATAATGGATGACAGCTGAAGAATTGTAGCAATCTTTCACTATCATCTAGGGATTGTCAATCCAGAATTTGGTTCTCAAGGTTCTGAAGATGCACTTGAATCCCAATTGTTCAAGTAAGGCAAGAATGCTACTAACTGAAGCAAAGTTGACATAAATCTAGAATGTATTAATTGCATATTCACATGGTGATTTACACCTCACGAGTAAAAATGAGCAGTGAGAAAATGTATAGCAAAATGGTTTCTGTAATGGAGGCAAAATCTACTCCAATCTTCACTTACCTCCACACTGATGATGAACTTTGTTGGTAAAGCCACAATGCACTTTTAAACACAGTTCTTAAAGGAGTCCCTGCAGTTACATGGAAGATGTCTGCTGTCATAAACAATATCAAATACCACCACTGTGTCTTCTCAAAACTGTTCTATACCAGATTGCTTTAATTAAGATTAATGTGTGTGTGTGTGTGTGTGTGTGTGTGTGTGTGTGTGTGTGTGTGTGTGTGTGTGTGTGTCTGAAATCCAGTTCCAACAGTTATTATCAGGCCCTAATGTCTGTCTGTATTATTGAAACATCACTTTTATTTTGCTGTAACTGCAACTGTGAATATTAATTTATGTATCCTTTAGTTTGTTTTTTTGTATTTCATAGCATATTATGGTAACTTAATTTATGCTATTGCTGTTCGTACTTGTGTGGCTACAGCAAGTAAGAATTTCCATGCATCTATACATTGTACTTTTGTAACTGACAATAAGGGTAGGAGCTGCACATATACCATCAAAAAGCCTCCTGACCTAATCTAAAGGACACATCTGCCTTCTGGATCAAGCCTCAAGGGGCAGGTGCAGAGTCTGATTTGCACACCATGTACCATCATACATATTTATTCCCTCCATCTCCTTCAGACTTAGACCACAGAGTAGACCACAGAGTAGACCATATTAATCACCAAAACTACTCCGTCTATACCTCACACATCTGCCCTCTACTGCCAATGAGGAAAAATGCAGCAACACATGGAAATGCACCATCAGACCTGGAACTACATCAGTGTCCTTTATTTAAATGTCAGTGTACATTTAAGTACTAATTCATCCTCGCAGAATGACTTTGATATATTGTTCTACCAGAATTGCTACATTGTTTAGTATAGAACTTTCCAGAGCCTGTCTGCCTCTGTGCAAGGAAGCCTTGCTGTCCTGACATTAGCCCCTTTCACACTTGCAAGTGGTCCCAGGAATTAACGGCCAATCGGCCTAAAAAGGGTCTAGTATGGAATGAAAACCATCTCAACGCTGGTGTGAGATGACATCATCTCACACCAGGGATAGGCTGCCTTGACTCCTAGTGCAATCCCCAGTGTCTGCAGATCCCTGTATGGCAATCAGGCAAATGTAGAACACGCAATTGCGTTCTAGGACAGAAATGACACTAGTTTTTGTGTGAGTGCAGGAACGTGAAGGAAGAAGATTAAAATGAAGAAGATGATAAACTCACTATGAGAAAGTTGCAGCAGGCAAGAGGGGAAATAAAGAGCAATAATGGACAATTTTTAAACAGTGTGGGAAAATTGGTAGCGCTATAGCACACAATTTATATAGACCGTGGAAAAAAGCGATGGCGGACCTGACTTCCCAGAATCCTGTGCTCCATCCATGCAGCCATGCATACAGCCCTTTCTCTGCTGCACAGAATTCTAGAGGGCAGGTTCTCCATTGCATTTTTCAACGGTATTTATAAATTATGTGCAATAGCGCTACTAACTTTCCCACACTGTATAAATTGTGCACGATAGCACACCAACTTTCCCACGCTGTTTAAAAAATTGTCCTGTTGCTATTTATTGCTAGCACTTTTCCACGGTCCCTTATAAAGGTTGATATAAGTCAACACAATAACAACTGAGGCTGAAGGGCTCATACTGTGCTGTATATAAAGTTTAACTATGTTATAATGAGGCAAGATTAATTTTGTTCAAATATAAGATCATAATACATTGATCAGGATTTAGGACAGGTCCACCATTGCTCGATGTGTCATGATGGCATTGGCAGGTTCTCCATTGCATTTTTCAACGGTATTTATAAATTATGTGCAATAGCGCTACTAACTTTCCCACACTGTATAAATTGTGCACGATAGCACACCAACTTTCCCACGCTGTTTAAAAAATTGTCCTGTTGCTATTTATTGCTAGCACTTTTCCACGGTCCCTTATAAAGGTTGATATAAGTCAACACAATAACAACTGAGGCTGAAGGGCTCATACTGTGCTGTATATAAAGTTTAACTATGTTATAATGAGGCAAGATTAATTTTGTTCAAATATAAGATCATAATACATTGATCAGGATTTAGGACAGGTCCACCATTGCTCGATGTGTCATGATGGCATTGGTAGATGGTAGAATAGTCCTAACCCTGGGGATAGCTCCTTGCAAATGTCCCAGTTAAGAGTGGTCAAATGTGAACAGCAAAAACACCATTCTTATCCCAGGACACTGAACGGCCAATTTAGTGGGACACAAGTGTAAAAGGGGTTATTGTCAGCCTCTCTTTTTTTTAAATAAATTATCATTGTTGTCAGTTTCAAGACTTTATTTTTAGTGTCTCAGGTAGAAATACTGAGATAGCCTGAAAATCAAACTGGACCAATAGGAACCAAACTGTGTGCTGAATCCAGATTTTCCAAACAGGATTCTCGAATTAGCATTTGGCATTTTGTTTTACTTTTGGAGATCAAGCATTTCCCTTCTATCCCCAATCAACCAGGCCCCACTCCTCCTCTAACCCCACCCAAAACCATATCTCCTACTTCCCAACACCCCACCCCCCCCCAAGTATTTTGGAGAAATCCAAACCTATATAAAGGACAGTACATCACTGATCAGTGGCATAAGCTCAGGGAACAGCATCTCATTTTCTAACCTGCCATACTACTATTGAACTTTCCCATTTTAGAGGTGTCTGAAAGGTCATCAATTAATTACATCAGAATGAAACACGAAAGTCTGCAGGCACTGCGAATGTAGTAAAAACAACAAAATGCTGGAGGAGCTCATCAGGTCTCACTGCACCCATAGGAGTGTGAGTACATGGTCCTAAAGCTTGAGAGCAGCAGGGAGTGCAGAGAGGGAGCAGTGAGAAAGGCTCCCTTCGATTAACTGCATTAACTCCATTTTAATCTCTCCACAGATGTTGCGAGACTTGCTGAGTATGTTCAGCATTTATGTTTCAAGTTCTAAGCAGCTGTAGTGTTCTGTATCCCACAGTTTCAGCATTATTTTTTCTCTCACTTTTGTTTTCATGTATCTCCTTTTATTTACATCTCCTTCAGGACAAATCACTCTAGTTAAAGTGATTTCACTGGCACTTGTGTCATCCAGTATCTCTCTGTCTCCACCCTGTCTTAGAAATTCCTTTCTTTCTCTCTCTTTAATGAAGCATGTTTGATTTCTGGTACTGATTGTCAACCTGCAGTATTAACTCTGATTCTCTCTCCACAGATGCAGTCCAACCTATTCAGTGTTTCCAGCTGTTTCTGTTTTTATTTAATCATAAAATGCAACACCCCAAATTTACAAAATTCCTGACACATACCACTTGTAACACCAGTGGATTTGGACAAGGAGCCAGGCTAGAGATGGTTCGGTGGATTGTACTATGTGATGTTTGCACATTGGTACAATTGAACTCATGCCAATGACTGTCTACAGCATTGCAGGATTTGGAGAATGAGCTGGGATTGGTCTGGATAGGAAACGGCTAGTCAGTGAAGTGAACAGGAAGTGAAATTGGATTGACTACACAGTTTTACAGTCAGGACATTTGTAAGTATTTCCCCTTTCTGTTCTCTCTGATTAACACAGCAGATAATTCACCAGCTCATCCACTAACATCACCAAGCTGTCCTCATACAACAGATTGGTCTGAACAATGAGACTAATGCACTCTCAACCAAAGCAGCATCAATCACGTCTGCAAAGAACATGCCTTCCTCTGACAAGAAAAATGTTAAATTTATTGTCATCTGATTGTACATGTTCAACCGAATGAAACAGCATTTTCTGGTCCTTGGTGCAAAATACTAAGACACACTACCAGACATAACATACATACAGACAAACACAGATGCAGGACAAGTATCTAATCTATCAGAATTTATTGTCGTGAACAAGTCACAAAATTTGTTGTTTTGTGGCAGCATCATAGACCAAACATTAATATCAACCACCTTACACCAATAAATTTGGTGCACGAAAAGTAAGGGAGTGTCTTTGGGTCATTGATTATTCAGGAATCTGATGGCATCAGAGAAGAAGCTGCTCTTGTGCCACTGAGTGCTTGCTTGTCCTGTACCTTTTTCCTGATGGGAGCAGAGTGAAGAGGGCATGGCCTGGATGGTGGGAATTTTTGAGGATAAAGGCTGCTTTTTTAAAGACACCGCCTGTTGTAGATGTCCTCAATGGAGTGATGTCACAGGCTGAGTTAACAACACTCTGGAGTTTTTTCTTGTCCTGAGAGTTGGCCCCTCCAAACTGGACAGTGATGCAACCAGCTAGAATGCTCTCCTCAGTAAATAAATAAATAAATAAATATTGCTTCATGAATATGAGTGTCTCGGATGGTTAATGTGAGCAGTTCATTTTGTCGTTGAACATTCTCACTGCCCGTGGGAAGAAGCTGTATCTCAGCCTGGTGGTGAGGAACTCCTGTATCTTTTTTTCCAGAGGGAGCGGCTAAAAGATGCTGTGTGAAGACGAAGGAGTCCTCAATGATTTTGCACACCTTCTTCAGATAATAATCCTGGTAGATCATGTCGATGAAGGGGAGGGAGACTCAAGTGATCCTCTCTGCCACTCGTATGACCTCCGATCAAGATACAAGAGAAAAGTTCAACAAAGTGAAAATGGGGATTTTTCAGCTGCCATCCTACCTCTCCTTGTTGCTTCTACACATACACACACACACACACACACACACACACACATTCCTCCCTCCTCCACCCAACATCTCCCAGTCTACTCCACCTTGTCACGTATGTTGAGGTTTCAAAGTCTCTCCATAATAAAATTGCAGATTTCAGAAATCTTTGAAGTTAGATCCAATTAGATGAACCATTAATGATGTCAAAATTATCAAATGACAACAGCTCTACTAACACTTTGGAAGAAACCACAGGAATGTCCTGAGTTCTGAGATTGTAGAGTGGAAGTCTGAGGAATGAAAAATGCAGTCACGGTTCCGATCCCCATTAATCAGACCGTAAGGGAAAATGTTGGTATGAACTATTATTCCATGAATATTATCAATGAAAATGTTTGGAATGTGGCAATCATAACATTGAGGTGAAGACCACAAAATTAAGAATATTACTAAAGCCTAAGACCAATTTGATTGTTTTTATATCAGATCTCAAACACATTCAGCCCTCATTTCCAACCATATTGGAAGATGTCCATCAGTCAGAGGTATCAATGTGACTGTGACATATACAGAGTAGAATTAATTCAGGATCACTGGCATTATTTTAAAAAGGAATGGGAAGAATAGCCACATAGAACTGAGGGATGTACGGATCATGGAAAATGATGTATTTTCCTGGGATGGATTAGCATTTTTCTTTACTTACTGGGCGATTTGTGAGGGAATCCATGGTGGAAGAATGAAAAAGGTGTGGGATTAATGAAAAGAATGGTCTTTTATTGATGTTCCTTGCTTCTTGTTCCAATAAATGGGTTTAAACTTTCCCGGCAGCCACCACATAGATCAGATCTCCTTATCTGACTGCTTAATTTTTGCTCTCTCCATAGACTCCCTCTAGCACATGATTAGTGAACTACATAATTTTTATCCATCATGTATCCCCTTATATTTTCAATATTGTCAGTTATCAAAATCGGTAGACTATTGCGCACTACACACCTTGAAAGATTCAGTTCCTGTTATTTATCCCAAGCTTAGCTTGCAGATACTACAGAGATGACTTCAAGCCTCCTTTATGATGCATGATCTCAGGTCTGCGCATCTAACAGACTGTGTGGACCACAAGCAGAAAATCAGGACTGAATAGTTAGAGCCACCCCATCAGAGGGCAGCATGTTAGTGCAACACTGTTACAGTGCTAGTGGCCGGGATTCAAATACGGCACTGTCTGTAAGGAGTTCATATGTACTTCCTATGTCTGTGTGAGTTTCCTCTGGGCGTTCCGGTTTCCTACCACCAATCAAAATGACCCAGGGGTGTAGGTCAATTGGGTGCAATAGGTGGCACAGGCTCATGGGCCGAAGGGGTTTGTTACCATGCTGTATGTATGCTTGTATTAACCAATAGCACATACATCAATAATGGTGAAATGTTTTGAACGGCTGGTGTTGAAGTACATCAGCTTCTCTCTAAGCAGTGACATAGATACATTCCAGTTCACCTATCGTAGCAATGGGACTACAGTGGATGCCATCTCACTGGCTCTACCCAAAGCCTTGGAACGCCTGGACAGCAAAGATGCATTCATCAGGATGCTACTTATTGGCTACAGTTTGGCATTTAACACCATCATCCCCTACAAACTGATCAGCAATCTCCAAGACCTGGGACTCAATACACAACTGTGTAATGGATCATGATTTCCTCACCTCCAGACCACAATCAGTGAAGATTGGTAAGAACATCTCCTCCACAATCTACATCAATATCAGTGAACCACAGAACTGCATTCATCGCCCCCTGCTCTACTCACTTTACACCTACGACTGTGTGGCGTGGCACGGTATGACAATAACACCATCTACAAATTTGCCAACGGTACCACAGTAGTGGGTTGCATAAAGAAAGGTGATGACTCAGCACACAAGAGGGAGATTGAAAACTTGGCTGAATGGTGCACCAACAACAACCTTGTACTCAATGTCACCAAAACATAAGGAGTAATTGTTGACTTCAGGAAGGGAAAGCCAAAGGTTTACAATCCAGTGATCATTGGGGAATCAGAGGTGGGGAGGGTGAGCAAATTTGTTCTTGAGAGTCACTATCTCGAAGGATCTTTCCTGGACTCAACACACTAATAGCCTCGTTAAGAAAGCACGTCAGTGCCTCTACTTCCTCAGAGGTTTGTGAAGGTTTGGCTTGACACCAGAAATCCTGGCAAATTTCTACAGATGTGTGGTGGAAAGTATGCTGACCAGCTGCCTCACAGTCTGGTATGGGGGCAACAATACCCCTGAGCATAAAGCCCTGCACAAGGTAGTGGACACAGCTCAGGACATCACAGGCAAAACTCTCCCCTCTATCGAGAACATCTACAGGGAATGCTGCCATCGGAGAGCAGTAGCAATTATAAAGGATCCACACCACCCAGCACACACTCCATTCTCACTGTACCATCAGGAAAGAGGTCTAAGTGCCACAAGACTCACACTACTAGGTTTATGAACAGCTGCTATCCCTCCACCATCAGATTCCTCAACAACAAACTCAATCAGGGACTCATTTAAGAACTCTTAATTGTGTGCTCTATTGATTATTATATTCTCTCTATATTGCACAGTCAGCTTGCTTACATTTGTTATCTTTTTACAGTTACTTATTTACACTGTGTACACTACCAGTAAGTGGTAATTCTGCCTCATCAGAAGAAAAAAGGATCTCTGGGTTGTATGTGATGTCCTGTATGTACTCCGACAATAAATCAGAAATCTGAATCTATGTAAGCAGCTGGCTTTATTTAAGGGATTGTAATTAATTTGTTGTTGGTGTTTTGGAGAAGAGTTCGTTGGATTATCTGGACTGTACTTTGGACCTGCAATGTTTGAGGAGATTCTTTCTCTCTGTTAAGATGCAAAGATTGTTTCGTTCAAAGAGTCTCTTGGGGGAAAATAAACTGTTGGCTGCTTGCCTCATTACAATGTAGAGTCACCAAACTCTACAACCCTCAATTGTTTCACCAAAACGTAGTGACAGCATTTCCAGAGTCTTTATGGGTTGGAAGTTCGAGGCTGTATTGAGCTATAATTGAGGAATGGTGATCTAATAGTAAGTTAAAATTACGTCTTCCTTCGTCAACCTTATATTGGGTTTGGAAGCTCTTGAAGAATCTTGAAAGGTTGCTTAAATACAGGCGTTAAAAGTACAAGTTCAGCCTCAAAGCACTGATGGGGTTATTGGAGGAATGATTTAACTGGGATGGGATCAACTTTCCTGAATAATTGTCAAGCTACACTCACCCAATCCAGTGGAGAATATTCCCTCAGACCCATGATCTGTGTATAAGGAAAGTGAGGAGGCATCACAGAATACCCAGCCTCTGACTTATATCCTAGTCTACTATAG
This sequence comes from Narcine bancroftii, assembly GCF_036971445.1. Classification (NCBI taxonomy): domain Eukaryota; kingdom Metazoa; phylum Chordata; class Chondrichthyes; order Torpediniformes; family Narcinidae; genus Narcine; species Narcine bancroftii. Next base: position 12,436,649 of record NC_091481.1, read on the forward strand.
CTGCTGGTGTTGATAGACTTAGATTAAATGACAGCAGTGTCATTGAGAGCCAACAGGAGGTGTTAGATTCTTTCTTGTTGAAGGTGGTTATTGCCTGGCCCTTGTGTGGTGTAAGTGTTACTCATAACTTGCCTGCCTGAGTTCTGTTTGGGTGGAGTTGAATACAGTACACAAAGCAGAATTGTCTAAAGATTTGCACATGAGAACCATTTAAACTTTCCATCTCATGTTCTTATGATGGATAAAGGGCAATGACAAAACAAGAGCAACACACAAAATCCTGGAAATACTTGTCGTGCATTGCTCCTGTTTTCCAGTGTATCCAATCTTTCTTATTTGACAAAACATCAGAATGTGTCTGGTCTATGCTTCAGGAATTAGTCGCAATACTGTCCACTGTCCAGGATGACTGGTCTCCAAGGAATACAGCCACCTTTCTTTATTCTTCCTGTCTATTCCTAGCTCCACTGGTTTCAGAATCACTGGGGATGACACAGGATAAAAAGGACACATTTTTCTGTCTGGAACAGCTCATTTGTGTATGTTTTGACAGAGGCTACAATGACGTCTGAAGTGTCATCGTGCATATTATTGGGGAACAAACCACACCTGGTGCCACCATCAAATAACACTTTTCATCATGTTGCAGATGACTGAAAGCAGAATGTTTGCTAGAATCCTTGTGGATAGGACATACATGGGCCATTTTCCAGCATACTGCTATATGCTGAAAAACTCAACTAGAGCACAGAAAGTCCTGAAACACATCCCACATCCTCAGTATAGGAGGCAGGATGGTGTTGGTGACCAAAGTCTTTGCTAAATTCCAATCGATCAACTACTTCATAATATCATGTTTAGTTAATCGACAGTGGAGTCCTTAATTGCTCTCAAAGATTTGTGATGAGCAACTTTCTTGAATCTAGACGTCCTAGTGAATGCATTCCCATTACACAGAGATTTTGCCTCTTCACTCATTCAGACAAGCACAACATATCCCATCTCTGTTCTGATTTAGAACTTAGGGTGTCAAGACCACAGGATGGACAGCTTTTGATGGCACAGCATGAACATGGCTTGTCGAGTTGAGTTTCTGGTCAATGGTGACTACTGGAATTTGCCAATAGTAATCCCATTAAATGTCATGGTAGGAGGCTAGACGTGATCTTGGAGATGGTCACCAACTGATGTTTCTAAGATACATGTTTTACTTGATGATTATCATCTCGGACATTGCCTTGGTCCTGACACTTAGAGGTATAGACTGCTTTGTTGCTGAGGCATTATGAATGGAATGAACATTATAGATTAACAGTGAACATCCACACTTATTATAAACACCAAAATATAGTCTGACCCAGGGCTCTGTGTGATGATTGTGGGGCTCAAATACTTGACTAAAATAATGACAGTTTATCATCCTTTGCACCAGATGTGATCTCCCACCCCCCCCACCCCCAATTTCACCAATTTTTTCACCATAATTAGCTTAGGGATTGATACAGAACTCTGAGGAAAGAAGGATGCAGTGAGATTAGTTTGAAGATTGACTAAGGCTGAAATAAGAGAATGTACGATTCTATGAGTACATTAAGAGTAAAAGGGGAGCTAGTAATAAGAGCATGTCCCCTTAAGAATCAGTGTAGGAACAGATGTGTTGTCCTACTGGAAATGGTCAAGGTCTTAAATAAATACTTCCAAGTCTGCATTTACCCTGGAGAAGGACATGAAAGCAAATGAATTCCCGGGAGGGAAGCTTGATATCCTCGAGCATAATAAAAAGATTTGATAGACTTAGATTTGATAGACTTAAATCTTATCAGCACCACGAAGGAGGAGATGCGGAAGCCATGAAATGCACAAAGGTAAATAACACATCTGATCAGCGCCTCCTAGGATATTATCAGAGACAAAGGAGGTGGTTGCTAGGGCTCTGGCAAGAAATTTTGTATCATTGTTAGCCACAGTTGAGGTACCAGAGGATGGCTATTTGAGAAAGTAGCAAGAAAAGCCAGAGAACTATAGGCCAGTGAGCATTTCATCAGTAGTGGGAAGTTATTGGAAAGGATTCTGAAAGACAATTTATTTGCATTTGGAAAGGCAAGGATGGATTAAGGTTAATTAGCATGGCTTTGTTCAAGGGAATTTCATTGAGTTTTTCAAGAGGACTGATGAGGGCAGGATGTCAGGGAAATATAGGAGTGGAAATAAAAAGTTTGAAAACCACTGTTTTAATCGTACCTAATTGACTTGTTATGTGCATGGTTTCATAACTCCAAAGGAAATGGGCCAATGACAATTTTTCTGAAACAAATTATTTCAGTAACAATTGGGTCTAGAGCAGTGGTTCTCAACTTTTTCCCCCACTCACATACCATCTTAAGTAATCCCTTACTAATCACAGAGCACCTATGGCATAGGGATTACTTATGGTGGTATGTGAGAGGAAAGAAAGTTTAAAAACCACTGCCCAAGATTATCCTTAAAAATATGTGTTGATCAAGTCTTTGGGCATCTCTCTTATATTTCTTCATTTGCAGAAATTTTCAGCTAGTCAAGAAGGATCTGTGGAGAGAGAATTCCTTGAAAGTGGCAAAAAAGGTTGATGGGTTGTTGAAGAAGAAAATGGTATGTGAGCCTCAAAGGTTCAGCACGGAATATAACAGTTGGGACATTATATTGCAATTTTAAAAACACTTGTTATGCCATTAGTATGTTTCTTTGGCTTCATTGTTATATCCAACATTTGAATCAAGAGTTATACCCAGTTCCTGCTAATTCCTTCACTTCATCCAGTATAGTCCTTGATCACTGTTAGGCTGAATTGTGTGTTCTTTAGATGCCAGTGCTAACCTGTGTGCATGCCTCTAATTCTAGCATTATATTAAGTGCCTTATCTCCAGTGTCACACATGCCATTCAGCCTTCAAGATTCTGTGTGGTATTTTAATAAACAACTGGGAAATGGTTCAAACTGTTGCCAGTCTTACACAAAAATACCCTTTTTTAGCAAGATTATTAATTAACAATTTTCAAGTCAAGTTTATTGTCATCTGATTGCACAAGTACAACTTTTGATGAAACAGTGTTCTCCCCAGTCCTCGGCACAAAACACTCACACAACCAGACATACACATGTACAAACAATACATACACATGACAAGTATTCATAAATTGAAATAAATATTGTTTCAAAAATATGAGAGTCTTAGATGGATAGTGTGAGCAGCTCTGTTGGTCATTCAGCATTCTCACCACACCTGGGAAGAAGCTGTTCCTCAGCCTGATAATGCTAGCTCTGATACTCTTGCATCTCTTCCCCAAGGGGATCAGTGGAAAGATGCAATGTGAAGGGTAAAAAGGTCCTCAATGATTTTGTGCAGCCTCTTCAGTGGAGGGAGACTCTCATGATCCTCTCTGCCACTCTTACGGTCCTGTGGATTAACCTCTAATCCATTTGTCTTCAGCAACCATACCACACTGTGATGCAGCCGGCCAGGACGTTCTCGACAGAGCACCTAAAGAAGGTTGACATAATGGTGGCCGGCCGCCTTGCCCACCTCAGTGTTCTCAGGAAGAATGTTTTATTACATTGCACAGTATTTGTTCTAAAATAATACATTCCTCCACATATTGATTTTGAAATATTGTATACATCTTGGATACATTCCATGAATTCATCATCTATCTTTTATTTGCTCATTTGAATTATCCAGTCCATATGTGAATCAGTTCCCCCATTATTACTCTATTGCCCCTCTTGTATGTACTTCAAATTTCCTGATTATGCCATTCATATTATTAAGACTACTATTTGATCACCTATAAATAATTCCCAACAATGTTTTCAGCCCTTTTGTGTTTCTCAGCTGCACGCAAAATTACTTAGACCTACTGAGCCAATATGATTCTTCACTATGGAACTGATCTCAACCCTTAATAGTTCCACATCACCTGCCATAGCCATGTAATAGCCGATCCCTTGTAAAAAGTCAACCCCCCCCTCCTTTTCTTGGCTCAAAATCACATATATTCCATATATCCATGTGAAAGTTAAACACCCCCCCCCCTATTTTTGACTACAACCACCCGCCCTTCCAGGCTCTCAATGCCCCAACCTTGAACTCTTGCCTCAGCCTCTTGTCCACCTGAGTTCCTGATGTCCTGCCCACCCACCCAAGCTCCCAACACCCAGACAGCTATGATATTCTCCCATTTTTCAGTTTATTTTATTGTGTGGTACTGTCCATTTACGAGAACAGATTTAGTAAAGCCCACAGGTTTTGAAAAGTGACTGTGAACTAGCAGCAGGTTTTGAAGACAGCATGTTCCAAAAAGTTGAAACATTTGCAGAGTGAAGGGGAGCAGCCCTGAAGAAGCTAGGGGCAGATACCATGTGACCAGCTTCTTGAAAAGACACTGCACATTTTGCTCAAGAGGCCATTTTAAGGAAGCAGCACAAGAATAAACAGCTCTTCAACCTCCCTTATGGGAATGAGAAACCATTGTGTGGTTATAAACAGAATTGTCAGATTTTCTCCTTTAGTTTATAGAGTGAGAAACTACTTTGACTGACCCACGAAAAGGTTCAAAGATGCAGAAGAAATACTGCACTTGACTCAACTGACCCAGAAAAAGGGTTAAAACTGCAGAAGAAGGCACTCGTCTAAAAAGGACATTTCTCTGAAGTACCTCAACAAGGGTGTCATGATTAATCAACATTCTGTCACCCCTGGTCTCTTTCACCCACTTCAATAACTGCTAACTTCATCTTAATGCCTGCATTTCTGACCCATCCAAAGCCTGCATGTCGCAGCCACTTACGGCCTGCGAATCTCACCATTCGAAGGCCTGTGTGTGTCTCAACCATCTTAAAGCCTGCGTGTTGCATCAATTTCAAACCCACATGTCATCACTGAATTTCTGAAACTGTACTTTGAAATGCCTTCCGAGAATTGAGCCTTGAGCTGTAGTGGTTTGGGGTATTCCACACACACAAATATATTTGCACATAGAGTTTAAGTTAGATAATTGTATATAAATTTAGTGAAGTTTAGATAAGTTAGTTAAATTAGAGATGTTATATAATTGTTGATTAATAATTTAAAATATTATTTTAAATATAACACCGTCAGGGCTAATCTTTATTGCTGCTGTCATGTACATAACACAGATCTTCGCCCCGGCCACCCACCCACCAGAGCTCCTGACACCCCAACAGCAGATCCTCACCTTGGCTGCCCACCCATCTGAGCTCCCGACACCCCAACCGCAAACTTACCACCCGGTCCTGGCCATCTGAGCTCCCAACGCCTTGAAAATGCAGGAATTTACCATGGTAAAAAGTATTCTCCGTGTAAAAGTCCATCCCCCCAAATTTGACCCGAAAAATTGGTCCCCAAAACTCTGACCATTATATGAGTATATATAGTACTTATTCTTTTCAACTGTCCTTCCTAAATTTTAAAGACCATTCAACATTTAGCTGCTTGCATTGATCACCCTGCAACTAACTTTCTGTAACAGCAATAGGATCATATCCATGTTCTTCTAAAGATCTTGATGCAATTACAATGCCAGCAATTTGGGTTCAAATCCAGCTGGAAGAAGTTTATACATTTTCTCCATGATTTTTGTGTGTTTACCCCATTTTCTCCAGTTCTCCCCCCACCCCCCACCCCCACCCTTCAAAACATATAGATTAGTAAGTTAATTGGGCAGCATAGATGTCTTTTAATTTTAATTTAGACATATAGCATGGTACTGGGCATTTTAGCTCATGAGTCTATGACACCCAATTTACACCCAATTAACCTACACCCCTGGTATGTTTCGAATAGTGGGACCAAACCAGAGCTCCTGGGGAAAACCCACGCAGACACGGGGAGAACGTACCAACTCTTTACAGGTAGCATGGGGTTCAAACTTCTGTTTCGATTGCTGGCACTGTAATGGTGTTGCGATAACCACTACACCAACTGTGCCATTTCAATGGCTGGAAATAGCTACTGCTGTGTTATAAATAAATACGTGATGTTAATTCATCTACATTGTTGCAAATATTTCATTCATATATTGCCTCATTATGCTCCTAATTGTGTCTATACCTTGAACCTATTTGTTGTTTGCCTGGGTTTCCATTACCTATTTAAATTATACTTTTCTACTAAATTGCTCTCCTCAGTTCCTCGAAGGTTCTCATTCCCTACCAAGCTGGGGATCTCAGAAATCTGAACCTCCACCTCCTCATCTCTCAAAACATGCACTATTTTTACCTAACCATTTACAACTACAATGGTTAGCATTTGGTACTAGAAGCAATCATGATTTTACCATCTTTGAGATCTTGCTTTTTAATCTATTTGTAGGACCGTATCTCTTTTTCTACCAACTTCACTAGAGGTGATGTGGACTATAGCTTCTGGTCTGCAGCCATTCAATAATATCCTTGACCCTGGCATCAGGAAATCAATACAGCTGCAGAAACACCTGCATCTCCCCCAAACTACAATGGTCAACAATTTTCTTTCAAAGGTTTGCTTCCTGAAAACAAATCGAGGTTTATTGTGTTCAACTTGAAGGTGAACACAAAGAAGATCATTTCAGATTTGCTGTATCACATAGATAGTTAGAGAAACTTTTATTGAATTTAGCATGTTTAATGATGCTGACACATTTTGCATTAGTTCAACAAACCTAAAAATGTTTTGCCGCTAATTTTTGTTTGTACTTAACATCTGATGCTTCTTGTCTCACTGTCCAACAACAGTGGGCCAGCAATGATGACGGATTCCAGTTGCCCTGATAATCGCTTTTCCATGGATACTAAGTCCTGGTGAAACCTTTCACCATCTTTGTCACTGACTGAACCAAGATCAGCAGGGAGGACGTCCAAGTGCAAATATAGAAAATGAATTTTCAATGAGATGGTGCATTTCATGGCTTTTGTATGATTGAAGTAGACTTAAAATATGAAGGAAATCTCAAAAATACGTCATATCTAAAAAGCGGTATGCAATAGAAAAATTTTAAGGTGATTTTCATGATCAAAATCCATAAAATACACCCAAAAGTGTTCAGGAAGGAAAATCTTTGTTACCAGTGCTATCAAACTCAGTCCCCTCTTCTCCCAGTGCAGTGGAGAGGGGACCACGTTTATATTGTTGAAAGATTTATCTTTAGATAGATATATATAGAAAGATATATAAATAATATATATATTTGTATATATACACACTTACATATGTGAAATTATATTTTCAGTTTTGCTGCCTTTTCTTTATTGTACTGTATTTATTATAAAAATCAAAAACAAAAATTGCTCACTCACTTTCCTTAATGTGCAGGCGAGTCACTCATGAAGCCATATTCTCAGATCTGACAGCTCATCCTCAAAAATCCATCACGCCCTGCAGTATTCAACACAGAAATTTTTATCTTTGAATGAGATAGATTCATGGATTCCTACACTGTCAACCTTCTACTGGAACTCTATCAAGAGTGTCATAGTATGGTTGCTGCAGAGAAATGAATTGGAGGTCAAACCATCAGATTATAAGAGCAGCAGAGAGGATCACTGGAGATTCCCACCCCACCAGCGACGAGATCTTCTGGGATTGTTGTCTGAAGAGGGCATGGAAAACCAATGCTGACCCATTCCACCTGGCACACAGAATCTTTCAGCTGCTCCCTTCAGGAAAGAGATACAGGAGGATCAGAGGCAGCTCGACCAGGCTGAGGAACGGATTCTTCCCATGGCCAGTGAATACTTGTCCTGCATATGTAGTGTTTGTCTGTATGTGTTATATCTGCTTGTGTGTCAGTGTGTTTTGCACCAAGGACTGGAGAATGCTGTTTTGTCGGGATGTACTTGTGCAATCAGATGACAATAAACTTGGCTTGATACTTTTCAAAATTTTATTAGTTTAAAACCACACAATAAAACACATAATTAAAGATAATTCAAAACAATACAAATTCATGTGGTATATAAAAAAGAAAGAAAAATATGACCCCCCCCCCCCCCATATACCACCCCCTTCCCTCCCCTCTATCCCCCTACAAAAAAAAAAGAAAAAGAACGGGACAAGAGATCCTCAACAGGGGTGCCTATTACTTCAAAGACTCTTATAAAATACTGAGACCTTAAGGAGAAGGGAATGTCTGAGCTTCATTTAAATATTCATACCCATATTTTGTAAATAATGGCTTCGCATCTTACAAAATATATAATATTTGTCTCTTAAATTATAAAGATCCAACTTCAACTTGGGTTTAATATTCTTAATATCATTCAATAAAAATAACATTGGATCCTGTGGAAATTTAATTCCCACTATTTGTTCCAATAATTTACCCATTTCTAACCAAAAAGGTTTAACTTTAGGACATTGCCAATACAAAAATGTACCAATTTCCTGTCCACATCTAAAACATAAATCCGAAGGAGTCTGAATCAATTTTTAACATTTATATGGTGTTAAATATAACTGATGAATAAAATTATATTGCACCATTCTATATTTCACATTTATTATACTTTTCATATTTTCTCTACATTATCCAACTTGACCTGACACTGTCTTCTTGCTATTAAGTCGACCTGGTGACCCAGCAGACCCACTCTGCAAATTTATTCTGAAATTAGTGTGATTATCTCTGTAAAACATGCTAGCCACAATATTGTTCACTTCACAGATATACCACACTGACTTCAGCCACGTCTCCAGCTCTGTAAACCAGAGATTAAGCTGCTACTGATGAAGACCCTTCCCATATAGGTGGCTTGTCATTGGGAGTGTCTATGACTGTCTACATGACACATAATGCATAACTCATTCAGTCAAGCTGCCCTGCCAGCTAGCTTTTTAATGCCCATTCAAATTAAAGTGTATCAAATGGCAGAGTATTGGTAAACCTACTGGAAAATCAACCAAGATTTTGGACTTTTGATGAATTCATCTCCCGCCATGGCAGATGGGGAATTTAAATTCAAGTTAAAAATAAATTCTGGAATTTGAAATCTAACATAGTCCAAAAGTTGGCCGGGTTTGTTTTCCTTGAAATAGATGTACAGGACATAGAACACTGCAGCACAGTCCAGGCCCCTTGGCCCTCGACATTTCAGGCCTGATCCCTTCTTCAAGGAATAAGCAAACAACAGCAAGGTGTCAGAATAAAGACTGGAGCAGCAGGGGAGGACTCCAGACCAACAAAAGGTGTTAGCTGGATAAGTGGAGAAGTGAGAATTGATTTTAGTTCTGTAAAAGGAGACAGAGGGAAAAGGGAAGAAAGAGGCAGAGCTGGGGAAAAGGGGAGTTTAGTGGAATCCAGAGAGGTCGACATTAATAAAGTCCAGTTGGAGGGTGCCCAGTCGGAAGATGAGGTGTTGCTCCTCTAATTTGCAGGGGGTCTCAGTCTGGCAGCGCATGAGACCATGGACAGACAGGCGGGCAAGGGAATGGGATGGGGAACTGAAATGGCCACCGGGAGATCCACGCTATTGCGGCGGACAGAGGCGAGGTGCTCAACTGAGCCAAATCCCAGTCTGCGCCCAGGGTCTCCACTGTGGAGGAGACCACAACAGGAGCACCAGATGCAGTAGTTGACCCCTGCGGATTGAAAGGGCCAAGCTGGGCACCCTATAGCCCCAGTTCACCTCCTACCACCCCGAAGGAGGCCTTTCCACCAGCCAAAGCGAGGAGGGAGAGGGGATGGACCCCCTCCACCTGCCAACTGAGTGGCAAGCCCCCTTTGGGGCGGACAGTTGTGAGGGGAGGTCCGGTTGCTCGCTCGCCCTTTGAACGCTCACCAGATAAACTGCCTTGGAACCCAATTAAAACAGGAGACCGTTTCGAAACTTCTCACCTTACGGTTCCAGAGTTATTGCCGTCTCGTCGCAGGGCACCGCCGCCTCCACCTTCCTCCGTGCCATCCCGGGGTCTCCATGGTGATTTCTGCATGACGTCAGGGATTCCCCCCCATGTTTGCCCGGTTGAGTGACAGGTTGAAGAGGCCACAGAAACTCGAATCGAGGATCTTTTTGTGCTTTAAATTTATTTCCCTTCCTTTTGCATTGAAGGAATCCAGGGAGCATCAAGCGTCATGGTCGACGCTATTGATTGGAATGGGAGTATTTGGTGACAAAGCCGGTTTTCGTTACCCCCATCATCCTGCAAACAATTGAGAAAGTCATTCAAACTTGCATTATCTCCCGAGAAACCGATTTGTCACATCTCTGTGTTATTCGCTTAAACATCCCATTATTTTGCCTTTAATACAACTAGTTCAAAAAGTGCGTCAAAGTAATTACGCCAGCGCAATAAATTCATTTGCAAGAATTGTCCCCGAGATGCTCCAAGATTTACAATTGCAATGAAAAGGGAACGGTCACATCTGCAGTCGGAATGCATTAATATTTCATCCCGACTGTTGCAGGTCAGACAGTGCTGAACTGCAGTCATGCAAATTTTTCTCCATCAAACTATTCCTCGTGTCGAAGCGATAACGTGTTGCAGGAGTTAATAGCCTGTTAGGACAGCAGAGGTCATCAGATTCCCTGGGATTTCCACACGGCGACTGACGTCAGGCCCCCTGCAGACACAAGGAATCGCTCCTGTCACTACAAATTCAGCCCCACCTTCTCCAGGCCAGTTCAAGGATAGTTTTCCCATCGGTACTCACAAACCATAAAAATTAATTTAAAGTACACCAAATCAAAGGGAACCCTATTTATTATTCAGTGACGGGTATTACGCAGGTACAGGAGGAGCAATTATGTCTGGTTGTGCACGCCTATTCGTGCCTTGACTATAAACTTCTTAACATATGAAATAAACCCCAAGTGCACAATTTCCTTCTGCGTGGTTCTTTCGAACGTGTGTGTGTCTACGCCCGCTAATGTGTGCATCCTACTAAGTTCCTTTGCATCTGCCATAAAGGACAGGTACCAGGGAATATCACAGAGTTGTACGGCTCATGTATGTCTCAGTGCCACTGCACAGATCAAAAAAGCATGTAGATTTCAGATTTATTGTCAGAATAAATACACGACATCGCATACAACGCTAAGATTCTTTTTCCTGCTGGCGAGGCGAGGCAGAATTGCCACTTATTGGCAGTGCAAAAAAAAAACTACACCACGTACACATGGAAATAAATATAACAAATTGACTGTGCAACACAGATTTTTTTTGTGAAAAATCAATATAGTGCAAAAGAAGGTGTCCTTAAAAGAGTCTCTGATTGAGTTTGTTGTTGAGGAGTCTGATGGTGGAGGGGTAGCCGCTGTTCTGAACCTGGTGGTGCAATGTAATGTAAGAGGAAATTTTTGGGTTCAACACAATATATCGGTGGAGATGCAAACTTTTGGAGGGGCTGTAAACCCAATTGTATAATGTGCCTTTCCAAATGTTTCTGCAAATACACCAGGTTATCTTAAAATGTAGACATTGTGAGCACGGAATCACTGTAAGATTAGCAAACATTTAGTGAAGAGCTGCAAAGAAATGGAACCGTTAGAATTTCACAGGGGAAGAACTAAGGCCAGTTTAAAAATATTGTTACAGCAGAAAATAGCCTTGTCAAATAAACAAGGAAATTATTACTGCAATTTGGAATGGTGGATACAGCAAATTATATTTAGGACATTCTTTAACCAATATATTCAATTAAGATATCTTGCTTTCATTTTCATTTTATTTCAACATTTTTGTTCTAAAATCATAAAAATATTAAAGTTGTGGGAGAGTGTGGTTAAGAGTGAAAAAAATTATTCAGTCAGGAAGTAGTTTGTTTGCTTAACAATTAGTCAAATCCCAGTCAAACATTGTGATTTCAGATAATGTGGCATCATATCTTAAACAATGGACTTTGAATTACCTTGTAATTTCTGCATCATTAAAATTGTGTTGAATGTAAATAACTTCAAATGAATTTTTGTGGATGTCTGATGACTAATTCTCCAGGAACTTGGTCAGAATTAAAATTTCTGATGTTGAAACCTCCAGAGTAATGACCAGAAGGCAACCCCACACAAGAAAAATCATACTGTTGGTTCATACTTGAAGTGTCCAAAATCATGATCTGAACTGAAACCACGTTCCTAAGGCATTATCCATGGCCGAGAGGGTAACAATCTTCCCTCTAAATGAGACATCCATCTATAGAAGCCTCATTTTACAGATTTGATCTCATAATATAAGGTAATGTTGCAGTTTGCCACACTCTCAGACGTGCTGAATATTGAATGTAGCATTAAATTTTAGGCCTGTCCATCTCAGGAACACATATGAATGCTTAGAAGATGGGCTCCAAATTGTCACGATACCTTCACCACAGCTTACAAGAGAAACATTGGTAAGATAAAGAACCTTCACCCATTTGCCAATCTTGAATAACTACACCCTCCAATTCTCCTCCAAAACATCAGGATCCATGAAAACCAAGAGCATGGTGAAGCAGCAGAATGGATAGAAATTTGGCTTTATGGAAGAAAGCAGAGGTTGTTTTTTGGATTGGAGATCTGTGACTAGTGATGCTCGTCTCATTGCTGTTTGTTGTCTATGTCACTGATTTAGATGAAAATGTGCACTGCATAATTAGCAAGTTTCCAAATGATACTGAAGTGTCTGGTTTTGTAGATAGTGAAGATAGTTGGCAAAAGAATGCAGCGGGATCTTGATCAGTCGGGCAGCCTTACAGAGGAATGGTTGAAGGAATTTAATACAAAGAAAGGTGGTGTTCCATTTTGGAACTTGGGAAGAACCCTCACAGTGAATTGTAAGGATCTGAGGAGTGCTGTTAGACCTGTTTCCATATTGTATGACAAGGCCCTGGGCAGATTATATCTTGCTTAATTTCTTGGGAATCACCTTTCAGGACAGGCTGTAGTATATCCTCCAGTCCACCCTGTGTCATCTTAAGGACAAATATTTTAAAACTAGGACTTCAAACCAAGAACCAAGCACATGTTTTACTCAGCCGCTGTTCTAATAAAGTAGCTGTTTCTCTTCCACAGATCCAGTTATGTATTTTCTGGTTTTATTCAAGATTTCCAGCATCTGCATTATTTTTATATTTCAACTTTGGCAGAGGTTGTGGATCTCATATAAAACTTTCAGCTCCCTCAGAACCCACAAAACCTATGGTTGACCCCCAAAAAACTGTGTTTAAGGGAAAAAAAAGGTCTTGGAGTGTAAAATCTTTAATATGCTCCTTTCAACAGGTACTGTCTTGCTTAATAATCTCTCCTCCATTCTTGGCTCTTTGTAGAATTTGTCTTTGGGTGTTTGGTTCATTGATAATCTTGTCACTGTAGAGAAGTACATGTCCATTGTACACCAATGGCCAATTGGTTAGCTACAGAATTTCCTGTTCCCTTTCCATCCACCATCTGTTCTTCAGGCAATAAGATGGACTTGGCTTTCAGGTGTCTGGACACCTGGTTATATTTTCTTTGACTCCTGATAGTGATTTTAGTACAAAGAGACCTTGTGATTATGAAATGTTAGATTGAGGAGTTCCTGATCCTTCTCAAGAAACCACTCTCTGCTTTGTGATATAAAGGTAAGACTCTTATCATGGTGCTTAATTATGAAAGACATCTGGGCACGTTGGTGAAAGTTGCTCACTGAACTGAGGTGCTGACTGATTGCCTTTTAATGTTTCTTCAACACTGAATTTCCTGCGGAAAAGTTTATCTTGCCATTACTGCTTAGGAACAAAGTTGACAATGAATCACAGTATGAATGAAGTGAAGACCAGTTCGGACATGGCATGGTGAGGAAGAAATCTTTGAAGTCCCTCTGTCAGGAGGTAACATAGTTCAATGGACATTTTTCATTCTCAATGGGTAAAGGTCCTATAATTTCAAATATTAATCATAACGTCCTAGGTCTAACTTGTCACCCCCCTTCATAATTTTGAAAAATTCTCATTTCTCCCTTTATCATATCTTTTGTTGGTTTGGATTCCTCCCCCAGCCAGCATTGCTGGGCTCAGACCCGAAACGTCGGCAATATATCAACATGGCCTCCACTTCCACAATAAACCTGAATCACTTTCTTCAATATTGCTTCCTTAGTATGTTCAAATATCTTCCTTCTTAGGCTGTTCTTTTCACAGGCTGGTAAAAACACACTAAAATGCTCAGCCAGTCTTTCACTGCCAATTAAAGACAAAGATATATTGCCAACATTTCGGGCCTGAGCTCAATAATGCTGGCTGATATCTAGACCAACAGAAGGTGTTATTTGGATATGATAAAGGGAAAAGTGAGAATTTATCATGTTTGTGTGAGAGGAGACAAGGAAGGGAGAGACACAGCTGGGGGAAGGCGACAGGGGGATGGGGAGGAAGTGAGGGGTGGGGAAGGGGGTGAGGGGTTTTAACAAAAGCCAGAGAAGTTGATATTAATGCCATCTGGAGTGATTATTCCTGCAGTCTGAACAGAAAGTGTATGTCACAAAGCTAATTTTTAGATTCTATGCCCTCCCATTCATATAACTGTTTTTCATTGTTGCCGTTGTAACCCAGATCATGACCCTTTTCTACACTCTCTAGATCTTTTGCTTCATGATAACTGCATGCCCTTTTCACTTTTTCTTGTCAGAAGAGTTTTCCTTATATATAGTTTCAACATATATTTGTTTACATTCTATTTTGGTATATTATTGTCAATTATTTGGTCTTATATCTGTGATTAAATAAAATATTCAAAAAAGAAGTCTTCAAGTAGTCTTGATGAACCTTTCTAAAAACACCAATTCAGTCATAATTGTAAGGTGGTGTTGAGCTGTGACAGCCACACTTTAGGAGGTATGTCAATAGAAGAGAGTGTGCAGAAGAGATTTACTACAATGATGGGGTTAGTTAGGTGGATAGACTGGAGGAGCTAGGGTGGATCCCCTTATCAGAGTGGTGGCATGAAGAAGATCAGGTAGAAGTGAAGACCCGATAGAATGCAATTGTCCTTAGTGGAAAGGGATCAACAACTATATGAGGCAGGAAGTGATTAGCAAAGGAACCAAATATGATGTGAAGAAAAGCCTTTTTATGTAGAATAGTGTTTAAAGTCTAGATGCCCATCTGGGAGCAGTAGGGGTAGATTTTATGTAGATAGTGTTTAAGGTCTAGATGCCCATCTGATAGCAGTAGGGGTAGATTTGGCTGTAGTGTTCAGAGTGGAGCTGAACAATGAAAACAAACAGTTTGCAGGAATGTGGGTTTGAGAGGGCCCAGTCCAATTTCTCTTACATCGAGCCACCACGGATTGAATGTGACTATGAATATCACTTCTTATCCTTTCAAACAATAAATGCATTCTTCAGCTTCTAAATATTTGCATATTTTTGCTTTTGTATGAAATATCCTATGGCTCTATTCCAGTGGTTCTCAACCTTTTCCCCCCACTCACACATCACCTTAAGTAATCCGTTACTAACCATCGAGCACCTATGGCATAGGTTGGAATTACTTAAGGTGATGTGCAAACAGAAAGAAAAAGGTTGAGAAACTCTGCTCTATGTAAATAAGGTTACCAGAGCCCTGACCAATATTTATTTACGTTTCAACAATAATACAGGAAAACAGTTATCTGGCCATTAGTACTCCAACTGCTTGTGTACCTATTGGGTGCTATATTTCTTACATCTTAACTTTCAAGGATTTAATTACTCACATACACCTTAAGTTATCCCAGAGAACCTATGGCATCAACCTTTTTTTCCCACTCATACCACTTAATAAAGGATTAGTTAAAATGGTATGTGAGTGGAGGAAAAACGGTTGAGAACCACTGATTTAATTGGTTGTGAAGCGGTTTGTAGCATCCTGAATCAATGATAGGTGCATTACAGATGCAAGCTTTTTTTTTTAACTTCTCTAACAATCCATTTTTCCCTTATTATAGCCTTATGCTGTACTACCTTCTCCCAGATGGTCGAGTGGTGCCTATGTCTTGTAGTGGAATCTCAGCTGTGACCACGTGTCTGGAGAAGGGCTCGAACCCGTGAGTTTTACCTGCTGAACAAAGAGACGTGACTGGATGCATGAAATTCAACCATTAAAAAGCAAACACAAATAAATGTATCATCATGAATGTCTAGTCAATTGAGACGATAAATCGACTATCAAAACTTTATTAAACTATGGTTTATCATAACAAATCCGTTTTGATTTCTAAATTCCGTAGTTTTACAGGATTTTGTTTAATTTGAATATTCCAGTAAATTAAAACTATTAATAATTCCGTTCAATTTGTGGATTCGTTTTGAATTTTCTCTCTCTCTATCCTCCCCCTCTCTTGTCATGCAAGATATATGAATTCACTCCAAAACCCTAACGTTGCTCATCCAATTAAAGATGAAATTTGGCCAGGTCGGGAATAATTGGGGTCAGCCCGGGTTTCCAAAACGCTATATGAATCACACGCAAATTGTGCAATGGAATTCGGATTATATAAAAAGACCGGCACAACGTAAGCCGAGTAAGGAGCAGGGCGAACAGCCAGTCCTCAGGTAAGAAGACTTTGAGATGGGGAGGAGGCAGGGATTCTTGCTTCGAGTGGGGTTTTCAACTGTTTCCTTTTAGGGAAGGGGCGTGAGCAGAGTTTTTAGCTGCTGTCACATAAACAGTTCTATTCAAATAAGCACTTGATTTTCCTCTCAGAGCTTTCACCTGAAATGTAAAAGGGTTCTGTCCCACTTATGGATGCCAGTGAGCTCGCGGACGGCGCTAGTTGCTAAGAAGTTTTTAAAGGAATTGAAAGTTGTTTTGTCTTTTTAAAATCTGATTGTAGCTCCCTGTTTTCCTCATTCACGTACGTTGTCTATGCCATTCTGTCTCTCAATTCCTTCATGCATCTCAACTCGCTGCTTATCTTCTTTCCCTCCCTCACTCATTCTCACCTCCATTTCTCCAGTTTTCATCGTAACTCCCTCTCACTTTCTTTCGTGTCCTCTTTGCCTTTCCTTGTCTCCATTTACCATCCCTTTCTTGCTTCCAGTGCACCGCCTCGCCCTGCACCATCCTTCCTGCCTGACTCCCTGCAAACTTTCCCCTCAACCGATGCTCCCTCACTCGCCGAGTTTCTCCAGCACGCAGGAGACTGCAGATGTTGGAGCTGCAGTAACAGTCTGCAGGAGGAACTCCGCGGATCGCGGAGCATCAGGTGGGAGAAAAAGAACCGTCAACGCTGTGGAAGTAAAACACGAAAGTCTGCACACTGTCAGCGAACTATCAACGTTGTGGGCCGCAACCCATCATCTATCTCCTGGGTTTCGCCCTGGCTTGCTTCTCTCCACCCCCCCACCCCTCCCCCCGTATATACGCAAATATACCCCGTTTTTAACTTAACTCATCTTACTAAGTTGCTCAGCTCCCTTTCGTGAAATTACTTTGTGAATTACTTTCTATAAACTTCAGGATCTGTCGGGTGCATCATGTCATGAAAGTGGAGAGACTGCCACACCAATCCTTCCTCCGCCCGCTACCTTTACCCCGTTCCGGCGATGTCAGTCATGCCGTTCCCGGAGGTCGCGGACCCGGCCACTGAACCCCAGATCCTGACTCCCACTCCTCGGCTCCTAGTCCCCGTGCCCCGACTCCTTGTTCCCCCCCCCCACCCCCACCCCTCCCACTCCACCCCGTGTCCCGGCCTGGCATTGACTACTAGTAGCATCCGAACGTGATGTGTTGTTGGGAATTCCTCGCGTGCTCTGAGTAACCCAGCCTGAGATGCGGGGGAGTAATCGAGCCCAACCCAAAAAATACCCCGGGCTCTATTCTCGAAGAGTGATGAGACGTTTTATTAGAACAAACTGCGTGAGAACGTGACAAGGGCCACTGGATAAAATCCAGAAGATAGTTGTCTGAGTTATAAAGTTGAGCAGGGGGAAGGAGGTTGGCTGTGTGTGGGGTTCTCGCTAATGATGCACAAATTTTTTTCCATTCAAAACTAAATTCACAGCCGATGTAAACCTGTACCGCCACCCCGTTCTCTTAGATTAAACCTCCATTCGTTGGACAACACGAACCCCCATTCTCATGATGAGAAGCTTCGCCCTGTCTGTCTGGACCGCCCTCTGGGTACTGACTCTTCGTTGTTCGGGACGTCCCACAGCCACCGAGAGACACATCCAAGACGCACGCCTCTTGGCCCAGACAACTATCCGCCGCATCCAGCAACTCAACTCCCGGGTAAGTCAAGACGGAACTGGAGCCAGATGCAGAGTGGGAGTGGCAGTTATTTCGGAAGTAGGAGGGGAGCGGGTGAACACGGATGGGTAGGGAGAGTGGTGGGTGATTAAAGGCATGTGTGAAGTTGCGAATGAGAGGGGAGGTGCGGCGAAAGAATGCGGGGAACTGAGACAATGTGCTGAGAGCGATGGACAGGACCACTTGCACTGAGTGTCAACTGGAACAGAAGCGGGCAGGTGCCGGTGCATTCACATTGCACCACACTCGGGTCCTCTCGATCTACTGGCCTTCTTCAAATAGCATGATGCGGGCGAAGGAACACGCTCTAGTAAAAGACTACAGTCTGCAGACACCGTGGGTGAAGTCAGTCGGTCAAATAGTAGCAAAGATAAAGGTAGGTGACCAACGTTTCGAGGCCTTCATCAAGGTAGGAGGAAAATTAGGGCAGGCTCTTACCTTCATGAAGGGCTCAAGCCCAAAACGTTGGTTCTGTATCTTCATCTTTTACTTAAGGAACACGCCGGCCAGAGCAACAGCGAGACTTCAGCACCCACACGAGGTAGTTAACGTCCATCCCGACCGTCGAGAGATGTAAAGAGAGGTCAAGGTTAGGAGGACAAACAGGAGGAAATAAACAGAAAAGGACATATCTCCCCCTTTCGATCGTAAATATAATTCGTTAAAACGTTTGGGGGGAAAAAAGAATAAAGGTTAGAAGAAAATTACAGATAGGTTCGTTCAAAATAATTATGATGTTGGATAGGTTCGCGTTTAAAGTCTCATCAACTCTCAATACAAAATACGCGAATTAAGGCGATTAGGAATTAAGTTGTATTATGGAAGTTAGAGTAAACTGGAGCCTTAAACAAAGAAGCACTTATGTGGCGTAGCACTGCATTGCATCTTACCACTCCTGCGCCCCAGATCCCCTCAAGCCCACCGATTTCCTCTGTTCAGGCCGCCCTTTGCTTTCAGAGAGTTTCGAGCTGGTGAAAAATTGAGGCGAAACGGCTTGGAACTATTGGACAAAAAGACATGCAAACTCATTGGTTTAATTGTTTTCCAGTATTTCAGAAAACGTTTACTCCTCTCCACCGTTACGACCTTTAAATGAAACTCCTGCAACGTCATGTACTAAAAACTCTTCAGCAAATCCTTCCTGAATATATCTGCTACAAATATAAAATTATTTCGAAACTAAAAATGAACAACCATTATTCATTCGATGTCAATATAATGTCCGACAGTGAGAGGAGACTTTAAAGTGGGGTTCCAAACAAAATTTAAAGAGGATAAGGAACCTACTATTTCAATAAATAACGAGGGAGTGACAGATACAGGGGGAAAAAAGCATGTAGTTAGATTTTTGGATCTATAAAAGAAAAGCTGCTGGGTGTTAATTTAAACCGAGGTTTTTGTTTCCTTCGCTGTGGTATGAGATGTGTTACCTTTGTATACAGTTTCAACAGTTCTTTACGTTTCCTCTGTGGGAATTGGCTAAAAACTGCCAACTGAGCATCAGTATACAGCACAGCTGTGTGATGATGGAAACCCCTCCCTGCTGCCTCCTGCTCTTTCTGAATTCGTGCAGATGTTGAGCGAGGGTAGGATTGAGCTGATGTCGATCAACCAACTTTCTAGCCCTGGACTTTAGCTGAAGCATACGAGAACCCAGGGGTCGCAGCTAATGAAAAAAAAATATCTTACACAAAACAATGCGCTGTGAGAACAACTTAGATTTATATAATGCCTTCCCTGAAGTAGAACATAGACTTCTTACAGAAATGTTTACGACCAATTTTTTTTAAAAACCGACATTCCACCTCATGAAGATAGGTTGGGACAGGTGACAGGAAGTTTGATTGAAGATTGGTTTGATGAGAGGCATGGGAAGGTACAGTCGGTAAAGGGGGGAGAGATGTCCATATTAGCCTAGACCAGAAATCCTCAACCTTCCCTCCACCCGCCCCCCCCCCTCATATGCCACCTTAAGTTATCCCTTCCTAACCACCCAGCAGAGGATGTCCATGCACTGTGGTTAGGAAGGGATTAGTGATAAGTAAGTGGGGGGGGGTGGGGGGGGAGAGGTTGAGAACCACTGTCCTAGAGGGTGGCGGGTTGACAAAGGTCACAAAGCAATCAGAAATTGCTTAAAATTAGGCATCAAGCGAAGAAGGATTGGAATGGTAAAGTCTGTGGTGGGACCTGAAAATAACATGAGAAATTTTCAGTGATATGCAGTGAGAAGTATGTGTTTGGGTTGGGCCTGGCTGAAATAGTTGAAAATTAACCCTCATTCCCTGGACCAGACTTGTAAAGAAAAGAAAAGCTACTTGTTAGTTTTGGTTTATCTTTGTCCAAGGTTGCAGCAAATTGTGGAAAAGAATGACATGAAAACAGTAATATGCATTTTGGGACCTTAGGCAGAACACATGCAAGACTACGTTTACTCTTACAATGAGTGTTTTGTAGGTGCTGATTCTACAAGATCATTTTTTTCTTATTACAATGGGTGTTCCCTTTAGAGAAAAAAAATATAGAACGATGAACAACCAGAGCCCACATTACAGGAGGGAGGTCTGGAGCTTTGTAATATTATGTAATATGTTGTGCATATAGGTCCAGGAGCTGCAAGACCATAAAGTCATACAAAAGGGCAACTAAGCTATTTTGCTACAAAGATGATTTCCCCAGCAGACTATTTAAATACCCCGCTACTGTAGTCTACAAAATTTATTTAAAGATTTTTATGAAATGCAGCATAAAGAATGTGATCAAAATTTAGAACAATTTCTCTAGAAAAAAGCATTTTTTAAAGAATAATGTGTGAATTTCCAGGTGTAATCAATGGGTTAAATGTCCAATAAAACAACCTTTATTCAAGTTGGAATTAATGGTGTTACAAATGAAAAACTCTTGTCTCCATGTGAATTATCTTCTTCATAACAATTTTTAAAAAAATCACCAAGCAGTGCAGGTGACCGTGGAAGAAATAAACAAAAGAACTTAACAGAAGCTGGAGAGGTAAGGGGCTGAAGGGATTATGATTGGAGTTCAAAATCTTGGTAACCGAAGGTCCTGCTGTGAACGGTGACATCAGAGCTGTACAATTGTTGATCATCAGAGGAGAAAAGAGTTGTAGAACTGGAAGAGGTTTCTGAGATAGAGTAGACCATGGAGAGATTTTTAACAACAGCAGAGTCCAAATAAGTAGGAGATACAAAAGGAAATGCATAAGCAATTAAAAATGTGAAATAAAAAGACCATCAAATTAGCACATTTGGTAGTATTACCCATTCTGAGTTAAGGGTTCATCCTGCTATTTGACCAAGTAATCCATGCAATTGGGAGGGAGTGCTGCACCACAGAATTCTTGGTATTAAGGCAACCAGTTCTGAAATAAAAATGAAGGAGATACTCAGCAGGCCAGGGACCATCTCTTTGGAGAGAAAAACAGAATCAACATGTCAGGACAATGACTTTTCAGACATTTTCTTATAATTATAGAACCACTTTAAGAAAATGTAAAATACTGGTTGACAAAATATTAAAAGCATTATTTCCATTGGCCAGAAAACCCATATTTGTAATTGTTTTAACTGACTAGGCCATTATGACCATTTTTAGACAGTGGAATGCAAGTAAATGCATGAATGATATTGGTAGATAGGTAGTACAGTAGATTGGTAGTACGGTAGAGTGGTAGTACAGTAGATAGGTAGTACGGTAGATAGGTAGTACGGTAGATAGGTAGTACGGTAGATAGGTAGTACGGTAGATAGGTAGTACGGTAGATAGGTAGTACGGTAGATAGGTAGTACGGTAGATAGGTAGTACGGTAGATAGGTAGTACGGTAGATAGGTAGTACGGTAGATAGGTAGTACGGTAGATAGGTAGTACGGTAGATAGGTAGTACGGTAGATAGGTAGTACGGTAGATAGGTAGTACGGTAGATAGGTAGTACGGTAGATAAGTATACAGTAGATTGGTACTACGGGAGAATGGTAGATTCCCAAGATCGTGTTATATGGCGAGCTCTCCACTGGCCACCATGACAGAGGTGCACCAAAGAAAAGGTACAAGGACTGCCTAAAGAAATGTCTTGGTGCCTGCCACATTGACCACCGCCAGTGGGCTGATCTCGCCTCAAACCGTGCATCTTGGCGCCTCACAGTTCGGCGGGCAGCAACCTCCTTTGAAGAAGACTGCAGAGCCCACCTCACTGATAAAAGGCAAAGGAGGAAAAACCCAACACCCAACCACAACCAACCAATTTTCCCCTGCAACTGCTGCAACCGTGTCTGCCTGTCCCGCATCGGACTTGTCAGCCACAAACGAGGCTGCAGCTGACGTGGACATTTACCCCCTCCATAAATCTTCGTCCGCGAAGCCAAGCCAAAGAAAGAAGATAGGTAGTACGGTAGATTGGTAGTACGGTAGATTGGTAGTACGGTAGATTGGTAGTACGGTAGATTGGTAGTACGGTAGATTGGTAGTACGGTAGATTGGTAGTACGGTAGATTGGTAGCACGGTAGATAGGTAGCACGGTAGATAGGTAGCACGGTAGATAGGTAGCACGGTAGATAGGTAGCACGGTAGATAGGTAGCACGGTAGATAGGTAGCACGGTAGATAGGTAGTACGGTAGATAGGTAGTACGGTAGATAGGTAGTACGGTAGATAGGTAGTACGGTAGATAGGTAGTACGGTAGATAGGTAGTACGGTAGATAGGTAGTACGGTAGATAGGTAGTACGGTAGATAGGTAGTACGGTAGATAGGTAGTACGGTAGATAGGTAGTACGGTAGATAGGTAGTACGGTAGATAGGTAGTACGGTAGATAGGTAGTACGGTAGATAGGTAGTACGGTAGATAGGTAGTACGGTAGATAGGTAGTACGGTAGATAGGTAGTACGGTAGATAGGTAGTACGGTAGAGTGGTAGTACGGTAGAGTGGTAGTACGGTAGAGTGGTAGTACGGTAGAGTGGTAGTACGGTAGAGTGGTAGTACGGTAGAGTGGTAGTACGGTAGAGTGGTAGTACGGTAGAGTGGTAGTACGGTAGATTGGTAGTACGGTAGATTGGTAGTACGGTAGATAGGTAGTACGGTAGATTGGTAGTACGGTAGATTGGTAGTACGGTAGATTGGTAGTACGGTAGATAGGTAGTACGGTAGATAGGTAGTACGGTAGATAGGTAGTACGGTAGATAGGTAGTACGGTAGATAGGTAGTACGGTAGATAGGTAGTACGGTAGATAGGTAGTACGGTAGATTGGTAGTACGGTAGATTGGTAGTACGGTAGATTGGTAGTACGGTAGATAGGTAGTACGGTAGATAGGTAGTACGGTAGATTGGTACTACGGTAGATAGGTAGTACGGTAGATAGGTAGTACGGTAGATAGGTAGTACGGTAGATTGGTAGTACGGTAGATAGGTAGTACGGTAGATAGGTAGTACGGTAGATAGGTAGTACGGTAGATAGGTAGTACGGTAGATAGGTAGTACGGTAGATAGGTAGTACGGTAGATAGGTAGTACGGTAGATAGGTAGTACGGTAGATAGGTAGTACGGTAGATAGGTAGTACGGTAGATAGGTAGTACGGTAGATAGGTAGTACGGTGGATTGGTAGTACGGTGGATTGGTAGTACGGTAGATAGGTAGTACGGTAGATTGGTAGTACGGTAGATTGGTAGTACGGTAGATAGATAGTACGGTAGATAGATAGTACGGTAGATAGGTAGTACGGTAGATAGGTAGTACAATAGATTGGTAGTACGGTAGATAGGTAGTACGGTAGATAGGTAGTACGGTAGATAGGTAGTACGGTAGATAGGTAGTACGGTAGATAGGTAGTACGGTAGATAGGTAGTACGGTAGATAGGTAGTACGGTAGATAGGTAGTACGGTAGATAGGTAGTACGGTAGATTGGTAGTACGGTAGATTGGTAGTACGGTAGATTGGTAGTACGGTAGATAGGTAGTACGGTAGATTGGTAGTACGGTAGATAGGTAGTACGGTAGATAGGTAGTACGGTAGATAGGTAGTACGGTAGATAGGTAGTACGGTAGATAGGTAGTACGGTAGATAGGTAGTACGGTAGATAGGTAGTACGGTAGATAGATAGTACGGTAGATAGGTAGTACGGTAGATAGGTAGTACGGTAGATAGGTAGTACGGTAGATTGGTAGTACGGTAGATAGGTAGTACGGTGGATTGGTAGTACGGTAGATAGGTAGTACGGTAGATAGGTAGTACGGTAGATAGGTAGTACGGTAGATAGGTAGTACGGTAGATAGGTAGTACGGTAGATAGGTAGTACGGTAGATTGGTAGTACGGTAGATTGGTAGTACGGTAGATTGGTAGTACGGTAGATTGGTAGTACGGTAGATTGGTAGTACGGTAGATAGGTAGTATGGTGGATTGGTAGTACGGTAGTATGGTAGATTGGTAGTACGGTAGATTGGTAGTACGGTAGATAGGTAGTACGGTAGATAGGTAGTACGGTAGATAGGTAGTACGGTAGATAGGTAGTACGGTAGATAGGTAGTACGGTAGATAGGTAGTACGGTAGATAGGTAGTACGGTAGATAGGTAGTACGGTAGATAGGTAGTACGGTAGATAGGTAGTACGGTAGATAGGTAGTACGGTAGATAGGTAGTACGGTAGATTGGTAGTACGGTAGATTGGTAGTACGGTAGATTGGTAGTACGGTAGATAGGTAGTACGGTAGATTGGTAGTACGGTAGATAGGTAGTACGGTAGATAGGTAGTACGGTAGATAGGTAGTACGGTAGATAGGTAGTACGGTAGATAGGTAGTACGGTAGATAGGTAGTACGGTAGATAGGTAGTACGGTAGATAGGTAGTACGGTAGATAGGTAGTACGGTAGATAGGTAGTACGGTAGATAGGTAGTACGGTAGATTGGTAGTACGGTAGATAGGTAGTACGGTGGATTGGTAGTACGGTAGATAGGTAGTACGGTAGATAGGTAGTACGGTAGATAGGTAGTACGGTAGATAGGTAGTACGGTAGATAGGTAGTACGGTAGATAGGTAGTACGGTAGATTGGTAGTACGGTAGATTGGTAGTACGGTAGATTGGTAGTACGGTAGATTGGTAGTACGGTAGATTGGTAGTACGGTAGATTGGTAGTACGGTAGATAGGTAGTATGGTGGATTGGTAGTACGGTAGATAGGTAGTATGGTAGATAGGTAGTACGGTAGATTGGTAGTACGGTAGATTGGTAGTACGGTGGATTGGTAGTACGGTAGATAGGTAGTACGGTAGATAGGTAGTACGGTAGATTGGTAGTACGGTAGATAGGTAGTATGGTGGATAGGTAGTATGGTGGATAGGTAGTATGGTAGATAGGTAGTACGGTAGATAGGTAGTATGGTGGATAGGTAGTACGGTGGATTGGACAAGTGGGGATGATGATGCTGCTAGATATTCATAAGTTCCTGCAAACATACAATCTAATTTTTTTTCTTTCAGTTCAAGCCCTCACCGAATATAGAAATCAGTGGACTTAATATGATTCCAGCACCGCTCAGAGATACCAGCCAGGAGAACCTGGGAACTGTTCATGGAGCACTGGACTGTTTTATTGAAAGCCTCTCTGTTCTCCAGATCAGTAACACTGTGCAGATCCAAACTGATTTGAGGAACCTCAAAGTTTTGGTCAGATCCTTGGCAACTTCACATGGCTGTTCTGCCTTCAAGTGCCAGAAAGTTCAACAACCGAAGAACTTTCTACGGAAGAACTCTGCATTTGTTCTCACCATTAAACATGTGGTTCTGGACAGGCTCCAAAAATATCTCAATAGGCTGGTTAAGGTATTGAACAATCCTCTGAGTTGCAGGGTTCCATCCCTGAAAAGGTCTGTTGGGTATGTATTTTGAGCATTTGGAATGAACACCTGCATTGGAAGTGTATCCATTAAAGTGACATTATTCTCCCTTGGCTGCAAATACTTTAACATAAAATCTTTAAGTTGGTTGTAGGAACACTAAAATTGGAATCAATTACCCTGTCCTAGAAAATGAACCAGAATTGCTCGTCCTGATTGCTATTTTGCAGCTTGACTCTAAAACCTATCCACTTGAATATCAGCCAAAGATACCATTGTGTCCCTCCTGGTCATCCAGATTTTTAGATTAAGTGAACTGGTGGGATAAAAAAAAAACCAGCAAAATTTATTGCCTTAGATTTTAGTGGAGATTTTGGAGGAGAAATTTTTCATGGGTGAAATAAGGTACAGTGCTGGTATCTAATCTCAGAGATACTTTAAACTCATTGAACACATTCAAAGGTATTTGTTATCATAAATATTCATTGGAAACTAAGATAGGAATTGCAGAACACAGTGACAAATTCCAAAAAAGGACCAATTTTAAATTTATAGAAATCTTTCCTAAGTATGCAAAGGTTAATACCCTAAATGTACAAATAGGTATGCAATGTGAATCACTGTCCAAGTATTTGTCATCAAGGTAGAACCTGAATGGTTTTGTTGGTTCATCTTTTGCCAGTAACTGTCATGGGAATAACATCCCAAATTATGGCCTGTTGCAATGAAAAATTGGCACCATATTACACAGAAACTGGCACTGGTAGTATTCTTAAAAAGGATGTTTGTTGGAATTGAACCAATAAGCATTCACTTTTGGTTAAAGAAACCCAATTGTTGATTTAAAGTTGATAAAAGCTGCTGAGACTATGTCAATTGAAATGCCGAAATTGGTATCAACAAATTTTTGATTAACTTTTGATTCAAATGATGAAACTTTGGTTGCTACATTAAGTCATTTGTGATCAGTCAGGAGCAAAATGAATGACAAAATTTGCTGAGGGACTGAATGATACAGAAGAACATATGAGCAGGTGTATGCCACTTGGACTCTCAAGCCCACCTTTCCATTTAATATGATCATTTTAAATTGAAATTTAGACATAGAGCACAATTACAGGCCCTTCCAGCTCACAGGCCTGTACCTACCCCACAAAAGCCACCATAGATTATGGTTGATCTTTGCCCATTTTTATAGGCTTCAATATCCTGATATTTTAAAATATTATCTAACTACTAATGTGTCCACCTACTGTTCTCACTGATGAACAGGCTGATTCCTGTTCATCTAGTTGTTTAAAGCACCACAGAGGCCAAAGGCTTTAAAGGCTTGTTTAGATGTTACTGTCAGAAATTAGACAAAGAAAAATGACTAAATCACATGACCTAATCTAACAACTGAACTTTACTTTGGCGACTTGAATTCAGCCAAAATTCCACTCACAATCTTCAATTCACTCCTCATGTTTGTGCTCTGTGACAAAAGCAAAAGAAAGACTTGCATTAATGTTGTCACATTTTATAACGCCAGGACAATGAAAAATGCCAGTCAATAAAATACATTTGGAATGTAAATTAAATCAATTTCAGATGTTAGATAGCTGAAACAAAAACCAAACATGCTGGAAAAAAACTCAGGTCAGGCAGCTTACTGATAAAGTGAAGTAATATCCAAGCAATATTCCAAAGTGGGCCTTTGTTCAATTAGAATGTGCAGCTACAGGAAGTGCATTGATGTCTCTTTAATGTTTGGCACATCAGATTCAGTAATGTTATTTATTTATTTACTACCAATAGACTTTACAGAATAGAAAAAAAGTAATGTTCCTACCGTTTTCTGCTGCAGTCAGTATTGAGTATCTTCTAACCTGGTCCTGCACAGGATTAGCTCCCTCTGTAAATCGCAATAAATTTTAAATTTAAATCTTGACATATACAGCACAGCTACAGGCCCTTTTGGCCCACAATCTCATGCTGCCCAATTACACCCAATTGACCTACAACGCCTGGTACATTTTGAAGGGTGGAAGGAAACCGGAGACCCAGGGAAAAAGGGAAAAACCAATGCAGATATGGGAAGAACGTACAAGCTCCTTACAGACCTCACGGGATTTGAACCCTGGTCCTGATCGCTGGCACTGTAACAGAGTTGCACTAACCGCTATCTCAACTGTGCCACCCCTTTAAGTGTTTAATAAACATTTAAAAGGCCCATTTGGTGCAAAGGTTTCAAGCAAGTAAAACTACCCCTATGTTTTCCCCAAACCAGTGCCTTAGCTTTCAGTCAACTAGCTTACAGATAATAATTAGGGACAGAGCAACACATTTCTGGTGATGTGTTCTGCCTTTCATCTCCTCACCAGATCCACCTTCAGATTATTTTGTATTTGGCACTTTTCAGTGCAAATCTTTCCTCGTCACTTGTTGTCATTCTGATGTTTATAATTATTTTGAAGACAGGGCTTTTATATCATCAGGGATTCCCACATGCCTTGAACAATAACTGCACTATATTTACTCAATATGTACTGTGGTCCGGAGAGGAGTCGAACTGAAAAAAAAATTGAGGGAACTGTATTGCCTTTCTCTTGAATAACTTATTTGTAATAATGTAGATTTAATGATTAATACCTGTATTTTTAATTTATTAAAATTAAAGATTTAATATTTAAATATTACAACCTTTTGGATATTTCATTAATGTGTACAACATTCAAATCACACTGACAGTTCTCAATCTGCCCATGTGCAATCATATTCATGTTCAATAGGTCTGATGTTGAGCCCAGAAATGATCAGCCAGTTTGTGCACTGATTACAACTTTGCATAATTCTAGAATTTTAGACCAGTCCAAAAAGAACCATTCAGTCCATTCTTCTAGCACCACCTTTCAAAGGAGTTATCCTGTTCATTTCTCACATTAGCTCATTAGCTAATAGCTTTCCTAATCCAGACCAGAGCAGATATATGGAAATAATTGGATTACTTTTGAAAAGTAAATGAACTTTCAATCTGTGCAAAAATCTGTTGGATGTAAAAATAATTCTCTGTATCTCCC
Organism: Narcine bancroftii; assembly: GCF_036971445.1. Taxonomy (NCBI): domain Eukaryota; kingdom Metazoa; phylum Chordata; class Chondrichthyes; order Torpediniformes; family Narcinidae; genus Narcine; species Narcine bancroftii. The sequence goes on from NC_091481.1 coordinate 12,465,765, forward strand.
ATTACACGTCCACACCACCATCAAGGGCACATTTCAATGTACTCCATTTTATTTTTCTATCAGATTCATCAACTCACAAACCCTCAAGGGTAATTGGCAATGGACATTGAAATTGTTAACTGACTTAGGGATTTAAAACAAAGCATCAAAGTGCACAAGGGATGTAAGACAATATCGCTAACAAATGGAAATTTTACAAAAAAATAATGAAAGTTGATCGTTTTGGCAACCTTCAATCTCTAAAAGTGATATGGCGTCACCTTGACACCATCATGAAATTAAAGATTGAAATCATTCAGTTTCTTATTAGTCCTGTATATCTTATTGTACTAATGACATAAAACAGGTTTTGGGGGAAAAAAGGCAGTTATTTGTTGCCTGAGTCTGACAATTAACAGAATGTACTAATTGACCTTTAGCATTTATAAATAGCCTGAATTTAGATTTCTGACCCAGTTCACTCACTGGTCCATTTCTGAACTTCACCTTGGTGAGTGAATAATTTACAATGCAATAGGCAAAGAAATAGTGAGCAGTGGGTAAATATGGGATTAATGGGAATACTCTGCTAACATAACATCGGCAGACTGGGTTATATGGCTTCATTTTGAACCGTGAACTATCATCCAAAAGGTTGCCAAGATTCCCCTTAAGGGAGATCCAAATTTAATCTGTCTGTTTAATATAATATTCTAATTTATCAGTGTAATAACTTGGCTTTGTGAACTTCAATCAGGCTAATACTTAAAGGAAAAACTAAAACAAAAAAAATGTTAATTGGGTATTGAATTAGTCACCAGCTCGTTGCAAATTACTGCAATTGTCTGACCTGATCACTAATCAGAGCAGGTGGGAGCAGGAAAACCCCATTACAACTTGCTGAAAACTACCAGTAGTTATTATTCATTACCAAGGATCATGTAGCCTAGTAACTGTACTATTTATTCACAATCATGCGGATCCACAGGTGTTATGTGTAATGATGAAGGCGTTTGGCATGCTTGCCTTCAATGGACAGGGCACTGAGTACAGGAACTGTTATGAAATACAAGATGTGGCTGAGGTCACACTGAAGTACTGTATGCAGTTCTGGACACCCTGCTATAGGAAAGATTATTAAGCTGGAAAGGGTGTAGAAAAGATCCATGAGAATGTAACTAGCTCATGTATGCTTGAATTATAAGATGAAACTGGATAGGCTTGGACCTATATTTAAAATGTAAATTTTAAATTTATATATACAGTATAGATATATATGATACAATATAGCTATAGATGGAAGGGAGCCTGGGAGAGGGTAAAATCTAATTTTCAAGGGCATAGATTTAAGGTGAGAGAGGAAAGATTTCAAGGGAACCTGAAAGATGTCTTTTCCACACTGAGGACCAAAAGAACGTGGAATAAGCTACCAGTCGGAGTCGTAGAAGTAGATACAAATGTAATATTTAAAAGGCATTTGAATAGGTACATGGATTGGAAATGTTTACAGGGATATAGATTCAATGCAGGCAAATGGGACCAGACTGGGAAGACAACCTGATGAGCATGTGGACAAGTTGGGCTGAAAGGCCAAATTCTGAACTGAAAACCCTATGGCTCTCTGAACATAAGCTATCCTACAGACAACTGATGAGGACAAAGCTCGACATTAATTGCAAATGGAGGCTCTGAATATTCCCGTCCTTGATGTTGGTGAATCCCATATCTTTAAACGTTAAAGACAAGGCTAAAGTCTTGCATCCATTTTCATGTGCAAGAGCCAAGTTAATGATCCCTTCAACTTCCCTCTGAGATGGTCACTATGCAAATGCCAATTCTCAGTCAATCCAATTCACTCCAGGGGTTATCAATTCTCACCGGAGTGGATGGGTGAGCCTGTGATACATCATGCCATCATGTCTAAAGGATGTGTACTCAGCTAATCCTTAGCTTCAAATAAAGTTCATTTTTTGTTCAAGGGAAGCTCAAACTCAATGTGCTAATTTTATATAAGAGCTCAACTCAAAATGCAGATGCACATGATAACAAACATATGATGTAATGCATCATAAATTAAATCACATATTCACATATCATTTCTTTCCTTTATGAAATACATAACTGATTCATAAATTTAACTGTCACAAGTTTTCACACTCTGTTTCTTTAGTGGAAATGATCACACTTGTGCTGTACAAATATTGCTTGACTCAAATATATTATGAATTGGTTCTTATTGATCAATAGTGGGAGTTACTTCAAAAACATCTTCCATCTAATATTAATATTAATGCTAATATTAAGTGATCTATATGAATTACTCTGAATATCTTACAAAATCCTATGGGGTAATATTTGGAAATGTAAACCTCTATTATTTCCATAATACAGTAAAACTTCATTAGAACACGGCAGTTGGGGTCCAAGATTTCATACCACGTTACAGCCAAGTTGTGGAACAGATGCATATATGTCAGAGTGCCCACGGATAATCAAACCCAAATATTACCAGTTTTCGAAGGATCCACTATCTATAACTAACAATTTCAATGAAAGAAAGCAAGCACATTCTTTTATTATTGGGATTCTGAATTTTAATCAACTTATTTGCAAAGTTTGGGGACCACAGTCACCCGCGCTATAAGGGATTCTGAGGATTAATGAATTGCGTTCTAATGAGGTTTCACTGTATTTAACATCACTGAACTGCTAGAAGATACTGTATATGATGCAGCCTGATCCTTCTCCTCCCGTGGTTTGGGGCATGATGCTATTTGTTTTCGCCATCTTTCTTTGCTCATTGATTGACAAGACTCAAGTGTACCTTGAGGTTTTTGTGCATCAACACTTCTACAGGTGTGTGGAGTGTGGAATTGTTCTCAAGGTTAGAAGAATGGCTGCAACTCGATGTTTGATTGATCCATCATGCCCTGTTTACTAAATGCCTCCTTTAGTATGCAAACTGATCATTTCACTCCTTTTTTGGGTATGGCATCTAACTGAATACGCACATCGAATGTAACTTATTACATGATGTCATGTGGACATGTGTATTTCCATAACACTCTTCCCCCACAAAATAAAATTGTGCTTTCTTGTAAATAACTATACAATTTAACTTAAATATGCTAACACTTGTGGACACTGCAGTGAAACTTAAGCATCATTTCAATTAATTATTTTAACTAGAAGTACCAAACAATCTAACTTGTGACCCTCTTTCTCTCTTTTATTTCTGTCGTGGATACTTTGACTTGTCGCGTCCCACATTGTCACACAAATAACACTTAGCCTTTTTGTAATAACAGTTATCAGGCCTGTGGTTATTTCTCCCACAATGGAAACATTGTCATCAGACCATTCTCTTCACTGTATGGCCACCATCGATGTGACGATTGGCCAATCTGAAATAGGCGGACTTAATGTCTACAATTTTGGTGATCAACAATCATCGTTGGGCCTAGCAGTCAGCCAAACTGATTTCTAACATGTCTCTCAAGGCCTCGTCCGAAATGTTTCCAAATCTACATGTCTCCGACAACTTACGCAATTCGGCCAAATATTGGCTCACTGCTTCGCCAGCCTTTTGCTCTCTGCTATAGGCTTTGGGGGCAGATGGTCTCCGACAAGGTCACTTTAACTCTTTATAAGACTTAGTATGTAGTTTTACTGGTGTCAATAGAGTCTTGATCAGACCATCTGTTCTGCTCCCCACCTCACTCAAAAACATCTGTTTTTTATTGCAAATCTCAGTATTTCTCACATTATAGGCAAAGCAGTATGTATCAACCCGATCTACATTATCATACCAGTCTTCAGTCTCTCTATATTCCTCAAAGTGTCCTTCGAAGTGCCATTTTCACTATCAAAGTAAATCCGCTATCCAAGTGCTAATTATTCTCAGTCTTTCATTGAGTTCATCAAAAATTTTTTCACTGTTGATGAACAAGTGCTTTTGTCCCGTTGCTGCCACAAAAATTCTCACCTCTGATGTCCCCTTTACTTGAAATCCCTAGATTCTGTCATCAGGAGTGTAGAATTGTTTTGTTTTGATCTTCGTCGCCAATTCTGTCATGTATTTACCCTGAAAAATAGTTTCACACATAGTGATTACTCTGTATTCTGTTTATGGTGTCTATCTAACATGAATATTGAATACAACTTATTACATGATATCACGCAAATGTGCATGTGCCCATAACACACACACACACAGTAAAACCCCTGGATTCCAGCACCTGTGGAGATTGGTAGATGCCAGATAAGTGAATTTGCCAGTTGCTTGAGATTGCATGTTTTGTGATTGGCAAGCAAACTACTAGTAGGCGTCAATTTTCAACTTTTGTATTTTTTTACCTATATATTTTCTGCAATTTTTTTTTACTGGTCACTCAGGGCTGCCAGTTGCTTGAATTCTGGATAAGAATATATATCATAATACATTCTTTGCATTTCTCACCTCCTCCATTCTGTGGTTTTCTACTCCAATTTCTTCCCATCCATTGTTCTGCTTGCTGCATTTGTTTAGTGCAGCATGCAAAGAAGTGGCAGCTTTACTTTCCAATAGTTAAACCACCTTGGGGCTCAAAACTGACACACTTGTGCTGAATGATTCCCAAGGCAAATATGATTAGATGGGGTCCTGGAAGACTTGAGTTTTTGTTGCCATTCACATTAATTTGACCCAGATTCCATCAGAACTCCCACAATTTCTCCTGCCAATGGTCCATATAGCGTAACTGTACTGATATCCTCTACTGGCTGAGATACCTTTGCATTTTTGAAGCTCATTTCCATCAATGTTGCCATCTTGCAGGCCTGTTCAACCACCAGCATCTTGTACTGGATAAAGTTAGCTGATGCACAAACTTATTTTATAATGCACAATCCAAGAAGATGAAGAATTTGTAATGATACTACAGGTTTTTCAGAAGTCACTAATTACCTCTGATGGTGGGTTTCAATCATGTATTTCCACAAGTTCCAGTTGTACTTGGTTTAAATGGTTTTGTAGCATTTCTTTTGCCTTATAAAATGGACTGTCATTTATAAATGATCAATAATGTGTAAGTATTGGCTCCATTTCAGCAACCTGCTTTCATTCATGGCCTCTTCAGAACACCTTTGCTCTCATCCTTACATTTTATTCACACCAAAAATCTCCATCTATTTGATGAAGAGCCCAGTATGCTGTTGGACCTTTCAAGACTTCCAACATAACCAACTGGGGGTAGAAGGTTCTCTTATTGAAGTATTCCTTTTTTCACAGATCCTGTCTGATCTGCTGAGAATTCACAGAAACTGCCATTTTGTATGGATTCCACTTGGGCAGTTCCAAGGGAGGCTTAGTATTTGTAGGTGTAGACTTTTCGCTTTCGTGCTCATGCCGACACTTCAGACTTGTCATTATTGATCAGGAGGTACTCAGACTCACCTGACCATGCAGTCACTCAGCACTTGGTTCATCAACATTCTTATCTTGAGTGTAAAGAATAGGCGTTCACAACAGTTTTTAATATCCAGCAAAACTTGAGAGTGTGCAGCATAAACTGCTTAATAAATGAGTATCTAATTTATTCAAAAGCTCTACACATACTGTACGTATATGGCAAAACACTCCTGACAAGTGTCAGAAATGACTGAACCCTCTCACATAAACTGCAAAAATGTCTAACCCACATTAGCTCAACAGCGCCCTTTGCTGGTAAGAAATAACATTGAATATCCCATTATCTCCACCTAATTCTTCCCAATTTAACCATCTGGCAGTCAATAGTTCATCATATTCTCTGAATAGTCTATTGTCCATGAAAGGAATAATGATTAAAAAGGATAGGATGTACATGGGCTGCACAAGGATGAAGATGAATGGTGGCATGCACAGCAGGAGAGAATGCATGCGATCTATAGAAGGGATTGAATATTCCTGTGGATTTTTTTTTCTGGGATGAATAGTAGATATAAGGCCTGTATGGTCATTCCATCTTATCCTGGACTCTGCCAACTATTTTAACAACCGTATGGCAGGAGTCAAAACATTGGATTTGTGATGGTTCACATTTATTAAGTGAATTGCAGGCGAGTGCGATGGGGGAGATAATTGATCATCTCTTCAAGATTCAGGAAAGTATCTGCTAGAATTAAACATAAGCTAAACAGGTACAGTAAAACCCCAGTTATCTGGCACCTATGGGCATTGGTAGATGCTGTATAGGTGCCTTTTCCAGTTGCTTGAGACTTACACTTAAAATACTTAGCTAATACACCTGCATTAAGAATAAACAGTTTAAAAGACAAAAATACTGTACTGTACTTACACTGAACAAATTTCACTTGCATGAATATATAAACCTTAAAGCATTTTATTTTATTTTCAGTCACATTCTTTGAAAACATTTAACTGTCACTGGATATGCAGGTTCATGCCTCTCCACGGAGCCACCCAAAAGATGAACAACAACATCATAATTAACTCCTCCATCCCTCAAGTTTACAGTTAAAGCCTTACTGAATACAGTAATATACGAAAATGATAAAGATAAATGCACTTTTAAGAGAGCCACCCCAATGGCGAGCGGCATCAACCAGCTCTTCATGCTGAATGACACCCTTTTATTCAAACACAACTTTATTCAAAGCATGACCAAGGCCCTCCACTGGCTGAATATTTGCTACCATTTTCACCAAAGGTTTATGTGCAACTTCAGAGAACATTTACTTTACAATTTTAAACATATTTAATTTTAAATTTTATTTATTTCCCTCTTTTTTTTTACAATTTGTTTGAGTTTGCCAGTCACTTGAATTCTGGATACCAGGAGTTTTACTGTATCATCACCAATGTTCCTTCTCCAAACAGTCACCCAATAGTGGTTTTTGTCAGATATCACTAAACTGATTCAAAATGATGGCAGACAGCATCATTCTCCTGTTCATGTTTAATGTCCTTAATTACACTGGGTGTGCTTGTTGAGGCAACATAAACGGAGCATTGAACTAAATTGATATTGGCTCTGGAGGTGCTTTTGGAGTCAATGTGGGGAGAGTAGTGGGATCTGCATCAAACCATGCTGACTATCAAATCAAGAAGCTAAGGAAGAAAGTATCTCCTTCCCCATTGATTTATAGAAGCATAACAGCAGGGACAGGTGTTTGGCTCTTTGAGTTTTCTCCATCATTTAACATGATCATGCCTGAAGACTTATTTCAATACCATATTCTTATTCTCTCCCTATTTGCAATGATGCATTTTGGATCTATAAATCTATCGATCTCCTTCTTAAACAAATGCAACTCCTTGTTCGCCACAAAGAGATTTGGTGGAAAAAAATTTACAGGTTAATCGTCCTCTGAGTAAAGACATTTCTCGTTATTGCAATCCCAGATGTATTTCCTCATCTCCTGAAGCTGTGACCCATAGTTTTAGAAAGCCTAGACAGAGGTAACATTCTCCTGGATCCGGTCCTGTCAGAATTATGCATCTTTCAGTCAGATGCTTCTAAACCATGGTGAATACAGGCCAAGTGGATCCTGCTTCTTATCTGAGGACAGTCCAGCTATCCCAGGAATTAGTCTGGCACATCTCCATCACTCTCCCTCAATGCAAATAAACATTTTCTCAGATAAGAACCAAAATAGCAGAAAATCTGCCATGAGCACAAACTTCCGGATTCAACAATAACTTCATGTTATAAAAAAAAGGTAGTGGACACAGCCCAGGACATCACAGGTAAAACCCTCTCCACCATCAAGAACAACTACAGGGAACACTGCCGTCAAAGAGCAGCAGCAATCATCAAAGATCCACGTCATCCAGCACACATTCAGTTCTTGCTGCTACCATCAGGAAAGAGTTAGAGGCGCTACAAGACTTGCACCACCAGGTTCAAGAACAGCTGCCACCCCTTCACCATCACTCCTCAATGACAAACTCATTTAAGGACTTTTACAGTTGCACTTTATTGATTTTTTTCCTCTCTGTATTGCGCAGTTTGTTTATATTTCTTTATTTGTTTACATGTGTACGTTGAGTCAGTTTTTTTTCACTATCAACAACTGGTAATTCTGCCTTGTCCACAGAAAAAAGAATTTCAGGGTTGGATGTGATATTATTTGGACTCTGACAATAAATCTGAAATCACTACTTCCATTTAAAGATTTTCAACAAGCCATTTACTTTTACAACAGAGTAGCCATCAGTATGATGCATTTTGCTCCAGAGAATACATTTGTTTTACAGGGTTTTAACTGATCCTCCATAAAATGGATAGTGGAAAAACACAAAAGTCTGCAGACACTATAGTTGAAGTAAAAACACAAAGCTGGAGAAACTCAACAGGTTAAACAGTGGACTTTATAGAGCAAAGATACATAGCCAATGTTTTGGCTTGAGCCCTTCATCAATGTATGAAAATGCTACACTTTTTCATACTTTGATAAAGGGCCAAGCCTGAACCATTGTTTATGGATCTATCTTTGGATAGTGTCTCTCATTTCTTTCATAGCCTTGTGCGTAAGAAGAGAATAAGGAGTATACGTCCTGTTGGGTCCTTTCCCACTAAGTCTGAGACCTAGCGGGTGAGTCTTTGGCAAGTGAAATAGTCAGTCTGTTCTACAACTGCACAGTTTGCGCAATTTTCCAAAGTCCTGCCAAAATTGCTTGGGAATGAAAACAAAGTGAAGAGCTCACGCAGTTTGGGGAAGGATCGAGGAAACTGAGTCACATGGGCTGTAGTTGATCCACGTCAATATTTAATAAAACACAAAAGGAAAATTCATTTTGGAGACTCCTTTTTTATAATATTGCTCTGTTCCTTAGGCAAGGCAAAATAGGAATTAAGACACTGGGAAAAAATGAATGCAAAGAGTTGATGAGCAACAGAACTTCCATGATTTCCATTTTTGGTGAAATTTGGAGAAATTCTAGAATTTTAACCCTTCATTAATCACAGGTAAAAACACAATGCTGGAGAAACTAAGCAGGTCAAACAATGTACTTTATAGAGCAAAGATAAAGATACATAACCAACATTTTGGGCTTGATGAAGGGCTTAACGTTTGACATTCTGAATTATCCAACTTTGTGTTTTTATTTCAACCAGTGTCTGCAGACTTTTGCATTTTACATTCACCTTAGGTAGATGTGCTTTCACTGATGCTTTTGTCCAGTGGGTTATATTAATTGTTAGACATTTCTTTATTCGATTAGATTATGGGACATCTATTATCTTAATACAATTTACCTATCTTGATTCCATTGCCCTCAATAACCTAATACAACAGTACATTACCAATCTCATGCTTGAGATCTTACCACTCTCAGTGCATCTCACAGGAATGCAGGAACACTGAAAAATGGAGGAATAGAAATTCATCCTAATCCATTCATTTACTTACAGTAGTAGTCGAAAAATCCAGACTGCTCAGAGATTGGGTTGGCCAAGATTTTTCAGATTCTCAGGCAGGATTTTTAAAATTCAAATTTAAGGAGAATTAAAGAAGAGATGAACAGGTAAATTTTGATTGTTTATTCCTTGACAAATACTGCATGGGCATTATTTATCATTTATCAAGATGAGCAGTTTGAAAGGAAAATAAAGTGGTTACCAGTTGCTGCATCTGTGGTGGTTACACATGCACGCTCACACACAAAAGCCTGCGAAATGTAAAATCTTTGAAAGTTTTTGGAAAATCCAGATTCTTGGGTGGTCCAGATTTCTGCCATCCAGATTTTGGGATTTTTACTGTAGTACAGCAGCTTTTGGCAAGACTTTTTTTTTGTCTGTGCTACTTCTTACAAGGCTCATAAAATTGTTAAGCACACAAAGAGGCCATTTGGTTCATTATTGACATTCGGAATCTTTAAGCAAACTATTCAACAAGTCTATCAACCATAGAAATTCAAATTGAAATCCAAGGAATTTAAAAAATGTTTTAAAATTTTGACATACAACATGGTTACACGCCCTTTCGGCCCACTATCCTGGCTGTCAAATTACACCCGATTGTCCTACACCCATGGTACATTTTGAAGGGTGGTAGAAAATACAGACACAGGGAGAATGGACATACATCTTACAGACAGCGTGGGATTTGAATCCCAGTCCCAATCGCTGGTGCTGTAACAGCATTGTGCGCCACCCAGAGACCTTTGTAGATAGGATATGAAAGATGGCATCTTGACAAAAATGAGGGAGTATTGGTAAACTATTATTTTCAGATGGGAAGGAAAAATAGTATGTTTCAAAATTGCTAGTTTCAGAACTATAGCTCTTTTATAAATCTATTGCAGGAGTTGGAGAAATGCAAACTAATTTTAAAGTTTGTAAATGTGATGAAACTCAGCAGAAATGCAGAAAACATAATTGGTCTAATGGCTCTCTGTATAGATGGAACTTAATGTAGTGAAGTGCAAAGCAAAATATTTTGACAGGAAAATGGACAGACATCAGAATTAAACCATTTCAAAAAGGTGCCCATCACAAGTGAAAGTAAGTTGGTACTGGTTAGTACTGTAAGGAGTGAACAACACATTCTCATGCATTGCCAGACTGAGACCACCCACAAATTGGTGGAACAATACCTCATCTTCCATCTGGGCACCCTTCAACCAGATGGCAGTAACATAAACCTCCAGTTTCCATAAAACCACCCTCCCTCTTTCCCCCGTTGCCTTTCGTCGCAGCTCTGTCTCTCTCTGACTGTCTCTCTCTCTCTCTCCCCTTCACTTTTCCTCTTATCCAATTAACAGATTCGTTAGTTGGTTTGGACTCCTCCCCATCCCATTCTTCCCTCTTTCTCTCCTAGTCTTGATCCAGATGTCATCTTCATTGTTTATAATTGAAGAAGGGCTCAGACCTGAAATGATGGTAATACAGTATATCTTTACATCCTATCAAAGCTGCAAGACCAGCTGAGTTACTCCAGCATTTGCTGGTTAGTACTGTTTACTAGTAAGAAAGTGACATACGCAATCAGTACAAATTGTTTAAATCAGCAGTAAAACTGTCCCGGCATGAAATTTCACCCCAGACGCAGGACCAGGAAACCTGGGATGAATGCATACAAAACATACTGACAAGTTGTGAAGACCCAATAAAAATAAACAGATGGCTAGATTTCTATCAAACACTAATCGGTTTTTGGTGGAGCTCTGGGTTTAAATCTGGGCAATAGATTTTAGTAAGGCTTTAAGAAAGCAGATTTACTTGAATAGTGTTCAGGATGAAGGTCTTCAGTTATATGGGGGAATGGAATTATTTTCTTTAGAGCAGAGGAGATTGAGAGGTATGAAACATGTTTCCACAACAGAAGTGTTGGTAATTGGAGGATGTGGATTTAAAGCGATTGGTAAAAGAACCCATGTTAACAAAAATTTTTTATGAAGCACGTTGATATGATCAGGAATTCACTGCCTGAAAGGGAAGAGAAAATATCCTGAGTGGGTGCTCTCTTGTGCAGTATTGCAGGAATTTCAGGTCAGCATTTAAATCACTTGTGGAAGATAACATAACTGAGAATGTTGAATACCCTTTGTATTCAAGGATTTCCTGATGTCAGTTCACCAGAATGGTGTGTTGTATATTTTCCTTTTGTGTCCCTCCACCATACTGCCTTTGTTCCATTGAAAACAGAGTAAACTTCCTGATATCCAGCACCTATGGGGATTGATAGATGCTGGATTAGCGAGTTTTCCAGTTGACTTTTACTAAGCATAAGGGGACACTTTAAGAGAGTCACTCCAACGGTGAGCGGTGTCAACCAGCTCTTCATTCTGGGCGATGCTATGAGCAAAGCACGACCAAGGCCCTCCGCTGGCTGAATATTTGCTACCATCTTCAGCAAAGGTTTATGTGCAACTTCAGAGAACATTGACTTTTACAATTTTGAATTTTTATTTTATCTTTAAAAAACTTAATTTATTTATTTATTTTCCTCAAATTTTTTTTCCAGTTGCTTGAATTCCAGATACCAGGGATTTTACTGTATTAGGATCATATCCTCGAATGGTTCACATCCATTAAGTAAAGCTTGAGTTTCTTCAGTCTTTACTCCTCACACAAGAATTCCAACAACAGTAATCCACCTTGTGGCACTTCCATGCTCAATCCAGGACTTGCACAACTCTGTGATAAGAACACAACACTCAGTAACAACTTGGCCGTAGTCTAACAATTTGGCACCAGCAGTCATTGTAGGAATGCTCAGTGAATTGTCCTTGGGCCAGCTATGTTGTCATGAGTTTTCTTCCATCATCAGTTGGGAAGATTGATGTCCATTGACAATTGCCCCACGTTCATTTTTATTCACAATTCTTTCAATAAAAATCAGTTTATCTCCACAGTTACTAGGACTTGGATGTCATGGGTTATGAAGTGACAAGTCATGTAATTGCTACACATTAACTAGACAATGATTATCTCCAAAAAGCAGGGATTTAAACAGTTTTTCTCAGCATTCACTGCTGTTACTATTGTTAAATTACCAACCTTTAATATCTTAGGGTTCATGATTCACAAAAATTTAGAAGAAATAAGTACTGTTTTTTTTCCCAGTGACTGAACTGCTTCTTAACTTCCATAGGCCTTCCATTAACCATAAGCCACACGTTAGGAACATGATGAATATCTTCACTCACCAAAATATGTGCAGCTCCAATAGCATACAAGAAATCTGGCACCATCTAGTCAATGTAGCCTGCCTGAAAGAGATCCCTTCTAAACATTCACTTCCTCCACTAGCAGTGGGCCAGATAATACAGTGCTTACCATTAGTTTTCCAACAATGCTTGTAATCTCTATCAATTAGATCAGGGGTGACCAAACTTGCTTAACGTAAGAGCTACATAAACTTCACATGTTTGAGAGCCGCAAGACATGAAGAAATATTAAATAGATGTCTTTACTCTTACATGTGAATTTTGTTACAAAAATTATATAAATAATTACAACCATACACGTAATCCTATTTATTCATTTATGTAGTTTTTAAACTGCTAATTTGTATAAGTTTCAATAATCAAAAAGTGCACAGATAAATCCCAGGTATTTTCAAAATCCTGTGTTTTTCTGTGGAAATCTCTGCCCAAGGAATCAGTAGATGTGGCCTCATTAAATATATTTAAGATATATTAAAATCGTAGGGAAATTAAGGGTTAGGGGGAAAAGCAGAGCTGGGTCCACAGCCAGATCAGCTGTGATCTCACTGAATGTGGAAGCAGGCTCAATGGGCCGGATGAATGACTCCTGCTCCTTTCTGATGTATTCTCTTTGGAAACGCTGCTGTCACTGGTCTCTGCAGATACCTGCTCCATTGCAGCATCCACAGCTGAACACAAGATGCTGGGGTAACCTGCCATGGCTCTGGTACATCATGGGTGAAAATAGAGGAAGGGAGTGTGGGGTGGGTCAGGTGTGGTCTCTGGAGACCCTGAGGGCACCAGGTCACTAACCGATACTCATGAACATCAGAGTATGTCACATAGGTATACTGGGGATTGGCATGGAGGAGATGGACTCTTTCAACCAATGGGCCAGATTTATGGCTCCTCGCATGCTTCCAGAGTAGGATCAGTCCTGGGGACATCAGCCAGGCCTGCAGCATGGTCCCTGTTGCAGATGTCCTGGGGAAGTAAAACATTATTTCATGTGGTGGTACAAAGGAGTGATCTGATGGAGTGGAGTGCCTCAGAGAGGACATCTTGTCAGCAGGAGACTGGAATGCTTTTAGATGCAGGGCTTAGGAGGATGACCTTCCAGACGGTAGCGTTCTTCTTTCTATCTGCCTGTTCCCTCAGGAGTTGTAGCTGGTAGTTCTGCTCGTGGCGATAACTCTGGCACTTATAAAGGAGGGCCCTTGGTTGCTATGGATATAGCAGGTGAACCCATACAGAATGAAGAGGGTGTGTAGTGCTTTGATGACTGTGGCAGCTGTCATGTCTGGGCAGGGGATGGCAAATGGAAAATGTGAATATTCGATGATGTTGCAGTCAGAAAAGGGGAGGGGTCCTTTGAAATTGATGCTCAAGCATTCAAAGGGGCGGGTGGCCTTTATCAGTTGCACTCTGTCTGGTCGATAGAAGTGTGGTTGCACTCCTTGCAGACCTGACAGTTCATGGTTAAGTCCTGATCTCCTCCATGGAAAAAGGCAGATTGCAGGGTTTGATAAAATGGAAGAACCTAGTGTCTCCAGGATGGCAGAGATCATTGTGGAGAGCTTGCAATCAGTCTGCTGGCACATGTTCCACAGGATAAACCATCTGGGGGCTAATTGAGTTTCCTGGGCCAGAAGATACTGTAGTTGTAGGTGGAAAGTTCAATTCTCCACCTCAAAATCTTGTCATTTTTGATTTTACCCCTCTGCTGGTTATTGAACATGAAAGCCACTGCCCGATGGTCAATCAGGAATGTAAATTGTTTGCCAGCTAGGTAGTATCTCCATTGCTTGGGCCTCCTTCTCGACAAAGGAATGTCAAATTTCATGACCCTGGAAGTGATGGGTCTGCCTGCCTGGTTAAGTGTGGCTGCCAGGGCAAAGTCGGATGGATTACTCTCCACCTGGAACAGGATGGATTCATCCACAGTATGTATTGTAGCCTTGGCAATGTTTGCTTTAATGCGGCTGAAAGCTGCACTGGCCTCTGGTGCCAGGGGAAAGGAGGTAAATTTAATGAGGGGCCAACCCTTGTCTGCTCAATTGGGGACCCACTGGGCATAGGAGGAAAAGAAGCCCAGGTACCTTTTCAAAGCTTTGAGGATCTAGGGGAGGCAGAGTTCCAAAAATGGGTGCATGCAATTGGGGTCAGGGTCAATGACCCCATTCTCCATGATGCAGCCAAGGATGGCAAGGCAGATTGGGCGAAATATGTATTTAGCCTTATTATATCTGACGTTAAGGAGTTAGGCAATCTGGAGGAATTTTTGGAGGTTGGTGCCATGGTCCTGCAGATCATGCCCGCAAATAGTGACATTGTCCAGATACAGGAATGTGGCCTGCAGCTCATACTGGTCTACCATTCAGTCCATCTCCCGCTGGAAGACAGAGACCACATTGGTGACGCCAAAGGGAACCCTCAAGAAATGTTAGAGGCTGCTATCTGCCTCAAAATCAGTGTACTGGCGGTTCTCTGGGTGGATGGGAAGCTGGTGATAAGCTGACTTCAGGTCGATCTGGGAAAACCTGATATTACGCAGTTTGGTTTACCTTATCGAATATGCGGGGAAGAGGGTACACATCCAGCTGTGAATCTCTGTTAATTGTCAGATTGTAGTCAATGACCATCCTGTTTTTCTCCCCATTACTCACCACCACCACTTGAGCTCTCCAAGGGCTGGTACTGGTTTCAATGATCCCCTCATTGAGTCGTTGCTGCACCTCTCACCTTATAAAGGCCCTGTCCCTAGCACTGTACCGTCTATTTTTGGTAGCAACAGGTTTGCAGACAGGGGTGAGGTTAATAAACAGTGGTGGAGGGGTGATCTTGAAGCTTGAGAGTCTGCAGGTTGTTCACCATGGGCAACCATCATGTTGCTGGCAGGAAACGGTGGTGGGTAGGGGCCATGGAGTTCTTGCTGGTGGAATACAGTGGGTGATTTAAGAACTGCTGGTTACAGACACTGAGGGAGGGTGGGGCCCATCATACTCCATTGTCACACTTTTAGGGTGGCATTGGAAGTCCAGTCCCAATAGCATGTCATCACCAGGAGTTTAAAGTCTTTGTACTCTGTGCCCCGTACAGTCAGGGTTATTAGATGGTAGCTGTGGACATCAGCCAAATGGGACCGAGGCCAAGCAGACTTTATAACTCACTGGTCTAACCATGAGGGAGTAGTGCTGCACCATGTCAGGGTGGATGAAGCTCTCTGTGCTCCCACTATCGAACGGACAGCTTGTCGTGTGGCCATTTACCTGGATGTCCATCATTGATCTGGGAAGTTGGTGAGGACTACCTTGATCCAGTGTGATGGAGACCAGGGTCGGGTCGCTGTCTGTAGCTTTGGTGGAGAGTTTGTGTGTTCAGTTGCAAGATGGCAGCACCCAAGATG
Organism: Narcine bancroftii; assembly: GCF_036971445.1. Taxonomy (NCBI): domain Eukaryota; kingdom Metazoa; phylum Chordata; class Chondrichthyes; order Torpediniformes; family Narcinidae; genus Narcine; species Narcine bancroftii. The sequence continues at coordinate 12,481,787 of NC_091481.1, forward strand.
GTAGCCCCATGGCTTGCACATGGCACTGCAGGGTTTCGAAGAAGGCAGCGACCAAGATGGTCCGCACGTGGCACGGCTGGATGGAGGTGACTTAGGCTTACACACTTTGCTTAATGCCCTTTCTTCCCGTAGTTGGAGCAGACCGACAGCTTTTCCTTGGGTGCATGCCCAGGCTGCAGAAGTAGCACTTTGGGTGCTCACAGAGTACAGTGGTTGTGGTCAGGTCACTGGTGGTGCGAGGCAGTAGCTGCATATCCCAAGATGGTGGCATCCATGGCAACCATGAGGTGGCCACATTGTTGGCCAAGTAAGCTTCCATATTCTGGAGGACCACCTCCAGCATGCTTACCAGTTCAACTGCCCTCTGCAAATTGAGCTCACCTTGCTCCAACAGTCTCTGGCAGATGTAGCTGGACTTGAAGCCTGCGATGTACATGTCTATAATCAGGTCCTCCGTGTTTTCCACAGCCAGCAGTCGCAGGCCCATCCAAGAATTCGTAGGGCCCAGAGGTGTTCAGCATTCTTTGTTTTCAAGTGTCCAGGAGGTATTTCGCATAGACTTTGTTTACTTTCTTCAGGTACTCACCCTTCAGAATGTCGTTCACCTCTGGGTATGACGTGGCCTCCCTGATCATTGAGTACACCAGAGGCCCGACCCGGGAGTGTAGTAGCTGCAGTTTGTCATTCTCTGATCGAATGATAGCAGATGATGCCCGCAGGAACACTTCAAAGCAACGCAGGCAGAGTTCGAAGTTGGTGGAGACTTCAGGTGATTTCCAACTTATCCGGCTTCAAGATCTACTCCATTGTCAAAATTTATTGTGAATAGAATTGATGCATCATCAATAACTCCAAAAGACAGAAGTGGGCTTTTATTCATAATAAAATGGAATCACATCCATGATAATTGACTGTCCTGAACTGGGGAACAGTCACCTTTATTCAGGAGTCTGTGGAAGGGGCCACAGGTACAATCAGCCAATGGGCGTGCCTAGACAGATAAATATACAAACGGTTTACCACAAGAAGCTCGCAACCACTTCTCAAGGACAATTACGAATGACAGGAATTGGAACTCTCTGTCAAGGACAATATTTATTGCCAGTCCCAAATTGCCCTGACAGAGAGAGATGGCAACCACCTTTCCAGTGAAGGTTCTCCCAGTGTTGTTGGGATGGGAAGTGAGCCCTTTCTTCTGGCTACTGTTGAGCTTCCTGAGACGCTGGACTCTTCCAGGCAAGTCGAGTCTTGATTCTCCTGGGTAGGAGCTTCACTCAGTCAGAGCTTTTGCAGATGAAAGTAAGCAGACCATAGCACTTATGCTTCCAACAGAGCAAAGACCAATTCAATGACTCCCAACAAATCTCATTCAAATTTACCCTGTTGACTTTGTTGGCTGTTGTGTGACAGTCAACCAATGTCTGCTCAAATACTCCAGATCTCCTTCACCATTTGACAGCCTCTATTTTCTACTTTTCCTTCTCATGTTACATTTGACCCTGTTAAACTTCACATGCCACCTTATTTTGTAATCAAATCCTTGAATTTACTTGCTCTCTATCTCATTTCATCCTCAAACATTTTATTATCCAGTTTGCACGGAGTTTCTGAACACAAATGATTAAAATAAAAATGAAGTCTGAAATCCAACACAGATCCCATGGATACACTATTCCTTATCTTCTCCTTTTAGGTGTCATAACTCTTCAAACAAATCTCCATTACTCCCTATTCTTCAATTCATTTCTTAGGTACTAAATTTGGATATGTTCAGGGAGTGAAGTCATGGATAAAAAGACAGGGTCCTTAATATGAGATCTGGACACGGAGTCAGGGTCTTTATCAATGAACTGAGTTTTGCATTCTTGATGTACGCACCCGTGAATTTTGAGCACCATGCAAATCCAAGGGATACGAGCCTCACAGGCAGGACCAGCACTTAATTGCTCGTCCCTAATTATCTTTTTAAGAGCTGGGTAGCTTCCTTCTTGAACCGCTGTGATCCTCAAGGTGTGAATATCACCACAATGCTGGGATGAAGTTCCAGGATTTTTGACCAAGCAGTGGTGAAGGTACTATGATATATTTCTACGTCAGGATGGTGTGTGGTTTGAGGGATGAAGTCCAGGTTGTGATATTCCTCTGATTTTGCTGCCCTTAAACTTTCAACTGACAGAGGTCAAGATTTTGAAAGGTGTTGTCAGTGTACCTGTCAATGGTATAAGTGGCTACTACTGTGTGCCAGTGGTGGAATGACTGAATGGTTGTGGATGGGCCACCTATCCTTCAGTCATACTTCCTATTTCAAAATGTGGATGACAGGAATGGAAACAGATTAACAGAAATATGGGGATGAGTAGAAAATGTGACTTTTCTCTTGAGCCACATAAGCCTAGTTTTTAGTTTAGCAATAAGATAAATTGTCATGACTGCTTTTGATTAATCAGTCAGATATTCAACCAAGGGTGGTGGATGGCCACAAAACAAATACCAAATGATTAGTTAATGTCATTTCAAGCATGCAACTGAACAATTTCCTTTTAGTCAGTATAGCAACTGTTTTGCACCAAAGTACGTTTTCTCTTACAGTCATGGAAAAGTTTCTTTATTTCAACATTGCAGACCCAATAAATGACTTCTGTCTCATAGAACAACACGATGTAGCAATAGGAGAGAAAGTAAAGAGCAAATTTCACACTCAAGACTCATTCACCTTAAAGATGTTGTGGTCAGCTTCCCTTATGACCAACAAAGGATATACAATAACCAGAAACACAAAATTTACTGTATAAGCACCAAAGATATTACTGATTGAAACATCTATTCTAAAATGGTTTACACAATCATTCCATCTTTCACTTCGGTCATGGGAGACAGAATCTTTCAAAGCTTTACCTCATTCATTTATTCCACTTTGCTGCAGACAGCTTCCTGTCATTTTTATCAGTTTTGTAACTCTGAATCTCCCCCACAGGTGAGCTATCACTTGCTCAACGATGATGCATCTTTGGAAGAATTAATCCTGCCTTGAAATATTTAATGGGCGGAGATAGAAAGCTTGTGGATAAATACTTATCAGGTAAGGTTTCAACAAAACTTTACACCAAATATTGAGTTGGAAGACTCAGCATTTATTCCCTTGAGTGACAATGATTTTAACGAATGGTTTTATTGGTGATGCTTTTGGTGATTTCATGGTTTGAAATAGTGGTGAGAGAGGAATTATTTTCTCTGGAAGGTGCATGAAAAAAAAGTACAACAGAACAGATCCGGGCCATGTGGGTGGATGAAATCAGTTTGCACTTCTTCACACAAATGGTAATGGGAATCCAAAGCTTTCTGCATAAAATGATGATTATATCAGACCTAAATTCTGTTTCTAAACTCTGCAATTAATAATTATAATGGATATTAATTGGTTTAGAACCAATAAGATATTTGTCAGCTATAACTAAAAGGCTTGAGGGGTTGAATTGCCTCCTGGTGTTTCGATGCCAATACCCATACTTTCACCATCCCCTCAATCTCCTCTGTCCTACTTTCTACCATGCCAATTCTGGTCTTATTTTCTATTTAATTCTATGCCAAACCCAAAGCCAATACTATCACTATTCCACATACAGAAACATAGCTGTTAGATTGTAAATGTATACGAGTCAGTGTCTTTTTGCACTCCTGGATAATAACATGTCATTGATGGGCTACCAATCATTGGGAGCTTTCACTTTATATCCTTCAAATCGTTGTTAGAATATACAAATATGTTGTTGTGATATTAAAGACATCAAGATATGGAGAAAAACTGAAACCACTTTAAAGTTAGAATTCAGCAGCTCAAGTCCGTGACAACCACTCATGTGCTCACCCGTGAAAGCATAGAGTTGTAATCAGATATCATTTTGTACTGTGGTCGTACGGAGAAGAGGTGTAAAATTTCTTGAAATGGGGTGAGAATAACAAGCTGATTCACAGCATGGGTAAGATGAAGGAGATGGTTGTGGATGACTTCAGGAGGGCCAAGGATGACCAGCCTCCACTACACAGCAATAGCTTGGTAGTGGAGAGAGTAGACAGCAGCAAATTCCTCAGAATCCGCTTAAGAAGTGTCCTATCTTGGACAAACATCTCCTTACTTGTCAGGAAGGCGCAACATGAACTTCACTTCCTGAGAAGACTGAGACAGGCAAGGCTACCAGCCACCATCCTATTACCTTTCAATAGGAGCTCTATCAAGAGTGTCCTGGCCAGTTGCATCACAGTGTGGTATAGTTGATGTAGAGCAGTGGTTTTCAAACTGCCCCTCTAAACTCACATTCCACTTTAAGCATTCCCTATGCTATAAGTGCTCTGTGATTAGTAAGGGATTGCTTAAGGTGGTATGTGAGTGGAAAGAAAAAGGTTTGAAAACTACTGTTTTAATCGTACCTAATTGACTCATTATGTGCACGGTTTCATAACTCCAAAGGAAATGGGCCAATGACAATTTTTATCAAGCAAAATATTCCAGTAACATTTAGGTCTAGAGCAGTGGTTCTCAACCTTCTCTTCCCATTCACATAAGCAATCCCTTACTAATCACAGAGCATTTATGGCATAGGGATTGCTAAAGGTGGAATATGAGTCTAAGGGGGCAGTTTGAAAACTCATTAGATCAGAGGTCAATCCACAGGATAATAAAGGCAAGCAGAGTGTATCACTGGGGTCTCCTTTCCCTATCGACATGACTTACCAGGATCATTGTCTAGAGAGGGCTCACAAAAATCAGCGAGGACCTCTGACAGCCCAGACACAGCATCTTCCAGCTATTTCCATCAGGAAAGAGATATAGGAGCCAGAACCACCAGGCTGAGAAACAGCTTTTTTCCATGGGCAAGAGACTGCTAAAAACTGATGAACTGCTCCGTGACTATTATTTAACTATATTTATTTAATTTAATATTCATATGGACACACTGTGCATATGTATTGTTTGCTTGTATGTGTGTTATGTCTGGTTTGTGCCTGCATGTCTTGCACCGAATACCGGAGAACACGGTTTTGTCAGGTTGTACCTCTACAATTGGATGATAAACAAACTTGTAATCTCAAGCACAATGTAATAAGAAAGATGTGCATTTCTTCTACAGTTAATCACAATCTCAAAACAACGTAAAGTGTTTTACAATCATTGAGGATAGTTTTGAACTGAGCAAGAACGTAAGCATCGAGATTGCAGAGTACCTGTGCACTGTCAGCAATAGCCATTTCAACTGTCCTTCCCACTCCCGCACCAACTTGTCCATCCTCAGCCTTTGCCAAATCCAGGATGAGGTGACTAACAAACCAGTGGAACAACGCTTCATATTCCACCTGGGCAGTCTACCACCCAGTGATGTTAACTTTAAATGTACCAATTTCATGTAACCCTTACTTTCTGTGTTCCTCCTGCCCCTCTTTCCTTCTGACCCACTTCCATTTTTGTTACCTTTTCCATAATATTCCTCCAGTCTCTATCATCCATTTTCAGTCCCTTTCCACCCCCAGTTCCATCCACCTACCTCCTACACATTTCAGCCAATAGATACCCAATCAAATTTGGTTATACTTGCTCTTGATTTCTCCCTAACGATTCCCACTATCACATTCTTTAACCTATTAGATTCAAGCACTGGTCACCTGTGTTCCAGTGTATTAACTTTGATTGACGCCTGGCTCCACCTGTCCCTTTTCTTCTTTGTTCGCTTCAACCCATCACTCACCTGCTGATATCTCCCACCTCTCCCAGCTCCACTACTATCATCCTTCACCCTCATTGGTTTTATCAATTACCTACTGGCCCATGTCTCACCCCTCCTCTTTCCTCTTTACAATATCTTTCCTCTCCACTCTCAGACCTGATGCAGGATCTCATCCCAAAAAGTTGCCAGTTTCTTCACCACCATGGATTTTGCTCAACATGCTGGGTTCCTCCTGTAATTTGTTTGATGTTTCACATTCCAGCAATCACAATTTTTAAAAAATATTTTATTTAAATTTTTTGAAGACTTATATAGAATATTATTACATATATCATATAAATAGTATTTTAAAATGACCATCTTTAGACAAGATCTTTAGTTTTACTTTTGTTATCAGTGGTCTGCAAAACTATCTCACAGGACATTCTTGCAAAACTATCTCACAAGGACATTCCTATAGTTTGTAGAAAGTACATCTGCAGAGATCCTTCCAATTTACAGAATCACTGGACAGGCATTTTCTCTCTTTCCAGATTGGTGTGTAGATTTTTCTTTTACATAGTTCATTTCTAAATTGTCTCTGAATTTTATTGAAAATGTTTGGCTGCAGTTGAGTTTAACTAATGGTCTCCTGCTTCACATAATTCTGATCACCAAAGTGGTCTGAGTCATGGCTGTGACATTTGGTTTCACTGCACACATCTTGTGGGCTTGAGATTTAGCATTACCCAATAATATTTTTTGCAAATAAGCCACATATGTCTGTGGTTATTAATTGGCAACTTAAGTTAGTTGTTAGGTTTGTGTCTTTTTGACTGACATAGCACTCAGGTCAGAAGCAGTGACCTCAGGCACCCTAAAAGGATGTGTTGAAATAAGTCCAGAACTAATATTCCACAGCATGTACCCAAAAGCCACATGAGGAACATATTCAAATCATCAAAATCCAATTGGGACTAAGTATGTGGAGAGTCAAAGTGGTTCAGAAGAAATTCTACAGTGCACTGAAACATGAATGCTACAGAAATGATATTTCTACATGTGTGCATTCACATGCACCATTCATTGTGAATGTGCTGGATATTTGATAGTCATGCATTTATGCCATGTCTCCTTCTCTATCACTCCCAAGTGTTTCCCCTTTCACAGGTTTATCCAATTCATTCAGTAAATTACATTAACATTTTTTCAAAATGTTTGCTTTCTGAAAATAAACTGGGGATTATGATAGACAACTTCTAAATTAACACAAAGATAATTTCAGATTTGCTGCATCATGTAGGAAGTTGGAGAAACATTAGCTTTTAGTGAATTAAATGCATAATGATGCTGACACATTGCTTTAGTTCAACTGACCTAAAAATGTTTTATCGCTGATTTTCATTTGTACTCACCATCTGATGCCTCTCATGTTTGTGTCCAACAATAGTCACCAGATTGATGAATTCCAGTTGTCCTGATACCACTTTTCCATGGTTGCAATGTCCTGCTGAAGCCTTTCACCATATTTGTCACTGACCACACCAAGATCATCAGGGAAGAAGCCCAAGTGCGAAAGCAGAAAATGAATTTTCAATGACATGCTGCACTTCATGGTTTTGTTTGCTTGAAGTAGACTTAAAATATGACAGGAAATCAAAAATAGGTCATATCTAAAAAATGTTATGTTGTTTTAAGGTGATTTTCATGATCAGCAGACAAAAATCCATAAAATACACCCAAAAGGGTTCAGGAAGAAAAATCTTCATTGTCCAGTGTTACTGAATCTTCTGCCATTACCTCAAATAAACATGCTGATTTTGGTTCTTTCTGCAATCACCTTAAACCCACGTCCTCTGGTTATTGATCAATTTCTCCGGAATACATTTGAAAGCTATTCATGAGCTGATTTTTCAGCAAGAGTATGTAGGTAACATTCACCTCCATGACTGTGAAGTAGATTGAGACTCCCACACAATTCCTAGTTTTCCCTCACAATTAATTGCTCCAGAAACTCTGATTGAGCCCTAATTTTGGACCCCTCGTGGTCTTACATCTTTGAACTAGTTTATGTAATTGATTTGTTGTTTCAGCGTGCTTTCAATAAACTTAAAAAGAGAATGCATGGCATTGCCAGTATTATCACGGTGCTGTACCAACACGAAGCTGGAGAAACTCAGCAGGTCAAGCAAGAGCTTGACAGCAGCAGGGATTACGGATGGGGAGCAGTGAGAGAATCCCACAGCACTCTTTTCGGAGAGAAAAGGATAACTTCTTCAGGGTAGGCATTCACAGAGATTTCACAGAGTTGTGCAGTAGTCAGGAGTAAAACACAAAAATCTGCAGACACTGTGGTTGAAATAAAAACACGCTGTTGGAAAAATTCAACAGGTCGAGCAAAGTTTCTCCAGCTTTGTGCTTTTACTTCAACCATGGTGTCTGCAGATTTTTGTGTTTTACTTTGACTTTATGTTGTACTTACCATGGTACTGAAGTAGGATTGGTTAGTGGGCAGAGATCAAGGTCAGATTGGGTGAAAGGGGTGCCGCTGTTGTTCATAATTTGGAAGAGGGGATCAGAAGTTTTATATTCAACTTTGTTGAAGATACAAAGCTGGTGTGCTGTGAGGAGTCTTCTGAGAATAACTATGAATAGGCAAGGCTCTGACGGATGGAATTTAAAGTGGAAAACTCCTCTGGTTGGGAACATTTTTAAAAATAGGAATAGTAATGGTGTTTAGGGAAATATGGGCATCCTTAAACATAAATGACTGAAAGTTAACATCTCACAAACATCAAGCTGGTAAGACTATATTAGTGTTTATTGTGGAGTGTTCAGTACCAGAGTTACAGTGCCAAACATCTCTCACTCAGGAGAGAAAAGAGAAGAAATTTCTTCACCCAAAAGGCAGTGAAGTTCTGGCATTCACTACCCAAGACAGTGTTAGAGGTTTGCTTATTGAACATAACGACATCAATCAATTTTTAAGTATTGAGGGATAGGACGTTCACGTTGGAAAATGACACTCAAGTAAAAAAAAATCATGACCTTATAGCATACAAGAAAGGCTGATTCTGCTTTGCATTCTTGCATCCTTCAGAGGGCACCTTTAAAACAATTACAAAGCTGATTATGACAAGGTAATGCTGGATTTTCAACCCATTAACCAGCTTTTAAAAATTCATGCCCCATGGATACTTTAAGATACAAGGAAGCAACAGTTCATTCCAAATCTTAAGTCTCTCGATTTTACTTCATTCTTTGTTAATATTTCAGGATCTGGATGCCATAGCAAATTCAGCATTTATTGCCCATCCTTAGTTGCCCTGAAATGAAGTGTGATGCTTGGCCATTTCAGACCTCACTGGAGTCAAATGTAGTACAAAGCTAACAGATTCCCTCCCCTGAAGGACATTAGTGAACCATTGGTGGTTGTGATATACAGGACTACAGAAATTTATTTGTAAATTGCAGATTACTTACCAACTTAGCCATAAAGGCTGTATTAGGACTCATGATCAGGTAGCTAAATTATTTATCCAGATATTTAAACAGTGCACAACCACAGTGAACACATGAATAAAAGCAGCAGCCACGTGGAAATGTGAGTGGCTTGGGGAAAACATCACTGCAGCAAACTCTAGAAACTTGCTAACATAACTTGAGGATGAAGATTATCACCACCTTCTTGGGGGGTCAATCATAGGTGGGCAATAAATTGATTCCTAATAACAATGTCCATGTTGTATTGTATAGCTGGGCATGACTCAATGTCCTACAAGGATTTGTGGGGGACTTCAACAACTCTATCTACTTAATAATGATGTTGTGGCAACTCGCCCATGCATCAGGTGAAGCAGCTCACGGAGTCGCGGGCAAATCCGCAGCAGATCTGACTGTGAGAGCTCTGGGTGCAGGGCAAGGCCACAGCCTAGCGGATGATGTCATAAAAGTCCCGGGAGTCGCAAGCATCATTGGGTTCTAAGGAATTTAAATGCAAGCAAGAGTTCTATTAAAATCAGTTGGTTCAACTCACTTTTGACTGTGTGTTTCTTTCGCTCATTGAGTGCCCAGTGGGACTACAATGTACATATTGGTTAGAATAACAGATATCTAAATTTGTCAAAAGCAATAGATGATATTATCATTGTTATAAAGATATCAATAGATTACATAAATGATCAAAATAGTCCATTTCAATATAAGCAAATATAAAAGAAGACTGTATTTTCCAAATGGTGAAAAGCTAGTAGTAACAGATTCACAGCCTTGGGGATCTATATGAATGGATCATTAAAATGTGGTGGAAATGCAAAAATGTGAACCTTTACTTTCAGAATACAGGAATAAAGAATTATTCTAAAGCAATGGAAACCCATTAGACCACATCTGGAATTCGACTAGTTCTGGGCTTCACAACTCAAGATACGTTGGCCCTGAAGAGAGCACAAGATGATATGAGCTTCAAGGATAAATTATGAAGAGTAAAGACACAAACTGGAATTTTATTCCTTGGAATTTATAAGCATAAAGATAATTTTTGTATTGAAAATATCAAGGTTAACAATGTAGATATGGAGAAATTATGTCTTCTGAATGGGAGGCTAGAAGAGAGACCAGACCTGAGATGGAACTTACAGTTATGAAGTTAGGAAGTACTTCCTGATTCCAAGTGGTTAAAGAAATTTGGAACTCTCCCTTCTGCAAATAGCTGTTGATGCAAGGATAAATGTTTAATTGCAATAATTAATAGATTTATAATAGATTTAAAGAATAGAAAGCAAAGGCACTAGTTGGGCCACAGATCTACCATGGTAGAAAGGGTTCGAGGCTGAACTGTCTGCTTTATTCTCACATTTCAATTTCACAGGCTTGCTCTCATGCTAAACCTGGTTTGCAATTTCTGGTAATACAGTAGTACCTAACTGCTCAGGTACAGTACAACACCGATTATCCATAATGGTCTGGACCAGGCCCATTTCAGATAAACCATAATTTTGGATAATTGGTCTTTTTTTTAAAAAACAGCCCAGTAAAAACCAACAGCAAATCACTTTGTAACAGCGTTTAAACAAGGAAAAACTTTTTATGCATGAAATAATGTTTAATTCTCTCCAAAAAAACAACCTGAACAAAATAAGATAAACCCAACACCAAAAAAAATTAAAAAAAAAAATTCTACTCAGAGGTTTTCAAAAATTCGAAAATTTTCAACCTGTGAAAACTGAGGATTTCTGAATGTTTCTGAAATCTTCATTTTTTTAAAATTTTATTTTTGATTTTCCATTATTAAACCAGAACACATCATTGACAATTACAGAGCATATCAATATCTTCCAGCAATCTACACATATGTTTCCCCACCCCTTCCATTCCCACCTCCCCCACCCCCACTCCCTGGAGAGAGAAGGAAAAGTAAAGTTAACAAAAGAGAAAGAAGAGGAGAAAAGAAAGGTTGGGTGTGGTGGTGCTTTCAGTGTGTATCCACCCTCTTGTATAGCTACTTTTCTTGATCCATCTATTGGTGAATCTTTATGTCTTTTTCATCAGGGTGTGGCTACAGTCGTGCTCCCATGTACTTCAGATAAGGCTGCCATATTTTAACAAAGGTGCTGTGTAAATTTCTAAGATTATATGTAATTTTTTTCCATTGTAATACAGCTGTGCATCTCAGTAATCCATTTGCTGGTATGAAGAGGGGAGTCAGACTTGCAGGTCATTGCTATATTTTTTTTTGTTATGGTCAAAGATACAAATATGAATTGAATTTGGAATTTAGTTAATTTGTAGCTTATGTCCATAAGGTTCCCTAGTAGATACAATGCTGGGTTTGGCAGGAAGGTTATCTTCATTATTTTGGTATGTTGGCCAAATCCTGCCAAAATGGGGTTACCTTTGCACAGGACCAAGTTGCATGAACGAATGTTCCCTGCTCCACTCCACATCTAAACCACATTTCTGCAACCTCTGGTTTTGCCTTGTGGTTTTTTTTGTTGTGAGGTAGAGCTGTGGCAGAAAGTTGTATTGGACTAATCTGTATCTAGTTGGTAATTGTTTTTACACTATCTTTACATCAGTCTGACTGACATCTTTTGTCAATTGTAATGCCCAGGTCTGACTTCCATCTTTGATCTGTGTAGCCTCTGTTTGGGGTTTCACCTTGGAGTAACGAGTACATTCTTGATATAAATTTGGGTGGGTTTCCCAGTCGAAGTAACATTTCAACCTCACTAGGTGTAGGTGGGATCATTGTAGGGCCTCACCTGTCTCTTAAGAATGACCTTGATTGGAGGAAACAGTGAAAGGTTCCATAAGACAAATCTTATTTGCTCCATAGCTGCTCGAAAGATACAAACTATCTCCCTTCGTAGTAGTCCTCAATGTCGGATCCCATGTCGGTGCCAAATCTCCAAGATTTTATTCCCCTTGTTCATGGGCATCAATTTATTTTGAATCAGTGGTGCCTTAGGTGATATTTCCACCTTCTTTCCAATATATTCATTGATATCGTGCCAGATTTTAATCAGATGTTTCAGTATGGGGTTATCTTTTTTTTTTGCTATTAATTTAGTGTCCCATTTGTATACGAGATCCTTCATCGTCCTCTCCCCCAATGCATGCCAATCCCATTTGCACCCAAGAGGGTAGTTCCCCTTCTTCAAAGGAGAATACAATGAACCTTGACTGAGCTGCCAGATAATATCTCTTAAAATCAGGCAACATGAGCCCCTCCCCACCCCCAAACTGTAGACCGATATCGATTTTTTCAAGGGTATTCTGGGTACTTACCCATTCTAACTGAAGTTGCTGGTTCTTTGGCTTCTTCATGGTCAAATTTATTCAGTGGCATGATATTGCTTTCTTCCTATGGCTTGGTAGCCCAGTATTGTATCATAGTCCTCCAGTGTGACGAGCAACTTTGGCTTGTCATACAATGTTTTTATCCAGTTAACAAACATTTGTTCCATTCCAAATTTTTCCAGAACTTTAAAGAGGAAAGCCATTCTAGCAGATCGAAGGTCTTTCTGCATCTAGCAAGACTATTATACTTAGATCATGCTTTGCCTGTGCCAAATGTATATTAAATAGTCTGTTTAAGTTGTTGACAGAGTGCCACTTCCTGATGAAGCCCACTTGGTCCCAATATATCAGTTTGAGAAGGTATCGACCCAGCCTGTTGGCTAATGTATTATTTTGTAGTTTATTATTTTATTTTATAGTGACATAGGTCTGTATGAGGATGGCTTCATTGGGCCTTTTTTTTAGGTATCACCACAATGAAGGGTGTTGAGAAAGATTCCGAGAGGGTCTGCATCTCCGCTGCCTGGTTCACCAGCCCCATTAACAATTGTATCATAGGTCTTTGAATTCTTTATAGAACTCAGGATGGGGGGGGGGGGGGGGAGAAACCTGTCCTCTCCCAGAGACTTCATTATTTGCAAGGTTCCCAAGGCCCGTTCGATTTCCTCATTATAAAGTGGGGCATCTAATTCTGTCTGGTCCTCCTGGGCCAATCTCGGCAGCTCAATCACTGCCAAGAACTCCTCAATTTTATTTATGTCTTTTGGTGCCTCGGATTTGTACAATTTCTCATAATAAGTTTTAAAGGTGTCATTAATTTCTCTTGGATTGTATGTTGTCGAGTCCGGCCCGGACTTAACCACATTAATCATCCATAGTTGCCTCTACTCTCAATTGCCATACCACTATTTTGTGTTTTTCACCTAATTCATAATATCTTTGCTTGGATCGCAAGAGCGTTTTTTCTGACTCTGTATGTTTGCAGAGTGTTGTATCTAAGTTTCTCGGTCCTAGCTACTAATAAACCGGATCAGATTGGCCTTGATCGTTGATTTGGGGTGGGGCGGGGCCGAGAGTCTGATGGGCCCTTTCTATGGCTAGGAGGTTCTGAATCATTCCCTTCCCAATACTTTGGGAATCCAGTGTTCAAAGAACTCCACCAAATCCTTCCCTTCCTCCTCCTCTTTCAGGCCCAGTAGTTTAATGTTATTGCGGCAATTGTAATTTTCCAGTAATTCCAACTTATCTATCAGCTGTTTCTTTCAACGACCCATGCATTGGCTGTATCTTCCTGTTTTTGTTGTCCGTCCTGGACATCCTCCATCTAGTCTTCCATGGCTCTGACATGATTTGTCAGAGTACCAATTGAAGTTTAAGGTTGAACCCTCCGAGACCTTTTAGTCTGGTGTTCAGTTGTGTTCCAGACCTCCAATCTGGGTCGCCAGGAACCGCACTACTGCCAGAACATCTTGGTTGGGCGAACCCAACGTCACAGACTTCATTCTCGCACCATCCCCGCTGGTAGCATTGGGAGCCTGCAGGTCGCCAGTGTCGAGTGAGTTTTCAGTCGACGTTTCTGTTGCTTCTATCTGGTCTCAGTATTCTATTGCCTGCTTCTTGCTCTTCCAGTCCATCTTACTTCAGCCTGGGTAAGTTTAATTTATTTTTCTAGATGATATTTTCTTTATTTTAGAGGCTTTTAGACGGGAGCTCTCTGGGCACGAGTTTTCAGCCTCTCTTATTTATCTTTTGGATAAATAAAGATTTGATTTTTCTGAAATCCTCGATTATCTGAAAAAATTTTCTGAGACGAACAGACATCACTTCCAGGTCCAAAAAATTTCAGATAATCTGATTTTGGATAATTGGAGTTTAAAATTTCTTTATGCATTTGCAGATTGTTATATTAATTAGAATTAGTAATGTGTCATAAACCAAATGGAAAACTAATGAAACCAAACAATCCTTTGGTGTCACAGGTCTCGGGTAAAACTGGGTACGTTTTCAATTTTTAGCATGCATTTTCAAAGATTCGCCAATGCTAAGATGCCCATAAATAGCAAAATATTCTGAGGTGTATTATCATCATGAATCATAAAAGATATTAGAACAAATGACTAAAACTTTTATTATCAAATGAGCATCTTAAAGGAACAGAGAGAGAGGCAGAAAGGAAAGTGATTAGAGACAGAATTTCAAATGTTAATACCTAGGCATCTGATGGCAGTCTGCTCGTGAAGGAATGATTAAAATTAAGGGACAGATAGATTTCATTGGATTCTTTGGATTGTAGAACATGAGGTTATTATAGAATCAAGGGGGTGGGGGAACAGGAAAATACCACGTAAGCATACATGTAAAATTTCTTTTAAGAAACCGAGACCACTCACAAGACATGCAGTCAAACAAAACTTTGACCTTAATGTTTTGGAGAATAACCAGTTAAAACTCAGCAATTTGATTTTTCCTGTTCTTGCTGGCGTCTAGCCATTGAATTTGTCTTAGAGACAAGCATAACTCTGAAAATATTTGCCTGCGGGAGGAATATCCTTCACCACTGGCCCAGCATCACTTATGTTTGATCTTCTACATCACGGACCAGAGATTTGGGTCCCTGAGTGGGGAGCATGAATCATTAATAAACCATGAGCAATCACATTACAGGTTACAGAGCTCTCTGACCTGCTTCTGTCCGCCTTAGTCACTGGTTTTAGGTGCCCGCACTTTCAAACCAAAATCCCTCAAATGCCCAGCTTGACGTCGACACAGTTACTGACTGACGAGTTTTAAAAACTCCGCTGTCTGTGCCTGGAGGGTGGGGGTTGGAAATGTGCTTACATTGGTATCCAAGGATACAGCAAAATATAAAATAAGAATTGGAACCTGTTCAAGAGGAGGGCTGGTACTTTTAAGTGGAAATATTTTCCTGTTCTTTACATCCAACAACAACATCAAATTCTGTCACAGTACAAATAACATGCAGAGTAAAGCCTCGACAACACATTTCCATCAAACTCAGCCTGGGCAGGTGAGAAGAAAAATCAAAGCCATGCAGGGCAGGCACAGTATAAACAAATAAAAATATACTTTCTATACTATCTTATGAAACATTACAAGGTTAGGTGTGGTTCTTGTAATGTTTGATGAGGCAGGTTTGCAGTAAAGTCTTCTATGGAAATACAGCACAGATTAGATTTTATTTTGTTTTTATTTCAAAATACAATTCATTTCAACAAATTCTAAATCCAATTTTATAACCTACCTTAAATAACGCTGACAAATTATTGGCATTTGTGGCAGGTTGTATAGATTTGTGATCACTTGCAAGAGGTCCCTTGTTCATGTACAGGTTCCATGTTGTGACACTGCATTGTCCACCATCATATAGTCTGCTAAAACATCCTGCATAAACTGCGGCCATACAAGTGAAAATGCTGAAAAAAATTGCTTAGGAAGGCCATGCTTCAGAACGAGCAGCCAGTGGATTGCTTGAAAACTACTTATGAAGAAGAGCTGAGAAAGAAGACCAAGGAAGGTACAATTAATTGAACATGGTTGAGTACTATGACCACCTGATATCCCAAAACGTGCTGCCACCAATAAAGTGCAGTCTCTTGAAAGCTGGAATCACAATTAATTTGGACACATTGTACACCAGCAGTAGTAAGCCAGTAGTGAGAGATAAATACTGGCAGGACACTAGAAAGGCTTCCTAATTCTTCCTCACATACTGGAAGGAACCCTCTGCAGCCAGCCAAGAGGACAGATGGGGGATCATGAGTTCATGAATTAACCAAATGTGGCTCAGCTCACTTGGCTAACATACTTTTGCACAAAACTCTGGTGTGGGCCCCACATCCAAAACTTGGCTGACTTGAGGGAAGAGGTTATTGGGAAAAGGTTATATAAAAAGTGGCAGCTGGTAAAATACAGAGACAAGGAGGTTAAAGGATTTAAGTGAACTTGGAATGATGAAGGTGAACAGTAAGTATTTGTAATGTTGCGAGGGTGGTGGGGAAAGGATTATAGAGTAAAAGATGTCTGTCTCATTTCAGGGGATATCTTTGTTTGGGAGGAACAATGTTCAACACTTCCTTTGTTTCTATCATGTAGAAGTTTCCGAACAATTGCAAAATGACACGGCCAAGCACATCAACAAGGGGAAAATAAACAATGGTGCATCCATTAAAGGGGAAGAGATTATGATCAGTACCTTCACAGGGAGAACTTAAAGACTGGATCTTAACATCACTACTGTATTATTGGGAAGGAAGGTGCAACAACCCCAAATTAGCATATTCCAAAAATCGCATTCTTTAATTGTTTATGTTGTTCATTTCTCATCAAACTCTAACATTATCCAGTTATTTTATCATTGTTAGAATATACGTAAAGGTGGAATAACTTTAACTAAGCCTTTTATTTTAGATGAATTTACATTTGTCCTTCCTCACCTGTAAAGAAAAACTCCCCAAAATGCATTTCTCAGAAATGATTGGTCTTCCATTAGATCGCTGGGATCCTGTTCTAATTAAGGCTCTCTCCCAGCTGTGAAGCACTGTGGTCAGTTGTGGTTCCTTAGCTAAGAGGCTAAAGACTCAGCCTTCAAAAGTGAAAGCATGTTATCCCCAAGGCAGAATTCTGATCATTTTACTGTCAATATTCAGTCTAAAATACAGGTTAGGTCTCAACTGAGACTTAAGAAGCATTTTATAGGGATGGGGTCTCAACTGAGTAACTTGATAAAAATCAAACCACTGATTTAGGTGCAATTACAATTAATTCTTTAGTTAGTGGCTGCATGGGGAGACCACAATGGTGTGGGTGGCATGTAAATAGGCCACATCATGAACCAAATATGCTTTGATATGTTTGATTAAAACCAAAAGGTGTGTCATCCTGCGGTTACTGAGAAGGGTGCATCATAGGATCCAGCTGCCGCGGGAGTGGCTCCAACTCACTGCCCTGTAGGGTGTTGAAGCAGCTTTACAAACCTTAGTTAATTATCTGTATTGTAATTGCATGCAACCTTTCAGCACACATCTGGCTGCTCTTCTTAACCCACAGAATATTGGTTTTGGGTAACTTTCAATTTCTGTACCCTTCCCACCATGCCACTCATTGTACAGTTCTGGACTATAAACCTCAGCTTGTCTGAAGAAGTATCCTGTAATCAATGTGCATTTATAAGGCATCTTTCATTGCTTTTGTTGTCACTATTGCACAGTAAAACCCCTGGTGTTCAACACCTACAGGGATCGGTAGATGCTGGAAAAGCAAGTTTTCCAGTTGCTTGACTAATACATCAGCGTTAAGAATAAACAGTTTAAAAGACAAAAATGTTCTACCGTACTTGCACTGAATAAACTTCACTTGTGTGAACATATATAAATCTTAAAGCATTTTACTTTGTTTTCAGTCACATTCTTTGAAAACATTTAACCATCTGTAGGTTCTTCCCCCTCCATGGAGCTGGCCAAAAGACCAACAATATCATAATTAACACAGCCCTCCACCAAGTTTATAGCCACCAAGTACTTTGAAAGTTTGTCATAAGAAGTTTAAATGAAAGATTATAAATTAGCAGCAATCAAGATGAACATTGAGAGATTTGTAAAGTTGTGAGAGGGAAATATTATAGAATAAAATATGAAATGAACCATCTTGTACATGGGATTTTTGAAATGGGCAGTATTCAACACTTGGAAAGATCATCTTTCTTCTGGGAAAACTTCCTTTGTTTCTCTTAGAAGTTTCAGATCAATTATAAAATGACAAGGCCTAATATCAACAAATGAAAAAGATGCAAGGGTGAATTCAAAGGGAAGTGATTTAAATTTTAGACATACAGCATGGTAACAGGTCTTTTCAGCCCATGAGCCTGTGTCACCCAATTGACCTACAACCCCAGTGGTTGAATCAGCATCCTCACAGGGAGAGCATAGTGACCAGACCTGGACATCAATACTATAATACTGGGAGGAATAGCACTGCTTTTGGACTGTCCATGATGTTACTTACAGAATAAGATAGCTCCCACGTTGCTGGATTTATGGAAATAATCTGATGTAGAGATTGGCAGCACGATTTACAGCGCCAGCAATTGGGACCTGACTGGAGTTTGAATCCTGCGCTATCTATAAGGAGTTTGTATGTTCTCTCCATGTCTTTGTAGGTTTTCTCTGAGGGCTCCAGTTTTCTCCCACCCTTCATCAAAAAAGGTAATGGGGTGTAGGTTAATGGGGTGTGAATTGGGCAGCATGGACTCCTGGGCTGAAATGGCCTGTTATAGTGCTCTATGTCTAAATTTTTAAAAATGTAAGATGAGAGGGTGGTTGTGGGAGAAAGTGGAACCGTCTTAAATCAGGTATTTGAGGTGGAACAGAGTCGGGCAATAGAGACTACAGTAAAAACACAATGTTGGAGAAACTCTCAAACAGTGCACTTTTTGTAGCAAAGATAAAGATACATAACCAATGTTTGGGGCTTCAGCCTTTAAAGTATGATATCATACCTTGATGAAGGGCTCAAGCCTGAAACGTTGGTTAAGTATTCTTATCTTTGCTTTATAAAGTACACTGTTTGACCTGCTGAGTTTCTCCAGTGTTGTGTTTAATCACGGGATCTGTAGACTTTCGTGTTTTACTTCAATAGAGAGTATACTTTGGTTCAGCTATTCCATTAACAGCATCCAAGCAATTTAAAGAAATACTATTAAACCTGTGGAGCAGGAAAGGGGCTGAGATAATCTAATGCAGTTAGCAAGCTTTAGAGATAAACATTCATGGCATGACACATGTGTCAAACCCCTCAAACACTCCTCTTCCTCCCTGCTCTTGGATTCTGACCTTCCTTGTTCGGGCATTTGCCAATCTTGGCATCCTGATGGGCTCAGGCCTGAAACATTGATTGCCGATTGCTTTCCACAGATGTTGCATGGCCTGCTGAATTCCACCAGCACTTTTCTAGTTATCCAGCATCTGCCGACTTCTTGTCTAACCCCTCAAGCACAGTTATCCTTCCACCAGCCGGACTTCTGTCTTCAGTATTAGTTTGCAGAAATAATTGCTTCTTTAGCTTCCTTGAACATCCAGAGGACCTTGAGTATAATGCTGATCATAAGTATTCAACCAAAGAATAATGTTACCAAAAGATGTTAAAATTTATGTATTTAAATGTACTTTATTCAAGTCTCATTCCAGATCTGCTCCTCCATTCATCCTGGAGGTTCCTGTCTTTCACTTTAGTCCTGAAACCATTTACTTTTCTTCATTGAACAAGGGCCAGGGGAAGCAGCCAGGAGCTTTTTCTTGTACTGCTCAACCAGGGAATTAAATTTCAACTCTTGCTTCTCTTGTTTATTTTTCTTGGTCTTTCCAACCTTCAAAAGATTTTTAAACAATAGTAAAGAATTGACATAACATTTTTACAATAATAATTGCAATGATTCCTTGGTTGGCTTTCAATCAAGGCCTCCAAAAGGTTTCAATCTCCCAGGTGCAGCTGAGAGGAGTGGATGATGATGTGGGTTTAGGGATTGTTCTCTTCAAGTCAGATGAAAAGTTTCAATCTTGCGAAGTGTAACTGTGACCTCCTGGGAGCTCTCCTGAAGGCTGAGTCAGGTCAGAGTACAGCAACACAGATAGAAGTGGCACCATTCAAACCTCCCAATCACAATAACAAAATAGCCCTCCGTGCACATCTTGTGGGTTTTTTTTTTACTTTGGTAGCCACGACAAACAAACCAGTTGACAGATGTTTGCAAAAGGAGCACTCTCCAGTAAAAGTAATGAGAGAAAGAGAGAGAGAGAGAGAGAGAAGGAAACACATCTTAATTTAACCCATCTTTCAGTGAGATATAAAAGGACTAACTGAAGGGTAAACACAGTGGTAAGGGAGATTAACCTGGCCAGGAATCAATCCAGAAGCCATTTGTATTCTATGCTCTCCATCCTACCCTATAGCTCCTCATATTCCTCACCAACTCCCATCCTCCCCATCTTCTCCACCAATCACCACTCTCACCTGTTTTGTAATGGATTCCATCTTCATCTTGTTCGCCCGACTCATTTTCACTTTCACCTTCTTGGGCTTGGATTGTGGCAATTTTCCTTTATCTCTCATTCTAGAATGAGAAATGGTTCAGAATATTAAAACCAGCCAGAATTCTGTGAGGTTGGCAAAGTCAATGATATGGTTTAAAGCAATCTTTCACTACCCCTCAAGAAAGACCTTTTGTCCTGATAAAAAGGTACCTTGTCCTGGCCAAGCCTCCAGTTTACTGAGCTATCTGATAATGGGAATAGATGTTGTTCATGGCTCATTTTAAATCCCTTATTATTTTATTGACCTCAGCCAAATCATCCCCGTCATTCATTTCAACTAAAAGAAAACAACCCAGCGTAGAGTTAAACGCGAAAGTCTGCAGGCATTGTGATTGCACTGCAAAACACAAAAGTGTTGGAGAAACTCAGTAGGTCATGAAGCATCTATAGGAAGTAGAGGGCAACCAATGTTTTGGGCCTGAGCCCTTCAGGCTGTAACCTGAATAAAAAGGTGGGGAGAGGAGAGGATGAAGAAAGGGGCAGGGATAAGGGTAGGAGCACAGGCCATAGGTGATATGGGTGAGAGGGCAGAAGAGGAAAAAAACTGAGAAGTGATGGGGGAGGGGATAGCCCTCTGAATGGAGAGAGCCTAATAGAAACTGGAGAATTCAATGTTAATGCCATCTGGTTGGAGAAAACCCGGAATGAATATTAGGTGAATTTGTGGGTAGCCTCGGTTTGGCAGTGCGTGAGGCCATGGATAATCATGTCAGTGTGGGAATGGGGTATGGAATTAAAATGGGTGGCCACTGGCATATCCCAATCTGAGGTCAGTCTCTCTGAGGCAGAGGAGGCCAGAAAGGAAGCATCAAAAGCAGTTGATGACTTCTGCAGATTCACAAGTGAAATGCAAAATAATTTGGTGCCTCAAACATGAAAGAAAGAAAAAAAATTGGGGGTCCTAACTGGAAAGAAAAAACTTACTCCACTCCTCCTTCCTCACCATTTGGGGCCCCAAACAGAAAATAAAACTTTTTTGTTGTTAAGTGAAGCAATTCATACTATAAGCTGACACAGGCAAAGCTCCAAAACTCTTATTCTGCTACATTGATGACTGCATTGGTGCTGCCTCCATTATGAACTCGACAACTTTATCCACTTGTGGCCTCCTCTATATTGGAGAGACTGGGCAATCGTTTAATTGAACACCTTGGCTCTTTAAGTGGTCTGATCGAATTAAATATTTAGAAATTATAATAGATGATAATTATAATCATTTATATGCATTGAATCATTTGCCTTTATTGTCTAAAATTAAATATGATTTAAATCGGTGGTAAGATTTACCAATAACCTTGAGAGAGTGAGTAAACTGCATGAAAATGAATATTTTTCCCTGTATACAATATCGTTTTCAGTCCATTCCATGTAAAATCACCCAAAAACTTTGTAAAAACTTGAATGATTTGGTGAGGACTTTTTTAAAATGGAAATGTAAAATGGCAAAGGAGTTGTTGCAAAAAATAGACTTGGAAATATGCTTTAGGAGGATTGCAACTTCCTCATTTTCAGCATTATTATGAATCGGCAGAATTTAAATTTATTAATAGAATGTTTAAAGTGGATAAACCTTTGGTTTGGGCTAAGATTGAATTGTCTCAGATTAGTGAACAAAGAATGGATCATTTTATTTATAAATAGAATTCTCACTTCTACAGAGTTATAATTTGCCAGTGTTAAAGCATTTAATGGAATTATAGAGTAAGAAGAATGAAATAATAGATACCGAAGGTAAAATTTTGGCGAAAACTCCTTTGTATCAGAATAAACTTTTTTCTTTTTCAGTGAATAATCAGCTTCTGAAAATATGGGAACAAACAGATATTAAGTTAGTGGAGGCCTGTTACGAAGCTGGGTATTTTATTTTGTTTCAGAGAATGAAGGAGAAATATGGAATTTTTTCAAATACTTTGTTTACTTATTATCAGGTTCGAGCTTTACTTTTAGATCATTTTGGACGTACATTAAGATTGCCTAGACGATCTAGATTTGAAGGTTTACTTATTGAAGGGAGGTAAAAAGGGATTTATATCTGAGATGAATGCTTTATTACAACATAAGATGTGTAAGCCAGATATTTATAAATCTAGACTTAGGTGGGAAAAAGATTTGTCTATTTCTCAGGACGATTGGATGACCATATGTGAAGATAGTATGATTAAATTAGTGAATGTAAGATATAGATTGGTTCATTATAATTTTATACATCAGCTCTATTTAACTATTTAACCCCCCACAGGAGGTTAGGAAAAAAGGTGGAGGCATTAGGTATAAATAAAGAGGTAGTGAAATGGATTCAGCAGTGGTTGGATGGGAGGTGTCAGAGAGTAGTGGTAGAAAATTGTTTGTCCAGTTGGAGGCCGGTGACTATTGGAGTTCCTCAGGGTTCGGTCCTGGGTCCACTATTATTTGTTATATATATTAATGATCTGGATGTAGGGGTGGAGAATTGGATAAGCAAGTTTGCGGATGACACAAAGATTGGTGGTGTTGTGGAAAGTGAGGTAGATTACCGTAGATTAAAAGGTGATTTAGGAAGGCTGGAGGTGTGGGCTGAGAAATGGCTGATGAAATTTAATACAGATAAATGTGAGGTGCTACATTTTGGAAAGGCAAATTTAAATAGGTCATATACATTGAATGGTAGACAATTGAGGAGTGCAGAGCAACAAAGGGATTTAGGAGTGATGGTAAATAGTACCCTCAAGGCTGATACTCAGGTAGATGGTGTGGTGAAGAAGGCATTTGGAATGTTCGCCTTCATAAATCGGTGTATTGAATTCAAGAGTAGGGAGGTTATGATGAAATTGTACAAGGCATTGGTGAGGCCAAATTTGGAGTACTGTGTACAGTTTTGGTCACCAAATTATAGGAAAGATATAAACAAAATAGAGAGAGTGCAGAGAAGGTTCACAAGAATGTTGACAGGATTTCAGGGTCTGAGTTACAGGGAAAGGTTGTGTAGACTGGGGCTTTTTTCTCTGGAGCGTAGAAGATCGAGAGGGGACTTGATAGAGGTGTTTAAGATTTTAAAAGGGACAGACAGAGTAAATGTGGATAGGCTTTTTCAATTAAGAAAGGGGGAGATTCAAACTAGAGGACACGGTTTAAGATTGAAGGGGGAAAATTATAAGGGGAACATGAGGGGAAATTTCTTTACGCAGAGGGTGGTGGGGATGTGGAATGAGCTTCCGGCAGACGTGGTCGAGGCGGGATCATTGGTTACATTTAAGGAAAGAGTGGATCGTTACATGGATAGGAGGGGTATGGACCGGGTGCTGGTCAGTGGGACTAGGAGGGTGGGGATTTGCTACGGCATGGACTAGTAGGGCCGAACTGGCCTGTTCTGTGCTGTAAGTGGTTATATGGTTATATGGTTAACTCCTGAGAAGTTAAAGAAATATAAGTTTATTTCTTCTGATTTATGTTTTAGATGCCGCAAACAAGCTGGTTCTTTTTTTTTACATTCTATTTGGTTGTGTGAGACAGTGAAACCTTTTTGGAATAGAATTATGGAATTTTAGAAGGTTTATTTAAATCAAAATTTTGCTTGACCCTATGGTATTTTTATTGGGTTATATTAAAAAATGGAGTTTGGAATTAAAATTAGATAAGTTTCAAATTGCATTTTTGAGACTGGCGTTAACTGTGGCAAGAAAATGTTTGGCTATTACTTGGAAAAATGAGACTGATTTAAGTATTCAACGGTGGCATATGGAAATGTCTTGTATTCCAATGGAAAAGATCATGTATAATTTATGTAATAATTATCCTTTTTTTTGTTAAGATGTGGAGCCTGTGTATGAAATATATAGGTTTAAATTTGTAGTGATTTTTTTTCTCCTGCTGTTGGGTTGCACCAACCATGGCAACATTGGACGATTGTTATGTGAGTTGATTTCCTATTTTCCTTTTTTACGGTAGTTTAGAGGGGGGTGGGGGGGGGGGTTAAGGTTGGAAGGGGGCTACAGGGGAGAAAATATTATGCATATTTGTATTTTACTTTTGATTGTACACTTTATTTTGAGTAATACATAAAATATACAAAAAAAAGAACACCTTTGCTCTGCAATAACTGGGACCTCCCAGTGTCTAACCATTTTAACTTCACACCCTAATCCCACACCCAGATGTTCATCCATGGCCTCGTGCATTGTCAAACCGAGGTCACCTGCAAATTGGACGAACACCTAATATTCCATCTGGGCTCTTTCCAATGAGATGGCATTAACATCGACCCCTCCAGCTCCCGTTAGGTCCCTCCCTTGTCTCTCTCTTGTCCTATCCTTGTCTCCTTTCTTCCAGTTTCCCACTCTATTCAACAAGCTATCCCCTCCTCCATCACCAGCTTTTTGCTCGACCTCCCACCCATATTCACCTATGACCCCTTGCCTGTGCTTCCACTCACTCCTTCCTCCTGTCACCTTTTTTTATTCAGGTGCTTGTCTACCTTTTGATTATACCTTGATGAAGGGCTCAGGCCTGAAACAAGTTATCCTTTATTTCCTATAGATGCTGCGTGACCAGCTCAGTTTCTCCAGCACTAACCCTACCTAGCCAATTTTTACCCAGTTATAGGTTTTTGCGCCAAATAATATTTGCATAAATCCCCAATAAAGGAGAAAATCCCACTTACTATCTTAAATAATTTATCCAATAGCATTGCTATCTTAAGAGATACGTGGAAGAATGTTTGGACAAGCCTAAATTCATAAAAAAGGAGGGAAATCAGGAAATAAATAGGCGTGCACTGCAGTCAAATCTGGCAATAACAAAGGCATGAAAGTGGATTGCAGGTGAACTATTTCAGGCGCTACTAGTCTGTTATATGTGTGCAATGTGCAAAATTGAGAAATTTGACTTAATCTCACCATTGTTGCAAACTTTTACTTGACCCATTGCCTTTTGTTGCCATGTTCATTGCAAAGAACTGATCAACATTTTGATAAGAAAGATCTCCCACGCACTTTTGTTGCTTATTTTGGTGAATACCTTTTGTGGATTTAAATCCTTTCTACTGAAAAAATACATGCCCCATATTTAAAAGAACAATCACAACTCTGACATATATCTAATATAATTCAGTATCTAATATGCACTCAAAAAAGTTCCATAAATGACAATAAATTAACAGTTGGATAATCTACTCCAATGATATTTGTTGGAAATGAAAATGTTCACTGTGGAGATTCCCTTCCTTTTGTTCAATTAATGCGATGGGATCCCTCGAGGACTATCTTGTTTTAATGCCTCATCTCACTTACACACACTCAGCACAGAACCATTCAGGATTATATGGTCACGTCAAAGAGATTTAAATGTATAAATTTAAATTTATATATTTAAATCTCCTTAAATTTTTTATGTTTTAAAATTTTTAAAATTATTTTAAATTTTTATTTGAAATTTAGACATACAGCACTGTAACAGGCCCTTCCAGCCGCATGCCCGTGCTACCCAAATTCAGCCAATTAACTGACAATCCCTGTACATTTTTGAAGGGTGGGATAAAGTCAGAGGACATGTAGGAAATCCATGCAGACAGGGAAAATGTACAAACTCCTTACAGTCACTGCTGTATCTGTGTCCCTGGTGCTGTAACAGCATAGTGGTGGCTGTGCTAACCATGCCACCCTCTCTGATGGCTTTAATCCTTGATCATCTAATACAGTGAAGAGAGTGATATCCACTATTAAACATATCTGCATCATAGAATTGTAGAAAAACAGATACATGAGGAGATGTATCCCATTATGTCTCTGCCTGTCAAAAAAAACTAACCAACCCAATCTCATTGTCCAACATTAGGTATCCTTGTGGGGCATTCTTTTTTTAATTGACATGTTTTGTTTTAAATGTAATGAGGGAATCTGCCTCTACCATTCCTTCAGGCTCTTACCACCTTCTGTATGAAAAATCCCATCTACCCTCTGATCCACCCATTAATAATCTAAATGTATACCACTGGATAAACGCCTTTCATGATCTGAGAAGCATTTTATTCCAACTCAAATTTGTGCTTCTCCATCATAGGAAACTAATATAATGTCTTTAACCTTTCATTGGAGCTGAAATTCCCCATTCCCTTTGAATGGTGACCAATGATCAAAGCTGCATGTTCAGTTCAGAGTATTTCTTCCCCCTCCCTCTGCAATTGGAATGTGGCCTACCTCAGTGGATCTATACACATTTTAACTTTGGGAAAGATAGCTTTTTATAAATAAAGTGCAGCAGTTTTCATACTTCAGTATTATAGTGCAAGGTAGGTACTACTTTTTGAAGGAGATAAGTATTTAACTTCTAGTTTGGGCATGCTGCCTCACTTTTGTCATTGCACATTCAGGATGTCGTAACCAAAAGCCTTTTCTTTCTAATCTGTATCCCTATCCCACTTAACAGAGGCATGCAAACTTACAAACCTAGACAAGCTATCAGAGGTCATATTTTAAATAATTAGCAAAAGAAAAGCATTCCCCACCCCCCACACATGGAACCTTTGTCAGAAACCTTGGGTGACACGGAAAACATAGTGGTTGGCACAACACCGTGACAGCGCCAGCCATGCAAGTTTGAATCCGCTGCTGTCTGGGTATTTCCCTGGGTGCTTCGGTTTATTCCCACCCTCCAAAACTTACAGGGTCATAGGCTAATTTGGGTGTAATTACGCGGCAAAGGTTTAAATGGCTGGAATCAGCTTCTACTGTGTTGTAAATTAAAATAAATTCAAAAGAAATATATTATTTGAGAAAATGATGGAAAAAATTTCTAAAGAAGCTTTCATAAATTGAGCTAAATATCAACAATTGAGCTAAATGTCACAACTCTTTCAATGCCTAAGAATAGGTCTCCTCCTGTTGCTGTGATTTGACGATGAACTCCCTGGGATAAACTCATACCGTATTTTGGGCCCTCGATGTGATGGCAAAGGCAACACCTTCTTCCGTTTCCTGCCATTAGCCAGTTCCACCTCCTCTACCTCGGGCTTGGTGCAAAATCCTGACCACATCTTCTTGCCTTGTGAGCTGTCAGAAGATTTAAGTGGCAGTTGATCACTTGGAGATTTATTGGGTTTCCTGGACTTTGGCAGAATCCTTGCTTTACCTTGCTGTACCTTCTGTGAAAAGATAAACCCGCAAAGGAATTACAAAAAAAAAGCCATCTACGCTAAATTATTTCTTCTAAAGGTTCAACTTTCAGTCAATTAAACGTCAGGATTCAATCTATCGTCTGAATGTGTGTATTTCAGAGCTAGTGTTCATACAGGGACCAAACTGAGCTACAGCAGCGCTGCAGCACACTCCGGTGGTTGAAACTGGAGAGAGCAGCACATACACTTAAAAGGAACTCTTCAAATTAGATACTATCAGGACCTCAGACATAAGTGTTTGCACCTACTGGTGAAGTGGAAGAAATGTCTTGCATTTATATAGCATATTATCAAAGCCTCCGCGTATCTTCAAACTCTTCACAGATTAAGCTATCAATTAACTAATAAAATCTTCTGTTTTGCTCAAGTTGTACTTCAAGGACAAGGATGATTTGCTTCCACTTAATTCCTGTGGGTTAGCAGATGAGGCAAATGCACGACCAGCAGCCTGTGTCACAGGTAGTAAAAGATGCCTGTGGACGCTGTGGTTGAAGTAAAAACACAATGCTGGAGGAACTCAGCAGGTCAAATAGTGTCCTTTACATAACCGATGTTTTGGACTTGAGCCCTACATCAAGGTATGGAAAAATGTTGGCAGGTGTCTGAATAAAAAGTATGGGGGAGGTGCATGGTTACAAAGGCAGGAGGTAATAGGTGGAAAAGGGAGGGAGGGCATAGCAGCAAGCAGGGGAAGAGAGAGGGAAGGGGGTGGAGAGCTGAGGGAAAAAAGATGGGGGGAGGGAAGGGAGGGGAAAGGAGAGCAGGTCAGCAGAAACCAGAGAAGTCAATACTCATGCCATCCAGCTGGAGAGTGCCCAGATGGAATATCAGGTGTTGTTTCTCCAATTTACTGGTGGTCTTGGTGGGACTGTACATGAGGCTATGGACAGACATGTGAGTATGGGCATGTGAAATGGTTGGCTACTGGGAGGTCCCTGTCACTGATGCATACAGAGCGAAAGTGCTCAGTCCCTCCTATGTAGAGGAAGCCGCATGTCACAGACTGGGAGATGACAAGTTCCTTTCATCCTTTTATTATTATGCTTGTGTGTGCTTTGGAAGAAGGCTTCATAGGTGCAAGATTCCCATGAACTTTCATCTTATTTTTTTTAAATCTATTGCCATGATGGAATTCATACAGGGATGTGAATGGCCTTCTCACGGGTAGGTACATAAATTCTGCCTATCCCCAACACAATTTCAGCAGCTTTAAATATCTGATTATGAACACCTGGCTATGGAGGGGGTGTGGGGGTCAGGTCAGTCTTACCTTCTGTCCCCAGGTACAAAACTGTAGAGGATGAACTGTCCCCCCATATATCCAGCTATAAGCCCTCGCCCAGGAATTCAGTGCACGCATCCAGACACACTGTCATAGGAATCTGCCAACCTCCTTCATCCCCAATTTCCACTTCATCCTCACCATCTGCCACTTGACCCATCCACCCTCAGATGTTTAGCACGGGGTTATCAGTACTCTCACCCAGGCAACTGAGAAACCCAAATACAGTAATATCTCTGTTATCCGGAATTCAAGCAACTGGCAAAATAATTGTGGATAATAAATAGGTAAAATTGGCGCTTTCTCACGGTTAGTTTGCCAATCCATGCCATCTGTGATCTCAAGCAACCGAAAAATTCATTTATCTGGCATCTATCAATCTCTAGGTGCCAGATACCAGGGCTTTTACTGTATACAGGTACATGGTCTAACTGGGTCTCTATTATGTCCAATCCTTTCAATATGCATAACAGATCTTCAGAATTGTCTGAGTGCTGCACATAATCAAATGGAATGTCAGATGTAATCACTGGGGTGCCCCATCACGAGTAAATCATGTCCTTGATTGAGCCCTTACCAATCTGTTTTGTGCTCTCATCTCTTTGACCATCAGCTTCCTCCGATCCTCCAAGGAGAATTCCACAATTGGTCTCTGTTCCAGGGGAAGAACAGAAAGCAGAGAATCAAATAACAGATTCTGCATAGATTCAGTCTAAAAGCACCATAAATTCTCATCCAGTCCGAGCAAGGAATGTAGGTTTATTTTAATGGAGACATGACCCTCTTTCACACTCTTAAAAATATACATTTCCCATGACCTGGCTGGGACAAGCACACTGACACGATGATTAAGAAAGTGCACCTGCTCTCCCCCCCCCCCCCCCCCCCCCACCCAACTCTACTTTCTAAGAAAATTTGTCATATTCCCACACCCTCAAAAATTTCTACAGGTGGCCCATCAAAAGCATACTTGGTGAACGCATCACAGTGTGGTATGAGAGATGCTCAGTTCAAGATCAGAATAAACTACAGTAGGTTGTAAATGAAGCTTAAAAACTTGCCCCCCCCACCCCCTCCCAATTCTCCAGGGACTCCATCTACATTTCTCTCTGCCTCAGAATGGCAGTCAACATACCAAAAGACCCATCACACCCTGGACACATACTCTTTTCCCTCTTCCCATCAGATAGTGCGAATGAACAGACAAGCAGACTTAAAGCCAGTTTTTTTTAGTTTGCAGTCATCAGGCTCCTGAATGAACTTCATAACAGTGGTTTCATGCTGCTCTCATTTGGCACTAATTGATCTTCCTTTTCATTGTAATCCTACACTTTGTAAATTGTGCTCTATATATAGTTGTATCTAATGCTAGAGATATCCTGTTAGTCTGCTTGCAGAAGAACCTTTCTCATTCGACTAACATTTTGTGACAAATAAGCTTAAACTTGCCTTTTACTTTTAGGATGGTGACAACAAGGAATTCTAATGCATTGCCCTAGAATGCTTAGCACTTCAGCCCCATATCAGTGATGTTAGAGGAGTTGCCTCTTCTGTGGTCAAATGCAAGCCCTTGGAAACACTACCACTAGGGGAAATAGGTGAAGCATTGAGGGATAAATTGGACTTCACCATTGGAGAAAAGGTGATATTTACTTGTTGCATGCTTGAAAGTAACTGAGATCTTGACCAGAAGCAATCTTGTCAAAACCCATTTTACAATTGATAAGAGACTTACTTCCTGCCCATCTGTATTGCATCTAAAGACGTGTCCCAGGAGGCTGAAAGCTAATAGCTGCTGCACTCCTCAAACCCAAAGTACAGAAAGCTTTCGTTATCTCTATCCAAAATGTACCTCTGTATCACAGCCTGGAGATAGGATGCAGGGGGAAATCCAATGCCACCTCATCTTGAGGTGCCATAGTCACACAAAACATGGCTTCACTCACTTTCTGTGGCTCAAAGATTTCTGGGTTATTGTTTAGGTAACGTAGAGTTGCCAGAGAGTGCCTATGTTCCAAAAACTCAACAAATCCGTAGCCCAGAGACTGTGCATCCTTTTTTGGTTTTGCTGACTGCAGGTCCCGCATTATCCGACACTGAAGGAAAAAAAATCGTTATTTAAAAGGCATTTTATGATGCTATGGTCCCTCACCCCAAAAAAAGGCAAATAAAGCAAAAAAAATTACTTGATTCAAAAACTATAGATTTACATAATCCCTTTCAATAATTAAAATAGTGCTATATTACTATTCACACAGGATGTGGCTTTTGCAGCCAGTACCACACCTTAATTTTTGTTCAAGATTCCTGACAAAGGGTTCAGCCCAAAACATTGATTGCCTTTTATTTCCTATGGATGACGCGTGACCCACTGAGTTTCTCCAGCCCATTTCTAATTGTTTGCAAAAATGTGATTTGAACCACAAAGCAATGAAATGGGCAGTAATTCCCAGTGTCAACTCAGTTCAATTCCTTGTAAATGGCTATCCTTCGAATGTAATGACAGCAAAGCCATGGAGTGCACAGTACGAAAAGTAGTACCGGTAGATTCTTTCCTGTTGTTATGGTTATTGCTTTGCATTTGCACATTACAAATATTTACCTGTCACTTAACATGCCAAACCACGATACTGTCTAATTCCTGCATGCAAACTTAATTATTTCATTGCTTGAGGCACTACACCAGGAATCAACAGAAGCCTGCCACACTCCTGCACCAGCAACACAAGTCATTTTCCTGTGCTTGGTATGTATGCCTTCAATCCACAAAGAATCTTCCCACCCACAATTTGATCTTTGATCCCATTCAAGCAAATACTGCTTTGTGGTTATGAGCGATCATATTCACCTCACCTTTGAAAGTCAACCCCTTTGTCCTTATTTGAAAGGGAACAAGGAGTTTGGCAATCCTGGCAGAATACAAACTAACCAAAACTAGTTTAATGATGATTAAATATTGTTGATCAGTTCTTCCATCACTTTACTGATATTCAAGAAAAAGATGACTGGACTGCAACAGGCAAGACTAGATTTGCCTTTCAGTGGACAGGTCAAATCTGGAAATTTTTCTGTGTCAAGCAGATGCCAGTCATGTACTAACATGATGGAATTAGAAATACAGCTATCTCTAGATTATAATTCTTCAATTCAACCAATGTGGCTGTAGATTATTGCCTTACTGTTTCTGGTGTTCTCAGGTATTCTTGACATCATATGCAAAGAATAAGATTAGCTGAAGAACAGATGCTGTGATAGTTAAGGGACCTTAGGCTTAGTGAAAATGGATCATCCAGTCAACTCTTCTGACTGATCTTGGTAGCACAGAGCATAGAGTGATCATTGTGTATTAAAAATGCAACTGCCAGCTTTTGAAAAAGTGTCTCAAAACATAGTACCATATATGTC
Source organism: Narcine bancroftii (assembly GCF_036971445.1). Classification (NCBI taxonomy): domain Eukaryota; kingdom Metazoa; phylum Chordata; class Chondrichthyes; order Torpediniformes; family Narcinidae; genus Narcine; species Narcine bancroftii. Next base: position 12,514,223 of record NC_091481.1, read on the forward strand.
GGTTTACTGTATTCGAATCTTAAAAATGTCACCCCAAAACCAGAGCTTATTTTATACATCAAGTATAAAATCTGAACCTTTACAGCAAAGTCTCAGCGTTCCCCCACGCCAAGTATAAAATCTGAACCTTAATCGCGAAGTTTCAACGCTCCCCAAGCCAAGTAGAAAATCTGAACATTAGCAGTGAGCTCCCAGCACTCCCCCACAAGGTCCATCCACCCAGTCCAACTGCTGTGGGTTCTGTACAGACTTTAAACAATCTGTTAAAGTAGCCAACAGTGGTTTATTTAAAAATATGCTAATAAAATTTTAACCTTTACTGGGCAACGTGCTTTTAAAATATTGTGACAGCATCAGTCCACTGGGGAGGTCTTATACAGTGAGTATAGCACAAAATCTATGTTTCAAGTGGAAATCCTGGGTGGTGGGGGGGGGGGGTAATCTTATACAGTCAACATATATAGTATTTTATCAACACTGTTAATAAAATGGGATTTAATGGGATTGCTACCCAAGCTCCTTCTCTCAAGCAATATCACTGCAAACAGAATGTTGATTTGGAGTTATGGCCTCCCTTTGTCAAGTTTCCAGACCAATGTGGGTCTTCATGCCTGTGCATTCCTCTCTCCTCAACACCATGAATATAAGCACCACCAGCTCTTACCTCCTTTATCCGTGCTTCCTTCGAACCAGCGGCCTGTGAGCAAAGTTTCCAAAGCTGTTGATCAGTCACTGATTTTGGAATGTTGTGGATGCATAGCCTTGTTGGCGAGACAAAAATATTCACATCCTTCAGCTTGTGCCGTTTAAGTTCCTCAAACTAAACACAAAGTAAGTGTGGAGTTAGCCTTGCTTCAAACTTGTGCCTGTTTTGAAAGAATGGTTATTTGTAGAGGAGAGCATGAATGAATGGTCATAATAGCAGTGTACTAGAGCTACACACACACCTTGCTTTCTTTGTTTGCATCCAGTTACTGGATAAATTTGTATATTCTAGAAATTTGTATATTTGCCCATTGAGTAATGGTCTCCAATATACTTGACGACCTGATATTCTGTAGATGTCTTTTACTGCGCTAAACCTTGCTTGAAAGCATTCTCTCAATCTCCAGAAAACCAGCAGGAGAAAAAGAAGAAAAAATATGGTACAGTAATAGTATTTGTACAGAGGTTTTAATTCAATTTATATTGAGATGATCAAGTAACTCACCCGCATTCTCTTGGTCATGTCTGAGGCACTCACATCCTCCGCACATTTCATTCCAGCTCGAATAACTGAAAAGAACAAGAAGTAAGCTTCTTAAATCCAATTACATCGTAGATGAATGGGAAAAAAAATCAAAAGCCACAGACATGTGCACCAGAGATCTTTTCCCATAATGTACAAAAATAGATAATCTTTTCTCCAACCACTTCAACGCTTTTTTTTTCCCAAATTAGATTGTCTATAAATTCCATTCCACCCTACCAATATTGTTAAATGTAAATTCTCAGGTTGCATACTGGTGCAGGACCATAGGAATATTAACTCTTTAAAAAAAGGATTTTAAATTATTTAGCACCTTTCTTAAAGCCAAAAGGTATTCTGTGATCAATGAAGATTTTTTTTTAAACCCTTGACACTGTTACTATGAAAGAAATCTGGTGATGCATTTGCATCCACCAAAGTTTTCCAAATAACAAAATAATTGATGCTGATCAATAAATGAATATTGATCATGAGAATCCTTGAAATAGTGTCATGCCTCTCAGTTTAATTTTGCATCCAATAAAGCTCTGACTCAGATCTCTGGTGATGAATTTGAACCCCTACAAACTTGTATTTGAGGTATGATTGACATCTGATTAACAAATCTTGGCTAATCATACAGGGAATGATCAACTCTTTCTTTGGATACTTACAGCCCTCTCGAGCCAGGTACAAGTTGCGTGTTCCAGTTGGCTTGCTTGACTTTTTCTTTTGCAATATCTTGGCATCATCACGACTGAGTGCAATAATTACATTGAGTTTCCTCCCATCTAGCCTGAGACCTCCACTCTGAAACCCAAACATATCAAGGTTTCATCAGACTAGTGTAACCAAAGAAAACGTATATCAACTATGACCTGGGTCACATTGACATACTGAAGTGCCAGTTGATGAAGTAGACAAAGACGATGTGGTCAAACAATAATCATGGCTTTTATTAGCAGAAACTCATGGTACAATAATGAAAGACAATAGGTGCATATACAGTTATATCCAAGGGGAGTGTCCTTAACAGTAGAGATAATGCACAGCCAATGTTAGTACAGCAAGGCTCGCCAGAGGGGAGACAGTCAGCTTGGAAGACATTCACCACACATACATCAAGGAATCAATGAGTTATATAATAGCAAAGCAGAGGATGAATGGTTAACAAGCAAGGATACAGTTTAGGAAGCAATTGAGTATCAGGGGATATAAATGGCATTCCACCAACGAAGATGTGGAGGATCACATAACAATAAGGTAGAGTGCAAGATATCCCTCAGGTGAAATGAGACAAGGTCATCATTACAGAAGATTATGACATCTTTCTGTCTGCTTCATTGAAATACAAGACTAGAAGAATTTAAATTAAAAAAAAAGACATACAGCATGGTAATAGGCTATTTTAACCCACGAGTCCGTGCTGCCCAATTAACTAACCTACAACCCCGGTGTGTTTCAAACGATGGAGAAAAGTTTATGTATCTCTTTAAAAGCTTTTTATATTATTTGTATCTTCATATAAGTTTTATATCTCTATTATACAGTAAATACTTTGTCATTCATTGTTATGAAAGTCTTAATGCAAAGCTACAATATCCCAAATTTCGATCTCTTTCATCCAACAAATCCAACTCTGTGGCTGTTACTTTATCTGTTTTATCAATGAATTAAAACTACATAAAGTAATAGCCACAGAGTTGGATTTGTTGGATGAAAGAGACTGAAATTTGGGATATCGTAGCTCATGCTTTGGAAGATGATACTCTGAAATTAGGATATATTAGAATAAAGAAAGTGTCATCTACAGGACTAACAATCCGGAAAGCCAAATTCAAATCCCACCCAAGAATTGCAGGAATTTGAATTAAATTAGTAATCCGAATTAAAAGCAAGACAATCCATGATGACCACAAAAAGCACAATAACCCAGTTAGTACCTAACCTTTTATCTGGGATTCTGAACACCACATTCCTCCAAAAACAGACACTTTATTCAATAGTGAAAACAACTAACCACCTTGCTCCTAGCACCAACCACCCCCCCTCCCGCCCCCCCATCCCAAACTTGCACCACTCAATGTCACCAAAACTAAGGAGCTGATTGTTGATTTCAGGAACAATCCAGTGATCATTGGGGGAAATCAGAGGTGGAGAGGGTGAGCAAATTTAAGCTCTCAGGAATCACAATCTCGGAGGATCTTTCCTGGACCCAACACACCAATGGCACCATGAAGAAAGTACGTCAGTGCCTCTACTTCCTAGGAGTTTGCGGAGGTTTGCTATGACATTGGAAACCCTGGAAATTTCTACAGAGGTCTGGTGGAAAGTGTGCTGACCAGCTGCATCACTGACTAGTATGGGAATACCAATACCCCTGAGCGTAAAGCCCTCCAAAAAGCTAGTGGACACAGCACAGGACATCACAGGCAAAACCCTCTCTATTATTCAGTACATCTACAGGGAACACTGCCTTAGGAGAGCAGCAGCAATCATCAAAGATCCACACCACGCCCACCCCCCAGAACATGCTGTTCTTGTTGCTGCCATCAGGAAGGAGATATAGGTGCCATCACCAGCTTCAGGAACACCCCTCCACCATCAGACTCCTCACTGACAAACTCAGAGATTCATTAAAGGACTCCGACCTGTGCTCTTTATTTTCTTTTTGTTCTCTCTGTATTGCACATTGTTATATTTGTTATCTGTTTACAGTTCTTTGTTTATATATGTACATTGTATATAGTTTATTTTTTGCACAACCAATTTGTGGTAGTTCTGCCGCACCCACAGGAAAAAAGAATCTCAGGTTTGTATGTGATATTATGTATGTACTCTCAATAAATCTGAATGGTTGCATGGAATTTACTTGTTGCTCCCTTATCAATGCATTGAATGGGCTTTCCTCCCCTGGCTTATGGAAATGACTGGAGCTTTGCAGAATACTACCAATGAATGAAAAAAACCCATTATTCAAATGATAGGTTTTTGATTTCTTGTTTTAAAAGGCCATAAAAGAATGGAGGAAGAGAAGGAAGAAGAGGAATGGCAATCCACATAGAGGAATGGGAATCCACATGCTCCTCGGAGTGAGAGATTCAGAGATGGAACAGTGATATATACATTTATCGTTACGAGGCAAGCCACTGCGAGGGAGTGATATTGTACTTCGGGTAAAGACAAGCTCCTCACCTCACACTGGCTGTCTGCTGCTTCTAAACACTTCTGGGCTGATTCTTTTGTCACATACTGGGCAAAGGCACAACCTGCAACAAAAGGAAACTTAGTGTTTGTGAAAAGTAAAAGATCCAACAAGACAAATCAACTTTGCTGTTCCACATTTCCTTTTCGTGCTGTCCTCTTCAAGCACATTGAATCAATGCCAGCCACAGAGCTCTTCCAGACTATTTTTATACTTATGGTCAGTTTTCAAATTATATTCTTTATCAATTTTTTTTTTTGTCCTTTGCTGAGGACTAAAATGCTCCCAATCCTCAGTCTTACTCTTATTTCTAGCAATTTTATAATAACCTCTTTCTTGAATTTAATACTAATTTTAATGTCTTCCTTCAGGTATAGATCCCTTTTCCTGCTACAATTTTTGTGCCCGAATTCCTTTTTACATACCATGCATTATTCTTTTAAATGCTACCATCTACCTAAACCATGTACCATTTGCATCATACCTTTTCATGTCGTTTCCTGATCAACCACAGCCAACTTGCCCCTCATACATCCATAATTTCCTTTGTTTTATTTGAAATCCCCATTTTAGATTGAACCATATAATTTTCAAACTCAATGTAACATTTTTAACATAATGTAGTCACAATTTTGAAAAACCCTTTTTATAACACAATTATTAATTCAGTCTCAAATACATTGAGATGCAAATTAGTTTCCTAATTTTTTCCTCACCACATTGATCTAGAAAATCATTTATATGCATTCTTTGAATTCATCCTTTATCTTAATTTCATTAATCAGTTTATAGATAGATTTCAATTCACATTTACTGCTTTTGCCTGTTACATGCACTGCTAATTTACTTACTTATACCATTGTCAATATTGTAACTACATTTCACAACCCTCCAATTTGACATCAACTCACATAATACTGCCCTGCATTTAAAGGTGATCTCGACTTTAAATCCACAAGGCCTTCCTAGTCACTGCACCTCAGGTCCTTTGCTAGTTTCCAGCATCAACAACTCAAGAAAGAGTCAGTGAATTGTACAGCATGAAACAGGGCCTTTGGCCTAACTCATCCATACCAAGAAGGCATTCTGGGTAGCTCCAATTGTCTGCATTTGTTCAATATCCTTATAAACCCTTCCAATCCATAAAAAACTCCAAATGTCTTTTGAATTACAGTTTTGTGCCTGATTCTACAGTTTCCTCTGGCAGCTCATTCCAAATATGGACCACCCTCCGAGTGCGTGCTTCAGGTCCCTTTCAAATCTATCCCCTCTATTTTTAGAACCATCTACCCTGGGAGAAAGGATAGGAACATAGGAAGTAGGAACAGGAGTAGGCCAAAAATGGCCCATCAAGCCTGCTCCGCCATTCAATAAGATCATGGCTGATATAATTTATGACCTAACTCCACCTACCTGCCTTCTCCCCATATCCCCTAATTCCTCTATCATGTAAAAATTTATCTAACTGAAGTTTAAATATGTCTAATGAAGCAGCCTCAACCACTTCCCTGGATAGAGAATTCCAAACATTCACTACTCTCTGGGAAAAACTATTTTTCCTCATCTCTGTCCTAAATCTACTCCCCCGAATCTTGAAACTGTCCTCTCATTTTAGTTTCCCCGGCCAGCTCAAAAAACCTTCCTATATCTATCCTATCCATACCCTTCATAATCCTATATGTTTCTATAAGATCTCCTCTCATTCTTCTGAACTCGAGCGAATACAATCCTAGACGATTTAATCTTTCATCATAAGTCAACCCCTTCATCTCAGGGATCAACCTAGTAAACCTCCTCTGGACCACCTCCAAAGCCAGTATATCCTTCCTCAAATATGGAGACCAGAACTGGACACAGTACTCCAGGTGCGGTCTCACCAGTACCTTGATGTAAGCATTCACTTTTTCAATGGCCCTCACAATTTTATAAACCTCTATTGTGATCAGCCTCTTACACATGAGGGAATAAAGATGCAGCCTATCTAACTTTTCCCTCAATTCCTCACTGGCGTCACTAGGGGGGGGTTCTGACTGCACCAAATGACACCATCAGAGAGGTGGTGAAACCAAAATGACCCACCCCCCCCCCCCCCCGCTCTGCGTCGCACCTCAACCTTTCTCTTCCCACCCTCCCACCCCACCCCCCCCCCACCCCACCCCACTCAGCACCACCACCGCCCTGGACATACAAGGAATACACACCCGTTTCTTCTATTCTCTGTACTTTTGTACACTCAGACCATAAGGGGGGGGGGGGAATGTTGTGACACCATGAGTTACTGTACCAGTTGACACCAACTCTAGTAATGTCACTGGAAACTCTCTAGTCCCAGAAAACCCTCACAAGACTTCTCTGCTCACCCTTTAATATACAGATGTCCTTCCTATAAGCTGGCCAACTAGAAATGGACACAGCATTCACTGCTTCTGGTCTTACCAATGCCTTGGTGCCAACTTTTGAACTCAATATTCTTTCTAATATCCACCACCAATCACCCTCTCACCAGCCATTAGATCATTCACGTCTCCACTATTCTTAAACTATATAGGATTTTCATTATTCACAAATGTGAGCAATTATGCAGAGTTCTGCATCTCTTGTCTCACCCTTTGAGTGCTCTGTGTCATGATGCATGACAATACGAACATATTTCAGATCTCCAAACTGTTCCAATAGCTCTCCCAGTGAATCTTCTTCAGTGTCAAAAGAGAGATTCCTGCAGGAAAAAAATGGGGTGCAAAATTGAAACATGAGATTAATCATGAGACAACAGCTGGAATCAAAAGCATAAATTCATCAAATAGGACAGAAAGAACTAAATCCAGGTGTTCCATAGAATATAGCTGGGTATGAAATGATCTATCAATGGGGTTAAGGGACTGGAGATCAAAGGGAAAAACCTTCAAGGCTCGAAAAATATGTTGCAGGCATAACCATCAAGGACCAGCTATGAAAGGCAGAGACCAAGGAGTGGGCTTGACTGCTTGAAAGAATCATAGTTTTTTCTATCCTTATTTCACTAGTATTAAAATAGTTATGGAAGGCGGCAGGAGTGGTGCTCAAATTAAAATCATAAATTGGAGGATTGCTAATTTCTATGGCATCAACCATAAACTTTAAAAAGCTGAATGGTAAAGGCTGTCTGAAGGTAAGATAGGAAAAAATTTCAGGAAAAGAAAATGTCTGCAACAATCAAGGGCAAGGATGTCAGGAGTAGGGAGCCCTGTTTCATGAAGGATATGGTTAGGATGTATATATTAGGTACAGGCAGCTGGTTTCAAGCAGATCCCTTGAAGGGGTTTATTGAAGGAAAAATAGGGGAGGGAAGGGTTGCAAAATACATACAAGATGGCTTTGGCAGACAGGATAAGGAGAATCCCGAAAGATTTAACATCTATACTGTATCAAGAGCAGAGATATTTGCATACAGCCACAGCTGAGGTACTGAAAGACTGGAAAATGGCTAATTATGTGTCTTGTGAAGAGGGGTTGCTACAGGTCAGTGAGCCTAATAATAGTGGTGGGAAAGTTACTGGTGGGGCTTCTCAGAGACGAGATCTATCAGCATTTGCAAAGACAAGCTTTGATTAGGCAGTCAACATTGCTTTGTGCATGGGAAAAAGGTGGATGTTGACAAGATCTTGCATGGTAGACTAGGTGATAAAGGCTAGTGCAGAAAATGAGCAGAAAGTAGCTCAGTGATTGACAAAGTGGACCACAGTAGAAGAATGGATGAACTCTGCTTTTTTCTTCCCCAAATGCTAAGAGAGCCCCCCTGAGAAAAAAAATTAATAGAAGAATATTCAAATTTTTTGATAAAAGCAAGGTAGATCGTTTCCAAAAATAAGAATAGTAACTTTGACATTGGAATTAATTTAGGATAGTCAACATAGCTGGAAAATTGTTGGTCACAATTTGATTTAGTTTCTTTTTGAAGAGGTGACCAAGAAGACTGAAGAGGGCAGGATGGTAGTCACATGGTGTCAGGTCCAAAAGGTCAGATTACCTGGGATCCAAGGCAAGCTGGCCAATTCAAGTCAAGACACGTTTATTGACATCCGATTGTATAAGTACAACCCAACAAAACAGCAAATGGATACAGAATTGTCTTGATAGTAGGAGACAGGGTGGTAGTAGAGGGTTACTCAGATTGGAGGCCTGTAACCAGCGGTGAGCTGCAGGGATTAGTGCAGGGTCCACTGCTATTGGTCATCTATTTTAACGTCTTGGTTGACAATGTTGTTAGCATGGTATGCAAGTTAGCAGATATCAAAAATTGGTGGTATAGTCAACACCAAGTTATTAAGGCAACAAAAAGATCTAGAACAAGTAAAGCGGGCCAAAGAATAAAGGTGGATTGTAACAAGTGTGAGGTGTTGCATTTTGGTGAGATAACCTTGTACAATAAATGGTAGACCCTTAGGGCAGCACGGCTAGTGTAGTGATTATCACAACATTATTACAGCACCAGTGACCCCGGTTCAAATCCGGTACTGTCTGTAATGAGTTTGTACATTCTCCCCATGTCTCCTTGGGTTTCCTCTGGTGCACCAATTTCCTCCCACCCTTCAAAAAAAGTACGAGGGTTGGAGGTTAATTGGGATATGGGCTCATGGGCCAGAAGGCCAGTTACATGCTACATGTTAAAATTTAAAAATGAAAAATATTGTCATAGAACAGAGATTTAGGAGTACAGGTACAAAGTTCCTTGAAACTGGCCGCGGGGTGGTGAAGATGCTGTTTGGCATGCTTGCCTTCATTGGACAGGGGAATGAGTACAGGAGTTGGGACATCAGTTCAAGAGATGGTGAACCCATTCTTGGAATATTGTATAGAGTTCTGCTCACCCAGCTATAGAAATATATCATGAAACTGAAAACAGTGTGTAAAAAAATTAATGAGGATGTTACTAGGACTGGAAACTTTGAGTGATATGGAGAGGCTTGATAAGATGGGATTTCTTTCCCTAGAACATGGGAAGCAGAGCGGTGACCTCATACAGGTATACAAATCATAAGGGGGAAAAGCTACTTAGTCATAGCTTACTTTCCCACAGTACGAAGGGATAAAATAAGGGGGCACAGATTTAAAGTGAGAGGGGAAAGATTCAAAAGGACTTGAAGAGCAGGCTTTCCTACAGAGGGTTGTGAATATAGAAACGAGCTGTCAGATACAAGTTCAAGTATAAAGAGACATTTAGACAGTAATTTGGAGAGAAAAGGTTGGAGAGATAGGGCCAAAAACAGGCTTTGAATTGCTCAGTTGGGTAACTTGGTCAACACGATGATCCTGGCCATGATTACAACCTGTTAGTTGTTTTCTGATGAGCATGAAGGATCAAGACAGAGGATTTGAACTCCTGATGAAAAGCCTCTGACTTTGATGACCACCTTTGCCCCAAATTATAGGTACATTCCCCCCAAATCTTCCCCAAGGGTTGGACACACAAGTGCTACTGATCTAGTAGGCTTTGGTAACTGTGCAAATACTCCTTCAAAGAAACTAGATTGTCTGCTCTTTGCAGTGTTAGAGTTTGATGCATCACATTGGCAGACTATATTTCAAAGTTACACAAAATTACTTTTGAATTTCTCCCCACTCTCACAAAAACAGGGTTCTATCCTGACCTGATGAAGATCGTTCGCCCTTCATGCACATCCACTGGAAGAATGGACTTCCGTGACTTTTTTTTCTTCACAGACTTTTCACCTGGAAGGATAAAGATAGAATCACATAAATCTCTTGTCCCTTAGAGGTACAGATTCTGCTCAACCTTCTTTTCCGCCATTTACAAAGGTCCCAAATTTCAAATACATGTCTGAAAGAGGCTTTAGCTAGCACATCACTCACCATCTTTCTCCTCTAATTCCAGATCACTATCCTCTGAACATCCATCAATGGACACATCACTATCATCATCAGTCTCAGCATCTGACCCTCCCATTTCATCATCTGATGCCATGGCTTCCTCCTCCTCCTCCTCTGATCTGAAACACAATGTATTCTGATCATGGTCAAATTGGGCCAACCAATTGGTTCCTGTGACATAGTTACAATATAATCCATAATCCAGTACATCTCATAAGCCAAAGTCTTCGCAATCAGATTTATCAGACTGTAGCATCAATTGTTGGCTGTCGTGGCAATCTCATCTTGGAGTCAGAAAAATCTGAGCACAATAAGAATAAAGTTTTGTGCAGCTGCCATTGTTCTCTCCAAGACAGGTTAGAGGTGAGATTTAAGAAAATTGCTTAGAATTATTTAATGTGTTGAAAAAGTGGACAAAAATAAAATAGTTGAACATTAGTGATAAGTGCTAGAAAGAACTAGAACTGAATACTTATCTGAAATCACAGTTAAAAAGTTTGTCTTCAAAAGCCATGAACTCTCAATTATTCTCGTTGCTTTCCACTGGAGAGCAGCACCCAACACACACTCTGTTCTCACTGCTACCATCAGGAAGAGGTGTAGATGCCAGAAGACTTGCACCATCAGATTCAACAACAGTTGCTACATCTCTACCATCTGACTCCTCAACGATAAACTCAATCAGGGATTCAGTTAAGGGCTCTTATTTTTACCCTTTATTGTTATCTTTCCTCTCTGTATTGCATAATTTGGTTACATTTATATTTCATTTGTTTAATTATGTATGTTGTGCATGTTTTGCATTGGCACTACCCATAAGTGGCAATTCTGCCTTACCCGCAGGAAAAAGAATCTCAGGGTGGCATGTCTCTGACGATAAATCTGTAATTAGAATCAGATTAAAACCGAAAGGCAGGTTAATATGTACCCAGTTACAGGAGCGAGGGTTTTCTCGAACCACTGGGAATAGTGGTGGACCAGTCAAGTCAGACGGCATTCTTTTCAGTTGGACTGAGACCAATGTCATAATTTTGTACACCTTAATTAACCTCCCCCACTCTGTGGAAATCCCCCCCACCCCCCCCCCCCCCCCCACCCTGTTGTCTTTCCTATAGCTCAGAAACTCCATCCCAGGCACAAAATGATAAATCTTCTCTACATCCTACCCAGTCTAGTCTGTGATCCGAATGAGGTGGCAGAAGGATACAAGAATCAGCTTTTAGAGTGTGGATGTGGAAGCAGGGGTCATAGGAAATTAATTCAAGGTTTTCTGTTTCTGAATATTTCTTGCTGTAAAGTTAACAATGAACACAACTAACTAAACTGTTCATTTCCTTTGGTTCATTTTCTTGTGACACCAATGATGGGACGGTCTCTTTTTGAAGGACAGGAGATCCTAGAGGCATGGATAGGGAATCAATCCTTGGAACAATTAACATATATGCTCATTTACCTTTTCATGGGTGCTGTTTTCTGATTTACATTGGGTTTCTGCTCCATTACAGGCTCAGTCTCTTTGTTGTCACCCACATTCTCATCATCCTCTTCTTCATCCTCGATCTCATTCCTAGCTCCTGTAAATAATAACCACATACAGCACTGAGAATTCCAAAAGGCACCCACCACAAGAGGAAAACAATTGCTTGACTTGGCACATTGGCAAGTAATTCAGCAAGGCCTAGTTTTTAAAAAAAAATTTCACTGCTTTCAAATACCTCCATGCCCTTGCCTTTCCAATTTCCATCAACTGTAAATCCTATAACTCTTTGACATCACTCCATTTCTTCATATTTGGGCCCTTGGATATTCTGAAATCATCTCACCTCTGTTAACCCTGTCTTCAGCTGTCCTAGCACCAAATGTGAAAACCCTCCCCAAACTCTGCTCTCTTGCATTTACAGTAAAAATCTCCGGTGTCTGGCACCTATGGGGATTGCTGATGCCAGATATGCAAATTTTCGGTTGCCTGAGACACACTCTAACAATGCCTAACTAATACAGCTGCTTTAAGAATAAACAGTTTAAAAAAAAAGACAGTGAAAAATTTAAAATAATCTGAAAAAAATTAGTATTATAGTCCTTAATTATGTAAAATTCACTTTAATCAGATAATTCCTGTAACTTACAAAATTTAAATTCAAACCCCAGTCGCTGGCACTATAACAGCATTGTGCTAACCATGCCACCATCATAATTAGCTCACCTTCTCCAAATTTTACAGAAAAAAATCCTAATAGACTTAATTTTAGCTCTTCATTCTGGGTGCTGCATTTTATTCAAACACAACCTTATTCAAACTTTGTTCAAACAGCTGCTGTGGCCAAGGCACAACCAGAGCACTCCACTGGCTGAATGTTTGCTCCCATCTTGTGTGTGCTGCTCTGGAGAATATTTACTTTTACAATTTTAAACTTTTATTCAAATTTTTATTTATTCATTTTTAGTTCCATTGATTTACTTATTTCCTCAAAAAAAATTTCTTTGCCAACTGCTTAGGTTGCCGGTTGCTTGCATTTGGGAATTTTACTGTATTAGATTTCTAAAACTTCCCATTTTCCTATCCTCTTTGTTTGATGATACTCTTGTGAATTACCTTGACCTACTTTTCTATGTTATGTAAACTTCATAAATCTCATTAGTGTCACAGTAAAGGTGGGCAACAAAACCCAAGAAAAGTAGTCAAAAAGGAAAATACTAGAAAATCTTCCAGAACCTCCTACTTCCTATCTACTTTGTCAATTGGAAAGCTACCTGCAAACTGTAACATGTTGTTGTATTTTACCTGTATCCACTATCACTCGGTACTTGTCCTTTGCCACTGCCCAATCCACCGCAACAGGACGACCTGGATGAATAACACAAGGTCAGACACAATCCACTGCACACGCCATTTCTGCCACCAATCATTTCTTCTTTTGTTCCAGAGAAGTCCATTCTTATCTGACTCCTCTACTTCCATCTGTTCATCATTCCACCAATAACCCCCACCACCCTTTATCTTACTGCCACCACCATCCCATTCTCACTCTTCTTCCTCCCCCAATCCTTCTTCCACCTTTCCTCTCTACTTTGTTTGTCTTCCACACCCACCACCATCTCAGCTGCCCTTCACCTATAGACACCCCTTCCCTCTCCTCTTCCACTTCCACTTTCTACAAATCATCACTGTTCCACCCAGCCCCCTCTGCCTCATCTCCACCCTGCACCCATCACATCATGATCACTCCCCTAATCCCTCCTGCTTCCTTCACCCCAAAATTACAGATCTCCCAGTGACCCTGCACCCTTCAAACTTCCTTACCACAGCTTCCCCATGTCATATTTTCTCATTACCTTTAATCTCCTTCAGGTTCATTCCTTTTAAGGCTTTCCCAGCTTCCAGAACATTCTTGAACTGAACAAATGCAAACCCTCGCATCTTCCCATCTAAGAGAGAAAGAGAGAGAGAGAGAGAGAGAGAGAGAGAGAGAGAGAGAGAATATCCAAAAACATTCAGCAACTTAATGCAAATTTTGCAAATAAAGTTATATGCATATTTTACTGATAATTTCCACATATGTGGACTGAAACATTCAGATGATGGCTGTTGTGGGTTCTGTTCCTTTCGTTCATCAATATAAAGGAAATTCCATGTAATAATACATTTTCTGGGGTTCTTTTACATGACAAAAAAATAATCCTGAATAAGCCTACCTTAATTTGTTACTGAAAACAAAAAAATTTCAAATGCTTAAAATAAAAAGATAATGTTGGAAACCCTCACCATCCACATTTTAGGCTGAAGATGTTGCCTTGTGGAAACTACATCTTTAAAATTCTCCAACTCTGTTTCTTGTTCTGGTTATGGCCATTTGACGTGCTGAGTTCCAAGCATTTTCTGTTTTCATTTGTTACTTGTACTCAAGCAGTGAGAGACTATGCAATTAACCGGTGAGCTATCTAATGGGAGAGCACCACACAGCAACTCACAAACTGATCCTCTGACTTTACTGAGGGTCCTGCCTGCCTGGGTCTCCTTTACCAATGCAACAGCCAGCTTGACAAACTCACACTGCTGACAGCTCGTGATAAAAAACACACAATAGCTCATCATCAGGAAAGATGTATAGGTGCCACAAGACTCTCACCACCAGGTTCAGGAAGGAACAGCTGCTGCCCCTCCACCATCAGACTCCTCAACAACAAACTCAATCAAAGACTCACTTAAGGACTCTTACATTTCCACTTTATTGATCTTTTTCTCTCTCTCTGTACTGCACAATTTGTTTACACTTCTTTATTTACATGTGTATGTTTTTTCTTGCACTGATAATTCTTCCTCCTGCAAGAGAAAGAATCTCAGGAATGTCACGTACGTACTCTGACAATAAATCTAAAAAATAATTATGGGAATTGTCAATCTCTGAAACTTCTCATCTCAGTTGAAAACAATTTTGTCATTTTGCTTTACTTTTTTCTCCCCAAAAAATATCTTTTATTTGAGTGGGTCGTTGCCTTGCCCGAAACAAATATCCCAGTAAATAAAAAAATTTTAAAATGCAGATATTTGAAATCAGAAATAAGAATGGAAAATGCTGGAAACACTCATTAAGTTCAGCAGCATCTGTGGAAAGAGAAAAAGTTAACATTTCAGGTTCAGGACCCTTCAATCTTCCACTGGCAGCTATGCTCCAAAAGCAAACATTTCAACATCTAACTATTTAAAGCACTAGTTTTCCTCAATTAAAACTTGCCTTTTATAGGGATGTTAACCTCCAGTACAGTCCCATATTGTGAGAAAATATTCTTCAGGTCATCTTCTGAACACTGAGAGGAGAAAAAACATCATTAGACCAAATATTACGCTGTCTCAGGTGTAATATTTAAATATGGCAAACAGAAGTCACAGATAATGGGGATGATCAATACTTCCACATTTTCATCTCTAATACTCCTTGCAAAAAAAAACTGATTATACAAAAAAAAGCTCATTTGCAATCTTCCCGTTTTTACAAATCACAACTTCAGTTTCAATCTCTTTCTAAGGCAATTCTCTTAAAGAAGGCATCATCTCGAGGAGTCACGTGATGGAGTAGTGGCTGGTCGGGTGGAACCAGCCCTCTCCAGAGAAAATAAAAAAAGCTGGAAAAAACAGAGCTCAATCAACATAAAATACAGGAAGAAAAAGATAAAGTTGCAGAGGAGAGACAGAAGATGGCGCCAAAAAGAGAAAAAGTAAGATTAACAGAGAAAAGGGAAGAAGGAAAGTCACTGGAGAAGAAAGAAGGGCTTACCTGTCGGAGCAGAGTCACCGTGGAGAGGAGCGGCCAATCTCTGATGTTGGTGAGTCCCCAGAGGAGTGATGTCCTCCCGATTGGCAGACTTCAAAAGTGGCTCTCAGAGCCAAGAAGAGGTGTGTAACTGCGCATGCGCGAAGAGTTGCGCCAGTGGGAGGGGGACTCAGCTGAGGAGCGCCCAGCTGAGAGACGCCCAGTATCGGAAGCAAACAAGAAAGAAGAAGAGTGGTGAGAAAGAGAATGAAGGGCGGGAGGAGGATGAGCGGCAACAGGGCGACCGGCAAGGAGACGACCTGCGGCAGGAGGCCCAGCAGTGGGTCGGCCTGCACCGGGAGGCTCAACAACGGGTCGACCTGCAGCGGGAGGCTGAACAACGGGTCGACTTGCAGCAGGAGGCCCAACAGCAGGAGACACAGCAACTGGAGGCCCAGCAAGGATACAGAAGCAGCTCAACAGAGAAGGATGAAGATACACAGATACAGAGAAGAGGACAACACAGACATAGATACAGACACAGAAGAAGAGGAGGAAGAAGATCACGAATTTCAAAGAAGGTAAAATAGAAGAACAAATGAGGTCATTAAAAGAATGGCTATCATTAGAATTTAGTTCAATCAAAAGAAAAATGAAAAGAGCTGAAGACTGAATGCAAAGCTTAGAGTTGGTCATGACTGAAATAGGGAAAAGAGTAGAAAATGTGGAGGAACAAGAAGCTGCTGTAGAAATGGAGATAAATGATTTAAGAGGGAAGTTGAAAGAGAGTGAAAAAATTTTTTTTGAAAAGAGACACAAGATTTATTGTCAGAAAAAAATTGACGTATTAGAAAACTACAATAGGCGAAACAACATAAAAATAGTGGGCCTGAAAGAAGGCAAAGGGTCAGAAAGGAAGAATTTATAAAAGGATGGATCCCGAAGGTGCTGGGAATGACAGATTCACATGAAGAAATAGAAATTGAAAGGGCAAATAGAGCACTAGTACCGAAACTGTCAAATCATCAAAAACCGAGATCCATATTGGTAAAACTTCTAAGATATACGACAAGAGAGAACATACTGGAGCAGGCAAGAAAGAAAGTTAGAGAAGACAATAAGCCGTTGGAATATAAGGGACAAAAAAATTTTTTTTTACCCAGACATAAGCTTCAAACTTTTAAAGAAGAGGAAGGAATTCAACACAGTGAAAATAATCTTATGGAAGAAAGGTTACAACTTTATATTAAGACATCCAGCAGTACTCAAAATATTAATTCCTGGGGAATGGAATAGACTGTTTTCCGACCCAAAGAAAGCCCAAGAATTTGCTGAACAGTTGCAGGACAGGAGAAGAGAGGAGGAGGAATGACAAGAAGGAAGACTGGCAAGAAAATATACAAAAATATAAAGTAAAGATAATGTATATGTAAAGATTTAAAGATGGCTAAGAGAAGGGGAAGAAGGGGAAAAAAAGAGAGGGAGCTTTGTTATATGTAAAGGAAAATAGTGTTCTTTGGGGGGGGCTGGGGGGGAGAATAAGGGTCACTGCGAAATCAGTTGACGTTTGTGAGTAAATTTGCAAACCGAATGGAAAGGGGAGTTGTGGTTGCCGTCAAGGGACAAAGGGCAATCCAAGGAGGGGAGGTTCATCTGGAGTCAAAGGGTTATTGCTTGTGGGGATTGTTGTGGTATTTCATGTCTTAAGTACATTGTCATATAGAGATTAAAAAGGAAAACTTAAAAAGCAGTAATGGAAAAAAGGGGATGGAGGTGGTGAAGAGGCGGAAAAGAAGTGAAAATGAAGATACAAGATGGCCACATTGGACTATATGACTATAAACATTAATGGAATATATAACCAAGTTCAAGTGTATCCCATTGTAAAAAAAAATCACATATAATTTAAAAGACAAAGTTACAATGGTTGAAAAAACCTGGGAACCATAGATGGAACATAACAGAAAGAACAGGCCTCAGACCACCACCACCTAAAATGATAAGAAGATAAACACGAGCAGATTTAATGTGTATAAGTAGATGATATATCTTTTTTGTTTGTTGTCTTTTTGAATAAAGATATTGTTTTATTGTGGGAAGGGGGAAGGCAGGGATGGGGAAAAAAAAGAGAAAATGTCACTGTGAATATTTAAAGAGATGCATCTGTAAATATATTGGTTGATATGGTTCATAGTGCGATAAATAAAGAATTACAAAAAAGCAAGGCACCATCTCCCAAATCTGTGCCTGTCTTTCTCCACTCATCCATTTTTTAATCTCTCTAAAGTTCATCACTTAAGTGGACCTGGTCAAATGACTTCTTCACGTGGCATTATCTTGCCCTCTCTATTCCCCCCACCTCATCACTTGTGCCTTCCACTGCTTGTGTTTGATACACAGCCCCATGGAGAATGCTAATGGAGAGCTGAACCAATATTTTAATTTTTTTTTTGTAATTTTAAACATGCAGCATGGTTATAGGCCCTTTCGGCCCACAATGCCATGATGCTCAACTACATCCAATTGACCTACAACCCCTGTTATGTTTTTAATGGTGGGAAGAAACCTGGAGGAAACCCACACAGACACGGGGAGAACATACAAACTCCTTACAGACAGCATGAGTTTTGAACTCCAGTCCTGATCACTGGTGCTGTAGCAGCATTGGGATATTTACTACTCTCACCACGCCACCCATTACAGAAGGATGACTTACAGCAAAAAGGTTTGTATGTCGAGACCCATTTTTCTGTGGCCTCCTACACATAACGAGGCACAATACAATTTTGAGGAATGGCAACTCCTCCTCCATTTGGATACCTCGCAGCCTTCCAGAGTCAATATCAAATTCTCCAACTTCAAATGACTCATTTTTTCTGTCAGTAGAAAGATTGTCCATTTTTGTTTAAAGTCATCCATCTATGACACACATGTCAAACTCTGGCCCGTGGGTCATATTTGGCCCGCAAGATCATTTCAAAAATGTATTAGAGGTGGCCCGCTGGCCGCCGCGCCAGTATAGCGTATGCACAGTAATACAACAAATCCCAGAATGCATTGGCGTCATCCCGCTAATCGCCCCCACCTCCTCTGTTTACGTTGCAGGGTCTCACCGTGGACTCTGGTTTTGGAGCCTGGCCGGTGTCAGGGGAAGCCAAGGCCGCTTCCCAGCGCCCGGAACCGGAGGCCTCAGGCCTGACCTCGCCAGGACCGTTGCCCACTCCCCCTCCCTGCCGCAGGCCGATCCGCAACTCATGGTGACGGGGCCGCTGATCCGCCGAGATGCCGCCCTGCAGCGAGAGCCGATGCCCCCGCACTGTCGTTGTCCAACCCGATCGCCCGCAAACCCCGCCCTCCCGCACACAGGCCTGAGTAAGTATTATGAACTTTAATCTCAGGATAAAACGATCTTCCAATAGTTTCATGTCACAGTGATAAATATATTCCTGGTTAAAAATGGTCCTGCACCTGGATACAAGCTCATTAGGCATAAAACTTGAAAAGTGTGTAAATCAAAGGATATCTGTACCAATGGAAAAAGGGCATGGCAAATAACCCTGTTAGAGTTCATGCCCACAATCAGTCACCCATTTGATTGTTTCAGGAATCATGTTATTCTCCCACATTCTCAATAGCCCTCACATTTTACTATTCGACAGCACACTAGCAACATTTGACAAATCGTCTATAGAGAAATATTATTTATTGAATATTTTATTTCTCATTTGTTAATGCTTCTGGAAAGAGTTTATCCAAAACTATTATTAAACATTTATTTTAATAAGAAAAAGTTTAACATTACATATGTTGAAAGAAGAGAAAACATGCGGATTTTGTTGAAAATTTTCAATAAATATTTAGTTCGGCCCTCGACTTAGTCCAAGTTTTTAATTTTGGCTCTCCGTGAATTTGAGTTTGACACCCCTGATCTATGATATTGGCTTAGCTTTTTTTCTCCCTCTGTATTAGCACATCCTGACCTGCTATTTGCAAAACATCACATTTCTTTGTCACTCTCTAATTGTCCTTCTGGTAAATCGTGTGATTTACTGCAACCCTAGCCAGAAGCTCTAGCCTGAACCTCTTTTCATTTTATCCATTTCTTCCCCATCTTTTGGGTAACTTAAACTTTTCCTTTGTCTTTCTCAGTTCCTGAAACATGAACTCTTTCTCTTTCCATGGTGTGTGACTAAACTGTTGAGTGTTTCCAGCACTTTTGATGTTTATGAAATCAGAGACTTGATCATCAAACCTATCATAATTAAGGGGCAAACAGATCAGTTCGGGGATAGTCAAACAGGAACGGATTACAACTAATATTAGACCACAAAATAATTCCTAATTCCATACCTTAAAGCTCAAGTTTCGAATAATCAACCTTGCTTTTCTCCGGTACTTCTGTATTTTCTTGTCTGTATTTACTTTGGGAGCTTCTTTAGTGGCTGTGAAATTAAAAAAATAATATTAACTGCATTTAAGTTCATGAAAAGTTCACACAATTACTGTGTGAAGAACATAAATCAATGAAACAAAGCATTAATGGAGCACAAAGCTTTATGAAGTTGATATTGTTGCATGCAGTGGATAGTGTTCCTCTGGAAACACCTGAAAGTGCTAGTTCTTGCTGGAGAATAATTTCACCAATGAGACTTGTTCATTGTCTGCCAAGTCAGCAAGTGTGAACAGACTGTTCACAACAACAATTAAGCTACATCCCATTCTTCCTCCGTGTTTGTGCCCACATGCACAGACACACTCTCATTGCAAGGGATAGGAATGAATATTGGTCCAAAGCATTAACAATGGGTCCCATTCCTCTCCTCAGCCCAGTAATGCTGAAGTCCAAACATGCATGTATCAGAGCTGAGAGCACCTAACCAATCTGAATACCTTGGGATTGCATCAGATAATTTGATACACAAGTTATTAGAAAGCCAGCATCTTGTGCATTTCAATTATTTTGAGCAGGAAGTCTGCACTGTCATCACAATTCATCACTTCACAACATTTGGCATAACTGGTTTAAAGACCCATAAAACTCTCTTTACACTGTGGGTTAGCACCATTCTCACATGGGTTGACTGACTGACTAAGATCTTTCACAGGAATTTCATTGTGATGCCATTCCCTTAAACAGGAGCACTGAAGCACACTCATTGATTAGCCATGAATCTACATTTTCTGCATAGACATGAATGTGGTCTGTTCTGTGGTACAGCAGAGGTCAAGCAGTTTTAAATCCATGATAACTACAACATGGATTAAGAGTGTCCAAAGCATTAACTTTCAGCTCACTTGTTCAAGGTTCTTTTGTGAAAATGTAACATGTTATGAGCCCAGAGGACCCTAAAACCCAGCAGCAATAGATATTCACCAAGACAAATGATTAAACAAAAGTTGCTTTTAATTATCTTTAAACATGAAAACAGAATTGCACTTTAACTTATCACTATCGACTTAACTAACCTAACTAAAACCCCTTCCAATTCTAAGCGCACGTGTATGTGTGTAAAGTTCAGTAAAGTTCTTTGATTCACAGACCAATCTCACTTCTCATTCCTCCAAGTTTACTGTTTTCAGGCAATTCTTAGACTGTGCACAGAATTTAACATTTATGAAGTTCACCAGGTGCTTGAAAGGTAAATAGTTACCATTCAGGAAGGCTCTTGTCGGTTTTCAGAGAGAGATTTATTGTTCGCTGGACCCCCACAACTGATTCCTTGTAACCAGCTACTTCAGTGTCTTGCCAAAGAAACTTGCCCCCTCAGGGTTCTCCAGATGATAACCTCTTTTTTTCAGGTCACCACAGAGTTCCCTTTTTGTTTCTCTTATTTCAAGTGAAACATTAGGCAGCCAGTCCTCTCCTCTTGTATGAACCACAAAGGTTTTGTCCAGGTTGAACTAAGCACTCACAACCCGTCTTCCAAATGGGGTTTTCCACAAGCTTGCCAGCTTGTCCTGTTCCAGTCCCAGATGCTGTTGCTGAACTGTAACACTACAGAACTGATCTCTCTCTTTCTCACAGAGAAAAAGCCAGTTTTTCTCTCTGCTTGCAAAACCATATGACCCTCTTAGACAAGCAAGTTCCACTCCAGACAGCCTGCAGCTCTGACGAGTTCTTTCACCTGTTGCCTTTTTGTAAACAATCCATTAGTGAAGACCCTTGGGCACTCTCCAAAGCTTTTGCAAAGGCTCTTGGAGCCAGCCTGTCTAGCATGAGCAGAGCCCCAGTATTTTAAATAAGATCGGTTTTAAAGTGTTTGTATGTGACCTACACTAAAAAACCTGCCCCAATTTATCTCCCAAAAACATATCTATAATCTATCACAAACGTTTGACTACCACACTACTAGTTACCCATGGTTTGAATTTAAAAGCTTATACAAATTCTCCTTAAACATGAAGCATTTTTTAAAAAGTACAGCCTTTCTGTCCTGGAAGCTATAGCACTCACCATTTTTCAAGCCAATAAGTTTCTTCTTAGCAAGAGAAGCAAAGAGTTTCTGGCCATCATAGAACTTCACTTCTTTCAGAGCTTTCTTGGCATCTTCTGGTAGAGAATATGTCACATACCCAAAACCACGACAAATCTTGCTACCTAAAAAAAAGAATCTCAATTCACTCCACTGCATCAAACTGCTTGAAAAATTACATCACAACACTGTACACCTCCACTTGTACATCCAGGAATGTATAATGGAGCACACGATATTATTCCATCCAAATCACAACTTCACAATCCTGGACTGAAAATTGAAGGACATGTATTAAATTGAACTATGTCAACTTGACTCAAATTCTGATATAAAACTCAAATCTAAAAGGTCCAGAAAAACAAAAAAATAAATCTTTGGGCCCAATATACGCTGTCTCCAACCTGTCGATGTGTCAACCTCCCCACTTGATGCTCTGCCCAACCCCACTCTCTCCATTTTGGTTCTATCTAGTCTCTCTTTATACCACCATTCTTGACTTGTCTTATCAGTTTCCAGATCTGGCGGCCTTTGCCTTAAATTTAATTTTTTTTTAGACATACAGTCCAGTAAAAGGCCAGTGTCACTCAATTACACCCAATTGATTTACAACCCTGTATTGGAGGATTTAAACCATGTTTTTGCTCCTGCAGGGTTGAGAATCAGTAACCTGCTTGAGACTCAGCAGACATAAGCTAAATTCCACCATGGGGCCCAGAGATGCAGTTATCTGGCAAAAAGACATCTGTGTACCAAGAGCATTTAATCTTCCTGCTTGTTTTGGTCGCAGTCTTTCAGGCAGAGACCTAACCTTGACGCAAAATAAACCACTGTATTCAAAGTGATAAGCTGAAAGTTGTGATTCGATAGAAGCCTAGGCATGCTAGCTTGCTCACTTGTCTTTCTTTTTGTGCTGGGAATAGGTGCTTGGGTAAGCAGTTTTTGGGGAATATAAGCCTTGGTCCCGCTGCTGAAGTTTGAGACTCTCCGAGAGGTGGCAACATCTCTCAGCAAGAAGACGACCTTCTAGAATCCAGCCAATGTCCCGGTCGGGGGAGGTGGAGGAGAAGGTGCTACCGGCGCCCCGGCAGTTAGGACCACTCCAGGCGTTGATAAGTATAATTGGGAAGGGCTTGCATACTATAGTTTGATATCAGCTTTAGAATTTGTAATAAAGATTTGTATAAACTGAAGTGCTCTCGGCGTGTGTGTCTATTTTCTTTCGGTAGCTCAAACACTGTGGCCAATCTAAAACGAACAAAGTGAGAGGTACAAGTTTACCCAGGACAAACCCTGGCACGTTTTGAAGGGCAGGAGGAAACCAAAACACTCAGAGTAAACCTACACAGATGAGGAGAACGTACAAACTCCTTAGAGCCTTGGATTCGAAGCCCAGTCACTGGCGCTGTAAGACTGTTGCACTTACCGTTATGTTAACCGTTTGATAATTCCATCACCTCTGACTCATCTTCCTCCACCTGACCCCTTGGTTTTTCTTATCCCTCCATTTGCCAAACAACTGCCCCTGTCGATTATGTTTCACCTCTACATGGTTCATCAAACCTCTCACCATGTGTTCTGTATACACACTTTTTAATCCCATATTTAACCAGTCTCAATAAGAGGTTTCAGCTTGAAATATCGACATTTTTTCTCCTACTGATACTACTTGAACTGCTGAATTCCTCCAGCAGATTCTGTTCAACAATGTTAATGACATAGATCAGCAGGCATATCACTAACCCCATTATAATTTAACTATCTTACTTTATCAATACATTAAATGGCATTAAATGTCTAATTCTCCCATTTTTGTCAATAGCCACACCACCGACTTCTCTCTCTCTCTCTCTGAATGTTCAAGTACATCTTTTAAGATTTTGGGGATATGGGGTCGACATTTATCATCAAGGAACCTTTGTCGCTCGTGTTTTGCTGCCCGAGATTCACTGGAGCGTTGACATTTATAAGTTCCATTTTAAAGGGAGCTTGTGGCAGATAAAACACAGATGAGCGGGTAATCATAATAAGGGGTTAAGCTTTTTTTTCCCCTCCGGTGGGTGGATAATTCCGAGGATAATGGGGAGGGGAAAGGCCTGCAAAAACCTCAGTCACATCACCCTTCCAATGACACCAACCACTCCAAATCCGAACCGCGACAGAACGGCCCCCATCAGCAACACGTTGTCAACTCCCCAACCTGTGCAGCCCCTTCTTCTCCTCCCTCACCTTTCTCGGTCACCACGAAGCAGTGTTTCACCGGCCCCAGCTCGCTGTAAATCTCTTCTAGCCGCTCGTTGTTAGCCAAAGTCGGCAGATTCCTCACGAATAGCGTTGTCAGATGGTCCCGAATCGCACCCTTGGCCTTCCCCGAGGGTGCAGCCATCTTTCGTGTGCTCCTTCCCAAGCGTTCCGACGGGAACACCAGTTCCACCAAATGGTCCGGGTGGAAACCAGAACCATCCTTGACCTCCACATATTTTAGCAGTCCTTTCTTCATTTAACTTGTAATGTTTAATTTCGCCACTCTAACTATTAGTAAAATGATCATTTATATTCATGCAGGAAATTCTATTGGGAACAGGACATTTATTTTGGATTTCAATATTACATCCAGAGATACAGAATTGTGACCAGCACCATCAGGCTGAGCAAGCTTCTTCCCACGAGCAGTGAGAATGGCTGAACTACAAAAGGAAACTGCTCACATTAACCAGCTCATATTCATGATACAATATTCATTTATTTGTATATACTAATACTTCCTCTGCATATGTATTGTCCGTATGTGTGCTGTATCTGGTTGTGTGTCTGTTTGTTTTGCACCGAATACCAGAGAATGTTATTTTGTGCAATCAGATGACAATAAACTTGAATTGACTACTGAAGTTAATCTGGAGTTATAACTGTGATGATATGGAATTACACCACTAGGTCACCAGGGGTCATCCAGGTGACCTTGCCTATAAAGCAGTCCAGAGCTACAGTCTAGCCTTCCAGGTTGGTCTTGCAGAGAGACAAGACCTCTTAGTGTATATAGTAGCGAGCTCTCCACTGGCCACCGTGACAGAGGTGCACCAAAGAAAAGGTACAAGGACTGCCTAAAGAAATCTCTTGGTGCCTGCCACATTGACCACCGCCAGTGGGCTGATAACGCCTCAAACCGTGCATCTTGGCGCCTCACAGTTTGGCGGGCAGCAGCCTCCTTTGAAGAAGACCGCAGAGCCCACCTCACTGACAAAAGGCAAAGGAGGAAAAACCCAACACCCAACCCCAACCAACCAATTTTCCCTTGCAACCGCTGCAATCGTGTCTGCCTGTCCCGCATCGGACTGGTCAGCCACAAACGAGCCTGCAGCTGACGTGGACTTTTTACCCCCTCCATAAATCTTCGTCCGCGAAGCCAAGCCAAAGAAAAAAGAAAGCTGTCTTATACTCGCACTGCTGGTGTGGTTATGGTCAGTACAATAACAGCAGAAGTGTAACCTACAACTCTCAATAAATGATGCCTATGGACAGAGCGAATTGCTTCCCAGTTGCAGCTTCAAACCTGATCCATAGCCCCCAGTTATGTGTCTGGAGTGTACCAACATGCATTTCCTCAGCGTGCTTATGTTTCCTTCTGTGGTCCAAAAACGTGTTTGTAAAGGATGACACTGGACAACAAAGATTTTGCTTCCTGAACACCTTTGGGTGCATTTTATGGATTTTGGGCTGGTGATCAAAACTATCACCTTAAAATGTTCCTATCACATACGAATTGTGGTAAACTATGATTGGCTACTGCCGGCTGGACATGCCTCCTGAGATCGATTCTATCCATTACCCCTTACATGTTCCTCAGTCCTCCTGCCATGATCAGTCAATGAAGTTGGTTGTTTCTCCAGCCTATAGTCAATAAAAAGCCTATCAGTTTCACAACAATCTTTTGTGGTGATTGATGGTGTTTCAATTTTATTGACTAAAAATTTTCAAATAAAATAGAGCAATGCCTGAAATCAGAGAGACTCAACAAAGACCCTCTATCCTCTGACTCCACAAACACGTTCAAACTCTGGCTACTTTGTTTTGAGGACTTCCTGAGAGCAGCCACGAACGTTGTTAATAGGGACAAAGACAGAACTTGAAACTCCTCTTCTCACGAGTCAGACCCCTGGTCTTCCCAATGACCAATAATACCAAATTGTATGCGGAGGCCTAAGTACACTGAAGGTTCAGTATCACACAAGGGTAAACGAGGCCTATGCATGACACCTCCTGGCCACTAGAAAGCAGTGACTCAGTGAGTCGAGCACCGAGTACCTACAGGGTCTCTGGGCTCTTTGCAGGGCAATGCAACAATAAAGCTGTGACAGCCACCCAGAACACAGAGGACCTATGTGGCTGGCATCCAGTCCAGATACATAAGACAGCGACTCAAGGAGCAGAAGGTACTTGACCTGCAAAGGGCAGATGAATTAACAGAGTTGCTGGAGGTGGCCCTCCAAAACTTGGACGACTACTTGGCCTCTTGGCCACCACAATCTTGGGACGGACGCTGTCTCGCACATCATCACACTCCTTTAGCGACCTGATCTCAGCAGCCGAGGTGGGTAATTTCCCCAAATTTTATTTCTGTGGGCAGGGCAAGCACCCAAGGAAACACTGCCCTGCCAAGAAGGCAGTATAAGCTAGGGGTGGTAAAGGGGACATTACTCAAAAGTCTGTCAGTCTAACCCACCCGAGAAACCTAGCAGCGCCACATGCAGACAGCCATCACCCCAGACAGCAAGATCAGCACCATCCCCTCTGCGGACCAGCGACGCCACTTGCGAGTCACGGGGGTCGCCATCTTAGGAACTCAGGCCCTCATCAGACACGGATGGTAAGTCCATATTGGCCCCAAGAGAGACCACATGAACTCGCCAGGTCCATGATGGATGTTCATGAAAACGGGCATGTAATGAACTGTTTGCTTGATAGCAGGAGTATGGAAAACTTTATTCGCCCCGATACCGCTAAGTGCCTATCCCTTGAAGTACGGCTAGCCATAAGATATCATTCACGTCATTCATAGAAGATAGGAGATAGGAGCAGGAGTAGGTCATTCGACCCTTCGAGCCTGCTCCGCCAGTCAACGAGATCATGGCTGATCTTAAAGTTCAGTACCCCGTCCCCGCCTTCTCTCTGTAACCTTTAATACCCTTATACTGAAGAAATAGATCTAATTCCCTCTTAAATAGATTTAATGAACCTGCCTCTATTGCCCTCTGTGGCGATGAATTCCACAGATTCACCACCCTCTGGGTAAAGAAATTCCTCCTCATGACCTATTATCCTCAAACCATGGCTCCAGGTTCTGGATTTTCCCATCATTGGAAACATCCCATCCGCATCCACTCTGTCCAGTCCTGCCAGAATTTTATATGTCTCTATGAGATCCCCTCTCAATCTTCTAAACTCCAGCGAGTACAATCCCAATTTGCGCAATTTGGCATAACATTGAGGGCCTGTACTGTGCTGTAATGTTCTACGTTCTTTAAGGCCACAATAACTTAGTGTAAGATGTAGATAATAACATTGGAAATCCATTGTCTACAATAGTTAATTAATCCCAGGAAAGCTCTCACTTGCTTTAGTGTGAGTTTGGACAATCAGAGTGATTCTGTCCTCAGTGAGTTTCCTGTCTGTTGCACTAAATATGATGCCAAGGAATTTTACTTCTTCTTTGCCCTGTTTTACTTTATGAGCAGGGATAGCATCGCCCAAAGAATACAGAAAGTTCAGTAGAAATGGGCTGTCTGAGTTATTTGCAGCACAGGATGGACTAGCTAGTAGTAATCTTAAATTTGCAGACTTAGGTGTTTCACTCAGGGCAGAGAACAATCTGCAAGCAGTGCAAAATGGCCAGTAGGTGGAACTCGAGAGCTTCTCTAGTAAATAGACACGGAGACTGGAGTGTTAGGTAAGGAGTACAGTACAATACTCGGTCAGATCAGATGCATAACCCGAGGGGTCATTATCCTGAGCTAGAATCTGCTTTTTTGCCTTCTTACTTGGGAGAGCCTTGGTTCATCCTGCAACTGTGTCAGCAACCTGATAGAGGGGAGTGGACTGTGGAGGAAGTTCCTCGCTATCTCTTCGAGGGATAATTAACTACGTTGGGATACTGTGGGGGAGGTACAGAAAGTTTAAGGTGCAGAAGAGGGACCAGGATGCACAGGTGCATCTTACAGGAGAGGTACAGAAGATACAGAGGGTGCAGAGGGGGTATAGTAATAACACAAAATACTGGGGACGTTCAGCAGGTCAAACAGTGGACTTTACATAGCAAAGGCAAAGATGCAAAGCCAACGTTTCAGGCTTGAGCCCTTCACCAAGGCATGAGAAAATGCTGGCAAGCGTCCAAACAAAAGAGAAGGAGAGGGGAAGGAGTGGCAAAAGCAGGAGATGATGGGTGGAGAAAGGAGGGAGGGTACAGCAGCACTGGGGGCGGGCAGATGGTAGGGCTGTGTGGGTAAAAGAACTGGAAAGACAGGAAAGGGGGAGGGAAAAGAAAAGGCAATCAGGTTTAATAGAAAGCAGTGAAGTCAAGGTTCATGCCGTGTGGAACTACTGGTAATTATTTTTGTTTCTATTATTATTTATTTTGACAATTTTATTTTTTTGGCTTAAGATACAATGACTGCATTAAAAACAAAAAATGCAGTATAGAAAATGATAGCCCCAAATATGAAATTAGGGTTAGTTTTGTGAGCAGGTATGGCATGGTTGCGGCCTTGTGTGCAGTATTATGGTAGGTACCGGTAATGGTAATACAGTATACTGTAATCATGAGCTTTAAGTAGATTTCACTAAGCTCAAATGTTGGGTGTGATGGAAACAAATAAAACAGCAAGCAGAGGAAAATATTTTTAAGAGCTACGACAACTTATTTATAGTTTTTGTTACTTGGTAGGACGTGTTTTGATGCGCAGATTCCAATTGTTACTTTAATTCATTGTGTTTTTATTCTTTATTCATTTAGAGATCAATTGAACTTCTGCTACTGACATGGTTTTTTGTGAATTTCAGCCTTTCAAAAGGTAATTTCCATGTAATAGATGACCCAATAAATTTAACATTAAATTTAGTGGCCTGCTAACCGGGACACGACCCAGTACATAAGATGGCCGGCGAAGGCAGCATCCTGCAGACCCTGCGGGGGCCAACGACCTTTGTTCCAGGTGACAACCAACTCAGCGGGAAGCAACGAGCAACAGCGGGAATGCCAACCAATCCAAGTGTGGCGCTGCCATGACATCACTCCTGTTATCAGTGGTGGGGAGAGAATATAAGCCAAGTTGCCAATGCAATAAACCAGTCGTCGACTTCCTGGGTGTGTGTCATTCTTTCCACACTTTGTGGTAGCGGGCACGCTACACTCCAGAAATGTTTGACTTTTACATGAGTATGTGCGGTATTTAGCAAGAGTGGATACAGCTGATCACTGATGAGTAGGCTCCATATTTCTGCTTTTCCCACTCTGCTGTACATTTATGATCTCACTGGGAAAGTGATGCCCTGACAACTATTATGACACCACCATCAGCTGTCACCTCGTTAATTAACCCAATCTGGATAATACTTGACCTTCACTGGAATGGTGTCAGTTGAATAAAGCCTGATCCAATCAGAAAGTGTTTGATACCATTATAAATCCTTTTGTTTGTGAATCTCAGCTGTCAATTACTGGAATTATAGAGTTGAAATGGAATCTTTCGTGCAGAAACATGTCTTCAGGAGCAAAACTGAAGTGCAGTAATTTGGAAAAAAAACTGGCCTGAGAATTACAAGAAGGGCAGATTAAAGATGGATCAATCAACTTCACATAGACATGATTTATTCACAGGTGTAACAGAAGCTGCAAATTCTGCCACTGGATCTCCAAGCCTCAGTCCTGCACAACTCGGTGTGGAAGGTGGATCACTACACAAGCTCCTTCGATCCCAAGAATATAACCTCTTTGCACAGTCTGCAGTTTTTGAAAGTGATTTTATTCAGGTCAGAGATTCAGACCAGAATCTATTGTAAGTTGAGGAATCCTGGCCAACTTTGGCATAAAATGTGGGCTGCACTCCAAACCAGTTCTCTTTCAGATATCCCATTCTTTACAGAGATTCAAACTGATACTCTGCTAGTTTTATCTGGTTCACATTAAAAAAAAACCCACAATACTTCAAAAAAGAACAGATGATTTTCTTCCCTGAACTGGTCATTGTACATGTCTCAACTAAAACCACAGATTGTTGCCCATCAGGTTGTTTGTTATTGCTAATGCAGCACCTTGCCCAAGATGAGTACTTTAAGTTTATGACATTTTTTTAATGTAAAAGTCAGAAAATTTAGATGCCCCTAATATGAACAATCCAAAAATCCAGATTTCTTGAAAACTCTGCTTTTATGTGCACGTGTAACTGTGTGCATTGCGTAAGCACCACAGATGGACAGCCTGAGAATCCAGAAAATCCAAACTGACCCAATCCCTGAGCAGTCCAATTTTAGGACTTCTTCTGTGCAATTAAATCAATTCTGATTGTTAATAATGTCATGGTGACTATTATTGAGAATCATAATGCTTATGAATAAATTGTTGGGTATCTCAGGTCCTGGTGATTGAGGCATTCTTTGCCACATCCATGGAATCAGGTGAAATTCCATTCATCTAAATGAAAACTTGGAGCAGAAACCTGTAAAATCCCTTCTAATCAACCCTCAATTGTTTCACCACGGACTGAAACCTTTCTAATAGTTCTGTCTTCAGCTGCCAATGCTAACTTCAAAAACTCTCTGAATCTCTCCAATATATTAACTTATATTTCCTTCTTTCTTCTTCTTTGGCTTGGCTTCGCGGACGAAGATTTATGGAGGGGGTAAAAAGTCCACATCAGCTGCAGGCTCGTTTGTGGCTGACAAGTCCGATGCGGGACAGGCAGACACGGTTGCAGCGGTTGCAGGGGAAAATTGGTTGGTTGGGGTTGGGTGTTGGGTTTTTCCTCCTTTGCCTTTTGTCAGTGAGGTGGGCTCTGCGGTCTTCTTCAAAGGAGGTTGCTGCCCGCCAAACTGTGAGGTGCCAAGATGCACGGTTTGAGGTGTTATCAGCCCACTGGCGGTGGTCAATGTGGCAGGCACCAAGAGATTTCTTTAGGCAGTCCTTGTACCTTTTCTTTGGTGCACCTCTGTCATGGTGGCCAGTGGAGAGCTCGCCATATAACACGAGGACCATCGCCTTCCCAAGATCGTGTTATTTCCTTCTTTAAGGTGCTCCTTAATACCAACCATTGGCCATGCTGTTGACAGGGATCTGTTTTTTTTTTAAAACTTAAAGATAGATAGACTAGTCAATTGGTCATAAAATATAATTTAATCCAGGCAAATGACGTAATATAATTGAGCACATTCAGCAAAAAAATGCACAATAAATGGGAGGATATTAAGGTCTGGGATCTTTGAGTGCATATTCAGAGCTCTTTAAAGGTAGAAAGACAAGTTAATAAGGTGGTTAAAAAGGCAAACAAAATGCTTTACTAAATTACTATACTATAGGAGGGAAGTTATGCAAAAACTGTTAACGTTTATTTGTTATGATGTTAACAGAGGTTGAACATTCTGTACAATTCTTGTTAGTATAGTAAATATATAAATGAGAAGCTACCAAGGAGATTTACAGGAAATGTTGCCAGGTGTGAAAAGTGTACCTACAAGGGTGAGATTGTTTTCTTTGGAAAAGAGAAGGGTGAGGAGATGCTTAACATTCCAACATGGAGAAAAAAAAACTATTTTCCTTGGTTGAGGATTAAACACCAAGAGACACAGATTTAAATTAATTGGTTAAATGGAACATGACATCTTTGTTTTCCATCCAGAGGATAGCAAGGGTCAAAAACTCAATCTGAAAGGGTGCTAGAGGTAGAAATCCTGATCACTAGAGGGTTATGAATAAAGAGTTGGAAGGTGAATTAGATTCATTTGTTGTTTTTCGATCAGCCCATCTCCGTACACATTATAAATATTGCATGATTCTTAGATCTTTAGCCAAAAACTCATCTATTTTGTGCACATCGGTGCCTTAATGTCAAATGTGGTAAATTATCAGATATTCTGCTTCAGTGAGAGTGGTAGAATCCAAATACAGTCATTTATACCCATTTCAAATAAGACCTCAAGCACTACTGCAGTAATATTTTTATATTAAAAACACACAAAACTGATGGAGGAACTCAGCCAGTCTTGCAGCGTCCACAGGAGATAAAGATATATTACGGACATTTCAGGCCTGAGCCCTTCGTCAGGGAAGAAGCAAAGAACAAATAGGAAAGCATTAGGATAAAGTCATGTTCTTTGCTTCTTCCCTGACGAAGGGCTCAGGCCTGAAATGTCTGTAACATATCTTTACCTCCTATGGACTCTTAAGACCAGCTGTATTTCTCCAGCATTTCTATGTGTTTTTACTACATCTGTGTGTTTTCACAGCATCTGCAGACTTTCGTGTTTCACTCAGTAATATCTTTACATTTCTGAGGTTTCCAGTCCAGAACTTATAATTGTGGAATTGTTATTATTGCAAGCTGATTACTCCTCCACGCTGTTTGAATGACAATTTATATTGAGGTTGAGCAGGGTTTACACCAGCTCTTTACTTGTCTCATTTCTACATCTTAGTGAACATATTACCTGTAGAGCTAATGGGTAGAAAGCTCTGCCAGAAAGATGTTATTTTGACTAATTAAAATGTAATTCAAATTCAGGTGACTCGACGTGGAAACCTTGTGGACATCTACAATATCCCAACACTCCTGACTTTGGGAATAACTGCCTCTGTTCCATTCTTACCTCTTCCAAATATCTTGATCATTGCTAGCAGAGACAACAAATCCAAATGGACTGAGGGAGAAGAAGGATATATGAAGATAACCAGGTGATTGTGAGAGAGATAGTTTTCCTAAATTGTTGATAGGATCTTTGATAAGTCGATGGTTACTCGATTGCTCAGAATAGATTTCCATTAATTCGCATGTTTCAACTCCTGAGGGAACAGAAATGTTAAAATTAGAATCAGAAAGCATAGAAACTGTCTCTTTCATCCTACTTTGCCCATGTTTACCATGACCCTTATCAATACTAATCCTATTTGATTTCATTAGACCTATCCCTCTATAGGTCTTTTTATGTCAGGTCTCCACCTTGAGGCTGGCCATCCATGGAGAAAAATATGGAGCAGCCCTAAAAGACTGCTCCTGTGTCGCTTTTATGAAGAGCGGCACCTTTTAGTGTACTCCGGAGCATATGGAGGCATGGCAAGTGGTGCAGTAGCGCCTCCCATTGCCATGAGGTCTAACATATGTGCTGAGCAATGTTATCCATAATCTCCCACGCAGCTGGAACTACTCTGGGAAACACAGACAGCCATTGATCATTCTTCCAGCTCTTCTGCCTGGCACTGCCCTTCCAGCTCTTCACTCCATCAGACTCCTCGGCTCTGCTTCTCCATCTCCACTCCACAGCATCTGTCCTCCCTCCTCCTGGGCCATGGAGCTCAGCACCCAGGTCCCTTCGCCCTCTGGCCCCAGTGGGCTCTGACTCTACTTGCCCCAGCTGGGCCTCCAGCTTTCTCCGGCTCCTCACTGCCCTCCTGCTCCTCAGTCTCGACGGCCTTGGTGAAGGAGCAAGGGGCAGAGTGGTAATGAGAAGAGGACATTTCTGGGTGGCAGGAGGGAGCCCTAACCCCAGCACCAATCACTGTTGGAGCCCTGGTGGTGGCTCCTGAGTCGTGGGCTGATGGTGTCATCGCAATGTCATCAGCCTGCCCCTAGCCAGTTGTTTGTAGCGACAGTACATTTATGATGTGTGGCGGAGCACTCCGCTGCACCTCTGACAAGGTTGAAGAGGGATTGGATTTCCTGCCCACAGAGCATTTATGATGGTAAGTTCTGCGATGCAAGGGCGGAGAATCTCCACCTTTACAGTCGCATTTTTTCACTCTATTAAAGGGCTTAAAACCTTTCCTGTCCATGTATGGTATCTGTCCGAATGCCATTTAAACACTGTAATTGTTTCTGCCTCCTCTGACAGCTCATTCTAGATATTCATCACCTTCTGTGTGGAAAAAAATACCCCTCAAATCTTCTTCACATTTCTTCCCTCTCACATTAATTTTTTTTGTTCTCTCATCTGGACTCCTCTGCCTTTGGAAAGAGATACGACTATTCACCCTTTATCTCAGCCCTTCATAAATATACAAGACTCTCTAACCCTTTAACCGCCTATATTCCAGAGAGAATAAATGCAATGTATCCAATCTTTCTTTATAACCACAGGCCTCTAATTCTTGCCATGTTCTTGTGAATCCCTTCTGTGCTCTTTATCACGACCATATCCTTCCTGTATTGTGGCTACCACAAATGCAGACAATACTCTAACCAATGTTTAGTATAGCTGCAACATGACATCCCAACTTTTATTTTCTTTTGCAGTTTTACAATAACTGGCTAAAAATGAAAATTACCTAAAAATGTTACAAAATAGTCTAAAGGACTGAAGTGGAACACACCACAAAGAAAATACATTCCTGCGAAAACACATTAGGCAAAATAAAATTGATTCCTCCTAATTGGTTACTAATGTGAACAAATTTCACAAGTGTGATTGTTCAGAAATGTTGCTAAAAGCTTGAGTAAAATGACAGTTATCAACATGAATGGATGATTGAGGAGTGCTCTCATGCGACTATTTCAACATGGACATTAACTGGTGATAGAAATATAGGAATAGGCTTCTTAGTTCCTGACATCAGTGCTACCATTTCATTAGATCATGACTGGTGCATACCTCAACATTTTTATTTCTTTATTGATTTATCATCCTTGCGTAAAAAGCCCAATCAAGCTTACTGTTTGAAATTTCCAACTTCACAAAAACAAAGGAAGATAATGTGGATGATCGAAATCCAGAATAAAAATCGCTGGAAATAGTCTGGAGCTTGGCATCCTCCGTGTAGAGGAACAGAGATAAATTTTCAGTTAACAACTGGAAAATACTTTCAGATTTAATACATTTTAAGATACAAATGATGGGAAGAGATAAATGAAAAAATCGTAGAAATTCTGTGCATAGCTAGAAAACAAGAGAAATAATATATGGAAAAATGAACTTTCTATTGTGGAGTCTCAATAATATTTAGGTAATAGAATTCCAGATTTCTATATCACCTTTACAATGGGTTAATTGATTTCTCCAGCTATGGCTGCCTTTTTGTTGGTTATGTGGAGAGTCCACGCTACAAGCCTACACAGGCAAGGACCCTTAACTCTTCCTCCACTACATCGACAGTTAACTTTGGTGCTGCCTGAGCACCCATAATAAGCTCTTCACTTGGTCCATCTCTAGAAACACTGTTCCCTTTCTCAATCTGTCAGTCTTCATCTCAGGAGGCAAACTCTCAACAGTCATCATCTACAAATCCACCAACTCCAAAAGCTACCTCGACTACACCTCTTCACATCCAGTCCCCATGTGAGGATTCAATTTCTTTCTCTAAGTTCCTCCATCTCTGTCGCATCTGCTCCCAGGATGAGATTCATGCCAGATCATCGGAGGTGGCTTTCTTCAAACAACATGGCTTCCCCTCTATCACCATCAATTCAGCTCTCACCCGTATATCCTTCATTACCTGGACATCTGCTCTAGTCCCCTGAGCCCCCAAGCCCTCACCTAGCACTTCACCAGCCTCCACATCCAACACATCATTCTCACCACCAGACACATCTTCCCTGCTTCGCCCCCCCCCCCCCCGTCTCCACTTTCTGCAGGGACCGCACCCTCCATAACTCAATCCACACCTCCCTTCTGACCAGTCTCCCCCCCCACCTTGGAACGACACCACCTCCCTCACCACCATTCAGGGTCCCAAACCATTCCTCACTTGTGAATCTCCAGGGGTCATCTATTGCATCCGGTGCTCCTGTTGTGGTCTCCCCTATATCAGAGAGACTGGGTGCAGATAAGGAGATCGCTTTATTGAGCACCTCGGCTCTGTCTGCTGTAATTGTGAGGATCTTCATCCATTTCAATTCCCTGCCCCATTCCCTTACTGACATGTCTGTCCATGGTCTCATGCACTGCCAGACTGAGACTACCCACAAAGTGGAGGAACAGCACCTTGTATTCTATTTGGCTCTGCATTCACAGAGCCAATCCCCTCCCCCAGTTACTTCTCACATTTCCTCTCTCTCTCCTGGCCTCCACCCCATATCAAATTAACTTTGTTGGTCTCTACTCCTTCTCCTGCTCTTTCTTTTAATTCAGATACCTGCCTGCTTTTTACTCATACCTTGAAGAATGACTCAGGCCCCAAAAATTGGCTATATATCTTTACCTCCTATGGATGCTGTGAGACCTGTTGAGTCTCGCCAGCATTTCCGTTTTTTACTACAATCACAGCATCTGCAGACTTCCTCTATTGATACAGAGGACAGGAAGGACATCATGTTACCTATCAAATAACTCAGAAATCATCCAGTAGCTTCACAAGAAATTCAACTTGCACTTTTCACATAGTGGTGGCCCTGTCCCAGAAAGTGGTGATGGAACTGTGTAAATGATAAAGTCAGGGTACCAGAAGTCTGGATGGATAGAATTAAGAGTTTTCAGTATGTTCTTATAAGATTGCTAATCTATATGGCTTTGCTCTGCATAAAGTCCTGGTTTTGTCAAATAAATAAGGCATCAAAATGCCTGTCTCTAATGGTAATAAATCCCACACAGTTAAATTATTCAATTGCCATAGCTAATTAAGGGGGAACTGACAAGATTTCAAGTGTGATACAGATACTTTACTGCATTACTTTAATCAAATCAAATGAACTCTTGACTTCACTCAAGTGAAACACAAAAGTATGCATATGTTGTGATTGTAGTAATAACACAGAAATGCTGGAGGAACACATGCAGTCTCACGCTTCCATCGGAGGTAATACATCATCCCTTCTAACTTGGTAATGCTTCACCTTGGGACAAATTCCATCTATTAGATTAATGAGAAAAGCCTGGATTAAAAAACATGTATCAAAAAAATGTGTCAGAGAAAAGATTTTAGGATAAATTGTAGTTTTGTTTTTGTCTTCCATTGAAAGGATGCTCCCAATGAAGTTGGTCAAACTGAGTGTCCACGCAAAGGTCAATCACTGTTTAAAGCTGGTCTTAGCCAATCAAAGTACCTTCTATCTCCAACTCCAGGATAAGTACCCTTACCACGTCTTCGAGCTGTGGGAAGAACTTATTCACATAATTTATACCGGACTCTCCATAACTTTCAAAGATGCCAATGTCAATCTCCCCAAGGTCTCCTTGTGTGACTCAAGAAGCTCTTCAACCTCAGTCATTAGCTCTGAAAAATTCGCTCAGGATGCTCAAAAATCTTGCTGGAACATTCCCATCAGGGGCAATATTACAGCCAATTGTAAGATGGGAGTTTGGAAAAGAAAAAAGGTGTTGGTTGGAAAGGAGACACATGAAGGCTCTGATGATGTTCTCAGCACTGGATATTTCAGAAACACAGCCAGATCGCTGTTAGTTCATGGAAAGAATATTGACAAAGATTGGTAAGGAATCCAACAAAAGAATTAGGCCTTTTCCTGATATTTTCCTATATAAACCATCTACATTTCTACAGTGGATAACGTCTGATTTCAGATTCAAATACAAGGGGGAACCTAGACACTTCTGCATGTTGCTCTGGTCTAATGGTACAGACTCAGGTGTTAGAGCAGGTAACTTCCCAGGATCAGTGGAGTCAGTCACTCCATAAATAGCCTGAGCATTTTACAGTAGTGCCAGCTCGTGTGCAATTTTGTACAAACTATTAGGAAGACCATTCCTTTGTCCTTCTCACAAATTCTATTTTCTGGCCACAGAATATATTCCTTTTCATGGCAACATTTCAAAGCTAAACTTTGATATTATATTTGACCATGAGATGAAATTTCAATCTGAGAACATTATCACCACTCCACTTATTCCCACTTCCATAACTGTAACGATTCTAGAAGATGGCTAATCATTATTTTCTCAATCCATATCACCTGCAAAACAAGTTAATTTTAAAAAAAATGTTTGCCACTGTCTCAGCTCATTTGCTATTGAAACCCTCATCTATTCAGTTTTAGATCTAGGTCTTACTTTTCTAGTACACTCCTGGATGCCCTTCCAAGTACTAGTTTCTGTAATGAGGTCACCTAGAACTCCACTGCCCTAGTTCTAACTTGTGCCAAGCCCTGTTCACCCCTAATCTCCATTACTGTCAACTCTCAGTTAACCCACAAATTAATTTCAAAATTCTTACCTTCATGTTCAAACTTTTTGAGGGCCTCTATCATCCCCATCAGTAATCTCCTATAGCCTTGTATACTCTGATATCCACATTCTTCTAATTATCTCTGATTTTAATCAATTCTGCCAAACACTAAGCACTGGAATTTCATGTATAAATAACCATCTTTCTTTCTTTCCCTCTTTCTTAAGTCAAGAATCTTCCTCTTGACTAAGCTTTTGGTCATCTTCCTAATATATCCTTATATAGCAGTGTCAAATTTTGTTTAAGAATGCCCAGGAATAATCCTTGGAATATTCTGCTACAGTAAACAAATGCAAGTTGTTCTTGTTTACATCTGTGGGATAATACATTTCTGATGGTTACACCATCTGGGCTGGATACTTTTGTTTGCTATACAATGATCCTTCATTCTCTTTCAAAGCAGAGAGAGTTGGCATATCAATAGATGGCAGACTCAAAGAAGGAAAATTATCCCAAAGTATTTAACAGAAGCATTTTCAAATAGTTGAAAGCTAGTTTGGAGAGATCCTCAGGAGAAACCAGAGATAATGATGTAGGCATAGAAGAGAAGCCATGGCTGGTGATTCTCAAGTTTTGACTCCATAGATAAGAATATAACCAGGTAATTGCAGTTCCATACAGCTGGATAACAATGAAAGATTGATCGAAGAAAATGGTGTGGTCAACCACAATGACTATATGTACTGTATGTCAAAATGAGATGCATTACTTTTGTCAATTTCACAAAGCTCATCAGTGCATTTCATCAGAGCTATTTTAAAACTTTGAAATTGGCATACATTGATTGGAATGATTTCAACAAAGAGTAGTGGGTAAAATGGGCATAAATTTAGTAGCCTGCAACTGTGATCTCTTTAATCTCTTTAATCCACTATAACATTAAGTGTTCAGAAAAAATAAAAATTTTAACTGTCTCTTTTTCCCAATGATTAACTATTTGAAAATACCATACTAGACTAGGATCCATTGGACTAGGAACAGAGTTAAAATCGCATGTGATCATAATGAATTTAAATTCAATTAATTAATTAAATCTGGGAGGAAAAAACCTGTTTTGTCACAACATTTATGACCATGAAGCTTGCTGATCATCAGAAAAATGCCCTTTATAAAAAGAATTGCTCTCCTTCTCACCTGGTCCCTATGTGATTCCAGACCTATAGAAATGTTCATTCCAGGACAAGTAAGAACTGGCAGTAAATGTTGGCTTGGTCAGTACCATCTATATCTTCTAAATGTATATTAAGATAACAACTTGTACAAGTTTTGGCCATTCCAATATTGAACATTTCTGCTGGTTGATTTATCTGTGTTCTACAGCAGCTATTTTCAACAGGGACCCAATGGCACTCCCTGGGGACCACGGCACATTTAAGTAAAAAACCTTGTTTTGTTTTCAACTCATGTAATTTAAATATTTTAATTTTTTTATGTAATCAGTAGAAGTATCGCAGAAACCATAACTTGACAGCTTCACGGGGGAAGGAGACCTATTAACTTTAGCATAGTTCTGGGGGGGTAGTGGGGGGGGCATAGGCGAAAAAAGTTGAGAACTGGTGTCTTTGATGCTGTTTGCAGCCTGATTGAACAGGTCTTGCTTCAAGATGCTTGAGGGCTTCTTTGATGTTTCATGCATTATGTCAATAAAGGCTGTCCCTCACTTTTTTTGAGGGACATCGATCCTTCTTAGGATCTTTTAGAGTTCAAAACACTTCAGAATATTGTGAGAGGTAAACACAGTCAAGCCCATTGCAATATTTGGTCACACCTCTGTACTCTCCAATGTTTAGTATCTGTTTCTCCTTTTTTTTGTATGTTAAACATGTTTGTGTTAATAGCTGACATCCAATACTCAATGCCCCCTCTCTCACAGAACATCAGTCACCAGCATGCATGACAAATATCATTCATTGTATGTTGCTGTCAACCTAACAATGAAGCAAATGCTGCCAATCTGATGTACACTGCATCTGTGCCAAACTGATATTTGCTGCAAATAATTATCCATCTAATAGACAGTACAAATAGTACCCAATCTTAAAATAATGGTAGGAGCTGCTATTAGGATTTGCCATTAGTATCAATGTTTTAATTTGAGAAAGCTTCACCAGACAAATGCTGGCAAACAAGAACATCTGCAGTTGAAATTTTCTTCAGTCAACATATCAGAATAATAATGGTGTATTTTCATCAGGGTCCCCAATAATCAGGAGCATCAAAGAATATGGACAAGAACTGAACGGTTACTAGATGGGAAAGAAGATAAAAGCCCAGGTACCAGAAAAGAAATCAATGTCAATCTCAACTCATTAATGAAGTTTGTTAATGAAGTCTGTGGGAAGCTAACAAATTGAAGAGCTGTGTGTCTGTGCACCAAATCGAGAGCTGAAGAATCCAGTGGGGAGATAGGGGAGGGGAAGAACCATCAAAGGAGGGGGGATTAGAATGCTGGTGGGCTTCGGTAAGGGTGGTTGGGAAGGGGGACAAAAGAGGAAGAAGGGGTACAGATGAAGAATAGAGAGGGTGGGGTCCATTACCTGAAATTGAAAATTGTATCTATACTCTTTTAAAACAGGCTTCTCTCACCTCGAATCATCAGATTCCAGTTACTGACAGCCTTTGTCTTCCGATCACCCACTCCACTTTGTAAGACTTATCCCCTCATGGCCCCTCCCATGAATGAAGGCAAGTTCAAAATGCCATCTTCACTACTTTATGCAGCTGAATTACCACTTTAAGGGAATTATATACCTATACACCTATGACTCTCTTTTCCACAGTGCTGACGGTGGTACAATTGGTGTGGTGGTTAGCACAACACTATTACAGTTTGAGTTCACTGTTGTCTGTAGGAATTTGTACATTCTCACCATTACCTGCAATGGTTTTCTCTGGGTGCTCCAGTTTTCTCCCACCCTCCAAAATGTACAGGGTTGGTTGGTTAATTGGGTGTAACTGATGGCACAGGTTTAATGGGCCAAAAGAGCTTTCTACCATCCTGCACCGTTTAAAACACTGTTCAAAGCTCTACCATTTACAGTCTAAGGCCTGCCCTAGTTTGACTCACCAAATGCAATATCTCATATTTCATTATCCATTTCTTAGCCCACTTTCCCAATTGATCTATAATTCTGTTATAAATATAGATGTTCTCCTTCACTGGCCATAACAGCACCAAATTTGGTGCAATTGACAAATTTACTAATATTGTTAGGAAAGTCATGTTGTGAAACTCCAATGATCAAGATAATCTGTAAATTTTAATATATATTTGCAGTTGATAATAGTTTGGAAAGAACCAGGGCTCTGATATCTACCCTTGTATGTTTCACGATGACATCAATTCGCTTTGTACGTAGGAGACGAGTGGGAAGAGATTATTGAAAGATGTTCGTGTGACCACTGTAAGACATGCAATCAAGTTTTTACACTACACACCATGCCCTGTAAACAGAAGCAAATTGGGACTGAAGAACAAGAGGA
The DNA here is from genome assembly GCF_036971445.1 of Narcine bancroftii. Lineage (NCBI taxonomy): Eukaryota > Metazoa > Chordata > Chondrichthyes > Torpediniformes > Narcinidae > Narcine > Narcine bancroftii. Next base: position 12,556,098 of record NC_091481.1, read on the forward strand.
TGAAGAAGGAGAAGGTGGTGGAGGAGGAGAAGGAGAGATTAATAATGTTGAGGCAGAAGATGAAAGCTGCACATACTTTGGACTCTGGGAACGTGACAGACCAACGTTGATGCCACTCTCTAGGCTAAGTAGCCTCGTAGCTGTTGGACTAAGATAGATTTGAATTTACATTTTTTGGAAGGCAGATTCTGTTTGTGCTTTTATAATCTTTAACTTGAATGTTTCCAGATATCATAATTATTTCTAATTGCATCTGAACAAATTCTGCACTGGAAACCTTTTTACCAACTTATCAAGCAATTCCATATCACTAAAATGATTGAGAAATAAAGTTTTTTTGCACCCTAACCTGGCAAACTCTCTGAGAGTAGAGATATTACTAACCAAATGAAAATATAGCTGAGTTTACACGTCCATTGAGTACTTCCAGGGCAGGAAAGGCACTATTTGATGCAACATAAAAAATAATTCCAAAATATGCCATCAAAAATCCAGTACAAAGAGGTGACATAAGATCGGAAGATATGGAATCATTGTGGGATGAGTTAAGAACTGGCAAGGGTAAAAAGACACAGTGGGCAGTTATATACAGATCTCCAAACAGTGAACAATTACAACAGCAAATGGAAAATGCTTGGGAGAAGGGCAATGTTATGGTCGTCATGTGGGATTTTAACATCCAAGTAAATTGGAAAAACCAGGTTGGAACTGGGTCTCAAGAGAGAACTGGTAGAAAGCCTATGAGATAGCTTTTTAAGGCAGCTTGTTATGAGCCTACTAGAGGATCAGCTATACTGGATTGGGTGTTAGACAGAACATAGGACATTACAGCATAGTACTGTTCCTTCAGCCCTTGAGGTTGTGCCGACCTACATATACCTAACAAAGAAAAATACAAAACCCTTCCTACATCGTAACCCTCCATTTTTCTTTCATCCATGTGCCTGTCTAAGATTCTCTAAATGCTGCTGATGTTTCAGCCTCCACCACCACCCCTGGCAAGGCATTCCAGGCACCCACAACTCTCTGTGTAAAAAAAAATTACCTAAAATGTCTTTGCTAAATATTCCTCCCTTCACTTTGTACAGATGACCTCTGGTATTTGCTATTCCTGCCCTGGGAAAAAGGCACTGACTATCCACCTTATCTGTCCCTCTAAGAATCTTATACACTGTTGTGCAATGCACCAAAGGTGATTAGAGAACAGAGTAAAGGAACGATTAGAGGGCAATAATCTCAATATGATTAAGTTCAATTTGAGATTTAACAAGGAGTAACTAAAGTCAGCTGTGTCACTATTTCAGTGGAGTAAAGAGAAATACACTGGCATGAAAGAGGAACTGGCCAAAGTAGACTGGAAGGAGCTCTAGTAGGAAGATGGGAAAGCAGTAATGTATGGAGTTTCTGCAAGAAATAAGAAGGTGCAGGATATATACATTCCAAAAAAGAAGAAATATTTGAATGGAAAAATTGTCACAACTATGGCTGACTAAGGAAGTCAAAACTAAGGAGGGAAAAGATGAAGTATGAAAGTAGGCTAGCAAATAATATCAAAGAGGATAACAAAGAGCTTCTTCAAGTTTATAAAGAGTAAAAGAGAGGTGAGAGTAGATATAGGACCATTAGAAAATGATGCTTGAAAAATAATAATGGGGGAGAAAAGGAGATGGCAAAAGGACTAAATAAATAATTTGCATTGGTGTTCACTATGGAAGATTTTATCAGTGTGCTAGATGTTGAAGAGTATCAGGGAAGGGAAATGAATGCAGTTACTATTTCAAGGGAGAATGTGCTCAGAAAGCTGAATGGTTTAATGGTGGATAAATCTCCTGGACTAGATGGATTGCACTCTCAGGTCCTGCAAGAGGTAGCGGTAGAGATTGTGGAGGCTTTGTAATAATCTTTCAGGAATCAATAGATTCCAGAGGACTGGAAAATCACAAATGTCACTCCACTATTCAAGAAGGGAGGGAGGCAGCAGAAAGGAAATTATAGACTGGTTAGCTTGACGTCAGTGGTTGGGAAGATGTTGAAGTTGATTGTCAAGGATGAAGTTACGGAGTATTTTGAGGCATATGACAAGATAGGCCAAAGCTAGCATAGTTTCCTTAAGGGAAAATCTTGCTTGACAAACCTGTTGGAATTCTAGAAGAAGTGACAAGCAGGCTAGATAAAGGAAATGCAGTGGATACTGTGTATTTGAATTTGGATAAGGTGCTGCACAAGAGGCTACTTAACAGGAAACATACTAGTGTGGGTAGAGCATTGGCTGATTGGCAAGAAACAGAGCAGGGATCATATTCTGGTTGGCTGCCAGCTGCGAGTGGTGTTCCACAGGAGTCGGTGTTGAGGTCACTCTTTTAATGTTGTATATTCATGATTTGGATTACAGAATGAATGGCTTTTTGGCCAAATTTACAGATGATACAGTTAAGGAAACATGGAGATACCAAGGAGGAACAGGTAGTGTTGAGGAAACACAGAGGTTGCAGAAGGACTTAGATTTGGAGAATGGGCAGAGAAGTGGCAAATGAAATACAATGTCAGAAAGTGTATGGTCATGCACTTTGGTAGAAAAAATAAACAGGCAGACTTGGGGAGAAAATTGAAAATACCCAGATGCAAAGGAACCTGGGAGTCCTCATTCAGGGTAGCCTGAAAGTAAACTTGCATGTTGAGTCAGTGGTGAAGAAGGCAAATGCAATGCTGGCATTCATTTCAAGAGGTATATAATAGCAGAGATATGACAAGTACAGGCAGGGGTGTTTACAAGGCACTAGTGAAACCTTAAGGAGTATTGTGAGCAGTTTTAAACTCCTCAATTAGGAAAGGATGTGCTGATGTTGGAGAAGGTTCAGAGGAGATTCACAAGGATGATTCTGGGAATGAAAGGGTTATCATATGAGGAATGTTTGAAAGCTCTTGGCCTTTACTCATTGGAATTTAGGAGAATGAGGGGAGATCTCATTGAAACATTTCAAATGTTGAAAGGCAAGGATAAAGTAGATGCAGAAAGGTTTTTTTCCCCATGGTGGAAGGATCTAGGACAAAGCAAGATTGAATGGCGCCCGCTTAGAACAAATGCAGAGGAATTTCTTCAGCCAGAGGCTGGTATGTTTGTGGAATTTGTTGTGGCGGCCAGGTCATTGGGTTTAAGGCAGAGATTGAATTGTTCTTGATTCGCCAGGGCATCAAAGGTTATAGGCAGTGGGGCTGAGTGGAAAATGGATCACCTCATGATTAAATGGCAGGGCAGACACAATGAGCTAAATAGCCTGTTTCTTCTCCAATGGCTTATGGTCATACCCTTGGTGAAAGATCGTGGTTTATATGATATGGTCAGGGTATCAATGAAGTTACAACTGCCACATGGGAGAACAGAAGGAAATTCCTAGCAAAGCTCTTTCTACATAGTCTAAAAACATCTAGGATATGTACAAAATGTCACAGAAATATAATAAATCTTCCTCAATATTTCCTCATCAAGGATTTCCAAGGAAAATGCAGCACTAATAAGACCACTTCTCATTCCGTATAATGATATACCCTGGTAATGTACAGCATGGAATAGTGAAAGATCATTTTGACATGAGGGAATATTGCTGTTTGCTCATCATCACTGGAATTAATCCTTAAACTTCCACCATTGTGGAAGTATCTTTTACATAAGACTGGAGCAGTTTAAAAAGATGATCATTACCTCTCAAGGGTGTTTGGGGATGATTTCTAAAGCCAGCCATTTTAAATTTAAAAGGAATTAAAAGACTAAAAAAACTCCTTCTAAAATTCAGATATTGTAAAAGTTTAAAGCAGATTAAAGCTGCAACTACATTGTTCCATTGAGCATTTATATATTAGCTCCAGCTAAGATATATGTGGACAAAGGATAAATGGGTGGCAAGGTTAGTGAAGGGGCGGCACAGTGAGCACACGCAGTTACAGCACTAATGACCTAGGTCCAATCTGGTGCTGTCTGTAAGGAGTTTGTACATTCCCCCCGTGTCTGTGTGGATTTCCTCTGGGTGCTCCGGTTTCCTTCCATGATTCAAAACGTACCGGGGATGTAGGTTAATTGGGCATCACAGGCTTGTGGGCCAAAAGGGTCTGTTACCATGCTGTATGTCTAAACTTTTAATTTAAATTTAATTTTTAAAAAAATATCATGTATAAAAGTTATAATGAATACTACACCTGTTTTTTAAAAATCTAACTTTAGACCAGTCAACCCTTGGATAAATTTCTTTCAGACAATGTCTAGTGTCTTGCCCTCATCCTGGTCACTTTTTCAAAAATGCAATCAAATTCATGAAAAATTCACATGCAAATAGCCAAGCTAACTATCCAAAATTAGCCTTTGCTTTTTGAAATGTAAATACATCCTATCTCTCAGAATCTCCTCCTTTAACTTACTCACCATTGATATTAGACTCAGTGGTCTGTAATTTTCAGGCTTTTCCTTGCACCCTTTCTTAAATAAAGACACAAAACCAGCCATCCTCCACTCTTTTAGCACTTTACCTAAGATACAAAAATCTCTGCCGGGACTCCCACAATTCCTTGCCTAACTTCCCACAATTTCCTAGAATATAACTGATCATGAGCTGGGGATTTATCTATCCTTAAGACATCCAACAACTCACTTCTGTAACATAGATTCTCTTGAAAATATGTCAGTAATACAGTATACCTTTCCTCCATGGATGTTTTGAGACTGGCTGAGTTCCTCCAGAATTTAGTGTGTTTTTACATTTCAGCAAGTACAGGGACAGAAGAGTTTTAGAGGGATATAGGCCAAACACAGGCAAATGGAACAAACCTGTTCAGTATGCACAAAAGTTGGGCAGGAGGGTCTGTTTCCAAATTATTATACTTAAGAGAATGTACCAGATGTATTTCAATGCTAGAAATTGTGAGCAGAAAGGATGCAGCAAATAAATAACAAAAGTATACAGAGAATACAAGTCAAAGAAGACTGGACTCTAAGATGAAATAGTAAACACAGGATAAATAGCGGGGTAATAGAATTAGAGAAAGTATAGTTAAGAACAATACTGGAGAAACTCAGCTGGTGTACTTTTTATAGGGCTTGAGCCCTTCATCAAGGTAAGCCGGAAACGTTGGTTACATTTTTATCTGAGCTTTTTAAAGTACAGTTTAACCTACTGAGTTTCTCCAGCATTGTGTTTTCAATTCAACCAGAGTATTTGTGGACTTTTACTTTGGAGAAAGTAGAGGCATTTTGTACAGGAAAGTACAGGTTGTGGGGAATGAATGGAGTAGGTTTGATCACTATCTATTGGGAGTGAATGGAGTAGGTTTGATCGATATCTATTGGAAGTGAATGGAGTAGGTTTGATCGATATCTATTGGGAGTGAATGGAGTAGGTTTGATCGATATCTATTGGGAGTGAATGGAGTAGGTTTGATCGATATCTATTGGGAGTGAATGGAGTAGGTTTGATCGATATCTATTGGGAACTCTGTGGCTCTCATATTCAAACCGTCTTTTACATTCCGTTTTAAACAAGAATAGTTCATTTGTTCAATGCTTGTGGCTCCTCCAAATGCGACATACAAACCATAGCTCAGCCGTCACTTCCAGTCCAGACACTGAAGCATCGCGTTCATCTCCGACAGCCCAGCACTACATGGTGAAAAGACATGACGTCATCACGTCTACTGTCACCCCCGGAGCCCACGCAGCGAGTGAGAACAAGACAACGGGGCGCGCGACGTGGCGGTTTGCGACCAATCGTTTCTCGCGCGATAACGAACCAATGAAGAGCGGCAAACGTGACGTCAAAAGTGAGGCGGGAATTCTGGAGGCTTTCAGCGATTGGTTGTAACAAGGGTCTTATTTCCGTTTGCTCAGGAGTGGGCTATTTCCGGTGGGTCTTATGAGAGTGAGCGCAGAAGCAATCTAAGAAGTGTGCAGAGGTGGGTATTAATGTTTATTGTTTTATTATATCAGAATCTGCATGATTTTTATTTATATTCTCTCCAAGAAATTATGGGGCTTGTGTTTGAGTAATTTTGTGTATTAAATATTCTTCAATAATGGTGACTTTTGTGAAAAAACTGTTTGATTTGCATTATGGTGATTTCTCTTTAAATTCGTTTTCGAATTGTAAAGTATTGCCATACCTACTCAATTTATTTCAAATTATTGGGCCATTAGACCAAATCCATCAAGGTATTTGACAACTATCTATTTTCAGACTTGGGTTCTTTCACGTTTGATCCTTTTCCTGTAACCCCAGGCAATAGTTTATTTTTGCTATTAACAAAATAACGTTCTTTTTCCTTTATCTCTGGGAGTTCTTTCTTTAATTTTTGTTTTAATTTTTTATTACATATAAGGTGAACAGAGGCATAAAATTCAATAATTAAAACGATAACCTAAGTTATCTATTTCATTTATGTAGAATACATCTTGACAAAAATATTGGGAAATTACATTTGTGGGGTCTATTGTGGGTCATGCTGAAAATGTGTTGTAACATTATGTTAACTGGGCTAAGGTGCCTCATGGCTTTGGAATGAGTCTAGAATCCACAACCTTTTGACTTATTAGTGATGAGTCCAGGCTTAAAATTGTAAATTTGGATTACAAAACGGTACTGATAATATCTGTTTGAAAAGGATTTAGATATTTAAGAAATAATATTTCAAGTTTATTATCTGATTGCACAAGCTGAGAACACTCTGGTCCTCAGGGCAAAATATGTAGGCACACAACCAGACATAATGTACATACAGACAAACAATACATATGCAGGACATATCTTCATATATAAAAATAAATATTAATTAAAGATTAGAGTCTAAGATGGTTAGTGTGAGCAGTTCTTTTGGTCGTGCAGCATTCACACCGCCTGTGGGAAGAAACTGCATCTCAATCTGGTATTTCTGGCTCTGATACTCTCGTATCTCTTAATCAATGGGAATAGTTAAAAGGTGCAGGGTGGAAGGAGTCCTGAACAATTTTGCTTGCCCCCGTCAGACGATCCTGGTAGATTCTGTCGATGAGGGAGGGAGATTCCAGTGATCCTCTCTGCCACTCTTATAATCCTGTAGATTGACCTCTGATCCATTTCTGTGCACCAATCATACCACACTTGTGATGTAGCCAGCCAAGATGCTCTCAATAGAGTTCCTATAGGTTGACGTAATGGTGGCCAGTATCCTTGCCCACTTCAGCCTTCTCAGGAAGTGCATTTGCTTTTGTTCCTTTCTAACAAGTGAGGAGATATTGTGTGTCTATGATAGGTCACTTATTAAGTTGACTCCAAGGAACTTAATATTGGAATTATTGATGTTCATGTGTTGGGTGATCATTCCTGGTCCTCCTGAAGTCCACTGTCATCTCCTTCATCTTGTCCATGTTGAGATTTGGGTGATTCTTACACCTTATGAGATTTTCCACCTCTTCTTTGTAGTGTGACTCATTATTGTTTTCTTGTTTAATTAAATTAAATGTTATTAAGTTTGTTCAGCAATGATCCTATGCTATGTCAAAATTTGATTTTTTTTTTCTGGTTTTAACATGCTGGGGGAACTTGGGTCAGGGATCTTACATAGAAAACAAAAATTCTGAAGAGCTTTGGCCTGAAATGTTAACCTTCTAAGTTTCTCCAGCATTTTATGTGTTGCTCTAGTTTTCCAGCATTTAGTTATGTTTACCTGATTTTTCTGGCTTTAATTTTTTTAAAATCCCTAAATAATTTGTATAGATTTGTTTTTAAGGTCTTGCATCATTTAAACATTTTACCTAAAAAGAAAACATAAAATTCTCCACTATGTGTGAAGACTTTGTTTGGGACTGAGACCAAACCATTTGTAGGATGTAAATTGGTGATTTTGCCCATTTGGATAGCAACTGGTCATCTTTAGATTACTTGCTTTTATATCTGAATATTCAGAATTAATTGTTTTCGGTTACCCCCTATTTTCTGGAGTGGATGTATTTTAATGGTGTTTTATGATCAGTTTGGTTTGAAAAATTTGTTCCTGGTGCAGAATTGAGTGAGATAGACCAAGTTTGACTGGCTGGGTCTAGTAATTTCTTGGGGAAGTAAATATCAGTCAAGTGTGTGTATTTGTCATGTTTGTCCAATGCTAAGCTTGATTGTGTTAAATGATACTGTCACCTGCATTTAACATCATTAGATTCATCTCATGATGGAATGGCTATTTTTTAGGTGTTACATTTAATCCTTTCAACAGTGAAAAAATCTTTGTTCGCAATTGTCCCTCTTTGATATGTTTTGTGTGTGGAGGTGTAGGGGTTCCTGAAATATCATGTGTGTGTGTATTTTCAAATGTGTGCTTAAAATGTAATTAAATGGCACCTTGAAAATTAAGTAAGATTTTGGGCCTTGCCCATAACTTTCATGTATGATTGTCATAATTTAATTCTGTAATATGAAAGGATCGTTATGACTGTTTGAGTTCCATAAGTTACAATGCTGGTGATTTCTTAATGGTTTGGAACAAAAGGTGGAATCCAAATACATGTGGCCCTGTTTTTAAAAACTTCTGAAGTATAGATATCTTTTTTCAGTTAACTACATTATAATCTAAAAAGAGATTGTTGCTTCAAAATAAGAAATATCAAAGTTGACAATTTTAGCTTTTGTTGTTTCCATAGAAATTTAACCTCTTAATATTTGAAACCCAACATTATTATTTTAATTTGACCTGGAAAGTATTGTGATCTGTATGATAGAGGAATGAAAAGAATAACTGGAATGGAGGTTTAAGGATAAATCTGTAGGATAAGCTTTAAATGGTTGATGTTCCCTGTTTATTACAGTCTAAGCATTAGGAGTTATGGTAAACATTGTTAGTTCATTATAGAATGGGGTTGCATTTTTAAATTTGTATATTTAAATTTAGACATTTCGGCCCACAAGTCCATGCCACCCAATTAACCTACACCCCCAGTACACTTTGAATGGTGGGAGCAAACCAGAGCCACTGGGGAAAACCCACGCAGATAAGGGGAGAAGGGACAGACAGCATGGGATTCAAACCCTAATCCTGAATGCTGGCACTGTAAAGATGTTGAACTAACTGCTAAATCAACCATGGTGCCCTGTGATTGTTCAATAAACTTAAACAAATGTAGTATTTTGGGGGAAAATTGGTATCTATCTCAAGATGCTCTAATTGCTTTGCTTTCCTGTTTTTTTTTTGTTTTTTTTTTGCAGATATACAGAGACTAGATATGTAGTCATGCCCTTTGATATAAAGTTCTTATTTAGAGGGAACTAAGATCTATATAGAGCTGTCTTTTGGCCTGTTTATAGCAGGAATAGTTTAAATTTTGCATAGGCTAATTTGTAAGTTGACAAAACCAGTAGTTTGATGTCTAAATTTTGGCATTTAATTAACTATATTAAGGGTATTTCATATAGTTAAGCTCCACATGTGTAAATTGATTCAGTAAAGGTAGTACAGAAATACATTGGAGAATGTCCTGAAGTGGAATGTAAATCTAAAGTGTCTGTCCTGTATAGGAGTTGTATACAAGTGGCAGGGTTCTAGGAAGCTTAGATGTTGCAAACTGAGGAAGTAGTTTCTTTATGATGGAAGTAGTGATCTGTATGGGGCTGAGAGCTTTTTTTAATGGAAATGACAATGAGCAAAAAAAAATCATTCCTCTAGTAACCTGTAGCACTCTGTTCTCGCTGCTACTATCGGGAAAGAGGTATAGGTACCATAAGACTCACACCACCTGGTTCAGGAACAACTGCTACCTTTCCACCATCAGACTCCTCAATAACAAACTCTATCAGGGACACATTAAAGGACTCTTACACTTTATAGATTTTTATTCTTTCTGTATTGCAGTCAGTTTGTTTCAATGTGTATGTTGAGTTGGTGTTTTTTTGCACTACCAACAAGTATTAATTCTGCTTTTTCTACAGAAATAAGAATCTCTGGGTTGGATGTGATGTCATATGTACTCTGACAATAAATCTGAAATCTAAATAGTTGTGAATGATTTCAAGATCATTGCTGTTAATATATCTGCATTTGGCAATAATGTTGAGCATATCACAGTAAAATCCCCAGCACCTATGGTGGTTGGTAGATCCCAGATCAGTAAATTTGCAGGTTGCTTGAGATTGCATTGTGTGATTGGTAACCTAACCACTAGGGGCACCAATTTTAAATGTTCTTTTTTTTTTAGCTATTTATTTGTTGCTATATTGCTTGAATTGGGATTTAGCTGCATATTGAATTCCTAGCAGTGTTAACTTGTGCTTTTTTTTTACTGTTTTAGTACAAGTTTGAGGAACTATTACAAATAAAGGTTTCTTGTTGGCATTGACAGTTTGTCTTGCATATCCAGTTGAGAAACATTGATCAGTACTGTGATGAAATACAAAATGTTACATTAGTGCAACACAAAATCTGTCCAGAGAAAATCTGTAGGGTCAGATTATATTGGCACTTTGTCTCATCTTAAATAATTCTCGTAACTATAAAATAATTTTACAGCGAGATAACAGATTAGTGAGGTTTTTAAAATCAAGTAACAAGTAAATTTAGATTTTACCCTGCCAGATTGATAAGAAATTATTTGTAATTATATACATCCTTTTAAGGATATTACAATGCTTTAGATTCCTGCCACTTCAGCTCCCCTATCTGCCTAAGCTCTTTAAAGCGGCACTATAGGATCTTTTAAAATCCATCAGAGCAGACAGACCTCTGCTTCACTTGCTCTAAAAGAGCACAACAATCGATGGATCTGCTGATAGTGATTGAGTTTGATGCTTTTTTTCAGTCACTCATTGTTTGTAGGGTTCAATGCCTATATTAAGTGATCATCTTTATTAAAGAATATAAAACAGTGCACTAGAATGTATGCACTTGCTTTGTAGCAAGCATTACCTTGTAGATGGGAATGTGGAGTTAGAATTGTTTCTAGAAAAGTTCCAGATTTTGTATTCTCATGATAAGTCGGTAAACCACTGACAGAGGTACCATGTATGGCCACATTGCTGACAAAAATCAATAATCATGGAGAAGGCAAATACTAAAATAAAAGGCAATTGAACAAAGCTTGATACAATAAAATCCCCAGTATCTGGAATTCAAGCAGCCGCCAAAAATAAATCGCAGAAAATAAATAGGTTAAAAAATACAAAAATGTAAAATTAGGGCCCCCCTCCCCTCAACCACAGTGGTCAGTTTGCTGACCTACACAGCATGCAATCTCGAGCAACCAGAAAATTCACTTGCCTGATATTCACTAGTTTCCATGGGTGCCGGTTGCCAAGGATTTTGCTGTAATTTGTATTCCAAGCATGCTATGATCTATCCAAAAAATATATCGCCCAGTTTTGCATGTTACTTTCAAAATGTTATTCTCCCAAAACCAATCTTTTGTGTTTCCTTTGTCTTTTCAGAAAAAATTACAGGCATGATGGGTTTGACAAAGCTGGTTTTATACCTCACCATGTGTGGTATTTATGCTCTGAGTAAACCCACGGAAAAGAAAGATCGAACCTTCCATGACAAGGAGTTGAGTGACAAGGTACACGATGATGCAGAGAACTTCGATTATGACCATGATGCTTTCCTTGGAGCTGAAGAAGCAAAGACATTTGACCAGCTCACTCCTGAGGAGAGCAAAGAAAGGCTTGGGTGTGTAAGAACGTGTCAAAAATGCTCAGCAATTTGTTTGTTTTGGAAATGTTGGATGGAGCTGAATGTGTTCTGTAATACTGCAAATCCAACTTTGTACTTTATGTGAAAGGGTGCAGGATTTGAGATACTGTAAATACTAATGGCGAATTATGACCTGTGATTAAACAGAGGGGGATCCCAGTTAAATGTTCAGTTCTATATCACCAGTTAACAAAACATTTTTTCTTCTTGATGGAAGTTGTACACCACAGCCTTGATGATGGTATGGTAAATCCTTAAATGATTGTTAATTGCTTAACCATTACTGGCAAAATTGTTATCTCCTTGACAATTGAGCATAGTATATCAAAGGGGTCTGGATCTACAAACTGGGCAGTGTAGTTAGTGTAGTGCAGTGGTTTCCTCTCACTCACTCACTCTCTTTTTTTCTCTCTCATATGAAAGGGTAACTTTACATCTCACCCACCTATAACAAAATTGTCTTCAGTTTTCACACTATATTGCCTACACATTTTTTGTTTGCTGTGCTGCGGTCATACTTTATTCTGCAATAAAAATATGCCAATCACAACAAAATGCAACAGAAAAAAAACATAAGAAAATATAATAGTATTGCAATTTCTAGGAAAAGTACATGACACAATAATACAAGTAAGAATGTGAAACCAAAAAATCAAATACTTAAAAACTACTTAACATTAGAAGGAAATTCAGGTATACCTCGTATAAACACCGTTTTGAACCGCGCATATTTTGTTATAACTTGGTCGGTCCCTGTCCTGGGCTAGTTACTGTCCCTGGCAGTTACTCCCACCCCATCCTCACCTGACAGATAGCACATGACGAGTGTTGCAGGCTGAGTTTGCCGGAAATGTTTGGTCTGCCCCTTTTTTCCACACCACCCCTCTGGATCCTTCCACCACCCACTTTGGGAGTGACTGGTATAGTGGTTAGCACAAGACTAATATAGCACCATTGACCCAAGTTCTAATCTGAAGCTGCCAGTAAGGAGTTTGTACACTTCTCTGTGACCTGCCATGGAATTGATGGGTTAATTGGGCTACACGGGGTTCATGGGCTAGGAGGACCTTCAGCCATGCTGTATTTTTAAAAAAATGAAGTTGTGGGAAATGTTAAACTGTTGCATATTTGATCAATTTTTTTCTGCAAAAAAAGTTACTATCTGGGGTTTTTTTTAAAGTTTCTGCTGGGTTAGATCGATGTTGCTTTTCTCTGAAATGTTTGGATCTCCCTGAGCCACAATTGGATAATGGCTGGTATTTGCTACAACTGTTTGGGCTGGTTGGTACTTCTGTCAGAATTTGTTTTTCTTGCCCTGAGCTGTATTTCCCATTGGGAAATTTGATCAAAATGTGCTGAATTATATTTGGGGATTTGACAGTTTTAATATGAACATTTATTGTAATGCCCTTTTTGATTTTTTTTTTGTGACCAAAGGGTACTGTGGGGGGGAGGAAAGGAATGCTACATTCCCAGAATAAATGTTATTGCTGGATTAAACTGGAGCCAGGTAGGTTAGTCCATGGATAATCTCAAGTTATTAAAATGCTGCTTTTCAGTAGGAAGCAAAAGGCTTGGAGGTTAAGAACTAACAAACTTACTTTATTTATGGTGTCTTTTCTAGAGAAAGAATGGATGTTATTTGCTCTTAATTCCATGGAATGTTTTCACTTGCATTTTTATTGTGATTTGCTGTCTTTGACATTTAATTAACTTCTTTTCCACTCATCGTTTTCTCTGAACTAAATAGTCTACTGGACTGAACCCAAAGTGTACTTAAATTGCATCCTCTGTTTACTAATCTTGCTAATCCTGCTACGTTGGCCAGACACTTGCCCTCTTAATATGAAAGTGGTCTTAAATGATCCAATGTACAATGTGCAGAGAAGGTGCCCGGATGTTGTGGGCACACAGTCGTAGTATTTTAATGTCAGTCAGGAGAGTGTTGGTTGGGGTGCGGTTTTCTTTTTCTAGAGGGTCTGGCAAAATATCTGGAAACAAATTTTAACAAACATGCATGGTAATTCAGTGGATATTTTCTAATTTCAATGTACTGTACAAATCCAGTTCTTAGAGGATGCTCATTGTGATTTTATTTGCCAGCACATTAAAGCTTGGAGTTCGAGACATGGAACTTTCAACAGCATGGAAAAGGGCTCTTCGTCCCAACTTCTCCAAGTCTACCAAGTTGTTCACCAGCTAGCCCCATTTTCTTGCATTTGGCCCATATCCCTCTAAATCTCTCCAACCCGTGTTCCTGTCTAAATAGTTTTTAAATGTTATGATTATATCCACCTCAACCACTTCCTCTGGCAATTTGTTCCATATGCCCTCCACCCTCTTTGTGGAAAAAGTACTCATCTGATCACTCTTTGGCTTTCCCTTCTCAAATTAAGAGAGTAATTTTGCACTTTAGGTAGCCCTGAAGTTCCCTGATAACAATCCAAACTATAAATATTAGGTAGATTTGCTCTGTCTCAGTATACTTGCACTGTGAAGAACCGTGATAACCTGTTGATTGATGTCCACTATAAAGAGGTGTTGCTATGGAGCTTATCTGGTACTCTTAGATAAGATTTGGATTGTGTATATTTTTTTCCCCATCCATCATTCCCCACAGCATTTCCAAATGGTTAGACTTGTAAAGATTGTCTGCTGGATGGGAGTCCTTCATATGCATGTCTGGGATGGGTGAAGTGGTGGGATGTTGGATGGGAGACAGTATGTTGAGGGTTGACATGACCACTTAATACCAGAGAATGGCACTAACAACCTTTGCATTTTCTCTTGGATGCCATTTGTTTCCTTGACACCTGTTTGCCCCTAATACTATTAATTGCTTTAATCAAAGGAATTTTTACATGTATACGGATGCTCAAAATAGCAGAAATTCAGGAAAAACTGCTCTTTATAGTTCTCTAAATATCAAACATTTGGCCCACTAGATGTCCAATACCAAGATTTGTGGCCTTTAAGTTTGTAATCAGATTTTTGGTTGCTGTTTGCTTATTATTTGAAGTCACCAGGAGGAGAGTACATGGAAGTCAGTGGCATGTGAATCTGATGCTGTGTGATTCTGGAATTCCTTGGACCCCATGTAAAAGTGCCTCTCAATCAGCTTCTTTCAGCTTTCATCCTAACCTCTCCTGGGTTTTCTGACTCTCCCAACAGAAAAATTGTAGATAAAATCGATGGAGACAAGGATGGGTTTGTAACAGAGGAGGAACTTGAGAAATGGATTAAACATTCTCAAAAGCGTTGGATTTACGAGGATGTCTACCGTCAGTTGAAGGGTCATGATCTAGACAACGATGGTCTCGTCAGCTGGGAAGAGTACAAAAATGCGACCTATGGGTTCCTGTTGGGTAGGTTAATTTTGAAAACCCTTCAAGGTCCAGAGTCTGACCCTGCCATCTACACATTTTTTGTCTCTCTATTTATAGAATGATAGTAGTTAAAATAGATGAGGATAAGGACGGATTTGTGACGGAGGCAGAGCTGAAGGCCTGGATAAAGCGGGCTCAGAAGAGGTACATCTTCGAGAATGTTGGGCGCCAGTGGCCAGATTTCGACAGTAACCAGGATGGTCTTGTCTCCTGGGAGGAATACAGAAATGTAACATACGGCTTCTACATGGGTAAGGAGCAGCAGGCAGGACAAAGAAAAGCATGCAAATAATTGCAGGACCTGGATTGATGGCTGTAAAACGGATGGTGGAATTCTGGTGCTGATCTACCATACTGAATGAATGATTCAGTAAGAATTCCTTTGCTCTAGGAATATTAGAGTAGTTGACTTCAGTCAAATACACTTATGAAATTGAGTAGTTTGGCGGTAAAAGTTCATATTCATCAGAAATTGTAGATGTATTTGCAACCTGTGCTGCTCTTCAAACGAGAGTTTTCCCTTTGGGTTTTCTTTTTTTTCTCTGTTCCTCTCCTATCTGAATAAGTGGTTATATTACTTTTATGAAGTTTCTTTGATTCAGTTGACTACATGACTATGGGCATTGGAATGAGTCGGCTGTTGATCCTGTTCCACCATCCATTTAGATCAGTGGTTTTCAAACAGCCCCCCCCCAAACTCTCATTCCACCTTAAGCAATCCCTATGCCGTAGGTGCTCTCTGATTAGTAAGGGATTGCTTAAGGTGGTATGTGAGTGGAAGGAAAAAAGTTTGAAAACCACTGTTTAAATTGTATCTAATTGACTCGTTATGTGCACGGTTTCATAAGCAAAGGAAATGGGCCAATGACAATTTTTCTCAAGCAAAATATATCAATATCAATTGGGTCTAGGTTTTCAAACCTTTTTTCTTCCTCTCACATTCCACCTTAAGCAATCCCTTACCAATCACAGAGCTCTTGTGGCATGGGGATTGCTTTACATGGAATGTGAGTTTAGGGGGGCAGTTTGAAAATCACTAATTCAGATCATGACTGATCCATATCCTGCCTCCAATACTAACTATTGAACCATGCTCTGAATATCCTTCTCAGATGTGAGATTGCAGTATTCATATTCTTTTGGACAGAATGAGTTTCAGAATGCTGTCACGTTTTAGTATTTGAGGGATAAAGTCTTGGTCTGACCTGTAAATTTTAGATCTATTTGATATTGTTCTCTAAAGTCAAATAAACTTCAAAGTGAATTTTTCTAGATAATAAAAATTTGTCCACACAACTTCAGGTACTGGGCACAATTTGCAAATTCCATTAAACAAAGGTGTAATGAAGTGTGAGGACTTTGGGGAGAATGGGTGGAAAAGTGACAGCTGAAGTTTAAAAGCTGAGAAATGCAAAAGTATTCCATCTTGGTAGGAGGAAGGATGATGAGACAATATAAACAAAACCCTCCCCACTGTTGAGTAAATTTACTGGAACGCTGCAGTACACCCAGTACACGCTGCTGCCATCAGGAAAGAGGTATAGGTGCCACAAGACTTGCACCACCAGGTTCAGGAACAACTGCTACCCCTCCACCATCAGACTCAACAACAAACTCAGACTCATTTAAGGTAGCATCAGCCTCAGAATGAATGTTAGAGAGGGCATGGTGCAAAGCTCATAAACTTGGTCGGGGGAGGGGGATGCTTACCATCATCTGCCCCGCTCTGATATAGGTGCCAAGAGTGCCACTTTTATGGCGTCAAGCATCATTAGCCCCTCGTGATGCTTGATGCATGCTAGTGATGCAGCTTGGGGTGGGTGGAGGGTCACTAGTGTGCGTCAAACTAGACGTGGGTGGGGCGGTTATGACTGCGAGCAATAGCTGTGATTATGGGGGGGGACTGCACCTCATTTGGGATGCAGTGCCCGCAAATGCCCCCCCCAGCACTGGCTCTGATTTAAGGACTCTTGCACTTTTTCTTTTTGTTCTCCATTACACAATCAATTTGTTTACATTTTTCTGTTTACAGTTCTTTGTTTATATGTTTACACTGTGTATAGTTTATTTTTTGCACTACCAATTAGTGGTAATTCTGCCACACCTGCAGGAAAAAGGAATCTTGGGGTTATATGTGATATATGTACTCTGACAATAAATCTGAATCTTAAAAGAAAGATCTTGGGATTCATGCACACTGTTCATTGAAAGTGCAGAGCCGGTTGAGAAAGTATTTGGGGTGCAGGGCTTTCTAAATAGAAGAAAATGTTACAAGGGCAAAGAAGCCATGATTATTCTTTTGAAACTCTTGACAAGGTTAGAATATGACGTAGTTTAAAAAAAATCTAAAGGCTTTACAGAGGATACAGTAGGGGCACTTAATTTCTATATCTCTGCAATTATGTGGATGGATTACTTAAGTGGAAACTGGAGTTATTCTGGTGGAAGTTTTTAAAAAAGCATGGGAATGTGATGAAGGGCATAGAACAGATAAATAAAATATTCCTATAGACAGATCATGACCATGGGAACATAAAATAAGGTTGATTGTTGAAAACATTAAATGGCATAATGAAAATATTTTCATGCCGGAAATAGTTAGGTTCAAGAATGCACTTAAAGATTAGCTGCAGAGGCTGTTTCAATGGCAGCATTCAAAATGCTGCCACTAAAATGGTGATGGATCATTATCTGAAAGGTCAGAGTTGTGCAGAGGAGTGATTAGTTGCATAGAGCCAGTATGGACTCATTCTACGTGGTAACGATTGTAATTATTCTACTGCAGCCCCTGCTTCCTTGACACTTGTTATTGACCAATATTATTCTAAAACCTAAAGCAGACTGTCAAGGCCTTTTATTGATTTGTTTTGCTCAAGAAGTTTTGTTGAGCTGGCATACTCTTGATCAGTTAATAGGATTGGAAGAAACGAGAGTTGAAAATGAACATTGGTGCAGATCAATTGTGCCACATGGCATATTTCTGTTCTGCAAGTTTTGTGTAATCGGCATTAGCTTCAGTTAAGTTTGCTTTTAATTTTCGTTGGGATATGCTTTTAAGATTTTTCACCTCGCATTTGTATGGTCACTCAAGCAAGTGATTTGAGGTAGTGGATACAAACAATCATTGCACCTTTTCACAGACTTGAATGCATTTTCCCCACTCTGCATTCGTCTATGAAGAACAATTTGTACTATTCACCCCAGATGTTCTTAAATGTTATAAAGTATTAATTAGTTGGGAATAACAATTTTTTTTAGTGCTGCAAGGTCCTGCCTAATTGTCATTGTCAAGAAGTAAATTTGGTATATATTGAGCCAATTCAAAATTTGCTTTAATTTTGGTCAATACTTGAAATTCCCTGCCTAGCATGTGAGAAAAGGTGGGGAAATCTTTTGACTAATTTTCTGTAACTGACTTGGTCAATCCATTAGTATGTTTTGCTTCTGGAAGAATGTTCCAGTTGATGAGCAGCTAGATGAGTCGTGTGAGGCATGTTGGGTCTTGAGGATGAAACAGGTGCACCAGCCATCATGCCCACACCAAGCAAGTCTTCCTGAGCTGTCCCATTTTCTTGCAATTGGCCCATATCCCTCTAAACTTGTTTTATGCATACATCTCTCAAAGTTGCTTTCAAACATTATAATTGTATCTGCATCTACCACTATGTCTGGCAATTCCTTCAATATACTCACGACCCTGTGGGAAAAACTTGCTTCTTGGAACTCCTTTAAATCTTTCCCCTCGCCTTTAAACCTATGCCCCTAGGTTTAGACTAGTCTTCCCAGAGAGAAGACTGACCGTCAACCTTGTGCCCCTTGTGATTTTTCTGAGGTTTAGAAGAAAAGTCTCAGCCTATCCATAACTCGAGGCCTTCAGTCTTGTGAATCTTTTCTGAACTGTGTATAGCTTAATAGCATCATTCCTATTGTATGGCAACTGGAACTACACAATATTCCAGATGCAGTCTCACCAACATTTTGTACAGATGCAACATGATGTCCCAGCTCTTGTACTCGATGCCCCATCTGATGAAGGCAAGCATGGCACATGCCACCTTCACTGCCTTGACTGTAACTCTGTTTGATCAGAGTTCTATGCAATATTTTAAAAACAAGCTTTTGTTTGATATCACCTAAATATGAGAGGTGTGAGCAGATGCTGCAAGAATTTGATTGAATAAAATGTCCTTTCATTAGCTTGTCAATAAGAATTGTATGAAAAGTGATTATTGTAATTTAGTTATTTACTGGACAGTGAATCCTCTATTGTACAGAAATTTATGGACTGTCTGACCCAGTTTTCTGT
The DNA here is from genome assembly GCF_036971445.1 of Narcine bancroftii. Taxonomy (NCBI): domain Eukaryota; kingdom Metazoa; phylum Chordata; class Chondrichthyes; order Torpediniformes; family Narcinidae; genus Narcine; species Narcine bancroftii. The sequence goes on from NC_091481.1 coordinate 12,575,475, forward strand.
ACTAAATAGTTTACTAGAATTTAATTTTTTTGTACATTTTTTGGACAGATGAAGAGGCACTTTTTTATGTGCTGCTAAAAAGGATTGGATCTCTGACAGATGTTTCACTAAAGACCTTTGAGAAGATGCTGGGATATTTAAATGATATAGTAAATTGGTAACATTTTTATCATAGTTAAATCTTTCCTACAATCTAAGCTTCTTCTCTGGGATGAATGATATTAGAAATAAGAACCTACACTTTTCATTGAACAGTTTCATAGTTCCCTTTTATTTGATATCCAGAGCTAATTTTGAGTCCTGATTTGAGGAGTGCAAAAGTGAATTCCACTATCTTCCTGTTGAGTAGATTTTGAAAGTATATTTCGTAAGGCTCTTAAGTACATGAATCATAATGTTTTGACATTATAGGATACATGTATTATGGAAATACATCACATAGTCTCTTTAAAAGAATAACATTGTCTTTCCTGTAAAAGAATGACATGACATATTCTTGTTCAAGAAAGCTAAGAAATTGAGCTCTGTTTTGGTTATTCGGCAGGGCTAACAGCAAAGAAGTAACTTTAAAAATGGATGCATTAATGCAATGAATGTTTTGAAAGACACTACCATTTAAGAATCTTTTACTGTGGAATTATTTGTTTCTGAATGGTCTCTTTATCAATGTTGGATTATCTCTTTCCTTGGACTTTTCACCATCCTGATACACCCTTCTAAACAAAAATGTGCTTCGATTTCCACAGAAGATGCAGATGCTGATGATGGTTACAACTACAAACAAATGATGTCGAGAGATGAGCGACGATTTAAAAAGGCTGATCAGAATGGTGACTTGTATGCTACGAAGGAGGAGTTCACTGCTTTCCTGCATCCAGAGGAGTATGACCACATGAAGGAGATTGTAGTGTTGGTCAGTACTTCTGCATAGCCATATTTAATTTTTTTTTTTTAAAAACACAGTACATATAATACTGCAGTAGAAAAATCATTCGGTGAGCCTGATTGTACCATGTCACTCTTTGTTGTATATTAATTTTCTTCCACTTTGATAGGTCATTCTTTTTTCTCTTGGTACCTAATTACTTTCTCAAATTCAATGCAAGGGATAAACATACTTGACTGTGCATCATGGAACAATATAATTTGTTAAACACTAAGAGATTTTTTAAGTGGAGATAAAAAAAAAGACCAGTGATCTGTTTATTGATTCAAAAACCATTCACCCAGAATAATTTAATTTGTGCTGGTTATTGTCCAATTTTCCTAACTATTTTAAAAATTGTCCTTGCCCTCATCTTGTCCTAAAATATTCTGAGTACAATCATTACACTGCATGATTAAATCTTGGTCTTTCTTCCAAGTATTCCATTGTTCCATTTGTATTATGGACACTTTTGTTTTTGAAAGATAATTTTCTCCTGATTCATTCATTAACTAGGAGATCTTGCAACTGGTGTTTTTGTGTTTGATAGGAGGATATTGCTTGTGTAGATGTGCTGATTCTATCTAGGTCAGAACTTTCAATATGAACAGGTCAAGTTAATTCTAACAATTTTGCTTGGCTATTCTCTGAGTCAAGCAGAACTCCTTTGCATTTGGTTTGCACCTTCAAAAAATCTACAACTAGGTTTTTAAAAAAACAAAATGCCTTGCTTATCTGACAGGAAACCATGGAAGATATTGATAAAAATGGAGATGGCTTCATTGATCTGGAAGAATATATTGGTAAGTAGACCAGAATTGGAAGAATGAGGACTGCAGAATTAAATTGTATGATAGTTTTACCTAATCAAATGATGTCAGTTTGTACCACTGCTTTAGAAGCTTGGCTTCTCTAGAAGGGATAATGAACATGAACTGAGATTTGTGGTTGAAGCAGAAATCATGACAGAAACAAAGAATTTTGACATATTGGGTTACGTAGAAACAATTGGTGGAAGCTAAATTGCATAGGAATCAAAATCAGTAATTCTCAATAGGGCCCACCCCAGAAGGCAAAGCACAATAAAAGGTGTGTTTTCTTCTCAAGCAACTTAAATAGTCAAAAAAGAATTGAGAATGGCTGACCTAAATGATACATTAATTTCCTCCCAAGTACCAGAACCATAATATTACTGAAATGGGATATGTTATGAATCTGTAAGTACAGTGATAAATTCAAGTTACTTGAAGTTATGCTTGGTATCAAATTGTGCATTGGTTGAGCAATTGACAGAACACCTATGTTTAGTTTGCAAGGTCAATCTTGGGTTTCCAGTTGCTGTCACTTTAATCTTCCATCCCTCTCCTGTTCAGATCTCTCCAATTCCATTCCCTTTGCATCTGTCTCAACCTTTTAGACTTCAGAACATTAGTGAATTTAATGAGTTACAGCTATCCAATTTTTATTTTCCTCTCCCAGATATGACTAATTTTTGTGTTTCCAACTGCAAGTTCTTAAATTGTTACCTTGTTAATTTTATTTGTGGCTAGCCATAGGCATTTGCTCTGTACTCTCTATCTCTCCCACTCTACAACTCAAAACACACCAGTTTTCTTGATTCAAGTTCAGATGAAGAATTTGCAACCTAGATTTCTTCACTCTCTATACTGCCTCACCCACTAAGTTCTACCACCATTTTATGTTTTTGATTTTCATCTTTGTAACTGGGAAAGAAGTCTGATTTGGAGTGGATAATGCATTGCAGACAGAATACATTGGCTTTTATAACCTTTAATAAGGAAGCAGAAATAATATTGCTAACTGGATTGGTGCACAAGCCAAAATTATGTTAATATATCTGACCTCTTTTGCTGGTTTCAGGTGATATGTATACTGCAGACAGTGATGGCCATGAGCCCGAGTGGGTGAAAACTGAGCGTGAGCAGTTCACAGAGTTCAGAGACCGCAACAAAGATGGTAAAATGGACAAGGATGAAACCAAAGATTGGATCCTGCCAGCAGACTATGACCATGCTGAGGCTGAAGCCCGCCATCTAGTGTATGAATCTGATGAAAACAAGGTAAGCTGTGCATGTGATCTATCTCTGCTTGCTCACTGGACTTGGTGATGAGTCTATAGTTAGGCTGGCACTACTTTCATCACAGCTCAAGAGACTGTTCCTTCAGCTATATGTGACTAGGTACTCTCTAAACAGTTTTTGCCCATTTGAGACATGCCTTGAAGCAAATAGCTTTCTGTGTATAGGTAGCTTATAATTTTGTCATGTAAATAGGCTGTAGAGCTCTTGTCACTTTTTGACAACCACCTGTGTTTAGATAAGTTTCGTAAGACAGAATTCATTATGCACAAATAAAGACATTGAAACACAAGTAGTCACAAGTGGGGGGAAAAAAAGCTTGTCTTTCAAAGTATTTTATGGAATGTCCTGAGAAAATGATTCCAAAAAGCAAAATTCTGGAGATGATCAGAAAATTAGGCAGCATTTTTGAAGAGAAGTTAATGTTTCTGGTCACATCTTTCATCAGAAGTTAAAAGGTTTGTTTTAAAATTGGAGGAGGGGAGAGGTGGAGAGCACAAATGTGTTGAATTACTGTGTAACCTGAGGATGACCAGGACACTTGCAATTGATGCCATTCTGAAAGAGGATGGTGAATGTCTGTTAATCATAGCTTAACAGTCTGGATGAATTAACTTGGGATGATGAATGCTAGAAATGAGGTGTAGAATTAGAAATCTGAAATACACAAGGTTTAGCAATATTTGGTGGATCAAACAGCATTTGTGGAGAGGAATACAAGTTGGCCTTGCATCAGAGCTACCCTGGTAAAAAGATCTGTTCCCTGACCTTAAGTTGAGTTTTGGAACTGGGTAGCAGGCAGACACTAGATTGCGAATGGGACAGAGGACTGAAGCGACAGATAGCTGAAAGTTTAATCACCAGAGTGAACTGGACGGGTATTTTGCAAAGCAATGTCCAATTTAGGTTTCTCCAATGTGATCTTTTTGACATTTTTCTTTTACCCTATTCCTTCACACCATTGGAATCCAGACAAAGCTTCTGGATGACTTTTACCCTATTCCTTCACAACATTGGAATCCAGACAATGCTTCTGGATGAAGGAACAATTGACTTGAACTTTTTCCAATGTATTGTATCCAGTGCTCTCGATGGGGATGTCTGTGTCAGAGGAACCAAATGTAAGCTGAGTAATCTGCATGGTGAACTTTTCAATTTACAAGAGCAACCAAGCTGGCACTTGCCTGCTACGTTCTCCATCTCATTCCTGATCTGACCATGTTTTGGTCAGCTACACTGTCCAAACAAAACAGTACTTGAGCTAGACTGCATTTCATCTTCTAAACAGGCATGTTTACAGCCTTCAGAACTCTATAGTAAATTCATTATCAGAAAACAAGTTTTTCCTGATCAGTTCTGATGCCAGGTCATCTATCTGTATTATTAACTCAGTTTTTCTCTCTCTCTCCACAGATTGAGTCAACGTTCTCTCATTTCAAAGTTCTGTAACTTGCTGTCCCAGTATTTGTTTTTTTTTCTCCTTCCACCATCCTTTCTTGTATCTCTCAATTTGCATTCACCCAGATTGGCTGCATTATGCAGGCAATTTTGTTTTTGTATCCTGTAGGGATTTGATACAGTTTAACATTTCAGGTCTTCAACATCAGCAGATATCAATTCAAAACTTGTGAGGTCATAAAGTTAACATGAATGACAAGTTGCAATCATTCTCTCGAGGGAAAATTACTGTGGAATAATTTGAGGGAACCAATTAGAATTGCAGAAATAGAGACTAAGAATTGGAGACAATGGTTGGAATACTTTTTGGAGCAGGATTGTTTACTGATATTTTTGTGCTTTTGAGTTACTTTGCTCTCTTGTAACCTTTTTCTTTTTCCTGATCCTTCCTCAAAATCTTTTTCAGGATGGAAAACTCACAAAAGAAGAAATAGTCAAAAAGTATGACCTGTTTGTGGGAAGCCAGGCGACAGACTTCGGGGAGGCCTTAGTAAGGCATGATGAGTTCTAAGTATAACCACTGCAGCGGGAACAAGAATCCATTCCATGAAGAGAGGATAATTTATTTTTTACAATGTGCTGTTTTCACTCATCACATTTTTCTGCCTATCACAGAGTTCGATTATGGAATAGATAAGGTGTTTATTGGGGGGGGGGGGGGGGGGCGGGGCAGGGGATCCAATGATGCAGTCATCTTGTACCTAAAGATTAACATATAATTAGATGTTTACTTGCATTGTATTTTTACTTTGTACATTCCCCTCCTTTGGTCAAATGTTGTAGAAATAATCTGATAAACCCATTCAAAATCTCTATAATTTCCAGGGAACTCTGCTTGATTTCAAGCAATTCAGGACCTAACTGAAGTGTGTTTTGATCAGCTTTCTTGTTCATACCTGAGAAAGGAGGGATGAAGAGATTACAGTTGTTACTTTGGAAATGCTTAAGGCAGTATTGCTGCAACATTCAGCACTGAGCAAGATGCATCTTTAGTAAACTACCTTGGCTACCTTTTAGATTGTGTTCATATATTGATCTTTCTGTAATGTGCTGTCATGGTGACAATGGAATTGTCCTATTTTCATATGAAATTAATGGGCAGGAGGAGACCAACTGTTTCACAAAGCTTGAATGAACTGACTGAATACAACCCAGATGTCATATTCTGAGGGTGGAGAAAGTACTTTGGCAAAGGTTTTTTTTCCTCCAATTTTCTCTGGTATTAGTGACTCCCAAGATCTCATGTACTCAGTGTTTTCTACAATGTGACCTCTTTCTCCAAGTAGACAATTTATATGCTATAGATTACAATAACAATTGTATTTATCCCTTAGCTTTTCAGTGGTCTTGTGTTGCTGTAATAGTTTAGCAATGGAAATCTAGGTTTTTATTCCAACTTGCAAAAGTTTAATTGCCCTAGGATTAAAAATAGCTCTGTATTCTACCAATCACTAGCTTTGAATACATATTTCTCAATCTAAATGTGTTCAACTCATTCAATATTTACCACCATCTTGTATTTGGAGAAAATGTATTAACGTACTTCATTAAGACCCTTGCAGCCATCTGCTGAATAAATTCAGTGTCACATTTGTACATAGGTTGAAGCATGTCATTATTTGTGGATGTCTTTCCACACTGTGTGGGCAATGTATCTTGCAATATCCTCTTGAATCAAAAAAGACCAAGGAACAGCAGATCAGCTATATTTGCTTTGAGAAACTGGACATTTTTGATCATCTTTCATTGAATTGGAAAACAAAAATAGGTTAGTAATGGTGTTTGACTAGATATGATGAAATCTTGGTAATTAAGGTGACATCTCCAAATGGGTCATTCAGCTAATTTGGATTGTGCAGATTGAGGAATTGCAGAAAGTCTCTCAGATTACAACTGGATGGTATTTTGCTGAACACTATATATTGGCTTTTTGTTTCTTCTTCAACTCAAGCACCAGATAAAACATTACAAATTGGATTAAGTTCTTTGCAGATCACTTAATTTTTGGTGTCCTGGTGGTCAGTTGACACTCTCAGTTGGTTGTGCCATTAAATGAGCAACTTGACACTGTTTAGAGTGATAACCTTGGGGCCTTACTGTACCTTTTATTTAATGTAAATGTTATCACAAAACCTTCAGTGTCTCTATTTTCCATCCTGCTGTACCACCTTAGATATAGAAGTATGCACCAAGCCTTCTCTCCTATAGTCTCGCCCTCGACAGACATTGGATTCTTCAAAAACAGTGACATTTCTTTATAGGCTGAAATCTAATGGGGAAAAGGTTGCTTTGAGAGGGTTGCAGACCAACAATCAAAGAATATTTGTAACTGTAACTTGTCCATACTGTGATTTTATTTTAAATTTTTTTTTTGCTTGTGACTGAAGGCTTTTGCTAATTTCTATGCCTACATTTCCCCAGATCCTGATTCCCAGCCTCCCTGCAATTTTTATTTGCATTAATTCCTTGTTGGAGGTGAATATGGCATTTAATTTTGACATTGCAAACAAGTTAAAAATAGATTTTTAATATTTGCAAGGAAATGTTACAAAGTGGAGAGAATTAGTTGTTGCCCCTTTAATGACTTGCTGTTGAATTGCAAGTTGCAGTGAATTTGGTCTGTTCACTTAGTTCCTATATCTTAAGTAGCATTGCATTGCCATTTCCTCCTCCCCCCCCCCCCCCCCACGTAGAATTGTATTGGCCAACTTCCAGATTGCAGTAAGAGGTGTTTCAGTGGGCTTCGTAGAGGAAATGCTGCTAATGCGACATTGAAATATCCAGTGCATTTGACTTTAATTCTTTTGATGAATGAACATTATTGACAAGAGCAACATTTATTTTGAACTCTTCAAATTAACTGCTACCCAGTTTCAAATTCAACTATTCAATTGAATGGCTTGGTAGGGTATTAAGATAATAGAAGAAATGACCATATTCCCATTAGTCTGGTCACCAAATCAAACCAGCACTGACAACTGATGTTTCCACAAAGTGACAAAAGCAATTTGGATTCTAGGAATATTAATTGTTCTTGGCTTTTTTTACAAAGTATAAAAATCCATCATTTACAAAATCAGTTTCTGGAAGATTCCTCAAATGCTGGCTTAATCTTGGGACAGGAATAATGCATTTGTTAAGAAGTTTTTGTACAAAATTTAACCAAACTAGTTTTCAAATATTAGAGTTCACCTAGTCAAAATATAGATGCATACTCGAGATGTTGACATTCTTTAAGGCTTTTTAGCTTGATTTTTCTTTTTGCAAATATAATAACTCAGTCATGTTAGCCCAAGTGTTTTGGGAGATTGAGGTTCAGGTTGTCTCTGTATTTTGAATAAGAAATCTACATTTAAAAACAAATCAACTGAATCTGTTCAATAAAGGAGTGATTTTATGCGATTTGATTGCATAATGAGCAAATATAGTCATGGATCACTTAATGTTCATGATGCATTTGTGAAATAGAATGCTATGTGATTCTGACATACCATATTATAGTAACAGGTGTTTATTATGACTATCAAGAAACTATTATAAACCTGGCCTTGTGTAAAAGAAACACGAGATATGTGTCATGAGTGGGAAGCTATGTCCCGTTCTTTGATCGGGATTTCTGAACTATTATAACCTGATTGGACCACGGACGTATATGCAGTCAAACGTTGCTTGAACAGATGTTATGTGGTGCATGACTTGATTATGCAGACAGGGTATTGTAATAGGCAAATTACGTGAAGAACTTGCATATTATACAAAAAAAACATAAGTTTGGATTCATCTGGAATGTACCAATAATCGGTGTACAGAATGCAGTTTTCCCCCCCCGTTCCTAATTTCAAGTGGTGCATGTTTTTGTGAATTAAATTAAAATCATGTGACAAGAGTGACCTATTATAGGAGAATGGATGCAGTTCATCAGTTGAATATTCAGCATGTTGGTACATTTTTTACCAATCCACTTAAACTGTTAATGGCCCATGATCAGAGTTATTTGCAATGTGCTTGAAGTTGTACTCTCAACGCTAGCACATTTTAATGTAAAATGTTTGCTTTAAGTTGAATTCTAATCTTCAATAAAGATTTTTTTTAAAAACATTGTGAATTTTAAGCTTGTCTTGATTTTTTTGCAAATTTTTTAGATCATTTCAAATCACAACTGTAACTTAGATTACAGCCCTTCTCAACAAGGGGCCACAACACATTTAAGGAAGACCACAGACTGAAATCATAAAATATTTTTGTTTTTTTATGTAGTAGAGAAGTACGGAAGAAACTATCTAAACTTGATTACTGGTGGTGGTGGTGGGAGGCATAAACTTTGAGCAATGTCTTCAGGGGTCATATCCCCAAAAAAAGCTGAGAATGGTTGCCCTAAAATATTGTGGTCTTTATTTCACACTATCTTATTTCATACTATTAATTATCAGTTAACAAATTATTTGAAGCTTATCAACTGAACACAAGTATAAAATGTAAATATATCATTGCAAAACAAGAGATTGCTGTTGAATAGGTCAGTGAATTAATCTGTTCACTTGGAATTTTGCCAGTTTTTGAGAAACTTGTGCAGAGGAATATCAAGTACAGCTCTGCACATTATAGAAGACTTTTGTCCTACATTTATGCTGACTCCTAATGAAAATATAATTAGTGATTCAATTAAAAGGCTGAATGTTGGAATTTATATTTAGGTGAAAAATGCATGAATGCAGAGTGAATAAAATTTGAAAACAAAGGTATACTATAAATGACTGTTAATTGTCCACTAAGATGCTGTCTGGAACTCCACAAATAATGTTTTTGTCCTGGCTTGATCACTTGGGCTTGGGGCAACTTTTTAAAATTTGATTTTAAGTTTTCAACAGGTTTTACTTAATGCAACTGTTCAATAATTTATTTTTTCAAAAAACTTTAAATATCACCAGTGATCAAAAATACCAAACCCTTTTGTGGTAAAAGTCTAAAGATTCACCAGCCTCTACAAGAAATTTAACTCCCACATCTGTTTTAAATAATGGTCCAGTATCCTTCAGTCTACCATTACTATCCAGCCAGGAGAACATCTTCGTTCAATGAAGAATGCATATTGTTGCATGGTGGTTTTGTAGGAGATGGGAACTCCCAAAATATTCAGGAAGGGGTGTGTGTATTTTGCTGAAGTGAGATGGTGGAGAGCTTAAAGTTCTTTGGAATAAATTTTACCAACATGTCTGTCCAATTAAGTTGATGTCACAACTAAGAAAACACATCAAGACACTTAAAAACCTGAGGAAATTTGGTATGTCCTTGATATCTCCTAAATTTTACAGATGTGCCATTAAAATTAACTTGCAGTCTTGATGCATCACAACTAGACAATAGAAACTGCTCTGCCCAAGATTGCTAGAAACAGCAGAGGGTTGTAAATGTAGCCCAAGCCATCATGTAAACCAATCTCCCTTCCATCAACTATATCTTCTGCTAACCTTTCCTTTAGAGAATGGGAGAGAAAAGGGATCAAAAGAACAGAAAATTGTTTTTCGGGAAATAAATTATCTTTTGAACAAATGAAGGACAAATATGATATAACTCACGGTACAATGTTTGCAGACCACCAACTGAAAACCTACTTGAAGGACAAATTGGGAAGCAGGCTGAGGTTACCAGAAGGAAGCAGTTCTGAATATGTGATTACAGACACAATGATAATTAAAAGATTTATAACAAACATGTATACCAAATTGCAAGAGAAAGAGAACGGGGAAACAAGCTGTAAACCCAAACAAAAATGGGAACAAGATCAAAACATAAAGATAAAGAATGAAACATGGGAAAAGTTATGCTCAGGAACTATGAGAAATATAATAAACATGAAGTTATGCATGATACAATATAACTAGTTGCACAGGCTATATACCACGCCCCAAAAGTTAAATAAATGGGACCTAGCAGTATCAGATAGATGATTTCGCTGTAAGGAAATGGGAACAGTACATGCAATTTGGCCACGTGAGAAAGTGAAAAAGTTTTGGGAAGATCTAAATCAGGTATTAAATAAAATCACAAAAATCAACATACCAAAAAATCCAGAGATCTTCTAAGTAAAGAACTTGGCTTCGATTTGGATGAAGCACAAAAAAGATTTATTATGATAGCCTTAGCTGTAGCAAAAAAATGTATAACGTCAACCTGGAAATCAGAAGATAGCCTGAGAATACAGCAATGGTACATAGAAATGAATAAATGTATTCCATTGGAAAAAATAACAATTTAAGAAATAATATCACAGTATTCGAACAAATTTGGGAACCGTTCATGGAACACAACAGAGAAGTCCTACCGCGGACCTCCACCACCTAAAATGCTAGAATGAGAAGAAGTCGAAATGAACTGACCCAGTGTGTAAAAGTAGATGACACAATTTTCTTGTTTATTTTCATTGTGTCGTGACATTGTTTAATAGGTTTAATGTATCGTATATATTGAATGTTTAGTGGGTAGGGAGGGGGGCGGGAAGGAGGGAGGGAAAGGAGGGGAAAAGGGGAGAAAATGACACTGTATATCCAAGAGGGAAATGTTTAAGTGTATTTTGGTCAATATGGTTCAAAGTTTGAAAAATAAAAAAAGCAAAAAAACAAACGATCTTAAGAAAATTGCTGACCTATTAAAGGAAACTCAAACCTCCAGACTCGAGGACTGTTTCTTTCCTTCTGTTATCAGACTCTGAAAATGGATCTTTCGCTGGGAACAGGTGATGCCTTGCATTGTTTTAACTACTTTGCTCTTTATTTTCACTACATTTTTGTACTTTATATCCTGACTTCTTGGAACACTACTACAAGCACTAATTTATGTGGGTTTTTGTTATTGTATTAGTTGTTGTATGAATTGGTTTGCTTGATACCAAGGTACTTGTAATAGTAAACAATGCAATTCAATTTAAATACAGGGAATTTATGTGAGCTGCTTTGCTCGATCAATAATGTTTGGAAAATTTTCTAATTAATTGACAACCTTGTGCCCAAGGGGCTTTGGAGAATAAATACCAATCTGGCATATTGAAAGATACAATTCTGTTGATACAATTATGTCGCTTGACTGTAGGAAAGGTCTCCTAATTTAGACACTCATCCCATATTTGTGAAGAGCATTTTATAAGGACGACTAAAGTAGGAGTAATTTTGTCATGTCCAAACCAGTGCCTACATCAAAGCCAAGTACTCTGTCCAGCTTTATTTCTTTCTTTAAATGTTGTGGTACTAAATCTGAATGATTTACAAGGCTACTTAATTGCATGTCTTGGGTAAATAAGCTCCCATAATTGATGAGCTTCATGCTATGAATTACTTGACCCTGGTCTTTGGGATTATAAAGTATGCAAATAAAATTTAATGTTCAGTTTTGTTTCTGCCTAAATGACTATTGACCAGTGACATTCATGTCAACAGTGATGAAGTGTTTTTGAAAAGCTGGTGTTGAAGCTATCAGGTTCTGTCTGAGCAGTGACATGGATCAGTTCCAATTTGCTTACTGTAACAACGGGTCTGGTGGATGCCATCTCACTGGCTCTGCACAAAGCTCCTGAAACACGTGGATAAGAAAGATACATACATCAAGATGCTCTTTATCGACTACAGTTCGGCATCAACACCATCGTCCCCCTCAAAACTGATCAGCATACTCCAAGACCTGGCACTCAACACCCTACTGTGTAATTGGATCCTGGATTTCCTCAACTCCAGACCAAAATCTGTGAGGATTGGTATGACATCTCTACAATCTCCATCAGTAATGGAGCAACACAGGGCTGTGATCTGTGTCCCCTGCTCTACTTGCCATACGCCTGACTGTGTGGCAACACCATCTACAAATTTGATGACAATACCAGTCATTGGTTGTACAAAAAAAGGAATGGAGTCAGCATACAGGAGAGAAATTGAAAACTTGGTTAAATGATGCACCAACATCCAAAACCAAGGAACTGAATGTTGACCTCAGGAAGGGAAAACCAGATGATTATTGGGGTATCAGAGGTGGAGAGGGTAAGCAAATTTATGTTCTTGGGAGTCATGATCTCGGAGGATCTTTCCTGGACACAACACACTAATGGCATTGTGCAAAAAGCACGTCAGCACCTCTAATTCCTCAGGAGTTTGTGGAGGTATGACATTGGAAAATTTGTGGTGGAAAGTGTGCTGACTAGTTGCATCAGTCTGGTATGGGGACACTAATACTGCTGAGCATAAAGCCCTTCAGGACACAGGCAAAACCCTTCCCACCATTGAGAACATTTACACAGAACGTTGCTATTATAGAGCAGCAGTAATCATCAAGGATCTACATCACTAGTACACACTCCATTCTCACTGCTACCATCAGGAAAAGAGGTAGGAAGATTCTCACCACCAGGTGCTACCCCTCCACCATCAGTCTCCTCAGCCATAAATGCAATCAGAATAGAAAGGGCACACAGATCACTAGCTCCAAAACCGCAGACACATCAAAAACCAAGATCCATCTTAGTAAAATTTTAAGATATACAACAAGAGAAAATGTACTGGAGCAGGCAAGAAATAAAGTTAGAGAAGATAATAAGCCATTGGAATACAAGGGTCAAAAAATATTTTTTTACCCAGACAAGAGGAGGAAGGAGTTTAATACAGTGAAAATGATTTTATGGAAAAAAGATTATAAATTCATGTTAAGGCATCCAGCCATGCTTAAAATATTTATACCCGGGGAGCAAAATAGACTTCTCTGATCTGGAGGAAGCACAAGAATTTGCAGAACGTTTGCAGGACAGATGAAGAGATATAACAAGAATGAAGAACGGCGATAAAGTATATATAAAGATGTAAAAACAATGTATATGTAAAGAACTAAAGAGGGAAAAGAAAAGGGAAGGAAGAAAGTAAGGGGGAAAAAGAGAGCTTTGTTATATGTGTAAAAAAAAGTGTTTTCTGGGGGGAGATGGAATAACCGTCACTGCAAAATCAGTTGTTGCATGCGAGCAAGATCGCAATCCAATTGGAAAGGGGAGTTGTCGTTGCCCAGCAAGGGATAAGAGACAACTCAGAGAGGGGGGGGGGGGGGAGCATTTGGGGTTAAGTAATTATTGGGTGTGGGAATTGTTGGAGTATTTTATGTTTTAAATGTGTTGTCGTACATTGAGTTTAAAAAAAGAAAACTAAGAGATGAAAATGGGAAAAAGGGGGATGGAGGTGGCAAGGAAGCAGAAAAGAAGTGTAAGCAAGATATAAGATGGCCACATTGAACTATATGACTATAAACATTAATGGAATACATAACCAAATTAAAAGAAAGAGGCTACTAAATTTACTGAAGAAAGAAAAAATAGATATAGCATTTGTGCAGGAAACACATCCAATTGAAGTGGAACATAACAAATTAAAGAGACTGGGTAGGACATGTAATGGCAGCATCCTATCATTCAAAAGCTTGAGGTGTAGCCACATTAGTTAACAAAAATGTACCAATCAAAATAGAGGAGGAAATAATAGATCCAGCAGGGAGGTATGTAATGATAAAGTGTCAGATATACTCAGAATTATGGAATTTGCTCAATATATAAGCACCATCAGGAAAAGAGGTCAAAAGTTTATGCAAGATATTTTTTGAAGATTGTAGACACACAAGGAAATATATTGATAGGAGGTGATTTTAACCTTAATTTGGATCCAATGTTGGATAAAACTGGACAAAAGACAAGCAAAAAGAAGCAAAAAGTAGCCAAATTTATGGTTAGATCAATGCAGGAAATGAAACTTACAGATATGTGGAAGAGGCAACACCCAAGAGAGAAGGAATATTTATATTATTCAAGTATGCATAAAACATACTCAAGGATTGATATGTTTTTTGTTGTTGGCCCATATTCAAGGGAGAGTTAGGTAAACTGAGTATAAAGCTAGACTACTATCAGATCATTCACCCCTGTCATCCCACCAAGAACATATAGATGGAGGTTAAACTCCATGCTACTTAAAAGGCAGGAATTTAGAGAGTTTATTGAATGTCAAATTAAAACATATTTTGAAATAAACACAGATTAAGTGAAAAGCAAATTTATATTATGGGATGCAATGAAAGCCTTCATTAGAGGACAGATTATATGTAATGTAACTAAGATGAAAAAGGATTACAATCGGGAAATAGAGCAGTTGGAAAGGGAAATAGTAAGTACAGAAAAAGAACTAGTAAAAAGGGATTATATAACAAAAAAGAGAGAAGTGGCAGACAAAAAAAAATACAAATATTTCAAACCTATAAGGTGGAGAAGAACATAATGAAAACAAAGCAAAAGTATTACGAACTGGGAGAAAAAACACATAAAATATTAGCCTGGCAACTTAAAACAGAACAAGCTAAAAGAACTGTATTGGCATCAAGGAAAAAAGACAAACAAATTACATATAACCCAACAGAGATTAATAAAAACTTTAAGGAATTTTATGAATAATTATACCAAACTGAGAATGAGGAGAAAGATGATAAAATAGAGGAGTTTTTAGCTAAAATTGAACTGCCGAAATTGCAAGAAGAGGAACAAAACAAATTAATAAAACCATTTGAAATAGACGAAGTACAGGATATATTAAAAAAAACTGCCGAACAATAAAACACCAGGAGAGGATGGATTTCCAATAGAATTTTATAAAACATTTAAAGAGTTATTAATTCCTCCTCTCCTGGAAGTAATGAACCAGGTAGAAGAAACACAAAACTTGCCAGATTCATGTAAGACAGCAAAAATTACAGTAATACCAAAGACAGGGAAGGATCCATTAACACCAGCATCATATAGACCAATATCTCTATTTAACTCAGATTATAAAATAATAGCAAAATTATTAGCAAACAAATTGGCCAATTGTGTAGCAAAAATAGTAAAATAAGATCTAACTGGATTTATTAAGAAAAGGTGAACAGCAGATAATGTCTGTAAACTTATTAATCTAATTCATGCAGTTCAAGAAAATAAGAAACCAACAGTGGCTGTGGCTTTACATGAAGAAAAAGCCTTTGACAGAGTAGAGTGGAACTACTTATTTAAAGTATTACAGAAGTTCAATCTATCAGAAAAATATATTAATTGGATTAAAGCATTGTATGATGGACTGTTGGCGAAGGTAGCAGTAAATGGATATGTATCAAACCAATTTAAATTAAGTAGGTCATCTAGACAGGGATGTCCATTATCCCCCTCATTGTTCGCCTTAGCAATAGAACCTTTGGGAGAACTGATAAGAATAGAAAAAAAGTAAAAAGGGTAAAAATAAAGGAGAAGGAGTATAAAATCAACTTAATTGCAGATGACATAATAGTATACCTAACAGAACCAGAGATATCAATAAAAGAATTACATAAGAAATTGAAGGAATATGGAGAAATATCAGGCTACAAGATCAATGCAAATAAAAGTGAAGTGATGCCAATGAGTAATGCGGATTATACAGAATTTGAAAAAGAATCACCATTTAAATGGCAAGCACAAGCAATCCGATACCTAGGGATCAGGTTACATCATAACTTAAGCCACTTGTACAAACTAAATTATCAGCCACTAATAAAGAAATTGCAGGAAGATTTAGAACATTGGAAAGAATTACCGCAAACATTGATAGGGAGGGTAAACTATTAAAATGAACGTGTTCCCAAGGATACAATACTTATTTCAAACGTTACCAATTCCCTTAACAGAAAAATTCTTTAATGAACTAAGGAGAATAATAAGGAAATTCTTGTGGAAAGGGAGGAAACCGAGGGTAGCGTTAGATAAATTAACAGGGAGGTATTACCAAGGTGGTTTGCAGTTACCAAACTTTAGAAATTATTGTAGAGCCGCACAATTAAGGTATTTATCAGATTTTTACCAGACAAGGGAAAAACCAGACTGGACTAAGATAGAACTAGATAAAATAAGGGAGAAGGTACCGGAACATATACATTATAAGTGGGATGAAAAGATGGTGCAATATAAAAGCTCACCAGTATTGCATCACTTACTTAATATATGGAAGAAGATCCACTTAGAAAGGAAAAAAACGAATTTCCAAATACCAAAATTATTATTGACGCAAAATTCATTAATCCCTTTTACAATAGATAACCCTTCGTTTAGAGAATGGGAGAGAAAAGGAATCAAAAGAATAGAAAATTGTTTTTTTTGGGAAATAATTTATTAACATTTGAACAGTACAAATATGGAATAACTCATGGTACAATGTTTGTATATCATTAACTGAAATCTTATTTAAAGGATAAATTGGGAAATAGATTAAGATTACCAGAAGGAAGCAGCTTTGAATATGTGATTACAGGCACAATGATAATTAAAAGATTTATAATGAATATGTACATAAAGTTGCAAGATAAGGAAAATGATGAAATAAAATATAAACCTAAACAAAAGTGGGAAAAGGATTTAAACATAAAGATCTAAAATGAAGCATGGGAAAAGTTATGTTCTGGAACTATGAAGAATATAATAAACACAAGGTTACGCATAATACAGTATAATTGGTTCTCTTTGGCTTGGCTTCGCGGACGAAGATTTATGGAGGGGGTAAAAAGTCCACGTCAGCTGCAGGCTCGTTTGTGGCTGACAAGTCCGATGCGGGACAGGCAGACACGATTGCAGCGGTTGCAGGGGAAAATTGGTTGGTTGGGGTTGGGTGTTGGGTTTTTCCTCCTTTGCCTTTTGTCAGTGAGGTAGGCTCTGCGGTCTTCTTCAAAGGAGGTTGCTGCCCGCCAAACTGTGAGGCGCCAAGATGCACGGTTTGAGGTGTTATCAGCCCACTGGCGGTGGTCAATGTGGCAGGCACCAAGAGATTTCTTTAGGCAGTCCTTGTACCTTTTCTTTGGTGCCCCTCTGTCACGGTGGCCAGTGGAGAGCTCGCCATATAACACGATCTTGGGAAGGCGATGGTCCTCCATTCTGGAGACGTGACCCATCCAGCGCAGCTGGATCTTCAGCAGCGTGGACTCGATGCTGTCGGTTACACAGGGTATATATCACTCCTCAAAAATTAAAAGAATGGGTTCCAACATTATCAGATAGATGTTTTCGCTGTAAGAAGGAAATGGAAACAACAATACATGCAATTTGGGCATGTACGAAAGTGAATACTTTTTGGGAAGAACTAAATCAGATATTAAATAAAATCACAAAAAATAACATACCAAAAAATCCAGAGATCTTTCTTTTAAGTAACATAAGAAGTAAAGAATTAGGCCTCAAATTGAATAAAACGCAAAAAAAAAGATTTATTATAATTTAACACCTAATTCCTTTCCATTTGGAATTCCTGGTCACACTATGTGCAAGTCTCTGAAGTGAATTGAAGCCCACAACCAAACAGGATTAGGCTGGGGCTGCAATACTCTCCACAGTCAAATATCTTAAATTGCATCTTGCAGAGGAAGATGATCAACCTTGACAGCATTTTCAGGTCAGAAGATGGAAGAGAGGATATAAAAAGGGTATGCTATCTAAATGGAACAAATAATATCAGTAAGAAATCATTCAAAAATGTTAAAATTTCTTCCAGGAAATGTAAAATAAACAGCTTAACAGGGATTTGAACTCAGTATATCCTGAACTTTAGAATTACATATACCCCACTAAGTGAAAGCCATACCCCTAAGCCAGCAAATCAATGTGCATTAAAAAGTGAGGATTTTTAATGTATCTTTCAGAACTGCCAAGTCTTTGCTGTTTTACAGTGGATAAAGGGGCTGGAGGCTCAGATTACAAAGACATCCCTCCAAAGAAGCAGACATATGTTTCTCATCAGCTGGCCAAAATATATTACAGACACATAAAGTAGGAAAGATAAAATGTTTACTTGAAATGAGTTGGCTGATCAGAACTAAGATATGACATAATGGGATCTGAGACGAGACAAAAAAAAATTTCTTCATCAAACAGCATTAATTGGAGTGTTGGTGGGGGGGGGGGGGTTGCACAAGGAGCTACTGACACAACTCAGGTTGAGCAGCAACATTGAGGGCAGGAGGAGGAATCACTGACATCAATTGAGAGAAACGGAATTGCTGACATTTTGAGTTTCATCAAAACTGCTCACAATCCAGAGGGATAGCCAGTAATAAGGAGGAGAGAGGTGAGAAAGGGGTTAGTGGGGAATTGGTGAACCAGGGAGGGGTGAAGGACAATGGATGGATTGGGAGGAATGGAGTTAGGAGCCAGAGGCAGGTGATTAGTGATTGGTTTGTGCCAGAGGGGGGTGGGAGAGGAGATGATTGTGAAAGTGGAGGCAGCTGATGGAGGATAATAATTGGCAACCAGTGATGGGGTCTGATACATATGGAGGGTGATATAATAGTAGTTATGGGAGACATCAGGGACAGATGGACCAGAAGGGGGTTTGCAGTGAGTCTCACCCTGGCAGTGAAGAAGGCTGAGGATGGACAGGTAGCTGTGTGAATTGGAAAGAGAGTTGAACTGGGTCTTTGGGATGGCTATTGTGTACCATGGTCAAGTTGTGATCTTGGTCTTGCTGATGTAGAGAAAGCCACGCCAGGTGTATGGAATGGAGAAGGGAGTTTTGGTCCCTGGATGGCCGCGAGGGAAGAGGTGTCAGAACATATGCTGCACCTCCTGTGGTTGCAGGGGAAAGTATCAGGGGTGATGGAGAGAGAGTAGAAAGGCATGAATGGACAAGGGATTCATGGAGGCAGTAGTCTCTAAGGAAGTGAAGAGGGGCAGGGAGGGCTACACATGGCTAATGATGGAATTTCTTTGCACCTGGCGGAAATAATGAAAGATGTGTTGGATGCAGTGGCTAGTGAGGAGAAAGGCAATATTTTGGTGATATTTGATACATGGGTTCATAAAAAAATAGTTGCATTCAAATACGGTAATTGGATAAATCAACAAAGATTCCTGTTCCTGACTGCTATCAGCTATCCCTGCTGCGGTGCACATGTACAGACTTCAGGTGAGTGGACATAAAGGTTGTGAGTGGAGTATTCTGTAGTCATAAAACATCAAGCTTTGAAAATGATTGTCAGCTGTGGTTCAGCAGGCAATACTTCATATGTAACACAGATGTGAAAGCTTGCAGAATCACACAGCTATTCTCTACAGGATGAAAAGATAGTAACACATACCAGTAATTATTTAATGCTATATAAAGCATGGAAACACAAAACTAGCTTAAACAATTTCACAAACACACTGTATAAATATGTAGAAATAGAGCTGTTCTGAACTCTACAAATGCACAGAAATGTTGCAGTCCTGACCTATAAATATGTTCTGCGCTGTATAAATAAATCCAAATCTATGTAGCACTGGATAAATACAATAATCCTGTATTTGAGAAGTACTTGGAGGTATATGGCTTCCCTGCATTATAAAAATGTACAGAAACACATAGCCGTTGCTCTGCACAAATATTCAATTCGTGAGTCATCCTGCATCTTGTGCAGCAAAGCAACTGGATCATTGTGTTTCAGGTTTGGGTCTGGAATAGACCATGTTTCTTGGCAATGTAGCAAGCCTAATGCTAAATGGAAAGTGTGGTTCTGTAACTTGAGATTCTCCCTTGAAAACTGTTTGCACACACAAAAAAAAACCCACATAAATATATTGGTTCTTAGGAAGAAATTGTAGTTGAGTATGTCTAGAAGGGCTCGTTGGTCTAGGGGCATGATTCTCGCTTAGGGATCTTTCAAATCATAACATGCGAGAGGTCCCGGGTTCAAATCCCGGACGAGCCCTGTATTTTTCATTCTCTCAATGGATAAACAAATTATAATAATTCTGGCTGTTATAGTTTTGTTTTACAAGTTTCTATTCTGTATAATTTTTTGATGACTGCCCCACATTTGTATCATAATTTACACTATGTTCCTATACACAATCTGCTGGAGGAACTCAGCTAGTTGAGCAACTTCAGTAGGAGAAAAAGAATGTTTAAATGGATTAGAGAAGCCAGTGTAAAGATTACAGGGCAGGAGGGGTGGGACTGGAATCCCATAAACAAGGTGGATGATTCGGAGCAGCCAAAGGGAGATAGAGGCAAGAAGAAAAGGAGAGAAAGATGTCAAACAAGATGGAGTGGGTAATTAGAAGTCATAGATTGTCAGTGCCAGAATCTGATCAAGATAACAGAACCATATGGGGTTAGGAAGTGGAGAGTGTAGAGGGGAGATGGGGTGCAGGTGGATGGAAGTAAAGAGGAAGGTGAGAATGAGTAGGGGACTGGGTGGGAAAGGGGACAAAAAGATTAGGGAAGGGGAAGAGCAGGTGGGTAGCGGCAGCTGTGTCTGATGGTGAGACAGTCTATTGTGGTCAATAGGGCCTTCTGCATTTCCTCCATCTCTCAAAGTTCTGCTCTCACTCCCCCCTCCAAACAGAACAACAATCAGGCTCCTCTTGTCCTCAACTTTCACCCAACCAGCCTCTTCATTCAGCACATCACATCTTCCCCTATCCATCCATTTCAGTCTTCTGTAGGGTTCACTTTCTCTGTGATTCCCTTATCCACTCATCCCTCCCCATCCACCTCACCATTATCTCTGACATTTGCTCCCACAGCTCCAGGAAGTGTAATTCTTGTACTTCCTCCTTCACCACCAATCAGTCTCTGAAATAGTCCTCCCACGGGAGGTGAAGATTCACATGCACTTCCTCTATCCTCACCGATGCTCCCAAAGTAGACTCCAAATGCAAACGTGGGGACTTTCCACAGAGCATCCACACTCTGTCCGCAATGGGTATTCTGACCTCCCAATTGCATTCCATTTTAACTCCCCTTCCTATTCCCACATCGACCTGTATGTCCTGGGCCTTCTCCACCACCAGAGTGAGGCTCAATGTAAACTCATCTCGTATTCTACCTGGTCAGTCTACTGCTCAGTGTTATGAACATAGAATATTTTAATTTCAGGCAATAAGTACCTTCTCTCTTTTTTCAGTACTCCTGCACCTCACCTTCCACCCTTTTACGTCCCCTTTCCCAGCCACCCCCACCCATTATCATCTTCCCTTCTCTTTGGTTCCAAACCAGATCTGGTTGAAATGTTTTTGGTATGTTTTATGCAAATTCAGCCTAAGCCATGTGAGCTTTCTTAAGATAATTCAGTGAACCTTTGGAGATTTAGACGTATGACATAAGCTGTAATTCTCTTGGGAACTCTCTTAATTCTCAATCAGAAAGCCTAGAGTCCATATTTGACAATAGAGATTGTGCAACATAATCCAATCTGACACTCCAGTTGAATGCTGTACTGTATTTTGGCTAAGATATTAAACCAAGATCCAATAGAGTTGAAGTAAAATTTCCCATGTCTCATTCAAGTTATTTCCATAATGTCTTGGTCAACATTTATTCCTCAAACATCATCACTGAGAAAGATGACCTGATTGCTTTACAGGTGCTCCTCAACTTATGATGGGGTTGCATTCCAGTAAACCCATCATAAATTGGACCCATTGTAAGTAGGGGAGCACCTGCCTATGTATTGATGTTTGTGAGAACTAGCTTTGGGTAGGTGATTTGGTTCATGTATTATAATAATCATATTTTATTCAGTTGCAAAACATAGTGGGAAGTCTTCAAAGCTGCTATAGTCATACAAGTTGTTTATTTATTTCTAAATACTTGTTACAAGTTGATTTAAATGCAACCACTGATGGGGGAAGAAGGTGAATGTGATTTGCTACTACCTTCTGAGGGTAGTAGCAAATCTCCTTTGGGATATTTTATAACATTCCAAAGCTAAAAAAACGAATAATCTCAGAAACATTAGAGTTCAATTATGCACATCAGATCCCATAACAACAAGATTACTGTTTTGATAAGGTTGGTTGGAGAGAATAAATGTTTACCTGATACTTGGGAGGACTTCTCTGCTTTTTGTAAACATGGATCCAAGTCTTCTTTCACCAAACTGTAGAATATGTAGCTTACATGATTTTGCACTGGCATTCAATAGTTCAAGAGAAATGTATTTTTCTCTAAACTCAGCCTGCATTGGAACATAACAGATAAATTCCAATCTATGAGGAAATTTGAAATGAAGGTAAAATGCACAAGCACAAAATATCCTCATGGTGTCAATCTGAGTGGTGCATAGAAATTCACCCAATAAGTTCCTTTTGACAAATACTGTGACCTGGCCAACTGGTTTCAACCAGTTATACTACCAATGAATTTTACTAATTAGATTGTAGACGGGGCAAGACACTTATGCATCCAACCTACATAGTGGCATCTTTCTGAAAACCTAGACTGCAGGAGTGGCATGTTGCACATTGTAAATAAATGAAATTAATAATTTCAGCACTAATGGTCAGTGAAAGAAACAACTGTGTGGCTCAGTGACAACTTGCACACCTGATATGCAATCTTCTGCAGCTTTCTAAATGAGATAGACATGTTATTAATTAAACAATGCTCTTTCCTTCAATGTAACTAAATGTTTGAAGGCTAGATGTATCAAAAGGAAAGGCCTTTTATTCCCCTATTTATTGATGTAATTAACAAAAATAATTGTTGTACTTGTTCATCGCCAAGATGTGTTTTCACAAATCTCATGTCTTATCTATATAACCATATAACAATTACAGAACAGAAACAGGCCAATTTGGCCTTTCTAGTCCATGCCGGACACCTTCTCCCACCTTGTCCCGTTAACCTGCACCCAGCCGATAATGCTCCACACCTCTCTCATCCATATAGTTATCCAACTTTTCCTTAAATATTAAAATCGAGTCTGCACCTACCACTTTGGCTAGAAGCTCATTCCACACTTCCACCACCCTCTGAATGAAGAAATTCCCCCTCATGTTTCCCTGTACTTTCCCCCCTTCAATCTCAATCCATGTCCTGTTGGAATCTCCCCCAATCTCAATAGAAAAAGCCTATTTACATTTACTCTATCTGTCCCTCTCATAATTTTAAATGTCTATATCAAATCACCCCTCTATCTTCTACGCTCCAGGGAATAAAGTCCTAGCCTGGTTAACCTTTCCCTGTAACTCAAACCCTGAAACCCAGGCAATTCTTCTCTCGCCAAGAAACATTTTAATTTTGACTTTTTTTTAAAGGGTGTGGGTTGTGTACTTTCAAACTCCACTATAATTTTATAAAGCGATGCTTCTTGCCCTCCTATCATAAGGGGTTACAAGACTTTAAGCTTATAACTATTGTTGTTTAACTATGATGCTTGCCTATTATGCTACTATATTGTCCTGTCTAGTATTCCAAATTGCAATATTTTTCATCAAATAACAAGTATTTAATAATACATTTCAGATTTATTGTCAGAGTTCATCCATGACATCACCAACAACCTTAAGATTCATTTTCTGGTGGGCGAGGCAGAATGACCACTTATTGGTAAAATGCACAAGCACAAAATAGCCTCATGGTTCATGTATACTGTCCGAGAGGTGTATAGAAATTCACCAAATAAGTTCCTTTTGGGTAAGCAAATAAAGAAATGTAAATAAACTGACTGTACAATACAGAGAGAAAAAAATCAAAGGGCAAAAGTAAGAGTCCTTAAAGGAGTCCCCGATTGAGTTTGTTGTTGAAACCTATCATGGACACTCAGCATCTTCTTACTTGTCAGGAAGGAGCAACGTCGACTGTAGTTCCTGAGAAGACTGAAGCAAGCAAGGCTACCATTACGTCAACCTTCTATAGGAACTCCATTCATTGAGAGTGTCCTGGCTGGCTGCACCAGTGTGGTGTGGTTGCTGTAGAGAAATTGATCAGAGGTCAATACACAGGACCATAAGAATGGTCCCCCCCCCCCCCCACCACCAAACGATGTCATCTCCCGAGATCATGGCGCACAAAGTCATGGAGGACCCCCTCTACTCTGCTCGCAGCAACTTTCAACGACTCCTGTCAGGAAAGAGATACAGGAGGAGTATCAGAGCCAGCACCAACAGGAACAGTTTCTTCCCACCGGCAGTGAGAACGCTGAACGACCAAAGGAACTAACTGATCATCCGAGACCCTCATGCTCGTGAAACTATTTATGAATTCTCATGTCTTGTTTGTCTTGATGTGGGTCATGACTGGTTGAATGTCTGTGAGCTGTTGGGTGGGGCTGGTCTTGTACCATCCGATGACAATAGACTTGACCTGAGTGGGGGGGGTCTGATGGTGGAGGGCGAGCAGCTGTTCCTGGACCTGGCGCTGCGAGTCTTGTGGCGTCTCTACCTCTTTGCCGAGGTTACACGATAGGCCGAGAATCGTGAAACGGGCCACACTTGGCCCGGTTTGGCGGCGCACGCGCAGGATCTCGCCGCCGCGCCTCGAGGGAGGGGGAGGGGGAGGGGGAGGGGGGATGAGCCTTTCCGAGTCCGTGCTCGCCCTCTCTCTTCCCCCCAGACACTTCCTGTCTGCACGCACAGCCCGGTGTTCCAATCGGAGCGCTTGTGGTGTGAGGCCGAGTTCCGGTGTGGGCTCAATGGCGGCTCGGAGACACTCCGAGGCGATTTTAAATTAAATAACTGGATTTGACATCGAGTCTCAGCCCCTGGAAGAAACCAAGCGGTTCGCTGCTGGGGGATCGAGCGGTTCCCGATCGCCACCGCGTTCGTGCTGCAGCTCGAGTGGGGCCTCGGGCCCAAGGCGCCATGGCCGTGGACAGGCCCTCGCTCACTGTCGTTTACCAGGCCGTCAAAGCGCTTTACCACGACCCGGATCCGGCCGGCAAGGAGCGAGCTTCCGTGTGGCTCGGCGAGTTCCAGCGATCGGTAAGGGGACTGAACGCAGCCCTCGGGCCCGGTTTCATCTTGGGGCTGGGAGACCGGCGGAGGCGGAAATAAACACCGCACTGGGGATCAGGGCTCACCAGAGAGCAAGCTCCACAACTTCCATTTAAAGTCAGAGATTGGAGACCACACACAAAAAAATACAGCCTTTGGTGGTTCAGTCTGTGAGATTCCCCTTTGATATTGCCTTCAGGCCCTTGTTTGCTATTAACATCGGAAAAAAATCTGCATCAATAGTTTTATAATTCACCTTCTTAAAATGTTATGCATTTAGTCTGAGAGTTTGGTTAAATCGAGTAGAAAAATGCTGTTGGTACTCGAGAAACTCGGAAACGTTCTGCTTAAAACATTCCAAAGTTGCACAAATAGTGGCCGAAAAGGTCAAAAATAATCAAACGAGGATTGAGAGAAGTGGAGTTAAGAGAAGTGGCCATTTTAAGAACTTAATATTTGGTGTGCTCGTAAACCAGGTCAAAATTGGGTTAGGATAATATAGTTACATCGAGGGTGATAAACCCCGTCATCATTCTCAGATTCGGCTGGAAATATTAATTCATTTTCTCATTGCTGTTTCACCTGCAAAGTACTGTAATTTCATTATTTTCTGATGGATATTGTGTGTTCCACCCCGCTGTGGGATAATCAAAAATAAGCAATTTTAAGATGCACACAAAATAAATTTGAATTTAAATATTTTAAGATGAATGATTTTAAAATAAATTAAATGGGTTACAAATTTATTTATCTCCACAAAAGATGCTTCAATTGGTTATAAAATGTGGGTGGAGGAAGGAGTAAATTTGAAGTCCAAACCATTGAGCTCTCCATTGTAGTAATAGACAATGTGTGACAGGAGGTGAAAGTAAGTTATATTAGTAAATGTAGTCAAATCAAAGAAATATGTTTTTAAAAATTGAAATTAAAATACCTTCGTGTGAAGTTTTTGTAACAAAATAGAATAACTAATGTTGTAATTAGAATTAAATGTATTTGATATAATAAGTTTTATAAAGGTGAGGTTTTACCAAGAAATCCACCTGATCATTGGGAAAACATGAAAATACGAAACAGTACTTGAGGTCAAAATTGAACCAGGGTCTAAACTTGGACATAGCTTTGCCAAGAAGTAGTTGATGAAAATAACAAACATTGGTATGATAATGTAGGATGAATGCAAACAATAATTCATTGTTCTCAATGAGTACAGTATATACAGTAAAACTGCTGGTATCTGGTACCTATAGGGATTGGTATATGCTAGATATGCAAATTTTCCAGTTGCTTGAGACTGCGTGTTGCGTGATTGGTGAACTAACGGCGAAGTGCAC
Source organism: Narcine bancroftii (assembly GCF_036971445.1). Classification (NCBI taxonomy): domain Eukaryota; kingdom Metazoa; phylum Chordata; class Chondrichthyes; order Torpediniformes; family Narcinidae; genus Narcine; species Narcine bancroftii. Next base: position 12,602,049 of record NC_091481.1, read on the forward strand.
CAATTTTGCACTACTTCCATCTGTTTACTTACTTATTTTCTGTGATTTAAAAAAAAATTCCAATTGCTTGAATTCTGGATAACAGTTTTACTGTATCTCTAGTTAGAAATAAAGTTTTGTTACCAAAACCCAGCAGCAATAGAAATTCACCAAGACAAATGGTTACTTAAACAAAAGTTTCTTTTAATTTTCTTTAAACATAAACAGGATCAAACTTTAACTTATTTCTGTTAACTTACTTAACCCGCTTCTAATTGTGTTTGCAATGAGTATGTGTTCAGGAAAGTTCTTTGCTTTAATAGTTCAATCATTCACTTCTCCAAGTTCTTATAATGTGCACAGAATTTAATATTTATGAATTTTCACCAGGTACTGGTGCTTAAAGGTAAACTGTTACTGCTTAGGAAGGCTCTTATTGGTTTCAGAGATATTTGTTGCTCGTTGGACACACAAACTGATTTCCTCCAATCAGTCACTTCAGTGTGTTGCCAAAGAAACTTACCCCATCATGGGTTTTCCCAATGATAACCTCTTTTTCCAGGTCATCACAGAGTTCCTCTTATTTCCCTTATTTCAGTAGAAACACTCTGGCCAGCCATTTTCTCTTGTAAGGACTACAAGGGTTTTCAATAGGCTGAACTTAGAACTCACAACCCATCTTCAAAATGGGGTTTTCAACAAGCCTGCCAGCTTGTCATGTTGCAGCAAAAGCTACTGCCGAACTGACTTTTCTTTTTCTCTCTCTAAGAGAAGAATCCTGTTTTCTGTCCTCTCTCTCTGCTTGTAAAAACCAGAATCCCTCCCAAGGCTCCAAATCCAATCCTTGAAAGATATTTATCAGCACTTAAGCCCAGGCTTTGTTCCATTAGCACCTATTTCTGAGGTGCCTTCCATAGCAGTTCCGTTGACTTTTGCAAAGCCATTGGTGTCTGAATGTCGAGCTTCACCAAAGCTCTTGCATTTTAAATGAGATGTGGTGTAAGTATCTGTTTTTGAAGTGACCGACACTAAATCCCCCCCACAATCTATCTCTTTTAAAAACATATTTATATATAATATAATCTGCAATACTTCCATGAACACAATGATCTATCTGGTGTTGAATAAAGAAAAGAATAGTACTGAATTGAAAGAGAAGTTCAACATTGAACAACAATTCACAGAAAAGAAAAACCAAAAAATTGGAAAGGAAGAAATTAGTCATTGTAAATTAACATGAAACATTATAAAACTGTAGTAAGAACTTCTGCAATTATTGAGAAGCGAGAATAGATGTGGACTCCTTAGATGCTGAGAAAGGAGAAATTATAATGGGGAATAAGGAAATAAATGAGACGGTGAACTTGTGCTTTCATAGTAGTAATCCAGAATTGGTAGGAAGCAAGAATCTAACAATGAACTCAATAATAAGAAATAATTTAAAAAATCAGATGTTGCTGGCAATTTCCCTATTCGCCTATATCCTTGCAAAAAAGGCAACAGAGAGATAATAGGTATGTTTGAATTAATCTTTCACATTTTTCATATTCTGTTAAGATACAAGTGTATTAGCCAGTAGACAAAACTATTGGGAGAAGTTGGGAAACTGCAAGCCATTTATCCAGATGATAATTAACAAATAAAATAATGCAGGTTGAGGGTCAAGAATCTGGTTGGGTGTGCCAGAACAATCTTGGTCTCAACATCACCTTGTTGATTTTAGGAAGTAGAGGCTGAGGGACCATGAACCTGTCTCTACTAATGGGGCAGAAGTGGAGACCGGTAGTATACTTAAGTACATGGGAGTCAATAATTCAGGAGACCTCTCCTGGAGCCATCACCTTGAGGCAACAGTGAAAAAGACCCATCAATGTCTCTGCTTACTAAGAAGACTGAAGAGTGATAGGATATCTCCTGAAGAGATGATTGTGGACTTCAGGAGGAAATCAAGGAAACACGAACCAGTCATCATCGAGGGAGAGTGTCAAGAACTTCAAATTCTTGGGTGTCAGCATCTCCAAGGATCTGTTGTGGAGCTGTACTTTGTGAGGAGTTTGAGGAGATTTGGTACGTGTTGTTCGGGTTTCTGCGGGTCCCACAGGTTAAGACCAAAGTGCAGGTACAAAGCACACGTTTATTTCAGGGATGGAATTGAGACAACAGGGTTGATATGTCAAGCAAATTTCTACAAGTACACAATATGTAGGGGGTAAATATACATTTTCGGATGACGAGGGGGAAACCGATAGAAACTGGGGAAGTTACAAGAGCATACACATTCAACAATCAGTTTAGGTAATATTACGTGCCCCCACCCCTTGACCGGTACGGACACGGCTCTGCCACCTAGCCTCAAGACTCCCCCCAACCCATTGTGGAAGGTGTTACTTGCGTGTCATGAGGAATCCAAAGAGGTAGAATAAAGGGGCACATGGTCTTTTATAGTTCTGGGGGAAAAGCTGGGGGGCCAATCGTAAGTGTCAGTGTGGACCCCGTTGGTTGCTGTGGCCAATGGCTTGAAGCCAAGTGCAGGGGCTCAGCAGGGGTGAACTGAGGTGATGCACTTGAGCCAATTGGGTGGTCAGGGCTGAGTCTGGGCAGGCTACCTGGACTGCACCTGATGGCTTGGGATAAGTCTTTGACCTTGACTGGCAGGTAGTGTGTCCTCCGAACAGGAGCGCAGCAACGCCATTCGGCGGTGGACGCTGCCTCTCCATTACAGTATGGTACTGAAGAGTCTCGAGAACTTCAACAGGTGTACCTTGGAGAGCATTCAGGCTGTTTGCATCACTGTCTGGCACAGAGGGGCCAACTCACAGGACAAGAAAAAACTCCAGACGGTTATTATCTTGGCCTGCAACATCATGGGCCCCAATCTTCACTCCATTGAGGACATCTACAAGAAGCGGTGTCTTAAAAAAGCAACCTCTATCCTCAATGATTCCACTACCCAGGCCATGCCCTCTTCACTCTGCTGTCATCAGAAAAAAGGTACAGGAGCCTGAACATGAGCACTCAGCTGCGAAGGGACAGCTTCTTCCCCTCTGCCATCAGATTCCTAAATGGACAATGAACCGTAGACACTGCCTTACTGTGACTTCTTTTTCTTGCACTATTTTTATTTATTTTGTAAGATGGTTTTATATAAATGTTTGCATTGTGATGGTGCCGTAAAACAACAAATTTTGTGACATGTTCATTACAATGAGTTCTGATTCTAGATGACATTGAATTCTCTATCAAACCTCCATAGTTGTACCTCGGAGTGTAGGAATTTCAATGCATAAGTACATTATACAATGTGAATGATTATATCAATTGAAACCATTTTAAAGATTACTTTGAAAAATTTCATTTAAGCAGAACCATTGTTGTTTTATGATAGATTGTCTTAGACTGGCCATGATTTTTTTTATTGAGAATCAAAATAACCTTAAGGGAGGATAAGGGATTTTCCAAAGCATTAGGTATTATGAAAGATTGCTTACGAGACTAGGTTTTTCATAGGAATGGATAGAGGATTAGAGTACAGAAAGAAAGAACGAATTAAGATGTTATTCTGTTATAAGTGGACTGCCATATATGGCAATTACCTGATTGAATGTACTGTCTATTGCAGCCATTCTCAACAGGGGGCAGGGCAGGGGGGTGGGGGGGGGAGCACAGCAGGGGGTGGGGGGAGCACAGCAGGGGGTGGGGAGCACAGCATGGGGTGGGGGCACAGACTGAAATCATAAAATATTTTTGTTTTTTTTGTGTAGTCAGTTGGAGAGAAGAATGGAAGAAACCAACTTAACTTGGCTGCTTCACAGAGATGGGGCCCATTAGCATTGAGCAGTGTACTAAGGGAGCCATAATCAAAAAAAGGTTGAGAATGACATGTCTAAGTGGCTTAATGATAACTTGCTAGAAAGTAAAGCTCTCAGGAAAATGGAGGATATTACAAAGGGATAAATGTACATAAGAGAAGAAGCTACTGGTGAAATAGAAGATTTTTCATTTTGGTTGGAAGAAATTTTGGAATTTCCAAAATATTGGAAGAATATTTTCACTGATGAACTGTTAAATGTTACAGGGAGTTGGATATCTTTGTACATAAAAGGCTAAAGTTAATGTGCAAATCCAGTAAATGTAGTGTTAGTCTTCATTACAGGAGAATTAGGATACAAGGGTAAACAGGTCTTACTCTATTGGTCCTGGGGTTTGGTAAAGCTGTGACAAGAGTACTGTGTGGAGTTTTAATCCTTGTCTTAGCAGTGGTGCTCACCCTTTTATTTCTCACTGTATGCCACCTTAAGTAATCCCTTACTAACCACAGAGCACTGTGGCATCCTATACCATAGGTGCTCTGTGGTTAGTAAGGGATTACTTAAGGTGAGTGGGGAAAAAAAGGTTGAGAACACTGTACTAAGGGAAAAAACTTTTCCCATATGAAGTTGTTGTTGATTATTTCTGGAATGGCTTGTCCAGAGGATGTCTGGTGATTCTATAGGAGTTTGGAACGAGAGAACATTTTATTTAAATATTTAATATAAAAAAAATAGCTTGAGGGTGTGTGAACACTGAAAAGCTGAATTTCATAACTAGAAAATCTAAAATGAGGGGATCATATACTCGATAAGGAATCACCCAGGAAATAGAAATTGTACATGGTGGAAATCTGAAAAAATAAATGAAAACATGCTGAAAATGTTAAGCAGCATCTTGGAAATAGAAACAGAGTTGAATGTTTTAGTTTGAAGACAATTAATCAGAACTGAGAAGAAGAGAAAGCAAGTTGGTATCAAGTTGCAGAGAGGATGAGGGAGGGATGGCTTGGGCAAAGAAAATATGTCAAAGGGGAAGCCAGAGTTGCCCTGGGGGTAAGCAATTGACCGATTAATGAGGGCATTAGAGAGTGTGTACATGGGCAAGAATGTAATAATTGCAAAACGTACACTATTACGAGCTCCCATTTCATTTAGTGTGAGTATCATTTCAAGGGCTAGTACAGGCTGCAACCATTCACAGCTTTGGAGAGACTGGGTAGCATCAGCTCTACAGGCTGTATGGAAATTTTCTATTTTGGAGAGGAGAAAGGACATTTTCCAAGGACACAGGTGGTGAGAGAGTCCTGTGTGTGGAGCACTTTATTGACCAGTGGCCAAATCATCAAACACTGAGCAGGAATGACTCTATGATAATGGACAGTTCAGCTGATTCTCCTTGTCAAGGGAATTATTTGAACCCCACTGTGACCAAGGAAAAGGTCTCTTTGATTGATTGACCCATACTTGGGTTTTGGAAACATCATGGAAGTCATGTGTTTCATTTCCCTACGCAAGGAAAAGGGGAGTTGAGGCAACCGTTTGTATGAAAGGATACTTCTCTGGAAGAAACTTGATGAGGGATTCATGAGTTTTTGGCAGTCCGGTGATTCAGCCTCTCCCATCTCCTTTGAGATTACTCTGTGCATCAGTTTAAAAGTCTGCGTTTTGACAGTGGATCTCGCACGCACGCATATAGTTGGTGAATTTCCATTGCTGCTGGTCTGCAATGTAACAATACTTTCAGGACATGCTCAACTGTTTAAATTTTGCTAATGGAGAGAGAAAAACAGAGTTATTAAACATGGATAACAACATATTAAAGATTGAAAAGCCTTAATGCCATTAAATGTTCAGCCCATGGGGCTGTAAGTACAGGTACAAGAAAGTGACCAGCAACTTTGTGTTCAAATCTTTGAGTATGATGAGTAAAAGGAGATGTACAAATAGATATTCTCACAATGCCTGGACAATCTTGAATATCATTTGCTGTAGACATTAAATCCACATCAATGCAACATTTGCTATATGTCATGATATGTACCAGAAGATGGTGTGCAATTATCTTGTGGTTTCTGTGAATGTTCAGCTTTGCAAAAACTATCTACAGATCCAGATATGCAAATTTTCTGGTTGCCTGAGACTCACTCTTACAATGGCTAACTAATACACCTGCATTAAGAATTAACAGTTTAAAAGACTGTTTAAAAAAAAGTAGCATTATAGTTCTTAATTTTGTAAAGTTCACTTTAATCAGGTAATTTCTGTAATTTACAAAACGTAAATTTGAACCCCAGTTGCTGCCACTGTAACAGCATTGTGCTAACTATGCCATCGTCATAATTATCTTCCTTCCCCCAAGTTTACAGATAAAGCCTTACTAAATAATGTACTAATAAAGTCTCTTACTCGGCAGGGATAGGGAGACACTCTGGGAGAGTCACCCCAGCAGCGAGCAGCATTGGCTGGCTCCATATTATTCAAATACAACTTTATTCAAACAGCTACTGTGGGCGGGACACAACAGGGCACTCTGTTGGCTGAATGTTCACGCCCATCTTCAAAGATTTGTGCGTTGCTTTGGGGAACATTTACTTTTACAATTTTAAATTTCATTTACATTTTTATTTATTCTTATTTAATTTCTGTTTATTTATTTATTTCTTCTTTTTTTTTGCCGGTTGCTTGGGCTGCCAGTTGCTTGAATTCAGGATATTGTATTATTTTTGTGTTTACTTCTTATACAATTGAGATGAAATGAAATGTAATTTGTCAACTCCATAAATCAGTGGTGGATTAAGATACCTAGGATTTCCTGATGAATTGTGTCTTCCTCTCATAACACTTCCTTTCCCCCTTCACCCCTCAGGTGTATGCTTGGGAAATTGCAGACCAGCTGCTTCGATTGCAGCAAGAGGTGGAGCTCTGCTACTTTGCGGCTCAGACAATGAAGATGAAAATTCAGACATCATTTAATGAACTTCCCCCTGAAACACACGCGTCTCTACGAGATTCACTACTAACCCATATACAAAACTTGAAAGATGTGTCTCCTGTGATTGTTACACAGGTCAGTTTTGAATGAGAATTACATAATGATCCTATCTCTATCTCTGAATGTTACTGTACAAGTCATTTGTGGGAGTTACTCAACTGATGACCCTCTTTTTTTTGTTCTGTTTATTTAATGACACTTTTCAATGAAGTATGTTTTTTTTCCTCCTATTTTGATGCACAGTAGTACTCTCAGGTTATTCATTCCTAAACATTATTGCTTATTGTTTCCTTTCTCAGCATGTATTTTTCAAAGGCCAGATGTGCATTATGGGAAACTGCACATAAAGCGAACCAAGGATTTCAACCATAATAAACAGATTTAGGAGCCAGACATAGGGAGAAATAGATTGAACCATATTTTTGAAGAAGATGATGGATAACGGTGAAAATAATTGTGATCTACAGGATGATCAGCTATGAAATGTTTCTTTCATTTTTTTTTCCCAATCTGCATTCTCCTCTCTCAGATTTAGCAAACACTGTTATCCTTGACATAGAGCCATAATGCAGAAATCATTATTATTCTGCCTTGTCCCATTGACCTGCATCCAGTCAATACCCCTCCCTGTACCTGTTCAGTTTTTTAAATATTAAAGTTGAACCTACATTCACCACTTCAGCTGGAAAGCTCATTCCGCATTCTCACTACTTTCTGTATGAAGAAATGTTCCCCCTAATGTTCACCTTAAACTTTTCCTCTTTTAACCCATGTCCTCTGGTTTGTATCTCACCTTACCTCAGTGGAAAAAGTGTATTTGCATTTACTCTCTCTATATCTGTCATAATTTTGTATACCTCTCTCAAATCTCCCCTCATTCCTCTGCACTCCAGGGAATAAAGTTGTAACATGCTTAACCCTTCCCTGTAACTGGCAACATCCTAGTAAATCTTCTCTGTAGTCTTTCAATCTTGTATCTTTCCTGTAGTTGGGTGATGTGATAAAATTTCAAAATTATAGAACTGTTGACCTTTATTTAACAAACCATGGTTTTCTACAGTTACCACAAGAAGCATCAGCAGATTCTCTCAATTTTTTTGCTATCCTTTTGGGGGTACATTTGACCCAGATAAATCTGTCCACTGTTGACTGAGATTTAAAAATTACTGTCAAATTGTTCAGTAGAAATTATTGTCAGTTGAGCAAGTGACTGGAAGATGGTTCAACTTTGATTGCTGCTGAGATTTTTGCTTTGCAGAGTGAATGTGTTTTTTATGTTGGTTTATAGGTTCTGAAATAGTTTTTCTCTCTTCAGCTGGCTCTGGCAATTGCAGATCTTGCCTTGCAAATGGCTTCATGGAAAGGCTGTGTGCAAATGTTAACTGAAAAGTAAGTGTCTGCGAGTTCTGGGGCAAGTTCATGAGAACACAGAAGGAGCTACTTTCTGATCATAAAATATTCAGAGATAATCCCTTCATTTACTTCCCCTTGCTATGCATCATTTCACTGGGAAGGTGGTAGGTATGAAGCAAACTGTTTGTCCATCCCATTTAGCAAATGAAAAGGCCTATCTGGTGAGGGGGAAAAAAAGAGATACTTCATATTGCGGTGGTGCTTTTCCAAGTATGAAGCAAACATTTTGATTCTGAGAAAGTGTACTGATAACATGGAAGCCTGCCCTGTACTAAGAGATGTCCTTGACAAGTTTTCATTCCAGTTACATTTTAATTATCCATTTAAGTCTTGAAATGCATGGACAGAAACAAACAAGTGGCAAGTGGAGGGAAGTGTGGTGATGTGATTGCAAATTGCTTTTAATCTAAGACGTGGCATTGATTTAATTTCAGGTATGGCAATGACCCATCATCCCTGTCCTTCTTGTTAGAAATCTTGACTGTGCTCCCAGAAGAAGTTCATAGTCGCTCCCTTCGAATTGGAGCCAACCGCCGCACTGAAATAATCGAGGACCTGGCGTACTCCTCTAGTACTGTGGTATCCATGCTGGTATGTATGTATATAATGGTAATACCTGGAAGGTAACAAATGTTCCATCTTCTAATGCAGAAGATAACATTTTTTTAAAATCTTGTGCCACCATAGAATTATATTTCTTTCTGTTTTGTGTCAAACCCCCCCATTTCATGAATTGAATTGTTTATTGTCACACATACTGAGAAAGAGCAAAGCAGTTTTGTTTTGAATGCGTGTCAACCTATACTAAAGTACAGCAGGTAGTGCAATAAAACAAAAGACAGGATGTAGTGTTACAGTAAGTCAATACAGCAGAGTATAGTATAAAGGTAGTGTAGGGAATGGAGAAAAGTACAGTTAACAGAGTGTAGCGGCATCTTTCACCAAAGAGAGCTCTATTGAAAAGTCTTGACAGCAGCAGGAAAGAAACTGTCCTTGAATCTGGAGGGGTTTTTTTTCTGTCCAACCAAAGAGGGGAGAAGATCGAGGTTGGGATGGGTCTTTTCACATGTTGACTGCTTTCTTGAGAAACTGGGAGGTATAGATGAAGCAGAGGTTCATTCATGCTGCATTCTCAACTCTGCAGAATCTTGCTGTCTTGAGCAGTGCATTTCTTGTGTCACCTTGTGATGCATCCCGTGATGTCAAAGTGCTTATATGAATCAAAACTTCAACCTAATTTTGAATAATTTCTTCTTCAATTTGGATGCTTTTATAGCATTATAAAGTATGCTGTGGATCCCCTCCTGGTTTTCTCTCCTCTTCACCTGAGGCTGAAATATAATTTCAGTCCATGAGGTCATCCATCCATAATTTTTCTTTCTCTGAGGATTTTTCAATTGTCTAAAGCCAAGTTTTTTTTTCAGTTTTCATCACATGTTCTGGTCTTTCCAGCTCCTTAACTTCATTTCAAATATTTTGTATTTATGTAAACCTGTTTTGCAACTCATGGTGCTCGGGTATCCATTTTCCTTCTGATTTTTCTTCTGCATAACCTTGCTATTGTTCTATTTGCCACCTTCAGATGATTCATTGTTACCTAGTAGTTATTCTTCAAATCTTTCTGATGTCCTGAGATTGAGAAACTTACCAAGTGCCCTTTTGTGCACAATGTTTTAAGTATTTTCTCTGCTCATTTGCTTGATAAATCTATCACCTTTATTTCCAATTCTATAATATATCAGCTGCTGCAAAGTAATTTGATAATGGTTTTTGTGAGTTGGTCATGAGGTAGATCACACTCCCAAAACAAGTAAAATCTAATCACTCACTACTTTATTATTTTGCAATTATCTGATGTCCCAATCCTCAATTATTGGAAAGCTCATAAGAGGAATCCTCCCTGAAATCAATTTTTACAGCTTCTTAAGACAAAGTGAGAAACAAAAAAAGAGACAGATCTCTGTTAGAGCAGTGAATCTTTCATTTTAAAATAATGTAATGGAAGGTCAAATAACAAATTACTCCTTTTCTTACCATTGTATTTTTAACCTTCACTATCAAATTTAAAGATACTGAGACAAGTCACCTTTATTTGTTGTTCACTCCTAATGCAGTGCACAGTAAAGATGAGATAGCATTTCTCCAGGACCATGGAGCAGATTTACATAAATAGTAATAAAAACCATGATATACTAGTACACTTATGTTCTAGGAATTGAGGAGCCTGGTGGCTTGGGGGTAAAAATTGTTGCACAATCTGGATATGTGGGCCCGAATGCTCCTTCCAGATGGCAAAAGAGAGAAGTTTCCAAGAGGGGTGTGTGAAGTCCTTCACAATGTTATTTGCCTTCCGTGCCCATCGTGTCTTGTAAATGTCCGCCATGGTAGGAAGAAAGACCTCAGTGATCTCTGCTGACTCCATTATCCTCTGCAGTCTTACAATCTGAGGTGATACAGTTTCCAAACCAGGTGGTGATGCAATTGGTCAGAATGCTCTCAGAATATCCTCTGTAGAATGTAGTGAGGGTGGTAGATGAACTTTCCTCAGCCTTTGCAGGAAGTAGAGGCACTGCTGGGCTTTCTTGGCTATGGAGCTGCTGTTGAGGGACTGGGTAAGATTCTCCCCCAAGTGCACACCAAGAAACTTGGTACTCTTGACGACCTCAATGGTAGTACCGTCAGTGGAGAGTGATCCCTGTACTGAGGGTTGTTACTATTCACGTGTTTCACTAAGAATCCCTGTGCTGAAAGTTTGTAATGAACCTCTTGAATATAGAAGAATAAGGGAACAAAAAGATACAAATACAGAAGCTGGAATAGACTCTTCAACCCCTTGTACTTATTATTCATTAGGATCATGGTTGAACTTTTATGTTAGTTGTGTTTTTCTGAACAGACCCAAAATCACCTGATTTAATATCTAAAAACCTCATGATCGATGTTTTGAATATAATTTTAAATAATATATTTTATATGAGGAATATTATATGAGCAATGTATATTACATTTTGAATGTATTATTATGTGACAATAAAAGGAATTTTGAACTTTGCATTAAATACTTGAACCTCCGCAATCTTGGTTAGGGAATTTCAAAGGACCATCTGCCTATAGGTGAAGATTTTTTCCAACTCCGTCTTGAATGGCTAGCCCTTTAATTTGAAAATTTGATCCTTGGTTTTAATCACCGGAGTGAGAAAATTTATTTTCTCCTTTGTAAAAAATATTGTATGTTCCTCATTCCTGTCTCAAGTTTCAAGCATGGGTCCTGCAATCTTAACTCCCATTGTACCACTTTTTCCACATTGCAGGAATCAATCAAGTGAACCTCCATTAGGTGAGGAAATAAAAAGTCGCTTTCACGGGGAATTGTTGGTGTAAATTGTATAGATGAATTGAAGAAGAAACTTGCTAAGAAGACAGATTGAGTATAATGAAGAGGGTTAAATTAAAAGTTGTATGAGGAAAAAGCGGAAAAAGCTTATGGAGGCTAAACTTAATTTTGGATTTTAAAGTTTATGTTTAACTTCAAATTTTGGATGAGATTAAATTTATTTGCCTCTAGTGTTTGAGTAGGCTGCCTTCGTGATATGTAAAGATGTGTATCAGAGAGTAGTCTGCCTTTTGCAGCCCCCTGCATGAATTCACAGGTTCAGCAAATCAGGAAGATCCTTTGCTTTGTCACAAAGGTCCATAATAGTCATCTCTTTTTCCCTAGACAGCCTGTACAGAGAGAGGTGGCAACGAGGAGAAGATGCTGATCAAAGTGTTTCGATGCTTAGGCAGCTGGTTTAATCTTGGTGTTTTGGATAGCAACTTCATGGCAAATAACCGACTACTGTTGATCCTTTTTCAGATTTTGGTAAGTCCTTCAGAGCAAGCTATCCAGTTGCAGTTTATATATGCAAAGCAAATCTAACTTGCATTCATATTAAACCTCATTTCCATTGTTAGAGAATAACTGAATAACAGCAAGTGATATGATTTAACATGGCTGGAATGTTTTAATAATGCAGCTTGAATAGACTCCAGTTGACAATGATGAAATGATGGGTTTTGCACAAATACAGATGACAAAATAAATACTTCGGGGAGATGTGATTAGATTCATCACTTCAGAGAAAGTTCACTGACAATCAGATGGTTTGAATTCGATATAGGCTTATTACATCAACTGGCATCTAATTTCCTTAAGTTGGCAATGTTCACTGACAGCTGCCGATAGATTTTTGTTGGCCAGGGCCTAGTTAAGGAGCACACAGGTATGTAATTGTTTTAGATATTTTCATGATGACAGATTTCTGGCAATTTACTGGAACAGTCTGATCACTGCAACTGAAACCAGGTGAGACACCAAGTGACAGTAACTTAGTTGCCTGTGATTTTTTTAATTTATTGTCTGTGCTTGTGATATCACTCTTCCTTAAAGAATTAATAACTTTCCCCTCATACTCTTTATCTCCATTGCTTGGTTGAGGCCAAAAATGGTAATGCAAGTGTTGCCTTTCAGCGATGTAGCACAAGTATGACTGTAGCAGGCTCCTAAGGGAAATAATTGGCCAATGTAGCTTGTACAGTTTGTGAATTATCCTGGTTCTTCTTCCACCAACATAGACTTTTTCTTTTGACGAGCCTTGGAGTTGGAGAGAATGCCAAGAGCATAACGAACGAGCTGAAATCTGTTCTTCCGCCAGTGTCCCCTTTAACATGTTTCATTGAGGGTCCTTGTTTGTTGAGAAACTGAGAAATGTTTTTTTTTGTTTTGTTTTAGCAACGTGATGATACCTCGACAAACCTGCACGAGGCTGCATCTGATTGTATCTGTTCAGCACTCTATGCCATTGAGAATGTAGAGACATCTCTACCTTTGGCTTTGCATCTGTTTCAGGGTGTCCTAACTCTAGAATCTGCATATCATATGGCTGTGGCACGCGAGGATCTTGATAAGTAAGAATCAAATCTTTTTGTACTTGACTGTCTGTGGATAATAAAATAATCTCCTCTTGATGTCCGTGCTCCCTGTGGCTTTAAACTTTGTTTCTAATATAAACTAGGTTGAATTCATGGTGGACATTGTTGCAATGATAGCATAGTTGTTGAGTAACTAGGCCACTAAATCAGAGTTGTGGACTGGTAATATTTTCATATTTAATCTTATCGCAAAAGCCGGTGGGGGGGGGGGGGGGTGGTTTACATTGTTACCAAAGTCTGCAGTTAAAAATTAAAATTAATATTTTTCAGTACTGTCTTTTCAAGGGCAATTTTGGATGAATTCATGAATTCTCTCTGGGCTTTGTAATAGGGTTACCAGACCTTACAAAATAGTCTACCTGCAGCTTGACTTATATAGACAAACTTCCTGCTCTTTTTGTGCCGTTATAAATCAATAATTCTAATTTGTGAGATGTAAGGGGGGGGGGGTCTCTACTGCATAAAATACAGTTTTAATTTGCACCTCCATAATATTTTTTTTTAAAAGAGGCATCTTGATGGAATGTATTTTATTCTGCAATTTATATTGATCTCTATCCCCTTCCATTACAGAGTTTTGAATTACTGTCGGATTTTTACTGAGTTATCTGAGACGTTTCTGGAGGTGATTGTGAAGACCCCAGGACAAGGTCTTGGGGACCTGCGGACATTGGAATTATTATTGATTTGTGCGGGACATGCACAATATGAGGTGGGGTAACAGAGTCGTGATTAAACTGCCTTGCTCATGATGGGTTGGATGATACTTTTTCCTCAACCTCTTCTGAAGTTAGATAGTTGAGAGGTGAAAGGACAGTTTGGTATAATATCCAGCTTGTCCTTGTGAAGTAATGAAATATTGACCTGTATATTACTTTATTGGATCCATTATTATTATTATCCTTCTAAATAATGCCGAACACTGGCACTCTCATGGTCTCTGTGGAGCTGTGGAAAAAGGCAAAACAGTGCAATTACAGGATGTAGTCTACATACAGGTCATTTTTGGAGATGGTTTGTTGCACTGATGGAAACAAAATAAGTAACATTGATATCGTGATTTTCATGAACATGGAATATTTTTAAAAAATTGCTTTGCAGTTGAAACTGCATTTATTGCTCACTCAAATACTGCAGCCACTATTTTCAGCACAGTGGACCTCACCAAGCTCATTATCTCCTGCTTTTTGAGGTTGAAATATTCACTAGACTTAATAATGAACTTAGGTTTGCAATGGACTAAACTATGATTCAGACAAAGGTTCAGATATAAAACAAAAATGCTGTTTTTGATTCAGATTTCAGTTGTCTCATTTTTTTTTTAAAACTATACCTTCAATATGCATCTTGTCTCTGAGACATTTTTGATTCCTTCAGTGATAATGAAGGTTATTTTAAAACAAAATTGAAATAGAAGGTGGTTATAAATTTTCATTGATAGCTTTAGTCAACAGTTTCAAACCTTTCTTCAGCCACACAGCACCTTATGTATTCCTTTACTTACCTCAGACCATCTACAACAAACCTATGGACCACCATGGGTTGGGGGTTGGAAATTAGGGAGTTGGTGGCTGCTCAGTTCAAGCCCCTTCCCAGATGCCCCCCCAGCAAAAGTTTTGTTTTGGTGGGAAAATTTTGAAAGTTTTTTTGTCATCAAATTTAAAATCTTTTACATGTAATTTTATCTATATTATTTTATCAATAATATTTGTCTTTGCTGCAGACCACCTATAACAAAACGCATAGACAATAGTGGTCCATGGACCACAGGTTGAAAAATACTGGCCTCAGTGTATTTGGCAAAAGTGATTTGAAGGTGTTTGGTAATGTTTAAGAGGAATGTATATTCTCTTAAGGAATATTCACTCCATGATCATTGTTTTTGTGTTGTCAAAGTTGCACTTAAATTTAAATTGTAAATTTAGGCATGTAGCACGGTAACAGACCCTTTCGGCCCACAAGGCTGTGCTACACAATTATACCCAAATGAACTACAACCTCAGTACATTTTGAAGGGTGGGAGGAAACCAGAGCACCTGGAGAAACCCACGCAGACACGTGGGATGGATTCGAGCCCTGGACCTGATCACTGGCGCTGTAACAGTGTTGCCCTAACTGAGAGCTAACCATTATTTGGGTAATTATACCGAAATTATACTGTTCTGTGTCATGTTTCTCTGCTTCCCTCTTCCTTCAGGTAGCGGAAATCAGCTTTAACTTCTGGTACCGATTGGGAGAGTACCTTTATAAAATGAATGATCCATCACGCCATGCTGTTTTTCGTCCTTATATCCAGCGACTGCTTCATGCCTTGGCCCGACACTGCCAGCTAGAACCAGATCACGTAAGTTTTTGAGGAAGGTGTGCAATTTTTTTTTAACCTGAGTTGCCAGGTGAGATGACGTATTTTTGACTCTCGGTGAGGAATTATCAGAGTGACCAGGAGGAAACCGTTGCCATGTTTTGTGCACAATCGATGAAGGCATGGAATTTTTAAAATAACTAATTATATATTGAGTTACCAGTTATGTCTTCTGTCCCCTTTCACTTAAAGTCCTTCATAAATTGATGGTGATATAACTGCAAAGCCAACCCTGTTTTTAAACCCTCTGTTTCCAGTTGATCCAATCAGGATAAGAGACTGACGTCAGCTGCCACCAATCCTTGTGAAAACTTTGTATCCGTTCTCATGGTCCAGTTTCCTGCAAGAATGCGGTTACTTCATTAATACAGCTCTAATGAAACTCTGGGTTTTATTCTCGTCGCCTTTATTGCTGTTACCATTGTCCAAGCTATACGATTTATTTCTATTTTTCCTGCTTCTTTCATCTGCAGGAAGGAATTCCAGATGATTCAGACGACTTTGGAGAGTTCCGGATGAGAGTTTCAGATCTTGTGAAAGATGTGATATTCCTCGTTGGGTCAATGGAGTGTTTTACACAGGTAATTCCCAAGATTAACACAGAGTTAAATCAAATTGTGGTTTAAGGGCAATGTTGTCTGTATGCAGTCCTTTGAATTCTGAAGGTAGTACTTTAGGATTGATTTCTGGTGATACAGCAATTTTGATACCAGACGAATAACCAGGAAATTTGAACCAACATTCATCTAATGAGTTCAAATCCCACCCTAATAGTTGTGAATGTTTTTTCAAAAAAAAGCTAGTTAATACTAACAGTGACTATAAAAGCTATAGGATTGTTGTTAAAATCTCATCTGATTTGTGAATGTCCTCAAGGGGAAGATATTTTCTATGGGTGATTATAAGACTCCATGGATGACTGAAAAGTTCAAAGTTCAGATTTATTATCGGAGTACAAACATGATGTCACATACAACCCTGACAATCTTTTCCTGTGGACCAGGTAGAATTTCTGAAGAAAAAGATATGGATACAAAAGAAAGAAATGTAAACAAACTAATACTGAGGAAAAAAATCAGTAATAACTAATGTGCAAAGTAAGAATTCCTAAATGAGTCTCGGATTGAGTTTTTTGTTTAGGGGTCTGACAGTAGATAGTAACTGTTCCTGAACCTGGTAGTACGAGTCTTTTGAGAACAGAGCGTATCCTGGGTGCTGTGGATCCATGTTGCTTCTCTCCAATGCAGCGTTCCATTTAGATTTTCTCGATGGTGGGGATTGATTGTATGCCCGCTCTGCTGTTTTTGAAATTCATTCCATTGCTAGATACAAGATGGGGGTTCTTTTTTATTTTTCCAGGATTTTAAATTGCTGGGTAGGATTGCAATTGTATATCAGAATGCAAGGTGATTAAATGGGTGAGTAGAGTACACATTGGAAATTATAACACTTGAAATTATCTGGCTTATTGAACACTCAGAACATTTGTGAGATCTATTAAAAGATTGTGATCAGATAAACATTGGTATCAAGCTGAAGGAAGAAACCTTAAGATAGGTGGCAGGTAGATTTAAGATACATCTTCAGCATCAAAGAAACATTAGCCCATTAGTTTGAAGACCTTTCACACAAGAGTAAGAACAAAATGTGATACCCAACCACAGAAGGTGATATTAAGGCAGATGACAGAAGTTTGGTTAAAGAGGTAAGTTTTTAGGAATACATGTTAATTCTCCAAAAGTGTGTAATATAAGAAGAAATTCCAGACTTTGAAATCACTGGTTTGATTAAAATTTAGGAGTGCTCAAAAAGGATAAACTGAACAATGTATCAGAGTTGTGTAGCTGATGCAAATTGTAGGGGGATAGTGAAATTACATTGGCCTTAATTGCATGTAAAAAGAGTATATTTGTGGCCAAAATGTCCTTCACTGGTTAACATTTTTAAAATAGAGTTATTAAACCAATGTGCCTTGATTTAATTTAATGGCGGAACTCTCTTGAGGGATGAAATTCGTCATCACTGTTTTTATATTACTAATACTTTGTGTAATGTATAATGTCTTATTTATCTTGTAAGCTCTATTCTACATTGAAAGACAGTGGACCTTCTTGGGAGATCACAGAAGCTGTTCTCTTTATCATGACTTCCATAGCGAAGAGTGTGGATCCGTAAGTAGTTGAATGAATGGTAAAAATGAAGACTTCCACAGAGAATGCTATTTTGGATGATTGACTTGCTCCTGACTGAACTATCCTTTATTTTCTTTATCCCTTTCTATATTTTCGTGTACTTCATTTTTACCTCTTAAATATGATTTGTATTGGGAACAGGCTCGTAGGCAGAAGGGCTGATTTTATTTTTGTGCTGTAGTTTATGACTATTTTAAACTATTTGTTGTGTATTGTATTACAGTACAACTTGGATTATCCAAAATGGTCGGGACCGGGCCAATTTTGGATAAACCTTTTTTGGAGAACTGGTCATTTTTTTAAAAACAGCCTAGTTGTAACAGCAAATCACTTGTATCAATGTTTTAACAACAACAAACAACAAGGGAAGGCTTTTTAAGTATTAAAATAATGTTTAATTCTCACCAAAAAATTGCTGGCCACCATTGATCACCGACACCTCCCCATTGAGGCCCCACTTGTGCTGGGAGCCAAAGATTTCAGCCCGGGAGCCCGAGGTCCGTCGCCGGGGCCTGAAGTCCTCTGCTGCTTCCGCTGGGGCTCAAGGTCCGCTGCTGCTGCCGCCGGGAGCCCGATGTCCTGGTTAGTTCGGTTCCAAAAAATTTTCGGATAAATGAGGATTTCTGATTTGTTTTGGATATTGGATTTTGGAGAATCCAATTTTGGATAATCAAAGTTGTACTGTGGTTGAGGAAAAATGCTCCTGCACCTAAGGTTTTGTGCTAACCATGAGTTTATACCTACTGTTGCTTAAAAATAAATTGAAATGCTTTATTTTGCTGTAAATCTATTGGGCAAAGTGGCATTTGGATGGGAAATATTCAGATTGGCCTAATAGACACTGTGGATCTGAAAGGAAGTAATTATCATTCAGTGTTTTTGATTGTATGCTGAGTTGCCACCCATGGAAATACAGGGTATTTATTAAAAACTTCCTCTCCCTGTCAAAATTGATGGGTTCAGATTCCAGGACGAATGCACATAGTCTGCACTAGCAACAATAACAATATTTGGTGTTTTACTTACCACACAGTCTAATCCTCTATCTTTATTCTGGTGGACAATAAAAAATAGATGCAAGTTTTATGTATTAGTGTCTTTTCACAGTTCTGACCATCAAAACCTATAAACTAATCGTTAATTGTTCGGGATTTTGCTGTGTGCTACAAAAATATTTAATCCATTTCCTTACATGACTATTACTTGCATGTAAGACTAAATTGTGGGGAAAAAAGACTTAGTTTGCTAACTTTATTGCTTTTTTTGTTGTTGCAGTGACAATAACCCTACCTTAGCTGAAGTGCTGGAGGCTGTGGTCCAGCTCCCGGACACTGTGCACATTGCAGTCCGATTCACTAGCATTGAACTAGTTGGACAACTGAACGAGGTTGTTGATAGAAATCCCAGATTCTTAGGTGTGTAAAATCATTGTACAGTACTATTACTAAGATGGATAATATTCTTTTCTGGGTTCTGAATGCATCTTTCAACTATACTTGATGCAAAGCCATTTATTTTTCTTCCTGGTGGGGAAGTCACATAGTAAGAAGGTACCTTGAAGAGAAGAGAATTCAGATGTCCTTGACAAACACCATCTATGAAGTTAGTAGACAATTATATGATGGAAAAAAGAATTAAAAGATTTTTGCGGTAAGTTTTCAATTAAGTTGGATGGAAGAAGGTGTGTACAAATCATCAACAAATTTCTGTACTGGGAATATTCCATGGCCTTTATTTTTTTGCTTATGTCGGATTTTAGTGCTTGCACGTTTGTTTCATTTGGCTGCAGGCTAAATTCACTTTGTTTAAAATACTTTGAGATATTCCAATTGACTTTTGTCCTGAATTTTTAAATGGTATTTTTATTTATTTTGTGCTTCTCCATTATTTTGATTGACAATTTAGTACAGTCTGTTGGCTGCACCAATTAACCTACAATCCTCGTACTAAAAGGATCATGGAGAACGTACAAACTCCTTACAGATGTACTTAAAGTTGCCTATCTGTGCAGCTCATCGACACAGCGATTCAGATTATCTCAATGACCTTTGATTTATTTTTCTTTTTAATCCTACTAATTTCTCCTTTTTATTCTGATTTCATTTTGAGAGCTTTATAATAACTTGCTGCATAACGTACTGTAATTCCACATATTCCTCTTGGTTCTTTTGTTACTAAATTTAAATCATGGTCTTTATGCTGAAATGATCACATTGCTGGCTGAGCTTGAGAAATGTCACGGAAGACATGTAGCTAATTTTTCTAACAGTTGCATCATAATTTAGACATCCTCTAGAAAAAATAAGGTTGAACTAATGGAAATCTCTAAAGATCATGAAGGATTACATGTTTTAGATATAGAGATAGTTCAGCTGGAGTACAAAACTAAATATCAAAATTATTAGATGGACATTGATTTGGTGGTCAGGAATAAAAATATTTACCCGAAAGTATTAATTGGTGAGTTGTAGTTGAAGCAAATATCTCTTTTAGGGCGCAGTGAGAAAGGAATTGAGAGGATCCATTGAAAGAATTGATTAAAGCAAATGCTGAGGATGTTGGTGTGGTTCATTGGCACAAATGCCTTTTTTCTGTGCTGTAAGTTCTGCATACAATAAGTAACTCCAAAGATGATCTTATTTTTATTGACTCCATTCTTGTCTTCCCAGATCCGGTGTTGAATTATTTGATGAAAGGACTACGGGAGAAAACCCTTGCTTCAGCAGCAGCTAAAGCCATTCAGAACATCTGCTCCTCCTGCCGTGATCATATGACTCAGCACTTTGATGGCCTTCTGGAGATTGTTCGTTCCCTTGACACCTTTAGCCTCTCCCATGAAGCTGCCATTGGCCTCCTAAAAGGTAAGTTTAATTTTATTTTGTGAAATGGTCTGAATGTGTCTGTTGAGCATCAAATTGTATGTTCATGGGGGGAGTCACGTGATAGAGTAGTGGCTGGTCGAGTGGAACCAGCCCTCTCCAGAGAAAAGAAAAAAAAGTTTGAAATAACAGCTTAATAAACATAAAATACAGGAAGAGAAAGATAAAGTTACAGAGAAGAGACAGAAGATGGCACCCAAAAGAGAAAAATTAAGAATAATAGAGAAAAGGGAAGAAGGAAAACCACTGGAGAAGAAAGAAGAAGGCCTTACCTGGACGTCGGAGCAGAGAGCCAGCTTGGAGAGGAGTGGCCGATCTCCGATGTTGGTGAGTCCCCAGAGCAGTGTCCTCCCGACCGGCGGACTTCAAAGATGGCTCTCAGAGCCAAGAAGGCACTGCATGCACAGTGCACAAGCAAAAGAAAAGGTTAACACTGGCGGGAGTGGGACTCAGCTGAGAGACGCACAGTATTGGGCCGTTCGGCTGGGGGAAGCAAACAAGAAAGAAGAAAAGAAGAGTGGTGAGAAAGAGAATGGAGGGCGGGAAGAGGATGAGCTGCAATGGGGCGACCGGCAGCGGGTCGGCCTGCAGCAGGGGGCCCAGCAGCGGGTCGGCCTGCGGCAGGGGGGCCCAGCAGCGGGTCGGCCTGCGGCAGGGGGGCCCAGCAGCGGGTCGGCCTGCGGCAGGGGGGCCCAGCAGCGGGTCGGCCTGCGGCAGGGGGGCCCAGCAGCGGGTCGGCCTGCGGCAGGGGGGCCCAGCAGCGGGTCGGCCTGCGGCAGGGGGCCCCAGCAGCGGGTCGGCCTGCGGCAGGGGGCCCCAGCAGCGGGTCGGCCTGCGGCAGGGGGCCCCAGCAGCGGGTCGGCCTGCGGCAGGGGGCCCCAGCAGCGGGTCGGCCTGCGGCAGGGGGGCCCAGCAGCGGGTCGGCCTGCGGCAGGGGGGCCCAGCAGCGGGTCGGCCTGCGGCAGGGGGCCCAGCAGCTGGAGGCCCAGCAAGGATACAGAAGCAGCTCAACAGAGAAGATACACAGATAAAGAGAAGAGAAGAAGATGACACAGACATAGATACAGACACAGAAGAAGAGGAGGAAGAAGATCACGAATTTCAAAGGAAAGAAGGTAAAATAGGACAAAATTTAGATAGTCTTTTTTGAAGAACAAATGAGGTCATTAAAATTTAGTTCAATCAAAAGAAAAATGAAAAGAGCTGAAGACTGAATGCAAAGCTTAGAGTTGGTCATGACTGAAATAGGAAAAAGAGTAGAAAATGTGGAGGAACGAGAAGCTGCTGAAGAAATGGAGATAAATGATTTAAGAGGGAAGTTGGAAGAGAGCGGGGAAAAAAATTAAAGAGACACAAGATTTATTGGCAGAAAAAATTGACGTATTGGAACACTACCGTAGGCGAGGCAACATAAAAAATAATGGGCCTGAAAGATGGCAAAGAAGGGTCAGATATGAAGGAATTTATAAAAGGATCGATCCTGAAGGTGTTGGGAACGACATATTTACATGAAGAAATAGAAATGGAAAGGGCGCATAGAGCACTAGTACCGAAACCACCACCACATCAAAAACTGAGATCCATATTGGTAAAACTTCTAAGATATACGACAAGAGAGAACATACTGGAGCAGGAAAGAAAGAAGGTTAGAGAAGACAATAAGTCATTGGAATATAAGGGACAAAAAATATTTTTTTACCCGGACACAAGCTTCGAACTTTTAAAGAAGAGGAAGGAATTCAATAGGGCGAAAACAATCTTATGGAAGAAAGGTTATAACTTTATATTAAGACATCCAGCAGTACTCAAAAGTATTTATTCCTGGGGACTGTTCTCTTACCCAAAGAAAGCCCAAGAATTTGCTGAACATTTGCAGGACAGGAAAAGAGAGGAGGAGGAGTGACAAGAAGGATGACTGGCAAGAAAATATACAAAAATATATAAAAATATAAAGTAAAGATAATGTGTATATATATAAAGATTTAAAGATGGATAAGAGAAGGGGAAGAGGGGAAAAAAAGAGAGATTTGTTATATGTATAGCAAAATAGTGTTCTCTGGGGGGGGCTGGGGGTAGGAGAATAAGGGTCACTGCGAAATCGGTTGACGCTTGCGAGTAAGTTCGCAAACCAAATGGAAAGGGGAGTTGTGGTTGCCGTCAAGGGACAAGGGGCAATCCAAGGAGGGGAGGTTCATTTGGGGTCAAAGGGTTATTGCTTGTGGGGATTGTTGTGGTATTTCATGTCTTAAGTGCGTTGTCATATATTGAGATTAAAAAGGAAAACTTAAAAAGCAGTAATGGAAAAAAAGGGGATGGAGGTGATGAAGAGGCGGAGAAGAAGTGAAAATAAAGATATAAGATGGCCATGTTGGACTATATGACTATAAACATTAATGGAATATATAAGTAAGTTTAAGTGTATCCCATTGGGAAAAAAAAAATCACATATAATTTAAAAGACAAAGTTACAATGTTTGAAAAAACCTGGGAACCATATATAGAACATAACAGAAAGAGCAGGCCTCGGACCACCACCACCTAAAATGATAAGAAGATAAACACGAGCAGATTTAATGTGTATAAGTAGATGATACGTCTTTTTTGTTTGTATTCCTTTTGTATAAAGATATTTTATTGTATTTTATATATTCAATATTTGGATGGGGGTGGGAAGGGGAAGGGAGGGATGGGGAAAAAAAGAGAAAATGTCACTGTGAATATTTAAAGAGACGCATCTGTAAATATATTGGTTGATATGGTTCATAGTGCAATAAATAAAGAATTACAAAAAAAAAAATTGGATGTTCATTAAGTGAACTTTGGTATGACCGGCAAGAAAATATACAATTTAGACTTGCAGCATGGTAACAGGCCCTTCCGGCCCACGAGCCCATGCCCACACCCCCCCCTCCCCCAATACACCAATTAACCTAAAATCCCAGTTCATTTTGGAAGGATGGGAGGAAACTGGAGCGCCTGAGGTTAACTCACACAGACATGGAAACACAGCGATGTATTCAAACCTGGGTTGCTGGCTCTATAATGACATTGTGCTGACTGCTGTACTAATTGTGCCGCCCAAATAAAGTTTAAATCCTACCAATTCCATCCATTTTTTTCCCCCATTGCTCCACCACTTTTGTCAGTCTCAGTGAGGTGAGTGAGTTTGAGCGGTGTGCACTAAATAGGTGGTTGTGGAAGTAAAGTGGTGACTATTGATTGGGGAGGACAAAGTTTAATTTCAAAATTGAACTGGTGTCCACTTCAAAGTGGAAAGACTAGAAGCATGAGTATAGTTAAAATTTTGATTTAGTATGTTGGCTGGTGAATGAAATATTGTACTTCTAATAGCAGAATAACGAAACTAATTATTAGCACAGTTTATAGATTTTGGACCTAAAATAGTATTTTGAAGCAAAATTCACTACGTTGTCCAAAATGCTTGGGACCGACCGGATGGTTTTTTGGTTGTCGGAACAATGGCTTTAAGGGTAGGTAATAAACAGTGGTCATGTAAGATGTTGTTACATACAGTGAATGAAGATAAAATGTAGATCAAGTCAGGTTTGGGCTGTATACTTGATTATTTCTTTTTTTTTAACCACAGGCACAGCACTTGTTCTTTGCCGGCTTCCTCTCGAGAAGATTTCTGAATGCCTCAGCGAGCTGTGTGCTGTGCAAGTCATGGCATTAAAAAAGGTAAAAAGCAGACTCTTACTCAAACACATGATCAAAAACCTCCCCCACCCTCTCCTCATTGTAAGCTGCAGTTGTCTTGCATTGCGCCCTCCGACCTTTTAGTGGACTTTTCATCTCTAATAGCTTTCATAAAGAGGGGATTGGAGTATAGGAACAGAGACGCCCTTCTGCAGTTGTACAGGGCCCTGGTGAGACCCCACCTGGAGTATTGCGTCCAGTTCTGGTCTCCAATTTTGAGGAAGGACATACTAGCTATAGAGGGTGTGCAGCGCAGATTTACAAGGTTAGTTCCAGGGATGGCAGGGTTGTCATATGCAGCATGGCTAGAAAAACTGGACTTGTATCCATTGGAGTTTAGAAGGATGAGGGGGGACATGATTGAGGTGTACAAAATTATCAGGGGGACAGACAGGGTGAAGACGGATTACTTGTTCCCAATGATGGGGGAGACGAGGACTAGAGGGCATAGTTTAAGAATACAGGGTAGGCCCTTTAGGACGGAGATGAGAAAACATTTTTTTACCCAGAGAAGTGTGAATCTGTGGAATTCTCTGCCACAGAGGGTGGTAGAGGCAGATTCGCTGATTATGTTCAAAAGAGAGTTAGATAAGACTCTAGTGGGCAAAGGAGTTAAGGGTTATGGGGATAAGGCTGGAAAGGGGTACTGATGGTAGTGATCAGCCATGATCTGTAAAATGGCGGTGCTGGCTCGATGGGCCAAAGGGCCTACTCCAGCTCCTATTGTCTATTGAAGCAGTCTCTTGAGTTGTTTACACATTCTCCCTTCCCCATCTCAGTTTGTTCAAGCCAAGTTCTAAGTACTATTTTTGTTACAGCTCCTGGCACAAGAACCCAGCTGTGACCTAGCTTCAGATCCCACCATATGGATGGATCGGCTGGCTGTTATTTTTAGGTACGGTGGATTTTTGTTTTAGCCTTATTCTATTGGTGCAATTGCATCTTCCAGGTTAATAGTGGTTCAATTAATAGTTTATTGTACTTTTGTAATGGTGCATTTGTATTTAATCAGTCCCGTCTGGCTACATTATTGCTTAAGAAAGATGAGTAAAATCTGGAAATTTGAAATTAAGAGCAGAGTAGAATAACAGTAAAGACATTCAGCTAAACTCTGAATCACTAAGTCTCAATCTCATGCGTTGTTTCAATTTTTGGACTTTGCGCTTTGCAAAGTTGGTCAAGTCTTTGGAAAATTATGTATGCTGAGCACTTCTGCTTTTGCTTTGGAAACTGGTACCTGGGACAAGTGTTTGTTGGTGTATAGGAGAGTTTAGAGAAATTAGTTACAAAGATCTGGGGGGGAGATCTAATAGAAGTGATAATGATTGTAAAGAATTTAAATGGAGTAAATGAGAAACTCTTCCCAATAATAGGAAGGTTGGTTAAAATAATTAAACAAAAAAAAAGAGACAAGCAGAAACTTGACACAGTGAGTTGTTATGTAGAATCCCTTGTGTGAAAAAATGTAAGCGATAGCTCTTTGAGGGCTGGCGAAACATAATGGACTAAAGGTCCTTTTTCTTTTGCAAGATTCTATGAAAAAGAAACCAAGTATTTGGGAGAAATAGCATATGATCATTTTGACTGTAGGCTGATGGCACAGTAGTTTTGAAAAACTAAGCCAGATCACATCCTAAGTATTAGTGACCCCTTTCAGATGGTGAGCAATTTGCACTGAAAATTTCTCCTTTTAATTTTGCAACCTAGGGATATTTTATTCTTTGTTAGTTGTGGGGATCTTTTTGCAACATCACCACAGTTTGTGTATTGAATATAATATGCGATTAGATAGAGATAGAGTTTTCTGGGATTTGGCAATTCAAGTTTGGAATGATTTGTAACTTTGAAACTCTATCTGTATGTCCCCTCCATGTGCCCACTACTCTTGACAAATAAAGTGTAGAAAATTGTTTATTTTTATCTTGTAAATGCGTACATGTTGCACAGGTTGTACGAGATTGTTTAAGGAATAGGGTCCTTTGTTTTGGAAGAGGATGGGTTAAATGTTAGAACTGTACAAGACAGCCAATGGAGAGTATTCATCACACCTTGGATGTGTTTCATAAATGTTGGAAAGGCATCAGAAGACAGGACATTTGCCAAGGAACCCTTTTATTTCTGTCTATAACTGTTTAGCCTCAACCAGAAAAATTGTGTCTATAGTTTTTTTTGAAAATTTAATTTATCATTTGTATCATTACAAACAAAAAAATTTAATGAATACATGAATAATCGTTTGATCATACGCAGTGATACAAAAAAGAACTTTTAGTTTTTTTTCCCCACCCCCCTCCCTCCCAAAAGTATGATAAAAGAAAGAAACACCTACTACTACATATAAAATAGCATTATCATATATATTAATTATTATTATTATTAATTTCTAATTGAGAGGATTGGATAAGGTGGAAAAGGTGGACAGAAATTTGTTCATAAAATCCATATATGGCTTCCAAATACTAGAAAAATTTTCAACTCTATTTCTTAAACTATATGTAATTTTTTTCTTAAGGTATACAATTTTGCATTTCACTGTGCCACCCATTTAATAATACCTCATTATCAACTTTCCATGTTATCGCTATTCATTTCTTTGCAACCACTATTGCAATATTTAAAAAAAATTCTTGGCTTTTATCCATTTTCACTTGTACATCCTTTTCATATATATCCCCAAGTAGAAAAATTCTTGGATCCTTTTGCATCTTCATAATTTATCCTAATAATAGACTCAAATCATTCCAAAACCCTTCCACTTTTTCACAAGGCCACAGAATGTAAAAAAAAAAGTCCCTATTTCTTTTGTACATAGAAAACACATTAGAATAATTAGGGTTAAGTCCATTTATCAGCCATCGAGTCTTCCACATAATCTACTAACTGTACATCTGTCCATCTCCATTCCTCTCTTATTCAAAACGCTAACCATATAATTAATAATATAGTTATTTAAGTGTATTAATAAGAAAAAGATAGAACTACCCGCCCCACCCCCACCAAAGGCGTACATTATTAGTAATATGTCCTTACTTCCCTGATCTATAGGAGTTGTGATCAAAACCACACACACTCGCATGACTCTGCAGAGGCCAGGCTCATGCTCCCAACTCACTCCCCCAAAATATTATCACCGAGTTCTCATCTCTCTTTCTCAGGCAAACACTTTTGCTTCATTGGGTTCTGGAAAAAAAATCCTTCAGGAACAAAATCTTCAGTACTGCTGGGTACCTTAAAACAAAAGTATAACCTTAAAACAAGTATACCTTAAAACAAAAGTATAACCTTTTTTCCATAACACATTGAGCAGCATTGAATTCTTTTCTTTTTTTCATTTATTCATTTCTATGTACCATTGCTGTATTCTCAGGCTATCTTCTAATTTCCAGGTTGACATAATACATTTTTTTGCTACAGCTAAGGCTATCATAATAAATATTTTTTGTGCTCCATCCAAATCGAGTCCAAGTTCTTTACTTCTTATATTACTTAGAAGAAAGATCTCTGGGTTTTTTTGGTATGTTGCTTTTTGTGATTTTATTTAATACCTGATTTAGATCTTCCCAAAACTTTTCCACTTTCTCACAAGGCCGAATTGCATGTACTGTTGTTCCCGTTTCCTTCTTACAGCGAAAACATCTATCTGATACTGTTGGATCCCATTTATTTAACTTTTGGGGCATGATATATAACCAATTATATTGTATCATGCATAACCTCGTGTTTATTGTATTTCTCATAGTTCCGGAGCATAACTTTTCCCATGTTTCATTCTTTATCTTTATGTTTAGATCTTGTTCCCTTTTTTGTTTGGGTTTACAGCTTGTTTCCTCATTCTCTTTCTCTTGCAGTTTGATGTACATGTTTGCTATAAATCTTTAAATTATCATTGTGTCTGTAATCACATATTCAAAGCTGCTTCCTTCTGGTAATCTCAGCCTGCTTCCCAATTTGTCCTTCAAGTAGGTTTTCAGTTGGTGGTATGCAAACATTGTACCGTGAGTTATACCATATTTGCACTTCGTTTGTTCAAAAGATAATAATTTATTTCCCGAAAAACAATTTTCTATTCTTTTGATCCCTTTTCTCTCCCATTCTCTAAAGGAAAGGTTATCTATTGTGAAGGGGATAAGTTGATTTTTTTTTTCTTTTTTGTTGTATTCTTTTTTAAAAATATTATTTTAAAAATAACGCTTCACGAATTTGCGTGTCATCCTTGCGCAGGGGCCATCCTAATCTTCTCTATTGTTCCAATTTTAGTTTATGTGCTGCCAAAGAGCTCAGGGATTAGTTGATTTTGCGTCAATATTAATTTTGGTGGTTGATAATTTGTTTTTTTCCTTTCTATGTGAATCTTCTTCCAAATGTTGAGCAGATGGTGCAGTACTGGTGAATTCCCATGTTGCACCAGCTTTTCATCCCACTTATATAGTACATGTTCAGGTACCTTCTCCCCTATTTTATCTAGCTTTAATCTGGTCCAATCTGGTTTTTCCCTTGTTTGATAAAAATCTGATAGGTATCTTAATTGTGCTGCTCTATAGTAATTCTTAAAGTTTGGTAGCTGTAAGCCCCCTTGTTTGTACCATTCTGTTAATTTATCTAGCGCTATCCTCGGTTTCCCCCCTTTCCATAAGAATTTCCTTCTTATTTTCTTTAGCTCCTTGAAGAATTTCTCTGTTAGGTGAATTGGTAACGATTGGAATAGGTATTGAATCCTTGGGAAGATATTCATTTTAATGCAATTGTTAGTGGTAAATCTTTCCAATGTTCTAAGTCATCTTGTAATTTCTTCATTAATGGCTGATAATTTAATTTGTATAAATGGCCTAGATTATTATCTAGTTGAATACCTAGGTATCTGATTGCTTGTGTTTGCCATCTAAATGGTGATTCTTTCTTAAACTTTGTGAAATCCGTATTATTCATTGGCATCGCTTCACTTTTATTTGCGTTGATCTTGTACCCCGAAACTTCTCCATATTCCTTCACTTTCTTACGTAATTCTTTTATTGATATTTCTGGTTCTGTTAAGTATACGATGATGTCATCTGCAAATAGACTGATTTTGTATTCCTTCTCTTTTATTTTATCCCTCTTATTTTACTTTCTGTTCTTATCAGTTCTGCCAATGATTCTATAGCTAACGCGAACAGTGAGGGAGATAATGGACATCCCTGCCTAGTTGACCTACTTAATTTAAATTGCTTTGATATATATCTATTTATTGTCACCTTCGCCAATGGTCCCTTATATAATGCTTTAATCCAATTAATATATTTCTCTGGTAGGTTGAACCTCTGTAGTACTTTGAATAAATAATTCCATTCTACTCTGTCAAAGGCTTTCTCTGCGTCTAAGGCAACCAATCTTTGTGAACACCTTTGACCTCACTTTGGCCCCCCGTTACAAAATGGGAGCTGTACTTGAGAATTAACCCTTAAACTATGTATAAATTTAAACTGGCACCAAGATTAACACTCGTCTTGCTCAGGGATTGAACATAGTATTTACCTTCTGTGCAATCTGTCTGATAGGACATCCCAGTCATTAATCTTTACCCAGCAACTGCACAGTGATTAATCTGCTACCTGCACACGATCTTCCCCAATTAATGCTATCCCTGTTATAAAAATTCTTTAACTTGACTGATTTAACTATCGTACTGCTCTATAAGTTCAAATTGCGTGCAGTGGGTTGGATTGTACTCAACTCAGCTTGCCCTGGAAGTTTCTGCCTGTGCTATCTGTGTGGCTCCATTAAGATCACATTTGACCACATTTAAAAGTAACTTGGGATTAAAACCAAGATTGCCAGGAAGCATAAACTTAGAAATAAAGGATACTAATAGATTAAGAGAATGGTACTTGGGCTGCCACTCCCCATTCTCCCTTTGCTGCATCGTCGAGTACATTGATGCTACTTCCTGTACCTGTGCAGAAGTTATCTCCTGCTTTGTTTATTTTAGCAGTAGAACCTTTAGCACAACTACTAATGAGGCAAGATTTTGAAGATTAAAGGTATAAAGGTCAATCAAGAAGAATATAAAATAAATCTGTTTGCTGATAATGTTTTGGTTTATTTGACAGACCCTATCAATTTGTTCCATCAATTACATTTAAGATTGGAAGAATATGATGAAGTATATGGGTATAAGATTAATTGGGATAAAAATGAAATATTGCCCTTAATTAAAGGTGACTATATTCATTGTAAAAAGGCCACTCAGTTTAGGTGGCCAGATGTTTTGAAGACAGAAGATTTATTACTTTTGAACAAATGAAGAATAAATTTAATGTGCCTACTTGTGTTTTTGTGTGTAATATGTGAGTTACATTAATAATGATTTAAATTGGTTGTATTTTTAGACACACAAATCCAATTGTTGAAAACGGACAGACTCATCCATGTCAGAAGGTGATACATGAAGTAAGTGCTACTGATGGATGAGTCGTTTGTTAGGGTATGGATATGTTTTTGGGTTATTTTACATTTCATTCTAACCCCCACACATCTATCACCATGTCAAATTTTACATTGGAATTTGCTTCACCATAAATTGGCGGGAAAGACTGGTTTGACATTGCCCATTTTTTATTTTGTCTTCCTTCATTGAATATTGGTTGAATCAACATCACAGAGCCAAGTGAGTCTTAGATGCAAATGATAAAGCATCATAGACAAAGTTGTAGTTCTTTGTCTTAAGCATGCATTCTCTCTGCCACCAGTGCACCAATGCCTGCAGAAGGTTTACACTCTATACTTCAGTAGCTTTTCAACAGACCTCTTAATAGATTCTCAACATAGAAGGGAAAAATAGCATGGAAAAAAAAACCCTCACCTCAGATAAACTTCCAACTTAGAACATAATTTGGCTGTGGCTTTATGATCATATCTAATTCCCATCCAAGAGCATTTGGTTAACACCTTTGGACAGCACCAATTTGAAGAAAAAGCCACTGTCACACAGTCAAACAAGAATTGGGATCTTGCTCCAATTGTATGGACTGTATGTGTAATATTGTGTATAGATCTAGTCTCCCTACCTAAGGAACACTAGCTGACATAGAGGGCTGCATGAAGGTTCACTAGATAGTTATCTGGCATGGTGAGTTTGTTGCATGAATTATACAGATTAGTTCTATACTCTTGTGGTTAGAAGAACAAGAGATTATGTTTTCTATTCTCCCTAGTTTGCTCTTGTGGGGAGGTTAAACTGCTGATGTATTTGTTTTTGTATGGTTTCATTAGGTGCCATCTCACTAAGTCAGATATTGCAAGAAAATGTGTTATCCTTATAAAAATCAACCAATTATGGGATTCCTGGGCAAATATGGAAATTTTGAACTTGGTGGCCTCATTAATGATTTTCCAAGATGAATGGTGATGATAAGTTCCAGTGATGGAATGCAAAGTTGCAGTGATGTCCTAAGTAATATGCTCATTAACCCTGGATTAAGTTTGATTGGACCCTGTCGGCAACTTCATTCATTTAAATGGTTGGGGATGTCTGCAAAGAATCAAAACAAGTAGGAGGAGGCTTACCTTTGTGATCTGTTTGGTTATATTTTATTTTTTAACAATTTATTAGTAGATTTTTAATTTAAAAAAAAATTGTTCTGGACTGGTAAATGAAGAATCATTTATGTTTTCGACAGATTTGACAAACCAGTTAAGTAGAGAGCAAAAAACAATCTCTTGGGTGAACTCAGCAGATCAAGCAGCGTCAGAGGTAGAAAATTAATGTTTTGTTTCTATTTTTCTCCCACTAATGCTGCTCAACCCGCTAAGTTCCTCCATCGATTTTTTTTTTTTGGCTGTTGCTTAGGTAGCTATTAATTCACAGACTGTCTGCTGCTTCATGGAGATCTACAGGTCAAAAACAGAATATGATTTTTCTCCCGGATCAGCACTGAGCAGAATTGTGTCCATTGTTTTTCTGAATGTTATATTGGATTTGATTTGTACATCTGAATTTGTACATCTGCACCATACACTTGCTGTTTAGATTGCCAAATGAGGAGATTTTGAGCAGACTGGTGCTGAATTCTTTAGAGATCAAAAGAATAGAAATTGTGCTCATTTGAAATTTACAAACTTCAAAGTGCTTGGAAGACAGATGCAGCGAAGATGTTGCACTTGGCGGAGGAGCCTCGGGCCAAGGGCAGTTTCAAGAAATTGTGTGGGCTATTTAGAACAAAGAAGAGAAATTTCTTCACATATGTTGGTGAACCATTGGCATTCTTAACCCTGGAGGGCTGTGAAAACTTAATCATTGTGTTAATTCAAAACACAGTCATAGATTTTTTTTGTTAATGTCAAAGTTATGGAATACTATTGGATAATGATGTTGAAAAGATTTAGCTACGATCTTAATACATGGAAGATCAGGTTCAAAAAGCAATCGAGCCTGGTCTTGCTCATAATTCATATCTTATAAGGTTTTCTAGTGCTGATCAACTTGCAATAGAAATTCCATGTTCTTGGTTTTCTGCTGTTTATTCTATAAATACAGTTTATTTCCCATTACCCTCCCTTTTTTTATATATAAAAGATCTGGCCCGTCTTATCTGAAACCCTGAACAAGCACCAAGCGGACAATCGTATCGTGGAGCGCTGCTGCCGGTGTT
The DNA here is from genome assembly GCF_036971445.1 of Narcine bancroftii. Taxonomy (NCBI): domain Eukaryota; kingdom Metazoa; phylum Chordata; class Chondrichthyes; order Torpediniformes; family Narcinidae; genus Narcine; species Narcine bancroftii. The sequence continues at coordinate 12,634,990 of NC_091481.1, forward strand.
TACGATTTGCTGTGCGTTGTGTGGGGAAAGGCTCTGCAGCCCTACTTCAGCCCTTAGTCACTCAGGTAGGTTGTTTTGTCACACTTCTAGTATGATGTGAGTGGGCAGGAAGACGTAGAGACATTTTTAAAGAGAGGTCTGGTTGTGATCCAGAGGCAGTCGCAAGGGGATGGGCATGAGTGAATTGAGGATTGACATGTTTTGATTTATTTTGCAGTATTTTAAAATTCTTGCTTTTTAATATCTGTGAGTAACTTGATTTTTGGTTTCAATAATGAGCCTTTCCTATTTTCTTTCCCCCATTTTGAGTTTCTCAAAGCCATGGAGTCAGGTAATTTGCTCCCAGTCATTAGAAGTTCAGACTAATATGAAATAGGATCTAGAGACTACTTTCATTTCTCCTGGTTGTAATTTATAATGGTGTGTAACAGGAACATGTTACGGGAGAATTGTAAAAGCTGTAATTCCAAATGAGGAAGGGTGACTGTTGAGTGTTGTACCAGAACTGCGCTTCACTGCTGACTTCAATTTTGCTACAGGTTTAGGAAGAGACATTAATTTTCAGAATCTGGGCATTGCGGCCAACATTTGTTGCCCTTCCATAATTGCATTTGAGAAGGCGGGGTTGTACATGATGTTATATATGTATTCTGACAATAAATCTGAATCTGAACTTGCACTTTAAACCACCACGTCCTTCTGCTGAAGGTACACTTGCAGTTCTACAGGGAATGATAAAGGGTTGTGTTACCCCAATACTATAGCTGATATTTTTGGATGCATAAGCTAAACAAAGGTCACAGTATCCAACCTCAGTGACAGAAAGAAAGATAGTAAGACGATAGAGTGAAGAATTTGTCCCTTTATTTCCAAGGTTATATTTATCTTATTTTTCTATTTACTATTACTAGGGGCAGCAGGGTTAGCTTAGCAGTTAGTAACTGGGGTTTGAATCCCAGGAGTTTGTACGTTTTCCCCATGTCTGCATGGGTTTTCCCCAGGGTCTCCAGTTTCACCATTCAAAATGTACTGGGGGTTGTACGTTAATTAGGTGTAATTAGGCGGCACGGACTCGTGGGCCAAAAGGCCTGTTACCGTGCTGTATGTCGAAATTTAAAAATTAATTAAAAAAAAGAACTCCTTGCAAAGGATCGAATAATATGTTATGTGGCATCCAATAATGCTAAAGAAGGATTGGTATCTGTGATACAGGATAATATAAAAGTTGTAGGCGATTCTTCTTGCAGTTGTGGTCCTATGCATCTGGTGCCTTTGGCCTTGATGCCAGAGGTTGCAAGTTTGGGAGGTGCTGTCGGAGGAAGCGAATGTTTTAGGTAGTTGACGCCCTGCCATTCAAGCAAACCATTTTACCCTGGATGATGTCAAGTTTCATAAGAACTTTTGGTGCTGTATCCCTCCAGGCAAGTGGGGAATGTTCCATCACACTTATGAACTCTGTCACATAGATAGCAATGCATGGGGTGTCACAAGGTAAGTTACTCATCGCAGATACCTGCTGACCTTCTCTTGTCACCATCAAATTGATGTAGTCTATTTAGGTGTCCAGTCAACAGTGATACCAAGGATGTTGACGGAGGATAGCTCAATGGTAATGTCACTTTTGTTTATTATTTTCTCATATTTCCTCGTGAGTAGAAGGAACCCATTCAGCTGTCTGGATCTAGTCTTACTCTAAGAATAAACCCAACGGTCCCAATTCTGCATTCATTTTCCTGCGACTATTTTCTCTTGCATGTTCAACAATTCCTTCCTGATTTTCCTACCACCCATTTACACCAGGAGTAGTTTAAAGGAACCAATTAACCTACCAACCACATCTTTGCTATGTGGGAGGAAACTAGAGTACAGGGCAAACCCATTTGGTTTCCCTGGGCAGTGGGAATGCTGAACAACCAAAGGAACTGCTCACACTAACCATCTGAGACTCATATTTATGAAACTATATCTATTCACTTATTTGTCTATATGAAAGCCAGTCTTACATAGGTATTGTTATCTGTATGGGTGTTATGCGTGTTTTGCACCGAGAACCGGGCAATGCCGTTTCGTCGGGTTGTACTTATGCAATCAGATGACAATTAACTTGTCTTGAATAGAGGACCTTGAAATGAAAGGGATGAATTCTTCACCTCAGCAGCTTACCATCTTTCCTGCTGTGACTGAGAACGTACACTGTATTTTCCGCATTGCTCTTGTGTCGAGAGGGAATTTAAAAGATGATATCCGCTGAAGTACTGGGTTACCTTGGTATGGATCCTGAAATAGTTCTGCTATTGCTCTGACATGGAGCAACCAAAGTAATCTTCACTTAGATTCAACACATCTGGAAATGTGGTACTTTTGCAATATTTAAAACCCACCACCAGAGGGTGATATTATAATGAAGGATAATTTAGTTTTTAAACATTCTGTAGTATTTTCCATGTGATGTAGGGGTAACTTTTTAGAGGAGCCACTCAGTTGAATGCAGCCTGGGCATGTCGGTAGTGCCAGTACCAAAAGTAGCAATACATTCTTGTAAATTCTTGATAGTGGAGGACCAACCCTGAACATTCTTCATGTCTTAGGTATTCTTAATTTGTTGTACATCGATTGTGGGTGAATGTCACTCCCATCTTCCAAATCTACACAGGATCTCAATTATACATGAGCCACAGGACTTCTCTGTTTGGTCAGATATTATATTACTATCTTTTAATTGCATTAAAGCTGCAAAGTAGCATCAAAAACTCAGTTGTGAAGTTTATTGATTAGCATTGCTGTGTTCCCCTCTGAAATACTGAAACTAGCACCATTGGATATCCAGGGATCTGAATAGACCAATGAAGAATTATGTCTGCCAGAAAGATGTTCTTTGTATATGAGGACCATAAGAGACTTTTCAGGACTATGCTCCTGGGATTATGAAATGCTTCGAGCATCAGGTAAGAAACGCAGGAAAGCATACCTCCCGGCTACACTGGAACCATTTCAATTTGCATACAGATGGAGCCATTCCACTGATGATGCTATAGCCATGTCCCTTCCCTCTGACCTGACCCACCTGGAGATTGATGCCTCATGCATCAGGCTGCTGTTCATTGACTTCAGCTCAGTGTGTAATGCAGTTATACCCCAGGGGCTCATGAAGAAGCTGTCCTCGCTAGGATTCAACACCCCTCTCTGTAATTGGATCCTGGTCTTATTAACGGAAAGGCCACAGTCTGGATGAGTAGCAGAACGTCAACCTGAGTCTCAATGTGGACAAGACAAAGGAAATGATTGTAGACTTCCAGGAGGACCATGGATGACTACCCTCCACTACACATTAATAGCTCAGTAGTGGAGAGGGCATCAAATTCCTTGGAGTCAAATTAAGAAGTGATTTATCCTGGGCACACATCTTCTCACTTGTCAGGAAGGTGCAACAGTGACTGCACTTCTTGAGAAGACTGAGACGGGCAAGGCTACCAACTGCCATCCCATCACCTTTCTACAGGAATTCCATGGCGAGTCTCCTAGCTAGTTGCATGACAGTGTGATATGGTTGCTTAGAGCATCGGATTGGAGGACAATCCACAGGACCTTAAGTGCGGTAGAAAGCATCTCCTGGGTCTGTCTTAACCCCACTCCCCATCGACATGATTTACCAGGGTTGTTGTCTAAAGAAGTCTCCTAAAATAATTGAGGATCTCTCCACCCCACACATAGCAACTTCCAGCTACTCTGGTTGGGAGTATCAGAACCAGAACCAGCAGGCTGAGAAACTGCTTCTTCCAAGAGACTAGAAGACTACTGAACAACCAATGAACTGCTCATACAAACCCTCTGTGACTCTACTATCTATTTGACAATATTTATTACTTTTGATATTTGTATGTATCTACTGTATATATGTATTGTTTGCATGTGTTGGTCCCTCTTTTTAGTGTTTTCCACTGACTGGAAAATACTGTTTCATCAGGTTGTACTTGTACAATTGGATGATAAATAAACAAACTTGAACAATAGTTATAAATTAAATATCTGAATTATGCAAAAAATCCCAATTCTGTGCTTTCCCTATCCATTTCACAGCATGTTTCCAAAGGTCTTTGTACAAAATCTCCGGATGTCTGCAACGTTACAATCTTTTCCTCCATTCCTAATTGCCCTTTATTGAATATCTTATTAGTGTACTTCAAGGGAAAAATGGGGATCAGCCATATTGATACGCCACTGATGTCTTTGGACTTTGTTAGGATGGTAGGTTCCTTCCCCAATGACAATAACTTAACTGCCTTTCTTATTGTTAAAAGCCTATTCTTTACAGATTTTGTTATGAAAGCTTAATTCAAATTCTAACGTAGCCTGTTTAGTTTGAACTTGCATTCTCTGAATTATTTGTCCATTAATATAGACATGATATTATGCAGGGCTTTTGATTCTACTTTCCAAACCTGTGTGAAAAATGTCCAAATATAGTTCTGAATTTGCCCGAGTTTAATCCATCTCTATGGCCTTTATTTCCAGGAATGGCTTTCCTGCATTTTCTGTTGTTTTAAGTCCTTATAAAGTCACCTTTCAACAGATTAGGTTTCATTGCTCTTAACACGAAACATCAGGTAGATGTTTTTTCAACTGCTCTGTTGAAAAAAAGACTTTGAAAGGCAGAAGAGGGAAAAGTTGCATCTAGCTGTTGCAGATGTTTCATGTTGGGATGCTCTGTTGAGGGTGTTTCGTTCCTCAGTAAAGGGGTGATTTTAAAATTAAAATAATTATAGCTGCCTGAACCTCATGGCAAGAAATATGAATCTAATGTCACTCATTATTATAGATTGTAAGTGGATGGTATAGGGAGAGTGGTGTTTGTTACCATCCCATATGATCCCATTTTTCTCGTTCTAGATGGTAAATGTGTATCTGGTGCACCCACATTCCTGCTTTCTCTACCTTGGCAGTATTTTGGTTGATGAGTATGGAATGGAGGAAGGATGCCAGCAGGGACTACTGGATATGGTCCAGGTAAGTCACATCAACTCAGTATTGCTGAAGGACACCATCCAAGGCACTGATGGAATTATCTGAGAGGTTGATGATGTGGAGCATATTGGAAATGGTTTTTTTACAAGCTTGAGAGTGGGCTTGGAACTATATACATCTTGTGACTGCATTAAGGCTGACACCTGCACATTCCCTCAAGCACGTTCCTCAGCCCTTCCCACCCACTATCAATGTTCTCCATTATGGTGAACCTAAAAATTTGCCTTTTAACTGGAGTTACCTGTCCTGACATGTGCTTTTGTGACTCAATATGGATTTTTCTTTGGGCATTGGTCCTAATGCACTTTAGGGCATTGTACGTGTTAAATACGATATCTATGTGGTTACAATTTTGAAAAGTCCAATAAAAGTTGAGCTGAGGGTTAGTCACAAGAGTAGATGTAGAGTTTTGTAGTAGTGAGTTCCTGAAAACCAAGTTTGAAGAACTGAGTCTGCTGCAGAATTACAAAACTGTGGATCCCCTTCATTCTCCTCTCCAACTACAATGATGTGCTGTACTACAATCTTTGCTTGATTTCTGCTAGATTTCAACCAGTAATAATTCAATTTTTTTGTGTAATGAATTACATATGCAGTTTGTCACAGCTGAATGAACTATGCTGACTTGTCCTACTGGCATACATGTGCTAAAAGAAATAGTTTCTTATCTCACCGACTTAAGAGTGTTTTCATTATCAAGAAATTTGGGAAAGGATTGACTTTTTATTTGATAAAGAAAGTAGCTTAAAATCCTGTGGGTAAATAATTGGTGCTGGATTTTATATTGAATATGTTTAGTGGTTAACACAATGCTATTACAGACCAGTGATCCAGACTTGAATCCAGCGCTATCTGTAAAGGGTTTATATGTTCTCCCTGTGTCTGCGTGGGTTTCCTCTGGGTGCAATGGTTTCCTCTCACCCTCTGAAACGTATAGGGTTTAGGTTAATTTGAATGTAATTCGGTGACGGGGGCTTGTAGGCCAGAAGGGTCTGTTACCATACTGTATGTCTAAATTTAAAAAAAATAATTTTAAAGCTACTTTCAAAGGTACCTGGTTCAATTCAACATCATACCAAGGTAGCTGATCTAAATTGGAGGGTCACAAGAGCTGATTTTTGGAATTGAAGTCACTGAGAGGCAGAAAAAAAATAGGCCACTATTCCCAACTGCAATTATTAGCTAAGATTCCCTGCTGGGAGGTGTGTCAGCAAAGGAGAGATTAGACCTTGGTGGCCTTCCATATTTGTAAAATCTATGTGGAATTAAAGATGGATGGACAAGGTGGGCCTCCACAACTATATTCTTTAGTATTTCAGAGTTGAAAGATGAAGTGAATGGCAATGCTGGTGCTAGGCCATCATTTATGGGTGGGCTGAGGGCAGTTACCTTTTTATCTATTGATTTTCTTTGTAGGCTTTATGTATGCCAACATTTCAGCTGCTTGAGCAACCAAATGGCTTCCGGGATCACCCTGACACAGTGGATGATCTTTTCCGCCTGGCAACCAGGTACATTGAGGACTGTGTTACATATTCTTGTGTGGAAGGGAGTGTTGTGGGCTTGCATGGAACAATTGCCTTTCAGTATTTGCTTGTCACATGCTCACTGATCTTCCTTAGGACAATGTCTCTTGTTATAAGATCTGCCTCAACAATTCCTTTCCAATCTTTCTTCTGTTAATGAATAAGGTTTCCGTGGAATTTACAAATAAAGCTGTTGCTCTAAGTCTCTAAATAGTTTAAAGATATCCCAATTTGTATCTCTTTAGCTAGTTTCTCTGCAACTAACAATGCATCCTCTACACTTGCCTTATTAAATTCTCTTTCAATATCTATGAATCCTTCTATTCAATCATCTCTCTTCAGTAGGGAGAAGAGCCCAATGTCTTTAGTCTTTCCTGATGATTATAACCTCTCATCTTTGTAAAGTTTTTTAAAAAATATCTAAACCTATTTCACTTCAAGTGCCATTTCAGTTCTCTCTCTCCCATTTTCTCCTTGTGTAGGTTTATTCAGCGAAGCCCAACTACACTCCTCCAAAGTCAGATCATCATTCACATCTTGAACTGTGCTATTGCAGCTGTCATCCTTGACCACAGGGACGCTAACTGCAGTACCATGAAATTCTTGCGGGATCTTATCCACACAGGGGTTGCTAAAGATGTAAGTTTGAATTATCATTGATTTGACGTGATGGTGCTGCACTTGGGATTTGGCAGCACTCACTAATGGATTCAAGACCCCTTCCAGAGCTGTGTTGATTAAAAGTCTCTTCACTTGAGCAAAGTTTTGACTGATTATTCAGGCAGATGTTAAAGATCCTATGATATGTTGCAAAAGATAATTTTCCAGGTGTCCAGGCTAATGTACCCTTGTTGCCCTGAGTTTTCACTTCTTCCACACCAGTATTCCAGTTGCTACCATGTATGGTACCTACAAAATGCATAGCATTTTCTCCTCAAGATTATTAGGAGAGCACGCTCCCAAATTTACAGCCATTAGAAGGGTAAGAATAACAGGCACATGAAAGTACTACCATCTACAGGCTTCCTCCAAGGCACACATCCACTTGGCTCAGGAATCTAGTGCCATTCCTTCATTGTCACTGAGGCCAAATCTTGAAATGTTCTGTCCAACCAACAAAACCTTCAGTGAAGAATGGCAGAGGCTCACAAAGATGGCTGGCTGCTAAGGGCATTAAGGCTGGGTAATAAATTCTGGCTTTGCTGGAGGTGTCCACTTCCATAAAATATAAAAAAAAATACAATAATAATTTGTCTTACAGGAGTATTCTAAAAACCAAACTTGATGTCATCCTTGGAACTCTTTGTTTATAAGATGACCTTCTCACCAGTCTTGCTTACTGTACTGTGAAATTTGGGCCCAGAAGTACATTTCTCAGTTTAAATAGAGCTTGACGATGTGCGTACAGCTGTGAGAAAATCTCAATCTGCGACTTAGGGGCCTGAACAAAATGTACAATAATCAGTCTTGTTTCCACAGCATGAGGATGACTTTGAACTGCGAGAGGGTCTGATCAAGCAGGTGATGGCCCAACATGGACAGCAGCTAGTCAACCAGCTACTTCAAGCTGTGTGCTTCTGCCTTCCCCCATACACCCTGCCAGATCTAGCAGAGGTTATATGGGAAATCATGCAAATTGACAGAGCGGTAAGTTTCCAGTCAAAGCGAATATGCTTACTAACTGACATTGGAGTGGGGGCTAGAGTTTGCACAGGGCAAGGCAGGTGTGGGTGATGGTGATGAACTTTTCCCATTTTATTTACCAGCCTCTGGGTAATTATCAAGTAAGATTGCATTATTTGAAATGCAGTTTAGCAGCACAGAAGTAAGTCATTTGACTCCTCATCTCCAATTAGTCTTACTTTTGACTCTCTTCGTCTAATTTGGCAAGTTTTTTTAGAACATAAGAAATAAGAAGAGGATTAGGTCACCAGCTCATTGAGCCTGCTCAGCCTTTCAATGTTAGACTTATCTCCACCTACCTGCCTTTTTCCCAAAATCCCTTAATTCCCCTACTGTGTAAAAATCTATCCAACCTTGTCTTAAATATATTTACTGAGGTCACCTCCACTGCTTTAATGGGCAGCAAATTGCACAGATTCTTTTATTGTACCCAGTTTCTTGTTCCAAGTTACAGTTGCATCTGATTCCACTATCTATCCAGACAGTGCACTCCAGATGCGAGCAGTGCACTCCAGATGCGAGCAGTGCACTCCAGATGCGAGCAGTGCACTCCAGATGCGAGCAGTGCACTCCAGATGCGAGCAGTGCACTCCAGATGCGAGCAGTGCACTCCAGATGCGAGCAGTGCACTCCAGATGCGAGCAGTGCACTCCAGATGCGAGCAGTGCACTCCAGATGCGAGCAGTGCACTCCAGATGCGAGCAGTGCACTCCAGATGCGAGCAGTGCACTCCAGATGCGAGCAGTGCACTCCAGATGCGAGCAGTGCACTCCAGATGCGAGCAGTGCACTCCAGATGCGAGCAGTGCACTCCAGATGCGAGCAGTGCACTCCAGATGCGAGCAGTGCACTCCAGATCCGAGCAGTGCACTCCAGATGCGAGCAGTGCACTCCAGATCCGAGCAGTGCACTCCAGATCCGAGCAGTGCACTCCAGATCCGAGCAGTGCAAATCCTTCGTCTTCCTCCTGTGCTACGGAGAATTATCCCAGTTTCTTTGGTCTCTCCACGTAAATGGGTACTTGCTGAATTTGTGCAGTTTTGCACAATTATTGATTCCTTTTATTCCTCCCAAGGATGAATTTTCCATTCTCACACACCCAGTAATGCTGGTCTCAGGATTTCCAAAATGTTTTGGGGAGGGGGAAATGTGCAATTCTAAAAATCCCAGTTTGGGTCTCAAATTTGACATATCCTCAGTAGCCCAGGTTCGATTTGTTAATTTTGTAAATTCCCCAGGTACTCTTGACCTCCCCCCTCATCCTAAAAATGAGCTTGTAGTTAATGGATTACTGTAAATGGTCTCTTGTATTGGAGAGTTAATGGTGAGTGAGCAAGAATAGGTTAAAGGGAAATAAGTGGGGGAATAGTACTGATGCGACAGCTGTAAAGAGCTATATCATGAGAATGTAGGACCTGTGAGAAATCCATTATCCTGGGTAGTTCTGGATGTGCAAGGCCACTTGAACTTTAAACTCCCTCTTACCATTGTGTGAGGGTGCTTATACGCTATACAGTATACAATTGAGTAAGCATTGTGCATGCATGAGTTTGTGTGTATATTTCCCTGGTCTCCTTGTATAGAGGCAAAATTCATTGAGTTGTTCCCTTTGATAACCTTGCATGAATCCATCTGCAGTAAGACCATGAACTCGTGTCTCTGAAATTTAGACAATATGTTAATCACATTGACTTTGCTCTGAATGTTTGTCTGTTCCCTCCAGACATTTTGCAGATGGTTGGAAACTTCACTCAAGTCATTACATAAGGAAACGGCAGCGGGTGCTGTCACAGTGACACACAAGCAGCTGACGGACTTTCATAAGCAAGTCACCAGGTGAGAGAGATGTAGTCAGAGTTGTTTCACAGGGTTGCTAGGCAAAAATATTCCATTTACATAACTTTTACATCATTGGGTATCCTCTTTTGCACTTACTTTTGGAGTTTGGTTACTGCTGTATTCTGGGTACAGTTTATCATTTGGCATTGAAAACAACAATGCTGTTGCAAAGAGGTTTTCTTTGTTACAGATTCTGGGATTGCATTCTCTGGAATTTATTTGATTTCAGGATGACTTCCATCAACATTTTCAATTATTAGGCGAACAGAGGGGAGATAGATGGATAGAACAAACTGATTGCAGATTGAATTTAAAACTGGCTCAGCCTAAAGATTGGAAGCTAGTCTTTCAGGGATGAAATTAGAAAAAAAAATGTATTTGGCTTGAATTCTCTGCTGCCAACAGCAGTTAATTGCCTTGTTGGTTTCAATTCTGAAATTTATAATTATGTTTAAAGGAAAATCTGTTAAGAGCTATAGGGTAGATAAGAGTCTGAGCCATATCAGATGTGATTTCATTTAGATGATGGATTAAAGCGATACTGAATCCTGCACATCTCTTTGATATCCAATGTCTGCTGCCAGTATTCCCGAGAAATGTTGAGGTTCTCAGCAATTCAGTTCATTGTCATCCTTAATACATCTAATTCACCTGATTTGTTCTTCATGTGATGCATTGGCTGATAAAAAATAAGAGAGTGGTGCTCAGAAATTTACACTGACTGATCACCAATGTACCGTTCCAGAGACTTCCTGTCAACTTACTGTGGACTAACCAGTTTCCATTTTAGGGAGGCTGGTTATAGGGAAGAAGAACTTTTAAGACAGGAAATTTGCAACGTGCTCAGACCTGTATTTAGAGTGGAAGCTGGTTGTGAAGTCTGTAAAGCATGAAGTGCTGACTGTGTTCAAGTTATGACTCGAATTATATGATGCTCTCAGCTATTTGAGCTTGCACAATATAAAGGAAGGAATGGTTTTAATTGAAATTTGTGCCTCCTGTGTTAGGGATCTTTTGGAGTGTGTGTATATTTAAAAAAAAAGACAAGATCATGGTTAATCCCACATGACCCCACTCTGAGGTCTTGGGCTTTTTTGCTGTCTAATCCAATCTGCAATACCAATGATATTCCAGCATGAACCTGTGCCATACGCCACGAGAGCCAACATTATGTCACATGGAGTGCTCTGGTTTCCTCCTACATCTCACACCGAGAACAGATAAACGTCACATACGCAGCACCAGGGGAGATGATTGAACCCAGGATGCTGGAGCTTTAAGGAAGCTAAACAATGCAGAGTGCACGGTGTTGTCCATAGAGTTAATATCAGTCCATTGTTCGTTAGCAGCTGGAGTGTGGCTTTTGCACGGAAAGCCCAAATTAGCCAATGTTCCTTATCACTATTAATCCTTGCTGAAGAGTACCTGTGTGTGTGTGCACATTTATGCCCTGTTAGTATGCAATCTCTTGTACATGAAGAATGATTGCAACAAATCTGTAAAATCCCTGATCCCCATCAAGATTCAATGCAATCAGGCTTTACAAAGAGCAAGGCCAGAATGGATTTGTTCACGTAAATGAATGCTGCAGTCTATTCTGCAGGAGGCTGGTCAGTGAGCAGTTCATCTCAATTAGTTATACACCTCTAGATAATTATTCATCTCAGCACCAGCAATCGCGTCTGGACTGGGGTTCGAGACCTGTGCTGTCTGTAAGGTGTTTGTATGTTCTCCTCATGTCTGCATGGATTTTCTCTGGGGGCTCTGGTTTCCTCCCACCATTCAAAACTTACCAGGGGTGTAGGTTAGTGGGGTGTAAATGGGTGGCACAGACTTGTGGGCCGAAATGGCCTGTTACTGGATTTTATGTTTAAATTTTTGTTTTAATTAAGAAGACATTTTGTGATGTTTGGCTTTACTCGCTGTTATTCAGTGTGGAGGAATACCTCTGACATACTTTCACACCACTTCCTCTGTGTGCTTGGTACGAAGTCTGTGTTTTACTTGAGGCACCAGTATGTTCATGCATTGTATGAGATTAGATAAAGGGAGCACTAATTTAATTCATTCGACCTCGTTGATTTGATGCAGGGTGGAGAGCTTTGCATTTATTTAACCCAGTTGCTTTTTAATGCATTTCTTTCACTTCTTGCAGTTCTGATGAATGTAAAAAGGTTTGCTGGGCTTTGAGAGATTTTACGCGCCTCTTCCGATAGCTGTGTTCACAAATCCATGACTTGCATCAGTCTCCCAGGTAAGAGCTGTCTCTATCGATAAAAAACCTGGAATTGACTAAAAGAGGCAGTTATTTGTGCTGTAAAGCTTTATAATTGAGGACCCAGTAAGATTTATTTATCTCTTTCAGCATATCTTGTTACAATTTTCTAATTTGGCACACTCCATTAAAATAAACCCATTCAAGATATTGAGTCTCCCAACTGTGAGCACTGAATTGAGGTTGGAGGGTGACATTGGAGTGGAGAGTACCTTGAGGGGGGGACGCAGGGTCACTGGGATTATGCGACAGACTTTTCTCCTTTAATTTGATGTTTTTGTCTCTTCCCTTCCTCCTCATTAAACATTTGAAAGTATTGCATGCTATTCATGTTCAACATCCAAATGCACATTATCTCCTGTAGAGGTTCACTGGATTGCTAGTAGATGTGAATTGGACTGGACAGTATTTTCCTCCAGAACAAGTGGATGGGGTTTTTGCTGATTGGAAACCTGCAATAAGTGGTGTGCTGCAGGGATCACTACTGGAACTTCTGTTGTTTATGGCATAAACGGCTTGTTTGAGAGGGTATGTGATCTGATTAGTTATGTTTTCAATGAACACAAAAATTGGTCGAGTTGTAGAAAGTTACGAAGATTGTTTAAGGATAGAGGAGGACATAGATTTGCTGGAGAGTTGGATGGGGTGGTGGAAAATGGAATTTAATCCTGTCAAATGTGAGGTAATGTTGAGTAAGTGGCAGGGACCTTCAGATAAGTAAGAAAATACATATTGCAGGCAGATTTGAGGTCAAAAGGGGGGAAAAGAAAACTGGTGATGAATGATTATTACCTTTCAAAGTCGATTCTGATCAAACATACAGAGGAAGTGGCAAGGGCCTTCATGAGTATTGATGTACAGAGAGACTTGGGCAACCCCATAGTTCCCTGAAGGTGACAACAGGTCAATAGGGTGATGAAAAAGGCATTTGGTATTCTTATTTTCACAGGCTGAGGCATAAAGTATAATGTTACACTTGTATAAAAAATTGGTTAGATTTCACTTGAGCACTGAACACTACAGGAAGGATGAGAGAGCATTAGAGTGAAGGAAAAAAAATGGCAGAAGTGCCACTGGTGCAGACTCAAGAGAGTGGCGAGTTGGAGCTGCATTACTTTTCTGTGGGGTACGACTGCCTGGTTCCGATGCCCTGTACAGATATTAAACAGTCTCTAGAATGGGCCAGCGATCTTTATTTTTAACATCTGTGAAACCATGGAGATCTGTGCCCAAGATGGCAGACCTCATGAGAATCGGCAGGGGATCAGCTCACCAGCATGAGGCACCAGAGCAGAACACCACCCCCACTCTCCTGCTGAGAAGAAACCTGGGAGGCGAGAAGGTGACCACGGCAATGGACCAGTGAGGTACTCAGCAGCTGATGGCCTCACAGAGACTGTGGGAGACTGGCTCTTGGGGACTGGGTGCTGATGCAAGAAGAATCTCCTGAATGGACATGGGCACTGACAGCTTCCTGATCATATCAGAAATTCAGAAGTGGGAGCTTGGGCTCACCGATGGAATGGGCAGGAGGCCCTCCATTTTAAAATGTGGTAAAGAAAAAATAACTGCCAGTCAAGTTAACCCCAGTGGTGGGAAAAATTCAAGGAAAAGTTCTGAGGAATGAAGATTTGATGTGATTCAAATTAAGGCACACAACTATGGAATTATGATAATGATGTTCCCGAGTGACAATTGAACTTTCTGAGAAGACAATAATATTGGTATTGCATTTTTTTGTCAAAAGCCTCACTAAAATCCATGTGGACAAGATCTCACTTGAACGACCCATCAAAAAAAATCAATCCATGGAAAGTTGGTTCTGTGGTTCGATTGCAATTGAGTGATGGCTTTATATGGATTGTTTAGCCTTTTGTATGAGGGTTCCAAGGGAATAGGCTGAGATTAGGCTGACTAGAATTCTTGGTTGGTGTGAATGGCCCAGCAGCAAAGAATGTTCATCGGATACCAAGATCGACCTCTCACCAAGTTGGTACAGTGGAATTCAACTACCCTGTCAGATTGAAAGCAGCTTAATTAGTTTCATTGGATAAGATTCAGGCAAGTGCACACCACTCTCCTCAAACCTGAGAGGAACCTTGCATTTCCCGCACCTATAGTTCCGAGTATGATTATAGACTATCTTGCTTTGCTGTTGCTATTTCCCCCTTAGACTAGTCTCCTGTCAGCCCATCTATACCTCATCCTGAAGAAACTTATCAACACCTTTGCCGTCCCTAAAATCTATCTAGCCAATAGTGATCCCTTCCTCCTCCTCCTCCTCATCCCATCCGAGGCCAGCCCCCTCTACTTTTTCTGTGTTAGGTACTTTCCATTTTCTTTTTGTGTTCTGTGGAGTGATTTGGAAACACAGATGCTATTGTGCAGTGGAACCAGGTTGGGGCTATTCACATACCAACTTGACCACAATAGGCAAGGCATCTTCATCCTCTGTAAATCTGTAGAGTTGAACTGAAAGGTCATGAAGAAATATTCTGCTTTCCTTGGATTCATGTTCCTTCATTTTTAAAAACTTAAGATTTTATTTTTTAAAATATTGATTATTCTTTCCACAGAGGACCGTATCCCAAACAAACAGACTGGAAATGCAAATATAAACTAAACAAAACGCCATGGCTGGGTACCAGCAGAGCAAACGGGGCAAACAATCACAAGCAGAGGTCTGTAACCTGCGCGAGAAGTGCCAAACACCCTACTGCATAACGCCATATGGCTGGAGCTTCCCTGGCATTGTGCATCAGGGCATGCAAAGGGTTGGGGGAAGTCCAGGATTTTATTTCCCCTTCCCAGCTTCAAGATGGCTTCAACAGAGGAACAACAGCATGAATGAACAACTGCCAAAAAGACTGGCAGTGGAAATTCAGTTGCTTTGAGCTTGTGTGTAAAAGGGAGGATCTGGAATAAACCAGCTTTTAATCTGCCAGAGTTCCTTCAGGGAGGAGTTTGGTTTGGATTTTTTTTTGGGTGGGGAAGTGGGAAAAGGGGAGGGGAGGTTATTGTGCATAGCACAAAGAGACTTTCTTAATGACTTTTAAAATGAAAATCCTATTTACCATTCATGATTAATAGACAAAGGGCAGCATTGGCAGTGTAACTTGAGCTGTGTCACAACTTTAAATAAAATCTAGGCAGAGTGTTAGTTTTAAAAGAAAACACAAAATCCAAAATTTCCTAAAGTGGAGCCATGGATCTCTGGGATGTGGAGTTGTGGATCTGAGCCTGACCTTCAGCAAAATGCGAGAGGCAGGATTGGGGGAGAAAGGAGGATGTGGGAATGTTTTTCCGCAGTGATTGTGAAGATTGCCACTGTGACTGAATAACCGGTCAAAACTAGTTAATGATGAGCTGAGTGGGCGTGGGCTGTTTTATGGCAGCAGCGTTCGGGGCCTGTACTGTCAAGCTGCATGGGAGGGATGCAATCCTGGGGGTGGGTGAAGATTTGAGCGTGTACCAGTGCTGTTCCGTCTGGTGTTGTAGCCATCTCGAGAACAATTAAAAAAAAAATGAATAATAAACCTGTGAGTTTCATATTATTTGGACAAAAAGGGAATTATGTACACATTACAGTACTGTGTGCTGCAACATTAATTTCAAATCTTGATGAGTGGGCTGGAGGATAAAGATTGCACTACTCTCTATTCTCTTGTAATGTTTTGTTCTGATCCACCTCTCCTAATGGCTGATGCTGTTTGGGAAAGGAGGAGCTTATTCTGCCGAAGGTTGATTCCCAACTTTAAATACACCCCATCTGTATTCATAAGTCACTCACCCGCTGTCATGAGAGGTTTGCTCCTGCAGTTTATGAGCAAGTCCTTATCCTCAACACTTCCACTACAAGTTTTTGTTGTTATACCTAGGCTTGTACTTCATCTTCTAATTTCTTTCCCAATTCAGAAGGGTCTTTGACCAAAGCACCTTCTTTCTTTTTCTACAGATGCTACATAAAGAGGACAGAACAGTTCCCTTCTACCCAATTAGTCCACGCTGACCAAGTTGCCATTATGGACTAGGCCCATTTACCTGCAGTTGATTCCTTGCCTTCTAAACCTTTCCTCTCCATATAATCATCTAAATGTCTTTTAAATCATAATTATACACATTTCTATAACTTCCTCTGGCAGCTAATTCCACCCTTTGAGTGAAAATATGGCCCCCTCAGATGCCTCTTAAATCTCTCCCCTCTCATCTTAAACCTGTGCTCTTTGGTTCTAGAATTGTCTACCCTGGGAAAAAAAACTGAGCATTTGCTTTATCATACTCCTTGTTATTTTATAAAACTAGTATAAGGTCACCCCTCATCTTTTGCACTCCAGGGAATCAAGACCCACCCTCATACTGGAATTCAAACTCTCCAGTCCAGCAACATTGTGTTGAATCTCCTCTGCATTCTTTCCAACTTATTGATATACTTCCTACAGCTGGGTGACCAGAACTGTACACAGTAGTCAAGCATAGTTTTACCAATGTCTTGCACAGCTGAATCATAAATCCCAATTTTTGAACGTTACTCCGCAAAAGATGGTAAGTATGCTAAATATCTTCTTAACCACCCTGTCTACCTGAGTCACTGCTTTCATGGAACTATGCATTTTCTTGGGCCTTTCTGATCTACAACATTCCTGCCATTCACCTCAAGGCCTACTCTGATTTGATGCAATGAAGTGCAATACTTCACACTTGTCAGGATTAAATTCCATTTGTCACTCCTTGGCCCTTCTCAACTGATCTAAATCCTGTTGTAAACTTGGATATCCTTCCTCACTGACCATGACACCATCAATTTTGGTGTCATCTTCAAATTTACCACTCATGTTAATTACATTGCCATCCAAATCATTGCTATAGATATCAACAATGGACCCAGCACCAATCCTTGTGGCACATCACTGGTCTCAGGCTTCCAATCAGAAAAGCAATCTCCCACTATTCTACTTTTCATTCCACTGAGCCAGTTTTGAAGTGCAATTTGATAGCTCACTTTGGATATCATATTTAACCTTCCAGACTAACACAAAAACTTGAAGTGGAAGTGTTGAGGATAAGGACTTGCTCATAAACTGCAGGAGCAAACCTCTCATGACAGCGGGTGAGTGACTTATGAATACAGATGGGGTGTATTTAAAGTTGGGAATCAACCTTCGGCAGAATAAGCTCCTCCTTTCCAAATTACTGCAGTGTGCTCCAATCATTTCTGCTTTGTCCTGATTATCTTAAAGAGCATGTTATACAGAATAATGATGACTCCACATTGCTCTAATATTGGAATCAAAGATCAATTGCAGGTCTAGTACACAGATGGCAGCAGTGAGTGTTCAGATTTGGAGCATCAGGGATACCATGGATTCTGTTGTGTAAACGTTGCTCTGTTGCATAGGTGTTACTGGTTTCACTTTCTTTCCAATTTGATGTTAATTCACAGAAGTCAACATGTTGAGGAGGGATTTGGTTCTACTGGTTCATAACATCAATGGAAAAATGCAGAGTGTGCACATTGTGGTTCGTGTGAAGGCTGATTTTATGCCAATGTTATCAAACTGTAATCTGGTATGACTCTACTGGATGGGAGACCTTGCTAGTGTGATTTAAACATCAACTGTAATTTCAGGTTAATTGCTGATTGAATATGTACTGAAAATTACTTTATTTCATCTGCATAAGAGTCATTCTTTACTGATGCTGCAGGAAGAGAAGCAGGAACTGAACAAGTTCAGTTCAACCTTAGAGCTTCGATAAGTACCTGCTGGTCCCAGAAAGAGTGGCTTCAGTTATCATTCCTGAGAACTTCAGCATGATAGAGAGAATATACAAATAGATAGCAGCAAATGGAGAGCAGGCACAAATGAGTTATTTGTTCACAAGATGTGTCAGAATGATCATCTGGAAATTATTGAAAGTCATAGAAATGACATAATAGGATTGCTAAATTTGCTGGTGAATCAAAGGTAAGTGGTGAAGAAAAAGGGATATCGAGATTGGTTCCTTGAATGAGTAGGAAAAGGGATATCGAGATTGGTTCCTTGAATGAGTAGAAAAAGGGATATCGAGATTGGTTCCTTGAATGAGTAGAAAAAGGGATATCGAGATTGGTTCCTTGAATGAGTAGAAAAAGGGATATCGAGATTGGTTCCTTGAATGAGTAGAAAAAGGGATATCGAGATTGGTTCCTTGAATGAGTAGAAAAAGGGATATCGAGATTGGTTCCTTGAATGAGTAGAAAAAGGGATATCGAGATTGGTTCCTTGAATGAGTAGAAAAAGGGATATCGAGATTGGTTCCTTGAATGAGTAGACATCTGACAAAATTGTCCATTTTAGCTGAAAACAAAACAGCATTTATCCAAATGGTGAGAAGTTGCAGAGCTAAGGCACAGAGGGTAATTTGCTAAAGGCTGGAAGGTGGGCACAGCAAGTAATTACTGATGGTTTCTGCTTGTGAAACTGAACACCAAAAGAGGGTGGTTATACTTTAAATAGGGCACAGGTGAGAGCACACAGAATACTTTATTCAATCAATCTCATTAAGGGGGGAGGGGGTGTTGCTATGTTGGAAGGTTTACTAGATTTATTCATGGATTGTCTCGTGGAGATATTGGTCAGATTAGGATTGTATCTACTTACTGGAAAGTGAGAGGTGACTGGATTTAAATGCTTAGCATTGAGGTCTTGGTGGTTGGATGTGGAGGGGATATTTGGGAGAATCTAAAATCTGGAGCATTTCTCGATAAATCAATAAGGGTGCTCCCACTGAAGTATTCCCCAAGCTTCAGTCACATTTCAAACCAAATATCCTTTGGGTTTGTTGGATTACAACAAACTGCCTACAGGAGCAGTGAATGCACATCATTTTTTCCAGTTGGAGTGAGCACATGGTATGTGAGAATCTCTGTTATCTCCACCAAATGAATTGTGAGGAGTTTTGATTGAGCAGATGGAACTTTAGTTTAATGTTGCATTCAGGTGGAAATAAAACATCCAATGGCACTTCACCTCAAAGGATGTGCATCCTGATTATATTGGGTCACTCCAAACAAGGTAGAGAGATAGAACAATTCTCTACTGAGGCCAATAGTAAACCTGGAATCATCACTGAAAATGGATTATCTGTTCATTATCAATGCTGTTTGTTGGATCGTGCTCAGAGCAAATCTACTGCATTTCCAGCATTGCTAGAATGACCAGATTTCAAAGCAATTATTTAACTACCTGCAAAGAGTTTGGAGTGACCCAATATAATCAGGATGCACATCCTTTTAGAGGTGAAGGTTTACTTTGACCAGCACCAGATTGCCTAGTGCGAGCCACTTGAAAAATTTGGCCTCTTCCGGATGAGAAATACCACGGAATAATTACACTGAAGTAAATCATTCCAGTGAGCAGGCAGCATGACTTTTACACCAGGCTCGATATGCTATTGAACTGAATTTATTCATATATGGCTCGCTGCAGATGCTATTTATTCAGCTGCTTAGCATTTTGCTTTTGTGCCAAGTGAGACAGGTGCAGGTTAGACTTCGACTTTTGGCACTATTTAGTTCAGACTCCTGCTGAACAAGAGTATATGGCATAAAATGAATCCCCTTGTAACAGCCTTCCTTCTGAATGTCCAACCCTGACGGACCATTACCACCCACTGATCATTCAAATTGGGAAGAGTAGGACCAACCAGAGTGCAATGAAAATGTTTTTCTTTGTTCAGCAAAAACCCTTTTCTGCTTCAACGCCCCCCCCCCCACCAAAAAAAACCAAAAATACCAGATGTCAGTGACAAAAAAAAGGGGAAGTTGAGGAATTCCCCATGTGCAATAAGGACTTGAAATTTTGTTTACAGCAGAAAGTAGATGAGCAACACCTAACAAAACCATTTTGTAATATAGGGAGGGTAAATGCAAGCCCATCTTTCCAGTGGGTGTCACTTGCCATTCACTATTTCACAATTTGGGCAAATTCAGACCTCAGCCACATTCATAATGACTGGTACATTTTTGGATGTGAGGAATGCACTTTGGGTTACTGCAGAAGTTAGTAAAAGCAGATTCAACGGGGTAGGCTAGGTAGACCATAATGGATTCACCCCATAGCTACATGGAAAGGACAGTTGGCTCTTCAAGCTGCTGCTGAAGCTACATGGTTAACTCAACCTAATGTATATAATGACCTGACAAAATGCAAAACCCACACAATGTCACATTCTAAGAAGATTGGATAATTTGGACAGTTTAATTCAAGAACTGGGATTATAGAATTATTTAATTTATGGCACAGGAGAATCCAGCTTATGCCGACAGTGATAGGAAAGAAACGAGATGTTTTGTAATCCCATTTTCCATCTCCTGGACTAAGGTTTCAGATGCACTTGTTAAAATGCAGTTGAGGGTACCTGCTAACATTCCAAATACTGCTTCTTCCCTCTCTTCCTCTCCCCCCAACCCCCCCCCCCCCCACCATCAGATTTCTGAACTGTTTAACGTGGACACTACCTCACTTTCTTTTTCTCTTTTTAGCACTTTTTTAACCTTGTACAGTACAACTGTGATTATCCAAAATGGTCAGGACTGGGCCCATTTCGGATAAACTGTTTTTTCAGAGAACCAGTCAATTTTAAAAACAGTCCAGTAGCAACAGCAAATCACTTTTAACAGTGTTTAAACAACAACAAACAAGAAGGTAAGGCTTTTTAAGCATTAAAATATTTAATTCTCACCCAAAAAAATGCTGACCACAGCCAATCACCGACACTTCCCAACGGGGCCCTGCTCGTGCCGAGATCCTGAGGGTCCTGCTCTTGTCTGGGAGCTTGAGATCCCCGCTGCCACCGGGAGGCTGAGGTCTGCTGCTGCTGTCCCCAGAGGTCCATTGCTTTTGCTGCCAGGAGCCCGAGGTCTGCTGCCGTCGCCATCAAATACCTGAAGTCCAAGGTTAGTTCAGCTCCAAAAAATTTTGGATAAATGAGGATTTGGGAGAATCTGATTTTGGATAATCGGAGTTATACTGTATTTATGGAATTGTAATTCACACCAATTTTACACCTGTAATGCGTAATACTGCTGCCACAGAGCAATAACTTTCGGCAAAAAACCTGATTCTCAATCAGACCATCAGATAGTGAGTGTCAATTACCCATCGTATCAGCAGAGAAAAACCCCAAAATAGGTTGAGAATGGCTGGCCTAAATCACAGAAAGGTTTCTGTGACACAACAGGATCTTCTACAAGTGGGAAAGTGGAGCCAAGGAAAAGCATATAGTGTTTGACAAGTGTGAAATGTTGCCAGGGTCCAACCAGGGCAGGACTTACACAGTGAACACTAAGGGCTTTGGGAGTGTGGTAGAAGAGAGAGACTTGGGGGACATGAAAATGGTGGGATAGGCAGGTGGTGAAGAAGGTGCTTGGAGAAGATTGTCTTCATTGGTCAGTTGATTGAGTACTGGAGGAGGAGTGTTATCTTAAACTGTACAAGGTTTTAATGATTATTGTGGGCAGTTCTGTTCACTCAGCCATCAGAAAGATGTTGGAATCCACAAATGAACAGAACCAGGGCTGGTGGCTTAAATTACAAGAGTGGCTGAATAAGATGGGATATTATGCAACGTTCCACATCAATCCTTTTTATATAAATTTTATCCTCAAGAGATAGATAATCGAATTTCATTAACTGACAAAACTAGAAAGAAATGCATTGAAAAAAAACTTGTATTGCAGAAGCATTCCATCCAAATTTGGAAAGTGTGGCTGATGTGCCAGATATATATAATATATATATATATATATATATATATATATATGTTCTGTTGTTAGCAGCTCTGGTTCTTTTCAAACTTGAAGTCAGGCTAATGATCATGGTAATAATAATTGCCAAGAAGCATGAGTTACAAAATAAATGTCACACAGTATCCCCTCAGTGTTCTGTGAAAGGAATTACACTCCAAGTCCTCAAGAGTTTACAAATCACAATTTGTGCAGTGTGGGATCAGACAATAGAGCACAATTCAGGGTCTTGAAACGAGATTCAGATAAATTTATCAATAAAAAAACATGGAGAAGTTGTCTGAGAAATTCCTCCACTATAGTGCAGTCTGATAGAAGCAGGATGAAGCAGCCCTTTCTTAGAGGAAAGTCAATAAACCAAAGAGGCAGATGCACAAATACATGCTGAGGAATCGGTGCTCTTTCAAACTATAAACTCAGCCAGTGCCAGCACAAGGTGTGTGATGTTTAGGTGGTTGCCTTGGTCTGCCTGTATTCAAACTCTTAATCTTCCCTCTTGAAAGATGTTAGCAGCAGGTTTAGAGCCATGACCCAAAAGCTTGGTAGAAGTCTGGAGGGTTGGTTTCTTCTTCCTGTGGGCTTTGTAATTCACTGTGGGTTACCAGGCTGCATTGGCCATTGCCCATGGCCCTGCTGGGTCTGAAGCAACCGATGGAGTTCCTTAAACTGAAATACCACATTGTCCTTAAGGTCTGGGTTTGAAATCTGGAGACGAATGCTTCCACTGTCAAATGACAGCTCTCCAGAAAACATCTCAAACATCATCCGTGCCACAACTGGAATCACCTAAATGGGCCACCAGAGAGAAAAGAAAAAGATTGAATGTTATGTCACACTCTCAAATTCAGATTTATTGTCAGAGCACATACATGTCATCACATACAACCCTGAGATTCTTTTTTTTCCTGCGGGTGAGGGAGAATTACCGCTTACTGGTAGTGCAAAAAAGAAACCCCAACCCAACATACACATGTAAACAAACTGACTGTGCAATGCAGAGAGAGAGAGAGAGAGAGGAGAGAAATCAATAAAGTGCAAAAGGAAGAATTCTTAAACAAGTCCCTGATTGATGGTTGCAATGATGGTAACAAATTTTACTTTATGAACATCTTTACTGTCAGAATCTCAAGAATCACATCACTGTAATCTCTTAAAGTAAATATCTTACAACACAAAGGTACTGAAGCTGGTTGATGTATGTGGACAGTGATGTTTCACAGGAAGATGGGAAAGGTTCTAAACAGTTGGATCCTTTTTAGGAAAAACATTTAGACAGAAAATTTCTTGGAAGAGAATGTTTGTCGACGTGGTGGTAATGGCACGACTCGAGAGGAGAGATTATAACAATAACTATTTACAGGGAAGTAGGAGCTCTGTAGATGGTGGCCATACCACACCTGGACTCCAGCCAGCCAATCTGTAACTTGTGCATGCGCAGACCCTACCACAAGCGGGTGCCTCCCCTGGACAGTGGAACCCATTAGGAGTAAATCTTTAAAACATCAGAACAAGAAAAAGAAGCCATTTGGCCTTTCGAGCCTACTCCACCATTCAACAAGATCATTGCTTATTTGGTGGTGGATTCAACTCTGTTTGAAATGGAGAATAACATCGGGAAGAAAACGTAAGCATCAGAATTTGTCCTAGGGAGGACGTCCAGACAATACGGCTGCTATTTCACATGAGCTTTTGTGAACAGTCCATCAGCAAGATCCAACCAATCCTGTCCCTCCTTGGTATCCAAACAACAACTAGACCAAGAGACTGGTCACTTCCCCAGCAATATCCCATTACCTGCACCATGATCAGCTTCTTTTCCTTGGGTTTACCATCTGGCCACTCCTCTCCAAAGCAGAGTTCAATCTCATAAAGTGGGGCAACGCTCACCTGTCCCTTCTGGTACATTATTAGTTCTGTGAAATGAAGAAAATATTCAAAGTTAAAGCAATAGATTGGTCAAGAGAAAGCTTGGGTCCTATGCTGTTCTTACATTAGAAGCAACTCTTACTATCCTCTTTCACGTTCAGAGAATTCAAAATTGTGGTTTCACCATGCATCCAGCTTGCTACAGAGGGATACCAAAGGTCTTCTGCAACTTTCCATCAAAAGCTGCTGAGGCAATTATACATACCACACAAAGTCTAAGCTACAACCTACATTTAACTTGCAGAAATGCAAGCTCTCTGTTCTGACGTCTTTCTCCCAGTCACAGACTTTGCCTTTGTTCTTCCTTCATATCCTCTCTCCTTGGGAATGGGAAGAGACAAATAGTAAGAGCAGAGGCAAAGGGGACACTCAGGCTTTCAGGTATAAAAGTTCAGAAGTCATTACATTCTTCAGCAGAAAGCAGGAATGATGAACATGTGGATGAAAAATTGGTGAGAAAAGTCTGAGTTAGTTCTTGTTCTAGAATTACAGTGGATCACAATGTTCAAATCTTACACATATAGCCAGGCTACCTGTGAGATAGTGCGGTAAAACTTAAATTTGTCGCAGAGGAAATTTTACTGTGAAAATTACAATTTCATGGCAACATACTCTTCAGAGAGATTCCACCTAAAAATAGGCAGCTTTTACAATGCAGCTCAGTTTTCAGGAGCCAAATCAAAACAGTTCAGAAGAAAAGACCAGACAAACTACCGGTTAACATTTTGAAGAATAGAAAATTGTTTTTCAGGAAATAGATTCTTATCCTTTGAACAAATGAAAGATAAATACAATATAACTCAAGATACAGCGCTGGCATATTACCAGTTGAGATCTTACTTGAAGGATAAATTAGGAAGCAGTTTGAGTTTGCCAGAGAGAAGTAACTTTGAATATGTGATTACAGATACAATGATAATCAAAAGATTTATAACAAATATGTATATTAAACTGCAAGAAAAGGAGAATGAGGAAACAAATGGTAAAACTAAACAAAAATGGGAACAAGAGTTAAATATAAAGATAAAAAAGGAAACATGGGAGAAGTTATGCTCTGGAACGATGAGAAATACAATAAATACGAGGTTACGTATGATACAATATAACTGGATGCACAGGCTATACATTACACCTCAAAAGTTAAATAAATGGGACCCAACAGTATCTGATAGATGTTTTCGATGTAAAAAAGAAATGGGAACAACAATTCATGCAATCTGGACATGTGAGAAAGAAAAATTTTGGGAAGATCTAAATCAGATATTAAATAAAATAACAGAAAACAATATAGCAAAGAATCCTGAGATCTTCCTCCTAAGTAACATAAAAAACAAAGAATTTGGAATTGATTTGGAGGATGCACAAAAAAGATTTGTTAAGATAGCTCTAGCCGTAGCAAAAAAATGTATTATGTCAACCTGGAAATTGGAAGATAATTTGAAAATACAACAATGGTATATAGAAATGAATAAATGTATTCCATTAGAAAAAATAACATATAGTTTAAGAAATAATATTGAAATATTCGAACAAATATGGGAGCCTTACATTAAACACAATAGCGAAAACCTACCGGGGACAATCACTACCTAAGTTAACGGAAGGAAAAGGAAATGAAAAGAATGGACTCAGTGGAATTTCTGGTGTATTTTTATTGAATGACAACATTGTCTGACTGGTTTAATGTATCCTAGATTTTATACCTTAAATGGATGGGGGGGGGAGGTAGGGAGGGTGGGATGGGAGGAGGGAGGGGGGGGGAGAAAATGGCACTGTATATGTGTGAAAAGGAAAAAGTATGTATCATGGTTAATGTGATTTATGGTGTGAAAAATAAAAAATAAAAAAAAACATTTTGAGGGAAATCTAACAGAGGCCATGCAACAACAGCTCTCAAAATGTTTTGAAATGAATTAGTTCATCCATTGTTGGTGCGACTTGTTTGATGAATTAATGCTAACTGAGGACAGTCGGAAGCTTCTAGCATTGTCTGGATAGGTGGGGCAGGGTTTGATGCATTGCTCGAATGCTGCTGCTGCCAACTGCCAACCATGTCGCATTCCAAACTAACCTAGAAGGTGCACTCGGCCTGCAATGCAACTCCCAGTGAAGGCTGCCAACTATTAAGCCAAACTAATCATTGAAAGGAGAAAAAAAATACTTTCAGCATTAAAATGTTGAATTCTAATCTTTGTTTTAATGGCCTTACCGCTCCACTTCTGACCCCCCCCCCCCCCCCCCCCCCCCCCGCCCCAGGGATTCCTGTGCTTCTCCAACCTGAGACCTGATGATTTTAATAATTCTGCTGCTGTTTGTACTTTCACCTAAGTTAGCCCAAAGGTCTGGAAGTTTCACCCTAAATCTCTTCATTTCTCTCCTGCTCCCATTTGAAGACTCATCTTTAAATTCTAACATCTTATATAGCTCACGCTGCTTCTGTGAAGCACTTGACATCTTTTAAGCGATGGATGTGATAGGATACCAGTTCTGAGGAAAGTATACTCACTTGAAATTGTTTTTCTCTCCACTGCCTGACCTGCTGGGTATTTCCAGCATGGTTGGCAATATTTCAGAATTCTAGCATAATTTTGGATTGTATAAATAAAAGATGATGTTGAGAGTTTTGATTGCAACATTAAGCTAAAGCACCATCGGTTTATTCAGGTGGAATTAAAATATCCAATGGTATTTGATACCTCTTCAAGGTAGAGAAATTGAACAATTCTCTGCATTGAAGCCAATAGTAAACCTGGAATCATCACTGAAAATGGATTATCTGTTCATTATCAATGCTGTTTGTTGGATCGTGCTCAGAGCAAATCTACTGCATTTCCAGCATTGCTAGAATGACCAGATTTCAAAGCAATTATTTAACTACCTGTAAAGTTTGGAGTGACCCAATATAAATAACTTAATTTATTTATCACAACACACCAGGACACAATTTGGTGCATGGTGGATCCCAGTAGAGTAATCCCATCAGCTCTATTGCCCCTCTCCTTATTTCTCAGGACCCTTACAATTTATTCTCTGTCACATGCTCATCAACACCCATTAGGCCTCCTGTCACTTATCTGCATTACATAGTAATTTAACAGCAGCCAACCTACTGACCATTTTTAAGTTGTGAGAGGAAACCTTCATGCTCTGCAGAACCCTAAGCAGTCATGGGGAGAACGTACAAACTCCAGACAGACACCAGAGCCTATCTTTGGTGCTGAGGTAGCAGTTCTAACTGCTGAGCCATCAGTTGTGAAACAAGCTTTTGATCCATTTGCAAATGCTCTGCTGGTGCAAAAGAAAGTTGTTATAATGATTGTTACAATTAGCATTCTGGCTGGTTGCATCACTGTCTGGTACGGAGGGCCAATGCTTAGGAGAAGAAAAAACTCTAGAGGGTTATTAATTTAGCCTGTGTCATCATAGACATCAGTCTTCACTCTATCAAGGACATCTACAAGATGTGGTGTCTTAAGAAAGCTACCTTGATCCTCAAGGACCCCCACCGTCCAGGCCATGCCCTCTTTAGTCTGCTACCATCGGGAAAAAGGTAAGGAGCCTGAAGATTAGCACTCAATGGCCCAAGGACAGCTTTTTTCCCTGCTGCTATCAGAACCCTGAATGAACCATAGGCCTGGCTTAAATTTTTTAAATTTAAATCTAATTTTAAAAAAAATGTAGACATACAGTATGGTAATAGGCCATTTCAACCCCTGCATCCATGCCACCCAATTTCCAAATTTAGCTTCATTAACCTATGCCTCCAGTACATTTTGAATGGTGGGAGGAAACCAGAGTCCCTGGGGAAAACCCACACAGACATGGGAGAGCATACAAACTTCTTACAGACAGCGTGGGACTTGAAATCCGGTCCCGATTGCTGCCGCTAACTGCTAATTATGCTTTACTTTTAATTTTTCTTGCAGTATTTTTATTTAGTTTGAAAGGTGGTTTATATCAACATTTGCACTGTTATGCGGTCGCAGAACAATTAATTTTGTGACACGTTCATGACAATAAATTCTGATTCTGACATGCAGCCACTGGAGATCACATTGCTGAAGTTAACCAAAATGGGAACTATTCCATTCCCACAGTAACAATCCTTAACGTGAATAACAGACATATATTAACTTTTAAAAGGAGTCAACTCACCACTAAGAAAGTTCTCTAAACTAAAAAGCTTGATCTTCTTCTCCCTCTCAATGGGGTTAGGTCTGGATGTTCCATTGGCACAGGGTCCTGACCAATACACTTTACATTGGCATAGACGGATGGCGTAGATATCCTGCCCATGAATCTCCAGGATCAGACCCCGGTCCATGACATCCAGCAAGTGGTTTGTGTAAAATCGTTGCTTCTCATGGGACACCTGGTCTGTGCTGGGGAAACGGACCTGCTCCAGGGTAATGGGTCCAAAGAGCTCCACTTGGTCTGCGATGGGGCCGAGATCACCATAGTACAGGCGGCAACCATGAGGGTTACTGACAGTGATCAACGATCCCATCTGTTTGCCTCGATACTGGAACTTCACATCCAGATCAGTGACTATCAAGAGGAAGAGACAGAACCTGAGTTAGACCACAGACTATTCTGTAAATACACCCAAATCTTTGTTCAATACAATAATACTGGAGGCATCAAATGTGGCACAAAAATGATCAATGACAAAAAAATATGGTGCAAATTGCTGGTGGAAAATAACTTTACCACACATTTGAAGAGCAAGTTGTCACAGACAAGTGTCTGTGTGCATGTCCTCCCCATGACTGCTTGGGTTTCTGCAGAGCATAAAGGTTTCCTTTCACAACTTAAAAATGTGTTTGTCAGTAGGTTGCTGCTACTACGTAATTACTACGTAATGCAGGTAAGTGACAGGAGGTCCAATGGGTGTTGACAGGTACATGAGAGAGAATAAATTGTAGGGTACTGAGAAATAAGTAGAGGGGCAATGAGACTGATGGGATTGCTCTGCTAGGACCAGTAATGGACATTAGATCCTTTTAGTTATTCAGTAAGGGTAATAGAGATACTGTGACATTCAGTAGGAAACAGCGATAGAATAACAGCCTTGAGGATTTTTACAGTATATGATAAAAATCAAGCGGTAGTATTAATAACAGTTCGTCACTGGCAACCAGGTCAAAATTCCCTTACCAAATTCTTTTGAAGTATAGTTTCTCTTAAATGCCGAATATGAAGTACCTAAAGTCTTGGAGAAGGAAGTTTATGTGAATTGCTTAATTTTCCCAAATTGGAGGAAGCCAATAAGGAGAAACAGTAACTTACGTGGCAGAGAGTTGATAAACATTTCAGACGTGGTCAGAGATGGGAACTGATCCACTTGTTGCAGTGCAAGTGCATCAACAGTTCCCTGAGCAATTTGCGTAACATTTGGTTGAACAAGCCCTCCATGTGCGATGTTAGACTGAGAGAGTTCACTGTGATCAAGGTTTGATTGAGGAAGATCTCCTTGTGAGAGTGTTGGGTTTGAGAGCCCTCCATTCATACAGGAATCAGACAATGCAGTCTCCTGTTTCGGCCAGGTCTGGGCTGGGTATGGTGGTAGGCTGGCATTATCTAGTACGAGAAAGACAAAACAAGAAAATTGAAAATACACCACTTTAAAGTAATGACTCAAAAGAGCATTGCATCAGACAACAGCCAAAGAGAACACTTTCATCTGAAATGTAAAGGGAATTTACCTGTATCTAACTTATGTTGCAACCTATTTGAGGGACTTTAATGGGACAATGAAGAGAGTGTTGTTACCCTACATCTAACTCACGCTGCATCTGAACCAGGAGTGTTTGAGAGGGAAAATAACATGGTGATGCAGCAGTTAGCACTGCTACCTCAGGTCCAAGGACTCAGTTCAATCCTCACCTTCGGAGTTTGCACATCCCTGTGTGAATGTAATAAAACATGAACATCTGCATGCTTTGAAGAGAGCAAAGGAAAACTTCTTAAGGGTAGGTATCCTGTGTGAGTGTGTCAGCTTCATCCAAGGACTCTGGTTTCTCTCTGCTTCCTAAAAGTGGGCTGGTAGACAAGAGAACTAAAGTAGAATGAGAGGGTAAAAGCTGCAGGAAAATAAGTAGACGGAAGTGGTCTCTAGCGGAAGCTTTCGTATGCAACCCAGGTTGCACCTGAACATTTGGTGGCAAAATGTGTGCAGAGTGTACAGTTTGACACTTAGGAACATTTGATACTAGTAACACTAGATACTAGTAACCTCTCACCATCTCATAATGATAAATTATTCACCCCCCCCCTCCATTTCCTCTACCATGAAAAAAAAGGCATTCATTCTCACCTTCCAAGGTCATTGATGGGAACAAAGCTTGCAGCTGATGCTGTGAGGAAAAAGAAACAGAATTATTGTTAAAGGTAACCCAAGAAAACTTTGCAAGTGTCACCCAGTAATATCATATAATGCTGGCTTTAGGATGGTCCTTGAACGTTAAAAACTAGGGGTTGTCTTGTATGAACCTTAACATCAAAGTCTCAGTGCTCCCCCGCACCAAGTAATTAATGGCAGTGAGTCAGCAAATACAGCCAATCAAAACCAAGGGAGATGGTAGAAGCAGATATAGCAGCATGATTAAAGAGACACCAAGAACTGGGAAGGAAAATAAGAATATGGACCTCGTGCAGGCAGATGGAATTGGCATTATGGTTGACACAGACATGGAGGCCAAAGGACCTGATCCTGTGCTGTACCATTCTACACCAGGAGTCCCAGTTCTAGTCCTGTTGTTTGTGACTGATTTTGAGAGTAGGGCTGGAGGCATTGGAATGAATGGCATTGATGCACCTGGTCCAGAAACAGCAGCAAGTCATTCTGCCCAAGAGTATCTATTAATAAAGTCACTGGTGGTTGACACCTTTACACCACCAACCTGCCTTTATGTCATCGTCCACTGATAATCGATCATTCTTCATCTAGAACTTCAGTTATTTCCAACATTCATAGGCACTCAAGAGAAAGAGTTCCTGATTTTCTTTACCTTTTGAAGAAATTAGTTCTGATATCACCCTTGCTAATTTTATTATATCCCATTGTCCTGGACACTCTCTGAAATGGATATATTTTTACTGTATTTCCAATCAATAAACTATTTTTTTAAAGTCCGTTTCTGGAAAGAGTTCATTTTCAGATAAGGAATTAGAGGGATTCTACTCCCAGAAAAGTAAACTTCAGAAATTAGAAACAGAAAACCAAGGTTAATGGGTTACATTGACCTCAAGCATTAACTTGGTTTCTCTCTCCACCCTCTCCCAAGAAATCCAGCATATTCTGTTTTTATTTCAGATTCCCATCATCCACTGCATCACTTTTGGCAGGATTTGACTGAAAGCTAATTTCTATCAGTCTTGTCTCATCACAGAACTTTGCACTGGGAGTTGAACGTACCTCATCCTCATCATCCCATTCGTAGTCATTAGTCTCTGAGAGGAAAGAGAAAACACACAAGATAATAGTTAATAGTAAGTTGCAGACAATGCTTGTTCCCGATAGCAATTTGAATTCAGCCAGAGGATTGAAACCAGACTCACTGATGAAACTCTTATTTCTACTCATCTGAGCACTTCCAACAAGTTGAGTTATAATTTCCTTTGTAAAAATAAGGAACTGACCACTGATAATTGGATTTAGGTTTGGGGAGATGATAGCAGGCATTCCTCACAAGCTCTCTCAGCAAATCGTTGCATGGGCCGAACTAGGCAGACAATGCTGGTCTGCAGGAAGTCGATCAATGATTATGAATCAATGGAAGGAACTCAAGAGTACTCTTTTGAAGGAAATTGAATATATGCTAGGAAAAAAAACGCAGTGAGAATACTACTGATGTTAAAGTGGAACTTTGGTTGTTTGAAAACAAATACGAATAGTGCCGCACAAACAAATCTTTAATCATTTTGCAAAGCATGAGAACTCCTTTACAACAACAAGAACTGCCATGAGTAACTAGTCTCGCCTCAACAGTGAGAATGTAAGTTTTAAATTGTTGATTGGAAGAGAGAAGCTGGCTGCATTCCTTTCTTTCTTGTTATCAACTAGAGCCAATAATGACTTTCTTATTTCGTAAGGTAGTAAAAGACTATAAACCATTGGGTAAGGGACATGACCCTGATTAACAAATCCCAAGAGAATTCTGAAAAATATTTACTTGTGTGGAGCAGTTTGTTTGAATGTTCTAGAAACCTAGGGTTTGGAAAGTATAAAAGACATGATTTGTAAGCCACGAGGCAGTCTCTTCTTGCTGTAAAATAGTTTTCATTTTACAAAGTGATTAAAATCATGTACAACTGTATTTGTGTATGTTTTCAAACTTCAGAAATTACAAACAGAAAACCAAAGATCCAATTTAATTTTTTAGACATACAGCACGGCAATAGGCCATTTCAGCCCACTAGTCCGTGTTGCCCAATTTACACTCAATTAACCTACACCCCTGGTACATTTTGAACGGTGGAAGGAAACCGGAGTAGACACAGGGAGAACATACAAACTCCTGACAGACAGCGCAGGATTCAAACCCTGATCTCGATCGCTGGCACTGTAAAGGAATTGAACTAACCACTACGCCAACCGTGTCACTCCCAGCAGGAGTATGGTGCAAGAGTTGTGGGAATGAGACCAATTGGGTAACTCTTTCAAAATGTCAGTACATATGTCAAGTGGCCATTTCGGCACTGAATCATTTAATGATTCTCCAAGAGACTTCCAGCTCACTTTTGAAAGAATTATAAAAGAGGTTTTACTTTAAAAATCAGTTCAGGAAGCAATAGGGACACAACCAAATAAAACTGGAGCCTAGTCAAAAATCTCACAAAAACTGAAACTGGCACTTGTTCATTATCCAAGAGTAAGCTGGAGAGATGGTGTACAGATTCATAATGTCTGATACAATATCCTGCACACTCACATCAATGCACAATGGTTGGTTTGCATTTACATAGAACATTACAACACAGTACAGGCCCTTCAGCCCTCGATGTTGTGCCGACCTATATATTCTTACCAAAATAAACCTAAACTCTTCCTACCTCGTAACCTTCTATTTTTCTTATATACATGTGCCTGTCTAAGAGTTTTTCAAATGCCCTTACCTCCACCACCATGCCTGGCAAGGCATTCCAGGAACCCACAACTATCTGAGTGAAAAACTTACCCCTGATATCTCCACTTTCCTCCTTTCAAATAACTCAAATATATACAAGGTTAAGAACTACACAAATAAATTACTATATTTGGACAGTAACAGAAAGAAAAATTGTGCATGTATATTAGAGGTGAAGATGGAAAGAGAGAGGGAGGTGATGGGAGAGGAGAGAAAGATAGGCAGAGGGGCAGACAGCTAGGGACTTGCATTGATGCGTTTCTGTGCATCTTTCTTGAAATTACCACTTTCTACTTAGTACTGTAATAGATTTGAGTTAACCTTTAATTTAATGTTAAACTATATTTCTTTTATAAAAATGTCTTAGTAAAATAGAGTTAAAATATTGTATCTGTATTCTTAGTAAGTTAGCTGTGGGTTGGTACAGGGTCACAAACAAGTGACAGAACATTTATAGAGAACCATTGTTTTCTGAGAAGAGTGTTCATTCTCGGAGTCACAGCTCTTGAACAGACAGCTAATGGATTTCAAGTGGGTCTTAATTATTCAAGAACTGCTGAGGATGACATCTGTTTTTTAATCAAAACCACTTAAGCCTCTTGAACAGAGATGAAGTCAGAGGTTGTTATGGATATGGAATGGTTTTGAAAAAAGAAAAGAATTTTGGTAGAAATAAAACTGATGGTTATGTGGTTTCAAAGAATTGAATTGTAACTGTCATATGACGGATAAATATATTATCGAATTCAGACATTTTGAGTTCAGTTTTGGAACAGTTCAGCTTTGAGTTCACAGAAGTCAAAACACTGTGAAAAAAAGGGGTTGAAACCTTGTGAAAGATAAGATGTGATTGAATCAAGAGATCACAAATATGGGCAGTATGGTTAGTGTAGCAATTAGCGCAATGCCATTACAGCTCTCGCGATCGGGACTGGGGTTTGAATCCTGTAATGTCTGTCAGGAGTTTGTACATTCTCGGTGTCTGTGTGGGTTTCCTTCGGATGCTCCTGTTTCCTCTCACCCTTCAAAAAATATATTGAAAGTTGTAGGTCAATTGGGTTTAATTGGGTGGCATGGGCTCATGGGCCTGTCATTGTGCTGCATGTTTAGGCAGGCATTGTTGCTCAGATGGAAGGACATTGCTTTGCCTACTCATGCTCAATGGCTACATGACATGTTCAAATTTAGAGAAGATTCGAATTTAAATTTTCAAACATTGTGGGGACCTTTTTATGAATTATTTTCAGAATCTCTGATTTGATATGAATGCAGAAGTTTTGACTCATAAGGAATTATTTTTTCCTTTCCTTGCCAAACAGCTTCATTTTTAGTAGTGGGTTTAGATCTTTTTATAATAAAATATTACTGTAATATAATTTCTTTAATTGAGAATGTGGGGTACTTTGGATGAACTGGTATGATTTAAGTGTAATGTATTATTTTTTAACTTTTAATACGTATTCTTATGTACACTGTATTTTTTGATGTGGAACTTCAATTTCAATAAAATATTGAAAAAGGAAAGAACCTGTCCAAATTTTGGTTTCTCCAATGGACTTAAACAGCATGGAATCCAGGCCACTCAAAACCTAGAAAAAGATTGGTTTTATTGGATTCTCCCTGAATCTATACAATTTATCCCACATATTTTTAGATTTTGCTGGAATGTTGAAGACAGTGAAGAGGT
Organism: Narcine bancroftii; assembly: GCF_036971445.1. NCBI lineage: Eukaryota > Metazoa > Chordata > Chondrichthyes > Torpediniformes > Narcinidae > Narcine > Narcine bancroftii. Next base: position 12,669,859 of record NC_091481.1, read on the forward strand.
ATTTCTTTTTCTCTCACTGGTTCAAAATTTGTGGAATTCAAATCACATGTACAGTGGACTAAATATTAATGACAGATTAGAGAACCAGGTGTACTTAAAAAAAAAAAATTTGGTATTATTCAGACACTATGATTTGGCTGCACCTCATATCTATATCATTTATTGAATTCACCAATGTGCCTTTACAGAGGGAGAGTTGAGCTATATTAAGTTGCTGGTCCAATACCTATAATCTTTAAGCTGCATTTGAAGTAATACCAGAGAAGGAAATAAAAGGTCAATGTACAATGTAAAATCAGTTTTACATTGGAGAGCAGAATAAAGGAAGAAGAAAGAGGGGAGAGCAGGCCTGATTACTCCATGGTTTCCTGCATCCACCACCTGGAGTGATGTTGCCTCGGTTGGACTGCTGAATGTCACACACTTGGTAGATCTTGTAAGGCTGCATCGGGGTTTCCTTGGTACCGTCATAAATCAGTTTAAATTCACGGCTCTTATTGAGTGCGCAGCGGAGGTTTGCTTTCCATTTGGCAGGGTCTGGCCCATCAATCCCCTGATGATATTTTCCTGTCTCCACCGCCCAAGCCTAAGTATGGAAGAAAAATTAACATTACCCGGGCAAAACAAAACATATATAATTTTTCCATCAGCTACGGTCCAAGTCCAATATTCTGGTCTACAGATTAACCATCTTAAGATTTTAGACATCCGTCCAAAAGCACTTTCTTTTCCTGGTGTTCATATTTGTCCAAGTATATCACTAATAAATGTTGGAATATTTACCTACATTGAAGGTGTTATAGAAGTTCAAATTATTTTATTTGACTCAATATGAAACAGATTCACAGCCCTCTCTGATGACTCGGGCACAATCTATGACGATTGCCACTTTACCCTGAAAATGGTGTTGTCGTCATCCTGAGCTTGGATGTGCCTGGTGGCGTGCCGCCATGGGATCTGAAAATGCTTCCGTTGTTCATCTAGCCACAGGAGTCCAGGATAATGCCCACTGTCAACCTGTGCTAGGAGCCATGGTTTTAAACGAATCCTCCGTGGGTGCATGGCCATCACTCGAAGCTCCTTAATGTTCAACCTGAAAGCAAAGGAGGCAGTGGTAATAAACCACTCAAAATTTTACAATAACTCATAATGGGTCTTTTAACACAGTACGACTCCATAAAATATTTTGCAGGACTATTATCAAAGGAAATTTGATACAGAGTAACATTAGGAACTGTTAATTACAATAAACACAATCTTGTTTAAAGAGGAGACATTGAGGAGTTGCTTAAGGAGCTGAAGGCACAGTCATCAATAATGGAGCAAAAGAAATTGGTGATGCAGAGAAAGGCCAGAATAACGGAGAGGAGATACCTCGGAGAATTGTGGGCTGAAGCCCAGAGGTTTTACAATTTTTTTAAAAATGGAAACAACTTACTGAGTTGGAATCAGCTAGTCTAAAATTGAAAATACTTCCTCATGGCAAAATGATTTAACTTTTGATCACTGAATTTCCATTTGTCACTGACAAAATTAGCAGTCAGCCTGAACCTTTCTTTTCATTCTTGCTCTGCACAAAGAACATTAAACCACACTTCTCTTTTTTAAAAAATATGAAACTGATACTTTCTGTTCTGCACCTGCGAGAAGGAGTATAGCTCACAGCACAGCATCGGCAAAACAGAGCAAGGTGAATCAAGAAGTTGTGGTTGAATAATGCTGAAGTTTGGCTAAAAAAAAGATTTCTACATCAACACATCTCAGAATATCTGAAAAGCATTTCAAGTAAAATAAATTACATAGTAATTATCCACGTTCATGGTGGCATTTATACACAACACAAGCAGTTATCCTAATCTCATGTTCACACTGATCCTATTTCCGTTTCATTCAAGTTTCAACCTGTTTATACGTCCAAGATCTACTTTAAATTACTCACCACACTGAGCTTCAGATACTCATATGAACCAGCAAATTCTTTAGCTCTTCCACTTTCCCCAAGCTTCCTCTTTTCAATGCTTAATTTTTACTCACATTGAAATGTGCAGCTCTTATTTATGGACAGAATTCCATCAGCCAGATTTCATTCATTCCATGATCCTACTTATAACCCTTTGCAGCTTCCTTTGGCTTTAAGAATTACTCATGATATCTATCCTGGTTTAGATTCTTGTCCCTCTCACAATACAAAATAAGTATCACTCACAGTGAACTCGCACCCTAACCAGAACACTCTAATACTGCTCCTCTCTTTCATATGCACCAAGGAACCTTTAACCACTATTTTCTGATTTCTCCCTTTAAATTGATTTGCATATGGTGTCCTTAAATCTTCTAGAAATAGTCAACTGTATGTCTGTCTGTCAGCCACATTCTCCACTTCTTGAAATTCAACAACTCCAACTTCAATATTCCTTTACAAACTGCTAAAACAGTTTTTAATTATTTCTAGAAATGTAAAGTTTACATAGTTCTCTTCCCCATGGGTGCTATATTTTGTAACTTTTCTAGGACTCGTACTGTTTCTTCCTCACTTTACGCTTAGATTTATGGATGCTTCAATCTTTAGTACTTTTTTTTTTCTGATGGTATCCTATATCTCTCATTTCATATTAATTTCAAGAAACACCCCTTGCTTTTCACTTATCGGGCTGAATTGTAAAGAGAATTCCAAAGATGCAAGACCAATCCAATAGCTGATCTATTTTTAGATGGCCAGAGTAAGTTTAGTCAATAATAAATTCAATAGGCATAACTCGTGCTGAACTAAACAGTCTTGAAATGATCAAGTTGCAATTCACAATGCCTTCTCCTCAGTGAAGTTGCATCAAACCCATTCACAAGGATGATACGGAGATTGGAGGGGTTAAGTTACAAGGAGAGTCGAGATAGATTAAGGATTTTTTCTCCTGGAGTGTAGGAGGCTGAGGGTGACCTTATCCCTGGTGAGAGACTCATTCAAATAGTCATGAGACATGGGATCCATGGAACCTTGGCTCTGAGGATAAAAAATTGTCTTGCAGATAGAAAGCATAGAGTAATAGTGGAAGGAAAGTATTCTGCCTGGAGGTCAGTAACCAGTGGAGACCGCTGCTCTTTGTCATTTTTATAAATGACCTGGATGAGGAGGGCAAAGGATGAGTCAGTATATTTACAGATGAGACGAAGGTTGGAGGAGTTGTGGATGGAGCTGAAGGTTGTCAAAGGTTACAAGAGGATATAGTCAGGATGTAGAGTGGCAATGGAGTTCAATCCAGATAAGTGTGATGTGATGCATTTTGGAAGGACAAACCAGAAAGCTGAGTACAGGGTTAATGATCGGTTACTTAAGAGTGTAGATGAACAGAAGGACCTTGGGGTCCAAATCCATACATTCTTCAAGGTCACTGCATGGGTTGATAGGATAGTTAAGAAGGCTTCATTAATAGAGGGATTGAGTTCAGGAGTAGAGAGGACATGTTGCAACTCTACAAATCTCTGGTGAGATCACATTTAGTATATTGTGTTCAGTTCTGGTCACCTCATTATAGGAAGGGTGTGGAAGCGATGTAGAGGGTGCAAAGGAGATTTACGAGGATATTACCTGGATTGGAAAATGTCTTTATAAATATCCAGAGGAATGAGCACATGTTAAGTAGGCAGGTTAGATCTGTATCAAAGTTATGTTCTATGGTTCAAAAAAAAGGTTCAAGGTTCCATTATTTTAGTCTTTCCCATAAATCATTAATCTGATGCCCCCTTTACTTTTTTTTTAAATATTTTATTTAAAAATTTTAACCATACATGCACTCAAATATATTTCAAAATACAGATGTAATCATGTATTTAATATCAAATACTTGATGATAATACCCCAACACCCCACTGCCCCCACCCCTCCTTGAGTCCCAAGAAAACATAAAAGAAAAAAGTATTAAGTGTTAAGATAGAAAGAAAGAAGAGAAAGAATAAGAATGAGAATGGACTGCTGAAAGTATTAAGTCCCATCTGGACTAAAATTCAGATCTATTTCATTGTTAATAGGGTTCCAAACAGGTCTTAAAGGGCTAAGAAGAACAATTAGAAATCTGAAAAATTAAAAACAATCCTATTTTTTGTAAATACGCGTACCAAATTTGTAAAAATTATATGTAATTTTTTTCAAGGGGAATACAACTGTGCATTTCCCCACTCCATCGTTCCAAACTTAGATGGGAGTCAAATTTTCAAGCAACTGCAATACATTTTCTGGCCACTGCTTATGCAATTTTAACAAATTCTGCCTGGTATTTAGTTAATTTCAACTTAGGTCTTATCCCTATAATGTTAACTAATAAAAATAATTCTAGATTTTGTGGAAATTGGACTCCTGTAAATTGATCTAAAAAAACATCCTAATTCCAGTCAGAGGTACTTTATCACAAGACCATGTTGAATATAAAAAAAAGTTCCCAACACTTTGCCACATCTAAAACAATGATCTGATAAATCTGATTTCAATTTATTTATTTTTTGTGGCGCGAGGTATAACTGATATAAAAAATACTGAACCAGTCTATGTCTTACATTTATTGTATTAGTCATACAGTCTCGACAAAAATCAGCCCAATTCTCATGTATTATCACATTTAAGTCAAACTCCCATCTTTGTCTTGATTTATGAATCCCAGTTTAGTGGTCCCCATTTGGAGTAAATGATAAATTTCCAAAATAGATTTCTTTGTATTTCCATTTCTTATTAAAATCTCTATATCACTACACTTTGGTAAATACATTGTTGGACCCATCTTATCTCTTAAATATGCTCTGACTTGAAAATAGCAAAATATCATATTATTAACAATACCACATTTATTCTTAGTTATTCAAATGACATCAATTGCCCTTGCTCAAAATGCCCCTTGCTTCAATGTATCTAATCCCTTTCCAAAACCAAATTTCATAAATTCCTCTACTCCATGAGTCTGTTATGAGTTAAAGGAGTTTTAAGAAATAAATCAGTCTTTATTCCAATCTCTTTATTTGTATGCCAAATATTTCAATAAAGGAGTTTCTCTTTCAGCAGTCATTAATTTCTCATCCCATACTTTTCTCTCTCCTATTTAATCTAATTTTATTTTTACCTAAGAAGATTTTTACCCCTCTTCAAAGAAAGAGATAAGAAATTTTACTTTGGCTACTCTATTGTCATTTTTAAAGTTAGGGAGCTGAAAGTCTCCCACTTCATATTTCCACATTAATTTTTCTATAGAGACTCTAGACATTTTATCTTTCCATAAAAGTATTTATTTACTACTTGAAAGAATTTTTGAGGTACAATTGAAAAAGATACCGCATTCTGGGAAATATATTCATTTTTATATAAAACTCTTATCCAATTTATAAACATTTATCCTACTCCAATACTTTAAATAAAAAATCCCATTCTAATCTATCAATGACCTTTTCTGCATCTAGTGATACTGCTACACTTTAGATCAGCTCTTTTTTGTGCTAGATGAATTATGCTCAATAATTTTTTTAGGGTATTACAGTAATTATTGCTGTTGAAAATGATTCAGGGAGAGTAGGGTTGGCAACACCTGATTTAAAGGTATCACTAAATATTTAAACTCTATAAAATTCAGGCAGAAATTCATCTTCTCTAGGAGATTTATTACTTTGTAAAGAACTTAGTGCTTGATGCCCCCTTTATTTGAACAGAAAGATCAAATGGAACTATTTGAAAGCAGTGTAGCAGAGTTTTCCTGGAAAATATTTATTCTCAAACAATATTAACATGCAAATTGTTCATTTATTCTTTTACAGCAGAGATTTTCAAACTGCCCCCCTAAATTCTCATTTCACTTTAAGTAATCCCTAAGCCAAAGGTGCTCTGTGATTTGCTTAAGGTGGTTTGCGAGTGGAAATAAAAAAGTTTGAAAACCACTGCTTTAATCGTACCTAACTGACTCGTGTACACAATTTCATAACTCCAAAGGTAATGGGCCAATGACAATTTTTCTCAAGCAAAATATTTCAGTAACAATTAGGTCTAGAGCAGTGGTTCTCAACCTTCCCTTCCCACCCACATAGCACCTTAAATAATCCCTTACCAATCACAGACCACCTATGGCATAGGAATTACTTAAAGTGGAATGCGAGTTTATGGGACAGTTTGAAAGCTACTGTTTTACAGGTAGCAAATCTTTAGTATATGATTTGGATAATATGCCTGTTTGTATGATCTGATGTTATATAACAATGCAAAGCATCCCTTTTTGAGATTTTCAATTCAAATTTATGAATTGTTAAAAAAATCTGAATTTTAATCAGCCACATGGAAAATCCCCCAAAAATGCAGTAAATGTAAAATGAAAACAGGAAGTACAATAAACATGTACACGTAAAGCAGAAAGATATGCTACCCATTTCAAATGAGGAAGGGGGTAAGATTCTGCCAGAGCACACATCCTTCAGGACACTAATCTAGGGCTTGTTCAAGTCAACAGAAAATCTGAATCGAAGGTGAAATGCACAAAATTATTTTGGGATGTAAAAGGTTAGAACATAGAACATATAACACCACACCACACCACAGTTGTGTCGACCCATATATTCCTTAAAAAAATGTACTAAACCCTGCCTTCCCTGTATCCCTTTATTTTTCATTTATCCATATGCGTAAGAGTCTCTTTAATGCCCCTAATGTTTCAGCCTCCATTACCATCTGAACGAGTCTCTCATAGGGGACCTTGTCAAATGCCTTGCTAAAATCCATATAGACTACATCTACACCCTACTCTCAACTATTTATTTTGTTATCTCCTCAAAAAACTCATTACACTTGTGAGGTATGACCTTCCCTTCGCAAAGCCCTGCTGACTATCCTTGAGTAGACTGTTCTTCTCCAAATGCTCATAGATTCTATCCTTATGAATCCAATTAGTTTGCACCCCACTGATGTAAAACTCACCGGTCTATAATTCCCAGGATTCTCCCTATTACCTTTTTTAAACAAGGGGACTACACTTGCTATTCTCTAATCCTCCTGCACCTCCCCTGTGGTCAAAGAGAATTCAAAGGGAATTGCTACTGCTCCAGATATCTCTTCCCACAGCAACCTGGGGTAGATCACGTCTGACCCTGGGGACATCAATCTTGATGTTTTTAAGAAGATCCAACACTTCCTCTTCCTTAATCTCCACATTGTCCAACACACAAGCTTGTTCTATTCTGACCTCTCCCTGATTAAGGTCCTTCTCTCTTGTGGAATCATCTCAACCTCCTCCGCCTCCAGGCATATATTGCCTCCTTTATCGGCCCCACAGAATGCACAGATCGCCTGCTCATGTTCCCCTTGAGCTCTCCCAAGTCCGATGACAATAAACTCTCGTATCAAATGGGACTAGCTTGGGAGGACACCTTGGCTGGCATGGGCAATTTGGGTTGAAGGGCCTGTTTCCATGCTGTTTATCCCTATTATTCTATACAAGATTATGGGAGGCACAGGTACAGGAGATAATCAGAGGCTTTTCCCCAGGGTGGAAATGTCAAATACTAAAGAGCGAGATGGTGAAAGTTTACAGGCAATTCGCAAGGTGTTTTTAAAAAAAAAATCAGAGTGGTATGTGCCTGGAACATGATGTATGGCATACCACCTTAAGTCATCCCTTACTAACCATAGTATGGCATGTATGCCATACTACTAAGGGATGACTTAAGGTGGTATGTGGATGGTAAGAAAAAGGGGAGGTGGTGGAAGTAGATCCAAAAACAATGATTAACAGGCACATGAATAGCCAGGGAATGTAGGGATGTGAATTGCAGGTCGGCGGATGTGATTAGTTTAAATATAATGCACCATGGTCAGCACAGACGTTATGGCCAAAGGGGCTTTCCTGTGCTGTACCATTCCATGGTTGTGTAAATAAACAGTAAACAGCGACCAAAGAAGAAAATAAAGTCCAAATATACACACTCAGATTTTGTTACTAAAGACACAGTTAAAGTATAAACCATGTGACTATGCCCGTCAAGTTCCCATTCACAGATGTGATTCAAACTCCAGACTGCGACTTGTGACGCAAGGCAGATTTTCTCTCATTTATTCCTTAATAACTTGCAAGATGGAATCTATGCTTGTTCATTACATGCTGTGGCAAATGCATCCCTTCTCTTACCCAATTTTCAAATGCATCCTTGGTCCTCCCAATCTTAATTTAGATTTTTTTAAATTTAAAAGAAAAATTTAGACATACAGCATGGTAACAGGCCATTTCGAGTGGTGGGAGGAAACTGGAGCCCCCGGGGAAAAACCCGATGCAGACACGGGAAGGATGTACAAACTCTTTACAGACAGTGTGGAATTTGAACCCATCGCTGGTACTGTAGCAGCATTCCCCGTGCTGCCCAAACACATCTCTTACCCAATTGCCTTTTCACATTCTTAGTGCACCAACTCTGACCCAATGGTTTTCTATCCCAGGAATCAGGAAAATCATTGAACCTGCTCTTTTTCTCTTGCAAACCAAAGGCTCTAACTTGCACTAGCTACTATCTAATATCATTGAAACAGTTTGCCTTATTTCTTATTCTTTTCAATATTTGTGTACCATACATTCTTGCTGGCCTCTCCTGGTAGGTCAGTGGAAATTTGTTACCAATGACGAAAAACCTCTCAGATGCCAAAATTTGTAATGAGGTAAATGATTGTTAAATTTTTAAGAGTGACAGAATCCAAGTGCACAAAAACCTGTATTTCCTGTAATAGATCATCTAACCTAATTCTTTGAAGAATCCAAATCTAGTTTTGAGTGGGAGGAGTATTTCACAAATCTCAAGTTAACTAACGTGAGAATGATAGTTCTGTAAAAGCAAAGAGCTCTTCAGCATAAGTTATCATTCTCTATGCCAATGCCAGTCTCATCTGGTTGTACCCAAATGTCACTTCTCTTGACCCTCTGTCATCATCTCTAAATAACATAACACCATGTAACAGATCAGCAGAATTTTCTCCAAACTAAACACGAGAAAGACTAAAATCACATATTTTGCCACAAATTCCATTTTTAAAATTACCAACCTAAACATTCTTAGCAGGTGAATGAAATAGAATCAAACCATATTTGGCTTCCAAATAAAAATTTGGAAGCATTTATCCAGCCTTTCACCAAAAGCAGTTATGTTCACCTCCAAAGCATCAAGCAGCTCCGCTCCATCCTTAACATTCATTGGAATGACTTCATCACCAACATCGAAGTACTCGAGCTGGCAGAGTCCGCAAGCATCGAATCCATGCTGCTGAAAACCCAACGGCGCTGGGTGGGTCACGTCTCCAGAATGGAGGACCATCGCCTTCCCAAGATCGTGTTCTATCGTGAGCTCTCCACTGGCCACCGAGACAGAGGTGCACCAAAAAAGAGGTACAAGGACTGCTTAAAGAAATCTCTTGGTGCCTGCCACATTGACCACTGCCAGTGGGCTGATCTCACCTCCAACCGTGCATCTTGGCGCCTCACAGTTCGGCGGGCAGCAACCTCCTTTGAAGAAGACCGCAGAGCCCACCTCACTGACAAAAGACAAAGGAGAAAAAACTCAACACCCAACCCGAACCCCAACCCACCAATTTTCCCTTGCAACCGCTGCAACTGTGCCTGCCTGTCCCGCATCGGACTTGTCAGTCACCAACGAGCCTGCAGCAGACGTGGACATACCCCTCCATAAATCTTCGTCCGCAAAGCCAAGCCAAAGAAAGAATCTGATTTAACCACAAGCATGATGGAGTCAGTCATTAGCCCTCAAATCACCCATAGATACATTTTGACTAATAATTTTATTTATTTGGCATGTCAACAAATGATTAACGACTATACATTATTTACTGTGATAGCCTACAGCTAATGCTATTTGGATTAAAGTTTTCTATTTATAGCCAACACTTCAATGCAAACAACAATAGACGTTATTGCTTTCTGTGGCAAAGTGTCTTTGAATTTAAATATGTAGGAGTTCATGGAGAACAGTTTGATTACATGATAGCCAAAACAGAGACCAAGCATAGAATAGGCAACCCATTTGTAGTGCCCTTGCGTTCTGTCTACAACGGCCATCCTGAACTTCTGGTTTCATGTCTTTTCAACATCCATTCCCATACCGATCCATCTGTCCTCTGCATTTTTCACTGCTATGGTGAGGCCAAGGACAAAGTAGAAAAACAGCACCTTGTATTCTGCTCGGGTAGCCCAATTTTACATTTTCAGGTAACCCACAAATCCTGAGTTCCTTTTCCACTCCCTCCAATCCACTCAGGTTCTCACTCTCCCACTTAGTTTGCCCTTTCCACCCCCACGTTATCTGCCCATCTTGCACTCATTTATCTGTCTGTCTGACCTCCAGTTTCCGTTAGCCCCTACCTCCTCATCTTTCCCTCTGTCTCCTTTCCCTCAGCTCTGCTTCCACAAAGCCTCAAACAACAACCCCCCTCCCCCAGTCAATTCTCATCTTTCTTCTCTCCTGTATCCCATCCAATTAACACATTTTGTCTGTTGGTCTGTACTCCTTCCCCTGCCCATTCATCCCTCCCCATCCTTTTATTCAGGTGGCTGCCTGGTTTTTACTCATACCTTGAAGAAGGGCTCAGGCCCGAAATGTCAGTCATATATCTTTACCTCTGATGGATGCTGCGAGACCTGCTGAATTCCTCCAGTATCTCTGTGCCTTTATTGCCATCACAGCTTTTGGGCAGATACAAGTCAACATCAATCACAGAATGTCAGCCTGTTGCAGTTCATACTATGTCAAAAAGTCTTAACTGCTCTTAATTATTCAGAAGTGTGATTGTGATCCAACAGATTTGGTGGAGGTTGGGGGTGAATAGTCTTCAGTCCAGAAAAACTAGCTGAAGGATGACAAGATGAGATAGGTCTTTAAAATTATCAAGGCTTTTAACAAAAAAATTTTTTAAATGCCCAAAACTGTAAGATATGCATTTAAAATAGGCACCAATATATCCAGTTCGGTAGAAACTCCTTCACCTAAAGAGTGGGTAGAATGTGAACTTTAATATCACTTAATGTAGTTGAAACAAGTAGCAGACACATATATCATGTGAAACTAGATAAACACACAAAAGGAGAAAAGACTATGTTGATGAAGAGAGATGAGAGGAAGTTTGGGTGGAGCATAATCACCAGAATGGATCAGTTCAGGAGGACATATTATTGTTTGTGCTGTAGGCCTGCTGAGGTAATGTGTTTTTATTTCTCCACTTCATGCACTACATACATTAGGTAGGGTGATCACGGAACTGCTCTTTCCATGACTCCAGTTGTGTTCTGAACCTGCCTCCCAATCAAGTCCTTTAATTTTCACTTCCTGCTTGGACCGATTTGGGAGGGGTTGGAATGGAACGAGAAGAAAAGTCCCTACATTCTATGTGTCAGAGACAAGGTTGGGAATTTAGCCAACTGAGGAATACAACTAGAGATTCAAGTCCTACAGCACATTGCAACTGTAATATCAGTGCTAGCTTTAATGAATTAGAATCATTTCAGCTAAATGTCCCTCCACCTTTCAGATTGTGACTAATCCATTGTTTCACAACTTCTGATAGCCTTGTTTAGCAGGTCTTATTAATAATTCTGCTGTTTATTTAATCACTTTTTCCTTGTCCTTTCTCTTTCCCAGTCCCCCTCATCCCCACACTCACCTAAATTTTTTTAAAGAAAAAAGGCAGACTTGAAAATAATAATTAGTTCTCTTTCCACGATACTTTACCTTAGTTGATGAGTGATTCCAAGACTTTCTGTCTATATTTCAGATTTCCACAATCCACAGAATTTTTTCTTTGTGAAAGCCAGAGAGACATAGGAGATACAGAATGGAAACAGGCCCTTCCACCCATGAGGGCCATGCTAACCACCAAATACTCATTTTGACCCTAGTCCAGCCCTAACTCATTATAGCCTCCCTACATTCCCATCAGCTTTCCTCGATTCTACCACTCAGGTACATATTAGAGGCACTTTGCAATCTTTCCAACCTGAAAATGTTTTCAGAATATGGGATGGACTGGAACACCTGAATGAAATTAATATAGCCAAACAAAGAATAAACAAATTCCACAAACACAGCACTGGAGGTCAGCATTGAACTTGTTTGACTACACAGCCTATCAGCGTTAGATAACAAAACATTACAGGAGCAAGATGAAAAAAAAACTTAATTCTCCCCCACAACAATTCTAATTCAGAATGAATACTGAATTTCATCTTGGAAGCAACACAGCACAATTACTCCACAGAAACTGTTTATAAATGCAGAACCACAGTTCCAGTAAATATACCCAATATTATGTTTCACTCCAGCACCAATGGACATCATTGACTCACTCACGATCTGAATAAAAATGAACCATGTAAACACTGATGATGGGTAATGTATCACCCAATCAATCACTTCTCTTTTGTGATTAACACCTCCTTTGCTTTTACTCCTGAAATCACCAAGTACCTGGATTATTCCCTCCAAATATTTAGTCTTTAAGATAGAGCTATGAAATAATTCCATGAAGTGAGCATTACATTATCTACAACTGCCCTTCTTCATTAAATCAAGTCTACAGCCACCCTTCTTCATTAAATCGTCCACAGCCACCCTTCTTCATTAAATCAAGCCCACAGCCTCCCTTCTTCATTAAATCAAGTCTACAGCCACCCTTCTTCATTAAATCAAGTCTACAGCCACCCTTCTTCATTAAATCAAGTCTACAGCCACCCTTCATTAAATCAAGTCTACAGCCACCCTTCATTAAATCAAGTCTACAGCCACCCTTCATTAAATCAAGTCTACAGCCACCCTTCTTCATTAAATCAAGACTACAGCCACCCTTCTTCATTAAATCAAGACTACAGCCACCCTTCTTCATTAAATCAAGTCTACAGCCACCCTTCATTAAATCAAGTCTACAGCTACCCTTCTTCATTAAATCAAGTCCACAGCCTCCCTTCTTCATTAAATCAAGTCTACAGCCACCCTTCTTCATTAAATCAAGTCTACAGCCACCCTTCTTCATCTCCATATTTCCAAAAAATGTCAAAAGACAGTGAATAATAATTTCACTGAACTTCTGCACTATTATCCATTCAGAAGCTACTAACTCTTCTTTGAGGGTACTCATTGGTCACAACATTCAGCAGAATTTGCAATTAAATCAATGAATTTATTGAGTGCATGGTTTAGGTCAGAGAAGAATATCTCTACTAATATTTGATCCAATATATTTTAACACTACGTAGGAGATACACTTCTCAGTTGAGAACCAGCCCCAACAATTCTAATAACTAGAGCTGTGGATGCATTTAAAACAAATGGTTGGTAAGTGTCAGGGAGGGGTTGGTGAAATGATTGGGTGAGGAAGGCTCCAGATGGAATGAAAAAATTTAAGGAGTTAAATAGGAAAGACAAGGCAATAGTACAAAGTAGTGAAAAGGTTAATACTAGCCAGAAATGGTCAGGAAGGCCCAGGAGAACACAATCATTAAACATCTGTATTTAGAATCAGAGTAAGGCAAAATGGTACAAAGACAATATTGGAGGCTCTATCTAAATGCATTCAGCAATCAAAACAAGAAAAATGGCATAGATAGGTACAATCTGAGCTATCAGAGAGATGTTTAAGAGACAAAGGTGTGGAATTAAACATTTACCTTTAGAAAAGGTACACAAATGGAAAAAGAACCCTGATAATAATGAATGGGGAAAAAGCTGTAGAGAGGCGCAGAAAACCATGAAATATAATCAGATGGATTGAGAACAGGAAGCGGCAAGAAAACTTTGGCAGTTGTTTATATACCCTCAAATAATGATAGTAATGTAGGGTTAGTCTCAATCAGCAAATTGGAGGTGCATTGAGCAAGAGTAGTGCAGTAATCATCAGGTCTTTAATCTAGCAGAGATAATGTACAAGTCAAATTTAAAGTTATACAGGATGGTTCTCTTATTCAATATGTTCAGGAATCAGAGAGGGTACAGGATATGCGCACAGTGATTTTTGTTGTGCACGTAGAGCTTAGAGGGAACACTGCTTACAAAGTACAATGGCATAAATCAAGAATAAGCTGTAGTAACTTGGGAATCTCTTCTTATACAGTACCTCAGAATAAAGAATACTTTGGTTCTGTAGGTTTTAAGTTGACTCATGTGACATTTGGAAACTTTTTTTCATAGATGAATCTGAAGGTGCTTGATGGGGCAGATGGTTGGGAAGCTTGCAAGCTGGCGCATTGCTTCCACTGTCTTTGCTGAGCTTCTGGGTGTTCCAGATATATGGGCTCGAGGCTCTTGGCCTCATGCTGAATATTCTTTATTCAGTTTGAGTAATCATGCAACAGGGACTCCAAGGATCAGCATTTCTTCAAGGAAATTTTGAGAACATCTTGAAATCTCTTCCTTGGTCTGCCTAGGTGAAAAGAATGATTTCAGTGGTCTGGAGCATAGCAAATCCAACCCCACTATTTAGGAAAGAATTAAATGAGAAATTAGGAAACATCAAAGCAGTTAGTCTGCCATCAGGAGTAAAGGAAATGCTGGAATCTATTAATAAGGTCAGAAAATAATAGAACTGGCAGGATCAACACAGAGTTAAACAAGGAAAATAATATTTTTCAAATAAGTTCATGTTTTGAGATTGGAACTAATAAAAATGACAGGTAAATTGGTCGACATAGAACTGGACTTTTAGAAGGCCTGAGTGGCCTATAATCCTGTTATAGCACCAGCAATGGCACTGGCGTTAGAATCCAGCACTGTCTGTAAGGAGTTTGTATATTCTCCCCGTGTCTGCATGGGTTTCTTCCAGGTGCTCTGGTTTTCTACCATCATTCAAAACATACTGGGGAAGTAGGTCAATTGGGTGTAATTGGGCAGCATGGGCCGAAAGGGCCTGTTACCGAGCTGTATGTCTCAAAAAAGTGTACCATGCAAGAAATTATCCTGAAGCGTATGAGATTTTGGGTTAGTTTGGTTTGAAAACTGGTTAATAGGTAGAAAGGAGAGTAGGAATAAGTGGATTTTTTTCAAGTTGGGAGGCTGTAACCCATGACTGTGTGGCTCGACACAATTCAAATGCTGTCAACAAATTTGCCGGTGACCACAGTTGTCAGCAGAATTACAGACAGCAATGAGGTAGCGTACAGGATGGAGATAGATGATTCAGCTAGTTGAGCGGTGCCACAATAACCTTACACTCAACATTAGCAAACCAAGGAGCTAATGGTGGACTTCCAGAAGGGGAAAATCAGATCACAAACCAGTCCTCGTCAAGGAATTAGCGGTGGAAAGGGACAAGAGCTTCAAGCTCTTGGCTGTCAAAATCTCTGAAGATCTGCCCTGGGGCCTCCATGTCGATACAATCATGAAGAAGGCTCACCAGTGACTATACTTCGTGAGGTGTTTGAGGAGATTCGGTTATGTCACCAAAGACACTTGTAAATTTCTACAGGTGTACAGTGGAGAGCATTCTGACTGGTTGC
Organism: Narcine bancroftii; assembly: GCF_036971445.1. Taxonomy (NCBI): domain Eukaryota; kingdom Metazoa; phylum Chordata; class Chondrichthyes; order Torpediniformes; family Narcinidae; genus Narcine; species Narcine bancroftii. The sequence goes on from NC_091481.1 coordinate 12,685,350, forward strand.
ATCACTGTCTGGTACGGAGGTGCCAATGCACAAGTTAACAAAAAATGACATAGAGTTGTGAACTCAGCCAGCGACATCATGGGCACCAGTCTCCACTCCATCGAGGACAAAGAAAGCAGCCTGTATCCTCGAGGACCCTCATCACCCAGACCATGCCCTCTTCATACTGCTACCATCGGGAAGGAGGTGCAGGAGCCTGCGGACGAACACCCAGCTGCCCAAGGACATCTTCTTCCCCTTTGCCATCAGATTTTTGAATGAAGAATAACTACCTTATTTTCTCTTATTTTTGCACTGATTTATTTATTTTTAAATGTAATTTTATAGCAATGTTTCCACTTTTAATGCTGCTGCAAAGCAACGAATTCCATTACAGATTCTGATTCTGAATGGGTGCACGACAGGAATCAGTGGTGGACTCCCAGCAGTTTTCAATTTATACCAATGATTCTGATGATATGGCCAAGTGGAGCAGGTCCTCATTTAACATTATTGATACGTTCTTGCAACTTTAAGTGAAATAACATTAAACGAAACCTATTTACCACAGGGTCAAGGATTTTTAAAAAAGAGTCAACATAGAAACCATAAAAAATAGGTGCAGGCCCTTCAAGCCTACACCACCATTCAATATGATCATGGCTGATCAGTACCCGGTTCCTGCCTTCTCCCCTTACCCCTTAATCCCTTTATCCACAAGGGCCAAATCTCACCTACTCTTAAATATTGACAAGGAACTGACCTCAACTACTTCTTGTGGCAAAGAATTCCGCAGATCTACCACCTTCTGAGAGAAGAAATTTTTCCTCATCTCAGTCCTAAAACTTCCCCCTTATCCTTAAACTGTGACCCCTGGTTCTGGTTTTTCCCAGCATTGGAAACAACCTACCTGTGTCTAGTCTGTCTAATCCCTTAAGATGTTTCTATAAGATCCCCCCTCAATCTTCTAAATTCCAGAGAATACAAGCCAAGTCTATCCAACCTTTCTTCAGATGCAAGTCCTTCCATCCTTGGTATAATTCTAGTGAATCTTCTCTGCACCCCCTCCATGGCGAGGATGTCCTTCCTCAGATAAGTTCCTACTGTTTATTTCGGGTCACACCAAACTGACCCAAAAAACGTCTGATATTAAACTTTGAAATAAATGTGTGATACAAAGACATTTCAAAAAAGATTAATAAAAACAAATAAAAATTATTTAATAAATTTTGGTGAAATAGTGAGTGATGGCGGTAATAGCAACGGTGGCTGGAATGGGGAGGGAGGCAACTGGGATCCCGCAGTGGTCATCAATAGTGAAGGGCAGAGAATCACTTGGTTGTCATCATCACAGAAGGTGAGGGAGGGGTGCTGCCTCAGGATGGGGTGGAGCGTTGACAGTGCTACGACTGCTTGACTTTATTGATTAGCTGGGGTTTTTGTAACCCCAGGCAGCAGAGGTGCACCAGGCGCATTCAGAGCTCATAGCAACAGAGATAAATCAAGGAATAAATATTTGAAAAGCAATAAATTGTAAGAGACAGCACCTACCAGCATTCAGTTCAAACCCAAACATCAACAAAGTGTGGCATCAACATTATAAGGAAACAACATGGAACAAAACGATGTTATTCAAGGACTTACTATATAATATATTCTAGTATACTCAACACACAACGTTGGGTGGTAGTGTGAGTTCACGGGAACACAGTCAAACTATGTTAATATAGTAGATGTCTGAAAATAATCTGAGAAAAAATGAGGTCACCACATTGGTAGAAAAAGTTTAAAAAAATTCTCATAAGCAGTGAGAGGTTGAACACCTGGGTGTTCATGTACACAAATCATTGAGTTAGTGTGCAGGTACAATGAGCAATTATCAAGTCATACCCTGTATTTGTTTTTTTTAATCACGAAAGGAGTTAAATACAAGATTAAAGTCTCCTGCTGAGAGCATGAGCATTTATTTAGAAAATAGGGGGTGCAACTAAAGGTTTATTAACTGAATTTCTGGGAATGTGAAGATTATCCTTCAAAGAGGAATTGAATTCTGACTAGACATATAAACTTGATTGACTAGAAAAATGAATTAGGGTCTCCGTAACCAGGGAACACATTTCAAAATAATGGGAATGCATGAAAAGAAATATCTTCATTGGAAGGTACTTTGTAATTCTCTATGCTGTGAAGGTTCAGTCAATAAACATCAACAAAGTTTTAAATATTAAGGGGAAATCTTGGTTAATGGAAGAGACAAAAGATTTGTTCTGATCTTATGCAATGGCAGATCAGGCACATGACTGACTGGCCTACTTCTGCTTTTTGTTTTAAATTAAGTTCAAGCCTTATTGGCATGAAATTGAAGACACATTTAAGTGGAAACTAAATAAGAGAGGGAAAGAAAGGGAGAGAGAGAGAGAGATAGATACGATGGGTTAAAGTTTCTTCCGATACCATTTATTTCTATGAATCTCTGAAAGAAAAAGAAGGATATGATGATAGGGTTAGATTGAGTGCAGTGAGAGGTTAACCAATGGAGCATTAACACTGGAATGAACCAGTATGAGCTCATGCCTGTTTCTGTGTTGTATTTCCACATAATTCTGTGCAAGAAACAATTCTCTCAACATTGCCTGCAGACTCTTCTAATTAGTTGGCATTAGATTAATACATGTGCAACAAAATATTTGATAGCAATCTTGTATCCAATTCTGTGTAGAATGTCTAGCATAATCCATATAACGATGATGTATTTTTATTTGCATACAACAAGATGTTCTTTATTGACTACAGTTCAGCATTCAATACCATCATCCCCTCAAAATTGATCAGCAAACTCAAAGACCTGGGCCTCAACACCCCACTGTGTAATTGGATCTTGGATTTCCTCACCTCCAGACCACAATCAGTGAGGATTGGTAAGAACATCTCCTCCATAATCTCCATCAGTATCGGAGCACCACAGAGCTGCGTTCTTAGCCCCTTGCTCCACTCGCTACAAACCCATTACTGTGTGGCTTGGTATGACAACACCACCATCTACAAATTCGCTGATGATACCACAGTAGCAAGCTGTATAAAAAGGGGTAATGAGTCAGCATATAGGAGAGAGACTGAAAACTTGGCTGAATGGTGCAACCTCACACTCAATGTCACCAAAACCAAGGAGCTGATCGTTAACTTCAGGAAGGGAACGCCAGAGGTATACAATCCAGTGATCACTGTGGATTAGAGGTGCAGAGGGTGAGCAGATTTAAGTTATTGGGAGTCATTATCTCGGAAGATCTTTCCTGAACCCAACACACTTATGGCATCATGAAGAAATCAGGTCAGCATCTCTACTTTCCTCAGAAATTTGCTGAGATTTGTTATGACACCAGAAACCCTGGCGAATTTCTAGTCATGTGATGAAAAATGACCGGCTGAATCATGGTCTGGTATGGGGACACCAATGTGCCTGAGCGGAAAGCCCTACAAAAGGTAATGGACACAGCCCCAGACATCACCCTCCCCACCGTTGAGAACATCTAAAGGGAACGCTGCCATTGAAGCGTAGCAGCAATCATCAAAGATCCACATCACCCAGCACATACTCTGTTCTCACTGCTGTCATCAGGAAAGAGATGTAGGTGCAACAAGACTCATACCACCAGGTTCAGGAACAGCTGCTACCCCTGCACCATCAGACTCCTCAAAGACAAACTCAATCAGGGAGTTATTTAAGGACTCCTACTTTTGCACTTTATTATTTTCCTCTCTGTATTGCATAGTTTGTTTAAATTTCTTTATTTGTTTACATGTGTACATTGAATACAGTTGTTTTGCACTCTCAATATAATGGCAATACCGCCACGCCCGTGGGAAAAAGAATCTCAGGGTTGTATGTGATGTCATATATGTACTCTGACAATAAATCTGTAATCTAAATCTTATTTTGCTTTGGAAGATCTGGAAAGACAGATGCCTTATGTAGTAAATTAAAGATATTGGGGTTTGGTTAGATAGGGATTTAAAACCAGGGGTTGATAAACCCACAAAAAAAAGGTGCCTATTTGTGTAGCAAGTTCTAAAGATCATCTGACATTCAAAAGAGAAGGCTGATTAAGTGGTGATAACATTTTGAAAGGAAGCTGAATTATCATGCAACATAAGCATGTCATGTGCATTCCTAGACCAACTTTCTTCACCTTAAAGGAGGTTAAAAATTGAATTTACTTACATTTTCATTCATCAGCTAAGGTATTGTAGGTGTTGCTTCTCTCAGACAATTATTAAGGGTGATATAGTGGCATTTAATTATGGTGCATAAACAATAAGATTCTGTGTGGCAGCTTAGTAGGCTGGCCAGATTTTTAATGCCTTTCATTTCAGTGTATTTTTCTGTTCCATAATCTCAAAAACGGAAGTTATGTCAGGGATTAACAGTTGTGCAGGGCATTGCAGAACTGTTTAAAAATACTGCCATATCCAACTAGGTTTCTCAAGTGTCCTTGGGGGAACAGGCACATTTACTACCTCCCTTCCAATCTACATCAAATCGCTCATTCTTCTGTACTTTGCTCTGTCCTCATGTCCTTTCTGGTTTGTTCTTTACATTTTCAGGATCTCAGAACTGTTTGCACTTGTCAATCCCAACAAGTAGCAGGCCTTAAAAAGCCAGGCTTGGCTTTAGTTCTAGAGACATAGGAGTCTGCAGATGCTGGACGCTGCTCTACAATTTTATTTCTCTTCCCTGCTGTTATAAAATTTGACTTGTCATCTGAGATGCTGATAGAATATCACATATCAAATATCCTACCACATTGTTTGCCAATTTTTGATATGTTTGTTATTTTGGGAAAATTCCCTCCCAGTACAGAAATAGAGAAATTAGACAACGCATTTTTGTTCAAAAAAGTTTATATTACAGAAGGCCCATTGTGTTTATGCCAGTTAACAAAGGAAACATCAAGTCAATCCCACATTTTACTGCAAGATTGAACCCCTACAGTCATTACCCGACAAGTTCACATTTTTTTCTTGAAAGTGAAGAGGGTTCTGCCTCTGGCACTCTGCAGATCGTAAGATGTTGATTCCTTCTGAATGAAAACTTTTCCTCATCTCCTGTCTAATTATTTTAATTCGACATCCCTGATTTTTGACTCCTCAACTAAGGTCCTTGTCATTTACTCTTTTTAGGCACGTTAATTTATCCACCTCAATTAAACCTTCCTTGCCATTGTTGTTCCAAAGAAAGCAATCACTGCCCATATTGCAAACTCTTTATTGAGCACTCTACATTTAAGTTTAACTTGTTACCACATTTTACATAAGAACACAAGAACATAAGAACTAGGAGCAGGAGTCGGCCATCTGGCCCGTCGAGCCTGCTCCACCATTCAACGAGATCATGCCTGTTCTGATTACCATATAACATATAACAATTACAGTACGGAAACAGGCCACATCGGCCCCTCTAGTCCGCACCAATTTAAATGAACTCCACTAGTACCACCTACCTGCTCCCTGCCCATAACCCCCCAACCCCCTCACATTCATGTACCTGGTTACCACACCACAGGAAGGATGTAATAGCACTAGAGGAGTTGGGGTGGGGTTTTGGGATGTTGCTCAGGTTTTAGAATTATAGGTATGACAAGAGATCAAATGAGATGGCTTTGTTTTCTTGACAAATTTTGGAAATTTAATGGAGGTGGAAAATATCTAATGAGCCGAGATACTGAACAGGACAGACCTAATCCTGAAAGAACGTTAAAGGACAAGCTCTTCAGCCCACAATGCTGTGACGACCTATATATACTCCCAAAAAAACTTTCCCTACCTCATAACCCTCTATTTTTCTTCCATCTATGTGCCAGAGAATTATGGCAGAGAATATAATGTAGAATTACAAGGCATTGGTGAGGCCAAATTTGGAGTACTGTGTACAGTTTTGGTCACCAAATTATAGGAAAGATATAAACAAAATAGAGAGAGTGCAGAGAAGGTTCACGAGAATGTTGACAGGATTTCAAGGTCTGAGTTACAGGGAAAGGTTGTGCAGACTGGGGCTTTTTTTCTCTGGAGCGTAGAAGATTGAAAGGGGACTTGATAGAGGTGTTTAAGATTTTAAAAGGGACGGACAGAGTAAATGTGGATAGGCTTTTTCAATTAAGAAAGGGGGAGATTCAAACTAGAGGACATGGTTTAAGATTGAAGGGGGAAAATTATAAGGGGAACATGAGGGGAAATCTCTTTACGCAGAGGGTGGTGGGGATGTGGAATGAGCTTCCGGCAGACGTGGTCGAGGCGGGATCATTGGTTACATTTAAGAATAGACTGGATCGTTACATGGATAGGAGGGGACTAGAGGGGTATGGACCGGGTGCTGGTCAGTGGGACTAAGAGGGTGGGGTTTGCTACGGCATGGACTAGTAGGGCCGAACTGGGCTGTTCTGTGCTGTAAGTGGTTATATGGTTAATTAGGCAGATTATTGACTCATCTTCACCTACCTGCCTTTTTCCCATATCCCTCAATTCCCCTCCTTTGTAAAAATCTATCCAACCTGGTCCTACAAAGGGGTAGAGACAAAGTACTAAGCTTTGTGGAACCACACTGTAACAGGTTTACAGTTTCAAAAGTACCCATTAACAGTTACTTTTTAAGTACAGGAGTTGGATGTTATGTTGAGGTTGAATAAGATAACAGTTCCTTGTGCTTTGTCACTCTGTCTGTTCCCGTCTACCCCCCTCCTTGGGTGGGGATCAATCTATCCATCTTAATTAGTATGAGTCATGAAAATTTAAAGACCTGGAGGCTGGTGGTGGGATCCTGACAAATCCTATGATTTCTGTCTTTTTGTTGAGTTTGTTCATACTTTTTTGTAAGAATTTATTTTATGTGTAATTGTTTAGCTTTATTTTTTGGTCCTTATGTCCCTAATATGTCTGGAAGGTACAGGGACATGGGAAAATGCTATAGAAATAGGGGACGACATTGTTGCAGTCTCTCTTTTCGAGGTAATTGTCTATTTAATTTTGTCTCTGGATATATTAATTGGGATAAGGGAGGGGGGACGATGGAGGGGGGAATTGGTCTCAACGGTGAAGAAGCTTGTATATAATTGGAAAATGTAGTGTTTTTATTATCATGGATTATTATGTATTGTTGACACTGTTTAAGTTTGAAAAATTATAAATAAAATATTCAAAAAAAAGTTGAATAAGACATTGGTGAGGCCAATTTTGGATAATTGTGTGCAGTTTAAGTCACCTAACTACACTACAGGAACAATAACAATAAAACTGAAAGAGTGCAGAGAAAACTTACAGGCTGTTGCTGGGCCTTGAGGAGTTATGTTACAGGGAAAGGTTGAATAGGTTAGGACTTGACTTTATTCGCTTGAGCATGAAGGAATGTAAGGAGATTTGAGAGAGGTATATAAAATTATGAGGGCAATAGATTTCAAATTCAGATTTATACATGACATCACATACAACCTGAGATTCCTTTTTCCTGCGGGCACGACAGAATTATCACTAATTGGTAGTGCAAAAATAAACTATACACAAAAAACTGTAAACAGTTAACAAATGTAAACAGACTGACTGTGCAATACAGAGAGAATAAAAAAAATAAAATCAAATGCACAAGTAAGAGTCCTTAAATAAGCCCCTGATTGAGTTTGTTGTTGAGGAGTCTGATGGTGGAGTGGTAGCAGCTGATTCTGAACCTGGTGGTGCGAGTCTTTTGGAATCTATACCTCTTTCCTGATGACAGCAGTGAGAAAAGAGCACGTGCTGGGTGGTGTGGGTCTTTGATGATTGCTTCTGCTCTCTGATGGCAGCACTCCTGTAGACGTACTCAATAGTGGGGAGGGTTTTGCCCGTGATGTCCTGGGCTATGTCCAATACCTTTTGGAGGGCTTTACGCTCAAGGGTATTGGTGTCCCCATACCAGACCGTGATGCAGCCGGTCAGCACAATTTCCAACACACATTTCTAAAAATTTGTTGCAAACTCCTGAGGAAGTAGAGGTGCTGATGTGCTTTCTCATGATGCCATTGGTGTACTGGGTCTAGGAAAGATCCTTCAAGATAGTGAGTCATCCTCTCACTTCTGATCCCCCAATTATCACTGGATTGGAAACTTCTGGCTTTCATTTCCTGAAGTCAACAATCAGCTCCTTAGTTTTGGTGACATTGAGTGCAAGGTTATTGTTAGTGCACCATTCAGCAAGTTTTCAATCTCCATAGATAAGGTAAATGCAAGCAGGCTTTTTCCTCTGAGGTTGGGCAAGACAAGAACAAGAGGGCATAGATGTAGGGTGAAAGCTAAAATGTTTAAGGGGAACTCTTCATTCTGAGGCTGGTGAGAGTGTGAATGAGCTGACTGCGGAAGTGGTTGATGTGGATTCGACTACAACATTTAAAAGAAATTTAAATAGGTACATGGATGGGAGGGCTTTGGTCCAGAAGCAGGTCGATGGAACTTGGTAGGAAAAAAAGTTCAACATGGACTAGATGGGCTGAAAGAGGGCAGTAATGTTCTATGGTTCAATGCCATTGAGATAACTTTGGATCCTATGGAATTTTACTTTGTTAGCCAGACTGGCATGTGAGATTTGTCTTAAGCTTTCCTAAAATTGCACAAATTCAACATTTATTGACCGTCCTTGATACCTTCTTTCCTGACTTCAGGATATCACCAAGAACCTTAAAGCCAGTGAAATGCTACTGAAACAAGCATCCAATTTGGACACAAGCTTCCACAAACAGTAACGTGATAATATGGGACACGAAAGGTAGGAGCACAAGTAGGCCTTGGGGCCTTTAAGCCTATCCTCTCATTCATTGAGATTAAGGTTGATCTCCTATCTCACTGCCATTTTCAGCCCTATTCCCAAATTTCCTTGATGCCTAAAAATCTAATAAACTGAAGAACAGCAATTTGAATGCTAACCAGGGATAGCAAGTTCTAAAGGTTGAGAAATTTTCCTTTATCTCAATCTTAAGTGATCAATACCTTTTGGTCTTGGACTCTTTGGCCATAGAAACATCTTCTCACAACTATCCTTGTCAAGCCTCTTAGAATTCTGTATATTTGATGAGATCTTTCATTCTTTCAAACAACAGAGAATATTGCTCTCCTCATAAAGCAAATCTATTACCCCTGGAGCCAATCGAGCGAATCTCAGTACACTCAATCGAAGTTAGGAAACCAAAATTGGACATGTTTTTGACTTTGTTAATCAAGAAGAAACAGTGGAGTATCCTTTTCAAATTAAACAGGCTGCTGACATTTGACTCCATCCTATGTCTAATTCTTGATTTCAAGCAACCTGTGTTGTTAATGACCAGGCCTACAATATACCCAACTCCGATGCAGTATCAAGCAAGGCTTAATTTCTCAAAATTTTCTCTAAGTAATTCTGCACCAGATTTCCAGCAATCTTCCTAGAGTAGAACTAATGGATGGGAACTGACATTGCTTTAACTCCAAAATCTCAGATACTCAAACATCAGTTATGCAGTTACACTATTCAGATGGCACTTTTTGTGTGCACAAAGCACTAATTCATTATTGGTGAAAAAAATAGAAGACAATGAGCCTTACTCGTGACATTTGCAAAACAAATAAAAAAGATCCTGTACCAAGCTACTCCTGCTATTCAGCAACACCTTCCTACAGTGAAACTCCACAACTCAACCAACATTGAGGGACCCATCTCTCAATGACATGGTTAGTATGGTGGTTAGCAACAATGCTGTTACAATACCAGTTATTCAGGTCTGAGTGCGGCACTGTCTTTAAGGAGTTTGTACCCAGTGTCTGGGTGGGTTTCCTACAGGTACCACAGCTTTCTCCCACCCTCCAAAATATACAGGTGTTGTAGGTTAATGGGGGGGAGGGGCAGCACTGGCTCGTGGGGCAGAAGGGTCTGTTATCATTTTGTGTCTAAATTTAAAATAAAAAAAAATAAAGGCAAACTTTAAAGATAAAAATTCTCCATCACCTTCAGAGTATCAGGAGTGGTTGGCGATCTCAGGAGAATATGGATAATATGAAAAGGTCCCACGGGATAGACTAGTGAGAAAGTTTGTATTGTGTAGAATTGGATACAAAATTAATTTGGTGATGAGTGTCACGGGTGCTACGGGAGGATAGATTTTCCTGAATGGAGGATTGTTATCAGCGATTGGGATTGTGTCCACTTTGATCTCATCCAAGTCACTAATGAAGATGTCGAATGTGATCAGCACAGTTAGCAAGTTTGGGGATGACATCAAAATTGGTGACTGGTGGACAGTGAGAGAGATTATCTAAGATTACAGCAGTATCTTGGGATCCAAATCCTTACATCTTTCAAGGATGCCATTCAGGTTGATAGGTTAGTTAAGAGGCCAACGTGATGCTGGGCTTCATTAATAGGGGGACTAAGTTCAAGAGTCGAGAGGTCATGTTGCAACTCTACAAATTTCTGGTGAGATCACACTTAATATATTGTGTTCAGTTCTGGTCACCTCATTATAGGAAGGATGTGGAAGCTATGGAGAGGGTGCAGAGGAGATTTACCACGATGTTTCCTGGATTTGAAAATAAGTCTGATGAGGAAAAGTGATCAGAGCTTGGACCTTCTCTTTGGACTGAAGAAGGATGTGAGGAGACTTAATAGATATCTACAAGATTCTCAGAGGCAGCCAGCACCTTTTTTCCAGGGCAGGAATAGCAAACACCAGGGGATATCTCTAAAAGGTGAAGGGAGGAAAGTTGAGGAGAGATATCAGGGATAAGTTTTTTTTTAAAAAAACAGAGTTGTAGGTTCCTGGAATGCCTTGCCAGGGGTGGTGGTGGAGACTGAAACTTTAGGGGCAGTTAAGAGACCCTTAGATTGGAACACAGACAAAAGAATAAGAGGGTTATGAAATAGGAAGGGTTTCATTTTTTTTAGTAGGAATATAGAGGTTGACATAACATTGAGGGTCAAAGGGTCTGTGCTGTTCTATGTTCTATCCAGATTCAGTGGAAAAATGGGCTAACGAAATTAGACATGTGCAGGGAGTTGCATTTATGGAAGTTAAACCAAAGCAAGACAGACACAATTAATGCAAGACACCAGAGTGTTGAAAAACAGAGAAACCTAGGTGTACAGGTACATAGTTTTCTGAAAGTGACCACACGGGTAGACATGATGAAGAAGGAAACTTCACTTTGTCAGAACATTGAGTAAAAGAATTGGATGTCCTGTTATAACTGTACAAGACATTGCTTAGATCACAGGGAGTATCTGGTTGCCGAGCTGTAGGGAATGTGTCACTCACTGGAAAAGGTGTAGAAAAGATTCACAAGGACGTTACCAGAATTGGAGGCCTTGAGTGATAAGGAGACACTGAAAATGCTTGGATATGAGGGGTGGTCTTATCAAGGCATATAAAATTATGAAGGGATTAGACAAGGTGAATAATCAGGTTTCCCCATGCCAGAGGACACAGAATTAGGTTAAAGGGAAATGATTTAAAAGGGACCAAAGGGGCAACTTTCTACACAGGATGGTAGGCATGTGAAACAAACTGCCAGAGGAGGTGGTAGAGTTGTATACAGTTACAACCTTTAAGACATTTAGACTGGTACATAGATTTAAAAAAATATTTAGAAGGGAAGAAGCAAAACACAAAAGTCTGCAGACACCATGATTGAAGTAAAAACACTAAGCTGGAGAAACTCAGCAGGTCAAACAGTGTCCTTTCTATTAGCAAAGAAAGATACAGAACCGACATCAAGGTATGGAGATGAAGGGCTCAAGCCCAAAACGTTGGTTCGAGATCTTTATCTTTGCTAACATAAAGATGCACTGTTTGACCTGCCGAGTCTCTCCAGGTTGTGTTTTTACTTACGATTTTGAGGGTCGTGGCCCAAACTCGGGCAGATGGGACTGACTCAGGTGGGCCGGTAGAGACGAGTTGGGCCGAAGGGCCCGTTTTCTTCATAATTCTGCGAGGAATTGACAGGATCGTCCGAACGTGTAAACGATACGTTTAAAACAGGAACTATATATATATATATTTATAGGCTGACAGCTCGCAGTACCTGGAACCAGTAAATCGGTGACGGGAACCGTCAACAAACGCATCGGAGAACATGGAAACACGGAAACAGTTCACCTAAGTTAGAGATAATTAATTCGTTTTAAGTTTAGCTTCCAAAGGCGTTAAAAGTTTTCCTACCGCGAATCCTGGCTGAGGATCTCCAAGCGACGGACCGGTCACAAGGACATCGCTGTGAACGATTCCCCGATCCCGGCTCCTGCGCCAGGTTTTCTTCAGCGCCGCGACGTTTCACCTGGATCTGGCTCCGCGGTTCGGATTCTCTCTCCCTCGCCGTCTTCGCTCCGGCGACACTCAGAACGGAAGCGTGGGTGGCTTAAAATAAAATCCCTCTCGAGCAGCTCCCAGATAGAGGATGTGAGAGATCCCACTTCACTTGTTGAGTTTCAAACTGAACCAGAAGTGGCTGCCGGTGAAATGACGCCGCCTTCTCGCTGCTGCCTGCCGCCCTTCCGGGTTTCACAACACAGGCTGCAGACAGGAAGGTGCACGACTCGCCCCCTCCATGCTGCAAGACGACACAGGCACGCCCCCCACCACCACCCTTTCAATGGTGACTACATTGGGGCTGCCTCATGCTCCAGCCATGTCAACTTCAGATTTATTGTCAGAGTCCATGCATGACATCACTTACAACCCTGAGATTCTTATTAACTGCGGGTCAGGTAGAATGCCCACTTCAAGTTTCTTGTCATCCGATTGTACAAGCAGGACCCGGCCCTCGGTGCAAAACACACAGACAAGACAGCCAGACTTACGGACAAAAGACAGGCAGGACAAGTATTTCATCGACACAAATAAACATGGTTAGTCTCAGATGGTCAGTGTGACCAGTTCCTTGGAGCAGTGATTTCAAACTTTTTCTTTCCACTCACATCCCACTTTAAGTAATCCCTATGCCACAGGGGCTCTATGAATAGTAAGGGGTTACTTAAGGTGGGATGTGAGTGATTAAAAAAAGATTGAGAACCGCTGTTCTCGACCCAATTGTTACTGAAATATTTTCACAAGATTCACAAGACAAAGGAACAGAACCAGGCCACTAGGCCCATCCATCGAGTCTGTTCTGTAAATCTACACTAAGCTACTCTACACTCGTTCCAATTTCCAGCCTTTTCCCCTTATCCCTTGATACCCTCACTAATGAGATACTTGTCAATTTCTTGTTTAAATATTCCCAGTGATCTGGCTTCCACTGCTGAATGCGGCAGTGAGATCCACGACCCTCTGGCTGAAGTTCTTCCTAATCTCTGTTTTAATTAGATAACTTCTAATTTTCAGACTATGACCCCTTGTCCTCGATTCACCCACCAAGGGAAACATCTTATCCACATCCACCCTTTCTAAACCTTTCAGAATGCCTCTATGAGATCTCCTCTCATTCTCATCTCCTCAAATGAATACAACCCAAGATCTGCCAAACGCTCCTCATTCATTAGCCCTTTGTATTCTGGGAATCATCCTAGTAAATCTCTGCACCCTCTCCGAAAACGTCACACCCTTTCTCAGATAAGGGGCCCAAAACTGCACACAGTACTCCAAATGAGGTCTCACAGTGCCCCATAGAGCCTCATCAACACCTCTTTACTCTTACACACTAATTGTCATTATTCATTTCCTTTGGAGTTATCAAACTGAGCACATAACAAATCAATCAGGTACAATTAAACCAGCTGTTTTCAAATTTTTTCTTTCCACTCACATCCCACCTTAAGTAATCCCTTACTAATCACAGAGAACCAATGGCATAGGGATTACTTAAGGTGGGATGTGAGTGGAAAGAAAAAGTTTGAAAACAACTGGTTTAGAGGGATACTAGGGACAATGGGAGCAGGCATGAGAGAAGCAGCACTCATATTCTCAATAAATACAGGCCATGCCAGGGGGCAGCCAAATTTCAAGGATAAATTAACTATCTTCTTTCAGAAGCTGATCAAACATCTGCATTTTCTCACTATTGTTCATCCATCCTGTAACAAAAATGTATTTCTATCAATGGGCCCTTTTAAACTGCTGTGTAAAATGGGGTTAACCAGGCAAATTACATGGTTAGCGCTCCAGTTACGCGGCAGCTTGAAAGGGTCCAACCGAGTCCACCCCCATCAGAATCCAACAGGGTCCCTGACCTACTTCATAGGTAGTTAGGGAACCCAGTTAACCTTACCTAGGTCTTGTCCACGGTTGATATGAAAATGAAAATGGCTGACCCGCTTATTCCTTTGACATCAGCACTTGTGTGCGTCATCGGACAGCCAGCATCTGAACATCCGACAGTACTTCTGGTGAGTGTGTGATGCGTTATTGGGTCACCGGTTTGACAATTTAATGCGTAGATCCCCCCTACACCCGGGTCCCAGGAGGGCTACCCAGGTGCTGCAATTTGAAAGGGGCTTTTCAGTATTTCAGCCATTTTGGATATAGCAGAATTGATTTGGGCACACTGTCTTTCACAGCATTGAGAATTCAGATATTCAGGTTAATGGTATGGTGGAGGAGGGATGAGTTTTAAATGATAGACATTTCATGCTTCTGTCCCAAATGAAAGCTGGATAAGAGATTTTCATACTGTATTGTTGAAGACTATATATTTCAGAGGTATGGGGAGGGATAGTTGGCTAAGGAATGTGTGAAGGGAAAAGTGTATAAATATTTCAGAGTTACTCAGTTGTTTTTATTTCTTGTTTATTCAACGTTAGGTAAATTCTACATTATCTTCTTCATATAGTGGATGATTCAGCAATATTCTAAAGTGAGTGGAGTCTGATGATCTCTTGAAGAGAAATGTATGAGAGTATTTGTTTCTTCATCGTAGCCTGGTTAAAACTGAAAAACACCTGGAATACTCTATGCTAAAATTACAGAAGTGTTTTTCTTGCCGCATCTTTTGACTAATCCAATGCTGGTGCACCTGTAACTTCTGAACTATGTCTGGCTACTTTGACTACTAGCTGTCTAGCTTCTGGATTCATGCCTTCTACTGATAGTGAATGGTGGCTATGACTGAGCTTTCCATACTTGTTCTTCATGCTGTTTGGTCAATACTGAACTCTTCTTGGCTTTCTTGTGATTTCTAGTAGACACTCCTTCCTCTGTATCAATTGTAGTTAACCCCCCTGCTGCTACGTTCTCTACAATTACTTCTCTTGCTGACTGACCTTCGATAGCTGGTCCTGCTATTAGTCTCTTTTTGAGGACATCCTCAATCAGACAATCTGTAGTCATCTCTGGTATTGAACATTTTACAGTTTCTGGGCATTCTGCAGTAACTCCTGAAGTTTCAGTGGATGTTTTACTTGCATTTATTCCATCCTCTTGGAATTCTATAGTCACTCCTGTTGTTGGACACTGAATGACTAATCCTTCTATTACTATGGCCGCTGGATTTCCAACTGCTATTTCACCAGACAATGGCTGCTCTGTAAGTGTTTTCTGCTCCACTTCCTCAGGGCGACTCGTTTCTTGCAGCTGTTCTGTGGATACTTGAGAGGTGACTTCCACGAGATGCTGTACTGTTAATGGATGTTCCACTGGAATGAGATAATCTACTTCCCTTGGATTCTCTGTGGATACTGCATAAATTACTGATATTGGAGGCTGAATTACCAGTGGTATTGCCAGTGGCATATCTGCTACTGCTTGCTTTGCAATTGTTGGATGCTCATCTGCTGTTGTTTGATGTAAGGCTGGGTAATCTGTGCCTTTTGAATGCTCTGTGATTACAATTTGTACCTTTGGATCCAGGGCACCTGCTTTTAATGAGCATTTTACGTGTGCTTGTCCTGTTGGTGCAGTCACTGGGTACACGTGTTCTGGGGAGGGCATTGGTTGTTTCTGCTCTGCAGTTTCTTGAATCTCTTGTCCGATGGCAGAGGTCGAACAATTTGATTCTACAGATGAATCGTCTGAAAAGTCTTCCTCCATTACTGAACATCCAGTTTCTTCCAGCATAGTTTCCAGATGTTGAACTTCTTTATGAGCTGTATCCTTTATGAATTCAGAAATATCCACCTTCTTTTCATGGTGCATCCCCTTCTCCATGTCAGCCTTTTCTAAGTTGTTCTCTGCTCTTCTGGGTGATTGCAGATCACTTTGTAATGAGTAATCTTCAAATACTCTGTCGTGTTCATTCTTACATTCTGAACATTGATGCTTCGGAGTGGTATGACTTTTTTTTGCCATTACATTACTTTTGAAACACACAGACTTACAGTCAGTGATTTGCACTTGTTTTCCATTAGTCATTATGACTTTGACCATACTTTCTGGTTCTTGAACTGCTGCAGCATCAAGTAGTACATTTGAGATTCTCCCCAGATTGCTGGTGGCACATTCATTATTTGATTCCTCTTTGTCAATTCTGTACCCTTCATTTCTGCAGCCCAAATTACTGTAAGATGACACTGATTTGTTGGTGTTATCCTGAATTGCAGAAAGGAAACAGAGGAGAAATGCTGATAAAGTAGGTGAAGTGAGAATGTTTTATATCTTCATTTTTTTTGCCATTTTATCCTTGTCTTGCAAATTTGCAGGTATATGAATCACACAGACAAGTTAGGCTCAGAATACATGTCCTTAAACTCTTTAATGTGAAAATCACAGTAATCATAGGTCCTCTCTCCATGGAAGCTCTCTCAACACTCAGCCATCAATGGAATGAGTTAGCTGCAGAATATTTCCGTAAATTGCTGGTTTAAAACAAAGGGAAATAAAATCGTGGGATCTTACTAACAAAGGGTATAGATCAAGAAACCACGGCACGATTTACTAAACCCAGGATCCCAGCTCCAAAATCTTTTAATTGATAGCTCATTCAAAGATTAGAAAAGTTCTAAAATATTTTATGGGAGAAATCAATATTATAAATACAGTAAGTGCAAAGGACCTTGTATCAAACAGGATTACTGGACCAAATAGGCATTTCTGATTTGGCATTATTTTAAACTAGAAAACAACATTTTGTTTCACCAGATGAAATAAGCAAAACATAATTCTTAGTTGATTTTTTTTTCTCAGTAAATGCCTGTCAGTTCCATCTCAATTTTGTTGACCACTGGATTTGATGAATTAGGCATACATCTATCTTATTACATCCCTTAAATAATCAGTTCTGTTAAATGAGAAACATTGGAAGAATAAAGAATTGAATTCTCACTCACCATCTGGAACCACTTTAATCTCTGAGGACAGACACCGAGTCGTCAACAAAAAGAAAAAGGAGCCAAGAAAGAGAGGGGGAGAAAATGAATAATTTTTTCCCAGTTAGGACAATCGTTGATCCTTAAATAATTCTTTGACACATATTTGTTTGGTCATGTACAAATATAAAATGTAGCTCTCGCTAAGCCTTGACTCACCAAGTGGCCTGTTGACAATTTATAGCCAGAGGTAGCATAATTCACAAACTATTTTCCGATTTGGGGATAATTGCATGAAAGACGATTGAATTTGCATACTACAGTTCATAGAACCATAAATGTCCATAGTTAACTTAATGGGTTGAGTCACTGATACTCGTTGCTCCTGGTTATTTTGTGGATTCATTGATAACCATTTGCTCTTGGTTACCTGACTAGTTAACAGATATGTGTTAAATTGCTGCATGATACTTTGAAGTAGCTTTTAAATTTGCTGATGTATTGTACAGTTAAGTGATATATCCTTTCTCTTTGTTATTTTGTAATTCCTTGTTTCCTACTAATTTATATACCAACATTTTTGTTTTCAGGTACATGAAAGTCTTAAATAAGTAAAACGACAGTAATATTCATGAGACTGTGACTATCTGCAAAGAAAGATGTGAAATGGAAACCAAAACATCTTTTATAGTATGAGATCGGGATTGGTGGTCTGTGGAGGCACTACATTACTGGTTATTTGCTCCAGAGCTTGATGTTTTATATATATAACCAAGCATGCAAGAAAAAAATCTCTGAAGATGTTTTGACAACATTATCTGTTTTTATTAAGTCACATCTTTAATTTAAAAAATATAAGGACTGATACTTTGTGTACTAATGTGAAATTTTTGAATATTATATAAAGCATCCTTTGCAATCTTTTGAGTAGACTCATACAAATAGTCAATGTAGTTAAATTGTTAAGCTTGATATTGGGTTGGAGCTTTTGATGTAATATTACTAGTATATATTTTTTTATTTAAACATATAGCCCATGCTGTCCAAATACCCCACAATCTACAACCCAAGTATGTTTTGAAGGTTGGTATGGAGTTTGTACATTATCTCCATGTCTGTGTGGGTTTCCCCAGTGCTCCAATTTCCTCCCACTCTCCAAAATGTACAGAGTTGCAGGTTAATTTGGGTGTAATTGAAGAGCACAGGTTTAAAAAGCTGTAATCAGCTTCTCCCATGCTGTAAATGAAATTTTAAATTAAAAGAAGCCCGAGCACCCGGAGGAAACTCGTGGAGACATGGGGAGAATGTTCAAACACCTTCAGACAGTGCTGGATTTGAACCTGGGTCGCTGGCGCTGTAATAGAGTTCCACTAACCACTTCACTAACTATGCTGCCCTATTATTGAATTATGTTTAACAGAAAAGAGAGAATAGGAATACATGTTAAACAGGAAAGTGTGCAGACACTGGGGTTATAGTATAATACATAAAAGTGCTGGAGAAATTTGGCAGGTCACGCAACATCGATAGGAAGTAAAGGGTAACCACATTTCAGGCCTGAGCCCTTCCCTTTGTCTAGCCTGAAACGTTAGTCACCCTTTATTTCCTATCAGTGCTGTGTGACCCGCTGAGCTTCTCCAACACTTTTGTGTCATGCATGAATAGGAATACACATTGCTTATTTCAAGTTTCAAGGCCAGAGAATCAGTATTGGAGCCCTGGCTGTTCCTAGCTTATATCAATCATTGGATGGCAGCATCAAGTATTATAAATTTATGTAAGCCTGCCAATAATACAAAGCTCAGTGGCATTATTAACTGTACAAAAATTGCAGAGAGGCTTCAGAGGGATGTAGTCACATTATCTGAATGGGCAAGGTCTGGAAGATGCTATATAATGGGGAAAAAGTGACATGAAGGGCAAACTAGATACAAGTGATTTGATCACTTGGAAGATAATGAATTTCTGTAAACAAATCATTCATCCCATTAGTATGGCCTTGATTGGAGTCAGTTTCCATGAGTCAAACTGTATCATTTAGTCTGCAGCAGAGATACAGCTTTACAGGTTTGTGCCAGGCTTTATGCTCCACTTGAATTTTCCCCATACTTAATCGAGATATCTTACCACATTGGTGCTTTGTTCAATGGCGACCATGCCTCTATGTCTGCGATGCCTGTGCCATTCTCTTCCATTACGTATGAGTAGAGCAAGTGCAAAAATAATGAAGAGAAATAGTACTGCAGTGATTCCTCCCACAAGTCCCATTTCTTTAAAACTGTATTTTCTACTTTCTTTGGTAAGTCCAGATGGAACTGTGTATTAATAGGAAAAACAGGCATTGGATAATAAAATTTCATAAAAGATGAGTTGAATCTCCTGGAAGCAATGCTAGAGTTTTCAAATATTTTGAAGCAAAATAAGATTTTGTTGTGGATAGCTGGAGAATCTAACATCCCTAATATTCAGATGTTCCATAGAGATTTCTTGGTTGGGACTGTTCAATAAGACTGTATTTGTACAATTGTGTTGCAGGCTTTCTTCTAACAGTTAAAATATTACTTTACACCTGAAAACTTCTGGCACTATTCTTTCAGTAAGAAAATATATTCCTCGTTAAACACTTAAGAACATTTCTTGTAATTAAAATTGTTGCAGATCACTTTGCTTATCAAGTATTACTTTGAAATCTTTTATTTTCACTTGAATTTCATATCAACATCTTTTGCATCCACAATATCAGAATCCTGAGTGGAACTCTCAGCCAGGAAATTGTACTAAGAAACCTTAGACAGTTTATTTGAAAATGCTATCCTCCTGGAATGATATCTTGGAATATTACAACTGGTCTAAACAATGGGAGGGAGAGGAGGAAGCATACTATGCACCTTCATTTGAAATAGGCACAGCAAGTATTTTTTTCGGAGAATGCATATACACAATTCAAAATGCTTTTCGTCTTAATTCCTTCCTGTACCCACTATGCTAACTACCTTTCTTGCCTTCTATCTGTCTCAGCCTCTCACATATCTCTCTTTCTCATGTCTATATAGTTTTACTGCCAGTATTTATATCAGGAAACCAAGGGCAGATTGACTGGCTTCTTAAGTGCATGGATATACAACAAATTCTTTCTAGGTGTTCCTTACCTATAGAATGGTTCTCATTCTCTTGTTTTCCTTGGTATTGGAATAAAATTAATCTTTTCCAGCAAATAATTACCTATATTCAATCTAGCAACAGCACAAAACAAACATCTATCAGTTTAACAATCAAGTCATGAGTTCCTGGAAATAGGACCATTGTTATCCTGCACTTTCACACAAAGTGTGCAGGTAATGGGAAGTTCAGTTGTAGATTAACAACTTTAAATAATTGCATTGGGGAGTAAAACTTGCATGAAACTGACTATTGATGATGCCTTCAGTGTGGTTGAAATGATTCAGCATATTTAATGATCAACCCTTTTAAATTCTGCATGCTTTATTTCTTGCTGAATTCTGCAAAGAACAAATATTTTTAAATTCCAAGCAGTGAGGAATGTAATATCCACAGAGTATGCTGTTACTCTAGTACAGAGGCTGAGGATCTAACAATGTGCCTGAAAACCCTTGTAGCCTCAGGTCATCCAGCCACATTTAAAGGCAGAATATAAACTGCATCTATAGATTGCTCGTGTCAGTGCAGCATGTCAAACAGAAGGAAGTTCAACACAAATCCAGCAATTGTAAGCTGCTTAGTGGACCCTATTAAATGACTGGGCAATACTTCAAATGGAAAACACAGTTTTTTAGGCGTTTTAAAGGAATGTCTGCAAAGTAGATCTGTTAACTTCTGGAGTACTTTCTGTACCCTATCATAAAACCAGGGGCTTCTGAAGATGTGTACAGAAGCTTTCATTTTCTCAAACGTATAACATTGTACAATTGCATACCATTGAAAAATTAGATCTCTGGAAAATTAAGGAAGGACTGTAAAAAAAGATTGAGTGGTGTCATATCAACAACCTTGCACTCAATATTAGCAAAATCAAAGAGATAATTGTGAACTTCAGGAGGAAACCAGGAGAACGTGGACCAGTCTTCATCGAGAAGTCAGCAGTGGAAAGGGTCAGGAGCTTCAAATTCCTGGGTGCCAATATCTCTGAGGATCTGTCCTGGAGCCTCTATGTCGATGCAATAACAAAGAAGGCTCGCCAGTGGCTATACTTCGTGAGGAGTTTGAAGAGATTCTGTATGTCACCAAAGACTCTCGAAAACTTCTACAGGTGAGCACTGTAGCTGATTGCATCACTGTCTGGTGTGGAGGTACTTATGATCAGGCCAGGAAAACACTCCAGAGGGTTGTTAACTTGGGCCTGCGACATCTCGGGCACCAGACTTCACTCCAATAAGGGCATCTACAAGAGGCGGTATCAAGAAAGCAGCCTCTATTCTCAAGGGTTCCCACCACCTAGGCCATGACTTCTTCACTCTGCGACCAGGGGAAAAAGGTACATGAGCTTGAAGATGAGCACTCAGCGATATAAGGACAGCTTCTTCCCCTCTGGCATCAGATTTCTGAATGGACAATGAACTATAGACATTACCTCACTTTGCCTTTTTCTTTCTCCTTCCTTTGCACTATTTTTATTTATTTTGAAATGTGGTTTATATCAATGTTTGCACTGTGACGCTGCCCCAAAACAACAAATTTCGTGACATGTTCATGACAATAAATCCTGATTCTGATTCATATGGGCCCTCTCTGTGATACATACTCCAGAGGGTTGGTTGTGTTCCAAGATTATATCATTTCCATTACTGCCAGTTTGGGGAATTGGGTTTGGGTATGGAGCTAAGTTTGGCACCCATGTAGGCACATTGAACCAAAAGTTCATAATTTCTTTGAAACTGTTGTGGTGGTGTTGCCATCAGGGTTATGACCAATAATTTTGGATATTTGCCACAGTTTTACATACAAGTTCCACAGCACTCACCCTATTACACAAAGACAACGAGGGTGAGAAAGAATTTCTGAGATAATTCTTCCATGCCTATTTATTTCAAACCTATTTCTGACACTCTTTGCTTTTGACTCCTGTCACTCTGTTTAACCTTGGCAAGCCACTTGTCTTTGTTTAGCACCTTTTGGCATATTTGCTATCATTGTGAGTCACTGCACAGATTAATCACATTTGTTAATCTCTTTCTATTAGTCAATTGACAGACATGACAAGGAAAACCTCCAGTGGTGGAGGCCTTTTGGCACGATAGGTAAAATATTATCTATAACTCCTGCACAGGTCTCAATGACCATGTGATTTGTCAGATTTAGGATCATTACTGGGCTAAAATTGCTATAGTACAGGAATGTACAATTGATAGAGCAGGAGACTTTGTTGACAGGCCTACCTGGCTGATTTGAATGAAGAACCTCAACTTGGATCCTGGTACTGATCACATCCCCTGATTCTTTGTCAGTTCCAACAAGCTGTATACACAAGTCAAACAAAATTTAGTAAAAACACATAGAAATGCTGGAGGAACTCAGCCAGTCTCGCAGAGTCCATAGGAGGTAAAAATACACATATTACCAAAATTTCAGGCCTGAGATCTTCTTCAAGGATTGGAACAAATTTAGAAAATAAAATTTAGTAACTTGTTTTGTAACAATGTATTAAAAGAACTGGAGGGAGAAAATGTTCTCTTCACTGAACTGCTTATCAATGTTAAAGAATTACAGACTTATGACCTAAAAATTACTTTAAAAGTGGCAGAGAAATAACTTTTCAAGTATTAGTTTTAGAGCTAAAGTTGGAGTCTACTCATACCTGTATCATGTATTTCTCCTGTGCGTGCAGTTGATCTGTTCGTGCAAGTAAGAGCCCTTCCTGTGTGACTTGGAACAGCTGTGTGTGATTGGACTGATGTGTCAGTCTGTAGACAATATTTGGATTTCTCCCCTGGGGTAACACATGGGTACAAGTCAGGAAATAAACATTCACACTGATAAAGAATGAAGATTTCATTTTTTTTCAATGCAGCCAAACCCATAATCAACTAATTGAACATGGAGTTGCAAAAATGTTTGGCTGTAAACATCTCTGACTACAGCCCCAATGGGATGATGGGTCATGATGAAGTATTTCAGCATTGAAATAAGTCAAGCTGGTAAGTCCATGATGATATATCTAAATATTCCAGCAGTTCAGGTGATGTGGTAAAAGGTTTATGGTCATATAATCCAGAATTGTAGGGTGTCAAAAACAAGATCATGGATCTATGATGAAGCATCTCAGTGATGTAATGTGTTAGGTGATAGGTGGACAATAAACTAATCGAAAGAACTATGATATAGATCCATGTAAGTATACTTAGTATTGGTTCAGGATAAGAAAGGTGAGGTATCTCGATGTAATCAGGAAAAATTTGTTCATAATCTGGTACGTTGGAGTTATAGGATGTTAAGTTCATTTCTTTTTTTACATTTTTAGAATCTTTACTGGTTTCTGCAGATGTTCTGTTAATCAGGCATTTTTTCATATCTCAATAGCTTTTGGTAGAAAAGAAAATTCTAGGCTTTATTCTTGTGATAAATTGATGGCCTCTCAATGCAACCTCTCCTACCAATGAAAAGTTATTTTACATTTATCATGTCCAAACTTCCCATATTTTTCAAATTCAGATGACTTTAACTTCCTTGTACCCTGCTTTCTCTTATCTCTCAGAACCATTCAAGTTTTGATCTCTGCTCTCACCTGAAAGACACAGTATGCTAGAGGAATAGTTTATGCTATCAAGCTTTCTATCATTTCAAGTGTCAGGATCAGATGACCACTGTATTTAAACACAAGACAAAATAAGCTAAACTTATACAACCTGTCCTACTACACAGTTCTAGTGAATCAATAGTTCCTTGAAGATCAGCATATATTTTCTGAGTTCGGATCAATAGTTTTAGACGTGAAATGGTAACTCTACTTCTTTCTCCACAAACGTTACCTGACCTGCTGAGTATTTCCAGTATTTTTAGTCCTTATATATTTACTGGATTGTGGAACCCAAACTGAATGCAATACTTCAGACTGGTTTTAGAGTTGAGAGAAACTCTGTGTCCAGTGGATATTTCCTGATTACATAGAGATACCTCACCTTTCTATTCATAATAGGCCAACTAGCCATTGTTCAGTGAGGTTGAACTTGATAAAGATTCTGTAAAACTTCCTCACTTAGTATATCAATCCCCTTGAGGTGAATATTGGATAGAAGATGCAGTTTTTGAAAACTGTCTTGTACATGTATCCTATAACAGAGGCAAATGCCCCATCTTAATATTTTGTTTCAATACTGACTCTATTGAGTAAAGATATACGGAAAATAAAGATGTAATATAACTCACATGCTTGAAATCCTGGTCTATTGCTTCTACCAGTAAGAGTTTATTGCCATAAGTAACTACTGGTGCAAGAAGGTTTGATTGCTCTTGAATAAATCCCTCATACTTGGTGTTAAACCGTGGCCGATAACGATTCCGGGCCAAAACACGAATCAACACTGTTGTCACTGTGTATTTCATGGGATCATCTGCTTGGAAGGCCTGGAAAGAAAGCAAATTAATACTGTCATAGTGGTCCTACAGTTCTTATATATATAAATATATATATAAATATATATATATATATATATATATTTATATATATATTTCCTTATTTGTACTGGGTCATTTAGATCAGGCTTGCAGAACTTTATTATGTTTATTATGGGAAATGCAAGCTTGATCCTTGAGCTAAGCCTGTTGATCTTTACATAGAATGTATGACACAGAAACAGATTATTTTGCCCACAATGACCATGACCTTGTTTATGCTGCACATGAGCTCCTCCCATGCTACTTCAACTGATCCCTTTCTCTCAATTACTTATCCTACATCCCTTTCAATAAATCTGTTCCCTGCACTTATGTTTGATAACAAGTTCCAATAGGCTAATTAAAGGGGATTCTTCCTGAATTCCTGATTGAACCAGCCATCTTGCCATGACCTTGTTTATGCTGCACATGAGCTCCTCCCATGCTACTTCAACACATCCCTTTCTCTCAATGACTTATCCAACATCTCTTTCAATAAATCTGTTCCCTGCACTTATGTTTGATAACAAGTTCCAATAGGCTAATTAAAGGGGGTTCCTCCTGAATTCCTTATTGAACCAGCCATCTTGCCTTGGACTCTCTGAGAAGTGGTACATCTATCAAATTCTTTTATAGCATCTAATTGGCTTTGCAGAAAAAAAGCCCTAGCCTGTTTATTCTATTCTGAAATTTCTAACTTTTATTTCTTATATCATCCATATACATCTTATTTGCATTTTCTCCATAGTTTCTCTAACTTGTTATTGTGAAGTTCATAGCTCAGAGCAGAATCCAAAGTTTGGTCTAACAACATTTGATACATTTACCGATGCTCTTCAAAGCAACAAATCTTAACCATAGTAAATAGGAAAATAAATCCATATTGTTCCTGCTTCTAATTACTACTCAGTGATTCTTGACAGCTAATCTTGACTTGGATTGCTTTTGTGATGAAATATCAACCAATGAGTGATAAAAAATGGGTTATTTACTGCTTGCAAAGCCAAACTGTGAGCATAGGAAGAAGAAACTGTGGCAAGTAATCTATTCATCGATAATACAAAGAAAGTACGCAAGGAGATAACACAGTAAACTGTATCTCACAATGCACTGGAGATCCTTTTGTTTGAAGCAGCAAGCTGATATGTGTGGCCTAGGAGAGCACCTGCCTTTGGGCTGAAGAGATTACAAGAGAAAACATTTTGATGCAAAATTCCAGTGCACCTTGAGGAGTGCACATGCTACAGCAACATCACATCAGTGGAGGGATTATATGTTTAAGGTGGTGGATGAGTGACAGACATAGAGACTGTTTTATCCTGAATCATGTCTGGCCATTGGAGCCTCAATATTTGTGTGTTTGATCAAGTTAACTCTCTTGTCAATGGTGCCCCACCCAGGATGTTATTGGACATGTCTCACAGTGGTGCAGCAGGTAGTTGTTGCATCCCAATGACATCCTCATTTGTTGATAATTGCTGCTGTAAATTAGCCCTAATATGGGATGGATGGAGGGAATATCAGAGGAGAGTTGATGGGCATGTAAGAGAGACTAGGTGACAGGGAAATAGTGGGGCAGTAGGATTGATTGATTTGCTCTGAGAGCCACATGATACAATAGGGCAAATGGCCTCCTTATGCCAAAAGAAATCCCTTGAAGGTAATGCAGTTGAAAGACAGGGAGCAGCAAATCAACTATTTTTGGAGATGGTCATTTCCCAGCTTTCGTAAGACATGAATCTTAACTCTCATTTATCAGTCTTGTTCATATATTTCTGTATGGTGGAATAGTTCACTACGCAATCCAAGAAGTTGCAAATGGAATTTGATTTGTGCAGTCGTCAGCAGACATTCTCACTTCTGATCTTATGATGGAAGGAAGATCATTGATAAAGAAGCTGTTCTGCCCTAGACCTGAAATGATTGACTTCCAGAAACACAAATGACTTCATGGTGATTCGAGCCAGGGAACAAGCTTGATTGTTATTGATTTCAGTGTCACTAGGTTTCCTTGAAGCCACACAAGAAAGGTGCTCCCTTGACGTCATGGATAGTTGCTCTCAACTCACTTCATCTCACTCACAAATTGAGCACTCTGTCCACATCTGAACCAAGGCCATGATGGATATGGAGTTGAGTTATCCTTGCAAATTCCAAACAGACCATGAATGAGCAGGGTGCAAGAAAATAGGTACCATTTAATAATATGGACAATCATACTTTGGATGGGTTATCCCACAGAAGAACACTTGGACATTTGTAGAAAGGACTCATTGCACATTTTCACATCTGTAAGTCTTGATTAATTATATTTTCTTTACCATGACAGTCAAAGAGAACAAGGGGGTCTTCAAAAAGCTCCGGACAGGCCACCTCATCATTATTGCTCCAGTAACATTGTTGACTTCAAATCTACCATTATCACCACCTAAAGAATAGAAGGAACCAGTGAGACCCAGCCCACACTTTCACTGACCTAATTTCATGACATGCATTGTGTGTGAACCCTAATTTTCCTGCTGCTCCCATTTTCAATCCCAAACTGTCATTGCCAGACCTCAGTTTCCCATTGAGATTGGACCTCAACTTCCATATTGCTGAACAGAGACCAGAGTCCATCCCAACTGCTAGGGTTTCAACTTGATACTCTTCTAAGCCAGACCCAGCTCACTTGTTGAGATTTTATCCAAGTTCCCCTATTGCTGGACCCCAAAACTACTTGCTGAGCTTGGACCCCTGTTGCCGGCCTAAAGTGTTCCCATCCCCAGAACTATGTTCTTCCACCAAGACCCAATGTCAGCACACATTCTGAAACATCTCAGCTTTACAATCAATTTTACACATTCGAGGTCTCCTCTTGATCCCACCCCTGCTCAGCAGAGTGATTACCCTGCTGTATCTCACCCAACCTCACCCAAAGACTGTCAGTTGTAGTACTTTCTATTACACTTGCTATCTTCCATTCTATTATCCCTTGAGATATTTTTCAGGTTTACTTCAAGAAAAGGTTGACTCAAGCAACAGAGAGTCCACTTGGACTAATATGTTTGCTTTTAGAATTCAGACCTGTGAGAATTGAGTAATAAACTGGTGTTTTAAGTCCCTTGTCTCCATCCTCTGCTAATAACGGCCCAGGGGAGAGCTTGAGAGCATGATACTGTAAAATTAAAAAAGGACAAATCAGCAAAGATATGAATGTTGTCAATATAATGTAACTGATCAATCTAAAGAATTGGATACTTCTCATATTATATTCTCATTGTTAGGTTAACTCCAGAATGTATGAGAGAGGTAAACTGCATTTACTACATCCTAATACATTACCTTAAACCCAACTTTGCAACAACGTCTCCTATTGCATCAGGGTGGCATTGTCTAGTTCCCATACCTATCTTTCTGTTGACTCTAAATGAGATCAGATAGTATGTTACTAAAAAATATGAATGTACATGCGGCTCCTTTCATAACCTCAGTATGTTCCAAAATCTTTTAGTGTCAACTAAATAATGTTTGAGAGGAGTCACGTGATGGAGTAGTGGCTGGTAGGATAAAACCAGCCCTCAACAGAAAAAAAGTCAAGAAAAGACAAAGCTCAACAAATATAAAATATAAGAAATATTAGATAAAGTTGCAGAGAAGAGAAAGAAGATGGCATCCAAGAAGGAAAAAGTTAAAACAACTGGAAAAAAAAGTCACCAGAAAAGAAAGAAGGCAGTGGCGAAGAGCGTCTGATCTCCGAGGTTGGTGCCAGCCCTGCGGAGTCACGACCCCCCCCTCCCCCCACCTCTCTGAGCCAAACAAAAGTGCACAATCAAAGGTAAAAGAAAACACCGACGGGAGGGGGCAACCACGGCACGACCAGTTGAGGGACGCCTGACACCAGGGCTCTCAGCTGGAAGATGAGGAAGGCGGCAGGAGAGGGAGTGAGGAACCAGATGAGGAAGAAAGTTGACGGGGTGAACGGCAAGAGGAGCAGTAGCAGGAGGCCTGACAGATGAACAGCCCAGGAAGGGAGGACCAACAGCAAGAGGGCCAGCAAGAAGAGGCCCGACAAAGTGATACAAGCAACTCATTAGGAAAATCAGAAGAGACACAGATACAAAGAAGTGAAGAAGAAGAAGACACAAACACAGGTACAGACACCGAAGAAGAGGAAGAAGACCAAAATCTTCACAGAGAAATAGAAGGTAAAACAGATGGATAGAATATAGATAAACCCTTTCTTGAAGAACAAATGAGAGCATTAAAAGAATGGTTGTCGTTAGAATTTAGTGCAATTAAAAGAAAAATGAAAAGAGCAGAAGATAAAATTCAAAGTTTAGAACTGGTCATGATAGAAATAGGGAAAAGAGTAGAAAATGTGGAAGAATGAGAAACAGCTGTAGAAATGGAAGTAAGTGACTTAAGAGGAAAATTGGAAAAAGTGACAAAAATTTAAAGAGACACAAGAGTTGTTATCTCAGAAAATTGATATGTTGGAAAATTAGAGTAGGCAAAACAACATAAAAATAGTGGGCCTGAAGGAGGGTGAAGAAGGCACAGACATGAAAGAATTTATAAAAGAATGGATCCTGAAGGTCCTGGGAACGACAGAAATGCAGGAAGAAATGGAAATAGAAAGGGCACACAGATCACTAGCTCTGAAACCGCAGATACATCAAAAACCAAGATCCATCTTAGTAAAAGTTTTGAGATGTACGACAAAAGAAAATCTACTGGAGCGGGCAAGGAATAAAATTAGAGAAGATAATAAACCATTGGAATACAAGAGTCAAAAAAATTACTGAAGAAAGAAAAAATAGATATAGCATTTGTGCAGGAAACGCATCTAACTGAAGTGGAACATAACAAATTAAAGAGAGAGTGGGTAGGACACGTAGCGGCAGCATCATATAATTCAAAAGCTAGAGGGGTAGCCATATTAGTTAACAAAAATGTACCAATCAAAATAGAGGAGGAAATAATAGATCCAGCAGGGAGGTATGTAATGATAAAATGTCAGATATACTCAGAATTTTGAAATTTGCTCAATACATATGCACCTAATGAGGAGGATCAAAAGTTTATGCAGGATATTTTTTTGAAGATTGAAGATACACAAGGGAATATATTGATAGGAGGGGATTTTAACCTTAAAAGACGAACAGTGGATAATGTCTGTAAACTTATTAATTTAATTCATACAGTTCAAGAAAATAAGAACCCAACAGTGGCTGTTGCTTTAGATGCAGAAAAAGCCTTTGACAGAGTAGAGTGGAACCATTTATTTAAAGTATTATAGAGGTTCAATCTACCAGAAAAAAATTAATTGGATTAAAATGTTGTATAATGGACCGTTGGTGAAGGTAACAGCAAATAGATATGTATCATGTATCAAGCCAATTTAAATTAAGTAGGTCAACTAGACAGGGATGTCCATTATCCCCCTCATTGTTCGCCTTAGCAATAGAACCTTTGGCAGAACTGATAAGAACAGAAAATAAAATAAAAGGGATAAAAATAAAGGAGGAGTATAAACTCAGCTTATTTGCAGATGATATCATAGTATACCTAACAGAACCAGAAATATCAATAAAAGAATTACATAAGAAATTGAAGGAATATGGAGAAATATCGGGGTACAAAATCAACGCAAATAAAAGTGAAATGATGCCAATGAATAACACGGATTATATAAAATTTAAAAAAGAATCACCATTTAAATGGCAAGCACAGGCAATCCAATACCTAGGGATCAGGTTAGATAATAACATATAACATAACATAACAATTACAACGTAAGCTACTTGCACAAACTAAATTATCAGCCACTAATAAAGAAATTGCAGGAAGACTTAGAACATTGGAAAGAATTACTGCTAACATTGATAGGGAGGTAAACTGCATTAAAATGAATGTTTTCCCAAGGATACAATATTTATTTCAATCGTTACCAATTCTCTTAACAGAAATTCCTTAATGAACTAAAGAGAATAATAAGGAAATTCTTGTGTAAAGTGGGGGGGGGGGGGGGGGTAAACCGAGGGTAGCGTTAGATAAATTAACAGAGGGGTATAACCAAGGTGGTTTGCAGTTACCAAACTTTAAAAATTATTATAGAGCTGCACAATTAAGTTATTTATCAGATTTTTACCAGACAAGGGAAAAACCAGACTGGACTAAGATAGAACTAGATAAAATAGGGGAGAAGGTACCGGAACATATACTTTATAAGTGGGATGAAAAGCTGGTACAATATAAAAGCTCACCAATATTGCATCATTTACTTAATATATGGAAGAAGATCCACTTAGAAAAGAAAAAAAACAAATGACCAAATACCAAAAATACCACTAATCCCTTTTACAATAGATAACCTTTCCTTCAGAGAATGGGAGAGAAAAGGAATCAAAAGAATAGAAAATTGTTTTTTGGGAAATAATTTATTGACATTTGAACAGTTGAAGTACAAATATGGAATAACTCATGGTACAATGTTTGCATATCATCAATTGAAAGCTTATTTAAAGGATAAATTGGGAAACAGACTGAGACTACCAGAAGGAAGCAGCTTTGAATATGTGATTACAGACACAATGATAATTAAAAGATTTATAACGAATATGTACATTAAGCTGCAAGATAAGGAAAATGATGAAATAAGCTATAAACCTAAACAAAAGTGGGAAAAGGATTTAAACATAAAGATTAAAAAATGAAGCATGGGAAAAGTTATGTTCTGGAACTATGACGAATACAATAAACACAAGATTACACATGATACAGTATAATTGGTTACACAGGTTATATGTCATGCCTCAAAAGTTAAAAGAATGGGATCCAACATTATCAGATAGATGTTTTCGCTGTAAGAAGGTAATGGGAACAACAATACATGCAATTTGGGCATGTACGAAAGTGAATATGTTTTGGGAAGATCTAAATCAGATATTAAATAAAATCACAAAAAATAACATACCAAAAAATCTAGAGATCTTTATTTTAAGTAACATAAGAAGTAAGGAATTAGGCCTAAAACTGAATAAAGCACAAAAAAGATTTATTATGATAGCCTTAGAAGTAGCAAAAAAATGTATAATGTCAACTTGGAAAATGGAAGAGAGCATGAGAATACAGCAATGATATATGGAAATGAATAAATGTATTCCACTGGAAAAAATAACATAATTTAAAAAATAAAGTCAAATTATTTGAACAAATTTTGGAACCATACATGGAACATAACAGAGAGGGCTTGCCTCGGAATTCCACCCCCTAAAATGATAAGAAAACGACTTGATTCAGTGTGTAAAAGTAGATTATCCATTTTTCTTGTTTATTTTTCATTGTGTGATGACATTGTTTTATGGTTTTAATGTATTGTTTATGTTGAATATTTATTGGTTTTGGAGGGGGGAGGGAGGGTAGGGGGGGAAAGGGAGAAAATGCCACTGTGTATATTTAATGAGAAACATTTTTATATATTTTGGTTGATATGGTTCATAGTGCAAAAAATAAAAAATAATTAAAAAAAACTAAATAATGTTTGACAGTGCAACATGTCTTTAGTATTGCTTTGGAAGGTCATCATAAACTTTGTGTACAGATCAATAAAATGGGTCTTGCATCTTCTATCCTCTGTATTATTACTTGAAAAATAAAAAAAGTGCATTTAACATGTGTGGGATCTGGGAGGACACATGTAAATCACTATATGCTATTAATGGATATTAATGAGCTGTGAAAATAGAAATCAAATGTACTTCTCAGAGGAAGAAATTAATGGCACAATTAGAGAACTAGAAATGCCCTCTTTTCTTCATTTGACCCCTTTTGTAATTAATATATTCCTAATGGGACTTTTCTCCTCTATTGATGGTTTCTTTAGCACCACCTTACACCAAACCACTGCAACCCAGCTATCTGGGATACCTCAATGTTCAAAGATTCCTTTTATTATACATAATAATAGATTAAAAATGTAATAGACATGAATCACTTCAACATTTGTCTACCATAAGGCATAACAGTGTTGCCACGAGCATTACCTGGTGCCCCTTACAATAGGAGAAATAGAAGCAAAAGAGAGTAGAGTTACTGAGTGTCTATGGAAAACCCATACAGAAAGCTGTTCTATTGTTGTTGATTTCCAGTACAAGACCTGTCTTGACCCACCCCACTTCTGCAGAACTGTAGTTCATCACCTGAAATGTCTGACTTCATGAAATATCCCCTCTCTTGTTTTCTCACATTTATTGGAAAGCAAACAGATTCTCAGCTTTTCAATTGGGTGATGCTTGATTGCCAATCAAAAGGATTTTTATCTTGTCTCCAACAATTTTATAGTTAATAAAAGAATTCAAAGAAAGTGAATACATTGTGAATACATCTTGTTTCTTGCCTTTTGATAGTACTGACCAGAAGACTAATTCCTGAAGTTCCATACAAGCTGTCTGACTGCCCTAAGCCCTCCCCATCCTGGGAGAGACAACAAGGAAACTATGCTACAATCAAGGTTATTTTGGACTGGAAGTTCTTATAATCCTAGGAAGAGTTCAAAAATTCATAATTTCTCCCACTTTCATGATCTCCCTCTTACCGGTAGCTTTGTTTCCGTGACATTTCCTGTGTAGATTGGATTGATGCAGATTCTGATCTTCCTATGTATCAGGAAGTCGCATGGAAGAAATCTTGGATATTGATCATCCCCATCCAATACATTAATGGTCATCTTTGCCGTTGTGTTGTATCTCTCCTTGGTATTAACTTCCTGTGTGAAAGATTACAGTTAGGATGGAAATGAAAATATTTACTTTATTCGGATCCAATTAGCTACATTCTGTGAGACCAACTGTAATTCCATTGTGGATAAAGTTCTTCTATGGAACACATTAAAAGCATATTAGAGAGGTCAAATAATTAGGAATGCCTCTAGAATTAAAAGAGAGTATACAAGGGAGGTGGAAGAATTTGAAAAGGAGACTATAGTTTTGGACAGGACCTTCAATGAGTGGGCTCTGAGGATAAACATAGACTGTTAATTAATAAAAAAACTCAAGTATAATACAATATATACATATAAAATGGAAAAAATGATAACAAGAATACCATGAGCTAGGGAAAACAGCCCACAAGGTCCTCTCCTGGCAGTGAAAACAAAACATGCCTCCAGATCAATAAATGTGATTAAGCTAGACTTGGACAGGATCTCTTACAAATCAGAGGAAATAAATGAAGCTTTTAAGCAATTTTATGTTAATTTATATAAATCTCAATTGGTGGGAGATTTGAATAAAATTGAGTTTCCTATCACTATTGGATCTCCCAAATTTGAATTTGGAAGAAAGGGAGGGGTTAAAAGCTCCCTTTACTAAAATTGAGATAGAGGAAGCATTGGCCTCCTTGAAAATTATTAAATCCCCAGGAGAGGATGGATTTCCACTGGAATTTTATAAATAATTTAAAGATTTATTACTATGTCTGTTTATGGAGGTATTAGGTCATGCAGTAGTGACCCACACACTCCTGGAGTCCTTTTTCAACAGCAGGTATTACAGTAAAAAGATAGGGATCCATTGAAACCGTCATCTTATAGGTCCATATCACTTTTGAATATGGACTATAAGATTATTTCCAAAACCTTAGCAAATAGATTGGCATCTTATTTGCTTAAATTAAAATGTTGATCAAGATGCAGTTAACTCATTACAAATATCGCAGTCTAAATTGGATGATTTGGGGATTATATTGGGTTATAAAGTCAATTGGAACAAGAGCGGTTATGCCACTTACGGCTCGGAATTATGAACAAGTTAAGAGAAATTCTCAATTTAATTGATTGCTCATTGTGATTAAATATTTAAGTATTAAGGTAGGTAACAACCTGCAGAATTTATATGTGGAATTATCTTCCCTTGCTTTGGAAAATTGAGGATGATCTTAATAATGGGTGACATTCCCAATAAGTTTGTTGGAAGGGTCAACTGTATTAAAATGAATGTGCTGCCTAGAGTACAAAATTTTTTGTCAAAATTTGTCTGTTCCTATACTTCAGAAATTTTTTCAAAGCCACAATAAATTCATCAGGAAATTTCTGTGGAAAGGTAAATTAACTTGGAATTATGAATTGGGAGGTCAAATTGGAGTTGCCTAAGGCTGGTGAGAAGATAGCAGATGTAGTGACTACTTTTCTATTTTCTTGTTGTCGCTTAGAGAACTAAGTGCGAGTCCAGTCTGTGATGCTTCTCTCTCATTCCAAAGACTTTATTTTGTAGACACACATTTCTAGCAATTGAAGACATTGGTAAATAATCTTCAAACTATAGCAATATTACATAGGTAAACAATTGAAGATGATCTACAAAAAAATAGCAACTGGCACTCACCCTTCTTCAATGATGAATAACCAAATTAAAACTAATTCTATAATCACACCCCTCATGCACACTGATAGCAAGTATAAAGACATATTTTAACCCTTACAATACCAGATGTACATTTTGGCTCCTACATCTCAAATAATAATTGCATACATAAAGAAAATCAAAATGTTAAATTTAATTAAAGATCGTGCAATAAAATAGCAGTATAGTGGTAACATAAAATAATAAGATAAAAGTCAACCAGGCTTTTCTGCCTCTAGCAGAAGTCAGAGCTTGTTAATCAGATGGTTCAGAAAGCCATTCTTAGTCAGGATTTGAACCTGACATAGAAGCCTTTTCTTGTCAACAACGGTCTCAAGAATTCTTCCAGTTAACCAAGTGTATTGGGGTGCCGAATCATTGATAATAATCACTATGTCCCCAGTCGTGAAGTTACGTTTGATTGTAGTCCATTTCTGTTGCTCATGTAGCTGGGAAAGATATTCTGCCTTTAAGGAGGAGAAGATGATTAGGGGGAAGTGGCCTTTAAGGAGGAGAAGATGATTAGGGGGAAATGGCCTTTAAGGAAGAGAAGATGACTAGGGGGAAGTGGCCTTTAAGGAGGAGAAGATGACAAGGGGGGAAGTGGCCTTTAAGGAGAAGATGATTAGGGGGAAGTGCTTCAAAATTGTGTGAATCATTAGAAGCCTTTATGACTGAATGATTATTAAGAATAGCCTCCACACATAAAACAGTGTGAAGACCCACATCATCAAGGTTCTATCTGTTAGGATGGAATTGAGAACCTTCCTCACCGATCTAATCAATCTTTCCCACGGTGTGAAGTAGTAGGGGGATTAAGAATCCAGTTAGTTCCCTTCTGCCTTAGTGCATTATGAATCTGAGCTTGATTCCAGTTGTCAATCACCTTCTTCAGTTCGTGTTGAGTCCCCACAAAATTGGTACCATTGTCTAATTGTAGTTCCTTCACCTGACCATGTCTGGCAAAAAAATGTCAAAGGGCAATGATAAAAGAGCTTGTCGTGATGTTGCTATTTCGATATGAATTGCTCTCATAGTTAAAATGTGAAAATAACACCATAGCGTTTTACAATACTTCTTTCACGTTTTACTTCAAAAGGTCCAAAATAATCTATTCCAACATATGTGAATGGAGGTTCATTAGGAGTGACTCTATCAAAAGGCAAATCTGCCATTTGTTATTGACCAGGACAGGCATTCCTACGTCGTCAAATAACGCATTTTGATACAATTTTCCTGATTAACATAGTAGGCTGGTCTATGGTATTCCATATTTTTGGTGTAGTTTGGATAACGTATGATTGTATCCACAATGACCTACCTCTTCATGAATATGTCAAAGTATTAGATCAGAAATATGAACATTTTTATCTAGTATAATAGGATGTTTCATCTCTTCTGGCATTGGTGAGTTACTAAGTCATCCACCAACTCTTAATATCCCATCATTCAGAATGGGATTAAGGTCACGAATATGGCTGGCCCTTTTAATATTCATTCCCTTTTTCAAACTTGAGATCTCATCAATAAATTCTTTTCTGTGCTCACTTCGGCAGCACATATACTAAAATTGGAACGATACAGAGAAAATTAGCATGGCCCCTGCGCAAGGGTGACACGCAAATACATGAAGTGTTCCATATATTTAAAAAAATTAATAAAAAGTAAATTTTTTCTTTGGCAAAAACAGATTATTTCAGTTTCAGCATTAGCTAGCTCTTCAACTGTGAGACCTTTGTTTTCCTGAGTCTCAAGATTACTTGTCTCCTTTTGTGACAAATCTCTCTTTCAGGAAAGTCAGTCTTGAATTGCTGTTCCCACAGCTCATCAAGTTTAATAACTGATATTCTGTTAACACTTGTAGCTAATTGATCCTGATCATAATTATTTATTCCTTTTAAAGATTCAATAAATGTCCAACCAAGCCTAGATTTGACAGTGTAAGGTCCATTTCCATCACTCCTTATTACCTTTAATGGTTCCAAAGCCATTTGAGCCAAATCAATAACCCTATTTCAGAGTTAATTTTGGGAAGAAGAACATTTCTCAGAAGTCTCCACTGATCAGTGTTATTTTGATGTGGGATGTTTCCTTTGTGCACAGGCATAGTCTCTTGAGTGTATATGTCCGAAAGATCCCAATAATCATTGCTATTCATACCAGCAATCTCTAGGCCAGAAACAATGTTGATTTCTACAACCTTCTCTCGATACATGGTTCTTAGCAGAATCTTTGACTTTCTTCCCTGCAGATTGAACGTTTTCATTAGCTTTTCTGTGCAAAATGATGCAGTGGTACCTGGGTCTGGGGAAGTTAGAAGATGCAAGACCTAAAATGACGCTTTCGAAATAGCAATTAAAATTGGTTAAGCTCGCTTTAGCAGTGGTCAGGAAATGAATAGCAGTTATTTGGAAATCTGATTCCCAACAAGGTTTAGCCCATTGGAAGACAGAAATCACTTATAACCTCAGAAACAGGTATGATGCATTTTCAAGAATACATCAGGGTAAATCTTTATTGATTCCCCCCTCCTGTCTCTTCTCCCTGGTGCTTGGAGTGCTAAGGACTCTAGGTAAGTCAGCTTATTTGTCCCTTGATGGGAGTGGAGTTTATCCTAGGTGAAACCAATCTTTTCTTGCTCTCTTCTTACGTTTTGTTCTTTTCTTTTT
The DNA here is from genome assembly GCF_036971445.1 of Narcine bancroftii. Taxonomy (NCBI): domain Eukaryota; kingdom Metazoa; phylum Chordata; class Chondrichthyes; order Torpediniformes; family Narcinidae; genus Narcine; species Narcine bancroftii. The sequence continues at coordinate 12,723,206 of NC_091481.1, forward strand.
TCTTGGGGGGGGGTGGGAGGGTTCCTCTTGTTCTTTTTCTCTATTATCTTTTCTCCCTTTGATTCAACATGGACATTGAATTTGCATTTTTGTAGTATTATTGTAATTTTTCTTTCTTTATAATAATTGAATCACATACTGACCTTTTTTCTCACTTTCTTTAATATTAACATGAGGATCGATGTTAGTATTATTTTGTTAATATTATTGATATTGATGTTTTCCTTTTTGATTATTCTTCATTTTGACTGCATGTTGATTGAAAATTCTTAAAATATTCAAAAAAAAGAAAATGTTTCAGAGCTTAAGATCAGAGGTGGAGAAGGTGAGCAAATTTAGGTTCTTGGGAGTCACTATCTCAGAGGATCTTTCCTGGACCCAACACACCAATGGCATCATTAAGAAAGCACATCAGTGCCTCTACTTCCTCATGAGTTTGCAGGGGCTTGGTATGACACCCAAAACCCTGGCAAATTTTTACGCAAGTGTGATGGAAAGTGTGCTGACTAGCTGCATCTTGGTCTGGTATGGGAACACCAATACCTCTGAGTGTAAAGCCCTCTAATAGAAAGTGGACACAGCCTAGGACATCACAGGGAAAATCCTCCCCACTATTGAGTACATCTACAGGGAAGACAGACAGGGGTTGGAGGGCAGCAGCAATCATCAAAGACCCACACCACCCAGCACACGCTCTGTTCTCGCTGCTGCCATCAGGTTCAGAAACAGCTGCTAGCCCTTCACCATCAGACTCCTCAATGATGAACTCTATCAGAGACTCATTTAATGACTCTTACCTGTGCATTTTATCGATTTTCTTTTGTACTCTCTCTATTGTAGTTTGTTTACATTCATTATCTGTTTACAGTTCTTTCTTTGTTTACATGTTTACACTGTGTACAGTTTATTTTTTGGACCACCAGTTAGTGGTAATTCTGCTGCACCCGCAGGAAAAAGGAATCTCAAGGTTGTATATGATGTCATGTATGTGTTCTGACAATAAATCTGAAGATGGTTAGTATGGTTTAGTCAGGAGAGACATGATTTCAGGAAGAAACTATAGATATAACTCCACAAGGTCAATGCTCTACTGGGGCTGACTGTTCATTAGCAAGCTGCAGGCATAATCTCATGAGAACAAAAATAAAATGGTAGATGAGTTTTCATACCATGGCATAAACCAGCAGATTCAAATCTTTCTTGATCTCATAATCAAGGCTTTGGGCCAGTAGGACTTTTCCACTGCTTGGCAAGTCAATTTTGAAGAATTCTGCATCCTTTTGTAACACAAAGGTAGAAATCAATAAAATGAAAGAATCTCTCATTCATCAACAGGAAAGGAGTCAGAGAAAACATGCTCATTAGATTCCCAAATTGCTGGCTTCTAAACTCTATCTTGTTTTCCTTTTCCATTGAAACATTCTTATCACTGTTCTCTTTATTTTCCCTTTTCTATCTTCATGACAGTGTTCCAGTTTCTACCTTGCAATCCATTGGGATTTTTTTGAGCCTTGTTAATGATGCTCCTGCTATATGACCCAAGGGTAGACCCATCTTCTGAATGCATCCTTTGCTCCTGGGATCTGAAGCAACCTCACATACTTTCTTTTAAATCTTCATTATTACCTCATAATGCTTACAAGCCCCAGGAGCTCATTGCACATTTAAAGATTATCCTACCATTAAAGGGATAAGCAATTTGATTAAGGAAAGAAAGAAATTGAAGTGGGATTGCCATCCTTAGTAAATAGTAGATTAACAGGAGATAATAGTGGATATTCTCAGTCATGAAAGTTTTGGTAGAGTAAATAGCATAAGTTGTTGGTAGCATGTGAGGTAGATTTGAGATAGTTCCCAAAGCAACTCGAGAGATCAAGAACCAGAGAAAATTTTTAGATTATGATGGATAGTAAAGCAAGCGGAATAGTAACTTCCAAAAGGGGATTCAATAAATAATTGAAAATGAAATGCGAGTAAAGTGGGAGGAATGATGTGAATTGGCTAACCCTGTACTAGAGTTACCATGGGCAATAGTCGTGAAGAAAGGCCAATGGCCTTCTGCAGTTATTGATTCCAAATCACTTTTACACCCATATTGGTATTTACTTTCAAGACATTTAAGTTGATCTCAATTGATGTAAACTTTTACCTACCAATGTTCTGTCAATCACATAGACAAGGCTATCACCATCCTTATCGTATGACTGCAATGTGAAGAGAACCTTGCCAACTGGTGTTAGCTGTGTGAGGGAGAGTGCAAGGAGAAACAAAAACACATTTTAAAGATGATTAAAGGAAATAATAAACCTGCATACTTGGAATACAGAATTTTTTTTTAAATGATGGAAATACTCTGCAGACCTGAAATATTAACTCTGCTTTTCTTCTCGCTGATGGTCTGATCTACATATTTCCAGAATTTTCTGTTCTTATTTTAGATTTCACAGAAATTTAAACAAAAAATGCAATTATATTGTGTACTTTACAACTTCAGGATATTCCAAGTGCAATAAAGAACTTTTTGAAATGGGGTGTGCAATGTGATCATGACCAGATCACCTGTTTCATTTACTCTCACTGAGAGGTAAATATTGGCTACGACATCAAGGACAACTCCCACACTATAACTCCAATAATGTGATGGCATCTTTTATAACCACCTGAGAGGGTAAATGGATCCTTGGTTTAACACTTACCTGAAGGATGGCACTCTCTCAATGCTGCACTAGAAAGTTAGTCCAAACTACAGGTGCCTAACCTTTTGTCTGGGATCGTTGGGACTGGACACCTTCCATTGTTTGGAATCTTTCAGATTTTGGAATCATTTTGATTTTGGTCCCTTTAAGCAAATGCCTCGCTCCTAGCCCCTGCCATCCATCCCCCCCAGCAGTCTGTCACACCCCCCAACACTGACCATCCATCTCTCCCCCCTCACCTCTGTCTGTCCTCCCTGCCCTCCCCCCCCCTCACCCAGGGCTGGTGCCATACTATTTTGCACCCTAGGCAGGGCTAAGCATGGGGGTTGGGGGTGGGGGGTGGGGGGAGGGTGCTGCCAGTTTGACGTGCGCCGTACAGGAGGCTCCCAACCAGCGTGTTGGTCAGGTGGAGGTCGGAGGCAATAGGGTGGTCTGGGAGCTCGGCCAAAAAGGCAGCCAACATCAGTTGCTTGGAGCCAGAGGTCAAACTCAGGCTAGACAAAGAGATGCAGAGCTGCAGAGCTGCAGGAGGAATGGGCCATTGGGGAGACGGAACTGAGCGCCGGTGGCTTTCAGGCACTCCGCAAGCTCTTCGGGCTGGCTCTCAGGCACACCCTCATAGTATAGCGCCATCCATCATTTCCCCTCCCCCCCCAATCTAACTCCCAATACAGCAGCAGGGGTGCAATGCTGCTGAGCCCAGAAGTTATGGAGCGGTTCCAGCTGCATGGGGGAATATGGGTAAGGAAGACAGCCATTGCTCCTGCATTGTGCCAGCTGCTGCGTGCTTCTCTCTCACTGGGTGATGGGGGCTGAGAGTCACCTTTCCACCAAAAGTAAAAGAGTATGTCCATGGGGGCAAGGATGGGGATAATGGGGACGGATGGGGAGGGGGGGGTCTCCCTCTGAAAACTGAGAATTTATTATGGGAAATTAATGTTACTTACATGTAATATCATCTACCAAAAAAGTGCCAGTTTTTGGAGGTTGCCAGTGTTCAGGATCCCGGATAAACCTGTATTTTTCTGTAATGAGCAAGACAACAGACAGGCAGCTTCCTTACCTCACTGATGTTGAGTGGTTGAATACTTTCTTCAAGAAAAACTGGTGAGTTATCATTTTCGTTAAGGACTTGCACCATTAACCTGTGATGGATCTGAAAAAATACAGAAACATTCACTAACTCTTTCATTTATCAATAAAACACCATCATCTGAATGAATTTCACTGCAAGTTTCTCCCATTTTCCTCCATTGTCTGCTTTTTGATCTATTCAAATTTTCAATTGTGGAGATTGGAAACATCCTAGCTGATGGGGTGTAGAAACTAGTTCAATTGTGAAATAAAGTTGGGCAAGTGAAAGAGGGCCAAGAAGTTGCAGGTTTGTGGACAAAATGCAGGCATGCATACGAAGAAATATCGATCTTACTAAGAACCAACACAAGTTAAATGCCTTGCTTCTGGTTCTATGATTCCAAGACATACAAGTCAGGATGTATGCCCCTTTAAGATTGATTTAAATAAAAAGAAAGAAGATGAGATGATATGTTTTAATTTCTTTTTAAAAAGATTGAGGATAAAAAGTCCAAGACAGGCAGACGGATGGAGCTAATGAGGTGGATCGTGTAGTGGATAGTGTATTGGGCAAGACATTACAAAAGAGAGGAGGAGACAGTCAGAAGTGAATTGACAATGAAAACAACAGGAAATCATACAATATGGCCATTCAGCTGATTCATTGGAAGCCCTAATTAGTTAATCATATTTCACCTGTTTTCTCAAAATCATTGCCTATGTTTCCTTTATGAATGATTATCCCATTCCTCTGTGTCCAATACCCTTTCACCTACTGCATTCTAGTGAAATTATGCATTAAAGAAAAAAATTCCTAATTTCCACTCTGATTCTTCACCTAATTGCTCTCTGTCCTATCCAATCAATTGTATTTTTAATTACTCCAAGTGGAACTATATTCCATGGTCTAGTCAATAATCATGTCATCAATTAGGACTAATAGAGCCAGTACCAATTCGGAAGGTCAGACTAGTGGAAAATGGGTTGATTCTACAGACCTAACTTAACTAAATTCCTGATTGTAGTCACCAACCTGGAAGAGGGTAGGAAGATCAAAGGGAATAGCAACCTTCACTTGATTCTAGTGCAGATGTTTGTGACATGGGAAGACCTTACTCCAAGACAAAGGGATGCATTACTTTTCAGATAAGAAACAACAAGGAATAAAGAAACACATGTGCATATGTTAGGGAAACTGAAATGAAAGATTATTATGATTCAATAGTTAGTAATTAATTTAATTGAAAATCACACTCCCTTATTCAAAAAGAATGGTCAGAATCTGAATTTACTTTGTTAGGGAGTAAATCAAATGTTTTAAATAGGTGTATTTATTGGCAAGCTGGGGAAACACACAAGAGGGAAAGAATGTAGTTAAATGGGAGGAGATAGATGGAGATAGAAATGCTAATGTGGACTATTTGAACATTAAGACAAGCTGATTTGCTGTAGTTCATACATCAGCTGCAACAGAATTCCAAACAATGTAAAAAGAAGCTGAAAATTCCCACCAGATCTAATCATGTTCATGACTTGTATTTACAAGTTGGTAACAAGTATCCAGAACATCACTGTTTCCAACTAATGAATTATTCAGAAATAGCTGAATGGAGAGATGGCCAAGGTATCTATTGCCTATTTTATAAACACTGCTTGCTGATGTCAAACTGGAATGTTTAGTTCAGGACCATCATTGGCTTGGAAGAGAAGGATATAAATTGCTCTTCATGTCGAGGTCAAGTTAAAACCCATGAAACTGAGAAATGCCAGGATTCCTAACTAAATCATAGCTCATATCAATTATTTTATTTAGATCCACATATACAGAAATACATTGGACTAAATTAATATACATTAGCAGTCATCCATGTACCTGAGCTGAAGAAACAAGATCAGTGCAGATGATCGTGGCAAAGAGAAGGGGTGCGGTCAGTAGCTATTAAAGAAACACAATGTTAGGGTGAGAAGTCACAATCAGTCACCAAAGTCATTCATCTACTGTTCTACAGTCCACGGGTACAAATTTCACGTGCCCCATTCTCAAAAACGTAACCATTAGTCCCTATCAGGAGGCCTAATCCCAACTGAAAGTTGAGTTGCAGGGTAACTTCAGTAAATTTCTCACTCAATATTTTTTTAAAGTGTATTTGTTCTTGAGATGTGAGAACTATTGCTAAGGCCATCATGTAATTCCCGTCACCAAATATTGTTGAGATTATTGTTGCCTCTTTAAATTGCTGTAGTCCATGTGAAGTATGTCTTTGGCACTGTACAGTGTTCAGGCATTCCAAGATATTAATCGAATCACACTGAATGAAATTTCATACTTTTAAATCAGAAACTGATGCAAATAGTCAACAGGGTGGATAGTATAGTGAAAGGAAAATCTAAATGTGTCCAGTTGCTATCCTTTCATTAGTTCTGAAGAAAAGTCACCCTTCTCTCTTTAAGTTAAGATGCTGTGTGAGTTAGACTGATGTGACTGGTTGGGGCTTGGAGACCTTGCCCTCATAGCTTTATAATGTGCTGCTGGGAAAGCTTCCCTTATCTGTACCTCTCGATCCAAAGGTGTGGTTGGCAGCACATTCAATTTGATGACCTTCTCTTCCATACGAAACCACTTCAAATCAGTTCCTGTCAGATTCAAGTAAATTTCTCCAGAGAGCAGGTTGCCATTCACAGTGAGGTTTGCAATGTATGTTCCATCTGGACTATTCTCTCGAATATCAACAGTAAGATCATGCCCTCCAGAGCACGGATCACCTGACACAAATCACAAGGAAATAATCCATCATTTCACATTACAGCATTAAGCCATTTGGTCCCAAACTGCAGGGAGACCTAGTGGCCAGTGATAGATGAAGTATGTTGACAGTAACTTGAGTGAGGTTAATGAGGTGATTGTCATTGGAAAGTGGCAGTGGCCCCTGCAATTACTATGTTTGAGTATTGCATAATATGACAATAGTGCTGTCAGAGAAGTCGAAGCTTCTTTCTGGAGGGAGAACAGTTCTGTACACAATATTCCATTGCAGTCTCACTGTGGCCATCCATAAATGGAGTAAGATGTCTTCAGTTTTGAGCTCAAATCTTCCAGCAATCTTCCAGGTTAACATATTGTTTGCCTTCCTTGAACCTTTCAATCTATCACCATTTAAAAATGCTCTGCATTTCTATGTTTTCTTCCAAAATGTATCATATCAAATTTTAAGTATTCTTTCATGGTCACTTATTCCTCTCTGTGTCCCATTGACATTTCTCTACATCCTCCCCACAGCTCCACCCTGCCACCCGGCATGGATGTATGCAGCAGTCCCTGTGGGCACTGGGCCATTCATTTTTTTTGGAAAATTTTTATTTTGCCAAGAGTCTGGGTTTTTTTTGGATCATCTCATTTAGCATATAAAGAAAAGTGACATTGGAAGGAATGCTTCACAAATGGTTACGGCAAGCCCACTGGGCAACCAGTATGTTTTTCACTGTAGAAGTAAGCTTACAAACTATGGTAGTTAAAAAGTCACATTTATGATGAATATTTGTCCCATGACAATGAGTTTTTAGAGACTATTCAGTGGATGTGCATCTCCTTTGGAAAATTGCAGCACCATTCTTCAAATATGTTTTATAAATTTATTCAATTTTTTGGATCTAGGCATCACCAGCAAACTCAATTTTTACTACCCATCCTTGTTGGACCTTGAGAAGATGGCAGTGAGCTGCAAATTTGTTGGTGAGGGTGTTTTCACTGAGGGTAGGTGAAATACAAATCAGAGGATATGGGTTAAGGGTGAAAGGGAAGAAATTTAGGGGGAACTTCTTCACACAGAGAGTGGTGGGAGTGTGGAGAGAGATGCCATCTGAAGTGGTGAATGCAGACTCAATTTTAACATTTAAGAAGAATTTGGACAAGTACATGGATGGGAGAAGTATGGAGGGCCATGGACTGGATGCAAGTCAGTCAGGCAGGAAAATGGCTAGAAGGGCCAAAGGGACTTGTTCCTGTGCCATAATGTTCTATGGTTCTATGTAGATAAATAAAAATTGGTGCAAAGATTCTAGGGCAAAGACTGTGTGGCCAGGCACAATTCAAATGCTATCTACAATTTTTTTTGATGACATCATGGTTGTCGGCAGAATCACAGGCAGCAATGAGGAAGCATACATCAACGAGATACATCAGCTAGTTGAGTGGTGTCACAACAACAACCTTGCATTCAACATTAGCAAAACCAAGGAGATGATTGTGGATATCAGAAGGAAATCAGGAGAACATGATCCAGTCCTCATCAAGGGGTCAGCAGTGGAGAAGGACAAGAACTTCAAATTCCTGGGTGTCAACATCTCTGAGGATCTGTTCTGGAGCCTCCATATTGAATCATCAAGAAGGCTTGCCATCATCTATACTCTGTGAAGAGTTTAACAAGATTCAGTATGTGACTGAAGACTCTCAAAAACTTCTACAGATGTACCATGGAAAGCATTCTGGCTGGTTGCATCACTGCCTGGTATGGAGGTGCCTTTGCTCAGGACAACCCCACAGAGGGTTGTTAACTCGGCCTGTGACATAATGGGCACCAATCTTCACTCCATCAAGGACATGTACAAGAGGCAGTATCTTAAGAAAGCAGCCTCTTTCCTCAGGCACCCACACCCAGGCCATGCCCTCTTCACTCTGCTATGAGCAATTTACACTACCTTACTTTGTCTTTTTAAAATTTATTTTGTAATGTGGTTTATATAAATGTTTGTACTGTGACGCTGCCTCAAAACAACAAATTTTGTGACATGTTCATGACAATAAATTCTGATTCTAATTCTTAGTACTACTAGTTGATGGACACTGGTGAGAAATCATTTGTTTTAAGACCTAACTAGACAGCATTGAGAGAAGTTCATATCACACCACACTAAACTTTGGAAAGAATATATTGGTTGAAATAGATTGCACTGCAAAGTCACTGGAATGTTAGCAAGACTGAAAAGTTTACATTAAGAGAAGATACAGTATTTCATAAAGCAGGTATGGTATCCCCAGAAGGTAGATGGGTAACTTAGGAGAGGAATTAGACAATATTTCTTCATGCAGAGGAAGTGAAGATCAATGGCTGCTAAATATCATGAGCATTTCAATATCTGTTTACAAGACATGTTTATGAAAGGAGATGGAAGTACAACAGCTGATTGGAGTTAAGGTATAGATCCAATATCTCACTGGATGGTGGAATGGGTTCAATGCACTATAGAACCTGCTCATGGTCCAGCCTATCCTATTGGTCAGGGTAACATTTGAAGGCAGGTTCATCAAGTAAAAAAACCACATTTAGATACTTTATGAACTTGCCATTTGTAACTTTAACCATCCTTCCAACACCCAAGGTCTTCAAAATAGATTTCAAAAGTTGTCTGCTATCCCAGATGGAAAAGATTCTATGATATATTTTAAAGTCTTCGACTATCCTGGACAATGCTTATCCTTCAACCTCTATCACTAAACAGGTGACCTGGTCACATTATCATCTATTTGCAGTATTACCCTGCACAAATTGTTGCTACATTTTCAGTGTTACAATAGAGACCTCTATTGATCTCACTGGAGTGACAAAATCCACTGTATAAATGCAGAAGCTTTCCCTTTTCAAACATTGTAAGTGAAGCAGTGAGCAAGCCACTGTTACCTTCTGTAAAGACTGGACCAAGCCTGGCAAGTAACAGGCCCACCACTAACATCTGTGGCTTCGGCATAGTGTTCTGGTCCACGGGTTAGTGATGGAAGTGCGACAGAGAATGGGGATCCTTTGTTGCTCTCTTAGAATCACTGCCAAAGTTGAACTCACACACTCACACACCTCTATCTGTAAAAGGATAATTAAAAGAGCATTTCTCTAAAATATTTCTGTGGGATAAAGAAGGTAAAACATTTCAAACTGATAACTCAATCCATATATATGTATATGCTTTCTTGTAGATTAACAATAACTACCATAGATGTTTATGACTCATGTATGATGATACTATTGCATGACTTGTTTACATACATATACCACAGAAGATTTCCCAGATGCTATGTAGTCTTTTAGATTATGTCCGTGTGCCCCAGATCATTTTCTGGGTTTACCTTTGTTGTGGAGTCTCAATGAGTTCTTTTCACAGCCCTACTCAGTGCACTAACCACATGGTGTTTCCAGTTTCTTAGGCACAATGGGGTTTCATATCTCAAACTGTTAACAATACAAGCAGAAATGCCAAGCCTCGGGTGGCGTTTGGGTGGGCAACAAGGACATCCAGTCAGGCTGCACCCTGAGGGTGACAGCCAGTCAGCATTTTCCAGGGTTTCTGGTGTCATACCAAACCTACGCAAACTCCTGAGGAAGTAGAGGTGTTGATGTGCTTTCCTCCAAGATAGTGACTCCCAAGAACCTAAATTTGCTCACCCTCTCCACCTCTGATTCCTCATCGATCACTGGATTGCATACCTCTGGTTTTCCTTTCCTGAAATCAACAATTAGCTCCTTAATTTTGGTGACATTGAGTGCCAGGTTGCTGTTGGTGCCCCATTCAGCCAAGTTTTCAATCTCCATCCTGTATGTTTACTCATCCCCTTCTTTTATACAATCCAATACCATGGTATTGTCAGCAAATTTGTAGACTGTGTTATTGTTGTACTGAGCTACACAGTCATAAATGTAAAGTGAGTAGAGCAGGGGGCTAAGAACAGCCTTGTGATGCTCCAGTACTAAATGAGATTGTGGAGAAGTTCTTAACAATCTTCACTGATTGTGGTCTGGCGGTGAGGAAATCTATGACTGAATTACATAGTGGGGTGTTAACTCCCAGGTCTTGGAGTTCGCTGATCAGTTTTGAGGGGATGATAGTGTTAAATACTGAACTGTAATCGATAAAGACCATCCTAATGTATGTATCTTTGCTGTCCAGGTGTTCCAGAGCTTTGTGCAGACCCAGTGAGATGGCATCCGCTGTAGATCTGTTTCTTCGATAGGTGAACTGGATTGGATCTATGTCACCCCTCAGACAGGAGCTGATCTGCTTCATCACCAGCCTTTCAAAGCACCATCACTGTTGATGTAAATGCTACTGGTCAATAGTCGTAAGGCAGGTTACTACACTCTTGTATGAATGACACCTGTTTGAAACTGGTGCGTACCATGCCCTGCTGGAGTGAGATATTTAAAACCTTGGTAAGTTGGTCACCACAGATCTTTAATATTCAGCTAAGTACTCCATGCAGGCCGGATATTTTCCTCGGATTCACTCTCCTGAAGGCAGCACGCACCTCATCCTCAAATATTGATATTCACAGCAAATATAGATGGGTGTCTGTATTCACTCAGGTATTAATACTCACTGGGTGTCCCTATACTGATATCCTTCCAGAACCATTGCTGAACACAGATAAGGGGATAGGACCTCGGTGAATCCTGATGCAGTCCCGGGAGCCTCATGAGATTACTCCAAGTAATCTCTGTAGTTACTGATACACTTGCAGGACATCCTGTGAAAACTCATAAACACTCATCTGAAAATACTAAGACAGAGTACAGATCTTTGGAATATCCCCCGGAACCTCTAAAATATTATACTTTACCAGGATCCCTTGTGAGTAATATTTTCCCAGGAGCCCTGTGAAATTTCTACTCAGGACCCCCATGAAATACTTCCAGGCCTCTCACCTCGTATTACCTTCACATACTTCAGCACATGAAATAATGAAACACCTTCAAGATGGTTGAGAATATGATAAACTTACAATACCCTGTAAGTACAGTACACCCCTGAGTTAGAGAAGGTTTTTTCTTTTATAATGTTCATTTTAAAACATAATTTCAAGCATTACACATTTTTTTGTTGTGAAAAATTTTATGCTTATATTTTTGTCAAGCGTTGACTTTATTTTTCTTTAATTGGCAGGCTTTTGTGTATATGTATGCATTCATAAGTGCCACAGATGAACAGTGGCAACAAGCAACCACACATGTTGACTTTATTTTTCTTTAAAATATTCGTTTTGATAAATGAAACATGTTGTGTTTGATAATGAATAAACTACTAAAATTTACCTGTTCATCTCTTCTTTATTCCTTCTTCAATTTGAATTTTAAAAGTACTGCCTGAGAACCCAGAAAATCCAACAATCTCAGTCCCCGAGTTGTCCGGATTTAGGACTTTTACTGTACATTGATCATTTGTCAACACTGATACACCCTTGGACCATTGATACTTTTCTGGGACTACCTACAAATAATGATATGACCTTGGTACGCCATGTATACACTCCTAGCATCCTCTATATTAATGACCATTTTAATTTAAAAAAATGTAGACATGCAGCTCAGTAACAGGCCATTTTGGCCCATGAGTCCATGCCACCCAATTTACACCCCATTAACCTACATCCCCAACACATTTTGAATGGTGGGAGGAAACCGGAGCCCCTGGAAAAGACCCTTGCAGACATGGGGAGAAGGTATATACTTCTTACAGACAGCATGGGATTCAAACCCCGGTCTGGTCCCGATCACTGGTGCTGTAAAGGCGTTGCACTAACCGCTATACCAACCATGCCTTCCCTAAGTCAACCATGCCACCCCATGCAATGGACCCTTTGTAAATACTGTCAGATTCTTGGGACCCTCCTTCAATCTAATACACTCCTGGATGCTGTCCAAATGCTGAATCACTACTGGATGCCTCTGTGAAGATTGAAACAAAGCCAGGAATCGTTGCAATCACTACCATATTCCTGGTACCTTCTCCTCACACACCTCCTCTCCAACCTTCGATTGACATCAATGCAAAAGCCTCTAAAATTCATGGTTGTTTTGTAAGGCAAATGTGACCAAGATAGGTCTGGGACAGAAATAAGATTTTCACTTGCTGAGAGCCTTGAGCTCAGCTTTTATATTGTTATAATATATTCACATTAAAATTAACTCACATTTCAGATAAAGTAACAATTTCTGTAGCTCATCCAGAAATAATTATTTTGTTAAATCAGTTATAGTTTTTATGTTCAATCTACTGCGATAAAATAAATGTTTACTTACACCTGACTATCACTCCTGAGGAACTGCAGTTGAATTGATTTTTCGGTCGTTCAGAAGTTCAGAGATGGTCCTGGCTTTTAAGAATAAGCAAATATTTAACTTGTTTAAAAAGAACATATTTTTCTTTCACAGAATCCATTTGCACGGTATTTAAAGATTATATTGCCTTTTCTGGCTAACTGCATTAAGACTGTCACATGTCTGGTGCTTAGATGAGAAATCTCTACCCTAGAAAGGGCTTAAAGGGAATTTAATGAGAGATAAGATTTCAGGAATAGTGTCTAAGCCTGTAGAAAGGGATTTGGTATGGCTTACTTATTGAGGGAAGAGTAGATTTCTAGGCCAATGACTTGTTTAGTGGAGCATTCATTTTTCTCCCAAATCACAGGGAAGAAACATGGTTTTTGTTTGTTCACATGTGAGGAAAAAAATGTTGCCCATGATCTTAATGCCAGAGGAGCATTGTGACTGAGTAATATGTACCACAGTTTTAAAAACAAATTATAGATTTTTATCAATTTAAATTACATACAAGTTGTCAAGGTGAAAACACCTGCAGAAAATATGACTCAAGAATACATTTTCTTCTGTTAAATTTTGCAGCAAGCTTTCATTTGAAACCAATGTGAATAGAAGTTCATTCATACACAAAAATATTCACCATCCTTTAAATTTAAATGTACTTATTTACAACGTAGCAGAAGCCAATTCTGGCAATTGAAACTCAATTACACCCAATTAACCTACCAACCTCATGTTTTTGGAGGGTGGGATGAAACCAGAGCACCCAGGCAAAATTCACACAGGTCAAAAGGAGATTGTACAAACTCCTTCCAGACAGCAGCAGATTCAAACCTGGGATGCTGGCTTTAATAGCGTTGTGCCAAGCTGCCCACCCTTTTGGAAAGATTCAAGTAGTAAGCAAGCATCTAACCTGCTGCTTTCTCCATTTGCACACATTAACCACATTTAATAGCAGCTGTAGCTGAAACCAATCAGCACTATTGGATATTAAGCAGAAGGGAGCATTGTTGAAGGTCATTGTGGGGTTTATTCAATGAAAAAGCTGGAGAGGAACTTCATTTCACTGACACTTGAGTTAAATATCTGGATCAGAGAAGTACAACAAGAAGCTGGTTCTAACAGGGTCCTGTTGTTCCCAGCGTAAATCAATGGTGCAACAGTTAGTGTTGCTGTCTAGCACTTTGGTTCAAATCTGACCTCCAGTGCTGTCAATGTGGAGTTTGCATGTTTTCCCCCATGACTGTCTGAATATTCTTTGAGGGCTCTGGTTTCTTCCACATTGCAACGATGGATGGGTTGGTAGATCAATCTGGTGGAAATGGGATTACTCTGAGCTGGTGCCATTATAGTGGATCAAAATGGCCTCCTTTTGTATTTAGGAATGTGGAAGCTTGAAGAAGTAGCTGGAGAAAGAGTTGGGGAGGCAGGTGTAGACTAGCATCAGGCATAAATGAACTGTAGCTGCTCTTGGAGGAAAGGTTGCTGTAGTGCCAGTGACTGGGATGACAAGATCACACACTAATCCAATTTAGATGGATAAAGGCACACAAAGTCTCCTAAAGTATCATCTGAATGTCAATGGAGGTCCAGAGAAATGTCCCTTAATACTTTTGATCTTTATTTATTAATAGTTTTGTGAAGGAAGGGCTCAATCTTTCACTTCACAACCTTAACCCATTCCTATGGCCACTGTTATTAAATGTCTGGTGCAGGCAACTTTTGAGTCAGTGATAGCTCCCAAGATGTTGATAGAATGACGAGACCTTCAATATCTGCCAGTGGTAATTGCTTGGCATCGTGCCACTTCTTGTTTTGAGATAGATTGGCGGCAAAGTTTTGGTGCTTTTGGAATCTGCATTAATGTGTGTCAGTGAGTGGAGTGCAATCCTCTTGTGAACTTTAGGGATTAAGTGCATCCAGAAATGCTCTAATTTTATTGTCTTTGTCACTGTCTCTCTCTCTCTCTTTTAATCCCTTCTTCATCTCTCATTCTCTGTTACCTTCTCAGCCTTTCTCTCTGTTCTGAACCCTCTTTCACTCTCTCTAAACATCTCACTTTCTCTCCCTGTGAACTTTCTCTGACATGTCCACTCCCCCTCCCTCTCTTTATTTCCCTCTCATGCCCTAAACACTTTAGTGGATTTGAGACCACAGGGCCACATTTCAGAGGCTGATTTCCTTGGCAGATTAAGGGTTTTAATTACAATTTGGTAATTTGTGGTGTTTCTGTTCCCAGTGTCCATGCTTAACGATGCAAAAATCTCTGCTGAGGCTCCTGCAATTTTTTTCCCTAGAGACCTGCAATGTCCTAGGATGCACTTGATCAGGCCCCAGGGATTTATTTATCTTTATGTGGTTTCAGACTTTCAGCCCCTCCTTTCCTGTAGCAAAAGAACTTAATGGCTAAAGAATTTTGTTTTTTGGGCATTGACAGAAAATAAGTTGAGGAGTACAGGAAATTAAGGTGAATGGAGATAGGACTAATGGGATTGCTCTGCCAGAAGCTGCCGAAGCTTCAATGAGCTGAACTGTATGAATTGGACCATTTTTATTTTTGACATTTCAAGCACCATAGATAAGCTGTGGGTTAAAGTCATGGAAATAGGCATCTATGTGAGTGTATACTTGCTCTCACAAATTGCCCACACTTATTACATGGACATATTCACTTACACAGAGATGAATCCAAGCCAAATTGATTTGGATAAAATTGCCATATATATTTGTCACCCCTTGGGGTCAGCAGAGTGTCAGAAATATTTTACACCTGAGCAGCTTTATGCAAGAGAATGAAGGAGGAAATTTCAAGGAACATAAAATAAGAGGCTAATAATTACTTTGCAAATGAGTGTTGGAGCAATCTGTCATGTGAGGCCATCTGCCCTGACAGATTATGAGCCTTGTTCTAAGAGGATAATATTAACCAGTGTTCCATTAATAACTGGGACAATCACTGAAATGATTAGAATTATAATCACAGTGGTACTCTCAGCAGAGCTGAGCATACACAAGCAATGTGTTATGCCTCACAGCCTGAAGCTTCAAGCTTGTGACACATCTGTGAAACTAACCCTCTGAGGATAGAGAATGACATTTTCCAAACACATGATGACTTTGTAAGGTGCGATGGAATTGTTCTCAGATGTTGTGTTCAGAAAGTGGCTTCCCCTCAAGCCATTCTATGAGATTTGCAGTCAATTCTTTTGCCATTACCTATATTCCATTACCCAAGAAAAATATTTTAATTTTAATCTTGAAATCAAGTGAAATTTATTGTCATCTGATTGCACAAGTACAACCTGACCAATTGGCGTCGGAAAACCCGTGATGTCATTTCCGCCGGAAGCGGCAGGACAACTAGGCCCAGCAGGCCTATATAAGACAGGGCAAACCATTCAATAAAGCATTACTGAAGGTACCTTCCTTGTGCACTACATTGGTGATCCTGACCAGTCAAAACCGTGTTTTGGACCTAATGATGGAAAAACAAGCAACACTCCATGCAGTTTCATTGAAACTGCTGTCATTCTGGCCTTCGCAGCTGCTGGTGTGGTTCGAGCAAGCCAAGGCCCAGTTCCAGCTACGACAGATCACAACTGACACCACAAGATACTACTATGTGGTGAGCTTGCTTGACCAGGACACAGCCACCAGGGTTGTCGATATCCTTTGGCAGCCTCTGGAGCAAGGCAAATATGTGGCCCTAAAAGAGCTGTTAACCCGCACTTTCGGGCTCTCAAAGTGTGAGCGTACTGGCTGACGATTGCACACGGACAGTTTGGGCACAAACCTTGCCTGCTCTTTGAACAGATCTTCCTGGAGCGACAACCAGATGATATCTAACTGCTGCTTGCCGAGGAGGATTTCAGCGACCCCAGGAAGGTTGCAGCATGAACGGATGTGCTCTGGGAAGCAAAAAGAGACACCAGTGTCATGATGGAACAAGTCGCAAGGCCTCGCAAACAGCGAACGACTAGTCCACCACAGCTGACCAACAGGCCAACAGACCCCCCCCCTCCCCCTTCCAGTGAGAAATACTGCTTTTATCACCAGCGGTGGGGTTCGGAGGCCTGTTGATGCTAATCCCCCAGCATGCTCCAGGGAAACACCGCGGCCGACCTTTGTTAGTAGCTGTGCCGTCCTCCTCCACATGTGGGACTCCCTATTAGGGCGACTGTTCCTAGTTGACACGGGAGCCGAGATCAGCATCCTGACCCCCTCAGCTTCAGACATCCATAATGGGAATCCGGGCCCATCCCTGAGGACAGTGAACAATTCCAATATAAGAACCTTCGGCACCCACACCATACCACTTTGCTTCTAGGAGAGCCAGTTCATGTGGACATTCACCCTGGTGGCAGTGTAACAACCACTCCTGGGAGTGGTCTTCCTCAGGGCTTACTGCCTGTTAGTGGATCTCAAGGGGTGGCGGCTAGTACATGCCAAGACTTTCCAAACGTTCTCCCCACCTACATTCTGTCTCCGTCGTTGAGAACAAGTTAGCATGCATCTTGGCAGAATTCCCCTCTGGCATGGTGCCACAGTTTACCTCAGCAGAACCAAAACATGGGGTACAGAACCACATTCTCACAAAGGAACCCCTTTCCATGCCAGGGCATGCCGCCTCGAAAAACTCAACCTCGCAAAGGAAGAGTTCTAAAAGATGGAAGAGCTGGGAATTGTGCAGAGGTCCAACAGTCCCTGGGCATCCCCCTGCACATGGTGCTGAAGGCAGCAGGGGGAATTGAGGTCATGTGGGGATTACCGCCACCCTTAACGAGGCCATTACACCGGACTGGTATCCCGTGACCCACATACAGCACTTTACTGCGGACTTACAGGGGGCACGGATATTTTCCAAGGTCGACCTCATCAGAGGCTATCACCAGATCCCAGTCCACCTTGAGGAGATTGCTAAAACCGCAATCATTGTACCCTTTGGTTTGGTGAGTTCCTTAGGATGCCCTTCAGGCTAAAAAAAAAAGTTACTCAAACATTCCAGAGGCTGATGGACATGATTGGCTGGGATCTCAGGTTTGCATTAATTTACTTGGATGACATCCTGATAGCCAGCCACAACTGCAAAGAACATGCAGTCCACATAAGGCAGATATGCACCCGCCTCAGTGAATTTGGCCTTACCATTAACCCGACCAAATGCAAGTTCAAGCAAGAGATAATAGACTTCCCGGGCCACAGGATTAATAGACATGGGATGACACCTCTACCTGAAAAGGTAGAGGCCATCAGGCTCTTCACCAAGCCACACATGGAGAAGGGCCTCCAGGAGTTTGCTGGTATGATTAATTTCTATCGTACCAGCAGCAGCCTGCATCATGTGCCAATTATTCTCACTCATGGCAGGGAAAAAGAGGGAGATTAAGTGGAACAAAGAAACGTTGGAAGCTTTCCAGAAGACCAAAGATGCTATGACCAACACCATGCTTCTGGTGCATTCATGGACAGACACCCCGACTGCCCTCACGGCAGTTGCATCCAATGCAGCAGTCGGGGGGTGCTTAAGCAATTGGTCGATGGACAATTGCAGCCCCGGCCTTCTTCAGCAGGCATCTCTGGCCCCCTAAGCTCAAGTACAGTGCCTTTGACTGTGAACTCTTGGCATTGTATCTAGCGGTCTGACATTTTAGATATTTTCTGGAGGAGAGATGATTCAAGGTTTTTATGGATCACAAGCCATTGACCTTTGCTTTTAATAAAGTGTAGGACCCATGGTCAGCCAGGCAGCAAAGGCACCTCTCCTACATATTCACCACAGATATCAAGCATATTGCCGGAAAGACCAAAGTGGTGATCGATGTATTATCTCGGCCGACTATCTCGGTGATACAGACCCTGATACACGGTCTGGCCCAGGCACAGCAGATGGACCTCGACATCCCTGCGTACAGGACAGCAGTGGTGGGACTCAAGCTAGAAGACATTTGCATCGGCCCTGGTAACCAGACCCTCCTATGTGACATTTCCACTGGCAAGCCTTGCCTCATCATCCCAGAGGCTTGGAGACGACCAGTGTTCAATATACCCAGCCATCAAGATGGTTCATTTGGCATGGCCTCTGCAAACAGGTCAGTCAATAGGCCAAAACCTGCACACACTGTCAGTCATCAAAGGTGCAGGCATATATCAAAGCGTACCCCGCTCCCCCTGCCCCCACCCCCAGCCATTCGAGCCAGCATGACAGAGGTTCAGTCATGTGCACACAGACATTGTGGGACCCCTGCCAGTGTTATGGGGGCGGGGGGGGGGGGGCATGGTACCTGTTGATGATGGTAGATGGCTTCACAAGGTGACCAGAGGCCATTCTGCTAATGGAAAACTCAACAGGGGCCTGCGCTAGAGCCCTTATAAATGTATGGGTGGCATGGTTCAGAGTCCTGGAGCACATAAAATTGAACAGGGGTGCACAATTCACCTCAGGGGTCTAGGCAGCTCTGGCCAGCCTCCTGGGGATCCAGCTCCATTACACCACAGCATACAATCCCCAGGTCAATGGGTTGGTGGAAAGATTCCACAGGCACCCTGATGGCTTGGCTCAAGGGACAGAATTGGATTGATGAACAACCATGGATCCTCCTAGGGACCCGGATTGCACCAAAGGAGGATTTCAATGCCTCAGCAGTATGGCATTCCCCTAGTCATCCCCGATGACATGCCAGGGATACGGATGAACCACCAGTGGCTAACCTTGAGAAACTGAGAGAACGACTGGGCCCGCTGACCCTGGAACAGGCCTCACCACATGGTCAGCCCAAAATGTTTGTCACAAGGGACCTGAAAAGCTGCGTCTTCGTATGATGGGGAGCACACCGAGTGCTTCTGGAGCAGCCATATGAGGGGCCCTACTGGGTGATCAGACACAATGTGTGCTGGATATTGGTGGCAAGGAAGAGACATTTACTATTGACCGCCTCAAACCAGCACATTTGGACATCAGTCAACCGGTCACCCTACAACCTCCGTGCCATAGAGGCAGGCCACCCAAAGCCAGAGACAGCTGATTCTGGGGGTGGGGGGTGGGGTTGTGAGGTGGTTCGCTACCTGATAGGCATTCCAGCACACAAGATGGTAGTTGAACACGGTAATCCCACAAGGACCACACTGACTAAGTGGCCATTCTTCCTGGGCTGCAAGCCATGTAGTGGCTGTACCAAGCACTGGTAGGAATGCCAGTTGAGCCCATGACGTTATTTCTGCCAAAAATGGCGAGACAACTAGGCCAAGCAGGCCTATATAAACAGGGTGAACTGTTCAATAAAGCAGTACCGACTGTATCTTCCTCGTGTGCTTGTCTTACTTCAGTGCCCTGCCGTTGCATGCGCTACACCTGAACCTTTTTTCTAATTTAACAATTATGCTGCTGTATTCCTAATTTCACAATGAGGGGAAACACTTGGAATTTCATATTTTAATCACTTCAATCAGATTCTCGCTCGTCCCTGAACTCCTAAGATTAGCTCTTAATATTGTTTCTCAAAGATATTTGATCAATGTGCGTCTGAAAAGGTTAGCTTCAAAGTTTGGAGCATTTTATTTTGTTCTATTTATAAATCAAATGAACAAGAATAAATAGAATTGAGGAAGGGACTTATGTTGAAATTTAATTGTACAGATGACATCAGATATTGTGGGCAAGGACTCTCAAGCATAGGTTCCATAAGATTGGTTGACTGGAATGTGTATCCATATAACTCCTTATAGCACAGAACAGGCCAGTTCGGCCCTACTAGTCCATGCCGTAACAAATCCCCACCCTCCTAGTCCCACTGACCAGCACCCGGTCCATACCCCTCCAGTCCTCTCCTCTCCATATAACTATCCAGTCTTTCCTTAAATGTAACCAATGATCCCGCCTCAACCACGTCTGCCGGAAGCTCATTCCACATCCCTACCATCCTTTGCATAAAGAAATTTCCCCTCATGTTCCCCTTATAATTTTCCCCCTTCAATCTTAAACCATGCCCTCTAGTTTGAATCTCCCCCACTCTTAATTGAAAAAGCCTATCCACATTTACTCTCTGTCCCTTTTAAAATCTTAAACACCTCTATCAAGTCCCCCCTCAATCTTCTATGCTCCAGAGAAAAAAGCCCTAGTCTGTACAACCTTTCCCTGTAACTCAAACCTTGAAATCCTGTCAACATTCTCGAGAACATTCTCTGCATTCTCTCTATTTTGTTTATATCTTTCCTATAATTTGGTGACCAAAACTGTACACAGTACTCCAAATTTGGCCTCAACAATGCCTTGTACAATTTCATCATAACCTCCCTACTCTTGAATTCAATACTCCGATTTATGAAGGCCAACATTCCAAATGCCTTCTTCACCACACCATCTACCTGAGTATCAGCCTTGAGGGTACTATTTACCACAACTCCTAAATCCCTTTGTTGCTCTGCACATCTCAATAGTCTACCATTTAATGCAAATGACCTATTTAGATTTGCCTTTCCAAAATGTAACACCTCACACTTATCCGTATTAAATTCCATCAGCCATTTCATTACTTAGACTGGGACAAATGTTTCCTTTATTTATTAGATGAGAAATGAAATTCTGGTATATGTGGGTAAATTTACATAATTTTTCAATCAGACATGATCTTCATGTTGCATAAAAGGCTTATTTGTGGGCAGTGTTAACTGGACTTTTAAGTCCATAAGATATAGGAACAGAAATGGGCTATTCAGCACATTGTGTCTGCCCTGCTATTTGATCACAAATAATGATGCCCTGACTAATCAAGGACCTATAAATCTCTATTTTGAATACACCCAATCAACAGCCTATGGAAACAAATTCCACTGATTCACCACCCTCTGGCTCAAGACATTTCTCAGCCTTTCTGTTCTAAGCAGACACCCTTCAATGTTGAAGTTATGCCTTCTTGTCCTAGACTCTCCCACCATAGGAAACAACCTTTCTACATCTACTCTGCCTGTGCTTTTCAACATCCAAAATGTTTCAATGAGATTCATTCCCACCCACCTCATTCTCCTAAATTCCAACAAGTACAGGCCAAGAGCCATCAAACATTCCTCATATGATAATCCTTTCATTCCTGGAATCATCCTTGTGAATATCCTTTGTACATTTTTTTTAAAATTGTGCCATTTCTGAGAGTTATTGAGGATATTGGGACCTCTAATGTGAAGAGTTTAATTTTGTGATGGTATTCCTCCTTTAGATCAACACAACAACTCAACAATCAGAGAATGCTGGAAACATTTGGCAGATTCAGGTTGGAGGTAGATAATGCTTGACCTGCTGAGTTCTGTTTTTATTTCTGATTACCAGTGGTTTTACTGTCCAACTCAATAGCCAATATGTTTAATACCTTGATTCTCTTTTTATATATTAAGTTTTAATTTCATTACCTCATGCTTTTATTATGGTAAAGAATAAGCAAGATGTTACAATGCACAAACCACATGTAAACAGTTTAGAAAGGGAAGAATTTCCCTGTCAAAGTTTTTTAGGGGCTAATGAAATTAACAAATGTATTTTTTGAAATAAAAGCCTGCAGTTTTTTATATTGGCAATAGGAACTTCTCAATAGTTCATAATCATGCTTTAAAAGAGTCATATCGAGTCATAAAGCCATGCAACATGAGAACAGATCCGTTGGCCTAATTTGTCCATGCCATCCAAGCTAATACCATTTCCCTGGGTTTCTTCTATATTCTTCTAAACCCCTATTCCTAATGTTATCTAAAAATGTTGAGATTGTACCCATCTCTAAAGATTTTAAACAACATATTTCAAAAACATATTCTCAAATAAATAAACCAATATTTTTTCTGTATTTTTTAGATTATGGTCTTAACTTGAGGTTTCAAAATATTAATCTCTAACAATTTCATAGAATTTCCAAGCAGATGTGTAGAATTAATTCATCCAAATCTGATCAGGTCAATGAGAACAAGAGTCACATTTTATCCACCAAAATCAGAAAATATATTGGATTATTTGTCCCTAAGGGACAGAACATTTTATTTCAGGCAAGTGCTGACATCTAACACCTGAAGCTGGATTTGCAAAATAAATTAATCAGTAATTAGAATGACTGAATAATTAAATGTTGATGGTGAGTGCAGACTTGCTAAAGCGAAGGGCCTATTTCTGTGCTGTGACCCTGAGATTGTTATCAATAATATATTTTTCTTATTTAGACAAATAATTTATAGATCTTAAAATTCACTTTTTTCAACTTTTACATCAAGCACATTTCTCTCATGAGTGGGATCAAAGTCAACAGGTTGTGTGCTTGAGTTTCATTCTGGAACCTAATAAGTACTGTAATGCATATGTAGAATAAATGATATACAACAGTGAGTTGCAGACTTAAATCTAATTTTCAGATGGTTTGTGTATTTGATAGGTCTCCAACCGTGTCTCCCAAACCTCTCTCCATCTCCTTTGGATTTGACCCATTCAACACAAGTACACATGGACTTTGCCACTTCCTTTCAGAAATTCTCTGCAGCTTTAATGATAATTCAAAGAAAGCAATTATACAATATTTCCTCTAATTTTCCATAACTATTTCCCCCTGAATAGAATTCCTTGATTCCTGAAACACAATTTGTCAACTTGCTTTTCCCATTGCCAGAAGTACCCTTTCTCTGACCTGTGCCAACCTAATCAGTCCAGATGAGAATTGGATCCTCAAAAAATCAAAACAGCAGGAGTCCCTGAGGGTAAACAGGTGGTTTTACTGGAGGGAATGAATGTGTTTAGACTTGCCTTTCCACAGTGTTTGCATCATCATTGGCCAATGACTCATTTAATTTCCTATTTATCTATTACATTCAACTGCCATTCTCATGCATATGCCATACCTTTCATTCCTCTCTTAGCCATGTACCTGTGTTCTCATGCCTGCCCAGTGCACCCTCCAACCCCAGTGCACCTTCCTACCGTGTTACCCACTCTCCCAGATGTCTCACATACCCCTGAGTTATGTGTTCCTATCCCTTCATGTTTACCTTCTGCTGTTTTCCCTCCCAAATGTACCTCTCCCAGCCCTAACTCCCAGCAGTTCCCATTATTGCCTCATGTACCCCCTAGCCATTTAACCTTTCAGCCCAGTACATTCCTCACAAGCTCAATGTAACACTTCTAGTATCATGTACTGCACTCAGCCTTGTGTACCTCTCCCAGCCCTGTGCACTCCAGCCAGTCTTGTGTACTCCACAGTTTGATGTATCTTTATATTCTCTTGTCCATTCAAAACTGAGTATGACTATAAGACAAAGGAGCAGAAATAGACTATTCCATACATTGAGTCTGCCCTGCCATTTAATCATGAGCTGATCCATTTTCCCACTCATCTCCACTGTCTGGCCTTCTCCTCCTAACCTTTGATGTCCTAGAACCTATCGTTTTTTCTCTTTGGCTTGGCTTCGCGGACGAAGGAGGGGTAAGGTCCACGTCAGCTGCAGGCTCGTTTGTGGCTGACAAGTCTGTTGCGGGACAGGCAGACACGGTTGCAGCGGTTGGAAGGGAAAATTGGTGGGTTGGGGTTGGGTGTTGGGTTTTTCCTCCTTTGTCTTTTGTCAGTGAGGTGGGCTCTGCGGTCTTCTTCAAAGGAGGTTGCTGCCCGCCGAACTGTGAGGTGCCAAGAAGCACAGATGGAGGCGATATCAGCCCACTGGCAGTGGTCAATGTGGCAGGCACCAAGAGATTTCTTTTAGGCAGTCCTTGTACCTCTTCTTCTGTGTCGGTGGCCAGTGGAGAGCTCGCCATATAACACGATCTTGGGAAGGCGATGGTCCTCCATTCTGGAGACGTGACCTACCCAGCGCAGTTTGATCTTCAGCAAGAAGGCCCAAAGAGGCCTATGGCAACAAATTCCATAGATTTACCAACCTCTGGCTGAAGAAATTCCTCCACATCCCTGTTCTAAGTGGACGCCCTTCATTCCTGAATTTGTGCCTTCTTGTCCTAGACTCTCCCACCATGGGAAACAACCTTTCTACATCTACACTGTCCATGCTTTTCAACATTTGAAATGTTTCAATCAGATTCCCCCTTATTCTCCTAAATTCCAATGAGTACAGGCCAAGAGCTGTGAAACACACCTCATATAACTCCTTCATTCCGAGATCATCCTTGTGAACCTCCTCTTAACACTCTCCAATGGCAGCACATCTTTTTTTAAATAAGGAGCCCAAAACTGCTCACAGTACTTGTAGATCTCATCAGTGCCTTATAAAAACTCAACATCACATTCCTGCTCTTATATTTTATTCCTCTTGAAATGATTGACTTCGCCACTGCTATCCTGCACAACGACTCCCAAGTCCATTTGCACCTGGGTATTTTCTATTTTCTCCCCATTTATAAAATAGTCTGCCAGTTTATTTTTCTTCCAAAGTGCACAACTGTACACTTTCCAACATTGCATTTCATTTGCCACTTTTCTGCCCATTCTCCTAATCTATATGTCCTTTTACAGCCACCCTGTTTTCTCAACACTACTTGCTCCTCCACCCATCTTCAGATCATCTCCAAACTTGGCCACAAAGCAATTCATTCCAAAATCCAATTTATTAATATACAACATATGCTCCCAATCTGTGTTCCTTTCACTGTTTGACCTCACTCTTAGTGACAAGAGTTGGCATTCTAATCTGAATTTTATCTCTTTAATTCCAAATTGAACCCTAGTCTGTCTTTCTTCACTTAACTTTGGTCAGATTTATCTCGATATACGTTAGACTGATCTTTCACTTAAGAGGATTTCAGCCCTAATGCTTAGGAAGTTATGCAAGTTATGGTATACTGGAGGTATTGAATCTTATCATTGGTGTCTGCTTTCCGTGAAAAATGTTTGCCAAGATCTAGGAAGTTGCTTACATTTTCCAGAATCATGTTCTGAACTGTTGTTGTCAGATGGTGTTATGGGTAGGTGATGTTGCAGACATTGAGTGTAAGGCCAATCCTCTCAAGTGCTTCCATGAACAAATTAGCAATAGCTTGGAACTCAGGTTCCAAATGTGTGCATATATAATTTTATTCTGCAGACTGCAACTCATCCTGGTTCTGGTGTGTAAGTGACGTATAATATGTCAGTATGATGACCATATCTGCCCTTGACATTAGATCAGCACCTGACTACCGTATACTCATATAAAAGTTGATTCCGTATGAAAGTCGGCCCCCTATATTTGGCTGAAAAATTTGTAATTTTCCATACATCTCATGTAAAAGTCAACTCAAGTCAACTCAAGTCCTGCAGACCGGAGTTCCGAACACCTCAGTCAAGAACTCTCTCCTTGGCCCTGACCACCTGTGATAGTACAGATCTATCACCAATGTACATAGTGTATATAGTTACTGTATCTAGACTGTGCTTACAGCGATTGGATGAGAGCTAAGCCACGCCTACTGTCTGGGCCTTAAAGGGTTGTGTCCCTAGCCAGGTCGGATCATTCCGGACTGGTCGGCCACCTGTGAAGAGCTCCTGTCTTTTGCTAATAAAAGCCTTGGTTTGGATCAACAAGTCTTTGATTCTTTCGACGAGCTCTACACCACCTGCCAATCAAAACTCCCAACACCTCGAACACTGACTTCTCACCCAGCGCCAGCTGCCCGCCCATTGGAGCTCCCGACACCTTGAGAGCCAATTTCCCACTTTATCCTGGCTGCCTGCCCTTTGGAGCTCCTAATGCCTTGAAAGCAGACTTTTCACCCAGCCTGGCCATATGCCCATCAGAACTCCCAATGCCTCGAATGTGAACTCACGCCTTGGCTGCCCGCCCATCAGATCTCCCAAAACCTACAACAAGAGAGTCACCGCAGTCAAAAGTAGTATCCGTGTAAATTAGTGACCCATAAATTTAACAATAGAAAATGGTCTACAAAATTTGACTTTTATATATGTATATAAGGTCATTGTGATGTAAATCTGATGATATCTATTAAAACAGAAGTCAAAGGGCAGCAAAGGAAAATCATTCAAGTGGTTGGTGACTAAACATGTGTCGAGGAAGATGGTGTGGCTCTCTGAGGTCAGTCACGCCAACTCTAGGACATCACTGCAGGAGTTCCTCTAGACAATGGTCCTCAGCATATGGAGCACCGATGCATGTAATCAACAATAAATGGACAGCATTTGGGCATAGACTGTAAAATAGCAAGTAACATTCATGCCACAAGAGTGCCAGGCACTGACCACCAATGAGAGAGAGTCTAACTACATCTCGACATTCAATAGGATTACCATTTCACGTCCCCACCATTAATATCCAATCAAATCACGATTCATTAGCAGGAACAAATAAAAGTAAAGCAGGCACAGGCAGAACAGCCATTTTTGGAGCGGATATTTCGTGTGTGGCCTAGTGTAGGAGTGGAGAGTTAGAGGCTTTGGTGAGCAGAAGCTGAGGACATGCTACAGGTAAAGCCAGGTAAGATCTTTTTGTAATAAACCAGAGTAGGTAGTGGAGATGGCAGCTAGGGCAGTGGTATGCTCCGATTGCAGCATGTGGGAAATCTTGGACACCACAAGTGTCCCTGATAATTACACCTGCAAGAAGTGCATGCAGCTGCAGCTCCTTACATACTGCGTTAGGGAACTAGAGCCGGATGAATAGATTATTCAGAGGTAGAGAGGGTAATATACAGAAGCTAAAAGGAGACAGTTGTAGCGGCACGACAAGTTCCAGTGAACTGGCTGCTGAACGTCATGACGTTATAACGCAGTGACAATATCAGGGTGCATGATGCAGGGTTTTTAAAAAGGTTGTGCACATCTGTAAACAGTTTTGTTTGAACTTCCTCTCAACTGCGACTCGTTACACTCTCCTGGCGAATTACCCACTGTGACATCTGTGGCTACAATTTGGTGACCCTGATGGGCCCAAAACAGATTTTTGGACCAGCGACGGACAGCACAGTAGTATCCCTAAAACTGCCTGTCTTCTGGACATCACAACCTGAAGTCTGGTTCAGACAGGCAAAGGCACAATTCCACATCAGAAAAATAGAGGTGGTGCCATGTGGTGAGCATCTTGGACCAGGACACAGCCAGCCGCGTTGTGGATTTCCTTTGGGAACTACCACTACACAGCAAGTATGAAGTGCTAAAAGCACTCCTCCTGTGTATTTACAGGCTCTCCCGGCATAAGCGAGTTGTGCGGCTCCTCCACATCCAGAGCCTATGAGACTGTGCCCCTTCAGAGCTTATGGGTGACATGTTGGCACGAGCCATGTTTGCTCCTTGAACAGCTATTTCTAGAGCATTTTTCAGTAGACATCCGCCTCATGTTATCCATCAAGGATAAGTGACCCTTGAGCAGTGGCTACACAGGCGGACATCCTTTGGCATGTGAAGCACCAGGGTGTGAAACCCATCAAAATAAATGCTGCGTCAAGCCACAAAGCACCAAATCTTTGAGTCCCAATGACAAGAACACGGTCTCTACTGGACAGACGTGACTCAGAGACTAACAATTGGTGCTTTTATAACCAACATTGGGGTGCTGGTGCCCGCAAATACCATGCTCCTTGTGGTTTCTTGGGGAAATGCTCAGATCAGCTGTTGATAATGTCTACAATGGCTGGCCACCAAAACAGCTGCTTTATGTCAAGCTCTCAGGGCGAAAATTTCTCGTGGTCACTGGTTCGGAGGTTAGCGTCCTTCCTCCTTCAGGGTTTGACACTTGAACCAGAGGAGCAGGTCCTGACCTCATGGCTGTAAATAACAGCACAATTCATACGCAAGGGACAAGAACTGTGGCTGGGAAATTTAATGCCAATAAGTTTACATGGAGGTTCACTCTTGCTGCTGTGTCCCAGCTGTTGCTGGGAGCAGATTTCCTCCGCAATCAATTCCTAATGGTGGATATGAAAGGTGGACACCATGACTTTCCAAACCTTCCTCCTTGGAGATTCAAGGTTACCCATACCACAATTGCACACCCTCGAATGTACGAAGAATGAAGTCGTCAGAATCCTCAAAGACTTTGCTGGCGTTCTATCCCCCAGTTCTCCACCGCTACTGTGAAACATTGTGTGAACTTTGACCCAAGGACCACCTGTCAACTGCCGCCTGAAAAGTTACGCCCTGCGAAACAGGAGTTCACTAAAATGGAGGAGTTAGGCATTATATGCAGGTCAGATAGCCCATGGGCGTCATCGTTGCATACGGCGCCCAAAGCCATGGGAGGCTGTAGACCCTGTGTCGATTACAGACACCTAAACAATGCAACAACACCAGGCTGCTATCCTGTGCCCCACATACAAGACTTTACAGAAAATCTTACGGTGCCAGGATTTTCTCAAAATTAGATATGGTGCGTGGCTACCTGTTAACCCAGAAGATGTGCCTAAGACAGCAAATTGTAACATCATTCAGCTTATTTGAATTTTTGCAGAAGCCCTTCTGGCTGAAAAATGCTGCACAAACTTTTCAGTGCCCGATGGATGCAGTAGGGTTTGGCATAGACTTAATTTTCATCTACTTAGATGATATTCTCGTCCCCAACCACACCATGAAGAACATTCAAAACACCTGGGTTTATTCTTTAGCCGCTTGCGAGAGTTTTGGGCTCATGATTAATCCAGCGAAGTGCCAGTTTGGACAGTCAACCATTGAATTCCTGGGACACAGAATCACATGCAAGGGTGTGGTTCTGTTACCCACTAAAATGGAGGCCATCATGAGATTCCCATAGCCATCAATGCTCAAGGGTCTCCAAGAGTTCCTTGGGATGGTAAAATTTTACCGTCGCATCGTTCCTGCTGCGGCACGTCACGAAGCCCTTTTTTGACCTGATGTCTCAGAATAAAAAAGAACTTTGCTGGATGGAGACAATTACAAATGGCTTTCGGGAGATTAAAGATGCACTGGCAAGCACAACCATTCTGAGTCACTCATGGATGGAGGCGTCTGACATGGCCACAGGAGGAGTGCTAGAACAATACATGAGCAAACAATGGAAGCCACTTGCATTCTTCAGCTGACATCTTCACCACGCAGAGACCAAATATAGCATCTTCAATAAAGAGTTGCTGGTGCTTTACTTGGCGATCAGGCACTTTTGGTACTTCCTCAAGGGCAGAGACTTTACAATCTTTACAGACTATGAACCATTAACTTTCACTTTTGGTAAAGCTTCGGACCCTTGGTCAGCCCATCAGCAGCATCACTTATCCTACATTTCAGAATTCACTATGAAGGCAGACCACAACTCTAGACAAAGGAATGTGGTGGCTGATGCTCTCTCCCGTGCCGTTTTCCAACAAGTATGTGCACTTTCCCAAGGTATTGATTATTTCACCCTGGCAGAAGGTCAACGGCAAGACGCAGAAATACCTGACTACAAGACGACCATTACAAGCCTACAGCTCCAGGACCTAGCTTTCAGACCTCAGGGTTACTTTGCAATGTCTTTTTAAGTTGTATGTTAATAATTTGGATTGTGAAATAAATGGCTTGTGGCTAAGTTTGCAGATGATATAAGACAGGTGGAGGGGCAGGTAGTGAGGAGGAAGCGAAGTGGCTGCAGAGAGACTAAGATAGAAAAATGGGCAAAGAAATGGCAAATGAAATACAATGTTGTAAAGTATATGGTCATGCACATTGGTAGAAGGAATAAAAGGGCAGACAATGATTTGGATGGGGAGAAAATTAAAAATTTGGAAATGCAAAGGAACTTGTGAGTCCTCATGGAGGCCCTTGAGTTGGTTGTTAGGAAAGTGAATACAATAATGCATTCATATCTAAAAGAACAAGAGCAAGGATATGCTGAGGTTTTATAAGGCACTGGTGAGACCTCACTTGGAAATACAGGGTACAGTTTTTGGGCTCCTTATTTAAGAAAAGATGTGCTGGCATTAGAGAGAGTTCAGAGAATATTCTCAAGAATGATTCCTGGAATGAATGGATTAGCAGATGAGGAATGTTTGACGGCTCTTGGACTGAACTCCTTGAAATTCAGAAGAGTGAGGGGAGACCTCACAGAAGCATTTTGAATGTTGGAAGGCCTAGACAGAGAAAATGATGCAAAATTCTCCCATAGTAGGGAGCCAAGGACAAGAGGGCTCAACTTAAGGATTGAAGGGGTCCCATTTAAAACAGATGGAATTTGCTACCATGGGTGGCTGTGGAGGCCAAGTCATTGTGTATTTACAGCAGAGATTGATTGGCATCTGAATAGCCAGAGTATCAATGTTATAGGGAAGGCAGAAGATGGGCTGAGTAGATTAGCTCATGATGGAAAGGCAGAGCACATATGATAGGCTGAATGGCTTACCTCTGCTCCTATATCACACCCACCCCAATCATGAATAAACTCACATTATGCCAATGCACCTGAAGATATACCTTTATATATCCATAATATACCATACTGAAACACTACACATTCACACTTGTATATATATATCCGTCATTATATAGCACAATAGCATCACACCCATATTACACAGAAACACACACACACATAACAGACACACGCACACACAAACTCAATCACTGTCATTTCACTGAGCGTAACTATCTGTAAGAAGCTTGTTATAGTTAATCCTCTACCATTCCAACAGCAGTCAGTCAGCTGCAGATGAAGGAAGGAGATGTTTAACAATCTGGAAGCAGATTGTGTAGAGTTACCCTAATGACAAGCTGGTTGCCAAGATAAGGAGTTGATGGGAGATGGAATAACACCAGGTGAGGTGAGGGGGGGGCGATAGGGGAGGGGTGCAGCAGCTGTTTTTGTGTTGGTGAAGGAGCACTCACACATAATAAGCCTACTATAAAAAGATTTGAAGATTTCAATCACTTATTTATACTTAATTCAGAGAATCCAATTAATTAAGAAATGTTTGTCCCTTCCTCAATGTTGGCGTTATGAAGTGTCTAGTAATTCCCAGAATTATTTATCACATCCTGACTCCAATGAACCTTTAGATTGCTAGAGGGGGAAATTATCAGCTAAAATTCTAACCCTACTAAGCTTTTAGTGATGTCCTCTTGAAAAATGTGAATGTCAGTGGGAGCAGCATTGAACTTGACTGATTTGCTGGTCACAGGGCCCACTTTCATATATGATACTGTAGCATTCGATGATTGGTTGTTTCTTCATCTTAGTCCTCTCACCATCTCTTTATCCACACATGACCTCAGTCAATAAGAGTTCAAGGGGTTTAGACTCACTGTAGGAGATTTCACAGCCACTCCTTCTGTCCTATTAGAGGAATCTAAGATATTGGTTACAAGCTTCATCCCTCATCCTCATTTTGGAAAATCAACAACCAGGCTGATTTTCTGCCTTCTTAAAAGCAGAAGCTGAATTACATATAACACTGGTCTGAGGATATCGAAGACGTTCAATGTGACTGCTTTGAGTTTGTTGCCTAGTCTATATTCTAGAACACAGTGGCTAACAATACATCACAGACTTCATGTCAAAGTAGACAATTCTAAGTGTTTCCTAACCAGAAATCATGGCTGAATCTGAGTGATCCACTCCCTATTGAAATCCAGGACTGAAATGTTCCAGTTGGATGTCCCTGATCTATACAAGAAATCTAGATATGATATCTACAAGGTCAACAAGAGACAATATCAAATCAAGGTAGAGTCCCACTGTCTGAATATAAAATGAAAAATCACAGGCAACAAAGCATCCCTTCCTCACATATTCTATGCATTTTTGCTCTCTTTGAAAAGGTCATTGAGTTAACATCACCAATCCCAGCAGCCTCCTGCACACCTGTATCCACGGTAATTGCTGCAGACATCAGATTGGCCTTGCTGAGATTGAACCCATGAAAAGTGACTAGCCCAGATGGAGCACTTGGCTGAGTCTTAAGAACCTGCATGAACCAGTTGGCAGGAGCATTCACGGACATCTCTAAACTCTCTCTGCCACAAGCTGAAGTTTCCATCTGCTTTAAGAAGTCCACTATTATTCCAGTTTAAAAAGAAACAAGGCAAAACGCCCAATAATGATCACTTTGGATCTATGGGATCCATCACAATGAAGTGCTTCCAAGAAAATGGTTAAGGCCCACATTAATTCCGATATCAAGGGCAACTATATCGAACTTATCTTTGTTGAATATAGCTCTGCCTTTAACATCATAGTCCCAAAACAAAGTCATCAATAAACTCCAAGACCTCATTTTCAGCGCTTTCCCTCTGCAACAGGGTACTCTTATATTCCTGATCTGCAAAACCACAAATATTGGGGATTGGTGACAACAGCTCTTCTACAATAAATCTTAATATTGGCGCCCTGCAAGGCTGCATCATCAGCTCCTTATTACACTCCTTATCCACTTATGGATATGTGACCAAATATCTCCACCTACAAGTTTGCAGATGACACCACCATTGTAGTCAAATCTCAGAAAAAGATACAGGAAGAGAAAGAGAGGTCTGAGGTATTCAAATGACCCTGATCTATACAAGAAGTCTAGGTGTGATCTCTGTAAAGACCATCAGGGTTGCCAAAAGGCAATATCAGACAAAACTGGAGCCTGATTGGACCTCATAGACTTCACGGGCACTGATTGAAGGTATGCATGCTGTAATTGGTTATGAAGTGAAGTCGCTAAGAATTGCAGGCAGCAAAGCATGTTGTGAGGGTAACAACTCCCTCAATGTCAGCAAGACAAAGAATCTGATCATTATCTTCAGTAAAAGAGGGGGTGGGTGGGCACTGGAGAACATGTCACAGAGTGTATCAATGGTGTTGAGGTGGAGATGGCAGAAGGCTCTGGGTTGTTTGGAGTAAATATCTCCAACAACATGTCCTAGTCCAACCAGGGCATTTCTTGATTAGCCAAGGCATCAAAGATTATCGAGAGAAGGCTGGGTATTCGGGCTGAGTGGGAAAATGGTTCAGCTCATAATTAAATGGTAAGACAGACTCGATGGGCTGAATGACCTATTTCTGCTCCTATGTCTTATGGTCTAACATCAATACTACAACCAATTTCCTCAGAATCCCTGGGAAATTGAGCATGTCCCTAAGTTTCTTACCAATTTTTACAGGTGCACTATAGAAGTTACCCTGTCTGGATACATCAAGCTTGGAATGTGAACTGCTCTTGCCAGAAACTGCAGAGAGTTATGAATGCAGCTCAAGCTATCACACAAACCAGCTCTGTCTCTGGAAAACTGCCAATAAATTAAAAGACCCATCACACACCAATCATACCACCCCCCCTCCCCCCTATTGGGGAGAAGATGCACCAACTTGAAAACACAATCCAGATTCCAGGAAAGTTTCCTTTATTCTGGTATTATTATGCTCTTAAATGGATCTCATGAGTTTAAAAAAAAATCCTCTTACACTGTTTGAACTCTACTTTTCCCTATGCAGCACATTTATATATATCAATGCAAACCGAAGCCCAGCTCATGGACTGTCTTGATGTGCTGCACACAGCTCATGCTGTGAAAGACACAAGAACATAAGAGCCCATCAAGCCTGCTTCACCACTCAACGAGATCATGGACGATATGACAATAGGTTCATTTTCATCTACCTGCTCCTATCCCCTAATTCCCATTTTAAAAAAAAATCTAACCTTACTGCTTCAATGGAGAGTAAATTGCACAGATTCACCACCCTCTGGCAATTTCTCCTCTTCTTTGACCCAAATCGACTATCCTGAATCTTGATATTCTGGTCTCTCCCACCAATGGAAACAACTTACCTACCTCTATCTTATCTATGCCTTTCATAATTTTATATGTTTCTATCAGATCCCTTCTCATTCCTCTAAACCTACTGTACCTTCTTGACCTACTGTAACACTGCATGCTGCATTTTTGCTTTATTATCACACACTCTGCCGAACTTAAATGTGGATTGACTTACCTGGGAAGCACACAAAAAAGCTTTTCATTGCATCTCAGTACATGATACAATAAACAATTCAATTCAATTCAAAAGCGGTCTGCTCGTCAAGTTAATTAGGCAAGCATCCAGCCAACATCTGCCATGAGGCTGATTGTATCCCTGAATAGCAAAAGCCTGTCAGAGATCTCCTTGCCAAATCTGCTGCAAGTCAGTAGTTCCAGAGCAGAGTTGGGCTATGACCTTATGCAGATCTTCGTAATCCATATTAAACAGTAGATGAGTTGCCAACTTCTCTGCCTTCTTCATGCCAACTAGAAACACTACGCTGTACATGACCAGTGGGTTTAGGTGGAATTTGTCGCATAGAGCAAAGTTCAGTTCATCCAAAGAGCCATTGCTTGCAGGAATTTATCTTTCTTGAGAAAACAGATCCTGTCCACTCATCCCCAAGTTACAGAAAAGATTGAAAGCTCTGGAGGGTGGCAGGGAATGAACTGTCTGTGGACTTCAAATCGAACAGTTTAGAGAGCAAAATTTTGATAATGAATGTGATGTTCATTCAACAAGATTGCCAATTTGATTCAAGCTATTTGCATTAACCTGTCTTATGTGAGCTATGCATTTACCATCATTTTGGTAAGGGTGGTAGCATGGATGTTATTGTATCTGAAAAGCTAAAGGTGATTTTGGGAATTCAGTGGACATCATACTTTAACCACTTTTGGATATGCAGAGGGGCGACAACAACTTATAAAACACAACAATGTTGATCATCCACATCAGACCAAACAGTGACTCAAAATAAGTGCTCTGACTTCTTGAGTTCCTCAAACCAGCATGCACAGCAGTTAGTAAAACTTCAATGTGGACTGTCATGTTATACCTGAAATCCTATAGAGCAAACCATTGGGATTCACAAGATGTGTAGGTGTCTTTGTTAACCATCCTGAAATGCTTTGTAATATAACAAAAAGGTAGTTGGCCAAATTCATGGCTGTCTATCATATCCTTCACAATGTGAAAAAGATTTGAATCTGTCCTTGTCAACAGCTATGAAGCAAACAGTGTGAGAATGAGCAAGGGGTAGATTAAACAAGAAAGAAGAGAATGGGAAATTGCAAAATTTGGAGCCTTGCTCTTTAGGAATTTGGGAAAGACTGATGAATTTAGATTTTGCAAAAAGACTAATTCCAACTTCCTCAGAGAATGAAGCATCTTACCTGCTTATAAAGAGATCTTTTCATTATTTCAGCTGATCATTGCAATTAGCAGGTGAGAAGAAGGACATCAGGAGTGCCGTGGTGAGACCTCAGATATTGTCATCCCAAGAGACCACAGAAGGTTCACGCTCCACCCTTCTGCCAGTAAACGTCACCTAGCAACTTCCCACTGTAGGTTTCAGCCTCGAATCTGAAACTTACAGCATGAGCATCGGCTTCAGATCAAGTGAAATGGTATGTTCTTCATCATTTTCTCACTGCCTCACCAGGGGGAGATCCCTACAATTTTGCATGAGAATGGAAGAGCAGAGAGAGGATAAAGGGAAGCCCATACACCCCCCACTTGAATTTGCAAATCAGAACTGGTTGACATTTGTAGAAATGGAGAAGGATTAGATGTAAGCATATGGTCACTTTCAATGGCCTTTATAACAAGGACCCTGTGAGGCAACTGCAATAGCGACTAGCATGCCATCTGCTGGTGGTAAGCTCACACAAAGACACAAGAGAAACTTGTCCGTGAACTACTCTTTGCAGACGATGCCGCTTTAGTTGCCCATTCAGAGCCAGCTCTTCAGCGCTTGACGTCCTGTTTTGCGGAAACTGCCAAAATGTTTGGCCTGGAAGTCAGCCTGAAGAAAACTGAGGTCCTCCATCAGCCAGCTCCCCACCATGACTACCAGCTCCCCCACATCTCCATCGTGCACACAAAACTCAAAATGGTCAACCACTTTACCTATCTCGGCTGCACCATTTCATCAGATGCAAGGATCGACAACGAGATAGACAACAGACTCGCCAAGGCAAATAGCGCCTTTGGAAGACTACACAAAAGAGTCTGGAAAAACAACCAACTGAAAAACCTCACAAAGATAAGCGTATACAGAGCCGTTGTCATACCCACACTCCTGTTCGGCTCCAAATCATGGGTCCTCTACCGGCATCACCTACGGCTCCTAGAACGCTTCCACCAGCGTTGTCTCCGCTCCATCCTCAACATTCATTGGAGTGACTTCATCCCTAACATCGAAGTACTCGAGATGGCAGAGGCCGACAGCATCGAGTCCACGCTGCTGAAGATCCAGCTGCGCTGGGTGGGTCACGTCTCCAGAATGGAGGACCATCGCCTTCCCAAGATCATGTTATATGGCGAGCTCTCCACTGGCCACCGTGACAGAAGTGCACCAAAGAAGAGGTACAAGGACTGCCTAAAGAAATCTTTTGGTGCCTGCCACATTGACCACCGCCAGTGGGCTGATCTCGCCTCAAACCGTACATCTTGGCGCCTCACAGTTCGGCGGGCAGCAACCTCCTTTGAAGAAGACCGCAGAGCCCACCTCACTGACAAAAGACAAAGGAGGAAAAACCCAACACCCAACCCCAACCAACCAATTTTCCCCTGCAACCGCTGCAACCGTGTCTGCCTGTCCCGCATCGGACGTCAGCCACAAACGAGCCTGCAGCTGATGTGGACATTTACCCCCTCCATAAATCTTCGTCCGCGAAGCCAAGCCAAAGAAAGAGAGAAAAAACACACAAATGCTGGAGAAACTCTGCAGGTCAAACAGGGCCTTTATGTAGCAATGGCAAAGATACATCACCAACATTTCGGGCTTTACCGTTGCTACATAAAGGCACTGTTTGACCTGCTGAGTTTCTTCAGCATTTGTGTGTTTTTTCACTTACCATGGTGTCAACAGAATCCTGTGTTTTACCTTTGGATGAATTAGAGAAATATGAATGGGACAATCACTATGGTGTTGTATTATAGGTCCCCAAGAGTCAACAAGAACTAGAGGAGCATTGCAGAAATCTGCAGGAATAATTTAATTCAGAGAAGTTTGATTGATGCATTTTGTCAAACTTGGGCAGGACATGGTGTAGAAAAGAGACCAATGGTATAGTTCCTTATAAGTGGCAATACAGGTAGACTGGGTGGTGAAAAATAGTGTTTAGCCTATTTGCTTTCATCAGTAAGGATACTGAATACAGGAGTTGGGAAATCATGTTATAACTGTAGAAGATGCTGGTGAGACCACATTCAGAATGTTATGTGCAGTTCTCATTTCCCAGTTAATGGAAGGATATCATTAAGGTGGAAAAGGTGCAGAAAAGATTCATGAGGATGCCTGGACTGAGAAGCTGGATAAGCTGGAACCTTTTCCCAGAAATCTAGGAGGCTGAGGAGGGACAATAGAATTATGTAAAATCGTAATGCTCCCAGGGTAGGGGGGTCTAAAACGATTTGAATGAGACCAGTGGACTCTTTTTTCATACAGTGTATGGTAGGTAAGTGGAACAAGCTGTCAGAAGAAATGGGGCAAAGACAATCATATTTCAACATGTACATGGATAGGAAACATGGAAAAATACACGCAAATGGAACTTAGTGAGCTTGATTGGCTTTCACCAGTTTGGCCAAAGGGCTGTAAAACTCTATGAATCTAAAACCAGAATGGATTTGGTAAATGGCTAACTAAATTGGTAAGTGCTTTTAATCAAGGAACAGAGGGGGGGTCAAGGAAGGAAATAAAATGGTACAC
This sequence comes from Narcine bancroftii, assembly GCF_036971445.1. Taxonomy (NCBI): domain Eukaryota; kingdom Metazoa; phylum Chordata; class Chondrichthyes; order Torpediniformes; family Narcinidae; genus Narcine; species Narcine bancroftii. Next base: position 12,761,665 of record NC_091481.1, read on the forward strand.
TAAAACCACTGGTATTTGGCACCTATGGGGATTGGTAGATGCCAGATAAGTAAATTTTGTGGTTGCTTGAGATTGCATGTTACATGGATTGGGTAACAATGAGGCATGCCAATTTTAATCTCTGTAGTTTTTACTGATTTATTTTCTGCAATTTTTTTGGCGGTTGCTTGAATTTTGGATAATGGGTTTTACTGTACATGAAAAGGTGTCACATAACGATCTTGCAATCCAAATTACAGAAAAAAAACCCCATCAACATGGAGAGAGAAGCAATGAATGGTTGTTTTGCTAGACCATGGGAATATTTACAGGGTGTTCCTCAGGGTTTATTGCTTTTCTTAGTATATATTAATGACTTAGACTTGAGAGTGCAGGGCACAATTGCCAGATGATACAAAACCTAGAGATGAATTGAATAGTGAGGAAAATAATACTAGATTCAAGAAGACGTGATGGAATTAATGGAATCTAATGCTGAGAAATGTGAAGCATGATAAGTAACCATGGGAACTGACATGTCTGGAAATGTGACAGGAGAGGTTGATTAAGTGATAGAAACATATATTTAATGACAGGCTTGACAAATCAAAGCACAGAATACAAGAGCAAGCAAGCTCTGATGGATCTTTGTAAAGCAGGTTGGCTGCCACTGGAGCATTGTTCTAGATGTCATGCATGAGGAAAGATATTGAGGTCCTTGAAAGGTTGCAGAACCTGTTTATCAGGGCTGAGGGGCTTTAGTTATTTGAATGGACTGGAGAAGCTGGGATTGTTCTCCTTGAACAAGTGTTGAGAGAAGATCTGGTTTAAAATTACTAAGAGTTTAGCCAGATGAAGTAGAACTGCCCTAACTCCTCTGTCAATAGGCTGGACAGGTCAACAAGTAGGGATGTAGACTAAAGATGATTAGTGAAGAAAAAAAACAAACACAAGTAACATGAACAAAATAACTGGTTAGGATTTTCAAATCACTGTCTAGGGTAGTTGTGGAGGGAGATTCATAATGGACCACGGTAAGTATGTAAAAGAAAAGAATTTGAAGTGTTATGGGGAGAGGACCAAATGCTGTGCTGCAAACATTATGCTTTGGAAGATCAGTGAATATTGACCTGATATCAATGATATTGCCACAATGAGTCATGCTCTTTGTGACTTCACTTGTACACTATTAATCTGCAACTAATAAGCATATGGTGTAACTTTATCATCTTCCACTTTTAGACAAGAAACAGTGGCAATGCTGTGCATTGATGGTTTTTTTTCATAAATTATCAAATAATTTGCAGATATATCCAAAACAGAGCTATGGTTAAGAGTTATCTTGCATAAGAACAAGAACTTTCTATGATCTGAAGGCTTCCTTGTATCCTTATGTACAGGATGAACCTTCAATTTGTTTTATAGCAGCAAAAGAGGAAATTTGGAGAAGGTAGTAGGATTAAATGTTGCTGAAGTGTTATAACACACAGCAGGCATTATCAGAAAAAAATATTGGCATTGAAATAGGAAAAGTGAATTCAGGTTTGCCATTTGAAATAAGGTAATGGCTGATCTTTCATCTCAATGTCATATTCCAAGTCTTTTTCCACATTCCACAATTCCCCCAATATTTAATTATCTATCAACCTCTATCATGAATATACTCAGTAACTGGGTGCTCATAGTCCTCCTGGGTAAGGATTCATTATCCTCTGGATGAAGAAATTTATTTTTATCTCTAGAATGCTTAATCAAGGCTAAGAGGCCAGAGGGGAGATAGCCAGTAGAAAGAGGCCAGTGATTGGAGAACCAGAGAGGCATAAAGAACGATGGACAGAGGCAGGTACCAGATAAAGGAAGAAGCAAGAGGGAAAACAGAGCCAGGCGGGGGCAGATGAATATTCAGGGTGAGAGAGGGAATAAATGCTGCAATTTGATAATCAGAGAAGCTGACAATTGTGGTATGATTTTAAATTTAAATTTAGATAAGCAGCATTCGACCCATGAGTCCACACTCCTAATACATTTTAAACGATGGGAGGAACCTGGAACCCCTGGAGAAAACCCACGCAGACCCAGGGAAAACGTACAAACGTACAAATGCCATTTGCAGACGGAGCACAGAGTTCTATAAAACAGGCCCATAGTTCCATAGTGGGAGAACACTGATTGAGTATTGGAGCAGTAATATAAAATGAGTGTACATGAGAATAAGCTACAATAACTGAGTATACTGGAGGAGTAATATAAAATGAGTGTATGGGGGGTAACATAGACTAAGTCTTCTGGAAGACTTTCTCGAACAGGGTATTAGAGAAGTAAAACTGGCTGTATGCTGGATGAGGCTTTATCAATGAGCATACTGATGGAATACCAGCAACAGTGACAAAATGTACTGGAGTAGCAGAGTGAGAGTACTGGAGAAATATGTATAACTGTATATAGACTAAGTCTATGAGAAAAGCAATATGGTGTGAAATACTGGAAATGTTTTACTGACCTAATGTATTTGCTCTGTTATTGGAGAATATTGGAGAATATGTGAAGATAATATTTAACAAGTCTATAGAATTCACTGAAATTTCCACTATTTAGTTGTTATGCTGGTGTTTGTTGAAAGCTCACCTTTGTAGCTATATTGCTCCTTGGGGAACAAGCAATGGTACCAAGAGCACAGTTGACACAAGTGCTTGTTTCTCAAGGGGCGGGAACTACCAGTATCTCCCTTGAATCTCCAATCCTCTTTAACAAAGTGACGTCTGGCATTGTCAGAATAGGGCTAATCTGAAGCTGCAGGGCTGGGCTATGGAACAAAAATATTCTCCAATGTACATCAGCTGAGAGTCGATGAGAGAGAGAGTGAGAGGAGTGAAAGAGCAAAAGCATACATGAAATTAGATTTAGAATTGGACGTAATCTATTTTAAAATATTTTGCACCAGTGTTACGTTAGGAAAAGAATATGTTCTAAGTTTTATTTTTAAAAATCCCTTATACATGTTTGAAAATTGTTGCTATCTTTTGCGGACTTCAGAGCAGTATGAAGGAGGATTTGTTACCCAAACAAGTTTGACTAGTAATTCATTTCTTTGTTGTTTTGATGCATTTTCACCCTGACAGCCAGTACACAGTCTGAGAAAGAATCCTCCCATCCCTGCCCACACATTCCTGGCAACCTGTGGTTGAGAAGAGATTTGCATTTGGGCACGAGGAAGATTTAGGAAGACGCATTCCTGTGAGAAAGGGAAATGGATGGGCAGAACTTCAGTGGAATTAGCAGCCTGGAGCGAGATCTTTATCGAATTGACTATCGGACAATTGTGGGAGAAATGCAGCTGACCAGGCCCACTGGAGATCAATTGTCCCCTGGAGTGGGATGCCTGAGTGGGTATCATCATGGACATGGACATGGACATGAGACAGCAGCACAACGCTACACTGCCACTAGAATCCAGGCTGGCTTTGAGCCTGAGAGGTAAGGAAGTTTAAATATTGCATCTTTAGTGGAAATAGTTTTACTACAGAAAATAATACCACACATGAAGTGATGACAAGTTAATCAAAACTATTTTACAAAGAATTTGAATGAGAGTGTGGAGAACTTAAGATGTTGAGCGAAACAGAGAAAGAGGTTTCAAGGACCGTGAGAAGGAGTTTTGCAAGAGTAGATGCACTGGAAAATGTCTCCTTCCTAAACCTGGACTTGTGATGTGAATCAGACCACTCCTATTTTCTGGCTAAGGTCAGATAGTGCAGTCAAACCCAGGGCTTTCTTGTCTGTGTGACACAGATGTTTACAGTTTTATCATCTAATCCATGAGGTGAGTAAAGTCCAAAGATTCCACGAGAGTCTTAGTTCACCCTCTATTGGTCTGCCGTCATGAAAAACCTCAGTAGTTAGAAACTGAGATTTCAGATACAGTTATCACAATTGTCATTGAATTTCTACCAAATTCTGTTCTCGTTATGACACAACTCTCTCCATTAAAAAGGAATACTTTTGTAATAAGCATCATGTTTGCTTGCCATTAGATTGTCATGTACTATTTGTGAAGATGTGCATGGCAGAATCCCAATATATATCAGAAAAAAATTATTATTACTCGAGAATAGTACTTCCTACATTTTTATAAATACTCATTATTGCTAGAGAATTTATACAGTCCAGTTTAATTACTTTAGTATACAAGCTACTAAGAATTGCTTTGGACATTTTATTTCAACTTGTTTTTGTAGCTTGTTTTAGATATTGTTCCCTTGGGATGGCTGAAACTGTCTAAATCAGGGGTGACCAACCTTTTAATTTTTATTTAGACATACAGCATGGTAACAGGCCATTTAGACCCATGAGTCCATGCCATCCAATTAACCTACACCCTGAGTAAGTACTTATGGGCTGAAATGGCCTGTTACCATGCTGTATGTCTAAATTAAAAATTAAAAGGTTGGCCACCCTTGGTCTAAATGCTCTTTAGCAGCAGAGATAATGTGACCACTAGGAGCCTTCCAGTTTTCTATGATAAATGCTACAGTGTCATTGTGAAAATGGATTAATTTATAGTTTTGTGCCTCACATACCATTGCTAAAAAGTTGGTTCAAGAAGGATCATTAGTTCATAAGTGAAAAGACTGCAAAAAGGGAAAGCAACAGATATGGGAATAAGGGACCAGGTTTGTGATATGGATGAAGAATTATGTGTAGTCTTTGTGAGAGACAGAGAAAGCTGCATCAGATGTGTAACACAGCAGAAAGATGAATCAAGTGTATGAGGGTGTGCAGGAGAGTTGGAACAGGTGGATGGAAGAGATGGAACAAGTCTGAGGGGTGATAGGACAGAGTGGTAAGGAGAAGTTGAATTTTTGGTTGTGGAACGGGATATGAAATGGTACAGGAGCACAGCATAGATGGAACAAGTGTGGCATGGAAGAGCATAAATCTGAGAAAGAATGTGCATGTCTATGTCTATGACGCTTGCAACATGTGTGCAGGAAATGGAACCAGCATGAGATGAGGTGAAACAAGTCTTTGGAAGAAATAGACTGAGTGCAGGAGCAGTTGTAGGAGGAAGGGAACAGGGTTTGAGGTGAGATACAACAGATTGGTATTGTGATGTTTGCCAGAGTTGTTGCTGACATGTGAGAGATGAAGATAAGGCAGTATATAGGAAGAAAAGAAGGTTTAGGAGATGGAATGCATGAGGGAGAGAGATTGATCAGGTGTGTAGGAGAGGAATTGATCAGGTGTGCGGGAGAGATTGATTGGGTCTGGGGGAGAGAGATTGATCGGGTGTGGGGGATAGCGATTGATCGGGTGTGGGTGAGAGAGATTGATCGGGTGTGGGGGAGTAGATTGATTGGGTATGGGAAAGAGATTGATCAGGTGTGGGGGAGAGAGGTTGATTGGATGTGGGGGAGAGGGATTGATCAGTTGTGTGGGAGAATCTGATCTGATGTGGGGGAGAGAGATTGATCAGGAGTGGGGAAGAAAGATTGATCAGGTGTGTTGGAGAGGTAGAACGGGGGTCAGAAAGGTGGAATGTGCATCGGAGAGGTGGAAATGTGCATTCGAGATGTGGGAATGCTCATGGGCGAGGTGGAAACAAGTGTGGGAGTGTTTGAACAGATGTGTTGGAGAGGGTACAGGTGTGTGGGAGAAGTGGATCCTTTGCATTTAATTAGACATTGTGTTTAGTGCTGACATCGAAGGCCAAAGGGTCTATGTTCCATGAAATTCCACCATGTTGTGATCATTAATTTCAGAGATCCTTAACCATAAGACCTTTCATTATTCCTATCCATTACAGATGATCAGATCAAAAATAGTCTGTTCCAGGTAGATTTTGTAACAAACTCTTCTTAGAAACAATCTCTAACGTGTTTATATATTCTTTTTCCATGGAACCCTTGCCAGGTTGATTAGACTAATCAATATGAAGATTAAAATCACCTATGCTAATTGTAATTCCCTTCTTTGATATGTCTACATTTTGCAAATATCATAATGAGATCAACATTTTGGGGGCCACCACTCCCCCTTTCCATGTCCACCTATTACTTGCAACATTAAATAATCTGGAATATTGAGTTTCCAAGCCTGGCCACTGTGCAACGACAACTCAGAAGTAAATATTAGATCAAACTGGTGTGTTACTATTTGTGTCTTTAATTCATCTACATTATTGCAAAATGCTAAATGCATTCAGATAAAGTGTCTGAAGCATTCAATTTTACTATTACTTACTCCATATTCAGTTTTTGCCTAACTCTTTTGCTTATATTTTCTGCCCCTTCATGTCACACCTTTCTCCCCTCACTACGTTGTGGCACTACTCTCTTATTTCATTTTAATTGATCAAACCTTATTATTAGAACCTTTCCCCCACCTAATCAGTTTAAAGCTGTTGACTTGCCTCCCTCCGTCAATCCACCAGAACACAGCTTCTTGATTTATCACATTTGTTGCCCCATTCACTGTATCGTTCACCAGAACTACAGCTTAAAAGTGAGGGCAGCAGTTGATAGTAAATACCACGGATCACAATTATGGATAGCAGCCCAGTCAAAATCTATGGATTACTATGCTATATTTCCATGGTATACTTAGTACCAATTCTTCATAAAGAAATAAAGATGTGGAGTTCCCTCCATGTTGAAAACTGGATCATCTGTTCAAGCTCTACTTGATCAGTAAGAATTGCAAATTTTATTAATGTAAACAAACCAATTCTTACTTGAGTTCCAGTGGGACAATTTGGTGATTTCATCATACTTGAGAAATGATGAGAAATATTCTTTCATTAACAATATTTACTGTGAGAGGTGATTATCAAATAATGTAATTCTTGCTGAGTCTAAAATAGGTCCTGGGTTTAGTGTGACTTTCCCAGTAGACTCTAGGAGACCTGGTGGTTTTAGGGTAGCTCTTCCATCTGAGTTCAAGAGAGCTGTTGGGTTGAGGAGAGATGGTTCTAGTTTCGCTTTCTAGTACAGTCTGAGAGATGGTTCTTTTGTGGGTCTCCCAGCTGAGCCAGGGAGAGCTGATGATTCTAGCTGAGTCAAAGTGAAGTGACGTTGACGTGGCTTTCTCACCTGTGTGCAGAGCTCTGATAATTCTGGTGTGGCTCATCAACCTAAATCTGATGTGCTGGGTTTAAACTGTATCTAAAGATAATAGTTTTGAGACATTTGTTATTTTCTCTCTGTAGAGAGATATCTTGTTTATCAAGTCAAAATGGAAATCAAACCAAACCGAGATGTTTTCGAAAAAGATTTGAGAATCAAGAAACTCAAAGCTAATATTAAACTTGGTTTACATGGTGGTATAAAGTAAGAATGATTATGTTTATTCGGGGCATCACCACAAGGACTCAATATTCTGTTTACAAGACCCTCCTCCTATGATTATTGCAGGAATTAAGATAATTATTCAATGTGAGTAAGTTTTATTTTACATTTTATTTCTGCATAACTTGTTTTCCACACTGTAGGCTGCAACCCAGTACTTTCTGCTTATCTGGCAACTGAAAATGCTATGTTTCCACTTACTGTTGGGTCATATTCTATACTCTTATGCTCTAATCCAATTTAATTCACTAATTGCACATTGCAAAAGCAATGGTATTTCAGATTTCCCCTTTACCTGTAAATTACATGACATTGATTATTTTGGGTCGGGGTGGGGAGGGAATATAGTGGGGATGACAGGAAGACAACGTTTATTTAACTTCAATATCCCAATGTCTTAAGGTTTGATAAGATTTGATGGATTATAAATCTTTTACATCAATTTAATTTGAAACAAGGAAAATTTAACAAGGGAAACTTGGATTCCAAATTTAAATCAGACCTATAAAATATAAAGACCCAAGTGCTTAATCCTTTGTGGAACATAAGTTTGTTCTCATGGGACATTTGTCTCTTTTCTAATATTTTATTATCCAGTTCTATTCTCTCCCACATCAACAGTGACCACTCATCAGAAGTATTTTACTTATTTACTAATCAGCACCAAAACTGATTATCTAGTTATTACTACATTCAGAGTTTAACTTTGGCATAAGAAATAGATTCAGACATTAGCCCCTGCTCCATCTTTTATTAAAATCATGTCCAATCTTTTATCTTAGTTTCCATTGATTCCTTTAATATCCAATATTTATGTACAAGTTTATACAAGTGACTCTGCTTCAGTCCTTGCTTGCCTGTAAAGCTCTTTTGGATGCTCTGGGATTGCAAGTGACAAAATGGGAAAATTTACTTCATTCATTTCTTCCTTTTCTTTTTTCCCTGAATTTTTTTTTGCCTTTTTCATCACATTTTTCTTTCTTTTATTCTTTCTTTCGAATCCTTTATTTTTATCCTTTTTTTAACTTCCTCTTTCTTGCTTTGTTTTTCGTTTAATGAATTTTTATTTTTCTTTGGACTTTGTGGAAGACATAATAGCAAATATGCTGAAAAATGTTGCTTTGCTAGAAGGAGAGTAAGGTTCTGGGAATCCTGGAACCAACAGAAGCTGGACAGATTTTAACATAGTAGAGTCACAGAGCAAATAAATAGTCCCTTCAGCCCAACTCATCCATGCTGACCAGGTTTTCTAAGTGAGATAGTTTAATTTGCCTGCTTTTAGATTTCAGATTTATTGCCAGAGTACATACATGACATCACATACAACACTGAGATTCGTTTTCCTGTGGGCTAGAATTGGTAGTGAAAAAGATATTGTACACAATGTACACATGTAAGCAAATAAAGAAATGTAAACAAACTGCAATGCAGTAAGAAAAAAGTTAATGTGCAAAAGAGTCCCCAAATGAATTCCTGATTCAGTTTATTGTTGAGGAGGGATAGCAGCTGTTCCTGAACCTAGTTGTGTGAGTCTTGTAGCCCCTATACTTCCTTCCTGATGGTAACAATAAGAACAGAATGTGTGCTGGGTGGTGTGGATCCTTGATGATTGTTGTTGTTTCCGATGGCAGCATCCCCTGTAGATGTTCTCGACAGTGGGGAGAGTTTTGTTTGCGATGTACTGGGCTGTGCCCACTACCTTTTGCAGGACTTTACTCTCAGAGGTACAGGTACACGATCGTTTATCTGGACATCTAAAATCCGGAAAGCTCCAAAATCCGGTGAGTGGGGAGAGAGGCGGCCGGTGCTTGGGGGAGGTGTCCGGGAGACTGGCGTTTGGGGGAGGTGGCCGGGGGATCGTTGCTTGGGGGAGGCGGATGAGGGACCAGCGCTTGGGGGAGGCGGCCGAGGGACCGGCGCTTGGGGGAGACGGCCGGGAGACTGGAAGGGGGTGGGGGTGGATATGGCAGCACAATTCAGGTGGGCTTTCCGAAATCCGGAATTCGGAACACACTGTCCCCCAAGGGTTCTGGATAAAGGATGCAGCCTATCAAGACACTTTCCACCACACATCTGTAGAAATTTGCCAGGGTTTTCAATGTCATACCAAACCGCCACAAACTCCTGAGGAAGTATAGACGCTAATGATGACATTATGGTGTTGGGTCCAGGAAAGATTCTCTGAGATAGTGACTTCCAAGAACTTAAATTTGCTTATCCTCTCCATATCTTTGGCCCATATTCCTCTAATATGAAATCTATCCTTTTCATATACCTATCTGGATGTATTTTAAACATTATTATTGTACTTGTGTCTATAACCCCATGTCCCCTGATGATCCCATCGTGTCCGTATCTGAGGATGATGTGCGTGCTGCCTTCAGGAGAGTGAATCAGAGGAAAGTATCTGGCCTTGATGAAGTACCTGACCAAGTATTTGTGCTGACCAACTTACCAAGGTGTTCACACAGATATCTTGAATGTTTCACTTCAGCAGGGAATGGTACCCACCTGTTTCAAACAGGAGTTAATCATACCAGTGCCCAAGAAGAGTATAGTAACCTGCCTTAATGATTATTGACTAGTAGCATTTAACCATATATAACCATCTAACAGTTTATGGCATGGAAACAGGCCATCTTGGCCCTACAAGTCCATGCCAGTTTACTCAAACAACTCCGCTAGCTTCCCCCCCACCTATTCTCTGCCCATACCCTCTAACCCCCCCTCTTATCCATGTATATATCCAGCCTCCTCTTAAAAGAAAGAATTGACTCTCTCTCAACTATTTCCTCTGGAAGATTGTCCCATTCAGCCACCACTCTCTGAGTTAAGAAGCACCCTCTAATGTTTCTCCTAAAATTTTGCCCCCTTACTCTCAACTTGTGTCCTCTTGTTTCAACCTCCCCTGCTCTCAGGGGGAAGAGTCTACTTGCATCTAGTTTATCTATTCCCTTCATAATTTTAAACACCGCTATCAAATTCCTTCTCAACTGTCTACATTCCAAGGAATAAAGTCCTAACCTCTTTCTCTGTACTCTAGGTATTCTAAGCCAGGCAACATCCTTGTAAATTTACATCAACAGCGATGAAGTGTTTTGAAAGACTGGTGATGAAGCAGATCAGCTCCTGTCTGAGGGGTGACGTGGATTCATTCCAGTTCGTCTATCACGGCAGATGCCATCTCACTGGCTCTACACAAAGGTCTGAAACACCTGAACAGCAAATATGCACATATCAGGATGTTCTTTATCAATTACAGTTCAGTATTTAACATCATCATCCCTTCAAAACTGATCAGCAAACTCCAAGACCTGGGAGTTAACACCCCACTGTGTAATTAGATCATGTATTTCCTCACCGCCAGACCACAATCAGTGAGGATTGGTAAGAACTTCTCTACAATCTCCATCAGTACCAGAGCACCACAAGGCTGTGTTCTTAGCCCCCTGCTCTACTCATTTTACATCTACAACTGTGTAGCTTAGCACGACAATAACACCATCTACAAATTTGCTGACGATACCATGGTATTGGATTGTATAAAGGAAGGGGAGGAGTCAGCAAACAAGATGGAGATTGAAAACTTGGCTGAATGGTGAACCAACAGCAAACTTCCATTCAATGTCACCAAAACAGTTGATTGCTGACTTCAGGAAAGGAAACCCTCCCCACTATTGAGTACATCTACAGGGAATGCTGCTGTTGGAGGTCAGCAGCAATCATCAAAGACCCACACCACCCAGCACAAGCTCTGTTCTCACGCTGCCATCAGGAAAGAGGTATAGGTGTCACAAGACTTGCACCACCAGGTTCAGGAACAGCTGCTACCCCTCCACCATTAGACTCCTCAACAACAAACTCAATCAGGGACTCATTTAAGGGCTCTTACTTGTGCACTTTATTGATTTTCTTTTGTTCTCTCTGTATCGCACAGCAAGTTTTCTTTTACATTTGTTATCTGTTTACAGTTCTTTTATTTTTTTCATGTTTATTTTTTGCACTACCAATTAGTGGTAATTCTGCCATGCCCACAGGAAAAAGGAATCTTGGGGCTGTATGTGATATCACGTATGTATTCTGTCAATAAATCTGAAATTTTCCTTTGGTAGCTTGTTCTACATACCAACCACTTTCTGTGAAAATGATCCACTTTTGGTGCCTTTTAAATCTTTCCCTCTCCCTTTAAATCCATGCCCTCTGGATTTAGTCTCCCTTCCTCTTTTAAAACAGATGTTATCATTCACCTTATCTATGCCCCTCGTGATTTTACAGTTAAACCCAGGTATCCGGCACCGAAGAGGATTGGTAGATGCTGGATAAGTGAATTTTTCGGTTGCTTAAGATTGTGTGTTGCATGGATTGGCGAACTGACTGCTAGGGGCAACAATTTTAAACTTTCATATTTACCTATTTATTTTGCACGATTTTTTTCCTGGTTGGTTGAGTCTACCGGTTGCTTGAATTCCAGACGACGGCGATTTTACCATATATAGCTCGATAAAGTCACCCCCTCAGCCCCCTACCCTCTGGAGGAAATGATTCGATCTATTCAGCCTCTCCTTATTTCTTATCCCCTCCTGTCCCAGCCACATGTTTGTGAATCTTTTCTGCACCCTTTCCAGATTAATCACATCTTTCCTATAATTGGGCAACCAGAACTGCAAACAATCGGCCAATTGGTACCTTGGGCCTGTTCTATGATTTAATGAGGTCATAGTTGATGAGACTGTAAACTCAACAAGTAACCTGGTAACTTTTCATCCCTCAGAGATTCTCATTTTTCAGGGAAAATATTCTCCTCGTTCCACTTATATGGGCCATCTTTTATTATTAAACAGTGAGACCTGGTTTTGGGTTTTCCCATGAGGCAGCAACCTGTCCACATCAACCCTGTCAAAACCCCTCAGGATATTATTTGTTTCAATCAATTCCCTCTTATACTTTGTTGTGGAGGTATAAAGGGTGGGATCGTTCAGGACTGATTTTATGCTGCATTCAGGTTATAGGTTACTGTCCAAATGAACCACTATTGCTGAATAATAATTCTCATGGACAAGGATCTTGTGATCTTTTAATTGCATTATATAATTCATTGCCCATGAGGTTTTTAGAATATTTTTGTAGAGGCACAATGTGAATACATTTTATATGCTCTGTGTCTTCACTTGGTTAACTGATTTTATGCACATCATTTCTGTTAACTATTAATATTAGAAGAACAATATTATATTTGACCTTGTATTGGTACTAACAGCGAAGCAACTGTCTGTCTTAGTTCCTTTCCAACAATTTCTCAGTCCATCTGTCTCTGGACTCTTTCTGTCTGTCGCTCCATTTCTTTTACTATCTAGTCGTCAACATTTTTTAAATCATTTGATGGCTACTATTCCTTATATTTTCTAATATAGATTGATGATTTCTCCCTTTGTTCAGAAGTTTCTCTATATGATTCTCTTTAGATCTGCCTGCCAATCTCTCTTACACACACACAAATGTCTTTTAATCATTTACACTGCTCACAATTTCTCTTGCAATGTTTCTCTGTTGTTTTTATTTTATGTATAAGATATTGTTCTCTTTCTCTTCCTCTATCCATCAAACTCTCTCTTCCCACTATTCTATCGTTTCCTCTCCCATAATCTATATTATTCTGCCAGAATTTTTCTTGATAGTTCTTAGTCATCTTGATTTTGTTCCATGGTATGCATCTCGCAGTGACAGTTCTTTCTCTCTGTGTGTTTCTTGGCTTCAGGTGTTGCCTGCCATAGTAAGGCAGTTAAAGCTAGGCCCTACTGTATTATTGGCCAGTTCCAAGGTGCTGAGTCACAGATGGGCAGCCGTTATTTGTGACCTTTCCCAAAACAGCAGTATTTAGCAGCAATTTTTTTCATACTATTTTGCAGTAACCTTGTCATGAAATCAACACAAACAGAAAATATAAGGCATATTTTTTTTAACCTATGGGTGCTCCAATATGTTCATTGCCAATGAACTATATATAGTACTTTTGAAATGCAGTCAATACTGTAAGAAATATAGCACGCAGCCAAGTTCCACAATGAGCAAAGAGCAAAGAACTAATCATTAAATGTTCTGACTTAAGGATTTGGTTGAAGGCAAACTATACATCCAGGGCAATGGGGAAATTTTTGCTTCTCTTTTTGGAGTAGTACTATGGCATTGTTCACATCCACTGAAAGGATGGAGAGAGCTTCAGATTAACTTCTCACCCAAAAACAAGCATTTCTGATGTTCCAACACACCAATTGTCATTCAGCCTTATAATGGGTATCTTTAATTTACTTTCTCGGTGGCAACTTCATGATCTGTTCCTAAAGGAAGGGATTGATTGGCCTGTTATGTACATGACAAATCTTACAACCACATGAGCAGTACATAGTGCACAAATAAGCACGATTGGGCCACATAATTCAATACTATACTAAGTATTGATTAGACTGTACCTCAAGCATTTGCTCAAGACAGCTTTTAAGAAAAATAGAGTAACATTATAGAATCAAATATTGCAAGAACCACTCCACTGGGCCCTTGCCAGCCTTTGTGGGTTTCCTATATGGAATTACCAAGAACATTATTTAGAATGGACATGCAGAAAAAGATCATATGGTCTAAACTGATTATGTCAGTGCTTAGAATCAAATCAGAATTTATCCTCATGAACATGTCACGAAATTTGTGGATTTGCAGCAGCGTCTCAGTGGAAACATTTCTATAAACCACCTTACAAAATAAATAAAAATAGTGCAAGTAAAAGTCAAAGTGAGGCAGTTTCTGGTACATTCAGGAATCTGATGGCAGAGGGGAAGAAGCTGTCCTCAACCCACTGAGCGCTCATCTTCAGGTTCCTGTACCTTTTTCCTGATGGTAGCAGAGTGAAGAGGGCATGGCCTGGGGGGGGGGGGGGGGGGGTCAGGGGCCTTGAGGATAGAGGCTGCTTTCTTAAGACACCACCTCTTGTAGATGCCCTCGGTAGAGTGAAGACTGGTGCCCGTGATGTCGCAGGTCGCGTTAGCAAACCTCTGAAGTTTTCTTGTCCGGAGAGTGACGCAACCAACCAGAATGCTCTCCGCAATACACCCATAGAGGTTTTCGAGAGTCTTCCGTGACACACCGAATCTCCTCAAACTCCTCTCATGATCTATTCAAGCCTTCTCTTTTCCAATTTAATTATATCACCATATCTATCTTTTTTTATCTCTCACTTGCTTATCCAGCTTCCATTTGTACATCCATATTATATATATATATATATATATATATATCAATGACCTCCTTTGATAATGACCTGCATTTTCACCCATTTGAATGAACAAGTTTCTTCTGAATTCTTTCTTTTCCATGGATCATCTTTTATTGACATCGATGACCTTAGGTTTTTCTTTTCTTCAAAGTTGAAAAATACTTCTCATGAATGCATTTTTCAAAGCCTTTTATAGTTTGACTTTTATTGGGTCACTTTTGCTTATTTTAAACCAAGAAAAAGAGCCCAAGTTTGTTCAACTTTTTCTGATTGGTATAACCTTGTGGATCTGGTTTTATTTGTCATCTCTGCATTTTACACTTTTTTCATGCTTCTAAATTCTTAATGTAAAACAGATCCTGAATTGAATACATAGAATCAAAAATCATCATGTTTAAAATAATCTATGAAAATGATTCTTGGGACACGAATCTATAGTTGCAAGTGCAGGTTAGAAAAGCCAGGACTCTTCTTTGAAGAGGAGGAAACTGAAGGTTAATTTGATAGTATTTAAATGGTGAGGGGTCTGGTCAAAACAGTAGTATTTAGCAGCAATTTTGCAGTAACCTTGTCATGAAATCAACACAAACAGAAAATGTAAGGCATTTTTTTTTAACCTATGGGTGCTCCAATATGTTCATTGCCAATGAACTATATATAGTACTTTTGAAATGCAGTCAATACTGTAAGAAATATCTCCGTCAGTTTGCACACAGCCAAGTTTCATAAGTTGTGACAATGTCAAGGACTAGAAGTCACAAGTGCAAAATAAAGAGTGACACAGGAAAAACAGTGGCAGAATTCTCTCCAGCCACACAGGAGCCCCAGGTTTGATTTCTGACCATTGCAACTTAATTGTTTGGTAAAATAATCTTTATGGTTGGAATCTGAATACACTGCCTGTAGACGTAGGGGAGGTAGATTTCTCTGTGGCCTTCTAAAGGGAATTACATGAATCGATGATAGAGATAAATTTGCAAGCTGTCCAGAAAGGGTTCTGGAGTGCAACTAGTGAGTTGTTCTTGTAAAGACACAATGGGCCACATGACCTCTATGCCATAACCATGCTCTGATTCTAACATCTATACCAGAAACAAATCCCAATACTTAGTTTGTTTTTATGATGTAAAAACACAATGCAAGAGAAACTCAGCAGGTCAAACAAAATGGTGGGGGTGGGTCAGCAGGAGGAGCACGGTCCCAAATGGAGGAGGTAATAAGTGGAAAAGGGAGGGAGAGCATATCAGCACCCTTTTCCACCTATTACCTCCTGCCTTAAGGACCTTACTCCTCCCCCTGCCCATCACCCACCCCTCCCTCCCCCGACCATTTTGTTCAGGAACCTAACAATATTTTTCCTACCTTAAGGGCTCAAGCCCAAAACATTAGTTATGTATCTTTATTATATAAAGTAGTGTCTAACCAGCTGAGTTTCTCCTATATTGTGTTTTTACTTCAACTACAGTGTCTCCAGACTTTCGTGCTTTATTTTTGTTTTTATGATGGCTTTATTCACAACTTCTGGTAATTTTTGAATATATGCTCTCAGCTCTTTTTTCTTCTGAATACCATTTTGATTCGTGTTTCCTACATAATATTAGGCCTCAATATTTCTTAGTAAGATAGTTCACATTCAACTTCGGGACTGTGCATTGCATAGCTGTCAGTTTACTCCAGTGACTTCAGGTGCTGCCTGTGTAGAATTTGCATGTTGATCCTGTGACCACACCAGTTTCCTCTGGGTGTTTTCGTTGCAAAAGATAAATTGGTTACTTAGTGTTGGTGGGTGGCAAAAGAATGAAATGATGCAGATGTGCATGTGCATGTTAAAGAAAGTAAGTTGTAGTGTCTTAGTGCTCCTCCTTTACCATGGACTGGGGCCCGAAACAGGCCTTTCAAGTGAAGAAACACTTCACTTGTGTATCCGCAGGATTGATTTACTGCATCTGGCACTCCTTTGTGGCCTTCTCTACATCGGAGACTGGGCGCAGATTGGGAGATCTCTTCACTGAGGATCTTCGCTCCATCTGCACCAGTGATAAAGACTTCCCTGTAGCCAACCATTTCACACTCCCACACTTATATGTCTGCCCATGGCCTTATGTATTGTTCCACCAAGACCACCTGCAAATTGGAGGACACATACAATATCCTCAATAATGTTTAGGACAAAGACACTTTTTTTCCTTCATTTGTCCCTGTGCTCCATCGTTTTAAATTAGTAATCAAACAATTCACATGTAATTAAAGTGCACATTCCAGATTTTATTCAAGGTTATTTGTATACATTTTGGTTTGACCATCTAGAAATTGCTGCACTTTTTATACATAGTCCCCTCATTTCAGGGCATCATAATGTTTGGGACATTTGACTTCACAGGTGTTTGCGAGTACTCAGGCATGTTTAATTACTTAATTGGTGCAGGTGTTAGAGCTAGGCTTGCTTCTCAGGTTTTGACTGACATATATTACAAACCCACTAACTCCCACAACTACCTTGACTACACCTCCTCGCACCCTGTCCCCTGCAAGGATTCTATCCCCTTCTCTCAATTTCTCCGTCTCTGCCGTATCTGTTCCCAAGATGAAGTCTTCCAGTCCAGGTCTTCCAAATGTCTGCCTTGTTCCACAAACATGGCTTCCCCTCCACCACCATCAACTCAGCCCTCATCTGCATCTCCTCCATTTTCCACTTATCTGCCTTGGCCCCCTCTGCCCCCAGATGCAACAAACAGAATTCCCCTTATCCTCACCTACTCCCCCACCAGCCTCTGCATCCAACACATTATTCTCCGGAATTTCCGGCACTTATAACAGGATCCCATTATCAAACACATCTTCTTCCCTCCTCCCCTCTCTGCCTTCTGTAGGGTCCACCCTCTGTGACTCCCTCGTGCACTCATCCTTCCCCATCAATCCCCCACCCTGGCTCTTTCTCATAGCTGCAGGAAGTGCCATACTTCTGCTCACACCTCCTCCTTTACCATGGACTGGGGCCCGAAACAGGCATTTCAAGTGAAGCAACACTTCACTTGTGTATCCGCAGGATTGATTTACTGCATCTGGCACTCCTTTGTGGCCTTCTCTACATCAGAGACTGGGCACAGATTGGGAGATCGCTTCACTGAGGATCTTCGCTCCATCTGCACCAGTGATAAAGACTTCCCTGTGCCAATCATTTCAGTTCAGTGTCACATTCCCACACTTAGATATGTCTGCCCATGGCCTTGTGTACTGTTCCACCAAGACCACCCGCAAATTGGAGGAACACCTGATTTTCCGTTTGTGCACCCTCTAGCCAGATGGCATTAGCATCGACTTTTCCAGTTTCTGGTAATCTGCTCTCCTCTTCCACCTCCCCTCCCTTCCAGTTCTCCTTCTTTCCCCCCTTCACATAGCCATCTCTCCTCCCCTAACCCTCCTTTATTTGATTGCTGCTGTCCCTTCCTTCCCTTCTCCACCTATCACCTCCTGCCTTTGCGACCACCCCTCCCCCTATTCTTTTGTTTGGATGCCTGCCAACATTTTTCCATACCCTGATGAGGGGCTCAAGCCCATACTTCTGGTCCACCCCATGGACCTCCTCTCATACCAAACCATACAGAATCCTTAGTAATGTTTTTTGTACTAATGCTACTTAGGATTTTGGTAATCCTAAAGTTTGAGTGATGTCTTTTTAAGTTTTATTCTTATTTTTCAACCTCATAACAGCTTCTTTGACTTTAATTGGCACAAGTCTGGTCCTCATGTTGAAAAATGGCAACTCCAGATTCCAAAGGTGATCATAAGCTCTCTTATACCTGCACTAATGAAGCAATTAAACATACTTGAATACTTACAAATGCCTGTGAAGCCAAATTTCCCAAACATTATGGTGCCCTGAAATGAGGGGACTGTGTATAAAAATTGCTGTAATTTCTATGTGCACGTTAATTACATGTGAATTGTTTGATTAAAATTAAAAAAAAACTGTAGAGCATAGGGGCAAATAAAGGAAAAAAGTGTCCATGTCTCAAACCTTATGGAGGGCACTGCATGAAGCCTTTGATTTTATTGCACTGCTGAGAGCTGGGATGAATCTCATCTTCTGAATGATCTCCCAGAGTTTCATAATATTGAAAAAAGTATGTGCTGATATTGAATTACCCATTTATATGTCTTTGTTGCAAGTTTATCAATGTACTGTTTTAATAATTTACAGTCCTCTATGAATCTTATCCTTCCTTCCATTTGTCTTTATTTGCAAATATTCAATATGTGGTTTTCATTAAAAGTGCAAATCCTTGATACAAAATGTAAACAATAGCCTCAGGAATGAACCATTTCCTATTTTTTATTAATCTGAATACATGAATACAGACTGGAGTTACACAGGAGACTGTAGATGCTGGAATCTAAAGCCAAATTCAATCTACTGGAGGAACTCACAGGGTCAAGCACCATCAGAGAGAGAGAAAAGAGTGGTCAATGTTTCGAGCCAAAGCTCTTAATCAAGACCGAAAAAAAAATGAAGTTCAGAAGCCAGTGTAAAGAGCAATGCCATCACTAGAGTTGGTGTCACTCCCACTCCATGGACCTCTTCTCGTACCAAACCATACAGAATCCTTAGTAATGTTTTTTGTACTAATGTTACTAGTAAATCGTAATTACCTATATCACTAAATGTAATGGCAATAGTAGTGATACAGACAACTAGCAAAATTAAAATTACAATATCATAGGTATAACCTAAATGTAAAAAAAGACAAATTAGCAATATTTGAAAAAATATATACAGGTACACGATCGTTTATCTGGAACCCTTGGGGGACAGTGTGTTCCGAATTTCGGATTTTTCCGGATTTTGGAAAGCCCACCCGAATTGTGCTGCTTATCCACCCCCAACCCCTTCCAGTTGCCCAGCAGTCTCCCCCAACGGCTGTCTCCCCTGACCATGATCCCTCGGCCATCTCCCCCGACAGCGGTCCCTCTGTCGCCAGGCCGCCTCCCCCGACTGCCGGACCCTTGGCCGCCGGTCCCTCGGCTGCATGGCTGCCTCCCTCGACCGCCCGTCCCTCGGCCACCCTGCCGCTTCCCCTGACCGCCAGTCCCTTGGCTGTCTCCCCCGACTGCCGGTCATTTGGCCATCGGACGCCTTCCCCCGACCGCTGGTCCCTTGGTCACCTTCCCCAACCGCCAGTCCTTTGACCGCCGGTCCCCTGGCTGCAATCCCTTGGCCACCTGGCCGTCTCCCCCGACCGCTGGTCCCTCAGCTGTTTCCCCCAACCACCAGTCCTTCGACCGCCGGTCTCCCGGCTGCCTCCCACGACCGTGGTCCCTCAGCCACTCGGCCGTCTCCCCCAACTGCTGATCCCTCGGCTGCCGACCGCCTCCCCCAACTGCTGGTCCCCACTTGCCGGATTTTGGAACTTTCCGGATTTTAGGTGTCCAGATAAAGAATCGTGTACCTGTAGTTGTAAAAATATAGAATAGTATGTGATAAATATAGTTGTAGATTGCTTAAATGTAATATTTCCTACATGAATACTAACAAAATTGTTTTGTAAAATCTTTCTATATTGGATTACAACTTTATTAGTATCAGCCTTTTTTGATTTTTTTCCCTTTTAATTATTGATATTGATATAGGTTCACAAATACTAATTACCACAATATGGTAGCTTAAACACCAGAAGTTTGATATATGCAGCAACTAGCAGGAATGAAAACAACAGCGCGTGCTTGTAGTGCATGCATATAAAACCATGTGATTCAAAGCATCACTGTAAATGGGTAATAATGATAGCTCTGACTGAGGACATTAGAAGGTTTAAAAATAAATTACCATAGAGTTTTAGCTTTGTAGGTATATTGATACATGTAAGATGGGCTTACAAAAAATGTTTTTGTTGTTATAACTAATGACCAGGATATTTTTATAAAAAATAATAAATTCCAGCTGATTACTGCACAAAAAATTTATAGAGTCATTTTGGTGTCATGCAGTAAGGTCTGCCCTCCCCTTGTGAGACCAGTGGTAAAGAGAACAGTGTGGGACGGGGTTCCCAATATAGGATTGGCGAACCATGTAAAGGTGAAACATTATGAACTGATGGCAGTTGCCAGAGAGGCAAGATAAGCACACGCATCAGGTGGACGGAGTGAGTGATTAGAAGACAAAGATTGCCATGTGAGAATGGTGGTATAAAGAGAGACCAGACAGAACCAAAGGGTAGCGGGGAAAGGAGAGTGGAAAAATCCCCCCCCCCCCACCCCATCTCCCCCACTGGATTGATCTGCTCTCTCAACTAATCCTCCCCTTCCATTTATTGTTTTCTTATCAGATTTCACCTGAACTTTTTTTTGTGGCCATCCCCCCTTTGTCTGCCAATCCTTTGCCTCTCTGTCCATCTTGTTGCACCATCTCCGACGGGGACTCCTGTCTCGCCCCTGGTTCTGTACCTTCATTTCCTCAGTCTATTCTCAAGACACACCATGTTACTGACGTTGCTTGACCTTTTGAATTCCTCCAGCGAATTGTGTTTGGCTTCTTTATCCCTACTTTGGCTTCGCCCACCACCACCACGGCCAGGCTGACTTGGCTTGAAACATTCATTGGTTAATAATGCTACACTTGATGAAGGCCCTTTGTAACTTTACCACCAATTGGTCTACTTTTTCAAAAGTTGCTCACAGAATTCAGGGAAAGCCCGGTCATTCAAACAAGCCTCGGCCTCTTGAAAATTCATCAGTTAATTTTCAGTTCCCACAATCTTAATTTTAAAAAAAATCATTTGGTTAAGGTTATTTGAAGGAAGGTTCGTGGTCTGAGATTGATCAATGACTGCATTATTGATCTGTTGGCACATGGTTCTGAAATGTCACCAGGCACATTGCTGAATGTGGATTTATATCCTATAAAATGCCACAGCAATGCATTGTGAGTAAAAGTTGGAAAACTCGGCAACAAGGTTCTGTGCAGCTTCTCTGGTGAATGCTAATGGGAGAGCCGTGATATTGATGGCAGTGCCCAATTTTTATCATTTCTACTAAATATCAGTTACATAAGAGTGGAAAAACCACAAAGCGACTGACCCGAGAAGTACAAGTCATCTCTGCAGTTCCATAATGATAGCACAGGCCGGAACCCTCCTCCTGCAACGCCAGTCTCCACGAGGCCCGTGGCGCCGCGGAACCAACGGGGCGATGTCCTGGCAACGGTTCCCAGGGCCTCGGGCGCATGCGCGCTCTCCTCTGGGTCCGGCGCCGTCCGGAAATTGGAGCGCGCGCACGTGCCCGAGCCCGAGCCCCGTGGCCTGGTGCCCGCCAGCTCGCGGCTCCCAGGGCTGTGTTCATTCACTCGCCGCTTCTCTTTCCGCAGCATGGCCGACTACCTCATCAGCGGCGGCACCGGCTATGTGCCCGAGGATGGCCTCACCGCACAGATTCTCTTCGCTTCCGCGGACGGGCTCACTTACAAGTAAGTGTTCTGGCGCCCGCGGGTGCTTCCTGAGGGACACGTTGCCCGCATCCTGGCTCCACGTTGCAGGGCGAATGCAGTGGCTGCGAAGTCGGTGACCCGCCCCACAGCAATGGGAACACGGACCTTCGCGTCTGCCTGAGGTGATGTCAAGGCAGAGGGAAACCCAAAATTGTAGGGCGGGTTTCCCCTGGGACCACCGTTTCACCCCGCCGGAGCAATCTCCCAGTCTCCAATCCTCCGGATAACATCTGCACCCGCCCTCTGCCCCCTCCCTATTAGCCCCCAGTCCCACCCTATTCCCCTTGCTCAGGTCCCTGCCCCCAGGTCCCTCACTGCATTGACTGCAGCTCAATGAGAAGAAGGTTGAGCAAACAATGAGAAGCTGTTGAACTGTGGTCAGGCATTAGTGCTGAAGAAAAATGTTGACTGAAACATTGATTGCCCATTCTCAATGGAATGCAAGAAAGGCTTCAGATGGCTGGAAAACTGGAGCACAACTTAAAATGCTGGAGGAACTCACCGGAGCAGCCAGCATCCATGGAAGGACAAAGATTGTTAATGTTTTGATCTGAAATATTGACTATTTTATGTCTTTCATGGATGCTGCCGGACCTGTTGAGTTCCTCCAGCATGCTATCTGTTGAACATTCTCATTGTTTGCTCATAGCATCCAGCATCTGCAGTTCTTGTGTTTCCATGGGTAGAGCCTTATCCTTTTTTCCAGATTAAAGTTTTGTAGGGTTTAAATGTCTCTGATGTACAACCTCAGAAGGGTAAATTGAACCTCACTTTCACGCTTCAACTGGGAAACTGCACCTCTGGTGTTTACATGAAGTGTTATCCATGATTTTGTGCTGGATATGGTCTTGAACTTGCCTTCTCCTGACTCTGATGTGCATGCTACTAATTACGTTGGGAGCATTCTTTACTAAGAGGCATAATTGTTTAAATGTTTATCACATGTTAAATGTTGGAAGATTTTTTTTTCATTTGACCAGAATCATGTTCAATTAATTTGAGCTAATTCAATGAAAGATGTATCATTTGCTGTAAGTGGATAAATTAGATTTAAGAAATTAATTTGATGATTCAATGATCAGAGATGGTATGTGAGGATTGCTTTGTGCAGGACCAGAAAGATACATGGCTTGAATGGGGGCTGAGGAACAGGTTGGAGAGCATGTCTGATATTAGTTTGAAGATACTTTAGGAAAAAAAGGTTTATTTATCAGATTGGAGCAATTCAAGAAATTCAGAATGCCAATGAGATATTTTCAATTTCCCACCAATTGAAGTTGGCCTTCATTCACTGTACACTTCCAGTTCTTTCTCCAGAGCTTCCAATAAGTCTGAATTTAATGCTGGTATCTCGTGCCCTTCCCATCTTGTTTCATCAAACATATCCATCTTGAAAGACCAACGTTTATGTTGCCTTCACGATTTCATGATGTCAGGACTTTTAGAATAAGTTCTATTGTAGAAGATAGGGCAATCGATTTGCACATTAAGCTTTGAAGACTGTATTCTGCTGATGAGCAGGCACTTTATTTAGCAATGCTGATTGAAGAATAAACGGTAGAAGTTCAAATATCCAGATGCCAGAAATTAAGACCACCTGAGAATCTGGAATTTTTGAAAAAGCTCAAACTTGTAAAATTTAATTTGTGTGTATGCGTAAGCACCACAGATGCATAGTGGCAACAAGTGACCACGTTTGTTGACTTTATTTTTCTCTAATAAATGAAGCATGCTGTATTTACTAATAAACTATCAAACGTTACCTGTTCATCTCTTGTTTATTCCTCCTTAAATTTGAATTTTAGAAGTACTGCCAGAGATTCCGGAAAATCCGGACCAACCCAACCCCCAAGCAGTCTGGATTTTTGGGCTTGTACTGAATATTGGCTGGTGTTAGTACAATGAGATTTCTTGCATCCACTTAAAGAAGTGGCTCAGTTTAATGGCTGATCCATCCAACAGTGAAATACTTCCTTAATCCTGTTCCTGTGTATCAAGCAATTCTTGGACTGCTTCCATCTATGGAATGTTAATGAACAAAGTTCTGCCTTAATGACAAAACAGGAATACTTAGTTCCGTGGAATGTGTCAATCTCTGATTAAAATCTAAGGAAATTAATTTCTATTGATGAGAGTTTCTATCTTTCTCATTCCCAAGATCATGTGATCTTGTTTGGATTGTATGGTTGTTCAGGTTACAGCTAGGTTATTTTTTGGATGAAGCAGGGCAATGCAAATTGATGTTGGCAATCCACAATAACACTTATTTTCTGTGAAGAATTTTTCAAGAACCATGTGCTTTAAATCCTAATTTTCTAGACAGTATTTTTCAAAAGTAGTGCAATTTTCCTTTGGTGCGTGCATTTGCCACATGAACTTGTCAAGATGTGGATTTTTAATGATCGAATAGTCTAAGAAACAATGGCAAGTAGATGTTTTCAAGAGGTTGACTTCTGAGAATGGGGGCAAGATTTGGATCAAAATCAGTACAACCTATTGCCTAAATCTCCATCCCATGCAATGGAATCCTTATAGAGGACAAAGTGGGAAGAGGTGTAGTTGAGGTAGCTATGGGAGTTGGTGGGTTATAATTTAATTCCATTCTCTCAATTTTTCTGTCACACCTGAACCCAGGATGAGGACTTCCATGCCAGATCATCAGAGATATCCTCCTCCTTCAAACAACACGGCTTTCCCTGTGCCACCATCAATTCAGTGCTCACCCGCATATCTTCCATTACCTGCACATCTGTCCTGGGCTCCACATGCAAACAAGAATAGGATTCCTCTCGTCCTCACCTACCACCCCACCAGTCTCTGCATCCAACGCATCTTACTCCACCATTTCTGCCACCAAATACGTGATCCCACCACTAGACACCTATTCCCCTTTTGGCCTTCTGCAAGGACTGGTCCCTCAGTGACTCCCTTGCCCATTCCTTCCTCCCAACTAATCATCCCCTTGGGACCTACCCTGTGACTGCAGGAGATGCTCCACTTGCATGTACCTCCTCCTTTACCACCATTTGGGGACCCAAACAGTCCTTCCAAGTGATGCAACATTTCACTTGTGTATCTGCAGGGGTCATCTACTGCATCAGGTGCTACCATTGTACTCTCTACATCGGAGAGAATGGGCACAGACTTGGAGATTGCTTTGTTGAGAACTTCGGCTCTGACTGCCGCAATAGCATGGATCTCCCACCCATTTCAATTCTCCATTCCATTTCCCCCTCTCACTTCTTCCTCTGCCGCTTTCCCTTAGCTCTGTCTCTCCCTTCCATCTCCTTTCATGCAAACATGATAAATTCTTACCTGTGACAGATTGTTATGTTTTGTATATGTTTTAAAGGAGATAAATTGTGTGTTTTTTTTTAGTGTGGGTCACAAACACAAATACTTCACCACACAGCTCTCATTTAAAATGCCAGAGCTTTGCTCAAGCCAGACAGTCAAGGCTCCCAGTGCCTTTGTAAAGACAATGGAAACTGCTGAAGGACTTCACAAGTAGGTGTTAATTGGACATGTTGTGGAGTAATGGATTATTATTTTGGAAAGTAACAGATGAACAGACTCAGAAGATTGGGTCTGGGTTCCACAATCTGTCTGAAGGCAGTTTGCTGTTCTAAGAAGGTCATGTGATTTTGCAAGCAGAGAGCATCAAACAGGTTTTTTTCTCTAAGTGTGACAGAGAGAGAGAGAGAGAGAGAGACTGCTGGTTTACTGCAGTGGGTTTTGGAAGCTTCTTTGAAAACCCCATTTTGAAGACTGGTTGTGAGTTCTAAGTTCAGCTTGTTGGGAACCCTTGTGGTCGAAACAAGAGGTGATGGCTGGCTATATAATATTTCACTTGAAATAAGGGAAACAAGAAGGAACAGGAAAGAGGTTATTGTCTGGAAAACCCTGATGGGGCAAGTTTTTTTGGCAAGACACTGAAGTGGCTGATCAGAAGGAATCTGTTTGTGTCCAATGAGTAAGAAATCTTTCTCTGAAAACTGACAAGAACCTTCCTGAACTCCCAAATGTGATGGGCCCAGAGTAATCCAAAACCCAGCAGCAATAGAAATTCACCAAAACAAATGGTTACTTAAACAAAAGTTACTTTAAACATAAAATCAGGATCAAACTTTAACATATTTCTATGAACTTAACTTAACCCCCTTCTAATTCTAAGCGCATGTGTATGTAATATGTGTGTAAGTTCAGAAAAGTTCTTTGATTCACAGTCCAATCTCACTTCTCACTCCTCCGTTCACCGGTACCAGGCAATTCTTATACTGTGCACAGAATTTAACTTTTATGAATCTTCATCAGGCTTTTGTGCTTGAAAGTTAAATGGCTACCACTCAGGAAGGTTCTTGTCAGTTTTCAGAGAGAGATTTGTTGGTCGTCATCAGACAGATTGCGGCACTGAACCCAATCTTCTGAATTTGTTCATCTTTTGCTTTCCAAAATAATAATCCATTACTCCACAAATGTCCAATTAACACTTACTTGTGAAGTCCTTCAGCTTCCATTGTCTTCACAAAGGCACTGGGAGCCTGGACTGACTGGCTTGAGCAGAGCTCTGGCATTTTAAATGAGATCTGTGTTTGTGACCTACACTAAAAAAACCCTCCCATAATTTATCTCCTCTAAAACATATCTATATACAGTATAAAATTTTACATAATCTGTCACATTCCTCATCCCTTATCATATCCAATTAACACCTTTTGATAGTCTTGTTCCTTCTCCTAGCAAGCATTGTCTGAATCCTGAGATTTCCTGCTTCTGGTTTATTCTGCTTATTCCTTGAAGAAGGGCTCAGGCCTGAAACATCAGCAATATATCTTTGACTCCTATGGACACTGAAAAGACGTTGAGTTCCTCCAGCATTTCGATGTGTTTTTTCTACAATCACAGACAGCATCTACAGAATTTTGTGTTTCACCCTGATATAGTATGAAACTTGGTGCAGCAAACCCCATGGTATCTGGTATCTATGGAGATTGGTAGATGCAGAATAAGTGTATTTTCTGGTTGCTTGAGACTCTCTTACAATGCCTAACTAAGAATAAGAATTTGGGGCGGCATGGTGGGCGTAGTGGTTAGTGGCTAGTGATTGGGACGGTGTTCAAATCCTGCACTGTCTGTAAGGATTTTGTACATTCTCCCGATGTCAATGGATTTTCCCCAGGGGCTCCAGTTTCCTCCCACCTGTTCGAAATGTACTGGGGGTATAGGTAAATTGGATGACACAAACTCATGGGCTGAAATGGCCTGTTACTGTGCTGTATGTCTAAATTTAAAAACAGTTTAAAAGATAAAAATACAATACTGTACTTACATCGAACAAACTTCACTTTAAATAATTTTACTTCATTTTCAGTCATATTCTTTGAAAACAGTTAACCATCGCTGCATCTACAAGTTGCCTGAAAGATGAACAATAATGTTGTAACCCCCCCGACCAAGTTGACAGAAAAAAGCCTCTGAATAACTCGGAGCGACTCTTAGTAAGCAGGGATAAGGAGACACTTTAGAGAGTCTCTCCAACAAGAAGCAGCATCAATTATCTCTTCTTCATGGGTGCCACCATTTTATTCAATTCTATTCAAACAGCTGCTATGACCAAGCATGAGCAAAGCACTCCACTGGCTGAATATTTCCTCCCATCTTCACCAAAGATTTTTGTGTTGCTTCAACAAATATTTACTTTTACAATTTTAAACGTATATTTTTTACCTATTATTTTATTCTTGTATATTTAATTTTTAAAAAACGTTCACTTTTTTTGGCCATTTGCTTGAGGCTGCTGTTTGCTTGAATTCTGGATACCAGGGTTTTTACTGTATTCCTTGCATTGGTAAATTGAAATTGTGCCTCTCTCAACTTGTGTACAAGGTTAGATGTTTTTTAGACTTTTATATTTGACTGAGGATTCCCCCATTGTTTTGAGATAGTATTTATCTGACAGCTTTTTGAGATTTTTGTTTGTGTCCTATGAGAGCTTTACCTCAAAGTAGTTCATTGAGGTTTGTGTTCTGTAGTCGTTACAATAGAATTTGTGTGAAAAGAATCTTTATTTTCATGTGGGTCAAAAAGAGTGAGGGAAAGGAAGCTGATTAAGAATTAGTTCTTTGCTTTGGAAACCCTGCTCTGAGTGGTGATGTAGCAAATACAGCCTGGGTTCTTCAAAGATGGGTAATGTAGAAATTAATGAGATTAGGACATTGCCCAGTTAGTCCTGCTGCTTTGTTGTTTGCCATAATTTTGCCAATGTATTTTCCTTAAAGACGTGTTTCCCCTCAGAAAATTATCTTTGAATCTTCTTCCATAATCTTTCAAGCAGTGCATTCCAGGTTATCATAACTTATTTAAGAGAGGTAAATCTTCCCAGCTTCCTATAACTGCACTGCAAACCGTTATAAGATCAAAGGAAAGAATTTCCATTAATTTGATCTTGGTAATTGAGGATTCATCTAAAGTTTCATGGCAAAAATCATTCAAAGAATACAGTAAATGAAAGGTTTTTATTATGTTTCTGTTTCCTGAAGTTTTAAACAATGGAAAGTATTGCTGTAAAAGCATCATTTCTGTATCATTACCCTGTTGAATTGAGCTCTATATTAATTCATTCTTTCCCAGACCCTCATGGAAATCTTCTCAAATTCCTCTCCATTATTTAAGTTATGAAATCTTGCCACCCTGACTTGACCCATCCTTCCACTTGAGAAGTCAGATTCCGGTTAGTACTGAAAATATCACAAGTTCTCATTCTTTGTCCCACTGCTCAAAGTTGCATTAAGAAGGGAAAGAAGCAATCACTTTTTGATCCTATCTTAGCTTATGTTCTTTCCTCCTACATTATCCTCAAGGGCAATCTGAGTCCATCCAGCTGTGTGACAACCCTTGTCATAACTTAGTGCCCTTGCTTAGTTCATCCCTTGTTATGTGTGTGTGCTGATCAACTTTGTTCTCAATCACTTCACTGTCTTATCAAATACAGTAGAATCTCCATTATCCGGAATTCAATCAATCAGAAATCCAAACAAACAGCAAAAAAATCAAGGAAATAATTTTTTTTTGAGAATGAATAATAACATTTTAATTAAAAGTTGAAATAAAAAATTTTAAATTGTAAAAGTAAATGTTCTCTGAAGCATCACACACCTTCTTGGTAAAGATGGGAGTAAACGTTCAGCCAGCGGTAAGCCCCAGTTGTGCCCCACCTGCAGCAGTTGTTTGAATAAAGTTGTGCTTGAATAAAATGGCGCTGGCCAATGCCACTTGCTGCTGGTGCGACTCTCCCAAAGAGTCTCTATCTCTGTCTAGTAAGAATTTTTATCTTTATTTATATTAGGTATATTAGTAAGGCTTTATCTGTAAATGGGGGAGGGCAGGTTAATTCTGACACCAACGTGGTTAGCGCAGTCTGTTACAGCCCCAGTGACCAGGATTCAAATTTAAATTTTGTAAGTTATAGGAATTATTTGATTAAAGTGAACTTTACATAATTGAAGACTACAATGTTTTTTCAAATTACTTTACGTATTGACATGTCTTATATCTTTTAAACGGTGTCTTCTTTAGTTAGTCATTGGAAGATTGAGTCTCAGTCAACTGTAAAAGTTGCATATCCGGCATCTGCAATCCCTGTAGGTGCCAGATAAAGGGGATTCTACTGTATTCCCAGGACAGGTGCAGCATAGACTGAATGGGAAGAGGTAATGAGAGCCTGTAAAGCATTAATATTACCACTAATTGTTTGGTTCAATTTAGGGTTGTAAATTCCAAGCAATATTGATTACTTGAAAGAGTATATGACCCATGGATTAAAGGAAAGGTCAGCATGTGGCAGAATTGAAATTGCACACTTTTGTCCCAAGGAACCTCCGCAGTTGACAAGTCACTATATCAGAGGTAAACAAAGAATAGCTGGAGGAAATCAACAGGACAGACAGCATCCATGGATCAATCAATGTTTTGGGTTTGGATCCTTTATCAGGACTAAAGGGAAGGAGTAACATTAAGTGCAAGTAATACTATCACATGGAATCAACTGTACAATGAATGTCGAGTACACTGACTTGTTGCTTTTATGAACAGCAAATACTTGGGTCAGAGATGTTTGAGGAATTTGTGGGAAATCTATTTTAGCAGTAAGCAGCTATGATTAAATATTAAAATGGAGTGTTTGTTATATGTTCCAAGGTTGGTATCATTAGCCAACAAAGTTCTCAGTGTTTTGGGAGGTGGCACTGCTTACAATTTCTGCTGCTTTGTTTGTGGAGTTCTTTATTTTGGCTCTGGAGTTGTCCTTGGCTGAAGACATTGTACTTGTTTCTGGGTTGTGTGCTGAATCATGTGGCTGTGCATCTCAGCCTGTTGTTAGATATGACGGTTACCAACCCACAAACAGAAAACTCGTCCTGCTCCAGAGAATTCAGCCACAAATCCAGGCCATTGTTTGATGCAGAATTGTGGAAGCCCTTGATCTGCAGAACTGAGTGAGCATAGTGGCCTGGGGCCCAGTGCTGGAGGAACCTGGCAGTCAGGGGGCGCAGAGCTGGGGGAGTGAAGGGGCCCGGGACCCATAGTGCTGGGAAGAGAAAGGGCCTGAGACCTGAGGTGCTGGGGAGAGAAGGGGCCCAGGACCCGCTGTGCTGGGGGAGAGAAGGCCTGGAACCCTTGGTGCCGAGGGAGAGAAGGGCCCTGAGACCCGCTGTGCTGGGGGAGAATAGGGCCTGGGGACCCATGGATTAAAGGAAAAGTTA
This sequence comes from Narcine bancroftii, assembly GCF_036971445.1. Taxonomy (NCBI): domain Eukaryota; kingdom Metazoa; phylum Chordata; class Chondrichthyes; order Torpediniformes; family Narcinidae; genus Narcine; species Narcine bancroftii. The sequence continues at coordinate 12,792,490 of NC_091481.1, forward strand.
GCAGGCATAGGGATCCTTGGTTTTTGAGGGACATGTGGGATTTGGTTCAGAAGATATGTATATAGTAGATTTAGGCAACATGGAGCGAATAAAGTACTTGAGTATATATTTTAAAAAATGCAAGAAAACCTCAAAATCAGGAAGACTAAAAGACTTGAGGTTGTTTTGGCAGACAGTGTGAAGGAAATGCTAAGTTTCTACAGGTACATTAAGAGCAGAAGGATAGAAAGGGACAAAATTGGTCCCCTTGAAATCAGAGTGGTTGGAGATCTTAATTTTTTAATCAGTATTCACTCAGAAAACTAGCGCAGAGTCATGAGAAGTAAGAGAAACAAGCAGTGAAGTCATGGAACCGAAACAGCAAAGGTGGGCAACTTTTATTGTTAAAACTCACATTCCACCTTCAGTATTCCCTATGCGCCATAAGTTTAGACCAGGTGGAAAAATGGACTGAAGAATGGCAGATGGAATTTAATTCAGGCAAGTGTGAGGTGCTGCACTTTTGGATATAGTAAATGGTAGAGCAGAGGGACCTGGGAATACAGATACATAATTCCCTGAAAGCAATGTCACAGGGGAATAGGGTTGTAAAGAGAGCTTTTGGCATTGGCCTTCATAAATCAGAGTATTGAGCAGAGGAGTTGGGATGTTACGGTAAAGTTGTACCAGACATTGGTGAGGCCAAATTTGGAGCACTGTGCCGTTTTGGTCCCCTAAGTTGGAGAGAGTGCAGAGAAGATTTACAACGATGTTGCTTAGACTTCAGGTACTGAGTTTCTGGGAAAGGTTAGACAAGTTACATCTTTGTTCTCTGGAGTGTAGAGGAATTAGGGGAGATTTGATAGAACTATTTAAAATTAGGGTGATAGACAGAGTAAATATAGGTAGGCTTTTTCCACTGAGCGTAGGTGAGATACAAAAGGACATAAGGAGGACATGGGTAAAGGGTTAAAGGTGAAATGTTTGGGGGAAACTTCTTCACACAGAGAATGGTGGGAGTGGGAAACGAAATGCTAGCTGAGGTAGTGCATGCGGGCTCAGTTTTAACATTTAAAAAGAATTTGGACAGGTACATGGATGGGAGGGGTATGGAGGGCTATGGACTGGGTGCAGGTCACAGGGACTAGGCAGAAAAGTGATTTGGCACAGACAGGAAGGGCCTTAAGGGCCCACAGGGAGGGGGAGAGTAGGGTCCTAGGGTATGTGAGGGGGAGGGGTGGGGTGAGTCAGTTGCAACCTCAGATCAGCATTCAGACTACAGGAGGAACATACAAGGCTTTGTCATGTGAGGGACTGATTAATTCAATTTAAATAGAAGAATAAATAGGGAAACCGGGAGGATTCTCTGCCATTTGAATAGTTTCATGGAATGTTTAGCACCTAAGTGAGCAGAGTTAGTGCCAACTTAGAGTCACACTGCAGACTTTACCATAACATCCCAACTCCTCTGCTCAATACTCTGATTTATGAAGGCCAATGCCAAAAGCTCTCTTTATAACCCTATTCCCCTGTGATATTGCTTTCAGGGAATTATGTATCTGTATTCCCAGGTCCCTCTGCTCTACCTTTTACTATATCCAAAAGTGCAGCACCTCACACTTGCCTGAATTAAATTCCATCTGCCATTCTTCAGTCCATTTTTCCAGACGTGAACCCATACCCTGATTCTGAAGCAATTATGTCATGTACTCTATCATTGGATATAGGTTAGGGTCATTGCATTGCCTTTGTAGAGTTAGATCAGGCCCAGTCTGCCACCTAAATAGGCTTCCTTTTAATCTTCTCTTTTCTAATTGACCTTTATTTCAAAATTGGACAATTTGTATCCAATCTCCCTGTGGCCTCTCCCCCTCCCCAACCTCCCTACTCCTGTTACTCCAACAGCTTTCCAAGTTTTCCGTACATCCCTTCTGGTCACTTGGACATTTCCAGTTTTCATTATTCCACGTTTGTTATCCAGGATTTCAGCTGTCTATTCAGATTCCTTTTTCCAGTTCTCTCTCCACTACTTTGCTTTATTTTTTGGATTTACAAATAAGTTAATTTATTACAATGTTGTAGCAGTGGTTTTGGATACATCTAACAATATGGTATATTTTGACAGTGTAACGTAACAGTAATCTCAGTTTCAATGGAAATCAACATTTCTCTCAGGTTGCCTACCAAAACTCTTTGGTCTCAGTTGTCTTGGGTTTTATTTGCTCCCTTTAAGGTTTTTATATAAAAATCCTTGTTTTGCTTGTGAAGGACTGTTGGTACCAGGGCAAGCTCCTTATTCAAACCCCTGTGAATACTTGCTGCTGACTGGTTTAATTTATTCATGTCTCTTTTTTACCCTTTATTCTCCATAGTGACTTCTTGATTCTTCCTGGTTTTATTGACTTTGCTGCAGATGAAGTGGTGAGTAGACTTAAGTTTCCTGTCAGGTGCAGAAAGCAGAATTATATGAATTAAATCAGTAAACATCAGATCTGTAGAACTCTAATAAAATGCCAAATTATGGCCAGACATTTTTGGCCTCTGTACCTTCTGTTTTAACTCTTCACCCCCTTCTCTTGGCCCCTTCACTCTGTTTTCTTTCTGTCCTGCACTTCCCCTAAATTTGGTTGTCCATGCTTTTCCTTGAGTGTCAGGCAGTTCAGCTGCTAATTCTACACCTTGTTATGCAGCATTCAAATTACTGAGGGGAGAAATGTTTGTCAGATTTGTCATAGACCCTGTAGTGAGAAAAGTGTGAGAAGATTTACATGTGCAACCTCTGCTTGGTTGCAGTGATGTATTTTGTCTTAAGCTGAACGCTTTTTCTATGAAAATCGCATCTTTCTATAAAATAGAAATATTGAAGTTTTAGATTAAAATTCTCAAGACAAATCCCTGCATTAGCTACTGGCCTGTTATGCACACCTGGATGTTCCTTTATTGGGTTATATAATTTCATCTTAAAACTTATTTCCGGTGTGCATATTTTTCCTGTTGAATCAGTTCTTCAACCTTTAATCTTCTATTTAGATTCACTCTTGGATATGTGGTATCCTATGAAAAAAATCCCAAATCCCTAAATTAAACTTTGGTCTTTAACTGGGTTATCTCCAAGTTCAACAGGTTTTGAATGTATAATCAAGAAAATCACACTTCGTAAGTTTGATAGGTTTTATTTCACTGGAAACCTTTTTTCCCCCCACTAATAGGACCTAACTTCTGCTCTCACCAAGAAAATAACCTTGAAGACTCCCCTTGTCTCCTCTCCCATGGATACTGTGACAGAATCCAGCATGGCAATTGCTATGGGGGTGAGTTTTGAGAAAGAAGGACTGCCCTTCTTCATGTGTGTTTATAAAGCCATTCGAACCAAGGTAGCCAGAGGCAACATTTTTATGCATGCACACTAATTGTGATGTAGAACGTGATTGCTCAAATCATAAACAATGTCATTCAAAAGAATTGGATAGGGGTAAAATAAACTATTGCTACAGGTAAAAAGCATGAAAGTGGTCTTAATTGGGTAGCTTTATAATAGAGGTATGGTGTGCCATAAGGACTTTTGTGCCATGATGTAGTGTGCAACAGTGTTTAGAATTAAGTCTCACCATTTTGACTCAGATCATAGATTTGCTGGTCCTTCAGCTTGCAATAAAAAGATGTGTTATTTCTACTTTAGAATCTGGAAACAATTAGGATTGTTTGACAAATGTTTCAGCAGAAAATGTATTTTACCCTATCTAAAATAATTCAAGCCACAATGAAGTAATGTTCTTCTTAAGATTGAATAAACTGGGAATCTGGAGGGAGTAGCTGCGAAAAATAAAATGGGGTTAGTGTAACATTAATATAAATTGGTGCTTGATGGACAGAGCGAACTCATTGTGTTATTGGTCTGAAGAAATTGCCTGTGATGTATGGTTCTATGAGACCATAAAAACTGGAAGAAGGAACATGGACCCTCTTGGCTTTAGAGTGAACTGAAATCTCAAAATTCCTCTTCCCTTCCAGTTGTCTGAATTTTCCTGGCCTCGTGCTCAGTTGGTGCAGGAAGTTACAGAAATGCTGCATGGGGTATAGTGCAGGGATTCAGGAATGTTTGGTGGGACAAAGGGAATTTATGCCTGGAGTCAGAGGAAGAAGTGGGTGAGATACTGAGTATGTGAGTACTTTGCATTGGATAGAGAGTTCAGTACAGGGTATGGTATTCCAGGGCATGTTGATGGGACAGCTTTATATTGATCATCTACTGTTTCTGTCACTTGAACAGTTGTTAGTGGATATTCACATTTTACATGTAGGAATTGTTTAAAGGCCAATAAAGAAAGATGAGAATGTCAAATTTTGTGAATCTTGGGTATAGAAGAATTTTCCAAATTTAGTCAAAAGGGAAAAGGGACCTCAAGTTTTAGGAACCTGAAATCAGACAAGGCTTTTGAGGAAAGCAGGAGAGAACTGAAACAGGATATTGCAGGAGGGGGGTGCTCAAAGGGGACATAAAAAGCCCTTGGTGAATAGGATTAAAGAGAATCTCAAGGCATTTCGTCATAATATTAAAATGATGGTAACCAAGATGAGAGGAGGACCACTCAAGGACAAAGAAGGGAATTTGTTCTGTCTGGTGGTGGGGGGGGTCTGTGATCACAGGCTGGCTCTCAGACCCCAGTGACATGAACACAGCTATGACACAAAAAGAAATTAAAGGAAAATCATAACCTTTCCTGCAGCAGTGGTTCCGAACTATTGAAATAATGGACTATAAACAATGAGCTCAGGCCAGCCACCAGGTCAAAGTGGAGGGAGGGTGCTGAAGTTGGCAGAGGGTCGCCACGCCGTGACCCTGCAGACACCCAAATGTTGGCAACTGGAAGCCACCACTTTTGGTACAGAGACTTTCTGGGAGAAGCAATCCGGGTTTACCTCTGTCCAGTTCTCTTCTCCCCCCCACCCCTTACAGATGGGCTCAGCAGGTCACCACGCCATCCAGTCCCTCTTTCCCCTTCCCCACAAAACACACGTGTTACCACACCTTCCAGTCCTTCTCTCACCTCCTGACACATGGTCTCAGCGGGTTGCCACACCATCCTGATCCTGTCTTTCTTCCCCACCCTCCTCCACTCCCCTAAACACATGGGCACAGGACGGGGTCCAATCGACTTGTCAATTGCACTGTGCATTCTGAGTTCCACAGAACTGAGTGGACTCTTCCCCATTTATAACTTTGAAGAGCAATGTCTGAAGGTGTATAAACTGTAAAGCGCTCTGGAGGGCTCAAGATCTAACACCTCCAGTGATTGTTTTGTACATTAAAAAGAGAAAAGTGTTCCATGAAACTACTCACAATTTTTACATCAGAAAATGGCAAAACATTCTCTGTATCAGCAATGAAAATTTGACAGGAATAAGGACATATAAAGTTATATAAGCCACGCCATCCAGTCCCTCTTTCCCCTTCCCCACAATTAGATAAATCTAATTGTGTTTTTTTTATTCTGTCCTTTCTATAGTTAATGGGTGGAATTGGATTCATCCATCACAACTGTACCCCGGAGTTTCAAGCTAATGAGGTCCGCAAGGTTAAGGTGGGCTCCATTTGCATGTTTCATGTTATGACTGGCTTGAGACTTTTGCAATTAATTTCAGCTTCTCTGAGCTTTAGAAGACCTGAACTTGCAAAATATCTCTTTTTTTTGTTGAACTGAATCAGGATTTGTTAAAATAGATTTGGCTCTGATCCTGGTGTGCAAAGTGAGAAAGAAAGTAAATTATATTCTGTGTTATACTACACCATTTATTTTTTTTAAAAGATCTGTACCCATAGTTTGGTGTCTTGGTCTGAAGCTTGGGTTCCCATTTCATTGCTGGAATTTAACTCTAAAACCAGATTGCTATTTCGCTATAGCATGCACAAAGCTAAATGTCCATCATTTTAATTCTCTTCTGCCTTTGTTACAGAGTTCTGTGTTGTGTATTGGCCTATGTGTTGTGTGGTTTTATGTTAAAAAGTGACAGTTTGCCTTAGAGAGCCAAGGTGAAGGTGGACTGCTGAGAGAGTGGAAGATGGACTGGGCACGTGCAGAAAATGAAAAAAAATTCTGGATTTGGACGATAAACCACCACTGGGGGTGCTGTGGAGTGGAAGGCGGCCCAGAGCATGAGTCACGGTCTGGAGGACAGTTTAGAATGTTGGGATTTCAAAAAGGATGAACATTCCGAAGGCAGCCAGAAGGATCCGAACCAAGCCGTTGTTCCTCTCCCTGCGAGCAACACAAGAAGACAACTTTGAATTTTGTGCTCTCTCTCAAAGATCTTTTGACTTCAGTTTACCAAACAAACTGAATTTAGTTTGATTTTGCTTCGGTTGAGATCGAAGTTTTGTGAGTCTTGTGTGTTTTGTGTTTGTTTTGTGTCTTAAGTTTTTCTGTGGGCTGGTTGGAATTATAACTTAGACTTTAATTACATATGTTATATTTCGGCTGGGGAATTTATTAGTTTTATACTGTTGTAGAAATTTGCATAGTAACCAGTGGGCATTGTTATAAAAGGGGGATTTTGAATTAAAGTTTGAAGGTGAATTTTTGTTAATAAAGTAATTGTTCATCTTTACCCCTGTGTGATATGCCTTCTTTGTGAGTTGCTGGTTTGATCTTGTAACACCTTCTATCTCCCCTTTCCTTTTCGTACTAAGCTGAATATAAATGATGAAAAAGTGGTACTTGTTTCACCAAATCATTTTGGAAATGTTCCATTTTCAGAATTGATTATTGTGAACATAATCCTTTTTGTAAAGCATGTTTTTTTTTCTTTTTGAGGGTGTTTCAGTGTCTTGGGTTGCTGTGCATTCAAAGAAAGCATGGCTGACTTGGGTATTTTACCTTTGTCCACCTCCTTGCCTCCATTTTTCTCAGTATATAAGCTATCAAAAGAACAGAATATGCACAAAAGATTTTGCAGATCTGAGAGCACAGAGGTAAAGTTCATTTATTATCTGACTGTACATATCCAACCTGACAAAACAGCATTTCTCTGGACTATGGGTGCACATACAATACACAGTCCATGCTAATCACATATACATAAAGATGTATTTTTGGGGAGGGCGAAAAGGATTTAAGCAAAATAAATAGAATTAAATCATTTTTAAAAAAATGTATTTTTGATCAAAGACAAGGAAACTCAATGAGAGATTGTCCCTTTGGAGCTGGAGTGGTCACTGCAACCATGTGCACTGGCCCCATCTAAGAAAAACTGAGTTAACATTTTTAGTCAAACACAACTGTTTGTTTTGCCATAGTTGCTGCAGACTTGTTTTCTGTTATGATTTCAGATTTCCATCATCTGTAATTTTTAGATATTCTTTAACCAACCTGAGCTGGAGGGGAAAGTTTGCAACTCCCAAGTGTTTCTTTCATTGATGTGGTGCTAGGGTGTGTAGTGGGGACCATGACTCTGCCCCAGTACTTAATGAGAATGTATTTGGGTGAGCTCGTTTTCCCCTTTGATGTTGCCACTCCTCTTTCTATGCGCAATTTACATCTGTGTCTCACTTCTTGCAGAAATTTGAGCAGGGCTTCATCACCGACCCAGTGGTCATGAGCCTCCACCACACCGTCGGGGATGTTTTTGAAGCTAAATTACGGCATGGCTTCTCAGGAATTCCAATCACAGAAACGGGGAAAATGGGGAGCAAGCTGATGGGGATCGTCACATCGCGGGATATTGACTTCCTTTCGGAGAAGGATTATGACACTGCCTTGAACGAGGTATAAAATATACAATGACAGTTACAGCTAGCATTATTCTGTAGGCCTATTGCGTTGAAAGTGAAGGATGCCTTTTTTTCTGTTGGAGTCAGGTTTTTGGCTCATTTTAAACTACAGAATTATAGCCTGCTGCTTCACAAAGGTAAATCTGTGGCTTGGATTGCTCGAGCATCTCAATGTAAAAGAAGAGCAATAGATTATCCTTGATAGTTGAGGTCCATATTTGTCCTTGTAGAATTTGTCACCAGGTCAATACAGTAGGCTTTGCTGTCTGTGTGGAGTTTTCAAGTTCTCCCTGTGACCACTTAGGCTTCCTCCTATGTCCCAAAGACATGCTGGTTGGTGGGTTAATTGGCCACTTTGCATCGCTCTGGGTGTGTTGAGTGGTAGAACCTGAGGGTGAGTTGATCAGGCATGTAAGAAGAATAAAATTGGATGATTGGAAATGAAAGCAGGGATGCCAATGCCACCATGGTCCTGGAGGGGTATGGAACCTTTTTCAGTGCTGAAAGATTCTATCACCATTTAAAAATGACAAAACGAAGCATTTATATGGTCATTATCACATTGCTTTTTGTGGAAGCTTGATGTACACAAATTAGCAGCCACATTTCACATATTGCAGCAGCAGGTCTGCATTTACAAATTATCAACAGTTGCGAGTAATTTAGGATGTCCGGAGAATAGAATGCAGGCCTTCCATTGTTCGATGTCAATAAGTGCCTAAATGCAGGAGGTGGAGTAGAATCTGTATGGGGTATAGGGCCCAATAAGGGATATACACTCACTCGTTTTGCGTTTCTGTGTTCAGGTGATGACGAAGCGGGAAGACCTAGTTGTTGCTCCAGCTGGTGTGACCCTCAAGGAGGCCAATGAAATTCTACAACGTAGCAAGAAAGGTGCCATAGCTGTAATGATGCATTAGTTGTGTGGGGGCGGGAATGCACTGGGATGGCAAGGTGAGTTCTTGTATGTGAGAGGAACTTCTGTGGGGAGATGTGTAGGAGGTCCATGAGGAACGATTTGGAGGCTGGGCAGAGAACATCCATGGTTGTAGTGTGATTCATGGGGAGGAGTGGATGTCCATGGGATAGAGACCTCTGGGGAATGCTGCAATTCTGGTGGGGCTCTGCCCTTGGTGGCAGTGGGAGGCAGAGTCCTGCTGTGGGTTTTGCTGACCCTATCTTGGCAGTGGACAGCTCTGGTGGTGGCTTCATTTGTGATTTATTCCTTCAGGGAAGCTGCCAATCGTAAATGACATGGATGAGCTGATCTCAATCATTGCACGGACAGACTTGAAGAAGAATCGAGATTACCCACTGGCATCTAAAGATTCACGGAAGCAGCTGCTCTGTGGCGCAGCCATTGGAACACGGGAGGATGACAAATATCGGCTGGACCTGTTGATGCAGGCGGGGGTGGATGTTGTTGTGTTGGTAAGAGCAAAGCAGGAATTGGTTGTAGCGCGATGTCAGCCGCAGCTATGTGGACCCCAAGGAGCCTTGAAACCAGGCTCTATTCATGTCAATGAGTCACTCTGCCCTCTGAATCATGGTCATAGGAAGTTCCATTGCAGAGTCACTAACGTAAATGCAGGACCATACTTTAGTGTGGCACTGAGGGAGATGTCCTCAACCACATAAAATGTTGAAAAGACTGTGCTATCTTCACTTTTGGCTGACTGTAAAATTGTCTCTCTTTGAAAGAGATTGAAAAAGGGATGTTTTGAGTGAGTTTTGTAATCGGTGAGTTTTGTAATCCTAATTTGTCTTTTGCTTCCAGGACTCCTCCCAAGGAAACTCTGTCTTCCAGATAAACATGATTCGATACATTAAGCAGAAATATCCAGAGCTACAGGTGGTTGGTGGGAATGGTAAGAGAAAATCAACACTTCAAGGCCAAAAAAAGGCATGAAGAGGCTTTGGCTGACAGAGTAAAAATAAATCCAAAGGGTTTCTATAAGTACATTAAAAGTAAAAGATTAGTGAGAAATAAAATTGGACCCCTTGTAGATAGCGAGGGTAGGCTGAGTGAGAAGTCTGAGGAAATGGGGGAAATTTTGAATGATTTCTTTGCCTCGGTATTCACTAGGGAAAAAAATGTTGAACCAGTTGAAGTAAAGAAAAATAGTGGGGAGGTTATGACCGAGGAGGTAGTGATGGCTGTGTTAAAAAAGATAAAGGTGGATAAATCTCCTGGACCGGACAAAATATTCTCTAGGACACTCAGGGAGGCTAGTGAACAGTTAGTGGGGCCATTAACAGAGATATTTAGGATGTCACTGGCCACGGGGGTGGTGCCAAAGGATTGGAGGGTGGCGCATGTGGTTCCTCTGTTTAAGAAAGGGTCCAAATGCAAACCTGGGAATTATAGGCCTGTAAGTCTGACGTCTGTGGTGGGCAAGTTGATGGAAAGTGTTCTGAGGGATGCTATTTACCAATTTTTGGAGGTACAGGGATTGCTAGGGAGTAATCAGCATGGTTTTGTCAGGGGTAGATCATGCTTGACAAACCTGATTGAGTTCTTCGAGGGGGTTACAAAAAAGGTTGATGAAGGGAAAGCTGTGGATGTTGTCTATTTGGACTTTAGTAAAGCTTTTTGACAAAGTTCCCCACAGGAGGTTAGGAAAAAAGGTGGAGGCATTAGGTATAAATAAAGTAGTGAAATGGATTCAGCAATGGTTGGATGGGAGGTGTCAGAGAGTAGTGGTAGAAAATTGTTTGTCCAATTGGAGGCCGGTGACTAGTGGAGTTCCTCAGGGTTCGGTCCTGGGTCCACTATTATTTGTTATATATATTAACGATCTGGATGTAGGGGTGGAGAATTGGATAAGCAAGTTTGCGGATGACACAAAGATTGGTGGTGTTGTGGACAGTGAGGTAGATTACCGTAGATTACAAGGTGATTTAGGAAGGCTGGAGGTGTGGGCTGAGAAATGGCTGATGGAATTTAATACAGATAAATGTGAGGTGCTACATTTTGGAAAGGCAAATTTAAATAGGTCATATACATAGAATGGTAGACAATTGAGGAGTGCAGAGCAACAAAAGGACTTAGGAGTTATGGTAAATAGTACCCTCAAGGCTGATACTCAGGTAGATGGTGTGGTGAAGAAGGCATTTGGAATGTTGGCCTTCATAAATCGGAGTATTGAATTCAAGAGTAGGGAGGTTATGATGAAATTGTACAAGGCATTGGTGAGGCCAAATTTGGAGTACTGTGTACAGTTTTGGTCACCAAATTATAGGAAAGATATAAACAAAATAGAGAGAGTGCAGAGAAGGTTCACGAGAATGTTGACAGGATTTCAAGGTCTGAGTTACAGGGAAAGGTTGTGCAGACTGGGGCTTTTTTCTCTGGAGCGTAGAAGATTGAAAGGGGACTTGATAGAGGTGTTTAAGATTTTAAAAGGGACGGACAGAGTAAATGTGGATAGGCTTTTTCAATTAAGAAAGGGGGAGATTCAAACTAGAGGACATGGTTTAAGATTGAAGGGGGAAAATTATAAGGGGAACATGAGGGGAAATTTCTTTACGCAGAGGGTAGTGGGGATGTGGAATGAGCTTCCGGCAGACGTGGTCGAGACGGGATCATTGGTTACATTTAAGGAAAGACTGGATCATTACATGGATAGGAGGGGTCTAGAGGGGTATGGACTGGGTGCTGGTCAGTGGGACTAGGAGGGTGGGGATTTGCTACGGCATGGACTAGTAGGGCCGAACTGTCCTGTTCTATGCTGTAAGTGGTTATATGGTTATATAAATCCCCTTCTGACCCTCTGTCAGAGGTGATTAGTTCATGTTAAACTTAACTACAAGATTGAACTGTTAAATGATATAGCTAGAACGAGAGATTGTGTTCAAAATGTTTCTTTGGGCTGTATATCCTAGTGTGTCTCTATCCCACATGAGTAAAATGACCTAATCTCACTCTTTCCCAGTATGCTTGTTATGAAGCCTTCTCCATGTCTGCCCTCCTTTGTGGGAGCCCTGGTCATTGGGACGCCTCCTTCACTGTTGACTACGTTTTGTCTTTACAGTGGTAACTGCAGCACAAGCCAAAAACCTGATTGACGCAGGAGTGGATGCTCTACGGGTTGGGATGGGGTGTGGTTCAATCTGCATCACCCAGGAAGGTGAGCTTGGCACACGAGGTGGGGGAAGGTGACATGTAGAAGCACAGTGAGGGCAGGATGGGATAGAAGAACAGATTTGATGTTTGCCTTAAACAGGGCTCCAAATGCAATACAGCATTAATGAATTTAACATGCACACACTGAGTAATGGTTTTTCTGTGTGAAGTGGTTCCTATTATAGCAAAGAGCCACACGTAATTTAGTAACTTCATCAACATTCCAAGAGGATTCACAGCCATCTTGACTGGGTTTGCAATGAGTGTTAACGCAGGTTGACAGTTAAGCGAAAGTCCATGCATGCAGCACGTCCTAACTGTTGAAGTGATTTAGAAGACTGAGGAGGGATCTGAATGCCCCATTCATTTGGCTGGAGTAAGCAAATTAAGGAAGTGGGTGTCATGCTGCTGTAGGCCAGTACTGGAGTCCACTGCTGCCCTCTTGTGGTTATTGGCATTGCTGTTGCCTGTGGTTGAGAATTCTCAGCTTGTCGTTTTGATATTTTTTGGCAGCATACTATTAATGAATGTTGGCCTTAGCTGGACACTCATGGGGCAAATCCACCAGTGTCCATACAGTTTATTGCCTTTAATGTCTGGTCAATTGGTCTGTGGGTCATTCTATGATCTGGGTATCTGTGACAGGTCAGTGTTTATTGCAGTTCCCTCATTCTGTTTTTGGTTCAGCAATGATGGAAAGAAAAATGCAGCATTTCTCGTGATTTTTTTGGGCTGATTCAAGTATCTAATTTTTTGCTATTATGTAAGAAAATATGACCCAAGTCTGAATGGTTCTAACTTGAAAATGGGTGCTATCCTTCTTGGGGATAGAGGTCACAGGAGAAGGAAGGACCTCTAAAGTGTATATACTTTATGTTGAAGACATAAAAGATTTGGAAAAAGAGCAGGAATATGGTTTTGCAATTAAAGGATTAGCCATAATCAGATTGAATTGGGAAGCCATCTTAAAGGGCTAGATGGCTAACACCTATTTTCTGTACTTCTGTTAAATGATGTGGATTACATGTGCTAGCCAGAACTAGAGATTCTCAAAACTGAGCTTGGGCGTGCACAAGTTACTTTTAGTTGATGATGTCAAGATTGTTATTGTCAACATTAAATGCATTCATGCGCTAATCTCAAAGTGGGCCTGAATCAGATGACAGTTCATTTTCATGGACTCTCTTCCATCGGTTTGCTGATCAAATCGTAATATTTCTGAGTGTGATCAGACATAAGAGTTAAAAATTATTTCTCTCTATCCCCTTGTCCTGGTTTAATAGGTATTACTTCAACTGCCCTTGATCTAGGTGGTAGCCTGGTTTCTGAACTGGGGGAGGTGAATCTAATGTCATTAATATGTATCATTTATTTCCATACAGTTATGGCATGTGGCAGACCTCAGGGTACTGCCGTATACAAAGTGGCAGAATATGCTCGTCGATTTGGTGTCCCGGTCATTGCTGATGGTGGAATCCAGACAGTTGGGCATGTGGTGAAGGCTCTGGCCTTGGGAGCTTCAACAGGTAACTTGGTCAATATTTCCATCCTTGTTCAAGTTTAGGTAAGGCATGCAATTAAAGTGAATATACAAAATTTACAGGCAACCGGAAAATTCACTTTTCCAGCATCTTGCCAATTCCCAAAGGCACCAGATATTGGGAGTTTTACTGTACTTGGAATGTACGTGTTTTTAAGTTGCTATTTATTGTCTACCCCGATTGCTTTTGGAAATGTGGTGACCCACCTTATGAAGGGGCTCTTATATTGTTAGGGAGTTTCCAGGTTTACATCCAGCAATGGTGGGACATTGATGTACTGGAGATGATGTGATGGGAAATATGCAACTGATAGTTTTCAAGCTGCCTGTAGCCATTTCAAATGTTAGAGGTCATTGTATGAATAGGCTGGGTGAGCAATTGCAGTGCATTTTGTTGATGGTACACATTGTAACCACTGCATGCCAGGGGAATTAATTTTTAGTGGCTGCAGGGGTGTCAACCAACTGACAAAAGTGCTTTGTCTTGAATGGCGTTGAGCTTCTGGCTTCATAGATGCTTGGTTTTGAGCTGCCAGATGCATGGTGAGTTCGACCCATGGAACACAATTGGTGTGCAACTCTATGAAATGGAAGGTGTCCTCGATTTGTAACCATTTCCACAAGGACTGTGAAGTTGTCATTTCTACAAGTATTATCAAGTACAGGTGCATCTGAAGAGGATGAGATTAAGCTAAATTGTTCCTTTTTTTTGAATATTTTATTTTTGAATTTTTCAAAAATATACATAATCTTCAGTATCACAATATATTAAACTTTTTCTGACAAACAACAACAAAAACAAAACAGTTCCTTCCTCCCTCCCCCTTTCTGTACCTACAGATCCGCACACCGTTAGAGCTTACATATCTTTAGAATATATAGAATACAATTGGGGGAAATCATGTTTGGATATGTATAATAGTAACATTTATAGTCTTTTTTAAAATTACTGTAAAGTTAACTTGTTCCTTGTTTTGGTTCACTCTACCTGCCAATGACCCCAATCTGGTAGGTGTATCATCAGCGCTTGGGTAGCTCGGTCAGTTTTCATACAAGCCAACCATGTTGGTGGTGACTGTCAGAAGACATCACCCAGAGTATATACCATGCCACTGCTTCTTTCAAGTATTGTTCAAAATAGAGAAGCACCCTTTCATAGTCTGAGAAGCAAGTGATAAATCAGAAAAGTGTTTTCTTGTCCATGTTTGAAGTGATAACCATGAGACTTCATGGATCTAGAATTAATGTGTACGCAGAGCAACTCCTTCCTTCCACTTTATCTACCATCTTCTTTGGTAGGTATGTTCTGGTCTGTTTATGATGGATGATTTTGGCACACAGACGCACCCACGGACTCGTATTTTAAAGATGTTATCAACCAATTCCTTGCCTACCTCCAGGGACAGCTCCTCCAATTTAAGCACTATTTCCCAGCTGTTTGTGAGAATATATTTAAGGTAATTTAAGTGGAAAAAGAGGTTTGAGATGGGCAAAAAGGCGAGGGATGAGTTTCCACGATGGTGTATTTTTAATTCAGTACAATAATTGGAAAAAGGTAATAATCACACTGGACAACAAATTTTTTAACAAGGTTTGTTTCTTGAAAAAGAATTGCAGACTACGATAGACATCTTCAAGCTGAACACAAAGATAATTTCAGATCTGCTGCATCACGTTGGAGGTTGGAGAAATGTGAAATTAAATTTTATTGAATTTAGCATGTTTATTCGGACCTCTCAGGTTGTCTGCACATGTTGTACAACACATGTGAGAAGCCCAGGGTTTGTCTTAAGTCATCAATTTTACAACTGAGGTAGAGTTCATAGACTTAATAAGTGCAGTCATGCTGCATCTCTGAGGCTTAACCTTATGGACTCAGTGTACCTGTTTTCAGGGACTACCAACAAGTGCATATACTCCATATCCCCATTTACCCATGGACCCAGTCTGGAGTCTCCATTTTGAGAGGTTAAATATGTTTGGAGTCCAAAGTGCTAAGTATATACTCGCCACAGAATGTATCACAGCTGATGGAACATTGATGAGACCTTTCTGCTGTATTGGATCTTCCCGAAGACAATAAATGCTACTTTTTAAGTACAAACACTATGCTGTTCCCTGAAGAACATGTGCATCGTCATGTGTTTAATCTATTGTCAATGTAATGTACAGAATCAGTATATGTGAGCTTTTATAGCCAGTCTGTAGCCCAGGCCCAAGTCTACATTTACTTATGTTTGGACTGACTAAAACAGGTTGCTTTGTGAGCATTATACTAGTAGACTTAAAATATGGCAGGAAATAACAAAAATAGGGTATAGCTTTAAAAAAAAAAGTATGTGATTGAAAAATGTTATGGTAATTTTTGTGATCAGTAGCCCAAAATCCATAAAATACACCTAAAATTGTTCAGGAAGCAAACTCTTTGAAGTCCAATATTGTTGGCTATGAATTAAGTTGGGGCAGGAAGTGATAAACTTAATGATACGTAACTGAGAACGAGGGTCCAGGTGAACTTTGGCCGGAAACGGTGATGCAAGTGCAGTGCTAAGGCAGTGGAAGACAGCTGGGCCATACATTGGCTACAAAGTGGAAAGGAAACACCAGGGACACCCAATGATTGTCTCAACCATTTTGACTATCTTGTTGGAGAAGGGGAAGGAGATGCAGGGGTGGGTAAAAAAAAACCAAGTGATTGGCCAATGGAAACCAGAGAGAACCTTCAGTTTTGATGCAACTTTATACATATAGAGTATCTGTCCTCTGGATTTGGCATATTGTATAAAAGATCATTTGCTCTGCTCTGGATGTGGTTGAGCATTTGATTTAGAATCCTGATTTGCGGTTGACAGGTTAATATTGAATTTCATA
Source organism: Narcine bancroftii (assembly GCF_036971445.1). Lineage (NCBI taxonomy): Eukaryota > Metazoa > Chordata > Chondrichthyes > Torpediniformes > Narcinidae > Narcine > Narcine bancroftii. The sequence continues at coordinate 12,808,774 of NC_091481.1, forward strand.
TATGTTCTTGATCAAGATGGAGAAGGCTGTGTGAAAATGATAGCAATTTGGAGTTGGATCTTGGTTAATTTTATTTGAGGGGTAATTCTTCCTCTTCCTGTTCCGCACAATTCTTACGAGCGGTAGAATTCCCCTGCACATGCATTGAAGCTAAGGTGGGACAAGTGTAGCAATGAACTCATAAGGGAAAACTCAATGCCTCTAAGTCAGCGGTTCTCAACCTTGTTTTTCCACTGACATACCACCTTAATAATCCCTTACTGACCACACCTCCTATGGCATAGGATGGTATGTGAATTGGGGGGGGGGCGGGGGGGGCAGAAAGATTGAGAGCCACTGCTCTAAGTTAATGTCAGCTCTTCCTTCACTTTTCTGTTTCCACTCATCCTCTTTTGCATTCTTCAATCCCTATCCCTCCCCTATCAGTGATGATGGGTTCATTGCTGGCAGCTACCACGGAGGCCCCAGGCGAGTATTTTTTCTCCGATGGAGTGAGGTTGAAGAAATATCGTGGAATGGGGTCGTTGGATGCCATGGAGAAAAGCACAAACAGTCAGAAACGATACTTCAGGTAGGTTTGGGAGTCACTGTCATGGGCCAGGAAGATGCAGCAGGGTGATGCCTTTGAGAAGTTGATCCCCATGTTCCATCCCCTTTGAAAGAAGCTGTAGCCTTTGGGGTAGTGATATACTTTAACTTCATTGCTAAGTGTAATTCAATTTTAAAAAAAACTTTGGCAACAAAATCCTTACAGCTATCATATTTGAGGTAAGTGGGTAAGTGGTTTTCAAACTGCACCCCCCCCCCCCCCCCCCCCCAAACTCACATTCCACTTTAAGAATTCCCTATGCCATAAGTACTCTGTGATGAGTTAGGTGGTACAGTATGTGAGTGGAAAGAAAAAGGTTTAAAAGCCAGTTTTAATCATACCAAATGAAATGGGCCCAATGACAATTTTTCTCAAGCAAAATATTTTATTAACAATTGGGTCTAGAGCAATGATTCTCAACCTTCCCTTCCCACTCACCACTTTAAATAAACCCTTACCAATCACAAAGTACTTGTAGCATTGAGATTGCTTAAGGTGGAATGTGAGTTTGGAGGGCAGTTTGAAAATCACTGGTTTGCACGATCTTTGACCTCAATACTGATTCTTTTGTGGTGTTCAGTGAAGGTGATAAGGTGAAAGTGGCCCAAGGAGTTTCGGGATCAATCCAGGACAAGGGATCAATCCACAAGTTTGCACCTTACTTGATTGCAGGAATACAGCACGGATGTCAGGATATTGGAGCCAAGAGTCTTTCCATCCTTCGGTGAGTGAGTTCCAATATTATGTTTTCTTGCCATGTTCTAGCCAGTCACCATTGTTGACCTCGCAATGCAATTAACTCAAGGTTGGAAAGCTCCAATTAAAGCCGGTCATTTTTCCTACAGTGTACTTTCTTTAATTGTCCTTGGGTTTTTTTCCCATTTGAATCTTTTGGGAGCTTGGCCAGCTGCAGAGAATTATGGAAAGGATTTCTCCTGATGCTACAAACCATTGTCAGTGTAGGATAGGATGATGGGCCACTCTGATTCCCAGCAGATATCTTGCATTAAATTGGGATAAAATGTAATGTAGTGGGGCAGTAGATTAACCATGTGCAGAAGATGGGTTGTCAGATTCATAACATTCCTGCTTTAGATGATCACTGAAAATTTGGAGAATACAGGTAAACTCAGTTTTATGAATAACTCAAATAACGAAAATTTGCTTGTGCAAAATAACCAGTGTTCGCTTTTACCAAGAAAGTATAATTGGTTTTTGTTTTTATTAAAATTGCCTCCAATAGTCGTCAATGGGTCTTGGCTTTATGAATTTTCGGTTTAAGAGCTGCTTCTCAGGGACGCTCGACCTTCATAAAGCGAGGTATACCTGTACACCTTGATTATGTGATTTGTCTTGTCCATTTCATTTGCCATATTTCTCCTTCTCCTCTCCCCACCATCCCTTCTCCAATACTTCATGATCTATTTACTATGTTGCCCATTTTTCAGGTCAATGATGTACTCAGGGGAGCTGAAATTTGAGAAGAGAACCATCTCCGCTCAGGTAGAAGGAGGTGTGCATGGTCTGCATTCGTAAGTCTCCCAACTGGTCTCTTTTTTAAACATAGATTTTCGTTTCTGCTTTTAGTGGTGGATTAGCTGCAGCCCATCCTCACGATCATTTCATTGTGTATGCTTAAACAGAATAGCAGAGTTGCAGAATTGACCTCCTTCTGTTCCAGGTATGGTTGAGATGGGCGAGGAAGGTGATCTGTGGCTGAACAAACATTTAACCCATTATTGTTGTCAGTGTTTTCTTTGACCCATAAACATTCAGTGGTACAGAAGGACTAAACCTCCAAACTACACCTCCCTCGTTCCATTGTTTTTTATACATTCCTTCTTGCCTGCCTTCTTCAAACTTCCTGGCAACCAGACTTCCAACCTTCACTCTCTCTGCACTGCCCACTCTGGCTCCCTTGTTATGTAGATCCTACCTTCCTGTTTAAAGTTTGTCAATGTAATAATATAGGAATGTGGCAGGCAATTTGAGCACTGGGAATTTATAGAGAGTAATGTAGTTGGCTAGTTACATTATTCTAACGCTGATTGGGAAAAGCTATTGATCAGAAAACCTTTAAGGAATTCTGCTTCCCTTCATATTGTGTCATGGAATAATTTAATTCTGTGAGATAGTTTTGCTTCCATACAACAGGACAGAATGAGTCTCAGTTTAAGAGCTTTTCTGCGAAGGTGAATAGGTTTAATAATATGTACCCTGTGCCGTGGGTTCTGAGCCCACACCTGGCTCTTGTGAGAATGCATTCAGCTGAGACATGAATAAAACCTGATCAGACAGATTATTGTTTTTCACCTGAGCTGTGACTACTTGTAGAATATTTTCGGTACTTCCTTTATTTACCTGAGTTTCTGAACTGCTTTGCAGATAGAAGCTGGTTTATCAAACAGAAGTGAGGATGATGGCGTAGAGACTTTGAGGATTCCTTGATTTATTTAATTCTGGGTGTGAATGGTTTGTATGTACAAGTGAGCAGTTAAGATAATGCCCTCAATCAGTCCTGGTGTATGGTGGATATACCAATAGTAACATGTGCAAGTGTCCCTTTGAGTCTAGGGAGGTGCAAGGAAGGGAAGAAAATTGTTAAGGATCATGCACTCACCCACCTCCCTTTCCCTTCCCAGCAGATGATGTCTCTGGGGTCTCCTTTAGTGCATGTGTAGAACCTGGCAACAGCCTCCAGCTCATACCCATACTAAACCAGGGCCATTGGTCTGTCAGTGTTAACATGTTGCAATCTCCTGCTCTGTGGATTGGTTCATTTATTCCTGGTGTTTGTACATCAGGCTCCATATTCTCCCTTCCTCTGAGAAACCCTACAAACTAGTGGCCTTGGTTATAATATGAAAGGAGCTGCTGGTATCGTAGGCATGTGCTGTTCTTGCCTGTTGTGCTGTATCTGGCAGTGACATTTTAAGCTAGAGCTGTATTTATCCATCCATTTTTCTTTTTCTTTCTCTTTTGCTCATGCAATCACGTATCAGATACACATTTTTGCCATGTAAGTAAACCAAACGATTAGTAGATTAATAGTGTCTTACGTTGTCTGCCACAGCACACTGCACTGAACAGTCTGCGCTGCATTTGAATGTTTGGTGACACTACAAATTCAAGTTCCTTGCTTGAAGTTTAAACCACCCCCCCCCCCCCCCATATGAATTTGGGGTTGTGCATTCTGGACTTGTAATACGCTGGATGAAGCCCTGTGCAAGGTTTTACAGGGCCAAGAACGACTGGGATCGTACAGAGCAGGCTGACCCCTTTGTCAGGATGGCTGCGCTGATAGAGCAGTCTCAATTGGCCCCAGTGCCCACTAGACAGACCATGGTGCCCAACTTTAGAGGTGATCCTCTGCTCTCACATGCTCAATGATTTTGAGCCTGGGTTCACGTTAAGAATTCCCACTGAAGTTCAGCATTGTGACAGCTGTGTAACATTCTCTTTGAAGCAGTCAGAGGAGCTTAGAATAAGTTGCTGAAGCAATAACCTCTGTTGGTTATTCTTTCTGATGCAATGTTGGGTTAGGAACCCTGTCAGGTACTTATGAAACATGAAAGTCTGCAGATGCTGTGATTGGAGTAAAAACACATAGAAATACTGAAGGAACTCCACCAGTCTTGCTGCCTCCCATAGGAGGTAAAGATATTACTGATATTTTGGGCCTGAACTACTTCTTCAGGCCCGAGATGTAGATAATATATTGTATCTTTACCTTCTATGGATGCTGCAAGACTGGTGGAGTTCCTCCTGCATTTCTGTGTTTTTACAGGTAATTCCCTTGCAACTTTCTGATGCCAGTGTCCTGTCTTCCTCCCCCACTTTCCCTTCCTATCATTGCTGATCTTCTGATTACTGACTGATGAACCAAGATTATTTATGGAGGCATGATCACTTGTATTCCATCATACCACTTGAAACCTACCCATTCCTCAACTGGTACAGGGAGTGCTGTCTCTCCTGTTTTTGGCCATAATTCTCCTATTCCCCTCAAAACACAATCCTCAATTCTGTTTCCATCCTGTCCTGACCCTTCAATTCCCTGAGACCCCTGTGGAAGCCTCGAGTTTCAACCCCTGCTCTTCACCCCCCCCCCCCCATTGCTCTTACTCAATTTTCAGCCAGAGTCCTTGACCACATTCCTAGACTCCAAATCTCTGCTAAAATCCTCTTTCCCTATGACTCTCCATCCCTTCCATGAAGCACATCACAATCTTGCTAAGCTTATGGTTAGTGACCATCCTTATGTTGGCCTTGTCCTCTATACCTTTAGCAAAATTGTGCAATACCCATTCAGTTACTGAGAGTGCAAATGAAGTTATGGTGGGGGGAACTCTGAGTGAAACAATCAATGGCACCCCACCTCAAAGCCATTCTTACACTGGTATACATCTAGGTATATTAGAATTTCTGCGCCATTTTAACTCTACATGTGTTTTATGGGTTATTTGTGCCTACAGCTGGAAGAACGAACGAACTTGGGTAAATTGTGCCTTTAAATGATACTCTCAGATCATCTCAAGGTGTGTTAAAGCCAATGAAGTGTCCATCAAATGTGTATGGGCCAGATGCAGCAAAATCCTGCAATTGTATGTAATGTTTCATATGATGGGAAAATAACTGAAAACTACAATTGGGCACTTGGAAGAAGGGAAATAAAGGGAAGTTTGGCCTGACAGGAATTGTGTGCAGATTTTTGCAGAGATCCCATGGTTATCTATACATTTTTTTCTCTTTTTCAGTTACGAAAAGCGGCTTTACTGAAGATGGGGGCATTGCTCACCAGACCATGGCTCCCAACGTCCCCTCCCCACTGGCCATCAAACACCAAAGGCACCCTTGACCATCTTCCTCTGCCTGTTGAACTGAGGCAGCTTCCCTGCTTCGCGCCTCCTGGCTTGTGACGCACAATTTTTTACTTTTGTTTTTGGACTTTTGTAACTTGAGCTGTGAAGAACTTAGAGAGAAGAAAAGCAATGGCAGCCTCATCCAGGACGGAGTTAGTAGTGTGATGGGCTATTGTGTGCTTGTAATTTTCCCTGTGGCCCAGAGACAAGCACTGTTACAGTAAGATTTCACTTCAATAGTTCATTCAACAGACTGGACCATAATTTTCTTTTTGTCATCATAATTGTTCGTGGTTAAGTTTTGATTTAAAAATAATTTTGCTGGAGAAATAACTATTTTTGTTCAGTCTAATTGACAAGTATTGTCAGAAGGTGGATATGGAAAGAGTGGTTAATATTGTGTCCTTGTCTAAAACACATGCTACAAGAACTCAGCCTGTCTAGTAGCACCTGACATAATATTGGATGATTTTTTTTCAGCATTTCTGTTTTTGTTTCCAATTCCAGCATGCAGCTTTAAAGTCCTTGTCAATTCATTCCTAGCAGTTAATGCATTACTGCAACTGGTGGAAATTTTTGTTTAACCACCTGCCTATCGTAAAACGAAAGAAGATCGGGTGAGATGGGATATGGTTATAGGCCTTGAATTGGAGTTGGAAACTTGTTAATAGTTTCTGCTTTCAGGTTTCCAGAGCTTTGCTGAACTTCCAACATGTGATTCTATTACCATTAAGTATTTGTAGTCACATCTCATAGTTCGTGTGGAAAGGGGGAGTGTGGATATTCTCTCTACACCTTGCTTAGTTGCACATTATGTAGATGATGTTGTGATGGACCACAAACAAAATGTCAAGGCATGTCCCAGTTTGAACTCTGGAAAAAATCCATCAGAATTGATTGACATGTGACTTGTTTTTTGTTTGTATAACCTCTTCACCCTTCCCCATTCTTCATCCACCAATCAGCAATCTCCCACTCAGTTACAAGCTCAGGTTAAAAGTCAAGGTACTTTGGTGTATTAGCCACAAGTCTAGACTTGACAATCTGGGCAAAGGCCAGGAGGAAGAACTGTAGGCCAGAAATGTTCATTCCTGATGCTTACTGTTGGATGAAGCTTCACAGAAAGTCTTTTGCATTTCAATGCCTGTAAAAACAAAAAAAAATTTTTTAATGAGGTGGAGCAGTGGAATAAATGCTTTTGATTTAGAGAATTTTTTGATTTGTCATTGGCCTTTCAGGAAATCCAATCAATTCTTTGGGTTGCTGAGACTATACTCTGCAAATTTCAAAGCTTATTCAGAAAGTTCTGGAAATTTGATGGAGTTAATGTTGAGAAGCACTTAACACTAAATTGTCTTTCCAGGTTATGTCAGCTCCAGCTTTGGTGGTTTGCAGACTGATTCCATTTAAATCAATGGTCTTCCTTGGACAATCCACAGGCAGCTTGTGCAGTGGAAGAATATTCCAATAGGGAAACTATTTAAGGAAAATGTAGGTTAAACTCCTATAATGTGATGGAGAAAGCAGAGTGTGTATTTTTGTTCACATACTTTGTCCTGTTGCACCTTCAGCGGGAATAAAGGTGAATGCAGTAAAACCCCTAGTATCTGGCACCTATGGGGATAATTTAATTTTCCATTTGACGAACTAACACCAAGGTGTGCCAATTTTGAATGCCCACATTTTTTACCTATTTATTTTTTACGATTACTTTGCCAGTTGCTTGAATTCCAGATAACGGGGGTTTTACTGTATTTTGATCTCCTTCCGACATAATTGTCAGTACATTAATCCATTCACTATTCCTTGTACATGGGCAGTTTTGTAGTTATTCTATCTCCCTATGGATAGGGAGTTCTAATTTTTGTGTAAGGCCTTTAATCCAGAAAAATATATCGGGGTACTATACCAGGAGACAAACCAGATGAAATTTGACATCAACCCTCTTGAGGGTTTTGTGATTGACTTCATTTTTTAAAAAATTGGTCTTGAAGGAGGTGATGTTTATTGTGTTTGGGGGACGGAGAAATTGCATTCAGACATGCACTGGAAGCCAAACCAGTGAGTTGCAGGGATCAAATACGACAAGTTTGAAAAGTTCCAGTGCAGTAATTCAATTTTAAGTCTGAAATGGCTGCAATTGGAGCTTTAGGGCAGTGATATGGGTTAAGGTTCCAAGAATGGTGGACAAAGGGAGCTCAGTCTGATATTAAAATGCCAGCAGAAAATGTAATAGCTCATCGTGCAATTTAAGAAATTTGGCGATCAGAGAATAAACTGCAAAACTTGTGTTAAAACACAAACAATGCTGAATAACTATCACCAGATCTCAGTCTGAAAACTCGGTAAAATGTGCATGTGTGTTTAAGCTGAGTTGTACCCATCTGATCTGCAGTTGCGTAGAACATGCCATGGCACAATTTTGAAAGACAAGTTTACCTGTATTTTGGATATAATTCAACTAATATCACTTAGTTTGGTCATTACCTCACAGCTTGTTTCCCAACATAGTTGTACCGAAAGCTCTAGGATGTTCTGGGTTTGTGAAATACATTTGAATCATCTCCTTTTCCACCTTTTTAATATGAAAGTTTGATGAATTATCTTCAGTCAGATGCTAAAGGACTGTTAACCCCTCTTCCCCAGTGACTCCCTATTCAAATAGCTTCATCTGCACTCAACCAGATGAAGCAGATGATCAAAGACCCATGTTTAACATGGGGCCTGTGCAACTATCTGAGAGTTTGGAGTGACACAACATCCTTGGGTTAATGGGAAGGAATCTGGAGTCCTAGTTTTACAACTTGGAAATGGGCCATTCATCTCAACTTGTCCATGTTGGACCAAGATGTCCCAAATGCCTGTGTTCAGTCCATAATTGCTCGATACCTTTCCTATGCATGTACCTGTATGGGGAATGTCAGAACAAATTTTAACCCAGAAGCATGGCAATCAATTTGACCTCTAAGTGGAACTGGCTCGATGAATTTTCAGCTAAGCAATGCCCATAAAGAAACCATGTTGAGTTATTACCTTTGATTTTCTAATAGCCCTCCAAAATATACCCTTTCAAGAATTTGTTTCTACCATCCTTTTAGTACATTCCATGTTGTATCAATTGAGTTTTGTTTTAAAAAGCATTTCCTTGTTTTACCAAATATGTACCTTCAAGGTATGATCTGTGCTTAGTGCAAACATTTTCCCATTATTTGCAGCACTTACATTAAATCTTCCAATCTGTATTGTATATGAGAGTGTAACTTAGGAACAAATGGTTATATATTCTACCAATCACTGCTGTTAATTGACTATCTTCCATAGTGGATATTTGGTAGCTCCTTGCCACTTAGTGAAAAGCAACGCAATGTTGTCAAGGTAATAATAATGCTACTCAAGGAAGTGGGGTAATAAATTTGAGATGATAACAAGTTCACTGGGGATAATGATAATGAAGCCAGCAGCAGATGTGGTGGGTATGTCAGTGCTCTTGAGGACCCAGCAAATTGCTTTGTAAGTGATGTTCCTGAGAATGAACAATATTGAGGTCCAGGGAGGGGAATAAAGCATAGAACCAGCCTTGTATAGAAAGGGAGATGTAACACTGCTGGTGGTGATGAATTTATTAACAGGATGAAGGCATGTGTTCTCTTAAAAGGAATCCTGAGAATATTAAAGAGTCACCTTCACTCAGTACTTTAAAACCAGAGGCTATCAAATCTGAACAGATTCATAACTTGACTGGGTTAAGGATCCTGGCAAAGAGGTGTAGTTCAAGACACTTGGGTAGGTGCTGTGTGACCACTTGTACACTAGTTAAAGGATTTCGGGTGAAAGTTTGAGCCGGATTGACTTGTAGTGGATGCAGAATTTTTTCTACTAAAATGACTCAAGAGAACAAGGCAGTTTTATTTTGGATGTATTTCTGGCGTGCAAATGTTAGCTTCAGGAAAACAGCATTGGTTGCAGCAGAAGATTCACCTTTGTCCAAAGGGTATCACGTAAGTGGAATGATGTGTGTCCAATGATATGTAAACCAATGCATAGAAGGGAATTTGTTAATGGTTGATGAATATTCTGGATGTTGCGTAATGCTTCCAACAGGACTTATTTAATCATATAGAATTGTACCTTGAGACAATCGCATCTAGTGGTTAAAAAAATTCATACAGATTGAAAGACACTGACCATTTCTACTTATAAGTTTCTAACTGCTGGACATTTCACTTTGGGTATGAGCTGCAACTTTTGTGTCAAAGACAGCCATTGAGAAAAGGGTGACCAAAAAACTGGATGCCAGAAATCCAGACCACCTGAGAATCTGGACTTGACAACTCTGCTTTTGTGTGTGTGTGTGCGTGCATTGTGTTAGCAAGCGCTACAGAGGTACTGCTTGACAATCCCGAAAATCCAATCCCCAAGCGGTCCGGAACTTTCACTGTACCTGCAATTTGAGGCTGTTGTGTTTCTTTGCCTGGATGAGTAGATGCCAAAGTGGAATCATTCTATGGATTTGCTGTCTCAGCTGCCTTCTGAAGAGGAAACAAAGATCGCTTCATTTCCCAGACTGCAGGCTGTTCACTTGTCCAGTCCTTCATTTTGTAACATATCCTTTTTTTAAAAAAAAAAATCCTCAGTTTAATGGAGGCCAAATGTTCTGTCCATATGGTGACAGAAACAATGACATAGCAATTACTGTATAATTAATTACCACAGGCATTGATTCTGCTAGTATACAGGCCATGTTATATTTCAACACAGGATAGTCCTGGCTTGTACAGTTGACCAAGCTTGAGGCAGGCCAAGTGGAGGGAAATAGGTTCTGGAAGAGGTGACACATATCACATGGTCAGGTGATGAGCAATTTGTAGGCTGGGGCATCTGAGCATGCTTGATTACAAAGCTATGGAGGTCTGGTGAAATGAATCCTTAGAGATTTCAGAAGGACTAAATTAGTACTTAAATGCCTGAAAGATTCTTTTATCAGTCAGGAAGGCCATGCAATCCCAAAGGGACACTGACTGGGAAAGTGAAGCTGGTACTGAATAACAGGAACGGTTCTATGATACAAAATTAAGTAGGAAAAGAGAAAGGCCAGTTAAGCTTGCTCAATTGTTAAGATCATGTCTGATTTGACTTAACATCAACCCTGATTATCCTCGCCACAGCAGTCTCACCATTTTGCTTGTCAATATCTGTTCTGTCTCAATAGGCAATCCTTTTATTTTTAAAAACTGAGCCTTCATGCTTGATTTGCCCATAAGGTAGAGTGCCATCTCTGGATCCACTTTGAAATCTCTGTTCCTCAGAGGTTTGACAATCAAGTCACCTCATATTCTTTTAAACTCAGCCTGTCTATCATTTCCTTATAAAACAACTTGCCCATACTCCATATAAAAGCCAAAATGCTTTTCAACTCATTTTTAAACCAAGACCAATGTTGCACAGCAGAGCATCTAATGTAGTCTTACGAAACAAAAATGAACTGAAGGAATGCAGCAGGTCTGGCAGCATCAATGGAGACAAGTTACAGTCAACTATTCTCTACAGATAGCCCTGGACCCACTGATTTCCTATAGCAGCTCCAGATTACAGCAGCTGTAGTCTCTTGTGTCCTGTTGTCTCACCAGTGCCTATTTATTTTAGTACTTTATTCTGCATGCAATAAATGGAGGCAAAGATAATAGCTTTCCTAATTACTTCTGTATACTAGTCTTTTGTGAATCATTGCAGAAGGGCTCCCAGGTCCCTTTGTGTCAGGGCAAGGTATGGGTCAGGAGGTACATGTGCTCTGAAATCAAGCCTGTCAGAGGAGGTAATCCAGCAGATTTCAGGCGTGGAAATGATCTGAGGTTAAGAAAACTTGTATATCAATTAAATACACTATATAACTATGTAAATATATAACCTATTGTATAACCTGTATGTAAATAGTTATTGAATGTATTTCTTCAATACATGTAGATGTGATTTGCTTTGGTTTGTTATCTCCACTAATACTACATGTGTGAATGTGGGTTTATCTTTAAGAACTGTATGTGATGAGGTTTTGATATACCAGCCACTACTGGTTCTTGAATACTGGTAATCTTTAATAAAAGATGTGGTAGTTTGATTCAGTGAACAGCAACATAAAACAACCCATGGAGACCATGCCTGTGCTCTCAGAAAAACAATTTTCTGCAGCCTTAACCTTTCTGAAAACGTGGTGCCTTAAATTTCACTTTAGCTGTTTGTACCCAGTAAAATAGTGAGATCTTCATTAATTAAAGATAGAATAGAACTTACTGCTTGCATCCCCCACTGTATCTTGCTTACATGGAGTGACAAACACAGGAGTTCATTAAACTGTGTCATGGGACTTATTTGACAAGGAATGTGGTCTTCCCTTAAGATTCCAAAGGTTCATATACAAAGTAGATGTTTGCCTGATTTTAGTCTCCAGCAAGCCGGTGAGCCCCCCAGCTGAATATTGTTGAGAAATGAAAAAGAACAAGGTTCCCAATGCAAGATTAAAAAGTGCATTGAGAAGGTGGTAAATTTTCAGATTTCATCAAAAGGGAACCTATGAACACAGATACCCACGCTAGCCTTTCATAGGGATGGTACACCAGACAGAATATATTGATCACTGATGAAGATTAATTTGGACAAGCAAAGTGAACAAATAAGGAGAAACATCTTTATCAACTTGCCACAATTTTTCTTCAAAAGATTAGAAGTAACCTGCAAGATTACTCCCAAGCAATGAATAATAAATACCATTAATTTAATATGTTAAATGTAATATGGTACCTCATGAGAACAATTAAACAGAATTTGAGAACAGCATGACGGAGCTAGTAGCAGGGTGACCAAAACTTATAAATGGCCTGTGTGAAGTGTCAGTGTGAATCTATATGTTTTGGGAGTGGTGTTGTATGTCCGTGTTTAAACCTTGATGATGGTATCATTTGTCCAATTGCTTATTCACTGTCAAATGCACAATCCATTGGATCAGTGTGTGTTTGGCTGAAGCTAATCCCATTATTTAAAATTAGGTCAGGTCCTTGCTTCTTAAAGGAGAACTGTGCAAATTGCACCTGCAGAATTTCTTTGAAACAAAGTGAACTATCAAGTTTGAATGTTATTTATAATTTGAGCCTCTGATATTTTGATTTCAAAGATATTAAAAATTGTGTCCTATCTCTACCCTAGCTTTCCCCCACCCAAATATGACTGTCATTGAGTTAATGCAGCACAGAAGCAGGCCCTTTGACCCAAATTATTCAAGCCGAACAAGTGGTCTACCTGAGCTAGTTCTATGAAGCCAGTATCTGTTAACCTTTCCTACCCAGGAACCAGTCCTTTAAATTGTGACCTACCTCCACAGCTTTCTCTGGCAGCTCATCCCATATATCCACTATCCTCTATGGAAAATATTGTCACAAGTCCCTTCTAAGTCTGCCCACTCTCACCTTAAACCTAGCCCCACCATATTGAGCCCCCTACCGTGAGAAGAAAGAGACTATTCACTTCCTGATGCCTCATAATTTTATGTACCATTCTTCCAAATGATATCAGAAATATGGAATAATGTGTCAGAGCATTGATGTAGCATCTATCATGTCAAAGCTTATACCTTCATTGTGCTATATAGTGCCATACTCTCCTCCAGATTTCCTTGTTTTGTTCAGAACCTCCTTGCACCAGAGGCTCCCAGTATCCATTAAAGCAACAGTGACCTAAACATCTGCACACAGTTCAACATCTGATCTCATATTTGTGCACAGACAAGTCGTTACTAAGAATGAAATGTCTCATGACTTGTTCTGTTTCACTGTTCCCAATGAGAATTTAATAACACGTTATCTACCCATCATTAAGACCACCCATTTCTACAAACCAACTTCACTCCTGCCTTCGTGAATCTGCCACTGAAAATTGTCATCTGGACTTCACCATTCCAACTCTTTCATGGTTGGCCTTTCTTCCATGACTTGAGGTCATCCAAAAAATTTCTGCCTCTGTCTGAATTCAAAGCCAGAATGCCTTCATTCTCCAAGGCTGTTTTCTTCAGTGAACTTTCCCGTCTCTCTACTTTCTTCCTTTATCATGTTTCTCAACCTTTTTCTTTCCACTCACATACCACTTTCAGTAATCCCTAATGCCATAGGTGCTCTGTGATTAGTAAGGGATTGTTGAAGGTGGTTTATGGGCGGAAAAATGTTTAAAAACCACTGTTATAATTGTACCTAATTGACTCATTATGTGCACAGTTTCATAACTCCAAAAGAAATGGGTCGATGACTTTTTTTCAAGCAAAATATTTCAATAACAATTGGGTCGAGAGCAGTTATTCTCAACCTTCCCACTCGTACCACCTTAAGCAATCCCTTACTAATCACAGAGCACTTGCGGCATAGGGATTACTTAAAGTGGTATGTGAGTGGAAAGAAAAAGGTTGACCCATCTATTTATCCTCACTTTTGTTCATCAGTCAGATTTCACTTTTTTGTTTTTAAATGTGTTATTCTTCAATCCACACACTTAAAATTAGTTCTGTGTTTAGCTGTTGAAAAGTTAAACTGTGGAGAAATGAAACAAATTCTGCCAAATTGACCCTGTGTTTGCCATACGTAAACTCACTTGTGATGAGAACACCACATAGACTATATAGTAACTCCCAACCTTGCCGCTCTAATAAGTAGAGGCATTCAAAAATCATGAAAGTTATTGATATAAAGAATACGCCAGAATTATTTCTAGAAACAAGCTTGTCAGCAACAAGGGGTCAGACTTAAGATAATTAGCAAGAAAGAGACATGCTTTACTGGAGACATGAGATGCTGGCATCAAGAATCAATGTACTGGTGGAACTCTGGGACAGGCAGCACCTTGGAGGAAAATGGACAGTTAAAGCCTTGGGTTGAATTTGTCTCAAGTCTGGAACCATCTTTTCCACTGTGCAATTTAACATCATCAGGAGCTCATTGCTTGGGGAGCTGGTGCAAAGAGATTCATAGAAAACTGCAGGCCCTTCAGCTCACGATGTTGTGCTGACTGATTAAAAACCTACTCAACAAACTAAGTCTCTACCTTACATTCACTAGTAATTTTCATTGGAGCGTTTGACATTTCCTGTAAGTTTTGCAGGGAAAGAAAGCAGAAATGGAACTATTTGTGAGATAGCACAGAACACCTTCCATGTTGTACGATTCTGCATGTCCTTCATGATAGGACTTGATTATTTTCACCTAATTTTCATTTAACTTTCTCCTGTTATCCCACCCCTTAATGCACACTTCTAATTCCTCTTCCAGTTTTCCTATTTACTATAATCCCACTATATCTTCTTCATACCTTCCCTTACTTTTATCTTCCCTGCTATCCCACAGAATTTCCCAGTAACACTCCTGAGATTCTCACTCTATTATTCCTTTTGTATGTGTCTTATGGCCTGTACACTCAACAATCCAAGTAAAAACACAGAAATGTTGGAGGAACTCAAGCTGGTCTCGCAGCGTCCTTGGAGGTAAAGATATTACCAACACTTCTGGCCTGAGCCCTCCTCAAAATTAGAAAAAGTAGAGGGATGCATGCTCAACAATTCAAACTCTTAAAAATATATTATTGCAAGATTGAGTGAGGGATAAAAGTGGTTTGGAAATAGTTTCCATTAAACTGAGTAATTGAAACTTCCTGCAAAAGTCAGGTTGTAGCAAGATTAAGATGTTACCTATTCTAGTAAACCTCTTGAAATGGAACAGAGTATAAATGTAGAGAGGATGAGCACTAGGACCCTGCAGACATTTTATCCTCACAACTGAATCAGTTGTAAGTATCTGGTAAACCAAAGGCACCATCGTTACCCGATACCAGTTGCTTGTGTGAATTGTGGAGAGTGGTGTAGGCACAGACTTATTGCTGGTCCTTTACCAGAAAACCTATACAGTTGCTTCAGACCAGAAATACAATTGTAAGGATGGGTATGTTTTGAAACATCCGGAAGCTGGGAGTTGTATGCCGCAGGAGCCTGCAGTTACAACCGGTAAGTCAGACTCTGCATCAATTATCACACCCTTCCTCAGAAAATGGTTGCTTTCAGAACTTACTCAGTCTACTTTTTAAATATAGTCTGATTTATTCTTCTGTTTAAACATTTTAAAAATATTTTTATTCAAACTTTTGAAAAACTGCAACCTGTTTAACATGGAGAGAAATTAAACTATTCCTTCTCATCCCTGTCAAGTCAGCTGCTCAAGACAATCTCCTCCATGTAGTTTTCTAGTAACCCCAACTCCATGGACCAGTAACTCTCAATTTTACAATTCTAGTTGGTAATCTCTAACCCATGAACTCTAACATAACCTACTGTCCTAGAAACTGAATAAGAAATTCTTACCCAGCCCTGGTTTCTATCAGAAAATTGTAACTCCACGGATGGTAGTCCTGCCAGCTCTTACTCCAGAACTCAAACCTAAGAGGTTTAACCAGCAACTTCCAACACAACGGATTGTAACTTATAAGCCCCAACTCCACCAACTGAAACAAGTCACCAGATACTTACAACTGATTCAATTGTGAGGATAAAATGTCTGCAGGGTCCTAGTGCTCATCCTCTCTACATCTGTTCCATTTCAAGAGGTTGACTAGAATAGGTAACATCTTAATCTTGCTACAACCTGACTTTTGCAGGGAGTTTCAATTACTCAGTTTAATGGGGAGGAGTCACGTGATGGAGTAGTGGCCGGTCAGGGAACTCCAGCCCTCTCCGGAAAAGTTTAAAAAAAAACACAAAACACAAAGGTACAAGAATAAAAATTAAAACAAAGTAAAAGTAAAGGTGGGAAGAAAATGGCAGCGAAGAAAGAAAAGTCGAAAGCAACGGGAAGAAGAGAAGAAGGTGAAGGCCTTACCTGTCCGAGGAGGCCCACCGCGGAGAGAGAAGCCCGCTCCCTCAGGTCAGTGGAAGTCCTGAGCTCAGGACTATAAAAATGGCTCGCGGAGCCAAGTAAAAGTGCACAACCGCGCATGAAAAAAAAAAACACTGACAGGAGGGGGGAACAGCTGAGGAGTCGATCTCCACAGCTGAGGATGACAGCTGCAACGCAACAGGAAGAGAACACAGAAAACAAAGAGAACAAGAAAGAGAGTAAAAAGAAAACAAAGAAACAACATGACCAACCCAGAGGAAGAAGAAGAAGAAGAACATAGAGAAATGGAAGAAGAAGGGAAAGGCAAGACAATGGATATATTTTTTTTTAAAGAATATATGGAATCAGTAAAAGAATGGCAATTACAAGAATTTAGTGAAATAAAAAGAAGAATTAAAAGTGCAGAAGAAAAAATGAATAGAATAGAGATGGTCATGTCAGATATAGGAAAAAGAGTGGACAAGGTGGAAGAACGAGAAACAGCCGTAGAAATGGAAGTAGAGGACTTAAAAGAGAAATTAGAAGAATCTAATAAAAAAGTTAAAGAGACACAAGAGCTGTTAGCTCAGAAGATATAATGGAAAATTATAATAGAAGAAATAATATAAAGATAGTGGGCCTTAAGGAAGATGAAGAAGGCAAGAATATGAGAGAATTTATAAAAGATTGGATCCCCAGGGTCCTAGGAAGACCAGAATTACAGGAAGAAATGGAAATAGAAAGGGCACATAGAACATTAGCCCCAAAACCACAGCCACAGCAAAAACCAAGATCCATTTTAGTAAAATTCTTAAGATATACAACAAGAGAAAATAAGAGAAGACAAAAAGCCACTGGAATACAAAGGTCAAACAATTTTTTTCTATCCAGACATAAGTTTTGAACTCCTGAAGAAGAGAAAGGAGTTTAATACAGCAAAAATGATCCTATGGAAAAAAGGATATAAATTTATGCTAAAGTACCCAGTGGTACTTAAAATAGTTATTCCAGGGCAGCAAAACAGACTATTCTCGGATCCGGAGGAAGCACGAAAATTTGCAGAACAACTACAAAACAGGCAGAGAGATGAAGACATGTAACGAGAGTAAAAATGACCATGAACTATATGTATGTGTGTGTGTATATATATAGGTGTGTATGTATATATGTGTGTACATGAGTGTATCCGCAATTTAAAGGGAAATATATAGAGTATAGATAAGAATTAATAAGGGAATGAGAGGAAGTAAGGAGGGAATTAAGAGAGTGACCTTTGTTATATATGAAAATTGAAATCTTTTCTGGGGGGGGGGGGGCTGGGTGGGGAGGAGTTACAGTCACTGCGAAATCAGTTGACGCTTGCGAGTGAATTCGCAATTCCAAATGGAGAGGGGAGATGTGGTTGCCCGACAAGGGATAAAGGGCAACTCAGGAAGGGGAGGGGATAATGGGGTTAAAGAAATTTTAGCTAGGAGAATAAGGGAAATGTTTGATGTTTTAGAAATGTTGTCTTATAAAGTGTTCAAAACAAGAAAGCAGAAATGGATAAGAAGGAAAGGTGATGATGAGGAAACGGAAAGGAAAGATAAACAAAGTATGAAATGGCTACGTTGAACTATATGACTTTAAATATTAACGGAATACATAACCAAATCAAAAGGAAGAAACTGCTAAATTTACTGAAAAAAGAAAAAAAATTGATATAGCATTCGTGCAAGAAACACATTTAACTGAAATGGAGCACAAGAAATTAAAGAGAGATTGGGTAGGACATGTAACAGCAGCGTCATATAATTCAAAAGCTAGAGGAGTAGCTATATTAATCAGTAAAAATGTACCAATTAAAATAGAAGAGGAAATAATAGATACAGCAGGGAGATATGTAATGATAAAGTGTCAGATACATTCGGAGTTTTGGAATTTACTCAATGTATATTTACATAATGAAGAAGATCAAAAATTTATGCAAGATATTTTTTTGAAGATAGCAGACACGCAAGGGAACATACTAATAGGAGGGGATTTCAACCTTAATTTGGATTCAAACATGGTTAAAACTGGGAAAAAAATTAACAGAAAGAACAAAGTAACCAAATTTATAATTAAATCGATGCAAGAAATGCAACTTTTGGATATATGGAGGAAACAACACCCAAAGGGAAAGGAATATTCATATTATTCGGGTAGACATAAAACATACTCAAGAATAGACCTATTCCTGTTATCAGCTCGTATGCAAGACAGAGTAAGAAAAACAGAATATAAAGCTAGAATATTATCGGACCACTCACCCCTGATATTGACAATAGAGTTAGAAGACATCCTTCCAAGAATGTATAGATGGAGATTAAACTCCATGCTACTTAAAAGGCAGGATTTTAGAGAATTCATTGAAAGACAAATTAAAATGTACTTTGAAATAAATACGGAATCAGTGAAAGATAAGTTTATACTGTGGGACGCAATGAAAGTGTTCATCAGAGGGCAAATAATAAGTTATGTAACCAAGATGAAGAAGGACTACAATCAGGAAACAGAGCAGTTGGAAAGGGAAATAGTAAATATAGAAAAAGAATTAGCAATGAAGGAAGACAACTAAAAGAAGAGAATTGGCAGATAAAAAAATAAAATATGAAACACTACAAACATGCAAGGTGGAGAAGAACATAATGAAGATAAAACAGAAATATTATGAACTAGGAGAAAAAACGCACAAAATTCTAGCATGGCAGCTTAAGACAGAACAAACTAAGAGAATGGTATTGGAATCAAGGAAAAAGACAAACAAATCACATATAATACAATGGAGATTAATGAAAACTTCAGAGAATTCTACGAACAATTATACCAAACTGAAAATGAAGGGAAAGACGACAAAATAGATGAATTTTTAACTAAAATTGAACTACCAAAATTACAAATAGAGGAACAAAATAAATTAACAGAATCATTTGAAATAGTAGAAATACAAGAGATAATAAAAAAAAACTACCAAATAATAAAACACCAGGATTCCCAATAGAATTCTATAAAACATTTAAAGATTTATTAATTCCTCCCCTCCTGGAAGTAATCAACCAGATTGATAAAACACAAAGCTTACCAGATTCATGCAAAACAGCAATAATTACAGTAATACCAAAGACAGGGAAAGATCCACTCACACCAGCATCATATAGACCAATATCTTTACTTAACACAGATTATAAGATAATAGCTAAACTATTAGCAAACAGATTAGCCGACTATGTACCTAAAATAGTAAATCTAGACCAAACTGGATTTATTAAAAAAAGACGAACAACAGAGAATATTTATAAATTTATTAACCTAATTCATGCAGTAGAAGGGAATAAAGCTCCAACAGTAGCAGTTGCTTTAGACGCAGAGAAGGCCTTTGACAGAGTAGAATGGAATTATTTATTCAAAGTATTACAAAAATTCAGTTTACCAGAGAAGTATATTAATTGGTTTAAAGCATTATATAAGGGGTCATTGGAGAAAGTGACAGTAAATGGATATATATCAAAGCAATTTAACTGAAGCAGATCAACAAGGCAGGGATGCCCACTATCACCCTTGTTGTTCGTGTTAGCTATAGAACCACTAGCAGAATTGATAAGAACAGAAAATAAAATAAAAGGGATAAAAATAAAAGACAAGGAATATAAAATCAGTTTATTTGCAGATGACGTTATAGTATACTTAACAGAACCAGAATTATCAATAAAAGAATTACATAAGAAATTGAAGGAATATGGAGAAGTGTCGGGTTACAAGATTAACACAAATAAAAGTGAAGCAATGCCAATGAATAACGCGGATTTCTCAAAATTTAAGAAGAATCACCATTCAGATGGCAAATGCAAGCAATACAATACCTAGGTATACAAATAAATAAAAACCTCGGCCATCTATATAAACTCAATTATTATCCACTAATGAAAACATTACAGGACGACTTAGAGCATTGGAAAGACTTACCACTAACACTAATAGGAAGGATAAACTGTATTAAAATGAACATTTTCCCAAGGATACAATACCTATTTCAGGCATTGCCAATACACTTGATGGAGAAATTCTTCAAGGAGTTAAAGAAAATAATAAGGAAATTTTTATGGAAAGGGGGGAAACCGAGGATAGCACTAGATAAATTAACAGAATGGTATAAACAAGGCTTACAACTGCCAAACTTTAAAAGTTATTATAGAGCCGCACAATTAAGATACCTATCAGATTTTTATCAAACAAGGGAAAAGCCAGATTGGACTAGATTAGAACTGGATAAAATAGGGGAGAAGATACCTGAACATATATTAATATAAATGGGATGAAAAATTGGTACAACGTAGGAATTCTCCAGTATTACATCATCTGCTCAATATTTGGAAGAAGATTCATGTAGAAAGGAATAAAACAAATTACCAATTACCAAAACTATTACTGATGCAAAATCAGTTACTCCCTTTTAGAATAGATAACCTTTCCTTTAGAGAATGGGAGAAAAAAGGGCTCAAAAGAATAGAAAATTGTTTTTCAGGAAATAAATTACTATCCTTTGAACAAATGAAGGATAAATATAATATAACTCATGATACAGTGTTGGCATACTACCAACTGAAATCCTACTTGAAAGACAAATTGTGAAGCAGTCAGAGGTTACCAGAGGGAAGTAATTTTGAATATGTGATTACAGATACAATGATAATCAAAAAATTTATAACATATATATATTAAACTGTAAGAAAAGGAGAATGAGGAAACAAATGGTAAAACTAAACAAAAATGGGAACAAGATTTAAACATAAAGATAAAGAAGAAAACATGGGAGAAGTTATGCTCTGGAACTATGAGAAATACAATAAACACGAGGTTACGTATGATACAATATAACTGGATACACAGGCTATACATTACACCTCAAAAGTTAAATAAATGGGACCCAACAGTATCTGACAGATGTTTTCGTTGTAAAAAAGAAATGGGAACAACAATTCATGCAATCTGGACGTGTGAGAAAGTGAAAAAATTTTGGGAAGATCTAAACCAGATATTAAATAAAATTACAGAAAGCAATATACCAAAAAACCCAGAGATCTTCCTCCTAAGTAACATAAAAAACAAAGAATTTGGACTTGATTTGGATGGTGCACAAAAAAGATTTGTTAGGATAGCCCTAGCTGTAGCAAAAAAATGGATTATGTCAGTCTAGAAATTAGAAGATAACTTGAGAATACAACAATGGTATATAGAAATGAATAAATGTATTCTATTAGAAAAAATAACATATAATTTAAGAAATAATATTGCAATATTTGAACAAATATGGGAGCCATACATGAAACACAATAGAGAAAACCTACCGGGGACATCTATCACCTAAAATGACAGAAGGAGAAGGAAATGAAAAGAATTGACTCAATGGGATTTCTTGTTATTTTTATTGAGTGACAACATTGTTTGACTGGTTTAATGTATCTTAGATTCTGTACTTTAAATGAATGGGAGGGGAGGTAGGGAGGGTGGGATGGGAAGGGGGGGGGGAGGAAACGACACTGTATATATTTGAAAAGGAAAATGTATGTATCTTGATCAATGTGGTTTATGGTGTGAAAAATAAAAAATTTTAAAAAAAGAATAAACAGTTTAAAAAGCAAAAAAAAATTACTCAGTTTAATGGAAACTATTTCCAATCACTTTTATCCCTCACACTCAATCTTGCAATATTTTTAAGAGTTTGAATTGTTGAGCATGCATCCCTCTACTTTTTCTAATTTTGAGGAGGGCTCAGGCCAGAAGTGTTGGTAATATCTTTACCTCCAAGGATGCTGCGAGACCAGCTTGAGTTCCTCCAACATTTCTGTGTTTTTACTTGGATTGTTGAGATTCTATAATGCACTGGTGAGACCTCACTTGGAGTACTGTGTACAGTTTGGGCATCTTATTTGAGAAAAGACATGCTGGTATTGGAGAGGATTTAGAGTGATTTATTAGAATGATACTAGGCATGAAAGGGTTAGCATATGAGCTAACCCTTGTTTTCTCTTCAACTGTTTTCATTAGAGTACAGAAGGATGAACGGTGACCTCAGAAGCATTTTAAATGCTGAAAGGCCTGGACAGAGTTGATGTGCAAGGATTTTCCCACGGTAGGGGAGTCTAGGACAAGAGAGCACAATGTCAGAATAAAAGGGCACCAATTTAAAACAGGTAAGAAAAACTTCTTTAGTCAGAGGGTCATGAGTCTGTGGAACTTGTTGCCACATATATTAAAGGCAGAGATTGACAGGCATTTCATTAATTAGGGCATCAAGGATTACAGGGAGGAAGCGAGGAGATGGCCGAGTGTGTGGATGGATCACTCATGTTTAGAATGGCGGAGCAGACTTGATGGGCTAACTTCTGCTCCTATATCTTGTGATTACAATCTCAAGGTGATGACTCCCTAGTCTCTTGTAACTCCTGCCCAATGTGCTGTAAAGTGGGAGTCCAAACTTCCTTTGTTTAGTAGCATTATCCATAATTAATCTAACTTAGTGCTGTTGAACATTTATCACCAAATAAACATAGTAACTGTGGTAATAACTGTCAACCACACACATTAGTTTTATTAGAAAATGTGCAATACAATAATATACACCTTGTGGTAAAGCATCAAAATTAATTATTTGAAAGTGGTATCCAATTAGTCCAATTCTGCTTATATTTCCCTTTGACATTTACTTTGTTCGTTTCAAGTATCATGACTTTTCTGGGATTCAAGTTAGATGCCACTGATACCCTCATCATAACTTTGCTTCCTCTATTTTGCCTTGTTCCTGGCAAGTTTCTCTGCACCATAAAATCTATCCAGGCTCTGAAATTTTCCTCCCAAAATGTATTACTTAACATGCATTTTCCCATTTTATCAGTCAGTCCATATTTCCTGGTCTGTTATTATTTTTCCTAATTTCTTTGCCATCTACATTAAAAAATGCTGGAGTCCTCAAGTTTAGAAAATTTAAAAATATTTAAAAGAACAGCACCTCTAATGCGAAGCCCAGGAAAACTCTGTCGTTTACCTGTTGTTTGAAAAACAATTCTCTATAAGTGTCATTTTTTTTTTGGTCTCTTATTCATAAAGGCAATCCCTTTAATCCTACAGATTTCAATTTTACAAATGTACAAGATGGGGGAAAGACTAGGCCATTCAGTCTCTCGAACCTGATCTATCATTTAGTGAGATCATGGATGATCTCATTTTAACCCCAATTCTGCATCCCATCTACCCATAGTAACATTTTACCTCTTGCTCATCAAGAATCTACCTCTGCCTTAAAAATATTCAAAGTCTTTCCTTCCATTGCACTGAGGTAGAGTTTGGAATACATACAACATTGTATATATTAAAAAAATATATTTTATACTTTTAAATTGAGCCTTATTTCTAGATTCTCCAACACGGGGAAAATGTCATCACCACATCCACCAAGTCAAGGCCCTTCAGGATATAGGTTTCAATCAGGTCACTTCTACATTCCAATGGATATGAACCCTACTTTGCAGGCCAATCCTCACATTCCAGGTAAAGGCTAGCAATCACCTCTCTGAACTGCTTTGAATATATTTGCATCCTTCCTTAAACAATGTGACACGTTTTATACAGTTTTCCAGATGTGGTCTCACCTTGCGTAACTGAAGCATAACCATCCTATTTTTGTACTCAATGATTACTTGCTAGTGGGCTTCCCAACTATTTCCTCTACTGGGAGTTGGGACTTTGCAAGCCATGCACTTGCACAACATTAGAGAGTTTGTAATCTCTCACCAATTAGATAAGCTGTTTCTATCTTTCCGGCCAAAATCAAGAATTTCACATTTTCCCACCTGTCTCTTTCTGATGTTCTTGTATCTACCCACAAGTTATTTTCTGCCATCGGTAAACCTGGCAGTCATGACTTTGTGATATTGGTTCTATTTTTTGTAAAGATCCTGTATGCAATACAACTTTATTACCCTTATCAACTCATTAATTCATCAGCGGACTCATTAAGGTCAGTCAGATCAGAGTTTTCTTTGGAAAATCTCTGCAGGGTTTTATTTATGAGCAAACAATGAGTTGTTGGAGGAACTCAACAGGTGAGGCAGTATCCATGGGTAGAAATGGTCAGACCACATTTCTGGTCAGGAACCCTTATTGAGACTAAAGTAAAAAGGGGTAATATTTTGGAGAGGCAAAAGAGTTGGGAGGGGCCTAACAGTGATGGGATACTGGGCAAAAGGTGCAAGAGATAGGAAGAGGGGAAAAAATTAAAAAGTAAGAACAAGGTAGGGGAAATAAACATTGGAACCAAATAGAGGTTTCAAATCAATGTTCATGCCATTAGATTTAAGGCTGTCCAGGAGGAATACAAGGTGTTGCTTCTTAAGATTATGTTTAACCTCACCCTGATAATGGATGAGGCTGAGAACAGATGCATCAATGTGGGAATGGTGAAGGGAAGTGAAATGGTTGGTTGCAGAAAGCTCAAGCCTAGATCCACAGGCAGATGTTCAGTGAAACAATCACTCAATCTGTATTTGGTCCCACTGGTGTAAGAGAGGCCACACCACGTGGAGTAGATTGTGTTTACAATCTTCGATGTCTTTTGAATACTTCTCAAATTAATTTTCACTTACTAGTTGTCTTACAACTTGCCTTTGCTTTAACTAGGTTCTCTTTCTCTTTATTTTATTTCAGATTTGTATGATATCCTTGCTTATAGCTATTTTGACAATGACCTCCAGCAAAAGCACATGCAGAACATTCAATCTAGCCATAAGACTCTTTTGCATTTGGTACCTTGTCAACACACCCTTCCTTTGTCCACCAATTTACCATTTACATGTCTGGAAATCACATTTTATTTAGTTTTCCTTTCTATTCACTCTCACCATCCTTCCTATTTGTTTCACTTCCCCTCTATAATTCATATATATATTAAAATTTTGCATTTTTAGTCCTACTCTTTAGCTCTTCTTTTGTGTAAATTTATTTACTGTGTACAATCTTTTTCCCTTCTGCACGAATAACTGACCTTTGCTTCCAATCCATGTGTACATTTACTTAATAAACATTGATTAAAATTCAGTAATCAAAGAAATAAAAAGCACAAGATAATCTTAAAAGAGCAAGATTTTACTTACCCCTGTTCATGATTACCAGACCTGCAGTCAATTCTCTAAATTAACTGATCACCAATGTAATTTGGCACACATGGCTAATGATTAACAATTGCTGACCCAGATTCCAGTCATCCAGACTCCCAATTTAAAGGCTAAATATTGGCCAACATACTCAGTGAATCTCCTCCCCTTCTTTGAATAGTGCTGTTGGGTATCTTGCATTTACACACAAGGTCAAGGAGGGAGTGGGGGAGAAGTGGGTGGTGAATGCAGGAGTGGCAGTTTACTATGTCTTCTGAAGATTGAATATCTCAGTGCTCACCTGAATCATGAGCATATTTAAAGCCATACTCAGGCTAGCCCTATGGATGATACTTTTCTTACCACGGGCCAAATACAGGAGGCACAATCAACCAACCAAGCACCAAATGGAATCAAACTCGAGGCAACACTGCTCGTGCAGCTCACTGTCACATGGCCTGACATCCACTCTGTACCATTGTGTGTGACCATTGATCACTGAAACACAAAAAGTCTTTTGAAAGTTCTGGGCTCCACACACTGAATTTGAACTCACCTCACCGCCAGAGCAGGATCCAACACTTCCAATGAACTAAGCTCTTCATCTTCCAAGGATATAAATTCTGAACTGTGCAGAAAACCTCTTGGAGACATCTCAATAATCACACATGTAATCGGCACTGAAAGTCTGAAGAGCAGAAAGAATGAAATATCTAATCATCTTTTTGACATTCTCCCAAAGTCTGTGCCAATGTTGGGGATACCACTGAGCCCAAAATGGAATCATTTTGAATTAGCGTCTGAGGAAGATTATTTGTCAGTTATCACTTGAATAATGAATTTCTTGGAGTATTTCAACCATCCAATCCTAACCAATTAACTTCTGGAGACAATCAGTGCTCCACCTGACCAATCAGTTTCTGTAAAAATAGGTTTCTATTTGACTTGAAAATAATAAGATATATAGAATAAAAATATTATGGTATAAAATGTGAATCTAAACTTTTATTCTTTTGTGTTTCCTTTTCCCCTTTCCTCCCCTTGTTCCTTCCCCTCTCCTCTCCTCTTTTTACTTTCATGGTTCCTCACCTCTTCTTTTCCCCATAGCTAAATGTAAATTTTAAACTTAACTACTTATGACATTGGTATCAAGCTAACATCTCCAGTGACCCCCCCCCCCCCACCCCCCACCCCCCTCTGTGTGTCTCTTACTCTGCACTTCCTCTTTTGTCTGCTTGTTCTGGTTTAGAATTGTTTGGAACTTTCCTCTCCTCACCTGTCATGACCTTGCAGATCCCCATCCCACGTCCCACTTACTCTCCAGCTCGAGAGCATCTCATCAAGGCAGTGCCACCCCATCTGATCTGCTCTCTGGTGTGTGGAGGGAAAGAATGTCGCTATGAGGGACCTGGTGACTGGAGCTTGCAGCAACAAGCAATCCGGGGCGTGTTCTCAGCATGGTAGGTCAGTCACAGAAACGTATATCCCCACAAACATCAGACAGGTTACGAGGGAGCCGAAAGTAGGAAGTAGGCAGAGGGATTCCAGTTTGGCAATAGTTTACTGGAGAAAGGCACAGAATGTAAATATGCATGGAGAGTAATTTTTTTTTAAAAGTGTAACTAAAGAAATGCTGTTGAATAAATGTGATTTGCAAATTCTGGAAATAATCAGTATGTGAGAGTGAAGGAAGAGGAAATATTGAAAGGATGGGTCAACATGCACATCAATCAGAATGGCCAATGCGAAGAAGAGGCTATTTTACCAGACATGCCAGTGCTAATTCTTTTGAAGAGAAATCCCATCTCTCTTTCCTGCATTCCCACAAATACTTTCATTCAAACATCCAATTCGATTTCATAAGTTGTTTTAAATTTTCTTCAGTTAAGGAGTACCTTCCACATTCCAACAATTTGCCACATTTCTTTTTAGCTCTGTTCACCTCTGCATCTTGTGTAACTTACTTCCATGTCCTCATCACTGGCTCTCCTCTTATTATTTTAAACACCGACTAAATCTGCACTGAGAACAACTCCAGCTTATCCAGTGCGTTTTATCCACATCCTAGGAATCACTCCATTGAATTTCCTTTCCATGCATTTCAAGACCTTATCATCACCATGGAATTCTGATCCCTAGATTTTACCACTTTAATCCATTTGGAGCCTAAGCTTGATTTAAGTTCTTTTGTATATAAAATCACTTAATTTGTTTATAAAGCTAAGGGTTCAGCTTTTCTATTTGTCCTCTATTTAAGTATTTGTTCAGTATAAATATTGTCAGGTCTCCCTGTTCTATGAGTCTCTTGAAAATTTTAACTTTTAGTTTTTTTTAGACAAATATCATGGTACCAGGCTATTTCAGCCCATGTCCATGCTGCTCAATTTACACCAAATTAACCTACATCCCCAGTACGTTTCGAACGGTGGGAGGAAACTGGAGCCCCCAGGGAAAACCCATGCAGCCACAGGGAAAATGTACAAACTCCTTACAGACGGGCGCTGTAAAGACATTGTGCCAGCCGTGCTGCCCTTTTATAATATGTACTATCTATGAGGATGCATTGCAGAAAATCTCCAAGACTCCCAAACTCAGTCCCACTAACACTTAGAATACTGGCAGTAGACGTACTGGAAGACCTGACTGAAGTCACATACTACCCTGACTTGGACGTATATTGTTGGCCTTCATTACTAGAAGAGCAAACTCTGGAACTCCCTGTTAAATAGGACAGTGGGAGTACTTCACACCATGCGGAATGCAGTGATTCAAGAAGGTGGTTCATCATCACCTTCTTGGGGGCAATTAATGATCGGCAATAAGTGCTCTTCTCGCCAGCCACCATCTGAGTGATAATGAAGAAAGATGATGTATCTCCCTCTCACTCTCCAGGGTTACTGAGGACATTCTGGCCATGGCAAGGCCATCTACTCGTCTCATTGAGAAGTTCAGCATCATCAAGCAGTTCAAAGGGTAAGTGTTGACTAGAGGACTGTGGCACCTGTTATCTCCTCCCTCTCTGATAGCTACCCCTTCCCCAGTTCTTGGCCCTCATCAGTTACCTATCCCCGCCCTCTAGTGATCCTCCACAAAATTCTGATTGTCTTTATTTGTGTCCTATTCTTGACACCTCTAGTGATCCCTTGATGTATCACAGTCTTTGGTCTGTGAATTGTTACTGGTGTTAATGTTATTGGTCTAATTCCAGACACACTGAATGTTATTGTGTGCAGTTCTGGTTGCCCAGTTATAGGATAGATATCATTAAGCTGGAAAGGATGCAGAAAAGATTTAAAGGGATGCCAGTGGTCTGCAGAGTAGGATGGATAAACTGGACTGGACTGATATCCCTGGACTGAGGGAGGGCATGTATAGAAAACTATGAGGGGCATAGATATGGTAAATAGTCTGAGCCTTGTTCCTAAGGTAGGAGAATCTAAAACTGGAGGGCACAGATTTAAAGTGAGGGCAAAAGATTTAAAAGAAACCTGAAGAACACCTTTTTCACACAGAGAAACAAGCTGCCAGAGGGAGTGGTGGGGCCAGGCACAATTGTAATATTCAAAAGGTAATTTAAATAGGTGCATTGATAGGAAAGGTTTTCAACGATATGGGTCAAATACAGGCAACTGAGATTAGCGTAGGTAGACAACTTGGTCACCATGAATGAGTTGGGCCATCAGGCCTGATTCCATGCTGTATAACTCTACATTTTTTTTTCTTTTTTAAGGGTGTAAGATGAATTGTGATCCCCCTCCCCCCAGCACAAAGATGTGATTCCTATTAGCTACAGTCTATAGAAAACAAAATTGTTATCCTTCTTTCTACAGGTTAAACATCAAATCTGTGATAAATCTGCAGGTGCCAGGTGAACACAGTTATTGTGGAGACCCCTTGGAGTTAAAGAGTGGATTTTCATATTTACCTGAAGTCTTCATGGAGAATGATAGTAAGTTCTATTGCACAAGCTCTCAGCCTTTTGAAGGTAGCAAAATGTCATTACCAATTTTCAGTTGGAATGATAGAGCACATTGATTGTTACCTGCCATATTAGCCTTGAAACTGCTTCCATGGGCTATGAAGCCAGGTGTGGTTTGCTGAGAACCCAAGGGCTGCTGGCTCATGACTCTCCAACCCATCCTCCTTTTGGGTGAGACTTTCCTTTGGCAACCAAGTCAGTGACTCAGGGAATGGAGATGAGGTAACTGCAAGGCCACACAGAAACTCTAACCCATAGCACCCTGCTGCTGTGTGCAGATGGTGTGTTCCTGTTATGGGATTCCACAAAACAAATGGAATATCTGATAGAAAACTTTGACCCTTTCTAATTTAATATGGATTTAATGCAGGATGTGTCAGATTCTGAGAATTGGAATGGAAATTTTCTTGATTAGCCATAACCTATTTATTGCAAACTTGAACTTGGGTTAAGAAGCATCCTTAATTAAAGGTAAGCTTGATTCAGTTGAGAGCTCCAAGTTAGGTCTTGGTTTTAGCCTCTTCAGACATCTGAGCATACAAACTGCTCTAAAGCCATTGGTGGCTATCCATCTCACACCGTTACACCAATTAGGTGCAAGTTTTCCCCTGTTACAACAGTGACTAAAGTTCACCAATAACACTAGACAACAATTTTTTTGAAAGTTTTTTGCCCCAAAAAAAATTTGTGGATTATAATAAACAAGTCCAGATGAACACAAAGATAATTTCAGATTTGCTGTACACGTAGGAAGTCACAGTAATATTAAATGAATGTTAATGATGCTGTCACATTGTGTCTGTTCAACTGACTTAAAAAATGTTTTGCCGCTGATTTTCATTTGTACTCAGCATCTGATGCCTCTCGTGTCAGTGTCCAACAATAGTCGGCCAGCACTGATGGATTCCAGTTGCCTTGATACCTCTATTCCATGGTCACAATATCCTGGTGAAACCTTTCACCACGTTCGTCACTGACTGCACCAAGATCAGCAGGGAAGACGTCCCAGTGTGAAAGCCGAACAAGAATTTTCAACGACACGCTGCACTTCATGGCTTTGTAGCTTGAAGCATGTTGTCAATCACCTGGATGTAGGATGGTGCTGTGTAGTTGCCAAGAAAATTCTAAACAACATCCTTAGATGCCTTCCAGGCCTAAGACAATATTTGCATAACACTTGCACTGAGTGCATGCCCAGGGGTGCACTAAAACAGCTTGCTTTGTGGATAATATACTTGTGGACATAAGATGACAGGAATGGGCGATGCATTGGCTGCATTGAGAGAGAGGGGAAATCCAACTGGCCTTGGGGTTCTCATTCATAAATGACAGGCACTTCCTACCTATTTCAATTATGTGGCCAGGAATCCTCTGTTGGTTTACCAAAAAGGCAACATCACATTGCGGCTCAAAATCGTACTGGAGTCACATTAAAACTGTCATAGCGTAGTTCAATGGGCAATTAATAAGATGCTTGATGGACTCGTTGCATCACGTTTTGGGCTGGGACCTTTTCTCAAGACCCATATCACTGAATGAAGTCTCTATGAAGAGTCCTGGCTTGAAACGTTGACTGACCCATGGAGGCTGCCTGATCTGATGAGTTCCTCAGCTTCTCATTGTTTGCTTTAGATTTCCTCCGTTTCTCTACAGCAATGTAATTTCCAAACTATTGAATCTAAGCTGCTGTAACTGCTGTGGATGCTGTCTGCCTGGAATGGGAAACGTTTACCTTGCTGAGTCTAAAACGAGGTGCCAGCTCTCTACTTCTCATGTTAACACAGCAAACAGCATCTGCTGGTGGCAGAAAACGGCTGATACTGTGCGATTTCCAAGCCATTAATTAAAAATCTCCGTTTCTATTTACACTTGGCTCAGCAGAATGGTTTCACATTTGAGAGATTGAATACACAAAGCTAGCTATCACTTCGTCACAACAGGGAGTAGGGGACTGAGGTCAGATTGGTGTCTGGGGACTCTTGCTGACACTAATTACCAGGACTGTAAAACTCATGTTTTATAAATGATTATCTTAATTTTATGCTGTGTATAGAATATCATTATAATTCAATGGTTTAATGGAAGAGGCCTCCCGGATTAAATTACTCTGAATTTGCTTTTGTTGCCACTGTGCTTGAATCTTATCAGGTTTAGTTCGTCAGGTTCAGTCTGGATAAGAAAAGGGGAAAAAGTAGTAGAGGAGGAAAAAGATAGAGACAAAGAGGGAGAGACTGGCCTCAGATGGAATTTCATCAAATCTTTGAAATATTTCATTAAATTATTATTTCATTTCTTGCTGATAATTTTATGTTTGGGTGTGAATGTCTGTGCAGGTGTTTAACATTAAATTGGGATAAGGTGCACATTGTTGGAAAAAATTGTTCATGTGCCTGGTAAATGTGTTAAGTGTCCAGTTGGTGCCTGAGTAACTGGCTGATGCTGGGGCAAGTTATGAGATCACTTGAGCAGTAAATATGAGGCGGTATTTGATGGTGGCCAAAAGACAGTGAGGAGGATTGCTGCAGGTTATATCAGTGCTGTGTCACTGTGCTACAGACATTTCATTAGTTGCCTGTTACAAGAATATTAAATTACTGTATTAGGAGCCAGACATCTTATAGATTGTTATTGGAAGGAATTTCCTTTACCATTTGGGAGATTGTCCTTTGATTTCCACTCTGTTTTCTCATTTGCAGTTTACTTTTTCAACTTCGCAATGGCAGATTTTGGAGTATCCTCCCTGGTGTGTATACTGGATGCAGTGAAGGTGACATCCTTTGCTGTACAGGAGGGCAGGGTGGCGGTGCATTGTCACGCTGGACTCGGAAGAACAGGTCTGTCAGCTGAACAATTCTTCTGAGAAGTTCATGGGAGTCACATCAAGTTGTTCAGGCGCAACGATTCCTAATAAAAGGTTTCGGATGCTGGGGAACGGGGTCATTCAAATCTAATGTCAATAGAGGAAGGCTATGGAGAAATGTGATGCCTGAATGGTTGGAATGAGCTGAGAAACAGATCAGTTGTGAGACAGTTGAGGAATCAATTCAACGTCTGCAAGACTTCCTCCTATTTATCTGAACCCAGACAGTTTTCATATTCATAGTGTCATATTCATTCATCCATTATCGAACCTTGTAGTGTTAACCACTTATTGGCACTAAGGTGGCCACCTTCCCCCACCCCCCAAGGTGACTCCCCCTTCCCTGTACCCAGATTTGCGAAACTGGCTACTGTTATATGTTCTGAAACAATGAACATAGCTAGTGGTGAATCAGTCACTGAGTCCTGTTCCCTGCATCTTTGGCTCATGAAAACTGCAGAAGACAGGCCAGATGGGCAAGGTTGAATTGGGTGACCATAGATTTGTTAGTCCCATCTTAGATGTGGACGTGGCCCCTTGAATCATACGGAAATCACAACATGGAAATTAGGCCATTTGGTGCAATGGTTAGTCAATCAGAAGTCAAAGGTTAAAATTATTGATAGATGTGTGCAAAATGAGGAAAATTGTTTTAATTTGATCGTACTGAATATATGCGCCTGCTTGTTTTTGCTTACACCGAAGCAAGGGCCCTGGCCCGAAGCGTTGGTTGCCTTTTATGGGTGCTGCATGACCTGCTGAGTTTCTCCGGAACTCTTCCACAGCATCTGCAGATTTCCTGGATATACAAGGGTCTGACCTGTTGGTTATGGTGGTAGCCTTCATCTCTGCCTGCTCCAGACTTTCCATTCCCACCCTATAAGTATAACCCAGTGACTGTCACCACCTGGCCTCTGCACTCACCAACTTCACCAATGAATTCACAGCCTCACAACCATCTGTCAAAAATAAAAAATAATAATTTTCCTGTCCTGAATCTCCTGTACGCAATTTCATATTTTGGTTTCCTCTTCCTACCACATTTAATTCCAGGAATTCTATATGACCTCTGTTGCAGAGGTTTGGACTTTATTCCCTGGAGCGTAGAAGAATGATGGGAGATTTGAAACAGTATACAAAATTATAAGGGATATAGACAGAGTAAATGTAGGAAGGCTTTTTCCACTGAGGGTAGGTGAAATACAAACCAGAAGGCATGGGTTAAGGGTGAAAAGGGAAAAGTTTATGGGGAATTTTAGGGGGAACTTCTTCAGACAGAGAATAGTAGGAGTGTGGAATCTGCCAGCTGAAGTGGTGAATGTGGGCTCAATTTTTAACATATAAATAAAATTTGGGAGGGGTATGGTGGGCTAGGGACTGGGTGCAGGTCAGTGGGACGAGGCCGAATAATAGTTCGGCACAGACTAGAAGGTCCATCGGGCCTGTTTTCTGTGCTGTAATGTTCCGTGGCTCGAACAACGCTCCTGTGAATTTTATTAGAATTTCATCCCAATAAAAGGGATTAAATTCTAGCAGCACTGAGTGTGTGAAGAAGTACATATTAATGAATATTTTCTTCCTATTGTCCATTTCCTTGTTCTCTGACAGGAGTCCTGATTGCATGTTACCTGGTTTATGCCACACGGGTCAGCCCCAGTGAAGCTGTACAGTTTGTTCGGATCAAGCGTCCCTTCTCTATCCAGACCCGCACTCAGATTGACCTGGTCTTTGACTTTGCCCAGTTCATTGACTCTCAAAGAACAGTTTTCACAGGTGTGAGTTTGCACATCCCACCCATCACATTGCAACAGTATCTTTATCGCCAGCAACATCTCCTGCACGGCTACGAAGCACGGCAGCTCAAATACGTGCCCAAGGTAGTGGACTACGCCTGCAAGAGGCTTCTGCAGATAGTGTTCAATCAGCAGGATCGAACTGCGGTACAGGTGGAGAAACAAAAGGAGATGAGCGAACGCATCATGACTCTGGACATCAGACACACTATCACTTCCTTCATGCCCTTTCCAGAATTTCAACAGCCTGTCGACCCCGACAATGTGCTGAGGCCTCTCGTGGGTGTAGCTGGTTCATGGACATCAAGCATCTCCACAGATAGACATACAGAAATTCAACTCAGCAAATTATCACGGTCCCTCAGTGACTCCAGGCTCTTCAGAGCCACTCGCCTGGATCAAGCACAGGTAATCAGGAAATGACAGAACTTGGTCATCATCACAAGACAGTATCTGTACTGGGCAGTGAGTTACAAGCTGAGATCAGATCTACATGTTTAGACGGCATTTAGAGGACAGCAGATATGGTGTGAAAATTTGACGGAAGGGTAAAGGTGGTACTTACCATCTGATTGCGGGTATCTCTGAATGTAGTCTGCGACAAGTTAGGGTACATAAACTAAGCTCAGATACTCAACAGATGAGACAATTCCTGTGGTGAGAGGTACAGTTAGCCTTTCAGATCAATGATCTTTCAAGAGATTTTCTATGTCTCTCACAACACTGTCTGCCTGACTTGCTGATTACACTGGGCAACAATTTTTTTGAAAAGGTTTGCTTCTTGAAAATAAAATATGTTGTCATATTTATCTCTCCCAATCTAAGTGGAAAGAGCCTATTCGCATTTACTTGGTCTATTCCCCTCATAATTTTGTAAACCTCTATCAAATCTCCCCTCATTCTTCTATGCTCTAAGGAATAAAGTACCAACCTGTTTAATCTTTCCCTGAAACTCAACTCCTGAAGACCCAGCAACATCCTAGTAAATCTTCTCTGCACTCTTTCAATCTTACTGATATCCTTCCTGTAGTTTGGCGACCAGAACTTCACACAGTACTCTAAATTTGGCCTCACCAATGTCTTACACAACCTCATCATAACATCCCAACTCCTGTACTCTATACGTTGATTTATGAAGGCCAAGATGCCAAAAGCTTTCTTTACAACCCTACCTGTGACGCCAGATCCCTTTATTCCTCTGCGCTGCTCAGTGCCCAACCACTTACTGTGTATGTCTTACCTTGGTTTGTGCTTCCAAAAAGCAACACCTCACACTTTTCTGCATTAATTTCCATCTGCCATTTTATGGCCCATTTTTCCAGTTGGTCCACATCCCTCTGCGAGCTTTAAAACCCTTCCTCACTGTCCACAACGCCTCCAATCTTAATGTTATCAGTAAACTTGCTGATCCAATTTACTACATTCTTTGGCTTGGCTTCGCGGACGAAGATTTATGGAGGGGGTAAAAAGTCCACGTCAGCTGCAGGCTCGTTTGTGGCTGACAAGTCCGATGCGGGACAGGCAGACACGGTTGCAGCGGTTGCAGGGGAAAATTGGTTGGTTGGGGTTGGGTGTTGGGTTTTTCCTCCTTTGCCTTTTGTCAGTGAGGTGGACATTATTATCCAGATAATTGACTAACAACAATGGCCTCAGGGCTGATCCCTGAGGCACAACCTAATCACAGGCCTCTAGTCTGAGAAGCAATCATCTGCTATCACTCCCTCTTCTCCCATTCAGCCAATTTTGAATTCATTTTACAACACTCCATGGATGCCTAGTGTCGGAACTTCTGAACTAATCTCCCATGTGAGACCTTGTCAAAGGCCTTACTAAAGTCCACAGCCTTTCCTTCATCTGCTTTCTTGGTAACCTCCTCAAAAACCTCTATAAGATTCATTAAACATGACCTACCACACACAAAGCCATGCTGAGTATGCATAATCAGCCCTTGACTGTCCAAGTATATCCGATCTCTCAGAAGACCCTCCAATAATTTACCCACTATTGACGTCAGGCTCACCGGCTTATAATTTCCTGGTTTATATTTGGAGCTGTTTTAAACAATGGAACAACATGAACTCCCCTCCAATCCTCTGCACCACCCATGGCTAAGGACATTTTAAATATTTCTGCCCAGGCCCCTGCAATTTCTACACTAGTCTCCCTCAAGGTCCGAGGGAATATCAAGTCAGGCTTGGGGGATTTATCTACCTATATTTGCTGTAAGGCAGCAAGAACCTCCTCCACTTTAATATCTATATGTTCCATGCCACTACTGCTTGTTTCCCTTCCTTCCTTGTACACCAAGCTAAATACTGGTGTAAAATAACTGTTTAAAATCTCCTCCATGTCGTGAGGCTCAACATATAGACCACCACTTTGATCTTCTAGAGGACCAATTTTGTCCCTTACTCTTCTTTTACTCTCAACATATTTGTAGAAACCCTTCAGGCTTACCTTCACATTATCTGCTGAAGCAAACTCATGTCTTCTTTTTGCCTTCCTGATTTCCTTCTTAAGTATTTTCTTACATTTTCCATACTCTTCTAGTACCTCATTTGCTTCTTGTTACCTATACATGCTATACACCATCTTTACCAGATGCTAATATACTTTGAAAACCAATCAGCAGGGAAGTCCAAATACGAATGTAAAAAATGAATTTTCAAAGACACATGGCACTTCATGGTTTTGTCTGCTTGAAGAATGTTGTCAATCAGCCAGATGTAGTTTTTTGCTCTGTGCCTTCCAAGGATACCCAGGCCTAAGTCAACATTTGCATAGCACCTGTACTGAATGCATGTCCAGGCATGCTTCAACTGGACCCATACAGCTTGCTTTGTGGGGAATATACTAGTAGATCTACGTTAGGAAAACACAAAATGGTATGTGATAGGAAAATGTTAAAGTCATTTTAATGATTAGCAGCCCAAAATCCATAAAATGCACCCAAAGTGTTAAGGAAGCAAAACCCTGTTTGCCCAGTGCTATTTGATTTCCTCCTCTGTATCCATGGCAGCTGAGGTGTTGATGCTGACCTTATCCTTCTCTTTTTGTAACCAAAGTTCTCCCCTTCACTCTCTTTAGAGCAGTAATTCTCAACCTTGTTTTCCCACTCACGTTCCACCTTAAAAAAATTGAGAACCACTGCTCTAAAGCAATGACATTGTTCCTCAAGGCTGCAGACCATCACTGTAGAGAGATTTCCTGAATAATTTGGTCCAGGATAGTGGTGGTCAGTTCCAGCAGCTGGAAGTGCAGTGATTATGTGTTCTAGTTTTGCGGTGACTCAGTTCAATGTTGGCACAAAGTAGTGAAATGTAGAGTGCTGACAATTTAATGCTTCCAGCACCATCTGAACTGCCACAGAAAATCACTAAAATGCTATAAATTCTACTTTCAGGATGCAATTGGACAACAGTCGATGTCTGTGGGTCAAAAGCGAACCGAGAGTTTTGAACAATTCTTCGGTAGGCCATTGAAATGCTCTGCCAGCTGTGAAGGGAGGAGCAACTTTGCAGACGACAAAAACCAGGCACAGATTGACAAAGCAGCATCACTCATCCTCCCAAAGCGAACAAATTCTCTGCTCAGCACAGGCAGCCTTGTGAAGGTATGGACTGGGTGTTGAGGTGCAGTGAACAGTCATTCTCATGGGGTTTCCTCTTCCCCTCCATTCCCCTTCATGTTCTTTCTGAACGATTAAAGACTTACCAGTTATTTCAGTAACTCTTCATTGAAGCTGTGTATCTTTAGTGAAGTTACCCTGTAGATGTGACTTCTCTCTCGGGTTGCTCAGCCATCTCAGGTGGTGGTGAAAGATCCTACAGAATTATTTCAAAGAAGTTATTCCTGCTTTCCTCCTCATAAATTTGACCCAACTAAACATTAATTATTTATTCTTTTACCACATTGCTATTTGTGGAACATTTACCTTCATAAAAGAATATCAGTGGCTAAAATAGATGTTGGTTGACACTGAAAGTAATTGCAAAGTGACTCCTGTTCCCATTTCTGTGCGATGGCCACACAAAGTGTGTTCTCTGTAGCAGATGGCATTGGATTGTATGTCTCCTCCACACAGGAATTCCTATCTCCTTTGTACCTCCCTTACTGTTCGCCATTTATATTCAACTAACACAGCACAGTCCACCTTGGACTCTTGATAGCCAATGGATGATTATGTTTAATTTTCTGTGGTTTATTTGTAGATTTCTGATTCATCTCTGGTTTAAGTCAGTAAAAAGGAAAGAACTTGCCTTTAAATAGAACTTTGGAATGTTTTCCCAACTAGTCAATGATGTAGCTTTTGAAATATTGCGAAGATAGCTCAAGTTTGCTAACAGCTTGTTCTCACAAACAAGATGAAGTAAATGATAAGATAACTGAAGAATGTTGGATAATGGATTTGTTTTGCCAGGAAAACGGGGAGAATGTACTTTTGTTCATATGCACCTGACAGCGGACAGGATGCATTCCGATTGTCTGTTGAATTCTCAAAAAAGACTGGAATCAATGATCTTTCAACTTTGAGATGAGAATGTGCACTGGGACACATCTGTCTAATCAACATTTAACCACTGAGTGGCACATTTACCCGTAATTTTAAAAATAAATTAGACATACAGCACAGTAACAGACCTTTTTGGCCCACAAGCCCATGCAGCCCAATTACACCCAATCGACCTACACTCCCCAGTAGGTTTTTTGAATGGTGGGAGGAAACCC
This sequence comes from Narcine bancroftii, assembly GCF_036971445.1. Taxonomy (NCBI): domain Eukaryota; kingdom Metazoa; phylum Chordata; class Chondrichthyes; order Torpediniformes; family Narcinidae; genus Narcine; species Narcine bancroftii. Next base: position 12,847,644 of record NC_091481.1, read on the forward strand.
ACGTAGACACAGGGTGAATGTACAAACTCCTTACAGACAGCGCGGGGTTCAAACTTCAGTCCCGATCGCTGATGCTGTAACAGCGTTGTGCTAACCACTATACTAATCACCCCCGTTTTCTCCATAATTAAATAGTTAGATTTCCCAACTGGGAAGCACTTTGAAATATTTCCATTGATCGAGGATCAAGGTTTTAATGGTGCCCAAGTCTGCCTCATTCTTTGCTCCAGCTAAGTGTGTAAAAAAGTGACTGTGTGTCAGTGTGAGCTTCCTGGGGAAGGGGCAACAGGGAAGCAAGGCCATAAAGTCAGGTCTGCTTAGTTCCTATGACAGATTCAAGGCACTGCTTACAAACTACTCTCATCATTTTGTTTCTGTCTCTTCTCTCTTATATTTATTCTTTAGGGTAAAGTCCATAGAAACTTCTCAGTTAAAGAGCATATCAGAAAAGCAGATGACCATGGGTCTCTCCTGGAAATGGTTGCCAGGGCAATGTCAGAAGGACCACAAATAGATGACGACTTGTTGACAAAAGTTCATCTCTGGCAGGTAATGAGCCACTGGAACCATTAATTCATTTAAAGGTAAACCAGTTAGATTTGTTTTAGAAAATAACATTTTAGATTCTAGTGAATAATTAATTTGAGATATATATTCTCTGTTTTGCAGCTCTAGTGTATTAATTAAATGGCGTTGGCTCCAAAACACACAGTAAAACCTGAGCATTTCTTTTTCCCCAGATCTACTACAAACTGACAGAGATTGATTGATGTTAACTAGTATATAACAGCAGTATTGTGGAGAAGAGATGTGTAAAGTATTGTTCACAGGAAAGGAACCAGAGCTTATTTGCACAGAGAAATTTGAGCTAGGGATGACAATGAAGGAGAGCCAGGAATCTCAGCACTAAATACAATGCAACCGAATCAACACATAGTGTGGATGAATATACAGGGCCTAGTACATCTGACTGATTAACTGGCAAGCACAGGATTGAGGTTTGGCCGTAATGATGCCCATTGGAACTGCCTGCCAAAACCTGCTGACTCAACTTTTATGGGTAATTAACACTCATAATGCACTCAGCCTACAACAGGAAACAGACCGTCATCTCAGTAGTCCTTTGATGCTATTTCTGCTCCATTCACCCTACTTGATTTAACCATGTGACCAAATCTTCAAATCCTGCTTTCCTTGCATGTTTCTCCAGGTTATAGACATCTCTGGCATTTGTTGCACCAGCTTTGTGCAGTGTCAAGTTCCACACAGTAGCCACTTTCTGGAGGAAGCAGTTTCTCCTGAATTATCTACTGGATTTATAAATGACTGTTTCATATTCAGTGTTGTAGCATGATCACTAACCACATGCGGACTTGAAGCAAGTGATTAAAGGCTTTAATAACCTAAAACACAGGCACGTCTTCACATGCTGCTGGCCCAGTTCCAAGGCTGGTCTGAAGGGAGGAGACAAGGGCAGCTCAGCTTTTATTGGGGAATCTTGTGAGGAGGAGATGGAGTCAGAGGTGGGCCAGCCTGTACTGGGTTCCACTACATTCGCACCCCACCTTCATTCTCAGTGAAGCTCGTGCGGCATGTTGCTGTGAGTGTGTTGGGATCACTTGTGTTACTGAGTCAGAAGGTTTAGAGTTCAAGGCCCAGTCCAGAGGCTTGAGCACAAAGCCCAGGCTGACACACCAGTGTTGTTCTCAGGGTATGTATGTTACTCTCTGAGATTTGTCACAAAGATGAGAGGTTAGGACAAAAGATTTCATGCTCTCCCAGAAGGATGTAAAGTCCTGAATGGGAACTTCTCACTGGTGGCCTGGCCATCAATTCTAAAATAGTTTATTAAGCCCTTATCACACTGTGGCAACTTGTGCCCAGATTAGCTGGCACATTTTCTACTTTAAAAACACTTACAATACAACTCCAATTATCTAAAATGGTCAGGATTTGGCCCATTTCGCATAAATGTATTGTTTCAGAGAACCGGTTATTTTTTGAAAACAGATCATTTGTAAGTGTTTAAACAACAACAGCAACAAGGTAAGGCTATTAAGCATTAAAATAAAGTTTAATTCTCACCAGAAAATGCTGGTCACTGTCGATCACCAAAACTTCCCCACCAAGGCCCTGTTTATGCCCGGGAGATTGAGTCCGCTGTCGCAGTCACCGAGAGCCTGAGGTCAGCTGCTGCTGAGAGCCCGACGTCTGTTGAAGCTGGCACCAGGGGCCCGAGGTCCACTGCTGCTGCTGTTGGGGGCCTGAGGTCCTCAGTCAGTTCGGCTCTGAAAACATTTAGGATAAATGAGAATTTTGGAGCATCTGATTTTGGATAATCAGTGTTGTACTGTAATTGGCAGTAAAATCCTTCAGGATGTCTTGAAAGAGCCACAGAAAGCCCTTTATAAATGCTTTTCTTTCAGGTAAAGATGATGATATATATGAATGCATGCCATGCCAGGCTGACAAATGCATTCCACTTCCACTCAAAACCAGCACCATCTGATGGCAATAATGATCGCAATAAGCCAACTGCAAATTATGGAAACTTCATACTGCACTAACCTGTAAACCTCCCTCCTAACTGCATCTCTCTGCCTTGGTACCATGGCAGAAAGCAAAGATTTACCCTTCACAAGCACGGTCACTGAAGTATTCGAACCTCTGAGACAGGCCTCAGGACATTTGAACACATAATCCTGAGGGAGTACCTGACTTTTTAATCGATGTATTTTTCGGGATATGGAGATCACTGGGGCAGCTGTAATTTAGTGTCTGCTGCCAACTGTCCCCAAGAAGGTGATGATGAACAACCACAGTCCTTACAGTGAAGGTGTTCCTGCATGCTACCAGGGACTGAGTTCCAAGGTTTAGCCCCAGCAATGGTGAAGGGCAGGCAGTCTATTTCCAGGACAGGAGGATGTGCAACTTGAAGGAGAACCTACAGGTGGTGGTACTCTGTCCATGGCCTTGGTGGCAGAGTATGCAGATTTGGGAGATATTATCAGAAGTGTAGGGTAGCTGGTGTGCATTTCCTCCATCATACTGTCCCTCTGCATTGCTGAGGGAGGAAATTAATGTAGTCAGGTAAGGAGTTGGACTCCCTCAGTGCAGATGATCATTGTCTAGTACTTTTGAAGTACAGGTGGTACAAAGTACTTATGTTGCCCACTTTGGCGAGTTATCAAAAGAAATACGAGCAATTACACTTCAAAAGTAATTTATTCTCTTTCTCTCTCTCACCCTCTCTCTCACACTCTTCCTGTCTCTTTTTCTCTCCCTCTCTCTCTTCCCAGATGGTCCTTTCTCATTAATTTTCCCTTTCTGACTCCCATTCCGCCAATAAAAGCAGAAAATGCTGAAACAGGTCATTCAGCATCTGTAGATAGAGAACAAGAATTAATGTTTCAGGTCAGAAACTTCATTAGAACTGGGAAATTTATTCTGTCAGCATTTCTCTCTCTTTGTTTCATTATCTCAGTTTTTGAATTTCCTTTGCCTCTCTCTGCTCCACCTTCAACCACTCTGTCCTATACATGCTGTAGATTTTTAAAATATTTTATTTATTATTTTCCAATCTTAAACAGCTGTCAACATTATCAATAATTATATTAACAATATCAATTGCAATTTACATTTGTCAATTTTATTTCCTGTAGAGTTCAAGCTTTTTCCATCTCCTTCCCTCCATGCCCCACATTTAATACTTAACACTCAACTCACAATTACACACACTCAGGATATTCACAACAAAGGTACAAAACATATATCAGAGGTTTATAGGTTTGTCACGTGGCGGGTAGTGCTCAAGCTGTTTTCTTCCTGCTCCCCCCGCCAATTAAGGGGCAGACTGGGAAGGTAGGATAGCGAGGCACGATTGTCCACACTATAATTGTGCTCCTATGGAATTTAGGTATAGTTGCCAAATTTTCACAAAAGTATTATACTTTTTTCTTGAGTTGTAATTTTCCTCAGGCAACACAGCTTTGCATTTTCGTATTCCAGCATGCAATGTTCAGGCAGGAGTCGGATTTCCAGGTAACCGCAATGCAATTCATGGCCAATGGAATCATTATGAATTGGATTTGAAATTTGGACAGGTTCATCATGAGACTTATGTCCATTATGTTCCCCAACAGGAATAACTCTGGGTCCTGTAGGAATTCTTTACCTATAATTTCTTTCCAGGGTTTGGCTCAGTTCCACCTTGGGACATGTCCAGGTTGTGTGCACAAATTTTCCTGTCTCAATGCTCCATCTGAAGCATTGGTCTGATAATTCAATTTTTGCAGCGTCATGTACAGCTGGTGAAGGAAGTTCTATTGTACCAGCATGTACCGCACATTAATAATTGCAGTCATGCTGGTCGGACCTGTCTGCTCATCAATCGTTATTCCTAGGTTTGACTCCTACCTCTGCTTTGATTTGTGAAGGCCTGGTTAGGTCTTTCTGCTTGGAGCAAGAAATACATTGTCGAGATGAACTTCTGTGTGTTCCCCCTTCGAATCAGGACCTCTATTTCACTCACTTTGGTAGGGCCATAGTTGGACATAACTTGCCCTGCAGAAAAGATCTTAATTGAAGGTAGCAGTGGAACATCTTACTTGACAGATTGTACTTATTCCTGAATCGTGCAATCATCATTAGCTGCCCTCGCTCATAAAAGTCCTCTACACACCTGATACCATTATGACACCAGGTGTCCAGGATCTTGTTACCCACCATCAATGGTATTAGTCTTATTTGGAGTCAGGGTGTTTTTGGGGACAGAGTCACTTTGATTCCTAAATATTAGTTGTTTTATTCCAAATAGAAATTATTTATTTTAGTAATGGCTGCTTGTTTTCCCAGAAAACAATTTAGTGTCCCACTTATAAAGTCCTCTGCTATCTTCTCACCTACCACGTGCAGGCCAATTTGTGTCCAGGATGGTACACCTCCCCACCCCACCCCCACAAAAAAGTGAGGCAATGTATTCTCAACTGGACTGCCCAATAGTATTTCTTAAAGTCTTGAATTTGTAAACCACCCTGACTATAATGCCAGGTCAATTTTTCCATAGAGACTCTGGCTACCTTTCCATTCCATAGAAATGTCCTTATTCGCAAAAACAAATTTTGGAAGAATCACCAGGGCAATCCCACAGGCAATGTCTGAAAGAGGTACTGAAGCCTAGGCAGCACATTCATTTTAACATAGTGGACCCTGCCCACTAACACATATGCTGTAGATTTAATCAATCTCTGTTCTTTTCTCTTAAAGGTGGAGCTAAATGAGAATGAAGGGGGTTGGGGCCGATTGGGTGGAGAGGAAGACCCCAGGATTCTCAGTGCACTGATGTGGTGCTGGTTGGAACATCTCAAGGTCATTAATTTTTTTTGGATCTGAAGTTGTGAAAGTGGTGAAGTGACTTGAACTCCTGTTCCCTGGGGTATTGGTACAGATCCAGTATTACAACTGCACCACCCTACTACCAATGCTTGATAGAAGCTGCTTGTGTTGCAGGTCCTGAATACATCTGGAAATGTCTGCTGGGAGATGTGCTGGTCAATCTAGCACAGTTCAGTGGACCATATGCCCGGGATGAGTCTGCTACTTCATGAAAGAGGGAAGAAAATCACGGTCAAATGATCAGAGGAGAGGGAAGTAATAGGATAGGTTCTGACTCTGAGTTTATTCCTGATGCAGGAGCCGGTGCTGAGATCAGAGGATGTAATGGCACTGTTGTCTAAACCAACAGAGAAGCATCATCTGCAGGGTTTGAAGAAGGTGGGTTTTGGATTGATACATCTCGTGACACTGAGTTTGTGCATATGAAGTATCAGATTATTTTAAACTCAGACATTCCACGGATGAAATCATAGCAGCATAGGTAGGCATATACAACTCTGACTTGGAAGTTTCTATATGTTTTCATTGCCAGTGGTTCCACACACTGGATTTCATGGTGCCATCCCTTATGGAGCTGCAGAGGTTCACAAAGTCAGCTCATTACTAATTTTTTCCATGGGTAATCGAGGATGATGAACAAATTTTGGTCTCACCATTGTACAATTAAGTTAAAGAGAAATCCACCATCTTTGCTCGCCAGCTGACTGTGCACTGGGAATAAAGTCCTATGCATTCTGGTTCATTGGCCCGTACTCAGACTCTAGCTGCTTTGTGATGGGACTGGGGGATATTATCCTACCTCAGCATGGGTCTGTTAGGGACAGATGAGACTGCAACCCTTATGAGGTCACATGGAAATACTTAGAAAAAATGAATATTGCATAAGGGCTTCAGTCACCATTTTTTGTGCCTTTGTCTGGAAATATGGGATTCTATTTGTTTTGCACCACAAATTGATCTATGAGTTTCCTGACACATTCTCCTACATCTCTCAGAGCCAGGAAGGGACAATAAACTGCATCTTGGATTGCATCAGCAAATTCACTGGCTTGCCCTCCATACTGGAAGATCGTGTAATTCGCCGGTTGATCCTGGCACTAACTCAGGTAGGAACCTTCAATCACTGTCACAGGCCTGATCAAGAGAGAGTGTGGGGGTCCTGGTGGAATAAACTTTGACATTTTAACTTGTATTTCCAGAGGCCTGTGGTGTGCTGTTAGCCAGAATCAGACACACACAAGGTAAAGACTGTACAACAGGCTTTAATCCACAAAGGCTTCCACAGAGCCAGGCTGGCTGTAGCTGCAGTAATTCTGAGTGAGCTTCAGGAGGCCGGTGCAGGTTTATATCCCGGAGGGTGATTGATACCTGACCGGGTGGGGCTTGATCCCTTCAGGCCGACTGATTGACAGCCGGCCAGGTGTTGTCCTGTCCCCTTACACTCCTGCAGGTACAGGTGTTGCCCCCTGGAGTAGGCCGGTGGTGTACCACCACAAGGCCCATGTACTGGGCGGGACCACATGTTCACGCACATATACATGGCGGTGTAAGCACTTGTTTGCTCTTACAATGCACAAGATGTGAACTTTAAAATTTCACTGCTGGTTAAATCTTTAGCTTGGTGGTCATTCTCTCTTGGTTATGGTTTCAAATGCAGATAGAGACGCTGAAGCCTACAAACTCAGTTGACTCACCAGTGTTATTCTGAAGCAGTGCTGCAGCATTGCCAGGGGCTGTCCTTCAGCTGAACTGTTCAAACCAAAGAAAATCTGTCCTTTCAGATGGGTTTAAAAGGTCAATAATTGTATTTCACAAGAGCTATAGAATGCCATCTGGTGTTCAGATGAACACTATTCCCTCAACCAACATAATTTAAACAGACTATCTTGTGACTTACACCATTGTTGTATGAGGGTTCTCATGCACAAACTGATTTAAATGTCCTATGAAGTAAAGAAACCCACCAGAGTACCAATGAATCACATACCCTTTCACATGTTGGAACTCGTGCTCTCTCTCTCACACATACACACACCTCTCTCTCTTACCTCACCCCTCTTCTCTCACCTCCCTCTTTCTCACCCCTTTCTCTTTCTCACCTCTCTCTCATCACCCCCCCTCACACTCCTCCCTCTTAATTCCTCTCTCTCAACCCCTCTCACACCTCTCTCTCTCTCTCTCTCACCCCTCTCTAACATGGGTACTTCTCATTGCTTTTAAATGCTGAATATTCTGCCCCAGAGCATCCTCAGGATCTCATTGAGGAATCAAGATGAAGGCACTGCACTCTCTCCTGCACTGGTTCATTCTCATTGGTTCTATGGAATCTCCCTAAATTTGTCTTCCCCCTTCAATCTGTAGGCTTCAAAATCACCATTTGGCAAGACCAGCTTCTCCTGGTTAACAATTATTTCTCTGTCACCCTTTAAACTGCTCTGTACTGTTGATGGTTAACTTGAACAATTCAATCTGATCCGTGATTCTTCACCTGCTATCCATCACAATGATGCTTAACCTTTCAGCTGAGATATTTCATTTTACTCTTTGACCTTTTGCTTGATGCATCATCTCTTCACCTGGCACCCTTCAATCTGAACCACAGAACTTCCTCAAAATTAACTAAAATAGCAAATGTTATTAATTTTGCTTTATTGTTTCAGAGTGAAGAAGAGAACATGATGCATTTTGCTGCTTTGTCAAATAAACTGAAAATGACTGTCAGGGAGAAGCGGTCACATTATCTCTTCAGTAAAGGGATGGTGAAGACAACAACATTGGTGAAGATATCCTCACATGGGAAAAGCAAATGAAAACAAAATCTCCTGGTTTGAAATCCCACAAACTTTCCTAATTTCTGCTAAATAGAATGGAAACGTTTGTGGAGTTTTTTTTTAGTGAAAGGGAAAGAAAGAGGAATGGTGGGGAGTTACCAATGTTCCTGAAATGAGGCAAGTAACATCTTGAAGCAGAAGCAATCGTCAGGAGGGAGACAATTAAGGAAAGACATCGACATTTTTGATTTAATTTCTCTAAACTGACAACCTTGTCACACCTCCATTGTGAGGTTTAATGGGAGCATTTGGACCTCTGTATCAGAATGTGAGATTCAAACTCTTTCCAAATCATTCAAGTGAGCTGCAAATAGGTCTCCAGCTCTGAATTTTGGGACTACAACCCTGTTAACTGCCCATATCAGGTGCCTGATGATGCCCCCACATCACCCCAACATCTTGTCAGATGCAGAAGCCAATAAAACACTATGCCTGCTCACTACCTATGTGCAATGACTATTTGGATAACCCTAACCCTTACCCTAAAGGTAGTTACAATTAGAGAAGGAGATGATTGTAGGCTCTAGGTTTAATTTTGAAAAGGAGAAATATTATATGGGAATGCATTACTTTTCTCATTTTGCATTTTACTCTGCGCATAACTTATGCTATATCTTCCCTGTAAGTATTTGTTGGAATAGTGTTATGGAGCTTTACTCAGTACTTAACCCTTGTTCCACCTGGAACATAGTCATAGAGATACAGTGCAGAAACAGGTTCTTTGGCTCAACACATTAGCACCAATCATCACTCACCCATTTACACTAATCCTACATTATTTCCAGTTGGTACTTTCCTATATTGCAATGAAATCATCAATGAGGAACCAAGGCCCCTGTCCCATCTTTCTGCTGCTGTTGAGGACATGTGGAGAGTATAAATTAACAACTTTATTATTCCTGCCCTGGTAATTATTTAAAGAATTCAGCATCAACAATGAATTTACTTTCTTCTCTGGTGGCAATTTATTAAATTGTGCTAAAGGTATGAAATCAGTCTATTACTGTGTAATTATATCTGTCACGATTATACCCATCACCGTTTCACATCTATTTCAATCATTATCCTGAATAAACAATGAATCTGTAAACTTGCACAGTGAATAATCCTTGCCTTCCTGAATCAATAAAAACTCTGCTTTCGAATCCAGGGTTTATACAGATGCCTGTTTGTTTTTAGTCACAAGGTGCCTGACCTTCTTTGAGTTTAAACTTGGTATCTATTTCTAGAATAGAATAACTCAAGTTGGAACAAAAGTACCTGTTCACATCTGAATCAGGTATTACTTTACTCATTTGAGTGACTGGCTGAGTTACTGGCCAGTGGGATCAGTCTTTTAGGAACTGATTTTTTTAAAAAAAACCTTTGTTTTGCACACTATCCAGGCAAGCCAACCCATACTGAACTACGAGTAGTGCAAAAATAAAACAAGTAAATAAACAAAAGTGTATGGCCGTGTTACATGTCTGATAACAGCAGGAAAGAAACTGCCTATGAATCCATTATTTACAGAATTATTATTTTTAATCATTAAACTTACCTTTGTGTCTGATATATAACAAAGTTCTTTGATACCTCACTAACAATTTAAGTTGGTCATCAAAGGTGTAGTGGGACAAGAGCCTAATGTGGGCAAATGGGATTAGCATAGATAGGCTTCATAGTGAGCAGGATAAAGGGTCCTAACCCGTAATATTCACTGACCATTCTACTCATGGATGTTGTCTGTTCCACTGAGTTCCTCCAGAAGCTAATTGTTTGCTCAGGATTCCAGCACCTGGAGGTTTTACGGTTTGTAGTTTATATGCTGTATAAATCTTGACTATGAAGAACTCCCCTGTTTTCTGACCACTGCCCAAGCAACTCAACAATTTGTATGAGAAGTCAGACGGTGTTTGTTCAATCAGCTATCAAATTGAATCCATAATTTTTAAGGAAATAATGTCTAATGTACTCAATCAGCATCTTTTGTGCAGGAGCATAGTGAAAGTTCACTTTTGTTTAAATGCACAAATGATGTATATTCTGACCGAAGGAGGGGTGGAGGATGGTGAGGAGTGAAAGAGGGAATGGACAGAACCTGTTGAATTGAACAAGCCCAATAATTTAACAGGCATGAACCCCATTTTTAAAATCAACAATTGGTTATAGAGGGTAATTGCTGAAGAGAACGCTTATAAATTGACAAATCTGCTGCTTTATCATCAATGAAAATATTGCAAGTACCTCAAAAGGTACCACTTAGCTGTGACAGGGGTTCCTGCTGTGATCGGGGTGATTCTTAATGCTGCATGAATCATGAATTGATTGCTGAATTCCTTCAATTCCACGATCCGGCAGCGAGGTGTGGTACACTGGCTTACATTCAGCAGATCTTTCAGCAATTGTTCGATGGCTGATGTCCATGAAATCATTTCTACCTTTTATTAAGATCACACCTTAATGATCCTGAGCGTACAAAAGAGGATTCGTCCTTCCTTACTATTGGGTAATATCATCAAAGGTTAAAATAAAGTGATTGCTTTAAAGAGGTTAATAGACAAATCCCAGTGGCCCTGTAACTGATTGAATTTCTGGACTAGATCATTTAGTGAGAGTTGTTTCCAGGGGAAGCTCCCTTCTTGAAAAGTTTCTTTTCAATTCCATTAGATACTAAGAAATAAGAAAGCAAATAATTCTTCATAAAGGAAGTTCTAATTAGATCTAAGATTGCCTTGTTCAGTCCAATACCTTTGCTCATGTAAAATATTTAAGTAGAAATAAATATGATTGCTTTTATCCTGTGTGATATGTTCCATTTCCGGTCAGTAGGCTATATACGTAAAGAGTTTGTCTGTTCTCCCTGTGTCTCTGTGGGTTTTCCCTGGGTGGTCTGGTTTGATCCCACCCTCCAAAACGTACAGGGTTGTAGGTTAATTTGGGTGTAACTGGGTGGCACGGGTTTAAATGGCTGGAATCAGCATCATGGTGGATAGCTATTTTTATTCTGAGTAGGAAATAAATGAACTGATTTTAGTCATTGTAGGTGCAAACTATTGAATAGGTGGTACTTTTTAGAAAAATAAAGCTTTAGAGAAGAGCTGAAGATTATACAAGGGCTTGATAGAGTAAATGGTCACTGGCACTAATTTTGAGTTTCTTTAGGATTACAAGGTTTCAAATCACATTGCAGCTAGCTCTAAACTTGGGGAAAGAGCTGAATTCCAGAGGTGAGGAGACAGTGACTGGCATTCTTGAAACCAGGGCAGCATTGGATCAAATGTGGCGTCGAGGGGCAGTGGGTGTGGCTGAAATCAGTGGGTGCCATAAAATGACCTTCTCTGACAGGAGTCATCTCATCACAAGGAGGCTATTGGCTATTGGTGGTGTGAGGTCAATCATCTCACCTCCAGGACATTTTTTTCAAGTGCATTGCAGGGTAGTGTTCTAGCCAAACAACTTCCTCAATTATCTAAAGTGGAGATATTTTCAGGTGATTTCACAGTGTTTAATTCTAAATACAATTCCCCAGAAAGTGAAAAATGTTGTGCCCACAAGCTGCAAGTTGGTCATTGTGAAGGTGAATGGCAGTCATCTGTGCATGACACTGAATGTAGTGTTACACTATGAATCAAAGTGAATACCATATATGCTGAGATACAAGATAAATCAGTAGAAGACATCACCTGAACTTTCACCTAAAATATAGGTTTTGTATTATAAGACTACTCCAAGTCTGACATATTGCTGACCAGTGGTGAGACGCTGCTAGTCACATTTAATATAATTCACAATATATCAAAAGCAAATAACCCAGTAAAGGTTTACATTTTATTGATATATTTTAAAATTAACTACCATTGGTTCCTTTAAATGGCCACTTAAAGCCTGTACAGAACTGACGGTAGTCAAACTCGCCATATGGACTCTGCATGGGAGCACTGAGACTGTTAATTTCAGATTTTACACGTGTCGTGGGGAAGCGTTGTGACTTCGCTGTTAAGGTCTGTATTTTATACTTGCTGTGTAAGCGACCCCACCCCCCACCATTTAGGGGTGACATTTTTAAAGTTCAAAGACCGCCTTAATCACCGGCATTTAAGGTATGCAGCTGAGTAGCAGAAAGTACCTGAACTTAAACTGGCAGAGGTACACTGAAAAGTACTGAAGTTGTGAGAGCTGCTAGATGTTATAGTGATACATGAAAGAAGAATACTGTTTAGCAGCTAGAGTTGGCTCAGGCTCAATCACGATAGGAAGAGACTGGCTATAAAAGACATTCTCCTGGATTGCAGAACCAAGCATCATGCAGAGATAGGTGAAGCTGGAGCAACACAGGAGGTGCTGAGGATACATTGAGAAGTTTCCAAAGATGAGTTGGGTAGATTGAAGGATATCTAGATCAAGAATCAAGTTGATCCCAATGGTTTCGAATCTAGGTCGGAACCTTTATGCAATGAAATCAAAATTGAAAGAAGAAACTGAATCTAATGGAGCCATTAATGTACTCCGAATAAACAGCACTGATTATATCAATGACATGATTAAGTTTGTTGTTGAGGAGTCTAATGATGGAGGGGTTGCAGCTGTTCCTGAACCTGGTAGTTTGAGTCTTGAGACATTTCCTGATGACAGCAGTAAGAAGAGCATGTACTGGGTGGTGTGGATCCTGGATGATTGCTGCTATTCTCCGATGGCAGCATTCCCTGTAGATGTTCTTGATGATGAGGAGGATTTTGCCTGTGATATCCTGGGCTACATCTATTACCCTTTGGAAGGCTTTATGCTCAGGGGTATTGGTGTCCCCAACTGTGATGCAGCCGGTCAGCATTCTTCCCACCACACATCTATAGAAATTTCCCAGGGTTTCTGATGCCATACCAAACTTCTGCAAACTCGTAAGGAAGTAGAGGTGCTGACGTGCTTTCTTCACAATGCCATCAGTGTTGGGCCCAAGAAAGATCCTTCTGAGAGAGTGACTCCCAAGAACTTAAATTCGCACACCCTCTCCATTTCCAATTCCCCAATGATCACTGGATCATACACCCCTGGTTTTCCCTTCCTGAAGTCAACAATCAGTTCTTTGGTTTTGGTGAATTTGAGTGCAAGATTGTTGTTGATGCACCATTCAGCCAAGTTTTCAATCTCCCTCCTATAGGCTGACTCATCACTTTTTTAAATACAACCCATTACCAAGGTATTGTCAGTAAATTTGTAGATGGTGTTATTGTCTTACCAAGTCTCACAGTCACAGGTGTAAAGCGAGTAGAGCAGGGGGCTAAGAACTCAGCCTTGTGGTGCTCCGGTGCAGATGGAGATGGTGGAGAAGAAGTTATTACCAATCCTCATTGATTGTGGTCTTGAGATGAGGAAATCCATGATCTAATTACACAGTGGATCTGTAGTGCGTCGGTCTTGGCCACCTCTTGATTACTGACCACATCATGGAGCTCCTCAAGCGCCTGTTTGTAATCAGTATTGGGAGGAATATAAACTTTGGTGAGAATCACTGAAGAGAACTCTCAGGGTAGATAGAAAGGTCTGCATTCAATCAAGATTTGTTCTAAGGCAGTAGAGCAGGAGGTCGTCATAACTCAAATGCCCGTGCAACACCCAGTATTAATGAAAAAAATAAAATAGTGACTGAGGAGAGGGGGATTGAGGGAGGATGAAACAAAGAAGAGAATGATCAAGAGTTAACTAGGAAAGGAGAGGCAGAGGGTCCAATGAAGAGGATGCAGTCAAGAATACTTGTATTTGTGTGAATACAAGTATGCATGGTTTGATAAATCTGGATGTGGTTTGTGGTATTTGTCCGTGTTTATAAATGCACGTGGCTAAGTACTTTGAGCAGAGCTTTATTGCCAAATTTCTTGGACCTCCTCACAACTTAATCAAAATCTCACTTTGTAAAGACAATGGTGGCCGACGTGCAATAATTATGTCACATGAGAAGAAATCAACACAGGCATTTTCCCCTTTTAAAATGGAGATGAAAAAACAGATTATCCTCCGTTCTAAAGTAACACTATGACTGATGCTGCAAGTACCCATTGAGGAAGCTGCAGGGACAAAAATCATTCACTAATACCATGGTTGGTTGCTAATAGAATTTGCAGGAATATCAAGCTCTGTGACATAGTACATCTTTCAACTTGTCCAGGAATGTTTCCTTGAGGCACAGAGCGGGTTAATAAAAATACGCTCAGTATTATTATATAGCAGGAGTTACACCCTGTAACATACAGTCATATGTATGCAAGAGTATTATAACCAAATAGTAAATGATGGCCTAGGCATTCTCATTCTGATGGTTGGTGGTTAAATGATATAAAGGTTGCTAGTATTAATTGTTATGTTTCTATATTCTATCCAGAGATTGAATGAGGAACCAAAAATGAACTTATGCTGAGTGCTAGTTAATATTATTCTCAGTTCCCATAAATTACACTGTCACCCACAGGTAAGGTTTAATTGTGTGAAAGTAATATTTAAAACAGTTGTGGGTCGCACACCGTCCTCCCGCCTTTCAACCTAAGCTGGAGATTTTCCTTCTCAGATGTTCAGCATTACACTTCCTCCACCCTGCTTCATGAAATGCTCACTGATAGGATGCTTTGGAGAAGGGTGGGGAGGGGGCTTGTTGTTAACAATGTCAAATTAGCTCAGTCGACTCTGTCCCAACTAACACTGCCAGGGTTGGTGCAGGAAGGTTGGAGGCAAAGTAAAGCTCCTACCATGTCCTACCAATGAGTCCCAAGTTAGGGAACAACAGGTTAGATACACAGCAAACTTCCGTATACATTGTCCAACCAAATATTTTCAGCACATATACATAATGGAATTATCTATAAAGCTTGTCCTGTTATTGTTCCATCAAAATCCTCCTGGTAGTACATGGGGAAAATGCTGAACAAAAGTTCTATCTGCACTGTCCCATTGATATTTCATCATTGTTATCACACAGAACTCCTCCTGTTGCACCCACATTAAGATGATCATTTCCCATATCAGACTGTTTTGTGACCTCTCTGCATAAGACTGGGAGTTTAAGGCTCACAGTTCCTTCATTATCATGTACATAAATACCAAAAGTGACAATTGTTTGCCCTGTAAGCAAGCACACAGAGGTGCTACTAGTCCAGTGCCTCTACCAAGAGAAAGTGAAACAAAATAGCATACCCTCAGAGACATTGATTATCCGTGGATCCCACCACCTCCTTCAACAGCACTGCCTCCTGCACTCCTGTAACCTCCATAGCTGCAAGACTTCTTGTCCATTTCAGTGGTCAACCTGTGCTCCAGGTATCAAAGTCCTTGGCTCCTGGTTCCGAATGCCTGATATAATTAGGAAACTGGCAATGTAAAAAAAAAAGATCTTTTAACTCAATCTCTCCAGTGCCAGTAACATCCTTGTGAATCTTGTCTTTACCCTCTCCAGCTTAATGACATCCTTCCTACAGCTGGACCAGAACTACTCACAACACTCCTCTTAAAGACTCGCTGCACCACTCAACAGTTTCCAAATGATATAATTGCTAATGTGGAGAATGGCCACAGGGTAATCCTGCACTCTCACTTACCCCTTCAGCCTTTCCTGAATGTAACCTGACTACCTGCTGCCTGCTCTTGAGGCCTATCCACCTCTCTAAAGCTCCTATCTATGATGCTCTCAGCATCATAGCTGCTGTTGATGCTCTCAGCCAGGTGCTGCAGCTAGACACACTTCCCACAGGTACAGGGTGATAAAATGCACATTGCGGCATTTATGGGTAACAAAAGAGTGAAGAAAATAATTGGGGGATTGAGGTTTAAGGGATTTACAAAATAGTAAGAGCAAGGAGTGAAATGAAAGTAGCTCAACCAGATATCTGAATTCCATGAAAATGGCGAACCCTTTAGGCGGGGGTGCCCAAACACTTTTGGGGAGGTTTGTGGACCACATACAGAAAAATATAAGGAATCATGGGCCAAACAATATTAAATTCTGCAGTTTTCAATCAATTACACTGCAAGAAAAATGGTGTTTTTAGACCAGAAAACCCCTGTGCCATCAAAAATTCATTTAAAATTAAATTTAGACATATAGCATGGTAACAGGCCCTTTTGGCCCATTAGCCCATGCTGCCCAATTAACCCACAAACCCAGTACAGATGGAATGGTGGGAGGAAACTGGAGCTCCTGGATGAAACCTACGCAGACACGGAGAGAACTTCTTACAGATGATGTAGGATTCAGACCCATTCCGATTCTGGCATTGTAGCAGTGTTGTGATAATCAGACCACCGCATGCCTGCAGAATTTTTCCATTAAAATAACAATACACTACTGAACAGTTTATTGATGTGCTCACATATTTCAGTAGGAATTTGTGTATCTGTTGCTCTTAATTTTAATTTAAATGAATACAATAAAACTCACTATGGCAGCAGCATCTGGTGATGAAACTAATAAGTGTAATGTACATAAGTGCAATTTATTGTTAGAGACTATGTTCTAATGGCCACTTAAAAATGGGCAATGGACTGCAGTTGATCCACAGGCTGTAGTTTGGCCACTCCTGCCTTTAAGAGTTCACTTATTGTCCTCCAGTCCCTGAATTTTACTGGTGTGTTTTCTCCCTATTACTGCAAGTTTGGTTCAGCAGTTGCTGGTTTCAGAATTGAGAACTTAAAACTGAAAACTCTTTGTTTCAGGTGAGACCACAGAAGTTTCACGACTTGAAGACTGTCATTGCACTTGTGGTTGGTACATGGGACTGGGTCTCAAGCTGCCATGGCCTTGTGAGAGTTTTAGAACGTTTGGGAATGAGTGAAGAGCAGGATAATTGCACTCAGAACATGAAAGCAAGTGATGAGTATCAGGAAGACTTTGGTGGAAGCATGAGAGGGAGTGAGCAGACAAACAGAATCAATATTGGGAATTTGAGGCTGAACTAAGAACTTGCAGATTATGGCACAGCATGTAGAAAGATTGGGTGAAGGTGATGTTAAGGACTCTGCCATAGAGTCAGAGGATGTGCTGATTGAGAATTCCATAGAATGCCAAAATTTAAAAATTATTAGAGAGCCGCACAATTAAGATACCTATCAGATTTTTATCAAACAAGGTAAAAGCCAGATTGGACTAGATTAGAACTAGATAAAATAGGGGAGAAGATACCTGAACATATATTATATAAATGGGATGAAAAATTGGTACAATGTAGGAATTCTCCAGTATTACATCATCTGCTCAATATTTGGAAGAAGATTCATGTTGAAAGGAATAAAACAAATTACCAATTACCAAAACTAAAACTGACGCAAAAATCAGCGAATCCCTTTTACAATAGATAACCTTTCCTTTAGAAAATGGGAGAAAAAAGGGATCAAAAGAATAGAAAATTGCTTTTCAGGAAATAAATTATTATCCTTTGAACAAATGAAGGATAAATATAATATAACTCACGATACAGTGTTGGCATACTACCAACTGAAATCCTACTTGAAGGACAAATTGGGAAGCAATTACTTACCAGAGGGAAGTAATTTTGAATATGTGATTACAGACACAATGATAATCAAAACATTTATAACAAATATGTATATTAAACTGCAAGAAAAGGAGAATGAGGAAACAAATGGTAAAACTAAACAAAAATGGGAACAAGATTTAAACATAAAGATAAAGAAGGAAACATGGGAGAAGTTATGCTCAGGAACTATGAGAAATACAATAAACACGAGGTTACGTATGATACAATATAACTGGATACACAGGCTATACATTACACCTCAAAAGTTAAATAAATGGGACCCAACAGTATCTGACAGATGTTTTCGCTGTAAAAAGGAAATGGGAACAACAATTCATGCAATCTGGACATGTGAAAAAGTGAAAAAATTTTGGAAAGATCTAAACCAGATATTAAATAAAATCACAAAAAGCAATATACCAAAAAACCCAGAGATCTTCCTCCTAAGTAACATAAAAAACAAAGAATTTGGACTTGATTTGGATGGTGCACAAAAAAGATTTGTTAGGATGGCCCTAGCTGTAGCAAAAAAATGTATTATGTCAGCCTGGAAATTAGAAGATAACTTGAGAATACAACAATGGTATATAGAAATGAATAAATGTATTCCATTAGAAAAAATAACATATAATTTAAGAAATAATATTACAATATTTGAACAAATATGGGAGCCATACATGAAACACAATAGAGAAAACCTACCGGGGACATCTACCACCTAAAATGACAGAAGGAGAAGGAAATGAAAAGAATTGACTCAGTGGAATTTCTTGTTTATTTTTATTGAGTGACAACATTGTTTGACGGGTTTAATGTATCTTAGATTCTGAACTTTAAATGAATGGGAGGGGAGGTAGGGAGGGTGGGATGGGAAGGGGGGGGAGAAAATGACACTGTATATATTTGAAAAGAAAAATGTATGTATCTTGATCAATGTGGTTTATAGTGTGAAAAATAAAAAATTTAAAAAAAAAGAGAATTCCATGGGGAAAGTCATCAAAAAACTCTCATCTCTGATGGAAAATGTGAGGGGTATAAATCTGATCAGCACCTTACTGTGTGCTGGACTATCCTGCTTCTGGCCAGTCAGCAGGTTTTTGAATAATAGATCACTAATCCATGAAGAACTTTATTATGATTAAAACACAACTCATAAAATAAAAGTTTATTTTATTTTATATCTTTATAATTTAAAATAATTTTAAAAGTTTAACTTATAATTAATTTAACCTTTTAAATTAATAAGGATGAATACAACTGAGTTTTCAACCTTAAATTAATCAATGTTAATCAATGAATGTAAAGCAGGGGTGGCCAAACTACAGCCCTTGAGCCAACTGCAGAGAGTTACCCATTAGAACATAATCTCTAACAATATATTGGACTGAATGTACATTGCACTTGTAAGTTTCAACAATAGATGCCACTGCCAATTTGAACAATAGGTTACCACTGCACTTCTTAGTTTCAAACTAGATGTTGCTACTGTAGTTTTAAAAAAGTTTTATTGAATTAATTTAATTAAAGAGCATCAGATACATATAAGTGAGCACTACTGTAATGTCAACAATTTAAATTTTTAAAAAATTTACACCTACAATACGGTAAAAAAGCCATTTCAGTCCACGAGCCTGTGCCGCTTTTTACACCCAATTGGACGTACAACCCCCAGTACGTTTTGAAGGGTGGAAGAAAACTGGAGCACCCAGAGGAAACACCCCCCTCAACCCCAGACTCAGGGAGAAATTACAATTTCCTTACTTTCAGCGAGGGATTCGAACTCCAGTCCCAGTCGCTGGTTCAGTAACAGCATTATGCTAACTGTGTGGAAGTTTTCAACATAAAATAACAAATAGCTGGGAATGAGATTAAAACCTTGAGTCAATTTAGGCAATTGAGATACTGTTTTTTTAAAATAACACCTGGTAGTGTGATTTGTTAGCTTAAGTGTGGAATATTGGATATTTAGAATTCAGACTAGGTTCTAATCAAGAGGTCTGGGTGCTTTATATTTGGAATTACAGTAATTTGTCATATGCAAATTTTGTTGGAAATGGAAAAAACAATTTTTGTAATGAGCAATTAGATATTAACCTGATAATCAATAGTGAAAAACTACAGATGTCAAAAATCTGAGATAAAAAAGAACAAAAATGCTGGAAGAAGTAAATAAAACAGCATCTGTGGAAGATCAACAGAGTTAATTTTTTCATGAAAAATCTTTGACCTGAAATGTTAATTTTGTTTAATGTTGCTGAGAAGTTCCAGCATTTTCTGTTTTTAAATCAGGTTTAGTGGTGTTGGTTTAGACCTTAATATTAGGTTGCCATGGCAAATGCTTTAGCTATCTTCAAAAGAGTGCCATTATGCTTTTTGTCCACATGAAAGGTCAATCAAGATCTGATTTGTATACCTCACTTGAAATGTTGACAGGTCAGGATTCCTTTGGTACTTCACCTGGAGAATCAACCATCACTGAAAATGAAACAAAGGAACTATGGCATACACTGAACATGAGGCCAGATTAAACTAAAAAAACTGCTGCTTGCATATATCCCTCTATTCCCTGCTATATATAAGCCTCTTAAATGCTACAGTTGTATCCATCAGTACCCCTGGAAGTTTATTGCAGGCACCTACCACTCTGCAAAATGCCTGCCCTGCATATCTCCATTAAATTCCCCCTCCCATCTTAAATCCTTGTCCTCTTATATGTGTTATTTTTACCCTAGGAAGAAACTGACTCATAATTGCATTCTCAAATGCAAGTGAACTGGAGTTTGTTGCAACTTGGAGAATCACAGGATGAGCTCCCAGCAAGAGTTAACCAGTTTGTATCATTGTGGGCACTTTGGGTTCTGTCTTTGAACCAAACGGACATTTACCTGGTTCAGAAGTTGTAACTTTGTCAGGCAAAAGGTAAATACCTAGTCCTTAAATAGGCACATCCAGTGCACTGATCTAATAAGCAATGTTTGCATGTAATATGTAGTGAAACACAGAAGATTACAGATGCTGTGATTGTAGTAAAAACACAGAAATGTTGGAGGAACTCAGCAGGTCCATAGCATCCATAGGAGTTAAAGATATATTACTGACATTTCAGGCCTGAGCCCTTCTTCAAAGGTATAGGCAAAAAGCAGGCAGGCATCTTTAAAAAAAAAGCAGGAAACATTGGTAATATATCTTTACCTCCTCTGGACACAACAAGACTAGTTGAGTTCCTGTAGCTTTTCTGTGTTTTTATTGCATGCAATATGTACCTTAGATGATCTTAGCACATCTCAAAGCTCTTGCACTCAATGAAGTGTTTTTTGGATACACTATGGCCAATGTGGATTCAGCAAGCTCCTAAAATAGCAAGTAGATAATCTCTTAGATGATCTGTTTTGGCCTTGTTCTTTGAAGGGTGAATAAAGGTCTTAACTTCAAGAGGAAGCTTGCCTGCTCCTTTTGAAAGAGTGTTGTGGAATCTTTTACATACATCTGAGGGGAGAAATGGGGGTTCAGTTTATCATCGCTGAAATATTATGCAAATTTATGATAAAATTCTTAATGTGGGATTTAACCATTTGATTCAAGGAGAAAAGTGATCCATTTAGGCCACAGGTAACACTTAGAGGACTAGATAACCCAAATACCAAGATATTTGATAAGCAGTGAGAGGTTCATTCCTAATGGAAATGACCTACTGGTCATATCTCTCACATTTTTCTACATTGAACTCCAGTTCAATATACTTTTTTAAAAAAAAATTATGCTTAGTGAAGAGAGAGATATTCATGATGTGGGGTGCTTTCCAAATTCCACCTGGCCTACCAAATAAAAAACAATTTGTGAATGTGGGCATTATCTCATACAGCTGGAATTTATTGCTCCATTCCTATTTTCTCTGATTGATTGATTTTCTTACATTTTTGCAGTCTACTCGATGAAGGTCCTCTGATCATACTGGGTCAGCAATTCCAGTGCTTGATCCAATGATCTTACAGGAAAATAGTGAGACCTTGTGGTGGATTGTGCAACTTAGTTCTCGAACTGTCGTTCAGAGTTTTGGGCTCTTGCGAGAGCAGGAGCCTGGTGCGTGATGGGGCCTAAGCATTGGAATGGCAGTGCGAGGCTGGATGGTTGCTTTTCCTCTCTCTGAGATGTCAGATCGGCTTGTGTTTTCGACCAACTTAAACTGTTGAATTATTAAACTTAATGTTTGAACCGAATTGTTAATCAATTAAACTCAGTGTTTGTACAACTCACAAATTACTAGAGTGGTGACCCACCCCAAAACAGCCTCTTTTGGATTGCAAAATGTTGGATCCTAATGTATGCTTGAGGATCTACAGAACACAGTTTCACTCAAACTGCCCACCTTCTGGACATCACAATCGCAAGTATGGTTTGAAGAAGCTGAAGCCCAATTCCACATACACCAGATAACTGCTGATGCCACTAAGTACTACTACGTGGTCAGTGCGCTAGACCAGGAAACCACCAGGCGCATCACCAACCACCAACTGACAACAAGTACAAAGGGATCAATACACTCCTCAAGCATACATTCAGTCTCTCTTGTAGTGACAGGGTGGCAAAGCTACTGCAAATGGATGGCTTAGGTGACTGAAAACCGTCTACGCTCATGAATGAAATGATCGCCCTGCTGGATGGACAAAGGACCTTCCTCCTCTTTGAACAGGTTTTCCTCGAGTAAATGCCTGAGGACATCCACCTGCTCCTCACGGATGACGCTTTCACGACAGCTGGAAGCCTGTACAGGTAAGCCAAACAGCAGGGGGAAGCAACCATCAACGGGTGATGGCTGTACCTTGACAGATGATATGGACGCCCCTAGCCTCCACGGAAAGGGCGGCAGTGATACCTGCCTTGAACAGCACCAGTAAGGACAAGAGATGGTACTACCACCAAAGATGGGGCTCCATGGCTGCCAATGCTGACCACCCTGCACACATCTGGGAAATGCCTTGGCTGGACGTTGGTAGAAGCAATGACAACGGCCAAAATAATTGACTCCTCTGCATCTTGGATCATCATTCGGGGAGGCATTTTCTCATTGACATGGGAGCAGAAGTCAATGTGTTGTCCCCCTAGAGCATTGACACTCATTCCAGAAAGAAGGGGCCTCCCCCGACCACTGCCAACAGCAGCAGCATCAGGAAATATGGGGTCCGCAAGATCCCACTCAACTTCAACTCTTGCCATTTCAAGTGGACCTTTAACATCGCCAACATCTCACAAATGTTCCTGGGCGCCAACTTTCTCCGGACGAAATCCATGCTGGTTGATTTTAAAGGACAACATCTCGTCAATTTCAAGACATTCAAATCGACTGCACCCCACCTTGGCTCAGTGACTTTCTCTGACAATGAGTATACCAGGATCCTAGTCGATTTCCCAGACATCATAACTTCCCAATTCACAACGACCAGCCCCAAGCATGGGGTGCAGCAACTTATCCCCATCACTGGACCGCCATTCCATGTACGCACATGTAGGCTCCCACAACACCCCCCCCCCCCCAACAGGCTCCAACTGGCCAAAAAATGAGTTCCGCAGAATGGAGGAAATGGGCATAGTGCGCCGCTCAGGTAGCTCATGGGCATCCCCACTTCACATCGTCCCCAAAATGTCTGGGGGCTGGAGTCCCTGTGGAGACTACTGCCATCTTAATAAAGTCAGAACAGTTGACCGGTATCCTGTCCCTCACATCTAGGACCATCAGATTCTGGTCCACCCAGATGACATCCTTAAGATGGCTCTCATCACCCCATTTGGGCTCTTTGAGTTCCTGTACATGCCTTTCAGCCTCAAGAACGCTGCCCAAGCTTTTCAAAGGCTATTGGACATGGTCAGCTGCAGGTTCAACTTCATGTTCATCTACCTCATTGACATCCTCATCACCAGCCACTCTCACTAGGAGGACCGCGCACATCTCCAACAGCTCTGCCAGAGGTTTGATGAGCATGGCCTGGAGATCAACCTTGTCAAGTGTCAGTTTGGCCTCACTTCCATCAAATTCCTCGGTCACCACATCAACCAGCATGGAGCGGTCTTGCTCCTGTCCAAGGTCGAGACCATTTGCAAGTTTCCCAGATCCTCTACTGTGAAGGGACTCCCAAGAGTTTATCGGCACGGTCAACGTCTATCACCGCTTCGTGCTAGCAGCAGCCAGGATAATGCAACCACTTTTCAAGATCCTGGCCAACAAGCTGAAAGAGCTCATTTGGGACGACGCTGCCATGACTACATTCGACAACACCAAGGAAGCGCTGGCAAAGGCAACAATGCTGGAACATCCATGGGCCAATGCACTAACCACCCTCATGGTCAACGCATCTGGCACAGCCGTGGGTGGAATGCTGAAGCAACTGATCAATGGTAGCTGGCAGCCCCATCGCCTTTCTCAGTCATTGCCTGAGACTCCCTAAACAGAAGTTCAGTGCTTTCAACCAGGTGCTCCTTGCTCTTTACCTCGCCGTCCAGCATTTCTGATACTTTCTTGAGAGCAGGAATTTCATGGCTTTCATGAACCACAAACCACTCATGTTGCCTTTGTCAAAGTATCTGATCCTTGGTCAGCCCGTAAGCAGTGCACTGCCCCAAAGGAGGACCTGGCAACTTTCTCAGCTGAGGTGGTGTATGACACCCAGTTACAGTCCCAGGGGCACCCTGGAAGCATGTGGACATCAAGAACCACCTATGACCATACTGATGCACCTCTGGGAGAAGGTGGGCACACTTTCTCCCATCCCAACATCCTGACATGGTCTCACAATCACATATGACCCACCCCACTCCCAGGGCTGCCGGTATGTTTTTCTTTGCCATACACCTCTGCAAAAACCATGAGGGGCCCTTCAGAGTACTGCAAAACGATGCCATGATTTTTGTCATTGACATGGGCAGCAGGCACAAGACTGTCTCCATGGACCGTCTCAAGCTGGCACACTTGGACATTGACCAACCAGTGCAGGTGATACAACCCTGCCGCAGAGGGCATCCACCATCATGACCAAACCCACCCTCAACTTAACAACCTAACTACCTCCAATACTCCGGTTCTGGGTTGGGGGTCATGTGGCAGAATGCACCACTTAGTTCTCCAGGAGAATGGCGCATGATGGGGTCCAAGCAGAGGACTGGCAGCGCAAGGCTGGGCAGATTCTTTTCCTTTCTCTGAGTTGGCAGGGCAGCTCGCATTATCGAACGTGGATAACAACAACCAAACTGAACGGTTGAATTATTAAATTTAATGTTTGAACCAAATTGTTAAACAATTAAACTTAGTGTTTGTATTAACCTCTTCAGATCTTTGTGTTATACCACCTTGGAAGTCGTGATATTCCCGTTCTTAAGTCCTTAATGATGTTGGAGATGATAAATTTAAGGAAGAAGCTGTTGTGAAATTCTGATACTGGTATCACAGTAACGAGATCTTCCGTTCAACATTCAGGCTTATGTTGAAGCCAGGTTGCCAACAATATCACAATAATCTCTAGATTATTCTTGAGCTATGACTTCAATTAACCTCGATGTCACTCAGTGTAACAATGGTGGCTCTGACATCATTTGGTGTAACAATAAATATGGGCAGAAAACATTCCCCCAGGTGAATAATCCATGCCTATGAGTCACAACTTAAGTTGGGTGGGCATTACAGTTTCAGTAAGAGATCAAAAGCATGCAATTATTGAAACTTGCCTTCTTCCATCTCTTCCTTCTGACTCTGTGTTGTGCCACTAATGCAGCTGAACACAGAAACTCTGGTAAGTGGGGAATGGGCAAAATGAAATATTGGAACAGTAAGTCAGAGACTTTGCTGCAGATCTTTTTTTAAAATTGATTTCTGGACTGGTTAACCTTGAGATGGTGTCCAAGGTAGTGAGAGAACTATGGCAGGGTATGTGATATGGTGCAGCTGTAGTAAGTGGATGTTGATGGAAGTGATAAGATATATGGTGAACACATTGACAGGAAATGTGTGTGGCTTAAGGACATTTATCACAGAATTAATGAGGTGGTGTCCAAGATTCAGACACTGCAATGTACTGGGGAAGGGGAAATGTATTCCCTGATGTAGTTGCACCCTGAGAATAAAGTATTGTTGCTTGGTCAGTCAAAAGTGGGCAGTGTGACTTAGGGTGAAGCACAAGTATAGGCATTCAAAGGTTAACTTGCAGGAGTCACTGACCTTGGACACCCACAGGTGCAAGATCTACACATGTCTGTGTGGATTAAAATTGTAGAGTGGACCATTGCAGATAATCACTGAAGTTGGGAGAGTGAAGAGTATTGTAAAGATAATGGAGGAAAGATACTTAGGCGATAGATTCTGTGTTCTGCAGTCCAAGAGCATGAATTCCAAAGGCTGTATTTCCTATCCAGTGCCAGTTTAAGATCATGTCCTTGGGATGAAGAGGTATGAAATGGAAGGGGCACTATTTAATTCATGTGGGAACCTATGACTTGAACAGGATAAAAGAAAAGGTTTTCTGAAGGAGTATGATAATCCTGGGTCTAAATTAAAAAGCAGAACTACAAAGCAATGGTACTGGAGCGATCTCTTGTCTTTGAGGCTTGAGAATTAGTTATCAGATCAAAATGGAGAAATAAGAATAAATGGGTTATTCTGCTTTGTGAGGATCTGAAAAGTAAGGTGCCACAAAGGTTGGTATTGCGGTCCCAGATGTTCACAATCATTATCGATTGGATGAGTGAATCAAATGTAAAATATCCAAGCTTGGCATTGATAAGGCTGGATGCTGTTTGGGCTGTGAGAAAAAAGTACAGACTTCAAATAGCTACAGATGTGGGTGAATGAACAAGGACATGGTTGATGGAGTATAATGTGGAAAATTTTGAGGACAACCACATTGGTAGAAAAAAAACTTGAACAGTATTGTATTATTTAAAACAGTGAGAGTTTGAAGGGGGATCCTTGTAGATGAATCACAGAAGTTAACATGCAAGTTCAGCAGGCAGTAAGGAATCTAAATAGTATGGTGGTCTTTATTGCACAAGGTTTAGCAACCAGAAATAGAGACATCTTGCTGCAATATTTTAGAGGCCTCGTGAGACTGCACATGGAAATATTCTGCACAGGTCTGCTCTCACTTCTTCAAACTCAAGTGGGAGAGTAGCTAAGGGCTAAAAACCTTTGTGTATTGCACAAAAATGTCTCCAGGTCTGATGACCCAATGGATATAACACCTTGCCAGCAATGATTAGCTGGGCAATGTACTTTTGGACAGTGATGTGACAGAGTTCAATGTCAGGAATACAAGTTGAGGAGTAACCCAGCAACAACAGTGTAAAGCTGGTATCTCTGAAACTCAATACTGTGGATGAGTCTTAGTGTTGCCTTGGGGCTAGAGTTTAATTGTGATGTCAATTTTCAAAGTCCAGGCTGAAATGGCAAGCAAAATACTTGCCAATTACAAAGCTTTTTCCACCCCTCAGGAACTTCCAAAATGTTTAAAAGCACTATTTTTAAAGTGCCACAATTATTGAAATGGAGGTACCAATGCCAATTTTTACAAAGAAAGCTTTCACAAAATATATTTTTGGTGACATCAGATGCTGATTAAATCCTAGCTGGAAGGCAAGTGAGAACTTCCCTGCATTTCCTGAACTACGCTGTCAAAGGAACTAGACAGTTTCAATGGTTTATCTGTAAACCAAAACCTGTGACAGCACAGCCTTTCCTTCGTACTTCACAGAAAAGGGCAGCCTGGCATTGTGCTTGAGTCTCTAAAATGGGCTTGAAACCTTTTTCTTTTATCTCAGAAGTTGGAGTGCTGGCCACTGAGCTAGGGCTGACTCGAGTTGGTCTTTGTCGGAGGGTCTCTACTGCTTGTGGGGTGTGGTAGCTTGGTGTCGCTAATCTCTACAATTGTGATAGTTGTTCCCTCTGAAGTAACAGTTCCCCTCTTTTTTTATAGAATGCAGCCACCGCCCAGCAGTGAATGAGGAGGAGGAAGACCTGGGTTCGGAGATTTTGGGGAATCATGATGCAGATCCAGGTGCTTGGCCTTGGTTGGTCAGTGTACAGATCGCTTCAAAAGATGGGACTTATAGGCATACATGTAGTGGATCTGTTATCGACAACTACTGGGTGCTGACTGCAGCTCATTGCTTCAAAGCCAAGGTGGCCAAGTAAGGATTTCCCTGATTAATCTGTTCCTAACAGACTCAGTGATTTACATTAACAGGTGAACGTGTTCATAGATTGAATCTCCAGTCCAGTCTGTGCTTCCACAATGACTTTCAGACATTGCCTATCCTGCAAACAATAACTGTATCTGTGCCAATTTAGAGTCTACTTGAGGGAAGTCTGGGATCTGTATGTGTTCCATTACTATCACAGAAGTCGCACTTTTAAAGTGTGGTAACTGTGTCTTCCTCAGGGATCTGCAAGTGTAATTCTCCACCCCCCGCCCCCCACACCTGAGAGCCTCACTGAATGGGAGTTGCAGTTGCATCCTTCCTTAACAGCATAAATAAGCCCAAAGACTATCCCTCAGAGCCACCCCCTTTACTGCAGTGGTAACTGTTTCCTCTCAAAGGTGTTGCATCTAAACATTGGCAGTAACTGAATCCTACCTTGGGAGGTGCATTGAAACAAGTGTAGTTATTGTACCCTCTTATGGAAACTGCACCAGATAGCAATACCTTTCATCCCTCCCTTCTGTCTCCCCACCCCCAACATTTTGTTCAGGCACCTGCCTACATTTTGTTCATACCTTGATGAAGAGCTCAAGCCCGAAATGTTGGTTATTATGCTATATATGGTACACGGTTTGACCTGATGAGTTTCAAGGGTCTGACTAGCTGAAGTAGGCTACAGAGGATTTATAGCCACATCAACATCAAGGCTATTCTGGGAGTTGGGAGTGCGAGGAAAGAAACACTGATAAGCTGTCAAAGATCTCTCCAGAGCTGCTGAAAAGGGTAGTCAGTGTCTCTGGATGAGGAGAAAGGATTCCACCTGGGCATTCAAGTGAGTGAATCATCTAGGGGATGAGCCCAGATGCCGGGATTCACTGCTGAACCTTCTGAAGGTGTCGTGGGTCTATCAGTGAAACACTTGAGGGAGGAGGGCGCTTGATAATCGAGAAGATGCTACTCTGCAGAGTCTAGGCAGCAAGTCTCAGGAGTTCAAAAAGGGATATTAACATCTAGTCTGACGTAACATACCTCAAGCATTGTGTTTTTACTTCAATCACGGTATCTGCAGATTTTCGTGTTTTACTCCTTTCCTCTTTGTTTTTCTGCCAGTTTTTGTTTTTCAACTTCCTGGATATTCCAACTCTTGTCATCAACTGGTCCATTCACCATTGTGGGGACTGTCACCACCACTAATTTTTGACCTCAGCCAGAAGTAAAAGAACACAATAATTTCAACAGATTGACAAACCACAGTCCACCCTCTTCCCACTTACTTGAATGTGATCCTTGTTCAAAAAGACTCACATTAACATGGCACTTTTCACATTCCCAAGACATCCCAGAGTACTTTTCAACCAAAGTTTGAGATGTTATCTCTGTTGTAACCTGAGAACCAATATGCAGTCAGCAAACTCAAGCACTCAGCGTATTACAAGGAGATAAAGGAAAAGGTCTTTACATTGAGATTTTTACTGAGGTAGTCATTTTGCCCAAAACACTGAGGAGAGTATCGAGGATATTGTGCTGATGAGATATCTCCAGTGTAAAGGAATCTTTTGTTTCATTCAACCAAGTCTGAGTGGGTGTGGGAATAGAGTTTTTGTCAGCTAGATTCCAGCTAGGTCTCTGGTGAGATAGGTAGGAGAAAATGACTACTGCCTACATTTCCGCATCACTGCTGCATACACTTGGAAGGTCCAATGTGTTCACTAGGTGTGGCATTTCACCATTGTTCCAGGACACAATGCACACTCTATGATCAAAGTCTCCAAACCTACCAACGAAAATAAACAGCTTTGTGAATTAATGGAGAAAAGACAAGGCATGTGTTGTTGCATGGACATGTTACAGTCACACAGGGAAGGTGGATAGTTTGAAATGAAGCTCCTTTGTTAGGATTTTATTGACCTTTGTGTTTGAGAAGGGCTGCTCTCTTCCTCATACAGGCCCTTCATTACAACACCCACTTTAGTTACTTCAGCAACTCATGTGGCTCATTAAACTGTTAATTTGAAATTTAAAAAATAACTTGGATGTCCTATTTTAAGATGCACTTCTGTAACTACAGTGAACAGGTCAAATATTGTCTTACCAATTAGAAGCATGAAAGACTTGTACATCAATTGTAGGGATACTACTTCCTTTTTATTAATCTGGTTTTATTCTAGTTCCAAATATACCCTGATAATGTTCAGGAGGAGGAAGCCAAGTCAACTCTCCCTTTTCCTGTAAACTTGAATTTTCTAACCGAGAAATTAAAATTGAAAATCTGCAAATGTGGGGCATAAGAACACAAAATGCTGGAAACACTCAGCAGGTTGGATAGCATCTGTGGCAAGGACTCAGACCTGAAATATTGACTGTTTTTCTCCCCGATGATGCTGTCTGACCTGGTGAGTGTTTCCAACATTTTCTAATTCTCCAATCAAACTGGATTAATTAAATTGGAAACAGAGTGAAATGCTGGTATTTAAATCTCAGAAATTATTTGACAAAGGTGTATGCAAACAATCTGCAGTTTTGCTGTACAGCAGCTAAATATGTCCTTCCAGTTTGTAACAATCTCATGTTTATCCTCCTTAAGCAACGTGGAGAAAATTATGCTGGTGTTTGGATTAGAACAGATCTCAAGGTTCAGTAAAAATACATATGCCAGACCAGTGGCAGAGGTCATCAAGCACGAAAATTACAATCCAGACACAGAAGCTAACGACATTGCTCTCATCAAGGTTACAAACCCGATTGTGTTCACCAATTACATTCAGCCAGTATGCCTTCAGAACCAGAGACTTGATATTGCTGAACTCAAGCCATGTGTCACTGCTGGATGGGGCATGGTAGAAGGGAAAGGTAAGTTAACTGCTCAAGGAATCTCAAATCTCAAATAATTAATTGGTGTGGATAACTATCATCTAATGGAAGTTTAATTGCAATCAATAAATTTAAATAGTAACACCCTCTCGATATGTGCTGGATGTCGGCAAAGAAAGAGTTGATTCTGTTTGAAAAAGTGTAAAAGATCATTGGGGGCTCTCTTCCTACCATGAAGGACATTTACAATACTTGACTGCAGACAAAAGGCAATGAACATTGCGAAGGACTCACACACCCCTCAAGTAAACTGTTCTCCTTTCTGCCATCTGGTAGGAGATACTGCAGCACTCGGGCCTTTACGACCAGATTGGACAAGCGCTTTTTCTCCCAAGCCATCAGACTCCTGAACTCCCAGAACATTTGGGGTTAGGGGTATCATGGACTGTTACTGTATACGTCTTAATATTTGAATGTTTTTAATTCTAACTTATATTTAAGTAAATATGCCTTGTGATCCTGGAAAAATGCTATCTTGTCTTTGCCCTGCGAGCATGGTATGAATGATAAATAAAGGTGACGACTTGATCTGTAAAAAGGTTAGTTTTGAATGAAAGGGAAATCACATAAAGAATCCACAATAACTAATGGCTGTTGGTAAGGTCCCAGTACAGATCTTATTAAATGGAAAAACCTTTAAAGACTACACAATTAAGATAGAATATAGAACATGGCAGCACAGTATAGGTCCTTCAGCCCACGAGGTTGTGCCTACCCATATATATCTACAAAAAAAATAACTAAAGCCTCCCTACCTCATAAACCCTCTATTTTCCGTTCATCCATGCACCTAAGAGTCTCCTAAATGTCCTTATTGTTCCAGCCTCCATCATCATCCCTGACAATGCATTCCAGGTACTCACAACTCTCTGGGTAAAAAAAAAGTATCCCTGATGTGCCCTACAATTTCCTTCCTTCACTTCATTCAGATGTCTTCTGTTGTTTGCTGCTCCGCCCTGGGAAAAAAAGTTCTGTCTTCCTTGTCTATGCCTGTCATAATCATGTAGACCTTTATCAAGTCACCTCTCACCCTTCTTCGCTCCAAGGAGAAAAGCCCCAACTCTGCTAACCTTGTCTCATAAGACATATTTTCTAATCCAGTCAACATCCTGGTAAATCTCATCTACATCCTCTCCACAGCTTCCACATATTTCCAGATGAGGGCATATTTTTTTTTTTAAAAGAGGATTGTGATTCTTTGGCACTCTCTTCCTCAAAGAGTGGTAAAAGCATAGCGCCTGAATAGATCCAAGGCAGATAGATACTCAATAAGCAAGGTGGGAATGCACAGCTGACACTAGAATCAGAAACAGCTATGATCTTAGCAGGGTGGAGGGGTCTAGTGGTCTCATGATTTGTATTTCAGTGCCATAATCAATCTCATAAATTGGTTTTCTTTTAGATAAATGGACAGATATTTTGCAGGAACAAGAGATCAGTATCATCCCAACTGCTATTTGCAACCAAGGTGACTGGTACAATGGCTCACTAAATGATAAAGTGCTGTGTGCTGGATTTAAATGGGCAGGACCGGACAGATGTCAGGTATCTACTTACTTACTGTATTATTTAAAACTTGTCAGTGTTGAGGTGGACTAAATAGAGAAGTAAATCTTTGGGATTTGGATCAAATTCAAAGCAGATGAACCCACTCATTCTTCACCATACACCTGGTTCATATCTACATGAGGAACAAAGGGTATACTGGGATGCTGGGTGTCATAATCATTACCTTTTATTGCAGACAGACAGCGGAGGCCCTTTGGTGTGCAAGGTGCTTGGCACGGGGAAATTTTACCAACTAGGTATCACCAACTGGGGTTTGGGCTGTGGCCAGAAAATTCACCCAGGTATCTACACATCTGTCCGGAAGTACATCGAGTGGATTCAATGGAAGACATCAAAGTTTGGCCAAATGCAAACCAGCAATGAGCATGCTCGCATGGCAACACCAAACAACAGTGCTACCTGTTTGCATTATGGCTTTCTCACTTCAGTTGGACTAGTGTCTCTCTTTATCTGATCTGCATTCACAGATATTTACAGATATTTTTGTTGACGATAGTCTCTATGTCAATAAAATTTTAAAGCAATGAAACTGTCCATTGTTTAGGTCCAATAATTTTTGCTCAGACTGAGAGTTCATAAGACAAGGTCAGAGATGGTGATTGACAGTTTCAATCACTGTATTTAATGCTTTGACAATAGAATTGGAATGATATGGCACAGGAAATCATTCTTTCCACCATGCTTGTATGAGTGGTGCAGATGGCTAGCAGATTGTGAGGGCCATTGATAAAGGAAGTAGGCACATCAAAAAGGTAGTGAGGATATTTACTAGGGCCCAAAGGACAATGAAATATGTTTTAAAAGGGGCAAAAAAAGCTAGGATTTATGATTTAACTGTTAAAATGGAAAATATAAATTTAAAGACGTTTATCTCAAGAAAGTTGAAACAAAAAGTAACGTTAGAGATGTAGGACCTAGTTAAAATTTGGAGTACAGCTGTGAGAACATTTCAGGAACGTTGGGCTGGTGAATGAGTTATGGTAAAGCAAGAATATGTTTTACATCCACATTTGAATTAAGTATATAGATAAAGGAATCACTTTAGATATATATAAAAATAGGCAGAAATAATTTACTCTGAATGGAAAGGTGGCTGTCTTTTGCAATTTCTTACCTCAAAACATTGCTCTAAGTAGAGAGCAATGCTTCAAGCTTCCCATCAATTTCACATTTCACTTAGCGACAGTAATAAATACTTGTTGCAAAACAGAGACCATTACAGCTTCAGTGGCTGAAGAGGAACAAAACCTTTGGATGAAATGTGTTGCCCAGAGACCATCAACCTCTATCCAAAGGTATTTGGCTTTTGGAAAAAAAAACAGCAGACTACAGTTACGAAGGCAAAGAAATAATTCATTTTATTTCACACTGAGGCTCTTTCTCCCATCCTAAATTCAGGGTCTTATGCTAAGATCTGCTTTCTTCTCACAGGTGTTGGCTCATGGGGTCCAACTCTACAGACCCCAGGAGTACTCTGGGACAAGAGGACTTTTCCTTGATGGGTCACAAGCAGAGTATGGAAACATGGGGGGAATCGTGGATACAAAGTCACCTGATGCGCGAGCTCTGTGGCAATGTCCACAAATAAAAATGAAAAAAAGGGACCTGCAACATCGGGATGCCAATAACTACTCTTGCATCATCAGCTGATAATCCAGCATAGCTGTTGAGGCACCTCAACTATCCTGCACCCTCAGCCTCGGTGACGACAACTGCAGCTCCGACTCATTTAACAAGTGTTTACTAAAAGCAGTTATCCAATGGGGAAAATAGATATCCTGAGCATACAAAAGCTCAACCAGTGATTGATTAGTGATTAATTTTCCCTTCAGAAAAATTCACAAAAATAATATCATTAAATATTAGTTTTACAAAGCACTTCCTTTTCAAGGAAATCATTAAAAATTAATTAGATATCCAAAATTCAATATTTGTCCATGTTAAAATACCTGTTAAAATACATACCTCATTTGGATTCCTTTGGGTTTAGATGGTTGAGCTTATTTACAGTGGTTGCATGATTCAATAGTTCAGATACACAGAAAAACAATTCCCCTTGGTTGGGAAAAAATATTAGACCCAAACCATTCGTCAGTGAAATTAGAAATCTCTTTTCCACAAAAAGGTGAGTAGAAATCTGAATTCTCTTCATTAAAAGGCTGTTGAAACTGTCAGTCAAATGAAACTCAAAATAAATCCAGGGTTGTGAAACAAAGATTGGGAAAAGGAGTTCAGGTTAAAAGACCATGATGCAATGGCCACCTCTGTTTCAACTCTCCTCTCTATTAAGAAAAATCCAAGGCCCTCAGCTAAAGCAAAAACTATTGATGCAAGTGGACATCAAGAGGTAACAAAGAAGATGAGGTGCAAGTATCATTCACAAAGGACTGGAATTGTAGAAGGAATAAAGATGAGGAAAAGAACAAGTTAAAATGGAGAATGGATAACACAGGCCTTTTGGTATTCAGGCTTGAAATAATACAGGTGTCTAACCTTTTATCTGGGATCATTGGAACTGACATTTGCTGTTGTTCAGAATCTTCTGGATTTCAGAATCAATTTGATTTCAGTCCCTTTACGCCCACCTGCTCGAGTTTCGTTGCTGTATCCACCCCCTCCTCACCCTGAGTAAGCTGCTGTCTCTTCCCCACTTCCCAAGTCACACTGCCATCTCTCTCCTCCACTTGAGTTGCACTGCCGTCTCTCCCCCCTCACCTGCCCGAATCACGCTGCTGTCTCCCCCCTCGCTTGCCCAAGTCGCACTTCCATCTCTCTCTCTCCCCCCGCCCCCCCCCACCTCTGTTCCAGTGCCAGGGGAATGGCTTCCTTCTTAGCTCCCCTACGCTGGCACAGTGGTTTCAGCTACGTGGAGGATTATGGGAAGTGACAACAGCCATTGAGCCACCGCTGGGCCGACTGAAATCACTGTGATGGGCGTCAGAATATAGCGATTCGGAGGCACTTATAAAGTAGCAGAACATGACGGGATACATGGGAGTTGAGCGAGGGTCACTTTTGGGTCATGTTTGGCGCCAAATTCTTTGATGAGCAGATGTTATCCACGAAAAAAATGCTGGTTTTGGAGGTTTCCAGTTTTAGGAATTCCGGATAAAAGGTTAGGCACCTGTACTGACAAATGCTATTAGTCAACAATGCAGCAAGAAAATGACAAGGCAAATCAACATCACAGGCGCTAAGTGGCTGTGTTGTAAAAGCACTTTGAATCTTGATGTACCAATTGACCTTATTTCCCATATCATGAGGAATCATTAGGACTTCAGAGGGAATCTTTAAAAGTTGCTTGTCAGGTGAATGATGTAGTTATGTATTCAGTGGCCTAAACAGATCAAACCCAGTAAGGTCTCCTGTTCACCTTC
Organism: Narcine bancroftii; assembly: GCF_036971445.1. NCBI lineage: Eukaryota > Metazoa > Chordata > Chondrichthyes > Torpediniformes > Narcinidae > Narcine > Narcine bancroftii. The sequence continues at coordinate 12,883,362 of NC_091481.1, forward strand.
TTTTTAAGGATACCTTGTTCAGCTTTACTTTTTTGAAGACACGATAGAATAAAGAAGAATTGCAGCTGCTGTTAAAGATAAAACCAAACAACAATTGGCAAAGTTTAATTTCAGGACTAATCAGAATAAATCAGGTTGCACCTTGAATTCCTGCCAGCAGGAGAATGCTCACGCTATCCTTCTTTCTTCACCAAGTCAGCAGTGTCCAAGAGGCCCTCTCTGAGATGAGTTAAAATTTTAATACAAGTGGCATTTGCCTGCATCTTGCCTCCTTTCCTCTCTTTATTCTGTTTTAATGCAGCAGGCAGGCCAGGGTGTGCACCCAGGCTTAATGCAAGGCTCAAGATTTGGGTCATCACCCCTTTCAATTTGACTTTCCCCAAACTCCATTCCGAGTTCAAACAACAACTTTTTCTTCTTGATCTCCTCAATTATCCAGCTATAATTGGGAATGTCAAAACTGCTCAGTGGATAGTTCTCAGAAGGATCAGCTTCCAAGTCAAAAAGCAGTGGAGGGTTATGAAAGCTGAGTAGCGAATCCCAATGACAGGCATGATCAGGAGTAGAATCGCTGTGAGTGGAACCTGGTGGAAGTATGAATGAAAACACCTGTAAACATTTTCACATAATACCTTGAATAAATTGTGAATACTTTGGATGGCAGTATCAATGGGTCACATCGTGAATGCCTTCACTTGCAGTTTTATTCATACATTGAAATCTCTCTCCCATAGTGCCACTGTCCTATTCTTTATCTCTTGTAATCACCGTCACTCATTTAATCGTAGCCTTTCTTATTTGCTCATGCCCACCTTCCCACCTTTGCTTGAGATTTTAGCTCCACTCTTGGTTACAAAACAGCATAGTACAGGCTTTTCAGCCTCTGATGTTGCACCGAACGCTAGAAACATGCACAACAAACTAAATCTTCCCTACGTTACACCCATAACCTTTAATCCTCTGTTTTTCTTGTATCCAAGCATCTATTTAAGAGTCTTTTAAATGTCTATTGTACCAGTCTCCACTACCATCCCTGGCAGTGCATTTCAAGCATCTATTACTCTCTGATTAAAAAACTTATTCTTGACATCTCCCCTAAACTTTCCTCCCCTCACCTTGTGCAGATTTCCTCAGGTGTCTTCTAAACTCAACCTGGGAAAAATCAATTGAAATTTGATAAACTTGTTTTAGAGGTGGTCGGGAAATGCATATCCATTTCTTGGAAATCTGATTTCCAACTGAGTCTGACCCGTTGGAAGTCAGAAATGCATAGCTGTGTTCCCCTGGAGAAGATTACTTACAACTTCAGAAATTGTTACAACATGTTTTTAAGCATATGGAACCCATATTTAAGATATACGGGGGTTAACCTTTGATGATCCCCCCTCCGGTCTCCAATACCACCATCTCCAATATCCTTATGCCTATATCAAGACATTTATCCCTGAAGGGAGGAAGGAACCTCTGGAAGAATCATGTAATGTTTCATCTATGTGTAATTAATGCTTTTGGAAAACATGATCTTGTCACATTATATGGGAAAGTTACCTCTTTTTTTTCCCTTTTCCTTTGGGGGAGGGGGGGTAATTCTCTTTTTCTTTTTTCTACTTTTTTTTTTAATGATCGGCACGGTGTGTAATTTTTCTATACCTTGGAGAGACCGGTCACAGACTGGGAGATCACTTTGCTCAACACCTCTGCACCATTTGCAACCACAGAGACCTCTCAGTGGCCAACCATTTCAATTCTGGGTCACACTCTCACGCACACGTGTCTGTCCATGACCTTATGTACTGACCACCCATAGATTGGAAGAACAACACCTTATTTTCCACCTGGGGACTCTCCAGCCACATGGCATGAACATTGAGTTTACTGGTTTCCATTAAAATGTGCTTGCCTTTTCTTTCCCCTCCCCCCTTTTCCTGTTCTTCCAGTTCTTGCACCCACACAGCCCCACCATCAACCCCCACCCATTGCAGCTATCCCCTCCCTCATTTCTCTACCTATCAACTCCTGCCTTGCCACACCCCCCCTCCCCACCCTACTCTTTTATTCATATGCTCACCGGCATTTTCTCATACCTTGATGAAGGGCTCATGACCGAAACATCGATTCTGTATCTTCAACTTTGCTACATAAAGGACGCTGTTTGACCTGCTGAGCTTCTCCAACATTTTCTATTTTTACAGTTGCCCAAGTTTGTTTCACTTGTGCCCATTTTGTGCTTGTCCACTCCAGCTGCCTTACCTTGAGTGTAGTAATGGGCCTTGTACTGCCTGTAGCGTACAGCAAAAACTCCCAACTTTTTGCTGGGGGAGATTGGATAGTAAAACATGGTGTCCCTTTTGCTCTGCAAAACATTATAATGGACACAGCAATCAAACACTCAACTGCAATTTATGTTGAAGCCCGTGTCCTATTCAATTCCATCACCAATAAATGTTTGGTCTTGCTGATCAGAATGCAGTGAGGCTCAGCATTATATACACAGTAGAAGTTCGAAAATTTGGACTGCTCAGGAATTGGGTCAGTTCGGATCTTCCAGATTCTCGAGTAGTACTTTTAAAATTCAAATTAATGAAGAATACAAAAGAGATGAACAGGTCCATTTTGATAGTTTATTCATTAGCAAATTCAGCGTGCTTCATTTATCAAAACGAGCAGCTTTAAAGAAAAATAAAGTTGCTGCTGTGCCTCTCTATGGTGCTTACACATGCATGCAACACACATAAAAGCCTGCTAAATTTTAAAAGTTTGAGTTTTTGAAAAGTCCAGATTCTCAGGTGGTTCGGATTTTTGGCATCCATATTTTTGGACTTAGAGTAACTTGCTAATGACTGACAACCTCAGTGGTCTGTGGTAATTGCCCTGAGCAACCTCGGTAACACAAAATGTTTACGGCCAATGAAGCAATTTTGAACCAGCAGCTCATCCGGGCACAGCAGGGTGCACACAACAATGAGCCAGAAACAAGATCATCCGGTGTTGATCCCATGATTAAAACTGGTAAGGACATCTGGCAGCACTTCCCTGATTTAATGACAAATACACATAATATCTGCCTCAAGGTGGATTAATTAAAATGCAAAGAATCAAAGTATAGGAGTTAATAAAGCATGACATTACAATAGTTAAAAGGGATCTTAACTCAACAAATCATGTTGAGAATTAGAATGAATTTGGGAGGAACTAAGAAGCATCAGAATGCAGAAAATATTTGGGAGTTGTTTAGAGCTCTCTGAATAATATGCACGGTACCATATGAGTACAGTAAGAACTGCTTGTAACATTGTCACATACAGGTCTGGGCAAATCAATTTCAGTAATTCAAACAATGCAGTATGTGAATTTGTACAATTTAGACTCGTTGCATTTGGGTTAGTATGTTGAGGACTGACAAAGGAATAGTCAATAAAAGATCTAGCATAATGAAAAATATTGAGCTGTAAAGAGGTCCTGAGGAATGAGTGCCAGAATTTAACATAGTTTGAAAGTCTTGCAGTTCTGAATCTGTTGATCACAATTTAAACAAAAGAAGCCATGAAGGACAGATTGGATGTGCTGGACTGGGAAGCAGCATGAAAGAGTAATTTAGAACCTTGTCCTTGAATAACATGTCCTTCAAATAGCTCCGTGGAGGGGGAGGAATCTGCAGGTGCAGTGACAGTTAAATGTTTTCAAAAAATGTGGCTGAAAATAAAATAAAATGTTTCAAGGTTTATATATGTGAAGCTTATATAATAATTTTGTCTTTTAAATTATTTATTCTTAATGCAGGTGCATTAGTTAGGCATAATAAGAGCAAATCTCAAGCAACTGAAAAATATACATAGACCAATCTCTATAGGTGCCAGATACCAAGGGTTTTTACTGTATAATGACCTGTACCTTTCTGTTATTGAAGAGGATATCACTCATGTCGTATCCATCGAGTTTGATGTGTGGAAGCTTTGCACCTGTGAGGCTGGCAATTGTTGGTAGAATGTCCAAGGTGCTGGCCAGCTCGTGGGTCAGACCTGAAGAGCAAAGAACATCATTACTTTCTGAAAGGGGAACCATTCCTATTACACACCATTAAAGGCCAAGAGTTATTTTTGAAAAACATTTATCTCAATCCCACCCTCCCCAGTTAAATCAATCATGATTACAGGTCGGTTTATAATTTGTATTGAAGCATTTAGTATGAATATGCATATCAACACAAAAATGGATGCTTCCAAGAAATAAATGAAGGTAAAATCTTATGGGAAAATGGGTGCTAATCTAATCAAGGTCTTCAGATTAATGAAAGGAATTAATAGTAAACTACTGATAAGAGAATTATTTGTTTAGGTGTAGAATTCAAGCAAATATAATTTTAAAATTGGGGCCAGGTCACGCAAGGGTGAAATCAATGGTTATTGAAAATTCAGAACTCTCTTCCACTTAAAGGACAAAATGTTGGAAGTTGAAATCAAAATGTTTTTATTTTCTAGAAATGCTGGGCAAAAACAGCAAGTGAAGTTGAGATACAGATCAAACACTGAACTCCTAACTATGCTTTGGTTAATAAACCTGTCAGAGGTTGGACAGAATCCTGACTGAGATGATCTCTTAATGGGATCTGAGTTAGAATATAGAAATCTACAGCACAGTACAGGCCTTTCAGCCCAGTGCTGAGCTGACCCAATATCCCCTACTCTTAACCACTGCCCAGAATTTCCCTACTGCATAACTCTCCAAACATTTATCTAATAGTCTCTTAAAATATCCTGTTGTACCTATACCCTTCACCATTGCTGGCAGTGCACTCTATGCCACTATATTTGTGTGAAAAACGTACCTCTTTCATTTCCCCCCCCCTTGTGCTTACTCCCAAGCACCTTAAAACTATGCTCCTTGTGTTAGGCATTTCAGTCCTGGGAAAAAACCTCTGGTCTTCCACATGATCAAAGCCCTCATCATCTTGTATACCTCTATCAGGTCACCCCTCATTCTTCATCACTCCAAGGAGAAAAGACCAAGTTCTCTCAACCTATTCGCATAAGGCATGCTCTCCAATCCAGACAGCATCCTTGTAAATTTTCTCTGTACTGTCTCGATAGCATCAGTTTACAGTAAGATTATGTGTTCAAGCTTAGAGCACGAACAATATTTTAGTGGTTGGATGTCCGGGAATGGCAGACCTGGAGTAATCTGGCCAGGCCAGTAGGCAATCGCAGGTTCCCTCATTCCTCCTTCATACGTGGTGCCTTTACCACACTTCAGCAGCCCCGCATTTCCTCCACGTGATCGTCGCATCAGTTCTGGGCTGAAAAAGAAGAAGTCAGTTATAGAGTCTTGCTACTACAATAATTACCTTAGTCAGGACAACTTCTCCTGAACCAATGTTCAGTGGGGGTTAGATCAGTCTCGAATTCTCTTTGCTCTGTCCTATTGCATGCTGTATAAAACAGGTCTAATATAAAATAAGGCTCTCGGCACATCAACTGAGAACAATGGTTTGTGGCAAGTAAAAGTGACAAACCAAATCATTTCTGAACATTATCCTTAGAAAACATGTTCAAGGAAATTAAAGGCTGGTGCATTAAAAACATTAAGGAAATTTGACTTTTGTGAACAACTGAGCTGATCTCTTGTCACTTTGGAGAAGGCGTTCTATATTTCTGCTTTCTCTGGACTTTGCTGGGCAATCAAGGATAATCAGCTTCCACTTCCATTCTGTGGGTTCTAAGCTGATCCACGGGACATCTGTGGGACACAGAGTGGGAACACATGGGACAGGAAGTGTAGGTCCATTGAAATTCTCTGTGCTCCCAATAGAAGGACGAGGTTCTTGATGCCACTATGAATGCTCCGTGTGCACCATGACCAGAGATTTTCTGCAGTTAGTGGGCATTTTGCATTTTTTTAAAGGAGACTTTGACCACATCCTTGAATCATTCCTTATGCTCACTTGGTAATTTTTTTCCTGAGACAAAGCTTTTAATGGTATAGTTTCCCAATGGAGCTGATTTGAGTATTAGGGCTTTGTTGCTGAGAATGTTTGGAAGAGGACAATGACATTGGTTTGTTCACCTCTGCAGTGATTGAAGGATTTTGTGCAGGTAGCATTAATTCCAATCACACAACCACGAGGTGAACCACTTTCCTGCTCCAGAAACAGTTCAGCAAAATAGTTGTTGTAATAAACTGCTCAACTGCTAATGTTATCAAACAAAAACCAGCAGGCAGCAAGATCTCTAATGGGAATCTGCCCAGCATTACCAGTTTCTTAGAAATGAATAAAGAGAAGTAGAAGGAGAAATAAAACTGACTTGCATATTCTAACAAATTTCAGACACTCAAAAAAACTGTGTACAGGTACATAATCTTTTATTTGAAACCCTTGTGACCAGACATTTCTCGGAATTCAGAATTTTTCAGTTAATAAATTATAATGGCGGTACATTAAGCAATTGCGGTGGTGGCGGTGCCATTCCCCCCCCCCCACTGGCTGAAAGCTGCTGCCCCAGGTATTCACAATGCTCAGTACACTCTACCTAGCGTTCGTTCTCAATTATACAATGCCAAATACATCATGACGGTCACCAAGGCCAGCTCTCGCGAGACCTTCTTGTCACTGTTTATTTTGATGCACTGGCGCTATTTTGCGTAGCTATGCCCCTGAGTCTCTGGACAGGGGTCGGGGGGGGGGGGGGGGGGGTGGTGGGGAGGTGTGTGGTAAATGAAGTGAGATACAAAGATAGACCATAAAATTACTAGCACTGAGACAAACCGCTGGACGGGAGTGGGTCTTGTCAGTCATGTCTTGCGCTCAACACGAGCTTTGGCGTGCAAATGATATCCATGGAAAAAATGTTCAGTTTTCAGGGGTTTCAGTTTTCAGAATTTAAGATAAAAGATTATGTACCTTTATTTCTAATTCACCATACCCATTATCACTAGTGAAGAACACAAAGGTGTTATTCTCCACTCCGGCATCACGTAAAGCTTTCATTATCTGCCCGACCGAACCATCAAATTCCATTAGTGCATCTCCCAGTGGACCTCTCTCAGACTTTCTTGTAAAGTCTGCACTTGCAAACTGTGGATAATGAGTATGCTGCAAATAAAAAAAATGTAAAATTAGGTCTGCTGTTATAGTAGCGGCCCAGATCCTTTGATAAAATTTACCCACACATGTTCCCTTTCTCGAGCCTCAGCATCCGAAGAGAATACTGGCAAGTTGCAGGGTGTAGTGTGAAATACTCCACCCACTAATTGCACATGACTTGCACTGTGTTTCCTGTGGACATCGACCTGTAGAGTACTAAAAGAACATAAAGATAGGTCAAAGCAGGACATACAGTATGTTAGAATTGCACAATTAATTTTTTAAAATAACATTTTGCCAGCAGATGGAGCTCAGGCTACAACTCTTCTCAGCTGATTCACATTTATCCCATAGCCTGGTCTCAAAAGATGAAGTCTTCAGCATTCTGATATAGCTGTTCCTCATTGCACAGGGTAACAAAGGAGACAGTTGTGTATTACAAGCATTCACTGGCAGTTAAACCAAAACTCTATTGATTCTTCAATCCAAACTTCTAATATTTATTTGCAAGGGCATTATCAGACAAAGACTGATGCCAAGCTGATCAAGAGATATTGGGAGAGAAATTAAACATTTGGTGTAAGTAGGTTTAACACAGACTGATGTACGCCACATAAGTGGGGAAGAATTCCAGAGTTCAGGGGCTCAGCAACTGAAGGCAGAGCAGCCAGTTGTGAATGCAACTCAGATCATCACGCAAATTTACCACTCCTCCATCAATTCTGTCTATACCTCTCTCTGCCTCTGGAAAACTGTCAACAGATTAAAAGACCCATCTCACGGGGCATGGCCATGCAGAGGATCTGAGCTGACGTGTTTTGAAAGAGCCCTCCATAAAAAGTATTACAAAGTCAGTTTGAAAGCTCAAAAATCAGAATTTCATTGTCAAAAATGGATAAAGCTAGAACTAATTGACCAAGTCTACCAAAAACAAAAACTGAAGAAGCAACAGGTCATTCAGGAACATCGAATGAAAGCCCGACAAGGAGCGGCACAGAAGGAGCCTTGGGACTGGCTGAACCCAGCAGAGCCAACATCCTGAATAAGATGGAAACTTTGTACATTCATTTTATGAGTGCTGAATCAGCGATAACAGACATTTGGAAATTATATCAGAAATTAAAGAAATCGTGGAAGATTGAATGGAACAAATAACTCAAATGGAGGCTGAGCTGAACAAAATAAAAGACAGGCTAAAGGCTCTAGAACAGGGGTGTCAAACTCAAATTCACAAAGGGCCAAAATTAAAAACTTGGACTAATTCGTGGGCCAAACTAAATATTTATTGAAAATTTTCAACATCTGCATATTTTCTCTTCTTTCAACATATATAATGTTAAACTTTTTCTTATTAAAATAAATGTTTAATAATAGTTTTGGTTTTGGACAAGAACACAAAATTAGTCTATTTGCCGATGATAAGCTACTATACCTATCAGACCTGGCTAAATCTTTTGAAAAATTACAAGGAACATTAGAAAAATATGAATAATATCTGATTATAAAATAAATATGGATAAAAGCGAGATAATGCCATTAACACATTTTGAATATGAAAGGAAGATGGATGGAATAAAACATCTTGGAATAGCAACTGACAACAATTTAGAAAATCTGTATACACTAAATTATGTTCTTCTTTTGGGGAAGATAGAAGAAGACCTGCAGAAATGGAAAGACCGATTACTCTAGTGGAAAGGGTTAATTGCGTCAAAATGAAAACAATGCAAAGACTGCAGTATCTTTTTCAATTGCTGCCTATTCAGTTACCTAAAAATTTCTTTAAATTATTAAACAATCATATTAGACAGTTCCTATGGAATAGTAAGATACCAAGAATAGCACTGTAAAAACTGACATGGGACTATGGGCTGGGAGGACTTACACTTCCAGATTTTAAAAAATACCACCTAACTGCGCAAGCTAGATTTCTCGCAGCCTTCTTTGTGGAAGACAGCCCCCCTCTTGGATTCAGATAGGAATGCATTCAATGGGGGAGGGGGAAGCAAAGGAATTTATCTATAAATGGATTCTCTAGAAAAAAAGACAAATAATCCCATACTAATACATATGATCAGAACGTGGCAAGAAATTAATGAAAGTATAGGAAAAAAAGTAGGGATATCCATAAAAGCCCCATTGTGTTATTGCCTATGAAATTAGGCAATAGAATATTAAATGTGTGGAATGACAAAGGCAAAAGACATATTAAAGACTCCTATAGAGAAGGAACTCATGTCCTTCGAACAAATAAAACACATTTTTTATTTAATAAGTCAATAATTCAAAACTATAAATTTTACATACATAAATCCATATATATACATATAATGACATTTTTCATTTTCACCCTGTCCTACCTCCCTCTCCACCCCCCCATTAACCCCAAGAAGGAAAAGAAAGAGAAGGACAGAAAAAGAAGAAAAAATAGAAAAAAAGTGTCATCCAGCTTTTATCTAATTTTATTGACTCAATGAATATAACCTTTATTTTATTATCTCATTAACAGTTGGAGGATTGAATCTGGCGATCACTAATAAACTTTATATATGGTTCCCAAATTTGTTGAAATTGTCCAAAATTATCTTTTAAATTATAAGTAATTTTTTCTAATGGAATACAATTATTCATTTCCATATTCCAATGCCGTATTTTCAAATATATTTCCATTTTCCAAGTTATTATTATACATTGCTAAAGCAATAGTCTGCAAATGGACTAATTTTTAAATTCTTCATTGTTTATTTGTTTTCCTTTTATTTTTTTATCTGATCTTATCAATTCTACTAATGGTTCTCTAGCTAGAACAAAAAGGGAAGGTGATAATGGACATCCCTGTCTAGTTGACCTACTTAATGTAAAAGAGTCTGAAATAAATCCATTAGTCAATTCTCTTGCCCTAGGACCATTATATAAAGCCATAATCCAGTTAATGAATTGCTCTAGTAATTTAAATTTCTATAATACTTTAAATAAGAAACTCCATTCAAGCCTATCAAAGGCCTTTTCAGCATCTAATGCTACTGCAATGGTTTATTCTTTCCTTGTTTGTTCGTATGAATCAAATTAATAAATTTACGCACATTATCGATCTGGTCTAATTTACTAATTTTGGAAGAAAATTTGTTAATATATTTGCTACTAATTTTGCAATGAGTTTGTAATCTGTATTTAACAAAGATATTGGTCCATGTGAGGATGGTAATAAAGTATATTTTCCTTTTTTTGGCATCATTGAAAGATTTGGGTAAATCCTGAGTTTCTTCCACTTGTTTTAATACCTCTAAAAAAGGATGAATTAATAATTCTTTGCAGGCTTTATAAAACTCCATCTTCACCTGGCGCTTTATAGTTCAGTAAAGACATTAATGCATCATAAACTTCTGTCGTAGACAATGATTTTGACAGATTACGCTGTTGATTAAGATAACAATTCCTCCAGCTTTTGAATTACAAGATATGCTAATATGTAACCCACCCAATCTCTCTTCATTTTAAGATGTTCTGCTTGTTAAATGTGTTTCCTGTACAAATCTTATATCTAATTTTTCTGTTTTAATAATGTCAATAATTTTTGTCCCTTTAATATGATTTTGTATTCCATTAATATTAATAGTTATAAATTTCAATGTATTTATTTTATTAATCTAAATTCCTCTATGCACCAGCATTTCAAATCCTCCAACTCTATTTCTCTAAAAATACACATTTGAAGATTAGTTTTTTACTATACTTAATGACACAAGTAACTTAAAAATAAATAAGAATTATGGTGTCTTTACTAACTTGAAGACAATCACAACACCTTTAACATCTTGGGTGGCGATATAAACCACAATTGTCACCTGATTTTGCAGCATACTGTCCTTTTTTTTTCCTGGACCTCGCCCAGAGAATATATAATTCATTTTCCGAGAAAAAATTAAATAAAGCCTTAATATGATCAAATCCTTAACATTTATAGCAATATATACAGTTCTTGAATCAAAACAAATTTTATCTTTCTTCTTAATCTTTTTTGTTTCTTCTAATATGTCTGGATTTAGTTCTTCGTTTGATACAGATTCTGCTCCAGTCATTTTTTCTAAATTAACTTCCATTATACTTAAAATAACCTGTTGTCGACGTCCTATTTCTTCAATGTCTTGTTTAAAATGAGTTCCAGGCATGCGCGGCTCTTCGTGCATGTGCAATAGTGTTTCTTCTCTTGACTCCATGAGCCACTGCTGAAGCCCGCCCTGCGTAGTGCTACCCCGAATCTGCTCAACTGCAGAACTTGCAAATCAGGTTACCTCCTTTGAGACTACTCCTGGACCCACTGTGCAGGTAAGGCCTTCCTCTTTATCTTCTGTCATTGTTGTTACTTCTTCTCTGTTAACCAGTATAGGTTTTCTTTTTTTGGTGCCATCATCAAGTTTTTCTGCAACTATTTAACTTTCGGTTTTTAATTATTTTAGATCAAGGCTCTACTTTCTAATCATTTTTAAAAACTTTTCTCCAGAGAGGGCAGGTTACACCGGACCAGTTACTACTCCATCACATGACCTCCCCCACAGCTTAGATCGTTCTTAAGAGAAAGATGGGGACTGACGTTAACACCATCTGAAATTAGTAAAACGGAACGAACAATCTGGATGGGGAATACACCCAAACTTATAACAAAAAAGCACTGGCTCTCCAGAGCAAAAGTGCAAAACCAGGGTTACAGAGGTCAAGGGAAAGATGAGAGTCGGATTTGGGTGTGGTGATTTCAGAAAGAAGCTGGTCAGATTGGTGTAAGGACAGCATGACATCAATTATAAATGCAAGACATGGATTGGTTCAATATAATTTTTTTTACACCAATTATATTTTACCAGATCAAAAGCGGAAATATCAGAGGCGTCTTTCAGATGTGGGACTGAGACAGAAACTTTTCTACATTCTACGTGGTTGTGAGTGAAGGTGAGGCCATTTTGGCAAGGCATCTCAGAAAAATTAACCAGGATAACAGGAGTGGCCTTCACGGGCGACTCAGAGATATATCTACTAGGTAATTTTATGGAAATAAGCAACAAATTGAGTAAATATAAAATCTCATTTATAAAAATAGCATTGGCGATAGCAAAAAAAATGTTTTGCGACACTTCAAAGTCCAACTTCCCTATACTTATAGTATGATGGACCGCGGAAATGAACAGCTGTATACTGGTGGAGAAAAAAAATCACATATAATTTAAAGTGTATGACACTTTTGTAAAGATCTGGCAGCCAAATCTAGACCACATAGGGGCCCAAACACAGTAATTTAAAAAGGACTATAAATGTTACTATTATACATAATCCAAACGTGATTTCCCCAACTGTATTCTATACATGTAAAAGATAAGTAAGCTCTGATGGTATGTGGATCTGTATGTATGGGAAGGGGGAGGGAGAGAGAGAGGGAGGGACTGTTGTTTTTGTGGTTTGTAAGAAAAAGTTTAATATATTTTGATACTGAAGATTTTATTATGTATATTTTTGAAAAAAAATTAAAAATTAAATATTCAAAAAAAAGATCCACCTCACACTCTTCCCCCACCCCCCCCCCCTTCATCGGGTAGAATATACGAGCTTGAAAACCTGAACCTACAGATTCAAGGAAAATGCCTTTCCCGCTGTTATCAGACTTCAGTGCACATCTCATTTTGAAATAATTCCCTTGCACTGTTGTAGCTGAACTTTTCCTTATGCCCTGCATTTTTTCTATGTAACACTATACCCATTTTTTATCCATTCTTAGTGTAATGTTACACCCTGCACCCTTGCTTTACTATTCTATCCTGCTCTATTTAAGTTCGAGTTGGCTTGCCTGGATATTACGTAAAACAAAGCTTTTCACTGTCCCTAAGTACACATCACAATGAACAATTCAATTCAGTTTGTTGAGATGAAAATCAAACAAATACGACAGAATTCATGCATTCCAGAGATCTAGAGTGTTACAAGGCTGGTTGAGAGGAAAAGAAAGGAAAGCCTTGGCCCTGGAGATAAATTTTGCCATAAGCTACAATGATACGCTACTCACATGTGATGCATAGTAAAGGAAGAATGGTTTTTGCTTTTTTGCCGCTCTTAGAATGAAGTCTCTTGCAAAGTAATTGTACATTGGAGTGAGCTTGGGAAAGTTGACTGGTTGTTGGACCACCTTGTTATTCTTGACCAACGGCAAGAGGACTACACCTTGATCACACTTGCCATAGCACTTGGTGTCTGGTGGAAAACAGGTCAGGTTCTGGCAAGGACCCTGATCATGGGAGTATGGCACACCCAAGAATTCATCAAAACCCTGGTGGATGGGTAGGTAGGTCCCATTTAGTCCGTAGCCCAAGTGCCACTTCCCCACCATTGCAGTGACATATCCTTGCTGCTTCAGCAACTCTGCGATCGTAGTTTCATTCAGTGGAAGTCCACCCTTTGAACTGGGGTTAAACACGCCTGGAAAAATTCCTGACCGCGTTGGGTAACGGCCTGTGAGCAAGGCTGCCCTGAAAGGAAGAAGCAGGACATGGGAATTATCAATCAATGTACAAATAAGTGCCTGCGCTAGATTTTTCTTTTAAAATATAGAGCAACATGGCATGGATCCTGGGTGAAGTCACCAACAATGGTGAAAATCATGAGTCAAACGTTAATCGTTTGAGAAGCAATGTGTGGATGAAACATTTCTAACCACGTAGCCCAGTTTGATAGTGCTTTGACAATTTGATTTTAGTTTTTGGTCCAGTGAGAACTTCACAACCCCAGAAAGTTACATCATGGTGTAAGGTTCAAATCCTACTGGACAGTCCTGGTCCTTAATTGTGGGTTCGTGCTTGGTTGGATGCTCTGGGACAGATGGGATCCCATCTCCTTGGGTTGCAGAACACCAGAGCAGATGGCTTTGCACAAGTTTTCAATTTTTGTTGATTCATCATCAATGTTGTCACATTCCCGTGCAGCACAGGGGGTTGCAATACTGAAAGAGTTAAATCCAGATTTCGCAGGGCTTTGAAGTGGCGCAAAAGAGGAGTTGAACAGTCTACCAAATTTCAACACTCGGCCCAACCCGGTGCCCCACGCCCCACCTCGGGCCTCCCTCTCACCGAGACGGGCTGCAGACGCTGGATGCGCTGTAGAAGTCGCTGAACCTCCGGCCCGATGCTGCAAGCCGGTCCAGATGGGGAGTGCGGGAGCTTGGGTGGCCGAAGCAGCCGAGATCTCCGTATCCAAGGTCATCGGCCAGGAACAGCACCACCCCGGGGCTCCCAGCAAAGGCCAGGCTGGGGCCCAGAGCCAGCCACAGCGTACAGAGCGACAGCATCCGAACAGCGACACGGACTGCGGAAAGGGCGCTGCACGCAGGGAGTTAGGAAGGGAGACGCGCAGAGTTGGCAAAGTACGGCGAGGAAGCGAGAAAGCAGTACTGGCAGTGTGATAGAGCGATAAAGTTCGAGACTGAGCAGCAGAGAGCTTGGACGCATTGCTGCTCATCGGAAAAAAAAACTTGCATTGATGTTGGACATCTGAAATCAAGCTAAAAATGCTGGAAATGGTCAACATTTGTGGAGACAGAGTTAATGATTCGGATCAAAATCGTTAATCAGAACTAGAAAAGTTAGAAATTAAAATATTTTAAATGAGGTTGTGGCCGAGACCCATGAGTTCATTATGATAATGCAGAACAAAGAGAATAAAATCAGAAAATGCTGGGAGAACTCGTGGACCCGTCAGAAACACTGCAAGAAGAAATTCAGGTCAAATGCCCTTCATCAGATTTGGAAAAATAAGGGAAAAAATTAGCTCTAACTTGTAGAGAGGGAGAGGGAAGGATGGATAGATTTCTTAGAGTTATAACGCAGGGAAACATGCCCTGCAGGACACATTTCCATGCCAACCAAGATGCTTTCTTATCCATGCACATATCAGAAAATTTATATATTGACATTGTACTTGCTTCTATCACCCCTTCTGGCCCTATAAGACCCTATAAACCCACCAGTCTACGCAAAAAACTTGCCCATGAGATTCCCACCATCCCTCCCCCCCCCAACTTAACTCCATACACAGACTTCCCTACCCTGGGCAAGACTAATTCTCTGTTCTATCTTTGCCTCTCATAATTTAATACAGCCGTAGCATGCCATCTCTCAGTTGCCTTCACTCCAGGGAATATAGTCTGAACCTGTCCAATCTCTCCTTACAATTCAAATCATCCATTCCAAACCACATCCTTGTGAATTTTTCTCCACCCTTTGATTTAATCATATCCTTCCTCGAGCGTGGTGACCAGAAATGCACACACTACTCCAGTGCAGAATAACCAGTATTTTGCAGAACACAACTCTTGTAATCAATGCCATAGCGGATGAAGGAAAGCATATCATACACCTTCTTCACATCCTGCCTTCCTGTCTTTTCCCTTTCAGAGAACTAGATCTCTCTGGCAACAATCCCCAGGGCTCTGTCATTCACTGAGAATTCTGTCTTGATTTAACTTCCCAAAGTGCTATCCAAGTTAAATTCCATCTGCCATTTCTCTCCAAGTATCTCTGTTGTAACCTTAGATAATCTGTTCACTACATCATCAATGTTGGTATCACCTTGAAACTGACTAATCATGCCATCTACATTCTTATCCAAATATAGATATGACATTCAAAATTTAAAGGATATAAGAACAAGGAAGTTATGGTACAACTATATAAAATACAAGGTCACAGCTGTAGCACTGGATGTAATTCTGGTTGTCACCTATAGGAAGGATGCAGTTGGAGGTTGTTTCCGAGATGGTGTGTTTCAGCAATGAGAAGAGATTTCATAAACTGGGTTTGTTTTCTTTGGAAGGTGCGGTGGAACCACTGTTAATACTGTTTGTATGTGTATGGCTGGTCTGCCCCTTGCTGATTGTACCTGTGGGTCCTCCCCTTTGATTTCCCTTATAATGGCATCAACACCATGACCCCTCCCCCAGAACAAGCTTGGGTCTCAGGACAACATGAAATGTACCTCTGTTTATGGTAATAAAAGCCTATGTCAGGTAACTTCTAGTCTTTGGAGTTATTGATAGCACATCAATTTTATTACCATAATTACTTTGGAATGGACAAGTTGCTGAGACTAGAGAGGCTATGAATCAACCCGTGATCACTGGAAGCATCCGACAAGTTCAAACTCTAGCTACATTGCTTTAACGAGCTTCTGCAGGCCTCCACTGTGATCGTACAATACAACGCAGACAAGCTGCACTTACTGTTTTCAAAAGTCGAACACCTTGTTTACCCGATGATCAGAGACTGCAAGATATTCACCAAAGTAACAGATATTCTGAAAGGCCAGTAACTGCCTCAGGTGAATGAAGTTTATGCCAGGCATGAATTAGCCATGAATAAGCAGCAATCCAGAGAGTTGATCAATGACTACCTTCAGGTCCTTCGAGACCTTTGACGGGCCTGCAGCTACAAGGTCGTATCAGCAGAAGAGTACACGGAGGACCTGTTCTGAGATGCCTGTGTAGCAGGCATCAGATTGGATTACATTCGCCATTTACTACTAGAACAGGGTGAGCTGAAGCTGCAGAAAGCTATTGAACTAGTTAAAACTCTGGAAGTAGCAATGTGGACTCTTTCTCAACTGATAATGCGGCCGGTGCATGGGGAACAGAGGCGCCGCCATCTTGGGACGTATGATCGCAGGCCACCCCACATCTGGACATGACTATGGGCGCCACTGCCGGCAAGCACCCAAAGTGCTCCTTCTGCAGCCAGCAGAAACATCCCAGGAAGTGTTGCCCAGCAAAGGATGTGGTCTGTTCTAGCTGAAGGAAGAAGGGACACTACATGAAGGTATGCAAAACCAAGCAACCTCCAACCCAAGCAGCACCACATGCAGGCAGTGGGGGCTGCCACCATCTTGGATGACATCACTTCAGATGATCAACAACAGCATCGTGTGCACACCATGGGGGCCGCCATCTTGGATGCTTACCAAACCACAAACTAGTACAGCGGATCAGACAGCAATGCTACTCTGGCTTCACTCATGCTTGTCAAAGCAGCCCTCATCAGCTTACCAGGTCAATGATAGACAGAGGTAAATGGGTGCAAGATGAGCTGCCTGTTTGATAGTAGGAGAATGGAGAGCTTCATCCACCCTGACACGGTGTAGTGTTACTCCCTCGCAATGAGACCAGTGAATTACAGAGTCTCTATTGCCTCTAAGTCCCACTTGGCAGAGATCCATGCCAGATGCGTAGTGGGGCTGACGTGCGTAAAAAGTTTTAAACTCCTTGTGATGCCACAGCTCTGCGCACCTGTACTAGTGGCGTTGGACTTTCAGTGCCATCTTAAGAGCGTCACTATGGAATATGATGGGCCCCATCATGGTCTGCAACCAACAGTTTTTAAACCACCTGCCCTCTCCTCCAAACATGCCCAACCAGCAACCCGCAATCTGCCCACCACGCGTGACCTGTAGGGTCTCCACCCTCTGGATTCCCTCCCCACCTCTGTTCGCCAATTTCAACCCCAACTGTAAGCATGTCGCCATCAAGAGCAGGTGATGCAGCACTTGGGACAGGGCCTTCATCAAATCAGAAGTGAGACAGTTCCTGACTGAGTGGATCGTTGAACCCAGTACCAGCCCTTGGAGAGCTCAGGTAGTGGTGGTTAAGTGTGGGGAAATAAACGCTGAATGGTTATCAACTACAGTCAGACCATTAACGGTTTACACAACTGGACGTGTACCCCTCCCCTGCACAGTCAACATGGTAAACCAAATCACCCAATATCGGGTATTTTCCACCACTGACTTAAAGTCGGCATACCACCAGGTCCCTATCCACCCGGAGGACCACCAGTACACTGTGTTCCAGGTGGATGGCTGCCTCTATCACTTTCTGGGGTCCCCTTTGGGGTCACCAATGGAGTCTCCATCTTCCAGAGGGAAGATGTCCAAATGGTGGACAAGCATAGGCTGCTGGCTACAATCTCCTAATTTGACAATGGCACTGTCTGCGGTCACAATCTGCAGGACCATGACGCCAAACGAAAATTCTTCCAGACAGCCAAAAGCCTTAACCTCACCTAAAACAAAGATAAATGTTTATTCCACACATCACGCCTGGCTATACTTAGCTGCGTTGTAGAGAATGGAGTTATTTGCCCCATCCCAATTACATCCACCCCTTGTTGAAGCTCCCAGTTTCCCCACTGCTTCAAGGCCCTGAAAAGGTGCCTGGGGTTTTTCTCCTATTATGCCCAGTGGGTCCCAACTATGCTGATAAGCCCATCTGTGAGGCCTTCAGCCACATCAACGGTGATATTACCAAAGCTGCAATGTGTGCTGTGGACGAATCCACCCCATTCCAGGTGGAGAGTGATGCATCCGAATTTTCCCTGGCCGCACACTTAACCAGGTGGGCAGACCTGTAGCATTTTTCTCCCACACACTTCAAGGCCCTGAGATCCAGCACTCCTTCATCGAGAAGGAGGCCCCACCATGGTTGAGGCTGAAGTCACTATCTTGCCAGCAAACTATTTATCCTGCTGACTGACCAATGTGCAGTCATTTTCATGTTGAATAACAAGCAGCGGGGTAAAATCAAGAACGACAAGATTCTGAGGTGGAGAATCGAACTCTCCACCCACAACTATGTACTGACCAGGAAAGCTCAATGAGCCTTCAGATGCCCTGTCCTGAGAAACTTGCACCCGTGCACAAATAGACTGCTTATAAGCTCTGCACAACACCTTCTGCCACCCTGGGGTCACCAGCTTCTTCCATTTTGTCAAAGCCCGTAACCTCCCCTGTTTGGTTGAGGACATCAGGATGATGACCAGAAACTGCCAATCAGTATGGAGTGCAAACCACACCTACCAGCCAGACAGGTTGTACCTGATTAAGGCCACCCGCTCGTTTTAGTGCCTGAGCATGGATTTCAAGGGGCCCCCGCCCTCTTTGAACTGCAACATGTACTTTCTCATTGACGAGTATTCCCGTTTCCTGTTCCTTGCCCAGACATGATTGCTGCCATCATCACTAAAGCAACCTCTTCATCCTGTTCAGATATCCCCTGCTATATTCATAGTGATCGGGGGTCCTCCTTCGTGAGTGATGAGCTGCGCCAATATCTGCTGGCCAGAGGTATTATCATGAGCAGGACCACCAGCTACAACTCCTGAGGGAATGGCCAGGTGGAAAGGGAGAATGTCACCATTTGGAAGGGCATCCTCCTAGCCCTGAGGTCAGACAGGTCTGTCTGTCTCTCACTGGCAAGAGATCCTCCCCAAAGTGCTCCACGCAATCAGATCACCACCAATGCCACCCACATGAAAAGTTATTTTCCTTCCCCAGGAAGTGTGCATCAGGGACCATGCTGCCACCCTGGTTGATGTCCCCAGGACCACTCCTGTTCTGGAAGCATGTGAGAAGCTATAAGTCTGATCCACTGTTTGAGAGGGTCCACCTCCTCTGCGCAAACCCCCAATATGCCTTTTTGGCATACCCGGATGGGCGCGAGGACAACGTGTCCATCCAGGACCTGTTGTATGTGGGAGACCTCAGAACTCCGGCAGACCAATTAGCACATTCACTCCCCATGATCATCCACCACATACCGTGTCACCCTACTCCAGCCCCTGCCCCAACTGTCTCAGTTCAGTTGCCCGACACCCATCCACTGACAATGACCAGACTGTCCAGGAGTCAACAGCTGAGCCACAGCTGGCACTATGACGGTCACAAGGTCACCAGACAGATTGAATTTGTGATGGACATGGAACCCACTTCATCCTGCGAGTGGGTGTATGTGGTGGAACTACTGTTAATATTGTTTGTATGTGTATGGCTGGCCTGCCCCTTGTTCATTGGTTCTACCCCCTTGATTCCCCTAATTAGGGTGGTAACATCATAACCCTTCCCCCAGAACAAGCTTGGGTTTCGGGTCAGCAACATAAGATGTGCCTTCTGTTTATGATAATAAACTTCTAGTCTTTGGAGTTATTGATAATGCAACAGATGGGAAAGCTGACGGGTTAACTATATGAGGCATGAGAGGCCTAGATAGAGTTGATTAGAGGTTTAGTTAGGACTTGAGGAATTTTTCCACCCAGAATATGATTCAAATCTTGTAACATTGCCTGAGAAAGCAGTGAAGACAGATTTTAGTAAATAGATGAACATTTGAAAGGTGTAGATGACAATGGCCATGTTCTGTGAAATGAGAGTGGTATAAAGAGGAACTTGATTCCCAAAGGGTCTGGTTTTGCCAGCAACATCTAGATCCCAAGAATGAATGAGTAGACATACAGCACGGTAACAGGCCATTTCGGCCCACGAGTCCGTGCTCCCCAATTTATACCCCATTAACATACACCCCCCGGAACATTTTGAACAGTGGGAGGAAACTGGAGCCCCCAGAGAAAACCCATGCAGACACAGAGAGAACGTACAAACTCCTTACAGACAGCGCGGGATTCAAACCGCAGTCTGGTCCTAACTGCTACACCAACCATGCCACCCTTGAAGGTTAACTAAATATGTTAGACTATGAAGTTCAACTAAAAATGACCTTCATATTCTAACAAATATCAAAAGAAGATGTATTTCTCGAATTAAACATTCTGATCATAATTGGTGGTGAAGACTTACATATTCATCTCCAATTGGTATTCTGTAAAACCTTCCTCAGCTGTCACATTTCACATGTGAAATTTCATTCATGCTTCACCAAGAGGATCCTTTGAGGATGATTTTGTGAAGTATGTGCTGGTAAAGTTGATAACAGATGTACTGTCAACATTGAAACAGAACATTAAGATTGCAGACACAAGTGCGTTCCAACCGGTGGTGAATTTTATACATTCTCTTTGTGGTCCCTCAAGGTTGAGAAGAGTATTACTGGATAAAAATTGTTTCTGAGTATAAGGAGATATTAAGTAATATAACTAATAGCTTGGTCAAGTTCAATTTAACCAGCCAGTTAGTAGATAGGAAAGATGAAGATCAAGTAAAGAGGGTGGAAAAAAAATCCTCAGCAGCTGAAGACAACCATCAATGGTGTGGGGATGAAAATTAGTTCAGCACAAAAGGGTAAATTGGAGGATTTCATAGATTTCAGGGGGTTATTGGGCTGCATGAAGGTAGAGAGCTATATCAACACCATGGAGGAAGTTTAAATTTCAGGTGCAGTGGGTCATCAACCCAGGTTGAAATTTTGATAGGTATAATAGTCAGATACTCAAATGTATGTAGAAATCTCTTGCAAAGTAATTGTACTGTGGAGTGAGCATGGGAAAGCTGACGAGCTGTTGTTCACCTTGTTATTCTTGACCAGGAACAAGAGGGCTAGATCTTGGTCACACTTTCCATCTCACTTGGTGTCTTCAGGAGAACAGGTCAAGTTCCACCAGGGACCTTGGTCATGGCAGGACAGGACACTCAAGAATTCATCAGATCCCTAATGAATGGTTCTCATTTTCTAAGTAGACCAAGGCGTCTTTGTAATGATGTATGCTCATAGCTACACAACTCATAGATAATAGATTTATTTAACAGAAACCTCACCTCCCCATCCCCCTCACCCCACTAATGTCTCATAGTCAGAATACACCTAGGGAAAGTCCATATTGTGTCAGGTAACGGTTGCCTGTAAGCAAATGAAGAGCAAAACATGATTATCTATCATTATAAAAATAAATACGGTTACCATATTCCAATTGTATTTTAAGTTATTGGGAAACCCTGCTAAAGATCCACAGTGAAGTCACCAACAGCAGTGAAGATCAATGAATCAAAGATCTGGCAGTTAAACAATAGAAGTGGCATGTTTTATTTTGCCTGTTCTTAAACCTCATGAGCCAAGTCAATGGTGTAGTGGCTGATTTACAACCTCAAGATTAAGATGCAACCTCTATCCATAGTTGTTTCAGTGAGCTCTGGATATAAAATGTGGACACTCGTGTACAGGGGCATTGGTGGAACCTTTGCATTGGGCTGTAGAAAATAATGAAATTTTCCCAGTTAACAGAACTGCTTGCTCTATCAGTCGGTGTAGAAAGAGCAATGAGGAAGCAATAATATATGGTTAATTAGACAGCAAATCTTTTCTCCACTTCACACTGCTCAAGGGATAGCAATTTCCTTTTATCTCCATCACCTTAGGAGACTGGAAATTGTTTTATTACATTTTAATGACATCACCACAGCATGGTGGGTGATCCTACCACGATTTGTGGAAGTGTTTTACAGATGATTGCCTTTCATTGCTCGGTTCACTGCAGAGGGTTGTCCAGTTTCCTTACAAAATGCCACTCTATGTTATTTTCGGCACAGCACATGTTGAACCATTGTAAGTACTTGTGACTACCAGCATTTAACCTATTCCATTAGGCAGTCCCTTGGGATCATGCATGACTTACTTCCACTCTAGTTCTGTAAATGCTATGCTGACTGATGTAGTCAAGAGATGCCTGATGGGAGGAACTGATGGGTGCTGACTTCATCCTGCCTTAAAGTCTGTGATGGAGGAGGATGAAGATGCTGGCACACTGCATGCCCTGTTCGACCAGAGACACGCATGTCAAAGGGGATGGATAAACTCAACTCACACCTCTCAAAGGAAATTGGGAGAAGCCAGAAGAGCATCACATTTACTTTGAAGCTGATGCAAACATCTCTGCAATGACCTGCTGACAAATGTATCTTACAGCAGCTGTAGGGTAGGTGGCTGCAGCCATGAAAATAGAGCTTCAGGATATTTGAAACCCCAGTGCCTCTATGCAGATGAAAGCAGCCTCAATTAGAATTTGGTTACTTGTTACCAATGAAGAGCTGCCCGATCTCAAAGAAGTGAGAGGTCACCTTGATTATAGCTTAATCAGACAAATTGTCCACTTCCCTTTCTGGATTTTGAAGGGGTTATTTCCTTTGTGAATCCCTGTTCTGTTCTTCAGTCTTCACCAATCACTCATCTTATAACTCTTTCCCATGTAAATGTAGGAGTTACCAATCTTCTCCTTTCTGATCCTCCACTCCCACCATACCATTTTTAATGTTTTCTATGTGAAGCTGTAATTCATTAGCATTTCTTCCAATCCAGTGTACTGCACTCTGTGTTCACAAGGTGATTTGTCGACACAGCAAAACCAAAAGCAAATTAGGTGACCAGATTGCAGTCCAATATTCAGTTCATGGGAGGTGATCCTGCATCACTATTTTAATTCTTCACCCCATTCCCCTTAGGCCTATCTGTTTGTGGTCTAATGTAAGCTTGATGTATGGCACCTCATAAGTAGGCACCGTGGTTGAAGTAAACACACAAAGCTGGAGAAACTCAACAGGCCAAGCATCGTCCTTTATATAGCAAAGGTAAAAATACATAACCGACGTTGAGCCCTTCATCAAGGAATGGAAAAATGCCAACAAAAGAGTTGGGGGTGGGGGGGAGGGGGAAGGTGTGATTGCAAAAGTAGGAAGTGACAGGTGGAGAAAGGAGAGAGGAGACAGCAGTGATCAAGGGAAGGTGGGATGGTTAGGTAAATAGAGAGGGAAGGGAGAACTGGAAAGGGGGAGGAGGAAGAGGAGAGCATGTGAAAAGAAACCAGAAAATTTGATGTTAATGCCATCTGGCTGGAGAGTGCCAAGACGGAAAATCAGTTGTTGATCCTCCAATTTGCAAGTGATCTTGGTGAGATAGTACATAAGGCCATGGACAGATATGTGAGTATGGGAGTGTGACTCAGAAATGAAATGGTTGGCTACTGGGAGGTCTCTGTCTCTGGTGCGGATGGAGCGAATGTGTTCAGTGAAGCGATATCCCAATCTGTGCCCAGTCTGTGCGATGTAGAGAAGACCACACAGTGAGCACTGGATAGAGTAAATTAGTTCTGTGGATACACAAATGTGTATAGGAACAAGGATACCTACTGCAGCTGTACAGGGCCTTGGTGAGACCACGCCTGGAGTATTGTGTGCAGTTTTGGTCACCTTATCTAAGGAAGGATGTTCTTGCAATGGAGGGAGTGCAGAGGCGATTCACCAGGCTGATACCTGGAATGGCAGGAATGACTTATGAGGAAAGATTGCGCAAATTGGGATTGTACTCGCTGGAGTTTAGAAGATTGAGAGGATATCTCATAGAGACATATAAAATTCTGCCAGGACTGGACAGAATGGATGCAGATGCGATGTTTCCAATGATGGGAAAATCCAGAACCCGGGGCCATGGTTTGAGGATAATAGGCAAACCATTTAGGACCGAGATGAGGAGGAATTTCTTTACCCAGAGGGTGGTGAATCTGTGGAATTAATTGTCACAGAGGGCAGTAGAGGCAGGTTCATTAAATATATTTAAGAGGGAATTAGATCTATTTCTCCAGTATAAGGGTATTAAAGGTTACGGAGAGAAGGCGGGGACGGGGTACTGAACTTTAAGATCAGCCGTGGTCTCGTTGAATGGCGGAGCAGGCTCGAAGGGTCGAATGACCTACTCCTGCTCCTATCTTCTATGTTTCTATGTTTCTAAGTGTGGCTTCATTTGAAAGGCTTGTTTGGGGCCCTGGACCGTGGTGAGGGAGGAGGCATGGACACAAGTATGGCGTCTCCTGCAGCCACAGGTGAAGGTGCCGGGGGAGGGGGGGAAAATTGATGGGAGGAATGAGTGCATGAGATTCATGGAGGGAGCAGTCCCTGTGGAAGGCAGAAAGAGGAGGAGAGAGGAAGATGTGTCTGGTAGTGGGATCCTGTTGTAAGTGCCGGAAATTCCAGACGATAATGTGTTGGATGCGGAGGCTGGTGGGGTGGTAGGTGAGGATAAGAGGGATTCTATGTTTGTTGTGTCTGGGGGCAGAGGGGACCAGGGCAGATGAATGGAAAATGGAGGAGATGCAGGTGAGGGCAGAGTTGATGGTGGTGGAAGGAAAGGCACATTTGTGGAAGAAGGCAGACATTTCAGAAGATCTGGACTGGAAGACCTCATCTTGGGAACAGATGTGGTGGAGACAGATAAATTGAGAGAAGGGGATACAGTGTGAGGAAGCGTAGTCAAGGTAGTTGTGGGAGTAAGAGGGTTTATAATACGTCATCTCAACTTTCACCTTTCACCATTGGCCACCCTCTCTGACAATTAAAACCAATCTGTTTTCTCTCTCCCCAGTTTTGAAAAGGGATCTTTGATTTCTCTTTCTATAGATTTTCTAAGACTTGTTCAATGTCTTGAACATTTCCTATTTCTTTCTTCAAACAATTTTCTCTTATCCAGGAATAGACTGATGCACCTCCAGGGTAAGATCTGACTCTCTGGAGAGGGGATTGTTTAGTTAGAGCAGCAAACTGTTTCCCAGGAACACACTGATGAATATAGGCAACTGAGAGCTAGGATGTGGCTCAACTATGGAGATCACGATGATGAAATATAGCAACGAGTTAGGGATTCATTGTTATAATGGAGCAACCTATTGCAGTCCCTCCTCAAGAAATCAGACTTCTCCTCCCAGCATTGGCATTCAGGCAACAGGTTCACCACTCCCCAGCTTTCCTGGATAATGGCATTGCCTCATCAAGAGCAAATCCTTTTTACAGATGTCCTTTGTGCATATTATGGTATCTTTGGAATCGTGCAGTTGTTGGACATTATTTCATAATAATTGGCCTTCAAAAGTGAGCTGAAAAAAATGAAGGACAGGTATTCAGGCAAAGCAACACCTAATAGTCTGAATATGCCTGAGATTGTCTGATCTCAGAAGCTAAGCAGGCACAAGTCAATACTTGGAGGAAAGACTGCCTAGGAACACCAGGTGCTGTAGGTTTCTGTGAGGGGCATTGGACAAAGTTGCGACTCTCTGTCCGGCCTACAGTAGACAAAAGTTAAAGAATTTCATGTATGTTACATTCTAAATGTAGTATTACATGACAATAATGGAACTTTTTCCTTTAATAATAGTTAAAAAAAGGAATTACTTTAATCTTGACCATAAGATATCGGAGCAGAAGTAGGACATTAGTCCCATTGAGTCAACTCCACTATTCCATCATGAGTTGATCCATTCTCCCACTCAGCCCCACTACCCTGACTTCTCCCCATAATCTTTGATACCATGACTATTCAGATACCTGTCAATCTCTTCCTTAAATGCACCTAATGACCTGGCCTCCACAGCCGCCCATGGTAGCAAATTCCAGAGGTTCCTCTGCATCTCTGTGTTAAACGGGCATCCTTCAATCCTGAAGTTGTGCCTTCTTGTCCTTGGGAAACAACTTTGCCACATCTACCCTGTCCAGGCTTTTCAGCATCTGAAATGCTTCCTATGAGGTTCCCCTCATTCTTCTGAACACCAAGGAGTACAAGTCCACAAGCTGTCAAACATTCCTCATATGCTAATCCCTTCATTCTAGGAATCATTCTTGTGAATCTTCTTTGAACCCTTTTTCTTAAATAAGGAGCCCAAAACTGTATCCCATACTCTAAGTGAGGCCCCACCAGTGCCTTATAAAGCCTCAACATCACATTCCTGCTCGTATATCTTATTTTTTGGATATGAATGCCAACATTGCATTTAGTTTCACAAATGACTCAACATGGAGGTTAACCTTTATATCCCAAATCCCCTTGCACCTTTAAATTTTTAATTTTCTCCTCATCCAAATAAGTTTGCCCTTTTATATTTTCTACTGAAGTGCATGACCATACACTTTCCAACATTGTATCTAATGTGCCATTTCTTTTCCCATTCTGTTAATTTAAGTCTCTTTGTCGCCTTTCTGTTTCCACTCGCTACCTGCTCTCCATCTATCTTTGTATCATCTTGTAATGTTTATTACCATTTAATTAAATATGTTTCTTAACCATTGTATCACTAAATTCACTATGGCAGGGTTTGGAAGGCATAAAAATAAATAAAACATTACTAAGACTCAGTGGTATGGCACCACTGCAGAAGATCATACTGTCTGTCAGTGTAATGCTTTATTTGAATGAATGGTTACAACTTTTGAAAGATAATCCTTCAAAACTCGGAAACAGTAAATAGACCAGCTGCAGTGTTGTAGAAGTCATGAGCAGACCATGTTCTCAGCCTCCTCGGTAGTGGATGGTAATGTGGCTGGTCATTACTCCATAATATTACACCCTATTACCATTCACATCATCAATCAGATACCAATGAAAATAGATGCCATTAGTTATTTCTTCATGGTTGATAATTCAATGTTTTAGCTATTTGTAGATGATGCATGCACAGGTTTAATTTGAGTTAACGTTACCACTACCAGAACATCGGTCTGGAATACAAACAACAAATGGCTAATCTGACTATTCTGGAGCATTTAGAGACTAAATATAGCTATTGTAATTCTGGCAATATTTAAATATCTGAGAACTAAAGTATTATAATCCTTTAGTAATCAGTTTTATTTTACTATGGTCTTATTACTACTACAACAACAATGTAATCCTGAAAAACACTGTCAGGATTAATGATATATTTCCAGGGATGCTACTTGCATCAACAGAGACTTGATGAGCATTGCTACTCTTTTTTTTTCTTGCACTGGCCTAAACAGACCACTGCAGTTCTGAATGCTGGTCTGGACTGAGCTCAGTAAACAGATTGGCATTGTCCAAAAAAATTCAATATTCCAGTGTCCCTACACAACCTGGATATTCTTTTGATTGTGGGCAACCATATAACTATTGTAAAGAGTAGTCCTGAAACTAGATTCAAGCTGACAGCTGGTATTAATGATGACATTTTTAAAGACAAACATTGATGGTTGTATGAAGAGAATTGTCTTCAAGGAAAGGGGTTCATAATGGTAATTAAACAGCTTTATTAATAAAATTGATGATTGAGAACACCTTATTCAAGTGAGATAACAGGTTGTTATCAATATATGTATCCATTGAATGCATGTTGCTATTAATCTGCTAATGTGTGCCTTTTATGGATTTTCCTACATAAAGCTTTCCACTGAGGCATTACTATGGTAATATCTTCACAGTCTATCATTTACAAGATGATGTTAAAATAGAGGCATTGGTAGGATTCCACAAGCACAAGGAAGCTGAGTGCACGAGTGAGCCATTGCTCCGTGACAATAATGCAGTAAGTTCACGATCCAGCAATAACTTTCATCTCCCTCCTCATGCAAGGGTCCACTGTGTTTTTTTTTTTGCAAGATCATTGGGTAGGTTTTATGTTCAGCTTTCTTAGCTGACTTTTGCAAAGCATTGGTTGAATTGTGCCGTGAAGTGCTGTGAGAAAGTGGTGCCATGATCCCGTCAACCTGGCTATGAAGAAGTACATGATTTTAGGACCAGAGTAAAGTCTTTCATCAGTGGTGAGCCATATGATCAGTATAGTCTAGCATTTGTAGTGCCTGATCCTCATTATACTTTTCCTCTATGGCATCCTCATCCTCCTACTCTTCCTTTTCAGGTGGTTCCTTCTTTTCTTGCTTTGGGCCCTAAAGAAAGGGCTAAACAACATTGTGGAGTTCATTTCATACCTTTACAATCAATGTAGATTTGCTTAGTTTACTGCAAAGAGCCTCTGGACTGGTACAGAAAGTGGAAACTCATTACGAGTAGGATGAATACATTTTTTACTAGTGTTGTAATGTTGATTGTAACAGCGAGTTGATGGAGTTGTATCTCTCCATCAAAAGCCATGGACAGAGAGGTTATCTTGTATCATTCAAAAGACTCAGTCCTGGTTCTATGATTGCTTGTGAAAAATGTTTCCATTGGAATGAAGGCATCATATCAGGTTCCTGGACACATGCCTGGAAAATCCCTCATGATCAATGAAAACTTGCATGTCGAATAAGTGGAAAGCCTTTTGGATTCATGATGAGTTGCAGATTCTAAGGGGAGACTGGAGCACTTCAGTCTACAATGATTTAAATTTTGTAGAAGCCTAAAGCTACCTCTTCATTGCTGAAGGAAAAGTAAAGGAAGTCAAGTCTCTTCAAGCACAGTGTACCAAAATTGGGTATGGCGTACGATGAACAGGAAACAATAGGAAATGACATAAACCACCTTGTATAATTCTGGCCAGGTTGCTGTGAGTAATAGTGACCTTGGCCATATATCTTGTCAAAACATCCATGATTAACCTGAGCACGAAGGACAATAGCATGAAGAAAGAAGTATCTCTATAGATTTCATGAGTATACATTCTTTCAACATGAGCACTTCTTTGCTTCCTCCCTTGGACCCCCAGTGTTTATTTTTGGTGTTTGTGATAGAGTCCTAATCATAGAGTCATACAGTGTAGAAGTATTCAGTCTGTGTTCACTATCAAGTACCTCTCTATCTTAATCTCTCTTTCCAGCTCTGGCTGGTACAGGCATTGAAGTGTTTTTTTTCTAACCAGAAACACCTGGTAAAAATTCAAGAATGCTGCATTACAACCTGGAAATAGCTGAAATCACGTTTCACGCTGGATTACAGAACACAAAAGTGCTGGAGAAACGCAGGCAGGGACTTTCCTGTTGAACTCCACTCTGAATAAGCTTATCTTCAATCACACATTTCAAAACCAATTCCCTTTCATTGTTGTTCATTTTCATTCTGGCTGACCCCTGTTTTCTGAATTTTATATTATGAAATGTTCTCATTTCAGCTTTACTGTACATAGGTATTTGAATGTTCCCATGTTTTGTATGTGTGTGTGTGTTTTCCTTTGATTTGTTATCCCATTATCGTATTTGGAAGTGATAGTAAGTTATAACCTGCAAGTTATTTTCTTATTGGGTAAAAACTGGCTCAAAAGATTTTCTTTTATTCAACTTTGACATTTCAGAAAATATAGGAGATGAGAAATCATCTCAGGATCCTATGAAACAAATTGTGCCCATGCCACAGAATAGTAATTCCATGATAAAATAACAGGGAATGATGTAAACACTTAGTTGTGACACTTAATATTTCTGATTAATGGACATTCATTGGGTTTAGGAAGAGTTAGAAATAAAACAAGTTTATTTTTTAAAACGTCAGTGTGTGTGTGGAGGGAGGGGTGGGTGGATGGACAAGGGGGGTGTGATGCCAGCAGAATGAAGATGGTTACGATATATATGGAGGTGTAAATAGGAGTAGAAATATATTTAAAATATTAGAGGACAGAGAGAAATGTTGAATGAGTGAAACTTGAGATACATGTTCAGTGATTAAATTTAGTGATTCATCCTGAAAGCTGTGGGATGCCAAGTCAGAAGATAATTCTTTAAACTTGTACTGAATCTTGTTGAAATGGAGTTGCGGGGAAATGCTGAAAGTAAAGGTTGAGAGTTAAACTGATAAGTAAATGGAAATACAGTCAATTTTGAGGAATGAATAAAGCTTTTCAACAAATGAGAAGAAATAATCACTTTTTCATTTTAAAGAAGTGCATTGGTCTCTGATGGTAGGAAGGGTCCAAAAGGGGAGTTGTTACCTCTCCTACACCTTCTTCTCAATGGCACATTTTCACTCAGGGCATTCTGTACCGCCATGCCAAGAAATCTTCAGGGCTTTTGCTTTCCACTTGTACAGAATCCAGACAGTTCCTATCCATTACCTAGATTAACTTGTTACACTTCCTCTTTGACTCCATACTTCCTTCAAATCAAAGACATAGGGTAATCCATAATATTTCCATAAGGTTCCAAGCCACATTTGTTTTTTTTTTCAGGGAAACGTGGAGTATTGCTTTTTTCAATCATATTCAGGACCTTCCTTTTTGTGATATCCCTATCTGTTTCAGGGGATGTTAGTAATCAATATTTATTATAAGATTTCAGTAACAGATATCTATTATAAGATTTCAGACTCCTACTAGAGGAATGAAAGAAAAGGTATGCATGAGACAGGAAAAAGGAAGTCAAGGGAAAAGAAAGGAATCGGGGAAAGAAAACTGGAAGTAGGAATGGTAAAATAAAGCTGAGAAAGGAAAAGGGACTGTGAGGTTTGGGAAGAGGGAACAGCAGGAAAATGGCTTATGGAAGGTTAGAAAAAGTACAGAATGAAATAAAGATGAAGCTGCTTGGACAAGGAAGGAAGCATGGGTATAGATATTAGGGAGAATAGATTAAACATGCAGGATTTTGTGAAGCCAAAAAATGACTGCTTACCAAATGATAAACTGAGAAAAAAAAACAAAGCTATGAATATTTGAGAATACAGAGCTGCATTCGTACAGTGACACAACTTTCCCATGGAACCTTGGTCACCCCTTTCAGAATGGAAAGAACATTCACATTCTCCAATTGGTGATCTCCACCCTTCACCCTACTCCATCTCTGCCCAATCCCACACCTCTCACACCACCCCCATCCACCCCACCCCAACCATCTCCTTGAAACACATGGGGAAAGGATATGGCCAATATTTTTAGCGAGTTTGGGTGGTTAACCAGTTAACCAGTCAGAGGAACACAATATGGTGAATAGATCAAGCAGCAAACTTATCTGGCATGTTTACCACTGTGTTATAATGACAACTGGTTATCTAGACTGAGATTTGCAACAAAAAAGTAGTGAAATTTAACTTGAATGAAAGCAAATTTGTTGTCTGATTTCATTCACCCTATTTACTCTCTTTAATGAAATTAGATCAGTTTATATATGTCTCCCTGTTTTATTCCCTGCAGATTTATCAACTCTCCTTGCTTAAACCCATCAATTTGCAACCAAGGAGTTAAACAAGAAAGTCTGCAGATGCCATGATTATCATTTAATACACAAATGTGTATCAATTTACAACCAACATCATTCATGCCTAACCTGATTTTTTTCACATGCTTGTGTAAAACAGGTAGAATATAGACTAAGAAAAATCTTGCCATTAATATAATAAGCACAATTTGTACATCAACTTGTCGTATGTGACTTGGCACTTATTTATTTTGTTATATTTTACCTGAGTACATCATATCCATACATCTGATACCTGTAAAAGTGAGCCTGGTGAATGCTGGCAGGCTGTGGATCTATGCAAACATCACAGCTGGATAATAACATTGTTCAATGTCCAGATTAACCTACACAAATGTTGTAATCACTAGCTAGTGGACAGGAGTACTAAAAGTGCCAAGTCAATTGTAGTCCTGCTACTTACTCTGTCTGAGGATAATCAATAGAAGAGTGTAGGGACAGAATGACAAGCAGGCCTTGAGCTATTAAAGTTGAAGATTAAAATATTTCTTCTTTAGGGTTGAAAATCACGATGGAAAACAAACCTGGTATGATGTGATTGATGATGAATTAAGTATAGGCTTGCCTTGTCATCTTGATGCTCAAAGCAAGCAAAATACTTTCTTTTCAAATTCAAACAAACAGTCCATCTGATAAAAGATGATAAACTTTTACTTAGAAATTTATTACATTATATAACAAACATAGATTCTCTGTGGTGCAAGTATCACAATAAGAAGATTAAAGTAACCCTTTATACTTCTATTTTGTGAATCTGTCAAATAATAATTCTTAGAAAAGAATGTCAAGCATCACCTTAGTACAAAGAGATGTGAAGTGGTCTGGGCAAGCAACCTGTTGTGGCTTCTGATGGCACAAAGTCACGACTCACTCTCCCTCACTTGCCTTTTAGTTTTAATCAGTTCAGTCTTTTAAAACGTCCACCTAAAGATAATGATAATTACTGAAACAGCTGGTCATAATCAGCACACTGCTACCTTTAACATGGGCTTTGTTTTGAAAAGCAGTGTGTTAGAAGGGTGGTTATAAATGGTGGGATAGTTCTCCCTAGAATTCACAATATGTACCTTTATCAAATGAATTTGATAGTATTGTATTAAAGATTCGTTCATGCAATGCTATCCTCTACTGCTGTCCAAGATTCCTCAACAATTTTATCCATTTTAGAGTACATATCCTCGATTTATAAGCCCAGGCATTTCAATCAAGAAACATTTAACTAACAACCATAGAATACTTTTACATAGATTGTACAAATATATGGACATATGGGTAATTTGCTTTGGAAATATATACTAATGAAACCGTAGTCAATAATTCTTTGTTGTGATAGGTACCACCTTATGGATGAGATAAGAGGTTACTCTTGATTCATATTGGAATTAAAAAACTGTCACTGGGGAACCAGTGGACGAAATATTTTTCATGATAGGTCAGTGATGGAGAGGTAACTGAAATTAGGGTTCAAAATGCATCACACAAATCCATTAATTCGATTCCTCTGTATGCCTTATTTTCAGATATCTGTTATTCTCTATATAAACTCTTGGAACCCCTCTCTTAGGGGCAGCCTGTTACTTATTCTGGGTATTTGAATTCTATACATAAAATTCTATGAGACCCTTGGATTTGATTCTAGCTTGTATCTCATTGCCAGGTTCCATATTTATATATATGTATGTATGTATGTATGTATGTGTGTGTGTGTGTGTGTGTGTGTGTGTGTGTGTGTGTGTGTGTGTGTGTGTGTGTGAGTAAACAATGCAACCTGCTGCTCTCCCCCATCTAGTTTGAAGATACCCTAACATTACAGTCCTGTATTCTGTGCAACAAGTATTAAAACAGAATTTTTTAAATTTTCATGGAGAATCGCATATAAACTGATCTTGATTGTTTTGGTGTGGTTCGTGGATGAGTAATAATTTAAAAAAATTAAAATTGTATATTCAGACTCACTTTTATTTGTGTGAACTCTATGACGTTCCTGATGTTTCCTTTTGTAGAATTTAATTCTGAGGATTGTATAGCACAAACTGTACAGAAAGGCACAGTGGATCTGATCATTTCCTTTCTGGCAGATCTCAATGACCTGACCTCACCCGATTCTACCTAAACTATGTGGGGCTGAATGATCCTTTGGTTTAGTTTAATAATTTCTAACTCTATGGACACTTGTTGGAGTATGCATCCAGAAATGCCCTTTATCTTTCCTTCCCTGAATGACTATTACATCTCGGCCTTAATCATGTGTGTCAGCAAGATATTTGACTGTAAGACTGTAAGTAAAACACATAATGCAGTTCTGTGATAGATAACCAGAACAATGAAATGTTACTCTGCAGATGGTCCCTCTATAGTACATGAGGATGACCTGGGTACCAAGTTTGGCACTGGTCACTGGAGAATAGGAATAATATATGTGAGAATAGGAAATAATTTGGATTCGAGGTGTGGCAGAGGATCCAGATCAAACTGGAAAAGTGGGCAAGGAATAGCAGAGGTATGGTCCCTTCGTATATTAAAGCAGGCTAGGACTTATACAGTAAATGAGAGTGTGGTAGAATAGAGAAATGTACATAGACTGATGAAAGTAGTGACAGAAGTAGACAGACTGGTGAAGAGGCATTTTGTACATGTGCCTTTATCATTCAGGGGTTGGAGTACAAGGCATGAATCATCATATGACAAATGTACAGGACTTTGGGTATACACTTGGAGTCTTCTACACAGTTCTAGTCACCCAGCTTTTGGAAAGATGTCATTAAGCTGGAAAAGATGCAGAAAAAAATTAACAAGAATCTTATCAAAGTTGAATTATGAGCGACTGAATAGTCTGGACTTCTATTCCTGGATCATGGGAGGCTGAGGGGGAATGCTAGAGAGATATTCAAAATCATGAGGCATAGATAATGTAAATAGTCATAGGCATTTTTCTAGGGTAGGTGAGATGGGAAAGATTTAAAAGAACCCTGACAGGCACCTTTTTAACACAGAAAATGGTGAGTAACACAATGAGCAGCCAGAGGAAGTAGCAGAGGTGGATATGATTGTAACATTTATAAGAAATTTAGACAGGTTCATGGATAAGAACAATTTTATGTTAACTTTGAATGGATATGATATATACAGTACTTTCAAAGAGTTTGAGGATGTCAGAAAAAGCAATTTGTAGGCAATGCACAAAATGTCAATGACCTGATATAACTGGGATATAATCTCAATGTAAAGGACAGAGAGTACAAAATTACAAAAGTTCATTTGGGAGAATGTTGCTAATTAGTAGATTGCAGATTCAATAAGATATGGGTAGTTTCCGGGAATTAAGTTGATTAGGTGAAAGAAATATCAGTAGCAAAGCATATTTATGATCATAAATTTACTTTCATAATTTGGTCATATTTAGCAAAGGAATAGCAGAAAGAGAAGCATGAGTAGCCAAATTGCTTTAAGTGCTTGCTCTGTGATTCTGATTTTTTAGCCCTGCACTAACCTCACATCTCTTGATTCCCTAAATATTAAAAAATCTATTGATCTCCATCTTGAACACGCTCAATCTCAGAGACCCTACAACTTTCTTGGGTAGAGAACTCAAAAGATTCACCATGTTCTTAATGAAGAAATTTTCAGTCTTGAATTGTCAACCCTTTATTTTAATGACATCAAAGGAAGGGTATATTATAGGCTTTAGGGGTATAAATAGGTTGCTAAACCTGGATGACATATATCCAAGGTTATTTAATAAAAAACTGGGTAAGGAATTGTAGATACTCTTTCCATCAGTTCTTAATCCTAGGAAAGGAGACAGAGGATTGGAAGATTGCTAATTGACAGCACTTTTGTGCCTTGTTCTGCAACCCCCACATAAACATTTCCTGTTTAACTGCTAATATTAAATTTTTATGGAAAGGGTAAAAACACCTATCTCATTGCCTGGAGAGAAGTGGGTTGAAGGAAGCTGTGGTGAGAGAATATAAATTGTTAACATAATGAGTGCAGATGAACCAAAGACAAACATACAAACTAAAGGAAAAATAAAATATGTCAGAAGAAATATCCCTATACAGAGGCGTTGTTTGTTTAGAGTAATAAAAAGTCATGAATAAACAAAAGATGAGTAAGATTTCCTCAAGGCTGGTTATAGCAGAACTCCAAGGTGGTTATGATCATGAGGAATCAATAAAGCATCAGAAAGTGTAAAATGAGGATACTACAGGGATAGACATTGATGAGTCAAATTAATAAAAAGATATGTTTTGATGGGATGAATATGGTACAACAGGCTTAGATGAGAGAATTAGGATGATAGATGAAGTGGATAGAGTGAAATACATGGGACATTGGATGTTCTTGATTAATATAATGAGACAGTAAGGTTTCTAAAGGGATGAATTTTAATGGAACGATGTGATAGGATGAGACAGGATCTTAAGGTGTTAATGAATGAACCTGGATAGGGTAGTAAATGTAATGAAAATGATGACCCAAAATGGGAGTTTTCAATGAGGTGAGATTATTAAATGGAAAAGTCACAACAGAATACCAAGGGTACTAGAGATAAATTACAATGGAACAGCAAGATTACTTGTGATGACTTCAGAAGTAGCTAACAGTTGATTTATAATGGCAAAGAGAAGGGAAATGTTATGAGAAAACACCAAGAACATTTAGAAAAGTATTAAACATGGGACTCTGAGGATATAAATAGACCAGTTACATGGAAACAATGAATGTACAAAAGACATAGGTTATGATTGAAATATGAGGGTATGAAAGGGACAAATAGCAAAGAAATACTGAGGGTTCTAAGTGAATGAAACTTGATGGAATAATGAGGATTTCAATGATGACAATAGAATATTAATGATGTGACTGGCAGACTAAAGAAACAAAATGTGGTGGAAAAGAGGATGTACTAGAAGGATAACAATAGGACTATAAGTTGATGTTACAATGCAACAGTCAATAAGAAAAATACATTTTTAGTGAACTATTTCTGTGAGGGTCCATGGGATCACCAACTTGGGATGAAAATTGTCCTATGAGGAGAGATTAACATAGAAAAATGCAAAGTTATTAATTGAGACAAGATTTTGAGAGGGCCACAGGGTAGATGCCAAGAGGCTATTTCCTCTAGCTTGAAACTGCAGAACTAGTGGACTATACTGCAAGATAAAGGATGAGGTGTTCAGAACTGCAGTGAGGACAATTTCCATGAAAATGGTTGGAAAACTTTGGTGTTCTCTATCTCAGAAGGCTGTGAATGATCGGTATTTGAGTGTGTTCAAAGCTGAGATTGATACATCTTTGAATAGCAAAGGATCAGTATTTATGAGAATCGAGTGAGAAAATAGGCAAGGTACAGAATCAACCACAATCTTGTAGAATTGTGGACCATGGCCAAAGGGCCTTATTACATATCACAGAATTGTTATAGCAGAAAGAGACTTTCCAGCCCTGCATATTCTTTCCTTTCAAGTATTTATTCAGCTTAATTTAGAAAGTTACAATTGAATCTGCTTCCACCTTTACCTCCAAGAGTGCATCCCAGACCCTTCTGCTGATGGGAAGTTTTCCTCTAACTACATCCTTCATGCTTTTTGAGTATTTTTAAAAAATCCCATTCCTAATAATATCTGTTCTGAGGAGAATTTGAATAATCTCTCCCACAAAACTGTAATTATTTTAGTAAAACTGCCTTGCATGCTTTCTGACGCCTTTACATCTATCCTAAAGGGTGGCACTCAGAATTACTATCCTCCAGTTGTGGTCAAACTGGTATTTGATAAAAATTCATCATGACTTTCTTCCTCTTTCATTCTCTGCCTGCTTATAAAAGCAGAACTTGGTCCTAGGTGATCTTTAAAGCTATGTTTTTCACCCTGATCTATTCCTGCTTTTATTTTAATTTTTCTGACTGTTTAATTAAAAGGTTACAATGGAATAGTGAGGTTACAATTAGATAGTGGGAGATTGACTAGGTAAAGTTATGATGGGACTGAAATGACCTTTCATGATGTTGTGAGAGAACAAAAGAGGAGAGTTGTGATTGAATAAAGAGAGTTCAGAAGCCACAAGTTTTAATGTAACAGTGGAGGTACCAAAGAAATGAGTTGCAAGGAGCCAGTGAAACTACTAGATGAACAACTTATGAGTAGATAGTGATGGGATTAAAGGAATAAGTTACAATGAGCAAAATGATAGAATGAGAAAAATGAAGAGAAAAGATACTCAGAAATTTTATAGATAGGAGAATGAGGGTTCATAAATAGATGAGTTATAATGGGACAACAAACACACAAAACATTCAAACAACAATAGGATCAAGACTGAGAAAGATGTTCTTTTGATGCAGCTAAACAAAGAGATGGCAGAATTGGATTGCAAAGCAAACCAATTTTGACTATTCAGATACTGAAGAAGCTAGTTCCAATGGTAAATGAAGATACTGAAGCTTATGATGGGATTGCAAGTGCACTAAATAGACAACAGTTAGTGCCCTGGCGGGATGAAATGAAATGTTAGTGTGGTACCAAATCACCAAGTTACCATGGACAATGAGGTACCAAAAGGATGAACTACAGTGGACGGGGAAGGTACTGAAGCAAAGAGGGATGGGACTGTACAGGGGCTGCAGGGCATTGTTGATCTGGAATTATATTATAATGTAGCCTTGTGGTTTATAAGCTCATTATAATCACTTTTGCTGCTTGAATGTAATTAGTCAACTCGGCACTAACCAAGATCAATCTTTCAGGCATATTGACGTTTTTACAGTTTCTAGTAAGTCCTCATTAATGCTTAATAGCTTATGCCAGGGCACACACAATTTCTATCTTCAACTATTTCAACATATCAAATTTTTGAAATCAATGGTCTTATTGACTGCCCAGTGCAACATTCCATGTGGCCCTAACACATACACAACACAGGTTCCAGGTTCATTCAATGATTTATGCTGCTTTTGCTGATATTACTCATTCCAATATTTAGAGCATTTCATTCAGCAAGAGGTTAGTATCATCCATGAATCTCATTCCTGATTATCCTGTTTTAACCCTGCCAGAGCAGCAAATCTGTTTATTTTTTATTCGTACACTAGATATGGAAAAGGTCAGCATTTATTGCTCACTCCTAATTGTCCTTGAAATGACCATGGAATGCTGCCTTCTTGAACTGTTATAGTCTATATAATGCAGGTACTTTTACATTGCTCATGAGAAAGGAGTTCTAGGACCTAAACCCAAAGTTATAAAGGAATGACACTACATTTTCAAGCCAGGATAATGTGGCTTCCTTATGCTTCCTTTTTCTTTCCTGAATTGGGAGGTGTTGTTCAAAAGCCTTTTAAGTTACAAGTGGATTTGGATTTGATGTACAGTATGTGACAACCTTCATGTGCCACTGGTGAAAAAAGTGGATATTTAGAGTGGAATAATTTGTTTAACAGAAGCCTTCCCAAATCATCAGGTAGAGGTGTGGGGTTTGAAGCTCACTTCAGCTAGAATTATTAAGTGGATATCAAGCTTTGATTATGGATTTATATGATTGGGTTGTAAATATGATTCTGGATGAGAATGGAGAATACGCATTTTATCCTCTCAGATGCTACATTCCAAAGGCAAAGTATTTGGAAGGAAACCCCAAAATTCAATATCTTGCGAACACACATGAAGAATGGCAAATTGCATAAAAGCATGAGCATTCTGGGCCACCCTGGATTTGACAACCGCCCCATCCCGCCCTTCAAAGATGGGGGTCAAAAAACAGAATTTGGGCTAAGATTCTTTTGATAGTTTTGGAACAGGACTTGTCTGGGGTGGATGAAGATGGTGGTGTTATGTGTCTGATTAAGCATGGATTTT
The DNA here is from genome assembly GCF_036971445.1 of Narcine bancroftii. Classification (NCBI taxonomy): domain Eukaryota; kingdom Metazoa; phylum Chordata; class Chondrichthyes; order Torpediniformes; family Narcinidae; genus Narcine; species Narcine bancroftii. The sequence goes on from NC_091481.1 coordinate 12,922,995, forward strand.
AAATTCCATTGATTTTTAGAATAAAATTGATTATTGTTAAATATTGGTTATGTGTAGGAACCCCCCTCAAACTAAATAGAAATCATGGTTTCCTTAGATTTTAAGACCTTTCACCTAAACATAATATTAATCACATGAGACAAATAGTGAGTAACTGTCACTCAAATAGGTTGACTATCTTAGGAACATATGAAGAATCGCCTGATCTGACATTTTAGTAGATAGTGCGCAAATTGTACTTCAGCTCTATTTATTTAACATTTCCTTATATCCTCATTAAACCCAACCATAAAAATCTATCTACCTCAATTTTGAAACCCCCCAAAAGTCCACCAACATTCACCTCATTTTGGAAAATGAGTTCAAATTTCCCACCACAAGATCTATTACTCTATGAACCATTGGTAATAGGTGCACTTCTTTACTACTTCTGTTGTTTTGGCATAGAATCGCCAGAACAGTTGTTACTCCAAAGCTTCTATGGTTCTTATACTAAAGTCATAACAAACAGTAGGGAAGGTGTCTTGCAAAAGGTTCCCATCACACTCTCTTTACAATAGCTTCCTCACCTTACTGCACAATCAAAGAGGTTCTCTGTTGTTGGTTGCTTTAAATTTGTTTCCTCAAGAAGTTATTATCAGATTCATGTTGTCATAGAATGAAGTTATGCCTGGATTACGGGGATATTACAGTCGGGATGAATCAGATCAAACTGACAGATTTCCTTTACAAAAATAAAAATACATAGATGACGTTAACAGTCATTTTGTAGCTGAGGAAAACAAAATCTCAAATTCCAACAGTCCAAAGGATATTCCACTATATGTTTTCTATGAGCAAAGATTTTACAGAAAGCAAAAGAGACCCCAATTTTAAACTATTTAAATCTGGGCATTCATTTGATTTGTTGCCTGACTTCATGCTGTTAGCAAAGTCAATAGGAGGAACGTTGGGCCAGAATTACATGGGCATCCAGCTTTCGCATCCACTCCGTGTCTGTGGAGTGACTTCCTGTCAGGGCTGAAGGGATTGCAGTGGAGGAAACATGCCTTTACACCTTTTTGAATCATAAAATGGCAGCTTTTATGTTTGCATTGCACTTTGGAATCATTTAAATCTTGGATGATCGTATAAAAGTGGGATAATTTTCTTACTGTTGATTTCAAAGTTACATAATGTGTCTTTCCATTAGGCTCAGGCTCATCTGTCCCATTCTGAAAGATGGTGCACAGCTTGCCTTTTTAACTGGGTTATCTTAAAAATCACCAACAGGAGTTAATTGATCAGTCTATCTGTATAAGGTAAAATATCCAAGAAATGTTAAATACCCTTTAAGAAATGTACTGTACTGGTGGCAAGAGTGCGTTGATGAAGTAGGGAACTGGGAATATTTCACAGTTAATTTTCTTATGTGGTAGCCCACTCTCCAAAGAATTTTAGTCTGTCGTGTGTCATCAAGTGTGTGACTGTTGAGTCAGAAAATTAAAGGTAAGAATTAAAGGTAGTTTGTCGTTTTCACATTGTAGGATGAAAGAAGAACAGTATATGGTGATCATCTGACTTTAAAGGGAAACTGTCCAAAATCATTGTGCATTTCCTTACAGTAAATGTTTCAAATCCCAAAGGGAAAGAATTACAAATGAAGAAGTTAAAGGTGAGTCCAGGACAATTATGTTAGCAAAGATGAGCAAATTTTGAAATGGCCTGATTGTAAAATTTACATGGATAGCAAAACTAAAGGAAAGGAATGACTGAATATATGTATGACTTATGGGATTGAAAACTGTGGGAACAGGGTGGATTGTTTTGGAAGAGCGATAGGGAGAAGTGCGTGGTGAGACAGATGAATATAAATAGAGGAGATGTGGGATTGACTGATTTGGTAAAAGATGGGTGAATTATGTGAGAAGTGGGTAAATGCATCAACTTGCTGTTGAATGATATGGGGAGAAGATTAGAACATAGAACATGGAACAGTGCAACTCAGGAGCAAACCCTTTGCCCACAATGTCTATGCTGAACACAATGGCAAATTAAACTAACCCTCTGCTGCTTGCACGTAATATGTATCCCTCTATTCCCTGCCTCTTAAATGATACTATTGTATTTGCTTCTACCACTACCACTGGCAGCCCATTCTAGGGACCTACTTCTCTCTGTGTTAAAAACCTGCCATGGACATCTCCTTTAAACCGCCTCCCCCTCACCTTAAATGCATGTCATCAGGTATATGACATTTTTTCTACCCTCTATGAATCTCATATTTTTTATCCATTTCTATTAGGTCTCCCCATCAGTCTTTGATGCTTCAGAAAAAGCAACCTACATTTGTCAGACCTCTTCTGAGAACTCATACCCTCTAATCCAACTAACATCCTAGTAAACCATTTCTGCACCCTCTTCAAAACCTCCACGTACTTCTTGCGACTAGAATTCCACAGAATATTCCATGGACGGATGAGCCATAGTTTTATATTGATTGATAGGTGGGTTGAAGAATGGGGAGAACCTGGCTTGATTGGTATGAGGTGAAGATTGTTGATTTCGAGGGATATGAGGTGAAAGTGTAGAGTTGAGGTTGGTTGGGGATAAGTAATATGCGTAAGTGAGTAGATGGGACTGTGATATAGGATTATGTTAAGGAAAGTGTTATGAAAATGGTCTGGGGTGATGACAGATAAGGAAAGAAGGAGGGCAAGTGAATTTGGCACACATGGCGAGGAGGAGGAGGATCATTGGCGTTATGCATATGCTGAAGGGCTAAGGCTGATTCAGGAAAAGGTTTCTGGGTTTACAATAAATTACTCAGCTTTCTCACTTTAGGTTGCAGCTTGTATGTTGATAACCATCATGTTGAATCTCTTCTTCCTCACGCTCCACAAAACTGGTGCAGTTTTCACTGGACGTACCTCATGTCCATCCCTTCTGTACTCATTTCCCACTTTATTTTTTTTTGGTCAACTCTCAGTCTCCTACTACAATATTGAACCTTCACTCATTTCCAACTTTTCGTCTATCTCTTAATGTTCCATTTTGACAGCATTACATCTTAATGGGGTTCAGCTCAACATCAGTGGCCACTGGCAGCCCTCAACAGCTTTATTCTAGTGGCCATGCTTTGAGTGTGAGCACTGGCAAGAATGCTGGCAAGCAATTTGCCATTCCAGGCCACATCTCAGATAAGCCTGATCCTGCTCTCCTCATTACCCGAACATGCCTGAAACATGTCAGGGAAAGGATGTAAACAGATAGTGATCAGGCTGAGGAACCTGGGTAATTTTATTCCTGCTTCTTAACCCGTGGATCCTGAAGCCATCTATGGATCCTGAATGCAATGCTGGCTAGCAAACTCATGTAGCCTCCACTCCTTGCCTCTGCAACTCTGGGCAGCAAAGGCACTTATAAGGTGTGAGCTGTTGGGAATTTATAGAGTGCCACAAATAGGCTTAGAGCGGAGAACAGAGTTGGTTTTGTTAAATCTTATTTGTATGTAAAGTTATTTGCATCTCTTATTCCCATATATGACACATATTAAAGTTGCTACTCTCGTTTCCAATTTCAATTGACTCTCAGTCCCCTTTTCCATTATTCATGAATAGTAATGAATTTCTGCCTCATTTTCTTCTCTATGTGTCAGACTCTTTTGATAAGTATTCTGAATTCAACATCTAGTTTCCTTTTTGCTGTCAAGCATTTCTTTTTGTTGCACAATTTCTGGTATATCACTCAGAGAATAAAGTCAAAACACTGGAAAAGTAAAAAAAAATCAATTTATATTATCTCATCAAACATTTTTAAGTTTAAACATACACCACAGCAACAGGCCATTTTGGCCCACAAGTCCATGCTGCCCAATTTACACCCAATTAACCTACAGTCCTGTTTCAAACTGTGGGAGGAAACCAGAGCCCCCAGGGAAAAACCAGAGCAGACACGTAAAAACTCCTTACAGACAGCGCTGGTCCTGATAGCTGGCACTGTATAGGTGTTGTGCTAATCACTACACCAACCGTGTTGCCCCTTTTAGACAATAAGTAAGGGATGGGAAAAACTTTCTCCACTCTATCTCAACAATAGTTTGTACCACATAACAGAAAAACTATTCTGATTTTTCACACATCTATGAAAGCTTTTTCCTAATTTTCACCTAAAATGTTAACTCTGCTTCTCTCTCTATGGATGCTGACACAACCCATCAATATGAGACACTTGCCACAAACTGGCTCTACTACCCAATCCATGTTTCAATTCTTTAATCATGTTTCTCTCAATTTCTATACAGCCATTGTAGGTATCTGATTAGCAGCCTGGAAAGAAAGTTCTTTCACTCACAGGATTAGAAACGCTTCAGAGCAGAAACCACAACATCATTGCCCACATTCTCTGCATGTTTCTTTCAACGTGTTTCCTCATTTCCTTTGATCATTTCCTTCTGAGTTTCTTTTATCCATGTAATTGCTCCATCAATTTTTAAAACATTAGTAATCTTTGGGTAGGGGAAAATTACTTATCTCTTTCTCGGCTTGTTGACCAAGAACAGAAGTGAAAAGGAGAATAATGTTTTCCATTTGCTTTGGAACCAAGGAGTATATTTAGTCTTATTATGTAGTGAATGAAATTCCTGACATGTCCTCACCATCCAATGTTCCAGCATATCTTTTTTTAATATTTACTGATTGATAACATTGGCAATCCTTTTCCAATCAGCTGCTTTGGAAAACAGAATAACTTCCTCAGGTACTGCCTCATTTATCAGACAGTTCCGCGATGTAATGAATGCAGTGTAGCAACACATCTCCAGTGCATCTGTGAAAACAAGTATGTGTATGTGCGACAGTAATAGTGAACCTAAATCAAGGGCAATAGTATGTGGGAGTGTTTATGAATGAGAGACAGTGTGAATGTTGGAGGCGAAGCAATGCTCACTAAGTTTGATGATATGAAAAAAGGTATGTGTACATGATGCACCTAATTGTAATGCTTCTATTTTCTTATATTCACTGTGGAAAAGCAAGCCCTTAAAATTCTTGTAACACTTAAAGGAGCAGAAGTACAGTACATTTCAGTAAAGGGTATATACACAGTGAAAGGGTCATATTGATGTTATAGTTTGTCCCACCATTGTACATTAAATTAAAAAACAGGTCCAGCAATAGCATGGTTTGGGACTGACCCGCAGCTGAGTAGCGATGCTTTCAAACAGTATGGTTTGGTAAAGGCGACTTCAAAAGCTGATTGCCAGTCATATGGATACACGCCATGTGAGTCCACTCCAGGGATTTCTGCTTATATCTGTTTATATGACAACAAAAATATAATTCTCATATTGAACAACCTTATGAATGAACGATGAGTAAAATGCATTAAAATGTCAATGTTTCCTGGCTTCTAACATATCTCTAAAGCCTAAAAACTAAAAGTCTATCTTCATTAAAACCATGTGTACTAGAAAGAGGGGAAAATGAAATCTTAATAATTAAGTAATTTGTTTGGAAGATTCAATTTAACATTTTCTTATAATAGTATATGTGTATAGTTCTAGTAAAATTGTAACATAAAAACATTCTTATATATTTTTGTTCAAATATATAATTGGTAAAAAGATGAGTATTCTTTGTTGATGGAATAGATCTAAAATGTTTCCCTATATCTTAAACTAGCATTTGAAGGGGAAGCTTCACTGATTTGCTTTCATATTTTTGATGAATCATTGAATCCTTCCCCTTTCCTCAGATTATAGGGGACTTTGAAATAAATTTATACAATTCAGAAAAGTCTGGGTTTGATTAACTATTTTAAACATTCTCCTGAATTAACACAACTCATCCAAAGTCTGAAGGGATCTTCTGTTTGCCTCTCATCGTTTGTGCACCGATTTGCACGTTCAAAGAAGAAAGCCAGAGATTCCCTTCCCAAGCAACTATTATTCAAAGGCAACGGAATGAAATATTCGCTGATTTTTTTTCTCATTTCACTTTTTCTAAGAAAACAAAAAAATTATGATTCTCATTAGAACCTTGGTTGAGCTTCAGTGGGAACAACACCAAGCAACATCCCATAATATTCATGCAACATTAACCATAGCAACGCCACTCAGATTTAGCTCTGCCCTTTTCCACCATTCAGTGCAGTGTAATGTTTTACTTTTTGTTTGTTTAAAAAATAGCCCCTCCTCCTCCTCCCCCCCCTACCATTGACCCCAACCAACTGAGACCCATCCAACCCACCAAATTTTCCCTCTCCCCCCTCCGGTCGAGCTAGCTATCAATAAAATGTTTTAAAGCACGTTCTATGTTCATTCGATGTCCCACTCTTGTGACTCCAAGTTCCACATAGTCTTCTTTTGTCAAGGCAGGTAGATGAGAGCCTTCTATCTCATTATGTAAGAAGCTCTCTCTGTGTTCTGATAGGTTAAGACTGTCAAGCCAGTCTGCTACGTCATACTTGTTCCACATCACCATAGGCTTTTGGCAGAAGGGTTTGGGGGGGAGTAACGAATGCATGGGGATGCCAGAGGGAGATGGTGAGCGGCTACGAGCACTGGAACTCCGCACCACAAACCGCACCTCCTTGGGCTCATGAGGAATGTTGAGGCTAGAAGATTTCAGGATGGTGGGAGGGGTCTGTGTTGGGGTGGAGAGTGGCGAGGGTCTTGGTGAACTGATGCCGGCTTCTGTCCTTGATTCAACGCCAGGTTTCCCAGGGCTTGGAGCCCTTCGGGTAACTGGGTGCCTGGAGCCAGGACGGATGGTGAATGTCGCCCCAAAGCTCCGTTGGGATATCGTGTTCAGCTCTCCTAAACTACTGAAAAGTCTGTAGACAAAAAGAGAAAATAGAGAGTTAGGAATTTACATCCTGGGCTTCACCTTAGTGACTCACCCAAGGCAACAACATGCTCAAGTTTCAACATATATCAGGCTACAGCACGAAGCTTGCTTCAACATGTTCACTATTCTGCATGAGGGAACTTCAACAGGATTTTCAACCTCATCAGAAAACACCTGTTAAAGAGAGCTGAATTTAAAGTCCATCCTGGAAATACGGAACTTATTTCTCCAAAATGACATCGAGGATGATGTGAATAGACTTTTGCTACACAAGTGTATTAAGGGGTATGGAACAAGGTGGGGTTCTGAGTTTGAGAGATCTAAGTTGAGCTGCAGGGTTTGGGAATGGACATTTTTTTTAAACATATTGCTAGCAAGGACACCATTTATTGTCCAAATGATTGGTTTGCTATTCCCTTTCAGAGAGCAGTCAAGAGTTAATTACATTGGTGGATGTGGAATCACAATTAGGCAGATATTCTTCCATGAAGGACATTATTGAATATGATGGGTTGTAATCAGGACATTTGATTTTCACAATTTTTGGCAGACCATTACTAACAGCGTATTTATTTAATTAAATAAATTTAAATTCTGCCAATGCCAAAGTGGTATTTGCAATCATGGTCCCGAATTATTCGTTCAGTGCCTCTGAATATGTGTAGTACATATAAATGTTGTTGTACCAGAATGTGGGGCTGTTGAATGTGAAGGCTAAGAATGGGGAAAATTGAGAAAAGAGGGTTTCATATGCCATGGGAACCAAGTGTATGGGTGTACCATTTATGTGGATTGACTAAATATGGGGACAGATTAGCAGTGGGACTTTTGATAATGGAAAGTGTGGGTTTTGAATGTTGGTGAATACTCTGAGAGATTGTGTTAGTTTGATCTGTGAAGTGCATTGTCTTGAAAGACTGTGTTAGTGGAAAGGTAGGGTTACTGGGTTTAAGTATTGGTTTAGAGCTGATTGAATTTGAAGGCATTTGCTTGCGAAAAATGAGCATGGGTCCTTACCATTTAAAATATCTGAATTGACATTGTTAAAGCTTAATTTAGTATTTACTTTAATCACCTTTTCCATATACCTTACTCCACATCCATTCAAAATAAGTCAACTAAAATGCCTGTCTTCTGAACTCCGAAAGGTTGTAGGAGAGGATGGACAAATTAGTGAGAATAGGGTTGGCTAGCACTTAAACCACTCCACCTGGATTGTCCAACAATAATTTTTCAAGATTTGGAATTGTCCAAGAATGATATCAAAAATTTAGGACTTTATGCTGTATATTCTATGTCCCATTCTATCTATCCTCTTCCACATCAAGCCTTCCTGTATTTTAAAGGAACCAAACACCATAATTCAGTCTATCCTACAGTTCATGCTAGGATAATGCACACAACACACACAACATCCAATAATTCAAGCTTAGCACTCAGCATCATCAGGAATATAGCTAAAAGACATGAATTTCCAAATTTGTAAATGGGGGAATCACACAACTGTCATTCTACTATACTTATTTCATTCTTTTTGCTGGATATTAGGTTCTTTTTTTGCACTAGTTGGCAATATTGTTAAAAACCCAAATAAAGCTTAAGAGGAAAGTTTGCTCCTCAAATATTTATCTTGATTGAGACACTGATTAAAATCACATTTATCCAAAAAAAATATGCATTAGTGTTAAAGTATGATTGTGTTGTACCATGCTTGTGATACTGAGAGTTAATGTCTTGATTAATAAGGGTAACCTCTAAGTTTTTGTAGATGGGAAGTGGTTGCTTCCCACTAACACCCCATGACTGAAAATCACAAGCGCGGTGCTCTTTTGCATTAACAAATGATGCACAAATCAAAGAAAATGAGTTATAGTCTGCAATATTAACACTTCCTAAGGCAAAATATGGATGGGAATATTAGTTTGGTTGAATCTGGGAAGAGAAGATTTTACCAGAGATCTAAATCTAGGTTACTGGAAGGAGAAGAGATGGAGGGAATGAACTAATGAATCAGAATGCTAGTGATGCTTTCATCATACAAGTAAAATAAATACACAATGGGTTTGACCTCCTCCAAGTCTCACCAAATGCCTAGTTCTTGTCAACAGATGATGTTTCAATTTCTCATTTTTTAACTCTAACAGCTTTGCATCAAGCATTCCACATTTATAAGCTTTGTTTCTGAGTCTTTGTTGATGAAAATGCCAGTGATTGAGTCTCATCAAACCTTTCCAGGCCAGATGCAGCAATATTTACGTGCATAATACCCCTTGCAATAGCTCATAAACCATTCTGAGGGCAAGCACAGAAAGAATAAGTAGAGAGTAAAGCTATTTTGTGGAGATATGCAAGTGACAGAGAAGTGGAAGGTAGATATAATTTGGTCTCAAGTATGTGTTCATTTTCCTGCTCGTGAGCTAATGGAACCAGACGCTGTCTGACTTGGTGGAGGGCAGCCCATGCATTAGAAAGGGAAAAAAAGTAAAACGCAACGCGCACACACAAACACACACATACACGCACACACAGGCACAAAAAGTGAGTACCATTGATGTTTTAACTTCACCATAGAGCATTCACAGTTTACAAGACGGCAAAATTAAAAGAATCCAAGAAGGGGGTTTGGATGTGGTGAATGGTTGTGAGCACTTACACAATTTGCTCACCCTCCTGAGGCTCGAGGTGATTCTAGACAGAGCACCACAACGCATGCACAGTGAGCGGAAAAAAAAAGAGGCAATGAAAGAGAAATGTTAGCATCAATCCATGAATATGATCGGACATTTCCACTACAAACACTAACAGTAAACACTTTCTATAATAGGCTTGTTTCACATCACTTCAGAGGCTGAGTCTTGGCTCTCTTTCCTGTCCTTCCCTTAGTTGAAATAAGCAGTCCCTTCAGATTTGCTTTTAAATCAGAATATGAGATAAGAGAGATTTAAATGACTAAGTGATTGCAGGGTATTTAAGAATTTTAACTCATAATCTGAAGTATTGCCTTCCAGGATAATACTCAATTCAAAGAATGGAAGGTACTGATTACAAAAGATGCTAAAGCAAAAATGAATTTTGTTGTTGTGTGAAAAACTGCGTTGAACTCTATTCATATAAAAAATAAAGCTGGATTATAGAAAATGCAATCTTCTCTAAGGGAGTCTGGAATCAGTACAATTGCAAAGCAGGCCAGATCCTAAAACTAAGATGTGTTAAATGTAAGTAACAGATTTTAGAATTCCACTGCCAAGGGAACTTGATTGCAGTGGTTTTGAACTGTACTCACCCAGTTGTTGCTCAGGAACATGGATTTTAAAACAATATTCCAACACTGAGTTTGGCAGGTTCTGAAATTATCTTAAATGATTTAAGGAAAACTGAACAAAAAACAAATGGAATAGCTTCAATTCAATTATAAAGAGGATGCAGAAAATATGAAGACCAATTGAACCACATTAAGAATCTGTAGCAAGTTAACAAGAATGTAAAAATATGGGAGTCTGAACTTCATAAATAGATGTAGAGTACAAAAGTAGTATGTTATGCTGGAGTTGCATAATTCATTAATTAACTCCAGTGTGGTGTTTTGTGCCCATTTATGGGATCGCACCAGACATAGTCAAGACCTTGAGATGATGCAGTGCAGTTGGAGTACAGAAGAATGAGAGGGAATCGCATAGGAGCATTTTGAATGGTGAAAGGCCTGGACAGAGTAGATGCAGCAAAGCTGTTTCCCATGGGAGGAGATTCTAGGTCAAGAGGGCATAACTTCCAAATAAAAGGGCGTCAATTTAAAACAGAGATTTGGAAACATTTCTTTAGTCAGAGGGACGTGACTCTGTGGAACTTGTTGCCACAGGTGGTTATGGAAGTGGTCACTGGGTGTATTCAAGGCAGAGATTGATATATATTTGATTAATCAGGGCATCAAGGGTTATGGGGAGAAAGCCAGGGAATGGGGCTGAGTGAGTGGATGGATCATCTCATGATTAGAATGGCGGAGCAGACTCGATAGGATAATGGGGCTACTTCTAATCCTGTATTTTGTAATCTTGTGATAACTGATGTGGGAAAATGTGCTATATTTGAAGACAAGATTGGAGTTGTTTTTAGATAGTTAAGAGGAAATTTAAAGATAAATGCTATATCATAAATTTTTTTGACCTCCTGTTTCTAATTTTAGTGGCAACTAAGACCCAACAGGAAAGGAACTGTGGGCCTGAGCCTTGATATTGGGGGTAGATGGAGATAGAAATCATAGCCCAGTGCTTGAAAGAGTGGGGGGAGAAGGGGGAGATTACATCAAGTCTCCTGCTGACAATGAGGTAAGTAATAAGGTAAGAAGGGATTGGCCAGCAAAGCCACAATTGGGCATCAAAGAATCATGGGATGGGGGGGGGGGGGACTGGAATACCTTGGTGGATTGCGTGATTTTGACAAATATCAGGGAATGGAAATTCAGGCAGTGTTGGTGCAGCATGAGCTGGGCACCAGATCATTAACACAAAACCCAAAAATTGTCCCTTGGGTGATGGGAATATCCAATTCACCCTGCAATGCTCTGAAAGAGGGATACCTGCTTAATGACATTATCCCATGTGTTTGAAAGCAGATATCATGCCAATGATACAAGGGTAACTCACTTAACGAAGAGTTCTGTGGAATTTCTGAGGGAAAATGATATGATATTGAATTTCTGAGCATTATTTTCATGGCAGAAGAATTAATCACAAGAAGAATTGATTTAGGATGGTTCGTGAATGAACCAAAAAAAGGATGTTTTCTCCATGCAGAGACTTGTTATGAATGAAATGTACTACGGGTATTTGTAAAAGTGTTGGAAGTAGTTTCAAAGGAAATTTTAATGCATCATTGTAAGGGGAAGAAAATAGTGCAGAGCTGAGAAAAAGTGGAGGTAACTGTGTTCCTTATTTGACATCATAACTTTGTTCATTACGTGATGATATGACAAAAGTTTGGAAGTACATACAAGGAGTTAAAAGGTAATTTGCTTGGGATATTATTCTGCGCTCAGAGCTATGAAGCAATGTAATATGTCATACCCAAAGGAATTAGTTCCATAATGCATGTGCATCTCATGCTCTCTTATACTTAATCAAAATATATGCCATAGCCTCTGATTTCTCAGAAGCAAATAGGGCATTTCTATTCTTTGTAAAGCTATTGGGGGGGGGGGGGGCAGCCACATGTTGTGCAACTGCAACTACAATGAAAGTCATTAATTGGCATCTTGCTGTAAACTACAGGAGTCACAGACAAATCCAAGCAGTTCTTCAAACGGGAACTTGAGATGTGAACATGAGAGGTTATGTCATAATTGGGATTCTCAAGAAATTGCCAAATTACATGAAGTCATTTGACGTAAAATTCTCATATCACTTTATATTTTTTATGGAACAATTCAGTGAGATCAGTTCTTCAAATGCCAAATGCATTTCATTTAGGAAGATGTTATTTACTAACTACAGGCAATGAGTTTCAAATCATAAAAACACTGCATGAAAAGGCTTCTCCTTGTTTCCTTTTGTCATTATTTTAAATACTTCTCTTTGCCTTTAAACCACCTACTAATTGTAAAAGACTTATTTAAATTCGTCATGATTCTTGCAAATGACTTTCAAATCTCCTTTTAAATTAAGCTTCGAGTACAACTCTAGTATTTTCAGTGTAACCTTGAAGCTGAAATCCACTCTGGAACTGTTTAAGTGAAGCTTTTCTATGCTCTCTGGAAAATCTACAAGTCTTTCCTAAAGAATAGTGATTGGAAATACATGCACAATTGCTATTGTGGTCTCTTAAGTATTTTAAGAGCTCCTTAAGCATCCTGCTTAAGTAGTCTCACCCCAACAGAAGTCCAGGATTCCATTTACTAACAAAATATTCATTCAATATGCCCTGCCAGTTTCAAAAATGTATGCACTCTCTTTAAAATTGTGCCATTGAGTTGATATTGACTCTTCTTGATCCTTCTAGTGAAATGTCCTATAGAAGAACTGGCTGAATAGTTTACTTTTCTTTGAAAGGAAGACTTCTAACAGTCATGAAACCAATAGAGACATGAATTTTCAATCCAATCATCTTACTGTGGCCTTCTCAACAGTTAAAGCCTGACAATGTTTAGACTGTGTACAACCAACACTGAGTATCCAAGAATGTTGGCTACTAGAGTGCAAAACAGGTACTGTTAGCCTATGTGCGTCAATGTTAAGATATTAGAAGAAAGGAGATGAAATCTGAAGGAATTTTGAAACAAGTCTAATCTGATAATAAATTCAGTGGTGGCATATGAGGCAAATGTCAGCAGCCAAAATCCTTAAACAGCCAAAGCCATGGTATGTTCTCAGTGAATCCCATAAAGGGAGGTTCATGCTAAACACTTCACACACAAATGGAAGTTACACATTGCAATGGAAGGATTCATGTAATGATGTGCCACTTAATAGTGAAAAATCAAAAAATATCACCAGCCATTCCTTTTCCATACTTATGTGGAATTTCTTTTAGAGATGTTCCATTATCAAGGTATGCCACAGTCTGTGGTGAGGAGTGAGAATGGCAGCATCATTAAATCAGTGTCGTTGCTAATCTTTTGTTTTACTGAATTTTTGGCTTAAATTGCAAATTATGCATCATTACCGTTTGTTACCTATTATATTCCATGCCGGCCTCAATTTCACATTCAATAGAGTTGTCATTCTGCATGATTGAATTGGAAGAATACCATTCAGGGGCTTGCCTGATTCTGGGTGATTGACTCTGTTTAGATCTCCCATTCAAAACCATTCTCATTTGTAGATTATGGATTATTGTATAAATCATTGCTGTCCTGCTAACTGAAGAGTCCAGTAAATTAGGAATGCTGAACAGAACGATTGAGTCATCATTCTTTTTCCCTTAAGGTGAAGTTGTGAATACAGGCTGGCCATAGTGTTGCAATTCTTCGAAGATTGCTGAAAGCATGATATTGGGAGGGGCATTCAAAACTCAATAAATGGAAAAATATTAGAGAAACATGGAAATTGCCGTTGCTGGAATCATGAGTGAACAAAGAGAAGATGAAAGGATTTACAGACTAATGCTAGAAATGCTCAATGAATGTTTTGAGTCAGGATCCTTTATCAAGTTTATCAGTCTTGGTAAAGAGTCTTGACTTAAAACAGTGACTGACCAGTTCTACCCATGAATGCCGACTGACCTGTTGAATCCCTCCAGAGAGGGATATGTTTGTTCACAAATAAAAAATATTGACTGATGCATTACTAAGTCTGGCTCCCTGACTCACTATTGAGTTTGCTGTATTTGGAATGGATACAAGAGCTGGAAAGATAGGTAAAAGTTGAAAAAATGGAAAGAAACAAGAAACTCTGCCTTTTTCACAGGCAAACCCAACTACTGAGGGGTCTTCTGATGTTATTGAACAAATCAAAGAATTTATTGATGCAGGATTTAAATGTCCAGAAAATAAGCTTTTGGCACTGGAAAATTGACTTGCATAGGTCTGTTGTTCTACAGAAGAACAATGTGAGCATTTGACCATAGCAGATTCTACTTTAAAGAATTTGAATGATGGATCTGCCACCTGGAAGACAATAACAAGAGACAACAATGAGAATTACTGATTTGGAAAGTCGAAGTAGGCAGCAGAACCTGGGCATTTAGGCTTGGCTGAAGATACTGAAACTGGTATGCTTACTAAATTTTTTTGATTTGTTGGTAATGGTATTTGGGGACAAGATGTTTCTGACGCCACCAGAGCTTGACAGAGCACATCATTCATTATTGCTTAAGCCTAAATCAGGGCAAAAAGCACTTTTAGTGGTTATACGCCCACATCCTCATTAAACGAAGTAAGTGCTGAACTGTGAAGCCCATCGTAAATGTACCCTGCAATACCAAAGCAAAAAAATGTAGAACCGTGGATGATTACTCTCCCAAAGTTAAGAAAAACTGAGCTGTCTTTAGAGAGGCTTGTCAGAGTTACACAAGCGTGGGTGCAACCTTCACCGCTGTTCCCAGCATGTGTTCTCATCTCTGTTACCAATGGAAGCAAGACATCATTTGGTTCAGTGGAGGAGACTTGGGACTACATTCATAACCTTTCTGCTCCTACTTCTGAATTAAATTTTCTCGTTTTTTCTGTTGAATGGTTGGTTTGAAATGGTGATAGAATGTTAAAGGTTCATTTATTTGTTTTTAAGATTTTCATAGGGGAAAACAGTTATTGCAAGTTGATTTAATTTGGAGTGGTTGAAGGAAAAGAATTTAATACACTTTAATTGCATTTACATTTAAGATTATGCTATCAAAATGGAATAATTAAGAAAAAAACTTCATGAGGTCTTTAATTTTTTTGATATGTTTAGACTAAACATGGCTTCTTTTGGTTTGTTATGAACAGCTGCAAGGGTAATGTTTACTTTGCTTTAGAGCAGGAACTTTTAATCTATGCTGGAAGATAGTGGGTTTTTATAATTAATTAGTGTGCTGTTAGCCTTAGGGGGTAGGATTGGAGAAGAAAAGGTGAAGGATCATGGGTGTTTTGCATTGCAATGGTGCTTTATTGTTATGGTTTTCCGGCTTCCATCTTATGGAGTTGTATGTTTTGGTTTAATAAGGCCATCTGCAGGCTGGAGGTCGTTGTGCATGTTGCACAAACTCGGCTCTGCACATGTGAACTTCTGAAATTAGTTTTATTGTTAGTGACTACTTTTTATAAATGAGTGATCATGGCTAATCCTATTAAGTCCTTGGGTTGGAATGTGAAAGGCCTAAATCATCCAGTAAAACAAATGTAAGTGGCTTCACATTTAAAACAACTTAAAGTTGCAATTTACAGGAGACATATATACGTGGCAGTGATGTTTTGTGCCCAATGTCGTGAAGGAAAGGGCAGCAATATCATTCTTCCTTTCAAGCCAAATTTAGAGGGGTATCTATCCTTATTAATCAGAATATTCCTTTTAGTATACATAATGTTGTTTTGGATTCTAAAGTTGCTTTATTATTGTTTCAGGGAAATTACATGATAAAATGGTGATTTTTGCATATGTTTATGCTCCCAATGTAGATGATTCAGGTTTTTTTGGACATATTTTTTACTTTTTTGTTGGATTTAAATTTATATTCACTTATTTTAGGTGGAGATTTCAACTGCTGGTTGGACCCTATCCCAGATTGTTCATCTTCTAATCTGGCTACATTAAACAAATCTGTTTCATTATCAGATTATGACATTTCAGATAGTTGATTTTTAAAAATTCTACTAATAGAGTGTATTATCTTTCCCCCAAGTTCATTACACTTACTCACGTATTAATTACTTTTTTATTGATAAAAGGCACTGGTGCCTCAATTCGGTATTATTATCCGATAAGGATTTGTTAAATTTATGGAAGAATGGGTCATTTTCTTTTTTGATACTAATCTCTCTTCAGAGACCTCTAGTTTAGTTATATGGGATACTTTGAAGGCTTTTCTTAGGGGCAAATCATTTAATTAAAAAAATGAAGACAAATAAAGAAAGATCTGAGTTAAAGTTAATTAAATAAACAGTTAGATCAACAATACACTCAGACTAAAAACTTTAGATGTATACAAAGAACAGACTGAACTTAAAATTAAATTTAATCTTTTCTCCACATATCCAGCTGAATGCCAACTTTTGAAATCTAAAAGTAAATTTTACATTCATGGTGATAAATCTGGTAAGTTTTGGCTAACCAATTAAGAGGATTTGGTGCTAAACGTCACATTACAAAGGTTTGTAAAGATAATGATATTATGACTTCAGATTATTTGGAGATAAATTATATATTTAAAAGATTCTACTCCAAACTATACTCTTCTGAATGTATGAATGACTGTAATTTGATGAAATTTTTTTAGACAGATTGAATATCCCCAAGATTTCTTCAAATAGTCAAATCAGACTGGATGAATCTATCTCGCAAGAGGAAATAACGATTGTTATATCTTTCTTACAATCTGGAAAGGCCCCTGGACCTGATGGGTTTCCTGTGGAATATTTAAAATTATTTTCTCAATTGTTCACATGTCACTTGAATGTGGTATTTGCAGATTTGTTTAAACAAGGTAAACTTCCAGATTCATTTAATGGGGCTTGCATATCTTTAATTGCGAAGAAAGGTAAGGACACAACCAAATGTTCCTCCTATAGACTGATCTTCTTACTGAGCACTGATGCTAAAATTTTAGCCAATAGGATGGAAAACATTTTATTGTCAGCTATTTCTGAAAATCAGATGGGGTTTAATAAGAAACAATATTCCTATTTTAATATATGTCGCTTAATGAATATTATGTATTTGCCCTCCGGGAAAACTCCTGAGTGTATTCTTTGATTGGATGCAGAAAAAGCTTTTGATCAAATAGAATAGGCATATCTATTTACAACCCTTGCAAAATTTAACTTTGGTTCCGATTTTATTACATGGGTTAAATTATTGTACTCAATTCTTGCCACAATTCTTACTAATTTACAACAATCTCAGCCTTTCAATCTGCAACATGGCACTCAACAAGGATGCCCGTTAAGTCCTTTATTATTTGATCTGGTGATTGAACCATTGACAATTGCATTTTGTGAGTGCAAGGACATCTTGGGAATATGGAGGAAAGGGATCTCTCTTTATGCAGATGATCTTTTACTTTTCATTTCAGATCCAGTCACCTCCCTCCCACATATGATGCCATTATTTTCACAATTCAGTCAATTTTCAGGATATAAATTGAATGTGCATAAAAGTGAACTTCTTCCATTGAATTTTCCTGCAGCAATGTATGATTGTTAAAAATCAATTGACCATTCTTGGTATTACAATTACAAAGAAACATAAACTTCTTTTTAAGGATAATTTCTGTCTAGATTTATGAACCCCCTTTTTAATAGAACCTGCTTGTAATACAAGATACATTGCAGAAACAAATTTCTTAGTATTACCTCTCCTAATAAGAACTTCCAACTCACTACAAGCCATTAAATACATTGTTGGACATAATTTTTCCTGCAAGTATCTGCTCAATTGAAGATAACAAAAAAGTATTCTGAGTTATTCCACATTTATCTCTTCATTGTTGAAATGACATCAATTGACCTTGTTTGTAACAATCTTCTATATTTTTAATACCATTTTTAATAATGAGATCAAATATTTAAAATTTGATTATCTTCAGTAAAAGGAATCAAAGGCATCTTAAGTGATATATTTCCTTTCAGTCCAATTTCATTATTTACCTTATGCCAAATGGAAATCAAATGTCTAAGCAAAGGTGCTTCTTTCACACCAACTATTAACTTTGAATCCCATTTATATATAAATTCCTATGCTAATTTCTCATCCATCTCTCTATTGACCCATCCAGGTTTTCTTGATCTCTCAAATAAAGAAGTAAGAAATCTCAATTGAGCCACTTGGTAATAATTAAGTTGGAAGTTGCAAACCTCCCAGTTCATATTTCCATATTAATCGTACTATAGATACTCGACATTTTACCTTTCCAAATAAATTTCCTTATATGTTTATTTAGCTCTTGAAAAAATGTTTATGGAAGAAATATTGGTAAAGTTTGAAAAAGATATTGTATCTACAGAAAAATATTCATCTTGATACAATTTACTCTACCTACTAATGTTATTGGCAAAGTGATCCATTTTTAAAAATCTTCTGACTTTTTTAAGCAGTGATAAATAATTTAATTTATATAAGTTATTTAAATTATTATCTATCCAGATCCCTAAATATTTAATAGATTCTTTTTACCATTTAAATTGAGTATTTCTTCGAAAGAGTATAATCTCCTTGTGTAAGAGGCATAACTTCACTTTTATGCCAATTTATATAACCTGAAAATTTTCCATATTCTTCCAAATTTAAATATAATTTACATAAGTCTCTGGTTCTGTCAGGTATATAAAAACATCATCTGCAAATAAACTGATTTTGTACTCCTCTTGACCAACCTTAAACCCCTTAATTTCTAAATTCAATTGTTAAATATGCTATGAGAATTTGGGCAGTTTTGAAAAAAATTTGCATTTCATAATTTCTCTCTTTCAAGCCCTATCATATCCAAACACTTTTTTTCAACCTTCTTTATGATGTTATTTTTCAGGGATGGTATTCAAAGATCTGTTCATTGATGGTTATTTTGCATCATTTGACCAGCTTTCTGCTAAAATTAACCTGCCAAATCTCAAATTTTTAGATATTTGCAAGTCCAGCATTTTTTTGAATCACAATTATCTGATTTTCAAAGAGTCTGAATCAAATTTTGTAGTTGAGTTATTTTTAGTTTAATGCCTTCTTGTAAAGGTTTAATATCTATTATATTTATGAGAAATTTTTATGTTTAAACCAGACTTCCATAGTTAAAATTATAAATGTTTGGGAACAGGATTTAAATTTGATTATATCAGATGTGGATTTGGACACAATTCTTAAGTTGGTTAATAGCTCTTCATTATGTGCTACCATTCTTTATTACAATTTAAAGTGCTACACAGAGCACAGTTGCCTAAGATAATTTTTTTCGTTTTTATTCTGATATGAGCTCCTGTTCTGACAGGTGTAAGAGCGGAGAAGCCTCATTAATTCCTATAAAATGGGAGGGAATGATTCTTCTTTGTCTCTGGTTCAGAGTTGTGCTATTTCTTTTGTCTCTCTTTTGGTGAGCAGTGCAATTTTAATTAAATGGAAAGGTGCTGCCTCACCTCCTCATGATCAGTGGTTGTGTGACATCATGTCTTGTTTGAATTCAGTTCATATGGATTTCAGACATATGGGAGTCATTTATGACTATCTTATTTTATAATTTCACTTCAAGGTAATTAAATTGTCTGACTTGTATCTTTTTAATGCTCCTTTTATATATATTTTTCCTATCTTAATTTTTCCTTTAATATTAATCATATATAGCATCTGGCAATGCTGTTAAGCAGGACTTTTTAGTTATTTTACTTTTTTCCTTATTTTTCTTTTATTTTTTTTTCCTTTCTATTCTTTTTATTTGTATTTTTAAATAGACATCATTTTGATTATGAATTATAGATATTATTTTCAATTTATGTATGTATGTTTTTTTTTAATTCTGAATGTTTTATTAAGTTTCTGTAACTATTTATTGATTTGTATTTTTTGTATAAGTTCTCTATTAAAATCAATAAAAATATTTTTAAAGAACTAAACTATGATCCAACTGTCCTAAAATCTTGTACCAACATTTTTAGGGAGCACCTTGAATTGCCTGACTACATTAAAGGCAGAAAAATGCAAGCTTTATTTATCAAACTAACTGGAAGTTCTCACTCAGTTTGCACATTCCTTTTGATACCTCGCAAGTTTCTGCAGGGTGCTCCGACTTACTCCCAAATTCTCAAAATGTGCTGGTAAATTAAATAGCTACGGTCTACTGTAAATAATGTGTGTGTGTGTGTGTGTGTGTGTGTGTGTGTGTGTGTGCGTGCGTGTGTACAAGATTAAGTTCCAGGCTACTGAGAAATAAAGAGGAAATGTGGTTCATCAGTGTTGGAGGCTGAGGGGGGAATCTTATAGAGGTTCATAAAATAATAAGGGCAGAGATAAAGTAAATAGTCATTGTCTTTTCCCAAATAAGGTTATCTAAAACTAGACCTAACATGCAGGCAAATGAACTTCTAGAACTAGAGAGATGTGGAATGCACTAACTGAACATAGTGAAGCAGATTCCATGATATCTTTGATAAACTACTATCGGTAGATATTAATTGGAAAGATTGTTGAGCTATGGGGAAAGATTAGGAGAATCAAATTATTTGCAAATAACTATAACCAGTGTAATACCAGGAGGTCAAACATTTTTGGCCACTGCTACAATAATATCAAAGATACCTACCATTCCAGTCTACACCTCTCTTTGGAAAGTCTGCTACCTAGTTGTGCTTTTCCTTCCTGGATCGAGGCAGGAACTGAAGAGCACTGCATTGTACAAAGATGGTTTGGCTTCATGACTGTGTGCATTTGGTAGACAGGACCATGTTCAGGACTTGTAATTAATCTAAATAAATATGCCATAGTTGTTACTGACATTATCAGGAAATGTGTGGATGAGTGTATCTCTACCAAGGCTATTCAAGTGAATCCTAACTAGAAGCCATGAATTAACTTAAAATTGAAAACTGTTGAAGACCAGATCTATGACGGGTCAGACAATTCAGGAACATGCAGAAACACTAGGTAAAACCTCTGGAAGGCCATTACCAATGCAAAAAGACAATTCTGCACCGCGCTGATACTCAGATGGATGCCCAGTAGCTTTGACAGGGCTGAGCTTCTGAGGCTAATGTGACTCCTTGGAAAGTATCTGGCCTGGACAATCTATTTGGCAGCTCCTCAAATTCTGCATGAACAAATTGGCTGGAATTTTTGCAAGTATTTTCAACCTCTCACTGCTGTAATCTGAAGTCCCCAACTGTTTCAAATGGCCATCCATTATTCCAGTGGCCAGAAGAGCAAGGTGGCCTGCCTCAATGACTATCAGCTGGTGGCACTTATATCCACCATGACAAAGTGCTTCGTGAGGTTACTTTTGGACCAAATCAATTCCGGTCTGAGGAGGATCTAATCTCACTTCTCATCACAACAGGCCAATGGCAGATGCCACCTTGCTGGCTCTCCACTCTGTGTTAGATCACCTGGACAGAAGAACACTCACATTCATTCAATACATTTCAGTATTCAACAATAACATATCAGCAACATTTACAATCAAACCAAGAGTTCTGGGATTTTGTCACTCTCCAACTGGATTTCCTCATTGGTAGACACAAATCAGTGTGGATTGGAAACATCACCTTCTCCTCACTGACCATAAACAAAGGGGCTTCCAAGGCTGCAGCTTAGATTCTATTCTCTGCATACTCATGAGTATGTAGCTTCTTAAATTCAGCTTCAATGCAATCTACAAATTTGCTGACACTGCAGCTGAATGAACAACTCGAAATATTTCCCTTTACTTCACCCACTGAGGATTTCCTGCATTTTTTTAAATTAAAAATTACTCATCCTACACTTTAACCATTGAAAAAAATGAGATCATTGATCTGATACCAGAAAATTCTCCATTGTAAGGTAGGGTTCATTGTGAGTCCTAACTCAGTGGCAGTTGTGGCATGATTTATTTTCTGGTATACAGTACTTCAATTAGCTGAACACTCAGTCGTTCCTTTCAGAACCAGCAGTCAAAGTCTTTAATAACTTACTCCAAAATTCAATTGTTGCATGGATGCTAATGTTATTTCTAATTTTCTTTATGGTATACACCCATATCTCTAATTTTTAATCTGTGTTTTGACCCATTCACCATGACGAACAATTTACCTTAATTATATTAAATAAATCCCTTTGGATTTTATACATTTTATTCGACCAATGCAAAGTATCTATTGAAAAGAAATTAACTCAACTGAACTTAACCACACCCCGCACTTCCCGTTTCTAGCTCCTACCTAAGATCTACAAACCTGCCTGTATGGGCATACACATTGTTTCAGCCTGCTCCTGCCCGACAGAACTAATTTCTGCATACAATACTGTTTTATCTCCCCTTGTTCAATCCCTTCCCATACTCTGAATTTTTTCAATGATTTCAAGTTCCCTGGCCTCCATCATTTTATTTTCACCATGGACATCCAGTCCTAGATAACTCCATCCTCCAAAAACCCTCCACTTCTTATATTCCAGACCTAACCAGTTCCCCTCCAACACCATCCTTCTCTGTGTGGCAGAATTGGTCCTTATCCTCAATAATATCTCCTTTGGCTCCTTCCACTTCCTTCAAACTAAAGGTTTAGCTATGGGAACCCATATGGGTCCCTGCTATGCCTGTCTTTTTGTTGGCTACGTGGAGCAGTCCATGTTCCATGCCTATACTGGCATCCATCCCCCTCTTTTCCTTCGCTACATCAATGACTGCATTGGTGATGCTTTCCTGCACACATGCTGAGCTCATTGACTTCATCAACTTTGCCTCCAGCTTTCACCCTGCCTTTAAATTTACCTGGTCCATTTCTGACACCTCCCTCCCTTGATCTCTCAATCTCTATCTCTAGAGATGGCTTAGCTATTGATATCTACCATAAGCCCACAGACTCTCACAATGACCTGGACTATTCTTCTTCCCACCCTGTTACTTGCAAAAGCGCTATCCTTTTCTTTCAGTTCCTCCACGTCTGCTGTCAGATTGAGGTTTTTCATTCCAGGACGAAGGAGATGTCTTCGCTTTTCAAAGAAAGGGGCTTCCCTTCCTCCACCATCAACTCTGCCTGCCCATGCATCTCCCATATTTCACACACATCTGCTCTCACCCCATCCTCCCAACTCCCCACTAGTTCCCCTTGTCCTCACATCATCCCACTAGCCTCCATGACCAACATCTAATTCTCTGCAACTTCCGCAATCTCCAGCAAGATCCCACCACCAAGCACATCTTTCTCTCCCCACCACTTTCTGCTTTCTGCAAGACTGCTCCCAACGTGACTCACTTCTTCATTCATTCCCCCATCACTTCCCACTGATCTCCCTGCTGATACTTATCCTTGTAATCAATTGATTAAAAATTGATTACAATTAAAAAATTGATATAGCATTTTTACAAGAAACTCATTTGATGGAAAAAGAACATTTGAAATTAAAAAGAGAATGGATTGGTCAAGTGGTATCTTCATCACTTAATTCCAAAGCAAGAGGAGTAATAAAGAAATTTAATAAAGAAAACAATACTGGTAAAAATTTAAAGTGTTATAACAGATCCTGTGGGAAGATAAGTTTTGGTTCATTGTCAAATGAAATATGGACACTTATAAGAATCTATGCACCAAATGTTGATGATGAGAAATTTATATGTGATACTTTTTTTAATATTTGTCAGAGGTACATGAAATTTTTTTTAATAGGTGCTGATTTTAATTGTTGTTTGGATCCTATATTGGATAAATCAACTAAATTGGTAACAAAAACTAAAATGGCTTAAATTACATTAAGTTTGATGAAAGAATTGAATTTAATAGATATTTGGCGTAAGTTAAATCCTAAGGAGAGAAATTATTCTTTTTCTTCCTATAGACATGATTCTTATTCAAGAATAGATTTTTTTTCTAATTTCTGCACAGTTACAGGGAAGAATTAATTTTGTCGAAAATAAATCTAGAATTTTATCAGATCATTCTCTACTTTTAATGCTATGTGCAATGCTTGATAAAGGATCTCCACATAGATGGAGTTCAAAACTGTTGTTTTTTAAAACAGAGTGGACTTCTGTGATTTTATAAGAAAACAAATTCAATATATTTTGGATATAAATTTTAATGCAGTAGGGAATAAATTTGTTACTTAAAACTTATTTAAAGGGACAGATTATTAGTTTTTCAACTAAAATTAAGAAGGATTATTTAAAAGAGATTAATCAGTTGGAACAAGATATAGGAGAATTGGAAAAAGAACTGCAAAAGAAATCTTCTGAAGAAGAGACAATTAATAAAGAAAAAAAGCTTCAATTTATTATTATTCAGGCATATAGAACTGAAAAAATTAATTAAAAAACAAAACAGAAATATGAATTGGGAGAAAGAGTTCACAAAGTTTTAGCTTGGCGATTGAAAGCAGAACAGGCATGTAGAATAATTAATGCAGCTAAAAAATATTTTGGGATGATTACATATAAACCACGAGAAATAAATGACTCTTTCAAAGAATTTTATTCTCAATTTTATCAATCAGAATCAATTCAAGATGAAAGTAAGATTAATACATTTTTATTGCAAATAGATTTACCTAGTTTGAATTTTCAAGAGCAAAAGATTTGAATTCTCCTTTTTACAGCGAAAGAGGTAATGAGTTCATTACAAAATAATACCTCAATGGGGAAAGATGGGTTTCCTATAGAGATACCTCCATTTATGGAAGTATTCAATCAAGCATTGGAAACACATTCTCTTCTGGATTCTTTTTTAACAGCAACTATTACAGTAATACCTAAGAAAGATAGAGATCTATTGAAACCAGTTTCATCTCGACCAATTTCATTATTAAATGCTGATTATAAGATATTAGCTAAAGTATTAGCAAATAGATTGATATCTACTGAAGATAATACATATGGATCAAACAGGATTTGTTAAAAATAGGAAATCTGCATAATGTGGCAAAATTGATTAGTTTAATACAATTAGAGGTGATTTAAGTGTTGCAGTGGCTTTAGATGCAGACAAAGCATTTGATAGATTAGAAAGGGATTTTCTTTTTAAAGTCTTAGAGAAATTTGGGTTAGGGTCAATATTTCCTGATTGGATTAAAATAATACATAAGAATCTTCCTATGAAAGTAGTGACTAATGGTCAAATTTCAATAACTTTTTGACTGACTAGATCAAGTAGACAAAGTTGTACACTGTCTCCTGCTTTATTTGTTTTAGCAATCGAACCCTTTGCTGCATTAATAAGACAGGATTCAAAAATAAAGGGTTTTAAAGTGAATCAGGAAGAACACAAAATAAGTTTGTTTGTGGATGATGTTTTGATTTATTTAACAGACCCATTAAATTTGTTGCGCCTACTTAAATTAAGATTAATAGAATATGGAGAAGTATCTGATTATAAAATTTATTGGGGAAAAAAGTGAAATTATGCCTTTAGTTAAATGGGATTATGCTAATTACAAGGTTAATTGATTTTAAGTGGCCAGATGTGGGAATAAAATATTTAGGTGTTTGGGTGGAAGCTGAATTAGAAAATGTATTTAAATTAAATTATTCTCCATTATTAAAAAGAATAAAGGAAGATTTGGAAAGGAAGAATATGTTACCTATTACTTTAATACGTAACTTGTGTAAAGGTGAATGTTTTTCCTAGAATACAATATATTTTTCAATCGATTCCTATTCCAATTCCTCAAACATTTTTTAAAGAATTAAATGCTTGTGTTAGGAAATTTTTATGGAAAGGAAAGATGGCAAGAGTTTCTTTGGATAAATTAATTTGGAATTATGACTTAGTAGGTTTGTAGCTCCCTAATTGTATGAATTATTATGAAGCTGCCGAATTGGATTTTAAATAAAATTCCAGCCTGGTTATATATAGAATTTAGTAAAATAGAGGAACCAAACCTAAAAGATTTTATTTACAAATGGAATTTAAGGTTGTTAACTATGAATATATTGAAGCATTTAATTGAGCTTTGCAGTAAGGTTGATAAAGAAATTGGGGGAGGAAATTTATTGTCTGGAAAAAACACCATTATTTCAGAATAGTTTGATTCCATTTTTTATGGGAAATAAAATTTTAAAGATTTGGCAGTGCCAGGGAATTAAGAAGACAGAAGATATTTTTGAAGCAGGGAAATTTATTTATTTTAATAAAATGAAAGAGAAGTTTAAGATAACTGAAAATACTAAATTTAATATCAAGTTATGAAATTTTTATGTGAAAATTATGGTCAAGAGCTTGCTATTATCAGTAGGGACAGAATTAGAATTATTGTAATGTAATGGAAATATAAAGAAATTTATTTCAATGATGTATCGGTTAATACAAAAGAAAGCCCGAAAATAGGGCTTCATAATTCTAAACATAGATGGGAAGTAGATGAGAATAAACAAATAGATGAACAAGATTGGATTGAGATATGTAGAGAAAATATGAAAAGTACAATAAATATAAGATACAGAATGGTGCAATATAATTTTATTCATCAGTTATATTTAACACAATATAAATTTTAAAAATTGATTCAGACTCTTTTGCATTTTTTTTTAGATGTGGATAGGAAATTGGTACATTTTGCATTCTACTTGGTAGTGTCCTAAAATTTAAACTTTTTGGTTAGAAATGGGTAAATTATTGGAACGAATAATGGGGATTAAATTCCCACAGGATCCGATGTTACTTTTATTGAGTGATATTAAGAATATTGAACCTAAGTTGAAATTGAATATGCATCAAGTTTGTTAAAATTGCTTTAGCAATAGCAAGAAAATGTATTGTCATAACTTGGATCTGGGTTTAGAAAGATGGCAAGCTGAAGCTCAGAGTTGTATAGCACTAGAGAAAATTACTTATAATTTAAGTATTACATAATTTGGAAGATATGGAGCCTTTACTTACAAAATATGGGTGTTAATATTTAAATGAAGTTCTGACATTCCCTTCTCCTTAAGGACTCAATATATTATAAGAGACATTAAAGTAATAGGCACCCCCGTTGAGGGTCTTTGGTCCTGTTCTTACTCTTCTTTTTCTTTCTTCTTTTGTAGGGGGGTGGAAGGAAGGTGGTATATTGGGGAGGTGGGGTGTTTCTTATCTTTCTTTTTCTTATATACCACATGTATCTGTATTGTTTAGAATTATCTTTAATTATATGTTTTATTGTGTGATTTTAAACTAATAAATAAAATTTTTAAAAAAATTCCTTTCTTTCACCATTCTCATGAAGGGACTCAACCCGAAAAGTTAATTTACTGCTTCTACTCGATGCTGCTTGGCCTGCTGTGTTCTTCCAGCATTTTTATATTTTCATTTAATTTATTCTAACGTCTATAGAATTTTTTCATCTTTGAACTCAACATTTTTTTACAGTGAGTGCATGAAGTAGAAGATCTATACTGATTAGGTGTAATGCTCAGAGAATCAACAGTGTGGAATTAATGCTAAATAGAATAATTAAGCCATACTTCACCGAAACAGGTCATTTGGCTCAATGTGTCTAAATGGGTCATCATGTACTGATATGTGTAAATCCCACTTTGTCTGTAGCCAACTATGCTTTATTTTATTTGAAATATTCATTCAGATGCTTCTTAAATATTGAGAGATCTTCCATCCACCACCTTCTTAGATATTTCTTATTCCAGATTACATCCTCTGGGGTGAAAAATTTCTCATGTACACTCTTACTTTTTACTTGAAACTTATGCCCCCTGATCTTACCAAAACATAAAACATTCTTATTACCTGCTGTGCCTACATAACTTAGCAATTTATATAACTTAATAAAGTCCATTCAACCACAGGTTTCCCCCACATGTTCCCTTATGACCAAATTTTCTCCCCAAATTTGTTATCTCGAATTGGATGCATTTGATGTGATACAGTTTCCACTCATCACCAAGGATAATGTGCTTGTAGTAAAAATTCATTTTCCTCATCATTCATTCCATTGTGTAAGATACAATGGAATGTAAGATCTTGTATAAGATCACAGATAAGAATAATAATGTCAAATAAACTTGAATAGCCAGGCAATACACAAACATCAAGTTGTAGTCAATTTGGTTTAATTATTTTGGTCAATTTTTGTCTTTGAAACATCCTTCCAGGAGCAAAGATCAGCAGTAGGTACATAGGAGATACGAAATTTACTTCTGTGGGATTTGACTTTTCCAATAGCTGAAACTAGTGTGTAATTATCATTATTTCTGACATCAATTAGTTGTAGATATCAACCATTAATGTATCTTTTTTAGTGTTTATTAACTCCATATCTCGGAATTTCTGAACAACAATAAAGTCTGAAAAAATATGACTTCAAACATTTGAAAAATACGCCAAAATATGTTGAAAGAAGGGATAGTGCAAAGATATTCAAATTCCTGGTAGTGTCTGTGGAAGGATTTAAATAAAACAATGAGAATTTCAAAATTCATGAGAAGGTTGAAATGAAAGATAGCTTAAGTTATTTGTGGAATTTTCTGCCCAATGAAGCAGTGGAGGCAACATTATTAAATGTATTTAACACACAGATAACAGATGGCAGGGGAATTAAAGGTAATGAAGAATTTGCAGTAAGTGGAGCTGAGTCCACAGGCAGATCAGCCATGATCTTAATGCAGTAGTAGTAGGAGGCCATCTAGCCTTTTGACCCTGCTTGTCTTTCAATAAGATAATTACTTTAATTTTCCAAGTATTGACTGGAACATCTTCAGTGCCAGGCTTAGATGGGATTGAATTTGTTGAGTATACCCAGGAGGATTTCTTGAAGCATCAACAAATGTGGCTTCCCCTCTACTGCCATTAATTCAGCCATCTCCTCTATTTCCTATATCTGCCCTTAATCCCTTTCCCCCAGATGCAACAAGGAAAGAGTTTTCCTTGTCCTCACCTATCACCTCACCAGCCTCTGCATCCAACATATCATTCTCTGTAACTTCTGCCACTGACAACAGGGTCCCACCACCTGACACATGTTCCCATCCCCGCTCCACTTTCCATAGGGATTCTCTCTCTTCATGATTCCCTTATTCATTCATCTCTTCCCACATTTAGCCACTTGGTACCTACCCTCGTGACTCCCTCTCCTCCATTTGGGCCCCAAAAAATTCTTCCAAGTAAAGCAGGGCTTATTTACTGTATCTGGTACTCCTGATGTGGTTTTTATGTGGGTAGACTGGATGCAGACTGGGAGATCACTTTGTTGAGAACCTTTGCACTGTCCACTGAAACAACAAGTAGCTCCCAGTGACCGACCACTTCAATTCCATTGCGACATTGTCTGTTCATGTACTGCCATTTGAAGCCATCCATAAATTGGAGGTACAACACCTTATATTCCATCTTGCCAGTCTCCAGCCAGACGGTATTAATTTCGACCTCCAACTTCTGTTAGCCCACACTCTTGCCTCTCTTTCTCTCATCCCTTTGTCTCCCTTCCTCCAGTTCTCTACCCTTCCTTCTCCTATCAGAGAATGATGTCTCTGACTCCACCCCCCATCACTTATCAGGTTCTTTTTCTTCTTCACCCTCTATTACCTGTTAGGCCGTGTCCTCCTCTTCCCCATCCCCCATGGCTCCTCTCCACTTTTATGTTAAAGCATCTGTCTGATTTTTCAGCCCTCCTGAAGAAGGGAATACCAACCACCTTTGCTGCGGGACCTACTGAGTTTCTCCAGCACTTTTCAAGTACTGCACTTCACCCAGCACCTGAGGTTTTCTTGTTCATCCAATAGGCAGGCTGGTTTAAAAGGGTTAAGGCACATGGGATTTAAGGTATGTCTGCTAATTGAAAATAGAATTGGCTTGGTGATAAAAAGGCAGAGAGTAGTGATGGAAGAATGCTTTTTTCTGATTGTAAGTGACTGGCGTACCTGCAGGAACAAGGTTTGAATGTAGGTGGTATGATTGGTAAGTTGCGAATGACACAAAGCTGTTGGTGGTGTGTATAGCAAGGAAGGTTGTCAGGAGTACTGGCAGATGGAATTCAATCCTGATAAATATGAGGTGATATAGTTTGGAAAATTAAATCAGGGTAGTACATTTACAGTAAATGGAAGCTTGATAGGATTCAATTGCATAGTTTCCCAAAAGTGGCAACTCAAGCACATAGGGTTGTGGAGAGACATATGGAATGCTCACCTTCATAGGTCAGAGCATATAATATAAAAGTTTGGATGTTATGCTGCAACTATCTCAAACAGTGGCTAGACATAGCAGAGGAATTTCACCAGGATGTTGCCTGGATTGAAGGACTTTAGTTATGGGGATATTTTCGTTAAACTGGACTTCTTTTTCTTGGAATTAAAGGAGGCTGAGGGGTCATCTGATGGCGGTACATAAAGTTAGAACAGATGTAGCGAGGGCAGAGTGTCAGAATTTGTTTTCCTTGGTATGGGTATAAAAAACATGAGGAATGAAACACGAAAGTCTGTAGATGCTGAGATTGTAATAAAAACACACAGGAATGCTGGAGGAACTCACCAGTCTCAGAGCGTCCATAGCAGGTAAAGATAAAGACTGAATAATGTATTTTAACACTTTCCTATTCTTTGCTTATACTTTGAAGAAGGGCTCAGGCCCGATATCTTTTCCTTCTATGGACACTGTGAAATCGGTTGAGTTCCTCCAGTATTCCTGTGTGTTTTTATTATCAAAAACAAGAGGCATTGGTTTAAGGTGAGAGGAAGGAGTTTTAAAGCTAATTTGAGTTGGAAGTTCTTTTACCCAGAGACTGGTTGATATGTGGACCTCACTGCCAGGACAGATGGTAGATGATCTGCAATCATCAGTTAGGAGGCAGTTTGACAGGCTCTCAAATAGGCAAGGGATTAAAGTAGATGGGCCAAAAGATCGTCATGGACATGATAGGTTACAAAGCCTATTTCTGTGTTGTAGGACTCTGACTTTCAGGTTATATTCACAGCCCCTAGTTACTTCATCAAAAATTCAATTACTGTGGTTAAACATGATTTGGCTTTAATTTAATTGGTTAATCCATACTTGTTTGATTATTAATTTTATCCTAGATAACTGTTTGTGAAAACGTCCCTACCATCAAACTTAAATTGACTGGTTTGTAGTTGCTGGATTATCCTTACTTCCATTTTTGAACAAGTGTGTATCATTTGCTATTCTCCAATCTTCTGGCATCGCTCCTGTATCTCTGGAGAATTGTAAGATCATGATTAGTATTGCCACAATTTCAACCTTTGCTTTCCTCAGTAATCTAGTATGCATTCCATTCAGAACCGATAATTTTTTTTTAACTTTTAAAGCCAGCCCAGTAAGAAACTTCATTTTTTCATGTGTCCATGGCAGCACTTTTTGACATGATTAAGTCAGGTGCAATGAACTTACTTTCCAAATCAGAAATAGGCCTCAATTCAGAAAACAACAATCTTTGATAACTATAGAATTTTTGGTAAGCATTTCACTTTCAAAAATACACTCTGGAGTTGAAACTGAGAAAAATAATCACTTTTTTAGGGCAGTGATAAAACACTTATTCTTCTGTACTGAGTGGTAATTAAGTCTTACCTTGCAGTGACAACGGGTGATCTCTTTCCTACTTCTAGAGAGGCTGCTGTTGGCTCATCCCCAAGTGAATGAGTATCCTTAGACAACTGCTGCAGCCTGGAGCTCAGCTCACTTATTACAGTGGGTTTGCTGCCCTCCACCATCTGAATAGGCCTAGGCTCAATGGGATCCCCCCACAACTTGGATTTTCTCTGTATGAGGTAGCGAGACCGTCCCACGCCGGGGGGCAGCGCAGACGGCTGGTGTTGGGCAACAAGCTCACTGTCTGAAGTTTGCTTCAAAAGAGGGTCCCTGAATGTGACTGGCCCTTTGTTAAGTTGGGACTTTAGCTTTGGCTTTGGAGGCACTGGAGGCTTCTCGAGAATGAAGGTCTGTCCATCAGCAAATGACGTGTAGGTGTCCAAGGGCTCCCCACTCTCTGACGACAATGTTGACATGCTGGAGACGGTTGAAATTGTACTTGTGGTCTCTAAGTGATGGTCACTACTGCTTCTTGTATCTATTTCTTCTACACCCGAGTCCACACTTGCTTCTGAAGGAGGGGCATCTGTTGGCTTCCCTGAGGGTGAAATGCCAGTAGTTGAAGGTGTTGAAGTTGGGGGTCCACTGGGATGGCTGGCAGTTTTCTCAGCCTTGGCTTGGATAAAGATGCCATTTGCAAATTCGTCAGGTGGTGGTACAAGCCCAATCTTTGCAAGTTCCTCTCTTGTTTCCTCATCACTAGAGGAAAGCATTGGAGGAAGAGAAACAGCAAATGGTTCTACATCTTCATCAGAGCTTCCTTGAGTTTGGGTTTTCCCAGGTACTTCAGTAGCTGGAGGCTCAGAAAGAGCACAAAGTGACTGGGAAGCTTGTGGCTCTGCAAGGAATGGTTGAGGCTGTGATGGTGATGGCTTCAAGGCAGCTGTTGAAGTATCTTGAAGTTCTGACTCTTGGCCATTACTTGTTGCATGGACCATGAGTAGGCCTGCAGTCTTCTGCTGTGATGTATCCACTATGTTGATCAGCATACTTTTTTTCTCTTCCACTCTCTTCTCTTCCCTCTCAGCTTTCTCCATTTGTCCTGGTCTTGCCTCTGCTTCTTTCTTTAGTGTAGTGGATGTTCCCCACTGGTGTTTTGCGGTTAATCCAGATGTTGGACTGTAGCTTGTTTTGTCTTCTGGTGAGAAAGGTGGTGATGTGAGCGTTTCAACTTCTGTTTTCTTTGCCTCTTTACTGTGGCACTCCATGTAGACTGGGGGTTTTTTTTCTTGGGCTTTTACAGTTTCATTGCTTCCAGTTGTTCGCTGATGCTGTGTTTCAGCGACTAGTGCCCGCTGCCTTGCGGCCAGCGCAAGTGCCAGTGGTGAGTTAGGATCCAGCGGTTTCCCTGTGAGAGGATGTATAAAAGTCACAGGCGTGCTTGCTGGTGGTCTTGAGGAGGAAACTGGGGAAGGGATTGGTGATCGGAGAGACCTGTCACTGCTACTCAGTAGTCTCTCATCGACTGACCTGGATTGTTGCAGGGCTGGGATGTTGGGTGCTGTTTCACTTTCGATGGCACCCACAGAAAGGAAGACTGTTGATTTCCTCTTTTCTTCCAACCTTTTTTCTCGGTCCCGTACTGCACCTGCAATGGCGACAGCAAAGGGGCTAGCCAGATCTTGTCCTTCTTCTTGTGTTTTATTAATTCCTTCTCTTTGCTGCTGCTCATACTCTTTACCAGATTGCTGGGCTATCCTCCTGGCTAATAACTCTTTACTAGCCCCAGATGAACCAGATGCTGATGCTCTCTCTATTGCATCTTCAACCTGGAATTGCTTGACCAGGGGACTTTTCTTACGTAGTGGCTTTGTTGGTGCAAAAAGTCCCACGTTGAACTGGCCCACATTTGCATACGGATTGTCAACAACCTTAGTCTTTCGTTTGCTTTTCTCTTGAGGGGTTGGTGATGGACTTGGCCATGGGATATCGGTTGGCTCTACAGGATAGTATGATGAATCCTGCAAGATTATCATTGACCTGGCCCGTTTCTGTCTCTCTACTGGAGGTATGGGAGACCGACTTGGTTCATATACCTCTGCTGTTGTCATCACCTGCTGGCCTCCATGAATTTTCGCTTCTGTGTTGGGCTTAAAGCTGGATCGCACATTATCATAACTTCGACCAGGAGGTGGGGGTGGTGAGAAAGGAGGTGGAGGACCTGTGTCTAAAAGGTAAGGGGAGGGTGGGGGAGGTGGGGCAATCTGTGGAGGTGGGGGTATGCCTAGTCCTTCCCGGAGAGTATCTTGCATGGACGTACTGCGTAAAAATCTTCCTTCCATTGCTGAAACTGACAGTTTATCATCCTCAGAACCTCCTGTAAAACATTACAAAAGTACTTGGTAATTTTCATAAACCTAATAATGTCTCACAGCAAAATTTTTAACACATGGCATTAATAGTGACTTCTCCAGTTTCTGCTAGCCTACTCTCCATTCTCCCTCCCTTCTGTTTCCCTATGTCTTCTTTCCTCAAGCTAAACCCCCCCCCCCTTCACTCTCCATTCATAGAGCCATCCCTCTTCACAGTGCTTGCTGGTATCCCCTCCCTCTCTTATCCATCGTTTGTCTCCTGCCTTTGGGAATATACTTCTCCCCATGCCTCTCTCCCCACCATTCTGTTTGAGAGGCTGTCTTCTTTTTTCATACATTGATGAAGGGCTCAAGCCCAAAACGTTGGTTATATATCTTTATCTTTGCTATATAAAGTACACTATTTGACCAGCTGAGTTTCTCCAGCAATGTGTCTTTACTTCATTTATGGTGTCTGCAGATTTTCATAGTTTATTAATGAATTACTTGGAATGTTCAGTTACGCGTATGGTTGTGAACACTAGAATTTAGAATCAAGTTCATAGGTTAATATTCACTGGACAGATTAACCTCAGGTTCAAGGGGAATATTCCTGTCTGTGTTAAATGATGAAAGGTTCAAATTCCACTTCAAATAGACCTTGTGAAAGCCGAATGTCTGGGACAAAGTTGAAAGAGGAGAAATTATATTGGCATCCATGTGCTGCTGGAGATCATGAAGCAAAAAAGGGAATAATGCAATGGAAAACAGTTCATTAACAATTAGCAAAATTATCAAGATTCCAATGTGTTAGATTGAGAGGACCTACTCCAGGTAGAAAAGAACAGATGGATTCACAGAGATGACACCAATGCTCTCAATAGAATAACAGACTTGGAAAACGATTTATGCATTTAGACACATTAAGAGCTTTCCACAGGCGATTCCAGTTAGCATGGTTATAGTTAAGTTCAAAAAGGAAGAGTGAGACACAATGTCAATTCCTGTCCATGTTGTTTCTTATCTTAAAAAGGGAATTATAATAATCCAGCAAATTACAGATTAGTGAGGTTTATTTCAGTGGCAAGGGAAGTTATTGAATGAGATTCTTAACATTAGGATTTACACACATTTGGAAAAGTATGGATTTATTAGTGCTAAATGGTGTGGCCTTGTATGGTGAGGTCATTTCTAACAAAACTAAGATTTTTGAGGAAGTATCAAAGATCAGAGAGGGTAGGGCATTGGATGTTATCTCCATGGACTTTAGTAAAGTATTCAACAAGGTCCATCATGCTGGTTGATTCAAAAGATTAAGGCATGGAAGGTTGGATTCAAAATTGACTTGGACAAAGAAGTCAGAGGGTAGTGGTGGTGGAGGAATGTTCTTCTGAGTGGAGAACTGGGACCAGGGGTGTTCTACAGGGATCATTGTCATTGTATGTATTTATTTTGTTAGTTTTATATACTAGTGTATATACACACATACAGTATAGAGATGTACACACACACACACACACACACACACACACACACACACACACACACACACACACACACACAAATGATTTGGACAAAAATATCTGTGGGTTGATTAGTAAAGTTTTTCAATCAGCTTTCGGTGAATCATCTACAAGAGTGGCAGTTACCTTCATCAAGTCATTTGACTTGATCAGGGCTCACAGCTGAATGTGCATAATTTGTAGATTAAAGGAAAGCTGAATGCCACACACTGATAATTCTGCCTTCTTTGCTTAGTAGTTCCAAGCTTGTATTTGGATGCTTCCAACTAAGCCAGCAGCTAAGGGAGCCTTTAACATTACCCTGTCAACTGTACGACCCCTCTTCTTTATATATCTGTTGATTATCCCTCTGGTAGAGATGATTTAATACACTGCACTCCAGGGACTGATTTTTGAAACCAGAGAATCCTGCACTGATCATTCCAACACGCGATGGAGAATTAAACCATTGAGGATAAAATATCAATTGAATCCATAAAATCTATGTAAGGATGCTTGTCTTACCTATGGATTTTGTCCTTGACATCCCTCTAGGCATTGGGAGGTGTGGCTTTTCTGGTACAGATGGGGGTGTTGACTTTGAAGGCATTCCTTGACGTTCAAATAGAGACTGAAAGAAAATAAATATATTATTACATAAATTATAATTAATTTTACATTGCTATGGGCCCAGAGGACCCAAAACCCAGCAGCAATAGAAATTCACCAACACAAATGGTTACTTAAACAAAAATTACTTTTAATTATCTTTAAACATGAAAATTCTAAGCGCACGTGTATGTAATATGTGTGTGTGTGTGTGTGTGTGTGTGTGTGTGTGTAAGTTCAGAAAAGTTCTTTGATTCACAGTCCAATCTCACTTCTCATTCCTCCAAATTCAATGGTTGCAGGCAATTCTTATACTGTGCACAGAATTTAACATTTATGAATTTCACCGGGCTTTGGTGCTTGAAAGATAAATGGTTACCGCTCAGGAAGGTTCTTGTAGGTTTTCAGAGAGAAATATGTTGCTCGTTGGACACAAACTGATTCGTTCCAATCAGCCACGTCAATGTTTTGCTGAAGAATATTGCCCCATCAGGGTTTTCTTTCAGGTCACCACAGAGTTCCTTTTTGTTTCCCTTGTTTCAAGTGAAACATTATATAACCAGCCATCTCCTGTTGTATGGACCACAAAGGTTCCCAAGAACTCACAACTCAACTTCAAAATGGGTCTTTTCCACAAGCTTGCCAGCTTGTCA
The DNA here is from genome assembly GCF_036971445.1 of Narcine bancroftii. Taxonomy (NCBI): domain Eukaryota; kingdom Metazoa; phylum Chordata; class Chondrichthyes; order Torpediniformes; family Narcinidae; genus Narcine; species Narcine bancroftii. The sequence continues at coordinate 12,959,709 of NC_091481.1, forward strand.
TGTTCCAGTCCCAGCTGCTGCAGCTGAACTGTAAAAATGTAGAACTAAATTCAAAGTTTTTGCAAAGGCACTCGGAGCCTGGACTATTTGGCTTGAGCCAAGCTCTGACATTTTAAATGAGATCTGCTTTGAAGTGTTTGTATTTGTTTGTGACCTACACAAGAAACAACCTGCCATAATTTATCTCCTTTAAAACTAATCTATATACAATATAAAATATAACATAATCTGTCACAACATGAAACACAACAGCCCGAGCTTCAACACATTCTATTTATATATACAATTAAACATAGTAAAAAAGAGGCAATAGGGATGGTGAATATTAAAACACATACTGAAAATTTACTGCAATTTCTGTTTTATTTTATGTCGTATCTAGTGATGCTGGACATACAATCCAGATCTGTTTTGAATGTACCAGTAACATAGAGGCCAGATAATTAATCCATATAACAGCCATCATGCATGTTTTGACAATTGATATCAGTTTAAAGAATATGTGAACAAAAATGGAATCAGTAACAGTGAGCAGAATGGTGTAAAATTTAACTTCTTTCACTTCCTTTGAGAAATGAAATTGACTGTATCTATCAGATTCAGCCTCCATCTGTTTCTGGTCCAGCACTAAAATACTTGAAGGGGCCCAGCAAGCTACTGAATTGCATCAAACCTCTCCAAAGTTGGGTATTAAGCATTAACCATTAATTATTAATATTGCTCATTTCAATAAATATTTTTTTAATGTCCATCTGAGTCAGCGTGAGCTTATCTCAGACAATAATACTGGATTCCTGCCAGGAGGTTCTAAGACTTGAACCAAATTTTGGTCTGATTTTACGGCAACAGTACTGAACTCAGGCAGCACTGTTGGAGTTGCTGTCTTTTGATAAGTATTATCTGAGCTTTTTGCTGTTTTATTGTATAAATGTAAAAAAATCCCATGCCACTAGAGCAGCATTCTGGCCAACTTCTTACCCTTAACTAATCTGTATTTCCTTTCATGTTATCCAAGTTTTATTTCAATCAAGTATGTGCTCCTTGATTTTCAGCGTTGGGAATGGAATTGAATATTATGCAATTAGAGGTTCATATGATGTAGAGAAGATAGCTTTTTGCTGAAGATGCTGTCCGGAGATTTGGTTGTCATCACTATTCCAAATGCTGCTTGAAACCTTGTGGAGTGATTTGAAGATGAGAGGCTCAGGTTGAGATGGATCATCCACTTTGCATTTCTAGCTGAAGGTGAATCCAAATGCCCAGCATCGTTATTGGTTCTCAGCTGCTGGATACAACTATCAACGCCCACTGGTAGCCTTCTTCTCCCATTAGCTGTTTACTTGTCTGCCATCAGTCACACTAGATATGACAGGATTGTAGAGATTTGATTAAACCTGTTCGTTGTGGTACCATGCTCCACATTTAGTTGCTTGTGTCCTCATGCTCTTGCTAATCAGCACACACATGGTACTAATTTTTAGGTGTAAATGTCATTTCAAATGCCTCACTGAACCTAGTGTTCCCAGAATATGTTGTTCAGTGATCACCTCTATCATTATTAGGCAAAGATAGAGAGCTAATTAAAATGGTTCTGATGCTGGGTTGTTCTTAATGCTATTTAAATATGTTGGTAAATGAATACGTTTGCTTGGCCAAAAATCAATTATTTTGTTATCGATCTAGAAACAGAAGCAGAACAAGTAAAAACGGGAATTTTCCTTCACTGAAGAACATTAGTAAAGTGGATCTGTTTTTACAACAATTGAGCAAATTTTAATGGTTACTTTAATGTAACTTAATAACAGATTATTTAATTAACTAAATTTAAATCATTAGCTTCCTTGCTGGGATTTGATTGCATTGAATTGTTTGTCCAAGCCTTTAAGAGAACTAGTTCATTCATTTAAACAATGCACCATCATTCTCTGCAGTGCTCAGAATTCAATATAGAACGAAACATGAATGAATTTCTCACACTGATTTCTGCTGATGTGATGCGCCTACTTGTGGGTCGCTGTTTGACTGTTGCAGCTCGAGAATCTGCCGCTACGTTTTCTGTCCTAACCGAGCGATCAGCTGCTGCGAGGATCTCATCCAATTTTTCTGAAACAAAATTTAAATATAGCATCAGGAAGGGCAGAATTTTAAATCATAGAACATATTGTTCCTGAAATAGAGGATATTACTCAGCCTGTGATTAAAATAAAATTAATTGTGCAATTAAACATTCATCATGTTGATATTTTGTTTTCATTATTTTCATAAGTCTTCTTGACTTATCCCATACAAATTAATTTGCTTTTTTCATTTTTAATTTAATTAAAAGCCCACATTGTCCCATTGCTCTGTTGTTGTACCCTTCACTATCTAGTTACATAATCTGTTCCATGTTTCCATAACTCTGGCTTGATGCTCATCTCTGACTTCTTTTCACAATGAATGGCTCATTATTAAATAGCTATGCTAAAGTTACATTTTTTTTTAGTGAATAAAGTATAGCATGGTAAGTGGATGAGGGAGCCCAGAGAGAGTGAAGACTAAGGATTCAGGAGGAACTGAAGGAGTGGAGTGCTGGGGAGTCTTTCAAGGTTGGTTTTATTTGACTGTCCTTCATTTGCCACCTACTCTCAGTGCTGTCAAGAATCTTGCATAAGGTAAACGATATTAACCCTGTTATCAACCCTCTTCAATCTCTGATTGGATCTTAGTCTGTGTAGATTTACAAACCCAGACTGAAAATGATTGTGCGGTGAACCAAACCAACTTCCAAGTTTCAATCAAAGGAGCCAAGAATTGATGTTTGATGCTCTGAATTTGTGAGATTGGTACTTTGGTGTCTTCCCCCTCCATTTCTCTGTCTTTCTCCTCTCTCATTCTCTTTCACCTACTGTAGTGCGCGTCGAAAGAACCAAAGACTTGTTGATCCAAACCAAAGCTTTTATTAACTAAAAGACTGGAGCATATCACAAGTAGGCCGACCAGTCCAGAATGACCTGGTCTGGCAAGGAGCAATCCTTTAAGACACACATGTCAAACTCAGGCCCATGGGCCAAATTTGGCCCGTGATATAATTATATTTGGCCTGCAAGATCATATCAAATATGTATTAGAGCTGGCCCACTGGCCGCTGCGCCAGTATAGCGCATGCACAGCTAATACTACAAATCCCAGAATGCTTTGCAAATGCATTGGCGCCGGCCCGTCAGCCCGCTAATCGCCCCCACCTCCTCTGTTTACTTTCATTAGCATCTGCGACCTGTCGCCGAACTCACACGTAATAAAACCCCTTACGAAAAATGGCCAAACGAAAGACAGAAAACAGGACCTTTCAAGACAGGTGGGAGGCAGACTATATGTTCATCATCTTAAAAGACAAACCTGTTTGTCATTGAAGCAAGTTGTTATTTTTTTGACTTGTTGGCTTGTGAAAAAAAACCATTTAAAAGGAGCTTAAAGGATATAGAGAAATATTATTTATTGAATATTTTATTTCTCCTTTGTTAATACTTCTTCTGGAAAGAGTTTAACCAAACTTATTATTAAACATTTATTTTAATAAGAAAAAGTTTAACATTACATATGTTGAAAGAAGAGAAAACATGCAGATGTTGTTGAAAATTTTCAATAAATATTTAGTTTGGGCCACGACTTAGTCCAAGTTTTTAATTTTGGCCTTCTGTGAATTTGAGTTTGACACCCCAGCTTTCAGACCTGCCAATAGGTGTGGCTACACTCTCAGCCAATCACAGTCATCCTACACTACCATCTGTACATATGTACATATACACATTGGTGATAGAATCTGTACTATCACACCTACCTCTTTCTCTCTCCATTTTCTCTCCCATACTCTTTTCTCTTTATTCCTCTCTCTCATTTGCCCATTTAACATCCTACAGCAACCCAGGCTTTTAATGGGTTGTCATGTGAAACCAAAGGGCTTGTTAAATCAAAATGTTTCCATTCAACACTGAAAATTTATGTGGGCATTATCCTAATTCCTTTCATTTCTGGGAGTGGAGGTTGAGGTAAAATCTAGGGAAGAAAATGGTTCACATTTCAACAGAACATCAGATGTATTTTCTTTAGGGCAATTAAAAAAAAATAGCTGGTTAATATGGTGGAGTTTAGTGTGCTTAGTTAAAATGACTGTCTCAGGATGTACTTTAGAATGCAAACAGATTCTTCCCTTGAGGTTAGTACTTGCAGCAAGAAGCTGCCTAAAGGAACGGTGTTGTGTTTCATATTTTAAATGAAAATGTAATATTTTAAACATCAACAAGCACAATTAAAGTAATAAAAAGGTTAAAATCAAGGCTGTAATGCTGAAGTGTTATAAGGCATTGGTCAGACTACATTTGGAGTATCTTGAGCAGTTTTGGGTTCCATATCTAAAGAAGGAAGTACTGGTGTTGGAGGGATGTATAGTAGTTTTAAGAGAATGTTAACACATGAGGAATATTTGATGGCTCTGGGCCTGTACTAGTTGGAGATTAGAAAGATAAGGTGGGATCTCATTGAATCCTGTCAAATATTGATAGGTCTAAATAGTCTGGACGTGGAGATGTTTGCAATAGAGAGAATCTTGTATCAGAGGGCAACATCTCATTTAGATGAGGGGAAATTTCTTCAGCTAGATGGTGGTGAATCTGTGGAATTCATTGCCACAGATCACTGTGGAAGCCAAGTCATTGGGTATTTTTAAAGTGGAGGTTGATAGTTTCATGATTAGTATGAGTGTCTAAAGTTAAGGGGAGAAGGCAGGAGAATAGGGATGAGAGGAAAAATATATTAGACATGATTCGAAGGGTGGAGCAGGTTCACGGACCAAATGGCCTAATTTTGCTCCTGTCTTATCTCTTTCTGGCCAACCAATCAAATGCTTTGCTGGGAATTGAAGGGAGTAATGAATTTAATCATTCATTTTTGCCTTTGCCAAATGGTGGCTTCTGAAATTTGGGAAGTGATCCTCATTTTCCAGGTTCTTGCTGTGTACTTTTATTGTCAGAGGGTATTGTTGTAGAGTACCTTTGTCGTACAGATGTTGAGTGAAAGGGACATCCTCTCAAATACTTCAGTGAAAGTATTGATGATGGTTTGGAGGTCAGTTCTAAGGATGCACAAGCACAAGTGATTTCTGCTCACACAGTTTGGGAAGCCTTGGATCTGGAGTGTGGTTGATATAGGAAGAACAGGTCTTCATAATTTCTGAAACTTAGTTCCACTTCTGTGGAAAATTTGTTGGAAGTGAGATATGACATTATCGCAAGAACATTTGGGAATAACGTTGGGGCAATGATGCAGGCTTGTGTGACACTCGTCTTCTCTGTAGTTTTGCTATCTGTTATTAACACACCTTTCATATTGTGATGGTGCAAGCATAAGATGGAAAAAAATCTTGAGAGTTGCTGAAGTTCAGGAGAGAGTTCCTAAGTCTCTCTTGATTGTTGAAGGGTTGAGGTCAGTAAGGTGTTGTGTCTGGTGCTGCTCCCTGCATTTTCTTGCAGTGAAGATCATGCCCACTGTTCACAGGGGTGGAGTTAATGGAAGGAATGCACGCGAAAGGGTGCATATCAAAGTTGTTGAGATAACAATTACTTTAAAAACCAGCAGACAGTGACAGGAAAGTAAAATAGAAACATATTGACAGAAAGGTGCAGGTATATCATTGGAGAGAATGAGAAAGAAAAGGGGAATGGTTGCCTGAAATTATTAAATTAAATATTAAGTTCTGAAGGCTGCTATATACCCAGACAGAAGAAGAGCTGCCGTTCCTTCAGTTATGCATTATTGTAGCAAATTGGAAGTTGAGAATGAAGTGGTCGGAGAATTACAGTGAAAGCAACCAAATATTGGTGTTATCCTACAGCACTGAATGATGGTTACGCAATGTAGTTGCACAATCTACTTTTGTTTTTTTTCCTATATAACCAATTCAATCCTTCTCAATCCTACCAAGATTCTCATATATCTCCTCTGTACTCTCCTTAGCACAAGACTATCTTTCATGTCGGAAGATCAGAACTATATGCAGCATACTATACTTATGCTGTGAAGACATAAGCTTGTATATAATTATATTATTTCTCTGCTCTTAGGTTTTATGCCTTATATTCAATGAGAAAGAAGAAAGTGTTTGACTTCTTTGAGTATTGAATAAGGAATGATTGTATCAACTGTCATATTCTCTTTGCATAGATTCCATGAGCATCCATTGCTATGATGGACTCAAACTAAGTTAAACATCTTCCATAATCCATATTCTTTGCACCTTTTATAGATTCAGTCATTTATCCTCTTTCTACAGCCCATGTAAAATCTGCACTATTAAAAGGTTCAACTTACCTTCTTATCTCCTCCTTCAACCTCCTATGTGCAATCTACCCTGCACTGGACTTTACTCATCTTTTAAAAAATCTTAATAATAACTGGTTCTGTCTGGGACAAAACTGAAAAGCATGATGATAATTTTCACTTCAAATACTTCACTGGTACAATTTTCTTCCTTCACGTTTATATGGTTGTGGTGGGGTGGGCATGATAACTGTTCTCTTAAAACTACAAATTTACCATTCATTGAAGCATGGCTTCTCAAGACAGCACCAACCACACAAAGACCATGAAGAATAAAATGGCATTGTCAGTTTTTAAGAGAACGACTTACCTGTTTTCCTTCTGCGTACAGAGGCTTGGAAAGAAAAGAATTGAGGTGTTAGGTTGGAATGGAGAAATGAATGACAACAAATACAAGTCTGAATTCTGAGGAAAGGGTTAGTATTCCAGAAGAAAACAGAATTTTCAATTAAAGAGACAAACGTAGCCTGGACATAAAACTATATTAATAATGCACAGCTCAGAACAACAGGAATGTGATGCTTTCTGCCTCATGGTGCATTATGTAATATTAGTAAAATAAAACATCAGAGAATTTCTTGGTGTATCTCAGAGACCAAATCTGATTCAAACAATTAGTTTATCACAATTTGTATCAGATCTGTCATGTTTTGTGAATTAGGAAAATGACAGGAAATTTTAAAAAATGGATCCCCTGAAGGATAGAGCTGGTGACACTCCACCTCGTATGACCTGTCTACTTTCATTTGACCTCTCCATTTTTCTTGTCTCTCTCTTCCTTCATCTGGCATCAATCGACTATCTATGTCTGCCATGTTTCACCTCTCCCTGGTTCACCAATTTCATATGGAACACCTGCCTCACACTTCCACTGTGTCCTTTTTACACTAGCTTCTTTAGTCCATATCGCCAGTCTCAGATAGTTTTGACCCGAATGTCAACCATTCCGTTTTCCCCACTGATGCTGCTTGACCCTCTGAGTTCCTTTAGCAGATTGTGTTTAGATCTCCTCAACTCCTCTACTTCCTGCTTTACTTCTCTGCTTCTTACTCCCTGCCACTCTAGTTTAAACCGCCCCCCACTACCCAAGTATTTAATTCTGTGGATTCAGAACTGAAGAAAAATTAAATTAGCTTAAATGAGTGAAATTTAATCTGTGGATTTCATTTTGATTAACATGTACTTTTTAATTGTGAAAGTGTTTGATCAACTTGAGGTTTACAATTATTTTCGTCCAAAAATGTGATTGCTTCATATTAAAATAAAAAAAAAACCCAATTGAGTCTAATTTTAAATTACCAGTAACCAAAATTAAACCCTGCTGCCACTCGTTGGAAGCCTCTTCCCTCCTCCTGTATGGTACCAACAAAATAGAAATCATCAATTACATATTGGCTTGAGACAAAGATGAAACTAGTCCACGATGGGTCAAAGAAAGAGAAAATTATTTAAATCCTGTAAAAAATGTTAAGAGTTCTTTTGTTTTCAATTATATATATTTAAATATTTAAATGATTATTCCAGAGTATAAAGATTTTGAAGCTTTTATGACATGACAGTTAAAGGTTGTAGCCTCTTAACTGAGAACACTAAAAGTAGATTAACACTACATAATACTTACATGGCAGTTATCCCGAGTGGTTTGATGTCTATATTGCAACCTCCCAATGTCTGCTTGAACAAGCCATTCAAAGACCATGTGCATGAATGAGTGAAGAAAGGTCATTTACAAAAGGCGGGGCAATGCATGCTGAATGACTTGATATGTTGTGTAACTTTGTGCTCAAGGCATGAGATAAAGTTAAGGTCGAGACTGTGATTAAAATTATTTAAAAAGTGCTGGATCTGTTGTTCAATTGATGGCACAGAAGATGATTTATTGTGGGACACTGATGATGAAACTGAAACCGCCACATCAGATACAGACTGGGACCCATATGAAGACTGTTTAAACAGAGTATGGATGTTCTTGCCACCATCTTTACTTTAGATGATGATAGTGAGAGTGATTTTGAATGGTTCCAAGTGTGTTGTTGTTTTCAATAAAAATCTCAATGAAAATCTGTCGCAGATGGGATTTTTTTGGGTTTTTCAAGGGTTGACATATGCCGAATCAGTTTTTCAAGGGTCGACATACACCGGATCAGCATGGATTGGATTTTTATCTGAATTTAAGCTCTCAAAAGTATATCCGGCCTTTAAGTCGACCCCCAATTTTTGAGTTTTTTTTTGGTTTCACAACTCTACTTGTACGCCGAAATATACAGTATGTAATTTTGCCTTTGCTATATAAAGAACACTGTTTGACCTGCTGAGTTTCTCCAGCTTTGTGTTTTTACTACCCTGTCAATTGTCTGCTTTTTAGTGCAACCTACTGCTGATTCCTCAATCACATGGGCATGGCTGCAAATGGGCACTGGAACAACTTCCTGAGCCAACTGAACTTTATAAAAGAGATGGCTTGACTTTGTTGTGTAAATATTGGCAGGGCCACCCCTGCTGGACATTTTAGGGTTCTGTAGTTTCCAGTCAGTTGGTTGATGGTTATCTGTGTGAACAAATTAATTGGTTTCATTTTTCTAGTCAACCACTTTCAAGGAAGTTGTGAAAACAGAAGCCAGATGGTCAAAGCTCGGAGTACACAGATATACAGTACTCTATAAACATTAATTCTTCATAAAGAATTACATTATTTTTAATTGAAATCTTTCACTCCACCTCTCCCCATTCTCCTCTCTTTGCCTCTCCTATATTCCCTCTCTTAGTGTGCCTCTCCATGTTGAAGTTGATCAAATGAGTTCTGCTATAACAAAACTTCAGTTCCATAATCAGCTAACCACTCTGCTGATTTCCTGGCAGTCCTGTCAACCTATCTCTGCTTCCAATAACCTACTCACTCAGCTCTGTGCCACTACCAACTCCTGGGGCCTGTAAGTCACAAATGTATTACAGCAGGTTTGCTTCTGCCAACTCTGGATGGCATTGGACGAAAAGCACTTGAGTTGACAAAAAAAATTGCTGAAGAAACTCAACAGATCAAGCAGAATCTGTGGAGGCAAAGGAATAACAATAAACCAAATCTTGAATCTTGAGGAATATGGGACAAGCACAGGCAAATGAGATGAGCTTAACTAGACCACATGGTGGACATGGAAACATTGAGCCAAAAAGGCCCAATTTGGACAAAACTGGTAAGGATCCACAAAATTCTCTTGATTAGGGCAGAGTGATGGACAATATATGCCTGGACTTCAGCAAAACCTTTGAAAAGGTTCTGCATGGTAGGCTAGCATTAGCATGGAGGCTCTAGCATAGATCCTTGGAGATGCTGACACCCAGGAATTTGAGGTTCTTGACCCTCTCCACTACTGAGCCCTCAATGAGGACTAGTTACCCTGACTTCCTCCTGCAGACCACAATCATCTCCTTGGTTTGCTGATGTTGAGCGCAAGTTTGTTGTCATTACACCATTCAACAAGCCCTCCTCAATGCCATTTGTGATTCTGCCAACAACTGTGGTGTCATCGGCAAACTTGTAGATGGCATTGGAATTGTGCTAGGCCAAACAGTTATGGGTGTACAACGAGTACAACAATGGTTAAGGTTGCATCCTTGGGTGAGCCTGTGTTGATGATCAGTGAGGAGGAGAGTTTGTTTCCAATTCATACTGAATGTGGTCTTCCAAAGAGAAAGTCAAGGAGTCAGTTGCAGAGTGGAGCACAGAGGCCTAGAGTTTGTACCTTCTTGACCTGCACTGAGGGAATAATGGTATTGAAGGCCGAGCTGTAGGCAATGAAGAGCAACCATATGTATGAATTTCTGTTTTCAAAGCGGAGTGGAGAGCCAGCGATATTACATTTGCTGTGGAGTGATTGTGATATTAGGTGAATTGCACTGGGTCCAGATCTTTACTTAGGTACGTGTTAATTCTGGCCATGAGCAGCCTCGAAGCATTTCATCATAGTAGAAGTTAATGCTACTGGGCACTAGTAGTTGAGGCAGCCCAGCTAGTTTTCTTGGACACTGGGATGATTGATCCCCTTTTGAAGCTGGTAGGAACCTCTGACTGCCACAATGAGAGGTTGAAAATGTCTGTGAATACTCCGGATGGTTGGTTGGCGCAGATTTTCAGTACACTGCCAGGTACATCATCAGGGCTTGATGTCTTGTGAGGGTTCACCCTCTTGAATAATGTTCTTTTGTCACCCTCAGAGACAGATATCACAGGATCCTCAGCCTTTTCAGGAATTCTAGTAGGCATTGTTTCGTTCTTCTCCTCAAAGCGCATATAGAAGGTGTTCGGCTCATTGGTTAGTGAAGCGTCGCAGTCATCTATAGTGTTTGCCTTCACTTTTAGTCTGTAGTGGCTGCTAGCATGTATCTGTCTCTGTCTCTAGTTTGCTCCAAAATTGCCACTTTGCTTCAGAGATGGCCTTCCGCAGGTTGTACCTGGATTTCTTGTAAAGATCTTGATCCCTGGCCTTAAATGCTCTTGTTCTCACCTTCAGGAAATTGCAGATTCTCTGATTCATCCAGGGCTTCTGGTTGGGGAACACTGGTATTTGCACGTGGGCACACACTCATCCATGCAGGTCTTGATGAAGTCGGTGACACCTGTTTCATATTCATTCAAGTCCATGGATGAGTTCTTGAATATGTTCCAGTCCACTGATTCAAAGCAGTCTTGCAGACACTCCTCCGCCTCCCTCAACCACTTTCTTCTCTTTCTTTGGCTTGGCTTCGCGGACGAAGATTTATGGAGGGGTAATGTCCACGTCAGCTGCAGGCTTGTTTGTGGCTGACAAGTCCGATGCGGGACAGGCAGACACGGTTGCAGCGGTTGCAAGGGAAAATTGGTTGGTTGGGGTTGGGGTTGGGTGTTGGGTTTTTCCACTAGTGCTGTGGTGTTTACGCCAGGAGTAGAAGTACAGCCAAGTGATCAGACTTGCCGAAGTACGGTCATGGTATGGCTTGGTAAGCATTTTTCATGGTAGTATAGAAGTGTTTGAGCGTGTTGGTTCCCTTGGTCTTGCATGTGGCATGTTGGTGGTAGTTTGTTAGAGACTTATTCAGGTTGGCCTGATTGAAGTCTCCCACAATGATCGGAAGGGGATTCAGATGTGCTGTCTCATAGCTGTTTATCACAGTGCTCAGTCCCTCTAGTGCCAGCCTGATGTTTGCCTGTGGCAGAATGTACACTGCGACCAAGATTATGATGGTGATCTCCCGTGGCAGGTAGAATGGGCGACACTTGATTGCCAGATGTTCCAGTTCGGGGAAGCAGGACTGGGACGTGACCGTTACATATGTGCACTACGATGAATTGATGATGACACAAATGTCACCTCCGCTGGTTTTTCCAGACACCAGTGTTCGATCAGCGCAATGGAGGGTGTAGACTTTGGACTGCAGGTTCAAATTCAGAATGTCCATGTTTAGCCATGTTTCTGTAAAGCACATCATGCAGCTCTCCCTAATGTCTCTCTGATGTTAAAGTCTGGCTTGGATTTCATCAAGTTTGTTCTCCAAGGACTGTACTTTGGCCAGGAGGATTGTAGGGAGCAAAAGCCTCGTCCCGTCATCTCTACTTGACCTGTAGCCCCCCCACCCCGCTGCGTCCACGTGGATATTAGTTGTTTCCAGTTGTAGATATAATAAGCCAAGACACTTGCACTTTATCTCGTGCTCTTGTTCTGATTAAAACAATTGTAAATGCTTGATTGTGTTGCATTCCCATACCTTGTGCCTTCTCCACTGTAATTCAATATCCAATATGTACACATTGTGTGCCTCATATGGGGTTATGAAGCCTTTGAACAGGCTCCTATTCAACAGTGTTAATTTGCATGATTTATTCAGGTCCAGGGTGTTGACTAATATCACATTCTGCTCAATGCCTGTCACTATATCCTGAAATAGCTTAATTTAATCATTTGTTTCAATGCCAGCCAAAATCCCTGCCTCCATGAGTCACAATTACTTTGATAATATCTTTAAATCAACAAAATTTGAATCTGTGAGCTTGATGGAGTGGGTGAGTCACTAAGTGCATTCTAGTTGACATTGAGCCTCCAGAATATGATCCTTCTGCTCTTTTCTTTGTTTCTCTTTCTCTTAGCTGCTTCAGATAGAGGTGTGGACTCACCAAGGAGTAGCCAATTTGTCGCAGCCAATCTTCCTGCATTTCAAATGGAACTAGATAGACTGGTTGAGAGAAGAGTCTACAGATGCTCTCATCTGAAGCAAAAGACAATTTTCTAGAGGAACTCAGAGAGCTGATCAGCATCAGTGTGAGGGGTGGGGACAGGGGTGAAAGAATTGTTAGTCAAAACTCTTCATCAAGACTTGATGAAGTTAAACAAGAGAGGAGAAATTATACCAGAGGAGTTTATTTATAAATGGGAGCCAAAATTAATTATTCCTCATAATATGTTATTTTGTTACTTTCAGCTAAGAGTCTATTTAAGAGAGAAATTAGGATCTGATATGGTTTTTAAAAATCTTTCAAATCGAGAGCAAATTATAGTTGATGGAATGACTAAAAAATTTATTTCAACAGTGTATATTTTGTTCAAAGAACATACACCTAAAGTAGGTTTGTTTGATTCAAAAGAAAAATGGGAACAAGATTTAAACACAATAATAGATCAACAGGTCTGGCAAAATCTATGCAAAGAAGTTATGTTTTAACACGGTTAATGAAGGATATAGATGACTTCATTATAATTTTTTACATCAATTGTATATCACACCTCAGAAACTGAGTAGATGGAGATCAAATTTATCAGATCAATGTTCTAGATGTGGAAAAGAAATTGTAACTTTTTTGATTCTACATGGATTTGTTTGAAGGTTCATTCTTTTTAGGTTTCTGTTAGTAAGTTTTTACAACGAATAACTGGTGTGACTTTTCCGTTAAATCCTGAATTTATGAAATTTTGAAAGTATTACTCCTAAATTACTTTTGTCAGATTCTCAATTAAAATGTAAGTTAGCCTTAGTAAGAGACTTAATAAATTTATTGCTGTAACATGAATATCTAATGTTTCATTAACATCAGAAAGATGGAATGCAGAGATTCAAAGTTGTATTCCTTTAGAAAAAATCACTTATAATTTAAGGGGTTCATATTCCTTATTTCTACAAATTTGGAGCCCGTATGCTAGAATTATGAGATTAAAATGATAATGTTTTTGTATCTTCCTGACCAGTCAAGTTTACATGAATGAATAATAACTTTATGATATTTTTGGGATCCTTGAATGTCATCTGATGCAATCCAAATTAATATGCAGTAATGTTATGATGTATTTTAGTTATGGGATTAGATTAGGTTGGGGGTGAGGCTTTTAGGGTTTTTTTTAGTTTTTAGTTTAGTTCCTTTTTAGTTTTTTTCTTTTTATATATTCTCAGCATATATCTGTTAACACTGTAATATTGTGATTTATTATTGTTTGTTATTTTTATTTTATATATGTTAATTAAAATATTAAAAAAAGATGATGAAGGATTTAGACCTAAAATGTCAACAATTCCTTTATTCCCCCACTGAGTTCCTCCAGCAAATTGTTTATTTACAAATATACTGCTTGCAAATCAATTAGTACACAGAGTTTTCATCACGTGATGGCCAATGGGAAATGGGAAAGCTTGCCAGATTCGCCATTTCCTTATTACAAGAGAAAGCAAACTCAATGGCAGTGCAGTTAGACAATGAGAGAACTATATCTTTGAAACTCAATCATTTCAACAGTGTAATGATAAAACAGGAGCAGGACTCGTAAGATCATTATGGCTTAGCAGCACGCCAAACAGTCTATTGTCTATACCAAATCATTGAACACCAATCTATTCCCTGACTCTTTCTTTGTATCCTTGTATATGATGTATGCCTGTGCTTAATCACTGTCTTTGGAATGCTTTAATTGATTCTGTTTCCAACTTCTCTGCAAACAGCATGTTCCAGTTTATAACCACTCTCTATGTGAAAAAGGATTTTCTGCATCACACCTGTGCCTTTTGCTTTTCACTTTCTATATGTATCCCTGACCTTTGAACCATTCTCTAATGGAAATATTGCAGTTATGTATCTTAATCTCGACAGCTATTTTTTATATCTCTTGTCAAATTTCCTCCAATATTTTTGCTCCAAGACAAACCAGCCTTGCAGACAAACGATTAACTGTGGTGATGAAAACTGGATGCAATACTTAAGCTTGGTTTAACAATATTTTAAAATGTTTTGTAAAAGTTTAATAAGTTTAATAAAACCTTATCAAATAATTCAAGGGCGTCAAGGGAAAACACTCCAATAGCTTAAGCTTTACCACAAAGTTGGGGTATTCACTGATGATTACACAATATTTAATTCTATTTCCATCTTCAACAATAAAGGTTCACACAAAACCCTGAGAGACTTGAGCCACTTTCCGTATTGTGGGTGCAACCTCTTGGTGAAGGCAGATATAAGAGATGAAATTCAATACTGCCTTCAGGGAACCAGCTCAGCCTCTGGTTGACTGAGGAAAAAGGTATTTCAAGTTCAAGACCTCAGACTCAGCACACAGTAGCCTACCAGACAGCAGAGATCCCTGCCCTTCTATATAATTCTAAGAACTGAACTATATTCAGTAGGCACCTAGTCACTGGAACAATACTGCTAATACTGTAAAATCTTCCAAATTCACTGGAAGGATAAGCACACTAAAGTCAAGAGCCTTCTCCCAGGTCAACACTTACACTAAATATCTAATTACTCTCAATTGACTACCATGAGTTAGATCCATCATTTGGATACCTGACAGCAGACTTCCAAAGAAGAAACTCTCTAAGAGGGTGTTCAGATATCAAGTGGACAGAAAAAAACAATTCAAGGTTGTGCTCAAAGCTTTCATTAAGATGTGCATCAGCCTCCCTGTCTTCTGAGAACCTCCAAGCCATGAATGTGCTAAATGGAGAAGGAGCATAAAACTTCAAATCCATGCATCGGGAGCATACAGATTGGTGGCAAAAGGGCACCATTTCAAAAACTTCCTCCAACCTGCCCCATCAGCCCATTCTCCCTCAAGTCTGTAAGAGTCTGTGGTTGCCACAATGGTTTTGTTAGTCAACCCAAATCACCAAAAGTACAGTGGATCCAGGTATCCTTCATCCCAAGAAGGCATTTTTCAACATTAGCTTCAGTTTGATTCCTCTCAAATTTGTTCAAACAACTCACAGCACAGCAAATCTTCTCAAGAAGACATTTTTCACAGTTCTATTGTGATGCAATCCACCTGCCCTGTGCAGATTAACTTCTCCTTGGACTTATCTTCATGTCCCAGGAATCAAATCCTGCACAATAGCTTCAGCCTTCAAGTCTGTGATCTTCCTATTATTATATCATCTTGTGAGTGACACAGTTTGTAATCTGGAGACAACTACCTCTAAAGCCATACTTCTTAATCTCAATCCTAACTCCTTAAAGTCATTACATAAGAATATAAGAACATGAGAATTGGAAGCAGGAGTAGGCTACCTGGCCCACTGAGCCTGCTTTGCCATTCAATAAATCATGCTGTAGACTTAGCACAAGCCTTTTCCCCATAAATTTTCATTCCCTACTCTGAAAAAATATAACTGTCTCAAAAATATTTAATAAACCAGACTATATGCTTCCTTGGGCAGAGAATTCCACAGATTCACGACTTTCTGGGAATAGCAGTCTATCCTCAAATCCATCCTAAATCTACCCCCATGAATTTTGAGGCTATGTTCCTATGTTCTAATTGCATCTACCAGTGGAAGCAACATTCCTGCTTCTATCTTATCTATCCTGTTCATAATTTTATATGTTTCTATCAGATGATCCCCTCTTATTCTTCAGAATTCCAGCAAGTATAGCCCCAGATAAAGCAATCTCTCTTTATAGGCTAATCTCAACTCTGGAATCATACTGATGAACCTCCTCTGCACCACTTCCAAAGTCAGCATCTTTTCTCAAGTAATCCTCCTCCTATTTTCTACTTGCATCTTTCGTATGATGTGGACCATGCCCTCTAATTCTCCTTCCAGAATTTTCTGTAGCTGTTCAGTTATACTCTTAACCCTGGCACCAAGGATGAAAATACTACCCTAGAATTCTATCTATCTGTTGCCCTAATTATAGAATCTCCTGTAAATATTGCTCTCCTGAACTTTCACCTCTCTCCCTGTAGAGTTGAGCCAGTCTTCACCAGGGAAAATATCTACCTAATCAATATTGTGAACTGAGTACAAGCCAAGAGAGAAGCTGTCCTTGGGAGACCTCTGACTTATGTGGAGATGTTTTTAATTGTGGCATAGTAAATTAAGAATATTAATATACCTGAGAATTCCTCAGGTATGCCCTGCCTATGAGAAGATGGAAAAAGCATAATCTGGGCAATTCTTTTCTTATTAGGTTTCTCTCATTCATAAGCAATATGATGAAATACATCAAGAACAATGGTATCAAAAGACACTCATCAATAACTTTTCTAATCATAGTCTGAGTTTCATTACAGTTCTGATCTAACTATGGAGAGCTGAATTTCAGAAACGAAGTGTAGCTATGATTCACATCCCTACAAGATTTAATGTAGCAATTCACCTTGGCTTCATTAACAAATCTCAACCCTAGAAATTCTACTCCTGGATAGGACAAAGGCATCATAACATGCAAACACTATCAACATTCTTCCCTTAAAAGGCATAACTTGATGTGAAAATTTTTGCCCTCTTTTTTATGGTCAATGGTGCAAAATCCTGGACCTACTGTGGACATTCCTCAGTCCAGATAGCAATGATCCCTGAAGGCAGCTCACTGGTATTTTCACAAGCACAATATGTGACAGGCAATAAATTCTGCCAACAATTCCCACAGGTATTGAAAGAGTAACATGAAAGGATCCTAGAGTTTGCACTATCTAGAGGAGGTTATTACAATGTATAGCATCTATGAGTTTATACATGCTTTCAGAGGTACATACAAAAGTAGGATGAAGGAATTGTAAATTAAAGAGCAAAAACATCTAATTAATAGGCAGGAATTTTTTTAACTTAAAGACTGAATGGTATTCAAAATTATTGCTGGACAGCACAGTGGCACCTCACAGTGGCAAAGATCCATGTTCAATCATGACCAGTGGATGCTGTCGATGTGAAGTTTATACTTTCTCGTTGTGACAGATTCCACTCCAATTTCCATCCCAAAGTTACTAAGCTTAGTAGAATAATTATTAGCCATTATAAATCACCTTCAGTGTGTAGGTGAGGGAGTTGAATGTGGGGGGAATGAACATGAAATGAACATAGGTTTAGTGTAAATGGGTGCTTCAAGGATAGCACCAACTCAATGAGCCTGAATTGTTCTGGGACTATGACTATGACAAAAGAACTCGTGATGACTGAAAAGTGTTTCCATGGGAGTGTCAGGCTAATGGAAGGAAAGGCCTCAAAGGGAGTGTTACTTTACTGGAATGATGGGCTTTGCTGAAAGCATTAAACTGCTTGAAATGGGTTTTAATGGGTCTGCTAAGATATTAATGCAAATATGGCATTGGACATAAGGGCTTTGATAAGAGGGTTCAGATGACGAAAGGGGTTTAGTGGGAGATTACTAATGGGATGTGGCCTCTTTTATAACTTGTCATATGTTATTTTATATTGGGGTAATACTTAAAAACAAAGCCACATGGAATTGGCAAAAGGTGAATTGTTCCAATTTACGTATTGTACAGAATGCCATGACATTGGAAAGACTCATTGAAAATGAAAATGTATTTTCATTGTTATACAATCTGGCCTCAAGCAGACTTCAGATATACTATTTAATACTATTTAATTCATACTTCATCCAAGCCAGTCAATTCTGAAAGCATTAAACACAATTTATGGCAGTTCTGTAACCACAAGAGTTCTGACAATTCAAGGAAAGATACAAATTACTATTTTTACAGGATCAAAAAATAAACTCCAGCCTTGTTTGCAACAATCAAATCTTAGTTTAAAACAAACAAATGTACACTACCCAACACTTAACTACATGTGAAACACAAAGTACCAAATATAAATAAATTCAGCAATTTTATGGTTTGTGGCTGTGAACACATGAACTTCATAGTACCATACAGCTATTCAGTCCCTTAATCCAATGTATACTGCACTTGAATAGCTGATGACACTGACAGACTCATAGACTATGCAGTATTGGGCAGAACCAAAAGATTTACTATTGTTCTGCAAACATTGTACATGAATAACAGCTGACATAGAGACATATGCAGGTTGTACAGTGCTTCATGAAATGATTCATCAGTTGATTAATTTATCAATCAAAATAAATTCTATTAATAAAGAAACAATATCTTACCTAGCTCCTCGAGTTCAGCAGTCATGGATTTGGAGCGGAGAGTCAACGTAGTACTTGGTGCTCTCTTCGGGGGTGGTGGGGCTGAAATAAAAAGAGACGAGAGTTTTGACTTTCTGCCCAGGACCTTTCGAGCACCTCCGATGTGTAAGTGCCATTTTTTCTCCACTGCCTGAATCTCGTCGTAATCCTGACAGGAATCATCACACTGCTGGAGGATCTTGTTCAAGCTGCGTGTGGAAGCAAACTTCTTCATGCTATCCCTCGTGGCAGAGGCTTGGGCCTAGTGAGTAATGGGATGTGAAGTGCACCTCATATATCCTTTGCTCAGTGTTGGCTGCATATTTCCTAAACAGTATTATTCATTTCCAGAATGTAGAGTTGTCAATCTGAGCAGTAAAATTATTTTAAGTCACTTTTCACCTCACAAAAACAGAGATATTGAGAAAATCATTCTTTTCTTTTGATGCTTCGCCCCTTAAAATATCCAACTAAAAAGCGTAAAGGAATTCAGTCTGCTTTCAGTGTCAGGTGTGCCGAGATTTTTCCAGGCTCTGGCTTGCATATGAACAATACGGTATTCAAATGTTCATAGGGAATACCATGGAAACAAGGCCAGCAGGCAACCCCTTCCTCCTCTTCTTCCTCCTCCTCCTATCCACCCTCGCTATATAGTCGTGCTTCACAAACCCTGTGACAAGTATGAAGTGTGAATGTGAGTTCTTCGGTCAGGCTAAGATTGCATCCAATTGTAAATAGCTACTGTAACTGTAAGAAAACAATCTTTGAATGAGGTAGCAGAGATTAAAATTGTAGGAATAGGAGATTCACATCTGGGTTTAGGTTACTGCTGGTGTGAGGGACTCAGGATGTCGCAAAGAGCTGGATCCAAGAACAACGGCATCAGCACATGAAAAAAAATTCAAATGGCACGTGAACTAGTTTCTTCTAAACAGATACCAGTCCAATTTGTTGCTTCATACAAACAGCTTGTCGATGCTCCTTCTCTAGGGTGAGTAGAAAGGTTAGAGCTACAAAACAACCACATATTGTTTAATTCTGAGGACAATATGGGTTACATAATAGCACCAACTGGCCCTCGATGTTTGCTGCTTTAGTCCTTCTATCCTCTCTCTCTCTCTCTCACTCACTTCGGTTGTTCTATTCCACCTCCGGTCCTGTTTTCTCTCCTTTTTGTTCTCTTTTCCTTTAATTTTCCTTTTCCTTATTTTCCTCACCCTTATGCACCTTCAATAGCATGGACATTTCTCTAAATAGTATAATCTTACTGCTTTGGTGAAAGGCAGTAAGTAGGTACAAAGTTCAATCTTGCTAAAAATTAACTTGACTCTATGAGCAAACATATTGTTATCTTGGAATTAGTCTACGGGGAATTTAGAGCTGTGAATATAGAAACAATACACTTTTTAATCATGGTTGGTTTATAAATATATATTTTATACATATTAGCACAAGCACTGTAAATGCACTCAAATTTTAAAATACGAGAATTAAATCAATGAATAGTTGTAGACAGATGATTGTGGATCAGATTGGCTATCAATAGGTCTCACTGACTCAATTGAAAATACTCTCCTTGCAGAGTCAGAACTTCTGTAAGCAATTTTACAATATGTTGATTAATTACTGGACTGCACGAACACAAGGATGGCAAAAAATAATGACACAGGTTTCACAAAAACATATGTTTTGAAAAATAAGTATTTCAAGGCAGTTTCATTTCATATAATTATTTATGGCTGAGTTACATTGCTGTTAATACAAACTGCCAGTGTATGCCTTCTGTTGCTGTCAGTGTCTGAGTTTTAACAATAGCTCTTTGAGCCTAATATGCCATTCATAATGATCTTGGCTAATCTTCGACCTTAGTATAATTTTCAAGCATTATTCCCATGATTATGCTAGGAACCTTGATCACAGTAGATAAATTTATGATTAGGTTTCACAATGATATACTTCTTATCTCAGATTAGTCCACAACACAGAGAAGCAGAATTAGTCTATTTGGCCCATTGAGTACAGCTTGCCATTACATCATGGCTGATTTACTATCCTTTCTAACACCATTCTCCTGCCTTCTCTCCAAAACCCTTGATTCCCTTCCTAATCAAGAATTTATCTATCTTTGCCTTAAATATACCTGATGATTTAGCCTCCAGATATCTGGGGCAACAAATTTCAATGATTCATCACTCTCTGAATAATGAAATTTCTCCTTAACTCTATTCAAAAGGGAGTTTAGAGGAGAGATGCCCTCTGGTTCCAGACTCTCCCATCTCTCCACATCCACATCTATTCTATCCAGTCCTTTCAGTATTTTCTACTGTATTATTTCATCTCACACTCTTCTTTCTACTATTTTATTTAAATTACTGCTACTGTTTAGATTAATCATCCATGGGATGGAACTGGTGGCTAATGCTATCACTGATGAGCTTATTTTGCAGGACTGAACTTGCTAGAGATGGGAGGTATAAATTATTTGGGAGTGATGGCTGAAATATTGCTATTAGGGGTAAAAATGAACAATAAAAACGTTGAAATACTTAAAGGGGTTGTATTCAGAAATGTACTGTGGAATTAAGCATTTTTGAACTGACCATAAATACACACATATATCTGTGTGTAACTCATATTGACTGTTCCTATTATAGATTCCTGTCATCATATTTATTGCTGGGACAACATAGATCAATATGATATATAAATTTCACATTGTAATTTCATACTCCCACAAGTGGAGGAGCTCTCCCACAATTATTAACGACAGGTTGTAATTACAGTGTGATACTAACAATTTTCATTTTATATCAATAAAGAAATCTATACATATATTATATGAACATTATATGACTAAAATAGGGAATTAATTACTTCCATGGACCTTGTTCCTTATTTCCACATCTCAGTTCAGCTCCACGTATAAAATAACACAGATAATTTACAAGCATTTTATCATTCATGTTTAGATATTGCTGTGTCCCACTTGTCAATTAGAAGGCTTTGAGGTGAATGTCGACCAGCTTTACTACAGATTGGTAACAAAAGGACTAACGGTGTTAGCACGAGACAATAAAACCAGCCCACATTTGTCTGATCAGGTGAACAAAAGTGACCTACCCCAACAATCTTCATTACAAATGGTTGTAGACTGAATGGTTTATCAATATTAAGGAGTGAACATAAAATTATTTAAAAGATTCTCTTCCACAGCCCCTTCCAACTGATGGAGTCAGAGGCATTGGTGAAGTTGTAAAAAAAAACATATATAGTGATGGTACTGCTTCCTGTACTTTTCTTGGAGTTGTGGTCTGGTGAAGATCAAGTTGACTGTGACTCTTCAAGGACTAACCTTCCATGGTGCTAATCTTCAGAACAAATGAGAAGCTGTTCAACCTACAGTGAATAAAGTCAAGAACCAAGACTACCCAAAACTCAATAGGTGACCTGCAGTATGCAGGCAATGTTTCTGTTTGTACATGGTCAGAGCTAAACTCCAAATTACTGCTGATACTTTCATGCATTCATACAAGGATGATCCTTACTCTCATTACCTATAAAATAAATCAACATAATACAAATGCTGAAATCTGGATTGAAAATAAAAACACCTTTCAGTTCTGTTGTTTCAGATCAGATTTCAAATTTATTGTCAGAATACATGCATGACATCACATACTACCCTGAGATGGTCAACAATCAGGTCCTTAGTTTTGGTGGCATTGAGTGCAAGGTTGTTGTGGGTACACCATTCAGCCAAGTTTTCAATCTCCATCCTGTATGTTGACTCATCCCCTTCCTTTATAGAACCAAATACTGATGATATTAGGATGATAGTAGAACTGAGAAAGTGAGAAAACAAGTTAACTTTAAGTTGCAAAATGAATGGAGAGGAATATATAGGTCAAAGGGAATATTTCTGCTAGAATTAGACCAAATTGCAATACTGCACTGGTGACAAGATTTTCCACACGGGTGTCTCTGGGATGCCTTCATTCTTTCTGCACCGTGGCTCTTATCCTTCCACGACAAAGAAAGCACCTGAAAACCAGATCTGAAGTACTCTGTAAAATTTCAGTTTCCTTAATCAAGTTTGCGCAATTCTGTTTGTATCACAGGGAGGAGGTGAAAGCTTTGGAATGGGTACAGAAGTCATTTACCAGGATGCTGCTTAGATTAAAAGGTATGAGCTATAAGGAGAGGTTAGGCAAAGTTGGGTTGTTTTCTCTGGAGTTTTGCAGGCTGAGGGGGATACCTGATGGAAGTTTATGAAATGATGTGTGTCAGAATCTTTTACCATAGTAAAAATGTCAAATACTAGAGGTCGTGCATTTAAGAAAAAAGGTGGAAAATTAAGGAAATATGTGGGGCAAGTTTTTTTTTTACACAGAGTCAGAGGTGTGTGGAATAGGTTGTCAAAGATAGTGGAGGAGGCTGTCATGTCATGAATATGCTTTGAATGGAGGGGTATTGTTACTTTACAAACAAAGAGATTTAATTGAATTTGATAATTGTGTGCGGCATAGATAACAAGCCTGTTCATGTACTGTACTGTTCCATGTTCTTTGAAGGAAGGATGTCAGTTTATTAGATGCAGTCATTGAAGGTTTATTAGACCAGTATCTGAGAGCAATGGACTGTCTGAGGAAAGTATGGTCAGGATAGTTTTCCATTGAAGTTTATGGAGGAGGGATGGGAGGGGGAGGAAGAGACAAAGGCTGAAAGGTGATTTGGAACCAAGTAAGGGAGGGATGAAAAACAGATGGAACCAGATGGAATGCTACACTTGCACCCACACCTCCACTTAAGGCCCCAAACTGTCCTTCCAAGTGAAGTAACTTATGACCTCCTCCACATTGGAGAGACAGGATGCAGACTGGGAGATTGTTTCATTGAGTACCTTCACTCTGTCTGCTGTAATAGGAAGGATCTCCTAGTGGCAACCCATTTCAATTCCCTGCCCCATTCCCATGCTGCCATGTATGTTCATGGTTTCATGCACCACCAAACTGAGACCATCTGAAAGTTGGAAGAACAACACCTCATATTCCATCTGGGCACACTCCAACTAGTTGGCATTACTAGTTGGAATTAGCCTCCCTCCTACCTCTCTCTTTCCCTATCCCTTTGTCTTCTTTCCTCTAGCTCCCTACCCATCTCTCTCTCTTTCCCTATCCCTCCAGCTCTATATTTACAGAGCTTTCCTATCCCCCGATAAATTCTCATTTTTTTCTCTCGTCCTCCTATCTATGTCCACCTTTGTGGGTCAGTGCTTCTACCCTTTCCCTTTCTTCCCTCCTCCCCCACCTTTTTATTCAGGTGCCTATGTGATTTTTGCTCATACCTTGATGAAGGGCTCAAGCCTGAAATATTGTCTTGATATCTTTGCCTGCAAAGGACACTGTGGGACTAGTTTCTCTAGCATTTTTGTGTTTTAACTAGAATAGTAGTTTTCCTTGACTTCCTTGATTCATTGGAACCAGGTGGAGGAGCGGAAAGGAAAGATGAATCAAGTGATAAGAAAGATGTGTGAGTGATGGGCAGATGGAAGAAGGTAACACATCCGATTAAATTGCAGGAGGAGAGAAATATAAATGAACAAAGAGAGAGAGAATCTAGGTGGACAAATAGATCTCCCAAAATGCATCACCTCACACTTGACTAGATTAAACTTCATCTGACATTTTTCACTTTAATTTTCCAAATGATGTAAACCCTGCTGTATGCTTTGACAACCTTCTTCATGATCCACAGTTACACTAATTATTGTGTCATCTGCAAGTTTACTAATCAGCTCACCCACATTTTTGTCCAAATTATTTCTAAATATTACAAAACAGAGGTCCATGGACTGATTCTTGAAACAGTAATTGTCACATCTTTCAGTTTTTCAGCAATTTAAGACAGAGATAATAAAGAATTGTTTTTCTCAGAGACTCGTGAGTCTTTGGATCTCTCTTCCACAAAGGACAATTGAAGTAGAGCATTTGAATAATTTTAAACCTGAGATAGATAGATACATGATAAGCAAGGGTATGAAAAAGTGCTGTGAGTAGAGAGAATGCATAATTGAAGAATTAACAGTTGAAACACATAATTTGGAGAGGCGCTGGTATGGTAGATGCAGAGAGATTGGACTTTCTAGCTGGAGGATGCAGAACTGGGGATATAATCTCAGGATAAGAGGTCAGCCATTTAAGAATAAGGTGAACAAAATGTATTTGTACTGAATTTGTAATTATATGGAATTCAGTAGATTAGAGGGTTGCAGATGCTTAGATGTTGAGTGCATTCAAGGGAGAGATCTATCAATTTTTGGAGACCATGGGATTTAGACCATATGGGGATCAGGTGGAAAAGTAGACATGAAGCACACATTCAGCCTCAATCTACTGAATGCTGGAGCAAATCTATTTGTGCTCCAAAACATGCTTCTTTTTCTGACTTCAACCTATAGTGCCCAAGTCAGGCAAAATAAGTGGCATTTTGGCAAAATGCCACTACAGCTGTAAATCTGTGGAGAGTTTGGTTACTGCCCCTCATGTACTCATCCATGAGTTTTATTTATTTAATGGTTTTCTGCCTCTAACAGACTTTTGGAGAAAGAGATCCACCTTGTACTGTGGTCAGAGTGCTGTGCAGCGAATGAAAGAAAGAAAACCACACAGAAGCAGTGAGTGAGTTAAACCAACCAACTAACTTTACTGGAACTCTCCGAGAGCTTATCAGCCTGACTCCCATGATCCTTTGCGCCCCAGGACCAATGTGATGTCAGCCCAGTGCAAGCCTGCACCTCTGTGACTCAGTTCGCTTAAAGATCAGTGCAGCCCACTACAGTACCACACTTTAGATGAAAAATATTTTCCTTGATTTTCCTTTAACCAATCACTTTTCAATACATAAGCTAATATTTTATCCCACTTCTTTTTGTACACAATTTTCATCATTTTATGCATTTTGAATGCATCTCTTTTCAAATTCTCATGTTCCACTGTGAACAACTCCAGCCAATCTAATGCTATTTCTCTGCGAAAACTCTCCAAGTCTGGGAGTACCTTTGTAAACCTCCTCTGCACCCCTTCTACTTCACATCATTAGTTTAAAAGGTGAACAAAATTGCAAATGGTACTCTAGTTGATGTTTTACATAATTTTAGCACAACTTCCTTCCCCTCATATTCTATATTTTGGCAAATCATGGATTCTACAGCTGGTTCAAATCTTTGACAAATAGCAAAAAGTACAAAAGACCTAACTATGAGACCTATAGAATTCGACTGCATGTATTCCTCTAGTTTTTTTAGAGTTCCCTCTGGCTATTTTCACGTGCTTTCTGCCACTGAAATAATCGAGTCCAATTTTTCCCTTGGTTTCCAAATGCAGTTGCTACAGGAAATGGTGGAATTCTGTATATTACCTTGATAAATTTAGTCAACACCAATTTTCCCCATTATGTCCAAATCATTAGCCTTTTTATTAGCACTTTAAAATATTGAATTGTAGTCAGATTAACCCTAAATGTTGACTGACCACTTCTATCCATAAATGCTGTCTGACTGCCAAGTTCCTCCAGCTTCCCTAAGCACACCTGCCTTCACTATCTTTTCTGAATATTTAGCTGAGAAAGAAGTTCACCATTTTCCCTTGGAGACTAATTAGACCCCTGTACACCAATTAATTCTCAAATTGATGTAAATACTAAACACTTTTGTTGTATTGTTTGGCATAAGATGAATATGATGGATGTTGGTCTTCTCATTGAGTGACTACATGTTACTGTATATTTGCCTAAATCTCAGCTTGGAAGGTTACCTTAACAAGTAGTGTGGCTTTCTGAAGGTGGGGAAAAAATAGAATGGTATGACCACCATATCTGTTGCTTAATTTCATTGCCTGATGTTTTAGAAAGTGTCACCAATTCTAGCATAAATAGATAAAATCAAACGCAAAGATGGTTGGAAGAAAATTTATACTCAAATGGTTAAATGGATTTGGTTACCATGGGAACTGACTATGGTTAAGTGTTGTGCAAACCACCAACCTCCAGGAATGCT
This sequence comes from Narcine bancroftii, assembly GCF_036971445.1. NCBI lineage: Eukaryota > Metazoa > Chordata > Chondrichthyes > Torpediniformes > Narcinidae > Narcine > Narcine bancroftii. Next base: position 12,986,504 of record NC_091481.1, read on the forward strand.
ACAATCGCATGCGACGGATGTTTATTCCAAAAGATCCTCTTGTGTTTCTCTTCTTCCCACCAAAGGCTTTGTGATTGTCCAACAATTCACATGGAATCAAAGAGATCTTGATTTCTCATGCTTTGTCCTAGTTGTTTCTTTGCCCTCAACATCGAGTGCTCTTTCCTTTTGGTAGATTAAAATACCACCCACACCCCTTTCCAAAAAGCTTGAGTTTGAATCTTTAGTTTAAATTTTGAATCTCAAACTGTGCAGGGGAGTTTGTCATTTTTGTTATATGGAAGTGGTCTGAAAATTTTCATCTACTATTACAGCTGACACCATTTTTCTGAGTCTGCAGGAGAAACTCAGTGGGTCAGGCAGCATCTGAAGATGGTCAACATTTTGTATAGAGCCCCTGCATCAGGACTGAGAGCAGATAGCAGAGATAGCAGTTAAAGAATACGAGAGAGGAGCTGGCACATGATAGGTAGAAGCAGGGGATGGGGAGGAAGACAATGGGGAGATGGAGCCAAATGGAGGAGAGGGAGAGGTGATGCTGGTAAAAAATGAGAGGAAAAACAAGCGCAGATGGAGCCGGGTGAGGGGAGGGGATGGTTGAGGTTGAGAAAGAGGTTGGAAGGTGATCTGTGGAGACAAAAATCCTACAGATACTGAATTTTGATAAGGAAGGCAATCTGTGGAACCAGATAAGGGAGGGATGATGGACAAAGGGAACTATTTAGAGTGTGTGGGTGATAGGCTGAAGGAATCAGCTGGGAGAGGGGAACAAAACTGAGTAGCAGCGGTCTGGCAGGATTGTAAAAAGGGGTGAGAGAACCTGGTTGGATCAAAAGGTGAGACAAACCAGGATGTAGCTTAACTAAAATGAGAAAATTCAATTTTTATACCATTGGATTGTGAACTACACAGATTATATACAAGGTGCCACATACAAATGGGTTATAGACTACCCATTTTATATATAAGGCCATGCAAACCACTGGTTGTAGACTACCTATTCTGTATACAAGGCCATGGATACTACTAGGTTGTAGACTATCTAGTCTACATCTCAGGTGACCAGGTTAATTGCTCAGTATGAGATCTAGCATTACCTCTCCTTTAGTTACTCTGTCCACATATTGCAACAGGAATCCCTTCTGTACATACATAACAAATTTTTCCCCATCTAACCAAGTTGCACCAAGCAGGTGTTAGTCAATATTGAGGAATTGAAGTCACTCATAACAACATCCCTGAAATTTTTGCACCTTTCAAAATCTGCCTACTTATCTAGTCCTCAGCAGCCCATTAGCTAAGGGTGGGGGGGGGGGGGGGGGAGTAATTGTTCCCTTTCCATTTCTGACTTACACCTGCACTGACTCAGTAGATGATCCTTCCACCATATCCTCCCTTTCAACAGCAATGATACTATCCCTGATTATCAATATTAAAGCATATGTGACTGAAAATGTAAATGTGCATGAGAATGAATGTGAAACATTCTGAGATGGTCTCTGAAGAAATGTAAATAAGAATATCGTGGAGAGTGTATTCTACATATCAAAATATATCAAATAAATATTAAGCATGAATATTTCAATCTCCATAAATGATGGAGTCTGTATGTCTTTGATGAAGAGGTGGGAAATGTACAAGCATATGAAGACAGAGAAGATTTGGATGTATCTGCCTGTATGTCTCTGCATTGGTGAGTGAGTGAGTGGGTTATATAAGTGTGTGTTCTGCTGTTTCCGATTCTCTCAATTGCACTCATGGAGACAGTGACTCATGATACCATAACCATTTTATTCAATCACACAGATTTTCTGGTCTCTGGAGTCCAGTTCTCCATGGAATGCCTAACACTCGGGGACTATTGCAGTGTAGTAGCATTGAGATATCCAGCAGAGATAAACTTTATTGGGTCATTAAAATTAGGTATTTAATTAAAACAGCCTCTGTGATTAGATTCAAATGGTGAATTCACAGCGTTAAAGAAATTTAATGGCAAACATGACAATATAAGCTATGGGCCCAAACACATCTATACAAAATTGTTTTATTGCATCAATTTACATCTTTCATTTTATGCTGAGGAAATGGTATGGTGCTGGTTAAATTACTAGTCTAGCAATCCAGAGTCTTAGACTAATAATCAAGAGGTATGAGTGCAAACCCCACTATGGCATATTTAAAGATTTATGGCATATTTAAAGATTTGAGATTGAGATTGAGATTGAGATTAAAGATTTGAGATTGAATTTCAAACAGAGAAAAAAATATTCTTATTATCACTGACCATGAAGCTACCTGATTGTTGTAAAAATCCATTTAGTTAACTTTTGGGAAGGATATCTACTGATTTACCCTGTCTGGCTTATGTGTTGCTCCATATCCCCAGCTAGTGGTTGGCCCTCCACAGGCCTCTGTAATACCTAATTCAAGCCACTTAGTTGAATCAAAAGCACAAAATTCAACCACAATAAGAATAAAATCATAAATGTATATTTCACCCAGGTACCAGATTCAATCATGGTATTGCCACTTCTAGCTTAGTTGGACTTGAAGAAGCTCCTTATTAAGCCTGCACATTGGCTCTAAGCTAGTGAAGCTGCTTTGCAGGCAAATCAAACCACAACCTGACATCATCAGATTCACAGAATCATATCTTTCAATCAATGTCCCAGGCATTTCCAGCAGAATTCCTTGGTATATACTCTTCCAATTGGAGAGTCCAACCAGTAGTATTTGCACAGTGGATACAATCAGAAATTGTGAACTGGGATGCCTTCAATATTGATCCCAGACACTATGATGCCTTATGATATGGTCAAATGTGTACAAAGAAACCTTCTGCTGATTGGCACCAATTTGCTCTCCTTGGATGGCCAGTATTTTTTCCTGTTAAACAATCCTTACTGAGAGTAGCAAAAGGTATAGAGTGTATTCCTGGTGGTGAACATCAAAATCTGTCACTAGGAGTGGTGGTGTATGTGATGTCATGCATGTACCTTTTTTGGAATATTTTATGTAGAATTTTCTCCATACATGTAGTAGTCAAATTTAATATAATAGTACAGATTACAAATGGAAAAAAAATTAAAACTACATAAATGATGATATATAATCCACCCCAAAATCTTCCTCCCCCCAACCCCTCCACCCTCAAAATAGTTGATATAAAGATAAAATTCTTTATATAAAGTGAAAGGAGAGAAACTTTCAGGATTGCACAGAGGGATGTCATCTAACAAACATATTGAAAGAAAATCTTTTGATACAATTCAGAGGAGATTCTTGCAGTTCCAGAGGAACAGGAAGCAAAACATTACAAATATAAACTTAATTTTTGAGTATACGAGTTCCAGATTTGTAAAAACGTAGTATATTTATTTCTTAAATTATCTGTAAATTTTTCCCCAAAGGAATACAACTTTGAATTTCTGCATCCCATTTTGCCATACCCAAATGTGTATTTGATTTCCAAGTAACTTGCCACTGCTAATGCAATTTTAACAAATTCTAATTGATATATTGACAATTTTAATTTATGTTTTGTTCCTTCAATATTTCCTAATAAAAATAAATCTAGGTTTTGTGGAAATACAACACCTGTAACTTGTTCCAAAAATTTCTTAAGTCCAACCAAAAGGATCTTTCCTTTGAACAGGACAAAATTTAATGTAAAAAGTTCCTATGTCCTCACCACATCTAAAACATTGGTCTGATAAGTTTGATTCCAATCTATTCATTTTTTGTGGTGTAAGAAATAAATGATGTCAAAAATTATACAGAACTAACTTACATTAATAATGTTAGTCATACAATCTCTGCAGAGAGCTATCCATCTTTGCTCATCAGTTCTGATATTTAAATCTAGTTCCCACCTCTGTCTAGATTTATGAACTCCACGTTTTGGAGTCCCTAATTGTAATAAAGAATATATTGTGGAAGTAAATTTCTTAACAATTCCTCTCCTATTATTTACTACAACTAGGCACAACAAAGTTGGTCCTAACTTATCCCTCAAATATGTTCTCAGTTCGAAATAACAAAAAAGAGTATTTTCGGTTATTCCAAGTTTATTTCTCATTTGTTCAAATGTCATTAATTGACTTCTTTCATAACAATCTTCAACATTTATAAAACCAAATATCTAAAAATTGATTATCTTTTGAAAAAGCTAATGTATGTACTTTGACAATAAATCTGAAAATCTAAATCTTTTAGCCTTCCTGACTTCTTTCTTGAGGTTATTCTTGCATTTTTTATACTTAAGAATTTCATTTGTTCCATGTTGCTTATAGATGTTATACACCTCTCTCTTCTTCTGATCCACATCCCCAATATCCCTTGATTCCCTGTCAACTTTCCTTTTAATCTTGCCAGGAACATATATAAACACTGTACTCTCAAAATTTTAGTTTTGAAGGTCTGCCACTGACCTTGCACATCCTTGCCCAAAAACAGATGATCCCAATCAACGCATTCTAGATTCTTTATCATTTTCTCAAAATTAGCCTTTCTCCAATTTAGAATCTCAACCTGAGGCCCAGACCTATCCTTTTCCATAATTAACTTGAAACTAATGGCATAATGATTACTGGACCCAAAATGTTCCCCTACACATACCTCTGTCATCTGTTCTGTCTCATTCCCTAATAGGAGATCCAGTATTGCACTTTCTCTAGTTAGTACCTCTATATATTGATTCAGAAAGATTTCCTGAACACATATGACAAACTCCAAGCCATCCAGCCTTTTACAATATGGAAAATTAGAATCTGCTATCACAACCTTATATTTCCTGCAGCTGTCTGCTATCTCACTATAGATTTGTTTCTCTAATTCTCATTGACTGTGGGGCAGTCTATAAAAACAACCCCATGAGTGTGGTCATACCTTTCCATTTCCTCAGCTCCACCCATATAGTCTCAGTAGACGAGCCCTCCAGTCTGTCCTGCCTGAGCACAGCTGTGATATTTTCCCTAACAAGCAATGCTACTCCTCTCCCTTTCATTCCCCACCCTTCACCCCCCCACCGTTCTAATGCATCTAAATCATTGGAAACCCGGAACATTGAGTTGCCAGTCCTGCCCCTCCTGCAACCAGGGATTACTTAAGGTGGTATGTGGAGAAAAAAGGTTGAGAATCACTGTTCTAGGGGTGCAGATTTCATCATAATAATCATGTCACGTGGGTTAGATTCAATGCTCAGAATATTTGGCAATTCAGGCAGTGTCTATGGAGAGAGAAAGATTGATGACTTTTCGTCAGAACGGTTGGTAAGAAAGCAAATCATTTGAATTCTTATCTTCTTTCTTCTCTGCACAGATTCTGTCTAACTAGCATTTTCTATTTTTATTTCAGATTCTAACCTTGTGGTGTTTTGTGCTTGATCTGGCAGCTCTGATCAGAACTGGCATTCATGAGATACTATGGACCATCAGAAGCAGCAGCAGAATTCCATAACTAATGTCAAAGGGGCAAAGAGTCATGGTGCTTCAAAATATTAACTGCCAACTTGGTAAATCTGCCACACATGCTCAACCAACATGCCATTATGTTAACCAGTGAGGGGCTCTGAGGCTGAAGCACACACAGAAGGCAGGCTGTTGGTTTCTTGAGGTGAGGTACCACATAGAATGTGGGCTGTTGGTGACCGTGGTCAAAGGACTCATAGCAGGCTACGCACTGGTGAGACTGCTGAAGGGAGTACAAGACATTGGAACCTGGATGTGAGAGGGTGCTGGAGACTTCAAGATTGTATCAGAGGTGTCCATCTGAAATTTGGGTTACTGATGGTTCGGTCTGAAGGTTGTGTGACTGTGGAGATGCTGGAGGCAAAGCTATGGACATTCAGTGACCGTGGGGGGGGGGGGGATTTCTCTTTTACTTCTATTTCTCTGACTGATTATAATAATCTGACAAATTTCAGTTATTTTTCTACTGTAAGTTCCGCAGTGATCATAACTTCTAAACAATATCTCAGATTGTGGGAATCTGAGTTCACAATATCTTGCCTGTACTCAACTCCAATGACTGATCTTAACAGAATAGCATATGGGTTATAAAGTGCTCTTTGTTAACTTGTGAACCTGTTTGGAAGTCTGCAGTCACTATCTCGGAAGATCTTTCCTGGAACCAACACACCAATGGCATCATGAAGAAAGCCTCTACTTCCTCAGGAGTTTGCGGAGGAGCTAGTGGAGTTGTTCAAGTGAACCGGTACGGACTTGAAGGGCTGACATGGCCTGTTTCCATGCTGTAAATGGTTATATGGTTATGTGTGAATCAACGCCAGTTAAAAAAAAGAATCAGTAGTTCTTAAACTGCTGCTGTCCACTCTCAAAGCCATTAAGATGGGAATTCCAAGAAAGAGTATGAGCAGGAACCATAATGGAATATGATCCACATTCAAGTCAGGGTGGTGTGTCAAGTAGTGGCATTCTTATATACCTGTTAACTTTATTGTTCTATGGTTTATGAGATAATACGAGCTGCATTTCAACTTGTATACAATTTAGCTACTGTGAACTAGAAGTAGAGGGAATAATTAAGTGAATGAAACACTTTAACCTGGTAGCAAGCTTTTTCCACCTCACAACTACATATTTATTTATCCCATTGGGTACTGCCTGCCCTATACCTGTACAAATCTATATTTCTCACATTGGCCTCATCAGTCATCTCATAAGCCACAGAACTGTTGTCATTATTGACTCTAAGGCACTTACTACGATTTTCACCAGTTCACACACACGGCAAAGGAAGAATATTCCATCATACTCTGTTGTGTTAGGTAGATGATACGTTGGCTTTGGATATTTAGCAGGTAAGCCATTTTTTGCTGAAAATCCAACCTCCAACATATTTTATTTGTTATTGTATTTATGTGGGTGATTTCAGTGAGTTTATAGTCAATAGTGATCCACAAGATGATGTTGGGGGGACATGGTGAAGTCACTGAATATTAGAAAGCTTTTTTTGATGAAAATATAATGAACTGCCACCCATGTAGGGTAAATTTTATTTGCTGTTTATTAGCTTTAGCCTGTATATTATCCAGGTCTTTTCACAAGATTGATGAAATGCAAATGGAACCAAAAAACCAGAATACTGTGTATTTCCAATTTTATGATAGGAGAGAAGGTCATATATGCACCAATTGCTGGGTTTGGATGTTACCTTGAAAAATTAACACGTTAATGTCTTGGGAATGAAGTGGACTCCAAAAAACAGAATTAATTGTGTAGGATATGGTGCTATGCAAGGTAAATTTTCCCTGTTCCCCATGTATAAATATTGTTCATTGTTAACAAACTGAAGCCTAGTAAAGAACCAAAGGAGGTTTGAGGAGAGAGTTATAAAGAAATATTTTACAAATCGTACCTTCTAAGGTACAGAAATATTTCAATTAAAATAGTTTGAAATGGAATGATAAGCAATATTTTTCGTACTGTCACCTTCTTCTGGTGACTATAACCTTTACACCGACTTAAGCAAATGAATCACGTAGTCTGAGTTGAACTTTCTCTAAATGTCATAAATCAAATGACTTCTCAAGGTACTGCTCAGTGAAATCTTTGGAGTGATAGGTCAGGGTTGTCATGTTATACACATTCTTTCTTTGGCTTGGCTTCGCGGATGAAGATTTATGGAGGGGGTAAATGTCCACGTCAGCTGCAGGCTCGTTTGTGGCTGACAAGTCCGATGCGGGACATTATTGTGGCATTAATCACTGAGTATTATAAAGGAATGTTGAACATTATTGTGGTGATACAACCAGTGGACTGTTGGTGACTACCTGCACCTGGCCACACTCCTGTACTGCCTACTGTAAGGGTCAACCTATTGTACTATGCAGGGAGGTAACCTGGGAGACTGGCTCTATCTACTCCCTGCTAATCACCAGCCCCACATAAAAACTCACACCATCCCCTGGGTGGGAGCAGAGCACACGGAGCAAGAAAGGACACATAACCTAGTGTGCAAGTTTTAAGCTAATTAAAGCCTTTAATACAGCCTTTCATTTTTTGTGCCTGTTTGTTCACACTGCAGTGCACCACAATTTAATTAGCTTAATTTTAAAGTAACACGGAGAAGTTTCTCAGCATAGAGAAGCTGGATATTGACCCCCGACATCCGGAAGCTCCAGCACATTTCAGATATGGAAGCATGCAATTGGGGCAATCATCCACACTCAGGCTGAGGTCATTAACTCAGACCAGAAGAAACTCATGTACTGCGCATGAAATTGGGCCCATTCACGTTCCAGGTGATCCGTGACTGGACTGAGTACGAACTGGCGATGGCCATCCTGGAAAGCATCTACCAGCCTCCAGTGAATATACTCTACTCCAGGTACCTATTTAGCACCAGGCTACAACAGCAGGGTGAGACAGCAGAGGCTTACCTTGGGGTACTGCGTGAGCTGGCGTGCCCTTGTATGGCCAAGACTGTGGTGACCACTGGGGAAGTGGAACGGCTCATTCAGGATGCATGTGTGCAAGGCCAGCAATCGAGGGAAACCTGACAGAGACTGCAGGAAGAAAGCAATGCCTCCCTCACAAGGGTCATCGATGTGGTCCGTTTCCTGGAAGCTGCAGCCAACCATGCAGAAGTCTTCGATGCCCATCTGCAGCCCCTTCGGTTTGACTGATGCAGATGACTGCTGCTGCCGAAGGTCTCTTCTGTGGAGAAGCTATCACCACCACTGACACATCCTGCCACTGTAAGTACTGTGGGACCCGGTGTGAGTCCGACAGATGCTCCTGGAATAACAGTCCGGCGATGAACTTTCATTGCTCCCGGTGTAGTAAGAAAGGCAACTTTGCCAAGGTGGGCCTCTCCAAACCCGCTGGAAGCGCTGCGGTCCTCTGTGACTAGATGGAAGCCTCCCTCTACCCTCCAGGTGCCTCCAAGTGTGAGTATCGGGAGCGCCATTATTCTGCCTGCCACTTCCACCTCACCGGTGACGTCACTTCCAGCCCAGCTGTCGAACCACGCCACCGCCATGTGCTCCCCACACACGCTGCCATCTTCGACTGGCTGACTTCCACCCGTACTGACCATGTCACTTCCACCCCACCGATCTAACAACACAGCTAACACGTGCGTGCATAGCCAGCCCCAAACTGCGCACTCGTCACTCCCCATGCCAACCCACACCGCACAGATGATGATGCCTCCACCACCCTAGCTAATCGGGACTGCACCTACAAACCGCTACTTACTGCCGTCAGCTGGAAGCAGTGACTTGGACCCTTAATCAGTCCTAGCATCCACCACGCTGTCAGACAACATCGCCCATGGACCAAGGCACTCAATGATGGACATCGATGTCAACGGGAAAGTAATAAAATGCCTGTTTGATAGCAGTAGTACTGAGAGTTTCGTGCACCCACACGTGGTCCATACCCTGGTGCTCAAAGTATTTTTTTTGTCTGGCTCTGAGGGAACAGAAGCCCCTTTCACACTTGCAAATGATCCAGGAATCAAATGCCAATTGTCCTTTAAAGTGTCAAGTGTGAAAGCATAATCAGATGACATCATCTCACGCTGAGGATTGATGGCCTTGAACTATAGCACAATCCCTGGCATCTGCATATGCCGGTGTTGCAATCAGGCAAGTGTGAAATGGGTAATTGCATTGTGGGATTGAAATGACCCAAGTTTTTGCATGAGTACAAGAAGAAAAGATTAAAATGAAAGTATAAACTTTGCCATGAGAAAGTTGTAGTGGGGGGGGAGAGAGAGAGAGGAAATACATAGGAATAAACAGCAATAGTGGACAATTTTTAAACAGTATGGGAAAAAAAAGCAATGCTGGACCTGACTTCCCAAAATGCTGTGCAGCAGAGAAACCCCTGTATGAATACTCCCTGTATGCAGCCGGGCATACAGGCTTTTCTCTGCTGCATGGAATTCTGGGAGGGAAGGTCTGCCATTAGTTCCCTCCCCCCCCCCCACAGTATTTATAAATTATATGCAATAGTGCTACCAACTTCCCACTCTGTTTAAATTGTATGTGATAGAGCTACCAACTTTCCTTTTTTTTTGGAAATCTTTATTTATGAATTTTAAAAATACATACAATAAAAAAAACTTTCTAAAAACTATGCATTTACTAATCCCCATCCCCCACTACATCCCTCCTCCCATACAGGAGCCAAATACATATTTCAGGTAAGTGCTGTGAACTTTCCCATGCTATATAAATTGTGCACTATAGCACAACCTACTTTTCCACCCTGTTTAAAGATTGTCTGCTATTGCTATTTATTGCTCACACTTTCCCACAGTCTCTTATATAGGTTTATATAGGTCAGCACAACAACAACAGAGGCTGAAGGGCTCATACTGTGCTGTATATAAAGCTTAATTATGTTATAATTATATAATTTTGTTCAAATATAAATCATAATACATTGATCAGGATTTAGGGCCGGTCCACCATTCTTGATGCGTCATGACATCACCAGTAGAAGGTAGAACAGCCCTAACCCTGGGGATAGCTCCTTACAAGTGTGAAAGCATTCAGTGTCCCAGTTTGGAGTGGTCAAGTGTGAAAAGCAAAACCCCCATTACTATCCCAGGACACTGAATGGCCAATTTAGTGGAGTGCAAGTGTGAAAGGGACTAGAGAGTAGTTCAACTCCTAGTTGAGATGCTGATAATATTCTTCTCTCGTCAAAATAGTGTTGACATCCAATTCATAGTGTAAAGAGAAATGTGCCACTGCCTTGGGTGAATGTTATAATATTGCTTAACACCTGAAGAGTTACAGGGCACAAGACTCAGAATGGCTCCTCCTGTTTGGACCTTAATCCAAAAGGGACCTGAAAAAGATATTCTGAGCCCGAGGGAAAGACAATACTGGTCTGTATTCCCCCAGAAGGCACATCTGCAAGTATTTCATCTGATCCTCCAAGAATTAATAGTTCTTGGAGCTCATTTTTCCAAATTGCTGTTTAGTTGTTGGCCAGCATTCATAACTTGGATTACAAAACCTTTGACCTTATCCCTTGGATTTTCATGTTGTTATTTGCAATTTGGCATATGTGCATTTCTGTGTTCCAGATTTTCCAGGTTAGCATTCAATTTTTACTTATATTTGGTGCTGCTCTATTCCACTTTGAAACAGAATTGATTTCCTGGCTTGAAGGTAATGGCAGGATGAAGAATGTGCCATTCTCTGGTAGAAGCTGCAGACCCAATTTCAGAGCCATGTATTTCAGGATACAGTCAGATCAATGTGATGGTTATACCAAGTTGCTATTGGTGAGGGACACTGATATCTCCCACCCTTTCTGGGCTCTTGTTATCCTTAGTGCTTCTTCAATACTAATTCAGGCAAGTGGAAAGCTTTCCATCATGTTCCAATTTGAGCTCTTTAGATGTCAGAAAATATTTAGCAATTCAAGAAGAGACACATTCATCACTGGTTCTGATTTACTACTTAGCCACAATATGTGTTTGGTTGTCCAGTTAAACAGTTAGTCAGTGGTGACTCTAGGATTTAGATGTTGCATTGCAAAAGTTGTTAGAATCTTTCTTGTTGAAATGGCCATTGTCTTGCACTTAAATTACACTTTGCAATCATCTTCAGAATTAATCCTGAGGACTAAACAGAAACAAAGATAACCCTGGAAATATGAAATGAAAACAAAATAAAAGGTCAGAAAACTAAGAAGATCATGAGAGAGACAAAGAATGAATGTTCTGGGTTATTGGGCTTTCATCCACGTGGGCTATTCTTCTAAGTTGGGCACCTAATCACTGATGAAGTAGATGGCTACCTTGAGGAACATCTGCTGCATTGTTCTGGTGCAGAGATGAATGGGAACCAACAACCATTCCCCACTTCAGGCCCACTCAAATCGCCATTTTATTCAGCAAACAGCCAGCTTGGTCAATGCTGTGTTCTTTTGAGCTATCTTTGTTGAAGGACTTTAAAGACCTTTATCCAGAGTTAATTCTATATCTTTGCTGCTCTCAATGCCATATCCATGTGGTGTTCAACATGGAGATTGTTTCATTAGCTGAGGAAAGTGGTAATCAGCAGAACATTTTCTTGCCTCTGTTGACTTGAAGGCACATGATTTCATGGGATCTTGAGTAAAGATTGTTGTTAACTAAAAGTATGATTTTGTGAAAATAAGTAGTCAAGGTGCTTTTGATTAGATTGTCAGACAGATCTTCTAATATCGGAAATAATACCCAAATGTTTACAAGGAGGACTTTGAAGTATCTTTGATTCTGTATTTCTCAGGTCCAAATCATAAGAACATAAGGAATAGTTGCTCCTCAAGCCAGCTTCAACATTCATCTAGATCATGGCTGATCTTCAACCCCTTCATTTTTTTCCAGGCATTATCACCATATCCTTCGATTTCCATAATAGCCAAAAGTCTTTTATTCTTCTTGTGTGGGAACACAAGTGAGTTTTCACAGATGTCTGGTAATAGAGAATCCAAACATTCACCATTCCCACTTCATCTCAGTCTTAAAATCCATCAATTTCACTGTCAGCCTGTGGGAAAATTGACATAAAGTCTCTATGCAGAACTTGGAAAGTACTGATTGAAGCAAAGGCCAGCATATTTTAAGGCAAAAGTAGCTAACTGTTGAAGTATGGAGAAACAGGGCAAAGGAAAGTGTGCAGAAGAATTCAGTTAAGTTAGTTTTACTCTATAAACCAGTTAATGCAGATTCACTGCGACAAACTGCTTTCTTCTGTGCTACAACTATGAATATCTTTGACTGAACTCACTAAGGAAGAACAGTGTCTATTGTCCTGGTCAATGTTACTCCCTGCCAACATCTGGCTTAATCTAATTTTCATCCCATCAACATGTGTAAAACATTTCTGGTACAAAATGACTGTATTGTTTATCTGCACAACCCTCACTAATTTTCAAATAGGAACTGATTACTATTACTTTATATTACTTTTACTTTAGTTTCACAACAGACCGAACCGACATGTATTGAATGTTAATATCTGAGTCACTTTATAAAACACTAATAGTAACAAATAATCCAGCAATGTATACATCTTGAGGTACAATTGAAAAAAATTGCAAGGGAAAAATTATGGATTAAAATAACATACAAAACTGGTTGGAATATTACTGCAGTACTGAGAAAACTGCCTGCAGTGATAAATGATTTATTCAATGAAGTATGGAATACAAAGCAATGGTTAAACTAGTGATAGAGTGCTGTGTTAATTTTTCACATCATACCATAGAAAAAACTTTTGATGACCTTGAGAGCAAACAATATACGCAAGTTCACCAGGATGTTTTCTTGCATGTGAAATTATAGTTCACAATAGTTCACAAATACATTCGGGAGAATCAGAACCAGCATGTTTTTGAATACTGATGTGGTAGAAGAAAGAAGACACTAGACAAAGAAGTGATGGAATAGAAACTGTTTAGTCAATGTTTTGTTGAACAGTACAGATAATGAACATTTATGTTTTGTTCCATTGTAATAGTGTAGATGTCTTCACAAAGTAACTGTACTGATAAACATACAAAGTAAAACAAAATTACAGAGCACTTCTTTTCAATTGGTAGTGTTGAGGTAGTCTTGTTGACTTATGTAGAAGATGTGCAAACTTAAGAATGGTGAAACTGAAATTTTGTCAACGCAGTTGAATTATTTACATGATTATATATTAAAACTATGTACATGTGTTCTATTTACAGAAGGACAAGTGGCTGAGCTTTGGGAGGACTCATCATTCAAGTGAGCCTCCACTGGGTTGCACTGTACAGTTTGCACTACATCAGCCACAGGGGAATTGGCTTCTGGGAGTACCACCCCAGAAGACTGGCCTTCAGGGGACTTGACAGAGCTCTGAACAGCAACGTCTCGGAGCTGGGGGGTAGGGGGTTGGTGATCTTGTACTAAGGTCCTGAGCAGGCTGACAAGACATCCAACTTGCTCAGTGAACTGTGTCCAACCAAATTGCATTATTGTATGCGATCTTGTCATGTCACTGTGCATCTGGCTATATCCAGACTGCACAGTGACATGGAAGTTCTGTACTGCCTCATGAAGAAGGTGAATGGTCTGCTCCAGCATCTGCTGGGTGTGGGCTGTGGATGTTTCAGGGATAGCACCTGTCAGCAGCGGCTGATGTGACCCTTGGTCTTCCATGGTGGATTCTCTGGCTTGTACGCCACCATCCAAGAGAGGCTCTTGGGAAGCTCCGGCTGCAGGAAGCAGGTCCTGCATCAGGTCCTCCTGCAAATCCAGAGTACTGTCACAGGTATGGAGTGCAGATCCCAGGTCTTGTGGGGTTGTGGCACTTTCCCCCTGATCAGACTTGCCATCAATTTCCTCAGAAAGATCGTCATCTTTGAAAATATTGATGAGTCCTTCAAGCGACTCAGTGCTGGTTGATGTGAGTGATTCATCTGTGAAAACATAAGAAGCGGCCTTTAATGTTGAATCTGTGGTTTTGGAACAACTTGAGATATTATTTTTACAATCAGACTGTTGCAGACGACAGAGTACCACTGACGCTTCTCCAAGCATTTTTCCCTTTCCTCTCCTCTCCTGAAAGCAGTGACTCCTGCCAAGTAAAGGTCCAACAAACACAGATCTCCCTCTAGAGTCATGCCCACCTGCCTATTTTCCACATAAGACCAATCAGCCTGCTTTGGAAGGTAATTTGACTGAGGAGACATCTTAATTCAACTTAATTTTTCCTCACCCCAAATTCCACGTTCCACATACAGGCATGCTTCCCAGCAGGAGTCACTAGATATCGATCAGGAGTGGGAATCCTTGCTGGCTTTTGTGCTTTTATCCTTCCCTAAACCAGGAACACTAAGGCCAATTGTAATAATTTCACTCCCACCCTACCACCCACATCACCACATCCAACCCCCACTTTCTGCCTTTGTCTGAAATCGGCTAACTTAGCACAGACCAAGGGTTGAACCTGCGGCCTTCCTGGTCTGTGTGGTTCAGTACCACATTGAGAGGTATATTCACCCACTGAGCCATCAGGACAGCATCAAAGTGCCACTTCCCAATAAAACTTACTGCAGGCACAGCAAACGATTATGGACTTTGGGCATTATGTCCAAGGAGCTACAGGACTCTGTGGGAGCATTGCTAGCATGCATATTAGAGAATTCTAATGGACAGGGCTATGTTGTTAGTATTTATTTATTTCTAACTAAAACAGACAGCAGACATTATTCACATGACTTACCAGATTTGGTGACAGGCTCTGACGTGAAGGTGGTCTCATCGGTGCCTTGTTGAACAGTTGAACCAGCAGTTTCTCGGTTCAAGGGAGATATTTCGCTAGGTGCCCTGCTGTTCTGAGCAGTTGTTTTGCGTTTCCTAGTGTGGTGCTGCTTAGTCTTGCAACCCCTTTTTTTGTTTTTATAAGTTCATTATCTCGTTTGCGACAGCCGTTTGCAGTTTAGGGCACTTTTTTTGCACAAATTTATTAGCTCTCCTGACAGTGATGGCCCAGTGGCCTCTTGATGGTCCTCTGTTGTCGTTAACAAAGTCTTGGTGCCAAAGAAATGCATGCTTCATTTTTATATACAATGTAAACCAATATTTAAAAGTTACATTTCATGGAAAATGTGTCTTTTACTTCGCTCTTGTTCTGCCATTTTTAACTTTTACCATTATGATAAATTATCACTTTTTGATAGTTTCAATGACTTTACGACTCATTAAGTGAATGGTAAAAATATTTTGCCATAAATGAGATATTACTTTGAGCCATAAAACTGAAGCCAATTTTTGCATCATCTTTTATATTTGACTACTCAAAAATCAGCATCCCACTCGCTACAAATGAGATCATTCCACTTCCTTTCTTTCCAGTATGTCATCAATTATCTTCCTCAGCTAATAGTCTAGCATAACTTTGTTCATAATTTGTTTATTGCTTCAACAGCCGCTAGACTGCAGCTTAATACCGCCATGTGTGACTGGTTCTGCCATTATCTTGTACTTGGTCCTGAGCTTTATTCAAACAGAAACGTACAGCAGCAACTTGCACTACCTGCAAGATTGACTGCATCAAACACACCACTCCTTTCATCAGCATTCCCAAAATTACAAACTCTTCCACTTGACACAAAAGAGCTGCAGTTTTACCTTCTATCACCCTGCCACATCAGCCACATCCAAACTTGAATATAATTCTTCACATTTGCTGGATTTCACCACATAAAAACATTTTGCATTCCAAGATGGCGGTTAATCAATGAGACAACTTGCATGGCCATATTCTGACTTTATGAATAATGTCTACTTCCCAAGAATAAAAAAAAACACCAATTTCCTCAAACATTTTAAGTATCAACATCTTT
Organism: Narcine bancroftii; assembly: GCF_036971445.1. Classification (NCBI taxonomy): domain Eukaryota; kingdom Metazoa; phylum Chordata; class Chondrichthyes; order Torpediniformes; family Narcinidae; genus Narcine; species Narcine bancroftii. The sequence continues at coordinate 13,002,853 of NC_091481.1, forward strand.
AGCCTAATTTTCTCCAATGAGATCAATTGGAGAAACTCTTCATCTAACATGCTGACTAAAAGGTCTACATAATCCTTTTCCTCCTACAAAAATCACTTATGACCATTTTTTAATTTAGTACAAAAATTTGAACAGTTGATGATACAAAGATTTACATAGAAAATGTAGCAGAGATTGGGCTACTGAGTCCAACTAGTCCTTTGCAAATGTCCTCCCATTCCTCTTTAACTATCGCCTATCAATACACTCTTCTAATCTTTCCTCTCTTGCACATTTTCCTAAAATCTTATGTACTATTTGATTCTATTTCACTGTCACTACTCCCTTGGTGACAAATTTTCTTGTCAGTGACCACCATATAGTTATGAACTTTAATTTTGTTATTCTCCATAAGTAGAAACATTTTCCGTTTATATTTACTCTAAAATGTATTCAGAATCTTCAAAGAATTGAACAAGGTCACCCGATCCTCTTTCTAGGGAAAGAATCCTCCAAGCTATTCAAATGTTCTTATCCATTTGGTGCAACATATAACTTTGGTATCAGATTTTAAATATATTTTAATCATCTTCATTTATTCCAACATCCTTTCCATGATGTTGAGACTGAACAATGCACAGTTCATCAAATGCAAACTAATGAAGGTTCCCTGCACTTTTATCATAACTTCTCTGCTTTTCAATCCCCAGTATATTGTTTTAAAATAATCATTAACAAACTTCACTACTTTTAATAAAATTGGCCAAGTGATGCATATGTCGGTGACAGGCTGTAACTCTCCAGCCTCACTTATGCTTCAGTACATTTACACTTAATCTTTCAGAACTCTTTTCAGATTATCTTATATTCTGTGGCTATGTTCCCATAGACTTCCACTTTGATCTAAGAAACTGCAATGGCACTATGAGAACTAAGCTTAGAAATATGAGTTCATAGAAATAGCTCAAATTTACAATGAATTGGCATGAGAAACATGAAAGGTAGATTTTAAATAAAATTAATTTCAAATGGTAAATAAAGAAATATCTAGGTTGATGGGTTGAGTGAAGGTATTTTACTCTGCAGCCAACTTACATCCTTTAGACACGATAGATCTTTGCACAGATGTAACCTCTTGTTCTAAACCTTTTTCAAGTTCTCCAAACTGTTAAACTTCTTGATTTTTGAGAGCTTCCCTTTTTTTCTGCAGTCTGCAGTCTTTTAAAGGCCAACATTTTCATTTCTCTAATCTATTCTTCTCTGTAGAACACAGCTTACTTAGTCAGTATCCTCAGTTCTGAAAAAAAGATTCTGAAAAAGTACCACCTTATGTAGCTGCCATAAGTTATCTTTTGCTCAAAGACGCTATAACTTTTCAACTGATGTGGACTGGGAACAGGACTGAAAGCTGCTAAGTAGAATTGACATAATCAGAATCCTCCAAAACAATTGCATCTTGACAAAATACCCAAATGGATTCCAATAAGATTTTATGTCATTATTCTATGCAATGTTTCAACCATGATCCAATACAAAATTAGTCTTCAAATCCAAATCAAAGTCCAATTAATTTTAAAGGGTCTACCATATCAACATAACCACTAATTAGCATTTACTCTTAAAATATCTAATTTTCTTAGCATATATTTATTAAACAAACAAACTTAGCTAAATAAATGAAAAATACATTCAATGATAATTCACTTGAGTGTGCATCCACGGCAGGTTGCACTCATACAGATATCAAGACATCCTATAGATAAAAAAAACACATTTTGCCTGACACCTTTTCAATCTGACTTGCTTGCTCAATTTCCATCCTGCACCCTCCTTGTTTGAAGGTGATGATACCCACTTCCTGTTTTTTTTTACATTAATTGTTTGAACATCATATGTGAGCCAGATTTTATCATCATTGATATCTACATATTTATACTTCCTGTTGGGATACTTATTCAGAAGTCAACATTTTCTCCTCCAGCAAATGAAAATTGGGAAGAATTGCCACATCTAATCTGGCATGTCCAAAACTGGATAGGTGAAGGAGATTAATTAGTTATCTAATCTAATAAATCAAGCAAATTAAATGAAGATGCTTCAAAACATTTCAAAGATGAATGAAAAGTGGAGAATAACTGGATGGTGGGGACTTCAAAACTTTTCATCTTGTTAAGGAGGATACAGTTTTAGGTAGGAGAATTGAACTTAATTTGCTTCCTTACAACTGGTAGAATGTTTGTGGAATACTTAAATAATTTGAGAAAAAAAAATGTTTCAGTGTACTTGTTAACTTTGTAAGGAAAGCTGATTGACTCTGTAATTTATTTGGGAGGGATTTTTACAAAGCTTAGACCCATTAGAGTGAAGACTTTGCACCCAGTCTGATTAAGATGAGGGGATACACTGGTGATCTTACTAAATGACTGGAGTTAAGCAGCCAGAGAGTCTATCTATCAGTAACTGAGGGACAAGCCCTGCAAATGAATAATGACAATCTTAGACTCAAAATGGGTCATTACCTTTTATACAGTATATAAGTACCTGCCACTTGGATTCATTCTCCAGTACCTAAAAATTGTGTAATTCAGTACCCTTTCCAAAAGGATTTATGCTGCACACTTCACAAATATCAGTAGCTCAGAGACATTCTCTGCAACCAGTATACTAAACCATTCAATGGGTAATAAGGTTAACTCTGACAGCATTCTGCAGTTACCATTAATTATTGCCTGACCTTTTTTCCTCATTCCATCTTCTAGTTCTGGCTTTCGACTGACTGTCACCACCTTCATTAGCAGGTTATTTCCCCCTTGTCGAATCATGGAGACCACTTGCTTGTGTCCAACCTTCACCACATTGGTGTTGTTGACCTGCAGAAGAGGACAAATCCTTGATTAGTTTCTTTGTGTTGTAAATAACCCAGATCAACCAGCAGGTGTGTTTATATATATCTTTAATCTCTCCCAGAAACAGACTGTAGTTCCCACTTGTTCTAAGACCATGTTTTTAACCTGTGCCAAATAAAAGCAAAATAATGGGTGTAAATGACACCCGACCAGTGGCTCCAAAGTTCACCATCATAGAGCATGGAACATTGCAGCACAGTACAGGTTCTTCAGCCAATGATGTTGTACAGGTTCTTCAGCCAATGATGTTATGCAAACCTTCTCCATAACAGTCTAAGTCACACTCATAACTCTTTATTTTTCTCACATCCATGTGTCTAAGAGTTTTTTCAATGCCTCTATTTTACCAGCCTCCACCACCATCCCCAGCAATGGTATCCACCACTCACTGAGTAACAAACATACCACTGACATCTCCCATAAACTTTCCTCCACTCACCTTAAACAAATGTCCTCTGGTATTTACTATTGTCACCCCAGGAAAAAGGTGCTGGTTGTCCACCCCATCTAAGCCCCTCATAATCTTATATACATACAAAGGAACCCTGATTTAATGTGACCCGATTTAACGCAAACCTGGATAGAACACAATCAGCCAGTGGATCCCTTCTTTTCCTCTTTCCAGAATTGAAATTGTTTTCAGATCAAAATGGAATGCATCATTAGAAAACAAAAATCTTTTTCAGTGAAAGATAAGCTTCACGCACTTGATGCGATCAAGAATAAAAGTCAAACCAAAGTTGCATACCTGAATCAACACTTCATGGTTGGAAATCTTAGGAAGATAAGTTAATCATGTCATTTTGAAAAGTTGAGAAAGAGGCAGGACTAAAGGCTAAATACATAAAGACAGCTAAAGATTTCAGCTTTGATGACTCCCTATATGAGTGGTTTGCTCCGAAGACCTTCCAATTTCCGGTCCTATTCTCAAAGCTCAAGCCGAGAAGTTTGACCAGCTGATCAATGGAGAAACCTCAGTTCAAAGCTACCAAATGGATGGCTAAACTAGTTTAAAGGCCGTCACAGGATTTCTCAAGTGTTAGTGTCTGGAGATATTCGCTCACCCTACAGTGCTGCCGCCAGTGAATACCCAGCAGAACTAAAAACTCTCTTAGAAGAAGGTGGTAACAGTGATGAAACCGGTCTCTGCTACAAGATGATCCCAGACTGCATGCTGCCTAGCAAAGATGATACTCATCGATGTGAGGGATTCAAACAATGCAAAGATTGCATGACATTGTTGTTTTATGTTAACAAGACTGGAACACATAAAACCGCTCATGATTGGCAAATTTCACTCACCCCGTTATTTCCACCATGCCAATATGAAGTTCTTACCATTCAAGTACATGCATAGAGCAACACTTGGATTACCAGTGTCATCTTTGAGGATTGGTTTTACATAACTTTTGTCCCTGCTGTCCGCGCTTATTTGCGTAAGCAAAAGCTCGAACCCAAAGCTCTTCTTTTGCTTGAAAACTGTCCCACCCACCCGTCAGCTGCCAACCTATTAAACCGCGACTGAAAGATCCAAGTTTCTTTCCTCCCAAAGATACTACATCTAAGATCCAGCCCCCAGATCAGAGGATTATCTCCATGTTCAAGCAGAACATATAGCCTAGAAAACTATCTGAAAAGCATGAACATTAAAGAAGTTTGCCACTTAGGTGGGAAGGGCTGGGCAGGTCCTTGTGTGTGGAAAAATGCTGGGAGAAGGGTCTGGGTCCAGCCTTTTCATCATGAAAATCCACCAAGGAAGATGAAGATGATGAGGAAGATTTCTAGTTTCACAGATGAAGAGGTGGGTGAGGGGCAGAGGCTGTTTCAAATTAGCAAAGAGGATTTTCACCAGTGGTACTCTGCCGATAATGAATGCCCGACATTTGAGCATCTGATGGACTCCGAGATCGTCTGTAATGTTACTATAACATGGGTTCCTGAACCACAGGAGGATGACAATGAGGAGCCTCCACCTCCACCCCCAAAAGTGTCTGAAGCCATTGAGTACCTCAAGGCTAGCCTACTTTGGGTGGAGATCCAGGATGTGGACCACATAGAAGTCCTCTAGCTCAGAAGCATTTTGTATTTCACTCGCCGCCAGCAACATGCTGCGTTCAGGCAACGAACGCTTGGTTGCTTTTTCAAGAAATAAAATTATGATTGTAAGAAATAATAAAGATGATTGGAAATATGTCTTTTTTTTTGAAATCCTGTTTATCATGACCCTGATTTAGCACAATCCTGCTTTTTTTGGAATCCAATTCATTTTGCACCCGAGCCATCGTGTTATAATGAAGTTTCACTGTATATCTATTAATTAATCTCTCATCCTTCATCACTCTAAAGAGAAAGACCTAGCTCTGTTAACCTTGTTTCATATAACATGTTTTCCAATCCAAGCAACATCCTAGTAAATCTTATCTCCAAAGCATCTACATCCTTCCTTTAATAAAGTGACTAAAACTGAACACATGAACTGATAAAGTGCTATGAGTGGCTGGTCATGGATCACATCAACTCAAGCCTCACAGCCAGCCTTGACTCACTTCAATTTGCCAAACAGGTCCACACAGCAGATATCATTTCCCTGACCCTCCACTCAGCCCTGGGGGACCTGGAGATCAAAGACACCTCTATCAGGTTACTACGTATCAACCAAAGCTCCACCTCCAGTACCTGGTAAACACATCCCAAACTTTGGAATCTACACCTCAGCGACCCTCCTCCTCAACAAGATCTTTGACTTTCTTAGACTGCAATGTGAAGATAGGGAGCAATATCTCCTCGATCAAGTTAATTAAGTTTATTGTCATCTGATTGCACAATTACAACTTGACAAAACAGTGTTCTCCAGTCCTTGGTGCAAAACATGCAGACACATAACCAGACATAACACACATACAGACAAATAATACATTTGCAGGTCATGTATTTTATCTATAAAAATAGATAAATATCATTTTGTACAAATGAGAATCTCGGATGGTTAGTGTGAGCAGTTCCTTTGGTTGTTCAGCATTTTCACTGCTCTTGGGAAGAAGCTGTTCCTCAGCCTGGTGGTGCTGGCTCTGATCCTCCTGTATCTCTTCCCCAATGGGAGCAGCTGAAAGATGCTGTGTGCAGGGTAGAAGGGGTCCTCAACAATTTTGCACACTCTCTTCAGACAACGATCCTGGTAGATCACGTCAATGACTGCAATGAGGGAGACAGTGATCTTTTCTGCCACTCTTGTGGTCCTGTGGATTGACCTACAATCAATTTCTCTGCAGCAATCATACTACACTGTGTGCAGCCAGCCAGGACACTCTCAATAGAGCTCCTATAGAAGGTTGACATATACATATGGGGGAGAAGTGCCTTGCCCATTCCAGTCTTCTCAGGAAGTGCATTCATTTTGAGTCTTTGTGATAAGTGAGATGTAGAGTGTCCATGATAGGCCATAGTTAAGTGAACTCCAAGGAATCTGGTGCTCTCTCCTCTCTCTCTCTACTATAGAATTGTAGATGTGTAGTGGAGGGTGGTCACTCCTGAAGTCCACAATCATTTCCTTCATCTTGTTACTCTCAAACCATTTCACGAGATTTTCCACCTCTTCTCTGTGGTGTGATTCATTGCTGTTGCTCATGAAGCCAACTACTGTGGTGTCATCTGCAAACTTGAAGACATTGTTGGAGCTGGATCTGGCGATGCAGTTGTGGATCAGTAGCTTAAACAAGAGTGGACTGAGCACCCAGCCCTGAGGTGCGTCAATGCTCAGCAAGACAGTCCTTGATATTCCACTACCGACCTGAACAGACTGTGGTCTTTCTGTTAGGAAGTTCAGGATCCAATTACAGAGAGAGGTGTTGAGTCCCAGCGAAGACAGATTCACCACCAGTCCCTGGGAAATTATCTTATTAAATACTGAGCTTAAGTCAATTAATAGCTTGGGGCATGAGAGGCATCGTTCTCTAGGTGGGTTAGAACAGAGTGAAATGACAAAGCTATAGGATCGTCTGTGGAACAGTTTATTTTATAGGTGATCATTCTCAACATTGATGCCCTCATGGATGTATACTCAGATCCTCCATTATGCACCCACACTGTACAACTAAATACCATTCCATCTTCAAATTTGCGGACGGATGCACAGTTGTAGGCCAGGTAACAAATAATGATAAGATGGAATGAAGAAAGGGACTGAAATTTTAGAGTCATAATGCCAAGATAGCAACCTCTTTGTCAAAGTGAATAAGACTAAGGAGGTCATCACAGACTTCAGGAGAGTGGGTAGAGATTACTCCCCTGTCCACATCAATAGAGCTGGAGTGGAGAGAATACACAGTTTAAGTTCTTAGGATTAAATATTTCCAATGATCTGATCCAGATGTGATGGCCAAGAAAGCACACCAAAGCCTCTACTATCTTAGAAGACTAAGTAAGTTTAGCATGAACATCAACATCCTCTGCAGGTGGATAGTGATAGGGGCATAATGTGGAGAAATTTCATGTGCTGTGGCATTTTGAAATAAAGAAAGAGATGGTGCTTAGACATTTGAAGAGCTTCAAGGAGGTAAGACCAGGGGCTGTTGGGATCTATCCCAGGTGATTGAAAGAAGCAAGTGAAAAGATTGCTCGGGCTCCTATCCTACCCCTCCCATCCTGTCCTCTTTAACACTAGCTTCTATTTCTCCCTTTTGTATATGGGGGAGCACTTCTCCCCCATATGTATATGTGTATATAATTTCTTTCCCTATTTATTTATTTAATATATATATGTGTGTGGGTGCGCACGCATGTCACATTAATTTACACACACACACACACACACACACACACACACACACACAAAGAATAGATACTGTAGATATATACAGGTTTCAGACCCGAATCGTTGACTGACCATTTTTACCCATGGATGCTGTCTGACCTGCTGACCTCATCCAGCATTTCTTTACTAAGTTAAATGAACAATTGCAGATAACTTGTTCAAGTGCTTGTATCTATCTGGACCATTCTGCTGTAAGGATGTCCATCTGTAGAACCATAAAACACTGCAGCACAGAAAACAGGCCATTTAGTCCTTCTAGTCTATGCCGAAACATCATTCTGCTAGTCTCATTGACTTGCACCATTCCACAATTCTCCAGAAATCTCACATCCATGTATCTATCCAATTTATTCTTAAAATTTAAGAGTGAGCCCACAGTTACCACGTCAAATGGCAGCACATTCTCCACTCCCACCATTCTCTGAGTGAAGAAATTCCACCTAATGTTCCACCTGAACCTTTCCCTTTTCATTCTAAAGCCAGGTCCTCTTGCATTTATCTCTCCCAATCTAAGTGGAAAAAGCCTACTTGCATTTACTCTGTCTATATCCCTCATAATCTCCCCTCATTCTTCTATGCTTCAAGGAATAAAATTTAATCTTTCCCTGTAACTCAACTCCTGAACACCCGGCAACAACCTAGTAAATCTTCTCTGAACTCTTTCAATCTTATTGATATCCTTATTGTAGTTAGGTGACCAGAACTGCACATAATACTCCAAATTTGCCCTCACCAATGTCTTATATAATCTCATCATAACATCCCAACTCTAATGCTCAATACTTTGATTTATGAAGGCCAAGATACCAAAAGCTTTCTTCACAACCCTGTCTACCTGTGACACCACTTTCAGGGAATTATGTATCTGTATTTCCAGATGCCTTTGTTGCTTTGCACTCCTCAGTGCCCTACCATTTACTGTGCATGTCCGACCTTGGTTTATCTTTCCAAAATGCAACACCTCACATTTGTCTGCATTAAATTCCATCTGCCATTTTATGGCCCATTTTTCCTGTTGGACCAGATCCTTCTGTAAGCTTTGAAAGCATTCCTCACTGTCCTCCAATCTTAGTATCATCAGCAAACTTTCTGATCCAATTTACTACATTATCATATAGATCATTGATATAGACAACAAACAACAATGGTCCCAGCACCAATCCCTGAGGCACACCACTAATCACAGGCCTCCAGTCTGAGAAGCAACCATCCTCTACCACTTTCTGTCTTCTCCCATTCAGCCAATTTTGAATCCAGTTTGCAACTTCTCCATGATACCTAGTGTCAGAACCTCTGAACTAACCTCCCATGTGGGACCTTGTCAAAGGCCTTACTAAAATCCATGGAGACAACATCCACTCCACAGCCTTTCTTTCATCTTCTTTCTTGGTTACTATTGAGTATGTTGGTATACAATAACTCACACGTTCAATCAGAGGAAGATTCAAACAGGATGCTTTATTAGACTCTTAACTGTGTGCAGCTTGCAGCCATGAAGGGCCTTACATATATCATTTGCATACATTACACTCCTCCCGCCTATGCTTTCTTGTCCTATGACAGAAATATCTAGCTTCCCACAATAATGTTTCTTCACCCCCCCCCCCCCCCTTTTATAGGAAACTAGATTAACGATCCATCTACCTGAGCTATGCATTACCCATTTACATTTTTAAAAAACTCAGAACATTACATTGCAAGAGCAACTTTTTTACATTTACAATCTTCAGCCATTTATTACACCTCTGCAATAAGCCTTGCTGGTTTTCTCCTTATCTTGTCAGAACATCTCGGTAGCTGGGTAGCCTGGGGGACAGACTCTCCCGAATTATTGTCGTCTCTCAGGTTCTGGTGTCTCAGATTCTGCAATCTCCTCTCCGAATGGCTGCGACAGTGGCGATCATACCTCATCTCCAGGTTCAGAAGATACCTCTCCTGCTTCTTGATTATCTTGCCACAGTGTTCATTCAGCAGTTGATGGTTCAATGCGGAGTTGTTCCTTGGTTATCTATGCGTCGCATGCAGTAGGCAAGTCAAAAGCTGTTCTTCTCATCTGGTCAATATGGCGTTTCCACACACGGCCATCATCCATCCTGACAATGTATGCCAGGTACCTTTCATCTTGAAGTCTTCACCAGTACTTGATCACCTGGGTAGAATTCTCCCAAGTTCTGCCTCTTGTCATGGTGTCACTTCTGATCATTCCACTTCACTTCTACTGTGGTTTCCACACTGGGTTTAATCAGGGACAGTCTTGTGCGAAGTTTGCGTCCCAGGAACAAACTGGATGGTGTTTGTTCTGTGGTTGGGTGCTTCGTTGACCGATATGACAGTGTAAAGTTGTCCAGACACTGCTGAGTGCTGTGACTCATGCTTTTGCTGGCACTGAACAAATGCTTGAATGATTGGACCATTTGATCTGCTGCCCTATTGCTTGCACCATGGTAGGGTGCAACTAGTATTTGCTTCACACCGTTCATTTTCAGGAAGTGTTGAACCTCTTCACCGCAAAACTGTGGTCCATTCTTGCTCACTACTTGGTTTGGTTTGCTGTACTTGGCAAACAAGTCCCTCAGCCCTCTGATGGTTGCACTTGCTGTTGTTGGAGTCATCATCATGATTTCACTTTGAATGTGCATCTACAATGACCAGGAAGTCCTGTTTCTCATTATGGGCAAAATCAATGTGGATACGACTCCATGGACTTCTTAGCCTGACCCACTGTTGGAACGCTGTGAGTCTGTTGACAGATTACACATTGTTTCACTAGTCCCTTAATGTCCCTGCCAATGTTCAGGAACCACACATGACTACTCGTGATTTATTTCACCTGTACTATTCCTGGATGTGATGTGTGTAGATCCAATTACATCCCTTCTTGGAGCCATTGAGGAATGACTACCCTGTATCCCCAGAGGATACAATCTTGCTCAACTGTTAACTCATGATGTCGATGTATGGATAGCTTCAATGGCTCATTAGGCCGATTCATGGTCTTGACCCATCTGAGCACTTGTGACAATATCAGGTCTGTATGTGTCCTCCTTCTCATATCGTCACTCTACCTGGTACATTTTCCAAACAATGTATCGTGATATTACACAAGGCATAATTTGTCTCTGTTTCAGGTAGCAGGAGATGTGACAAGGCATCTGCCACTACGTTGTCCTTCCCAGCAATAAACTTCAACTCACAGTCAAAAGCTGACAGTATGATTGCCCATCGCTGCAGTCTCTGAGCAGCCAGTGTTAGAATTGATGTCTTTGGACCCAAAATCCTTTTCAGTGGTTTAAGATCCATGTGGATGATGAATTTCCATCTATACAAATAAGTTCTGAAGCTCTGTACTCTGAACATTATAGTCAACGCCTTCTATCCAGTTGAATGTAACTTTTTTCATGTTTGTTCAAACTTCTTGATGCATGGGCAATCAGTAGGTGTCTTCCTTTGTCATTGATATGGCAAATGTCTGCTCCTATGCCATAGGGAGAGACATCTGTACTTAGCTCCACTGCTTTTGAAGGAATAAAGACATACTTTTAATAGTATGTCTGAACTGAAAGCCTTCTTTACAACATTGAACAACTCCTCACGCTTATCTGTCCATTTCCATGATGCATCACTCAGTACTACGTTCAGTGGGTGTAGCAATGTTGGAGAAATGGAGCTTGGAAGTTCACCATCCCTAGCCATGACCTCAACTCTGTTACGTTCTTGGGTGCAGGAACCTGACGAATAGCATCAATTTTGTCCTGCATTGGATCCCCTTTGCTTATAGCTTCTTTCCCATGTAGATTACTTCATCTTGCATGAATGAGCACTTCTCACGCTTGACAGTAAGATGGTACTTGGAAAATAGTGTGAACACCTTGTCTAGGTTCTGCATGTGGTCCTCCTCATCAGCTCCGGTGTCAACATATCATCCATGATTGCACAGACACCCTCTAATCCAGCCAACACTTGCTCAATGAAACATTGCCATATTGCAGGACTGGATGAGATCCCAAACAGAAGCCTGGTGTATGAGAACAACTCCTGATGCATGTTGATGGTCACTAACCGTTGTGATCTCTCATCCAGCAGAATCTGCTGATAGGTGCATTTGAGATCAATCTTTGAAGACTTCTTCCCTCCTACCAACCTGCTGAACACTTCTGTTGGAGTGGGAATTGTATACCAATCACAATGAATATCTTGTTGACGGTTACCTTGTAATCACCACACAATATAACTCGTCCATCTGCTTTAGGAATGCATACTAGTGGGGTTGCCCATTCACTGAATTTAACCTGAAAAATCACCCCTTCATGTTGCATAGGGTCCAATTCCTTTTCAGCAGCGGAACACAGAGCATATGGTACATTGCGGGCCTTTTGGAAAGCAGGAACCACGTTGTCCTTGCCTTGAATTCCTTCACTGTACCCAACTCTTGCCTGAATAGGTCAGTATATTTCTCTTGTAGCACTGATCCAACATCTATGCTGATAGTATACTGTCCTCATGAAAAGATCTTTGACCAACCTAACTGGAGCTCAGCTAACCACGAGCGTCCTAACAAAGGAGGTGCATTTCTGTCAGCCTGGACTACCACCAGAGGAAGTACCTTCTTCTGTCCCTGGAAGCATACAATTGGCTGAAAATTCTCCTGCTACTTCTAACTGATTACCCGTATAGGTGAGGAGTAAACCTCCTTGGTTCATAATCTCAGAAATTGATGATAGACACCACAGCCCCCGTATTAAGTTCCATCTCCAGGTGCTGTCTGTTCACTTACAACACCACTTTGAATGCCGCAGCTGATGACTTCTGATCATGTTAACCAAACTTTCCACAAAATTGCTCTCATCAACTTGCTTGGTGGATCCATTTCCTTTTTGTCGCCTTGGTGCCACCTTGCTTTGTTATCCTGATTAGAGGTCTTGCCCTATAATGATCTTGTTCAGCAAGTTTAGCACGACCCTCTGATCGAAAATGCCCCATCTTCTGACATCGATAACAGGTTGCATTCTTGTATTGACAATGATCCCGTATATGATTTGACATACCACAGCAATCACACCTCTTCTTCACCCATCCTGAAGAACCAGGCTGTCAACCTTTTGTTTCCTTGGACAAATGGTTAACTGGTTTGTCAGTGTTCCTTGCCACGTCCTTGGCATTAAGGACTGCTGCTTCATCAGCCAGCACCACTTCCATGGCTTGTGCAAACAAATAGTTCTTGGCCAAAAGTTTCTTCTGAATGCCGGTAAATGCCAAGCCACCAACAAATTGATCCCACAGCGCCTCTGTCAATTGCACACCTGAAAACTCGTAAAGCAACGACATTTTCTTGAAATGCGAAACGTACTGCGATATACTTTGACCAGTAGCCTGTAATGTATTATTAAACTTAAATCTCTCAGTCACTGCCAATCTCTTGGGACAATAATGATCTCTTAGCAATGTACACAATTGACCAAAACTCTTATTAGTCGGTTTGTCTGGAAATGCCAAATCTCGCAGTGTTTGGCATGGCTCGTCCCCAACACTACACAGTAAAATGGCTCAATGTTTATATGCACTGCGTTCGGTATCGTTTATGTCCAAAGCAACAAGAAACTGCTCTAGTCTGTTGTAGGAATCCACGTTCCTTTCCTGAGGTTTAAACTGTTCAAAAATCCAAGCTTGCTGCCATTCCATCATTAACTCTGTGTTCGTCCAGTAAACGTATCCAATGTCCGATTAAAATTACAATGTTATATTAGTATGGTTATGAATAAATGGATAAATATGTCTTTTAAAGAGATGGAGTGGAGTTTAGTGTAGGTCACTTCACAAACAGAGTAACGTTTCACAAAAGACAGCTCATTTAAAATTCAAGAGCTTTGTTGAAGCTAGTCATTGAGGTTCCGGTTGGCTTTGCAGAAACAATGAAGAATGCTGATCTATTGTGATTGGGTAATAAAGTCCAGGCTCAGAAGTACTGATAGGATCTCTCAAAGATTGGGTTTGGAACCTTGGGAGAGGTTTTTGGTTTTTGCAAGCAGAGAGAAGAAAAAACAAACAGGATTCTTCTCTGAGAGAGAGAAGTCAGTACTAGAGTAGCAGCTGAGGCTACAAAATGGCAAGCTGGCAGGCTTGCTGAAGGATGGGTTGTGAGTTCTGAGTATAGCCTGTTCAAAACCATTGTAGTCCTTATAAGAGGAAATAGTTGGCTAGTGTTTCTTCTGAAATAAGAGAAATAAAAGGAATTTCTTGGTGACCTGGAAGAAGAGGTTATCATTTGGAAAACCCATGATGGGGCTAGTTTCTTTGGCAAGACACTGAAGTGACTGTTTAAAGGAAATCAGTGTGTGTGTGTGTGTGTGTGTGTGTGTGTGTGTGTGTGTGTGTGTGTGTGTGTGTGTGTGTGTGTGTGTGTGTGTGTGTGTGTGTGTGTGTCTCCAACGAGCAACAAATATCTCTCTGAAACCAACAAGAACCTTCCTGAGCGGTAACCATTTAACTTTAAGCACCAGAGCCTGGTGAAGATGCATAAATGTTCAATTCTGTGCACAGTAAAGAATTGCCTGTTACCAGTAAACTTGGAGAAGTGAGAAGTGAATGATTGGACTGTGAAACAAAGAACTTTCTTGAACATATACACATTATATACACGTGCACTTAGAATTAGAAGGGGGTTGTTAGGTTAAGTTAATAGTAATAAGTTAAAGTTTGATCTTGTTATTATGTTTAAAGGAAATTAAAAGCAACTTTTGTTTAAGTAACCATTGTCTTGGTGAATTTTTATTGCTGTTGGGTTTTGGAGTCCTCTGGGCTCATAACAGTATGCAGTATCGGGCAATCTTCGCATTGGGTGTGGCGCGTTCCATTCCTAATGGCTTTATCTGGTTGTTTCTTTTGCCCAAATAAAATGCACAAACTTGCCTTTTCTTCTCTTCTATACTTCTTCCGCCAGCCAACAGGTGAAACATAATGTGGAGTGGACCATAGCTTCGCAGCATGCCGACACAGTCACAGAGAGAAAGAAAATTGGCACAAAACTCATTCCCACACGCAGCTGCAAACTTCACCTTCCCGTTCAAAAATTCAGTGCAGCAGCATCCATCCTCATCTCATTGCCAGTGTTGAGTATGTTGGATTACAATAACTCACATATTCAATCGTAGGAAAGTTCAAACAGGATGCTTTATTAGATTCTTAACTGTGTGCAGCTTGTAGCCATGGAGGGCCTTCAACACATATGAAAACATTACGTAATGACATTACATACATATATCATTTGCATACATTACAGATACTTGCTCAAAAATCTATGAATCATTAAACATGACCTACCATACACAAACCATGCTAAGTATCCTTAATCAGTCCTTGGCTGCCCAAATACTTGTAAATCCGATCTCTCAGAACACCCTCCAATAATTTACCTACTACTGACATCAGGCTTACAGGCCTACAATTTCATGGTTTACTTTTGGAGCCCTTTTTAAACAACAGAACAACATGAGCTACCTTCCAATCCTCTTGTACTTCACCCATGGCTAAGGAGATTTTAAATATTTCTGCCAGGGCCCTTGCAGTCACCCTCAGGGTCTGAGGGAATATTATGTCAGCCTCTTGTCTAGTACAGAGGGAAACTAACCTCACACTATGGGACAGTGAAACTTCACAATCCTGTCTCTCAATCCAGGACAGTGGGACTTTGGCTTCATACAAGACCAAGAGTCAGTTAGATCTCTTGCAAGAAAAGAAGGGCTTCAGCCACATTGTAGAAAGTAACCAGTGTACACTTCAGAACCATTTAACATCATTATGGATAAAGATAAAAGTCCTCAGGTGAAAATGCTATTTGTGGGAAAGAAAGTAGAACATTATTCATGAGGAACTGGAGAAAGTAGACTGGGGTGGCTGATGTGAAAGTTTGATAGGAATTCAGGACCAAAAGTCTTTGTGAGGATAAAAGATTAGGAAAGCAAAGTTCAGGAACGATAGAAGCCAAGAGATGCTCTAAGTACAGTCAAATGGATAAAGGAAGGATATACAAGGTTTAGGAATCTGAAATTAGACAACATGAGAAATATAAAGGAACCATTATGGTTAGGATTAGTGCAATGCTGTTACAGTTCCTGCGATCAGGACTGGGGTTCGAATCCTATGCTGTAGATAAGAATTTTTTATGTTCTCCCCATGTCTGCCTGCTTTTACCCAGCGGCTCCTGTTTTCTCCCACCTTTTAAAACATACTGGGGGTTATAGGTTAATTCAAGACAATTGTGCAGCACAGGCTCATGGGCCAAAAGGACCTGTTATCATGCTATATGTATAAATTTAAAAACATTTAAAAATGTAAAGAAATTAAGCAGGGAAGAATTTGAACAAGAAATTAGGAGGGCTAAAAAGGACCATGAAATATATTTGATAAATACAATCAAGGAAAATCCGCAGACAGTTTACATGTATATTACAAGAAAAAAGACAGCTAGGGAAAGAAAGGTCTACTCAAGGTCAAAGGAGGGAATTTATGTGTGGATCTGGAGGAAGCAGATGAGCTTATTTTGAATACTTTGCATCAACATTCACTAAGGACAAGGACATGATGGTGAGATTAGGGAATGTTGATAATCTAGGGCATGTTGATATTAAGAAGGAAGACATGTTGGATGTCTTGAAAAATATTATGGTAGGTAAGTCCAAGGATATTAAGAGAAGCAAGGGTGGAATTAGCTTGGGTCTTGACATAAACCTATTTAGCCAAAGGCATTTGCCAGAAAATTGAAGCATGGCCAGTTATTCCTTTGTATAAGAAGGGTAACATAAACAAACTAGGAAATTATAGGCCAGTGAGTCTTGCATAATAAGTGTTAGGAAAATTATTGGAGAAGATTTCCCTTGCATTTTCCAGGGCCCTTGCAAAATTTACTTGCATTTGGAAAAGTGTGGATTAATAAGAGATGGCTTCACACAGAGGAGGTCCTGTCTCACACCTTTACCTTTTAAAGAAAATAGCAAAGATTATTGATGAGAGTAGGTCAGTTGACAGTCTACACAGGCACTGTACCTCATGATGGGCAGTGGTACGTTGGGATCCAAAACTGACTAAATCATAGAAGACAAGTGGTGTTATTCTGTGACCATTGTGATTCCACAATGAACTATGCTTCTGTTGCTTGTAATATATTTTCATAATTAGCAAATGACATGAAAAGGAAGGTTAAGAAGCAGAGGGAATGTTAGGATCTCTAGTTTTGATAGCAAAAGGGAAAACCCAATTAAAATGAGGGATGATCAAGAGGATGGAATTTCAGATATCTTGAATGTTTTTTAGGTTGTAATAAACAGTGGCTCCATAGCTCAGTGGTAGAGGACTGGTCTTGAAAACCAGGGATTGTGAGTTTGTCCCTTGCTGGGGCCTCATTTCTGTGAGGGATGCTGGACAAAGTGGCAACTCTCTGTCTTCCTTACTTCCTTATTATTGTGTGACAATAATAGAACCTTAACCTTTACCCTAGTAGTGGATTTCAGAAGTACTTAATAATGTTTGGAAATTAAGGGATAATACAGCCAGAGTGAATGGGTAGATGGGACGGTATGATATGGGATATGAACAGAGGATATACCCAGAAAACATATGAGGTTACTTGGAGAATGTCCCAATAGCCAGGTTAGCAGAACATTAAAATTGCAACCAAGGCTATCACTAGAAACATAAATATGTTTATCTTAGCTTTCTATACTCAATCTAAAACTTCCCTAGGTAGTGTTAATTTTGATTTAGAATTGTTTTCAATTACTACTTTCCTTTAAGTAAAGAATCCAATATTACCTCAATCAAGAAGTCTCCAGTCCTGAGTCCAGCTTTCCATGCCACTCCCTCCACATCCACCGATTCCAGGTATTGCAAAGCTGGGAATGCTGGCGTGGGAGTGAACTCTTCAATTGGAGTTTCAGCTATAGGGGAAAAAAAACAGTCTCTATGAATTATTCACACTTACCCATTCACTCTTTCATTCTCATTGAGTCTTTCTATAATCAAAATATACATTGAATGTTCAAATTTGAAGTACCTTATGACTCTAGCCTTGATGGTTTAAAGTCAGTGGTGGAAAAACAATGGAACTGAAAATCAGGAACAAAATTAATGGACATTTGGACAATTATGGATTCATAAGTGAAAGTTTATTTGTTGAAGGCAATGAAATTGAAATTTCTAATGATAACACTGGACAACAATTTTTTTCCAAAATGTTTGCTTCCTGAAAAAAATTGGGGATTATGATGTTCAAGCTGAACACAAAGATAATTTCAGATTAGCTATATCATGTAGGAAGTTGGAGAACCCTTAAATTAACTTTTATTGAATTTAACATAATGATGCTGACACATTACGTTAGTTCAACTGACTTAAAAATGTTTTGTTGCTGATTTTCATTTGTACTCAGCATCTGATGTCTCTCATGTCAGTGTCCAGCAACAGTCGGCCAGCACTGATGGATTCAGTGACCCTGATGCCACTTTTCTACAGTTGCAATGTCCTAGTGAAAATTTTCACCATGTTCGCCATTGACTGCACCAAGATCAGCACAAGTCCAAGTACGAATGAATTTTCAATGTCATGTTGAACTTCATTGTTTTTTATGCTTAAAATATAACAGGGAATCACAAAAATAGGTTATACCTAAAAAAAAAAGGTACATGCTAAGAACATTTTAAGGTGATTTATGTCAACAGCAGCCAAAAATCCATAAAATTCACCAAAGTGTTTGGGAAGCAAAATCTTCATTGTCCAGTGTAAAGGTAACTTAGTTGATGTGACACAGATTTTGATAAGGCATTTGATAAAATACCACATGCTAAGCTTTTCAAGTCAAGTTAATCAAATTGAAGGGTTGGGACAAAATCTGCTTTGGGTTAAGACATAGAGTTGTGAATGAATAGCTGTCTATCAAGCCTGGAGGAAGGTATGCAATGGTATAAAAAACAAGATGCTGGAGAAACTCAGTGGGTCAGGTAGCATCTGTTGAGGCAACGAGATGGTAAGCCTTCTGCATCTGCAGTCTCTGTGTCTCCAGGCATGCAGTGGGGTTATCCAAAGTTTAGCACTGGGATTGTAGATTTTCCAGGCACACAGTATATTAACAGCTAGGACCTGGGTGCACCAGCACATTTCAAAACAATAAACAATGCTAAAGATAGTGAAAGATCAAGAGAAAATAGAAAGGCTTCTAGAATGGCAAGCATATGGCAAATTAAATTTAGCTGAGTGAAATTTGATACATTTTAGTATGAAGAATAAAATAAAATAACATGAAACATCAAGGGTATAATTCAAATGTTGCTACAGGGATTCCAATTGTTGGATAAAATTTATGCTTTTGGCATAACTTGAAATTGATAAAATATATTTGTTGGTGTTACAAAAAAAGAGCAGAAGGGGTGTGGCCATGCAAAGGACCTAGGCAGATGTGTTTTGGTTAAAGAGTGCTAAATAGATGGCTAAAACTTGAAAATCAAGATGTTCTTCATCAAAAAGAAGCCAAGGCAACAAAGACTGAGGAAGTTCCTCTTCAACGAGGAATTTCAGATGAAAGTCTGAAAGGGAGTGGTGCAAAAATGGCAACGGGACCGGCAGAACCAGGTATAACTGGGGAGTCGGGTCAAGAGCTGAGCATCATCCTGTAATAAATGGAGAATATGAGGGAGAATTTGAGTAACTGATTCTTAAGTGTTGAAACGGTGATGAGATATGACTGAAAAATGAACAAAATAAAAGAGATCGTTAAAGATGTTATGGAGAGAATAGGTCAAGCAGAAAATGAATTGACGAAAATCCATGAAAAACTTGAGGCTTTGGGAAAAAAAAAGCCAAAGAAGGGGAGTCGGATAAACAAGGACTGCTTGACAAAATTGATCATATGGAGAGCATCAGTTGACAGAACAATATCAAAATTATCGGACTAAAGGAAAGAATTGAGAGAAATTGAGAGATTTTTCAAAAATGGATCCCACAAATGCAGGGAGAAGATAAATTTGGAAAAAAACTACATATCGAAAGAGCTCATTGAACACTTAGACCCAGAAGAGCCGACGACCAGAGACCAAGACCAGTCTACACTACACTAAAAATAACAGTCTGCCCGAGGTTGAAAATGAAAAGGTATTATTTTTTCAAGACTTTAACCAGAGCTTAATTAAACAAATACTATAATTTAAAGATCTGAAAAGTCGATTATGTACTAAAAACTTGAAATATTCAATGATATTCCCTGTGACTTTGAGCTTCGAAGTAGCAGAAGGGAACTGGCGAATTTTCAGGACCAAGAACGATGTGGAAGATGCGAAGTTTGTAAAAAAAGAATGAGGTTGCCAAGGGAGTAGATTGTGAAAATATTTACAATGGAACTAAGTAAAAGTAGTAAAAGCTTTATTTTTTTTAATTTTTGCTCAACTGTCTTGAATTTATTGTTTAAAAGTTAAAGGTATAAAAGTGTTCACAGAGAGCTCAGTAAAAGGGAAAAAAGTCTTGGAAAAGTAGGGTGGATACTCTAGTCTAAGTGGGAGAATGGCGCCTGGAAAGGAGTAACAAAAAAAGATGGCGCTAAAGGGAGGGATTCTTCTTCCTCGAGAGATTCCACGGGCTTTTCTCATGGGCTTTTGGGGTTCTACGTTAACATCATCATCGGGGCAGGGAAGGATCACTTTACTATTTAAAGTTAAAGAGATTTTATTATTAAAAATATTGTTTTAAAGGAAAATATGGATAGAACATTGAAATGAATTAGTTTTAATGTTAATGGAATTAATGGATTGGTGAAGAGAAAATGGGTCTTGGCTTACCTAAAGTAATTAAAGGTAGATATAGTCTTTTTTTCAAGAGACATATCTTACCAAATTGAAACATGCAAAATTAAGAAGAGGATGGGTGGGGCAAGTAACATCGCCTTCATTTGGATCAAAAGCAAGAGGTGTAGTGATTTTAATTAATAAAAATATACCAATAATAATAGAAGAGATATTAACGGATCAAGCTGGAATGGAAATGTAATGGAACATGGTAACATTTATGCAGATTCATGGATGTTAATGAATATTTATACCCCAAACTATGATGATGAATTCTTTATGAAGGATATCTTTTTAAAAACTGCAGGGGGAAGACAAAATATATTTATTTGAGGAGATTTCAATTTTTGTTTAGATACAATATTTGACAATTCAGCAAGAATGACAACAAGGACGAAATCTTCAAAACGACATTATCATTTATGAAGGATTTAAATTTAATTGATATGTGGAGGTGGCTCAACCCCTTAGAAAGAGACTATTCATTCTATTCAAGGGTACATGATTCACATCCAAGGATTGACCTATTTTTAATGTCTGCTCAGTTACAAAGTAGAGTGGTAAAAATGGAGTATTTGGCAAAACTTTTATCAGACCACTTGTTGTTAATGTTAACTATTGCGATAATGGAAAAGCAAGAAAGTATGTATAGATGGTGTCTTAAGGTTACATTACTAAAGAAAATGGATTTTTGTGATCTTATTAAGAGACAGTCATATTTTGTGAAAACAATCTTCCTTCCACTGACAATCATTTTCTAATATGGGATATACTTAAGGTTTACTTGAGGGGAGAAATTATTTCTTATTCTAAAAATCTTAAGAGAGAATTAGAAGGTTTAGAGAAGGATATAACAAAATTAGAAAAGGAATATCAAATATCAAGGATATAGGAAAAGTAAAATATTAGAGAATAAAAAGTTACAATATAATAAAAACATACAGAATGGAAAAAATGATACTAAAAACTAATCAAAAAATATTATGAGCCAGAAGGGGGACAACAAAGTGCTATTTTGGCAGGTAAAAGCAGAGGAGTCATCAGAATGATAAATGCAATAGAAACAGAAACTGATGCTATTACATACAATCAAAAAGAAATAAATAATATGTTTAGACAATACTATATGAAACTATATAGTAGGAGATGAAAATTAAATGGAAGAATTTTTAGAAAATGTTGAAATTCCTAAATTAGAAGAGAGAAAAAGATGACTTAGATGCACTTTTTACAAGGGAAGAAATAGAGAAAGCTCTGGGTACTTTACAAGCCAATAAGTCCCTGGGGGAAGATGATTTCTCTCTTGAGTTCGACAGACAATTTAAAGATTAGTTGATGCCTCTTTTGATGAATGTGTTTGACCAGGAAGTGGAGATCTAAACCGTCCCGGACGCTTTTTAAACTGCTATAATTACAGTGCTACCGAATAAAGGTAGAGATCCATTAAAAACCTCATCATAGGCAGATAACACTTCTGAATGCTGACTATAAAATTATAGCAAAGGCATTAGCTAAAAGATTGGTTGAGTATTTACCAAAATTAATACATACAAATTAGGTAGGATTTGTTATTGAATTGAATTTTATATTTATTTATATAGCACATTTTAATGACAACAGAATGTTTCTTTAAATTGCTGTATACCAATTAATAAAAGAATTGTAGCGGGGTCACCAATTGTAGCGGCTACTACAGTAGAACTACTAAAGTAATACAAACACATGCCAGAGTAGTCAACTCAAGACTGATTTATTCAGAGTTTACAAGCTTCTTTTATATACCACATGTCCCGAGCTCCACGGGACAAGGTGGGACGTCTCTATGGGTTTGCTGCTGATCCACGGGACTGGCAGGTTTAAATTAAGCCTTGTGAGTCTCCCGCGCCTTTCTGCAGGAGACTCAGCAGATCAACTTGCCGTTCCTCAGCACTCACTATCTTTTGCGTGCGGTCCATTAGGTGAGTACCACGTTGGCGAAAGTTCGTGATACTGCACTATGCACCCGCTTGGCCCGCTACCTAGCTGCCACATCATACTCAAAGCACAAAATCAACAAACACAAAAGACTAGACACTGGACAAGAGAGTCATCTCACAGAATAGTAATACGTCGGAGAAACATGCTTTAAGCTGCCTAAAAACACTGGCACGCTGGACTCATCCCCGTACCCTACAAGCCCAAACTATCTAGGCAGGGGTTTAAGCTCCCTAGACAATCTTGACAAAAGTGAGGCCAAGACTTTTTTTAAAATCTGAGGTCAGGGGAATCAATACATATTCAAAGCTTATCATAATTTCCTAAAGATGTGGCAGTTATAATGAGCAGCAGTTAAAGGAAGAAATTCTTCAAATAGTCTAAGTAGATTATTCAATATAATACATAAGGAAAAATCAAGGTTGAATCCAAACATAATTATTTCTTTTAATGCAGAAAAGGCATTTGACCGACTGGAATGGTTTTTCTTATATAAAATGTTGGAAAAATTTGGTGTAGGTAGAAATATATAAATTGGATAAAAGTTCTATCATAAGCCACAAGTTAAAATTATAATTAATAACCAAATGTCATCTATTTTCCCCTTGAGTAGATCGAGTAGACAGGGGTATCTTATAGCCTCTGGTGGAGGCTATAAGAAGAGATCCAGATATTAAGGGCTTCAAAGTTGGACAGGAAGAACACAACATTAGTTTACTTGCTGATGATGTGCTATTATATATGTCTGACCCATCTAAATTACTGATGAGATTGCAAACAATATTAGAAAAATATGGAAGAATACCAGGATATAAAATAAATATGGATAAAAGTGAAATAATGCCATTGCAGAATTTTGATTATGAAAGATATCAAAAGGGCAGTAGATTTAAATGGAAGAAGGATGCAATTAAATATTTAGGAATAATAACAGATAATAATTTACAGAACTTATATATGCTTTAATTATATCCCTCAACTAGAAAAGAGGAGACAATGAAGGAATTTATTTATAAATGGAATGCAAAGTCAATAACAAAAAAACCCATAATCCTATTTTAATAGACATGATTAGGATATGGCAAGAAATAATGAATGTATCGGGAAAAAAGCAGGTATATCACCATTTTGTAAAAATGCACTACTGTCTATGAATCTGGGTAACAAAATATTGAATTCATGATATGACAAAAGAATAACATATGTTGATGATTGTTATATGGAATTTTCTCATGTCTTTTGAACAACTAAGAAATAAGTATGGAGTAGCTAATAGGACATTTTTCTGCTTTCTCCAGATAAGATCACTCTTAAGAGAACGTTGGGGACCAAATATGGCCACCTGAAGTTAGTTAGATGGAACAAATGATTTGGCTGAAGGATAAACCTACATTTATATCTAGGATGTACTTTATGCTCCTAAATGAAAGGTTTCAGAGATTTAGAGTGAGATGGAATCGAATCTATGAGTCGCAATAATGGAAAGATGCCAGTCTGATTGGTGTTTGGATAGTATGACGTCAATTATAAATGCAAAATACAGATTAGTGCAATATAATTTCTTACACCAATTATACCTCACACCACAGAAGTTGCCAAATCAAAATCTGAAATATCAGAAAAGTTTTTTTACATGTGGGATAGAAATAGGAATATTCTTGCATGCTACCTGGTCATGTGTGAAGGTGAGACCTTTCTGGCAGAATATTACTGAAATACAAACAAGGATAATAGGGGTATATTATATATATCTTTTAATTGCTCAAAAGTTAAAAAGAATGATCCTAAAAAACAATCTTTTATCCTAGGTACACCTTTACTACTTTGAATAAAGAATTATTCAAAGTAAAACGAATAAGCTGATTTTGTTTTAACAACATTTTTGGTAGTTGATAGTTCTTAATTCCTCCCTCCCTATGAATTCCATTCCATATTTTTAGTATATGTTTTAAAATTGCTATCTCCATACATATCACCAATTAAAATCGTATCTAAAAGATTCAGGAACAGATTTGAGACTTCCAGAACCAAGTTAATTTGAAGGTATAATAACAGATACATTTATGGTTAAGAAATTTATTACTAATATGTATATAAAGTTACAAGAACCTGTAAGGAAAAAAGATTTATATAAATCAAATTTAAGATGGGAGAGAGATCTAAATATACAAATTCAAGAGGAAATATTGTCAAAATTGTGTTAAGGGAGTGTTACGAATACATTTAATGCTAGATATCAAATGGTTCAATATAATTTTCTTCATCAATTATATTATACTCCACATAAATTAAATAGATTTAACTCTAATTATTCAGATAAGATTTTTTGACGTATCAAGGAAATAGGGACTTTTTTACATTCGGTATGGTCCTGTGAAAAAGTGGAAAGGTTTTGAAACAATTTGCGTGTATTATTAGGGCAAATTATGAAGATAAAGATACAAAAAGATACAAAAATATTTTTTCTTGGGAATATATATGAAAAAGACATAAAACTGAAATTGGATAAATATCAAGAAAAATTTTAAGTATAGCAACGGCAAAGAAATGTGTGGCGATAACATGGAAAACAGAAAATGTGGTATTATTAGGCAGGAATGCAAAATCGTATACCTTTAGAAAAAAATTACATATAGTTTAAGAAATCGAGTTGAAAACTTTTATAAAATTTGGAAACCATATTTGGATTTTATGAATAAAATTCCATCCACCTTATCCACTTCACCTACCGCGCTCAATTAGAAGCTATAAAAATAATCAATGAATAGTATATATGCTAATAATATTATATATGTAGAGTTAGGTGTTATTTTCTTTTTCTTACTTTTCTTCTTTCTTTTGGGGGAAGGGTGTTTGGGGAGAAATATTTTAAAAAATTTGTATCATTGTGTATGACATGATAATTGCTATATTACTGAATTATTCCTTTTTGAATTGAAACAAATGATAAATAAAATTTTCAAAAAAAATATAAAGGGGTGGCCTTCAAGGACAACCTGGAGCTTTATCTTTTGGGCAATTTTATTGAAATATGCAAAAAACTAACTAAATTCCAAATTTCATTTGCTGTGGCAAAAAAATTTATTGCGATTACTTGGAAGTCTGACTCCCCTCTACAGATAGGACGATGGAAGACCAAAGTGAATATTTGTATCCCAATGAAAAAAAAATCACATATAATCTAAAAAATAAATATGATGTATTTATAAAAATATGGTAACCATATCTGGACTACATAGGGGCCCAAATATAAAATGGTTCTATTATTATAAAAATATAAGTGACATCCAAATGAAGATTTTCTTTTTTTAAACCCAATTGTAAGCCCTAATGGTTTTCGGATTTATTCTTGGAAGGGAGGGAGGGAAGGGGTTGTTGTGTTTTGTTTCGTTTTGTAGGAAAAAATAAAGTTATATAAATGTATATTTGTATTTATCTATTTTGAAAATGGAAAATTTTGATATGAATATTTATGGAAAACAAAACTAAAATATAGAAAAATTATGAACAAGACTTCAAATCCAACTATTCATTGCTGAACTGTATCTTTCTCCGTGATTTATATTTTCCTAATTTGTATCTGTAAAATGCCCATCCATGATCAGATCTTTGTGTTCTTTCTTAAAATACTCATTCCCCCTCCCCCCTCCCCACCATCATTCTCCAACTCTAATAATAACAACAGAAAGTGGTGGAAGCACTCAGCAGATCTGGCAGAATCTATGCAAAGAAAAACTAAGTTAATGCTTCAGGTCATGAACTCATCTTGGAAAAAAATCAGTTTTGAGTTGCAGACATGATGACATATTAATGAGAAGATCATAGGGAGTGTTTCTGATCAGGTGCAGTCAAAGTTGTCATGGGGATAAGATGTTGATGAAGTAATGAACATGAGGAAGATTAGAAAGAATGTTATGTAAATTAGAGCAATGAGAGAGAGAGAGAGAGAGAGGTCTGCAGATGTCAACAAACTGAAACAACGTACAGAGCTTCTGGACAAACTCAGCAGGTTAGGCATCATCCATGGAAAGCAATAGCAGGCGATGTTTCAGGCTGAAAACCCTTCATCAGGTATCAACTGCTTCCTGCCAATATGTTGACTGACTATTGCTTTCCATGGATTATTCAATTGTTTCCAAAGCAAATTAAAGGCCCCGCAAGATCCTAATTTGAGTTCCCATTTTGTCTTCAAACCACATTCTTCATCACCTGTACAAATCCTCTGTAAAACCAAATTTATTAAATAACACAGAATTTTTTGATTACAGACAATTTAGGAAACATATCAGATTGAAACAGAGCACATTTGACTTTTTTTAAAACTAATTGAAATAGTGCCTCTCAAATCCATTGGATATTCCACTGTGTGAACACTGCTTATATTTGACATATGCCTTCTTTTTTCTCGATTATACTTTTGATATCCCATGTCAAAGAGGATTCCCTACTCTTGTCAGTCTCACCCTTCACTTTAATATGGACATGCTGGCCCTAAACTCTTCCAATCACACATTTAAAAGCATTCAGGCATCTCTTTATTTGCAAACTGTACTCCCAATCAACTTCTGAGAGTTTAAGTCCAATGGCATTGAAATTACTTTCCGTCAATTTAGAACTTTAATTTCAGGGCAGTCTTACCTCTTTCCACAATAATCTTGAAACAAATTATGGCCACTGTTCCAAAGTGTTCCCCCATTGACACTGTGACAGATTTGTGTTAATATTTATCTTTAAAGTTAAAATCTTATATATATTATTAGCAATGCTTTTTTTGGGTGGACAGAAGCAAATTTACAAACACCACAGACACATACACAGAAACTACTTTGAAAGTTGAAATATCTGTTAAGCTATTGTTCTGCTGGAAGCTTGTTTGCTTAAAAAGACTGCTAATTCAAAACTGTAAACAGTCATAAAAGTCTTATGACTGTTCTCCATTGTAGGGGCTCACCAGAGGGTTAATAAAACTGGCTCGGCAGGTTCCAAGTGATGTCATGATGTCACAATGCAATGACATCATTTGGAATGTGTGGGGTTTGGGGCGTGGCAAGATGGCGTAGGGAACAGACGTGCCTTCCAGACCTCTCCTGACTCTGATTTATTGTTTTGTCTTTAAGTGCCCGTTAAAGTTTTTTTAAAAGTTTATAAATAATAAGAGGTGTTGGATTAGTGCCTAATGGTTTATATGCAAAAAAAAAGGTAAAAGAAAATATCAACAGACTGTTAAAAAACTACATTTTCCGAAATTGTCTGAGCCTACTTGTTTACAAGAAGCCAGGTCTCAACGTAGAATGGATCCAGAGGAGGACGTGCAGAGTTCAGCACTGAAGCTTCGTTTTAAGCCGGTGAGGCTCTCTGAAGGTCACACTCAACAGCTTTCAGAACAAGGGGTTGGACGGGTGCCACTGTTTCGCATGGTGGCCACTGCAGGTGTTGTTGCTGAGGCTTTGACAGTTGAATCAGCTGGGGCTCCACCAGCTGGAGAGTTAAAGAGTTGTCATTCGACTGCTACAGTGGAGGCGCTGCAAAATGCATCTTCAATTACAACGGTTTTTCCAGACATCGATTCAGTGAAGATGATTAAAGAGATTTGGCTTAAAGATAACCCTGATCTTGTCTCCTGGCATTGCTGGGGGGACTTTGAGAGGGATTTTTATACGAAGTCAAACTGCTAGAAAAGATACTAAATTAAGGGAAGGGACAGAAGATCCCTTGGTCTCTAAGGAACAGCAAGACCCCATTATGCCTGAATCTACTTCTGTTGAAATGTCTGTTAAGGATCTTGAAGATAAGATATATTCTGTATCGAGTCACTTAGCTAATTTTGTGAACCTGTTTATTTCCAAGATTAATGCGATGGCAGAAGTCATTAATGGAGCTTTTAAGCTTGAAACCATTGAAAGATTTGAAATGTGTGATCAAGGTTTAGTCGATGCACAGGATCAACTGCAAGATGAAAATAGAATAATTGAAACATTGCAGATCCAAAATAAAAATTTAGTAAAAAAGGTTGATTATTTGGAGAATCAATCTAGACGGAACAACGTGAAAATTGTTGGTTTGCCAGAAGGCATAGAAGGACCAGATCCAAGAAAATTTTTTACTGAATGGATTCCACGAGTGTTAGGACAGGATAAATTCCCTGAAGGTTTAATATTGGAACGTGCTTATAGAGTTTTAAGAAGAAAATCTTTTTCAGGACAGAATCCAAGATCTGTTTTGATCCGTTGTTTAAACTATTGTGACAGAGAGACAATTTTATGTACGGCCATTAGAAATGCCCAGCAAAATAGATCTCCTTTGATGGTTCAGAATAATCCTGTTTTCTTCTATCAAGATTTGAGTCAAGAAATTATGTTTCAACGACGCGAATTTAATTCTGTGAAAGAACGGTTGTGGAAAAAAAGACATAAGGGAACATTCAGGTATTCTGCAGTACTGAAGGTTTTTTTAGGATGGAAATTAGCCAAAGTTCTTTGACAATCCTAAAGAGGTTATGGACTTTGCTCAGTCTCTACCAATCATGCAGTTTCAGGAATGATGTAGTCCTTCAAGGTCTCCAAAGAGAGTAGAGATGTAGGGTGGGATCCAGTTTTTTTAAAAGAAATGGAAGCAATGGTGACCGAAGTGGTAACGTTGATTTAAAAAAATAAATCTTTTATCTTTTTTTTGAGAAGAGTTTAAATAGTTTAAATAATGATGATAGTTTAATGAAATGGGAGTTGGGAGAGGGAACTGGGTGGGCACTAGTTTCCAGAAGTCATCAGCTACCTGTGAGTTATCTCACACCCAATATTTTGGGGGAGTTACCGCTTTGGGCGGTTTAAACAGGAGGAGGTAGTTGTGACCTCCGACCTGTTTTTTTTTTCTTTTTAATTTTAAGAAGTGAAGGTTTTTTTATTATTATTTTTTAAAAATAAATAACTTTTTTTAACTCTTTTTGTTTTCTGATTGTAATTGAGAGGGAATTAGGAGGTTTTTTTTCTCTCTTTTTTTTTCTCTTTTTTTGGGGGGGGTTTTCTCTTTTTTCTTTCTTTTTTAAGAGGATGATGTCACAGAATAAGTAAAAAATTGAGGATGTTGAATTAGATGAAGAAGAAGATGAGAAGAAAGGTGATAAGAAGAAAAAGAAGAAAATTAAGTACAAATACATTGAGGGAGAAGAGTTTAATAAAATTAAGTTAATTTCGATAGAGAATTTTGAAGATGTTATAAATGAAGAATATGGAGAATTTTATAAGAGTTTGAACTTTTTTCTTTTTTTATATAAGGGGAGGGGAAGGGAATAAAAAGTTTATCTGATTGTTTTTCTAAGGGATGTTTTTGTTCTCTTGATGAATTATAAAGGAAACTTGGTATTAATGGAAATTCTGTATTTATGTATTATTAATTATGATTTTTTTCAATAACAGATATGTGGTTGATATGATTTTAATATTTGAACTTAGTTTTAAAGTGGATTTCATTTGTTAAATACATGTATTATGTTTGATTTAAATATATGTTTAAGGGTATTATTTTAGTATTGATTTTTTTTGTTGTTAGTAATTTTTTTTGTTGTTAAGTTTTATCCTTTTTTTGTAAGTGGGGTTTTTTCTATTTTATTTACAATATTGTTAATTAATTCTTCACTCTTTATTTTGGGGGGAGGGTTAGACTAATTTTAAATTAGATGATTAATGTTGTGTTATAATTATTGGGGGGGTTAATTTGTGTAGTTTAATGATGTAGTATTCTAATTTTTATTATCTTATTTTTTATTATTTCTTTAAATGTAATTTTTATTTTATTCATGTCATAAAATTTTAAATAAAGTTTAAAAAAAAAGGAATGTGTGGGGTTTTAAAAAGCTGCATGTGACTGTTTGAGTGCATGTGACTACTTTGACTTGACTACGTCCGATCATTTTCTCATTCTTCATCTTGCACTGTGATATAATTGCTACATTGGTGACCCCACTGTGATTTGAACACCACCCGAGTTGGTTTATGGAGCCCCGCTTATTGTACCTGGGGAAGTTCATGCCTGCAACACACAGACAGGAGGTGCCACTGACTGAAGATTAGCCCCAGTTCCCACATCGAGACATGGAACAATGACACCCTTCATCCCAAAGGAACTCCAGGACTGTGATTTTGTGTTTGGGCATGAGATGCAAATGGGTCAGCCTTACAGAGGTCGTATGAGGGCCCTTCAGAGTGCTACAAAACAATCGTACAACTTGTGTACTGGATATTGGGGGGCATCCAGAGACATTTATGATTGACCGACTAAAACCCACTCATCTCAACCTTGATTGGCTATTGCCACAAACCCCCAATGCAAAGGGGCGGATGATCACCCAAGAGCGGTGGATAGAGCTTCCTGTTGTTGGTTCTGGGGGTGGGGAGGGATATAGCGTAATTGAACCAGCTTGGGAGGTTCTGAGTGATGCCATGATGTCACAATACGATGATGTTATTTGGAACGCCGAAATGCGGAGGGTTTTAAAAAGCTGCGTGACTGTTTGAGTAAACAACTTTTACTGAACTTCAACTTGACCATTTTGCACTGCGACATAGTTGCTACACCATTGAGAACTCAAAACAATGAATGTTTGCTGGAGAAAATAGCTGTGTACGAAAGAAAGCCATTTGCTGGTTGAGCTGTGTAGACGGATCGGAGTCTGATCCACTCAAACTTCTGGAAGTTTATATATATATATATATATATATATATATACTTTTAGCATATAGATGTGAAGTAACTTCAAAAGGCCATCTTCCATGATTCGTGCTTTTGGAATAATGAAACAGAATCAGTGATGAGGTCATGTCACATGATTAGATATTTTGAGAGAAGATATTACTGGAAACAGGAACATGTTGAAATCAGAAGTTGGCCATCATATAAGTAAGACAGGATTGAAGATACAGTAACCAGAAAAGGCATTTGTTACATGTTACTCCTGGTCAAATGAAAATAAAGAATAAGTGGCTTTTGAATGAGGAAGACCACTTCTGACTGTCTCTTTAAGATAATGAGAGCAGTCTTGTTGTGTCCATGGAAATAGTCAATTTGATTAAGAAGGCATTTGAAACATAACCATTTTTAAATGGTTACTTCATGTAGCCCTTGCCTTGGTTTGTGAAATCATTGTGGAATGGTCACTTCACTGTCATTTTGAAAAGAGGACAGTTGTTCATGTGAAACTCAGATTCCAAAGCCTCCATGCAAAAGAGGGAGATCTGTGGAAAATCATTTGTATGAAGAAACATTTCTCTGAAAGCAACTTATTTCAAGAAATTTTCCGAGCTTTAAGAGTTCTAATGACTTGATATTTCCAAATATTCACAATTGCTTTTGAGCAACAATTTAAAGAAATCTCATGCCTCACACTAACTCCATAATTGCTTTTGAACAGTAGTAAAGACTTTGAGTTTCAACACAAAAGATTCCTGAGACTGAACTTTAAAATCATCTCTTCAGATTACATACGCACATAGTGGGGTTAAGAGTTAAGTAAGAAGTGTTATGTTATTAATAATTAATAATAAAAATGATCGCTAAGGAAAATACCATTGTCATGTTATATTACCATTGCTGCTGGTTTAGTATGTTACAACACATCAACCTAGTCTCCTTTCCTAAGGTGAAGTTGAGTGCAGTCCCTTATCTAATGGAGCCATCTGCTTATTGCTTCAGAAAACTTTCAAGAGCACACTTAATAAATTTTGCTCCATATAATCCTTTATCACTAAGGCTATTACAACCCTATTATTCCAACACTAATTTGCCATTTTCCCACCGATCTGCTTCCCTAATTCCTCCTGACAATTCAGGAACATACAGTATAATTCTATCAAATATTTCTAAGTCCCACTCATATGGACTTGTTGGGATATTCCTCTTGGGATAACTGATATCTGCTCTAGTTCTGCCACCATGTTATTCCTAATCAATAGCGTAGCACCCTCTCATCTGATACCTGTCCTCTCATCTGATACCTGTCATGCCAAAGGCATCAATAACCCTGAACACTGAAATGCCAGCCTGCACATCCCCCAAACATGTTTCTGTAGTTGCTCAATCCTCTCAGTTCAACTGTCCTTTACTATGAGACTTCTTGCATTAAAATGCTGCTTAGCTTTTCAGACTTTCTATGTTCCCTGTCCTACCCCTGACTGGCCTGCCTTCTGAATACTTGCTTTAACCTCTATATTTACTTTAACTTTCTCACTTTGCCACACCACAATAATTTCAATTAAGGCCTCCTAAGTGGCAGTAGCAAATCTCCCTTCAGTTCCTTTGATGCCCCTAGAACACCTATGAAAAGAATTGCAAGAAGTAGAAGCACCCAGAGAAAACCCATATAGTCATAGGGAGAATATGCAAACCCTACACAGATAGCACCCAAAGCCAGAATCAGGATATGGAGCCAGAACACAGCAGCAATATCCAGTAAATAACTGGTCTGCTATGAATTTGAGCTTCTCCAACCTTTACCTTTTACATATTGGACTTGTCTTACATTCACTCTTTTTTTAAACTAGATACTGTATTCAACTTTGATATAAGCTTCCTAACATCTCTCACCATTAGGAGGTTCACTTATTCCACCTCCATAATATGACTTGTATCCTTTCAGCTTTTGTGCTACAATTACTACAAGATTTGACTATCCTACTGCTGTCCTGGATGAGAATCTTGCATCCAGCATAATTCTTAAATCACCAAACTCAAGTACCCAAATTCTAACTGTTAACCATCACATGCTGATTGACATAGGCTAACAATATGATAATGCTTCAATTTAAAATTCTTATCCATGTTTACAGATCTCTGCACGGTCTTCACACCTGCTTAATTCTAAGGCTGTGTTCACGCTGAAAAATGTCAGAATTTGTCCCATAATTAAATACGAAAGTATTGCTTGTGAGGAAAAACATATTTTCTTTTGTGGTTATTTAGCAAAAAATTGGACAAAAGCATTTTCCAAAGCTCCAAAATATGAGCTCTTCCATGCCTTTTATTTTGTACATCACTGATTTTAATAATTTCATTAATGACATAGTCATTTTAGCTCCTGAGGCAAAAAACCTCCCAATATTCCTTCCTAAATTGTAATTCTAATTCCATGACCTTTTAATATGCTCCTATAGCTTACTATTTTGTCTATTTCAAAATACTTTTATGTGGCTCAACTGCTCTGAACTGCTGGCCATTTTACTACCTCAAATATAAAAATCTATAAATGCACAATATCATTGTTAATAGATACAGAATAACGCTTACAATTTTTTGTTATGAACTCGAGAATTCATTTAAGTTTTTGATTGTCTGAATGTGAAATGGAATGTCTCTGGACCCTTTCCTTTCTACCAGCATTCTATGTCAATAGAAACCGAAAACCTTTCTAATTCTCTCCAAAATGTGCACTTTCTGTGAATAGGGAACAGTCATGTGACCTCTCCAATTTCAGCCATTCAAAAGGAAAAAAAAAGGAATTTCTTGCCTTTCACCAGCTGACGGTGTTACCTTTCCCACTGACTCTGTAACTTATCGAGGAGTAGCTGGTAAACTGTGTTCTTGTTCTCCAGAATAATTTTCTCAGCTGAAGTGAATCTAAGTCAGGGCCAATCAAGTTGGCTGAGGGTCAAGCTGATGATTTCAAGTCTGACTAATACTTGAATTTTGCAGTGAGCTCAGCCTCTGTCTGAAGTTCTGCAGCTTTTTTCCTTTTTTGGTACATTATTCAGCTCATGTTACTGATCTGTGGCTGCAGGCCCAGAGAAGTTACTGAATACGATACAAGTTCTTCTCAACACAAAAGTTGCAAATGTTGGAATCTTGAGCAAACATTGGGGGCCAGTTAGAGCAGCGGTTAGCACAACACTGTTACAGTGCTAGCGATTGGGACCAGGGTTCGAATCCCATGATATCTGAAAGGAGTTTGTATGTTCTTCCTGTGTCTGCATGGGTTTCCTCCAGGCACTCCGGTTTACTCCCACCCTTCAAAACATATTGGGGTTGTAGGTCAATTGGGTATAATTGGACGGCATGTCCTCATGGACTGAAAGGACCTGTTACTGTGCTGTATGTCTAAATTTAAAATTTAAAGAATTGCTGGAGCAACTCAGCAGGTTAGACAGCACCTGCAGGTAGAAATGGTAGTTAATGTTTCGGGTCTGAACCTTTTATGAAGACTGAGATAGGTAAATATATAAAGGGACATAAGTGTATTTGGTGAAAGGGAGTCTCTGTTCAAAGAAGAAGGATTATGCACTCACACCACCCTGCCGTAAGATGGAGGTGCAGTGTGATGGTACATCCATGGTAAAGATGAACCAGTTAAAACTAAGGAACTGGAAAATATCAAAGTTTCTAGCACTTTCCATTTTTATTTCAGATTTCTGGCACCTGTGCTCTTTGATTTTCATGAGTATTGGAATACACCAGGGCTAGAAAAAGTGTATGACGTCTTGCATGCTATTCTTGTATCCCTTAATATAATCTATTCATTTCCTCACTATATCCTAAAACCCACTGAACAACTGCCTCGTAACTTCTTATTGTCCAGATGAAGGAGTAAATCCAGCTCTGCAAAATTTAACTTTCTCTTTGCTCATTGTTTGTATTAATTTCCAACAGAAGATATTGTATTTTAGTCTGAACATTTCTTGCTCAAAAATCCCCCCACTGCCCCCCACCCCCCTGCCACACACACACACACACACACACACACACACACACACACACACACACACACACACACACACACACACACACACACACACACACACACACACACACACAACTTTTTTAACCCATAAAATCCAGAATTTGGTCAAACGAGTTTCAGCCCTGTTTCTCCATCAACTTTTTGGCTCAATCATAAGAAAGCCAAGTTCACAATCTCACTTGAATTTTTGAACATAAAATTGTTTAATGCAAGCCTTTTATCTCGTCATTGCAAAATGTTCCATGAGACTATTCCAAAAAGAACAAAATATTCTCTTTGTGTTAAAATGAAATAAAATGGTTGGCTTCAGGATACTCAAGTTTAGACCCACAAACGGCACAGAGGTGTTCAGTGAAGCAGTCACCCAGTCTGAGTTTGGTTTCCCCAATGCAGCAGAGGCCTATGGAGTAAATTGGGTTGGACGATTTACATGCAAAGCTCTGCATCACCTGGAAGGTGTTTAAATTTTTCTCTTTGTATGCACATTTCTCCTCGAGTTCAGTCGACAGTTACCAATAAGTAGAAATTCTGCCTTGCCTGCAGGATAAAAAATCTCAGGGTTGTAAGTGATGTCATATATGTACTTTGACAATAAATTTGAAGTATGAATATTTTTTGTGGCCCTGAATGGAGTTAATGGAGGATATGTAGGGGAGAGTTTTGCACTTACTGCAGTTACAATGGGTAGTGCCTAAGAGCGTGGAAGAGTGATTGGGGAGAGAAGAAAGGGCTAGGGAGTCTTGGATAGACTTACCTTATATACTCATGTAATAATGATTTCATGTAATACTCGACTCATCCTCCCCCCGCCCCCCCAGCACATTTTATGACCCATGTTAAAGTTGACGCCACTATTTCTTGGCCCTGATTGCCTGCCCATCCAAGCTCCCGATGCCCTGGCTGTCCGCCATCTGAGCTTCCGAAGCCCTGTTCTGCCCACTGGAGCCACCTATGCCACAACCATGGACCCTTGGACCAGCCGCCCACCCAACAGAGCTCCCAACGCCCCAGCCAATGACTTTCTCCTAGGCCCAAACCCCTACCCATCAGAGTTCCCCATTCCCCAGCCACAGACTCTCTCCTAGGCCTTGGCCACCCACTCATCCAAGCCACTGATGCCCCGAATGCAACTTAAGACCTGGTCTTGGCCATCCGAACTCCTGCCACCTTAAACAACACAGGTACTTACTGCAGTCAATAGTACGACCTGTGTAAAAGTTGACCCCCCCCCCCCCCAAATTTGATCTGAAAAATTGCTCCAAAAAACTCAACTATTACACAAGTATATACAGTATTCCTGTGAAAAGTGGGTAAGGGTGGAGAAGGGAAGATATGGTTGGTAGTGGGAATGTACTGAAGTTTGTGTAAGTGTTGGAGGATAATGTGCTGTATGCAAAGGCTGATGGAAGATAAGGAACAGAGGGATTCTATCCTTATTCTGCCATGAGGAAGGCGGGGTCTTCCTGTAGCCAATCATTTTAACTCCCCAATTATTCCTGTCATGACATGTCTGTCCTTGGTGAGGCAAAATGTAAACTTGAGAAACAACACACATATTCTTCCTGTAAGCCTTAAATCTAACGGCATGAACACTGATTTTTCTAATTTTACTCCTTATCTCCCCATATGATTCGGTACTTACTTTTTTTTTTCTAATTTTTTTTCCTTTACATTTTTCCTTTTCCTATACTCCATCACCTCTTGGAAAGGTTCATGGATAGGAAAGATTTAGAGGGATATGGTCCAAATGCAGGCAAACTGAATGAGCTACAGTAGACAACTTGGTCAGCATGGAAAAGTTAAATTAAAATAAAAATTCTACACTGACTCCATCTGAACATCATGGTCAAAATTTCTTACCAGGCCTATTGAACCCATCAGAGCATTTTCATCAATTTTACTCTTTCCACTATCACTTTATCAACTTGTAATCTATTTCCTTTCGTTTCCCATTAACTCATCTCTAATTCTTTTTACACCCACATACAGTATGGGCAGTTTAGAGAAGCCACTTAATTTGGTGATAGGAGGAAACCAGAAGACCAAAGAACACCAATTCAGTCAAAGAGAAAATATAAAAAGTCCGCACAGAAAGAAGCAAAGGTTAGATTCGAACAGTATTAATTTTTATCCGGAACTGTCAGCAATAACCCCTATAACTATGAGGGAGCATGAGATGCACACGTTAGCAGCAGAATTTTCCTTGCTAAACCTGTGGCAATTGCAACAACTCCATTAATTTCAATGCACATGAATGACTGTGAAAGAAAGAAGTATTTGAGCTCATTTACAACCTTTTTGATATGAGTTAATTTTAATGTAATTATTTTTAAGTATTTCTATTGGTTTTAAAATGCTAATTTAACATTTTTTATTTTAGTTCACATTTAGTTCAAGTTGAAGATAATCTGACTGTACATATACACCAGATGAAACAGTGTTTCTCTGATTGTAGGTGCATACTTATACATAGGAATACAATACTCAGCACATAATAATATTATTTTTTATATATACACACACACACACACACACACACATAAAGATGTGGCAGACCTGATTTTGATGCTCCTGCACCCCATTGATGGTAGGAGGCAAAGATAATGTGTGCTGGATGGAAAGGGTCTTCTATAATTCTTTGAACCCTATTTAAGCAACATGTGCCAAACACATGCATGTAGGGCGTGCGGATGGGATATTTTGGTCAGACTACATAGGTTGGGTTGAAGGGTCTGTTTCCAAGCTGTATGCCTTTATAAGTAGGGCGGGGGGGGGGGGGTGGTTTGGTATTGCATTCTATTTTATATTTTAAGCATTTGCTTACATTGAATAAAATAATGTGAATTTAAATGTATATGACTGAATAAATATCATTAACTATCCGGATGGTGGTTAACAATATTTTAAAAGTAGAGGGTTGAATAGTGAAGATCATTATCTTCATTCGAAGATCATATATAAAATCCTTTTATATACAGTGAAGAGATGGACAATTTCATTAGATTCAAATGAGATACCGATGTTGAAAACCAATTTTTACAACAAAGGAACAAAGGATGAAACTCTGAGATACAAGGAAGGAATTGGTGGATGGTGGTTTTGTGTTATGTACAAGAGATGAAAAGTAATTGAATTCCAGGATACACCATTGAGGGAATATCGTTTAAAATACCTCCAGTTTCTCATTGTTTGCTTAACATTTTATATACATACAATAAATATTTTTTTTTACAATTAAGTGATGGCTATTGATTCTTCTTAATATATGTTTGAGGCATTTAATCTTGTCATACTGATCTGAGGGAGAGACATTGAGGGATCTTTGGAGAATCTCATAATAAAAATCAAAGGAAAGGATGGTAAATGTGTAAGTTTGATTGAGAAATTTGGAATGAATCCAGGTATAAGCTACTTTAAGTCCATTAATTCTATTCCACTATTGATAAAATAATGCTGATCTGTAACTTTCTCCACATATAATTTTCCATTATCCCATTGGTTTGCAAAAGTCTAACAAATCAGATTTAAAATGATCAACTATCCTGGCAATAATTGTCATTTGTAAAAGGGAATTGCAAATTTCTACACCAGTATCAAGGTAACAATATTTCTTAATGATGTTCTTGAAATCTAGTCTAACTTTGTTAATGCTAATCAATGGAAATAGCTTCTCTCTATCCATCCTATCCAATGCTATTTAATATTTTATGAGTATAAGAATCTGTAGAATAGATTATAAGGATTAAAAGGCTGGACATCTAACTGTCTGATGCCAAAATGAAAGAAAGCAAAATAAAAGAAATTAAAAATGTGAATTCTGTTCTTCATTAATCTTTATTCTCTTTATGCAACCACTAAGGATCAAGAATGACTTTCTTCTACTTTGCTTCTGCAGTTCTGTCATGATTGATGAAACCAAAATGGCAAATCACAGCCTCTTCAACAAATGAGGCAGGAGATGCCTGACAGGATAGATGGGTAGATAGTTTGTAGGGTGGTTTTCTCCCTCTTGGTACTCTGAGTATATTAGGAACGCAAATCATTCTTCTATAGGAACTCTACTGAGAGCATCGTGGCTGAATGCATCACAGTGTGGCATGGTTGCTGTAGAGAAATGGATCGGAGGTCAATCCTCAGGACCATAAGAGTGGCAGAGAAGATCACTGGAGTCTCCCTCCCCCACATTGACATGATCTACCAGGATTGTTGTCTGAAGAGGCTTCACCAAATCATTGACGAACCCTTCCACTCTGCACACAACATCTTTCAGCTGCTCCCATTAGGGAAGAGATAAAGGAGTATAAGAGCCAGCCTTACCAGGCTGAGGAACAGCTTCTTCCCACGGGCAGTGAGAATGCCGAATGACTAAAGACACTGCTCACACTAACCACCCAAGATTCCCATACGTATAAAGCAAAATTTATTTATTTATTTGTACAGATGAAATACTTGTCCTACATTATAATGTTTGTCTGTACGTATGTTATGTCTGGTTGTGTGTCTATGTTTTTCACCGAGAACCAGAGAATGCTGTTTCGTCGAGTTGTACATTCAGATAACAATACATTTTAGTGGACTTGACTTAAGGACTATTATGAATGCTTCATTTTCACTTTGAGGGGTCATGGACCAGGGAAACTGTTTCAACTGACTTGATTTTCCCAATCTATATACAAGTTAAAGTTCTCCATGTTGCTTTTTTAAATGCATCAGATATTTCTTGATTTATTCCCTGGGCCATTGTTTTGTTATTATCATATATTTTGGCTAAGTCAAGTCGTGAAACCCTAAAAAATTTCTCAAAAAAGGGGAGGGTGGGTTAAATTATACACCGGATATAACATAAAAACATTAAAATAAGGCTAAAAAGGGGGGAGGGGGGGCGGAGTTGACCTATCTGCCTGTCAACTTATATGCCAAAATATATAGTATTTGGTGGCCTATAGACTTCACCCACCAGTAATTTTTTTTAATTTTACCATTTCTAATCTCTACCCAGATTAATTCAACATTCTGGCCCTTAGATGTTATATTATCTCTTGCTATTGCCCTTGGCTCATCCTAAATTAAGAGCGCTACCTAATTTTCCTTCCCTTTCTGCATATCCTTCTAAAGTAAAAACACAAAGCTAGAAAAATTCAGCAGGTCAAGCAATGTCCATTATATAGCAAAGGTGAAAATACATAACCAACGTTTCGGGTTTGAGCCCTTCATCAAGGAATGGGAAAATGTCGGCAGGCATCCGATCAAAAGAATAGAGGGGGGAAGGGATGGTCACAAGGCCAGAGGTGATAGGTGAAGAAGGGAGGGAGGACAGCAAAGATCAAGGGGAGGAGATATGGCAAGGTGAAGGAAAGGTGAAGGGAGGAAGGAGAAATAGAAAGGGGAAGGGAAGGGAGGAGGTGGAAGAGGAGAGAAGGTTAGTAGAAACCGGAAAAGTCAACATTAATGCCATCTGGCTGGAGAGTGCCCATACAGAAAATCAGGTGTTGTACCTCCAATTTGCGGGTGGTCTTGGTGAGACAGTGCATAAGGCCATGGACAGACATGTGAGTGTGGGAGTACAGGACAGAACTGAAATGATTGGCTACTGGGAGTTCTCTGTTACTGGTTAAGACGGAGCGAAGCTGCTCAGCGAAGTGAGCTCCCAATGTGCGTTCAGTCTCTCCGATGTAGAGATGCACAAAATGAGCACCGGATGCAGTAATTCAGTCCTGTGGATACACAAGTGAAGTGTTGCTTCACTTGAAAGGCCTCTTTGGGACGCTGGACCAAGATGAGGGAGGAGATGTGGGTGCAAATGTGGCACATCCTGAAGCAAGAGGGAAAGGTGCTGAGGAGCAGGGGCATAGCCAGGTTCTAACATTAGGGAGAGTGAGCACATAAAATGGCGTCACGTCACATACCAGTCAGTGGTTGAATGGCGGGCCACACTGATTTTCTGGCGGCGTCAGGGGAGGGGGAACCCTTCCTGAGTCTGCTGCAATGCAAGTAAAGCCAACAAACTTCCACTAGAGATGTGCAGATTAGTTCTGTACTTAAACATACATAAATTGTGAATAAATGATGGGAAACCACAAATCACAGGTATCTTCATAGTCTTACAGTGTTCACAACATTTTTGTGAAATCTTAACTCAAATGAAACATGGAGAAAAGCATTGGGAAGAAAAGAGGAATGTCTTCAAAACTGAGAGAAGCCTAATTCTGTAACTGATTATATAAATTAGAAAATTTCACGTTTTGAGCTGAGACTATTGTCAGTTCTGGAATGGATGATAGGAGCTGTTGATCTCTAGGACCTGCTGCGCTGCACCGCCAGTTGATTGGGACCAAGGATTTTGTTGAGCTGGAAGTCCCTGTTAGGGCTTCAGCTGGTCTGAACAAGGCCATGCAGGGCAAAAGTCGTTGAATAAAACAAAGAGTTAATTTGGGGGCAAATAAAACTTTGACTTCAGTTTACTGCAATATTTAACATTGTTGCTTTTTTTTTAACTTACTGAATGAGGGTGTGGCGTCTGTGCCCTGGAACACATTTCAAGCAGGTGGATGGGGTGTATGTGCTCATGTGATGTGCTGGTGGGCCACCACTCCTGTGGTGACCCACCAGCACATCACAGTAGACTGAGCAGTGCAAAAAGGCACCACTTTTTAAGAATGTACTCAGGGGAAGAGGTTGCTCCTTCTGTACTCACCTTATTTTTAAGCTATGCCATTGGTGGGGGGGGGGGTGGTTGGTGAGGGGGGGGAGGGAGAGAGAGGAGATTTAAAGGAGAGATGAGTGCACAAGGGAGTCATGGAGGGAGTTGTTCCAACAGAAGCCAGAGAGAAGGAGAGGGGAAGATGTGTCTGGTGGTGAGATCCTGTTGTAAGTCCTGGAAATTCCAGAGGATGTCTTGGATGCAGAGTCTGGTGGAGTGGTGGATGAGGGGAGTTCTATATTTGTTATATTTGGGGGCCAGGGCAGATGAGCGGGAAATGGAGAAGATGCGGGTGAGGGCTGAGTTGATGGTGGTGGAGGGGAAGCCACGTTTGTGGAAGGCAGACATTTTGGAAGATCTGGACTGGAAGAACTCTCTTCCCAAGATGATATATAAAGGACACTGCTTGACCTGCTGAGTTTCTCTAGCTTTGTATTTTTACTTCAACCATGATGTCTGCAGATTTTTTTGTTTTACTCCTATTCTTCTGATTCCCTTGGATGTTTAAATCCCAACCATCTTCACCCTTTAACCATGTTTCTGCAAAAGCCATTAAGTCATATCCCTTTGTACTGATTTGAGCTACAAGTTCATTGACATTGTTTTGAATACTATGGGCATTTAGGCAAAGTACCCTTACATTCATTGTCCTTTTAGAATTCAGTAATCTTCGTACTCCACTTCTACTTTTCTCTTTGCAAATTTTAGCTTTGGTCTCTGCATTGCTTCTCTCTGTTGTTCTGTAATAGATTCCTACCCCT
Source organism: Narcine bancroftii (assembly GCF_036971445.1). NCBI lineage: Eukaryota > Metazoa > Chordata > Chondrichthyes > Torpediniformes > Narcinidae > Narcine > Narcine bancroftii. The sequence continues at coordinate 13,045,525 of NC_091481.1, forward strand.
CTTCCACATAGTTTGAATCCACCCCAAAACCACTCTGGGACATTGATCCTGATCCTGCACAGGTGTAGATCATCCAGTTTGGACTAGTCCAACCTCACCCCGAAGTGGCTCCAATGTCTCAGAAATCTCAAAGCCTCCCTCCTGCATCTCTGCTCAATCCTAACTTTTCTGTTCTTCCAACTCTGCCCAGCATGTGGCACTAGTATTATTCTCAAGATTTCAGGTTCTACTTTTTAATTTATATCCTATATTTTATTCGACTTGGCAGACCTCACTCTGTTTTTTCACCTCTATCATTAGAACCTTCCATGAGAACTGACTGTTCATCTTGTCCTATCTGAACGCCTACTAGCTGCTCCCAAACATCCCTGATCCTGCACCTGCAAGCCAACACATCATCCAGGAGTCCTGCTTGTAGCAACGGAAGCACCTATCTAATACCCTTACTATGGAATCCCCTACCACTCAAGTTCTGCCACACTTTTTACTGCTGTTGCAAGCAGCAGAGCTGTTGCACATATAATCCAAGGTAAATTGTATAATAAAAGATTATACTGAGGGATATTATAGAATGATGGACATTGAATCTCATGAAGAAGAGCGATGACTAATGATCACATCATGTGCAGCAGTGAATAAAGTAGTGGGGAAGAATGATAACTCTCATTTCTTCCAACAGAGGCATTGACAGTGAATTTCATTTTATACCACAGAGCCTGCTGCTGATAAATCCAGTTAATGCACCTCCGAGGGTTAGGGTTAGATAACCTGTTATATACAATGAAGCAATGGGTAGCCAATTTCATTCAATTGAGAAACAGATGTTCTATTTTCATATGTAATTGAAATGTGGATGGTGAATCCTATTGTAAAAAAGACATAGATGGCAAATTACTTTTCATACAATATATGGATTAATGTGCAAATAGAACTCTAAATATATAAATAAAGAGAAAGAAAGCAAATCTTGATAGAGAGATGAAAAATCAGACATGCAATAGAGACATAGATGGTGAATAATGTTTTATATAGAGTGACAAACACAACTTATTTTATACAACAAAGAGATGGGTGGTGAATCCTGGTTAGACCTAGAGCAGAGAGAAAGATGATGAATCTGATTCTAAACAAGCAGTGGAATGTCAGTAAACCCACACCCAAAAAAGGAGGAAAAGAGGATGAATTCTGTTATATAGCTTGAGGGAATAGGAGTAAAATCCATTATATACTGGACACTGAGACCACCTATAAGTAACAGAGGGATGGATGGTAAATAATTGCAATATTGCCATGCACAACAAAATTCCCACTGTAAACCTTGTAGGGAAAGACATTCAATTTTATACAATAGAATGAAAGGGAAGCTGTTATATATAACAAAAAAAAGCAAATCATATCATACATAATACTGAGATTCAAACTGAATTTTGTTTTATTCAGTATAGAATTGAACAGTCAACCTTGTTGGATACAAGAGAGACAGAAAACAAATTTTTATATCAACAATAGAGGGATAAATGTTAAAATTTGTCAAAAAAATTAACATAGAATGCAGAATATTAGGGAAAAGTACAAGCCTTACAGCCCATAATTTTGTGCCAACCTACATAAACCTACTCCATTTCAATCTAACCCATCCATCCTCACAGCCCATAACTCTCCATTGTTTCTTACGTCCATGTGTCTGCCTAAGTCTTTTGAACATGCCAATGTACCAGCCTCCACCATACTCTTGGCAATGTGTTTCAGATATCCACAACTCTCCATCTCCCCTACACTTCTCTCCACTGACCTTAATAGATATCCTCTGGTATTGGTCATTGCCATCCTGGGAAGAAATTGCTGGCTGTCTACTTTATCTATGCCTCTCATAATCTTATATGCCTCTGTTAAGTTACCTCTCATCCTCTGTCGCTCCAAATAAAAGTGCCCTAGCTCACTTAACCTTCCTTTATAAGCATGTCCTCCAATTCAGGCAGCATCTGGTAAATCTCCTCTGCACTCTCTCCAAAACTTCCACATCTTTCCTCTAATGAAGTGACGAGAACTGAACACAAAAATCTAAGTTAGGTCTAACCAGAATTTTATGGAGCTGAAACATTACTTCACAGCTCTTGGACTCAATCCCATGACTAATAAAGGCTAGCATGCCATATGTCTTCAAATCAACACGCAGTAACCTTTAGGGATCCATTGACTTGGACCACAAGGTCCCTCTGCTCCTTTACACTGCTAAGAATCCTGCCATTAATCATGTACTTTGCCTTCATGTTTGATCTTCCAAAGTGTAAGACTTCACATTTTTCCTAATTGAACTGCTACTTCTCCATCCAACTTTGCATCTACAACAAACTTTTACACTCTCCACATATCCAATCTTTGTGTCATCTGCAGACTCACTGATCCACTCCTCAACTTCCTCATCTAAGTCATTTATAAAAATCAGAAAGAGTCAGAATAGATCTCTGTGGAACACCATTAGTCACCAACTTCCGTGCAGAATATGCTTCATCTACTACCACCCATTGCCTTCTGTGGGTAAGCCAATTCAGAATCCACACAGATTAGTTTCCACAGATCCCATTCCTCATGATTTTCTGGATGACCCTACCATAAAAAACCTTGTCAAATACCTCACTCCATTTACACCACATCCACCACCCTATCGGTAATTTCTTTTGTCACTTCCTTGAAAAACCCAATTAGGTTTATGATGCATGAACTGCCCCTCAAAAATCCATGCTGATGATCTCTAATAAGACTATGCTTTCCTAAATGCTCATAATTCCTGTCCTTAAGAACTCTTTCCAATAGCTTGTCCATAATTCCCACAATTCTCCCTATTACTTTTCTTAAACAAGAGATCAACATTTGCTATCCTCCAATCCTCCGGTATCATTCCTGTGGCCATGGAGAATGCAAGGATCCTCATCAATACTCCAACAATTTCTTCCTGAGCTTCCTGTAGTAAAACTATTTACTGTGGAGCACAGGGACAAATAAATGGAAAAAAAAGTGTCTTTGTCCCAAACATTATGGAGAGCACTGTACGACTGGAATGCCTTGGAGCATTCTGTAATTCCACACGCCAGGACCTTTTCCTATGCTTTTCTTGCTCTCCTAAATTCTTAACTGTCTTCCTGGCTACCTTATAAGTTTCATGAGCCTTGTCTTACTTTTGTTTCCTAAACCTTAAGTATACTTCTTCTTTTCTCTTCTATGATTATTTTACCATACCACCCTTTCCCGGGTTCAGCGGGTTGAACCTATCCATAAGGATCCCATGCAAGTGGAACCTTAACATCCCCGACATTTCTGCTGTAGATTTCCTGAGAAGATCTGTTCGCAAAGAAAGCCCTCAAGTTCCTGCCTAATACCATCGTAATTTTCCCTTTATCTCCTCTCTTCTTGTTCAGATTATGTTATATTTTATATCATGTTTTTTTGGAGGAGATAGATTGTGGGGTTTTTTAGTTAGGTCACAAACAGATACAAACACTTCAAAACAGATCTCATTTTAAAATACAAGAATTATGCATAGGGTGGTGCCTACAAGTCTACAAAGACAATAGACTCCTGTGCTGGAGATTTTCACAATGAGGTGCAAATGGAAGGGCCCATCTCAGGAAACTGATAAGATCTCTCATGAATTGATTTTGGGAGTCAGCAAACTGTTTTAGTGTAATGTCATGAGGTTTTGCAAGCAGAGAGAGTCAAACAGATTTTTCTCCAAGTGTGACAGAGAGAGAGAGAGAGAGAGAGAGAGAGAAGGCCATTTCATGTTGCACTTTTGTCTTGAGACCGGCTACAGAGCAGATGGGAAAATGGAACCTACCTTTCAGGCAGCAGCTCTAAAAGGCTACTCCAGTGTCCTATTCATATCCAGAGGCACCTCATAGTGCCCTCCGGATCCAACATGGCAGAGCAATGGCTTTCTTCCATACCCATAATTCCCCATGTAGCTGAAGCCGCTCTATGGTTCCCAGAACAGTTCTAGCTGCATTGGGGATTATGGGTAGATGGCCATTTCTCTGCCACATTTTGAGCTGAAGAAAGCAGCCTTGAAGGCCAAAGCAGCCCAGTGTCGCTGTCCCAGCTAGCACTGGCCGCCCTCCTGACGGTTCCCGCTAGCCCCTGCTGCCCTGCCAGTCTCCACTGTCCTGACTGCCCTGATGGTCCCCGCTGCCCCGCCGACTCCCACTGACAGCTCCCACTGCCCCGACGGCCCCGCTGCCCCTTCTGTTCTCGCTGATAGCTCCCACTGCCTCGACAGACTTCACTGCCTCGACAGACTTCACTGCCTCGACAGTCCCTGCTGCCCCCGCTGCCCTGATGGTCCATCCTGCCCCAACTGCACCCGCTGCCCTGATGGTCTCACTGCCCCAATGGTTGCTTAGCATAGCTGTACATTCAGATTGATCGACAGAGGGCAGCGCTGCGGAGATTATCCCTCTCAGAGAGGGGTTGGAATATGCAGCTCGGAGACAGCCTCCACACATTCAGAAAGGTAGGAGATTATGCATTTTTGCAGAGTTTCTCTGCCTTTACATCTCAAATTTTGGGCTATCTGAAATGGCCGAGAGAGAGAGAGAGAGAGAGTGCTGGTTTTCTGCAGTGGCTTTTGGAAACTTGTTTGAAACCCCATTTTGAATATGAGTTGCGAGTTCTGGGTTCAGCCTGTTCAAAGCCATTGTGGTCCATACAAGAGGAGATGGTTGAGATAAGGGAAACAGAAAAAGAACTCTGTGGTGACCTGAAAGAAAGAGGTTATCATATGGAAAACTGTGATGGGGAAAGTTTCTTCGGCAAGACACTGAAGTGGCTGATCGGAAGGCATCAGTTTGTGTGTATCCAACGAGCAACAAATCTCTCTCTGAACAGTAACTATTTACCTTTCAAGCACCAAAGCCTGGTGAGAAATGAGATTGGACTGTGAATTAAAGAACCTTTCTGAACTTACACACACATTACATACATGTGCGCTTAGAATTAGAAGGGGGTTAAGTTAATAATAATAAGTTAAAGTTTGATCCTGTTTTTATGTTTAAAGAAAATTAAAAGTAACTTTTGTTTAAGTAACCATTTGTCTTGGTCAATTTCTATTGCTGCTGGGTTTTGGGGTCCTCTGGGCCTGTCACATCTTCCCCAATTAAATATTTTCCATTTTGTCTCCTCTCTTCTTGTTCATAGCTATACTAAAGGTCAAGAAAATCACTGATGCTAGGGTCAAGTACAATACACAACAGTGCTGGAGCAGGCCATGCAGCACCTACAGCAAGAAAGCCAACCAATGTTTAAAGCCTGGGCCCTTTGTTACGAATGTGAAAAAACAGGTAGATCCCTGAATATAAAGGTTGCCGGATGGGGAAGGAGGAGAGGAGGGAGGAAGGGGAAAAGCACTGTATAACATGGAAAGAGGTAATAGGTGGTTACAGGTGAGATGCTGAGAGGTGATAAGGGGAGAGGACAAAGAACTAAGAAGGGTAGGCTAAGAAGGGAAGGGTTCTCCTCTGATAGGAGAAGGGAGGGAAAGGAGTTGGGAGCTGAAGGGTGGGGAAAGAGAGATAACGTGGGTGGGTTAAAGGAAATTGGAAGTCAATATTGTGTTATTATCTGAATTGTTCATCCACCAATTGGTCTGTAATCCAATTCATTGTCCAGTACTAGTTCCAGTATGGTCTCTCCTCTAGTCAGACTATCCATATACTGTCAGGAATCTTTCCTGCAAACACGTAACAAATTCTGCCCCATTTAACTCTTTTGCACTCAGGAGGTACCAGTCAAAATTACGGAATTGAAAGTCACCCATGACAACAACCATATTATTTTTGCATCTTTCTAAAATCCACCTATTTATTTTCTCTTAACCCTGTAATGGTCACAATATTGTAATTCCATGTTCTGATCCAAGTTTTAAGTTCATCGCTCTTATTCTTAATACTTTTCCAACCTTGTTTAAACACTCCCTAATTTATAGATGGGTAAATATTTAGTCTTGCTATGTATATTAGAGGAAGGAAGGATAAATGTGGAACTTGTTAACAATTAACAAAATGGACAAAAATTTAATTTTATGATGTACAATAGAGCAATAAGACACACAGATACTGTTTATACTAAGAAGGAAAAAGTTTGGGATCTGTTAAATACAATAGACAGCTAAATTCACTCCATATTGGAATGGATAGTGAATCTTGATGACTACAACTGAGAGGCAGATACTTAATCCCATGTGGCTTGGGAGATTGATAATGAATTCCATTTTTCACAATAAAAAATTGAATAATGTACTCTGAAATTATAAGTGAATCCTATTGTACAGAATAGAGCACATATAGAGAATGAATAATGGAGGGATATTAATTATGATTAACAAAGGACAGAGATTCTCCTTACATTAGAGCTACAAACAGTTAATCTCATAGTATTCAGAAGAAGGACAGATTTTGAATTGCACTGTAAAGGAAGAATGATAATTGGTAAACTGTGTTTATTTTTTTTAATTTTAATTCTTAATTTTATTTACAGCATGGTAGAACTGATTCTGGCCATATAAACCCATGTTGCTTAATTACACCCAAATTAACTTACAACCTCATATATTTTGGAATGTGAGAGGAAATAAGAACATCCGGGAAAAACCGGCGCACACGGAGAGAACATACAAACTCCTTTCAGGCAACGCCAGATTCGAACCCTGGTCGCTAGCACTGTTATAAAGGTGTTCTACTCAATGAATTTTATTTCATTAAATAAATCAGAATGAATGACAATAATTGCTATTAATGACAATGAATGACATTTTACTTTGTCATTAAGATTGTCATCAATTGAACAAAGGACAGGACACACTATTACATGCAACAGAGGAATGTGTAGTGTGTCCCGTTATATACTACAAATGCGATGACCTGGAAAATAATAGAGGCAGGTATTAAATTCCAATGTGTCCAATAAAAAGAGACAATAAATCACACTCATGAAGATTAAAAGGATGGACAATGAATTTTTTGATAAACAGTAGGGAGCAAACATTGAACTCCATTACATAAACTCGAGGAACAGACAGTATATTCAACATTGTCGAGGAAAATGAATAGCATTACAAAGAGAGGTCTGTGAATTCCAGAAACAGATAATAAGGAAAAATGCAGTCCATCACATTGGAGTGAAGGACAACAACCCTAGTTACACATATTTATGGATGAATATTTAATTTTATTATATTGAATATAGTGATGGACAGTGAATCATGCGATAGTTTGATTAAGGCAGAGCCAGAGAATTGAAGCAGGGAAAGCTAATTTGGTTGTATGTGGTAGGATGATGAACAGGGATACTACTATTTAGGGATTCATGCTCTACTTTGGATAGGGCTATAGGTATTGTGACAGAGACATAGAATTTTCTTGTGCATTAACAGCTGATCACATTGTATGAAAACACCCATTTATACAAAGGTGTGCAAAAATATAAAAACATAAAAATGCTCTCACAATCACATTTCACACCCATTTGTAGCCTCGTAAGTATATAAGCACACACTCACACCAACTGATACACACACTGGCAGACAGACATACACACACAAGCTCTCAAAGTGGCGATGGCTGACATGATTATATGGGCACATTTGGAGTACATTTAGAAGATATGTTATACATCAAATCTGTAGCAGAAAATGTACATGGAGAAAGGCTGCTGTGCCTCAGGCGTGAAGCTGCTTTTAGTGGAGATCGACTCTCTTTCAAATAAACCTTTTCTAATTTCTATGGTTTCTGTTGAAATATTTTTAATACAGAGAAAAGTGGCATATACATCACAATAGTTAGTATTTAATACTATTACATGTTGGTTGTCTATATCTAGCTGCAGTCTGCTGCCTGCAGTATTAATAAATGAGGTGAATAGAACATTATTTATGGGCAAGCATGTATTTACCCTGCCCATCTCTCTAACATACGGCTTTAACAATGGTTCCTGATCATGTAGCAAGAATGACAAAGCTTGAAGATGCAGAAATCAAGCTAGCAACACTGACACAAGCTGTTCGACTGGAATAAATTTGCAAGGGGTTACAGAAGCAGTGTGGAAAATTCTTAAGACTGAAAACAAATTCCCAACAGATGTATTCTATTTATATTCCAGCTCAGTATGATTCTGGGTGCTTCACAAAGGTTTTAAAAAAGGAATCAAAAATACAGAAATCCCACCTTTAGCTCCTCGGAGGACAAAGCCATATCCTTCGTTCTCCTTTTTCTGAAGCAGTGCCGTCTTCTCCTCGATGACATAATCACTGTGAGAGAAAGACAAGAGGGGCGCTGGATTACTTTTCACAACCATCTTCAAAAGGTGATCACCAGCATTCAGCAGCAGCAAAGTCTTGACAGTGTATGCGTGTGAGTGCTTGTGTGTGTGTGTGTGTGTGTGTGTGTGTGTGTGTGTGTGTGTGTGTGTGTGTGTAAATATGTGTGTGTGTGTAAATGTGTGTGTGTGTGTGTGTGTGTGTGTGTGTGTGTGTGTGTGTGTGTGTGCGTGCTTTTTCCCCAGCAGCTTTTGTGTGTGTGCACGCTTTTTTTCCTCTGCAGAGACTCAACTTGAAAAAAATTGCTTGGTGCTGAAAGCACTAACACACACACACACACACACACACAACACACACACACACACACACACACACACACACACACACACACAGGGAGTATGTATTTCTCATTCTACCTCCTCCACAATGACCCCAGCCCCCAGCCCTCAGCCCTCAGCCCTAGTCTCTTCTTTCCTTCCCCTTTTTATGGGCTCTTGCATTAAACATAGGTAGGAGGTCAAGGAGAGGGGGAAGAAATCAAGCTACTGCTGATCTAACATTCTAGCTGATGTTTTTTAAATAAGTCAATGTCTGGCTGTTAATTATATGCAAAGGAACTTGCTATGGGATCTAAGAGACACTCATACACACTTGCTATTAGAGACAAAAAAATAATAACTACTTTTCATCTGCCATGAGACTAGTGCTCGTGTGAACAATTAACAAATCAGCAGCATAAATCTGTTATCAAACGATAGCCAAGATCGAAGTTTCCTTCCCAGTGAATTGCATATTTAATTTATTGGTGTAGAAATGATGTGACAAATAAATTGTCTCAAACTGACATACATGATTGTAACAGCATTCAATAAATGGCTTATATGACACCCCCATCCAAAAAAAAGATTCAAGTTATTTTTAGACATTGATTATCTCCAGATACTTACTTCATGAAGAAGAATATGTCAGATGAAAATCATTAACATAAAAATTACTGAGCAGAATAGGTTTCATTTTTATGAGCATTAGTTTAATCTTAAAATTATAACGAATATCAACTTTGGTTCCCAATGTAACATTTTCATTTCCTTCAAGAAGTTATCTTTTGGAAGGCTAGCCTGACTTCCTTCAGCGATACTGAGGAAGACTGCATTACCAGAATCTTTTTCCTGAGGAATGTCTAATCTTTCACATTGATGTACAAGACCAAATAGCATTCCTTTTAAAAGGGTAACTAAATGTACCACCCTGGCAATAAATATTTATCCCTCAACTGAAACCTCAAACATATTTATTTAATTGCTCAAGAAACAACCTGCTAGAGCAATCAGTCAGTGAGACAGCATCAGGGGGAGAGAAATAATAACTTTGGCTCAAAATGCTGACAATTCTTTTTTCCCACTGCTCCTGTTCGACTCACTATGTTCCTCCAGCAGATTGTTGCTCCATGTTCCAGCATCTGCAGACTCTGGGTGTCACCTTTTATTTCATTGTTATTTGTTGCACCTCATTTAAACAATTTGGTGGCGCCTTTCATAGAGGATCTTTGTATCCTCACTAGCAACAGGCGAGGCCCCAGAGGACTGGAGAATAGCCAATGTTGATCACCAGTTCAAGAAGTGGACTGGAAGCTAGAGGTGAGAATAGTTATGGAGAGGATTTATGTGCCATTTGGAAAGAAATGCCAGAATAGTGACAGTCTTGCACTGTGCAGATCACATCTTACAAACTAGTTTTTTTTAAGGAGTTAATGAAGGTAGAGGAATGGATGCTATCTGCATGGCATCTTACAAGATCTCTAATGGCAAAAGGCAAAGATGCTTGGGATCCACAGTGAATTGAGGGCTTGGATTCATAATTGGCCACAGAAGTCAGAGTTTAGTAGTGCTGGGAAGGGTGTTATTCTGACTGGAGGTTTGCAACTAGTGGCACTCTGCAGGGATCAATGCTGGGACCCCTGTTGTTTGTGATTTCATGTATAATTATATGAATGAAAAAGTAGGTGGGGAGGTGATAACACAAAGATTGGTGGAGTTGTGGATAATATACAGGACTCTCAAAGTATACATCAGGATACAGATCAATTAGAGGTATGGGCAGAGAAATGGCAGATAGAGTTTAAGCTGAGTAAGTGTGAGGTGTTGTACTTTGAGGGGTCAAATGCAAAGGAAAATAGTGAATGGCAGGAACATTAACAGTGATCTTGAATACAGGGATCTGGGGATCCAAATCCGTAACTTCCTGTAAGTTTCTATCCAAATTGATAGGGTGGTAAAGAAGGCATAAGGCATGCTGGCCTTCATTGGGCAGAGCATTGAGTACAATATGAAAGAAGGCATGTTACAGCAGTATAAAACTTGGGTTATATTGCACAGAATACTGTGTAGAATTCTGGTGGTCCTATCAGATGAAGGCTGTAGAGACTTTGGACAGGGTACAGAAGAGACTTGCCAGGATGCTACCTGGATTACAGGATATGAACTATAAGCAGAGGTTAGACAAACAGGGTTATTTTCTCTGGAACATCAGAGGCTGAGTGGAGATCTGATCGAAGTTGCTAAAATTATGAGAGGTACAGACAGGGTAAATAGTCAGAATCTTTTTCCCAGAGTAAAAATGTCAAATACAAGAAGACATGCATTTAAGGTCAGGGGGAAAGTTTAAAGGAGATGTGTGAGGCAAGTCTTTTGACACAGAGAGTGGTAGGTGTCTGAAATAGCTACCCATGGTAGTGGCAGAAGAAGACATAATAGTAGCATTTCAGAGGATTCTAATTAGACAGATGAAGAGGTAGGCATAGATTGAGAGAAATGTCATGTTCTGGCACCAGGCCACTAGTCCCTCTCTCTCCTATATTCTGAATTGTCATTGTGTGACGGTGGTGTCACCTGCAAATTTAAAGATGAAGTTGGAGCGGTAGCCATGGATGGACAGGGAGCATACTTGTGGAGTACCAGTGTTAAGGCTAATTATGGCAGAAAGGCTATCACTAATGTGGTCTGAAGGATAGGAAGTAGTGGATCCATTTGCAGAGTGGGAGTGCTGAGGCTGAGGTCTCTGGAGTTTGAGGATTATTTTATTTGGCATTATGAGTTGAAGGTGTAACTGTAGTCAATAAATAGTAATCTGACATAGTCAGGCCAAGTTTATTATAATCTGATTGTACAAGTACATGTACTTATCTGCACTGATAGGGTGGAGAGGATTAGTGGCTTCATGTTCATGCATATACTGTATGTCAGAGGACCTCTCTTGCAGCCAGCACAACAAGGTAATCATGAAACTGTGAATAAGGCACATCAATGCCTCTAGTTCATAAAATGTCTGCTGTCAAATACTCCATTAAACATCTACAGGTGCACTGTGGAAAATATACAGATTGGTTGCATCACAGCCTGCTTTAGTAATTTGAATGCCCAGGAACACAGAAAGCTCAGAAGGTAGCAAACATAGCTAAGTCCATTACAGGCTCTGATGTCCCATGTACTGTAGAAATTTTTGTGTGGCACTGCCTCAAGAAGGCAGCAACATCAAAATAGGACCTTCTTCACCTTGGTCACAATCTCTTGTCATTGCTACTTTCAGAAAGAAGGTAAAGAAGCCTGAAGTCCAGTACCTCCAGCTACAAGAATAGAGTCTTTGCAACACCTATTGGGCTCTTGAACATCCTCTTACAATACTAATCATAAAATAATCCAACACCACTGAAAACTGTCTGAACTATTGTCATACCACGTTTGATTTCATTTTAATTTAATGTATTTTTTTCATGAAGTGCTTGTTTGGATTCAGCATGTAAGTATTTGGGTGCATATGTACAATATACAATGTATATGACAATAAATTCACTATCAGTATTATTATCACAACCTATTATCAACTTCCCGATTCTCCTGCGACCCATCTGTACCAGAGAAAAAGGTATTATCATTTGTGAGTTACAAATGTTATTTACCACTTATCACTTATCAACCATACCCAAATAGTGTCTAGTTTTTACTGAATGCAATTTTGGATCTCTTATTAGCTGAGAAATTGGAAATAAAATTGAATATCATGTTGTCATATCTGACCTCATCAATGGAGGAAGATTAAAATAGTGGGATCTGGAAAGTTGTCCTGAGAGATTCCTGAACAATGTTGAAATGTATAACTTTCAGTCAACACAACCACCTTCTTTATGCTATGTATGATTCCACACATTGACTTCAGGTTTATGGGGTTATTTGATTCTATAGTCATCAAAATTATGCCTAAATCTCTAGGGCCTGGAAGCAAGTAGATTGAAATTCAAACAGGACATTAGTGAACAAGATATTGGTGAATAAGTACCATTTGATTTTATTGTCCATAGTATTTTTCATAATTTTTCTAATCACTGATGGTAAAGAGATGGGACAATAATTGACCAGGGGTATTTGGTTTTTTTTGTGAATGAAGTACACCTACCTTAATTTTCACATTGTCAGGTAGATGGCAGTGGTGCACTTGTATTGGAACAACTCACCAAGAGGCAAAGCAGTTCTGCAGCTTGTCTTCAGAAAATTTCAGCAACGATTATTCATCATATTGTCTTTATTTAGCCAGTTCTCTCAGCTGTTTCATGATATTGTTGCAAATGTACAACATAGGACACCATTTGCCCAGTGTACTTGGCTGGTACACAACCTAATCCCACATTCCAGGATGAGATAGATGCTATTTGCTTCAACAACTGTCATGGTTAAATCTGCATTTTAACTCCTCATTGATTAAAGAATTTTCTCATGAATTCCTTACTTAATGTGCTTTCTATTCTATTTCAGATGTATCTATTCTGTCATGCAATTGTTTTGTAAAGACTGACAAATCATAGAAAATTTATGATTCTGAAAGAGGGAATTTTGTCTTTCTGTCTGCCATATTTGACAGCATATAGGACATACTGGTTTATAGGACCCCCCATTTTTAGTGTGAGATTTCAGGAAAATTTATTTTAGTGTATTTACCTCATTCAATTTGCTCGGGGGTCCGGCACTTGATCTCCCCCTCCCTCCTGTCAATTGCTCCCTCCCTCCCTCCCTCTCTGTCCCACGGTGCTTTGAGGGAAGCGCTGGGTCTCGATGATCAAGCTCGTCAAACAAATCCTGATCATTGAGGCCCAATGCTCCCCTCAAAACACTATGGGAGAGAGTGAGCAACAGGAGGGAGAGAGGGAGTGAGCAATGGGACCCCTGAGCAAATTGAATGAGGTGCGAGAGTGGGTGGCCGAGTGAGTGGCCTGAGTTGCTCACTCACTTCCACCCGCCTCCGTGCCTCATTCAATCTTTTTGGGGAACTGTGCTCATAGAACAAATCCTAATCATTAAGGCTCAGCACTCCCCTCAAAGCACCGTGGGAGAGAACGAGTGACAAGAGGAAGGAAGCAATGGGAGGGAGGGAGTGAGTGGTGACGGGTAGGAGGGAAAGAGCGACCCTTACTACCGGGGGAAGTGAGCAGCGGTGGTGGCGACTCCGGAAAGCACAGGGGAGTAGTTTGAGCACTTTCCTCCTGTTGCCATCTTGCAAAATGGCAGCACCAAAATGACACCTTTGCATATAGGACCTGGGGTGGATTTTGAGGTGATTTTTTGGGGCAATAAAAGGGTTGCTATATTGCCATCAAATACAGTACCCAAACTAATCCCAGCTTACAATATTGTTCTAGAGTCCTGCAGGTCACTGATATTTGTACACATCCAAGTACATTTAGAAAATGCGATGGGGCCTTCTGCTCTAACATTGTTCATGCCCTGAGTTGCATCACCTATTACATTTGGAATGGATTTTTTTTCCCATTCTCCCAGTAAATCATTTACCAATGACACTAATTCTATGCCCCTTGGTTTGCAATCCTCTTCCAGGAGAAAGAGATCCTTCCAATTTTCTCTGTTTAAACTGGTAATAATTTGATATAACTTACTCTCCATTTAGCCTCTTTTTGAAAGGAAATAATCTTGTTTTTCTAATCTTTCTTCATTGTTATAATTTTCTAATTCTAGCAATAACCGTTAAATCTCCTCTGCACCTCTAAATTTTTCTGTATTGTAGTATATGGAACTATATGTCGTGTTCATGCTGTGTGGCATCTGGCAATAGATACAGTTCCAGCATGATCTTCCTGCTATCTTCTTTGCTTCAACTAGTAAAGATGTAGCCTGTATGCCTTTTTAATTGTATTATTGACTTGTCCTGCTATCTTTTTTTTTTTTTTAAATTTTTTATTTTTCACACCATAAATCACAATAGCCATGATATACACTTTTTCTTTTCCACACATTTACAGTGACTTTTTCTCCCTCCCCCCTCCCTCCTCCCAAGCCACCCCCCCATCCCCCCCCCCTCTCATCCATTTTAGTTATACAATCTAGGTTGCATTAATTCAGTTAGACAATGTTGTCATTCAACAAAAATACACCAGAAATTCTACTGAGTCCATTCTTTTCTTCTCTTCTCCTTCCATCAACTTAGGTAATGTTTGTTCCCGGTAGGTTTTCGCTATTGTATTTAATGTAAGGCTCCCATACTTGTTCGAATATTTCAATATTATTTCTTAAACTATATGTTATTTTTTCTAATGGAATACATTTATTCATTTCTATATACCATTGTTGTATTTTCAAATTATCTTCCAATTTCCAGGTTGACATAATACATTTTTTTGCTACAGCTAGGGCTATCTTAACAAATCTTTTTTGTGCATCCTCCAAGTCAATTCCAAATTCTTTATTTTTTATGTTACTTAGGAGAAAGATCTCTGGATTCTTTGGTATATTGTTTTCTGTTATTTTATTTAATATCTGATTGAGATCATCCCAAAATTTTTCTACTCTCTCACATGTCCAGATTGCATGAATTGTTGTTCCCCTTTCTTTTTTACATCGAAAACATCTATCAGATACTGTTGGGTCCCATTTATTTAACTTTTGCGGTGTAATGTATAGTCTGTGTAACCAATTATATTGTATCATACGCAGCCTCGTATTTATTGTATTTCTCATCGTTCCAGAGCATAACTTCTCCCATGTTTCCTTTTTTATCTTTATATTTAAATCTTGTTCCCATTTTTGTTTAGTTTTACCATTTGTTTCCTCATTTTCCTTTTCTTGCAGTTTAATATACATATTTTTTATAAATCTTTTGATTAACATTGTATCTGTAATCACATATTCAAGGTTACTTCCCTCTGGTAAACTCAAGTTGCTTCCTAATTTATCTTTCAAGTAGGATCTCAGTTGGTAATATGCCAGCGCTGTATCTCCCGTTATATTGTACTTATCTCTCATTTGTTCAAAGGATAAGAATCTACTTCCTGAAAAACAATTTTCTATTCTTTTAATCCCTTTTTTTTCCCATTTTCTAAAGGCAAGGTTGTCTATTGTAAAAGGGAGTAGCTTATTTTGCGTCAATATTAGTTTTGGTATTTGGTAATTTATTTTATTTCTTTCTACATGAATCTTCTTCCATATATTGAGGAGATGGTGTAATACTGGAGAAGTTCTATGTTGTACCAATTTTTCGTCCCATTTATATAATATGTGTTCAGGTATCTTTTCCCCTATTTTATCTAATTCTAGTCTCGTCCAGTCTGGTTTTTCCCTTGTTTGATAAAAATCTGATAGGTACCTTAATTGTGCGGCTCTATAATAATTTTTGAAGTTTGGCAATTGTAAGCCTCCTTGTTTATACCATTCTGTTAATTTGTCTAGTGCTATCCTCGGTTTCCCCCCTCTCCATAAAAATCTCCTTATTATTTTCTTTAACTCTTTGAAGAATTTTTCTGTCAGTTGTATTGGCAATGCCTGAAATAAGTATAGTATCCTTGGAAAAATGTTCATTTTAATACAGTTTATCCTTCCTATCAGTGTTAGTGGTAGCTCTTTCCAATGCTCTAAATCGTCCTGTAATTTTTTCATTAGTGGATTGTAATTGAGTTTATATAATTGGCCTAGATTTTTGTTTATTTGCACACCTAGGTATCTTATTGCCTGCGTTTGCCATCTGAATGGGGATTCCTCCTTAAATTTTGAGAAATCCGCGTTATTCATAGGCATTGCTTCACTTTTATTTACGTTTATCTTGTATCCCGACACTTCTCCATATTCCTTCAATTTCTTATATAGTTCTTTTATTGATAGTTCTGGTTCTGTTAAGTACACTATCACATCATCCGCAAACAGACTGATTTTATATTCCCTGTCTTTTATTTTTATTCCTTTTATATTATTATCTCTTCTTATCGATTCTGCTAGTGGTTCTATAGCTAGCGCAAACAATAATGGTGATAGTGGGCATCCCTGCCGCGTTGACCTGCTTAAGTTAAATTGCTTTGATACATGTCCATTTACTGTCACTTTCGCTAACGGTCCCTTATATAATGCTTTAATCCAATTAATATATTTCTCCGGTAAACTGAATTTTTGCAATACTTTGAACAAGTAATTCCATTCTACTCTGTCGAAGGCCTTCTCTGCGTCTAAAGCAACTGCTACTGCCGGTGCTTTATTTCCTTCTACTGCATGAATTAAGTTAATAAATTTACAAATATTGTCTGTTGTGCGTCTTTTTTTGATAAATCCAGTTTGGTCTAAATTTACCATTTTCGGTACCTGTTCTGCTAATCTGTTCGCTAATAGTTTAGCTATTATCTTATAATCTGTGTTTAGCAAAGATATTGGTCTATATGACGCTGGTGAGAGTGGATCTTTCCCTTGTTTTAGTATCACTGTAATTATTGCTGTTTTACATGAATCTGGTAAGTTTTGTGTCTCATCAATCTGGTTGATTACATCCAGGAGGGGCGGTATTATTAGGTCTTTAAATGTTTTGTAGAATTCTATTGGGAGTCCATCCTCTCCTGGTGTCTTATTATTTGGTAAATTTTTTATTATCTCTTGTATTTCTACTGTTCCAAATGGTTCTGTTAATTTATTTTGTTCCTCTATTTGTAGTTTTGGTAGTTCAATTTTAGTCAAAAATTCATCTATTTTCCCTTCTTTCCCTTCGTTTTCGGTTCGGTATAATTGTTCATAGAATTCTCTGAAGTTTTCCTTAATTTCTTTTGGATTATATGTAATTTGTTTGTCTTTTTTCCTTGTTGCCAATACCATTTTCTTAGTTTGCTCTGTCTTAAGCTGCCATGCTAGGATTTTGTGTGTTTTTTCCCCTAGTTCATAATATTTCTGTTTTGTCTTCATTATATTCTTCTCCACCTTATATGTTTGTAATGTTTCATATTTTATTTTTTTATCCGCCAATTCTCTTCTTTTGGTTGTATCTTCCTTTATTGCTAATTTTATTTCTATGTTTATTATTTCCCTTTCCAACTGCTCTGTTTCCTGATTATAGTCCTTCTTCATCTTGGTTGCATAACTTATTATTTGCCCTCTAATGAATGCTTTCATTGCGTCCCATAGTATAAACTTATCTTCCACTGATTCCGTATTTACTTCAAAGTACATTTTTAATTGTTTTTCAATAAATTCTCTAAAATCCTGTCTTTTAAGTAGCATGGGGTTTAATCTCCATCTATACATTCTTGGAGGGATGTCTTCTAGCTCTATTGCCAATAACAGGGGTGAGTGGTCCGATAATAGTCTAGCTTTATATTCCGTTTTCCTAACTCTCCCTTGTATGTGGGCTGATAACAGGAATAGGTCTATCCTTGAGTATGTTTTATGTCTAGTCGAGTAGTATGAGTATTCCTTTTCTTTTGGGTTTTGTTTCCTCCATATGTCCACAAGTTTCATTTCTTGCATTGATTTAATTATAAATTTGGTTACTTTGTTCTTCCTGTTAATTTTTTTCCCCGTTTTATCCATATTTGGATCCAAATTCAGATTGAAATCCCCTCCTATTAGTATGTTCCCTTGCGTATTAGCTACCTTCAAAAAGATATCTTGCATAAACTTTTGATCTTCTTCGTTAGGTGAATATATATTAAGTAGATTCCAAAGCTCTGAATATATCTGACATTTTATCATAACATATCTCCCTGCTGGATCTATTATTTCCTCTTCTATTTTAAATGGCACATTTTTGCTAATTAATATAGCCACTCCTCTTGCTTTTGAATTATACGATGCTGCTGTTACATGTCCTACCCAATCTCTCTTTAATTTCTTGTGCTCCAATTCAGTTAAATGTGTTTCTTGTTGTCCTGCTATCTTAATGGATCTGTGAACTCCAAAGCATCTTTATTCCTTTGTACTATTCAATATTCTGTAAATTACTGTATGTTCCCCTATTGCAACTCCTAAAGGCAGGACCTCACACTTTTTTGGATTATATTTAATTTGTCCAAATGACCAGACTATTTATATCTTTTTGCATCTTAAAGATTTATTTTTTTTAAACAATCAACTACATGCCACATTTTGGATCATCTGCAAACATCTTTACCATCTCTCACATTTTTACTGAGTTGTCAGAGAGTAATGGGCACTTCTAATGCATTCCCAGGGGTAGTGGTGGTGGCTGGTATAATGGGTCTTTAAAAAGACTCAGACAGGCAACTGGATACAAGAAAAATAGATGTTTAAGGGTGTACGGTAGGAAAGGTTTAGTTTGTTGAGTAGGTTTCTATTGATTTGTACTGCGTTGTAATGTTCTATGTATCAAAAATATATTACCAACACAAGGGGATGAGTAATGGAAAACACCTCTTTCAAACATAAAAACACTATTCATAAAATAGACATTAATAATATAGATACAATGTTGTCTAAGTTGTAGACAGTAGGGTGTTGTGGTGGTTTCAGACTACAGAAAGCTAAATAATGGCTTTCCCAGAGATCAGTGTTGGGCCATAGTTTATGATATTTATGGATGTATTAAATATGTATTAGATTTGTACTCGAGATGGCAGAGGTCGACAGCGTCGAGTCCACGCTGC
Source organism: Narcine bancroftii (assembly GCF_036971445.1). Classification (NCBI taxonomy): domain Eukaryota; kingdom Metazoa; phylum Chordata; class Chondrichthyes; order Torpediniformes; family Narcinidae; genus Narcine; species Narcine bancroftii. The sequence continues at coordinate 13,064,742 of NC_091481.1, forward strand.
TGAAGATCCAGCTGCGCTGGATGGGTCACGTCTCCAGAATGGAGGACCATCGCCTTCCCAAGATCGTGTTATATGGCGAGCTCTCCACTGGCCACCGTGACAGAGGTGCACCAAAGAAAAGGTACAAGGACTGCCTAAAGAAATCTCTTGGTGCCTGCCACATTGACCACCGCCAGTGGGCTGATAACGCCTCAAATCGTGCATCTTGGCGCCTCACAGTTTGGCGGGCAGCAACCTCCTTTGAAGAAGACCGCAGAGCCCACCTCACTGACAAAAGGCAAAGGAGGAAAAACCCAACACCCAACCCCAACCAACCAATTTTCCCCTGCAACCGCTGCAACCGTGTCTGCCTGTCCCGCATCGGACTTGTCAGCCACAAACGAGCCTGCAGCTGACGTGGACTTTTTACCCCCTCCATAAATCTTCGTCCGCGAAGCCAAGCCAAAGAGATATGGAGGAAGAGCAAGCCACAATTTCTAAATTTGAAGATGGCATAAAACTTGATAATATTATGAAACAAAATGAGGACAGTGATAGAATGCATAAGGATACAGACAGGTTGGTGGAATGAACAGATGCTTAAAATGGAGAACTATGAGCGATGCATTTTGGCAGAGCGAGGCAATATAATTGAATGCACCCAGTTTCGAAAGGGGTCCACTTGTACACTAACAATGAATAGGGCATACATATTTTGGGGTTTTATTAATAGAGACACAGGATATAAAAACAGGAAATGTTTTTAGAATACCGTGTGTATTCCAAGCATCCAGATACTTTTTAAATGTTGTGAGAATGCTTTCCTCTACCACTTTCTCAGGTAATATATTCCAGAAAGCAGAGATGGTTACTTCAGAGAAACAAAGCAAGATGAGTGATCTGGTTGCAGTACATATGATACTGAGGGAATTTGGGCAGAATAGATGGTGGAAAGCTGCTCCCTTTGGTGGAGAGGATGAGAAATAGAGAAGATAGTAGTAAAATAATGAGGATAATTAAAAATGTCACAAAGTAAACCTTTTTTTATTCAGCATTTGGTTGGCATTTGGAATGCACAACCTGCAGGTGTGGTGGCAGTATGTTCAGTCCTTACTATGTCCAGTCCTTATACCCACCACTTTCTGTGTGAATGAACAGATGCTTTTTACATCTTTTCCCTCTCACATTAAACTTTAGACTCTAGGAAAAAGACTGCAACTATTCATTTTATCTATGCCCCTCATAACTTTTGTGTACCATGATAAGGTCACCCGTCAGTATCCAACCCTTCCTTTCAACTCAAACCCTCCAATAACATTCTCCTAATTCTTTGCACATTTTTCAAATGCATGTAGTTTTCTAATATTTTCTCAACTTGTTTACTCTAAATGTATTTTAAAAAAAGTTCTCAATAGTTTTATATTAGTTGAGAATTTTTAAATATTTCTTGAAATGTTTGCCCTTGACAAACTTTCTAACCTTATTCCCGAATTTACACTGTCAATTCAACCCATATTACTAAACTGGCCTCATTTTACAAGATTCTGGTTCCTCACTGATATTTCTCTCTTGTGTTGCACAAATAATCTTATATTCAGATCTCTTTCCCCTGAAGGATCCCTTATTATGAGATTACTAATTAACCTTGCTTCACTCCACAAGATAAAGTCTAAAATAATCTATTCCCAAATTGATTCCATTACATATAGTTCCAGAAATTAAAAAAAATATTTCTATAAATTCACCATCCAAATTACTTTGGCAATATGACCTGCCCTGTTTATGTGAAATTAAATCTCTCATAATTACTGTATTACCATTTCTTTTTTTCATTATTTTTTCTCTTTCTATTTCTTCTAATAAGTGGCATGTAAATTATTCCAACAGGTATTTTTTTTTGTCTGCTTCTATCTCCATCTTTGCTGATTTTATTTCATGCTCTTGTGAATCAACATCATTCCCCACTTTTGGACACTTAATTATCAAGGCATTTAAAAAAAAACTTGCTGATGAACTCTCAATGTATCTAAATGTGAGATAAATGCGAGTCCCTTACAGGAGAATTTACTGAGGGGAATAAAGATATAACAGATGAATTAAATAGATACATTGTATCTGGTTTTATCGAAGAAGCCACCCATCTTACCAGAGATATTAGAGAAATACGGTATTGCAAGAATGAAGGGCTAAAACAAAAACAGTTCTAAAGAAGTTGTTGAGCCAGAACATTGAACATACATAGCAGAAACAGAGTCTGTTCCAAACATGGTGTTCAAATCAAATTTTTAAAAATTGCTGCTTGCGCTTGAGATACTTGCGTATTCAAGTATTTATCTAGAAGCCTTGGAAACGCCACTATTCTATCTACTTCCATTTACAATCACTCTCTGGGTAAAATATTTGCCTTGCTCATCTCCTTTAAACTTCCTCCCCCCTTACCTTAAAAACATGCATTCATGTATGATGCTTTTGCCTTGGTGAAAGATTATGACTCTCTCTCAGAATGTAAGCATATTTAACAGGTCACCCCTCAACTACAAAAGCTGCAGAGAAAACAATTCATGTTTGTTTCTTCCTGTGATGGGGCAACCAGAATTACAGTAAAAACACACAGTTTTCCAAGTTTGATGTTTTATATAGGCTATATAGCTGCAATGTGACCTCATTACTTTTATACTCAATATTTTGCACAATGAAGCCAATCATATCATGTGGCTTCTTTACCACCCATTCTACTTGTGTGGCCAATTTCAAGGATGTGGACTCTCAGGTCCCTCTGCACATCAATACTTTTAAGAGTTCTGCCAACAGCTTCACTTGGCCAGATTAAACTCAATCTTTCATTTCTCTACCCATACCTAAAACTGTTCCATATCATGTTGTATTTGCTAACCATCCATTAATTTTTATTTTGAATGAATCCAATGACTAAGCATCAACAGGATACATAATTTTAAAGATTCACTATCTTATGAGTGAAGAAATCATAGTCACACAGCAATGAAACAGGCCCTTCAGCACAGTGTCCACTTTGACCATCAGGTCTCACCAAGGCCTTATATAATTGCAGTAAGATATCTTTATTTTTGCACTCAAATCCTTTCAGAATAAAGGCCAACAGTCTATTTGCCTTCCTAACTACTTGCTATGCTACCTATTGGTTTTCAGTGTCTTTTTCAAAATGAAACACATCATTTTGAAAATTATCACTTCTCAATATATCACCATTTAAATAATATCTACTTTTCTCTTTTGCACACAACATTAGTGACCTTGCATATGTCCACAGTATTTTCCATTTAGTATATTTTTGCCCACTCACTGGTCTTGGCTATATCCCCATGAAAAGTATGTCACCAATGTTAAAGTGCTTTGGGATTCTTTAGAAGTGCAAGTATTCTTTTTTTCTCTTTCTATTATTATCATCTTTAATTGGCTCTCATTTCTTGTTACATATGACTAATAATTAATTAAATCACTATTTTCTGCTATTCCCTTGACTTTCCCCTTTATAACTTTCCCTTAACCTGAACCCTCCTCTTGCTATCTTTTTCCCTTGATTTAAAAAAATAATCTGCAGCCCATTCATGTGTTCTACCAGGACACTGAACCTAGATCAATTTGTGGAATTTTACCCCATCCTTCTTCCTTTTCCTCACTCCTGCACTTGCAAGCCATTCCGAGTTAGACATTCCTCACTTTGATCTGGTCACCTCTGTGTCAAATTGTACATGCCTCACATAGAAGTCCAGAGATTATTACTTTTAAAACAGTGAATTTTAATTTCCTCCTACTCTTTCAAAAGAACCTCATTCCCAAATACATTCTAAGATAAGTCATCTTCCATTTTCTCATCATTAAGTTTATTTTATTTCAGGCACCTCTATAATGTTGATAATTATGTTGATAATTCTTCTGTTATTCTATTAATTTTTCCTCTACTATGACTGATTTTCTCAGTCAGTTTCTTGAACTTCATGGCACTGTGATCGCTACGGTATAATTATTCTCCGAGGCTTACTTCTACTCTTGTTTTGTGCTCTAGTTAATTTCCTATTGACAAATCCAGCAGTTATTCATCTTATTTTAAGTTTATTTTCCAAGAAGAGAAAAGTATTGTGCATACTGTAATAATTCAATGCATTAAAATCTTTCACTGTCTAACTCTATTTTAGTAGAGTTTAAATTTGTATCTTAAGGTGGAAAGTCTTTGAAGCATTAAATGGAAGTGGAGTAAAACAGAAAAGTCTGCAGACACTGTGATTGAAGTGAAAACACAATGCTGGAGAAACTCAGTAGGTTAAACAGTGTACTTTATGGAGCAAAGGGACCTTGAGCCCTTCATCAAGGTTTGACAAAATGTAGGCAGGCACCCAAACAAAAAGGGGGCAGGAGAAGAACACAGTCCCACAAGCAGGAGGTAATAGGTGGTTAAAGGAGGGAGGGCATATGACACAGGGGGAGGGAGGATCACACTGTGAATGGAGAGGGAAGGGGGTGGAGAGCTGGAGGACAGAGGGAATGGGAAGGGAGGGAGAATGGGGAGTAGGCTAGCAGAAATAGGAGTAATTGATGTTAATGCCATCGGGTTGGAGAGAGTGCAGACAGAAAATTAGGTGTTGCTCCTCCAATTCATGAGTGGTCTTGATTTGACAGTACACGAGGCCATGGATAATCATGTTAGCATGAGAGTGGGGCACAAAATTGAAATGGTTGGCCACTGGGAGGCCTCATCACTGCTGTGGACAGAGCAAAGGTGCTCAGTGAAGTGATCTCCCCATCTGTATCTAGTCTCTCTGATGGAGAGAAGACCATAACTGGATGCAGTAGATAACTCCAGCAGATACCTAAGCGACGTGTTGCTTCACTTGAAAGGTTGTTTGGGGCCCTGAATGGTAGTAAGGGAGAAGGCGTGGGCACAAGTGTGGCACCATGTGGTCGCGGGGAAGGTGCCAAGGGGGAGATTAATGGGAATGGATGGGGTGTTACCAAGGGAGGTGGAAGGGAAGAGGAGGGGGGTGACATGTCTAGTGGTGGAATCATGTTGTAGGTGGCAGAAATTAGAGGAAAATGTGTTGGATTCAGAAGCTGGTAATGTGGTAAATGAGGCCAAGGGGAATCCTGTTTTTGTTGTGTCTAGGAGCAGTAGTAGGGGTCAGGGCAGATGAGAAGGAAATAGAGAAGTGGGTAAGGGCTGAATTGATGGTGGTGGAGGGAAAGCCACATTTTTGGAAGAAGAAGGACATTTCAGATGAACTGGACTGGAAATCCTCAATTTGGGAACAGATACGCCAGAGACAGATAAATTGAGAGAAAGGAATAGAATTCTTGCAGGGAACTGGGTGTGAAGAAGTATAGTGGAGATAGTTGTGAGAGTTGGCAGGTTTATGAAAAATGTCTGTGGAAAACTTGTCTCCCAAGATGAAGACAAATAGATCAGGAAAGGGGGGAGATGGACCAAATGGAATTAAAGGGAAGTGCTAAATTTCATTTGCCTGGTTCTGTTGACTTATCATGCTTCCTGTACAACAATGCAAGTCGATTTCAAATGCATAATGCATTAGTTGGCCTTCTAGAAAACCTGCAAAAGATGCCAAGCACAGTGGAGTCCTCCACTTGCCTCTTGGAGGGACAACAGAAGTAGGAGGCCATATTTATCAGATCAGAAGTGTTGGCCTTTTCTGCCAGCAGGTTACTGCACAGTCGATTTGAAAGATTAATGTTGTAGTTTTCAACACAGGTGCTAAAAGCATGCATACAGCAGTGGAAGTTAAGATTATTAAAACTCCAATCATAGGGAGTTCCTTTCATGGATCTGGATCAGATGATTGGCGTGAGTCTTAAGTGATAGCAATCATATGATCTGCCTCTGCCAGATTGTTAGCCTATAGAATGTTTTGTTTCAAGAAAGCAGGGTAGTTCTGTGCAACATAAATATGTAGTCCTCCATCATCACAAACACTGTTGGAGGTGGTGTATGGCTTCTCAGAGGAAAGCAGCAACTTTGTGGAATTATAATTGGTAAGAATAAAGCCTACATATCTTGAAGTGAGTCATGGTCCATATTATAATTAATTACATAAGTAGGGAATCTGGGTCCTTCCAAAGGAATTTAGGGAGTTAATTAAAAGAAGAAAATCGGCACCTCTTGGATTGTATTTTTAGAATTACTCTCTGTGCCACATGCTCTTAAATATAGAAATAGGAGGATAGGACAGATGAATGCAAGGCTATAGAATATGCAGGAATGAAGACTTTAGGCTATTAGATCATTGAGATGGTTTCTTTGGCAAGGTGACCTGAACTGGTACAAACAACAAAACATGGTTTTAGGAACAAGAGAACTGGCAGTCAATGTTCTCAGGTATAGAAGTTTCAAGCAATGACAAAGTGGGGTACAATATAAAAGATTTTGGACTGCTGATCAAGGAGAGCATTATGGCAGTACTTAGGGAGGATATCCTTGAGAAGTCAGCCAATGTAGATATAAAGGAAAGAGTTTAGAAATAAGAAAGGGGCAGTCTCTCTTAGTGGGTTATGATAGAGATCTCCCAATAGTTAGCAAGAGTTACAAGAACATATTTGTCAGCAAATAATGATATAAAATAAATAGGAATGAAACAGTAGGATGAGGAATTTATAAAATGCTACCAAAAGGATTTTCTAAACCAACCTATAATGCCCTAATAGAGAAAGGGCTTACCTTTGAGAATGAAACTGGGTAAGTGATTGAAATTCTGTCGAGGCATACTTTGGAAACAGTGACTAAAGATTATCATGTAAAAAGATAATATGACCTTGAGTTAGAACCCTAAACTGGGAGAAGAGAGATTTCAATAATGTAAGGCATAACCTCGTAGAGGTAGATTCAGAGCAGCTGCTAGGGAGTGATGGCAAGGTGGAGTTTAGGGGAGGGTTAGATTTCACCAGTGGCATGATGTGTTAATACTTAAACTGTGGGAAGAAATAAATTACTTATGCTGTAAAAACAACTGGAAATTTACTGCATTTGATGCTAATGGAAATTTACCTGCCCTATTGTTGTAGTTGATGGGTTGTATTACCACATTCTCACCTTCTTGGATCAATATACAGTAAAATTCTGATAATCAGGTATCTATAATTGCTTGAAGATCCTGATGGTTTGACATCTGGTTCACTCTCCTTTTAAACTCACCAGGGCCCTATTTTCCATGTTCCCTTTACATTCCCTGGGTTCCCTTTATATTTCCTGGGTTCTATGGAATGTTACCATCTTTAAAAAATGAATTAAAAGTGTTTTATGGTCTTCATAGAGTTTATGTACAACATCACCAAAATCCAGAAGATGCCAGACTGACAGAGATTTTTCCATAACACAAACATTGCATCAGTCTGCTCTGAAGGAAATCCCATCAGGATCATTCTTTCACTTTGGCCAATACAGAAAAAGCTCATGAAAACTCTTACCTATGAGAAGAAAAGTTATCATAGGATCCAACAGTGTAATGCCTGAAGAGTCGCTTTGTCCTGTCTTCACGAGTTTCTGAAAAAAAGTTGAAGACTTAAATTGGGAAAGGAACAGTGGGAAGCAAAGAAACAGTGAAGTATAACAATGAGAATATTAACACAGAAAGCTTTCATAATATTTCAGCAGTCAGCACATGTACCAAAGAGAAAGGGAGAAAGTAGTCTCCAAAATAAAACTCACAGGCTGAAAGGTCTGCACAATGAAAGAACAAGAATGAGAAATACAACACACTGAAACAAAAAGAAAACATACCAATGATATAGAAGAGCAAAAAAATAAAAAAAGAGGGGAAAAATAAAGGCCAATAGATTGAGTAAATAGAGGCAAAAAGGAGAAAATAGATACCATAATGAAAAGAACAAAAGTAGTCAATAAAAGGAAGACAGGAAAAATATGGTGAATAGAGAAAATGGTAATGAACAGCACAGTAACAGAGATAAACTGGAGAGATGGGTATTTGGTGGTTGGCATTGCCAAAGGGCACATTTGTGTGCTTTATAACCAGGATTTCATGAGATTCAGATTGTGCACTGCAAGAAAGATAGCACAATGACATACAGGAACAGAGAGAAACACAAAGAAATGGAAAAAAGTATGTAGTAGCAAAGTTAAACATTACTCTGAAGTAATATTAAATGCAGTACACAATTTCTTTTCCTTTTCTTTTATCCAAATTTTTACAGTACTATTCTGCAAAGAAAGATATCTTGTCAGTTTCAGGAGGTTATATATCATTCTATTTGATATTTATTGAACCAGGATATAATCCTTTCATTCCATCAAAAGCTTACATCAGGGATTTGGAATTCCACGAGGGAAATATGATCTTATTTTGCACATGTTTAAAAAGTCATGGAAATTCCCTGAGAAGTATATCCTAAAGATTTGGTCTAAGGCAACTGAAAGAATTCTCATTGCATTAGTGAATCAAGACAATTTTATCTTTAGTAACTATTTTTGAGGGATTGGATCAGCTAAGTGCCAGTCAGGGGTTTAAAATGAGTTCAACATCACTGTATTTCCTTAGCTTGATTCCAAGAACACAAGAAGAAGCAGTAATAGGCCATTTATTTCCTCATGACTGCTCCACCATTCAATAAGATCTTTTAGGAGTAATTTCTTTCTCTTCAAGTTCCTGGGAATCCTCCTTCTTCAGTAAAAGTGGTTTCCTCTCCACTGCTATCAATGCAGCCTCACTTGCAACTGCCAGGGTGGAGCATCATGCGATTGGAGGAACAGGTCCTTATCTTGGCAGTCTCAACATTGACCTCAAATTCCAGTAACAACTCCCCCCCCTTGTTTTCCTGACCAACTCTCCCCACCAGTTGCTTTCTTTTGCCTTTTTCTCCCTCACTCTCTCTACCTGCCCATCACCACACCCTTCTCCACCTATTCACCCCTTTCCCTTCCTTCCTCTGAGTGCCTCTTCTTCCTGTCACCTCCAGCTTCTTACTTTTTTCCTGCATTCTTTCTCACTCCCACGTGTGTTCACCTTTCACCTGCCAACCTGTGCTCCTCCCCATTTTTTATTTAGGCATATAACTATTTCTTGCTACAACTAATTAAGGGTTTTGGCCCATGTGATAGTACAGATCTATCACCAATGTACATAGTGTATATAGTTACTGTATCTAGACTGTGCTTACAGCGATTGGCTGAGAGCTAAGCCACACCTATTGTTTGGGCCTTAAAGGGTTGTGTCCCTAGCCAGGTCGGATCATTCCGGACTGGTCGGCCACCTGTGAAAAGCTCCGGTCTTTTGCTAATAAAAGCCTTGGTTTGGATCAACAAGTCTTTGGTTCTTTCGACGAGCTCTACAGCCCAAAACAATGACTATCTATTGCCTCCCATAGATTCTGCCTGACCCACTGTATTCCTCCAGCATTTTGGGTGCTGTTACATAATCAATAAATCTGCTTATGTGTTTGCCCAGCTGATACCAGGCATAATGACTGGTCCAGCCAAACACTTCATTTAAAGGCAATGCACAAACAAATGACTTGGAGAAAGATTGCAACCAAAAGCTGTGGACATTTCATTGCAGTTGGCCCAAGTCCTCTTGCTAAATATTGCAACAAAAAAAATTTGGAACATTATCTGATATGTTAAATTATTTTAAAAGAACAGACATGTCTCACTCCTCCAATACATCATCAATAAATGCACTGCCAGGGTGGTCATGAGCAGTAATGAGGAGTACATCTCAATTCAATCTCAGAGCAGAACATCATTCATGAAATCCCACTGGAAGTACATGGTAGTCAGTGAGGACAAAGTTGTTAATATTCACAATTATGAAGAATTACGTCTTTGATCACTGAGATCTACAGGGGTGGGTGGTGGTATGAGTGAGAGAAAGAGAGAGAGAGAAAGAACAAAACTAAAGATATGTATATGAACGCATTGAAATATGTTTGCAGACAGAATGAGAGATGATACAGTCTAGTACAGTTGGCACCTCTTTAAGGAAGTAGCATAGAAATTCTACAATATCTAAAAAGTGCTTAGCTTTTTTTCAGTTTTAAATGGTGTTCTTAACTGGAGGTCCATATGACACAATATCGGTTGTACATGACTATTCAATTGTAGTTGATAGACCCAAGGTGAACATATTGTGATATTGTGAAAATATCATGCTGTGATGATATGGAGAGTCTGCAGAGATATAAAAGTGAGTGGGCAAGGGTCAAGCAGATGGGGTACAATGTTAGAAAGTGTGAAGTTATCCACTTTGGAAAGAAAAATAAAAAGATCAGATTATTATTTAATCTGATTAAATTCAGGGTAGTAGATTTAGGATGGAGAAGGAACAGCTTTTCCTTGAGGGTGGTGAAGCTATGGAATTTGATGCCCATTGAAGCAGTGGAGGCTATCTTAGTAAATTCTTCTTCTTCTTTGGCTTGGCTTCGCGGACGAAGATTTATGGAGGGGGTAAATGTCCACGTCAGCTGCAGGCTCGTTTGTGGCTGACAAGTCCGATGCGGGACAGGCAGACACGGTTAAATTGTGCATTAAAAAAGGTAAAATGCACCAAAGCTTATGAATAGCCAAAGCAGGAGAAAGAGATCCTGCACTGGTATTTTGAAGATACCAGAAGCATCAATGGCTGTAGTCCAAATCAATAGTTTAGCAAACAAATTTAGAAGTGTGACATCATAGAAAAGCAATGAGATTGGTGAGCATTGTGTCTATTTTTTCTCTATCATAAAGGGAGTCCACTCTAAATATTATAACCAAGGTGGACTACAACATTTGGATTTCTATATGTCCTTAACCCTGACAGCTGCATTAAGGACTATATCCTATCATATCTTGCCTATTTAAGCATGTGTCTAAATTACTCTTAGACAAGCAGAGTATTAACCACTCCATGTAAAAATTAACTCAATCCTCAGATCCCCTAATAAACTTAAACCTAGGCACTTTTGTTTTCAATACAGTGTAGAACTGAGTCTCCATGGTCCTCCAGAGCATAGAATTCAAAAGACACTACATCCTGTGTGTAGAAATTTATTATCACTTCAACAATGAATGGATGATTTATTTTTTTGAGACAGTAACTCTTGGTTCTTGACACTCAACAGGGAAAACATCAACTCTGCATATACCCTGACAAGCTCCTTAAGAAATGTATCATCTGCTTAATCTCTCCTCATAGAACAATCCTCCTCTCCCAGGAATCAATTGGGTGAACATACACTGTACTCCCTCTATGATAGTTAGCATGTGAGGCTTTGTGGGGGGAAGGTTGTGCCTCACGAGTCTACTTGAGATTTTTGAGGAGGTAACAAAAGAAATTGATGGAGGTAGGGTGATAGATATGATATATATGGATTTTAGTAAAGCATTTGACTCATTAATAATGTAATGAGGCATGGGATCCAAGGAAACTTGGCTGCGTGGATTAAAAATTGGCTTGCCTGTAGAAAGCAGAGAGTAGTAGTGGACTGAAAGTATTCTGCCTAGGGCAGGGGTGTCAAACACAAATTCACGGAGGGCCAAAATTAAAAACTTGGACTAAGTCGAGGGCCGAACTAAATATTTATTGAAAATTTTCAACAACATCTGCATGTTTTCTCTTCTTTCAACATATGTAATGTTAAACTTTAGGATATAACTTTAGGAGGATAATGTTACAGGTCAGGAGTGGGTAGCTCAAGTTCACCCTTTGCTTGACCTGAGGGAATCATATTTGGTCCCTGTGGAGATGTAGTCAGCATTCACAGGCTGTGTCCATTTTGGCCGGCATCAGGACTCAGCATTTCCTGCTCACTCCTCAGGCACTAGGCCTCTATTCACCCTCGACCCACCATCCCTCTACCTGACCAGTCCTTTACCCAACCTCTACTCACCCCTCACTCCACTCGCTCTGCCTCTACCCACCCCATCCTATACACGCCCCTCTACTGCCTCTCCCCTCAACCTGTTCCTCCCTCTACCCGTCTCTCTCCCTCTAATCACCCCTCCCCTACTCGCCCTGCCCCTCCCCTTTTTACCTCCCTATCCACCCCTCCTTCTACTCATCCCTCCCTCTAAATGCCCCTCGCACCACCATAACTTCCCCTGCCCATTACTCCTCACCTACACCCTCTGCCCACCCCTGCTTACCCACCCACTCAGGCCTAGCGCGCTGCCGATCAGCCTTTGCGGACAGCCACCATCTCTCTTTTCACGTGCAGGGCCGAACCAGCCGTCCCTGGGGTCCACGCGGGTGCAAGCGCTGAAGGCCGTGGCGACTGGGAGAAGTGCGCTCGCACTGTGGAAGGGCCGTCTGGTGCCAGTCGCACGGGGCTCGCGCTGCCCGGGGGCCGTGTGCAGCCTGCCATGTCCGTCACGCCGACAGGAAATCACAGGCGCTTGCCTATCCGCCGCACCACTCAACAGGTGGGAGAAGTGACTGGTTGTGTGGGGAGCCTTCCAACTAGCTTGCCGGCTGATGACATCGACAGATTTCTCGTGTTACAATTTCTCGTGTTACAATGGGGAAGGATGTGCAATGAAGGGGGAGGATGGTGGGGGTGACATTACCAAAAAACAGCATCAGCTCTCGCTGCAGGGCGGGCCACCTCTAATACATTTTTGAAATGATCTTGCGGGCCAAATATAAATATATCGCGGGCCAGAGTTTGACATGTGTGGCCTAGGGTCAGTAACTAGTGGAGTTCTGTTCTGGGAGCCATGCTCTTTATGATTTTTACAAATGACAGATGAAGAAGTGGAAGTATGGGTTAGTAAGTTTGCAGATGATATGAAGATTGGAGTTGTGGATAGTGTTATAAGATTGCTGTAGATTAAAAAAAGCATATAGACGGGAAGAAGATTTGAGCGGAAAAGTGGATGTCCAGATAAGTGTGAGGTGATGCACTTTAGAAGGTCAAACCTGAAGGCTGAATACAGGATTAATGGTTGGATACTTAACAGTGTGGAGGAACAGAGGGACCTTGGGGTCCAAATCCATATATCTCTCAAGGTTGCCATTCAGGTTGATAGGATGGTTAAGAAGTCCTATGAGAAGCTAGGCTTCATTAGTTGGGGGATTGGGTTCAAGAGTCGAGAGGTCTACAAGATTCTGAGAGGCATTGATAAGGTAGCAGTCAGTGCCTTTTTCGCAGGGTGGGAGTAGCAAACACCAGAGGACATCTGTAGAAAGTGAAGGGAAGAAAGTTTAGGGGAAACATCAGGGGTAAGTTTGTTTACACAGAGGGTTGTGAATGCCTGGAACGCCTGGAGGCTGAAATATTAGGGGCATTTAAGAGACTCTTGGACAGGCACATGGATGAAAGGGTTTTAATAGGAATGGTTTAGTATTTTTTGGTAGGAATATATTGGTCAGCACAACATCAAGGGCTGTAATGTTCTATATGTATATTCTTCTCAATAACAGACCTTGACACACAATTCCAAATGCCATCTCAACAAAACTAAATATAAATTGGAGCAGGATGTCTGTTCTTGAATGCTGATATACTGAAACAGTGGTTAAGAGCACTGGATACAGCTACAGCTATGTGGACTAGGGTAGTCACTAGATTAACTGCAACAGTCCAAGGAGCAAAAGAACTGAAGAACAATAGAGACTTTTGCAGTGTTCCCAGAATATACCAATGAAATGTCAACCTAAATTAATAATGAACTCTGCATAGATTTATAATAGGTAAAAGATCCATCTGAATCTAGTATACAGACCACTGAATGAGCATGTAGAGGGCATCTTTACTGTGACCAGAGCTCTATAAAGCCACTATACTTTCTTTCCTCGCAATGATTTTTATAAAATCAAATAAGCTCAAAATAGATTGAATTTTTAACAAGTTAAACCAGCAATGCCTGTCAGCATTCTGTGGGATCTATTGATTTCTCAGACAATGAAATGCCTGCAATTGAAATTCCATTTCTTCTACCCATTTGTAGAAGTAGTTCTCTTTTTGGGCTGATGATGTACATCCTTTCCATTTCTATTATTAGACACAAGCCTGAACGTTCATTGTCCAAGGACTGTGCTTTAAGTCTGGCACACAGATAAAACCAAAAGTCAAGTGATTGATGCCCATTTGAAATGGAAAGGATTGGTCATTTATCAATCTAAATGTAACTATAAAAGCAACATTTTCAATTTGTGAGTATCCCTTTGCAAATTATAGCTTGAAATAGCTTTTGAATATCAAAGGGATTTCAGTCATAAATAATAGGATATTCTGGGGAGATATGGGAATGAGTTACAGTTAGATCAGATTTTAATATACTCCTGACGAAAAGGAAAAAAAAATCAAAGCAAAGTGGGAAACTTCCAAATTGCAGATGTGAATTGATTGACATTGCATTTCAGTGGTGCAGCACAGAATATGTGTTGGGAGAAATACATCCTCTCATTCAATAACTTTATTTTAGCAGTTATGTTAATAGATTTTAAAATGCTCAATATTTCAAGATTCAGATCATTTTGTTCACTGATTAATGTTTAAAGATTAGTTTCCCTCAACATTTAAACTAGTTTTATTTATCCATGTTTTAATGGCAAGATTGTGTAATAATTGACTAATTTAATAATTGAACCCATTACTGATCCAGGTTAATATCTGGACTTTCCATTAATCTGGTTTAATAATCAGATGAGTTCAATAAATCTATTTATTGATCAGATTCAGTCAGCAATTGTTCCACCTCAATAAGGATTCTGAAAGGAATTGAATCAACAATTGATTGGATTAGGCATACAAAAACTGACATAGTTTCATTTAACCAGTTTGTGAATTCAAAATATAATGATACGAAATTTATTTGATGAAATTTAAATTCAATCTATTAGCTAAAATAATCGGATTCCTTCAACAGTTTAACATGCAATGCTTGGAAATGTTCATGTACTAATCTATCTTAAATTCTGAATTCTTGCAATTAAAGGCTTACTTCTCCTTTGGCTAATTTAACATCTGATTTGTTTAATTGAAACTTTATAAAAATGTATTTAATTGATCCACTATTGATTCACAGTTTGCAGTTATTTACCTTTTAATATATTTTCATTTAATGTATCTGGGATGACAATTTAGCTCAAATCAATACCACATCCCATTTAATAATTGGAATTGCTATCAAGATCAATAATTGATCTTGTTTATTAGGTTCCATTTTATGATTCAACTGATAATTGGTCCTATTTTTATTAGTTCAACAATTGGATTAAATTAATACCATATTTAGTTTTGACCACTTGCCAATATGTATGAGACCTCTTAGGAATTAACCCATCTTTTGAATTAATTCTGTAATTGACCCAGTTTACTTGTTTGAAATGAAATGATCTAGTTTAACTAGATAAGGGAGAATCACAAAAGATTATGTAAGTACATTAATAGCAAAAGGATAGCTGGCCAGAGAGAAGGGTTCCTTAAGGATCAGTATGGTGATCAATTAGTGGAATCTCAGGAAATGGGTGAGGTTTAAATGAATACTTCTTGTCTGTTTTTACTGTGGAGAAGGACATGGAAGTTTGCAAATAAATGTTGATATCTGGGACCATATCAACATTAGACATTGTGGTTTTGAAAAGCAGTAAGGTGGATAAATCTCTGGGGACTTGCTGGGTGTATTCTAAGATATGGGAAGTAGAGGAGGAAATTGTTGGGGTTTGAGCATGGATCTGTGCATCTTTATTAGGCACAGGCGAATAACCAGAGGCTGGATAATAACGTGTGCTTTTATTCAGCAAAGGGAACAGGGATACACTAGAATTACAGCCTTGCATCACTAGTGTGAAAGTTACTGGAGTAAATTTTGAGGGATAGAATTTATTTACTTTGGGGGGGGGGAAAGGAGTACTTTCTGCATGATTGAGGATAGTAGGCATAGCTTTGTACAGTATATGGAACATTGTGTTTCATGAATTTTATTTTTATTTTTAAAGAGATGAACATAAGGTTTGTGAAGGCAAGGTGGCAGATGCTGTCTACTTACACGGTAGGCTGGTCTAGAAATTAAAAATTAAAAACATAAGGGGCCTAGGGTGAGTTAGCAAATTAGGTATAAAATGAGCTGGCTGTTAAGGTGGAGGGTTTTTTTCCCCAGATGGGGAGGCCTCTAACCCAAGTTCAAATGTATTTTCTGATGTGTACAACTTGAGATACTTTATCCTGTGGGTCAGGAAGAAAATCTAATTATTGATAACTGTGAACTGTACTTACAATTAGTACAATTATTACTTGCTCAATTTAGTAGTTTTTCTGGTTATAAATTGAACCTCAATAAAAGTGAGCTTCTTCAATTAAATATGCATGTTCCAATCTATGAACAATCTCCATTTAGATTGGTTACTAATCATTTTGCTTATTGTGTCAAAATCACTAAGAACCATAAGGATTTATTTAAAGTTAACTTTTTACCCTTAATTGACCATGTTAAACAATTGTTTACTAAATGGTCTTTGTCCTTATCATTTGATTGGTCAAATTAATGCAGTTCAAATGATTATTTTATCTAAATTCTTGTACCTATTTCAAGTGGTTCCAACCTTCATCCCTAAGTCTATTTTTTAATATTATTGATTCTGGAATTTCTTCACATATATGGCAGAATAAGAACCCTAGGTTAAGTAAGAAATATTCACAAAAATTTAAAAATATGGCAGTATGGCATTGCCTAATTTAAGATTCTAGTATTGGGCAATTAACATTCGGTATATAATTTTCTGGACGCAAAATTTAGATGAAATTCAATGTCCATGAGTCTTGAGCATGGGTTTGTGCAGGGGTTCTCATTGGACTCTATTTTAGAGGGGTTGTTCCCCTTTGCATTCACTAAATTGAATAAACAAACGATGAATCTAATAATTAAACATTCAATACAAATATGTTTTTAATTTTGTAAATTTTTTGGATTGAACAAATTTAGCTTGTTAAGTCATTTTATCTAATTTTTTTTTTCTTCCAACCATCTAGAATTAATCAAGCTTTTATTTTATGGAATACAAAGGGAATAATAAGTTTTCATGATTTATTTATGGATAACTGTCTCATGTCTTTTGAGGAGTTGAATAATAAATATATTTGCCTAGATCACATTTTTTAAGATTTCTACAGATTAGGAACTTTTTGAATGTTACTTTATCTACTTTACTGATATCACATCAGACTGAAGTTACAGATAAAATTTTATGTTTAAAACCCTTTTCAGAAGAGTTTAATAGCAACAATTTATGATTTGATCCTGAAAATGTATCGTGATTTCTGACAAAATTAAGAATGAGTGGGAAACAGAACTTCAGATACCTTTACCTATAGAAACATGGGAGAAAATTCTCAAATTAGTTAGCACTTCTTCAGTGTGTGTTCGACACTCTTTGAAGCAGTTTAAGGTAGTTCATAGGGCCCATATGTCCAAGGACAATCTGCTCTTTTTTTAAAAACTCCCATATAAATCTTATCTGTGACAGATGTAATTCTGAGGTGGGTTCCCTGACACATGTTTTGGTCCTGCCTTCCCTGAAAAAATATTGGAAAGATATTTTGATATTTATTTCAGCAGTTTTGCTCATTGACCTACAACCTCATCTTATTACTGCACTTTTTGGACTACCAGTTCTGTACTTTAGCCACTTATCTGCTTCAGCTTGTTGTGTGATTGCATTTGTTATGTTAATAGCCAGGAGATCTATTCTACTGAAATGGAAAAATCCTAAACCACCTACTATGTTTCAATTGTTCTCCCAAACTATAGCATGTTTAAACATTTTTTAAAAAATTAGAAGTGGTCCTGTTGACACTTCGGTTAAATTTGAAGAATCAAGGAGGCCATTTATTCAATATTTTTAAATGATGCCAGTTGATCCTTTCCGAATCCTTTTCAACATTTTTTTTAGTGTAGAAGAGCGGAATTAACCATAAAATAATTATTTTAATGCTGAAACATGGTAGCCCACCTTCTGTTTTCTATTTTGTTTTGTTTCTTGGTTAGGGGGATATTTTTGTAATTCAAATTTGATTCCTTTTCACATTTAGCCTTTAAGAGATTGGGAGGCTCAGTTTACATATTTTGCTTAATGTCTGTGTTTGTATCTGTTAACTGTTGTTAATGCAATCCTGATCTCTTTGTATCATTCTTATGTTTATTAATCTGAAACTTAATAAAAAGATTGAAAAAGGAAGAGAATGTAGATGGCATGATTAGCAAGTTTGCAGATGACACTAAAATTGGTTGGATAGTGGACACTGAAGAGGGATGCCTAAAGTTGTGATAGTATATTAGACTAATTGAGCAAGTTGAATTTAATTCAAACAAAAGTGTGAAGGGATGCATTTTGTGAAGTTAAATCAGTGCAGGACATCGATAGGGTTGGTCCTGGGGACAGAGGTGTTTTGGTACATGATTTCCCCTCTCAGCTTCACCTTCACTTGCCATTTGCTGTTCCAGATTCCAAACATGTGTTTGTTGTCCATGCAGGTCCCTGTCCCCTTGAAGATGAGCACATCCACGACTGGCACATGTGAATTGAATGTGTGCACTGTAATTGCTTCTTCCTTCTGCATCAGAAGGGTGGAGAGTGGATGCACCTTGAATAGTGAGGGTGGAGCCACATACCCCTTCTCCTGGAACTTCCGAAGCAACATCTGCCATCTAGCTGGGGCCTTGAATATCACGTTGAAGTGAATGTTGCCTATGATATCCTGGAGGCAGTAGATATCCTTTGCCTCCAATTTGAGGTATTCCATCAGGACTTTGCACATGAAGATCTCTCTCTAAGGTCCTTCACTGCCACTTTGACAGTGTCCAGGATTCTGAGTGCTACTGAAGAAGTTTCCTATTGCAGCCATCATCATAGAGCTTGTTGAGGTGGGCTTACATCTAGAAAGGATGTTAGATTGTTCCTGCATCAGCAGAGCAGCTCACATCAGATGAACTCCTGCTCCAAAACATCCTCTCGGGTGGCTTCATCCTTCTTCTGTGCTGTGGCTATAGCTCCCCACTTCTCACAGGTCCAGTTGATGTTCTTTTGATCTTAGCCAAAAGACTGAGAAGTGATACATGCTTCCCTAAAAATGGAAACACTGGGTGGTATATGGCTTGTTTCTCTTCACTGGCTCAGAGTTTACAATAGGTTGCCATGTTAAATTGTACAAAATTTTGCTTAAGCTGATCTTGAAATATTGTGTGCAGGTATGGACACCATTACAAGACAAATGTGATTAAGTTGGAGAGAGTAGAGTGTTACGTCCAGAGGACCCCAAAACCCAGAAGTAATAGAAATTCACCAAGATAAATGGTTACTTATACAAAAGTTGCTTTTAATTTTCTTTAAACATAAAATCAGGATCAAACTTTAACTTATTACTATTAACTTAACCTAACTTAATCCCCTTCTAATTCTAAGCGCATGTGATGAATTTGAGGCTACAGTAGGGTGGTACAATTGTTTCATAACAGGAAAAATCTGGTATCATGCCAAAATACAAAAATTTCACAGAAACTACCAAGAGATCTTGATCATAAAGTAGCAAGTTTTCACCAGTTTATTATACGGAACCGGCAGAAACACCAGTTTGCATGGGCAAATATTGGAAACATGGACAAAACCCCCATGAATTTCGACATGATAGGCAATAGAACAGTGGAATGGAAAGGTGTTAAAACTATGCAAACCAGAACCACGAAAGGACCAGGTTTACCGTGGTGTCATCGTGCATGACTGATGGGACAAAGTTAAGACCCATGGTAATCTTCAAATGCAAAATTAAACTGAAAATGAAATTCCCTGCAGAATTTTTTTTGCATTTTCAATAAGAAGGATGGATGGATGAAAATGATATAAAACTATGGATAGATAATGTGTTGAATAAGCAGCCAGGCAGTTTACGCAAAGAACGGAGTTTGCTGGTTTGGGATATGTTTCATAGCCTAACTGAAAACACTAAAAGTAGATTAACACTACATGATACTTACATGGCAATTATCCCAGATGGTTTATTGCAACCTCTCAATGTCTACTTGAACAAGCCAATCAAAGACCATGTGCGCAAGGAATGGAACACATGGATGTCAAGTGCAGAAAAGTAATTTACAAAAAGTGGGGCAATGTCTGGTGCACCACTTGATATGCTGTGTAACTTTGTGCTCAAGACATGAGATAAAGTTAAGGTAAGGACTGTGATTAAAATCATTTAATAAGTGCAGTATCTCTTGTGTAATTGATGGCACAGAAGATGATTTATTGTGGGACACTGACAATGAATCTGAAACCACCTCATCAGATGCAGGCTGGGACCCATATGATGACTGTTTAATGTGCTTGCTGTCATCTTTGCTTCAAACAATGATAGTGAGTGATTTTAAAGGGTTCTAAATGTGCTGTTGTTTTCAGACAATGTTAATGATTTTCAAGGGTGTCAATTGATTTGTTTTCAAGTTGGAGACACAGTAAAATTTCTTCCACTTTGCTCCATCCTAGAGTAGATGCAGCATATTAAATCCAGAAAAATGGGTTTTTCAAGGGTCAACTTGTACGCAGAATCTGTTTTTCAAGGGTTAACGAACGCTGGATCAGCACAGATTAGATTTTGAGCTGAATTCAAGGTCTTAAAAGTATATCCGGAGTATAAATCGACCCCCATTTTTAAGAGATTTCACAACTCAACTTATACACAGAAATGTACAGTAATTAATCGAGGTTTTTAATTTGTAAAGAAATGTCTTTCGTTTTGAGATGGAATCACTCCTTTGAGTGTTCTTCAATACCTAATTATTTAACCCATTTTCCAAGTCCAATTTAGCCATCTCTGCCTCCTGTCTTCATTCAACTTTTTTCATAATTGTTTTTCTTCCACTTACAATGTCTTAACTTCCACACTACTTCAGGACTTTCCTTTGCAAACTCATTTAATGCAGCATCCTAAAAGACACAATTATATCTCGATTCATACTCTGTCAGTTAGTGTAGCAGCTCTAAGGTGAACAGATTCCAATAATGACTGTTCCTTATTTCTCATTTCCACCCAAAATGGTCTTCATTGTGTTCTGAGTCAAGATCACTCTCATGAATATACTAATCTTGCACTTGTTAAAAGAACCATTCTGAAATTCTATTTTTCTTTCCTTCTATCCTTAAATGCCATTGTATGGTGGCATATTCAGTTTTCAGCCTTGGTCACTTTGCAATCACATCTGTAACAGTTCATGATCAGAGCCATTTATTGTTTTTTGTGCCGCCAATTCCTGTCTCGATATGGAGAATGTTTACATTTTCAAAGAGCCTTCAAATGTGTCTTTATTTTTACCTACTCTGGCTCCATTTGCATGTTTCACTGACTGGTAAAGTACAAAATAGGTTACAGATAAAATAACCATGGAACAGTGACAGGAAGATACAAAGCAAAAGGGTCTCGATAGGAAAACTGTTTTGGCACATCTTCTGGGATATGGTTGTCACATGGCTCAGATACTTGTGAAAGAAATTTGTATTGAGCAAAGGAGCATTTCTCTACATGTACTAACAACCTGATGTAAACCTAATCTTTATAATGTCCTACCCTTACATTGTTGTAATGTATACACAGAGCAACTAATAAATTGGTAAAATTCTAAAAGGGATATGTGTAGACCTCCAGGTATTTGTCAACAAGACTAATCTTCCAGACTTGATCCTCCAATTATAAAATAAACCCTTGTTGTAACCCTTGTATGATCTGTTCTGTGATGTGGGTCAAAGTAGCCTGCTAGATCACCTCTTCCTTTAGATTTTTTTTCTATTCCTCCTAATCTATAGTTGCTCAACATGGAACTAAAAAGGAATAAATCTTCATGCTACAAAAGACACCCAATAATGTTAAGTACTGAACAGGAGGACTGTGATATGCTAATATGCTTAAATCCCTGGGATGGGATTTTGCTCTATGGAGAACACCTACTATTTTTGGTCAGGATTGCTTACAATTGTTTGTCAATTTGGTCAGGGCTGTCTGTCCGTGTTAAGGTGGGGAGCGGGGTGTGGGTTAGATCAGTGACAGAAGAGTACACTGATTTAATAGTTCAGCTTCCGTACCAACCACCATTAAAAGAGTCACTTTTCATTGAATTAATTGTAATACATACGGTTGGGGCTATAAAATTTGTGTTGGCCTACCTATGCTCTTTGACAATTCTACTTCAATTCCATTTTTTTTACATCACCTTGTAGTGTATATTTTTGTTAACAAAGTAGTATTGAACATAGAAGCAGTGAAATTTTGAATTCCCACTCCTGATGCCAGGATCAAATACAGCACAAGTTGGAGACACAGTAAAATTTCTTCCACTTTGCTCCATCCTAGAGTAGATGCAGCTAACTTCCTTTACACAATTCTGTCAAAGTTTAAATTAAATTTTAATTTAGAGATAGAGCATGGTATTAGGCCTTTCCTGATGAAGAGCCTGCCCCGCCCCACCATGTGAGCAACTCGCCTAATAACCCAAATGGGAGGAGGAATCCAATGCAGACTCGGAGGGTGTACGAACTCCTTGCAGACAGTAGCAGGTTTGAACCTGGGTTGCTTGTGCTGTAATTGTGTTATGCTAACTGTACTGCCCTAAACAGTCTTGGGACAGGTATACTTCAGGGTGTTTCCTACTCTGTCTCTGTACTTCAATGAGGAACAGCTCTAAAAACAATACAAATCAATTTTCTGACCAAGATTGTAATGATCTCCCTAAACATAGCATGAAAGACGATTGCTTGAGAAGTAAGTGAAATACAACATTTTAAACCTATCAACAATAAATGTCCCACCAGGTTTGCAAGCATTTGATTCATAGTTGGATTTAAAATTTCATTTCCAAAGCTCTGGGATAAACTGCTTCAATTTTTTTTAAAAAGTTGCCATTTTAACTGAAAATAAGAACAACTGACCACAGTGGTATTTCATTGTGATCCAAATTCTCTTATTGTTTTCTCTTATCTTCCTTTCTTCAGTTTAGAAGAATGAGGGCTGATAATAATGAAAAAAATGGCGGCACTGCCAGAGCTGATGCAGGCTCGTGGAGAGTGTGGAGACACAGTACTCCTCCACAGGGTTCTACCATCCAGCCCAATTACTGACGACTCCTTACAGGTTTTAAACAGCCTGTTAAAGGAGCTTAAGGTAGTTATTTTAAAATCCTGCAACCACAGGGTCTGGGCCCAAGATGGCAGCACCTATGCTTGGCAGCAGCCTTGAAGGTTTGCAGGCTCCGCAGAAGCAGAGGACTGGTGCTGGGGACCAGTAAACAGGGAGACCACCCCCCATTTGAGAAGGAGATGACCAACAGGATAGCGACCACTGCAGTGGATGTGAGGGGCTTTGCAGCTAAAGAACACACAGGCTGTTGGCATCTCAAGACCAGGAATCCATGCAGGCTGATAAAAGGACTCACACCAGGCTGTGGACTCCTGAAAAACGGCTGAAGAGGTACCAGGTATCGGAACTGGGATGCGAGAGGGTTCCAAGAGCACTGAAGGCTTCCTGATCATGTCGGAGGTACAGATCTGGAGCTCAGGTTGCTGATGGTTTGGACTGGTGTCTGTTTGGTTGTGGAGACTGTGGGAGTGAAGGAGGCGAATCCATGGACACGGTGACTCTGGGGGGGGGGGGGGGGGAAATGAGTGTAGATAAATGAGTGTACAGCAGTTCACCATAGAGGGATTCTCTTCTGCTTCTTTATCTCTAACTGTGAGGTACCTGGCAATTTCTGCTGAAAGCAAATCTGTCAGTTTTGTGGCAGACTAAAGCAAATTTCATGCTACATTACAGATGTTTTATTACATGACAATAAAGGAAACTTGAATCTTGAAATATACAAGATCATAAAGGCTAATGGAAGGTGTTGAGATGTTTCTACCTCTGGAAGAACATTGAATGAAGACCATAATCATGAGGTCACTCATTTAAACCCAACGTGCTTTTTTTTAAATAAAAATCTTCTTGTAGGAATGGTGAATATCTGGAATTCTCTGCTTCAAAGAGTTGTGCTCAATAGAAATATTTAAAATGGGCGGATGGCAGTAAATACATTTTTGAAAGATTGGAAGATGACAACTTTAAGGATCTGGCACAGAAGCAGATGAAGTCATGATTATATTGAATAGTGGAACAGGCTTAAGGGGCTAAGTGACCTATTCCTGTTCCTATGTTGTGTTTATCACTGGTTCTTTATTGTCACAGTCTTAATTCGTAGAATTTTCCACACAACAGTACTGTGAAAGTAACTTCACTAGAAGGACTGCAGCTCTTCAGAAAATAGCTCATCAATTCTTAAGGGTTCGGGTTCTTTCTTAAGGATATGCTGATCTTGTCAGCAATGTCCACACGCGCTAATAAATTAAAACAAATTTAACAATGCTGAAAAAATTCAGCAGGTCAAATAGCATATTTTGTATAGTGTATCTTTATCTTTGCTATATAAAGTCCATTATTGACCTGATGAGTTTCTCCAGCATTGTGTTTTTACTTCAATCACGGTGTCTTCAGACTTTTTTGTTTTACTTCTTCCTAAAACAAATTTAACCTATTTTGTAGCTTCTGATTTTGTTGCTTTTGCACTAATTCCTTCATTCACTTGTACCTGCGCGTAATAAATTGCAGTAAACTATTTTTATTGCACAAAGACTGTTCCTATTGCATTTGTACTTTAGTTCTACTGCTCTCATATGTTTTAATATCACATTCCTGTTTAATATACGACCTGTTTTGTTTGAATTTGTGCTCTACTAAAATTTTACTGATACCTTGTTTGCGCCAAATGTTTTTCCTTTATTCTATATTTTGTAGAGAATCCCACCTAAAAATTCTATAGCATGGTATGTTATTCGCTCCCCACAGTTCTATTTTTAAGCTTCTTTAGGAATCCATTCAAACAGTCTAAGTAACAAGTGGATAAAGTGTAAAGCAGCATTAGTGCATTTGTTTCTGTTTTTAAAAAAAGCAATGTTACTTTGCCGCATATTATTCTCATTTAATGAACAATCTCTTCTCAAAGTCAAAAAGTGTGTGTGATGTACCTCATAGTAGAGAGGGAAAGAACATAAGTGGACCCAAAGAGCAGCAAAGATTGGAGGACAAAATCATCAATAGTGGGAGATACATAAATACTATAAGAAGGGGAAGTGAAGGATGTGGTGCACTCGATGAGGAACAGGAAGCAGAGGAGCAGCAAATAGGAAAGAAGGGTGGTTTTAACAGAGGTTCCAGAGGAGGAGGGTTCTGAGGAAGAAGGAGACATCACGCAGAAGAAAAAGGATTCCAAGGACTTAGTAATTGGGGGGGGGGGGGGGGAGAGGAGGAAGAAGTTGTATGGAGAAGAATAGAGATAGAGGGAGACCTAAGGAAGAGATAAAGGAGGATAGAGACCCAAGAAACAGAAGAAGGTGGAAAGAAATGCACAGAGAAGATCCACGGTTCAAGAAAGAATTCCGAGGACATGTCAAAATTAACAGAGGCAATGAGAGCTAAATGAGAAAAGATTGATGCCAACATAAATGAAAATCCATGGTGTTTTTAAAAACATAAACAGTAAAACAATAGCACATGAAAGAGTGGGACAATCAATGACAAAAATGGAAATTTGTAAATTTATTAAGATACTAAATTAATCTTTTGTATCTATCTTCACCAGGAATAAGTGTACTTCCAAAGTAATAATGAAGACACTGGCTATGTTCAAAATTCATAGCAATTGTGGTATTTGAAATGTTTGTTGAACTTTCAAAGTGGGTAAGTTAATAGGGATTCAATTGGATGAAGTCAAGAATTTTGATGGAGAATTGGAGGAAATTGTTGGGTATATTCTATAGGTGGTCTGGGTCACCTCTTTGAAAACAGGTGGTCCCAGAGGGCTAAAGAGTTTGAAATGCTATGCAGTTAGTAGGAGAACCTTTAGAGTTAATAACAAAACAATGCTGGAGAAACTCAGCTGGTCAAACAGTCTACTATTAGCAAAGATAAAGATATATATACCCAAGGTTCCAGGCTTGAGCCTTTAGAGTTAATGTGATGACAAAGTAGGAGGGACAATAAGATTGACAAGGACATGCACATAGATAAAGATTGGATACAAATTAATGGTGAACTAAAAGAAGATGCAACAGTCAGATGAAGGAAAAGTGCAGTCAAGCAGAAAAAAGTAAAAGAGCTATTGAAAAGCAGAGGATCTCAAATAGAGAGATGAAAGAGTGGACAAAAGATAAAGAAAGGGGAAGCATAGAAAAGTTTATAGTTTAATAACATTTTGTTCAACTGATTAAAGACTCACTTCAAAGGAATATGCAAAAACCTCAGTAACCCCAGCAAACACCTACAATTTTGCCATTCTTAATGTCAATTATAGGTTGGCCTATAATGCAGTTTATGGATACCTCAAGTATTTGGAAGAACAGCAGGATGGATTGGGAAGGATTTGCTGGCTTCCACTAGGTGAAATTGGGCATTTCTCCGTGTCTTTTCTCTCCACCCTGAACTACAACAATCGGCAGTTGTGTTAGGCCAAGCAGAGCTGGGAGCTCTAAACTGTAAGTCATTAAGGCTGGTTGGTGGCTGCTCGCGCCTGTTCACTCTCGCATCACAGCTGGTTCTGTGATTCTCCCTTGCACTGCTTTTGGGTATGAACTATTCTCAGGAACAGTACCCTGCCCTAGCCTAGGGACGGCCTGCACACGTTAGTTTGGGGAATACTGTATGTTGGAAATTCTTTGTGAAGTTTGAATTTGAAATACAAATATGCAAGTCTCTAACTATAATTTTGAATGGAACTTCAAAATTACATTTCACACAATGCCTGTTTCAGAAATAATTTTTCAAAAAATACTTAGACTTAAATTGCATGAGAAAAATTCAATTCTCCAAAAGTGCTATATCAATAGCAGTATTTTGGAATGGCCACCACTGTTGCACACTTCATAAAATTTCTCAGCACAGCAGGAGGCTTCTTTGTCCATGATGCCTCCACTAAGTCTCCAACTCTAACATAATGACATTGAAATAGATAGCAGTAATAACTATTCTTTAATAGAGTCCTTTATCTAGTGTTGAAAAGTAGTAGTGGGCAAAGTATTCACAAAGACATCAAGATCTAGGAGGAGGTTACTGAAGGTATATACATTATGATGATAGCTAGATTGGAAATGGGCAGGGTATGGGACAGTCCCAGCAAAAAGGGAGATAGATAGCAAATAAAAGAGATAAGGAGAACAATGACTTAAGTGAGTACTGCCTATTAACATTAAATCAAGCAAGGAACAAGAAGATTTCAGATTTATTGTCAGAGTAAATACATTACATCACATACAATCCTGAGATTATTTTACCTGCAGGTGAGGCAGAATTACCACTTATTGGCAGTGCCAAAAAAAATTGACTCAACAGACACATCTAAACAAATAATTTTTTTTTTAAAAATTGTGCAATAGAGATGGAAAAAAAATCAAAAAACTTCAAAAGTAAGAGTCCTTCAATAAGTCCCAGATTGAACTTTTTGCTGAGGAGTCTGATGGTTGAAGGGTTGCAGCTCTTTCTGAACCATGGTGCAAGACCTGTGGCACGGTAACCTCTTTCCTGATGGTAGCAGTGAGAACAGACTGCGTGTTGGGTGGTGTGGATTCTTGATGACTGCCGCTGCTCTCTGACAGCAGCATTTCCTGTAGATGTTCTTGATCGTGGGGAGGGTTTTGCCTGTGATATACTGGGCTGTGTCCATTGCTTTTTGCAGACCATGATGGAGCTGGTCAGCACACTTTCCATCACACATCTGTAGAAATTTGCCAGGATTTCTGATGTCATACCAAATCACTACAAACTTCTGAGGAAGTAGAGATGCTGCCATGCTTTCTTCATGATGCCATTTGTGTGTTGGGTCCAGGAAAGATCCTCCAAGATGGTGACTCCCAAGAACTTAAACTTGCATACCCTCTGTACCTCTGATCCCCCAATGATCAATGAATAGTACCCTCTGGTTTTGCGTTACTGAAGATAACAGTCAGCCCCTTGGTTTTGGTGACATTGACTGCAAAGTTGTTGTTCGTGCACCATTCAGCCAACTCTTCAATCTCCCTACTGTACTGATTCATCATGCCTTTTTATACAACAGTCATAGGACAACAATATGAAGATTAAAATTTTCAGAATGAGGTACAGTTGGAAGGGCAACCAGTAGAGCTTTAAATGTCAAGTAAAGTTGTATCCTTGCTAAATTAATGACAGTGTGAGTAATTATTTTTGAATTGTTTAAAGTAATTGGCTAAAATGCTGTTTTTTTATTTACCCTCTTTCACAAAACTATCACTGGCAAAAAAATTATGACCTTGCTAATTTTTGTTACCATTTTTCTCAAAATGTTGCACTTTTTTTCTATTTTCTATACTCTGCACTATTTGACATTGTAACACTGCTCCGAATACTGTTGATTGTTAATATTGCACTCACTACCTACTGTATAAGTCGACTTGTCTGTCTACCATGCAAAACAAAGCTTTTTACTGCATCTTGGGATACATATCAATAATCAGTTCAATTCAATGAAGCACCTGCCTTTCCATTCTGTGGGATGGTCCTATTAAAAGTTTAGTGGAAATCTACAGTATATAGTGATTGTAGTTCAAAATTGACAGCTATTAAACCACACTGGAATGTACCAGAGTTGTAAGTTTGCAGAGAAAATCCTTGGGGTTAGGGTGAGGGAAACGTGTCTGTCACAACCAGAAATAATTTAGTCATTCTTATGGCAAACGACAGGTTATTTCATCACGGAAATTGAAGCAGCCATCCTTACCTTGTCGCGCATTGTACTGTCTCATTTGCACCTCTTCCACACATTCTGCTGCAAACCAGCCAGTCCGACCTTTTACTGTCCCTTCCCAGAAGCCTCCCTCACCGATGCTCAGTACTGCAAAAGAAAGGGGAACTAGTAGGATTAGGCATATCTTGAATCAGATAAAGTCCAAAATTGGGTCATAATTTCTTGTGCAAAATTCTGTTGGCATTGTAGTCAGAAAATTCAAACTGTACGGCATCACTGATATGTATCTAAACACAGAACTATTCAATCATTACTACTACACACCCTTGTACACACATATAAACACAAACATTTAAAATCAGTTGACTTTCAGAATGTATATACTTTATCTATGGTATATGGCAAAAGGTAGTCAGAGGTATAAAGCAGGCATGAATCTGCCCCTGACAGCATGTATTGAATGATGATTGTAGAATTAGCCATGCCTTTTTCACAGCTCTTTCAGTTCACAACATTATTATTTACCTGACAAACTGGAAAATTACCTAGAAAGGCCTGCCAACAATATAGCTGAACAAATCCATCCCGTTAGATACCATCCTCTCAATTGCTTTTATTAATTGTCATCAGAAAGTGTTGGAAGAATTTGGCAAAAAAAAAATCATGTATTATTTACTAACTGTTAAATTTAAGTTCTTTCACAATTATTGAGCAACAGAATTCATTACAGCTTTAGCCTTAGTGAATACCTGAGTCAAGATAAATATAACTGTCCTTGTATCAAGGCAGTATCTGACTAAATAAGGTATAAGGGAACCCTCGTGAAATGGAAGTTAATAGCTGGAATCATTTGGAGCAAAAGAATATGATCATGGTGGTTCAAGTTTGATCATTTTATCCTTAGATGCAGATGTTCCTTAGGACACTGTCTCAGACCCGATCATCTTCAGATATTATACTTCATCAATGGCCTCCTTTCCATCAAGATGTCAAAGGTTTGAGCCACCTGGTCAACATGAGACTATAAAGACAAGATCATGGCTGATCTGACGATAACCTCTACTCCATATTCCTGTTTACTCACAATAACCTTTCAACATCTTGCAACTTTGAATAACATTGTCTCCATGTCAAAAAAATTAGGGGAAATTTTAAATTGCCAGAACAAAGTCCATTTGAATATCTAATAACAGATACACTTATTGATAGATTTATTACTAATATGTATATTAAATTACAAGAGACTACTCGGAAATAGAATTTATTTAAATCTAGATGGGAAAAAGATTTAAATATACATATTCAAAAGTATTTTCAAAATTATGTTATGTAACTAATACAATTAATGTTAGATATCAAATGGTACAATTTAATTTTTTACATCAATTATATTATTTATACTCCATATAAATTGCATGCACTTCATTTGAATTGTTCTGATCAATGTTTTAGATGTAATAAAGAAATGGGATCTTTTTTCCATGCAGTTTGGCCATGTGAAAAGGTAGATAAGTTCTGGAAGGATAGAAGTATTTTATTGGGACAAGTTTTAAAGATGCAAATTTTGAAAAATCCTAGAATATTTTTATTGGGAGATATTTCCCAATTGAAATTAGATATTTGTCAAAAGAAGTTTTTAAATGAAGCAATAGCAAAGAAATCTATAGCTGTTACATGGAAATCTGGTGATATTGTGGGGTTGAATAGATGGTGAATGGAACTATTAAATTGTATATCATTAGAAAGCATAATGTATAATTTAAAAAATCAAACAGAAAAATTTGATACAATTTGGAAACCTTACATGGATTTTATTGCTATGACTTTACCTGCAGTGTCCACCATGCCCCCATCCAACCCACCCTAATTAGTTATAATTAATTAATTGCAATTTACATAAGTCTTAAATCATAAGATATAGGTTTATTGGACAGGTTTTTTATTCTTTCTTTTTTCCTACTTTTTTGGGGAACGAGGGAGGTGGGTGGAGGGGAGAGAAAATATATAAAAATTGTACTTTTGTGTGGTGATTTTATCTTTTTCATGTTATGGATAAATACTCTACATGTTTTGACACAAATGGAAAATAAAATTTAAAAAAAAAACATTGCCTCTATGTCCCTTTGAGGAAGAGAACACCAAAATTGTAGAACCTAAAAGATGAGATGGATCATCATCCTCCATATTTACTTTGTCAAAACCCCTCAATCTTCTAAACTCCAGCCTAGAAAGTTCAAAGTTTACTCATAAAATGATCTGCCCATTCTGTACAAGCACTGATGCACCGCAGCTGTGTGCTCAGCCTGTTCCTGATACATGAATGCAATGCCAGAATAAACTTCAAAAGAGCCATCGTTTGAAGATAAAACAACAACAGTGGGCTCATCAGCAACAACGATGAGTCACACTACAGAGAAGAGGTATAAGGTGCAAGAATAACAACTTGAGTCTCAACATGGACAAGACAAAGGAGATGAATGTGGACCAGGGACAATTACCTTCACTACACATTAATAGCTCAGTAGTGGAGAGAGCAAAGAGCACCAAGTTCCTCAGAGTCCACTTAAGAAGTAGCCTATCCTGGACACAACACCACCTCACTTGTCAGGAAGTTGCAAGAGCCACTGCACTTCCTTAGAAGACTGAGGCAGGCAAGGCTACTGGCCACCATCCTGTCAATTTTCTAAAGGAGCTCTATTGACTGTATGGTTGCTGTAGAGCAGTGGTTCTCAACCTTTTTCTTTTCACTCACATACCACTTTAAGTAATCCCTATGCCATCGGTGTTCTGTGATTTAGTAATGGATTGCTTAAGGTGGTATGTGAGTGGAAAGAAAAAGGTTGAGAACCACTGCTCCAGACCCAATTGTTACTGAAATATTTTTCTTGAGAAAAATTGTCATTGGCCCATTTCCTTTGGAGCACATAACAAGTCAATGTGGAATGATTTAAACAGTGGTTTTCAAACTTTGTTTCCACCCACATACCACCTTAAGCAATCCCTTACTAATTACAGAGCACCTATAGCATAGGGAATGCATAAAGTTATATGTGAGTGGAAAGAAAAATGTTGAGAACCACTGCTCCTGACCCAATTGTTCTGAAATATTTTTCTTGAGAAAAATTGTCATTGGCCCATTTCCTTTGGAGCACATAACAAGTCAATGTGGAATGATTTAAACAGTGGTTTTCAAACTTTGTTTCCACCCACATACCACCTTAAGCAATCCCTTACTAATTACAGAGCACCTATAGCATAGGGAATGCATAAAGTTGTATGTGAGTGGAAAGAGAATGGCTGAGAACCACTGCTGTAGAGCATTGGATAGGAGGTCAATTTACAGAACCATTAGAGTGCCACATCTCTATCGGGCACACAAAACTCAAAACGGTCAACCAGTTTACCTATCTCGGCTGCACCATTTCATCGGATGCAAGGATCGACAACGAGATAGACAACAGACTCGCCAAGGCAAATAGCGCCTTTGGAAGACTACACAAAAGAGTCTGGAAAAACAACCAACTGAAAAACCTCACAAAGATTAGAGTATATAGAGCCGTTGTCATATCCACGCTCCTGTTCGGCTCCGAATCACGGGTCCTCTACCGGCATCACCTACGGCTCATAGAACGCTTCCACCAGCGTTGTCTCCACTCCATCCTCAACATTCATTGGAGCGACTTCATCCCTAACATCGAAGTACTCGAGATAGCAGAGGCTGACAGCATCGAATCCACGCTGCTGAAGATCCAACTGCGCTGGGTAGGTCACGTCTCCAGAATGGAGGACCATCGCCTTCCCAAGATCGTGTTATATGGCGAGCTCTCCACTGGCCACCGTGACAGAGGTGCACCAAAGAAGAGGTACAAGGACTGCCTAAAGAAATCTCTTGACCACCGCCAGTGGGCTGATATTGCCTCAAACCGTGCATCTTGGCACCTCACAGTTTGGCGGGCAGCAACCTCCTTTGAAGAAGACCGCAGAGCCCACCTCACTGACAAAAGACAAAGGAGGAAAAACCCAACACCCAACCCCAACCAACCAATTTTCCCTTGCAACCACTGCAACCGTGTCTGCCTGTCCCGCATCGGACTTGTCAGCCACAAACGAGCCTGCAGCTGACGTGGACATTAGCCCTCCATAAATCTTCGTCTGCGAAGCCAAGCCAAAGAAAAACAGAGTGGCAGAGAGGATCACTAGGGTCTACCTCTCCTCAATTGATGATCCTTGTCTTAAGAGGGCTTACAAAATCCTTAGGGACCCCTACCACCCCACACACAGCATCTTTCAGCTGTTCCCTTTGGGAAAGAGATACAGGAATATCTGAGCCAGAAACACCATGCTAAGAAACAGCTTCTTCCCTTGGGCAGCGAGACTACTGAATGAACTGCTCATACAATCCCTCTGAGACTGTACTATTTATTCAACAATATTTATTTATTAATATGTATATATGCATTGCATATGTATCATTTGTCTGTAGATTGTTTACATGACTTTGCACTGAGGACTGGAGAACATGGTTAAATTGGGTTGTATAAGTAGATGATAATAACTTGTATCAGCTAGTAAATGCTCTCTTAAAAATTTTCAATACGTTAGTGTAGAGCGTGTCGAAAGAACCAAAGACTTGTTCATCCAGACCAAAGGTTTTATTAACTAAAAGACTGAGGCATATCATATGTAGGTCAACTAGTCCAGAATGACCTGGTCTGGCTAGGAGCAATCCTTTAAGACCTGCCAGTAGGTGTGGCTACACTCTCAGCCAATCACAGTCATCCTTCACTACACTCTGTACATATACACATTGCTACTACCACAATTAGAATCCTATCTTAACAAAAATACAAATACTTGACACAGAAATCCAGATGTGGCTTTAATTAAAGTTGTGCCTCCAGAATTTTGTATTAAGTTCCCTTAGCAATAAATGCCAGCATATTTTAGCTTCCCTAATTATGGTACTCACTAATGATACCAGCCCTTTATAAATCGTGGGCCAGGATACCCAGTTCCCTTTGCATTTCAGAGCTATAGAATGTTTTTATAATTTAGAAAATTATCCATTCACATGATCTACCTCAATACCTTTCAATCTCCTCTTGCATTCTTCACAACTTCCCTTCTTGCCTATTTTGTGTCAACAGCAAATTTATCAATCACATGTTCTGTGTCTTCATCCTTGTCATTTGTACAAATTAAGAATGGTCCAGAGAAACACTGAACAGTAAAATTCCTAAAGTCCAGACTGCTCGGGGATTTTCAGATTTTCCGGATTCTTGGGTAGAGCTTTTTAAAATTCATATTTAAGAAGTGATGAACAAGGTACATTTTGATAGTATATTAATGAATAATTTTCCATATAAAATACAAATGACAATAAACAAATTTATTTCTTCATTTCCTCATCTGTAGTGCTTACGCATGCATCCATGCACACACACAAAAGCCAGCTAAATTTAAAAAGAATGTGAGTTTTCAAAAAGTCCAGATTCTTGGGTAGTCTGAATTTCTGGCATCCAGGTTTTTGGACTTTTACTGTATTGTACAGTCACATGATCATAAAATGAACAGATTACACCTTACTAACCCATAAGAGACCAAGCAGTTCCTGAACTTTATTTTCTCTTAGCTAATCAATCATCTGTCCATGCTAAAATATGCCTCGGGCACCATGGGTTTTTATTTTCAGCAATAACCTTTGAAGCAGTATTTTTACCAAATACAGGTGAACAAGATGCTGAGATCTTTTCTTCACCTCTCTGTCTCCCTTCCTCTATTCCCCAACCCTTCCATTCCTTCACCTATCAGAGAGCTTTCTTTCTTAGCCCTTTTCTCTTCATACCTTGATGAAAGGCTCAAGATCGAAATGTTGGTCATGTATCTTTATATTTGCTATATAAAGTACACTGTTTTACCTGCTGAGTTTCTCTAGCATTATGTTTTTACCTCAACCACGGTGTCTGGAGACTTTTGTGTTTTACTGCCATCACTTCTCAGCTTCCTTCTCTACTTCCCTCCCATCTGTATCCACCTATTAGCTCTTAACAGTTACTCTGTTCTTGACCCCCTTTCCCCTCCCTCTACTTTTTTTTCCAGAGCTGAAATGCTCACTGTTTTCTACTTCCTCTGCATGCTGCGTGACCTGCCTCGTTTCTCCAGCATTTTATCAAATGCCTTTGAAAAATCACTGTTGTCAATCCATCAGATGTCATTTCTTCAAAGAACTCCAGTAAATTAGTCGAACCTGACTTCCCTTTCATAAAATCATGCGGACTTTGACAATTACTTTTAATTTTTGTAAGTGCCCTGTCATAACATCTTTAATATTATTTTCTAACATTTTCCCGATGGCAGATGTTGAAACTAATTTGGCATGTAATTACCTTCCGTCTCTCTTTTTGAATAACGAGTTCTATTCCATCTCCTGGAACTTTCTCTGAAACCAGCGAAGTCTGGGCTATGACTGTGCAGCACTATATTTCACCTGCAATTTCTTGGATCATGAAGCAGTTTATGTATCCCCAACCGCAAGATTCAGGCAACAAATAGGCTTGCAATGATAACTGACTAGTGACAATTGTGCCTGACAACTGCAAGTGCAAGATAATGATCATCTCTGACAACAAAGTCTAACAAACCTTTCAGATGCATTGTAAAATGTTGGACTACAACATTCTCAGAGTCGTCACCACCAGAAACTTACTGAAAAAAGGAGCAAGCTGGATTAAAAACACAAAATTCTGGAAAATCTCAGCAGGATTTGACAGCATCTAAGTAAAGAGAAATAGTCAACTTCCTTTTTTCAGACTGCAATGAGTGATTCAATTCCAGGTAGTTAAAAGGTTTTTGACCAGCAAGAAAGCAATATTCAGGAATTTCATGGAATGTTTTTGACTTGCTGCTCCAGCAACATTCAAGAAACTTAATACCACCAAAAGAAAAGTATTCAAAAAATAATTCATCAGCTTCCTAATAATATGAACTCCATTTACACCAAGTCTATAGTTTTTACTGTCACCAAATGAGCAATTTGACACTAACTCCAAAACATGAGACTCAAAGGTGCTTGGGAATATAATTAATTTCAAGGTTCAAAGGCAACACACTTGTAAAATGTTACTATTTCTTTAACACTACTTGCCTTTAACACTGGAATTTTCATTTTACACAATTCTTTGCCACACAAAAAGTGTCCTGCTCCTGTTCCAGACACAATTGGCTTTCTTGTGAGGAGCAATTTGGGATAACTGCTCATCGTCTTGAGAGAAATTAGATATTGGCAAGCAGCACAGATTTCCAAAAATTTAAAGAGATTAAAGTCTTGAAAGCTTCATAATTTTTCTATAAGGAAATCATTCAACCCATTCAGCAATCTATCTTTCCCTTGCTTTTCTGCAATCTGATGACATTTAGCAGCTTCCAGAAAATCGTCCAATCATCATCCAATTATTAACGATAATAATAATTAATTGAAAGGCGGAGAAGTCTTGAAGACATGTAAGATCTTTACCTGTTCCTATTTCTTACACAAAATTGATAGGCAAAATGGTCTCCATTGGGTATCCTGTTTAAAGTGTAGATTCTGTTGGACTCAGAAATAATTATCCGTTAACTTCATACTTTTGGACACTATTAAAAGAGCTTATCTCCAGGACTTACTGCACTATCCTTTCTCATTTCAATAAGTATCTCAAGAGGCCAAAATGAATATGACTCTTAGATATTCAACAAATTCACACAAAGTATGCAACAATAAGAGAGAAAGGGATATGAAGATCTGAACCTGAATTTTTTTTAATCAACCACTGGCAGTATTTGCTATGGACACAAAAGAAGGCAAAATGCTACCTATTGAATGACACCAAATGACACTGGGACCAGAGAGCGTTACCATGCTGAGTGGCTGAGCAGATATGTTTTTACGAGCTCTCCAAGAAAAAGTGCTAAAAGCCAACCAAAAAGTGTTTTCTAATAGAATTTTTGCTTGAAATAGTGTGTATACAACATTTGAATGAAAAGTGTCAAAAATGACTGGAAGATCGCACGCTAAAAGAGCCAAGACCAATCATAAGAATTTGAGGGACTGGGGCAACATTTCACAGGTGTGGAAAATGATATGAAAGAGCTCACCACTTCAGTGAAAGATATTGGTGAAGCAATAAACGATCTGTCCGAAAGAATGGATAGTGCTGAGAGATCTCGGTAAAATGATAAACAGATTGAAGACCTGAAAAAACAAGCTGAACAATGGGCAATAGACAAGCAACTTCTTTTAGATATTGATCACATGGAAATCTTCAGTCCGAGAAAAAAATGTGAGAATAGCTGGCCTGAGAGAAGGTGTAGAAGGCAGAGATGCTGAGAACTTTTTTGAGACTTGGATTCCTCAAGTCATTTACACTGATGAACTCGGAGATTGTGTCCTCATCGAATGTGCTCACTGAGGAGAATGGGTGAAACCAGCCCTTAACCCATTCTGGTAGGCTACTAAGCTTCAAAGACAGAGACAATCTTGAGAGTGGCATTTGAACATTCATGAAATGCCCACTCTCCAACAAAGTGGAACAGAGATTAGGTTTTTTTCAGGACTTCAGTAATGGGGTAATCCAAAAGAGAGAGTTCGACGTGGTCAAGAGGCAACTCCGTGAAAAGAACTTCAGATATGCAATGTTCTACCTAGCAACTTTGAGAGTGGAAATCTCAGAAGGCAATAGAAGATTCTTT
Organism: Narcine bancroftii; assembly: GCF_036971445.1. Classification (NCBI taxonomy): domain Eukaryota; kingdom Metazoa; phylum Chordata; class Chondrichthyes; order Torpediniformes; family Narcinidae; genus Narcine; species Narcine bancroftii. The sequence continues at coordinate 13,102,183 of NC_091481.1, forward strand.
AAAATGAAAGAAGAGGTGGAAGACTTTGTTCAACAATTATGAAGAAGATGAAGAGAAAAGAAGAGACACAAGAAAAGTTGACTGTGGGAAAATTAATGTAAATAAGATATTTTATGGATCCAGTAGAGATTTTTTTGTGAAGATTGTCTTAATTAGATTAAGAAATGTCCAAGTTTCATCCTATCTACAGCTCTCGGGGAACTGAGAAAGTGGAAAGAAGGTTTTGAAGGTAACAGAACGGTTCAAACTTTGGCTTAAGGGAAGGTAATGGCATCAGCAGGGGAGTTTAGTTTTAAAGATAGCACTTTAGGGTGGGGTTCCTCTTCTTCATCCATGTATGTTTACACATTTATTTATTTGCACAGAATTTACAAAACACTGCAAAGGATAAGACATTGAAATTTATAAGTTTTAATGTTAATGGTTTGAATGGAAAGATCAGGAGGAAAAGAATATTTACATGTTTAAAAAAGCTGAAAGCTGATGTGATATTTCTAGAAGAAACACACCTCATGAATGGAGAACATGATAAACTAAAACGATTATGGTGGGACAAATCTTTTCTTTAACATTTAATTCAAAAGCAGGGGAGTAGCAATTTTGATCAATAAAAATGTTCCAAATGTTATAGAAAATATTTCAAAAGTTCAAGCGGGCATATATATAATGATAAATGGCAAAATTTATTCAGAATCATGGACATTGATGAATATTTATGCTCTAAATTATGACGATGAGGCCTTTATGAAGGATGTGTTCTCAAAAACAGCAGAGGGAAGGCAAAATATACTGATTGGAGGGGACTTTAATTTTTGTCTAGACCCAATACTTGACAAGTCAGCAAGAACAGTAACAAGGCGGCTAAGCTAACTCTTTCATATATGAAAGATTTAAATTTGATGGATATATGGAGGCAATCCAATCCCACAGAAAGAAACTACTCCTTTTATTCTAAAATGCATGATTCACATACAAGAATATACATTTTTGCTATCATCGAGTCTGAAGGCTAGAGTAGAAAAAAACAGAATACCTACCCAGATTACACTCGGATCATTCACCACTAACCTTAAATACAGAGAAACAAGAAAGTATGTATTTATGTAAAAGATGTATATTTGATATATGTTTGAAAACCAAAAACAAAATATTTTAAAAATGACGCTGGGACCCAGGAGCTTGTGAGAGAATCTAAACCACAGCTCCAAGACATAAAGGAATAAGTAAGTGCAGGCCCCAGAAGCAATAACCTGGCTAAAATGCACCCAGAAAAATGAACAGAATTAAGGCAATAGGCTTAATCATGCCGTTTCAAATAATCTAAATAGTTTTTAAATACTCAGGGAGTATCTGCCCCACCTCCTTCTTACTGTATGGTTGGAATAACCTTGAGCATTTATTAAATGTTCATTCATGATGCCGCTTATAAATAAAAATTAGTGTATTAAAAGAAAATCTGCATCAACTCTAGGAATCTATCTCCTGTCTTTTATTTATATCAAGTGCTACCAAATTCATTTCAGCAGGCACTAATACCTAAAACTTCCAACAGCAAAAACTTTCATGCAGTAAAATGTTGTAAAATGCCATCAACTGCTTTGCAGGGACACTGTAGAGATAGCTAAATATGTTGGTTGGAAGGCAAGGTTTCATAGAACAGAATCAGAATGTATTCACATGAGTGTGCGATGAAATTTGTGGTTTTGCAGCATCATTATAATGTAAATTTTGCTGTAAACTACATTTCAAAAATAAAGAAATAGTGGAAGAAAATAGGATAATGTGAGGTAGTGTCTATGGTTCATTGTCCATTCAGAAATCTGATGGCAGAGGGGAAGAGGCTGTCCTTGTGCCACTGGGTACTCTTCTTCAGGCTCCTGTACCATTTTCCTGATGGAAGCAGTGTGAAGAGGATGCTGAGGGTCCTTGAAGATAAAGACTACTTTCTTAAGACACCACCTCTTGTAGATGTCCTCAATGGAGTGAAGACTGGTGCCTGTGATATAGTTGGCTGAGTGAACAAGTCTCTGGAGTTTTTTACTGTCCTGTGCATTGGCTCCTCCATACCAGACAGTGATGCAACCAGTCAGAATGCTCTCTATGGAACACCTGTAGAAATTTTCCACATTCTTTATTGACATACTGAATCTCTTCAAACTCCTCATGAAGTATAGCCACCGTGAGCCTTCTTCATGATTGCATCAACATTGAAGCCCCAAGACAGATCCTCAGAAATGCTGATATCCAGGAATTTGAAGTTCTTGATCCTGTCCACTGCTAACCCCTCGATGAGGACTAGTTTGTGTTCTAATTTCCTCCTGAAGCGCCTTGGTTTTGCTAATGTTGAGTGCAAAGTTGTTGTAGAGACACCATTCAACTAGCTGATCTATGTCCCTCCTGTATGCTTTCTCATTGCCATCTGTGATTCTACTGATGATCATGGCGTCATTAGCAAATTTGTAGATGACATTTGAATTGTGACTAGCCATACAGTCATAAGTGTAGAATGAGTAGAGCAGTAGACTAAACATGCATCCTTGAGGTGTTCCTTTGTTGATTGTCAATGAGGAAGAAAGATTTTTTCCGATTCATACTGACTGTGGTCTTCAGATGAGCAAGTCAAGGATCCAGTTGCAGAAGGGAGTGCAAAGGCCCAGGGTTTGGAGCTGACCAGCACTGAATGAATGATGTTGTTGAAGGCTGAGCTGTAGTTTATGAAGAGTGGCCATATGTATGTGGTGCTGTTGTACAGGTGATCTTAAAGCTGAGTGGAGAGCTAGTGATATTGCATCTGCTGGGAAGCAATTGTAATGGCAGGTGAATTGCAGTGGGTTCAGATCTTTATTTAGGTACATGTTAATTTTGACCAACTTCTCAATGAATTTCATCACAGAAAATCTGAGTGCTACTTGGTGATAGTCATTGAGGCAGCTCACACTGGTCTTCTTGGGCACCGGGATGATTGATGCCTTTTTAAAGCTGGTTGGAACCTCCAACTGGAGCAGTGAGAGATTAAAAATGTGAATACTCCGGCTAGTTGGTTGACACTGATTTTTGTACCTTGCCAGGAATCCCATCAGGGCTGCCTGACTCCTTGCGAGGGTTCAACCTCTTGAATGATGTTCTAACATCAGCCTCAGAGACAGATATTGCAGAGTCGTCAGCCTCTATAGGGATTCTCATATGAGTTCTCCTTCTCAAAGTGAGCATAAGCAGGTAGTGAATCATCACAGCCCTTTATGTGTTTGGCCTGCAATCCCTGCCATAGCTGGCAAGTAGGACACAGGTAGTTAAGGTTGTAAAGAGAACTTTGGGCATATTATCCAACCAAGACCACCTGTAAATTGGAGGAAAATCAGCCGGACTTTTCTTTGTTTTGCTAACCAGCTCTACTTCCTCCCTCCCTTCCCTTCTCCCTGTCAGCTCTCCACTCCCTTCCATCTCTATTCACCTAGCCTTCCCTCCTCCCCTTGTTTGCTGCTGTGCCTTCCCATCTCCACTTATTACCTCCTGCATTTGCGATGTTGCCTCGCCATTACCCTTTTATTCAAAAGCCTTCGATATTTTCCATACCTTGAAGGGCTCAAGCCCAAAAAGTCAGTAATGTATTTTTATCTTTCCCCTGTTTGACCTGCTGAGTTTCTCCAGCATTGTGTTTATAATTCAACCACGGTGTCTGCAGTCTGAAAGGGGAAAAAATTTGGGAGAACTTCTTCACACAGTAGTCTTTTTGACACTGCCGACGAGTGTTGACCCTACTTGGACCTGGGTGAAATTCCTGGGAAGGTAGGACCTCTCGGGCCTTTCACACCAGGGTCCAAATTCCCTGGAATTTACTCTCCCTGACAATGTAGGGAAGTGACGCATTAGGCACTGAGAATACTCTAACCAGAGTTCTCAGGACCTTGGAATTGGTCCTTTATGTCACTTCCCATTGTTCATTCAAACCTATCTTCACTGATGTGTGAACTGGATACGGGATGTTTATTTCATCAAGTTAATAAATGTGTCTTTAAAACATTTCTTTACCCAGTTCTCCAATCGTTGTCAAATGAGATTCAGATTTGGTGTTATGGTCCAAATGATTAATGAGACATCCCCCTGCCCCGTTCTTCGCACTGCACCCCCCCCCACCAATCGTCACACCCTCTAGCCCCTGGCCATTCGTTGCCCCCCCTTCCCGGGCTGCTTCAGGACATTGTGATGACAGCACAATATGGGATCAATGGCTGACTTCATTAACTATAATCTCTCATGCAGTTGGAACCGCACTGGGAAATGTAGAGTGGTTCCAGCTGCACGGGGGAATTATGGGTAACGAGGACAGCCATTGCACCCGCATTGAGCCGCTGTCGCGACGTCTCAAAGCAGTCTGCTGTTGTCAGATGGTATGATTGTTTATTTTAATTGCCTATGTGATGCAGCACACAAGCGCTGTCATCACAAATCTTTCCCTCCTTGGCCATTTGTCTTTTCACACCTACAGTCATGGACCTGGGTAATTTTTCCTGGCTGACATTTTCACATTGCTGGTTCACGGGAGATTCTAGGAAATATTCCCTGGAATCCCCATTTTACATGGCGGTGTGAAAAGGCCTACAGAGGGGTCAGAGCATGGAATGAGCTGCCAGCTAAAGTGTTGAAATCAGGCAAAATTTTTACATTTAAGAAGAATTTGGACAGGTACAGGTATGGAGGGCTATAGACTGGGTGCAGATCAGTGGAACTGGGCAGAAAATTGTTCGGCACAGACTAGAAGGGCCAAAGGGGACTGTTTCTATGCTGTAATGTCCTATGCTTTTGATAGATTGCGGGGCATGATGGAGAAAGTTGAGGTCAGAAAATGGGAAAGCTATGAAGGAGAGAAAATAAGGATAAGAATTTTAAAGGGAACAAAAAGAAGCTGGAAAGAAGGCATTAGGCAGCATTTATGGACAGAAATGGTCACATTTCACGTTGGACCCTTCAGAACCTGAAATATTCACTGACTCTTTAACCCTGAATGCTGCCTACCCAACTGAGTTTTCTTTGCTCCTATTTGTTCACATAAGATTCCAGCATTTATAATTTTTGTGTTTCTAATCATAAGAATTTTTAAATTGTCATATTGCCAGACTTTGAGTAAGTGTAGGTTTGCCTGCGCAGGAATGATCTGCATTTCTTAGAGATGCTGTTTAAAGATGTCCAACATGCCTCTAGATAGATGGAATTCAGGTACCACTATTTTGTGCTCTGGGAGGAGATGATTCAGAATGAGCTTGGCAATTATTTTCTGCAAAGTAGACAGCAGGGTTTTTAGTTACTACAATGAGACATCTCCCTTCTTGAAGGTAGTCATAGTTTCAACATGGAGACATAGTCACGCAGCACAGAACAAGCTTTTTGACCCAACTCATCCATGCCAAACAAGTTCGCATTCTGGGCTTTCCAATTTGCCTGCATTTTGTCCATATCCTTATGAGTCCTCTTTCTTCATAATTGCGTCCAAATGTCTTTTGAATGTCAAAATTGTCCCCACTTCTCCAGTTTTTTTTGGCAGCTCCTTCCAGATATGAACCGCCCTCTGGGTGAAAAAGTTGTCCCTCAAATCTTTCCTCTCTCACTTTAAATCAGGGCCATTTATTTATAGAACCATCCACTCTCCGATAAAGACTGTGTGGATTAATTTTATCCATGCCCATCATGATTTTAAAAACCTCTAAGATCACCACTCACCTTCCTACGCTCTAGGGAAGAAAAATCCAGACTAGCCTCTTCCTAGACCCAGCAACATCCTAGTGAATCTCCTCTGCACACCTACCTAATAATGTCCTTCCTACAGCTGGGTGACCAAATGCACACACTACTCCAAATGTAGTCTCAACAAAGCCTTGTCAAGCTGAATCATGAGGTTCCAACTTTTGTGTTCTATGCCTGCCCAATGAAGGCAAATGTGCGAAATGCCATCTTTGGCACAATGTCCACTTGAGTTAGCACATTTAGGGAATCACTGGTCTCTCTGCTGTACCACACTCTCCAGGCCCCATCTTTCACTATGTAAATCCTACCTTGATTTGACATTCCAAAGTGCAACATTTCACACTTTTCTGTGTTAAATTCCATTTGCCATTCCTTTGCCCACCTTCCCAACTAATCCTGATCTTGTTGGAAAATTAGATATCCTCCCTCATTGTCCTCCCTAATTTTGATGTAATCTGAAAAAAGTCACCTTGACTGTGTTGTCATCCAAATCAATAATATAGATAATAAACAACAGTGCACTCAGAACCAGCCCCTGTGGCCCATTACTGACACAGGCCTCTAATCAAACCAACAAATCTCTACTAAAGCAATTTTTAATCCATGGGACAACGCCCTTGGATCCCATCATCTCACACTCCAGACTAGCTGCCATGAAGAACTTTCTCAAATTCACTGCCCTGCCCTCATAGTCACCTCTTCAAAAAAGAATTTGTTGGAGAAAAAAGAAAGAGGGCACAACTTCAGGATTGAAGGGTGTCTGCTTAGAACAGAAATGTGGAGGAATTTCTTCAGCCAGAGGGTGGTTTATCAGTGGGATTTGTTGCCACAGGTAGTTGTGGAGGCCAGGTCATTGGATGTATTTAAAGGTTCTTGATTATCCAGGGGATCCAAGGTTATAGAGAGAAGTCCAGGCAGTGGGGCTGAGTGGGAAAATGGATCTGCTAATGATTGAATGGTGGGGCAGACTTGATGGGCTGAATGGCCTATTTCTGCTCCTCTGTCTTATGGTATAATCTCCTTCTCATGAAGCCTTGATGACTACCTCAATTTAGTCCCTGGCTCTCAGAATGCTCTCTAGCAATTTTCCAACCACTAACGTCAAGCTCACAGGCCTCTAGTTCCTTGATTTGTTTTAGCTGCCCTTTTTCAATATTGGCACAACATTAGCCACCTTCCAGCACTTTATCCAAGGCCAAATATGGTGTAGCAAGGGCCAGAACAATTTCATCCTAGTTTCTCACAGGCCTGGTGGATTTGTCCACTTTACTATTCGCCTCAAACCGTGCATCTTGGCGCCTCACAGTTGGCGGGCAGCAACCTCCTTTGAAGAAGACCACAGAGCCCACCTCACTGACAAAAGACAAAGGAGGAAAAACCCAACACCCAACCCCAACCAACCAATTTTCCCCTGCAACCGCTGCAACCGTGTCTGCCTGTCCCGCATCGGACTTGTCAGCCACAAACGAGCCTGCAGCTGACGTGGACATTTACCCCCTCCATAAATCTTTGTCTGCGAAGCCAAGCCAAAGAAAGAGACTATTCCCTAAGGTTGTTAATGTATCTTTCTGGTACTTCTTATGTGGTCCAGGACTTCACAACTCATTTCCTTTAGTTCCTAGGCTTCCACAATTTTTTTTGAATATTTTATTTATGATTTTCAAACTTAAACTCAACCATTGATCCACATTAACAGTGTCAATGTTAACAGTATCAGCATTGACTACAATTTACAATTATCAATTCTATACAAATTTTTCTGCAGAGTTCAAGCTCTTTCCATCCCCCTCTCCCCCCACCCCCCACCTTACACCCTCAACATTTAACACTTAACATTGAACTAACCACAGTTACACACAACATTGATGTCACTCACAACAAAGGTGTGAAACATATATCAGGGTTTTGGTGGGTTTGTCACAGCACAGTGGCCAGAGTTCAGGCTGCTTTTTTTTCTTGACTTTACCTGGTTGGGATGGGATGGGATGGACCCCACCTTCCTTCCTTCCCTCCCCATCGATTGAGGAATAGATGTGGAAGGTAGGGTGGCAAGGCATGATGGTCCACACTATAATCGTGTTCCTAGGGAATTTAAGTATGGTTGTTAATTTTTTTTAAAAGTATCATACTTTTTTCTTACGTTGTAAGTAATTTTCTCCAGGGGAACACAACCCTGCATTTCCATGTTCCAGCGCGCCACACTTAGGCACTTCCTGGCCACTGTCGATGTGATAATTATGAACTGGATTTGAAATTTTAAGTCTTATGTCCGTTGTGCTTCCCAACAGGAACAACTCTGGATCCTGCAGGAATTCTTTACCTATAAATTTTCCTAGGACTTGACCTAGTTCCACCCAAAAGGGCCTCAGCTTGGTACATGTCCAGGTTGCGTGGACAAAGGTTCCTGCCTCAATGCTGCATCTGAAGCATTGTTCTGATAATTCTGGTTTAGATCTGTTCAATGTTTGTGGCATCAGGTACAGCTGGTGTAGAAAATTGTACTGCACCAGCCTTTATCATGCATTAATGATTACAGTCATGCTGGTCTGACACAGAAACATGGCCTCTATGTCACTGTACTCTGGTAGGGCCATCGTTGGACCTAATTTGTCCTGCAGAAAAGATCTTATTGGAAGGTAGCAGTGGAACATCTTATTTGATAAATTATACTGAGTTGTTCAAATGACATCAGTTGCTCCCGCTCGTAAGTCCTCTACGCACCTAATGCCATTACGATGCCAGGTGTCCAGGATCTTGTAACCTACTGTTACGAGCCCAGAGAACCTCAAAACTCAACACCAATAGATATTCACCAAGACAAATGGTTACTTAAACAAAAATTGCTTTTAATTATCACATTAAGACAGAATCACATTTTAACTTATTACTATTGACAACTAACCTAACTCAACCACCTTCTAATTCTAAGTGCACGTGTATGTAATGTGTGTGTAAGTTCAGAAAAGTTCTTTGATTCACAGTCCAATCTCACTTCTCATTCCTCCAAGTTCACTGGTTGCAGGCAATTCTTATACTGTGCACAGAATTTAACATTTATAAAGTTCAACAGGCTTTGGTACTTGAAAGGTAAATGATTACCACTCAGGAAGGTTCTTGTCGATGTTCAGAGAGAGATTCATTGTACGCTGGACACCCACAACTAATTTCTTTTTTAATCAGCCATTTCAGTGTCTTGCTGAAGAAACTTTTCACCTTAGGGTTCTCCAGATGATAACCTCTTTCTTTCAGGTCACCAAAGAGTTCCTTTTTGTTTCTCTTATTTCAAGTGAATCATTAGACAGCCAGTCCCCTTTTCTTGTATGAACCACAAGGACTTTGACCAAGCTGAACTAAGCACTCACAACCCGTCTTCAAAATGGGGCTTTCCACAAGCTAGCCAGCTTGCCCTGTTCCATTCCCATTTGCTGCTGCTAACTGTAAAACTGTAGAACTGATCTTTGTCCCTGTCTCTCTCTTTCTCTCTCTCTCTCTCTCACACAGAGAGAAAGCCTCTTTGACTCACTCTGCTTCCAAAACCACATGACCCTCCTCAATTCTCTCAAGCAAGGGGGTATAATTTAATTACATAAATTATTCAAGTTACTGTCTATTCTGACTCTTGATATTTGATCCCATTTTGTGACCACTTTAAATAACTGTTCTCTTGGCATTGACTGCAATCCCCCTTAGGCTTGCACAATCTTCTCTGAAATAAGGAAAGATGAGAAATATTCATTTAAATTTGCACCCATCTCCTGTGGCTCTATGCAAAGGAGGCATGTTGATCTTTAATGGGACCGATTCTCTTCTATGCCACTCTTAATATACCTGTATAATCTACTGCAATTTTTCCTTTACCATGTCTGCTACCCCCATCTCATGTCCTCTTTTTCCCCTGCTGATTTCTCTCTTAAATATACTCTTTTGTGTCTTACATTCTTCAAGGGATTTGTTTGATCCAGACTGCTTAAATCTGATGTTTGGTTCCTTCTTTTCCTGATCAGAATCTCACTATCCCCTATCAACTTCCTGTACTGTTACAGGTCCAAAGTAGAGTAACCATTTCTTTCCAGCCTCCAGATCTTCAATAACATGCTTTCTTTCTGTTTATATCAGAACTGGACCATCACGCTTTACATTCTACGATCCTCCCCCAGTATCAGAAATTGCCACATCCTGGCATTATCCTCCACCTCCCTCCCCCATCTATTTTTTCACTCCCTTTTTTCCACCATTTGTAGATTCTGGATAGGCTCAGGCTCTTCCGATAAGCGAGACAGGATATGTATCAACCTGACTTCACAACAATAGCAACCCATTAAACACACAAGGGAACTTAACTCCAATGCTACATCATTTTAACCTCTTAAAGTCATTCTCTTTGTTCAACTACTGCCTTCCCTACCTTCCTGACAAGTGAGAAGATATTTTGTATCACTATAGGTCACTTCTTAAGAGGATTCCGAAGAACTTACTGTTGTCTACTCTTTCCACAACCAAACTATTAGTGTGTAATGGAGGGTGGTCGATACTAGTCCTCCTGAAGTCCACATTCATCTCCTTTGTCTTATCCACATTGAGACTCAGGTGTTATTCTCCCACCATTTCATAACATTTTCCACTTCTTTTCTGTAGTGCAACTCTGTCATGTCATCTGCAAACTTGATGACTCTGTTGGAGCTGGATCTGGCATTGCAGTTGTGGGTCAGTAGTGTAAGGTAAAACATCATGAGATGGGAATGTGTAAGGAGTTACCCTGTACAGGGCTGTAACAAGATGTGAATGCATCCTTGTACTTACAAAATAAGAGAGACATTGATGGATTGAGAGGCAGGAAGCTAGCAGGGAAAGGATAGCAACAGTTTTAGTCATTGGACAAGTAATGATATGATGATGTTCTAAGCATGTATCCAAGGGTATAAAAAATCACCATTTTGCTGATAACGGCAGAATGCATTCTCCGACTAACATTGTTAGTCGCAAGTGTTACAATCCGGTAATAAAGAACAAAGAACCCTGATTTCGACTCAGTCTGGTGTTTGTCTCACTCATTCATGAACAAAGCAGACCTAACAATTTGGTGACCCCGACGTGATGGGTGAGTGAACACTGGACGACGGTTTCTGTTTTTTCTGACAATCATCTCAGCCGGCTGATAAAAAGGTCCAGAGAAGCCTGTTTTAACAAAATTCTCTTTTTTTTAAAAAATCTTTATGATTGTCAGTAAGAACTGGAGATCGGACAAATTAGACGACCACAATTGAAGGTCGCATGCCAGGATTGTAACACGTAAGTGATTACAGACAAGATAAAAGTCCTTAAGGTGTTTGAATGACATTTATTAAGTGCTTCGCAAGAAACTACTAGAGTTTAAAAGTCTTTATTGTGTCGTTGCAAAGTCCAATAGAGTGAGAAGGTGGTCTATAAACAATTGAGGACCTGAGTTTTCTGCCCTAAACTGGTTATTAAGAGGAGAAATCTCCCACGTGAAGGTTGGGCTTTGAAAGAAAACAAAGGTTCAGGCTTATTGGCCTCAATTGTATCTGAGAGACTGACTTATAAATGTCCGGTAGGTATGATAATGTCTGTACACTTGAGAAGTTAAGAATTTATTTCCCCAATTCGCCGTGGTGGAATACCACAGCAGACACTAGAGACCTTGAGACAACAAAAAAAGTACTCAGGGACGCCTGCCTGGTGAACAAGAACGACGACAGAAGGCTGCGACAGCTGTGTCCGGATCAGGTAGGAGATATTAATGAAAAAGTTGACAAACTCCTAAGAGACACCCGGTTTATTCGAAATACTTTTGATAAGTTAAATGAGGGTATTCCCAACATCACCAAGGAGATAAAGTTACGTAAATTCATAGATTGGTACAGGGAAACAGGACAAAAGTATAGCCCAAATATTTGGTTTTCTAGTTGTAATTTAACTTTCAGACCCCCTTGGGAAAACAGAGAGTGGAAAACGAGCAATCAGAGTATACAGGACAGTCTGAAGTCAATTGGAGGACAAGACTTAGAGACTGTTCCTTTAAAAGATATTAGTCATCCAGCTTGCAAGGAGACATTTTTAAAAGCAATTCTCGTTGACATAGATCCCCTAAACGGACAAGAACCTAAATTAAAACAGGCATTAGAAAGCGGTCCCGCAGCTATGGCTGTACAGTTGCCTGCTAAGACTTTTGACCAAGTTATTAAGGAAATTAATCAGGAATTAGAGGAGCGAAATACCAGTAATGCGGATTTGGAAAAACAAAAAATGCTCCGAAAATGTGTAGACCGCTGGAGGAAGAGGGGTTGGTTACCCGGGGGCACTGAGATGTTCCTGACAGGTGAGGGAAACAAAATTTTAAAGCGTAGTGTCTTAGATAAGCTGGAAGAAACAAAACACAGAAGGGAAAGGAAAAGTGCCTGTTTCCAGTTTCCAGCCACGAAGTGTCCGGGTTTGCTCTCTCCCTCCCTCCTTTCACCCTCCCCCCTCTCTCTTCTCTCCCCCTCTCTCTCTTCTCCCCCCCCCTCCTCTCTCACCCACTCCCCCTCCCAATCCCAATCTGTGGCGGTGCTGCCCTGAAATCCCCAGGTTGGGCAGGGCAGAGAAATACAATTTGGTTTTAATTGCGTGCCCACAATTCCAGCTCCGCATCAAATGGGATCCTGTTTTATCCTCTCTCCCTCCCTTTTTCCCGCACCCCCACCATTGCGGGATCAGGGCAGACATTGTGGGCTGACGTGTAGCTCACTCGAGGTGGGAGGGAAGGAAGGAGTGATAGTTCCCAGTGGTGGGAGACCCAATCTGATCCAGACCAGTGATCACAGGATGAGAACCTTTTAAAACCTTTGAAACGAAAGTGTTAATCTGAAGACTTTTCTCCCAGTGGGGCCAGTGCAAGGCATTTTCTCTCTCTATCTCTTGTGCTCTGTGTATCTGCCTCTCTATCTCTTTCTCTCGCTATGCTCTCTCTCTCTCTCTCTCTCTCTCTCTCTCTCTCTCTCTTTCTCTCTCTCTCTCATAGTCTCTGGATGTATGTGATGTCATGTATGTACTCTGACAATAAATCATTTATAAGTGAGTCTTATACAATTATACAAACGGGACACAGAAAACAAAATCTTTAATCGCGAGTCAGCAAAAAAGAGGGTGAGAGACAAGGAGATTCAGTACCGCGATGTCCTAGCTCTATTTGAAGAATTTGGTCTCCCTGGTAACCCACCTGTTACTGCCCCTGTAGAAATAGCTTGTAGACCCCCGCCCTATACATATGTGGAGTCAAAAGGTGCCCCTGGCACCCCAGATGGGATCCTGGAGTCACGTCCCTTATATCCAGATATTGAGACACTGGGGTGTGACAAGAACCTCGGGAATAGGGACACATCAGACGAGGTACAGGCCCCTTTAATAAAAATAGAAGGGGGAGTAATAGATGTAGAGACCCCTCTGGAGTCCAAGAAAATAGAAAAGGAGTTAGAGATACAGAAATGGAACATGAAAAAGGTTCAGGATAACATTAAAAACTTAAACAGAGATATTAATGTGCTGGGGCAGATCAGTGAGGATCAAAAAGAATTAATGGTAGGTGTATTGAAGGAAGTGGAAAAGATAACTACAACACTGTCAGGAGAAATTAAAGCTGAAGGAATGGTAATAGGAGTAAAGGACGAAAAGTGTAGTACAGATGAGGAAACGAGATACGGTCCACCATGGGAGGAAAGTAAAAGGAAAAGACTCGGGAGGGAGAAAAATAGACATGCCTACCTGGACATAGTTAGGACAAAAGAGAAAGATGTGAAACAACTAAACTATGGCCGAAAAGATTATCTTAGAGATGAACGTGACCAATATACCTTTGACCCTGAGACATTGGAAACTGATAGGGACAGTGACAGTGACGAAGAAGAGTCAGAACAAGGTGGGATAAATAAATGCATGCCAAGAGTAAAGAAGGAGCAGAAATCCCCAAAATTGAGATATCAATGCCCATTACTGATCACGGGACGGGGAACTCAAAAATATGTACCCTGGTCACGAATGGACTTAGAGAGTTTAATGAAAAAACTACCTCCGTTGAGTAATGGGGCTAGTCCATGGATTTCTTGTTTTGAGCGAGAAACCTGCCAAGAACAATTAGCACTCGCAGATGTCAGAACTATCATGATAAAATTAAAGGCAGAAGGGGCCCTGAAGCAAATAGAGAGAATTGTAAGAAGCAGTAAATTGGGGGATGAATTAGAATTTAACCCACTTCGGAATAAATTTTGGGAAGCACTTAGAGAAACATTTCCTACACCCTATAGTTTGGATGCCTTGGTAACCCTTCAACTAAAGGAAGGAGAGACTGCACACGAGTATTTCACTCGAGCATGGGACTTATGGGAAACAGGGACTGGAGAAAGACCCGACCACAGCCCCTTAGGAAGGGCTCACTTTCGTAATGGGATAATAAACGGACTACCTGCTACGGTTCAAGCAAAATTAAGGGACATTGTGGGAGTAGAGACAATGTCAGAGGATTTGTGGAAAAGACACCTGACACATGCAATCAAACGACATCGTCAATCAGAGCATGCTAAGTCAGAAAGTGCGTCCCAGAAGGAGGTGGACAAAACAACCGATAAATTGGTGAGAGCCATAGAACATATAGGGGTTAAATTAGCGGCCCAACAGATAGTCCCACAGGTCATGGGGCCAGTGATAAATCCGGGACCCCAAGTAAGAAATGGTTGGGAAAGACAGCTAGGTACAATGTATAGAGGGGAACATGCAGTATGCTGGTACTGCCAAAATCCTGGACACTACCAGCGGAACTGTCCGGAGGCTGGGAGAGCAAGGGGAAAAAGATTACCCTCTATTAGAGGCTATCGGGGAAGAGGAGGAAACTTAAGAGGACAAGCAAGGGGTAGGGGTGGACACATTGATGGGCCCCAGAGAATCGGGGGGTGGCAGAGTGATCAACAAGTCCAGGCACCTCAGTGTAATGACTATATTGAGGAAGGTGCTGAATTTGATTATTGAAGGTGCCCTGGAGAATCAAAAATCACGCCTCCCTGGGAGCCACCAAAAATTTGGGGGACGGTAAATGGAGAAAAAATTGAATTTATGGTTGACACAGGGGCAGCAGTTACGACAGTGATTAAAAAACCCCCAGGGAGCACATTTTCGGGCAAAACATTATCTACAATAGGATTCTCCGGGATAAGGGAAACACAGCCCTATACAGATAACATCGACATGACATTTGGACGACAAAGGGTTAAAACGCCTGTCCTGGTTGTGCCAAGTTGCCCCATTAATTTATTAGCAAGGGACATTCTTACCAAACTAGGAATAACCATACAATGTTCTGAGAAGGGCCTTCGGTTAACATACCCAGGGGATACAATAAGAAGGGGAGGACAGTTTATAGTAATGACCCCATCTAACGCTTCAGAAGACTCTGTGGAGGTTAGTATTTTCTGGAGTCGGCTACTGTATGATGAACCAGGCCCAGGGCTGGTTAAACAGTTTTTTGAGTGGAGGGCCAGTATTCCTCAGTATGGGGATTACCATTATCCACTAGATCCTATGCATGTTACATTAAACTACACCATCCACCCGGACCAGGAATATGAGGAGAGGTGGGACTCTCTAAAAGAAGGGAAGACAGAAACGATACATTGTCCATTTATCTTTGTAGGTAAGGAGGGAATAGCTGCTATGGTTGCCATGACAGAAGAACAAATGGAGTGGTTCTGCTTAGGAGTAGAAAGTGTGCCTCATGTGACCTTGGGTATTGCCAAAGATCATCACGCTCGACAGCTGGGTCCGATGGTAAAGGAAGCGATAGGGTGTGAATACAGGCAGACAGAAATCCCGGGATATTCCACCTCGGAGGGAGGAAAATTTGTCAGACTGAATATTGAAGCATGGGACCAGGTAGTGAATGAGAAAGTAGAAAGAGACCGAGCCATAGAAGGAGAAAATATTGATCACAGAGACTCAGACAAATATCTTTCTAATCTGAGTCCACATATATGGACAACGGGGCCCTATGATGTGGGAGTAATAAAAGGAGAGGTATTTCTATAATTGGCCAACCCCGGGCAGAAACCAATATGGAGAAAACAATACCGCTTGTCGCCCAGTCAGGAGGAGGGTATTAAAGGAACGATAGAAGGGTTAATGGAGTCAGGGGTTTTAAGGGCGGCACCTGACAGTATGTGGAACACGCCCATCATGCCTGTTCCCAAACCGGGTAGAAAAGACTGGAGGATGGTACACGACCTCCGGGAGATTAACTTGGCTACCAAGACCATCGGGAGACCAGTCCCAGACCCATATGTAGCACTTAGGGCTCTGAGTCCGGAGCACGAATACTATACTGTCATTGATCTGGCAAACGCATTCTTCTGCTTGAAATTAGCTGAGGAATGCCAAGACTGGTTCACTTTCACTTACCAAGCACATCGGTACACATACACTAGATTACCTCAGGGTTATAAGGACAGTCCAGGACTGTTCAATCAGGCCCTTAGCGAAATCCTAATGAAATTAAAGCTCCCGGAAGATGTTACACTGATTCAGTATGTAGACGACCTACTATTAGCAGGGAAAACGCCACATGAGTGCCTGACAGGGACAGCAGTTTTACTCAAGGGGTTAAGCGAGGCTGGATTTAAAGTAAAAAGGTCGAAATGTCAGGTCGGAAGGAGGGTGGTAACTTTCCTAGGAAGACTCGTGGGTAAAAACGGTACGGCCATGTCTGAGGCACATAGAGAAATGATACTAGGGTATCGAAAACCTACTACAGTACAAGACATGCTGGCATTCTTGGGGCTTTGCGGGTATAGTCGAACATATGTCCCAGGATATGTGAGTCTGACCCAAAGTCTGAGGGAAATGGTCACAGAGATAGGTCACCGGAGGCTTAAAGAACTAGTCAGGTGGAATGTAGAACGTGAAGCGGTTTTTCTGCGTGTCAAACAAGAACTGGGAAGAATGATCAGCCTGGCTAATCCAGATTACAGTAAAGAATTCTACTTGGACGTGGCTGAAACTGAGAGCATTGTTAGCTCAGTACTGTATCAGAGAGATAGAGGAAGAAGGAAAGTACTAAGTTACTATAGTTGCAGACTGGATAATGTAGAGAGAGGAAAAGCCCCATGTCTCCGTTACCTCGCAGCAGTAGCTAGTACGATACAAAAAACCGCGCATATTGTTCTCTGTCATCCCCTAGTTGTTAATACAGACCACAGTGTCTCAGCCCTCTTAATGTCTAATGCTTTCAGCTTTTCGGCCAACAGATCCATTAAGATGGAGGACGCCCTTAAGGGTCCTCACATCACCTTCAGGTCACCCAGGGACAACTATTCCAACATGGCTAGAGGATTGAACTCGGGGTTTATGGAGACGCATGACTGTGTAGCAAGAGTCAAGGTAGATTCCAAGCTGAGGGAAAAGCTATTTGAGGAACCCATGGAGGAGGTGGACTGGGAGTTATTTACAGATGGAAGTTGCCATAAAAATTCTGAGGGTAATGTGGCGGGTTATGCAGTGGTAGGATGGGAGGATGAGGCACCCTATCTAGTAGAGTCCTCTATCATTCCCCAACCGGCATCAGCTCAGTTAGCAGAAGTGATAGGGCTCATACGAGGATTGGAGCTTAGCGAAGGTAAAACAGTTAATATTTATACTGACTCTGCATATGCTTGGAGTGCAGTACATATTGAAGCACCAGGCTGGCTAAGAAGGGATTTTCGGACTGCTGCCGGACAAAACGTCCGTCATGATCTGGTTTTACGGAGACTGGTCAGGGCGGTCATGCTTGCCCGGGCTCTGAGCCTAATTAAGGTGGCGGGCCATTCCCCAGATAACACAAAGAAAGGGAAGTGGAACTAGATCATTATATGCAGATGCTGGGTAATATGGTTGCTTTAGTTTCACAACAGGTGGCGAATGCTAGTAAGGAGAACCCGGACACCGAAGGAGTTCCAGTAAAGGAGGGAGACCTGGTGTATATCCGTAAACCAGGTAAAGTACATTGGACTGAATTTAGGTGGTCTGGACCATACACTGTTACCGCCGTAACAGATAGGTCGGTAAGAATTGACAAACCAGGGGATCATAATTGGCATCATTTTGCCTACTGTTCCAAGGCAAAACAGCACGTAGCCAGCCTTGATAGAATTGATGAGACTCATGCAGACGATACCGGGGGCCCTATGGGCAGTACTACTAATGGGATGCCAGATAAGTCAGCAGAATAGCTCGGATTCTTGCGGGGCCAAAGTTATTCTAAAGGTAGACAAAGACAGGGATAACACCTTCCAGTTCGATCTATGCAGTATAATAGCGTGTGGTTAGAATGAGGCGTCCTGGAGAGGATATGATGTTTACATGTGTGCTTTTCAAATAGGATATCCTAAATGGGGTCTACATGTCTGTCCGTCTTGGGGTGAGGTTTGGTGGTGGACAGGACCCGACACTAGATGGATAAGAAAACCCCTTAACAAAGGGTCCAGCAAACCTTATTATAATTTTTTCACTAAAATCTCCCTGATACGTGGTGCTGTGACCTATTCAATGAAAGGAGAGAATCCCCTGATTTTGACAGTAAAGGCGGGGCTGCGCAACCCGTGGAATATGAAGGGATGGAGCTCTAAGACATGCGAGGGGGGCACAGGGAGAGAACATGGTGTCGGAGACCTCTTCTATCTAATGATTGGAGTGTCTATTAGTGGAAAAGATCCTTGGGGAGTGGTGAGGTTCGACTTACAAACATACACAAAGGACATAATTAAACCCACTTCGAAAGAGGGGGAAGTGATAAAATTCGACAGTACGAAGATGTCCAGGGGAGAGAAGATAGCAATTGAGACAGGTATTGATGAGTCAAACTCCTGGATAGATCAGATGGGTAAATATGCGGACCAAGCAGGGTATGGGAACTGCTGGGTCTGTGCCCGAGGAAGGCCATTATTACGGATGAGCAGATCAATTTTTGAGGAGACAGATGCTATGGACTGCGCCTTGAACCTAATGTCAGAATCCAACCCACTGAATAGGTGTCTGATATGGGAACAGACGTTTCCCATAGCTCCGGCTAATGTAGCTCCCCCAGTCTTTAGATCCACAGGCATAACTAATGTTACTTGTTTTGCCAACAACAACACAGCAGCGCACGTTTTCCATGTGGGTTGGCTGCCCAGCGACTCGTGCAGGACTCATTTTGATCTCTCACATAGCAGTAGTGCAACCCGCTTGACCCAGGCTAGGGCGGATATTTGGTGGTTTTGTGGAGGAAGAGTGCTGTACAACTGGCTCCCCGCTAACTGGGATGGTCGGTGTGCTCTAGTAACCCTTAATGCGCCAGTGCTGATTGTCAAAAGGCAGGAGGGAGACGAGGATTCCCTAGAATTGCGCCACACAGAGAGTTGGCTGTGGAGAAAAGGAGGAGTGTTGGACTCTTGGGGCCAGGAGGAAGGAACCCTGATGGGGTATGGATTGATGCCATTGGCCAAGCCCGGAATATTCCGGACGAATTTAAATTAGCCGATGAGATTGCAGCTGGGTTTGAAAGTTTTCCTGTTTTTAGTGCAATTTTTCCCATCACTGTAAATAAGAATGTTAATAGGATCAACCTTATTCACTATAATGTCCAGCGCCTTGCAAATTTGACCAGGGACGTTGTTGAGGCAATACATCAACAACTGTCAGAAACTTCCCTTATGACACTTCAGAATAGGATAGCGATTGATATGGTCCTGGCAGAGAAAGGTGGAGTGTGTGCTATGTTTGGAGATCTATGCTGCACTTCTATCTCTAATAACACAGGGCCAGATGGATCACTCACTAAGGGGTTAACGAAACTTAGGGCATTGGCGAAAGAATTAAAAGCCCAGTCTGGAGTCTCCAATCCTGTTTTATCCTGGTTACAGGGAGTGTTTGGGAGATGGAGCACATTGTTAGGACAACTTTTGCTGGGTTTGTTCATTTCTGTATCAATTTTTATCACTTGTGGCTGTTGTTGTATTCCATGCATTCGAACGCTGGTCACGAGGACCATAGAGAGAGCCTTTGCTGACCGTGATGAACTGCCTCCGAAATATCAAGCTGTGCAGGCTGTGGAGCAAGACTATCTCACATTACAGGAGGCGGAGAAAGTTGCTGAGATCGATCTGGAGTCTGAAGGGGAATGTGATGGGAAGGAGGGATTGTGAATTAGATTGTTACACATATAATTTTAACCTTGCTTGTAACCTAAATATTATAACCTTGATTGTAGAACAAATATTATAACATTGATTGTAACACAAACATTATTAATCAGATTGTAGAACAAGTATTATGAATTAGATTGTAGACCATATGTTAACTTGGGAATTTACTAATGTACGGGGGGTTAGCTAGTTTTTTGCTTGGGGGCAAATGGGATGAAACTTGTAAACGGGCAATGGGATCGGGGTGACGGATGGGGGGTGTACGCAAAGGAGGGTTGGGGGAGCCCTCGCCCACCAGCCGAACTACCCTGTGAACAGAACCCGTATAGAGCTTGGCAATAATAGGCGAACTAATGTAACGCGGTGGTAGCATAGTCAGGGCGAGATTGTCCTCTAAAGAGGACAAAGGAGGGATTGTAAGGTAAAACATCATGAGATGGGAATGTGTAAGGAGTTACCCTGTACAGGGCTGTAACAAGATGTGAATGCATCCTTGTACTTACAAGATAAGAGAGACATTGATGGATTGAGAGGCAGGAAGCTAGCAGGGAAAGGATAGCAACAGTTTTAGTCATTGGACAAGTAATGATATGATGATGTTCTAAGCATGTATCCAAGGGTATAAAAAATCACCATTTTGCTGATAACGGCAGAATGCATTCTCCGACTAACATTGTTAGTCGCAAGTGTTACAATCCGGTAATAAAGAACAAAGAACCCTGATTTCGACTCAGTCTGGTGTTTGTCTCACTCATTCATGAACAAAGCAGACCTAACAGTAGTGAGAACAAGAGTGGGCTAAGCAGAAAGGTGAGCCAGTGCACAGCATGACGGTGATCAACATTCTGCTGCCAACCTGGACAGATTATGATCTTTCTGTTAGGACATCCAGATTCCATGAGCCTCGGGGATATGATTGTATGAAATGTTGAGCTAATGTCAATAAGCAGACGTCATTCTCTAGGTGGGACAGGATGGAGTGGAAGGACAAGGTTATAAGATCATCAGTGGAACGGATCTGTCTGTAGGCAAATTACAATGGGCCCAATGTCTCTGGGAGGTGGGTGCACTTTGATTCATTCTATCACCGGACACTCAAAGTATTTCACAATGGCGGAGGCAGTGTCAATGGACAATAGTCATTGAGGCCTGTTCATGTCATCCTTTTACCGGGTTAATGGTAGGATCAATGGATTGCTGCAATGACGTGTTGAAGATGTCAGTTGGTCTGCACAGTCTTTTAGTACCTGACTGGGTATGTTGTCTGGTCCTACTCTCTTGTGTGAGTTCACCTTGGATAGGGTTATCCCCCACTTCAGCTGTCACTGTGCAAGGGGCCTGCTTTAATGTGCACCATTACCAGTCACTCAAAGCATTTCATGATTATAAAGGCCAGTGCCACTGGATGGGAGTCATTTAGTCCAGCTACGGCCGCTCTCTTGGCCTCTCAGTTGATGGTTTTTGCAAGATTTTTAAGTACAAACCCATCCTTCCCACTCCACATAAGGGGAGAACAATGCATCAGTTGTCTATTGGACAAAGAACAGGGATTGGAGCAAAAGCTAAGTGCTGGGGAAACTCAGCAGGTTAGCCAGCATCCGTGTAGGAAAATAAACAGTCTGCATTATAGTCCAAGAGCCTTCATCTGGGCTGTAAGAGTAGAAGGGAGATTTTTAAAAATGTACAGAAGTGAGGGAAAAGGGTGGGATAAGAGTGGCAAGTGATAGGTGGAATAATGTGAGGAGCTGTTGGGCAGATAAGTGAGGTGTTGGGCAGATAAGGACAATGGGAAATGAGAGAAAGCAGGTGTGTGTGTAGGTGTGTGTGTGTGTGTGTTTGTGTGTGTGTGTCTGTGGAGACAGAGTGAGTGAAAGGATCTGGATAGATCAGAACAACAGTGGTCTGGTGTGGAAGAGCCTATTCACTTCAAGTTATTCAAAGAGCCTCAACATTACATCAGGGAATCTCTCATTGGAAATTGCCCATTGCAGTTAATTATAAATCTGCAGTGAATGCAACTCCAAATAGGACAAATTTATGCAGCCAACTAAATACATGGGATTCTATTAAATCAGCAAAGTCTGGAAAGTGGCCACTTCATTCATCATTAAGAGCTAGAGCCAGCATCAGACATCAGAACACATGGTGAATTCTAAATACAACTCACAAAGAGCCCTACATTTATACTAAGGTCTAATAATTTATTTAACCTTGTTAACCCTGCACTCTTTACTTTCATATTCTAACAGTCTCTGTAGTTCCCTAGTAAAACTCTAAGATATATCCTGATGTTTATGTTCGAAAGATATTTGGTCAGATATATGGATAGAAAGGCTTCAAAGGGCAAGAAACAAATGCAGGCTCATAGGACTAGCCCAGTAGGCCAATGTACTCAGCATGGACAAGATAGCTTTAAAGAGCCTGTTCTGTGCTCTATGACTCTTGTACATCACTCCAAAATATAAAATATATCGTTTGTTTGCAGTGTGTAATCTGCAATTCACAACATATAAAATAGAGATTTGCATTCAGAAAGTATCTCCCGTGACCTCCAGCCATCTCTAAATACTTCACTAACCATGATGTAATTTCTTGCACTGTGGTCTGTATGACACATGTCACAGTATGACAGTGGGAAACTTGACATCAAATTTTGCAAGGTCCCACAAAATACTACATAATCAATTACTTTATTGCTGTTGATGGATAATATTGGTCAGGTAATCATGAGGTATTCCTGTTCTCCTGTACATTAAAATTAAAACCACAATTAAATAAAAATATAGCCTTTCTGATCATGAAACACTCCCTCATTATGGAAGCAGAAAGTGGTCTTCTTCATACGCTCAACCCTCATGATCTCAGAACTGAAAGTCCAAATAAATTGGAGTAAATGCAGGCCATTCAATAAAATCATAGCTTATCTCACATTGATCTCAACTCCACTTTATTGCCTGTTTCTCATAACTTTTAACACCTGTACTATCTAAACATCTCAGACAATTACATTCAATGTCAATTTTATTCCTCTCTTAGATAAAGAATTCCAGAAATTCACAATCCTCAGAGAATAAACCCTTCTTCATCTCCTTCCTAAATGAGTTACACTTTATTCACCAAACTTGTCCCCTAGTTCTAGATTCCCCATGAGGAAAATTATTCCTTCAGCATTTACCTTTAGAATCTTGCAGGTTTCAATAAGACCATCACTTATTCTTCTAAATTCCAGTGAGTATATGCAACTTGCTCAATCGTTCTTTATAAGAAATGTTTATCTCAGGAATCAAACAAGTTAATTTTCTCTGAACAGCCTCCAATGCAAATATATTAGCCTATCGACAAGATCAAAAATATCCAAGCTGCTACAAATGCACTGTACTTTTGTAATAAGACTTCCTTTCTTTTTACTCAATCATTTTTACAACATTAATTTGTTGTTTTAATTGTTTGCTATATCTACATACTATATTTCAATTTGATAGAAAATATATTTAGATTGCTTAGCAAAACAGCATTTAGTATCCTCTCAATTAAAAAAAATTCTATTCATCCTACCAAAATGAACACCTTACATTCATGACATATGTTTGCACATTCAATTAGCCTATAAAACATTTTGTCACAGTTTGTCCTCCTCAGTTCTTGCTTTCTCACCTTGTTTTGTCAGCAAATTTTGGCAACAATATTCTAAATCTAAGTCTATTTCTATGGCACCTCCCTAATTACAGCTTGCAAACATTGCATCATAAAAGGTCTTGATTGCATTTCTTCTTGCAAGATATTCTAAATCTAGGGATCAGTATTTAAAAAGGTGTTTATTTTTCTCTAGGAAAATATCATGAAATGAATCTTTTATTTTCAATAAGCAAATTTCAAAAAATTACCATAGGTGGACTAAAATGGCAGAACAGGCATGGTGAACTGTATCTCATCCTGCTTCTAAACCAAGCTGTTATATGTTTGCTTGTTAATCTGAAAAATAACCCTTTGATATTAATTATATATTGACATTAAACCTATATTCATATATCAGTATTCTCCCGAACTCTGCATGTTCGGGATAATAGTTCCTTTTGCAGGAACTTTTAGGTGAACTTGACTGAATATTCCTTTATCCATCCTGCTTGTTACATGGTACAGGAACTGTTATAAACTTGTGTAACACAATTTCTATTTTATAAAGCCATGGTGACTCTTTTTAATGATTTGAATATCTGCATATTTTTCATGTAATTACTTTACTCATACTTCTGACAATAAAAAATGGAGACATTTGGTCCTGCTGAGTCTGTACTGGCTTGCACAGCAATCACGTCAACCCCATTTTCCCACTTAATTTGTTGCAACCTTTGTTGGGAGAGAGGGAAGGAGGAACAAAGTTATGAGAGGGGATGGGGAGAAGGGAATGGTTGAGTGTAATGAGGTAAGGTTGAATTGGGGAGGAGGAGAAAGGAGAGTGGGACAGAGAGGGGAGGGATGATGAGTGGGGAGGGAGAGATGGGGATGGGGTGGGGAGGGAAGTGGGGAGAGGGAGAGGGGGTGGAGAGAGCAAGGGAAGAGAAGGGGAAAGGAGAGGGGAGGAATGGAGGTGGGAGGTATTTGTAAGGGAGGAAGGGGAGGGAATGGGGTGAGTGGTAGGAAAAGGGAAGGGAGAGTGGAGGGGTAGAGAGGGGACAGGATGTGAGCAGGAATGGGGGTGGAGGGGTGGGCTTGAAAATGTCAGTAAGCAAAGAGCAAAGGGAAGCAGAGAGAGGGGCAGGAGAGAGGATCAGCAAAGAGGAATGTGAAAGAGAGCTGAGAGGGAGCGAGATGGGACAAGAGAAAGATTGGGAGAAGAGAAAGGGGCAGATGAAGGGGTAGAGTATACAAGTGAACAAGTGAAGGGCAGGAAAGAGGTAGATGGGTTAGAAGGGTGAGGTGGATGGGGTGCAAGAATGAGGGAATTGGAACGCAGTGGGAATGGGGAACCTCAAGTGAAGGATAAAGGGAGCGACCCAGTTCGATTGGGAAGTTTGACTGAGTGATGGACTGAAGGTGAAGCATCTCCCCACATTGCAGGCCATTTATCAATGGGCTTACCTTTGACGCGTTCCCCTCGGTGCAGCAGGATCTCGCCTTCTCCCTGGGGTTGATAGGGTTTCACCACGATGAAGGTCCGACCTGGGACTGCACTGTACAGCTTGCGCTTGGGTCCTCTGTGAACGGGGGCGCCCGATGGAATAGGGTTGGGCTCGGTGTTCACGGTGCTTGGGCTGTAAACAAACACATAGGTGACAGTGGTTCTTCCGGGACCCGAGCCGGGACCGGGGGCAGCCCCATCCAACATCCTCCACGCTCTGCCCGGGGAGGGGGGGAGGGAGGGAGATAGCGTCTCAACTCAGCTCGGCCGCTCCGGCCCGCAGCGCTCGGACACCGAATGGGAGCCGAGCACCGGGTCGCCTCTCATTGTTAATGGAAATAATGCTGTGATTTTGCTGGCCGCAGCCGTGGCCGAGGGTGCTCCATCCTCCTCCCCCGGCTTTGGAGCTGCTCACATGCCAGTGCTGAATCGGAACTCCGCTTCTCCACTCAGTCCCGGACCGCCAGAAATCTAACGCCCCGCCCGCCCTCCATCCACCCCACGCTCCTTGGGCAATGCCCGACCTGCTTCCAAAACGCGCCCATTCGCCCTGCCCACTGCATCCTTCATCCCGCCTCCAGAAGTCTGACTCCGCCTGACTCGACTCAACTCTGTGCTCTGCCAACAGTTTCTGATGTCAACAGTGAATGGGAACCCCAGCTTCTACTTCCTTACGAACTGCGATCAATGTAATTTAACACCTCGCCGTTGAATTTGCAATGATGCATTGGGTATAGGTCTTCCCCGGACTGGAGTGACACGATGGACGAAAATACACTGTGCACAAATTCTCCATACATGTTAAAACATTTTCAAGATACAACTACCAATAAAATGTTTATGGCATTAATGACTGAATACACTACAAATTAAATTAGTTTAATTATGGGCAGTTAGGTTGAATGAAATTAAAGAATTATAATTTTATGTGGAACAATATGATATGGCTGGCTATAAAAAAGCATGTTTTTTTTCGATATTAAGAAGAAATCAATCAAGAGCAGCCTGTATTTCCAGCATTTTCTGTTTGCAGTGGAGATTGCCAGAATTTTCCAATTGTTTGTTTATGGCCCACAAATATTTTGAGTCTGCCCACCAGTGGTTGACTGTCTCAAGACCCTCCTTTTGTTCAAAACCGGTCTTATTGATCATTTCCATTTCATCATATCTGTTGGGTCCTTCTCTGTACCCAGTAAGACACTGGTTCTTCCCATTAAGTCCCTGTTTTGCCCTGGGCCCCAGATATAACACACTGGTCTTGACATGATCCCTGAACTTCTAAATACATGTTTTCTCTCCATCCTTCTTCTCTACAGTTCTGAGGGGTAAACATTTCTAGTGACCTCTTGGTCACCAAGAAAGCACATCAGCACCTCTACTTCCTCAGAAGCCAGAGGAAATGTGGAATGTCACCAACATCCCTTAACACTTCTACATGTGCACCATCCTATCAGGAATAATATTGCTCAAGTCGGTGAGCAGAGTGGTTATAGCACCAGTGACCAGGACCGGAGCTCGAATCCAGTGCTATCTGTAAGGAGTTTGTGTGTTTTCCCTGTGTTTGCATGGATTTACTCTAGGTGTTTCAGTTTCCCCCACCATTCAAAAATGTACCAGAGTGTAGTTCAGTTGGGTATAATTGAGCAGCACAGGCTGGCGGGCCAAAAGGTTCTGGTACCATGCTGTATTTCTAAAACAAAAGACCCCAAGAAACTGAAGAGGGTTGTCAATGTGGCTCAGACCATCAGACATATCCCTCTCCCCTCCATTGACTCCATCTATAACTTTTACTGGCCTGGAAACACAGCCAACATATTGAAAGACTCATTCCACTCCATCCACACTCTCTACACTCCACTTCTCCATCCCAACCTGGTCAGGAAAAAAGATTTATGAGTATGAGATCATACACCATTAGATTCAAAGATAGTTTCTTCCCAACTCCAATGAGCCCAAAAATAGTTAACTTATGTTGCTTTTGCTCTGTACCAACTGATCTCCCTATGTAATTCTGCACATTTGTACTTGTACTATGTTCGAGTTGTCTACTGGTTTACGTGCAAAACAACCTCTATCATTGCATCTTGGTACAATTGACAATGCTTCTTCCATTTCTCATGCCTTTCCTTTGGAATTGCAATTAAGCAATAATCAGATTAAAACATGGGATAAAGTGGCAAGAAAATAAAATCTGTCCTTGATGAAATAAACTCCCTTGTAAGGAGACTTTTATGATGTGATTCCATCTCAGTGGGTTCTAACAAATGAATTTCCACTTTAAGAAGGGTGTAAACATACAATGAATATCATCTGAGTACCATGTCTTTAGAAAGGAACACCCAGTAAAGAAGATCCCATATCACTTTAACACTAACACAAGATACATGTTGATACACACAATTTGCAACACCAACCAAACGTGACTATTTATTATTATTATTAATTTTCTTTTATCACCCTTTTATATTTATTATCTTTTGTCCTCTTTATTGCAGTTAATTATACTTATAATTATATTATTATAACATAAGTGTTAATGTTTTTTTGTCAATGGTAAGCTGCAAGAAGTAAGACTTTTATTGCAACTGTATGCTGTACCTCCTTTGAAGAAGACCGCAGAGCCCACCTCACTGACAAAAGACAAAGGAGGAAAAACCCAACACCCAACCCCAACCAACCAATTTTCCCCTGCAACCGCTGCAACCGTGTCTGCCTGTCCCGCATCGGACTTGTCAGCCACAATCGAGCCTGCAGCTGACGTGGACTTTTACCCCCTCCATAAATCTTCCCCCTCCATAAATCTTCGTCCGCGAAGCCAAGCCAAAGCATGCTGTACATGAAATGACAACAAACTTGCATTCATTCAGAAATAGGGATTAAATGGTGAGTGTCTTGAACTTCTTTGGTGAAATTCCCTCCAATGAAAGGAGCAGAGAATAACTTACTGGGTTAGTCATTTGCATGCACTATTCAATGTTTCTCAATTTCTTTCAGAAAATAACCCCTCCAATAGAAAATTGAAAATGGACTTTTTCTGAGTCCAGTGACTTATATGTGAATATATTTTCAAAATTTCTTAATTAGGGAACACAGTTCCAAAGTGGTGCAGTTAATAGACTAGCAGCTGAAGTGATCATTGGTGCAGAGGTATAAATACCAATCCCACCATGGCAGCTGGGAAAATTAAGTTCATGTCTTCATGGAATTCTAACTGTTTGTGGATATAAAGATTTTAGGTTCGACTCCTGGCTTGAAACTACTGAATAGTCATTAAAAACTGAGATGATTCACTAATCCCTATCAAGGATGGAAAACAACTTATTGACTGCATTGTGTACAATCAAAAAAATGCACTGCAAGAATTCTTCCCAAAATCTCATCTCCAATACTTAAAAGGATAAAAGGCAGCAGATGTATAGTGTGCTCCAAATTGCACATCATTCTAATACAGGTAAATGCTCAGGGCAAATCCTGGAAGTTGCTATGACACTGTAGGAACATCTTCATTACACAGACAACAATGAGTAAAAGAAGTTACATTATTAACTGGCACAGGGGCATTTTTTTAATATCAGTAATACATTCTAGTCACGTCAGGGGTTGCCGTCAACCTGAGAATGAATAAAATAAATGAGAGTATTGCGGACAGAGCTGATCTGCAAGATAACCAGGTCACGGAGATGCAAGCTCGCACTGGACTGACATCACAATGGATCATGGGGGTTGTGATGATAAGGTCTTGGAGAGTTCCAGTAAAGTCAGTTGGTTGGTTCAGCTCACTCACAGCATTCGTGTGGTTTTTCTTTCATTCGCTGCACAGCATACTGACCACAAGAGGGTACTTTACAATGAAGAAAATTATGCTTAACCTAATCCTGTCCTTACTCACCAAAGTAAAGATCACTGGACAAAGCACCCTGACTAAATTTCCCCTGATGGACAGGTAAAAATTATAATCATACTTAAGGACCTATTGCTGTGTAGCATATCTAACATAAAAATTAAATTAAACATATTTTCTGATGTGAACTGTCATATTTGGCATGAAGCATTATTTTTTGCAGTTTGTTTTGTTGCTTGCAAATTAGCAAACAAGCACTATCTAGACTGACTGCTTTAGTGGACCATGAAGGTCAAGATGACAAAGTATATCATATAGCCATAGTCGACACATAAGCTCGCTCACTAAAAACAAAAAACACCAAAAAACAGGCCACCTGGCCCTTGAAGCCCACTACTCACCCCACAATTTAACATGATCATGGCTGATCTAAGCTGGCCTCAACTCATTTTCTGTGCTATTCTTCCATAATTCTTTACATTTTGATCTATCAGATATTTATACATCTTCATTTTAAATGTTTGTAATGATTTAATCATCCACCTCAGCAAAGAATTTGGAGACTCACCATCACCTTTGAATAAAAATTTATAGCTTCTTCAGTCTTAATAACTAATCCCTTACCTTGTAGTTTTGCTCAAGCCCAAAACATTGGTTATTCAACTTTATCTTTACTATAAATTAGTGGGAAAATAAAGGCCTGGAAGTTGTTAAAATCTTAGAGAAGATGATAAGGAAGGAAATGAGGTGATAAAGAAGGGAAAAAATAAATAATACAAGGAGGTAAGCCAATAATATCAAAGAGGACAAAAGCTTTTAAAAATATATTAAGAGTAAAAGAGTGACCAAAGTAGACATAGGACTGAAAGAAAACTTTATAATGGGAGACAAGGAGATGGCAGAGGAACTGAATGAATATTTTGGATCAGTCTTCACTGTGGAAGACATTAGAAGCAGACCAGACTCTCATAGATCTCTGAAAAGAGAAGTGAGTGCAGTCAAGATCACGAGAGAGAAGGTACTTGGGAAGCTAAATGGTCCAAGGGTAGATACATCTCCCAGATTGGATGGAAAGCACCCTCAGGTTCTGAAGGAGGTAGCTATAGAAATTGTGGAGGCATTGGTAATGATCTTCCAAGAATCAGTGGATTCTGGTGTGGTCCTGGTGGACTGGAGAATCACAAATGTCACTCCGCTGTTCAAGAATGGAGCAAGGCAGCTGTGACAGATTATGTTGTGTTTGTATTGTACATAGATATGTTTTTGGGAGATATATTGGGACAGGATTTTTTAGTGCAGGTCACATATAAACACTTCAGAACAGATCTCATTTAAAATACTGGAGCTCTGCTCAAGCCAGACAGGATGGCTCCTGGGGGCCTTTGCAAAAACTTTGGGGAGTATCCAAGAGACTTCACTAATGGATTGTTGTTTTGAAAAGCAACAGATGAAGGAGATCGGAGGAGTAGTTCAGAGCCACAGGGTGTTTGGAGTGCAGCTTGCTGTTCTAAGAGGGCTGTTATGAGCCCAGGGGACCCGAAAACCTAGCAGCAATAAATAGTCACCAAGACAAATGGTTACTTAAACAAATATTGCTTTTAATTATCTTTAAACATGAAAACAGAATCATACTCCAACTTATCACTATTAACTTAACTAACCTAACTTAACCCCCTTCTAATTCTAAGTGCACGTGTATGTAATGTGTGTGTAAGTTCAGAAAAGTTCTTTGATTCATAGTACAACCTCACTTCTCATTCCACCAAGTTCACTGGTTGCAGGCAATTCTTATACTGTGCACAGAATTGAACATTTATGAAGTTCACCAGACTTTGGTGCTTGAAAAGTAAATGGTTATCACTCAGGAAGGTTATGGTCAGTTTTCAGAGAGAGATTTATTGTTCCTGGACACAACCTTATCCCTCTTAATCAGCCATTTCAGTGTCTCGCCAAAGAAATGTGCCCCATTCGGGTTTTCCAGATGATAACCTCTTTCTTTCAGGTCACCAGAGAGTTCCTTTGGCAAGACAATGACGTGGCTGATTAAAAGGGACCAGTTTGTGTCCAGGAACAACAAATTTCTCTCTGAAAACCGACAAGAACCTTCCTGAGAGGTAACCATTTACCTTTCAAGCACCAAAGCCTGGTGAACTTCGTAAATGTTAAATTGTGTGCACAGTCTAAGAATTGCCTGCAACCAGTGAATTTGGAGGAATGAGAAGTGAGATTGGACTATGAATCAAAGAACTTTTCTGAAATTACATAAACATTACATACACATGCTTAGAACTAGAAGGGGTGTTAAGTTAGTTTAGTTAATAGTAATAGTTAAAGTTTGATTCTGTTTTCATAATTAAAAGCAACATTTGTTTAAGTAACCATTTGTCTTGGTGAATATCTATTGCTGGTGGGTTTTGGGGTCCTTTGGGCTCATAACACAGCTAATAAGAAATTATAGATCTATTAGCCTGACGTCGGTAATTAGAAAGCTATTGGAGTTGATTGTCAAGGATGAGATGACAGAATACCTCGAGGTACATGAAAAGATAGGTCCAAATGAGCTTAAAGGGTGGCATGGTTACTGTGGCGGTTAGTGCAATGCCTTTACAGGACCAGCAATCGGGACTGGACCTGGGTTTGAATCCCACGCCGTTTGTAGGAAATTTGTACTGTGAAGAAATTGCTAATATTAATCTTTAGTTAAAAATATATATATATTTCTTAGGAAAAGGTTTTGTGGGGGGCATAGCCATGCTAATGAGTTGAGCAGGTGTTTTGAAAGAGCTCTCCACAAAAAGTATTCAAAAGATTTTAAAAGCTCAAAAAACAGAATTTTATCATCAAAAATAGATAAAGCAAGTGCTAAACAACTGAGACAACCAAGAATAAAAACTGAAGAAGTAATAGCTCAGCCAGGGGAACTTCATGGAAACCTGATGAAGGAGTGTCTCAACAGGGGCCTCAGGACAGGCTGAAGCCTGCAGAGCTGGGGAATCAGCCCAAGATATAGTCTCCATCCTGAACATATTGGAATCAGCGAGGAGAGGTATATCAGAGAAAGTAATGGAAATTTAAGAAGTTGTGGATGACTTAAGTGAACGAATGACTCATTCAGAGGCTGAGCTAGATAAACAAAAGACAGGCTGAAGGCACTGGAATAAATAGCAAAAATATGGGGCAGAGAAAAGAAAGGACTGATGGACAAGATTGACTATATGGAAAATTTTAGCAGATGTAATAACGTAAGAATCTTTGGACTGGGAGAAGGAATAGAGGGAAAAGATGTGGTGAGTTTCTTTGAAACATGGATTTCACAAATGCTAGAACAAAATAAGTTAAATGCCAAGCTGCAACTTGAAAGGGCTCACCAGATCCTCAGACCCAGAAGAACCAGCGAACAGTGACCACGACCAGTCCTGGTAAGATTTTTAAGTTACTGGGAAAGAAATGCGATCTTGGGAGCAGCATATGAATATTCAAAACATAATAATGGCCCATGCAATACAAAAGTAATGTTTTTCCAGGACTCCAGCCCTGCCTTGATCAAACAAAGAAAGGAATTTGACGAGGTAAGAAGACAAATGAAATCTAAAATCTTTGAATAGTCAATGATTTATGCAGCAATGCTGAGGATGGATGTCTCTCAGAAGGTAATCAATGAATTTTCAAGAATAAAGAAGTGAAAGAATTTTTAAGAAAGTTATGAAAAGATTAAAGTCACCAGCTGAAAAAGCTGAAAAGATCATTTCAAAACAGAAATAACTGAAATATGTATCTTTTTATTTATACCAATAGTCTTGTTTTCACTGTTAAAAGAAAAAAATCATTGGTTTATATGGAGGGCTCTGAATAGACAGAAAGGTGGTAAGGAAAGTAGCAAGGTGGGAACTCTGACTTGGGAGGAAAGATAGTGCCAGGAGGGGAGCAATTTTAAAAGATAGTGCCAAAGGGAGAGTTTCTTCTTCTTCTTCTGTGAGCTTTTATTGCAGACTTCTGGGTACAATTGTCCATGTCACTGTCAGAGCTAGGGATGCGTGTGTGTTTCTTAAAGAGGAAATTTATGTTTTGGAAATGTCTTTTAATAGGGAAATTTTATCACAGTATTTAGAAAATTGGGATTATTGTTATACAATATTTGTGTGAGAAATGGTATTAGTCTTAATATTAATGGGATAAAATTAAAATTAAAAGTAGATACAATCTTTTAGCAGGAAACACATCTTACCAAATTGGAACATGGTAAGTTAAAAATAATATTATCTTCCTTTGGTTCAAAGGCTAGAGGGGTGGCTATTCCAATTAATAAAAATACATCAGTGTTAATAGAAGACATCTCAATTGATCAAGCTGGAAGGTATGTAATGGCACACTATAAAATTTATGGACATTTATGAACATTTATACCCAGAATTATGACAATTAAGCATTTATGAAGGACATCTTCTTAAAAACAGCAGAGGGAAGACAAATATATTAGTTGGAGGAGACTTTAATTTTTGCTTGGACCCAATTCTAGATAAACTGGCAAGAATAATAACAAGGATTGAGTTATTTTTAATGTCTGCTCAGTTAAAAAGTAGAGTGATTAAAAACAGAAAATCTAGCGAGGCTTCTGTCAGACCATTCTCCATTAATATTAACTATAGCAACAATGGAAAAGCAAGAGAATGTGTACAGATGGTATTTCAATAGTACATTGCTTAAAAGAACAGACTTCTGCAAATTTATTAAGAGACGGATAGAAATATTTTGTGAAACAAATCTGCCATCTACTAATAATAGTTTTTTTGATATGGCTCACACTTAAAGCATATTTAAGGGGACAAATTATATCCTATACAAAGAATTTTAAGAGGGAATATATGGAAGAAGTAAACAGTATGGAGAAGGATATAAAAGAATTAGAGAAAAAAAATCAACGAACAGGACTACAAGAAGAATACAGATTACTGGAGAATAAAAAGCTAAGATACAATATAAACATATAAGACAGAAAAAAGCTATATTAGAAACTAAACAACAATACTATGAGTTGGGTGAACAGGCACACAAAGTTTTAGCTTGGCAAAATAAAACAGAGGAGTCGTCAAGAATATATAAGCAAAAAGAAATTAACAACACTTTGAGACAATATTTCATAAAAAATATACAAATCAGAATTACTAGGAGATGAGAACGAAATGTAAGAATTTTTGCTGAATGTCGAACTTCCAAGGCTGGAAGAGAGAGAAAGGATAGAATTAAATACTCCCTTCACAATCAAAGATATCAAAAAGCCCTGGGCACCCTACAGGCTAATAAATCACAGGGAAAGGATGGATTTCCACCTGAATTTTATACACAATTCAAAGAATTATTAATGCCCCTTTTAATGGATGTCCTGGATCAAGCTATGGAAACACAGGCCCTCCTGGAGTTATTCTCAACTGCGATTATTACAGTGTTACCAAAAAAAGAATAGGGATCCACAAAAACTTCATCATACAGACCAATATCCTGGTTAAATGCTGATTATAAGATACTAGCAAAAGCATTGGCTAATAGGTTAGGACGATACTTTCCAAAACTGATACATATGGACCAAGCAGGATTTGTTAAAGGAACGCGTTCCTCAAATAGTCTAGGAAAATTGTTTAATAATAAAACATATGGAAAAATCTGAATGAAATTCAAGTATTATAGTCTCCCCAGATGTGTAAAAAGCATTTGACCATTGTCCCTTTTATTTAAAAAACTGGAAAAACTGGGTATAGGCAGAATATTTATAAACTGGATAAAAACTTTATACCATAAACCACAAGCTAAAATAATAACAAAAAATTATCAGATGTCGGCAGTGTTCTCCTTAAGTAAATCGAGTAGACAGGGATGCCCCCTGTCCCCAGCACTGGTAGAGGGGATTCAGATATAAAGGACTTCAAAATCAGACAAGAAGAACACAAAATCAGTCTATTCACCGATGATGTGCTATTGTACCTATCAGAATCAGCTAATTCTTTGAAAAATATTACAAGTAACACTATAAAAATATGGAAGAACATCAGGCTACAAAATAAATGTGGATAAAAGTGAGATAATGCCATTAACAAATTTTGAATATGAAAGACACCAAAAAGGAAGTAAATTTAAATTGAAGATGGATGGAATAAAATATTTTGGAATAGCAACTGACAATAACTTGAAAAATCTGTACAAACTAAATTATGTTTCTCTTCTTGGGAAGATAGAAAGAGACCTGCAGAAATGGAGATACTACTGATTAGTGGGAAGTGTTAACTGCGTCAAATGAAAATGATGCCAAGACTGCAATACCTTTTGTCAATCGCTGCCTATTCCGTCACCTAAAAACTTTTTAAAGCTACTAAACAACCATACTAGATAGTTTCTATGGAATAATAAGGTATCAAGAATTGCACTGGAAAAATTGACATGGGACTATGGGCTGGGAGGTCTTAAACTTCCAGATTTCAAAAAATATTACCTAGCTGCACAGGCTAGATTTCTCATAGCCTTCTTCATTGAAGACACCCCCCCCTCCACCCTGTCGGGTTCAAATGGGAATGTACTCAAAGGAGGAGGAGGAGGAAACAAAGGATACTATCTATAAATGGAGTTTCAGATCATGAAAGAAAAAGATGGATAATCCATTCTAATACATATGATTAGAATGTGGAAATAAATTAATAAATAAATAGGAAAAAAAGTAGGGATATTAATAAAAGCATCATTGTGTAAAAATATGTTATTGCCCATGAACATTGGCAATAGAATATTAAATTTGTGGTATGACAAAGATATAAGATATATTAAGGCCTATTACACAAAAGGAACTCTTATGTCCTTTGAACAATTAAAACACAAATACGGACTGGCCATGGGACCTTCTTCTGCTTTCTCTATCTTAGATCATTCTTAAGGGAAAGATGGGGATCAACCTTGACCCTATCTGAAATTAGTGAAACTGAATGAATGGTTTGGATGAGGAATATATCCAAATTTATAACAAAAATGCACTATGCTCTCCAGAACGAAAGTGCAAAACCAGGATTGCAGACGTCAATGGAAAAATGGGAGCCAGACTTAGGTGTGGTGATTTCAGAAAGAAGTTGGTCAGATAGCATGTCATCAATTATAAATGCCAGAAATTGACTAGTTCAGTGTAATGTTTTACACCAATTATATCTTACCCACAAAAGTTACACAGATCAAAAGCTGAAATTTCAGAGATGTGTTTCAAATGTGGGACTGATACAGGAACCTTATTACATGCCCCGTGGTTGTGCGTGAAGTGAGGCTGTTTTGGCAAGAAATCGCAGAAAAATTAACCAGGATCACAGGAGTGGCCTTCACAGGTGACTTGTAGCTATATCTATTAGCTAATTTCATGGAAATAAGTGACAAATTGACCAAATATCGTTTATAAAAATAGCACTGGCGGTAATGAAAAAATGTCTTGGAAACCCGACTCCCCTCTACTTAGAGCATGATGGTCTGTGGAAATGAGCAGCTGTATACCTATGGGGAAAAAAAATCACATACAACTTAAAGAATAAATATGACACTTTTGTAAAGGTCTAGCAGCCATAACTGGACCACAAAGGGGCCCAGATATAGAAATAAAAGGAACAAAAACGGGAATAATTATATATATAAAAATGTAGTTTCCCCAACTGTACTCTATATACTTAAAATATATGTAAGGTCTGACAGTGAAGGAAGCTGTATGTATGGAAGGGGAGGAGGGATGGATTTTTTTGTTTTAGTTTGTTGTTTTTGTGAGAAAAAAGTTTAATATACTGTATATTTAAAATGTCACTATGTGTAATTTAAAAAAAAATTCCAAAAAAAAGGCTTTGTGGGTGGAAAGGGACAAACACAGACACCACAAACCCTTACTCACAGAAACCATTTTGAAAGTCAAAACGTTTGCTAAACTATTGATGGCTCAAGTTGTGTAAACAGCCATAAAACCTTAGTGATTGTTCAGATGAAAGTCTGTTTGCTCGAAGAGACAGTTTGGCTGCTACTTCAGAGCATTAAACAGTTTTATTATTGTTGGCCATTGAAATTTTGAAGATAATAGTGTTTGCTAAGGAGAAGCATATATGTACAGAAAGAGGACACTAGTGGGCAGCAGACAGAGAGGAGTCATTTGCTTTTGAATTATAATTTTGAAGTGATCTGGAGTAACTTCAAAGTCAGCAGTGAGGTCATGTAATGTGATTAAACACACTTCAAGGACACATCTTTAATATTACATAAGTTTTAATCTGAGGAGAAATGCAATAACATTCTGTGTGAGGAAAAAATTGCTTGTGTTTTCCTTGTCAAGGGAGGAAGACAAAATTGCAGTGCTTCAGAAAGGATGGTCACGTTGCTGCTTCTCTTGGACAAGAAAGAGAGCAGTGTTGCAGTGGCATTTTAAATAGCCACTTGTGACTGACCCAATTCTGGGTAAGAGAAAGCAAGACCATTCTTGTTTCTGGATCATAATCATTTTGATGGTTACTTTGTCAGACTCATTCTCGAGTTTGTGAAATCATTATGTGAAACACAGATACTGTAACCTCCATGCAAGAGAGGTAAATCATTCATATGAAGAAACAATTTTCTGAAAACAACTCTACAAGAATTTCATGAGTTTTGAGAAGTCTGAGGCCTCACACCTACTCTATAATTACTTATGAGCAACAATTTAAAGAATGTGAGTTTCAACACAAAACTGACTGTACTTTAAAAATTTAAACCCCCCCTCCCCCCCACACCACTCTCACACACACACACACACATTTGCACATAATGGGGTTAAGTTAGAGTTAAGTAAGAAGTGTTATAATATTAATAAAAATTGTTATACCATTTTCTTGGTGAATTTCTATTGCTGCTGGTCTGGGACATAACAGTACATTCTCCCTGTGCCTGCATGGGTTTTCTCAAGGGCTCTGGTTTACTTCCACCCTTCAAAAATGTACTGGAGTGTCGGTTAATGGGGTGTTAATTGGGTGGCATGGACATGTAGGGCTGAAATGACCAGTTACCAATATGTCTAAATAAAAAGGAAAATCATGCCTGACAAACCTATTGCAATTTTTTGAAGCAATCACAAGTAGAATAGACGGGTGAGATGCAGTAAATGCTATGTATCTGAATTTTCAAAAGGCCTTCAACAAGGTGCCATATATCAGGCTGGTAAACAGGATGAGAGTCCATGGAATTACAGGAAGGATACTAGTATGGTTAGAGAATTGGCTGTTCAGCAGGAAACAAAGATCAGAAATAAAGGGATCCTATTTTGGTTGCCTGTGGTGTTTCACAGGGGTTGATGTTGGGGCTGCTTTTTATGTTGTATATAAATGATTTAGATTTTGGAATAGATGGCTTTGCGTCTAAATTTAAAGATAACACCAAAATAGGTGGTGGGGCAGGTGGTGCTGAAGATACAGAAAGGCTGCAGAGAGATTTGGATAGATGAGGAGAATGGGCAAAGAGGTGGCAGATGAAATACAATGTTGGAAAGTGTACGGTCATGCACTTTGGTCGAGGAATTAGACAGGGAGACTATTATTTACATTGGGATAAAATTCAAAATTCATATGTGCAAACTGGACTATTTTGCACCCTAGGCAAGGCACCCACTGCCACAAAAAAAATTGCCAGCTTCAATTTTCAAAAACAGGTGTTTTGTGGAAAAAATTGAAAAGCACAAAACTTTAAACTTCTAAATTTATTTTAAATTGCAAGTAATACATCAATCTTTGATTATCTTTCTCAAATACAAAAGAAAATATTTTGGCACACTAAATCTTTTTGACTAAAGGGCACTCGGTAGAATACATACCTCCGCCAAGAGCAAAGCAACATTAAAACCTTTTACTTCACATAACTTTAAGTCTATATACCTTTTAAGTTTACTTGGCATAATCAACCGTCATGCTAGGACAATATTTTGCTTACAGTCAGACAGAGAAACAGACAAACAAGGTTAAAAACATAACCTCCTTTTCAGAGGTAATAATCTTGTGAATTGTGTTGTAAAAATTTAAGTCTCATAAAAGTTTCAATTTCAGGCACATCAAAATCTCACTTTGTGAGCCTTTTCCTTTGCAAATTTTGTCACCAATTCAACCAGATCAAGTGCTGATGCCTGGGCATGTTCAATTGATATAGTTTCAAAGCCATCTAGTCTCTGTTGTAACCTTGCTGACCGTATGTAAGTTTTTATAAGTTTGAGCTTTGAGAATCGTTTAGCAATATTCACAGAAGCTAAACATATATCCCTGCACATGATTCCTACTAAATCAGGTTATAATCTCCAAAACTTAATGTCCGCCTTTTTGCACATCTCAGAGTTATGTTTTTAACCTTCAACCCAGAAATCAACCTTATGATTTCTGTCTCATCAACACTCTGTTAAAGTTTTGTCAAACTTTCCCTACTTTTAGACTCCCTAATCCTTTCAATAAAGTCCAGAATTCCATTAGCTTTCATAATTTTTCAAAGTATTTGCTCTTCATGACTAGTTTTGCATATAATGCCCCCACCTCAGATTCCTGCATGCTGCAATATTTTATCTTGCTCCTTTATGTTTTATTCTTCCTTCCAAACAGAATGATATCACATTTCCCACATCATATTCCATCTTCCAAATCTTTTTTCCACTCAATTTATCTATATTCTATAGTAGTACTTTATATGTTCCTCACAATTTGTTAATCAACCTATTTTTGAATCATCAATATATTTGGTTGCTGTTCACTCAGTCCATTTCTTGAATTAATTGATGTAGATTATAAATAGTTGAGGCCCAAGTATTGATCCCTGTAGCACCCCGCTAAATTTCCATTCATCACAAATGCTTTCTGTTAATTTGCCACACCTCTATCCATATTATCTCCAACTCATCACTTTTTAGTTGATAGCTTCAAGTTCTTAGGAATAAATATCTCTAATGACCTGACCTGGGAATAGCACGCTGATGTGACAATTAAGATAGCATATCGATGTCTCTACTTCTTAGTAGAGACCTGTGGAGAGCAAGGAGAGGAAACACAGTGCTCCTCTGCAGGGTTCTACCACCAACTGGCACTGGTTCCATGCAGGCTATAAACAGCCTAGTAAAGGAGCCGGTAGTTGTTTATTTTAAAATCCTACAATTATGGGCTCTATGCCCAAGATGACGGTGCCTATGATTATCAGCAGCCACGAGAGTTTGCAGACTCCAGGAAAGTATTCGAAATGTGCAGGGCACCAGAAAACCGGGAGACCAGCCTCCATTAGAAAATGATAAGCAGAGGAGACAACCCAGCGGATGGTGACCACAGTAAGGGGCTCTGTGGCTGAAGAACACACAAGCAATGGGTCGTTGGTGACCCAAGGTGAGGAACCCACGCAGGTCGCGGGCTGCTGGTGACTGCAGTCAAAGGATCACGCTAGTCTTCAGACTGCTGGAGACTGGCTCAAGGCATAGATCGTGATGGGTGAAATGTTTCCATGAAACTTGTTTGATATATATTTCTTCAGGAA
Source organism: Narcine bancroftii (assembly GCF_036971445.1). Lineage (NCBI taxonomy): Eukaryota > Metazoa > Chordata > Chondrichthyes > Torpediniformes > Narcinidae > Narcine > Narcine bancroftii. The sequence continues at coordinate 13,142,603 of NC_091481.1, forward strand.
GATGGCTCTACAGGTCATTTTCAGTTGTGTTCATAGGAATGGTTCCTGGGTTAACAAACCACAGACAACTGTATATGTCACCAACAAAAATACTGTAGGTCCAACTATAAATTAAACAGTTTCAAATAATGTGCAGGAGCACAGGGGCCTGGATGTATAATCATTTATGGTTTTTAGACTGCAGACATATTATGGCAAAATCACGGGCAGCCTAAAAAGGAATGTGCAGGAATTTTGAGGCAATTCCTCCAATGTGATTTATTGTGCAGGACCCTTACAACATTTTGGAGGAAGCCTGCAGTGTAAATCGTATCAGAAAAATTTGTTGTCAGTCATTCACTCTACTGCATGTCCAACCACCAGGATTGTTGCACTCAGGCATTGGCAGTCTAAAAAGGTGCCCAGTGTGAACGACCACACAGGCAGTGATTATGTTAATTTTTTCAACGATTTTCCCGACACATTAAAAACATTATTGAAAGTGCCAGGTCATTTTGTAGAGGACTTCACTAATAGAGGTACGGAGAACAGATTTGATTACACTTAGAATATTTCTTAACACCACTCAAGGCAGGATATACAGATCTGGAGAAAGTGTGGAAAAGTTTTAGAATGAAGTATTTAAGCTATTAGGTAAGCATGGCAGAATCTGGGATTGTTCTCCCTGAAGCAAAACATTTTTTGATTATGGTGTACACGACAGTGACAGATTCAGAAAGGATAATTAAGAAGAAACTGTTATTAATTGTAAAAGGTGTCAAAGATTAAAAGTAACAAGCAAAATATACAGGTGATGTGAGGAAAATCTTTTATAAAACAAGTAATTATGATCTGAAATTCTCTGTCTCTGAAGATGGCAGGAACAGTGTCACTGGCAGTTATCAAAAGGGAACTGAATAGCTATTGAGATAAAATAATTTGGTAGAATTGAGAAAAGTAGCCAAAAATGGAAATTCACTGAACTACAAAGAATTACATTCTTTGTAATTGAACAGCATGTGGAGACTTGTTGTTGAGACCAAACATGAAGAACCAACTGCTCTCAAATAAGTCACTGGGGATGAACTCTGACTGACACAGCCTAAAATATGATTTAATGCTTTTAATCAGAAAAGGTGATGAAGCAGACCTATTCCTAATACTGTTATTTTCTCCCATCTTGCTCATTTCATTCATTAAAATTTGCACACAGGAGATTATTTGGGCAGTCTTGCCTGTGTATAGTCATGGTTAAGAAAATCTTCAACAAAAACCACTCTAGTGTGCTCTCTTCATTGCTCTGAACATGCAATCAGTTCCCATATAACCATATATAATCATTTAACAATTACAGCATAGAAAAAAGTATCACTGAATCTACCTCACCTACCCTTTAATCAGGTCATAACAGGTCATTGTGTAAAATATATTCTTCTCTTCTTCCAGTCCTTTTGCCAATTATTTTCAAGCTGTGTTATTGAGCCATTCAGAATGCAGATAGGCTCTTTGGCACATTGAGTCTGCACCAATCATCATTTACACTGATTCTGTTTTATCCTCCACATATTCAATTTACGGTAACTTCTTCCAGATTTGACCAAACAAGGGCAATTTACATTTGCCAACTAATTTACCAATCTGAGGTTCTTTGGGATGTGGGAGAAAGTCCAATCCCCGGGGAAAATCATGTAGTCACAAGGAAAATATTCACTCTCCACTCAGGCCACACCAGATGGTAGAGCTGTGAGATAGCAACTCTATTAGCATAGGGCACAACATGGTTAGCGTAGCAGTCAGCACAACGCTTTTACAGTGCCAGCGACTGGGTTCGAATCCAGCACTGTTCTTCACATCTCCATGGGTTTTCTCTCGGTGCTCCGGTGTTCTCCCACCCTTGAAAATGTACTTGGGTTGTTGGTCAATTGGGTGTAATTGGTCGGCATGGGCCCATGGACCGCAAAGGCCTGTAACTGTGCTGTATGTATGTCTAAACCACTGTGTCATTCAGATCAACTATAATTCTCCACATCTCTATAAAACTTCTATCTAATCATCAATGCTTCAAGAAGAATACTCCCAGCTTCTTGGTGAAAAGAAATGAGTAAAGAAGCATCAGAGTAATAGCAGTGTAGTAATTAAATAATCAGCAAACATAAAAGGGAACACAAAAATATTTTAAATGCATAACCAATGAAAAATTAGTCAAAGGAAAGACAGAATCAAAAGAGACCAAAAAAGGTTATCACAATGAAAGCAGTGGGATACCCGAGGTATAAAATGGGTTTTAAAGTAAGACTCTGCTACTAAGGTCATTATGAAGGAAGGGATAAAAGAGAAGTTAAGCTGAATGAAAATAGGTAAATAAGTGGAACTCAAAAGTATTGAAAACACAGAAATGCTGGAGGAACTCAGCAGGTCTCGCAGTGTCCATAGGAGATAAAGAAATGTAACTAATGTTTCATGCCTGAGCCATTGCTCAAGGTATAAGTAAAAAACAAACAGGTGTCTGCATTAAAAAGACAAGGTCTGGGCCTCAGGTTGAGATTCTAAATTGAAGAAAGGCCAATTTTGAGGTAATGAGAAATAATCTAGAATGTATAGATTGAGCAAGGATGTGCGAGGTAAATAGAGGACCTTCAAAAGTGAAATTTTGAGAATACAGTTTGTATGTTCCTGTCAGGATTAAAGGCAAGGTTAGCAGGCATAGGGAACCTTGGTTTTTGAGGAATACTGGGGATCTGGTTTGGAAGAAGTGAGAGGTGTATAGCAGGTATAAGCAACATAGAGTAAAGGAGGTACTTGAGGAGTATAAAAAAATGCAAGAAAAACATCAAGTAAGAAACCAGGAAGGCTAAAAGACATAAAATTGCTTTGGCAGACAGTGAAAATGAAAATCCTAAGGGTTTCCAGCTATTAAGAGCAAAAGGATAGTAAGGGACAAAATTGATCTCCTTGAAAATCAGAGTGGTTGGCTTTAGGGAGCCAAAAGTGATGGGGGAGATCTTAAAATTTTTTTTTCATCAGCATTCACTTAGAAAATTGGCACAGAATCGTGGGAAGCAAGGAAAACAAATAGTGAGGTCATGAAACCAATAACGATTATAAAGAGCAGGAAGTGCTTGCTGTCTTAAAGCAGATAAAGGTGGATACATTCCCTAGGGCTTGACAAGATAGTCCCTCCGACCTAGAAGGAGGCTAGGGTAGAAATTCCAGGGACTCTGAGAGAAATATTTAAAATGTCCTTAGTCACAAGAGTGGTGCCAGAGGATTGGAGGGTACTTCAAATTTTTCCAATGTTGAAAAAAGGCTTCAAAAGTAACCTCTGAAATTATAGGCCAATGAGCCTAATGTCAGTAGAAGGTACATTATTGGAAGTTGCTCTAAGAGATTGGATATAGAATGTTTTGGATAGGCAGAAACTGATTAGGGATAGTCATCATGGCTTTGTGCATGGTAGATGTGTTTAACCAATCTTACAGAATTTTTTGAGGAGGTTGCCAGGAAAGTTGACGAAGGAAAGGCTATAGATGTTGTCTACATGGTCTTTAGTAAGGCCTTTGACAAGGTCCCACATAGGAGGTTAGTCAGGAAGGTTCATACGCTAGGTATTCATAGTGAAGTAGTGAACTAGATTCGACAATGGCTAGATGGGAGAAGCCAGAATAGGGGTAGATGATTGCCTCTCAGACTGGAAGCCTATGATTAGAGGTGTGCCTCAGACATCATTGCTGGGGCCATTGTTGTTTATCATCTATAATCAATGATCTGGATGATAATGTGGTAAATTGGATCAGCAAGTTTGCTGATTAATATAACCATCTAACCACTTACAGCACAGAACAGGCCAGTTCGGCACTACTAGTCCATGCCGTAGCAAATCCCCACCCTACTAGTCCTACTGACCAGCACCCGATCCGTACCCCTCTAGTCCCCTCCTATCCATGTAACGATCAAGTCTTTCCTTAAATGTAACCAATGATCCCGCCTCGACCACGTCTGCTGGAAGCTCATTCCACATCCCCACCACCCTCTGCGAGGGTGGCATTGAGGGTAGTGAGAAAGGATTTTAAAGCTTGCAGAGGGTTCTGGACCAGCTGGAAAAATGGGCTAAAAAATGGCAGATGGAATTTAATGCAGACATGTGTGAAGTGTTGCATTTTGGAACACAAACCAAGAAAAGACATGCATGGTAAATGGTAGGGAGGTGAGGAGTGCAGTAGAACGGAGGTATCTGGGAATACGGATACTGTACACATTTTGTTGAAAGTGGTGTCATAGGTGGATAGGGTTGTAAATAGAGCTTTTGGCATATTGGCCTTCATAAATCAAAGTGTTGAGTATAGGAGTTGGGATGTTATGGTAAAGTTGCATAAGACATTGGTGAGGCTACATTTGGGGTACTGTGTGCAGTTTTGGTCACCTAACTACAGGAAAGATATCGATAATTTAGAAAGAGTGCAGAGAAGATTTCGAGGATGCTGCCCGGACTTCAGGAGCTGAGTTTCAGGTAAAGGTTAAACAGGTTAGGACTTTATTCCCTGGAGCATAGAAGAATGGGAGAGATTTGATGGAGGTATTTAAAATTATGAGGGGGATAGACAGAGTAAATATGGATAGGCTTTTCTCCATTGAGGGTAGGTGAAATACAAATCAGAGGACATGGGTTAAGAATGAAAGGGGAAAAGTTTAGGAGGAACAATGAGGGGGAATGCCTTTCACACAGAGAGTGGTGGGAGCGTGAAACAAGCTGCCAGCAGTGGTGAATGTGGGCTCAATTTTAACATTTAAGAAGAATTTGGACAGGTACATGGCTGGGAGAGGTATGGAGGGCTAAGGACTGGGTGCAGGTCAATGGGACTAGGCAAAAAAAATTGTTCAGCACAAACTAGAATGGTCGAAGGAGCCTGTTTCTGTTCTGCAATTTTCTATGGCTGGGGAATGGAGAAGAACAGGAGGGAGAGGAGAATAGAACAACAAACGAAGTGTTAATTGGATATAATGTGAAAGGAGAGAGGAACAATAAGAATTGATTGGGAGAGGAGGTGTTGGTTTTTGCTCTGTGGTGGGAGGTAGGGGTAAAAGGAAGACAAATGGTATTTTTACACAGGAAATTTGGAATTATTTAAAAAAATTAGCATACTTACCTCCGGTGTGTCCCAATGTGGTTGTTTACACAGGGGCACTTTAGGGCACTTTTAGTCAGCTTTCCTGTGTTGCGGAGTTTATCGGAGGGGGAAGGTTGTATTCATTAGGTGTTTCTTACAGAATGGCTGCAGTCATTTTATAATGCACCTACTCCTTAAAAATGTGTAGGGGTCCCCATGGAAAAATTACGGGATGGAATCTACATAACAAATTCTGTCTCGACAATTTTACACTGCCATCTTTCCTGCTCTTCAGCGGCTATGTAAAAGTGCCTAACCAGAGGTGGAGGAAAGGAGGCATGAGGAAAGATGAGAGAGGGGAGGTCTAACCCCTCCCGCAATCAATTGTCACCTTTCCTCTCTCCTGTCCTCTTCACTCTTCATATCCAATTAACACCTTTTGTCTGTGGGTCTGTACTCATCCCCCTCCCATTCTTCCCTTTTCCCCAGCCTTTTAGTATGGTTGCTTTTCTTTTTTAACTCATACCTTGACAAAGGGCTCAGGCCTGAAACGTCAATAATATATCTTTATCTCCTATGGATGCTGCAAGACCTGTTGAGTTCCTCCTGCATTTCTATGTTTTTACTACAATCACAGCATCTGCAGACTTTTATATTTCACAGTACTTAAAATTAAAACACTCATCCAGATGGGATGCCTCATAAGTTTTTAGGCAAATATAACATTGCAGAAGTCTAGCCTTCTAATCCTCCATTATAGGATTAAAGGTCTGTTTGTGTTACAAACCTGTTCAAAAGAGGGATAATCAAAGATCAGTCTGCTTAATATCATGATGTGAAAACCTTTGAAAACAATACCCTAGACAAAATTAATTTTCATTTGTTAAAACATAGGAACAGAAAATAAAGCATAATGGTTTGATAAATGACAAATTTTATTTTGTAATTAGATTGAATTTTTTGATGATATAATGAAGATATAACAAGAATGTATTTGATATTGTATTTCATGACTTTCGAAGGTGGTTTGATGGAATAATGCAAAATAGACTTGCTAACAAAATATGGTTCATGAGATTAAAGAGGAATGGGTATAAAATGTGACAAGAAGGAGAAGGCAGAACATAGAAGTTAATGTTTATTTTTTTTCAGATTAGAAGAAAATAAATACTGTATATTTATACCACAGAATCAAGAACAATTTGACCTTTTTTAGTATGTACTTCTGACACAGAATTGAGTATACAGGGCATAATGTTAAAATCTCCAGAGGCCAAGTAACTTTGAAATACAGTAAACATAGAGTTGGATGGTAATAGTTTGGTTAGGATACATCAGTGAATTGTTAAGAATCAACTACATTATTGTGTTGTAATAGTAGGTCATTTTAATTTTACACATTTTGACTGAACTCCCATGCTGTAAAAGGGCCGAATGAGTGAAAGTTTGTCAAATGTATTAGGAAAGTTTCCTAATCAATATACAGAGGACACAACTAGAGAGAGTGGACCTCATGTTGGGGAATGAGATGATGAAGTGCATGTAAGGGGACACTTTCCATTCAGTGATTATAAAGCCATTAGTTTCAAAGTAATTATAGAAAGAGATAGATCTGATTCTTGGATTGAGGTTTTAAATTGTAGAAAAGTCCATTTTGATGGGATCAGAAAGGATCCAGCAAATGTGGATTGGGACAGGTTGTTTTCTGGAAAAGGTGTGCGTGGTAAGTGGGAGGGCATCAAAAATGAAATTTGAGAGATCATATTTTGCATGTTCATGTCAAAATTAAAGGCAAGACTAACAGGGATAAAGAACCTCTGTTTTCAAAAGATAATGGTGCTGTTTAAGATGAAGGAGGAGGTGCTTCTCAGATATATGCAGCAAGGTAAAAACTAAGTACTTGAGGAGTATCAGAAATGCAAAAACACAAGGAGGAAATCAAGAGAGCTAAAAGAATGGATTGTAAAAGAGTTTTTAAAATGTCACATAGGAACAACAAACATGAAGGAAAGGAGCAACTGCCTAATGTAGATTGATAAGAGATCTGTTTGCCTGACAGATAAATGACTACCATTCATATAAAATATCACACAAGAATGTCAAACTGTTAAAAGAAACTTCCTTTACTTTGTGCATGTTAAATATTTGATTTACCCTCCAGATAAATAATTAGCATTTGATAATAAGATCGAAACAAAAGCTACATTGAAGCAAAAGTGTTTGATATTATATATATATCTATAATATATATATATATATATATATATATATCTTCTTCTTTGGCTTGGCTTCGCGGATGAAGATTTATGGAGGGGTAATGTCCACGTCAGCTGCAGGCTCGTTTGTGGCTGACAAGTCTGATGCGAGACAGGCAGACACGGTTGCAGCGGTTGCAAAAGAAAATTGGTTGGTTGGGTTTTTCCTCCTTTGTCTTTTGACAGTGAGGTGGGCTCTGTGGTCTTCTTCAAAGGAGGTTGCTGCCTGCTGAACTGTGAGGCGCCAAGATGCACGGTTTGAGGCGATATCAGCCCACTGGTAATGGTCAATGTGGCAGGCACCAAGAGCTTTCTTTAGGCAGTCCTTGTACCTCTTCTTTGGTGCACCTCTGTCACGGTGGCCAGTGGAGAGCTCACCATATAACACGATCTTGGGAAAGCGATGGTCCTCCATTCTGGAGACGTGACCTACCCAGCGCAGTTTGATCTTCAGCAGCGTGGATTCGATGCTGTCGGCCTCTGCCATCTCGAGTACTTCGATGTTGGAGATGAAGTCGCTCCAATGAATGTTGAGGATGGAGCGGAGACAACGCTGCTGGAAGCGTTCTAGGAGCTGTAGGTGATGCCGGTAAAGGACCCATTATTCGGAGCCGAACAGGAGTGTGGGTATGACAACGGCTCTGTATACACTAATCTTTGTGAGGTTTTTCAGTTGGTTGTTTTTCCAGACTCTTTTGTGTAGTCTTCCAAAGGCGCTATTTCCCTTGGCGAGTCTGTTGTCTATCTCGTTGTCGATCCTTGCATCTGATGAAAATGTGCAGCTGAGATAGGTAAACTGTTGACCGTTTTGAGTTTTGTGTGCCCAATGGAGATGTATATATATATATATATATATATCTCTATCTATCTATCTATCTATTTATTTATTTATTTATTTATGACGTCAATACTTTACATTTCCAAGAAAGAACCACAAGGACAGATGGTAATAACAAACAGGATCAATCAACTTCAAAGCAACCTGTTTAACAACTTGTGAAAAATGTGCCACCAAAAAGAACCATATAAGGTGTGCCAAAATACTGTTTATTTGAGTGAGGTTCAATGCAAAGAAAGGGTGACACCATCTACCCTTCTTTGTATCCTTTACTCCCGCTAGCGTAAGATAGTAAATTTGGTTGTATGCTCTGTGGTTCTGCTGTGTGTGTTCTGTTGTCACAGCGTGGATCATCTATCACAGCATATGGTTGCTCTACTCTTATCAGGCAAAGAGCAAAATGATAGCAAGGGACAAAATGTGGTCATCATCTGTATATGGAGCCAAAAGAAAAGGGGGATCTTAATTTTTTTTGCATCTGCATTTACTCAGCTGACGGACATGGAGTCTTCAGAAATAGAGACGTTATGGACATTATACAGATTATAATGGAAGAAGTACTAACTGCCTTGAGACAAATAAAGATGGATAAATTCCCATGACCTCACAAGATATTCCCTTGGATCTTGCGGGATGCTTGTGCAGAAGTTGTAGGGGTCCCTGTAGAGGTACTTAAAATGTCCTTAGCCACAGTGAGGCACTGGACATTTGGATGATATATAATATTGTTCTGTTGTAAAGGAAAGGCTCTAAGAATAATCCATGAAATTATAAATTGGTGATTTGACATAAATTGTTGGAAGGTATCCTTGGACAGTTGATATACAAGAACTTGGATAGACAGGGACTGATTAGGGATAGACAACATAGCTTTGTGCATGATAAGTCATGTCTAACCAATCAGAGTGTTTTTCAAGATTACCAGAAAAGTTGATGAAGTGGATGGTGTCTATGTGGACTTTAATAATGCCTTTGACAAGGTCCTGCATGGGAGGTTGATCGAGAAGGTACAATTGCTTGGCATTCAGGATGAGGTAGGAAATTGGATTAGATATTGGCTTTGTAGGGGAAGCCAGAGAATGGTAGTAGACGATTGCCTCTCTGAGTGGAGACCTGTGACTAGTGGTATGCCTGAGTGCTGAGTCCATTGTTCTTGCCATCTATATCAATGATCTGAATGATAAAGTGGTATACTGAATCAGTAAATTTGCAGATGACACTATGATTGGGGTGTAGTGGAAGCTTGCAGGGATCTGGACTAGCTGGAAAAATGGGTTGTAAAAGGGCAGATGGAATTTAATCAAATAAATGGAAGCTGCGGGTAAGATTTACATGGTTATCAGTAGGGAGATGCAGAATGCAGTACAACAGGGATCTGGGAATACAAGTACATATTTCCTTGAAAGTGGTGTCACAGGTAGACAGGGATTTAAAGGAAGCTAGCCTTCATAAATCAAAGTATTGAGTGCCGGAGTCAGGACGTTACGGTGAAGTTGTACAAGACATTTGTGCGGTCAGATCTGAGTATTGTGTGAGTTTTGTTTACCTACCATCAGGAAAGATATCAATATGATTGAGAGTGAAGAAAATTCACAAGTATGTTGTCGGGACTTGAAGAGCTGAATGAAAGGGAAAAGTTGACCAAGTTAGAAATTTAATTCCCTGGAACATCTGAGTTTACAAAATTAAGGGATATAGATAGGGTAATTGCAAGCAGGCTTTTTCTATTGAGGTTGGGTGAGACAAGGACTAGAGGACATGGGTTAATGATGTCAGGTGAAATGTTTAAGGGGAACTTTAGGAGGGAACTTCTTCACTCTGAGGGTGGTGAGATTGTGGAATAAGCTGCCAGGAGAGGTGGTGGACGTGGTAAAAACACAGAAATGCTTGAGGAATTCAGCAGATATCACAGCATCCATAGGAGGTAAAGATATATAACTGACATTTCAGGCCTGAGCCCTTCTTCAAGGTAAAAACACACAGAAATGCTGGAGGAACTTAGCCAGTCTTTTCAGTGTCTATAAATTCAGTGTCTATAAAGATAAATTGCCGACGTTTGGGCCTGAGCCCTTCTTCAAGGAATAAGGTATTAAAATGGTGGATGTGAGTTCGATTTCAACATTTCAGAGAAGATTGGATAAGTACAGGACTGGCAGGGCTATGATGCAGGTGGAGGTTGATGGAACCAGGCAGAATAAATAGTTTAGCACAGGCCTGTTTCTATGGTGTAGTGTTGAATGGTTCTTGGCCCCATATGCAAATCCTCTTGAAATAAAAAGGTCAATACCTTTTTCCTTGCCTAGCTTCATAAAATGCTGACAAGGTTTAATGGGCTATTGTGGCCTGATCTGAGCACCACATTTTATGAAGAAACCTTGGTAAGTAATTTACCAAAATACTGCCAGAGAAGGAGTTCAATTAAATAGATACTGCAGAAGTTGGTATTGTTGCCCTGCTGGCATAGGTAGTTAAGATGAGAAAATAGTTTTTTTCAAAATCACAAAAGTTTTTAAAGTAAGTACTGGCACATACTGTTTCTAGTGCCAGATGGTCAGGAATCACAAATCATCAGTGAAGCAAAGACAAGAAAAAAAACACACAGTGAAAACATGCCATCTGAAAGAGAAGTGAGAATTAAATTATTAGTAATTCTCAAAAGAACTGGATAGATACCCAAAGGAAAATATTTTGCAGAGTTTTGAGGAAAATATGAGAGAGTAAGTTTATTAGATAGCTTTTTCAAAAAAAAACTGTCAGAGATGAGAATGACCTCTTTTAGGACTGCATAATTCTCTGATTCTAGACCCCTATTATATGTGAATTTCCTGCAGAAATCAAAGGCAGGTATCACATACTTGGTTAACTAAGTCAAGCAGCATTTTACAGTTGTAAATGATAAAAGCTCCCACCTCCTGAGAAACCCTAATCTCCAATTGACAAACCCAACAGAATCTGATAGTTACTGCAGATGAATGAAGTAGCCCATAACTGTGAGAAAATACAAATAACCTTTGATGATTAAATCTGAGGTGAAATTCATAGCCTCCTAAATTAATATTTTAATTGCATAAGTAAGTGATAGTGTAAAAGTGATGAATTAATCTTTCAGGTAAATATTATCACACTTCTATTTCCTTCAGTTTGTCACTCTTTCTCAAGTTGCAGACATATTTTCCTTTGGGTATCTATCCAGTTCTCTTTTGAGAATTACTAATAATTTAATTTGCAATTCTTTTTCAGATGGCATGTTTTCACTGTGTAATTTTTTTTCATGTTGTCTTTGCTTCACTGACAATTTGTGACTATTTGCTACTGGCCAGCTGCCTTCAGTTTCCATTCACCTGCATGGATTTAGGTAGCCCTACTGCTTGGCCTAGCAACTGGTAGATCTTAAATAAAGACAGAAATAAAAATCAAAGGTCAAAGAATATGATATGAACATCAGACACGAAACTTTAACTGTTTCTACTTCCACATACGCTGGAGCTTGACATGTTGAATATTTCTGGCATTTTCTATTTAATTCCAGATTTCCAATATCTGCAATTATTTTCTTATTTTCAACTGCCTGATCTTACAAAGTATTAGTATGTGTGATTTTTCATATAATCAAACAAAAATTAGAGTCATAGAGTTATACAAACACATACACATGTGCAAAACATTAATATGCACAGATAATAAGCACAATTAATGTATGTACACAAGGAGACACACAATTTATACCTTTGTGCGTATACATGCACAAATATCACTGTTTAACCAGGGTCATCAAGTAGTGATCAGATGCAAGAGAAATAATTTATCAGAACAGATACTTCAAACTATAATTCTTTGATGGGAAAAAAGACTGAGACTCAATGTTGAGGTTTGAAGCCTGAAAGAATTTATTGAGCTTGTAATCAAATGTAATATATTGGTGTAAAACACGGAAGTCTGCAGACACCATGGTTGAAGTAAAAACACAATGCTGGACAAACTCAGCAAGTAAAACAGTGTATTTTATGTAGCACAGATAGAGGTACATGATCAATGTTTTGGCCTTGAGCCCTTCGTCAAGGTATAAGCAAAATATTCTAATACTTTAGTATAGATCTGTTGGAAATGTAGTCTTTCAAAGAGCATGTTAAACCAGTTGTTTAAAGTGAATGTCAACGATCTCATGACATTCTTACAAAGAAGGTAAAGGATAATGTCACAATCAATGAAAATGAATATTGAATACATGTTTATAACTTACCAGGTATCTTGCAAGACGATGTGTGCAAAATATCTGATTGCACTTGCTTGTAAAAAATACTAGCCTTATTTCAAATGGAATTTATTACAAGGTAAGAATGCAGAGATGAAATCAGGTGGTCCAGTTTATTTGGAATGATCATTATTTCTGAACAAACTAAAATCCCTGATCTGAACTCTGCCTTTTTGCTTTCGGACTATGAATAAATCTGTCCTCTATTTCCAGATTTTTTCACTTTCCTTCTTTCTGCTAATGTTCCACTTCCCAACAACCTGATGGAATGCATTAAATTTATTGTTCCTTATACTTGAACACTGTCAATGACTGACAAGCATTTAAAAAATGGATCCTCCAACCAGATATAAATCACTAACAGGACAGCAATAAATGCAGGCTTTGTCAGTGATGCCCACAATTCATAAATCTCTGGTGTACAACATACAGCCTTTGGGATGGTTTCTTCAGTGCCTCCAATCATAAATAGCAAGCTGGTTACTTTGCTACTCACTGTTATCCAATGGCAGCTGTTTTCAGAACTGTTTATTGATACACAAAGCCCTGAGGAATGCAAGGCTTTCCCACAGAAAACAGTGAGATTCGAATTATGAAATGTTTGACAACCTTGCCCTCAAGTTTACTGGTTGTCAAGCTAGTAAAGTTTTAATGTGAAAGCCTCTGATATTCAAAATGAAAAGCATTAATAACTAAACATTACTTTTTTTTATAAGCAGAATGTAAAAATTAAGAAAACAAACAGAATGCTGAAAGAACTCAGTTTATCAATGGAGACAAAAGTTATGAGTTGACGTTTTGGGTAGAGATCCTGCATCAGGGCTGAGATAAAGAGGCTGATAGGTGACAGGTAGAACTGAATGGTGAGAGGATAATGGATTGATGGAACCAGGTGCCTGAGGGGATGGGTGGAGTGAACAAAGGAAGAAGAAAACTCAGTGTATGGTTGAGTATGCATGGAAGGAAATGTTACCTGAAAATGGAAAGTTCAGTATTCATATCAGTAGGTTGTAAGCTGCCCAATTTGTTTTTGGCCTCTCCAGGGCAATGAAAAAGGCTGAGAACAGACAGGTCAATATAGGAGTGGGAATGAGTCAAATCAAGTCAAGTTTATTATCATCTGATTATACAAGTGCAACCTGACAAAACAGCATTCTCTGGTCCTCGGTGCAAAAACATGCAGACACACAACCAGACATTCTTTGGCTTGGCTTCGCGGGCGAAGATTTATGGAGGGGTAATGTCCACGTCAGCTGAAGCCTCGTTTGTGGCTGACAAGTCCAACGCGGGACAGGCAGACACAGTTGCAGTGGTTGCAGGGGAAAATTGGTGGGTTGGGGTCGGGTGTTGGATTTTTCCTCCTTTGTCTTTTGTCAGTGAGGTGGGCTCTGCGGTCTTCTTCAAAGGAGGTTGCTACCCGCCGAACTGTGAGGCACCAAGATGCACGGTTTGAGGCGATATCAGCCCACTGGCGGTGGTCAATGTGGCAGGCACCAAGAGATTTCTTTAGGTAGTCCTTGTACCTCTTCTTTGGTGCACCTCTGTCACGGTGGCCAGTGGAGAGCTCGCCATATAACACAATCTTGGGAAGGCGATGGACCTCCATTCTGGAGACGTGACCTACCCAGCGCAGTTTGATCTTCAGCAGCGTGGATTCGATGCTGTCGGCCTCTGCCATCTCGAGTACTTTGATGTTGGAGATGAAGTCGCTCCAATGAATGTTGAGGATGGAGCGGAGACAACGCTGCTGGAAGTGTTCTAGGAGCCGTAGTTGATGCCGGTAAAGGACCGGCAGGAGTGTGGGTATGACAACGGCTCTGTATACGCTAATCTTTGTGAGGTTTTTCAGTTGGTTGTTTTTCCAGACTCTTTTGTGTAGTCTTCCAAAGGCGCTATTTGCCTTGGCGAGTCTGTTGTCTATCTCGTTGTCGATCCTTGCATCCGATGAAATGGTGCAGCCGAGATAGGTAAACTGGTTGACTGTTTTGAGTTTTGTGTGTCTGATGGAGATGTGAGGGGGCTAGTAGTCATGGTGGGGAGCTGGCTGATGGAGGACCTCAGTTTTCTTCAGGCTGACTTCCAGGCCAAACACTTTGGCAGTTTCCGCAAAACAGGACGTCAAGCGCTGAAGAGCTGGCTCTGAATGGGCAACTAAAGCGGCATCGTCTGCAAAGAGTAGTTCACGGACAAGTTGCTCTTGTGTCTTGGTGTGAGCTTGCAGGTGCCTCAGATTGAAGAGACTGCCATCCGTGCGGTACCGGATGTAAACAGCGTCTTCATTGTTGAGGTCTTTCATGGCTTGTTTCAGCATCATGCTGAAGAAGATTGAAAAGAGGGTTGGTGCGAGAACGCAGCCGTGCTTCATGCCATTGTTAATGGAGAAGGGTTCAGAGAGCTCATTGCTGTATCTGACCCGACCTTGTTGGTTTTCGTGCAGTTGGATAACCATGTTGAGGAACTTTGGGGAGCATCCAAGGCGCTCTAGTATTTGCCAAAGCCCTTTCCTGCTCACGGTGTTAAAGGCTTTGGTGAGGTCAACAAAGGTGATGTAGAATCCTTTGTTTTGTTCTCTGCACTTTTCTTGGAGCTGTCTGAGGGCAAAGACCATGTCAGTAATTCCTCTGTTTGCGCAAAAGCCACACTGTGATTCTGGGAGAACATTCTCGGCGAGACTAGGTATTATTCTAGTTAGGAGAATCCTAGCGAAGATTTTGCCTGCAATGGAGAGCAGCGTGATTCCCCTGTAGTTTGAGCAGTCTGATTTCTCACCTTTATTTTTGTACAGGTTGATGATGATGGTATCACGAAGGTCCTGAGGCAGCTTTCCTTGGTCCCAGCAGAGCTTGAAAAACTCATGCAGTTTGGCATGCAGAGTTTTGCCACCAGCCTTCCAGACCTCTGGGGGGGATTCCATCCATACCTGCTGCTTTGCCACTTTTCAGTTGTTCAATTGCCTTATATGTCTCTTCCCGGGTGAGGACCTCATCCAGCTCTAGCCTTAGGGGCTGTTGAGGGAGCTGGAGCAGGGCAGATTCTTGGACTGAGCGGTTGGCACTGAAAAGAGATTGGAAGTGTTCTGACCATATACACACATATAAACAATACATATGCAGGACAAGTATTCATATATTCAAATAAATAAATATTGTTTTGTACATAGGAGAGTCTCAGATCGTTAGTGTGAGCAGTTCCTCTGGTCATTCAGCATTCTCACCACTCAAGGAAACAAGCTGTTCCTCAGCCTAGTGGTGGTGGCTTTGATACTCCTGTATCTCTTTTCAGATGGGAGCAGCTGAAAGATGTTGTATGCAGTGTGGAAGGGTTCCTCAATGATTTTGTGCATCCTCTTCAGACTATGATCCCCGTAAATCATATTGATGGAGAAAAAGGAGATCCAGTAATTCTCTTTGTTACTCTTATG
Organism: Narcine bancroftii; assembly: GCF_036971445.1. Classification (NCBI taxonomy): domain Eukaryota; kingdom Metazoa; phylum Chordata; class Chondrichthyes; order Torpediniformes; family Narcinidae; genus Narcine; species Narcine bancroftii. The sequence continues at coordinate 13,158,453 of NC_091481.1, forward strand.
GTCCTATGACTTAACTGCTAATTTATTTCTTTGCCGCAACTATACCCCACTGTGATGCAGCCAGCCAGGTAACCTTACCTGCTTCTCAGGAAGTGTCATCGCTGTTGTGCCTTCCTGACAAATGAGGATATGTTGTGTATCCACCATAGGTCACTAGTTAATGGAACTCCATGGAACTTGGTGCTCTACATTTTCTCTACTACAGAGTTGTTGATGTTTTGTGGCAGGTGGTCATTCCTGGTCCTCCTGATCATCTGCTTCATCTTGTCCACATTGAGACTCAGGTTGTTGCTCTCACACCATTTCATGAGATTTTCCACCTCTTCTCCAGTGCGACTCATCATTGTTGTTGATGAAGCCAACGACTGTTGTGTCATCTGAAAACTTGATATGGCAATACAGTCATGGGTCAGTAGCGTGAACATACAGCCCTGAGATGCACCAGTGCTTGACATTCTGCTACCGACCTGGAGTGGTGTTGAGTCCAAGCAAAGAAAGTTTTTCCAGCCTCTGGGGAATGATCATATTAAACAATGAGCCAAAGTCAATGAACAGCAGCCTGGTATATGAAGCATCATTCTCCAGATGGGCCAGAACAGAGTGAAATGACAAGGCTACAGCATCGCCTGTGGAATGGTTTCTTCTATAGGTAAATTGAAATGGGTCCAGTGTTTCTGGGAGGTGTGCTTTAATGTGTTCCAGCACAAGACACTTGAATGGTGGAGTTCAGTGCCACAGGGTGGTAGTCATTGAAGATGTCTGTGAAGAGTTCCATCAATTTGTCTGTGCAGACCTTCAGTACACAACCAGGATTGTTGTCTGGTCCAACTAACTTGTGTGGGTTCACCTGGATAGGGTTCTCTTCACCTTGGCTATGCAGGGGATCTGTTCATCGGGGGACATGGAGCTTTCTTTGGCTTCATCCTGTTCATCACATTAAACCATACACAGATGTTCAGTCTATCCAGAAGGGAGGCATCATTATCCTTAACTCGCAACGTTGACTTGAAATCGAATATCGTCTTGATCCCAAAACAATAACAAATGAGAGATAAAATGGCATGCAACCAGAAACTCAAGATGGCTACTGTGGGAAAACCCAGGTGCTAAGAAAAACAATTGCCTATTCTACCTTTGATTTCATCAATGTAAAGGATGCCATTGAAATTCTGGAACCATTTTGCAGAGCACCAACAAATTGGACTCTTCACAACATTGATGTAAAGTGGAGAGGGTCCAAGTTCATAGCCCCTTGACAGTGGTCACACAAGTAGATAGGGTGGTATGTTTTGGTTAAGGGGAGACCTGATAGGTATTTATAATATTATGAAAGGTATAGATGGGAGAGACAATCAGAACATATTTTCCCCAATGTAAAAAATTCAAGTACATGCATTTAAGGTGAGAGTGGGAAAATTTAAAGGTGATGTGTGGGTCAAGGATTTTTACATAGAGTGGTCAGATGCTAGATGGAGCAATAGAATCAGATGTAATCATAATGTTTAAGAGGCTTTTGGGTAGACAGATGAATATGCAGGGAGTATAGGGATATGGACTATGTGCGGGCAGAAGAGAAATGGCATCATGTGCACACAGACACGATGTGTTGTGGGCCCTGTTCCTGTTCTATAATGTCCTATGCTCTAATCTGATCAAGGAGGATGACAGATTGTATTCTGAGAGAACAAAATCAGGTCTAATAAACAGATCAATTCATCCAGCATTATTCATTTACTTTAGGTTGCAGTGAATCTTGTGTTAGCAAACATGTCATGCTGTGAAATTTCAATTTAATTAATAATCTGTAAGTTAGGAAGAAAAGCACCAACTAGTTTTGGTAATGATTGTCATAAAAAGCCATCTGTCTCACTAATGCCCTTCAGAGCAGTAAATCTGCCATCCTTACTTCAGTCGATATAGAAGTCCAGGTCCATCCCATGAGTTTGACTCTTAAAAGTCATTAGAAGTGACCTTACATATCTGGTTTACCAGTACTCACATGTTCAAACAGCAAATAAATAACACAAGTAAAAGTAAAACATGAAAATTTGCAGTCACCGTGGTTGAAGTAAAACCACAAAGCTGGAGAAACTCAGCAGGTCAAGCAGTGTCCTTCATAGAGCCAAGGTAAAAAATACATCACCAATGTTTCGGGCTTGAGCCCTTCATCAAGGTATGGAAAAATATCTGTAGGTGTCTGAACAAAAGAGTGGTGGGGGGAGGGGGGGTTAAAGAAATAACACTAGAGCAGGGTCGGTGTCAGAACAAGTCAAATTGGGAGGCATTAGGACACAATCTGACATCCAAAAACTTGTTCAGCATGGTGGGGGGGGTTGATGCCTATCTACCTACCATGAACCTCCTCCATGCGCTGCCGCCATTACACTCCCTCCCTCTGAAGCAACAGATAAACACACTGCTTATATCGTGTGGAGATTAGTGACGTTAGTGGTGTGGGTGTGTGGTCACAATACCTCAATGCCCATGAATGCCGCCCCCCGCCCCCCGCCTCTGGCGCTAGCCCTGCATGAATGGACAGACCTCTAGACTTCTACTAAGACAACAAATTTGGAAACATCAAAGTCAATCCCAGTCCAATCCCTACCAACAGAAATTTGAGAACTAAATTGGGACATCACTCCAACAGACTAATCAAGTTACAGCCTCACATTGTCGTACTTATAGAATCATATTTTATTTATAATTTGCCAAAATTCTCCAATATAACCTTTCATCATCTGAACAGATCAACTAGAGATGATGACATTGAGTTACTGGCAGGTTGGGAATACCCTTCGAAGTCCTCAACATTGATTCCAGACCTGATGAAATCTCATGGCCTAAGGTCAAATGAGGGAAAGGAAAACTTTCCTAATTATCACCAATCATCCTCTCTCAGCTGATGAATCATTTGCTCCTCCATGATGAATTTGAATTTTCTAATTTCAGGTGACCTACTCAGTTTCTCCAGCACTCTTGGGTTTTGCAAGAAGTTCCCTCTCTCTTCTTCCTGTATGCAACAGCGTTGGAGAAATCAGCAGGTCACACAGCATCCACATGAAATAAAATGTCACTAACATTTTGGGACTGAACCCTTTGTCATGAGGAAAAATAACAGATAGGCACTTGAATGAAAAGATGTGGGGGTGGAGAGGGGTGGGGTTGATAACAGGAGAAGAAGGAAGAAGTGGCAGAGGAGGAAAAAAGAATAACAGGCAAGAGGTCTCACCTATATCCACCTATGACCATTTAACTGTTAACCTATGAATAAAATGACACAGAACACACATTTGTATGTTATGCAATCTGGTAGTATTCTACAACAGAGATATCATTGAACAAGCATTGTGAACCTAAGTACAAAGCAGTTATGCCAAATAGAAAGGATTTGCAATATTCCAATTTCCAGCTACTGTATTTGAATAGTGAAGGGACTGATCATGCTGTAGGTGCTGTCTTATTTTGATAGGACATTATACTAGTTTTGACTGATAGAAAATTCAAGCTAACCATCGAAGATGAGACAAGGACAAATCCAATAGAGGGAGAGGAAGAGGCTTTCGTTCAGGAGACAGTTGGGTAAGTTCTGACATAATATTAAATAAGATCTAAAATTATTGGGAACTGGATAGAGCCCCTTCATGTCTTTGCAAGGAAACATACAAGAGATTGTCAACAGACATCTTCTACAAACACACCAATTCCCATAGCTACCTCGACTATACCTCTTCACACCCTGACCCCTGTAAGAATTCCATTCCTTTCTCTCCTTTCCTCTATCTCCATTGCATCTGCTCCTAGGATGAGTACTTTCATGCCAGGTCATCAGAGATGCCCTCCTTCTTCAAACAACATAGCTTTCCCTCTACCTCCAAGCGCAACAAGGACAGGATTCCCCTTATCCTCACCTATCATCCCACCAGCCTCCTTGTACAACATATCCTGCTCTGTCATTTTTGCCACCTACTACATGATCCCACCACCAGGCACTTATTTTCCTCTTCGCTTTCTGCATTGACTGCTCCCACTTTGACTTCCTTGTCTACTCCTCCTTCCTTGTCACCTATTCATAGGAGATGCTCCACCTGTGCCTATACCTCCTCTGTCACCACCATTTGGGGCCCCAGTCTTTCCAAGTCAAGCAACACTTCATTTGTGAATCTTGTGATTGGGGGGGGGGGGGGGAGTCATCTACTGCATCCCGTGGTCTCTTCTACATCTGAAAAACTAGGCGCAGACTGGGAGATCACTTCGTTCAGCACTCAGCTCTGTCTGCCACAATAGCATGGATCTCCCATTGGACACCCATTTCAATTCCCTGTCCTATTTGCTTACTGACATGTCCATTCACAGGTCATGCACTGCCAAGCTGAGACCACCTGCAAATTGGAGGAACTACCTTCATCTTCTATTCTGGGCATCCTCCAACTAGATGGCATTAACATCGACTTCTCTGGTTTCTATTAAACCCCCTCCCACTCTTCTTCCCCATCTTCTTCCCTCTAGTTCTTTCTCTCTCCCTCTTCCCTCTGTCTCCTTTCATAGAGCTAAAATCAATTCTCACCTTTCCTCTTATCATATCCAATTAACACTTTTTATCTGTTGGTCTGGACTCCTCTTCCTCTCATTCTTCCCTCTTTCTCTCTATCTTTAATTAAGATGTCTTCCTGCTTTTTGCTTAGATCTTGAAGGGCTCAGGCCCAAAATATCCATGGACTCTGGGATACTGCTGAGTTCCTCCAGCATTTTTGTGTGTTTTTACTACATTCTGAGTGTCTACAGACTTTTATGTTTAACTACTCACAGGAGACTGCAGATGATAGAATCTGAAATCTGTTACTTCACATTCTTGCAGAAACATGAACACTCTTCAGCCTTCCATAGTGCTCCCTGACTTCCTAATTTTTTTCCAAAATTTCTGTTTTATTTCAAATTTTCAACATCTACAGTTTATTACTTTCCAATTTACATCCTTGCATTTTGCTGGTGCTGATGTAATAGATGATATAACTATTGCTAACATGGAAGTTTTCTATCACTAAATTTGCATAGGTTAACACTGTATGAATTAATTTATTTTATATTATTTTCAATTCACTTTTCTCATGATTCACAAAATCAAGAATTATTTTGTAATTACTTGAACTAAAAGGTGTAAATTTGATAATAATTTGCAAAATATAGCAATGATTTAATTGAACTAATATTAACATAATTTATTCTACCTCTCTTGACTATAAGCAAGAATACAGCAAAGTGTTATGTTTTTCACTCAGATGTCTTAAATTGTGACATGCACAGGTCCCCCAAGCCTATTGAAGATGCTGCCCAGCAGTCAGGGAAGAATATCAACTTTTTGAGGCACTTTCCCTGTGGCAGTCAAACAGCAGGCACACATTGTGGCATTCATGTTGGGGAGAAAAGAAATATAGAGGATGTAATGGAGACAGAGGGTGAGGGGACATGATAAAAACAACAAGTGTATTGAAATAGTGAAAATGGGATATAGGTTGAAAGCAAAGTACAATGGAGTGATTTTAATTAGTATGGTAATCTCTCCAACACAATGAAGACTGCTCTTTAATCCAGGCATTTACAAACCCCCCCCCCACCCCACCCTCTCTCTCTCTCTCTCTCTCTTTCTTTCTCACTCACTTCAAACTAAAACATTAATTGTAAATTACCCATCTCTCCCTCCCTCCAAAGCACATTATTTGTAAATTACCCATCTCCCATCACTTTCACTCTCTCACTTCAAACCGCAGCATTATTTGTAAATTGCCCATCTCCCTCACTCCTTCTCACTTCAAACCACAGCATTGTTTGTAAATTACCCATCTCTCTCACTTGTACAGGTACACTATCCTTTATCCGGACATCTAAAATCCGGAAAGCTCCAAAATCCGGCAAGTGGGGAGAGAGACGGCAGCGCGAGTCATGGGAGGAGGGGGGCGAGGGGGAGAGACAGCAGGGCAAGTGGGGAGGGTGAGGGGGAGATACCGGCAGTGTGAGTCGGGGGGGCAAGGGAGGGGAAGACCAACAGCGCGAGTCAGGCAGGCGAGGGGGTGAGAAGACCAGCAACGTGAGTCGGGCGGACGAGGGGGGGCAAAAACCGGCAGCACGAGTCAGGTGGGCGAGGGAGGAGAGACCGGCAGCACAAGTCCGGGGGGTGAGGGGGAGACCGCCAGTGCGAGTCGGGTGGGTGAGGGGGAGGAGACGGTAGTGTGACTGGAAGGGGGTGGGGGTGGATATGGCAGCACAATTGAGGAAGGTTTAAATCTGGTTTTCTGAAATCCAGAAAAATCCAAAATTTGGAACACACTGTCCCCCAAGGGTTCCAGATAAAGGATCGTGTACCTGTAAATTACCCATCTCTCTCTCTCTCTCTGTCACTATTCAAACCACAGCATTACTTATAAATTACTAATTTCTCTTGCTCTCTCTCTCGCTTCAAATCATATTATTCGTGAAGTACCCATCTCAGTCTTCAAACCACAACATTATTTGTAGCGTACCCATCCTTATCTTTCACACCCACTGAAAGTTGCTCCAATATTATCAAGCCAGTAATTTGTATAATGAAGGGACCATAAGGCAGAACAAAAAAGGAAGTAGGCTTCTCTGCTGCACATTATCAATTATCTCATAAACCCTGATCATCACTCCATGAATAAACTCTATTGGTTCATCAAAAATTATATGTCTTTAACAATTGTGTGGTTTTATGTTAAAAAGTGACAGTTTGCCTTTGAGAGCCAAGGTGAAGGTGGACTGCTGAGAGAGTGGGAGATGGGCTGGGCATGTGCAGAAGATGATCCAGAAATTTCTGGACTTGAAAGACAAACCACCACTGGGTGTGGCTGTGCAGTGGAAGGAGGCCCAAGCAGAGTCATTGTTTGGGAGGCAATTTAGAATGTTGGGCATTTTAAAAGGGATGAACATTCCGAAGGCAGCCAGAAGGATGCGGACCAAGCCATTTTTCCTCTCTCTGCAAGCAACACTAGAAGACAACTTCGAATTTTGTGCTCTCTCTCTCTCTCTCTCTCTCTAAAAGATCTTTTGGCTTCAGTTTACCAAACAAACTGAAGTCTGTTTACGATCTTTACTTTGATTGTAATCGAAGTTTTGTGAGTCTTATGTGTTTTGTGTCTAAGTTTTTTTTCTGTGGGCTGGTTGGAAATATAACTTAGACTTTGATTATATATGTTATATTTAGGCTGGGGAATTTATTAGTTTTACACTGTTATGAAATTTGTATATTAACCAGTGGGCATTGTTATAAAAGGGGGGATTTTGAATTAAAGTTTGAAGGTGAAATCTTGTTAATAAAGTAATTGTTCATCTTTACCCCTGTGTGATATGCCTTCTTTGTGGTTGCAGGTTTGATCTTGTAACAGCTTAAAAGCCAAATGAAAAAGTATTTCTTACCTTTTCTTGCAGGCCCAGAAAAGCTTGCTCTGATATCCCCTTTCAGCCTGGAGGCAGCTGGGGCATTGATGCAGTTTTCTGGAAGCTTGGCTACTAGTGCCATACATAAGCACCAAGCAATGGGCAACTTCATTACCCATAATCCTTCACACTGCTGGGACCGCTGTGCGCTTTCCAGAATGGTTTCAGCTGCAAGGGATTATGAATAGGGAAGACGGCCATTGATCTGCCACTTACTGAGCTGCTGGTACTGACAAGTGGCCCCAAAGGCTGAAATGACCCGTGAGGTGCCGGAAGATGGAGCGTCTGGTGGGGCAGTCAGAGCCTGCCCTGCCCGCCCTTGATGGTCCGGCCCTCACTGCCTGACAGCTCCCACCAGCCGCCCCTGCTCTGAGGAGGTCATGGAGGGAGAGGGGAGATTGAGATGGGTCAGCAGGTTGCCCCTAGCCAGCCGCTTGCAGTGGCATTACATTCATGCTAGGGAGCGGAGCGCAGTGCTCTGCCACTGACCTTTCCCCCAAGAGAGATTGCAGTCAGCGCCTTGAATCCGGCCTTGGTGTATTCATAGAGGTAAGTCTCCTGACGTAAGGGCAGAGAATCTCCGCCTTTACACTCAGACCTTTTGACTGTACGAAAGAACCTAATGTCAAAGCATTAACAAGGAAGCAAGCTACAAATTAAAGAAAGATTTAGCACCTGTAGGGAACTCAAGTTGGAAAATAAGTCATCTAGTTGTCAAAAAATAATGGAAGAGAGCTGTAGCAAAGTTTTCAAGGAACAATTAAATTACATCATGCAGAAAAAAAAGAAATTTAGACATATGGTGAGAGGTGGGTAGTTGGGATTGATGATGTTATGGCAAGATACAGTGTGTTTCAAATGAACATGATGTGTACATTCATCATCCATTGTGATGGCGATCTGAGACACTAGTTATGGCACATTTCAACTTCTGCCTAAGGAAGGACCTAGACCTACTTCAATTTGCCAACCTACATAAAAGGTGCCATCTTATTGGCAGTCCACTCTGCAATGAACCATCTGGATCATAAGAACAGCTTTACTTTTAATACCAGCATACCATCTAAACTGATAACCAAATTCAAGTAATTGAGACTCTGTTCCTCACTTTGGAACTGATCTTTGACTTAGTCAATGGCAGACTCCAATCAGTGCAGAATGGCAACAGCTTCACCTCTTTGCTGATCATCAATATCAGGCCACCTCAAGGCTATAAACTTATTTCTCTGCTATATTCTCTACATCAGAATCAGAATTTATTGACACGAACAAGTTATGAAATTCAATGTTTTGCAGCAGCAATCATAATGCAAACATTCATATAAACTACTTTACAACAATAAATAAAAAACATGCATGAACTGTAAGGCAGTGTCTGTGGTTCATTGTTCATTCAGGAATCTGATGGCAGTTGGGAAGAAGATGTCTTTGTGCTGCTGAGTGCTCGTCTTCAGGCTTGTGTACCTTTTTCCTGAAGGTAGCAGAGTGAAGAGGGCATAGCTAAATGGTGAGGGTATTTGAGGAAAGAGGCCGCTTTCTCAAGACACCACCTCTTATAGATATCCTCGATGTAGTGATGTCTGGTACCTGTGATGTCGCAGGCCTAGTTAACAAACTTCTGGAGTTTTTTTCTTGTCCTGAGAATTGTCGCCTCCATACCAGACAGTGATGCAACCAACCAGAATAATTTCCACGGTATACCTGTAGAAGTTTTCAAGTCTTTGGTGACATATCGAATCTCCTCAAGCACCTCACAAAGTAAAGCTGCTGACGATTGCATCATCGGAAGTGTTGACACCCAGGAATGTGAAGTTCTGGACCCTCTCCAGTACTGATCCTCGATGAGGATTGGGTTGTGTTCCCCTGACTTCCTCCTGAAATTCATGATCATCTCCTTGGTTTTGCTAATGTTGAACACAAGTTTGTTGGCGTGACACCACTCAACGATATGATCTCTCTCCCTTCTGTACGCTCCTCATTCCCATTTTGTGATTTTGCCAACAAATATGCTATCATCGGCAAATTTGTAGATCTCATTGGGATGGTGCCTGGTTGCAGTCATGGGTGTATAATAAGTAGAGCAGCGGGCTAAGCACGTATCCTTGAGGTGCGCCTGTGTTAGTAATCAGTGAGGAGGAGATGTGACTGTTTGGCTCCAATAGAATCCATAAATTCACTGACAACATCACTGTTGTTGGTGAAATAATGTACGATGGAGATTGCAAATCTGGCTGTGGGGTGCCAGACCACATCATCAGCAAGGCCAAGGTGTTAGTTATGGAGTTTAGGAAGGAGAAAAATGTGAAACACAAAAGTCTACAGACACTGTGATTGTAGTAAAGACAGAAATGCTGGAGGAACTCAGCTGGTCTCACAACATCCATAGGAGGTAAAGATGCATTACCAATATTTTGGGCCTGTGCTCTTCAAGGTAGAAGCGTAAAACCAGAAGGCATCTGAATAAAGACTGGAGGGAGAAAGGGAGAAGAATGGGAGGGGGAGGAGTCCCCACCAACAGCCAAAAGGTGTTAATTGGGTATGATAGGAAAGGTGAGAATTTTTTGCTCTGTAAAAGGGAAGACAGTGAGTGAGAGAGTGAGAGTGAGCACATGTGCGGGGGGGGGGGGGGGGTGGGGAAAGGCAATAGTGGGGTGGGTTTATGAAGTTGATGTTAATGCCATCCAGTTGGAGGGTGTCCAGACAGAAGATAAGGTGTTGTTCCTCCAATTTGCGGGTGATCTCAGTCTGGCAGTGCATGAGATCATGGACAGATATGTTAGTAAGGAAATGGGATGGGGAATTGAAATGGGTGGCCTTTGGGAGATCTATGCTATTGGTGCAGACATAGACGAGGTGCTCAACAAAGCAATCCCCCAGTCTGCACGCAGTCTCTCTGATGGAGAGAGGAGACCACAGCGGGAGCACCAGATGCAGTAAATGACCCCTGCAGATTCAAAAGTGAAGTGTTGTTTCACTTTGAAGGATTGTTTGGGGCCCCGAATGGTGGTGAGGGAAGGGTATGACTCGAGCTGCTGTAGCAAGATGACCTGATCCACAAGTGAACTGGGTCACTGAGGTACAGGCTTGCACTGGTCCTGGTGGGAGGGCCAAAAAGGATAATGGGAGTGGCAGTGATAAGCTCTTGGAAGGTTCCAGTAAAGTCATTTGTTTGGATCAACTCATTCACAGCTTCTGTGTGTGTTTTTTATTTGTTTGCTGCACAGCACGCCGACCACAATGGTGATCCTGACAGTCTAAAAGGGCATTTTGGACCCCACCATGAATGACATGAGTACAGAAAACACACCATCACTGAAGCGCTAACCTATTGAACCTCACAGTCGCTAGTCTGGTTCAAACAGGCTGAGGCCCAGTTTCAGGTCGTGCAGGATCACCACTCACTCCACAAGATATTACTACGTGATTAGTTCACTTGACCAAGAGACTGCCAGACGAATTATCGAATTCTTACATCAGCCACCAGCTGCTGACAGGTATGAGGCAATTAAGGCACTTCTTATCTGCATCTTCGGCTTTTCCCGCCAAAAATGACGTATGCTGTTTGCCCTTATTGGCGTTATTTGATGGTCACAAGCTTACTATTGCTGGTCATCTGCTTACTATTTGAGCAGATACTTCTCGAACAGATGCCAGAAGATATCTGCCTACTCCTCGTGGATGATGACTTCATCAATCCACACAGGTTAGCTAGCCTATGCAGATGTACTGTGGCATGCCAAGCAATATGGTGGGGCATACGCTGACCTAGTTGCTGCGTCACTCTCTCAGGAGGTGTTTCTACCATCAGAAATGGGGTTCTGGAACCCGCTGCTGCCATGCACCTTGCTCCCATCCAGGAAATGCTGGGGTCGGCTGTTGCTGATGGCTATGACGATCGGCTACTGAGGCAGCCTCCTTTCTCTATGGGATTGGCACTCAGAGTGATGTTTCCTCGTGGTCATAGGGGCAGAGGTCAATGCCTTTCCCTCCTCGAACAGAGACACCTGCACTAGGAAGTCGAGACTGTCCCTCACTGCCGCCAACAATAGAAGCATAGGCACATATGGAGTGCAGACCATCCTGCTCAAGTTCGGTTTCTGCTGTTTTACCTTCACTTTGGCTGACGTGCCTCAGCCCCTACTGGGCACAGACTTCATTTGAGCCCACTGCCTCCTGGTGGACCCAAACGGGGACATTCCAGATCTTCACCCGTCAAAAAGTCAAGTTCCTAGCTCCTCACCTCAATTCAGTAACCTTATCAGACAATGTGTTTGCCAGAATCCTGGCAGGATTCCCGGCCATTATAACACCACAGTTCTCCTTTGTGGTTCAGAACCATGGTGTCCAGCACCACATCCCCATGCAGGGACTGCCGCTACATCCCCGGGCTTCCTTCTGACAATGGCATATGGAATTTAATGCAGACAAATGTGAGATGTTGCACTTTGGAAGGACAAACCAAGGTTGGACATACATTGTAAACGTAGGGCACTGAGGAGTGTGGTAGAATAGAGGGATCTGGGAATACAGATGCATAATTCCCTGAAAGTTGCTTCACAGTTCATAAAGAGAGCATTTGACACATTGGCCTTCATAAATCAAACCACTGAGTATAGGAGTTTGCATGTTATGTTGAAGTTGTATAAGACATTGGCAAAGCCAAATTTGGAGTACTGTGTGCAGTTTTGATCACCTAACTACAGGTAAGATATCAATAAGATTGAAAAAGTGCAGAGGAGCTTTACAAGAATGTTGCCAAGATTTAAAGAACTGAGTCACAGGGAAAGGTTAAACAGGTTAGGATTTTATTCCCTGGAGTGCAGAAGAATGAGGGGAGATTTGATAGAGGTGTACAAATTTATGATGGGTATAGATAGAATAAATGCAAGCAGGCTTTTTCCACTGAGGTCAGGTGAGATTAAAAATTATAGGACATGGGTCAAGGGTGAAAGGAGAAAAGTTTAAAGGGAACACCAGGGGGAACTTCACATAAACAGTGGCAGGAGTGTGGAATGAGATGCCATTAAATGAGGGCCCAATTTTGACATTTAAGAAACATGTGAACAGGTATGTGAACAGGAGGAGTATGGAGGGATATGATCTGTGGCAAGTTAATGGGAGTAGGCAGATAAATAGTTTGGCACAGACTTGAAGGGCCTGTTTCTGTTCTGTAGTGTTCTATGTTGACAGTAGGGAGGCATGGTTATTATAGTCCTACAAAATGTAAACCTCGCAAGGGATAGCTTTTGTTTGGTATTTGTGTGGTGTGACTATAACTTGCCACTTACCAACTCAATCCTGAAGTTGTCTTGTTACATAGTCATGGGCTGCTTAATTTTCAAAGGAACTGCATGTAGAAATGACTATTGCACAATCATCAACTATGTATCCACTTCTGGTCTTATGATTGAAGGTTTAGGGTGGTTCGATTAATCTAATGATTAGTGTGATATTATTACAGTGCCAGTGATCAGGATTTGAATCAGCCACTCTCTGTAAGAAGTTTGTACATTCTCTCTGTGACCACATGAGCTCTCTGTGGGTGCTCCAGATTCCTCCCACATTCCAAAGTCATTTGGGTTAGTAGGTCAATTGTTCACATGGGTGTAATTGGGTAGCGTGGGCTTGTGGGCCAGAAGGGCTTGTTACCATGCTGAATTTTTTAAAAATAGGTTTATTACTAAAGCAACTGAATAGAGTAGGCCTAGGACATGTGCCTGAGGAATTCATGCAATGATATCCTGATTTTTAAATTAATTTAAAAAAAAATATTCAGCATGGTTAACAGGCTATTTTGGCCCACAAGCCCTTGCCACTCAATTACACCCATTGACCTACAACCCCTGGTACGTTTTAGATAATTAATGTTCAAAATCAACAAGCATCTTCCTTGGTGCAAGCTGTAATTCGGACTGATCCTACATTGTCCTGTCAAGATTCAGACTGAGCAATGATCAGGTTATTGATGAGTTCTACTACCAATGAGACCTGATGATTGAAAGCAAGTAATAAGCTGAATTTGATTCATCTTGTTTTATGTGAACAGGCCCAAACTGGGCAAAGTTCCATGTTGTCAACTGGATGTCTGTGCTCTAAATAGTGGAACAGCTTGGCTAGTGGTGATGCTATTTGTGGTGTACAGGTTTTCATATCACAACTGAAATCCTGTTTGCTCCCATAGCCTTTGTCGTTTTCAATGCTCTCAGATTTACTTAGTTTCATGTGAAGTGAATTAAATTGGCTGAAGACTGACACTGTAATGAAAAAGGACCTCTATAAACTTACGATGTCTGATGTACCTCATTTCATACATTCCTTTTATTGTCATGTAATAATACATTAAAATGTAATATACATGATTTGCTTCAACTTTTGTCTGCCTTAAGGCACTTCATTTTCCCATTCTCTCTCTGCAATGCTGCTTCTATTTTCCAATATCCTTCAATCTGCTCATGAAGTTGTAAGGTAGCAACACTAGCCTCTACACTACTGTGTTCAAAGGTTTGCTCTGGATTACATAGTGATGAATCAATTAGCTCTGAGGATCAGAATTCTTGCTTGACCTTGGACACTGTCTGCATAAGGATTCATGTCCTCTCTGTGGTTGAGTAGGTTTTCATTGGGCAATCCAAAACAGGTCAATGGAAAAAGGAATCAAAGGGGAGTTGATAGGCATATATGAGAGAGAACAGATTGCCAGGTTATGGGAAAATGAAAAAGGGAATGGAGTTAACAGGTTTTTTCCAGAAAGCCGGAATGGACAAATGGGCTGAATGGCCTATTTCTATGCTATTAAATCATATTTGTGCCCTGATATCTCTAAATTCCACCATTCTTTCACCTCTTCCCTCTCCAAACGACTTTTGCAGCATCTCCACATAATATTCAATGATGTATCACTCTGTTTCACTTCAGACCAATATCTCTCTGCATCACAGTTTTGCATATTATGCACAAGTTCCACTCCACATTTTGCAAATCAGATGGTTGTTACTAGCTAGTTGCTGAAATTCCAATGTATTTAACTAAATTAATTTAAATTGCTCTCCTGCCTTGGTGGTCTTACAAATTCATATCTCTGCAATTCTTTCATCTGGTTTACTAGTTCAGTAATTTATTTCCCATGACATTTACTCTATATCTCACTAATCTCTGGAGTGCCTTAATAAACAACACTTCCCCATGGCGTCTCCTCAGTATCACATTGTTCATGTGTGGCCTCTCTCCATCACACTGTTCCATATTATGTCCTTTCTGCTTTTCACTCTTCCTCAATTAACTTCATCTACATCTCACTGTTCTATATTATGCCTTCCCTACCTCTGAATATTTCCAAGTGAGACCAGCTCCATCTCAATATTCCCTGTGCATCAAACTATGTTCCTAATATTCTGCTTTCCTATGGTCTCCTTAACATCCTACTGCTCCCCTGTTTATCTCTCTGCATTGGAGTTTTCCCCATTGAGACACCACATATATTCAATTGCTCCTTATTCCTCAACATTTAATGTTGTCAATGTATAGCTTTATAATCCTGTTTCCCATTGTAACCCCATGCACATCAGTTCCTAACAATGTTCCATTATTCCGTATTAATTCCGTATTATTTTCTTTCTGTATCCCTATATTTCCTTTCACATTTCAGTCTGTCCCATATCTATTTTATAAATGTGAGCTGTAGGATTGAGTTTATTTTGTAATTTTGCTCATTTTATATATCTTGACTTTCACAATAATCCTTTCTCGATTTTCATTTTAAAAACTGGAACCAGTCTTCACCCATAATTCTAACATTAATGACAGTCATCTTTAAAATCTTTGTTTTTGTTTGAAGCCTTTAAACCTCAAAGTTCCCCAATCCCTCTATTCTCTAAGGATAAATGTATAGAATTTCATTCAAGCAAAAGTCTACTTTATTTTATTTAGTATTTAAATATACAATTAAAAATTGACATTAAATCCCTTCATAAGTTAAACCTTGCACCTGATTTCACTTCCAAAATGTGACCCAGATAAAACACATTAATGAGAATGAACAGATCATCTGTCAGTGGGGGATTGGCTCAATATTTTTGATTCTGAAAGGGATGACTGCACAAAAGGGTTCTTTTACTTGTCAGTCATTTTACTAGAGGCAATGGACAGGCAAACTAAAGACAGACCAGAAGGGTTGACAGGTTTCAGATATGGGGGTCTCAGTGATCTTCAGCTTCTATTTCTGTCAACCTCCGTGCCCTTTCCTAACAAAATTCAACGGATTGATGGACACCATTTTTTTCCCCAGAAATTGCAGCAAACTTGATATACCTGAAGACGGGTTGTGAGTTCTGAGTTCAGCCTGTTGAAACCCATGTAGTCCTCACAAGAGGAAATGGCCGGCTAGAGTGTTTCTCCTGAAATAAGGGAAACAAGAAGAAACTCTGTGGTGACCTGGAAGAAGAGATTATCATTTGGAAAACTCATGATGGGGTAAATTTCTTCGGCAGGACACTGAAGTGACTGATCGGAGTAAATCAGTTTGTGTGGTCCAATGAGCAACAAATATCTCTCTGAAACCAACAAGAACCTTCCTGAGTTAAACCATTTAACTTTAAGCAGTAGAGCCTAGTGAAAATTCATAAATGTTAAATTCTGTGCACAGTATAAGAATTGCCTGATCCCGGTGAACTTGGAGAAGTCACTCCACTATTTAAGAAGGGGGAGAGGCAAAAGACAGGAAACTGTAGGTCAGTTAGCCTAACTTCAGGAGCAGGCAAGATTGTCGAGTCCCTTAGTAAGGACTAGAAAGTTCAAGATAAAAAAGGTCAGTCAGCATTCTTTCCTTCAGGGAAGATCTTGCTTGAAACAATCTGTTGGAAGATGGCCGCCTTTCTTCCTCCTCTGATGACGATGGTGCTAAATTCAAATTCAAATTGCGGCAAGATTGCCGGTGAGCCTTTTCTCGCTGTTTTCCCACTGCCACTGTCCTTCGGCAAGTAGCGCAGTAGGTAGGCTCTGGCGAGTTCAGGGCTGAGGATGATGGCTTGGGGCTGGAGTCGGAGTCGGGAGCTGTGTAGGCTGTGGATTTCCCAGCTGTTCCTTTCGTGTGTCAGACCCTCACCCTGTGTCCCCTCTTACCACATCTGGAGCAGGGTCCTTAGCTGAGCATTGAGCACAAGGGCCGTCTTTCTTACCTTACTCAAGTAGTCGCTGCCTCACATATCTCAAGCGGCCTCCCATGACGAGGGTGTCCCGGATCTGCTCTTCCTCATGAACATGGCTGGCAGCCGTTTCATACTGGCACTTCTTGGCAAGAGTCGACAGGTCAAGCAGATAGTCATCGATGGTCTCTCCAGGCTGCTGCCAATGTAGAGTGAGTTGATGCCTTGCTAGGACTTCTGTTTTGTGACTTCAGATACAGAGCCTTCAAAGCCTCAATGGTTGCACAATCCTGAATGACTGCTTACCCCTTAGTCCCTACCCTGGGAACGAGGGCTGACCTCTTGAGTTCATCAGCATTGAACATGTCCCTGGTCATGTTCAGGTAGGCCTGGAAGCAGTCCAGCCAGTAAGCAAACTCCTCGGCAGCATCTGGGGACAGAGGTTCAATCAGGAGCAAACTCGGCTTGAGCAGCATCTCCATCTTCTTGTTAATAAGCTAATAAAATTGTAGCGTGAATAAAAGCTCTCATTACTGAAGGGAGAACACATGCTTTTATTAGCTTATAATAAAGGGTAGGGTCTTACAATTACCTTCAGTAGGGATTTGTGTTTAGGCAGGAAACCTGGGTTATATATATGGGTAAACAGGGGCGGAACCTGGGGGAGGAGCCAGCCATTTGCACAACCTATCACTAGTGAATCTCAGTTCACCACACTCTGCAGATGGACTTGGATAGGGTGTGAGAATGGACAAAGATGTTGCAGATGGAATACATCATAGAGAAGTGTATGGTCATGCACTTTGGTTGTAGGCATAAAGGCATGGACTATTTTCTACATTGGGAGAAAATTCAGAAACCGGAGGCCCAAAGGGCCTTGGGAGTCCTAATGCAGCATTTACCAAAAGTTAAATTACAGGTTGATTCAGTAATAAAGAAGGCAAATGCTATATTAGCATTCATTTGTAGTAGACTAGAATACAAAAACAAAGCTGTAATGCTGAAGCCACACAAGCTGTTATTCATACCACATTTTGAATATTGTGAGCAGTTTTGGGCTCCATATCTAAGGAAGGATGGCATTAGAGAGTATCTAGAGGAGGTTTATGAGAATGATCCCAGGAAAGGGAGGGGATGAGGAGCATTTGATGGCTTTGGCCTGTACTTACTAGAGCATCAAAGGATGAGGTGGAATCTCATTGAAATATACTGAATACAGAAAGGCTGGATAGAATGGATGTGGAGAAGGTATTCCCAGTAGTTGGAGAGTTTAAGGACTAGAGGGCACAGCCTCAGAATAAAAGGACATCCCTTTAGAACAGAGTTGAGGAGAAATTTCTTCAGCCATAGGTGATTAATCTGTAAAATTCTTTGTAACAGATGCCAAGTCATTGAATAAATTTAAAGTGAAGGTTGGAAAGTTCTTGATTAGTAAGGGCATCAAAAGTCATGGGGAGAAGACAGGAAAATCAGGTTGAAATGAAAAATGCCTCAGCCATGATTTGAATGGCGGAGCACTCAGTGAGTCAAATGGCCTAATTCTGCACCTATCTTTTATGGTCTTAGTCGGTGGAGAAGAAAAAAAATCATAATCATTCAATCCAATTCCACTTATTTATTCCAAAAGCACCTTCTAAATATGCAGCAACTGGCCTTAAGTCAATGGAGCTGTGAGAAGTGAAAGCTGCGATTTCCACCCCTGCAGGAAGGTCCCATAAACTTGCACAGTGGCTGTATATCAGCACTAACTGATTGATGCAGTGGTCTATAAATAGCAGCAATTTGGCTGAATGGTTGAGCCATTGGATAATTGAGTTTTCTTGCACAGAACATAGAAAAGTAGCAATAAGATTGAAAGGATTTTCTAGAGAGCCCCAGGGACCATGTGCTTTCAGAGGTAGGGAGATTTCCTGTATAAACAAAGAAAACAATATCAAATAGGGAGATGCATTATTGGAAGACCTTTCAAAGACACCCCTCAACATCTTGGATGTTACTTACATGTAGTAGGAGGCTTTAATGTCAGGGAATATGTTTGTGAAAAAAATGTGTGTTGCATTAGATTGATACAAAGTTGGGAAGGAGGGTCCTAGAATCTTGATTTAATAACTTTTTTTATAATAGTTGGTTATTTAAACACATGCATATTAATTCCATTATTTTATTATGATGCTCACTGATCAGTGCAATACCACAAAGACACAGCTAGGAAGAGGTGTGCAGCCATACAAAGGGAGGGGAAGAAAGCACCTTCCATCACATCCATCAGAGAGCAAGTCAATACAGTAAAATCCCTGGTATCCGGCACCTAAGGGGATTGGTAGATGCCAGATAAGTGAATTTGCCGGTTTCTTGAGATTGCATGTTGTGTGATTGGTGAACTAATGGCAAGGCGTGCCAATTTTAAACTTGCATACTTTTTAACCTATTTATTTTCTGCAAATTATTTTTGCAGTTGCTTGAATTCCAGATACAGGGGTTTCATTGTACATGGATTAGCCCTTACCAGTCTGCAGTCATGGCTGGAGTAAAAATACAGAAATGTTGAAGGAACATAGAACAATGTAGCACAATACAGGCCCTTTGGCCCTTGATGTTGTGCTAACCCATATTTTCCTTAAAAATAAGTACTAAACCCTCCCTACTCCACAACCCTCTATTTTTCTTTCATCCACATGTCTGTCTAAGAGTCTTTTAAGTGCCTCCAAAGTTTCAGCCTCCACCAACATCCAGGCATTCCAGGTACCTCCATCCAGGCATTCCAGGTACCCCCAACTCTCTGTGTAAAAAAATACCCCTGATGTCTCCCCTAAACTTCCCTCCCTTAACTTTGTACATATGTCCTCTGGTGTTTGCTGATCCTGCCCTGGGAAACAGGTGCTGGCTGTCCTCCCTATCTATGTCTCTCATAATCTTGTAGACCTCTATCAAGACTCCTCTCACCCTTCTATGCGCCAAAGAGACAAGTCACAGCTCTGCTGACTTTGCTTCATGAGACTTGTTTCCCAATCCAAGCAACATCCTGGTAAATCTTCTCTGCATCCTCTCTATGGCTTCCATATCTTTACTATAATGAGATGATCAGAAATAAACATAATACTCCTAATGTGGTCTTACCAGAGATTTGTAGAGTTGCAAAATGACTTCTCTACTCCCGAATTCAATCTCCCTATTAAAATGAATCTCAGCATCTCATCGGCCTTCTTAACTATTCTATCAACCTGTGTGGTGAGGGATGTATGGATTTGATCCCCAAGATCCCTCTGTCCATCCACACTCTTAACTCACCAGGTCTCACAATGTCCAAAGGAGGTAAAGATATATTACCAATGATTTTGGCCTGAGCCCTTCCTCAAGGTATGAGTAAAAACCAGACAGTTGCCTTTATTAAAATGCTGGGAAAAATGGAATGGGAGGGGTTGGTGTATAGACCAACAGACAAAAGGTGCTAATTGAATATGGTAAGAGGACGAGAGAGGAAAGATGAGAATTGGTTTGGGGAAGGGGGTGTTTTTGGATCTGTGAAAGGAGAGAGGGGCAACAGACAGAGTGAGAGAGGGGGGGAAGAGAGAGAGAGAGAGATGCAAGGAAATATAGGGAAAGATGGTCAGGGAGGGGGCTAATGGAAACCTGAGGTCCATATTAATGCCATTGAGTTGGAGGGAATATGACCTATTGTTCCCCCAATTTGTGGATGGTATCAGTCTGACAGTGCATGAGACCATGGGCAGACATGTTGGAAAGGGAATGGATTGTGGAATTGAAATGGGTGGCCACTGGGATAGCCACACAATTGCAGTTGACAGAGCAGAAGTGCTCAACAAAGCCATCTCCCAGTCTGCTTACAGTCTCTTCAATGCAGAGGAGACTATAATGGGAGCACTGGATTAGTGCATGACCCCTGCAGATTCACGTGAAGTGTGGCTTCACCTGGAAGGACTGTATGGGGCCCAGAATTGCAGTGAGGGAGGAGGTACGGGCATATGTGGAGTACTCCCAGTGATCACAGGAGAAGGTGCCAAAGGGACGATTGGTGGGAAGGGAGGATTGGACGAGGGAGTCATGGAGGGAACAGTGCCTGCAGAAGGCAGAAATGGTGGGGGGGGGAGGAAGGAAGATGTGTCTGGTGGTGAGATTACAAAGTAGGTGGCGGAAATGGTGGAGGATGTCATGTTGAATGTAGAGACTGGAAGGGCGTTAGCTGAAGACAAAGTGAATCCCATTCTTATTGTGTGTGGGGTGGAGGGGGCCAGGGTAGATATGCAGGTAATGGAGGATATATGGGTGAGGGCTTAGTTGATGGTGGTAGAGGGGAAGCATGTTGTTTGAAAAAGGAGGACAACTCTGATGATCTGGCATGGAAGACCTCGACCTGGGAGTAGATGCGACAGAGACAGAGGAAATAAGAGAAAGGAATTGAATCCTTACAGGGGATCCTTAAAGAGGGGTAGTCAAGATATCTGTGGGAGTTGGTGGGTTTGTAGATGTCTGTCAAGTTTGTCTCCTGAAATGGAGAAAGTGATCAAGAAAAGGGAGAGTGTTGCTAGGGATAGTCCAAGTGAATTTGAAGTCAGGGTACAAATTGGCAGCAAAATGGATAAAGTC
Organism: Narcine bancroftii; assembly: GCF_036971445.1. NCBI lineage: Eukaryota > Metazoa > Chordata > Chondrichthyes > Torpediniformes > Narcinidae > Narcine > Narcine bancroftii. The sequence goes on from NC_091481.1 coordinate 13,179,647, forward strand.
AACTAGTTCATCATGGGTGCATGAGGCAGCATCAAAGTAGTCATCAATGAAGTGGAAGAACAGTTGGGGGCCTTGCTTGTGAAGGTTTGTTCCACAGAGCTAACAAAAAGGCGGTATCGAAGGAATTGATAGAAAGGTTCAGTACAAGCAGAGGGCCGGATCGAAGTGACCAGGAGGAGGAAGAGAGTTTAAAGGGGGAGAAGGAGACTATAGAGGGGGGTGGAGAATCCTGGTTGTGGAAGTGGGCGTGGAGCTGGAGCCAACAGAGGAAGAGTTTGGCATCATGGCATTAGCAGAACCCATTGAGGTATGGTAAAGGGGAATGAAGGTGAGGCCTCTACAGAGGACAGAGAGTTCCATCTTCGAGAGGGAAGGTCGGAGGGGATGGTAAAGACCAGGCAGGGGTTGGGGTAGAGTGAATTGGGTGAAGAATGCTGGGGGAAAAAGGATGGGGTGAACAGCAGGTGGAGGGTAGGAATGATCCAAGGAAGGAAGGGAAAAGTTGGGAAAGTCAGAGGGTTGAAACAAAGGGTGAGGGGGCCAGAAAGAGAGTTCACAATTATGGCTCAGTCATGTGGGCTGCTGGAGTCAGGGTGAGAGTTCACATTGGAGGTTTGGTTCTACAGGATGCTATTCCTCAAGGTATGAGCAAAATGCAGTCAGGCACCTTTATTAAAAGGCTGGGGAAAAAGGAAGGATGGGAGGGGCAGAAGTATTTGTTATGCTAGTCAGGGTGTGCCACTGAGCCCCTGCATCTCAGCACTTAACACTCACAACTCTCTCATGAGCTTGCTCAGCATCAGCCGACACGGACAGTCTTTACACACTGAGCCATAAGGCCCTTTCAGATAGGGCAAAAGACCAAATGTAAAGGCGGAGAACCTCCACCAAAATGCATAATCACGTACCTCTCTGAATGTGCGGAGACCGTCCCTAAGCCGCATAATCCAACCATTCTTGGAGAGCGATAATCGGCAGAGTGATGCACTCCACCAATCGATCTGAATGTACACTAAGAGGTTAGCCACACTAAGAGGCTGTTTAGGGGCGGGCTTATGAGGCTGTCAGCCCGTGAACCATCTTCCCATTCATCCCTCTCCCTTTGAGTCGGGGTGGCGGGAACTGTCAGTGTGGGTAGTGGGGACCGTGGAGGCAGTGTGGGCTGTCGGGGGAGCAAGAGCTGTCAGCGAGGGCCGGCATGAGTTGTCAGTAGGGGCCGTCAGCGGGGGCCGGAGGGCAGCAGGAGCCATCAGTGGGTGGCCAGTGCGGGCTGGGACAGCCATACTGGACCGCTTTGGCCTTCAGGGCTGCTCTCTGCAATTCAAAACGCAGCAGAGCAATGGCCGTCTTCCCTACTCATAATCCCCCACGCAGTTGGAACTGCTCTGGAAATCAGAGTGGTTCCAGCTGCCTGGGGGATTATGGGTAGGGAAGACGGCCATTACTCTGCCGCATTTTTAAGATGGGCGACTACGGCACCAGTCACCCCACATCCGTTGGATCCGGAGGACGCTGAGGCGCCTCTGGATAGGAATGGGACGCTAGAGCAGCCTTTTAGTGCTGCTGTTTGAAAGGTAAGTTCTTAGTTTTTCATCCACTCCTGTAGCCGGCCTCAAGGCGGAGGCCTTTCATGAAATGGCCGAAAGACAACTCATTACAGTTGGAGCATCAGTGGAGGGATATGATTCACACCAGTTTCCTAGCACAATAGAAATGCTGGAGGAACTCAGTAGGTCTCGCAGCATCCATAGGAAGTAAAAATTACTTTTGAGCCTGAGCCCTTCATCAAGATACGAATTTAAAAAGTCAGCTGTCTGCATTAAAAGGCTGGGGAAAAGGGAAGAATGAGAGGGAGAGGAGTACAGACAAACAGATAAAAGGTATTATTTTGATAGGATAAGAGGTTAGAAGAGAAGAGAGTTGAGAATTGATTGGGGAGGGGGTTGTCTGTGAAAGGAGACAGAAGCAAAAGGGGAGAGAGAGAGAGAGAGAGAGAGAGAGAGAGAGAGAGAGAAAGGTATTTAGACTCAAGAAAAGGAGATATGGGTCGGAAATAGGGGTACCACAAACCAGAGAAATTGATGTTAATGCCATCAGGTTGGAGAGTGCCAGACAGAATACGAGGCATTACTCTCCAATTTGCAAGTGGTATCTCTCTGGCAGTGCATGAAACCATGGATAGTCATTCAGCAAGGGATTTGGGTGGAGAATTGAAATGAGTGGCTCACAGGGCAGCAATCTGTATCAATTTCTAAGCTGCAAAGTTGTGAACACAGCAACATGCTGTAATGGGAATGGCAGCAGTTAGTACTTAGCTCCAAGCACCCAGGTTACCACCAAAGTACAAAAGCAGAGGGAATTAACACGAGGTTCGCTGTATACAAGTTTCTATTACAACGATGCAGGGAGGTAAGAATTCACACCAGCATCCCAGCATGCAGTAGCAAGGAAAGAATAGGTTTGCACTAGCATCCCAACATCCAAATTCCTGACACAGCAATACACAACAGCAGATTTATTCCCACCTAAACATTAAGCAAAGTACAATTTAAATTGAAAAATTTATTGTATTACATGAAACCCTCATGCATGAATCAGTGTACTTCAGAAATGTGTAATTGGGAATCCAAATGAATGCAGCAAGCCTTTCCATTATAAACCCTATTCATAGAGACAGCCTCACCACCAACAAATATCTTGGCATAGAAACACAATTACACATAGAAACACACACTAAAATGTCAGTGCAAGGGGAATAAGAGCAAATTTGCCCTAGTTCCATGAATGCATAATTTGTGAGTATTTTTCAAGCACAAAGGTGATGCCAATTACAATAATTATTCTTATTAGCTTAAGTATTTTTAGAAATTTTATGCATTAATTCACTAATTGGTGTCTTAAAGAGGTGACCCAAAAGCCAACACTGCTGGAAATCATTGCATATTTTGGTGTGGAGCATTGACAACATTAATGGGAGTGCAGACTTAAGCAAGGTCTCACTTTTATTGACGTTGACTGCACATTTCTGGTGAAAGAGATAAACACCCAGTAAGAGATCCTTAAACCCACCCCCTACCATATATGGTGGTTAAGGAAATGACATATGGATTAAATTAATTGGCAAAAAAAAAGGAATTTGCATGCTCACAGAGATATCCCAATGATCTGGCTGAAAATTATGAAGAAGCTATGAAATAGAAGTTGAAGTGGGTTCCATTGCCTTTTGAGCTTACTTTGCCCTTCAACAGGATCATGAATTGAGTATGGTCTCAACTTCACTTTCTTTTCTATCCCCATATCTTTGACTCCTCTTCTGGACAAATGATCTATCTGTTGTGTTCTGAGTACATTCTTTGATTCACTCCCCTGCAACTCTTTGGGGTACAGAATTCCAAAGACTGATTATGTCCTTTGAGAGAAGAAATTCCTCCTTACTTCCATCTTAAGCCCCTCAATCTAAACCACGCCTCTCGTTCAAGATTCTGTTATGAGTGGAAACATCCACTCACAAGGAACTGCTCACACTAACCATTCGAGCCTCTCATATTGATGAAACAATATTTATTTATATATTTGTATAGATAAAATGCTTGTCCTGAATATGTATTATTTGTCTGTATGTGAGTTATGCCTTTTTGTATGTCTGTGTGTTTTATACTGAGGACCAGAAAATGTTGTTTTGTCAGGTTGTACTTGTACAATCAGATGACAATAAACTTGACTTGACACTCAGCAACTAGTACCTGGTGTCCTTTGAAGTTTAAATGTTCCAGCAGGTATAATTTTTCCACACTCCTGTATATATGACTCAGCCTCTTCTCAATCCCTCCATCCTGGGAATCAATTGAACTGCATCAAGTAGAGGTATATTCTTTGGTAACTAAGAAGATCATGTAGCAATTTAAATATGGTTTTACCAATGCCCTGTATAGATATACCAAAACTTTGTATTCTCCCTGTATTGCAATAACGGCCAACATTCTTTTTATGACTTCCTAATTATTCACCTGAGATGCACGCTAACTTTCTGTGTTTTTTTCTGGTCAAGTTTACAGTTTACAGCAATAAATCCTATCTGCCTAAAACCACACTCTTACAAATATTCCAACAACCACTGAGGTGAGAGATGCAAATATGAACTATTCAACTATGGCTGAAATATTGTAAAATATTTGCAAACACTTTCCTCTTTCTTGCAGGAGAAAATTCATAAAATCTACAGATTGCAGAAAAATCACTGATGGGGTAATCTTCTACTCAAACAGGATCTTGTCTAGAGAAGAGGAAACTGGAAATCATATGCTTGTCTACCACACAGCTAATAGCCAGGGAGGTTTGATTACTATTGAAGATGTCATTATGTTCAGATTTAATTCTTCCTTCTTGTATCCTACTTTCATCTCTTTCTGCCATATGTCTTTTTAGAATCAAAGAGTAAAAGATACAGCAAAGAAACAAGTTCTTTGGCCCACAAAGTTTGCACTATCAAGCACCAATTTTATATTAATCCTACCTGAATCCATTTTATTCTCCTCATATTCCTATTAAAATTGATCAAACTAAGGGATGCGGGACTCTGTTCATCCCTCTACAGCCATATCCTCAACTTCCTCATAGGCAGACCCTAATCAGTGCAAATTGGTAAGTTCATCTCTTCCTCACTGGCCATTAACACAGGAACATCTCAAGGCTATGTGCTTGGTCCCATTCTTTAATCCATCTAGACTCATGATTCTGTAGCCAAGTTTGGCTATAATGCAATTTGTTGTTGGGTAAATGACTGGAAATGAAGCCAGCATACAAGATGAAGACTGAGAATCTGATTGGATTGTCGCAGTCACATTCTTACCTACTTCAGGAGTGGTACCAGTCACCATTGATGATGTATTCGAGGAGACGTGCAGGAGTAATAGCACGCAATTGCAGGTTAGATCAGACCTGCTTATGTGGTGATGGATCTCAGAAAAAGGAGGAGGAAAGTAAGAGCATCAAGATCACCTGTGAGGTGGAGAGCCAATGAAAAGGTCAAAGAGGTTTGGCAGGGTGATGTTTATGGGATGAAGAATTCAGTGTTGTGTCTGAGTGGAATAAAGAAAGTCAACTCCATTTTTGTGCAGAAAAAAACAAGTGAGTGTATTCTTTAAATTGTGTGTATACTGGGTAAATTACTGCAGCTACAAGTAGTGACCCTGAGGCTTCACAGCACTTTATTAATAATGCATCAGCATGGTTCCTGATCCTCGAGGCATGTTTCTCCGCCTTCAGCGTGACAAGTTCATTTCCCAAAGACCACTGAGTTTGGGAGATGATGCTGCTCATGCTTTCAACTATGTGAAGACTGTTCTTGTGAATGTCACAATGCTTGTGCACCAAAAGCCCAATGCTTTACTGTTTCTTACCGGAAGGTCACCCTTTCACCATTTATATAAACCACCAGCCTCTTATGCATGCTGCAAGTACAAGTGCCATCTTAAGCCTGTTCCAAAGGCTTGTTGAATTTGGCATTGGGATCAACTCAAGTAAATGTATTTATGGTGCTGCTGATCTTACATTTTTGGGACATAGAGTTACACAGAATGGTATCTTGTCCAGTGAAACTAAAGTTCAAGAAATTTGAGATTTTCCTACATAACGTTTGGCCAGTTACATCGTTTTTTAGGGATGATGAATTTCTTCCATGAGGTCGGGTTGGATTGTCTGCCTTCCAGACCATTACATCGCGGGACAGATCTGATCAGTCACCTCCTTGCAATGCTTGGAGGCCGAGGGGGAGAGGGTTGTTGCTGTCACGTTCTTGCCTGTGCCAGGAGTAGTGCTGGTCGCCACTAATGACGTTTTAGAGGTGACACGCGGGTTAGTTCAGAAGGTTGCTTACATGCTGATGGATTTCAGATGCAGGAAGAGGAGAGTGAGAGTGTCATGATCACCTGTATGGCAGAGAACCAATCATAGCCTCATCTAGGCCATGGCAGCCAGGACACATGTCCTGCACGCCACTTGAAGTGGGGTGCCACTGTCCTCATCCACCAATCCTTGTAAGAATTTAAAAACAAGCTCATATGTACAATTTAGGAGCAGGAGTACGTGTTAAGTGTAGGCATTGTTGACACTCTCTGCTGCTCAATGTCAGTTCCCTTGACCCGTCTGTGCCTTGGAGGCACCAGTTCAGCATGTCCTTGCTCACTAACTGAAACCCGCACACATTCTTCTGTGGGCTTCCTATTAAACCCAACACTGAGCATTCTCCGAGGACGAGGGCTCCAGCACTAATCCTCCTTTAATGATGATGTAAAACAATAAATTCTATGCTGTGTGCATGTTGAGCTCGGCAAGCAAGCACATGTACCAACAGAGCCTGGAAATTATTCACTCCCCCCCAACCTCGCCCGACTCCCCCAACACCCCTTGTCTGATTTATTTCAAACAGAATATTTTTCAGACCAGCAAGAGATTAATTGGAATTACTACTTTTACTATAACCAGCCATGGGAAGGATGCCAAGTCGGGTGTTGGGAGCTCTGTTCACTGGAACTCCAGATGCCCAAGTCAGAACCCTCCCCTCAGCCTACATGGGGCTCCCGATGTCCAACTCCGAACCCTCTCCTTGGCCTACACCAGAGCTCCCAATGCCCAACTCCAAACCATCCCATCAGCCTACACCAGAACTCGCGACATCTGACTCTGAACCATTCCGTAAGAGCCAGGGCTGAGGAGGGTGTGCGCTGAAGGATGCGTTAGAGAATGGGTTTCACATCTTCCTGCTTCTCTCCCACCGGGTGTTCAGTGCTGAGCGTCACCTTTCCACCAAAGGTAAGAGAGGGCACCCATGTGGACAGTGACAGCCATTCAACACCTTTAATTTTGGCTGCTCTGCTCTGGCTCAAGGAATGCTGCTCGCTGCTTTCATTCAGTGAATGCTGGCCTTTGAAGTAGGCAGAGGGTTTTTTTTTAACTGAAACGACTGTAGTGTTTTTTAAGTTGTAGAGTATTTTTCAATATCTCAATATATCCAACACAACTTTGGACATGACTATTTTAGGGTTCTACAGAGGTGAGGACAGGTAGGGAAGGCAAAGTCGATGGAGTGGCCATGGCAAAGGACAGTTGCAGGGTGAAGGATTGAAGTAAGTACATTTTAATGGGGCGGGGACGCAATTTCAGTGCTTGCCATAGGTGCTATTTTCCTTAGATATGCCACTGGAATCATTGAAAAGGTCAGCGGGGTTTTACTTGGTAATTTTGGGTGGGTTAAAAAGTTCAGTGTTGTGTCTGAGTGAAACAGAGTCGACTCCATTTTTGTGCTGGAAAAAACAAGTAAGTGTATTCTTTAAATTGTGTGTAATCTGGGTAAATTACTGCAGCTACAGGGTGTTGCAAGAGAAACAATCTTGCTCTCAAGAAGACAAAGGAGCTTATTGTGAATTTTAGGAAGGAGAGAATGAAGCATTGATGGGATGGTGGTGGGGAAGAGTAGAACTTTCAAGTTTCTGAGAATTAACACCTCAGAGGACCTGTCTGGAGCCATCATGTTATGGCATATGTGAAGAAGGCACATTAAGATTTGGCAATATCATCGAATACTCTATCAAACTTCTACAGGTGCACCATGCAAAGTATACTGAATAGTTGCCATAAATGCAGAAGGTGACAGAAAGCAGCAAACCTTGCCAAGTCCAACACAGAATAAAATGTGAAATTCTGCAGACACAGTGACTGAAGTAAAGACACTTTGCTGGAGAAAATCAGGAGGTCAAAATATGAACAAGTTTCATATCTTAATGAAGGGCTCATGCCAAAAATGTTGGTTATGTATCTTTAACTTGGCAATATAAAGTGCACTGTGTTTTAACAAGCATATCACAGGCTCTGATCTCCCATCCATTGAAGACATCTACATGAGGTGCTGCCTCAAGAAGGCAGCCGACATCATAAAGGATCCTGATGACACTGGTCATAAACTCTTCTCGAAGCTGTCTTAGGGAAGAATGTACCGAAGCCTGAAGTCAGGCATTTCCAGATTCAAGATTCTTTTTCCCCAGTGGTTTTCACTCTCTTGAACCTCTCCTTACTACACTAACCATAAACTTATCCGGGACTACAAAAAGATCTATCTGCATGATTGCACTATTTCATTTACTTTTTTTGGGAAAATTTTATTTAATAATCATGCAATAAAAATATAATATTTTAACCCTTTATGACCCCACCCCCCCTAAGCTAACCCACCCACCCTCCCAACCCCCTTCCAACTACCCCAAAGAAAGAAAAGAAAGCAAAAGGAGGAGATCAATTATCACAACTCCCATCAATTATTTGCCATAGTTTGGGTAAAAAAATTAATGATTCAGCTGCATATATTCCATATACAGGCTCCAGGTTTTACAAAAAAAAATTATTACATAAATTATATGTTATCTTTTCCAACTGAATACAAGATCTCATTTCCAAATGCCATCATTGAATACTCAAATTAGTCTCATTTTTCCAAGTAATTGCCAAACATCCGTAAATGTTAGCCACAGCTAAAGCTAATATCAAAAACACAATTTGAAATTTATTCAATTTTAACTCCAAGCTCAATTTATTAATACAGCCCAATAAAAATACCAAAGGATAAAGTAGAATTTTAAATTTGAAAATAGCTTCTAAAAGTTCCTTAATTCTATATCAAAAAGTTCTCACTGTCTCGCATAACCAAGTAGAATGTGAAAAAGAACCAACTTCATTATGTCAGAAGAAATAAACTTATATTTCCTCAATTTCTCTGAAGTTAAGTATAACTGATGAAGAAAATTATAATCAACCAATCTGTACCTGACATTTACAATTTTAGTCATATTATCCTCACATAAAGTCATCCAATCTTCTTGAGAAATAGATATGGACTAATTTTTTTTCACATTTTAATTTAGATTTCTAAACATCTGGCTTGAGCATTTTATTCTGCAATAAAGCATACATCTCAGATATAAATCCTTTCTTCCCACCATTAGTAAATAGAATTTTAAAGTTTGACTGCTGTAACGTACACCTAAAATTATCCAACAATAATGCTTTAACGATAGTATGAAAAAGAGTATTCAAAGATATTTCATATTTTCTTTCATTCTTTGAAACAAAATAAAATATTCTGCTTCATAACAATCTTCTACCAATTTAATTCCTTTCTGTTCCCACAACTTCAAAAGTTGATTATGAAGTGTAAAAGGAAAAAGCTTATTTTGAAACAAAGGAGTTTTAGCTGAAATTTTACCTTGAGTACCTATAATTTCATTCTTCTTAGTCCATAATTTTATTAAATGTTCCAACACTGGCAAATTTACAATTATATAATAACTGAGAATTCCAGCTATAAATAAACTGATCCATCCTCTTCTCATCAATCTGAAATAATTCAATATTAGCCCCATATCAAAGGTTTATCCATATCAAACCTTCTATTAATAAATTTCAACTGTGGTAATTCATAATAATTGTGAAAATTAGGAAGTTGCAACCCTTCTAATGGATACTTCCAAGTTAATTTCTGCAATGACACCGTTGCCATTTTACCTTTCCATAAAAACTTCCTCACCAAAGCATTCAGATCTTTGAAAATTTTTTGAGAAATCTTGCAAGGAATAGACTGAAAAAGATATTGAATATGGGGAAAGATATTCATTTTAACCTAATTAACATATCCTATTAATGTTATAGGTAAATCTTTTCACAGATTTAAATCATATTTGATTTTAAGACAGTAAAGGTAAATAATTCAGTTCATATAAGTGATTATAATTACTATCTATTATAATACCTAAATATTTAATCCAGTCAGACCACTTAAATTTCACAATATGCCTGCAAAGTGAATAATCCACATCAGCCATAGGCATAATTTCACTCTTTTCCCAATTAATTTTATATTCAGACACTTCACCGTTCTGCTCCAACCTGTCATGCAGACTCCCCAAAAACAACAAAGGTTATGTTCAATATATAACCTTTGCAGATGCAAACTAATTTATTTTATAGTCATCTGCTTTCACCTTAATACCCTCGTCTAATCACCTGAGCCAAAGGTTCAATCACCAATGAAAATAGAGCTGGCGACAAAGGACAGCCTTGTCTCGTCAATCTAGATAATACAAAAGGTGAAGATACCTGTCCATTTGTCACAACTCTAGCAGTATGATTTTTATACAAAGCCTTAATCCAACCAATAAAAAGAGGCCCAAAATTAAATTTCTCCAAAACTTTAAACAAAAAACTCCACTCCACTCCATCAAAGGCCTTTGTGGTTGGTTGGATCACTCCTGTGAAGTATTAAAGAAATCATCTTTACAATATTATCTGCTGAATACAGATTTTTAATAAAGCCCGCCTGACCTTCATGAATCAAATCTGTTAAGTATTTAGCGAATCTATTAGTCAAAACCTTGGCAGCAATTTTATAATCTAAATTCAGTAAAAAAAATAGGTCTATAAGATCCTGCTTTTAGTGGGTCTCTATTCTTCTTAAGAATAACTATAATTGCTTTAGAAAAGGAATCCGGAAAAGAACCAGACTCCATCACCTATTTCAATACATCCATCAATAAAGGAATTAATAAATCCTGAAATTCTTTATAAAATTCAGAAGTAAAACCATCATCTCCTGGAGACTTCCCACCAGGCACAGATCAAAGTGCTTCCCTCACTTCTTTAACAGTAAAAAAAAAGCATTTAGATCTTTAATATCCATATCCTTCAAAGAAGGTAAAACTAAGCAAACAAGAAATTGTTAATTTTAACTTCATCTTCTAATACTTCAGAAGTATATAATTTCTCATAAAATGTACAAAACTCATCATTAAGTTCCCGAGGTTTATATGTAATCAATGAATCATGTATAATAGCATTTATTGTTCTAGAAGCTTACTCCATTTTGTAACTGCCACGCTAAAACTTTGAGCTCTCTCACCCAATTCATAATACCACTGTTTAGTTCTTTGTAATAATTTCTCAATCTTATAAGTTTGTAACGAGTTATACTGCAATTTCAAATTAACTAAACAAGCTTTCTTAACTTCCATAGAATCTTGTTGTAAATCCTTTTCCAAAATCTCTATCTCCTTTTCCAATTTACTAGTCTCAACCATATGTGTTTTTTTTTTAATTTTAGCAGTATAACTAATAATTTGTCCATGCAAATAAGCTTTCAAAGCATCCCATAAAACAAATTTACTATTAACTGAACCTACATTTATTTTTAAAAACAACTGTATTTGGTCCCTTATAAATTTAGTGAATTCAGGATTTCTCAACAATATAGAATTGAATCTCCAATGATGAACATTCTCCATTCTCTCTGAACCGGCACAGGTAATTAACAACAAAGAAGGATCAGACAAAATCCTAGTCTTATATTCAGCTTTAAAAACTCATCCTTGTAATTGTGCTTATACTAAAAATACATCTATTCTAGAATATCATGCTGAGTTGAATAAAATGAAAAATTTTTCTTTGGATTTAATTTCCTCCATATATCTACCAAATTCATATCTTTCATTAATACCATTAACTGTTTAGCCAATTTTAGTTCTAACTATCAATTTTGGAGATTTATCTAATAATGGATCTAAACAACAATTAAAATCATCCCCACCATAATTTTTATCATACGCCTGACTTTAAGTAAGAAAGGAATCCACCATAAATTATTATTTCATTCACTGAATTTTTTTCTTGCACTAAATGTAACTGTGAATAATAATTTCTATCTTATTTTTTTATTTTTATTATCTCTTTCTGTACAGGACACTTTAATGCAGCCATTCTCAACTTTTGTTTTGGCTATGGTCCCGTTAGGAAACTGCTCCAAGTTTATGGGCCCCCTTCCCTGTGAAGCAGTCAATTTAGTTGGTTTCTTCCGTACTGCTCTCCTACTGACTACATAAAAAAACATTTATGATTTCAGTTTTTCCCCCCTCCAAATGGGCTGTATGGCCCCAGTTGTGAATGGTTGCTTTAATGTATACTATCATACTGATTTTTTTTAAACAACATCAGCTGTTTGGCTGCAGCAAGCAAGAATTTCTGTGCATATGCACATTGTACTTTTATGTATGACAATAAACTCATTATCATCAACTTGACCACAGATCTACTACTCATCTACACACCAGGGGCAAATCAGAGTGGCCAATTTACATACCATCCTGTACATTTTTGGGAGATGGAAGCAGACCACCCAGAGGAAACATATATATGTTCACAGAAACTGCAATCTTCACTCGGAGAACACTGGAAGACCTAACTCTCTAAATTCTCTTAGCAGGACTTAATATCTCTCTTCCTGCCAATGCCACGTTTTGTTAGCAAGTTAACTTTTTCTTTAGGATGCATTTGTTAAACATTAGTATGTCTATTAAATTAGTATGAGTTCTGGCATTTCTTGGCAGTCAGGAAAGAAATAAGCCTTGCCTTCTGCTGTTGTTTGTGCCCATTTATGTCATTTATATGATGGGAATTCACAATAGGATTAAGATCACATGTGAGTCTATTCATTGTGGAATATCCTGCTGGAATTTGCACTGACTGAAATAACAAATGTTTTTATTGCACTGAGTACTCCAGCAAGATGCATGGATTCCAAAAGGACTGGCATTGCAGGAGATGATGGCCTGCCATCTATGCACCTCCCTTTATTTGCTCCTTGGGACATCAACCAGATAAAAATCTCATGCGACTGCAAACATAAATAGAGAAGGCCTCAAGCAGTTAATCTGGCTAAACAATGTACCTCAAACTTTCCTCTGACAGGAGAAATACCCTGCAGATACAAGCTGCTACCACAATAATGCCAAGTTACCTTGCTCCCTGTGTTGTATACCATTCCAAGGCTGTCATAAAATTAGTCAGACAGCTGGTCACATCTTGGACAATCAGCTTGAGCCTTGGCCTAGTGAAAAGACTGGGAAGAAAATTCTGTGGCACACAATCTACATGGGGAGAAAACTGTTGAAGAAATTAGACTAACACATGCTCTATTTGGACGAATAACTGCGCTGATATTTAGTCATGAACAGCAATGATCTGTTGGAGAAATGAGCTAATAGTTAATGGCTCTTTTCTAAATATCCATTTCAGAGGAAGTGAAACCTCAATGTGTAGTTATTGATTTTAAATTTACCTGTAAATTATTCCACCAAGCATGGGTGTTATCAGAGAACTTCATGGGAATTTTGATCAGATTAGTAACTTAACAGAAAAAGGCAATACAGTATTTAATAGTGTATTTTCCCTTGGTGACAGAAACAATGAAACCATCTTACCTGAGTCTGGCTTTAGTTTGCCTCCTGAGAATGGGGGTGTTAGCCTCACTTTCCTCCTGAACACACTGCAGTGAGGGTGATCGGCTATGTGAACTCCGTGAGCTAGCTGTGCTTTGCTGCCCTCCCTCAGCGCCCTCCTGCATCTGTGCCAGCAACTGAGGTGGCAAGCTTCTGACAGATGGCACAGGCGAATGGGTGGTACGGCCTGCAAGGTTGTTGATGTTGTTGTCGCTGGTGGATCGTAACAGTGTCCGTGGGGATGAGAGAGCACTTCCTGCACCTCGCCGCCTATTGGTGTAGCTTGGGGTTTCTCTGAAAGGCACTGAAATTTTCAGAACATGTTAGAGCTTTGCTGAACAGATCATCTTGACTCATATTTTTTGCACCCATCATGATGTCGACCAGCTCATTCTCACCTACCTTGTTGACAAGCAGTTCACCTGGTGGTGTTCAGGGACTATTTCACAACTTCCTAGACCAAATGAATATTTTTTGTACACATGGAGTGGCTCAAATCATGTGAGGCAAAAAAAGAGATTATTCCAGCCTGAATATATTTTCACCAACACACACTTTGCAAAGTTTGCAGCATGGTCATATCCAATATAGAAAACTCTTTGAAAATCAAGCAGCTCAGTGTCAATCAGCCAGTGTATCCAAGGAAACTATTCATCATCCCTAATCCCAGGTATTCAACTGTGCATTGTTTTCATTCCATTCACGTAGGTTTCTTTTCTAATTTATAATTTTGATTACGCTCAAGATAAGATTAATTGCTGCAGCTAACTATGTCATTGTTGTTAAATTGTTGGCATATTTAATACTGTGAAAATCAGAATGCACAAAATAAAGAAAAGTTCTTCAGACCATTGCTCTATAGTAACCACATTGAACGTACTTTATCCTATACCATGCATTTAATTTTTTTATCAAGGCCCATGCATGTTCTAACTGAGCCATTCTCAACAGGAACATGACAGCCTCCCAGGAAAGGGGTTGGGGGTGGGGTTGGCACATTTAGGCCTTGTTTTCTTTTCACGTCACATAACATAAATATTTCTTGATTTTTTTTATGTAGTCGGAAGGAGAGAAGTATGGAAGAAGCCAAAACCTGACTGCTTCACAAGGAAGAGGGCCCATAAACTTTGAGTAGAGTCCTAGGGGCCATTGCCAAATAAAGGTTTAGAATAGGTGTTCTAACCCATAAGGAGTACAATTTCAGTCACAGAACTACTTAGTTTAACACTGCATGATTAAACTGGATTTATCATGAGATTATTGTCATCTGATTGTATAAGAACAACCTAACGAGACAGCATTCTCTGGTCCTCGGTGCAAAAACATGCAGACACACAACTAGATGTAATATACATGTAAACAATATATAGGCAGGACAAGTATTCATATATTCAAATAAATAAATATTGTTTTGTACATATGAGAGTCTCAGATGGTTAATGTGAGCAGTTCCTTTGGTCATTCAGCATTCTCACTGCTCGTGGGAACAAGCTGTTCCTCAGCCTGGTGGTGCTGGCTCTGATACTCCTGTATCTCTTTTCAGATGGGAGCAGCTGAAAGATGCTGTATGCAGTGTAGAAGGGCTCCTCAATGATTTTATGAATCTGCTTCAGACAACAATTCCCGTTGCTCACGTTGATGGAGGAAAGGGAGTCTCCGGTAATCCTCTCTGCGACTCTTATGGTCTTGTGGATTGAATGCCGATCCATTTCTTTGCCACAACCATAATCCACTGTGACGCAGCTGGCCAAGACACTCTTGATAGAGCTCCTGTAGAAGGTTAACAAAATGGTGACCGGTATCCTTGCCTGCTTCAGTCTTCTCAGGAAGTGCAGTCACTGATGCGCCTTCCTGACAAGTGAGGAGATGTTGACTGTTTACGATAGGTCACGATAACTCCAAATACTAGAAGTTACCTGACTGATAGGCTTCTATTAGCATAAACTGACATCACATCTCATGTTGCTGACCTGAGACCCAAGCTTGTTCTGGGGTTATGGCATTGCCACCTTTATTAGGGGAATCAAGGGGAAGGAGCCACAGGTATAATCAGCAAGGGATGAGCCAGCCATAGATGTACAAACAGTAATACATTGGTTCCACCACATTCACCCCCTCTTTTAAAAAAGAAGTCCAGCAGGGTGAAATGGGTTCCACGTCCATCACAGATTCAGTTTGTCCAGTGGTCTTGTTTGCCGTTGTGACCATCGTAGCGCCAGCAGCGGCTCAGCTGTTGACTCCTGGATAGTCAGGTCATTGTCAGTGGATGGGGTGTTTGGTGACTGAACTGAGACAGTTGGGTTGGCGGCTGGAGTAGGGTGACATGGTATATGATGGGTGATTGTAGGAGATTGGATGTATTGATTGGATGGCCAGAGTCCCAAGGACCCCCACGCATGCCAGGTCCTGGGTGGATACAGTGTCCTCACACCCATCCGGGTACACCACATAGGCATATTGGGGGTTGGCGCAGAGGAGGTGGACCCTCTTCACCAGTGGGTTGGACTTATGGTTTGACACATCCTTCCAGAGCAGGACCAGCCCTTGGGATGTCAACCAGGATGGCAGCATAGTCCCCGACGTGGACTTTCCAAGGAAGGGAAACAACCTTTTGTGAAGGATAGCATTGGTGGCAGTGCACATAAGGAATCTGATTTCATGGAGCGCTTTGGGGAGGACCTCTTACCAATGCGAGACAGGCAGGTCTTTCGACCTTGGGGCGAGGAGGACGGCTTTCCAGACAGTGGCTTTCTCCCTTTCCATCTGGCCATTGCTTCGGGGCTTGTAGCTGGTAGTACTGCTTGTGGCAATACCTCTGGCCAGCAGATATTGGCTCATCTCATTGCTCATGAAGGAGGATCCCCAGTCGCTATGCCTATAGCAGGGGTATCTGAACAGGGTGAAGTGGTTACACAAGGCTTTAATGACGGTGGCAGTGGTCATGTCCGGGCAGTGAATGGAAAATGGGAAACATGAGTACTTATCAAAGATGTTAAGCAAGTACACGTTGTGGTTCAAAGAGGGCAGAGGCCTCTTGAAATCCATGCTCAGGCGCTCAAAGGGGTCAGGTGGAATCTGGTGCAATCTGTCTGG
This sequence comes from Narcine bancroftii, assembly GCF_036971445.1. NCBI lineage: Eukaryota > Metazoa > Chordata > Chondrichthyes > Torpediniformes > Narcinidae > Narcine > Narcine bancroftii. Next base: position 13,196,053 of record NC_091481.1, read on the forward strand.
CTGGTAGAAGTGTGGTTTGCACTCCGCACAGATCTGGCAGTTTCTGGTCATCATCCTGATGTCTTCAACCGAATAGGGGAGGTTGCAGGCTTTGATGAAATGTTAAAACTTGGTGACTCTGGGGTGGCAGAGGTCAATGTGGAGGGCTTGTAAATGGTCTATCTGCGCACTGGTGCAAGCTCCTCAGGTCAGGACATCCAAAGGCTCACTGAGCTTTCCGGGCTGGTACGAGATATCATATTTGAAGGTGGAGGGTTAGATTCTCTACCTCAGAATCTTGTCATTCTTGATTTTATCCTGTTGCTTGTTACTGAACATGAAAGAGACTGCACGTTGATCAGTCATCAGGATAAATCATTGACCGGCAAGATAGTGCTTTTTACATACAGAGAGAAGTGACTTATACAGATTACTGAGAAAGCCAGGAGATGACTAAAAGTTAAAATTATTTTTGGTTCATTATTTCGGACAAGAGTAGTCAGCCAACCCATTTCACAGGACATTTTTTCCACAGTCAGAGCCCTACAGCACAGAACAGGTCCTTTGGTCCAACATGCCTATACTGACTAAGTTGCCATTCTGGGTGAGTCCAATTTGCCTCTATTTAATCCATATCTCTCTTTTTCAATATTTTTATTAATATTGAAATTTCACATCCAAAAATACAGAGTACATATGGATATATGTTAAAAGTCAAAAAGATACATTACACTTAAATCATATAACTTCATCCAAGGTATCCCACATTTTAATCAAACATATTATATTGCATTGATATTTTATTATTTTATTATAAAAAAGGAAAATCTAAACCCACAACCAAGAAAGAAGCTCTTTGGCCAAAAAAATTCTTATCAGAGCGATAAATTACCTCATTAATTAACAGTTCTAGCTTCATAACAAATCAAAGATTATAAAAGTAACTTAGAAATAATTCCCACGGTGTTTGAAAATTTGAATTGAAATCAAAAATTGAGCAACTAATCTTCTCTAAATTTAAACATGACATAACATCGTGTAGCCATTGAGCGTGATTAGGCGGGGTAACATCCCTCCATCTGAGCAATACTGCCTGCCTAGCCATAAGCATAAGAGAAATAAAAGGTAATACATGCAGATCAGATGTCATCAACGTTATGTCACTGTCTCCAACCATACCAAATAAAACAGTTAAGGGTTTTAAAATTAACTTTAAAAAGTACAGAGAAAGTTTGAAATACTTTGTTCCAATATTTCTGACATATCCAGAACATATGAATTAATAAAACATCTCCATTGTTGCAATTATCACATTGAAGAGATACATCCGCATAAAAACGAGATAGTTTGACTGTGGATATGAGAGAGTGGCAGGCACATAAAGAAGAGGTATTAATCAATTTGAAAAATTATATTCCAAGTTTCTTCAGAAATTAAAAGCTGTAGGTCCTGTTCTCAGGCTTTTTAAATTTTATCTGAGGGAGCCTCTCTTATTCCCAACAACATACCATAAATGTTAGATATTGAACCATTTGGTTTAATGCTATTTGGTTGGATTATAATTTCTCTTTCTAGTACTACTATTTGTTCTAATTATTTCTTTAAACCTATGATTGATGTATCTTTAAAAGAATGGTATAGATTGGGAATTAAATGTTTTAAAGATTTATTTGTTAAGGAAAGTCTCACTTCCTTTGAACAACTTTCAGTTAAATATGGTCTACCAAATACAGAGTACTCACTTTTTTCATTATCTGCTAGATTAGAGATTTTTTACGATCTCTAAGAGGACTGATAAGAATTTAATCAATGTAATTTTTTAATTTACAACCTTTCTATAATCTTTCTAAACTCTTCCATCCCTCAAACTTATTTAGCTCTTTGTTTGAAGGAAAATGTTCTGATATTATTCCCCAAAAGCAGTAAGTTTTGACAGTTTAACCAACCCTTTAACCAACCCGAGCAAAAGTCAGGATATCTGTTTATTTCAACTCTGAGATTATTGCCTTCAGAATAGTTGTTGTGTTCACCTATAAAATGCCAATCAATGTTGTTTGAATAAAATATTCTGATAAGGATTAGAAAAGTATATGAAACTAAACATGTATTTGTATCTTTACTGAAACATGCAATTGAATGTTTCCATCTGCTTCAACTATTTTCAAAACCTAATTTCAATACGATCTAAGTGTAGTAAATCAAACAAGTGTTAAAATATTGGGGAATTTATACAAAACTCCATCTCACATGGAGTAAATCTCTAGTTTTGTGAGTTAACTCATCCAATTAAACCCAGTGCACAAAATTGGACATGACTAGCATGGATTAAAGATTGGCTGACTGTCAGATCTCAAAGGGTGGGAATAAAGAGGGCCTTTCTGATTGGCTGCCATTAAATAGTGGTGTTCTGCAGAGGACACTGTTGGATCGGCTGCTTTTCATTATTATATGTTAATAATTTGGATAATGGAATTAATAATTTTGTGGCGAAGTTTGCAGATGACACACATTCAGATGGAGGGGCAAGTAGTTTTCAGGAAGAAGGGAGACTGCAGAGGCACTTGGACAGGTTGGGAGAATAAGCAAAGAAGTGGCAGATGGAACACACCACAGGGAATTCATTTTGCTAGAAGGAATAAAGAAGTAGACTATTTCCTAAATGGAGAGAAAATTCAGAAAGTGGAGGACCAAAGGGATGAGATTCCTAGTGGAGGATTCCCTAAGGATTAACTTGCAAGTTGAGTTGGTATTAAGGAAGGCAAATGCAAGCATTTTGAGAGAACTAGAATATAAAAACAAGAAGGTAATGCTGAGGCTTTCTAGGGTGTTGGCCAGATTGTATTTGGAGTATTGTGAGCAGTTGGCTCTCATGTTCAAGGAAGGATGCACTGGCATTGGAGATACTTCAGGGGAAATTTACATGAATCAACTTGAGGATGATAGGATTAGCATATGAGGAGCATTTGAGGATTCTGGGTTATACACACTGGAGTTGAGAAGGATGAGGGGGAAATCTCATTGAAGCCGTCAAAATATTGAATGTCCTAGATAGAATGGATGTGGTGAAGATGTTTCCAGTGGTGCGCGAATCTAGGACTAGGGGCACAGCCTCCAAATAAAAGGTTATTCGTTTAGAACAGAGATGAGAAATATCTTCAGCCAGAGGCTGGTGAATGTGTGGAATTCATTGCCAGAGATTGCTGTGAAGCCATTGGGTAGACTTTAAACTGAGGTTGATAGGTTTGAGATCAGTAAGAATGGCAAAGGTTACAAGGAAAATGTGGGAGATTGAGAGAAAATACAACAGCCATGATTCAAATGGCGGAGCAGATTCAATGGGCTGAACAGCCTTATTCTCCTCCTATGTGTTAGGGACTCCACCAATCCCCAAGTATAGACTGCAATAAGTTAAAGGTTGCAGTGGTTATAAAGCTTCTTCAAATTCTTCAGATACTAGTCAGCATGCTTTGAGACACTTTTCACCCTGAAAATATCTAATTTATTGAGAAATTGACTATACTTCAATTGAACTATTAATTGGTTCAATATTCCTTTATTCTTGTGTAATAGTACATAAAATTGTCTTTTCCCAACTGTAAGGTAGACAAAGAATCGCCATTAGTGTTGCCCAGCACCCTTACAGTAAGAAAGAGAAGCAAAAGAGAGTCCCTTTAGAGTCACTGAGTGTTCACAGATTCATCTCCAGTGTTCCTTCAGCCAGACATACTCCTGTTCGATCCATCAGCAACCTGAGCCTCAGATCCAATCCTACGATATGATCAGGAAGCCTTCAGCGCCCGAGGTGCTTTCAAGCTCTTCTTGCCCTCAGAACCCTCTCGAATCCCGCCTCCAATACATGAGCCCACAGCTAGTGCAGGTCCCCCGACTGCAAGTCACCTGCAGCTTGTGTGGGTTCTTTCCCCGTTACTGGAGCCTTACACTAGCCTGCTGCTTCCCAGAGTCTGTCACCCCTTGTGGCCACTTTTGAGCACATCTTGATTAAAGACCCGTGATTGTAGGATTTTAGTTTAAAAACACCGTTTCTTCCTCCAACAGACGTTTAACATTTGTACAAAGCATTAGGAGCAGGTGGATGGATCCTTCAGAGCAGCACTGTTTCTCTGCTTTCTGGGGTCCATACCAGTGGTAGTGCTGCCACTTTTTTTGGTAGGCAAACAATTGAACCCCAAAATAACATTTTAAGCTGGATAGTTAGAATGGCACTAAGCTACTACTCTTAAGTTAATTAATGAATGCTGATTAATAGAACAGAATTCATATGTAATTATTTTAGTTTTTAATTGGACTCAGTTTTGATAGATTTGTCTTTTATGATTGTGCAACTTAATTATAGAAATATGAAGTGTAATTCCATGCAATTTTATTTACCTTTTCGGTAGAATTTCCTGACCTTATCTAAAGCCAAAACACTATCCTCCTATCAATTAACAATGTGAGCGAACAACTATCTTTGCCACTAGAGGGCAGGTGAGGACACAAAAAAGGGTGTGTTTGTGGCTGAGATATTCACTGAGGACCTCTAATGGAACCATTGGCAACAGCAGGGCAGTCTTCAACTGCAACAGGATAACAGGCAGAATACTAATTATCTTGGAATAGTTGAGAAAGCACGACCAGAAAATGTGTTGCTAGCACAGAACCACTTTAGTGCATTTATCTCACGATCTCAGATTACAGTTGTTTATGTTAATTGTCAGGCTGCTGGTATAATTGAGAATCAAACAGAATGCAAAAAAAGGAAAAGGAGAGCTGTAAAATTGAAGTACTTAGAGAATGAACAGAAACAAAAGGAAAATGGCAGAGTTGACAATTCATGATTGGCAATATTCACCTCACCTACACAATGGGGATTATTTGCAGTGGGCAATTAATTTACCAGCCCTCATGTGTGAGGAAATTTGACCACCTGGAAATTGAATGGATGCCATCAGATTTAAAAAGCCTGTTAAAGGAGCTGACGGTGGTTTATTTTAAAATCCTTTGGCTGCGGGGTCTGGGCAGAAGACAGTGCCTATGATCAGCAGCAATACAAGGGGTTGCAGACTTTGGGGAAGCAGTGGAGACATCCCATGGGATGGTGAACACAGCGGTGTACCAGCAAAGGGCTCTGATGCTGAAGAATACACTGGCAGCGGGCTGTTTGTAATCCATGGCCACAGGCTGGTGACAACTGCAGTCAAAGGTTTCACATCATGCTGTGGACTGCTGGAGACAACTAGCTGAAGGGGTATCACATAATGGAACTGATATGCGAGAGGGTGCTGGAAGCTTCCTGATTGTGCCAGAGGCGTGTATCTTAAGCTCAGGGTGCTCATGATTTCGCCTGAAGGTTGAGTGGCTGTAGAGGCTGTGGGAGTGTTGGAGGTGAAGCCATGGATAGTCAATGACTCTAGGGGGACTCTCTTTGCTTCTCTTTCTCTGGCTGTAAGAGGTGCTGGGCAATTTCTACTGATAGTAAATCTTTGCCTTACGGTAGACTAAAGGAAATTTGCATAATATCACAGTTTTTGTTTATTATATGACAATAAAATAAACAAAAATCATTCTCTACTTTCTCTTTTGTCTCCCCTCTCTGTTTATTCTGTTTATTTTTCCCCATTAGACCCAGTGCTTGCTCTCCACAATGTTCCATCAAAGGGCTACACACACACACACACACACACACACACACACACACACACACACACACACAAATTTTTTATACACTCACACATGCATGATGGTGGGTAAAGGAGAGTTTTCTTGGAGATAGTATATACAATTATTTGGAATGACAGGGATTGATTAGGACTATTCATCATGGTTGTGTATATGGTAGATCATGTTTAACAAATCTTATAGAGTTTTTCAAGGACATTACAGAGAAGGTGACAAGTGGAAGGTTGTGGATGTTGTCTATATGGACAAGGCCTTTGACAAGGTTCCGTATAAGTGGTTAGTTAAGGAAGGGTCAAGCATTAGGTATCAATGTTAAGGTAGGGAAATAGATTCAACAATGGTTGGATGGGAGATGCCAAAGAGTAGTGGAAGAAAATTGTTTGTCAAATTGAGGCTGGTGACTACTGGAGTGCCTCAGGGTACTGGGTCCTTTGTTGTTTGTCAAATATATTAATGATCTAGATCAGTGGTTCTCAACCATTTTTTTTCCATTCACATACCTCTTTAAGTAATCCCTATGCCATCAGTGCTCTGTGATTAGTAAGGGATTGCTTAAGGTGGAATGTGAGTGGGAAGGGAAGGTTGAGAATCACTGCTCTAGACCCAATTATTACTGAAATATTTTGCTTGAGAAAAATTGTCATTGGCCTATTTCCTTTGGAGTTATAAAACTGTGCACATAATGAGACAATTAAGTACGATTAAAATGGTGGTTTTCAAACTTTTCTTTGCACCCACATACCACCTTAAGCATTCCCTTACTAATAACAGAGTACTGATGGAATAGGGAATACAAAGTGCTATGTGATTAGAAAGAAAAAGGTTGATAGATTTGTCTTTTATGATCATGCAACTTAATTACAGAAATATGAAGTGTAATTCCATGCAATTGCTCGTGTTCATGCATTGCCTTGATTTTTAAATTCACATCCTCAATTCAGGTCTTCACCCATCACCTTTGTAATGGCACTGATTTACCCAGTTTACACACAATTAAAGAATACACTCAATTCTTTCTTTCAGCACAAAATGGAGTTGACTTTCTTTATTCTCCTCAGACACAACACAACACATTCCACAACTCCCCAACTACCACCCAGCAAACCCCTCTGACCTTCTCATTGGCTCACCGCTACACATGTGATCCTGACGCACTCACTCTTCTCCTCCTGCGTTCAATATCCATCACCCATATGCTGACTGCTTAACTAACCTGCATAAGTGAGCTATTATTCTCATGCATCACTTTGGTTATGTCATCAACAGCCACCGGCACCGCTCCCGATGCAGGTAACTACATGATGACAACAGGCCCCCCTCAGCTTCTGTGCTATACAAGGAGGTGACTGAATGGAACTATCCTGCTATATAACAGTCTGGAGGGCTGACAGATCAGCCTGACCTCATACGATACAGCAAGACAGGCAATGTATGGTCCGATTGGCAGAGTTGCGACAGGTCCTCTGACTCTGGTCCAAATGCAGAACATGGACCATCGATACATGCCAACTTCAACCTGTCGATAGAAACTGTATCAGCTTTTCCATTCCTGCCAATCACAAAAGTCTTAGAGTGGCATCTAAGACCTGAAAAAGGATCGTTGTAAATGGACTGATGTGGTTTGCGAACAGCATCATGCCGAAGGAACACATGAGTACAGCGTTCTAAATCATTTGGCATATACACTGCAGGTAATGCATGTCATGTAAGAGTAGGTTGGAGTAATCTCATGTTTTCCCGAAGATGATCAACATAACTCGCTGGATCATAAAAGCATTTTCCCTGGACTCGGATTCACAAATTCGCTGGGCAAGGTTAGCGCACTGCCACATGCTTGCTCTGCCGCTGAACATCCAAGGTCTGTCTTTACAGAATCACGAGCAAACGTTGGCTCCACGTAGATGCATCGCCACCTAATGTCAATGTGCTTTCAATTGTCGATGAAAATGCTCAACAAGGCCGTTGGCCTGAAGGTAGTAAGGAATAGTGCGAATATGGGCAGTGCCCAAAAACTCAGTGAGACTCAGAATAATGCTGACTCAAACTGAGACCCTCCGTCTGTCATAATAGTGCCCAGAACACTGAAAGATGGAATCCAACAATCCACAAAAGTCCAAGCGATTATCTTTGCAGAGATGTCAGTGACAGGAATGGCCTCTTGTCACTTGGTATCTGGTGCTCACACATGAACAAATAAGTATACCCTGGGGATTGTTGGCCTAGTGGTGATTATCGTGCCCTGAACAATTCCACCATTCCTGATCCATACAACATTCCCAATTTACAAGACTTCTCAGAAAACATCCATGGCAAACATGTATTTGCAAAAATAGATCCAGAACATGCATATTAGATTCCAGTTGAGTTTTCCGATGAAACCAAAGTGATGTGCAAAACCCTCAATAGCTACAATTCTCAGTCCTTTGACTTTTCTGCTCTGAGGCTCGCTTCACACATTCTCCTGATTTTAGCATCAATAACCTAGCTTTACACTGGGTTTTGGAATTCTCTCTCTAAAACTTTACTCCACATTCCCTCTCTTCCGTTAGGATCCTACTTAAAATCTATGCCTAACAAAACCATTGATTATATGTCTATATTTATATTTATCTTTTTCAGGCTCGTCATTTAACGTTCAAAAATGTCCTATTGGCATTGACCATCTCTAATTGCCAAAAGGGGGATGGAACCATTTCTGGAATACGCAATCTTTTTTTTAGCGAATATACTCTTCGAACCACAGAACATTACAGCACAGAAACAGGCCCTTTCAACCTTCTAAATGCTGTATTACATGTCAATAATGGAACCTTTACTTTACCTTTAATATACCCATAGAAATGCTTAGGATTTTCCTTCACTGTCTGCCAAAGTAATCTCATGTCTTCTTTTAGCCTTCCTGATTTATTTCTTGAGGTTTATCTTGCATTTTTTATACTCCTCAAGTACCTCATTTGTTCCATGTTGCCTATACCTGCTATATACCTTCAGAATCAGATCCGCAATATTCCTCAAAAACCAAAGTTCCCTATGCCTGCCAACCCTGCCGCCCAATTACATCCAATTAACATACACCCCTGGTATGTTTTGAACAGTGGGAAGAAACTGGAGCCCCTGGGGAAAACCAACGCAGACACAGAGAGAAACTACAAACTCCTTGCAGACAGTGCGGGATTCAAACTTTGTCCCGATCACTGGCACTGTAAAGGCATTGAGCAAACTGCTATGCCAACCATATTGCCCTAGATCCATTCTAGATCCTTTCTCATTTCCTTAAAATTGGCCTTTTTCCAAATTATAATCTCAATCCAAGGCCCAGACCTATCCTTCTCCATAATTAATGCAACTAATGATGTTATGATCACTGGACCCAAAATGTTCCCGTACACATACTTCTGTCACCTGTCCTGTCTTATTCCCTAAAAGGAGATCCAGTATTGCACTCTCTCTAGTTGGCATGCCTATATATTGATTTAGAAAACTTTGCTGAACATATTTGGCACACTCCAAGCCATCTATCCCTTTTACAATATGTGAGTTCCAGTCAATATATGGAAAATTAAAATCTCCCACTATGACAACCTTATGTTTCCTGCAGCTGTCTGCTATCTCTTTACAGATTTGCTCTTCCAATTCTCCTTGACTACTGGGCAGTCTAATAATACAACCCCATGCATGTGGTCATATCTTTTCCATTCCTCTCTCCACCCATGTAGCCTCAGTAGACAAGCCCTCTGGTCTGTCCTTCCTGAGCACAGCTATGATATTTTCCCTGACAAGCAATGCCACTCCTTCCCCTTTCATCCTCCCATTCTACTGCGTCTAAAGCAACAGAACCCATTGACTTCTAACATTGCATGCAATTTTCACATCATCTTTTCCGCCCTCCATTCCTCTATCTGCTCTGGAACTCTCATTCCCACCCCCCTGAAAATCTAGTTTAAACCCACCAGAGCATCACTAGCAAACCTTTCTGCAAGGATATTAATCCCCCTTCAGTTCACATGTGAACTGTCCCATCAGAACACATCCAACCTTCCCTGGAAGAGATCCCGATGATACAGAAACTTGAAGCCATCCTTCCTGCATCATGTCTTTAGCCACCTGTATTATCCTCCTATTTCTTACCTCACTAGAACATGACACAGATAGCAATCCTGAGATCACAACCTTGGAGATCCTATCCTTCAACCTAGCACCCAACTCTCTGAATTCTCTTTGCAGAACCTGCTCACCCTTCCTACCCATGACATCTGGCTGCTCATCCTCCCTGCTGAGAATGCCATGAACTTGATCAGAGATATCTCAGACCATGGCTACAGGGAGGCAACATACTATCCAAGACTGAACCAGGATTGCTGGAGCTGTGAGGCAGCAGGCTGTTATTTACATCTCAATAATGCCGCCCTTTATTTGATGATAATCCTATTAAAATGTGGAAATGTTTGAGCATCTTAAAAATGCAAGTTTCTGTTATTCCACATTGGAGATTAATATAATGTTTCAATTAAGTCTTGACAGATAACAAAAACTGATCAACTACTGCCCCCTGAAGAGAGATAATGAAACAGGACTTATATCTCAAGGTTTGATTCATGCTCTTGCATTAATGTTGGAGGAACAGTAATAGGGAGAGGTGAACCCAATGTGTCAAAAGCAATGTTCCTCAGAGAAATTTGAAGTTTCAGAAAAGGAAGTTTTAAAAAAAAAATCCTGGTTAATTTTAAGCATTGTTAATCTAATTTAAAAAATCAACAGATTATCATGTCTGGAAAGACCACTTAAATAATTATCCTTTCACATCCAATGCTGATTGCTGATTACAACAATTTAGGATATTCTGGGGCTGTGAAAACTGAACTGGAAATGTGAGTTCTTTCTTTCTTACCCCAATGTACTTGTGTTGTAATGTGCCAAAACAATAAAGATGTAAATTTATTCTGCATCAAATTCAATTTGACTTGACCTTTTGAAGAAAGCTCAAACTCATCTGATTTATACCTTAAGTAATCTAGGCATGTTTGACAGAAGAATGCTGAGCATGCTATAATCTGTGTTGAGCATGTACATTATCTGGGAATACATGACTCTGAAATAAAAATTTCTTAGTACTAATCTCACTTGTCTTGTTCACAATTAATTTGTCTCATTTGAAATGAGGCTAAATGTGTTATTCAATGATTGCACAAAATGAAAGCAAAGCAAAATTAAAAGCAACCTGCTTTGGTTTCAAGCAATCATAGCTTGGTTAAAAGTGGGATCAGCCTGAAGAACATGCGAACAGCAGGAGAACCCTGGAACTATCTTCAATTTTGAGGAAAGCTGCCATTACATTGACAATTTACATTCATAGACTTCCCTCTATCCGACAGTGTTGCCACTTCTGCTAGCAATTGTGCCACGATTTTATTTCCGTGATTTCCAAAGATTCAAAATGATTACTGAGTGTGGTTGTATCACTGGCGTGCCTCACTGAGAATGAGGCCATTTTCTAATTCAAACAGATTGATGAAAAGTAAAAGGATCATGAAAAAGTGAGGAAAAGAGAAGAAAAATTAGAAAATTTTCTATTCAGTGTTCATAATTTAATGACCAAGTTAAATAACTGATTCAATCAAAATAAACATCACTCTACTTGATACTAATTGTTTGGAAGCCCTGCAACCAATGGTGGACAGTTGAATATACCTGGAACTACAGGTAAAATAGCAGGTATATTTGAAACTATAGAAACCTCAAAATAAGAATAGGAGCAGGCCACTAAGATTTTTAAAGGTGCTGCACCATACAACATGATCATGGCTGATTTGCACCAGGTCTTATCTCTTCTCTGACAGTTCCCCATGAACTTGTTCTTTCAAAGATGCTCTTCTAGAGCTACCTGATAATCTCTTCCAATATGAGCACCAGAATATCTAGATCCTTCTGTACTTTGCTTATTTGTAATCTTTCTTTGTCAGATAATAGTCTGTGTTTGGATTACTCTAGAAAAATGCGTAACCTCATACTTCCCCACATTAAATGCAATTTGCCTAGTTTTTGCTCGGACACTCTTCATTTCTATATCCTAATATTCTTACCACTAAACATGGCCCCAGATATTTACTTGTCATCAGCAAGTTTGGACACCTTCCACTCTGTGCCTTCTATCAGGTCATGAGCATAAATTGTGAATAATTGAGGCTCTTGACCCAATTCTTAGGAGACCTCACCAGTAACATCTTACTAATAGGAAAACAATTTTTTATTCTGATTCTTTGTCTTTGATGTAACAACTGATCTTCAATCCATACTAACAAACTTCCCTTATACCACATGACCTCACCCTATGCAGCAGCCTTTTGATGTACTATCTTGAAAAATGTCTTCTGCAAGTCTAAATCTGTGGGATCCTTATATCCTCAAAGAATACTATAGTGATTGTCAGATATACAGTACTTGTAGCTTATATTCAAGATTATGTAAGAACAAGACATGACAAAAGAAAATCTGGATATTGATTCCATTTCCTGGCCTAGGCTTAAATTATTACTATTTCTCCATTATTATCAGAAATTTCCTCTTCCTTTTCCAATTTCTTTATCCTTTATAAGCATATTTGATTTACAGTTTTAATCACCATGCAACCAACACGCAACAATGCACCAAGAAGAACTTTGGTAGCTGGCACTAAACTATAAATATGTAGTACTAGTATCATGTAATACTTCTTTTCAATGCCACATGCATGTGAACACTATCTGCCAGGTTCCCTTTCTTGGAAATATATTAGCTTCTTTGGCTCCAAATACGGGAACTCCTCACCCAGATACACTACAAGAAGAGTAAGACCTCAGCAGACAAAAGATTTCAGCTCACCAGCACCTTCTCAAAGCCAATTAGGGATGGGGAAAAATGGAAATCTTGGCAGAACACCTCTGAATGAAAGTGAGTGGGAAAACAAGTTACAGAGCACCTTGCACATTTCATTCTGTCAAACAAAATTTCTATCCAAGTGGGTGGAATTCATGAAGCAGTAAAAAGAACTTAAAATTCTGGGTAAAAGAGTAACTGGTAGAAAGAATAGGTGGAATTTATGAAAGGACAGGCAGGGCACAAGTAGGCCATAGTTGTGTTATTAAGAAGGAGATTTTTTCATTACACTTAAAAAGTCCTAATAGATTAAGACTCCTTTTGTTTGAAATTCAAATTTGCCTTAAATTCATGGAAGTAATTCTTAAACTCACCAACATCCGCTTCCTTGTGGTTCTTAATAATCTCAGCCAATTCAAAGTTCCCAGCTATAATGGCAACCTAAAGCAAAAAAGGAACACAGCAATTTTATTCAATGACCCTCATTATTTAACAATAAGTGTATTGTTTAGTGTTGGATCAATTAATCCAGAATCCATCACTTTTAATATTTTAATCTTTCTTTAAAGTGTTTTAATTTTCAGGTGATCATAAATCAATGTTTGTTCACATTGGGTTAGAAATTTATCCCCACTTGCTTGCATAGGCACTGCATTATAATAAAGAGATCAATAGGTAAATAAAATAGCCACACCAGTGAGATGATTAAAGTAAACATATTTAAGGGGAAGCAGGATAAACAAAGGAAATGGGATGTTTGGAAGATATCATGAAGTAGGAAGGAAGAAAATGTCCATGAAGCACAAACATAAAAGAACGTTGGTACTGCTGTAATGGCAGTGCTGCCGGTAGTGCGGACACAGACAGAGCAGAGACATAGCAATCATGGGTGTGATGCTTCACCACCCGATGAACTGGACACTTTCTATGCCTGCTTTGAAAAGAAAAAAAAACAGTGCCTGCCAGAATCCCAGAAAAAGCTGAGGACCCTGTGGTATCTGTCTCTGAGTACATCATGAGAACTCTCGCAAGATGACAGGCTCGGACGGTGAAGCTGGCAGGGAACTGAAAACCTGCACCAACTAACTAGCCAGTGTGTTCACAGATATTTTCAGCCTCTTATTACAACAGTTGGAGGTCCTAACCTGGATCAAAAGAGCATCAATCATCCCGGTACCCAAGAAGAGTAGTGTGAACTGCCTCAACGACTACCGCCCAGTAGCACTGACTTCTACTGTGATGAAATGCTTTGAGAGGCTGGTCATGGCCAAAATTAACACATACCTAAGCAAATATCTTGGGCCATTGCAATTCGCCTATCGTCACAATTGCTCCACAGCAGATGCAATATCAATGGCCCTCTACTCAGCTCTGGACCACCTCAAAACAATAATTCATACGTACGGTTGCTCTTTATCCACTACAGCTCAGCCTTCAAAACTATTATTCCCTCAATACTGGTCGAGAAGCTACAAACTCTAGGCTTCTGTACCCTACTCTGCAACTGGATCCTTGATTTTCTCATCAGAAGACCAGTCAGTACAAATAAGAAAAATGTCTCCTCCTCACTGATTATCAACACAGGTTCACCCCAAGGATGTGTCCTCACTCCACTGCTCTACTTGCTATACATCCATGACTGTGGCACAATTCCAATGCCATCTACAAGTTTGCCAACAACACAAAAGTTGTTGGCAGAATCACAAACAGCAATGAAAACACGTACAAATAAATTAGAGACACTTGCATTTAGACCATTTATGAAGTCACAGTAATTTCCTAAAATGCTTCATAGCCAATCATGTAGTTGTACATTATATTCAACGTAATCGAAAGAAAACAGCAGTTAATTTGCAACATTTCAGAATGTTCACTATTTTTCTTTCTCTATTCCTACTGCCTGACACATGGAATCTTTGCAGCAAATTTAAGTTTTATTTCCAATTTATAATAACTACAGCATTTTGCAGTTGGATTGTTTTAATCCATTGCCACTTATTTTCCAAGATTTCCACCTTGATGAAGCTCTGCTTTTGCCTTTCATTGTCCTTTTTTTTTGTCTTTGGCATTGTTTTCTGCATTCTGTCAATTTTTAGATAGTAATTTTCCAACATTTATTTCTTCAGCAACATCTCTTAGTGAATTTTTCTGATTTGAATTTATTCCATATGGACTACAATTATCTACCTATCATTATAGAGACCAAAATATTCAGAAAATCTAAAACTATTGCTCCCATTACATCCCAAGATCTGTGCTTAACATCATAGATTGGCATATGCATGGTTTTCATTTCTCTCTGGTAGCACTGAGTTTTTTTTTCACTTTTAGGATTATACCCATCCTTAATTGTCCTTTAGAATGAATGGGTTGTGAGCTGTCTTCTTCAGCCACTGCAGTCCCTCTAGTAAAAGTACTTCCTCAGCACAATTTAGACCCTGCAATGATAGACTGATGATTTATTTGCAAGTCAGGATCAACTGTGACTTGGAGCAGAACCTTGTGGTGATATTTCTATTTGCCTGCTGTCCTGCCCTTGGTGGTGGAAATTACAAGTTTGGGAGATACTGTTGGAATAGCCTGGGTGAGAACTGTAGTGAATTTAGTAGGTGGTACACACAATGGCACCAAGCACAGGAATACAGAGAATTAACATTTTGAGATATTGGTCCATCAGTATTGGAGGTGGTTGAGGTATTGGAGTACCTGTCAAGTCTGCTTATTTATCCAAGATAGTGTTAAATTTCATGAGAGCAGTGAATCCTGAAAGTGAATAATATTCCATCTCACTCCTGATCTGTATCTTGTAGATATTGGAAAGGCTTGTTAAATTTACATTTAGATACATTCTGTAGCATGGTAACAAGCCATTTTAGGCCATGAGTCCATGTTGCCCAATTTACAGACAATTAACCTACACCCCCAATATGTTTTGAATGGTGGGAGGAAACCAGAGCCCCCAGGAAAAACCCACGCAGACACGGGGAGAATGTACAAACTCCTTACAGACAGTTTTGAATTTGAACCCAATCACTGGTGCTGTAAAGGTGTTGCGCTAACTGCTACACCAACTGTGCTGCTTTGGAAGTCACAAGATGACTCACTTGCCACAGGATACATAAACTGTGATCTTCTTTTATGGTCATAGCATTTGTGGCAGGTGCATTTGAGATTCATTCTGTCTCAAAGCCAAACTAGTCCTACTCATCTATTTACTACTCCAAATACATTAATTTTTAATTTACTTTTTATGGATGAAGATCACAAACTTCAACAACTCTTACATTCAAACACTACTCCATATCCTCTTTCTCCTTCACCTTCCTCATTATTGTATCCATTTATGTTTTAGGGAGGCATGGTAGGCGTAGCGGTTAGCGCAAAGCCTTTACAGCGCCAGTGATCAGGACCAGGGTTTAAATTCCATGCTGTCTGTAAAGAGTTTGTATGTTCTCTCCATTTCTGCATGGGTTTTCCCTGAGGGCTCTGGTTTCATCCCACTGTTCAAAACATATCAGGAGTATAGTTTAATTGGATGGCATGGGCTCGTGGGCCAAAATGGTCTGCTACCATGCTGTATGTCTAATTTTTTTTTAATTAATTTAAATTTAAAAAATTAACATTACTTAAGTAAGAGTATGCATAGGCCTCCTGGCCCTTCTTATCCATCCATTATGGCCATGGTTGATCTTCTATCCCAGCACCAATTAATAGCACTATCCCCATATCCCTTAGTTTCTTAATATCTAGAGCAATTCCACAGCCAACCAAGGTAAAGAATGCCAAAGGTTCACTTTTTAAGTGAAGAAATTTATCCATAACCCAGTTCCAAATTGTATATTCCTTATTCTGAAACAGTCTTCTGTGGTCTGCATTTAGCCGTTAGGGTGCTATGTCTTGATTTTTATCTTTATTTAATCTGAATATCTATGCTTCTCTCTGATATTCTTCCTCTTTTCATCTGTCTCCTTCATCCTGTTTTCTTTACAGTGTAATGCACGATCTCTCCCTCTCTCTCAATATACTGTTTTTCTGTGACCTGTAGGTCTGTGAGAGTGTACATGTTGCTTATTCTTTACCTTTATTTGCATTCCCTATTTTTATCTTTATTATTTGTTCTCTGAAGGATAGAGTGTCATTGGAATCTTGCCCAACCATGCAAAAATACACTTGAAAGAGTGATTTATCATTTGGGAAATTTCAATATTCTGAGCAACATGCTTCACAAACTACTGCTGATACAAGCACCTAAAATACCCCAGATATTAATAACAATTAAAGTTGCACAATATGTGCTATATAACTTTCCTATATTGTACTAGTCATTGATATTCTGCAAAATGTCCATTTCAAAATCAGCTTTGTCAAGCATTGGAAGGCACTTTTAATATAAATGTATGTTGCAAGCTATAAGATGGCTCAGCAAACATTTGTACACAGTTTACAGCAGAAGACCCTTCACTTAAGTCCAATATCAAATCATTCACTTTAATATCTGGATTTCAATTTGTTACCTGTATAATGCACAGGACAGTTTACTGTAATGAGTTTCAGTCAACGAGGGACTGTGAAAATTCTCAGCATGGTTCAATGAGGTTAAAAACAGCAAGGCCTTGCTTCTTCTGGGATGACCTTTTCCAACAATAATTTAATGGGCAGACAGACACTGAGAATTACAGATTGCGAAGGCAGATGAAAAGAGAGGTGGCATGGAGAGAGAGCTGTAGGAGGGGAAGGGAGAGGAAAGAGAGAAGGGAAAGGAGAAGGGGAGGGAGGAAGCAGGGAAAGGAGGCAAGGGAAGGAAGGAGGAGGAGAGGGTGAAAAGGGGAAAAGGGAGATGGGGAGAAAGGGAGGGAGACAGGGAGAAGGGAGGGAGAGAGATGGGGAGAGGGGAACTGTGGGAGGGAGATGGGAAGGAGGGAGATGGGGAAGGAAGAGAGACAGGGGAAGGGAGAGACATGGGGGAGAGATGAGGGGAGAGAGAGATGGAGAGGGAGAGAGATGGGGAGAGAGAGAGATGGTAAGAGAGAGAGAGATGGGGAGAGAGTGTGTGCACTGCTGTGTGAAGAATTCAGACATAAAGTCCACAGACTGTAAACTAGCTTTAATCAGCTTAAACTTTAATACACCAGGTCTCTGTACATCCCTGGCATCACATGCCCAACTGATTCCCAAAGGGGCTGTCTCGAGTCTTTATAGGGGCCGGTGAATGACAGAGGGCAGGTGTGGCCAGCTTCCTAGGTTGCCTACCTGCAGGTACAGTGGTTGCCCTCTGCAGTAGGCTGGTAGGAGTGCGGCCAGTGTAGTGGTTGTATCACTACATTCACCCCCTTCTTAAAATGAGTCCTGGGGGATGTGGTGTTCCTCAGATGCTGCTACAGAAGCTGTTCTTGCTGGAACTCAACACATCTCTCTGTAAATTGATTCTGGACTTCCTAATGGTAAGACCATAGTCCGTCCAGGTTGGTAGGAGAACATTAAGCACAGACACACTGAGCACTGGTATACCTCAGGGCTGTTTACTCAGCATGTTCATGATCACACTACTGATCCACGATTGCATCACCAGATCCAGCTCCAACAAGCCTGCAGATGACACATCAGTAATTGGCCTCATCAGCAAAAATGAAGGGTCACACTACAGAGAAGAGGTGGAAAATTTTGTGGTATGATGTGAGAGTCTTAAGTGATCAAGACAAACGAGAAGATTATGGATTTCAGAAGGACCAGGAATGACCACCTTCCGCTATACATCAATGACACTGTAATGGAG
Source organism: Narcine bancroftii (assembly GCF_036971445.1). Classification (NCBI taxonomy): domain Eukaryota; kingdom Metazoa; phylum Chordata; class Chondrichthyes; order Torpediniformes; family Narcinidae; genus Narcine; species Narcine bancroftii. Next base: position 13,214,336 of record NC_091481.1, read on the forward strand.
AGTATGGAGGGCACCAAGGTGCTGGCAGTTCATTAACTAGTGACCTATCATGGATACTCAATATCTCCTCACTTGTCAGGAAGGTGCAACAGCAATTGTGCTTCCTGAGAAGGCTGAAGCAGGCATGACTACCAACCACCATCATGTCAACGTTCTACTGGAGCTCTATCAAGAGTGCCCTGGTCAGTTGCATCATAGTGTGGTACGGTTGCTGCAGAGAAACAAATTGGAGGTCAATCCACAGGACCATAAAAGTGGCAGAGAAGATCACTGAAGTCTCCCTCCCCCTCATCAATATGATGTTTTAAACAGCCAGCGATCAGGTCACGTAAACTTTGCAGGATTCGCAAACAGCAGATGCTCAATACATTTAAACATAGTGGGTGAATTAAAGAGACAGTGCATGGACCATTTAAACACTGCAAGAACTACCAGCAGTGGACCAACAGGTCTGGTAAAGAAGATCCGACCATGTGGATGCAGAGGAGGGCAACAGGTCAAACTGAGACGCCAGGCCTTGAGGCTTCAGCTCCCTACCATCCTCCTGTCCAAAGTACAATCTTTGGAAAACAAAGTTGACAAACTCCGAGCCAGGCTGCAACATCAGAGAGTCATCAGGGAGTGCTGTGTGATGTGCTTTTCAGAAACATGGCTAAATGTGGACATCCCAGACACAACACTGCAGCCCAAGGGCTACACACTCCATCGTGCTGATTGAACACCAGTGTCTGTCAAAACCAGGGGAGGCGGAGTTCGTGACATCATCAATTCATCATGGTGCACAGACCTGCTCGCCCGACCTGGAATATCTGCCAATCAAGTGTCATCCATTCTACCTGCTGAGGGAGTACACCGCCATCATCCTGGTCAGAGTGTATATTCTGGCCAAGGCTAACGTCAGGCTGGCACTGGAGGGACTGAGGACTGTGATAAACAACCATGAGACAGCACATCCTGTTGCCTTCCCGATCAATGTAGGGGACTTCAATCAGGCCAACCTGAAGAAATCTCTAACAAACTACCACTAACACGTCACATGAGACCAGGGAACCAATACACTCACCACTGCTATACCACCATGAAGAATGCATACCAAGCCAGACTAATCACCTGGCTGTACTCCCAGCATGCAAGAGACTGAGAACCACAGCACCAGTGGTGAAGGCGGTGAAAGTATGGTCGAGGGAGGCAGAGTAGTGTCTGCATGACTGCTTTGAATCAGTGGACTGGAACATATTCAATAACTCATCCATAGACTTGAATGAATATTTAAGAGGTGTCACCAACTTCATCAAGACCTGCGTGAATGAGTGTTTCCCCACCAAAAGCCGTGGATGAATCAGAGAATTTGGAACTTCCTGAGGGCAAGAACCAGGGTGCTCAAGGCTAAGGATTGGGATCTTTAAAAGAAGTCCAGGCACGAGGGCGTGCCACGTGATGATGTGGGATTAGATTGGTAATCCCTGCTCTCCTTGAAAAAGTTGAGAAAAAGTGATAAAAAAGACCATAAAAGTTACAGAAACTATAAGGAAGAACTGTTTAAAGACATATAGAAAACATTAACAATGTCACTAAAGAAAGATAAAGGCCTTACTGCAATACAAGAAACTGAGAAGAAAAGGAACAAGCAAAAGAGGCCTACCTTAAGAAGAAGGATCCTGGAGCTGTCCGCAAGATAATATCTAAAGGAGAGAGGCCAGATGCCAGGGAGACCTTGGACACTGCTACACAAAGTCTCTTCTGACAATGTCCACCGACGTCGAGTGAAGAAGTGACTCCATGAATGCGCGAGGAGTCGCACATGTGCAGAGCACTCAAATAAAATGGAGGAAATTTTTAAAAAGATACAAGATACTCACAGCTCCAGCGATCAAGAAGAGGACCTGGAAAAGCAAAGGAAAGATCAAGAACGACCTACAATCAATAAAAAAAACAGAGAAAGATACAGAAACTTCTGGAGAAATGAAGCAATTTTTATTATTTTCGACAATCTATGGAAGTATTAACTGAAGAAGGAAGAAAGAATGGTGACAAGATTGAAAGATTACTGCAAAAAGTTGACACATGATTTGAAATAGTGGATGGGAAAATTAAAGGAAATGAATTTGAGATTCAAAATATTAAAGACGAGATTAAGAAAGTACAAGCCGAAGCTGCTGCCATGAACGATCAGTTCATGCAAAAAACAGGCATTTTGGAAAATTTTAGTAGACGGAATAATATCGATTGTTGGACTTAAAGAAGGTGATAAAGGTCAAGATTTGAAAACATTTTTGTAACGATGGATAACAGAATCTTTGGGTCAGGCTGAATTTTAAGGAGATTTGGATATTGAGCGAGCCCATAGGGCACCGAGACCTAAACCTCAGCCTGACCAGAGGTCCCGTCCAATACTTGTCAGATTCCTTTGATATGAAGTAAGAGAGAAGATATTGGAGTTGGCAGCAAAACCAGCTAAAGAAAGACAATCACCTTTGATTTATAATGGAAATAAGATTTTCTTTTATCCAGACATAAGTTTTCATTCGTTAAAAAAGAGAAAAGAGTTTAATCCAGTTAAAGATTTGTTATGGAAATAAAAGGCTATGCCTTTGTTTTGAGATATCCAGCTGCACTGAAAGTATTTGTCCTGGGTGGGAGAAATAGATTTTTTATAGAGCCCCTAATGAAGCAAAGGTATATGGGATTCATTGCCTGTGAAAGAACAACAGGTAGTTGTTGATTCTTGAATTAATTACATAACAAAGAATTTTGCTGTAACTGAAATTACATTGTGTTTCAAGAGAGCTTAAAGGGGGAAGGAAGGTTTAACCTATAAAGCACGTGATCTATTATATTTTGATAAGATCAATGGATTATTAGATTTATTGGGAAAACTATAGTAAGGGATGATATGGTATATCAAGTGAGTTAGCGGGAATATGATGCTGACCACTGCGGAATCATGGGCACAAATGTGATATTTTTTGCATTCCGTATAGATCAGGAGATTAGAGATGTTTTTATCATCACTTACCTCTGGGGTTTTTCTTCACTTTCTTCTTCTTACTACATTTCATTATCCTTTTTTTGTTCAAAACCTTGATTAATTATGAATGTAGTATGTTATACAAGGAGTATTAGGAGTATTGAGGTGAGCTGGGGTGTGGGGGGGGGTGACTCTGGATGGACATATGGTTTAATATTGGTGTTTAATGCCAGGGAAAATGACTTTTCTTGGTATTAATAGTAATAGAATTCAGAATCCGATAAAGAGAAAAAGGTTATTAAGTTATATGATAAAAACTAATGTAGATGTGACTTTTTTACAAGAAACTTATTTAACGGCAATAGAACGTGAAATTAAAGAGAGATTGGGTAGGAATGGTATCATCTTCTTCATTTTATTTAAAGTCAGAGGGGTAGCGATATAAATAAATAAAAGTTTACCAATTAAAATATTGGATATATTTATTGATAAAATGGGAAGATATATGATGGTAAATTGTAAATTTATTCAGAATTTTGGGCATAGATGAATATATTTGCACTGAATATAGATGATGGAAAATTTATACAATTAGCCAATGCAAAGGGGAAAATAATTATGGGAGGAGATTTTAATTTTACTTTTGATTTTAAGTTGGATAGATCAGGTGGAATTATGGTTAAAAACAAGGTAATTAAAACTGTGATGAATTTTATGAATGAAATAAAACTTGTTGATAGTTGGAGGAAGATGCATTTTTGGTATTAGGGATTATTCATTTTATTCTTTTAGACACAAGACATATTCACGTATAGATATGTTTTTAATTTCCTCTCAACCTCAAGAAACAGTTCAAAAGATTGAATATCAAGCAAGAATATTGTTTGATCATTCACCTTCAGTTATGTCAATTTTATTGGAAGAAGAGCAAAATATTGATTATAGATGGAGGTTTAATACTGCATTGTTAAAAATGCAAGATTTTTGTGAATTTATAAGACAACAGATAAAAATTTTTTTAGACGCGAATGAACACCCTGTAACCAATCAATGTGTTCTTTGGCACTCTATGAAGGCTTATTTAAGAGGACAAATAATGTTATACAGCTAAGATTAAAAAACATTTGGAAAATGAAATAACAAAGTTGGAAAAAGTCTTACAGAATCAAGTGAATGATAAGAAGCAAAGAATATTGCATTTTTAAAAAACTGAAATTTAATGAAATACAAACATATAAAGTGGAGAGACATATAAACGAACTCAACAAAAATATTACGAGTTGGGACATAGAGGCTATAAAATTTTAGCATGGTAATTGAAGACAGAGCAATTATAGAGAACAATAATAGCCATAAAAGAGGAATCGGGTCATCTTACTTATAAAACACAGGGTATTAATCATGTTTTTATGAAAATTTATATGAAATTTTATCAATCAGAATCTTTGAAGGATGGAGATAAAATAGATGAATATTTACCACAAATTACATTGATAGAATTAAATATTGAGGAAAAGATTGAATTAACAAATTCTTTTACTGTTACAGAATTATATGACATATTGATGTCTTTACAAAATAATAAGGCTCCAGGAGAGGATTGTTTCTCTCCTGAGTTTTACAAAGAATTTAAAGAGTTATTGATCCCTATATTTATGGGATTGTTAGATCAAAAGAACGACCTCTGTGATTTATCATTCGTTAAAACAGCATTAATAACAGTTTTTCCAAAAAAGGGAAGGACCTTTTGCTTTCATCTTCATATAGACCAATATCATTATTTAATACAGATCATAGTCTAAATTAATAGCTAATAGATTATCTAAATATTTACCTAAATTGATTAATATGGACAAACAGAAAACCAACCTTCATTCAAGTCAATTTGCTCCACTTTAACACCAAGTAACTGACTATTGGAACAATAAAATCAATGGGTACCAAAGACATTCTAGTTGTAATGTTGAAGGCATGCTCCAGGACAAGTCATATTACTAAATGTTTATATTCAGCTACAATATTGATAGCAGATTGACAAAAGGTAGCATAGAAACTGTATGACCTGTCCATAAAATCAAGCACAAATCAGATCTGGTTCACACCAACCCCACACATCATCCATCCCACTCATCACTAATCTCAAATTACTTATGAAGGTATCACAACAATGCAACAGTAACACATACCCATAACTATTAACAAGCTCAAATTATCAGGACCACATATCAACTATAACCAAACATGGACAAAAAAGGCTAATCACTGAAGCAACATGAGTATAACTGCCTTTGACACATCAAGGTTTTAAAGAATTTGAACAAGAAAAATTCTAATGTATCTTGATAAACCTGAAATCAGGAAGTTTGTTTTCAGTTTTTTTTTCACTGACAGGATCACTTAAAGAAAGATGGATGAATCTGCTGTAGGCTAATCTTTTTAGCTAAGGACCTTGTTGCAAGAGTTATTTTTTTGTAATTCTTTATTTATCGCACTATGAACTATATCGACCAATATACTTACAGATGCAACTCTTTAAATATTCACAGTGACATTTTCTCTTTTTTTCCCTCATCCTTCCCTTCCCCCTTCCCACCCCCCTCCAAAAACAGTAAATATTGAACATATAAAATACAATAAAACAATATCTTTATACAAAAGGAATACAAACAAATAAGACGCATCATCTACTTATACACATTAAATCTGATCGTGTTTACCTTCTTATCATTTGAGGTGGTGGTGGTCTGAGGCCTGCTCTTTCTGTTATGTTCTATATATGGTTCCCAAGTTTTTTCAAACATTATAACTTTGTCTTTTAAATTATATGTGATTTTTTTTTCCATTGGGATGCACTTAAACTTGGTTATATATTCCATTAATGTTTATAGTCATATAGTCCAACATGGCCATCTTATATCTTTATTTTCACTTATTTTCCACCTCTTCACCACCATCCCCTTTTTTCCATTGCTATTTTTAAAGTTTTCCTCTTTAATCTCAATATATGACAACACACTTAAGACATGAAATACCCCAACAATCCCCACAAGCAATAACCCTTTCACCCCAAATGAACCTTCCCTCCTTGGATTGCCCCTTGTCGGCAACCACAACTCCCCTTTCCATTCGGTTTGCGAACTTACTCGCAAGCGTCAACTGATTTCACAGCGACCATTATTCTCCCATCCCCAACCCCCCCAGAGAACACTATTTTCCTATACATATAACAAAGCTCTCTCTCTCTCTTTTCTCCTTCTTCCCCTTCTCTTATTCATCTTTTAATCTTTATATATACATTATCTTTACTGTATATTTTCTTGCTGGTCTTCCTTCTTGTCACTCCTCCTCCTCTCTTCTCCTGTCCTGCAAATGTTCAGCAAATTCTTGGGCTTTCTTTGGGTCCGAGAACAGTCTATTCTGTTCCCCAGGAATAAATACTTTGAGTATTGCTGGATGTCTTAATATAAAGTTATAATGTTTCTTCCATAAGATTGTTTTCACCGTGTTGAATTCCTTCCTCTTCTTTAAAAGTTCAAAGCTTATGTCCAGGTAAAAAAAATATTTTTTGTCCCTTATATTCCAATGGCTTATTGTCTTCTCTAACTTTCTTTCTTGCCTGCTCCAGTATGTTCTCTCTTGTCGTATATCTTAGAAGTTTTACCAATATGAATCTCGGTTTTTAATGTGGTGGCAGTTTCGATACAAGTGCTCTATGTGCCCTTTCAATTTCTATTTCTTCATGTGAATCTGTCATTCCCAGCACCTTCGGGATCCATCCTTTTATAAATTCCTTCATATCTGACTCTTCTTTGCCTTCTTTCAGGCCCACTATTTTTATGTTGTTGCCGCTCATCTTCTTCCCGCCCTTCATTCTCTTTCTCACCACTCATCTTTTCTTCTTTCTTGTTTGCTTCCCCCGATACTGGGCGTCTCTCACCTGGCCGCTCCTCAGCTGAGTCCCCCTCCTACTGGCGTTAACCTTTTCTTTTACTTGCGCACTGCGCATGCGCAACTCTTCATGCATGCGCGGTTGCGCACCTCTTCTTGGCTCTGAGAGCCATTTTTGAAGTCCGCTGGTCAGGAGGACATCGCTCCTCTGGGGGCTCACCAACATTGGAGATAGGGTGCTCCTCTTCACGGTGACTTTCTGCTCCGACGTGCAAGTAAGGTCTTCTTCTTTCTTCTCCAGTGATTTTCCTTCTTCCTTTTTCTCTGTTATTCTTATTTTTTCTCGTTTGGGTGCCATCTTCTGTCTCTTCTCTGTAACTTTATCTTTCTCTTCCTGTATTTTATGTTTATTGAGCTCTGTTTTTTCAAACTTTTTTTTCTTTTCTCTGGAGAGGGCTGGTTCCACTCGACCAGCCACTACTCCATCACGTGACTCCCTCTTTGCAAGAGTTATTCAGGATAGTTCTCAAAACAAACCATATTCTGCTACTTTAGCAATGAACTTCCCTCCATTTTAATGTAATTTGTGAGGAAGTTTATTAATTACACTGTACAATGAATATTTTGCTTCCTGCACACTTTTGTGTATTTTATGGATTTTGGGCTGCTAAACTCAAAAATCACTTTAACATGACTGCACTTATTAACAAAGTCTATGAGCTCTACTTCGGCTGTAAAATTGATGACCAAGACAACCCTGGGCTCCTTACATTTGTTGTGCAAAATGTACAGTCAACCTGAGAACTTGGTTCAGAGGTACTCAGAAGTTTATGACATTTGCAGTCAAAAAAAAGTTCATTTAATGTTTCTCCATCTTCCTATGTGATACAGCATATCTGAAATTATTTTTGTGTTCATCTTCAAGTTGTCTATCATGATCCCCAATTTTTTTCAGGGAGCAAACATTTATTTTGGTAAATTTTATTTATAATCAATGTCATGCATTAAAAATACAATCAAATACATATTTTATCCCATAAAACCCCCACCCCCATCCCTATCCCTCTAAACTACCCTAAAAAATAAAAAAAATAAAGAGAAAGAGCAAGAGGAGGAGAACAACTAAAACAAAACATTCAATTATGTTTCATGGTTTGGGACCACTCCACCAATGCATGGAAAAAAGAGATTAAATAATTTAATTGCATCCAGTCCATGTACAGGCTCCAAGTTTTAATAAAGAAAGGATAATTATTTTGCAAATTATATGTTATTTTCTCCAAAGGAATACATGATCTCATCTCCACATGCCATCGATGAATATTCAATTTAGTGTCATTTTACCATGTAACTGCAAGACATTTCCTAGCTACTGCTAAAGCCAGCCTTATAAAAGCAATTTGAAATTTATCTAATTTTAACTCTAAACTCAATACTTTAATATAACCCAATAAAAATATCATAGGATCAAATGGAATTTTAAATTTAAACATAACTTCCAAAAATTCTTTAATTTTATTCCAAAAAGTCTTAACCGTCTCATATCACCAAACCAAATGTAAAAAAGTTCCCTCTTCTTTGTGATATCTAAAACACAGATCCAAAGTGGCATATTTAAATTTCTTTATAATCTCCGGAGTCAAGTATAATTGGTGAATAAAGTTATAATGAACAATTTTATTATACTGTCCTCACATATCGACATCCAATCATCTGGAGAAATAGATATTTCCAAATCTTTTTCCCATTTCACTCTAATTTTATCAACATCTGGCTTGGGCATTTTAGCCTGCAATTAGGTATACATATCCAATATAAAACCTTTCTTACCACCATCGGTAAGCAAAATCTCAAATTTAGATCTTCTCGGATGCCTCAAATTATGTCCAAAATTATCTAACAATAAAGCTTTAACTTGAATACAAGAAAAAAGAGTACTTAAAGATATTTCATATTTCTTTCTCATTCTTTGAAAAGAAATAAAATAACCCACCTCATAACCATCTTCTACCAATTTAATTCCTTTTGTTCCCATAACTTCAAAAGTTGATTATTAACCATAAAAGTAAAAAGATTATTTTGAAACAAAGGTGTTTTAGCCAAAATTTTACCTTGAGTACCTACAATTTCATTCTTATTAGTTCATAACTCAATCAAATGTTTCAACACCGGTAAATTATAACTATTTAATAACTAAGAATTTCATTGATAAATAAATTGATCCATCCTTTTCTCCAATCTGGGATAATTCAATATTACCCCACATCAAGGGGCTATCCTCATTGAAACAACCTATTAATAAATTTTAATTGAGCCAATTCATAACAATTTTGAAAATTAGGAAGTTGTCGACCTCCTAATGCATATTGCAAGTTAGCTTCTGCAATGAAACTCTCACCATTTTATCTTTCCACAAAAATTTTCTCACTAAAGTATTCAAATCTTTAAAAACTTTATGAGGTATCTTACATATTGGAACAAATATTGAATTTGGGGAAAGATATTCATTGTAATACAATGCACCCATTCTATCAACATTATAGGTAAATCCTTCCACCTATTCAAATCACATTTAATTCTAATCAATGAAGGTAAATAATTCAATGCAAATAAATGATTATAATTACTATTAATAATAATACCCAAATACTTAATATGATCAGACCATTTAAATTTCACAACCTGTCTACCTAATGAATAATCCGTATCAGCTAATGGCATAATTTCACTCTTCTCCCAACTTACTTTATAACCAGATAACACTCCTTACTGTTCCAAATGTTTATGTAAAATCTCCAAAGATTGCAAAGGATGTGTTAAATATATCAAAACATCATCCGTAAACAAATTTATCTTATATTCATTAGAATTCACCTTAATACCTTTAATAGCATTATCTTGCCTAATTATCTGTGCCAAAGGCTCAATAACCAATACAAACAGAGCTGGTGACAAAGGGCAACCCTGTCTGGTCGATATAGATAATGTAAAAGGTAAAGACATCTGTCCATTTGTCATCACTCTCGCAGTGGATTTTTATACAAAGCCTTAATCCAACCAGTTAAAAGAGGCCCAAAATTAAATTTTTCCAAAACCTTAAACAAAAAACTCTATCAAAGGTCTTTTCTGCATCCAAAGAAATTATCATTGGATGGTCAGATTGCTGCCAAGAAACATTAATTAAAGAAATCAATTTTACCACATTGTCCGCTGAATAACGGTTCTTAATAAAACCTCCCTGATCGACATGAGCCAAATAGGGTAAACATTTAGCCAATCTATTAGCTAGAACTTTGGCTACTATCTTATAATCCATGGTTAACAAAGAAATAGGTCTATAAGATCCCACCTTCAAAGGTTCTCTATCTTTCTTAAGAATGACAGTAATAATTTCTTTAGAAAAGGAAAAGGAGTCCGGAAAGGAAACAGTTTTCTCCGCTGATCCAAAATCTCCATCAACAAAGGGACTAATAAATCTTGAAATTCCTTCTAAAATTCAGAAGTAAACCCATAATCTCCTGGAGATTTACCACCTGACATAGATCGAAGTGTGTCTCTTAATTCTTTAACAGTAAAACAAGCATCCAATTCCTTAACATCCTTATCATTCAAATAAAGAAAGTTAAACCAGATAAAAATTCTCCAATATTAACATCATCTTGCACTACCTCAGACAGATAGAATTTCTCATAAAACATATGAAACTCATCATTAATCTCTTGAGGTTTATACATAACCCTCGAATAATGCCTAAAAGCATTTGTTGTTCTAGATACTTGTTCTGTTTTTAACTACCATGCTAACACTTTATGAGCTCTCTCCCTTAACTCATAATACCGTTGCCTAGTCCTCTGTAAGAGATTTTTAAATTTATACATTTGTAACGAATTATATTGTAATTTCAAATTAACTAAACGTATTTTTTTTAATCTTCAGTCGAAATACATTGTAAATCTTTCTCCAAAATCTCTATCTCCTTCTCGAACTTATCAGCCTCAGCCATTTGTCATTTCTTAACTTTAAACTTTAATTGTAAATAAGCCTTCAAAGCATCCCACAAAACAAATTTAGAATCCACTGAATCTACATTTATTTTCAAAAAACTTTGAATTTGGCCTTGTATAAATTTACACAATTCTGGATCTTTCAAAATGCCAACAATAAACATTCTTCACCCTCTCTGAAGCCACTTCAAGTAATCAACAACAAAGAATGGTCAGACAAAATCCTGGGTTTGGATACAGCTTCAGAAATTCGATCTTGCAATTGTGCTGATACTAAAAACAAATCTATTCTAGAAAGGAATCATGATGAAATGAATAGAATGAAAAACCTTTTTCCTTAAAATTCAATTTCCTCTATATATCTACTAAATTCATCTCCTTCATTAACACCAACTGCTTAGCTATCTTAGTTTCAATTAGCATTTTAGGAGATTTATCCAATAATGGATCTAAACAACAATTAAAATCACCTCCTACCATAATTTTATCATAAGCCTGATTCAAATTAAGAAAAGAATCAACCATAAATTGTTCATCATCAGTATTCGGAGAATTAACATTCATGAAGGTCCAACATTCAGAAAAAATTGTACAATTAACAATCAAAAGCCTACCAGCCACTTCAAACACTGATTCCAATTTAAAAGGTAACTTCTTATTAATCAAAATAGCAACCCCCCCTTGCTTTTGAATTAAAAGATGATATAACCTGTCAAATGAGTTTTCTGCAAAAAAGCCACATCGACCTTCAATTTTTAATATAAGCCAATACTCTCTTTCTCTTAATCAGGTTATTCAGCCTGTTAATATTAAAAGTGGCTAAATTTAAATTAGCCATTTAGTATCCCTTTAATCATCCCACCATAAATGGTGAAGTACCTCCCCTCAACGTCAGTACACAAAGAAACTAAAGGTGTCCTCCAGAAGAAAAAAGAAACCCCATTAAAGAAAAACCCCCAACACAAAAAAAAATACCCAATGGTATTACCTCCTCAATTACGCGGAAATGACAAATGGCCGATGATTTTGGAAGGATCCGCAGTTGGACCCCCCCCCCCTCCCCACCGAACAGAACAATCAAAAGTAATACAAAGAATCATCTCAAGTATGAAACGCTTCTTCCAAATCATGATTCACTTGATCATCATCAATGCCAATATCAACTGCTAAGATTCCATCTCTTGTTTACCATTCTTCCCCTTTGGTTTAACAACAAGCTGCTGAGGAAATTTATCTGAATTTTGACCCTGCTTATTATTAGCCTCATTATTATTAGTCCAAAGCCTCAGCATCATCAGAAAAAAATTGAGACTGATAATCTCCATAATTAGCTTTTAACACAGCAGGGTAACGGAGACCCAATTTGTAACCATTCCTCCAAAGAACAGATTTAACCGAATTAAATTATTTATGACGTTTAATCACAACTTGGCTCAAATCAGCATAAAAAAACACCCTATATTATTTATAAGTAAAGGTCCCTGATTATTTCTCGCATTCTGCTCCACAAGTCTCAAAATCAGTTCTCTATCTTGATAATGCAGGCAATGTATCAGAATAGACCGCGGTGCTTGGCCAGGGACGGTTTCCTTCATATTTTCCGGTGAGCCCTGTCCAACTCCAGACCATTCAGAAAATGCATTGTTCCCAAAACTTCAGGCATCCACTTTTGAAAAAACTGGACTGGGTCTGGACCTTCAAAATCTTCCAGAAGACCAACTATCTTAACATTATTCCTTTGACTTTGGTTCTCCAAAGCATCAATCTTCTTTAACAAATCAGTCTTCTGAATTTCCCAAACAGTGAATGAATCTTCTATCTGTCCCATCCTCTCCTTACAAAAGTTAACATCAGCTTTACGATTAATAAATTCTTCTTCAATCTTTTTAAAGTTGTCCTGAACTTTATCCGCAGCTTTCAAACATTTTGCCACATCCATTTTATTTGTTGCTATTTCCCATTTCATCTCAGCAAATTGATCCTTCATAATTGAAAAGCCTTGACTTATTTGCAAAGCCAAATCAGCATTTGAAGGCAAATCTGACTGGTGAGGCCCAGACTTAAGTTTAGAAGTCTGCCTCACCATCGGTCTACCCTGAAGTGTAGCAGCTTCCTCTTCAGTCAAGTATTGATCATCTTCCTCCTCCATTCCAACAGTACCCTCTTCTTCCTCTGTCAATAAAAAGGCCACTTCAGCCCGGCTACAGGTGCGGACACTCCCCCCCATCCCCAGCCCAGGTTCACTGGGTTGGTGGAGATTGGGTCCCCCCACAGCTTGGGCCTTTTTGGGTGTTGTGCGCATGCGCAAAAGTTTGTGCATGCGCAGTTGATCTTCCTGGTCGGGAGAGGGTCGATGCTGCACACTAGCGCCATCTTGCGCAACTACATGCAAAGTTGGCGCTGGTGTTGAATACGGCTTACTGCTGTACTGGTGTGGTAGTCTGGGTTGAGAGGAAATCGAATCTGCAGGCTGTGTTGATGAGGTAGGCCGAGATTCCTCCTTTGTTGTAGCTGGTTTAATAGCTGTTTTGTTTTTGCAATTTGAGTTTTAGTTTTCCTCATTATTATTAGTTAAGTACTTCAACAATACAATCTGCAATTTTAAAACTTTTACATGGGATTTTAAAAGTTCTGCCAGGAAGGGGTGTTTCTCCACGTCTTCTCCCTACGCCATCACGCCACACTCCCTGAGCAAACCTTTTGAAAGAAATTGTTGTCCAGTGTTATTATTCCGTATGATTTACAAATCCATAGATTTGCCCATATGCAACATTACCTGAACTAATTTCAAAATTGAGCTGATAAGTATAAATGTCAATCACTGAGAATCTCCATCAAAAGAAAATTTAACCATCACAATGACCCAACAGTCAGCATTTTGGGAATGAGAATTAACTATCAGTGGTCCATTCACTATCAGTAGCCACCTACAAAGCTAAATTAGCAAGTCATAATTTAGGTTTTCTGGAATGAATGGCTCACCTCTTAATCCCCAAAGCCCCTTTCACTAAATAACACACATTCTTTTTTTTTAATTTTTTTTTATTTTTCACACTATGAACCATACTAACCAAAATACACACAAACATTTCCCTCTTGAATATACACAGTGTCATTTTTCCCCCTCCCTCCTTCACCCCCCTCCCCACCCACTCAACGTTCAACCTATATGATACATTAAACCCATTAAACAATGAAAATAAACAAGAAATTTGTGTCTTCTACTTTTACATACTAAGTCAGTTCATTTCGTCTTCTTCTCCTTCTGTCATTTTAGGTGGTGGAGGTCTCTGTTGTGTTCCATGTACGTTTCCCAAATTTGTTCAAAAACTGTGATGTTATTTCTTAAATCATATGTTATTTTTTCCAATGGAATACATTTATTCATTTCTATGTACCATTGCTATATTCTCAGGCTATCTTCTAATTTCCAGGTTGACATAATGCATTTTTTTGCTACAGCTAAGGCTATCATAATAAATCTTTTTTGTGCTCCATCCAAATCAAATTCAAGTTCTTTACTTCTTGTATTACTTAGAAGAAAGATCTCTGGATTTTTTGGTATGTTGCTTTTTGTGATTTTATTTAATACCTGATTTAGATCTTCCCAAAACTTTTCCACTTTCTCACATGCCCAAATTGCACGTACTGTTGTTCCTGTTTCCTTCTTACAACGAAAACATCTGTTTGATACTGTTGGGTCCCATTTATTTAACTTTTGGGGCATGGTATATAGCCTGTGCAACCAGTTATATTGTATCATGCGTAACCTCGTGTTTATTGTATTTCTCATAGTTCCAGAGCATAGCTTTTCCTATGTTTCATTCTTTATCTTTATGTTTAAATCTTGTTCCCATTTTTGTTTGGGTTTACAACTTGTTTCCTCATTCTCTTTCTCTTGCAATTTGATGTACATGTTTATTATAAGTCTTTTAATTATCATTGTGTCTGTAATCACATATTCAAAATTGCTTCCTTCTGGTAACCTCATGCTGCTTCCCAATTTGTCCTTCAAATAGGTTTTCAGTTGGTGGTATGCAAACATTGTACCATGAGTTATACCATATTTGTCCTTCATTTGTTCAAAAGATAATAATTTATTTCCAGAAGAACTATTTTCTATTCTTTTGATCCCTTTTCGCTCCCATTCGCTAAAAGAAAGGTTATTTATTGTGAAAGGGATTAGTTGATTTTGCGACTGCACCATCTGCTCAACATTTGGAAGAAGATTCACGTAGAAAGGAATAAAACAAATTATCACTACCAAAATAACTCACACATTCTTACAACCACATTGACAAATGTAACAGGTGCATGAGAATGTCAACTCTACTCTACACCCTGCCAAGTCAAATGCCATCCTAGTTTTTAAACATAGTGTCGTATCTTTTTCCCCACTGGGTTAAAATACTCTAGCCCAGATGTTGCTAGCTCAGAGTACTGATTTGTTGTTGTGTTTCCATGTAATTAAAATACATTCACCAGGGCTATAAACCTGGCATGAACTCCTGCCATCCACTGGTGCTCCCTCAGCCATGAATTACACACTGCTCCACACTTACAGAATGTCAGTTATAACTGGTTCGAGGAAGACTGTTGTGAACACTTTGACCTCACAACAATGCAACGTGAAGATGAGAAATATACCTTGACTGCCATAATAAATGTAGGCCATTTACTGGGGACTGACAGTAATTACTCCATGGGTTGACAAACAGTCTGAATTCTATCGTCTCTCTCTTCATCTGTTAGATTAATGGAAGCTCCCCCCTTTTTTCCCTGCTCCACTCTTCCTAGCCTGGAGATCATTTTATTTTTGCAAGACTTAATGGCCAATGACCACATTTGAGCTTGTTGCCATTTGCTGGGGACTGACAGTAATTACTCCATGGGTTGACAAACAGTCTGAATTCTATCACCTCTCTCTTCATCTGTTAGATTAATGGAAGCTCCCCCCTTGTTTCCCTGCTCCACTCTTCCTAGCCTGGAGATCATTTTATTTTTGCAAGACTTAATGGCCAATGACCACATTTGAGCTTGTTACCATAGAGAAAACTCTAGCTGGAGAGTGCTGTGCAAACAAGGTAGGGAGAAACCACAGCTCTCATCACACCTAACAGCTGAAGAGAATGTAAGATAAAGCTGGTTTCTATGCACATGGCACTCCCACTGTGAGCCTCCAGCAATGGTTTACATTTACCATGCCAGCTGATGTGCAACCTGGAGCCCTACATAAACTACTGATCTGTTGTACCTCTTATCCCAGCCAGCCCAACACCAGACTGCACAAGTAGCCTCTCCACATCACGCGATTCATATTATGAGAGTACCTGAGGAAGGCAAATTCTTAACAGAGCAGTTCACATAAATGGAGAGGGCAGGATTCTCAACAGTTTCCTGTCCTATGTGATGTCAGCAAAACACCTTCTCTCTGTATAGTGCTTTAATGACCTTGTATTGCGCTGATTCCATTAGTAATTTCATTATTATTAATGATTTCTACATAGTATTAACTACATAGCAGTGTGCATTGTGATAGAATATTTACTCCACAACAGTTTTAATATAAGGCAGCAGTTCATCAATACATTTTCAATGGCAAATAGGAATAAACAATAACTCCTGACCTTCACAGAGACACCACATTTTAAAAATGGTTAAATATTTCTAGTAACTACAGCAATTATTAGTGTTCATATTGCATGGAAGATAGAGTTGCTGTAATAATTACCTTGCTAACTGAATTATGAACTGAACACAGAGATGTTAAAATTGTTATAGTTCTACAGGGCACCATCCATGGATTATATAGCTGTTATTCCAAATTATATTTCAGAAAATATTAAGTTGTACTAATTAAAACTCTTCACCAAGATACTAAAAAAAATTGAGCTGTGGTACAATTCCTCTTTACTATGTTAGAGAAACTTGAAGCTGCTCCAGTTATTACTAAACTATTATTACACTTAATACCAGTTTATTTTGATGAAACAAAATTCTGAAAAACCATAAACACAGAATTCTATGTTCAAACAATTAACATTTTGTGCTGTGTTATTCAGAAAATTCAGTGATATATATGTATAGTTGGAGTAATCCCTACCTGAAATGCAGACTGGCTGTTGTAATTCTTAACTTCTTTGTTTGCTCCACGAAATAAAAGGACCCTTGCACAACTTTCCTGCAAGTAAATGAGTGAGACAGTTTTTACACCCTTCAATAACAATTCTCTCAAGATTATAAATGCATGAATGAAGCACTATTTAGTCATGCTAAACTCTAGACCCCTCTTAAATAAAGACATAGTGCTCTACATATATATACTCTACATGCCTATAATAACTAAAGTGGGATACAACTCTGTGTATATCTTAGCACAGAAATGTAGTAGCATCATAAATACAAATATTTGTATACACAAAATTAATTTTTCCAATATTTACCAATGCTGACTGCAAAAATCCCTCCTGCAACCTATTCAGAAAATGTATATTTTCTTTTTTTTTCAACAAACAACTCTATATTTCTAATGTCAACCATTCATTTTATTTTAAAGGCATGTGGCAGTACGCCATTAGGCAGGCGAACCAGCCCCGCTTGTCACGCACGCAGCAGGGCAGCTGGTCAAAATGGCGCCGTTGGGGGTTTCCTCCCAACCTCAGCACCGGGTTCAAGCTTGGGGACCCACGTGATGTCCCGGTGACATCGGGGTTAGGTTATATAGGTACTATAGATCTTCCATTAGCCATCAAGAGACAGAGAAACAAATATACAGATAGATTATTGAAAGATGTTTAAAAAAAAACCCAAGAATTTCATAGTAGAAAACATTAATTTCCCCAATAGTGACAAGGATGTCCTTAATATCAGAGGC
Source organism: Narcine bancroftii (assembly GCF_036971445.1). NCBI lineage: Eukaryota > Metazoa > Chordata > Chondrichthyes > Torpediniformes > Narcinidae > Narcine > Narcine bancroftii. The sequence goes on from NC_091481.1 coordinate 13,232,070, forward strand.
TTAGATGGGACAGAATATGTCAAATGTATCCAGAAGGGTTTCTAGAAGTACCATGTAGAGAGCCAAACTAGGGAAGGGGCCATACTAGATCTTGCATTGGGAAAAGAGCCTGGACAGGTAACTGGAGTTTCAATGGGTTAATAGTTTTGGAATAGTGATCACAATTCCTTAAGTTTTAAGACAGTTATGAAGAAAACAATTTTCCCTTGTGGAAATCTCTAAATTTTTGGAGGGCAAAATATGATGTTTCAGACAGGAGCTGGAAGGAGTTAATTGAGAGCAGCAGTTGTCAGGCAATTCAACAGCTAAGATGTAGGACTTATTTAAAGATAATTATTGCTAGGGCAAGTGGAACTAGATGCCACCTTCATCCTAATAGAGGTGGGGGAGACATTGAGCTCATTACAAATTAATAAATCTCCAGAAGATGGTTTTCTGCCTGAATTTTACAAAAAATTTGAGGATTTGTTGATTCCTCCCCTTATGGAGGTATTATTAGATCAGGAAAAAAAATAACATACACCCTCCCAGAATCTTTTTCTACTGCGATAATAATGGTAATACCAAAAAAAAGACAGAGATTCTTTAAAATCATTGTCATACAGACCTATTTCATTGTTAAATCCAGATCATAAGTTAATTGCAAAACCTTTAGCTAATAGACTGACAAAATTTTACCAAAGTTGATAAATATGAACCAGACAGAGTTTGAAAAAAGAGACCGTCTGCAGTTAATGCAACTAGGCTACTTAGTAAAAATACAATTGGCACAAGAGAGATTTAAATGTGGCAAAGGCTGCAGATTCAGAAAAAGCATTTGATAGATTAGAATGGGATTTTTTGTCTAAAGTGCTGGAAAGATTTGTGTTGGGGCAGATATTTGAAAATTTGATTGGAGCTTTATATAATGAACCTAAAGCTAAAGTAGTAATTAATGGGAAGGTCTCAGCACAATTTCAGTTAACTAGATCTAGTAGACAAGGATGTCCATTATCACCATCTTTATTTATTCTCACAATCAAACCACTTGCAGAACTGATTCAATCTGATCCTGATATTAAGGGATTTAAAGTTAATCAAGAGGAATATAAAATTAATTTATTTGCTGATAATATTTTGATTTATTTGACAGAGCCTTTAGGTTTGATACACAAATTATATTTAAGACTGAAGTAATATGGCAAAGTATCGAGCTATAAAATAAATTGGGATAAAATTATGCCCCTTGCTGTAGGGGATTATACTCAATCCCAAAGAGATACCCAATTTAAATGGCTGATGAATGGAATAAAATATTTAGGGATATGGGTAGATAATAAATTAAATACATTATATAAATTATTTACCTTTACTTAAGAAAATTGATGGTTAAAATTTGGCAACCGTACCTGCATTATATAGGTGCAAAGATATAGTGTGGTTCCCTGTGCTTCATCCCTCTGTCTTCCCTTTTCTGCCCTTTCCCTGAGGGAGGGGTGGGGGAATCCATCTTAATCAAGCTGAGCTACGAAACGTTAAAGACCTGGAGGCTGGCAGTGAGGTCCCGATGTATCCTACGATTACTATTTTTTATTTGGGTTTGTTTTTATATTTTGTAATAATTCTTTAAGTGTAATTGTTTTGTTTTATGTTCTGTCCTTATGTCCCTAACTTGTCAGGAAGATAAAGGGACACTAAAGGACAAGGGCTAATTTATTGCTGCTTTTTCTTTCTTTGAGGTGATTGTCTATTTAAGTTTGTCTTTGTATGTAGTATCTGTGAAATTAAGGGGGGGTAGGGGAAATTTGGACTCGATGGAGTGTAGTGTTTGTTTTTTTTAAAATTATGGATTGTTGATACTGATTTTTAAAAATTATAAATAAAATATTTTTTTTAAATTGAAGATTTGAATAAATGAATGACATTGTCCATAACATTATTAGGTAGAAGTTAATTGTATTAAAAATGAATATATTTCCTAGAGTGCAATACTTATTTCAAACATTGCCGATAATGTTATCACAATTTTTTTTTCAAGAGTTAAATAAGTATACAAGAAAGTTTCTCTGGTAGGTAAAATGTCAAGGCTTTCTTTAAATAAATTGACATGGAATTTTGAGTTAGGAGGCTTACAGTTTCCAAATTTAAAAAAATTATTATAAGGCAGTTCAAATGAGGTTTCTTGCTTCATTTTTTGAAGAGGGCGAGAAGTCAGCATGGATTAAAATAGAAACTGATAAAATAGGAGAGAAAATATCAGAAGACCTTATATATAAATGGGAACCAAAATTAACATCTGTGGAGAGGGAAGCACCTTTGTTGCAATATTTAATTAATATTTGTAATAAGATAAACAATGAAATTGGAACAAGAGGGTTTGTGCTACTCAAAATCCCTCTGATCCAAAATTGGCTTATTCTATTTTCAATGGATAATCAATTTTTAAATATTTAGTCTCATAAAGGAATTAGATACATAGAAGATTGTTACAAAGGTGGAAACAATGTTATTTGAACAATTAAAAAATAACTATGGGACACAAAACAATACACTTTTTTATTATTAAAGAGATAAATTGGGTCCAACAATGTCATTACCAAAATGTGGTGATGAAGAAATGTTGCTTTGCAATAGACAAATAAATAATTTTTTTCAGGTATGTACACTTTATTGCAGAAGGGAACTCCTAAATAGGGTATAGATAGGTCCAGACAATGATAGGAGATGGATTTAAATATTAATAGTGAACAAAACTAGTCAGAGTTACATCGAGTTAGTATGACAAACACTACAGATTAGTTCAATACAATTTTTTTACATCAATTGTATCTCACACCAAATAAATTAAATAGATTGAAATCAGATTTATCTGATCAATGTTTTAGATGTGGTTAGGAGATATGTACTTTTGTACATCCTACTTGGTCCTGTCCTAAAGTGAGACCCTTTAGGATAAATTTGGCAATTTTTCTAGAACAGGTGACATGAATTACATTTCCACAAAACCCAAAGTTTTTTTTACTAGGTAATATTGAAGGGATGACCAAAATTGAAATTATCCATATACCAAAATGAATCTGTAAAGACTGTGTTGGCAGCAAGAAAGTGTATAGCAGTAATGTGGAAATCAGACTCTCATTTAGATATGGAGTGATGAAACCCAGAAATGCATAGCTGCCTTCCTCTCAAGAAGATTACTTATAATTTGATAAATAAATATGATTTATTTTGGAAATTTGGCACCAATATTACGTTGTGAGAATTAATTTATAGTTGTTTTCTCTAAACTTTGAAAACTTTGTTAATCTCCTTGGAAGAATTAAAAGATGTACACGGTAAAAGCCATGTGGTGAGGGGTATCTTCTGGCAATCAGGTTTCTTTTATTTCCTCTTATTTCATTTCTTTCACTAATTTTCTCATATTATTTTTCTTGGATAATTGTTAAGGGGGGAGAGGGTTGGGGTTTTATACCATCATGTATAATAGATACAATATTAACATTTGATTATTGTATTTTATATTCAGCTATGATAAAATGCATGGATAAAAACTTTTAAATAGAATTTTTAAATAAAAGATAAGATAATTAGAGTCCACATCCAGCATGTTCCAGCAAGGAGGAAGGACAGGGGTGGCAAAGGAATAAACCTAAGATGATGAGAAAGTTACAAATTTAGTAGAAAAGGTAAAGGAAGCATATGAAAGGTTTAGGGTGCAAAAATAAGGCAAGACATCGGAGGAATATAAATATTCCAAGAAAGAGCTCAACCAGGTCATTCGGAAGGCCAAAAGGAGTCATGAAATGTCCTTGGAGAATTGGATTAAAGAAAATCCCATTGCATTTTATACTTGCATTAAAAACTAGAAGATGACTAGGGAGGTTAGGACCAATGAAGGATGAAGTAGGAAATTTATGTTTGGAGTCAGAGGAAGTAGGCCAGGTACTAAATGAATATATTGCAATCATGTTCACTGAGAAAAGCATGGAGGATAGCAATAGGGAGTATAGCATGAAGAATGATGCTAATGTGTTTGGCACTTTTATATTAAGAGAAAGATGGTGCTGGGTCTTTTGAGAAGCATTAAAGTGAATGTCTCCAGGCCCAAATGGTATATATCCCACGTTACTGAAAATAGATAGCAATACTGCATAGATGATCAGATTAAGAATAGTCAGTATCACTCAGCGTGGGACTAGTCACATTTTTCAAATGTGATATTTTTGAGGAGGTGACAAAAATGGTTCATGAGGATAAGGTAATGCCTATAGTCTACATGGACTCGCAAGTTGAATTTGATAGTTCAAATTTTGAATTGGCTTGCCCATAAAAAAACTGAGGGTAGTGGTGGAAGAAGTTATTCTGGCAGTGGTGTTCCACAGGGATCAGTCAGGATCCCTGTTCTTTGTGATATATATAAATGATGGATAAAAAAAATAGGTTGCTGGGTTCGTAAGTTTGCAGATGACACAAATAATAGTGGAGTTTTGCTAAGTGCAGAGGGCTATCAAGGAATACAGCAGGATCTAGATGAAAGTTTAAAATTCAGATCAGTTACAGACATGGGCAGAGAAATGGAAAATGGAGTTAAATCAGGATAAGTGTGAGGCATTGCATTTTGGGGATGAAATGTAAGGGAAAGGGTACAGGAAATTGCAGGACTCTTAAAAGCATTGATGTTCAGATAGATCTGGGGCTTCAGGTTCATAGCTCTTGAAAAGTGACCATAAGTTAGGTTGATCAACAAGGTGTATTCTGCACTTGCCTTCATTGGATGGGGAATTAAGTATAAAAAGTAAGGAAGTCATGTGGCAGCTAAGTAAAACTTTGATGAGGCCACACTTTAGAGTACTAGGTTGTAGCCTCTACATTGCTCTATCAATGCTTAAACTAATTTAATTTTTTTTAAATTTAGACATACAGCATGGTAACAGGCTGTCCAGCCCACGAGCCCATGTCATCCAATTACACCTAATTGACCTACAACCCCCATACATTTTGAAGGGTGGGATGAAACTGGAGCACCTGGAGGAAACCCACACAGACATGGGGAGAACTTATAAACTCTTTACAGACAGCAATGGATTTGAATCCGAGTCACTGGTCCTGTAACAGTGTTGCACTAACCTCTATGTTAACTATTCTGGCCCATTTCAGTTAACCCCTTTGTCTCTCCTTTATTATAATTTTCTTTGTCTCCAACAGCCAGTTTTCAATTGTTACCTTGATAACTTTGGCTTGCACCCTATCATCAACATCCCTTTCATCTCTGTTCAACTTAAAATATCTTTGTTTTCTTACTTTTCCAATTCCAGATTCATTACTCAAACTAATCTTTTCCCACTGATTCTGTTTGACCTATTGAATGCTTCAGGATTTTCTGCTTTTGTTTCAGATTTCCAGCATCACTCTTTTTGCTCCAGGCAATTATTTTTTTTCCTTTCTTGACTACCTAGCTAAACCTTTAAGTTGAAAATATAATTCAAAGTGAGTTCATAATCTTATAAACAAAATAAGTTTCTAACATTCTGTAAAATACAAAATGATTATACAGCAGATACATGTCTTCTCATTCTAAATGCACCACAAGCAGATATAATGACATTTCTCAAATCAAACTGGTCATATAAACTGCATGAACAGAGAGCAACATAATGCATTTATAAAGCTAAAATGAAAAGTTTGTTTCTGGGTAGGTTTGATGTTATCTATTGAGTCAGAGAGTCATATGATTTTATAGCATGGAAACTGGGGTTTGGCCTAACTTATTAATGCCGACCAAATTGACGATGCGACTAGACCCATTAGCTTATGTTCAGCCTATATCCCTCTAAACCTTTCCTATCTATGAACAGTAAAATTCCTGCTAACCAGAATTGGCAGCCTCAAGCAACTGGCAAAAGAATTGCAGAAAATAAATAGGTAAAGAAATACAAAAGTGTAATATTGGCATCCCTAGTTGTCAACTTGCCAATCCACGTAATACGCAACCTCAACATACCACTAAGTAGTCCATATGCCACAGGTGTTCTGTGTTTTGTAAGGGATTATTTAAGGACGTATATGGGTGGAAAGAAAAAGTTTGAAAACCACTGTTTTAATCGTACCTAAATGACTCGTTATTTGAATGGTTTCATAACTCCAAAGGAAATGGGCCAATGACAATTTTTCTCATGCAAAATATTTCAGTAACAATTGGGTCTAGAGCAGAGATTCTCAACCTTCCCTTTCCACTCACATACCACCTTAAGCAATCCTTTTCTAATCACAGGGCACTGATGACATAGGGATTACTTAAAGAGGTATGTGAGTGGAAAGAAAAAGGTTGAGAACCACTGTTCTAAATGTCTTAAAAAATGTTAAAACTGTGCCCAACCTTACTATTCTGGAAGCTTGTTCTGTAAACCAACAAACTCTGAGTGAAAAGGGTTCTTTTAATTTTGCTTAAGAAAACTTTTGAATTTTGTATAGGTTACTACAACACCCAGGGAGGGCTAAGACATTGTGCTTTGCATTTTGAACTATAGAACATTGCATCCTCCATACTGCTCCCATCCATGTTCCTGACCGAATTTTTCTTAAATGTTACAACTGAGTCTGCATTCACTTCAACTGAGTCTGCATTCACTTCAGCTGGCAGCTCATTCCACACTCCACTACTCTCTGTGTGAAGAAATTCCCCTTAATGTTCTCTCCAAACTTCTCCCCTTTCATCCTTTAACTACATCCTGTGGTGATACGACCACCAGCTTACTGCAGGGGGCGATCTCTGTACTTGCAGGAAGACCACATGATTCCACCTGGCCGGCTGTTAATCAAATCAGCCAACCTGAATATAAACCTGAGCAGGCCCCTCCTGAGCCAGTCTCACAGGGAGTCACCAAGCCAGGAATTGGTGTTCAGACTTTTACTGGAATAAAGCCTGTTGTACAGTCTTTTCTGAGTTTGTGCTTGCTTGCTGCTACCTCAGTGCACCACAATTTATTCCAGTAAAAATTTTAAAGAGAGACCATGGAGAAGGTTCTGACAATCGGGAGCCTGGAGATTGACTCCCAACACCCCCCCAGGCACACTTCGAGATATTGAAGCACGCGATTGAGACGATCATCCTAACACAGGTTGAGGTGGTCAACACCAACCAGAAATGGCTCATGATGCTCCACATCAAGCTGGGCCCACGAGCTTTCCAGGACATCAAGGACTGCATGGACTACGAACCTGTGATGGCTGTCCTGGAGAGCATGTACAAGCCCCCCACAAACCTGGTCTACGCCCAGTACCCGCTCAGCATCAGGGTCCAGCAGCCAGGTGAGAAGGCAAATGCCTATCTGGGGGTCCTGCGTGAGCTAGCCCACCTGTGCCAAACCGAGACCGGGGTGACCAAAGGGGAAGTAGAATGACTGATTTTGGACACCTGCGCACGAGGGCTGCGCTCAAGAAGCGCGCGAGAGAAGCAGCTGGAGGAAAACATTACCGCACTTACCAGAACAATGAAGGTAGTCCACTCATTGATGCCTGACTCCCCCAACCTCCTGTCTGGCAGATCCAAATGACCGCCATCGCCAAAGGGCCCTACGTGGAGGAGACAACCATAGCCAACGGCACAGCAGTAAGTACTGCGGGTCCTGGTGTGGGTCAGACAGGCGATCCCACAAGGGCTGCCCATTGAGGAACTCACATTGCTCCTGATGCAGGAAGAAAGGCTGTTGGGAGTTCTGCAGCCCTCTGTGACCAGCTGGGAGCCCTCCCAAACATCACCATGTGTGAGGACAGAGCGACGCCATTATTCACCTTTGGCAGCCCCCTCCCACCACTCACACAGCACAGCGACCGAACCCAGTCCACCTGAAGCCTCTACAGGTAACCCCTCCATCCCTCTTCAACTACCTTATGTCAGACTGTAAACCCATAGCTGCCATGAGCAGGCACTATTGTGCGGCCGATAGGGCCTTCATTAAGGCAGAAGAGAGACGGCTTCTGGTGGAAGGTATCATAGAGCCCAGCACCAGTCCCTGGAGAGCCCAAGTCCTAGTGATAAAAGGGGGTAGCAAACCAAGGATGACCATCAATTATAGCCAGACCAATAAACTGGAACACCCAACTGGATGCCTAGCCACTTCCCCGAATAGCCGACATGGTCAATGAGATAGCCGGTTGTAATGGATAAATATTGGGAAGAATTTGGTAAAATTAGAATAGGTTACATACATACACACATTTTAAAACAGATCTTATTTGAAAGACTGAAGAATTCATATTCAGGAACATTGCAGGATCTATGGAGACTTTTCTGCACATTTCACAAGTAGGTGCCAATTGAAATGAAGTCATGAAATGAATAGGCCATTGTTTGGAATTGGAGACAGGCTGGATGGTTGGATCACTACAAAGCTTCTGACCTTTCTGCAAAGTGCTCACAGAAAGGTCAAACCTGGGTTTTGTTTACCTAAAACAACAGCCTGACTAAGAGAGGAGAACTCTGTGGTTTGCTGAAGAAGGTGGGAGTTTTTGCAAGTAAGAGATTCACATGGACTTTCTGGCAGTTGGCAGTTGGAGAGAGAGAGAAAGATAAAACAAGTTCAACAAGCTCTCTCAGCTAGTGTGTGTGACACTGAAAGCAGCTGAACAGTGCAAGCCAGGAAAAGCTGGTTAGAAACAGAAAGCTCCAGAGCAGTGGATGGCTGGAAGTGCTATCTGTCTGATGTTTCTCTTGGAATAAGCGGAACAGAAAGGAACTCTGAGTAGCCTGAAAGAAAGAGATTGCCATCTGGAGAATCCTGATGAGGCAAGTTTCATCAGTGAGACATTGAGGTGATTAATGGTGGTACCTCAGTTGTGGAAATCCTGGAACAACAAATCTCTCTCTGCAAACTCTACAAGAACCTTCCTGAGTGGTAAACATTTACCTTTCAAGCACCAACGCCTGGTGAACTTTATACGTTAAATTCTGTGCACAGTTTAAGAATTGCCTGCATCCAGAGAACTTGGAAGCAGGAGAAGTGAGATTGAACTGTGAACCAAAGAACTTTTCTTAAATTTACACACACATTGCATACACATGCGCTTAGAATTAAAAGGGGGTTAATTTGGGTTAGTTAAGTATAGAAATAAGTTAAAGTTTGATTCTATTTTCATGTTTAAAGTTGATTAAAAACAACTTTTGTTTAAGTAAATACTTGTCTTGGTGAATGTCTGTTGCTGCTGGGTTTTAGGGTCCTTTGGGCTCGTAACACCGCTATAAGGTATTCTTGAAAATTGACCTAAAATCGGCCTACCACCAGCTCCCTATTCATGCCAGGGATAAACCATGTACCATCTTCGAGGCAAACGGGCACCTCTACCAGTTCCGCCAGGTCCCATTTGGGGTCACTAACAGTGTCTCTGTCTTTCAGCAGGAGATAGACTGCATGGTAGACCGGCACAACCTAAGAGCGACCTTCCTGTACTTGGACAATGTCACCATCTGTGGCCATGACCATGATGACAACCTGGAGAGATTTCTCCAGATGGCTGAAGAGCTGAATTTCACTTACAACAAAGAGAAGTGTGTGTTCAGCATCACCTGCCTCGTGGAACATGGTGTCATTGGTCCCGACTCAGAACGCATGCGTCCACTAATGGAACTGCCCCTCCCTCACACGCTCAAGGCCCTCTGCAGGTGCCTTGGGCTTTTCTCCTATTACTCCCAGTGGGTCCCTCATTTTTTGGACGTTCCACCCACCGGCCCAAGCCACCACCTTTCTCCTCCCCCCCGAGGTGCAAGCAGCTTTCTTTCACATCAGGCAGGACATCGCCGATGCAATGATGCATGCCGTGGACAAGGACACTCCATTCCAGGTGGATTGTGATGCCTCTGATGTTGCCCTTGAGGCCACCCTCAAGCAAGGTGGCCGACCTGTGGTCTTCTTCTCCAGGACCCTCAATAGTTCCGAGCTCAGGCACTCTGCCATTGAAAAGGAGGCCAGGAATCGTGGAAGCTGTCCCCACTGGCGCCATTACCTGGCAGGCAGGAGGTTCACCCTCCTCAATGATCAACGTGCAGTGGCTTTCATGTTCAGCACCACTCTTAAGGGCAAGATCAAGAACGATAAGATCTTGCACTGGAGTCGAGCTGGCCACGTTCAGCTACAACATCCAGTAGAGACCAGAGAAGTTCAACGACTCCCCCGATGTCCTGTCCCAGATCTGCGCCCCTGTGCAGTCCGACCAACTGCAAGCACTGCACCTGGGCATCACGCGCTTGTAGCATTTCATCAAGTCCCAGAACCTCCCCTTCACCATCCAAGAAGTCTTGACCATGACTGAGTCATGCAGGGTCTGTGCAGAGTGCAAACCGTGCTTCTTCAGCTCGCCACAGGCCCACGTCGTCAAGGCCACTTGGCCCTTCGAACACCTTAGCATCGACTTCAAGGGCCACCTGCTTTCCAAGAACAAGAATGTCTAGACATTCTAAATAAGAATGCCCTGACACCTCCACAGCCTCCGTTATCAGGTCACTGATGCAGATCTCCACCATGTTCAGATACCCTGCATTCATCCACAGTGATTGGGGGTCCGGCTTGATGAGTGAGGAGCTCCGCCAGTTCCTGGTAGCGCGAGGCAATTCAGCTAGTTGTACGACTAGATACAACCCAAGGGGCAACAGGCTGGAGGAGTGTGAAAATTTGGTGATCTGGAAGGCAGTCCTCCTGGCCCTGAGATCCAAAGGCTGGTCCATTGACTATTGGCAAGAGGCCCTCCCTGAGGCACTCCATGCCATTAAGTCCCTCTTGGCATGGCTACTAATCAGACTCCTCACAAGCACCTTTTCTCGTTCCCCAGGAAATCGGCGACTGGGGTCTCCCTCCTAACTTGGCTCACATCTCCGGGACCAGTGCTCCTCCGCAAACACATGTGAGCCCACAAGTCCAACCTGCTGGCTGAGCATGTGTGCCTCCAACCAGAACTACACCTATATCAGGTACCCCAATGGCCATTAGGACACCATCTTCACCAGGGATCTGGCACCAGCAGGGGCCCCAACCCCCCAGCATTCATGACTACCTGGCCCAACCTCCCGACCATGGGTACCCTTGGCCCACCCAGGATTCGGGGGCTGACCTCCACCCTCCACCCCTCCAGAGGGCCCCACTCCTAGCGGACCATGGCAACCCCCATGCAGACAGACATACAGATAGACACCACTCTGCCCACACCAATGCCTCCCACGGCTACGATGGACCCAGTTAATCCTCAGGCAACTACACGCTCACCGACCTATGACCAGGAGCCAACCCTGCAGCAGTCCCAGAGACTCCGACTGCCACCAGACCATCTGAATTTGTAAATAGCACTCAGCACTGTTTTACACACCACACCCCTCCAAAAAATAACTCAGACTTAATTTTAAGAAGGGGGTGAATGTGCCTACTGCAGGGAGTAATCTCTGTACCTGCAGGAAGACCACCTTAGGGGCTGACTCCACCTGGCTGGCTGTCAATCAGCCAACCTGAATATAAACATGAGCCGGTCCCTCCTGAGCCAGTCACACGGGGAGCCACTGGTGTTCAGACTTTTACTGGAATAAAGCCTGTTGTATAGTCTTTTCTGAGTTTGTGCTTGTTTACTGCTACCTCAGTGCACCACACATCCTCTGCTTTGAATCTCACCTAACCTTAGTGGAAAAAGCCTACTTGCATTTACTCTATATTCATCATAATTTTGTATACCTTGATCAAATCTCACCTCATTCTTCTACTCAAGAAATAATGTCCTAACTTGTTCAATCTTTCCCTGTCACTCAGTTTCTCAAGTCCCAGTAATATCCTAGTAAATCTTCTCTGCACTCTTTCAATTTTATTGATTTCTTTCCTGTAGTTAGGAGACCAAAGCATAGGAGACAAACTTACTTACAGGACAGTGATCACGGTAGCGAACTAGCAAGAAGCTCAGCGGCTGAAAGACGCACACAGGGTGCAAGCAGTTGTGACTGGGATTCAAAGACTCTACACAGGCTGTGGCAGCTGGAGTCTAGCTCATGGGAACCACGTATTATAAGTGAGATTCAAGAGGGTACTGAGGGCAAGAAGGACTCCAGAAGGGTCTTGGTCGCTGAAGGCTTCATGATCATATCAGAAGTTTGGATCTGAAGCTGGGGTTGCCAACAGAAAGAACAATGGACTGTGCAGCTGTTGAGGCTGTGGGTGTGGTGGAAGTGAATCCACAGATATTCAGTGACTCTGAAGGGACTCTCTTTCTCTTACTGTAAGAGGCAATGGACAATACTAATGGTGATCCTGTCTACCTTACAGCAGACTAAAGGAAATTTTGTGTAATATTACATTTTCTGTTTTATTATGTGACAATAAAAGTACCGTGAAACATGCACACAATACTCCAAATTTGGCCTCACCAATGTCTTATACAACTTTACCATAACTTCCAAACTCCTTTACTCAATACTTTGAATTATGAAGGCCAATGTGCCAAAATCCCTCTGACGACCCTATCTACCAATTATACAATTTTCAGGGAATTATGTATCCAAATTCCCAGATCCCTCTGCTATACCCCAATGCTTAGTGCCCTACCATCTACCATGTATGTTCTTTCATCTTCAATTTGCAATCCCTTTTTCCAGCTGGTCCAGATCCTTCCACAAGCTTAGAAATCCTTCCTTGCTGTCCACTACACCCTCAATCTTGTTTCACCTGCAAATTTGATGATCGTTGCTGCAGATGATAAACAACAATAGACCCAGCACCGATCCTTGAGGCACATGACTAGTTACAGGCCTCCAGTCAGAGAGGCAAGACATGCAAAGGAGTCTGTTTTGCTGTCTTAGCCAATGAGACAGTACTCTGTGATCTCTTCCAAAGAATACTATGCAAATAGCCATTTCTTATAGTCAGGTTTTGCTCAATATTGTATAAAACATACAACTCAGAAGTATGAAATGGGTGACTTGGGCCTCACTCTAACTGTTTCAATTAAAAAATTTAAAGTGCAACCATTTACTCTAATGTTTAAACAAGAGTTATATACAATGAGATTTTACATTTAATGGCATAATTTGGACCAATATTACCAAACTTGGAATATTTATAAAGATCAAAGCACTGATGCACTTCTGCTGACACAAAACACATTCACAGAGTAAAAGAGAATGGAGGAAAGTCATACCTGACACAGGAGGCCTTCAAAATCAGCCAGACTGTTTCCCCAAATAAAATACTGTCACACTACATTGCTAACGCAGACTGTATATACTCACAAAGGCATTGCTGAAAACCATGGCAACGTTATATAATAACTTTTTCATGAAATCAACCCACACTTGGCATAAATTTCATGGCACAAAGGTTGTCACAAGACATGATGTCTGTGGGAACCACAGCACTGCAAATGCACTGCAATTCAGTTTCTCTGTTGCTTCTAAGTATGGTGCATTGTAAATTTACAACACATTAACAGTTTTTAAGTCTTTCATTATGTTTTTTAGGTGCTTTAAGAAGGAAAATTCAGATTGAAGAGACTGCCATCCGTGCGGTACCGGATGTAAACAGCGTCTTCATTGTTGGGGTCTTTCATGGCTTGGTTCAGCATCAAGCTGAAGAAGATTGAAAAGAGGGTTGGTGCGAGAACACAGCCTTGCTTCACGCCATTGTTAATGGAGAAGGGTTCAGAGAGCTCATTGCTGTATCTGACCCGACCTTGTTGGTTTTCGTGCAGTTGGATAATCATGTTGAAGAACTTTGGGGGACATCCGATGCGCTCTAGTATTTGCCAAAGCCCTTTCCTGCTCACGGTGTCGAAGGCTTTGGTGAGGTCAACAAAGGTGATGTAGAGTCCTTTGTTTTGTTCTCTGCACTTTTCTTGGAGCTGTCTGAGGGCGAAGACCATGTCAGTAGTTCCTCTGTTTGCGCGAAAGCCGCACTGTGATTCTGGGTCACGTCTCCAGAATGGAGGACCATCGCCTTCCCAAGATCGTATTATATGGCGAGCTCTCCACTGGCCACCGTGACAGAGGTGCACCAAAGAAAAGGTACAAGGACTGCCTAAAGAAATCTCTTGGTGCCTGCCACATTGACCACCGCCAGTGGGCTGATAACGCCTCAAACCGTGCATCTTGGCGCCTCACAGTTTGGCGGGCAGCAGCCTCCTTTGAAGAAGACCGCAGAGCCCACCTCACTGACAAAAGGCAAAGGAGGAAAAACCCAACACCCAACCCCAACCAACCAATTTTCCCTTGCAACCGCTGCAATCGTGTCTGCCTGTCCCGCATCGGACTGGTCAGCCACAAACGAGCCTGCAGCTGACGTGGACTTTTTACCCCCTCCATAAATCTTCGTCCGCGAAGCCAAGCCAAAGAAAAAAAAAGAAGGAAAATTAAATGACTGGTGGGGAATGAATTTAACATACAACTTGGCAGAGTGCGAAATCATGACAGAAGCAATAATAGACCTGTGGTGAAAATTCCTGCCCTCTAATCATGTCATATTACTTTCTTGTAATGTTTGGTCCCAATGCTGGACATGACTGCCATATTTAGTTCCCACACTGTCTATTTAATGGTCAAACAGTGAGAAATCTAAAAATAGTGAAGTCTATATTTTCAGATATACTTTCATCCTTCTCCAAAATTTAATTCACTTTAAAGCCATGTACAAAATCACTTTTATGAAATGCATTCTCTTCCAAAAGATGTTCACTGGTTTTGTCTCAACTGGATTTAAAATGAAGAACCAAATATGACATATTTGGCACAATCTAAAGGGGATAAGATCCTCATCGTTACCTAACCGCATTAAATCTGAATAATGTTTAGACTACAGCACTATCTTGTCAGTGATAAGAAAAGAGATAAGTAAAAACACAGAAATTCTGGAGGAACTCAGCAGGTCTTGCAGCATCCATAGGAAATAAAGATAGATTCCCAAAGTTTCAGGCCTGAGCCCTTCTTCAAGAAAAAAACAAAGAAAGGGAAGCACAGAATAAAGACAGTGCTGGCTGGGGGAGAAGTCCAGACCAACAAACAGTGTTAATTGGATATGATAAGAGGAAAGGTGAGAATTGATTTTGGCTCTATGAAAGGCGACAGAGCTGGGGAAAGGCAATGGGGGAAGAAGGGGGTGTGGTAGGGGCATTTAATGAAAGCCAGAGAAGTTGATGTTAATGCCATCCAGTTGGAGGGCACCAAGAAGGAAGATGAGATGTTGATCCTCCAATTTGCGGATAGTCTCAGTCTGCCAGTGCATGTTAGCAAGGGAATGGGATGGGGAATTGAAATGGGTAGCCATTGGGAGATCTACGCTATCGTGGCAGACAGAGCGAAGTGCTCAGCAAAGACATCTTCCAGTCTGCGCCCAATCACTCTAATGTAGAGACTACAACAGGAGCACTGGATCCAGTAGATGACCCCTACAGATTTACAAGTGAAATGTTGCTTCACTTCAAAGGATTATTTTGGGTCCCTAATGATGGTGATGGAGGAAGTATGGGTGCAAGTGGAGCATTTCATAGAAATGCAGGAGGAACTCAGCCAGTCTTGCAGAAAAGAAATGTTTGTTCCAAGTGACTGGGCTGGACTTATACAGGGAATAGTCCATCAGTGTCAAAATACCAGAGAAGAATAAGTTTAAAAGTAAGTATTTTTCTTGGTTCCAAAGCAAACCATAGCTCCATATTGAGCAAAGCTAATGCTAATAACTGCAATTGCGATATTTTCAGATGAAAGTCTCATCAGCTAAATGGTTTTACTTGGTTTAGATTATTCTGAATTCACTTGAAAGAAGTTTGACATACCCAAATGATTACAGGAGATAATTCATTAGTAAGTAAAGATCAAAATATGCAGAAGTTAATTAGTAAATGAAAAATATAGTGTAAATTTGTTAACAAGAAATGAGGAATTAACCTAAATATACAAAAATTAATCTGCGTCATGACAGGTTTGGAATATACATTTCTTTCAGCAGTCACAGCATGGTATGTAACAATAACAATTTGCTTCTTATGCACCATCAGCGAAACAATAAGCGAATAATAACAATATGGCTGAGAATATAAGTTTGATTGAATTGAACTGTTTATTGGCACATGTATCAATTAATATACAGTAAAAAGCATTGTTTTGCATGATATCAAGCAAATCAACTCAAACAGCTGGTAGTGCAATAATAAACAGATAAACAAATAAATCAACAAAAATCCAGCGTCTGTCAGGAGTGAGCAGGGAGTATAGCAAGGGGCTGAGTACACAGTTCTACGAGGCATCAGTGTTAAGAATTATCGTGGAGGAGATGTTGTCACTTATTCTCACTGCTTGCTGTCTGGAGGTCAGGAAGTCAAGGATCTAATTGCAGAGGGGGTATGGGGTGTGGATACTTGTGTCTCAGAGTTTGGGGATGACTTTATTGAGTACTATGGTGTTGAAGACATAATTGTAGCCACTAAATAAGAAATTTATATAGGGGTCCTTGTTATCTAGGTGGCATAACTAGTATGTTTGTAGCTAACACCAAAATTGGTGTGATGAACAGCGAAAAGAGTTCTCTCAGGTCACAACAAGATAGAGATCAAATGGGAAAGTGGGCAAAGGAGTGGCTGATGGAATTTAATTTAGGCAGTTGCAACATAATGTAATTTGGGAAATTAAGCAAGGGTAAGGTAGCACGATAATCACAGGGACCTGGAAAATATTCTGGAATAGGGAAGAAAAGAGGTGTATGTACATAATTTCCTGAAAGGATAAAATATGCAAGCACGAGGAAGGTTGGATGATGAGAGGAAATATAGGCTCTGGCTGATCCACCATCAATTTCAACAAAAGACTGAGGTTGTAAAACTGATAGGCTTTTATTGACTATAGACTGAAGCAACAACTAACCTCATCAACTGATCATGGCAGGAAGAATAGGGAGCATGTAAAGGGGTAATGGGTAGGTTCGGTCTCAGGAGGCGTGTCAAGCTGGCAGTAGCCAATCACAGTATAATAGTGGTTTACCACATTCACCCCTCCTTTTTAAGAAGTCCTGCAGAGTGAGGGAAAAAAATGAAACAAATATATACAGATATATGTATTTTACAGGTCAAATCAGTCAGGGGGTCTCCTCTGACACAGCAAATAATGTGGTAATGGTTGGGGCACCGCTGTGGCGCCCTGGGCAGCTTGTGTCGCTGGTCTGTCATCACTGGTTACAGTTCGCTGGGGTGGGCCTGGCGTGTTTGTGTGGTCCATCTTGATTCAGGGTGATGGAGGCCAGTGTGGACTCACCATCTGGGTCTAATGAGGGCCTGAGTCCCTAAAACAGCTGCCTTTGCTGTTCCCCCGCAGTACTGCAGGCTCATGAAGATGGTGCTGACCCTGCAGTCACTGGTCTGCAGAGGGGATGATGTCAATCGCGCTGCCTGGGGTGGTGAGCGATTTAGACTGGAATACTTTTGCATAATGCCCTCTTTTCCCGCAGCTAGAGCATACTGACAGCTTGGGAGGACAGCATTTCCTTGGGTGCATGCCCTGCCTGCAGAATTAGCATTTGGGCAATCAACTGCCACAGAGGCCAAGGTCAGGTCCACGAGACGGTCTCCCGTTCCAGGATAGCGGCATCTGCTGCAGCCAAGTAGTCATCTTAACGTTGGAAAGCCACCTTCAGCGCCTCTATTAATTCAACCACCTCTTGCAGGTCGTCTACCTTCTACTCCAGGAGTCGCTATCTTATGTATCCAGACTAGATGCCAGGCACATAGGCATCCTGGATGAGGTCCTCCACGTTCTGGGCAGGTGTCATGGCTTTGCAGTTGTATGCCCTGCAGAGGGCCTGGTGGGTCCATAGGTATTCAGTGCTCAACTCACTGGGTTGCTGCTTCCTGGTGGCCAGGAGATGTCGTGCATAGACATCGTTCACCCTTGTGTGTACCCATGGCCTCAGTATACGATTTAATCATTGAGAAGGCCAGGGGTCCAACTCATGAGCAGAGGAGCTTCAGTCCATCCTCGTCCGTGTTAGCAATGTTCATTGCAGCAATTCAAAGGTGTTTGGCACATCAGTGCTCTATTTTCTTTGAAAATGTAGTCAATAATATTGATGCACAATCAATTAACACTAAAGTCTCAGTTTGTGAAATTGATAGGCTTTTATTGACTATAGACTGGAGCAACAACCAAACTCATTGACTGATCATGGCAGGAAGACTGGGATGCATGCAGAGGGCTAATGGATAAGATCAGTCTTGGGAGGCATGTCTAGCCGGCAGTAGCCAATCACAGTATAACAGTGGTTTACCACACATTGACCAAGAGCAAGAAGGAGTCATTGGGCAAAAATAAGCAGCTGAAATCAAGTGTATATCTGGAGAAATTGCAGGAACTGAGGAGCAAGCTAAAAAAAATGACACAGAAGTACTAGAGGAGCTCAGCAGAACTTGTAGCAACCATAGGAGTTAAAGATATATAAATGATGTTTCAGGCTTGAAGAAGGGCTCAGACTCAAAATATCAGTTATTTATCTTTACCTCATATAGTCACTGCAAGACCTGCTGATTTCCTCCAGTACTAATGTATTATTTTTACTACAATCACAACATCTGCTGACTTTCATGTTTTAAGGTAAAAAGGAAATCAGGAAGGCGAAAAGGGGACAGGAGATAGCTCTGGCAGACAATGTTAAGTGTATTCCCAAGAGATGTTATCAGTACATAATGGGAAAAAGGATAACCAGAGACAGAATGCAACCCCTCAGGAATCAATGCTGTCAACTTTGCATGAATCCACAGGAAATGGCCCAGGTCCTCAACGAATATTTCTCCTCTGTTTTTACTGTGGAATGGTGGTGACTTGAGAACAGTCAGTATTACATTTGAGAAGGTGCTGAAGGTCCTAATGCTATGAAGGTAGACAAAACAACTGGGCCTGATCAGATAAATCTGAAGGTCATGATGAAATGCAGGAGAGGGGCTGAAGGACTGGAAGGTGACAAATATTGTAGTTCTGTTCAGTAAGGACAGAGAAACAACATGCACATGCCTAAACATAGATATTTTTAATAGCTTTATTAAATGTTATTCATCCTGAAGAATATGCCAGAGTAATTTCAATCAATAATTTGATATTTTCTCCATCAGCTGTGATATATGGATTTTAAAAATATTTTATCCAATTTTTTTGCCAGGATATATAGTAGTTTCAAAGAAAATTTGTAAAACTCAATCTTATTCAATATTTACTACAAATAAACTCATGCAATGCAGTAAGATTTTGCATCATGTTAATGAGTTCCCATGTAATATTCTTGTAATAATTATTAATTACATCCTTCTGCATCTCACATTAGTTGAAAAGCATGATTAAATAAAAGAAATTTAAGAAGCCAATTACTTTTGATAATCTAATTGGTCCAGTAGAAACAAGTAGATTCTGCAATTACTTCCCTAATTATAGCAATGGATTTATGATAGTTTCATTACTCCAGAATAAAATGTCCTATGTCCTCCTTCACCCAGATCTGGTATGATCTGGATTACGGTGTTTCAAGTCACTAGTGGCTAGATGAAGGCTTTGTCTTTTCTCTATCTCCAGTTCTAAGTTGGGGCAAGTCTTGGCACCTCTTTTGCAGCAATGTACTCATGATTTTGGCCACCTTTAGTTGCTTTTCTACACTTTAGTCTAGTTAAA
The DNA here is from genome assembly GCF_036971445.1 of Narcine bancroftii. Taxonomy (NCBI): domain Eukaryota; kingdom Metazoa; phylum Chordata; class Chondrichthyes; order Torpediniformes; family Narcinidae; genus Narcine; species Narcine bancroftii. The sequence continues at coordinate 13,251,700 of NC_091481.1, forward strand.
TATCTTACAGCTTGTTCATTATTGGCAGGAGAATCTGATCACAAGTCCCTACACAGGACTGCTTGGTGTCCCTTGGGTGGGGGAATTACAGAATACAAGGTACTCACATATGGCTTGAATATGATTCCATCTGCTTCTAAACATTCAGATGTCACACTGAACTTATCGTTTGAACTTGCAACTAATTGTCATTATTCACTTTAAGTCTCTTTCTCTCAAATGCTGGTGCCAAACATTGTGCCTAAAATTATTATGGAAGTTGTCTAAGCTCCTAATGCAACACTCAGATTTTGAGAGTAGCTTCTGCTTATCTTGCAATGCAAGCAGAGATAGGATGTTTCTTGATGAGTGGAGCCAGTCAACAAAATTAGACATTGAATAATGGCTCGTGTCAAAATAGAGTGTTCCATCAATTTCACACTGGAAAAAATAGGCTTGAGAACTCAACATCGATGGAACTAGATATTCCCCTTCATTTTTACATTACACACTGGCTTTTAGGCAGGACAGCTAATGTTCCAATCATTTAACTGTGCATGTTCGTCCATCCTTTTGTTGGATTCCTCAACGAAGGTCCTTATCCAACATTCATTGTACCAGAATTCTCAGGATTTCATTGTCCATTTGGAATATTCTATTATTTAGTGTGGCCCCTCATTATTCAAAATGAATGCATCAGTATATCCCCAGCATTGGCATTCAGACACAACTTAAAAACATGCACTGGCACATTTACTACTGGCCACAAAGAGAGTGTTGTCTCTCTGGGCCTCTCCTCCTGCAACTCTTTTTTTTCCCAAACTCCTCATACCTCAGGCTCCATTAATTCCATCTTTCCACTTTCAATTCTCTTTTCCTTATTTAGTCCCCACTCTTCCATTTTCATTCGTCTCCTAAATTCTTCCTCCTTCCATTCTCTATTCTTACCTATCCACCCCCCAAAATTTACTTGTTTTGATCCCTGAATCTTCCATATCCTTTCCCATTTCAACCTCTACTTTTCCCCTCACACTTCTCACTTGCATTCAGCCACATCCTCCCATGCTCTTCTGAATATTCCATCCATAATTCTCTCATCCCTCCTACCTTCAGTTACTCACTCTGGCATGACCACAATGAATTATGATTCTGTACCTATCAACATTCCGACATTGTGTTCCTGCATTCTTCAGTTCAACTCTTTGTTTAACCACTACCCTTTTTTTGGGTAAGCTCCAACCCATTACTGACCTGATTGTAGAGTGCACAGATATGCAGAGCAGTATTCCCCGAAGCATTCTGTGTGCTCATGTCTGCTCCATAAAACAGCAGGTGTTCCAGATGTTGCACGTGCCCATACCGGCAAGCCTGAATCAAAGAAATAAATAATTAGCATTGTGGTTGCTCATCACTGGCTTATTTTCAATCAGTAATTCAGCCTGTAAGAACTAGTGACAAGTATAGCCTTGATTTGTCTTCTTTACATGCCCCTCGCACAACTGTATATGTTGTAAGGCATCATCAAAATGCAAACTCAACTTGCATTTAAATGAACATGGCAAAGTGTCCCAATCAAAAATTGATACTGAAGTAAGGATAATGATAATAAGCAAGATAACTAAAAGTTTAGTAAAAGATGATTCTCATAAGGTTGCTATGCAGTAGTAAGTTTAGAAGCAGGAGGAAGAGAGGCAATGGAGGGACCTTAAAACCTAGGCATTTGTAAGCTAGTAGCTAATATAGGTCATTGAGTTGATTGAGAGAGATGCCAAGATTCCTTTCTCACGTTAGCAAAAAAGTTAAAGCTGACATTAGACCAATATTTAATATACAGTATATTATGTGGAAGGTTGGATTGCAGGAATGCTAAACAGTGAAAGAAGCATGCAATAAAGCAAGTTAAGCAATTTAAAAACCAATGGAGTAAATCAAAGCCCTGCAATATTCATTTGTGAAGGATGGGCAATTACGTAAGACAGGAATTGTGAGGTCAAGGAGAGTAGAGGCAGGAATGATTAGGAGAATAAAATATGAAAAGAAGCCATACGAGTGATTGTACTTGTGTCTGAATGGGAGAGTGTAAGCAGGAGAGTGAGAGGAATCTCCAAGAATGCTGTACTTCATCCTCCACAATATCATTCATATACCAGTCTTAGTTGAAAGAAGTAAAACACAAAATTCTGCAGACACTATGGTTGAATTAAAAACTGTCCACCTTCTTCCACAAATGTGGCTTCTCCTCTACCACCAACAATTCACCCCTTACCCACATCTCTTCCATTTCCTGCTCAACTGCCCTGGCTCCCTCTGCCACCAGACATAACAAATGTAGGAATCCTCTTGTCCTAAACCTACCACCCCTCCAGCCAACACATTATCCCCCATAGTTAATGCCACCTTCAACATGATCCCACTATTAAACACTACACCTTCCCCTCTCCTCCACTCTCTGCCTTCCATAGGGCCAGCGTCCTCTGTGACTCCCTCGTCCATTCATCCCTCCCCACGAATCACCCTCTGGCACTTTCCCCTGTAGCTGCAGGAGGTGCTACAACTGCACCCACTGCTCTTCCCTCATGATCACTTGGGGCCCCAACAATCCTTTCAAGTGAAGCAACACTTCACTTGTGTATCTGTGGGAGTGATCTATTGCATCCAGTGCTCACTTTGTGGTCTTCTCTACATTAAAAAGACTGGGCGCTGGGAGATCGTTTCGCTGAGCACTTTTGCTCTGACTGCATCAGTGACAGGGATCTCCCAGTGGCCAAACATTTCAATTCTGCTCCCCACACCCATGCTCACATATCTGTCCATGGCCTCGTGTACTATCCCACCAAGACCCCACATGTAATTTGGAAGAATAACACTTGATTTTCCCTCTGGGTACTCTTCAGCCAGAAGGTATTAACATTGACTTCTCCAGTTTCTGCTAGTCTATTCTCCATCCTGCCTCCCCTCACTTTCCCTTCGTCTATTTTCCTCCAGCTCTCCACCCCCTTTCCTCTCCATTAACTGAGCTATTCCCCCCTTCTCCTGCTTGCTGGTGTGTCCATTCCTTATCCATCTATTACCTCCTTCCTTTGGGACTGTGTTTCTCTCCCTAACCATCCCTCCTCTACCATTTTGTTCAGATTCCTGCTGACATTTTCCATACTTTTTTTGAATATTTTATTTATGATTTTCCGAACTTAAACTCAAAGAGTTATCAACATTATCAGTGTCAATGTTAACAATATCAGCATTGACTACAATTTACGATTATCCATTTTATAGTTTTCTGCCGAATTCAAGCTCTTTTCATCTCCCTCCTTCCCCAACCCCCACATTTAACAGTTAACTAACCACAGTTACATACAACATTCAAGACATTCACAACAAAGGTATAAGACATATATCAGGGTTTTATGAGTTTGTCACAACACGGTGGCTAGTGTAACACAATTTTGCCCATCCTTCATTAATTATTATATTCAAATCTGTCTCCCATCTTTATCTAGATTTATAAATTTCAACCTTATGACTCCCTGCTTGCAATAAAAGATACATTATAGAAATAATTTTTAAAATATTACCATTTCTAATGAGATTTTCCACTTCACTACAATAAGGCAATATAATAGCTGGACCTAATTTAATCTCTTAAATATCCCCTCAACTGAAAGTAACGGAAGAGTTTGTAATATTAATTAAATGCCTTATATATTTATTTAAATCCTTGAAAAATCTTTGAGGTAATAATGGTAAAGATCGATAAATGTTATTGTATCCTTGGAAATATATTCATCTTAACACAATTAACCCTGCTTACTGAAGTTATAGGTAAATTCATCCAGTTATTTAAATCCTCCAACCTTTTTTAATAATGATACATAATTATATTTATACAATTTTTTACAATTATTAACTATAGGTATTCCTAAATAATTAATTCCATTTTTTGGCCATTTAAATTTAGTTTCTATTTGACATTGACTATAATCACTCTCTGTAAGAGGCATAATTTCACTTTTGTCCAAATTTACCTTATATCCTGAAATTTTCCCATACTCTTCTAATTTAACATATAGCTTTTGTAAAGAATTCTCAGGTTCTGTCAAATAGACGAATACATCATCTTCAAATAAGCTAATTTTATGCTCTTCATGACCAACCATAAATCCTTTTATTTCCGAATCTTGTCTAATTACTTTTGCCAATGGTTCTAAGGTAATACAAATAATGCTGGAGATAAGAGGCATCCCTGCCTACTAGAGCTTGTTAACTGAAAAAGAACAGATACCTGTCCATTTGTCACCACTCTAGCTTTAGGTCCTTATATACCTTAAACCAATTTATAATTGTCTGTCCAAACCCAAATTTTTCCAACACATTAAGTAAAAAATCCCATTCTCTTTTTTGAGCTAAATTCATTATATTAGATAATCTAGTTACATTATCATTTGATAATTTCTTTTTCACAAAACCTGTCTGGTCCATATTTATTAAATAAGGTAAAAATTTAGTAATTCTCTTTGCCAAAATTATAGCCAAAATCTTATAATGTTTATTTAACAATGATAAAGGCCTGTAAGACGAAAGTTTAAACAGATCTCTCCCTTTCTTTGGAATTATCATTATTATTGCTGTTGAAAAAGATTCTGGAAGTGATCTGCCACTTGCATAAAAATAAATCTTTAAATTCTTTATAAAATTCAGACAGGAATCCATCTTCTGCTGGGGATTTATTATTGTGTAATGTATTCATCGCTTCCTTTACTTTTAATTGTATTATTGGAGTACTCAATTCCCTCTGCTCTTCTAATCTTAAAGTAAATTTATTTTAGCTAAATATCTATCAATTTTATAATCAACCTGTAAAGATTCTGACCTATATAATTTAGAATAAAAACTCTTAAGTTAATCATAATTAATAAAATTAAAATCATCTTTAACTGTATTAATCATTCTCAAGTTGTTCTGTATTTAATTGTCATGCAAGAACTTTATGTGAACTTTCCCCTAGTTCATAATATCTTTGCTTAGTTCTAGTAATTGCTTTCTCTGTTCTGTAAGTTTGTAATATTAATTAAATGCCTTCATATATCTTCAGAACCTCTATTCTTAAGATTTTTTTTCTAAGATTATAATGTCTTTTTCCAACTTATCCAATTCTTTCATATATTCCTTTTTAATCTTAGAAGTAAAATTTATAATTTGCCCTCATAAGTACGCTTGCAAGGCATCCCACATTACAAACTTATCACTTAGAGTTCAAATTTGTATCGATATATATTTGGATATGTTCTCTAATAAAATCACAGAAATCAGATCTCTTTAACAGAGACAGATTCAATCTCCATCTATATACTGATTTATCTTTATCAGGCATTACAATTGACATTAATAAAAGTGAATGATCAGACAAAATTCTTGCTTTATAATATAATAATAATAACAATTACAGCACGGAAACAGGCCATTAGGCCCTTCTAGTCCGCACCGAACCAAACACCCCTTTCTAATCCCACCTCCCTGCACAATGCCCATAACCCTCCATCTTCCTCTCATCCATATACCTGTCCAACCTTTTCTTAAATAATACAATTGACTCCGCCGCCACTATTTCTCCCGGAAGATCATTCCACACAGCTACCACTCTCTGAGTAAAGAAGTTCCCCCTCATGTTACCTCTAAACCTCTGCCCCTTAATTCTTAACTCATGTCCTCTTGTTTTAATCTTTCCTCCTCTTAACGGAAATAGTCTATCCACATCCACTCTGTCTATCCCTTTCATAATCTTAAATACTTCTATCAAATCCCCTCTCAACCTTCTACGCTCCAAAGAATAAAGACCCAATCTGTCCAATCTCTCCCCATACTCCAGATGCTTAAACCCAGGCAACATTCTGGTAAACCTTCTCTGCACTCTCTCCACTCTGTTTATATCCTTCCTATAATTAGGCGACCAGAACTGCACACAGAACTCCAAATTAGGCCGCACCAACGTCTTATACAATCTCAACATCACCTCCCAACTCCTATATTCCATGCAATGATTGATAAAGGCCAGCATACTAAAAGCCTTCTTCACCACCCTATTTACGTGAGTTTCTACCTTCAGGGAACGATGTACCGTCACTCCTAAATCTTTCTGCTCTTCTGTATTCCTCAATGCTCTCCCATTTACCACATATGTCCTATTCTGATTCTTCTTACCAAAATGAAGCACCTCACACTTATCAGCATTAAATTCCATCTGCCATTTTTCAGCCCACTTTTCTAAGCAGCCCAAATCCCTCTGCAATCCTAGAAAACCTTCTTCATTATCCACTATTCCACCTATCTTAGTATCGTCTGCATATTTACTAATCCAATTCACCACCCCATCATCTAGATCATTAATGTATATAACGAACAACAATGGGCCCAATACAGATCCTTGAGGCACACCACTGGTCACCGACCTCCAACCTGACAGACAATTATCCACTACCACTCTCTGGCCTCTCCCTTTCAGCCAATGTTCAATCCATTTGACTATCTCAAAATTTATACCTAAAGACTGCACCTTCCTAACTAACCTTCCATGTGGTACCTTATCGAAGGCCTTACTGAAGTCCATATAGACAACATCCACTGCGCTACCCTCATCCACATTCCTAGTCACCTCTTCAAAAAATTCAATCAGATTGGTCAAACATGACCTTCCTCCCACAAATCCATGTTGAGTACTCCTGATCAGACCCTGTCTATCCAGATGTTTATAAGTACTATCTCTAAGAATTTTCTCCATTAATTTACCTACCACAGACGTCAAACTTACAGGCCGATAGTTGCCAGGCTTCCTCCTTGAACCCTTTTTAAATAACGGAACCACATGCGCAATGCGCCAATCCTCCGGCACTATCCCCATATCTAATGACATTCGAAAAATTACCGCCAGAGCCTCTGCTATTTCCTCCTTCACTTCTCTCAATGTCCTGGGGAAGATCCCGTCTGGTCCTGGAGACTTATCCACCTTTATATTCTTCAAAAGCCTTAAAACTACACCTTTTGTAATCTCTATATTCCCCATATTTACCCAATTTGCTTTTTTTATCCCACATCTCCCAATATCCTTCTCCTTAGTGAATACCGAAGAAAAGAAACTGTTCAATATCTCCCCCATTTCTCTAGGTTCCACACACAGTTTTCCACTCTGGTTTTCTAAGGGACCAATTTTGTCTCTAGCTTTCCTCTTACCATTAACATATTTGTAGAACTCTTTTGGATTTGTTTTCACCCTGCTTGCCATAGTTTTCTCGTACCTTCTTTTAGCTTTCCTAATTCCTCTCTTAAGATTCCTCTTACATTCAATGTATCTTTCAAACATCTCCTTAACTCCATGCTTCTTATATCTAATGTACGCCTCCCTTTTTCTTCGAACCAAGTTTCCAATATTCCTTGAAAACCACGGCTCTCTCAAACCTTTTGCCCCTCCTTTTAACCTAACAGGAACATAAAGCTTTTGCACTCTCAAAATCTGATCTTTAAAAGACTTCCATCTCTCTACTACATCCTGCCCATAAAACAAATTGTCCCAATGCACACCCTGCAAGTCCTTTCGCATCTCCTCAAATCTAGCTTTTCCCCAATCAAAAACCTCAATCCTTGGCCCTGATTTCTCTCTTTCCATAATGACATTGAAGCTGATGGCATTATGATCACTGGACCCGAAGTGCTCGCCAACACTAACCTCCGTCACTTGACCCATCCCATTTGCCAACAGTAGATCTAACACTGCTCCTTCTCTGGTCGGCACCTCTACATATTGTTGTAAAAAACTATCTTGCACACATTTCACAAACTCTAACCCATCCATTCCTTTCACAGAATGTGTTTCCCAATCTATATGTGGAAAATTAAAATCTCCCATAATTACAACCCTGTGCTTATCACAAATATCTACTATCTCCCTACAGATTTGCTCCTCTAGGCCTCGGTCCCCTCCGGGTGGTCTATAATACACCCCTACAAGTGTAACCTCTCCTTTCCTACTCCTCAGTTCCACCCAAATAGCCTCCGTGGATGTGCCCTCTAATCTATCCTTCCTAGGCACCGCTGTAATATTTTCCCTGACAAGCAATGCAACCCCACCTCCTCTTGCCCCTCCGACTCTATCACACCTAAAACAACGAAACCCAGGGATATTCAGTTGCCAATCACATCCCTCCTGCAACCATGTCTCACTAATCGCTACCACATCATACTTCCAAGTATCAATCCACACCTTCATCTCATCCACCTTTTTTACAATACTCCTGGCATTAAAATATATGAATTTCAGGGATTTCCCATTTTTTAATCCCTGTTTTCCCTCATCTTTAAGAACAACATTATTTACTTTTCCTGACAATTGCCCTTCATCTTCTTCCAGAGCATTTCCCTTCTCTATCACCTGCCCATCCATATTCAAATACTTACTACAAACTTTCATTGTTTTCATTCTAACCTTCTCCTTACTGCTCTGTACTATTTTGTTCCCTCCCCCCAACCATTCTAGTTTAAAGGATCCTGAGTAGCCCTAGCAAATACCTCTGCCAGGATTCTGGTCCCCCTGGGATTTAAGTGTAACCCGTCCTTACTATACAGGTCACATCTCCCCCAAAAAAGGTCCCAGTTATCCAGAAACTTAAAACCCTGCCCCTTACTCCACCCCTTCAGCCACGTGTTAATCCTCCACCTCATCCTATTTCTATTCACACTGTCACGTGGCACAGGGAGTAATCCAGAGATTACCCCCTTTGCGGTCCTTCTTTTTAACTCCCTACCTAACTGCCTGTACTCACTTTTTAGGACCTCTTCTCTAATTCTCCCTATGTCATTGGTACCTACATGTACCACGACCTCTGGCTCCTGTCCCTCCCACTTTAGGATATCTGGGACACGAGCAGCAACATCTCGGACCCTGGCACCAGGGAGGCAAACCACCATCCGGTTCTCCTTGCTGCGTCCGCAGAATCCCCTATCCGTCCTCTTAACTATGGAGTCTCCTACCACAATTGCCCTCCTCTTCCTTTCCCTCCCTTTCTGAGCTACAGGGGCCGACCTCGTGCCGGAGGCACAGCCACTGTCACTCCCCCCAACCTTGATGTCCCCCTCAACAGTGCTCAAAGAGGCGTACTTATTGCTGAGGGTTACATTCACAGGGCTCGTCTCTGGCACCTTACGTTCTTTTGTCCCTCTCCTAACAGTTACCCACCTTTCATCCTCCCGTGGCCCTGGCGTGACCACCTGGCTGTAACTCCTGTCTATGACTACCTCTGTTTCCCTAACCAGCCTGAGGTCATCGAGCTGCAGCTCTAGTTCCCTAACACGGTCCCTGACAATCTGCAACTCGACACACCTAGTGCAGATATGGACATCCGGGAGTCTGGAAGACTCCAGGACCTCCCACATCTGGCACTCCCGACAACACACAGCCTTAACACTCATCCCTTACCCCAATGAAGTAGTAATAAAGACTATCTTAGCTTTCTCTCCGCCTGCTTTCGCCGAAGCCTGATGAGCCAAAGCCTGGAAGTCCCACTCCTTCACTGGGCCACTCACTTCTAAAATTCTATCCTGCATCTGCACTGAAATCAAGAATAAATCAATTCTAGAATAAGAATCATTGTCTATTCAAATAAAAAGAATAATCCCTCTCCATCCATACATCTAATAAATTCAACTCCTTCATCAAAACCAATGTCACTTTAGTTCTTGTCACTCCTCTAGTTGACCTATCCAACAATGGATCCAAACAAAAATTAAATTGTCTCCAACTAAAATATTTTCATAAGGTTCTGCTAAATTAAGAAAGGTATCTTAAATAAATCTCACATCATCCACATTAGGAGCATGTCAATTAAAAAGGATCCAAAATTCAGAATATATTTGGCAATTTATCAATACAAATCCCCCTGCTGGATCAATCACAACCTTATGAACCTTAATTGGTAAATTTTTCTTTTTCAATGTTGCTACACCCCTTGCCTTTGAAAGCCACGACATTACCAACCTAATCTCTTTTCAATTTCAAATGTTCTTTTTCAGTTAAAGGAGTTTCCTGCAAAAAAAACCTAGATCTACTCCCATTCTCTTAATATATGTTAATACTCTCTTCCTCTTAATCTTCCCATATATCCCATTAATATTAAAACTTAAAAATTTCAACTATTATTCATCTTAATTAGCCATTTTCAATCACTTCTATCCTACCCTCTTCACCTGGCCCTGCAGGTCCTCTCTTAACAACACCATTGCCCATTATCCATCTTGTCATCATGCACCTCTTAAAAAGAAAAAGACAAATAAACTTTTAATACATATACATTCCAATATTCACTACTATATGTAAACAATAAAAAACCTTCCCTCCTTCAACTAGTGTTGATTATATGCACCACACTACCATCCTCTATGTTACAGGTTGTAACCATTGTCACATTAACACACACAATGCACAGTAATTAGTACTCCACCTCCTCCTCAACCCCCCCTGATAATAACACCCTTAACCCAAACCACATAAGAGAAAAAAAACTTTACAATTTCAAAATTACCCTTTTTGGGTCATTCTATACTTTAAAAAAAAGCATCACATAGATAATCTTGTAGATCTTCATTCTCTGCTTTTCCAATACTGGAAGTTCTTTCACATAGTCTTTTGCTTCTATAGAATTGATAAAGAATTAATTTTGTCCACTAGGAAGGAAAATTTTCAGAGTCACAGGATATCAAAAAACAAATTTATATCCCTTCTCCCAAAGATCTTTCTTTACCAAATTAAATACTCTTCATCTTTTCAACAGATCTTCACTGATATCAGGATAAAACAAAACTTTATTTCCTCGATATATAAGAGGGCCATTCCTTTCTTTTGCACCTTGCATCACCAATCTCAAGATATGTTCTCTATCTTGATATCTTAAAAATTTGATCAACACTGATTGTGGTTTCTGACCTAAAGATGGCCTCCCTCTAAGAGTTCTCCCAATCTCAATAACACCTTGAAATTTTTATTTTCCCAAAACTTCTGGGATCTATTTTTGAAAGAAAATTACAGCATCTTCTTGGTCTACTCCTTCTTTAAGGCCAATTATTTTAATATCGTTTCTCCATTTTAGGTTTTCCAACATATCCACTTTTTGTTGTATCAACATCCAAAGCAACAGTATTATCTTCAACTCGTGTCAATCTGTTAGTAAATTGAGACAGGTCTTGCTGCATCCTCTTTATCTTTTCATTCATTTTATCAAACCATTTTATTCAGTCTCTTACTTCATTAAGATCCTTTCTCATTGCATTCTCTAATGCAATATTACTTACGTCCCTTTTACTTTTCCTACTTATCTTACTTCTTTCCATATCTCCTCTTCAGATTCTTGCAATTCTTCATTTTCATCATCCTCTTTGTCACTTACAGACTTCTCTGAGCCTGACTCGATCTCCGACATTCCTTCAGAGGGCCCTGACTTATTGCACATGTTCTTCCATGTTCTTTTCCAGTTTTTTGCTTTGATGCCATATCCCCGTTATTTCAGGCAGGCACCAGCAGACGTCTCCACTTCAGGAGTGCACCTGTCAAGATCCACTCTCACTGCAGTCCACTGCTTCAAAGTCGTTGCAAGCCCTCCAGTCTGGTCTTCCTCTCAAGCTCGAGGAAGGTCTGTAGCTTTTTTGGGCTTACTTTCTCTTTTTGGAGACATGTTGTAAAACGTAACCTCCATGTTTAAAATTATGTTGAAAGGTTTTTCACACTTAAACTACTTTTTAAGTAATTTTTTTACCTAATAGATCAGAAGAGTCAGATTCCACATACTAACACCACATCATCAAGTGATCTCCCCCCCCCCCCCCCCAGCCGATATGATAGGATACTTAACCATTTAGAAGCAAAGTGAATTTTAAACTGCTGCTGATAATTGAGAGGAGCCTTGAGTGATAAAGTGCCAAGAGACTAAAATAAACAGGACATGAAGTCGTTGGGAACCAGGGGAGGTGGTGTCTGGATTAATTCCTGGATCCTGATAAAATAAAACTCCTCGTATCCGGAATTCAAGCAACTGGGAAAAAAAATGAGGAAAATAAATTTAAAAAATTAAAATGACTAGCAATAAAAATAATAGGAAAAAAAAATAAGCAAGTTTAAAGTGGTAAATGTTCCCTCAAGTAAGACATAAATCTTTGGTAAGATGGGAGCAAATATTTAGCCAGCGGAGTGCCTTGGTTATGCTTTGCACTTAGCAGATATAATAATATATTATTATAGATAATATTATCTATAATATTATTGTTTGTCTTTCACGCGGCTCCATTGAGGGGGACAAACCTGCAGATGCAGCAACGGTTGAATGTTTTCAAAGAATGCGACTGAAAATAAAGCAAAATGCTTTAAGGTTTGTTTATTCATGCAAGTATAGCTTGTTCAGTGTAAGTACAGTATAGCCTTTTTGTCTTTTGAAATGTTTATTTATAATGCAGGTATACTAGTTAGGCATTGTAAGAGTAAGTCTCAATTAACCAGACAATCTACTTATCCAACATCTACCAATCCCGATAGATGCCAGATACCAGGGATTTTACTGTCATACAGTATAGAATTGTTAAACTGTACTAAAAGATTAATTAGTACATCTATTGAAAGGTTTATTGGACACTGAATGGGGAATGTAAGAAAGAATCTTGCCAGTTTATTTGTTGTCCTGTATCAATAAGTACTTTGTAGCCACTACAATTTCCAAAGGAATTGAAGGCTGCTGCAGTCTTTCCATTATATCATGTTAATAAACTCTTGGAGAAAATCTCAAAATTTCTGTCTTTGAGTCAATTTCCATGACGGTGCCTGAAAAAAGGTGGGAGGAGGGGGAAGAGAGAAGAGAGGAAGGGATAGGGAAAGGAATATAAGCCAAAAGGTAAGAGATCATAGGTGGATATAGATGGGAAGGTAGAAAGCTGAGGGTAAGGGAAGGGGTAGCTCTCTGAATGGAAGTGGGTGAGAAGCTGGATGAAAGAAGACAGAGGGATAGTGCCCAGGTAGAATACAAGGTGTTGTTTTCCAATTTAGAGGTAGCCTCAGTTTGGCAGTGCATGATATGCTTTTAACCTGCTTTGTGTAATCAAAATATCTTGAAGGCAGCGAACAGCCAAGTCTCTCTATTCTTGTTTGTAATACTCTTCAAGGTTTGTTCAAAGTATTATCAATACAGGTACACCCCGCTTTACGAATACTCACTTTAAGAAAATTCACTTTTATGAAGAAACCTGTGTTCACTATCTGAAAGAAATTTAAATGGATTTTCACTTTTACGAAAATAATCTTGATAGTAGTGAATGGGTCTTCACTTTATGCTATTTCTGCTTACAAAAGGTTTCATAGGAACCTATTTTCATAAACCTGTAAATTGATAATAGCCTGAATTTGCAAAAATAGGTAGGCTCAGTCCCTTCCAGAATTCTCCACCTGAAGTGCTCAACTGGCATCTTGTGTCCCACATTGTTCCATCCTAATTCCATAGCTCCAATTCTATCGATGGTAGAGCTCCTGCTTGAGAAATCAAGTGAAATAACCAGGAAGCATTCTAGGATTCAGTGATTACTACATCACTTTTGAGTGTAACGATGGTCTATTTTACGTCAGTTTGTCAATACTTTCTGTCGTCAGTCACCATTTGCCAGAAAATAGTTTTACCTGATGGATTTCCTGCCAGCCATTTTCATCCATGCAGCCTACATTGGCACGGTCATGCAAAATCAGTTCACAGCAATAAGGGTCTCCTCCCACCATTGAACTGTGGTACAGAGGTGTTAACCCTCGGCTGTCCTTGTAATCTGGAGAAGCACCCAGATCTAACAGGGTCTGTATAAAGGAGACACAAGATAGCTATTAAATGATATTATCGTTTACCAGCGTACAAACTACAGTTATGCAGAATAGTTACTCAAGAACGTATAATCACAATGCTGCTATTATAAGATGCATTCACACAGCATTAATAATGTGAGAAGTGCAAACTACACTGACTAGCTACTGATTATAATGGAAAAAACATGAAAACCAAGTCTAATGAATTAAACAGAAAATTCAGAAAAATTGTTTTCTCCATTAAAGGATGTGGCAAAGAAGGGTCACAAAATTCGAAGAATATTGTTCAAGAGTAAGATCAAGAAGCATCATTTTACAACAAAGGTGGAGGTATTCTTGAACACTCTAGCATTTAAGGTCAAATGTAAGTTTCAAGATTCAAACTGTCAGATTTTATTTTGTTTAGACATCCAGAACAAAGGCAAATCAATAATAAAAAGATGGTAAAGCTTCAGGATTAAATGGCCTGCCATGAGATAATATCAATTATGGAGATTGGCTATCATCAATATTGGCCAGGTCACCAGGGAGAACTTCCCGAGATTTCTCTGAATATGTGACGGATTCTTATTATGGAAGTTCTAACAGTGCACTTAACCCATACAACACAAAGAGTCAGACTCAGTCATGGAGTAGAGGTCAAACCAATAACCTCTCTACTCAAAGATCAGAATATTATCCCTATGTCTCACACACACAAAATATTTGAATCACCACTATAGAAAGTACAGTGCAGCAATCCAGCTCCTTTAGCCCTTGAATATTTTAACTAATATAGTGTATGGTTTCACATTTTGCCAAGGAGCCTTTATTTTAATGAGGAATGTTGTTCAATGGTTAGTCCAATGGTAGAATATCAGGAGATAACTGGACATAGAATGGATGAAAGGATTAGCTGGCTCAAGTGAGCATGATTCAATCCATTAAAATGTTATGGACAGGTACAGAAAACAATCAAAAAGATAATAGAATATTGGTTTTCAAATATGGAATACAAGCAAACAGTGGCTTTGAACTTATGGTAAAAATACACATTTCTGGGCTCCATATCTTGTGTAGTGGACAAACATTGATTTACGAAGATAATACTTCGAATCCAAAGGTTAAGTTATGAGGTCAGGTAACTCAGGTTAGGATCGTATTACTTGAATGTTGGACAATTTGGCTGTTCAAAATATTTGGGGAAATCATCATGGTAAGTAAAGAGGTACAAATATTGCTGATTTTGGAATCTAAAATTCTCAGGATACACAGTGAAAATTGGATCATTTTGGAGTTGAGTTAGAAAATGAACTTATATTTGGAAGTATCTTGGTCAATTGTTAATTTAATTTGAAATAAGACTTGTTAACCTAGGGTAGTAAAGGAAACAAGGAAAAGTTGGGTAAATGGGATTTAAATCATAAATCATACTAAATGATTAAAAGGCTTCCACCCATTGTAATGTTACAATTTTCAGATCTTCATGCTGAATGATCCATCAAATAGGTGTAGGGTTGGGGAGATGGGGTTGCAGTGGGAGAAGGAGATATAGAGAGGGCAAAGTAATGTAGGGTAGGGTTCTGAACTCATTCTTAGAATCGGCATGAGATTTTTGTGCACTCAATTTAGAGAGCAATTGACTACTCACAATCAGTGTATGGTCATGTACTCACCAGTATTGTAATGCAAGGCTAGTTGATTTAAATTGTGTACCATTTCAGTGATGGACCAATTATCCATACAGCAGGAAATCAGTAGTGTTGAATGGTCTACTTACTATTAACGCTGCATGATTCTGACATCGCACGGCCTTGTGTAAAGCTGTTAATCCATCCCGGGTCCTGAAGTCCAAATGAGCTCCCCCATTTTTCAGCAACTTGATGATCTCAGATGTGCTCTCCAATTGTGCAGCCAACGTTAATGGACATTCTGATAGTAGTCACAGGTAATATGTGAATTAGGTTAGCAAGTTATTCATTCAAAATCAAAACCAAGAATGACATATTAACGTAATTTATGTAGAGTGTAACACCAAATCAATGACAAAAAAATTCTCATAAATTTATTGCTGCTGCACCTATAAATAATCCAACATCTTTCTGCAGAAGATTAAATTGGAAGTGTTCAATAGGTGTACAAAAAGATTAAGTGAATGACAAGAATTCATGAAAGGGTGGGATGCATAAGTGCATGGGAAGCATATTATTTATATGGGTATATATCATGGTAGGTAGAATGTACATAAAGGTTAGAATGAGATAAGATATTTCAGTACAGCTGCAACAAAGACACATTCTCAACAAAAGAAAAAAAGTGCCCAGATGCACAAAAAAAATGGAAATATTGAATCTAGCTGATTATTGTCTCTGAACCTACACTTAATCAGTAAGTGGATGGAAAATGTTAAATTCAGCTTCTGTCAGCACCACTGATCTTAGAAATCATTTTACCTTTGGTCTATGGAAGAGCAAAAGAGCTTAAATTCAAAGTGAAATGAGCCACTGCGCTGGATATCAAAGCAATTTCTGATTGGGTGTGACATCCTGGGTGAACCATTGAACTAAAACTTAACTGGACTCATCAGAGTTTCCTGCAGTGAGTGATTCACCTCCTGACACCCTTTGGCTTTTCTATCACCTACCAGACACGAGTTCGCAGTGTAATGGAATATTTGCAACTTGCCTGAATGAGTGCAACTGCAATCACACTTAAAAAGTTTGATGTCATCCAGGACAAGGCAATCTATCCACTATACTAAATGTAAATTTCTCTTTCTCATCATTGCTTTGGGGCTGCAGCGTATATATCATTCAGTAAATGTTCTGGAATTACAGGTAACCCTTGCATTACAGAGCGTGGGGGGCTATATTCCTAGAAAAAAGCCCTTATCACAATTTACATAAAACAAAGCTGCATCATCAAAGCATGCATCTAGAAAAGCAAATTGAAAAAAATTACATTGATTTACAGGAAGTTCCCATGTTACGAATGTCTGACTTACAGACAACTTGTATTATGAACTGATTGTTCCCCCAACCCATGTATGTGCATAATTGTGCCACAATTCGTGCAAATGCATAATGTTACTCATGAATGACCCTTCCAGAGTGCAAGACATCAATCGAACAAAAGTATGTGTTAACTTTTAATCATGATCTTTTTTCTTTTTTTGCATAGAAAGGTTAAATATATACAACAAACATTTGAATAACTGACGCTAAAAATACTAAGTAAGAACCATATGTATCTATTACGACTTAACTACAAATTTGACTTAAAGACAGACTTAGGAACGGAACTCATTCATAACCTGGGGATTGCCTGTATTTAGAGTTTTTCACAAATTCTGTGAGTGAATTTTATTCTGTACCTCACATTTTGGAGGAATGATTGGCAAGATCAGTAAGGGCAAATTTCGATAGCCTGAACAGCCATTGCCTGTACTTGTTTCAGCCATTTGACAGCACATCCCAAACCATGACCTCTATCACCAAACAGTGTTAGAGCTGGAGACACATGTATATACTCCTCTGCTACACCCCATCCTAACTTGGAATAAAATGATTTCCTTTCAAAATCATTTAAGTCAAAGTCCTATAACTCACCCCCAAAAAAACTACAAAACCCAATGAGAGGCGCACCACCATCCTCTCAAGGGTTGTTAGGGTTTGGCAATAGCCACATCTCAAAAAAAGACTAAAAAGATCAAGGAACTTGATTAAAATTGATGTCAATAGAATCAAGGGAAAAACCATGATTGAATGAGAAATACCTTGCACAAAGAAAGGTATCTCTTGGAAATCAATCAGTCCCAGGTCATAGCTATGGCAGTTCTTCAAGACAATGTCCTAGACCAGTGGTTTTCAAACTTTTTATTTCCACTCACATATCACCTTAAGTAATCCCTTACTAATCACAAAGCACTTATGGCATAGGGATTTCTTAAAGGTGTACGTGAGTGGGAAAAAAAGTTTGAAAACCACTGATTCAATCATACTTAATTGACTCATTGTGTGCATGATTTCATAACTCCAACGGAAATTGTAACTATTTTTGTCAAGCAAAATATTTGAGTAATAATTGGGTATAGAGCAGTGATTCTCAACCTTTTTCTTTCCACTCACATACCACCTTAAGTAATCCTTTACTAATTACAGAGTACCAATGGCATAGGGATTACTTAAGGTGGTATGTGAGTGGAAAGAAAAAATTTGAAAATCACTGTCACAGACCAAATCACCTTAAGATGCTTCATCAATTATTTTCCATCCATAGAACCCCAAAAATAAAGATGTTTGTTGATAATCGAACAATATTCAATTCATTTGCAATTCATACAACAATGAAAATGTTAGTGTCTTCATTAATGTCCTTGGGAGTATCATTAACCAAAAACCTCTGCCCTTCTACTTCCCTTTGTAATTTTTCCTCCAGCTCTCCACCCCCTTCCCACTCTATTCACAAAGCCATCCCTCCTACCCCTGCTTGCTGGTGTGCCATCACTTCCTTATCCATCTAGTACTTCCTGCCTTTAGGACCATGCTCCTCCCCCAACCCCTCTTCCCCCTACCATTTTTTTTGGGTACCTGCCTACACTTTTAATTCTGTGACAGAATATGTTGTGTTTGTATTGTATATAGATATGTTTTTGGGAGATAAACTGGGGCAGGATTTTTAGTATAGGTCACATACAAACACTTAAAAACAGATCTCATTTAAAATACCGGAACTCTGCTCAAGCCAGACAGGGCAGCTCCTGGGGGCCTTTACAAACATTTTGGAGAGTGCCCAAGAGACTTCACTAATGGATTGTTGTTTTGAAAAGCAACAGATTAAAGAGATCAGAGAAGGAGTTCAGAGCTGCAGGCTGTCTGAGTGCAGCTTGCTGTTCTAAGAGGGTCATGTGGTTTTGCAAACAGAGAGAGTCAAACAGGCTTTTTTTCTGAGAGAGAGAGAGAGAGAGAGAGAGAGAGAGAGAGAGAGAGAGAGAGAGAGAGAGAGAGAGAGAGAGAGAGAGAGAGCGAGAGCAGCTGGGACTCGAATAGGACAAGCTGGAAAGCTTGTGGAAAAACCCCCATTTGAAAGACAGATTGTGAGTGCTTAGTTCAGCCTGGTCAAGGCCCTTGTGGTTCATACAAGAGAAGAGGTCTGGCTGCCTAATGTTTCATTTGAAATAAGAGAAGCAAAAAGGAACTCTGTGGTGACCTGAAAGAAAGGTTATCATCTGGAAAACCCTGATGCGGCAAGTTTCTTCAGCAAGACACTGAAGTGGCTGATTAAAAGGAATCAGTTGTGGGTATCCAGCGAACAACAAATCTCTCTCTGAAAACCGACAAGAACCTTCCTGAGCAGTAACCATTTACCTTTCAAGCACCAAAGCCCGGTGAACTTCATATAAATGTTCAATTCTGTGCACAGTATAAGAATTCCCTGCAACCAATGAACTTGGAGGAATGAGAAGTGAGATTGGACTGTGAATCAAAGACCTTTTCTAAACTTACACACACATTACATACATGTGCGCTTAGAATTAGAAGGAGGTTAAGTTAGGTAAGTTAAGTTAATAGTGATAAGATAAAGTATGTTCCAGTTTTCATGTTTAAAGAGAATTAAAAGCAACTTTTGCTTAAGTAACCATTTGTCTTGGTGAATATCTATTGTTGTTCGGTTTTGTGGTCCTCTGGGCTCATAACAATTCCTTGTTGAAGGGCTCAAGCCCGAAATGATGGTAATGCATCTTTATCTTTGCTGCATAAAGTACGCTGTTTGATCTGCTGAGTTTCTCCAGCATTGTGTTATTACTCAAAAGGTGCTTGTACTCATTTAAGGATGAGAGTAGAAGGGTTTATGGAAAGCTATTAAATTAGTGTGATGGGTGGCCCATTCATGGAGTTTTATTGTAATATTTATGATTCTTTCTATAACATTCCAAGCATTTTCTAATGATTATTTCTTTTAATTGCAATTTAGATCCTGAATATGTCACATGAGATGAATGTGTTAACAGTTACTCCACACATGTCAAACTCTGGCCTGCGGGCCAAATTTGGCCCGCGATATAATTAAATTAAATGTATTAGAGGTGGCCCACTGGCCGCCGCGCCAGTATAGCGCATGCACAGCTAATACTATAAATCACAGAATGCATTGGCGTCAGCCCGCTAATCGCCCCCACCTCCTCTGTTTATGTTGCAGGGTCTCACCGTGGACTCTGGTTTTGGGGCCTGGCCGGTAACAGGGGAAGCCAAGGCCGCTTCCCAGCGCCCGGAACCGGAGACCTCGGGCCTGACCTCGCCAGGACCGTTGCCCACTCCCCCTCCCTGCCGCAGGCCGACCCGCGACTCACGGTGATGGGGCCGCTGATCCGCCGAGATGCCGCCCTGCAGCGAGAGCCGATGCCCCCGCACTGTCGTTGTCCAACCCGATCGCCCGCAAACCCCGCCCTCCCGCACACAGGCCTGAGTAAGTATATGAACTTTAATCTCAGGATAAAACGATCTTCCAATAGTTTCATGTCACAGTGATAAATATATTCCTGGTTAAAAATGGTCCTGCACCTGGATACAAGCTTATTAGGCATAAAACTTGAAAAGTGTGTAAATCAAAGGATATCTGTACCAATGGAAAAAGGGCATGGCAAAAAACCCTGCTAGAGTTCATGCCCACAATCAGTCACCCACATTCTCAATAGCCCTCAGATTTTACTATTCGACAGCACACTAGCAACATTTGACAAATCCTCTATAGAGAAATATTATTTATTGAATATCTTATTTCTCATTTGTTAATGCTTCTGGAAAGAGTTTATCCAAAACTATTATTAAACATTTATTTTAATAAGAAAAAGTTTAACATTACATATGTTGAAAGAAGAGAAAACATGCAGATGTTGTTGAAAATTTTCAATAAATATTTAGTTCGGCCCTCGACTTAGTCCAAGTTTTTAAATTTGGCCCTCCGTGAATTTGAGTTTGACACCCCCGAGTTACTCCCTAAAGTAGAAATAATTGTATGAAGAATGAAGTCAATTTGTGGTAAAAACGTAGTTTTTGTTTAATGCTGTGTAAATCTTTCATCCCTGAATGTCTTCCATTCAGAAAATTCACTTAATCTCCCTGGTCAGACTATAATTACATTTTCTTCCCATTGATAAATTAATGCAGAAATTGTTGGTACTTGCACCAATATCACATAAATTAATAATGAAAATGCCTCACCTCCACTATCAGGATCATGGAAGTTTGGATCCAATCCTTTCTCTAACATCTTACCAATCTTCTCTACATGATGGTACTGGATGTACTCCATGAACTTCTTAAGATTTGCCTATGAAGAGAGACAAACAAAAGAAAACAATGGATGTTTGACGTATGAAACTGAAAACAACAAAGTGACCAATTGCAGCCGGATCCATTATTTTGACCAGCCCTTCAAATCTCCAAGAAATGCTGATCTCCTAGACTTGAAGCAATCCAAATCAAGAAGCTGAGTTGAACTATAAAGAGAGAAAGAGAGCCAGAAAGAAACATTGGTCAAAGTGGAAGTGAGATAGGGAATTTTGGTCTCACTCCCACTCTGTCTTATCTGCTTGTGACTTACAAGACTAATTCAACAAGGACCAACACAAGCTTCAGAAGCAACATCTTATCTTCCATTTGGGTATATGGTGCAGCCTTCCAGACTTAATGTCAAATTTTCCAGCTCTTTCTTTCTGTTTGTATCACAATTAGCGATTTCTGCCTAATACCATTTTGGCTCAGGTTTTCCTTTTAGAATTGCCAGACCTGATCAGCATGCCCCTAAAATCAGCAATGTCATTCTATCCTCTGGTTCGGAGGTTACTTCATGTCAGCCAGCATAGAAACAGGCCCTGTAAATAGCAACATCCATGTTGGTCATCATGTACCTATCTATTCTAATCCATTTTCCAGCATTTGGTACAAAATATTATCAAGCCTTACCAATTCAAATGCTTATTTGAGATCAATAGTTCTTAACCTTTTTCTTTCCACTCACATACCATTTTAAGTAATCACTATGCCATAAGTGCTCTGTGATTAGTAAGGGATTGCTTAAGGTAGTATGTGGGTGGAAAGAAAAAAGTTGAAAACCACTGTTTTAATTGTACCTAAATGACTCATTATGTGCACGGTTTCATAACTCCAAAGGAAATGGGCCAATGACAATTTTTCTCAAGCAAAATATTTCAGTAAGAATTGGGTCTAGAGCAGTGATTCTCAACATTCCCTTCCCACTCACATACCACCTTAAGCAATCCCTTACTAATTTCAGAGCACCGATGGCAAAGGGATTACTTAAAAAGGTATATGGTGGAAAGAAAAAGGTTGAGAACTGCTGTTCTAGATTGTAACCACCCTCTGGAATAGATCTCAGACCTTCTCTAAATTTCTTAGTCAACAACAAAAAAACTATGCCTTCTAGTCTCAGTTATCTCTATCAAGGAGAATTTTTTCTTACTAGATATCCATTATTCTCATAATTTTGAACACCTCTTATTGAGTTCTTCCTTGGACCCTATGGAAAATAAATCCAGCCAATCAATTCACTTTTCATATCTAAAATATTTCATCCTAAGCAACATCGTGCTGAATTTTTGCTATACTCTTCCCAGTGCAATCACATTCCTCATGGTGTGGTGTCCAGCTGTGGCCTAATCAAGGTTCTATAAAGTGCCAAGATTTCACTGCTTTTATTTTGCATGCCTGAATGAATGGAAGCTGGCATTCTGTATACCCTCTTCACTATTCAAAGTCCTTGAAGGATTTCTGAATTCTTCATATGGGACATTACAGATGCTGGAATTTGGGAGCAAAACATAATTTGTTGGAGAAACTTAATGTGTTGAGCAGCATCAGAAGGAGAAAAAAAGGTTATCACGTGCACCAACTTCCCACCTAATCTACCTAATCTCAAAGTAGTCACACAGACTACTTCGCAGAGCATCAGAGTAATGGAAATCCTGAGTTCCTCATTTCATGCCATTTCAACTCCCCTTCCCATTCCCACACTGACCTTGGCCTTCTCTACTATCAGAGCAAGGCCCAATTTAAATTAGAGAAACATAACTTCATACTCCACCTGGGCAATCTGCAATCAAAGAGTATGAACACTGTATTTTCTAATTTCAGGTAATGAGTCCTCTTTCTCTTCATCTGAGTTACTTCCATTCTTACCCCTATCCATGCCTCTTCCCCTTCCCAACCCATCTCCACATATTCTCATCCTCCAATTTACCCTTCCAATCCTTAATCTTTTCTCTATTTTGATTGCTGGATTGATCAAGTTTTTCCTCTTCATTTGACGAAACATCATACCCAACTGTACATAAACTTCATGTCTCATTCACTAGCCAAATTAATTTTAAACCTCCTCAACAGCACAAGAAAATCTCCAGGAAAGGATTTTGAACCTAGTCCAGTTCAGGTGCAAATTGTACTGTGCAAATCTCACATAACCCAGAAATATTCCCATTGATCCAAAATCTAAACCATTCAAACTTACCACACCTTTTGCCACACATTCATCTGATCTTTCTTCCAATTCTTATCCTCAGGAATGCATGGCACTGCAGATAGTACAGAGCTTCAGAAATCTTGGTCTTAAATCTGGTATCTAGGGCATTTAAATTCACCCAACAGGTCCTCATCCCTTTTTCTACCCATGCTGTTGGAACCAACATGCACCTTGATTACTGGCTTTGCAGCCACTCTGAAATATCATTCAACCTGGTATTATTTGCAAGTCTTGTACTGGCCACTGAAAACCTTGCCTGCTTCCATTAGATTTGAATCTTCTATCACAACAGCCAATTGCAGCTATTGTTGTTTTTTCCAAAAGCTATTCTCCTCAAAAGTATCTAACGCTTTATTTCTGTTTGAGAGGGGGGCAATGGAGGTCTCCTACATTATCTGCCCACTGTCTTTAGCCTATGCAACATTTGCTTGTGGTGTGTCTAGCTCAACAGTCATGATGCTCTCAGAATTGCAGTCACTTCATAGCAAGTCCATCTCCAGCTTCAGCCAGAAAATGCAGCCAGTCAGGAGCTAAACCTCTACATATTTCCTGCATATACGGTCACCAGACACACTGGAAATCTCTCCGATTTCACACATAATACAGGAGAAGCATTCCATGGGTCCCATGTCTGTCACAGATGACACTAAAGTCACCTTAGTGATCTCATTTGAGGAAGCAACGCATTATACCAAGGACTTTATTCCATTCTAAGCACCACCTATTCTAATTTACCATAACTTGTATTTTAATGAATGAAAATAGTAAAAGTTGAAAAGTAGAAATGCTTAGCTGATCAATCCTCATTGAAGTCCCTCATTCACCAATGTCCACACTCTGAGAATACTGCATTTCAAGATCCACTGTATGGGATCACCTGTGTTTTTCAATCTTCTGCCCAGTTCCCAGTAATTTTCCTATAGGATTTCATCTCTCTTTCTGTCTATATCATTATAGACCATGACATTTGGGTTTTTTTCACCTTCCTGCCTCAGAGAATTCTGCAGCCTTTCAAATTATATTGCTAACCTTAATGCCTGGGAGAGTACATCATCATGAATTCACAATTATGTCCATTCAAACATTTATTTGAATACATCGCCCACCTAATTATTGAGGTCCTTATTAGTGCAACTTTCCAATCCTTCTTTTCCTCACTTTGCACAGATGATTAGCCATCTTTGTGGAACCATCACTTTCTCCAGTATCCAAAAGTAAATATGTGAAAGAATCTGATGCACTCATTGGACTCCTACGTTATCCACCCATTTCTAATTTGTCATGGTTGTCCATTCGCTCTCTCTGAGCACAATTAATCTGCACAATTAATAACTTCCTGAAATGTTCTATTCACACAGAACTCAGACTTGTGGTTACACTACTGGGCTCCAGCTATTGCTCAAGTCCAAAACCCAGATGCTGAGCTCTTCCTGTCCATACCTACTGTACATGTGAGAACCATCCTAGATTTCTCACTTGTCACAGGATGTCAACTCAATGGGATTAATAAATCTTGCCTTGCTTCCACTCACAAGAATAATCAAATTCCAACTACTTTTTCAGTTCAAAATTTAACACATTTGTTAAAAGAACTCAATTGATTAAATTATGACAAGAGTTTTAGGGATGCTTATTTAATCATTACACCAAATTAGTTACAGCATTCTCAATCTTTACAATCCATTGTAGTAGCATTATAGAGAAAGATCCAATCACTGTTTGACAGCAAAGGTTTGTTAATTTTTATTTGTTTTCTCCATAGAAAATTTCTGTTAATCATACTTAATATTGTACTAGTAACGAATTGTGGGTGACCACCTAATTATCAAGAAATGTCACTGTAACTGCAAGATACATATAAGCTTTGGGGTTGAATTTAGAATTTACCAATTTTAGTATCTAAAATTCTCATCTTTACCAAATTCCAAAATGTTCTATTGAAGTTGCTCCTATTGTGTCCATCAAAAATGTGTATCTCCTTTATTGCAATATGATACTACCTCTTCAGCTGTTCTTTAAATTATATCAGACATGTTACCGTATCACAAAGTTTATTCCACACTCCGAACAATTTTCCTCCACAGTTGCAAAATATGACAGACTCAGAATTCTACTTTCTAAGACTGATAGATCTACAATCTCAAAGTCTCAGAGGTTGAAAGTTCCAGAGTATCTAATGACTTTTCTGAAGAATGATCCTAACCAGAAATGTAATCACTCTGTTCCTATATAAGTAAAGAGTACAGCATGTCATTAGTGAGCATACCTTATAATCAGGAATTTAATTAACAACAATGGAATGGAATGCCAATAGGAGCAGGAAGTAAGTCATTTCATCTCAGTTGCAAGTAAATGGAATCAGTTTTTTTTTAAACTGAGAAAGGTATCTACTCAGTAACTGATACAAGAGACTCCTTACAAGATCAGCCATGTCCAGTTACAGTCTTCGCAAATCCCTGCCAGTCTGTAATGAATTCAGAATGATATTTACTGGCACAGAATGCAGGGTACCTTATTACTGATCTTGGCCACATATTGCCTCTGTGCTTGTTGATCTAATTCCTCTGGAGTTATCTTCCTTCCCAGTACAGATCCCATCCTCTTAGCAGGCTTCTCCTTTCACAGAGAGCTGGCTACATACATGCTGTTTTCATCCGAACAGGTTTTAGTTTAAAATACTTCAGACAATGGGATTTCAGTCATAAATGTCTCCCTCTTCCTCTCTCTTGTCAGCAGCAGCTTTTACCACGCTTGCCTATCACATAAGTTAAGCTCCACCTACCTGCTTCCTCAATTCAGATTCAATAAAATCATTCTCCTACCAGACAGTGGGGCCAACACCCATAACTGTCAAAACAAGCTTTGTTCAGCCAGCTTATTTGTTTACCCGAGCATCACATGAAGATCCCAGTGAGTTTCAGTACTCTGAACTATACTGTGCATAAAGCTACAGAAATTCTCAGTCATACTCAAATGGATGTGTTCAGCAGCACTATTTTTGAAATATCATAAGAGACGACTCTGAGTTGAAATATATGAATACCCCCTATATGTGAACGTCTATAAATCGATGACATACATGTGGAAACTATGTCTGAGCATCGCTGGGCAATGTTTGAGAGGACACAGCTGACACAAGACACTTCATATGCTGGAAAACAAAGAGAAGTTGAAGGGGCTTAGCAGATCAAATAGAATCCATGGAAAGAAATGGACAGTCAATGTTTCAAGACAGCTGGGAAAAAGAGATAGCAAGCATTAAAAAGGTAGGGTAGGAGAAAGGGCTGGGGAGGAACCAAGAGATAATAAGATATGAGGCCAATGAAGATGGAAGAGGAGACGGTGGCAGGGGTGGGGTGTAAGTGAAAAGTGAGTGCTGGAATGGGATGAGAATTAATAATAGTAAAGAACAGATGGAAACCGTGGAACTGGATCAGAGTGGGGTGTTACCTGAAATTGGGATTTAGGCTATCCAGGAATAATATTTCCTGCTGCTCTTAAAATTGGCATTGGGCCTCATTCAGGCAATGCACAAGACCAAGATCAGGAGAGTTTGTGTGAGAAAGAGGAGAGAAATTAAACTGTCTGGCAACTAGGAGTTGGCACTTGCAGACAGACCATAGAGGTGTCTGACAAACCAGTCGCTTAATCTTCATTTGATCTCACCAATGAACACAAGATCACATCTAGAGGACTTAAGGCAGTAGATGTGGTTGGACACAGATACCACAATATGAGTTCACAACAGTGTTCACAAGTGCAAGGGATGCTGAGGTCTCATCTTGAAACAATGTTTTCTTTTTCTGTGTCTTCCTTTTTCACCACAATACCCTTCCACCTTTATCATATCCTTAGATGGTAATAGACTCAACATCAAGAGACATCAACCAATAGAGTATCTGGGGAGGTGAAACAAGTAGAATACCCGATAGCATCAATTTGCTCAATTAGACAAGGTTTTAGATCAGAAACTAGCACCATGAAGGCTATGTTAAAACTGTTATGTTTCATGTGGATAGGCACATGCAACAGCAGGCTGTAATCACACCAAAGTTATATGAAGGCCAGATACTCTGTTGATTGCCTGGAGGGAAAGATCCCATATTTACATTGCCTGAGGAGTGTAAGATGGGAACACATACAGTCCCCTCCTTGTTGTTTGGGACAAGACACTTTTCTCCTTTATTTGCCCTTGTGTTCCACAGTGTTTGGAACATCATTAAGAAAAAAGAGCATATCGGCGATCTCAGTATTCGCAAACAGACCTCCACTGTTGATGACAGAAGAATTCTCATCATAATGAAGAAAAATCCCCAAACACATGTCCAACAGATCAGAAACACTCTTCAGGAGGCAAGTGTGGACATGTCAATGACTACTTTCCACAGAAGACTTCTTGAACAGAAATATAGAGGCTACACTGCAAGATGCAAACCAGGAATTAGCCACAGACAGTTTACCAAGAGGTGTGTAAAAGAGCCTGCAGAATTCTGGAAAAAGGTCTTGTGGACAGATAAGACAAAGGTTAACCTGTATCAGAATGATGGCAAGTACATAGTGTGGAGGCGTAAAGGAACTGCCCAAGATCTAAAATATACCTCCTTTGTCATGGTTGGAATCTTTCAGTGTATCATCGTCCTTGGAATATTAGTTCCTTTGTGATTACTGAGCTCACCAGTACGCTCTTTCTTCCTAATATTCCAAACAATTAATTTTGGTAATCCTAAAGTTTGGGTGATGCCTCTTACTCTTTTATTCTTGTTTTTTTCAGACTCAGAATGGTTTCTTTGACTTTCTCTGGCACAACTCTGGTCCTCATGTTGAAAAATAGCATCCAGAGATGCCAAAGGTGATCAAAAGCTTAGAAGCAAGCCTACCTCTCTTATACCTGCATCAATGAAACAATTAAACATCCCTGAGTACTCACAAACATCTGTGAAGCCTCATATCCCAAACATTATGGTGCCCTGAAATGAGGCGATGATGTATAAAAAGTGCTGTAATTTCTACATGGTCAAACCAAAATATATACAAATCACCTTGAATAAAGTCTGGAATGTGCAGTTTAACCCAGTGGTTCCAAACCTTTTTCTTACCACTCACATACCACTTTAAATATCCCCGATGCCATAGGTGCTCTATTATTAGTAAGGAATTGCTTAAGGCAGTATGTGGGTGGAAAGAAAAAATTTGAAAACCACTGTTTTAATCATACTCAATTGACTTGTTTCATAACTCCAAAGGAAATGGGCCAATGACAATTTTTCCTCAAGCAAAATATTTCAGTAACAACTGGGTCTCGAACAGTGGTTCTCAATCCTTTTTTCTCCATTCACATACCATTTTAAGTAATCCCTTACAAATCATAGACCATCTATGGCATAGGGATTACTTAAAGTGGTATGTGAGTGGAAAGAAAAAGGTTGAGAACCATTGCTTTAAATGCATGTGAATTGCTTGATTACAAATTTAAAACTGTGGAGCACATGGGGAAAATAAAGAAAAAAGTGTCCCAAACATTATGGAGGACACTGTACATGGGAAGACTGACGTGGACATATAATCAAAGGTTATTTTCATTGTATGGCCTAAAATAAAAAAATATAAAACACTGGAAACACAAAGAAAGTCAAAGGAAAGAGAAATGTTAATATTTCAAGACTGAACTAGAAAAGGGAGAAAGCAACTTAGTTCTCACTAGTGGAGAAGCTGGGGGTGGGATAGGTAGAACAAAGGATATCTCTGATAAGTGAGATCAGATGTCTTAATGTAGGAGTTTAGTAACAGTTCTGACTGTATAATGGATCGACAATCGTATTGCTGACTCTGGGAAGGAATGGAGAGAAGAAAAGGAAATATTTAAGAAAGAGCAGAATAAAATGGTAGATGTGCTGTTCTGTTGTCATCATGATAATATTCTGAATACTTGTGGCGGCGCACATCCTCGTGGCAAACTGATCCCGCTTGTACTGCCACCCTGGCGGGGCAACCGCGAGAAGATTGCGCCATCAGGGGGGGTCCTCCGTACTGTGTGGGTTAGAGCAAGGCGCACGCCTCGGGGAAGCATGGTGAAGTCACCGCCAACGTGGGGGCGGAGCTTACGCCACCCTTAAAGGGACGCGCGAAGTTTGAATAAACAGTTTGTTGAAACCTCCAACGTGGTCGTGGTGTGGTTCAATCTATGTAGCAGTTGCTACATTCTTGCTAATCATGCCCTATGCACCTGGAAGAGATGCGGATAGAATGAGATTAATTATGGCAGCAGAGAGAGAAAGCAAACTAATAACTGGAAAGACAAGATGCAGAATACAGCAGTTCCTGGAAATCTGAAATATAAAAAATGATTGAAATACTTTGCAAGAGAAGAGAGAAATACTAAACTAATTTTACAGATGGATATCAAAAGACTTTCCTATGACATGTTCTTTCAAAATTGTTGAAGGTACTATTAAGTCTGAATGCCTGTAACATATTTTGATGGAAGATGTGGTACCATTCCACAGTCATATGCTGGAACAATGAAGGTGACTAAAGATAGTTATCTCAGACCATTAGTGTGAGGGAGTTGTACTATAAAGGCGAATTCATTGTTTAAGGCTGGTCTGTCCTTTGGGACTTCATTGTTCATACAATTACTATTATTTTTCACTCCTTGTCTACTCACCTCCAACTTAAATCTGTGTTCGCTAATGTTTTCTGCAACTTTGGCAGTTTCCAACTCTTCTCTCGATTTCTTCATCTCCGCCGCATCTGTTCCCAAGATAAGGTCTTTCATTCCAGATCTGAAATTTCTGCCTTAACCATATAACCATTTACGGTGCAGAAACAGGCCATGTTGGCCTTTTGAGTCCGCACCGGTTCACTAGAACAGCTCCACTAGCTCAAACCTTTACTGTATACTAAGACTGTGATCAAAGCATAAGGAGTATGACAAATGTGGCTTTCCTTCCTCCACCATCAGCTCAGCCCTTGCCCACATCTCCATTTACTGCTCATCTGTCCTGGCCCCCCTGCCCCCAAACACAACAAACATAGAATCCCCCTTATTCTCACCTACCACCCCACCAACCTCCGCATTCAACACATTATCTTCTGGAATTTTTAACACTTATAACAGGATTCCACTACGAGACACATCTTCCCCTCTCTGCCTTCCATAAGGACCATTCCCTCTGTGACTCCCTCATGCACTCATTCCTCCCCACCAATCTCTCCAGACACCTTCCCTTGTGGTTGCAGGAGGCGCAACACTTGCGCCCACACTCCCCCCCCACCATCATTGTCCAGGTCCCAAAACAGGACTTTCAAGTGAAACAACACTTCACTTATACATTCACTGGATTGATTTACTGCATCTGATACTCTCTTTGTGGCCTTCTCTACATCGGAGCGACTGGGCACAGATTGGGAGATCGCCTCAATAGTCCGCAATAGTGACTGAGACATCCAGTAGCCAACCATTTCAGTTCTGTGTCACAGTCCCATACTCACAAGTATGTCCATAGCCCTATGTACTATTCCGCCAAGAACACCTGCAAATTGGAGAAACAACACCTGATTTTCCATTTGGGCACTCTCCAACCAGATGGCATTAACATTGGACTTTTCCATTTTCTGCTAACCTGCTTTCCTCTTCCCCCTCCATCCTTCCCTTCCCTTCCCCCTCCCTTCAGCTAGCTATCCCTCCTCCCCTTGATCGCTGCTGTCCCCTCCTTCCCTTCTCCACCTACCACATCTTGCCTTTGCAACCACACCTTCCCCCCCTTACTCTTTTGCTTGGACCCCTGCCAACATTTTGACATACCTGTACCATGACGAAGGGCTCAGTCAGAACCGTCAATTATTTATTTTTACATTTGCTATATAAAGGGCACTGTTTGACCTGAATCCCATACCAGGACAGCCTAAGATGCCTCCACTTGTTTTTGAACAGAAGCCCAATTATTTTAATTTCATCACTGCCCTCATTCTCCATTTTGATGTTATTCTTACAGTGAGGAATTTATCCTTTTATTCTACTCTCTTTTTTGAAATCAAAAGTATACTACCAAAATCTCACACTGATCTGAAATTGTGAGATACATGAAATAGCCCTTGTTTCAATCCTACTCCAGTCTCTGCCTACAACTACTTCCTTTTCCAGTTTTTTTTAACAACTATAGTACATTTTAGTGCTGCTTCCTACTACTTAACCAGAATTCAAAATCTGCATAACCTTTATTGCCAATTTCCACTTTGTTCTTTCTGCTATATGGTCCATACCTGATTCTTCTCTTCCCTTTTTTAACTTATCAATTTCCATCTCAAGGGATAGGTTAGCAACCACTCTCCATTAAAGGCATATAAACTCCGACAATTATCTCAGCATTCTCCTACCCATAAAGCTTGCATGAATTACAAAATTGAAAACCAAGAGTGTTGGAAATCTCCTTTGCCATTTATTTTCAACTCAAGACATAAAATGGTAAAGGCAACTGCCACTTTGGTTTTTCTGCTTTGGTCCATTTGAATTAAGTCCTGAAACCTTGATGTTGTCAAAGTGTTCCAAACTTTTTTCCTTTTGGAAATTTTTCTTTACATTCCTTGTAAGCAAATCTCCTTTTTCTTTTTGTTACAAAATTGTAAATGATCCTAATTATTGAGGTGTAAAATAAAAATCATCCATCTTGACTCAAATCAATTGTGTGAAAATATTGTTTCAACTCATTAAGATTTGTGCAGAGTATCAACAATTAATTTACCTTGAAATTTTGATTGCCCTGGCAAATGTGTGCTTTTGGCCACATCCAAGTGAAGTTTGTGGGCATAAAACAGTACCAATTTCAATGAGCACCAGCTGAATGCAACTGTTTTGCTATTGATGGCAAATGTAACCATGACTGAATACTCTGCATATTTCTGTCAAACAGGTAATGCAATGATGGCAGCATACCATACACACAATGATGTTGCAGTTTGTATCCAAAATGTTAGCAACACTATGTACTGAATTTCAAGAGGCAGCCATTCCTACAGTATTTAAATAAGTGCCATCCCTTGCAATATTGAACTGTTGGCTACCCTTGCTGGAAGAAGAAAAAATACAAGGGGATTCACATTCAGCAAAGATTATGAATAAATCAGCTTACAGTACAGAATGGCCATGAGAACAGCAAGACAGTTTTGGAATTAAATAGTACAATTTTGGAAGAGCTAGTGCTCTGTGTAAAATTTCAGACTAAAAACTTGAATAGTGATTTCTCTCTGCCCTCCATGACTTGTGTTTCTCTCAGGCTCAGCCACATCCCCAAATTGCTACATATCCTGAACTCCTATTATTTCTTTATAGATGCTATCTACAAAGACCATAGTGTGCTGATCCTGTCCACCCATTGACTGAGGCATTGTCCAGGCAGAACAAAGGAACATTTCATCCACATGATCAGCTGCCTGCTACAGAATGTAACCCCTCCACTATTCACTACCAAATCAGCTTTGATAAAAACATGAATCTGTTTTCCTATCACTCTGCTCCTGTTGAATAAAGCACAACACTAAGCTTTCGTATTGTGCATGGTTAACACCATTCTGCTCACAGATGCTGTTGGATCTTGGTTGTCTCTGCATTTTCAGCTTGGATTATTAGTGTGTCTGCACTTTGACAGATCAGTCATAATGTCAATAATTGAATTTCTTTTACAGCATTCAAATACAGAGGATTTACAAATAAATAATACAAGAGCAGAGGTTGCATTAATGTGATATTCCAGTCTAATAATTGGATGACAGTGAGTTAACGAACTTTGTTGTTGTCCTACAAGTATTATGAAAAATCTGCATTTTAAAAACACACTTTCTCAACCTGTTTAATGCGTTGAGTGATCGATATAGATATACCAACAGAGCAGTCTTTGCACTTATTTTAGAATTGTGCATACTACTGTATATTGGCTCTTTTCATTCTACTGATAAAAATGTAACCTTTCAACATTTTATTTGGCCATTCCACCAGCCTATCTATATTTACTTATCTATTACTATATGCATCACAACTCGTTACAACTGCAGAAACTGGAGAAACTCAGTGGGTCAGGTAGCATCAATAGAAGGAAAAAAAAAGACACCCAAATAAGGAAGGGTGGAGGGGGTGGAGAGAGGAAGGGGGAGCAGAACAGGTTAGCAGGTGATAGGTGAATACAGGTGGGAGGTGGAAGTAGAGAAAGGACCTGAGAGGTATTGAGGAAGTGGCAGAGGGCTGAGAAAGATAGTTCTCTGAAGAAAGAAGGAGCTAGGGAGGTGGAGTAAAGGAGTCAAAGGGATGAGGGAAAGCAAGAGACTGGAGGAGGGGATTAATTAAAATTAGATAAAATTATATTAATGCCATCTGGATGGCAACTGCCAAGATGGAATACAAGGTGCTGTTTTTCCAATTTACGTGGCCTCAACCTGACAGTACAAGAGACCATGGACAGAAATGTCACTGAAGTATGGAAATGAAGGTCTTTGTGCAGCGAACAGAGCAAAGGTGTTCAACAAGCCACAAGTCATGTGGTCATAACAGTGGAGCTCAACCACATCTGGTAAATATGAAGCCAACAATGGAAATGCTATGGCTATGTTGCTGAGATCCAATATCTACTCATATGTTACTTACGTAAGCAACTGTGTAAAGCGATGAGATCATTGATAAGGAAAGTTATTGAATTACTTTTTATGGACATCTAATAAATAACAAAATACTTTACTCTTTTCTGAGTGTCAGTACTTTTCAATTATTAAATTAATGTAGCAGAAAAGAACTGACACTCAGAAAAGAGTCCTGGAGTAGCTATCATTAAAGATGGCCAAAATCAGCAAATACAACCAGTGTTCAGAGATGCTGAGGCACACAATACTCAAAAGAGTAACATTTTGTAACTTATGGGAGATATGTACAAGTTGATAAGAAGCACCGCCAAATGATTTTGATGAAGAATTTCTACAAAAATAATTCCACCTCCAGGCGCAGGATGCAGAGATTGTCTTCCATCAAGACAATAAAAAACATGATGTTGACAAAGAATCACATGTTATTTATTGCAGGAAAGATAACACAAATTCCCAGAATTAGAACAAGTAAATATGGTGAAAGTCTGCCTGCAGCAAAGCCACTGATCAAGAACCCAACCAGCAAGATATATCACTAGTTAGAATGATAATGACAATTTATAGTCGTACTATTACAAGCTCCTGTTTTTTTAGTGAGTGTTACTTTGGGGGTTGGTGTAAGCTGAAAACCATTCACAGCTCACAGACTCAGAAGCACCAGTGAGCTTTGACTATAAACAAAGTAATGCTCTGGCATAAGATCTAAGAATAATAGTTGTTTATGCAATGAAAAAAAGATGGGACACTTACAGAGAGTCATATGATTATGAGTCATGTGCTTGGGACACAAAGAAAATTTTTCAGTAATGATCAGTAAGCCATTTGAAAAACACAGGAGAAATGACTGTGTGAAAATAGAATTTCTACTAATTCTCCTTGTCAGGGGAATTATTGTTGAACCACTGTGACCACTGTAATGGTCATTTGGCTTGACCCATATCAGGGTATAAGAAGCAGAATCATTCCTGCA
Organism: Narcine bancroftii; assembly: GCF_036971445.1. Taxonomy (NCBI): domain Eukaryota; kingdom Metazoa; phylum Chordata; class Chondrichthyes; order Torpediniformes; family Narcinidae; genus Narcine; species Narcine bancroftii. Next base: position 13,286,655 of record NC_091481.1, read on the forward strand.
TTTGAATTATGACCATTTTGATAGTCATTTTGTTTGACCCATGCCTGGGTTTTGGAAGCATCGTGGAAGTCACGTGTTTTGTTTCCCCTACGCAAGGAAGAGGGGAGTTGTGACAACCATTTGTATGAAAGGACAGTTCTCTGGAAGCAACTCAACAAGAATTTGTGAGTTTTCAGCAATCTGATTACTCAATGTCTCACCTCCTTCTTAATTACTTTGAGCATCAGCAATCTCTAAATAGTGTGGTCAATTTAAGTTTCAACACAGGATTTCTAAGAGTGAAATTTGAATTGACTTTCCAAAATTATGGCTAAGCTGTAATAGTTTGGGTATTCCATACACATAAGTATATTCATGCATAGTTGAGGGTTAATTTTAGATAAGTTAATTAAGGTGTTATATTATTAGTAATCATTAATAAATATATTTTAAAAATAACACTGTCTTGGTGAATTTCTATTGCTACTGGTCTGCAATGTAACAATACACATAAGTATAATGTACATATGCATCAAAATTCTTATTTGCTGCAAAAATAGAGGTGCTTTCTGTTTAAAAAAGCTACAGCAACACACATTATATTACCACAGTACAGAGACAATAAATAAATAATAAAAGAGCAATAGAGAATAAAAATTCACAGTTAGTTAGTGCAAGAAAATAAAAGTAGTCTTTTTGCAGTTCTGGAATAGATTGTGGATATGGTTAGGGTAATAAAGAGAGGTTCAAGAACATGATGGCTATTGGAAAGAACTGCGCTAAAACCTAGACTTCAGACTTCGGTATATTTTTGCCAAAGATAGCGGTGAGAAGATATTGTGACAAGTGTAATGAAGGTCGTTTATAATGTGAGCTGCCTCTTGAGACAGAGCCCCACATACATGTCTACAATGAATAGGAGGTCAGAGTCTGTGATGGGCTTGGCTGTGTTTGCTACATTCTGCGGCCTTCTGTGATTCTGGGTACTTGAATTACCAAACAAATTAACCAGTCAAAATTCACCTGTAAAAGTTTGAAGGAGTAACAATGTGCCAAATCTCAACTCTGTTAAGATGACAAAAGAGCAAGAAGGAAAATCAAACTTCCTATTACAGCAAGAGAGCCAATTAAATGCCATTCCTTATATTAAACAACATGGTAAGAATTAAACCATTAAACCATGATATCAATAAGTAAGATGGAAAACTTTGTCATGACTAGATTTTATTAAGTGAAAGACTAAGGTGTTACATACTACAGGAATAAATATGTGTGTGTAAACATATACTTGTACACACACACACACACACACACACACACACACACACAGAGTACATATTCAGTATACATAAATATAGATACACACATACATACATAAATGCTGTTTAAAATTCACAACTTTAATGTGTACAAATTTAATTGCATCTGTTGGACCTCCCATCAAATTATATTGCATGTTGAAATTAGAACACTCAATATAATCAAGAGATGTAGCGCCATCTCATGGCAATATAAATACTGTAAAAATCAAGTATTTCAAGGTCATGGAGTATAATAGCAAGAATGATTACTTTACAGGTTTGTGTGTAGCTCACATTTTATAACATGACACTATAAGAACCCACAAAATATGACACAATATACTATTATTGAAACAAAGAATAAGCTGGTTGCATACATATCCCCATACAATGTCCAGTGAAGAAAAAATTCTGGACACATTATGGCCTTGTGATGGATTTAGTAATGCATGATCCTGGAGATGAATCAGAAATTATAATAGCTATCGATACATTTGATGTTTGAAATACTTCTATCTGTTGCTGAACACTGACATACCTACCTTTGTGTGGAGCTTGGCCAGTTGTTTTTCATCTATGTGACTCTGACTGTATACTCGCTTCTTATATCGGAACTGTAAAGAGAAGAATTAAGGAAGTTAAACCATTAAAGGGAGGTATAGGTGAAAGGAATCAAAGATATTTCAACTCCGAGATCTCAATACAAAAGTGGAAATTTCACCAATTGGTGAAATGCCCGTTTTCTTTCATGAGATGCAAATTGCACTCCAGTCCAACCAACAATTTAAATTTGTATTCTGATGAGATAATGGTTAATGAAATTAAACAACCATAAAAATAATGAATACTTGACTAAAACACATAGATCAAGAAATCCTTCAAAGGATAAAAACTACTATTTACATTTGGTGTGAGGAGTCAGAAGCATTATTCTAAAGTTCATAATATTCAAAGAGCTGAGCACATTAGAATCAGCAATCTCTAAATAGTGTGGTCAGAGACAGCACAGAAACAGCCACTTTGACCCAACTTGTTCATGCCGACCAATTTGTCTACATAAAGTAGTCCAAGGTGCCTGCGTTTGGCTCACATTCCTTTAAACCTTGGATATCCATTTATTTCTCTAAAATCTTTCAAAATTCACAGGAGGTTGAAAAACAGTTGCAGGATTTCATCAAGTCAGTGGACTGGGTGGTGTTCAAGGACTCTGCTGAGAATCTGAACGAATACACTAGGGCTGTCAAAATAGCTGTGGATGAGTGTGTTCCCACCAAATCATTCGGGGTTTTCTCCAACCAGAAATCATGGATGAACAATGAAATCCGAAATCTGCTGAGAGCCAGATCATAGGGATTTGTCTAGAGATCCAGATAAGAACAATAGGAGTAGGTATGACTTGCGGAAAGCTATCTCCCGAGTGAAGTGAAGATTCCAGATGAAAATGAAAACAACAAGGGACACCCAACAGCTGAGGTGGAGCTTAAATTCCATAATATGCTACAAAATCAAATCCAGTTAAGCTTTGCTCCAAGAGGAACTCAATGACTTCTATGCCTGAGTTGACAGTGACAGCGAAGAACCACCCCCTCCCGCACCCCCACGTTCCCATCCTGTCCATATCTGAGGATGACATGGATGTTGCCTTCAGGTCAGTGAATCAGAGGAAAGCCATTGGCCCAGAATCAGTATCTATGCCAACCAGCTTACTAGTGTATTCATGGGTATTTTCAATATCTCACTCCAGCAGGGCATGGTACTCACCTATTTCAATTATACCGGTGCCCAAGAAGAGTGCAGTAACCTGCCTTAATAACGATCAACCAGTAGCACTTATATCAACAGTGATGAAGTGTTTTGAAAGGCTGGTGATGAAGCAGATCAGCTCCATCTGAGTAGTGACATGGATACATTACAGTTCGCCTATCGTAGTAATAGGTCTTCAGCGGATGCCATCTCACTGGCTCTACACAAAAGCCTTGGAACACCTGGACGGCAAAGATGCATACATCAGGATGTTCTTTATCAACTACAATTCAACATTTAACACCATCATCCCCTCAAACTCCAAGACCTTGGAGTTAACTCCCACTGTGTAATTGGATCATGGACTTCCTCACCTCTAGACCACAATAAGTGAAGATCAGTACCAGAGCACTACACAGATGAGATCTTAGCCCCCTGCTCTACTTACTTTACACCCACGACCATGGGGCTCAGTACGACAATAACACCTACCAATTTGCCAATGATACCATGGTAGTGGGTTGTATAAAGGAAGGGAATGAGTCAGCAAACAGGATGGAGATTGAAAACTTGGCTGAATGGCACACCAACAACAACCTTGCACTCAATGCCACCAAAACTAAGGAGCTGATTGTTGACTTTAAGAAAGGAAAGCCAAGAGAGGAGTCATGTGATGGAGTAGTGGCCGGTTTGGTAAAACCAGCCCTCTCCAGAAAAAAAGAAAAAAAGTTAGGAAAAGGCAAATCTCAATGATTATAAAATATAAGAAATAGAAGATAAAGTTACAAAGAAAAGAAGATGGCACCCAAGAAGGAGAAAGTAAAAACAACCGAAAAAAAGTCACCGGAGAAGAAAGAAGAAGGCCTTACCTGCACAAAGGAACAGGGAGCTGTGGTGGCGAGGAGTGCCCGATCCCCGAAGTTCGTGCCTGCCCTGCGACATCCCGACCGGTGGACTTCAAAAATGGCTCTCGGAGCCAAACAAAAGTGCGCAACTGCGCAATCAAAGGAAAAAAGAAAACACTGACAGGAGGGGGGCTCAGCAGAGGAATGGGAAACCACAGCGTGACCAGCTGAGTGATGCCCGACACCAGGGCGCTCAGCTGGAGGATGAGGATGGCGGCAGGGGAGGGAGTGAGGAAACAGACGAGGGAGAAAGACGGCAGGGTGACCGACAAGACAATCAATGACAAGAGGCCCGACAGACAGGCAGCCCAGGAGGAGAGGACCAACAGCAAGGGGCCTAGCAAGAACAGGCCTTACAGAGATATAAGGAACTCATCAGGAAAAACAGAAGAGACATAGACACAAAGGAGAGAAGAAGAAGACACAAACACAGGTACAGACACAGTCACAGAAGAAGAGGAAGAATACGACCAAGATCTTCACAGAGAAATAGAAGGTAAAACTGATGAACAGAATATAGATAAAGTTTTTTTTGAAGAACAAATGAGATCACGAAAGAATGGTTGTCATTAGAGTTTAATGCAATTAAAAGGAAAATGAAAAGAACAGAAGATAAAATGTAAAGGTTAGAAATGGTAATGACAGAAATAGGGAAAAGAGTAGAGAATGTGGAAGAGCAGGAAACAGCTGTAGAAATGGAAGTAAATGAGTTAAGAGAAAAATTGGAAGAAAGTGACAAAAAAAATTAAAGGGACACAAGAGTTGTTATCTCAGAAAATTGAAACGTTGGAAAATTCTAGTAGGCGAAACAACATAAAAATAGTGGACCTAAAGGAGGGTGAAGAAGGCACAGACATGAAGGAATTTATAAAAGGATAGATCCCGAAGGTCCTGGGAATGAAAGAAATGCAGGAAAAAATGGAAATAGAAAGGGCACACAGGGCATTAGCTCCAAAACTGCAGACACTTCAAAATCCAAGAGCCATCTTGGTTTTTTGAGATATACGACAAGAGAAAATATACTGGAGCGGGCAAAGAATAAAGTTAGAGAAGATAATAAGCCATTGGAATACAAGGTCAAAAAATATTTTTTTACCCAGGCGTATGTTTTGAACTCTTAAAGAGGAAGAAGGAGTTTAATATAGCGTAAATGATTTTATGGAAAAAATGGTTATAAATTCATGTTAAGACATCCAGCTGTTCTTAAAATATTTATACCCAGGGAGAAAAACAGACTGTTCTCGGATCCAGAGAAAGCGCAAGAATTAGCAGAATGTTTGCAGAACAGAGAAGAGATGAAGAGATGTACAAGAATGTAGAATGGTGATACAGTATATATAAAGATGTAAAAACAATGTATATGTAAAGAACTAAAGAGGGAAAAAAGAAGGGAAGGAAAGGGAATAAGGGGGAAAAAAGGAGAGAGAGCTTTGTTATATGTGATTTAAAAAAGTGTTTTCTGGGGGGCTGGGGGAGAGGGAATAACCGTCACTGCATAATTAGTTGACACTTGCGAGCAAGATCGCAATCCAAATGGAAAGGGGAGTTGTGGTTGCCCGGCAAGGGATAAAGGTCAACTCAGAGAGGGGGGGAGCATTTGGGGTTAAGGTATTATTGGGTGTGGGAATTGTTGGAGTATTTTATGTTTTAAATGTGTTGTCATAAATTGAGTTTAAAAAGGGAAAACTAAGAGATGAAAATGGGAAAAAGGGGGATGGAGGTGGCAAGGAAGTGGAAAACAGGTTTAAGCAAGATATAAATAAGATGGCCACGTTGAACTATATGACTATAAACATTAATGGAATACATAACCAAATTAAAAGGAAGAGGCTACTAAATTTACTGAAGAAAGAAAAAGTAGATATAGCATTTGTGCAGGAAACGCATCTAACTGAAGTGGAACATAACAAATTAAAGAGAAACTGGGTAGGACACGTAGCGGCAGCATCATTTTATTCAAAAGCTAGAGGTGTAGCCATATTAGTTAACAAAAATCTTCCAATCAAAATAGAGGAGGAAATAATAGATCCAGCAGAGAGGTATGTAATGAAAAAGTGTCAGATATACTCAGAATTTTGGAATTTGCTCAATATACATACACCTAACGAGGAGGATCAAAAGTTTATGCAGGATTTTTTTTTTAAGGTTGCTGACACTCAAGGAAATATATAGATAGGAGGGGATTTTAACTTTAATTTGGATCCAATATTGGATAAAACTGGACAAAAGACAAGCAAAAAGAATAAAGTAGCCAAATTTATGGTTAAATCAATGCAGGAAATGAAACTTATGGATATATAGAGGAGGCAACATAGAGAAGGAATATTCATATTATTCGAGTAGGCATAAAACATACTCAAGGATTGATATGTTTTTGTTGTCGGCCCATATTCAAGGGAGAATTAGGAAAAGTGACTATAAAGCTAGACTATTATCAGATCATACACCCCTGTTATTAGCAATGAAACTGGAGGACATCCCATCAAGAACATATAGATGGAGGTTAAACTCCATGCTACTTAAAAGGCAAGAATTTAGAGAGTTTATTGAATGCCAAATTAAAACATATTTTGAAATAAACACAGAATCAGTGAAAGACAAATGAAAGCCTTCATTGGAGGACAGATAATAAGTTATGTAACTAAGATGAAAAAGGATTACAGTCGGGAAATAGAGTAGTTGGAAAGGGAGATAGTAAGTACAGAAAAGGAACTAGTAAAGAGCGATGATATAATGAAAAAGAGAATTGGTGGACAAAAAAATAAAATATGAAATATTACAAACATATATGGTGGAGAAGAACATAATGAAAGCAAAAGTATTATGAACTGGGAGAAAAAAACACATAAAATATTAGCCTGGCAACTTAAAACAGAACAAGCTAAAAGAACTGTATTGGCATCAAGGGAAAAGGACAAACAACTTACATATAACACAACAGATATTAATGAAAATTTTAAGGAATTTTATGAACAATTATACCAAACTGATAACGAGGGGAACGATGATAAAATAGAGGAGATTTTAGCTAAAATTGAACTGCCGAAATTGCAAGAAGAGGAACAAAACAAACTAATAAAACAATTTGAAATAGAGGAAGTACAGGATATATTAAAAAAGCTTCCGAACAATAAAACACTAGGAGAAGATGGATTTCCAATAGAATTTTATAAAATATTTAAATAGTTATTAATTCCTCCTCTCCTGGAAGTAATGAACCAGGTAGAAGAAACACAAAACTTGCCAGATTCATGTAAGACAGCAATAATTACAGTAATACCAAAGACGAGGAAGGATCCATTAACACCAGCATCATATAGACCAATATCTCTACTTAACTCAGACTATAAGATAATAGCGAAATTATTAGCAAACAGATTGGCCAATAGTAAAACAAGATCTAACTGGATTTATTAAGAAAAGACAAACAGCGGATAATATCTGTAAACTTATTAATCTAATTCATGCAGTTCAAGGAAATAAGAAACCAACAGTGGCTGATGCTTTAGAGGCAGAAAAAGCCTTTGACAGAGTAGAGTGGAACTACTTATTTAAAGTATTGCAGATGTTCAATCTACCAGAAAAATATATTAATTTAATTAAAGCATTGTATAATGGACCGTTGGCGAACATAGCATTAAATGGATATGTATTGAACCAATTTAAATTAACTAGGTCAACTAGACAGGGATGGCCATTATTCCCCCCCCCCCCTCATTGTTCGCCTTAGCAATTGAACCTTTGGGAGAACTGATAAGAATAGAAAATAAAATAAAAGGGATAAAAATAAAGGAGAAGGAGTATAAAATCAGCTTATTTGCAGATGACATCATAGTATACCTAACAGAACCAGAGATATCAATAAAAGAATTACATAAGAAATTGAAGGAATATGGAGAAATATCGGAGTACAAAATCAACGCAAAGAAAAATGAGTAATGCGGATGATATAGAATTTAAAAAAGAATCACCGTTTAAATGGCAAGCACAAGCAATCCGATACCTAGGTATCAGGTTAGATAATAACTTAAGCCACTTGTACAAACTAAATTATCAGCGACTAATAAAAATATTGCAGGAAGACTTAGAACATTTGAAAAAATTACTGCTAATGTTGATAGGGAGGGTAAACTGCATTAAAATGAACGTGTTCCCAATGATACAATACTTATTTCAAACGTTACCAATTCCCTTACAGAAAAATTCTTTAATGAACTAAAGAGAATAATAAGGAAATTCTTGTGGAAAGGGAGGAAACTGAGGTTAGCATTATATAAATTAACAGAGAGGTATAACCAAGGTGGTTTGCAGTTACCAAACTTTAGAAGTTATTATAGAGCCGCACAATTGAGGTTTTTATCAGATTTTTACCAGACAAGGGAAAAACTAGACTGGACTAAGATGGAATTAGATAAAATAGGGGAGAAGGTACCGGAACATATACTTTATAAGTGGGATGAAAAGTAGGTGCAATATAAAAGCTTACCAGTATTGTATCATTTACTTAATATATAGAAGAAAATCCACTTAGAAATGAAAAAAACAAATTACCAAATACCAAAATTATTATTGATGCAAAATCCACGAATTTCTTTTACAATAGATAACCTTACCTTTAGAGAATGGGAGAGAAAAGGAATCAAAAGAATAGAAAATTCTTTGTACAAATATTGTACATATTTTTGGGAAATAATTTATTAATATTTGAACAATTGAAGTACAAATATGGAATAACTCATGGTACAATGTTTGCATATCATCAACTGAAAGCTTATTTAAAGGATAAAGGATAAATTGGGAAATAGATTGAGATTACCAGAAGGGAGCAGCTTTGAATATGTGATTACAGACACAATGATAATTGTACAACATGTACATTAAGCTGCAAGATAAGGAAAATGATGAAATAAACTATAAACCTAAACAAAAGTGGGAAAAGGATTTAAACATAAAGATCAAAAATGAAGCATGGGAAAAGTTATATTCTGGAACAATGAAGAATATAATAAACACAAGGTTACACATGATACAGAATAATTGGTTACACAGGGTATAAATCACTCCTCAAAAATTAAAAGAATGGAATCCAACATTGTAGTGGATGTCGGTGAGAACTGTGTGTAGTTCCAGTCGCCCGGCGAGAGGTGTAGAAATGAGGATGTTATTGGGACTGGAGTTAGTAGGAGAGTCTGGGACAGGCAGGAGACGCAGAGTGACCTTAAAGAGCGTAATAGAGTCAATAGAATAGACTGTTCTCGGAGCAAAAGAAAGCCCAAGAATTTGCTGAATGTTTGCAGGACTAGAGAAGAGAGGAGGAGGAGTGACAAGAAGGATGACCGGCAAGAAAATATACAAGTGAACCGGTGCGGACTCGAAAGGCCAACATGGCCTGTTTCCGCTCCGTAAATGGTTATATGGTTATGGTTATATTATCAGATAGATGTTTTTGCTGTAAGAAGGAAATGGGAACAACAATACATGCAATTTGGGCATGTACGAAAGTGAATACATTTTGGGAAGAACTAAATCATTTTTTTTATAAAATCACAAAAAATAACATACCAAAAAAATCCAGAGATATTTCTTTTAAGTAACATAAGAAGTAAAGAATTAGGTCTCAATTTGGATAAAATGCAAAAAGATTCATTATGATAGCCTTAGCTGTAGCAAAAAAATGGTATAATGTCAACTTGGAAAATGGAAGAGAGCATGAGAATACAGCAATGGTACATGGAAATGAATAAATGTATTCCATTGGAAAAATTAACAGATAATTTAAAAAATAAAGTCACATTGTTTGAACAAATTTGGGAACCATACATGGAACATAACAGAGAGAGCTTGCCTCTGACCTCCATCCCCTAAAATGATAAGAAGACAAAACGACTTGATTCAGTGTGTAACAAATAGATGACACATTTTTCTTGATTATTTTCCTTTGTGTGAAGATATTGTTTTATGGTTTTATTGTATTGTATATGTTGAATATTTATGGGTTTTGAAGGAGGGTGAGAAGGGGGGATGGAGGGAAAGGGGGGGAAAAAAGGGAGAAAATGCCACGGTGTATATTTAATGAGAAACGATTGTACATTTTTTGGTTGATATGGTTCACAGTGTGAAAAATTTAAAAAAATTTAAAAATGAAAGGAAAGCCAGAGACAAACAATTCCATGATCATTGGGGGATCAGAGAGAGGTTATTAGGAGGACCTCTCCTGGACCCAACACACTAATAACATTATGAAAAAAGCACATCGGTGCCTTTACTTCCTCAGGGGTTTGCAGAGGTTGGTATGACATCAGAAACCCCAATAAATTTCTACAGAGGTGTGATGGAAAGTGTGCTGACTGGCTGCATCACGGTCTGGTATGGGGATACCAATACCCCTGAGTATAAAGCCTTGCAAAAAGTAGTGGACCCAGCCTAGAACATCACAGGCAAAACCGTCCCCATTATTGAGTTCATCTACAGGGAATGCTGCCATCAGAGTACAGTAGCAATCATCAAAGACCCACACCACCCACCACATGCTCAGTTCTTGCTGCTGCCATCAGGAAAGAGGTATAGGTGCCACAAGACTCACACATACCAGGCTCAAGAACAGTTGTTATCCATACACCATCAGACTCCTCAACGACAAACTCAATCAGAGACTCATTTAAGGACTCTTACTTGTGCACTTGATTGATTTTCTTTTTTATTCTCTCTGTATTGCATTTTGTTTACTTTCGTTATCTGTTTGCAGTTCTTTTATGTAGAGTTTTTTTCTGCATTACCAATTAGTGGTAATTCTGCCATGCCCACAAAAAAAAAAGAATGTCATGTATGTACTCTGGCAATAAATCTGAATTCTGAAAATGATATTCCTTAATTCATCTTTTCCAAAATAAATCCGCAATAAACTGCACTTGTCTCCATCTGCATCTTGCATAAATATCTTCATTCTGAAATTGACTGGAGGCATTAAAGGTTTAGATTTAAGAAGTCAGTGTAAGTGCCTTGATGTCATTTAAATCGACAGAAATTTTCGTATTGGATGACTATTTAAAATACCTTCTATTTCACACAATACTGTCTGAAGATTGTCATCGTTCAGTATTTGACTTTTTAAAATAGAATTAAAAATTTTCTTAATTATCTAATCATTCTTTCCCACATACCTCCATGGTGTGATCCTGTGGGTGTGTTAAATATCCAATTAATTTCCTTTTGAAGTAAAGTATCAAGAATTTGATGTTGATTCCAATTTTGAATTGCTTTTCGTGACTCTAGTTGAGCTTCAGAATGTGATTCTTTTACTTGACCACGTCTTGGGATAAAACTTCAAAGAACATTGATATCAAGTGATGACGGTACTTCAATATGAATTCCTCTCATAGTCAAACAAGTAAAAATAGCTCCGTATCGTTTTTCAACATTTCTTCCTCGTTTTACTTGCAAAGGACCAAAATAATCAACTCTCACGTATGTAAATGGGGATTCATCGAGTGAAACTCTGTCTTGTGTGGTAAATCCGCCATCTGTTGGAGTCCAGGTTAGCATTAGCACATCAACAATTAACACATTTTGATGTAATTCTTTTGATCCATGTTGTAGCACCAAGTATCCAATATTTCTGGTGCAGTCTGATAACACATGATTACAACCACCATGGCATATTTTCTCATGTACATGTCGAACAATCAATTCAGAAATATGGAATTCCTTAGCTAATATAATTGGATGTTTCACTTCTTCTGGCATTATTGCTTCTTCCAATCTTCCTCCTACTCTCAATACATCATTTACAAGAATAAGATTTAGCTTGTAAACATGACTTGCTTTTGTAACATTCAGATTCTTCTTCAATTTTGATATCTCATTATCAAAATCCTTTTTCTGACAAAAACAAATTATATCCAATTCAGCATTTGCCAATTCATCAACTGTTAAGTAACAGCTCTTTCAAAACTTCAGATGCTCTTTTTTGATATAATGTAAAAACATAGTTTTTAATCTAAGAATCCATGCTACTGCCCTTTTCAAACAAAACCATGAAGAATGATAGCAAATTAATTGGATAATCGGATCATTCTCTTTAGATATTTGAATAGTATTCACATTAGTGTTTTGGATTTCCAGATCCTCCATTGAAAATTCTTTTAGCTCTCCTGGATTTTGAGGCTATTCTTCTTGAGATTGTAAAAGAAATTGAGGACTGAACACCAAAGTGTTGGCTTTTTTCAGAAATGATTGAAGGTTTGATCCTCATGAAGCCATATCAGATGGATTATCTACTGTTTTAACATATCTCCATTGATTAGCATGCATAACCTTCTCAATCTCATTAATTCTATTAGTCACAAAGGTACAAAACTTCATGGTTTTGTTATTAATGTATTTAAGCACTGATGAATTATCAGTCCAAAACATAGAATCAGCTAACTCCATCTGTAACTCTCTTCTTAATACAGTGTCCATTTTTCTTGCCATAGTAGCAACAGTCAATTCGATAAGAGGTATGGTGACTGGCTTTAATGGAGCCACTCTGGCTTTTCCCATTACAAATCGCTCTTGATTATTTTTGCAGGACTAAATAACTCACAGTACCATAACCACCTTTGCTTGCGTCAGCAAAATGATATAACTGAGCAAAGTCTGTAGGTTTAAAACATCTGTTGACTTCAGAACTTTATAACATTTCAAGACTGTCAATCCAATTCATCCAATCTTGTGTGATGGAATCTGGTATAGTTTCATCCCATCCAAATTTTCTTCTGCACAATTCTTGCTGAATTTTCTTGGCAATCAATACTATTGGTGTCAATATTCCAAAAGGATCGTATACTGAGCTTACAATTGAAAGAATACTTCTTCTTTTCAAAAGTAATTCTTACAAAACAATTTTGAATTTGAAAACATCAGATTGAACACACCATTGCATTCCTAGAATTGTTTTGATAGGTAGAACGTCACAATCCAAATTAAGATGTTTTATTGCATCCGACATTTTGACCAGCGGTTTGCGTGAATGCGGTACGATTACATGTTGCCAGTGCTGCTACAAAATCTCCTTTATTACAAATCTCTTTTAACTCATGATAAAGATCTATTGCTCCTTTTTCTGAAACCACTGAAGTAAGACAATCATCATCACAGAAATTATTTCTGATGATGCTTGTAGCTTAAGAACTAAATTGATCTTCATTATTTTCAGCACATTTCCTGAGAGCAAAATTTTCACAACTTGGTGAAGAAGTTTCTCCAAATAAATGAACTGTCATTCTGTATTCAATCATATCTTTACTGTAATCCTCATTAGGCCACCATAACAATTATAGAAAGTCGCGATCTTCTGATGGTACTTTCACTTGATGAAACATCACTTCAATATCTGCAGCAATTACAATAAGCTCTTTACAACATTTTATCAGAACACCTATTAAAGTACTGGTTAAATCTGGACCTTGTAAAAATTGAGAATTGATTGAAACTCCTTGAAGTGATGCTCCACATTCAAATACTACATATAATTTCTCCTTTTATGGATATATAACTCCATGATTAGGTAAATACCATTTTCTACCATCTTTACATTCCAAGATATCTTTTCTAAACAACCCTCAGATATCATGTCCAACATGACATTAGTATATTCCAAATGTTAGGAAGAATTTTTCTTGATTTTTCTCTTCAAATTTAGCTTATGCAGTTCTGCAATTATTTTATTATCTGGGATACAAATTTCTCTTTTCTTCAAAGGTAAACCAGTAGAGTAACATGTTTAACAGAATTTGAAACTAACTCCAGAAACTGCTTAACCTCCTTAGACGGTCTTGAATATCTGTGAGACATTCAGGGAAATCAATTTTAAACTGTTGTTCCCACAGATCATTAAGTTTGCAACTGAAATTCTGTTGATGTTTACATTCAATGACTCCTGATCATTATTATTTTTTCCTCCAAATAGCCCATTAATTGTCCATCCAAGCAATGTTCTCATGGCATAAGGTCTGTCATTTTGATTCCTTATGACTTCTAGAGGTTTGAGAGCTTTTGGTACATTTAATCCAAATTAACATCAATCTTGGGTAAGCAAACATCTTTTAGATGATTCCACTATTTAATATCATCTTGATAGGGAATATTCTCCTTATTCACGGGCATAGTCTTCTGAGTATATACACTTGGAAGATCGCAAAATTCAATCCAGAAATCTGTAAACCTGAAACTATATTAGTTTCAATGTTCCTTTCATCATTCATGGTCTTCAACAAGATTTGTGATCTTTCACCATGAAGATTAAGTTTATTCATCAATTCAAGAGTACAAAATGATGCGGTACTTCCTAGATCAAGAAATGCTTAGGTCTTCAGTATGAAGCATCCTTTTTTAGCTTTAACCTGCACAGGAATTATTGAGAGAGCTTTGTCACCGGCCCCAGTAAGACTCTTTGACTATGTCTTTAGTCTTGGATTCAGATAGTTTGACTTCTTTCTCAACTTTACTTTGTGAAGTGTGCAGTAATTTGGGATGCTTTAAACTGGATATATCACAACTGAGTTGCTTATTACAGGTTTTGCTGATGTATCCTTTACACAAGCAACCAAAACATATTCCATTCTTCTTTAAAAAGGTTAATTTCTTGTCATACGACTTTTTCTCCAATTGTGAACATTTCCTGAACAGTCTGAACTTCCTTTTCCTTTGTTTCCTTGTTCTTTCTTGTGCTTGTATCTGACACAGCAGGAACAAAGGTACTTTGCTTTGGTTTCTTTTGAGACGATGATGTAGACTACTTTACATCTTTTTTTTGTTAATTTTTTTATTTTTCACACAATAAACCATACTGACCAAAATACATAGACATTTTTCTCTTGAATATATCATGTCATTTTCTCGCCTTTTCCCCCCTCCCTTCCCTCCCTCCCTCTTCCCCCCCCTTCCCATTTATTCAAAGTTCAATCTATAAGATACATTAAAACCGTTAAACAATGTCATCACTTAATAAAAATAAACAAGAAATTTTTGTCTTTTACTTTTATATACTGAGTCAGTACATGACTACTTTACATCTTTAGGAACTATTGATGCATCCTTAATATTTTCAACTACTGGTACAGTGTTAACATACACATGCCATTCCAAGAATTGTACGACATCCTCAAAAATGGCATCCCTTCCAGAAAGCACCTTAAGCTCTGCAATTTTGGTTCTCCATAATTCCCTCATCTTATAAGGTAATTTATTGACAATAATCGACAAATTCAGCTCTTGAAAATGTGCACTACTTCCCATTACGTTATAACATCTTCTCAGAAAAAGTACATTTGCTTGTAAAGCAAGTGATTTTATTGCTGACCAAGAAAGAATCTTGTCTATGTGGTCCTTGTAATTTTAGGTTCATTGCCATAATGATGATGCAATAATTCTTTTGCCCTTTTAAAACCTTGTTCTGGATTCATATATTGGTAACTTTGACTAACTCCTTCATTTGTCCTCCAGTATACTGTTCCAGGTAATATGAACGATCTTTAGCATTTTTTTTGTCTTACTTTCAATGTGACGTTCAAAGGATTTCATGAATGTTAGATCTTGTAATGGATCTCCATTAAAAACTAGAATTTCCTTCTTAGGTAAACCATATGAACCTTGTTGCAGCGCTAACATAGCAGAAATTTCAATTTGTTTTTCTATAAGTCTTGTTCACCATGGCTTGTGACTGGCTGTCTTGTTGTGAATGGAGGATATGGAATTTGAACCAGTGCCATAGGTGTAGGACCTAGAGTTGTAAGTAATGGCACTGATGGGCATCCTTGGTATGTAAGTGATGGCATTGGTGATGGCATTGATTTGTTGCTGGTTCTTCAGCATCACGAAGAGACATCAATTGTTGAGTATGATCAACTCGCATGATTGAACCTTTTTGAAATATTCATAAGTTGTGTGCTCAGAAGTCATTGAATATCACTAGCCCTTTCTACCAGGTTGGTCATTGACATTTGAGAACTATCAGCACCACCAGTGCTTCCTTGCTGGAGTACACTCATTTCTTATGCCTATGGTACCCATTGATCTGCTGGAATGTTAGGGGCTAGTCCTTTGGGTATTTAACTTTGAGTGATAGATATTGCAGAAGCCTGAGCTAATGGTTTTACTATGGCCAAATTCATAGCATATTGATCCTCAAGATCTAGTTTTTTTCTTTTCTCTCTTCAATAATCTTTCTTGTTGTTCTTGCTGAATCTTCATTTCAGCTTCTTTCCTTAGTTGCTGATTCTTCATTTCAGATTCCATATCTTCTAAAGCATGTCTTTTCTCCAACCATTCATATCGTGGATCAATAGTAGTCAAGTCTGTGTAGCGCGAATAAAAGCTCTCACGACTGGAAGGAGAACACATGGTTTTATTAGCTTATAACAAAGGGTAGGATCTTACAAAGGTCTTCAGTAAGGCTCTGGGTTTAGATGGGAAACCTGGGTTATATATGGGTAGTTGGGGGTGAAGCCAGCCATCTGCACAACCCATCATCAGTGAATCTCAGTTCACTGCTGTATTCTTGAGCCTTAGCATGTATTGCTGATATGCTTAAAGCATGCAAAGCTGTACTTGCTCTAGATCCATTTGAAGAACTTCCTGTGCTCATAGCCTTGGAAATACTATCATCAGGATTCACATCTGAACTTTCAGATACTGCTGATTCAGTCTCTATCTTCAGCTTTTCGCTCAGTAAAGCACCAGTGGGGCTTTGCAGTGTACATTCATCTGTTTCAATTGCACTAATCTTTAAATCAGCTGATGAGGCCTGAAGTGCCTTAATGGAGTCTTCTTCTTGCTTAGTAGTTGAAGCCACTCCTTCAATGGTGGATGGCTCCAATCTCCTGCCAAGCGCTGTCAGTATGCCTAGCTACCTCAACTTACGATCAAACAAATCTTTGAGAGGAGCTATTTGCTCGAGGTCTTTAGCTCGATGAGACGACTGCTTCTCCATCTTGGATTCTTCACACTGCAGTCTTTCTTCTCCTGGCTTCCTGGAACTGTAAACAAATGTGATCTTGCTTAGTCCCTTTAATAGGATTTCTCTGGCTGAATTGTCTTGGATCTGTGGTACTTCACACAAACTGGCATATCAGATGTTTTTAGAACACATACTTCTGGCCTTCCTGCCAATTCTGCAAATAAGACCTCTATGTTATCTCTCCAAGGTTATAGGTGTCTGCAGTCAGACTTGTGGTTTCTAGAATATTCTAACAGAAAACTGCTCTTCTTGTTAAAGATTAAATACTTAAATGCTTTTAACAAGTTGTAATTCTTTCAGACAAATTTTATGAGCATTTCCTCCAAACACTTTCCAAGTTCTAATATTTCCCAATTTCAAAAACGTGTCCTTGGTATTGTATGCTTGTACGTAGAAGGTAGTTGCTTGCTGTGAGCTGGTATGGAGGTCCGGCGCTATAGGCTGACTAGGGGGAAGAAGCACCCTGCTTGCATATAAATGTTCCTGTCCACAGCTCTTAGCTCAGATTGGGATTAGCCTCATAGATGGCTAACACTGCCATGTTCTTGCTAATAAAACCCTATGTTATTCACATAACTCCTGTCTCATGAGTTAATAACTGCAGTTCAATTTTATTAGAAGAATTTGTTTGAGATTACTTCAAAAGTAGTGCCCAATCTGAAAACAGTCGGGGGATGAGGACAATAGAGCAGTCAGTAGAGCACGGGGTCACTGACCGGAGGCTCAACAACTGCCTCCTCTGGGGGCTGCAGCACCAGCGCATGTTCAAGCCCCACAGCTAGTGGAAGCGCCCACACTGCTGGAACATGTGCCTGCACCCAGATCTCGACGTCTGGTAAGAATGGAGCATAT
Source organism: Narcine bancroftii (assembly GCF_036971445.1). Taxonomy (NCBI): domain Eukaryota; kingdom Metazoa; phylum Chordata; class Chondrichthyes; order Torpediniformes; family Narcinidae; genus Narcine; species Narcine bancroftii. The sequence continues at coordinate 13,304,432 of NC_091481.1, forward strand.
TATGAAACCTGACAGGCTCAAGCTCGACCCACGAACCCCGGAGGCTGTGACTAACTTTGAGAATTGGCTGCAGTGCCTGGAAGCATTTTTAAATGCGGCTGGGATAGTGGATGGTGAGCTGAAGCTACTCCTACTTCTGTTCAGGATAGGCACCAAGGCCTTCGTGTTGATAAGAGACAAGGAGTCTTATTCGGCTGCTATCACTGCTCTGAGAGAAAAATATATGGGCCAGTGGAATGAAGTGCATGCCAGACAAGCAGCAGCCGGGGGAGTCGATCAGTGACTTTATCCTGACCCTTTGTGACCTGGGCAGAGTGTGGTTAAGGAGAGTGGAGTCTGCAGAAGAATTTGTTGATATACTGGTCCTGGATTCATTGGTCTCTGGAGTGAAATCAAACTATGTGAGACAGTGGCCGCTAGAGACGGGTGAGCTGAATTTAAGTCAAGTTATAAGAATCGCCAAATCAATAGACCTTGCGCTTAGAAGAGGGGGGGTTATCTACTCGCCTGAACCAGCTGCTGAATTATGGCCGCGTGCCCCTACTCTACTCGATACTCTGCTGAACTGCCCGAATGGCAGGACTCAAGACTCAGCCATAGACCCTGTCATGGCTGCAGTTCCACGAAATCAGCTGAAATGCTACTTCTGTGTACAAGCTAAGCACCCAAGATCCTGATGCACTGCTAGAGAGGCTGTGTGTGTTAAATGCAGCAAGAGGGGGTCACTACAGAACAGTCTGCAGAGAGGTCTCTAAAAGGTCCGCCAAAATTGTTATCTCTGGAGAAGAGCGGGAAAATCCAGTAGTTGCCTGATTATCTCAAAATCTCCCGCCAGCTCACAATGTTTTGTGTGAATCCAGCTGGACTGCGCCCTCTGGAGACAAGCGACATGAAGAACAGGATGATGCAACACTGACAATGCTGGCCTCGCTGGAACTAAATCAGGCAAGTAGCCATGATTTAACCTGTTCCATGCTGAATATAGAAGTAAATGGGCACACGACAGACCGCTTTTTTGACAGTGGAAGCACCGAGAGTTTTATCCACCCTCATGTGGCTGCCCTCTGCACTCTTGAAGTGTGAAACACTGACTGTAAAATTCGCTTAACCTCTATCTACCATGCTGTAGAAGTACATGGCTACTGTCTTGCTGACCCGTCAATTAAGGGTGCTGAATATAAAGATTTCCAATTGCTTGTCTTACCCAATCTCTGTGCCCCTGTGCTCTTAGGGCTGGATTTCCAGTGCCAGCACAAAAATGTAACCCTAACTTATGAGCCTCATTCGCATCTGGTGGTCAAATAACCCTTCTGCAACTTCTCAATACTGAATGTCCCCATCGTGACTATTCACCACTCTCACACCTGATTGCAGATCCATAGCAACTAAGAGCCAGCAGTACTCTGCTGCCAACTGGTCCTTCATCAAATCAGAAGTACAACAACTACTGCAGGAAGGTTTTGAACACCAGCCGCTGGCGTGCTCAAGTTGTAGTGGTAAAACAAGAAACAAAGAATTGGATGGTTGTCGATTATACCCAAACTATAAACAAATTCACTCAAATAGATGCTTATCCTTTGTGATAGTACAGATTCTATCACCAATGTGTATATGTACAGATTGTAGTGAAGGATGACTGTGATTGGCTGAGAGTGTAGCCACACCTACTGGCAGGTCTTAAAGTGTTGCTCCTAGCCAGACCAGGTCATTCTGGACTGGTCGACCTACATGTGATTTGCTCCAATCTTTTAGTTAATAAAAGCCTTGGTTTGGATCAACAAGTCTTTGGTTCTTTCGACGCGCTCTACATCCCTTACCAAGAATAAATGACATGGTGAACAAAATAAGCCCATTACAAGTTTTTCTCCACTATAGACCTGAAATCTGCCTATTACCAGTTACTCATTCATGAAAGTAACGGTACTTATACAATTTTTTGAAGCTGATGGTAGGCTGTATCAATTTCTTTGCGTCCTTTTGGGGTCACTAACATAGTGTATGTATTCCAGAGAGAGATGGACCGCAAGGTGAATGACAATAACCTAACTGCAACCTATCCTTTCTTAGATAATGTAACAGTCACAACTTACAAGACCACAGCATTAATCTCAAAAAGTTTCTCAAAGTTGCCCAGAACCTAAACCTCACATACAATGAACAAACGTGCATTTTCTGTACAACTAAATTGTCTATCCTGGGCTATGTGGTCCAAAATGGTGTGATCAACCCAGATCCTGACCGGATGCAACCTCTCATGGAACTACCAGTCCCGACAATTCATAAAGCCCTTAAAAGATGTCTGAGATTTTTCTACTACTATGCCCAGTGCGTACCTCGCTATGCCAACAAAGCCTAACCTCTTATCAAAGCATCCTCTTTCCACCACTCTCAGAACAAGCTCTTGCTGCTTACACTAATATCAAGCAAGACATTATCATAGCATCACATGCTAACAACAAATCTAAGCCATTCCAAGTGGAAAGTTACACCTCAGATTTTTCCATGGCTGCTACCTTAAATTAAGACCCATTGCCTTCTTCTCCCTCACCTTGCAGGGCCTTGAAATACGAGACTCGTCAATTGAGAAAGAGGCTCAGGCAATTGTCGAAGCAATTAGACAATGGTGACATTACCTAGCAGGTAGATGGTATACACTAGTCACTGACCATCAATTAGTATCCTTCATGTTCAACAACCAGGCTCATAGTAAAATTAAAAATGACACAATACTCTGCTGGAAATTGTAACTATCCACCTTCATCTATGACATTCTCTACTATCCGGGCAAACTCAATGAACTCTCTGACGCCCTGACCAGAGGTACTTGTGCCTCTGTAAATTTTGCTCAACTCCAAACATTACACAAACAATTATGCCACCCTAGGATAACAAGGCTTTACCACTTTGTGAAATCACGCAACCTCCCTTACTTTGTTGATGAGGTTCGCGCGGTCACTCGCAATTGCTAAATCTGCATAGAATGAAAACCAGTTTTACTGACCACCACACACAAACCTCATCAAATCCACCCATCCCCTAACTTCCAGCGTCGCCAACATATACATCCTCAACATTCTCCCATTTCCCTTTCGCAATTCCCTGCAAAGACACATCATCAAGTGTCTCGATCACCTCTTCTCCCTCTTCGGTTATCCAGAATACATATACAGCGACAGGGGATCCTCCTTCATGAGCTACGAGCTCCGTCAGTACCTACTGGCCAGAGGCATTACCAACAGTGGTACCACTAGCTATAACCCTCAAGCTAACGGACAAATAAAGCAAGAGAACTCCACGATCTGGAAGGCCATACTCCTAAATATCAAAACTAAACACCTCCCTGTCTTTCATTGGAAGCAACTTCTCCCCACTGCACTACATTCCATCCGCTCCCTCCTCTGCACAGCCACCAATGTGATGCCTCATGAACGTATGTTTTCTTTCCCAAGGAAATTGACTACTGGAAAAACAATGCCTAGCTGGCTCACGACCCCTGGAACTGTGGTACTCAAGCATCATGTGAGAAACCACAAATTAGATCCATTAGTCGAACGAGTTCAACTTCTTCATGCTAACCCACATTATGCCTTTGTTGTTTTTCCAGATGGGAGGAAGGACGCAGTGTCTTTCCAATACCTTGCACCAGCTGGGATGCCTGAGTCTCTATCACCTCAAATATCCAGCCCAACTACACAAGTACCGCTTGGTAACCAACTGCCTAACTCTTGTGGCACGCCGATGAACAATTGTCAATCCCACTAACAGGCTCTTCACCCCGTCACATCCATTTTCTTCCACAAGAATCTAACCTTACACCTACAAATAACAGTGTCGAACATCCACCCACGATGCCATCATTTCCACCACTGGACCTTCTCCAACTCGGGTATCACCACCACAAGAGTGTCCAACTCAAATCTCACCACCGCAAGAGCTGAGACGGCCCAGACGTCACATCAAGCCACAAGAGAGACTCAACCTATAATTGTAACTACTCATACTCCACTTGTGTACTCTTAATTTAGCCTTTAATTCATGATTTTACCAGTCTGTCAAGACTGGCTTTCTTTTTTTTAAGGGAAGGTGAGTGTGGTGATCCTTGGTATTGCACGCTTGTATGTAGAATGTAGTTGCTCACTGGTAGCTGGTATAGAGGACTGGATTTATAGGCTGACTGGGGGAAGAAGCCACTACTTGCATACGTGTTCCTGTCCACAGCTCTAAGCTCAGATTGGGACTAGCCTCGTAGATGGCTAACACTGCCATGTTCTTCCAAATAAAAGCCTATTTTATTCGCACAACTCCTGTCTCGTGAGTTATTGACTGCAGTTCAGTGCCATCTTCTAGGAAACGTGAGTGACAATATTCCAAATTACTATCTTATTAATCCAAAATATCAAATTTTGTAGTTGCAGCTGTAAGTAGCTTTAATTTGTTGATAAAACAGATAAACATTTTGCATACTTAGCATTGAGATTTTCATAACAATGAATAGACAAAACATACTGTAAAATAATACAGTACAATGATATTCCACTTTAAACAGATACACCCAAAATTATGATTAAGACAAATTAAGATGAATTCAAAGAAAAGTATCTTGACCTTGTCTCTACCACAATTCTTCAAAGAACGAGATGCAAGCTCTCCCTACGTCTAGATGTTATGACATAGTAACTATAGTAACACTACAAGCAACAATTTTTCTTAAAGGATAGACAAAAAAAATAACTAAGAAGTAAAAACACAAGGTTTTAACCTTTACGGTTTGCACTGTTACGAGTCCAAAGGACCCCAAAATGCAGCAGCAATAGACATTCACCAAGACAAGTGGTTTTTAAAACAAAAGTTATTTTTAATCAACTTTCAACATGAAAATAGAATCAAACTTTAACATCTCTATACTTAACTAACCCAAATTAACCCCCTTCTAATTCTAAGCGCACGTGTATGTAATGTGTGTAAATTCAAGAAAAGTTCTTTAGTTCACAGTTCAATCTCACTTCTCCTTCTTCCAAGTTCTCTGGTTGCAGGCAATCACCATACTGTGCACAGAATTTAACATGAATAAAGTTCATCGGGCTTGGTGCTCGAAAGGAAAATGTTTACCGCTTAGGAAGGTTCTTGTAGGGTTTGCAGAGAGAGATATTTGTTGCTCCAGGATTTCCACAACTGAGGTACCACCACTAGTCACCTCAAGGTCTCGCTGATGAAACTTACCCCATCAAGGTCTTCTCAATGCTAATCTCTTTCTTCAAGCTACCACAGAGTTCCATTCCTTCCTCTATTTCAAGAGAAATATCAGACAGATAGCACTTCCAGCCATCTACTGCTCTGGAACTTGCTTTCATCAGTTTCAAACAGTTTTCCCTGGATTGCACTTTTCAGTTACTTGTCAGTGTCCCACACTCTGACTGACTGACTGAGCTGTTAACTCAACTCTCTCTCTTTTCCAACTCCAACTCCAAAGAGAGCATGTGACTCTTGTCTTGCAAAACCCCCACCTTCCTGAGCAAAACAACAGGAATTCTTTCTTTTGCTCCCATCTGTTGTTAGATAAACAAAATCCAGGAGTGAACTTTCCATGAGCACTTTGCAGATAGACAGCATGACTCGAGCAAGACAATGGTCAAGCATTTTATGATGTCAGTTCAATTAACACCTACTTGTGAAAGGTGCTTACATTCTCCAGAGATCCTGCAATTGTGAATTCTTCAGTCTTTCAAATAAGATCGATTTTAAAATGTGTGAATGTATGTGACCTACTCTAAATCTTATAAATTCTCCCCAAATATTAATATTGTTACAGCACGTTCTCCCCATAACCTGCATGGGTTTTCCCTGGGTGCTCCAGTTTTCTCCCATCTTTCAGCTCTTGTGGGGTTGCAGATTAATTGGGTTTCACTTGGGGGGCAATGGGTTTCATTAGCAGAATGGGCTTCTTCCATGTTGTAATTAACATTTTTACATTTTTTTTTTAACTCTCCTAATCTGCCTTTGGTCTCTCTGGTGCAGAGAAAGCAACATTGTGGAATAAGTGCCAGTAAATTGTTGCTTCACTTGTTTGGATCCTTGGATGGCGAGAAGCTAAGAGGTCCCTTTCTCCTCATACAGAATCTCCAACAACCTATATCCAGTTGTCTGGTCTGCTGAGCATTTCCAGTGTTCCCTATTTTTATTTCAGATTCTCAGCAGCTGCAATGTTTTGAAATTTTGATGGAGATTTTGGGTCTATTTCCCACAGGCTATCCCTCACTCTCAGGGAGTATGGCAATGAAGGAAGAAATGTGCCAATTTCATATTGTTCTTAAGAGCAACACACAAAATGCTGGAGGAACTCAGCACGGCAACCTTTCAAACTGAAAACACTTTGAATTTCTTCATTTACCTATCCACAAACTTACTTCATTGAAAAAATTCAAGATATTTCTCATTCTTTATCAGAAAGTACAACCCTTTTTCCATAAACTTAAGGACATAATCCATTCTGACAACCTAAGCACAGCAATATAAGAGGACTGCTGAAGATGATGTTCCAAGTATAAGACTTCACATTTAGTCCTCTGTAATTTTGCGTGGAGCAAACAGATGCTAAAGTAATATAATCAAGACGTAATGGTATTCTATCTAACAAAGGCAACCTTTGTTTTCTAATTACCCATTCCTCACTGTACGACTCTACCTGACCCCTTTGATTTTCTTGTTTCTCTTGTCAGGCATCTGCCAATGTACTGTGTCCGAAATATTTCACTTCTTCCTGGTTCACCAATCTTACATGGGGTGTCCTACCCCTCCCACCCTATCCGCTTTATACCAGCTTGTCTTCTCCACATCCCCAGTTTTCATAAATGGTTTTGGCCCAAAATGTTGACCATTCTGTTTCTCTCACTAATGCCAGTTCCACCAGTAGATTGTGTTCAACAGCAGAAATGGCATCTGATCAATTCCTTAACAAAAGAAAACAGTTAAGGCAAAAGATGAGGAGAGAGCAAGTTAAGTTCAGGGATATGGTCAAGAGGTGATATTGAGAGGACAGGCTTACAGTATGTATGTAATTTTCCTCAAGAAAATAGATTAGTTTACGGGAGGATTTATGAACAAGTACATGGATAACCCAAAAATAAACGAATACCCATGTGAAAGCCAGGGAGATCAGAAGGCACTGCTGGAATAGTTATTATTTTGTCTCCAGCAAAATTAACACAAGAACTTTACCAATGAAATGGTTTTAATTGTACACCACTGAATACTGCTCCTATCAAAATAAGTAATATTCCATCACAAAATATTTACCAAACAAATTATTAGAAAATAACAGAGAAAATGGTGTCATTGGTAATGTGATAATACAGACGCATCCTACTGAAGTTTAATGAAGCATGACACCCATTACTGCACCAATCCCTATTAACATAACTTACTCAAAAAGGGAAACTGCTCTTTATTCACAGGTGGGACAGTGGGTGTTGTTTGCATGGACCTGAGTAAAGCATTTAACAAGATACTTCATTTCAGGTTGATCCAGAAGATTATGTCACATTAGGTTCATGGTAAACTGAATACAAAATTGGCTTAGCCATAAAAGTCAGAGGAAAGTGGTGGAGCAGTGATTTTGTGGCCTGTAATATTCCATAATGATCATTGCTTGGACCTTTACTGTTCGTGATATAAAAAAATTATCTGGATATAAATATAGATGGCTTTATTAGTAAGCTTGCAGAATGTTGGTGGTTTGATTAGTAAGTTTGCAGATGGACAACACAAAAATTGGTGGAGTTGTGGATAGTGACGAAAGATACCAAAGGGTATAGAGAGCAATTTAGGCAGAGAAATGGCATATTAAGTTTCATCCACACAAGTGAGAGGTGTGTGGTCAAATGCATACAATAAATGCCAGGATCTTTAGGAGACTTGATGTAGAGAGGGAACTTGGTGTGCAAGTCCACAGCTCCCTGAAACTGTTAACACAAGTGAATAAAGTGATTAAAAGAAAGCTAATATATGCCTGCCTTCATTGGTTGGGACACTGAGTGTAAAAGTTGAAAAGTCTTGTTGCAGTTGTATAAAAGTTTCATAGTTTGGAAGTGATTCTTAAGGACAAATGTTTGTGTACAATTGAGACAATTAAAAGATTGGCAGTTAAACATACATTTTAGATCGTGGAAAAAATGCATGTGCGGGTGCAAGACTTGAGGATTAGAATTCGTTTGGCAAAGTACTGGATTTGCACTGAAAATGATATCAATACATCTAAATTCTGATACAGAACCATTCTAAACTATTAAGATGGATTGTTATTTCGCTTCCATAAAGGGTGACACTCACATTCACCCCAGGACCAATAATCAGGCTCACATTTCATGAATAAACATAGATCCTCTTAAGGTTCTTTTCGCCTAGAGGAATTCATCACCAGCCTCTGTAAAGTTGGTTGAATGTATTCTCCTTTCTTATTCAGAGACTCCATATTTATATCTCTCTCCAGAGAAAAGTACATGACCTAGACTGACATTCCAGTACCACGATGAGGGAATGTTATAATGCTGTTGATGTCAACCTTTCCTCAGGTGAACATAAAAATCCATAGAGGGAAAAACAAGAGCAATTATTGCGTATTGAACCATATTTATTTCTTAATCAGTATAACTTGAACAGACTTAAACAGAGTATTTTCACATAGATCTCATTCATATTTATGGCATAAATGTCCTACATTGCTAAGATGACCATTCTTCAAAAGTACTGTATTTCATTTCTTATGAACATCCTATGTTTATTAAAGATAATAAGTAAATCATCCAAACAAATGACGTTGGAAACAAATAAAAGGCTCTACAAGGGCAAAGATACAGAATAAACCAAATACCTCCAAGTATGGTATGCGTGTGTCAGGGGGTGTTGGGTATTCTCGGAGCAGGCGTTCTTCATCCAGGAACTTCCCCACCCTCCCGTTGTGTGCTGGTTGAAATAGCCCATAGTTTAGTACATCCTTTAGAGTCTGATTGAGAGTGCACAAAATCCGTTGCTTAGACACCCAGACAGGGGCATCAAGATTGAATCGCATACATTTCTGGAAAATAGAAGTTACAAAGAATTAATGAAGCATCTTATTTCTTGTTGACTTTCTCTATCATTCACAAAATTCTGTCCTCACTTCCTCTCCACTCAGAAAAAGCAACACTGCCCCATGAAATTAAACCCCCTAATTCCATACCATGTGATCCAGCAGTCCTCCAGCGGCACACTATTCCTCACTAGTCCAAAATGTGAGGATAGGCCAGTCCATATTGAGAAGTTTCACTGAACTTGATCTCATCACTCATGCATACGAATGTAAACATGCACACAAGCACCCAGATACAGATTTTTCTTTTTGCAGTATTATAGGGATCAATTGTTAGGTCCAAACATTATTAAACTGACCATCTTCAATGTAAGTGAGTTTAATCATCCACTCTTAATATTCACTAACATTACAGGTACACAATCCTTTCTCTGGAACCCTGAGGGGACGGTGTGTTCCGAATTTTGAATTTTTCTGGATTTCAGAACAAAAGCCCCAGATTTAAGTCCACCCGAATTATGCTGCCGTATCCACCCCTTTCCAGTCACATCTCTCCCCCCCTTGCCCACCTGAGTCGCGCTGCCATCTCTCTCTCCCCCTGCCCTCCCGGGTCGCACTGCCATCTCTCCCCCACCCCGCCTGTTGAGTTGCTCTGCCGTCTCTATCCCCCCCTCGCCTGCCCAAGTCATCCTGCCATCACTATACCCCCTCGCCAACCCAAGTCGCGCTGCCGTCTCTCATCCCCCTCACCCACCCGAGTTGCGCTGCTGTCTCTCAACACCCCCCCCCCGCCCAAACTAGTTGTGCTGCTGTCTCTCTCTCTTTCCGCCCCCCCGCGCCCCCCCCCCCCCCCCGCCGCCTCTGCAGTACCAGCACCAGGAAAAAATACTGGTTTTTGGAGCTTTCTGGATTTTAGATGTCCAGATAAAGGATTGTATACCTGTACTATTTTTATATCTCCCACCATGAACCAGAAACCATCTCCCATTGACCAGAAACTCATCTGGACCAACTACATTAAAAAAACATAGCTAATACAGCAAGGGGAAGGCTATTAATCTCTTGACATACTAAGGCCTTTCCATAATCTTCAAGGCAGAAATATAGGGCATGATGGATATTCCCCAGTTGCATGGATGTGTGTGGCTCCAGAACAAACCACTCACTTGATTGGCATCCATCAACCACCCTAAATATTACTTTCCTTGACTACCAACACATGATGACTGTATTCAAATTGTATTGTTAGTGTGAATGAATAACATTATCTCCCAACCTTGCAAGATCTATCACCAAGAAAGCAAGGGCAATAGATGCATGTGCAATATCCAGTTTTGGAAATGTATTGCCAGCCTTTCATCATTGTTCAATCTAAACCTTGGAACTCCCTGCCCAACAACACTGAGAGTAACTTCTTTGGGACTGCAGAAGTTCAAGGCTGCAGTTCACCCCCACTTTGTCAAGGGCAAATAGGGATCAATAAATATTGACTTTGCCAGTAATTTACAGATTCTGAAAATGAATTTATAAGAACTCTCAAGGCAAAAACAGCAAGGGTAAAATGCACAGCAAAAATCCATCCATATTGCTGCACCAAAAATATCCAAGTCAGTTATAACACTAATTACATGTAGATTAAACTCTTTCTGTAATATTTGGATGAAACATTAAAGTCAAGAACAGCACAGATAAGATAAAGAATACAGCACCCTCCATGTCATCTCAGTTGTTGTATCTGGGATTGATTATATTAATGCAATCTCCAAATATTTCAAGCATATAATACATGCCCTTGGTATTTGAGTTATCAAAGAGAGTACAATTACCATACTGTTGCCCTGCTATCAGAGCAATGAGTGGAAAACTGGATTATTTAACATTTATTTAATTATTGAACAAGCATGTACTACACTAGGGGTTTCCAAAGTGGTTGATATCGACCCCTGGGAGTCAATGGGATTATCCAAGGGGTCTAAAAATGCTAGGGCAGGTCAAGAAACATCGGGGGTGGGTGGTATTCGATTGAACTTTTGGGGGGTCAAAAGAATTGTAGACCCCAAGGATCCTGCTTCTATCCGGGAGCCTGAGGTGACTTCTTCGATTTGGACTGCACCGCACCTGATGTTGAAGACTTGGACCCAGCTTCGTTTGACATCTTCCTGGCCAAAAGCAAAGGTTTTTTTTTACTGTTATTGTAATCACTCAATTGTTTAATTTACAGATATGTTATTTGGTGTTTGGGGTGTTGTAACAAAGTTTGGGTTGTTGGTGCGAGGCCTAGATACTATACGTATGGTATGCAGTTTCCCTCACTAATACATATGGAAACTGCACGTCTATTTATTTATTTGTTTGTTTATTTATTTATTTAGTACATGCCTGGGCGTCTTTGAGGGATAAAGGATTCCATAAATGGGTTGATGGACTAAAAAGTTTGGGGACCCCTGTACTACACTGATGATAATAACATGACAAGCACCAAGTCAGATACTAGTAGTAAATTAAACCTATTTCATGGCCAACAAAATCCCATCAACCTTTCAGGGAGCAGCTTCTAAAATCTGACAAACACTTCCTAAAAAGGTTGTCAAAACATGAGTGAAACCTGGGAATTGCCAGCCAAAAGGGATTTGGCAGTTACTTTCGAAATGCAGTGATCATTTTTGCCTGCACTATTTTTTTCTGGTAGAGAGTTCCAGATCTCCAAATACTTATAGAATAAAATATTTTTTCTCAACTCTCCTCCAAAATCCACCTGAATGTATGCCCTTGGTTTCAGATCTCTTTGCTAATTACATTATTTTTTTATTAACCCTGCCAAGGCTTCCAATAATTTCTTACATCTCAATCATGGTATATATGTATCTATTTATGTAGCAGCTGTGTCATAGTGCAAAATGAAGAATGAGAAAATGATCAGACTTATTTGAGTCAAAGTTCAGTAAAAGTCATTTACTTAATCAGTCACCTGCATTTTTTTGAAACCCCATGCATTCCAAATGACATCATTAAATTGTGACATCATGATGTCACTCGGAACCTCCTGAGCCTCTCATACAGCCTCTGTAAGGGTAGCCCATGTAAACCTCTACACACAAACACACAGTCCTGGAGTTCCTTTGGGATGAAGGGTGCTGTTGTTCCATGCCTTGACGTGGGAATTGGGGCCAATTTTCCAAGCCGCTCCCACAGTCTGCCTAAGACTTCAGTTGGTGACACCTCCTGTCTGCGTGCTGTGGGCTCAAACTTCCCAGATACAATGAGTGGGGCTCCATAAACCAGCTCAGCTGATGAGGAGATGAGATCCTCTTTGGGTGGCATTCTTATTCCCAGGAGGTTCCAGGACAGCTTTTCCACCTAATCAGGTCCCTGGAGGTAGGCCATCAGTACAACCTTCATGTGTCTATGGAACCGCTCCACCAGGCCATTCGACTGAGGTGGGTAGACTGTTGTGTGGTTGTGATAGTACAGATCTATCGCCAATGTATATAGTGTATATAGTTACTGTATCTAGACTGTGCTTACAGCAATTGGCTGAGAGCTAAGCCACACCTATTGTCTGGGCCGTAAAGGGTTGTGTCCCTAGCCAGGTCGGATCATTCTGGACTGGTCGGCCACCTGTGAAGAGCTCCTGTCTTTTGCTAATAAAAGCCTTGGTTTGGATCAACAAGTCTTTGATTCTTTCGACGAGCTCTACAATTTTATTAGCAAAAAGAATTTTTTTTGAAAGGGATGGAGCATTTAACTTGGCCAGAAAAACTTGATATCGACCCACAGTCAGCCTTTAAGTTCTGGCTGCTGAACTTTGAAAACTTCCTGAGATTCATTGAGGTGGAGGAGGATAACCAGCGTCTAACAGCATTGCTGTCTCTGGTGTCCTTGAGAGTCTACGAGAACATCCAGGATGAGACCACTTACACTGCAGCCATAAAGGTACTGAAAGAACTGTATAATCAACTGGTGAACAGAGTTCATGCCCGGCTCATGCTTGCGTCGAGGAAGCAACAGCCCGGCGAGTCCAGCGTGTGGTGGAGCTGCATTCCCAGCAATCATGACAAAACGTCCCAGAGTGTGGAGGAAAACCAAGGGCTTATGTTGGAGGTGACCTATGTGGGTAGGCTGAACCGAGATACCAAGCAGAAATAAAGCCTCTGGCACATGAATCAGTTGATGTGTCTGTCATAAGATCCACCTCCAGCCACCCAGTAAATCTATCGATGACCTAGACCCTCATGACACCAGAAGTGGGCCAACAACGTCAACATGCACATGGTCAAATCTGTGCCTTCCTGTGCCTTTGCATTTTCACAGATTGGCAGTCCATGCCCAGTACTTGACCTGTTTTTTGAATCCATGCCATACAAACTTGTTGGCTATCAGGCAGGCGTTTGCTTGAATGGAGGGGTGGGACAGTCTGTGAATGGCATCAAAAATGCAATGTCTCCACGCAGCAAGGATGAGAGGGCGAGGCTGACCTGTGGAAACAACGCACCGGAGAGTGGTACTTTGTGGCCAAGGCGACATTCTTGAATTGCAGGCTCATGACAACAGTTCTATAAGCCATCATGGCACTGAGCTTTTGTGAGCACCATGTAGTCTACACCCAGAGAGAGGGCATGTACTACTTGAACGAAAGAGCAGGACAGGACATCAGACACCAGATTACTCTTACCGGAGATATGTTTAATCCTGGTTGAAAACTCGGATACATAAGATAGGTGGCATTGCTGACCAGGGATCTGATGCCTTCACAAAGGCAAACATTAGCAGTTTGTGGTCAGTAAAAACCATTAAGTCCCTACCTTCTAACAATTAGCGGAAGTGTCTGACTGCTAGGCACAGCGCCAGCAGTTCCCCAATGAATGTGTTGTATTTTGTTTCTAGAGGGTGGAGGTCTCTACTAAAAAACATTAGAGGCTTCCATTGTCCATTGTTGTACTGTTCCAAGACCACCTACTGCCATGTCAGAAGCATCTATCATCAAGGCGGTTGGTGCATCCATTTGTGGATGGACCAGCAATGTTGCCTTTGCTCAGGTGTCTTTGGTCTGCTGGAATGTTACCATTATCTCCTTTGTCCACTAGGGTACTTTGGCATCGCTGGACACGAGGACAAAGAGGGGTTTCATAATATAAGCTGGAGAGGGTAAAAAGTGGTGATAGAAATTGACCATCCCCACAAATGCCTAGAGTCTTTTGATGGTATCGGGCCTCGCAAAGTTGAGGATGGCTTCCATTTGCTAGGCAATGAAACAACACCTCAGCTGTTGATTTGATGTCCCAAGAACTCGATAGAGGACTGCTCGAATTTGCACTTGGCAGGGTTTACAGTTAGCACGAAATCCTGTAGGCGGCAGCATAGTAAACACAGATGCTGCCATTGTTCTTTGTGAGAGTAGCTGGCGATGAGAAGGAAGTCCATGCCAAGCCCCATTGCATCCATCAGACGCTGGAATGTTTGTGCAGCATTTTTGACCCAAAAGGATTCTCAAAATTTGAAGAGGCCAAACAGTGTTATGATGGTGATCTTGGGCACATCCTCTGGGTTTACCCACACACCAAGTCAATTTTAGAAAATATCCTGGCCCTATGAAGATTAGCTGTAAAGTCCTGTAGATAGGGCACAGGGCAGCGACCTGCAGTGGCAGCATCGTTGAGGTGCCTGTAATGCCCGCAAGGTCTCCAGTTTCCCGCAGCTTTGGGCACCATATGTAGTGGGGAAGCCCATAGGCTATCAGACCTGCCTACAATTCCAAGTTCCTCCATTTTGTGGAGCTCTTGTTTTGCAAGCCACAACTTGTCAGGCGGCAGACATTAGGCTCAGGTGTGTAGAGAAGGTTCTTAGGTGAGGATATGGTATGCAACTTTGCATTTGGGTGTGGCAGTGGAGAACTTGGGAGTGACGATGTCTGGAAATGCCACAAGAAGTTTGGTGAATTTATTGTTCAAGTACTCCACTTTTGTTCACTCTACATAGTCTCGTAGGTTTTACAACGAATTACCTTTACTGTTTTTCCATTAAATCCTGAATTATTATTGTTGGGAAAATTTGAGAATATAACTCCTAAATTAACTTTATTTGATCTTCAATTGAAATTTGCAAAGTTAGTTTTGGTGATAGCAAGGAAATGTATTGCTGTTACTTGGAAACCAGATGTTTCATTAACATTTGAAGGATGGCATTCCGAGATTCAAAGTTGTATTCCTTTAGAAAAAAATTACATATAATTTAGGGTAAATATTCTGTATTTTTACAAGTTTGTAAAAATAATGAGTTTTTTTTCTTTGTTTTGAATTCTCTAAATCAGTGAGGTTTTCCCTAAATGAGGAAAAATGCTCTTTTTGGGATCCTTGAGCATCATCTGATGCAATACAAATTAATATATAGTTATGTTATTATGTATTTCAAATTTAAATTTTTAGTTATTGGGGTTAGTTAAGATTAGGGAGGGGAGGGTTTAGTTGGTTTTTAAGGTATTTTTTCATTATTGTAGTTTTTTTTCCCAGTAGTTTATTGTTTTTGTTTCTTTTTTCCTTTCTTTTCTTTACTATACATTATCAACATATATTTGGAAACAGTGTAACATTGTGATTTGATATTAACTGTTATAATTATCATATACATGTTAAGTTAAATAAAATATTCAAAAAAAAAGTACTTCACGGCATCTAGGTACAGGACAGGTAGCTTGTCTTTTCCAAGGCAGAAAGTCTGAAACATGGTGTTCACCAACTGGCACCCTTTTAAGTCTACCATCAGTGAGTGGGCTCTGAGGAAGTTGGCACCCAGAAACGGCCAAGACACAGCAGCAAGAATGAACTTCCATGTGAACATACTGTCACCGAATTTTAGGGGTATAGACTGCGTGCCATACATACAAATCAAATGTTATTTACCGCAATGAGCAATTTACCGTTTGACACCTGGACCTGCACTCCTGGTACAGATGTCAAACCCTGAAGGAGGAAGGACACTAACCTCCACACCCATGTTGACTATAAATTTGCACTAGGAGAGTTTGTCCCAGATATAGAGTAGGCTGTTACGGTGGCCAGCCACTGTAGCCATTAGTGACGACTGGCCATGGAATTTTCCCAAAAAAGTGCAAGGGGGTCAACAGTGCCGACGTCCAGAACTTCAGCATGGATGGTAAAAAAAACTCCAGGTGGTTGTCACGAAGTCATGTTTGTCCGGGAGAATGTGCACCCTCATCACCAGTACACGTGGAGCCTGGGAGTTTGGGTATGATGCAGCACTAATTTCTGTGGGCCTTGCACCCTGCTGTTTCATGTGCCAAAGAATGTCTGTGCAGGAAGCCACTGTTGGAGGGTTATAAAAGTCCTTGTCAGCTAACAATAGGAAGATGTCTTATGGCATATGCTCTCAAACCAACTACTCAAAGAGTGAGTTTGCCAGTGCCAACGTCATTCATTAACTCCAAAGGGGCTCAGTCTCCATCCCATTAATATGGAGGAACCATATTACGGTCTCTCATGCCTTGAGAGACCATAAATCCGGAGGGAGGGGGGTTTAGGGTTTCGTACTTGCTGAGAGCTGGTGAGTCCTGAAAGAAATCCATTACTCGGCCAGCTGTATCGTGGTCAAGGGTGCTTACCACATGATAGTACTTAGTGGCATTTACTTCTATCTTGCAAATGTGGAACTGTGCCTCAGCCTTCCCAAACCAAACTTCAGGTTGAGTGGTCCAAAAGACAGGCAATTTGAGCAAAACCTCTGCATTGTCCATGTTGGGTCAAAATCTGTTTGGGCACGTTGGGGTCACCAATGTAGCAACTGTATCGCAGTGTGAAATTAAGAACAAGAAAATTATTAGACGTAGTTGAGTCGAAGTTCAATAAAAGTTGCTATATAAAGGATATTGTTTGACCTGCTGAGTTTCTTCAACATTAATGCTTGGAATCATTGTCTTGCTGTCGGATAAAACACCTCCAATGAGTGTGAAGCAGATGGGATGTTTCTAGACAACTCAGAATTCATTTTTCTCCTGCCATCAGCAGTTACATCATCAATAAATATAAGTGAGCCAGTACTTGTGGCAGCCATAACAAACTACCAGTCCCCCGCGCCCCCCCTCCCCCAACCACCACCAAGTTTCACAGATGAGGTGGTATTCTTGGGCATTTCCTTTATGCCTCCACTTTGCTCTTGGCATTACTCTGATATAGGTTAATCATGTTCTCATCTGAACACAACCTTTTTCCAAAATTCTGCTGGCTCTTTTATATGCTTCTTGGCAAACTCTAACCATCCTGTTTCTGTGGATGACTTGCAGAATAGCCTCTGTATTTCAGTTCATGAAGTCTTTGTCAGACAATAGTAATTTCCACACATTCACACCTGCCTCCTGAAGAGTGTTTCCGATCTGTCTGACAGGTATTTGGGGATTTTTCTTCATTATGGTGAGAATTCTTCTGTCATCAGCAGTGGAGGTCTTCCTTGGAATACCAGTCCCTTTGCGATTACTAAGCTCTTTATTATATTCCTTCTTCTTAATGATTTACAATATGTTTATTGTCTTGAACTGGGGCTTTGCAACTAGTTTTATGTTATTTAGTCTGAAGATTGTTTCTATGAACACAAGAAGATGCTAGACATATTTGCTGAGTAGTGGAATACCACTGAAGTCAGTCTTGCCCCACTCCTGGCTTTCCAAGTCTATCAGCATTCATATATAAATCCTCAGCCAACTTTAATCCTGAAAGGAACTTATCTGTATTTGGAAAAGATGATAGAATTTTGTCAAGGTCAGCGCAGAAGGATCCTTTACATTCTTCCTCCTTGTCAAATGCAGGCACATATATACTTATAATGTTGCAAATTATTTATTAACCAGTTGAGTGAAGAGAGCAATGAGCCATTCATTGATAATGACAGGGAACCTGGTCAAATGATTGACTAGAATGTCTGTGATAGAAAGGCTAATTATGCATTTGCTAGTCTATCTTCATATTTGTTTTCCTTTAACTAGCCTTCATCTGAAAATCTCATCTCACTTGAAATGGCAATGTAGGTCATAGAGTTTTATAGCACAGAAAAAGGCTTTTGTGTTGTACATTGAAAATTCTTAAGCAACCATGGATCTTCTGTGGATCTTTTTGCCTTTGAAGGTATAATCATTCCATGTTATATGAAATACTTTTGCTATTCTACCTCATTATGAATGATCCAAATAAAAGCAGTTATATTAAATTTATATTTTAAATTTAGACATACATCACAGTAACAGGCCCTTTCAGCCCAAGAGCCCCTGCTGCCCAATTTGCATCCATCTAACCTACATCTCCAGTACATTTCAAATGGTGGGAGGAAACTGGAGTCCCTGGGGAAAATCCATGCAGACATAGGAAGAATGTACAAACTCCTTAGACAGTGCAGGATTTGAACAATTCTTGTTATTCAATCAATACCTTTGTCTGGGGCACTTAGGGTCACAAGTTCTCCATAGTCATTGAGCAGAATAGTTTCTAAAAGGCTTGCTTGGTTGTAGTAATTTTGAACTTCTAACCATTCCTGCCTTTAGGTCTGAGATCAGAGACTCTCAGTCAACTATTGCATCTGGCCCGATTACCAACTCTCCATTTCCACAGAGGTTACAGCTGGGGATGGGGCAAATATTCTATTTGAAAACAGCCTGTGCTTAACTTGTTCAATGCAGGGAAGTCATTAGATTTGGTGGAGGAGAAACCTGTAAACCATAACAATAAAATCACAGATTAGGGAATGGTTTTCCTCCTCAATTTTAGCTTTTATCTGCTTATACAGCCATTAAGAGGTTATCCTGCTTTATCTACCTGCTTTGTCACTGGATGTTTGCCACTGAACTTTGTCTGGCATCTCACATGTGACCAGACTGCCAACAGAATTGCTCTTAGTCACTTTCGTACATACCAAAAGCATTAAAAAGCCCAAAGAGAAAAGCAACACTTCATTTATGCACTGAAGGGTCAAAAATGTCTAGATTATTTCTTCAGGTTTCTAGAATAGGGATAAACCCATTTTTTTTTCTGGTTTGAGGAGAGATTACTTCTTTTTGGTTAAAAAAAAACTTACAGAGGCACATCTCTTACTAGCTCAGAAACATTACCACAGAATACAGTGTGACCTTTGCCTAAGCTCTTTATCTTCTTCCAGAAAACACTTTTCCTCCATCCTAAGGTCAGAAAGAGGAATGTTTTTTAATGATTTAAAATGTTCAATTCTATTCACAACTGTACAGATATTGAATGCAGGCTTTCTTCTGAAAGACCTGAGCAGCATTCGAGCACCAAAGGGGAATTGACAGGCATATGAACAATAAGTTGCAAGGGCAGAGGCATCCAAGAAGGGTGAATGGGACTGAAGGCAATGCCACAAAGCAGAGCAATGAAAGTATCATCATCAATAAGTACAAATTTAATCTTCTCCCATGACATTCAATGATATTCCAATTTTTCCATTCTTCTGTCATCGTCATGATGTTAGGAATAGGGAGGGGTAAGATAGTACCCATCAAGATTGATATCAATTGGCCACATAAATACTTTGGGTGCAAGAGCAGATCAGAGGCTGGGTATCCTGCAAGCAGTGATGTGCATTTTCAGCACCTGCAAGCCACATTCATTACCTGGAAGAAAGCAACTTTAAGTATTTTTTTAAGTTCTGCAGGATAAAGCAGCACACTTGACTGGCATCTATCAGCTCCCCTAGTCACCCTTTACACTCTTCATCTAGGCTCAGCCTCAAGTTTCAGCTGCCTCAACATACATTTTCATAGGAGTTGAAGGGAATCATGCCTTTTGTCGCTACTAATCTGTTTCGGCTCAATTGAATCTACAAAAGAGCAATAGGTCAAATGAAATAGTTTCTGAATAATATCTGTACATAAGAAACTCTAAAATAATAAACAAAGGCAAGACACTTGGACTTGGATGAGTTGATCTTGTGAATGAAGTAGATGAAAGTATTAGTATTGCTATTAATTTTTGATTGTGTTCCAGTTAACAGTGAAATTTGAGAGTGCAGCACATGGAGGAAAGTTGTTTGAGGAGTCTGGAGTCATAATTAGCAAAGAAGGCAGCGAAGACAGTTTTTGTCTAATTTTAGTTAATTTACTGTCCTTCAGTTTCTGGTAGTAAAATTTTAATATCCATCTCCAACTGATTTTGATTTAGTTTCTACTCCAAAACCTTTGGTCCAATAATCCAGCTTAACCCCTCAGTGAGAGTGCAGGAGCCACCATATTCAGATAACAATATTAAACTGAAGCTTCTTCTCCATCCTTGGGTGGAAAAAAATCACATGGCAACACCATGCATCTGTCAATCAGTAGTTATAAAGAAGATTCTTTGATCATTATCACATTACCATTTGCAGGAGCTTGCAATGAGTGTATTGGTCACCTAATTTCCTGAATTACCACAGTAGCAACATGGAGTCATCAAGTTTTATAGCATATGTTGACCAAGTTGACTACCTAAGCTGACCCTTTCCTATCCACATACCTGTCTAAATGTCTTGAATGCTGCAATTGTACTAGCTTGTGCACTTCATCTGCATCTCACTCCATCTACACATCACCCTCTCTGTGTGAAAAAGTTACTCCCTTAGATTCCTTCTAGATTTCTTCTCTTAAATTTATGCACTCTAATTTTGGGAAAATTATAATAATTTACCTTATTCAAGCAGAAAGTCCCAGCCTATCCAGCCTCTCTTTGTAACTTGAATAGTGGCAGAAGTACTTCACAAGCTGCAAAATGTTTTGGGATGTCTTTCAACATATTGAGAAACGTCTGGTTTACCATATCTGACCATTGCAAGGCTTGTATTTTTTTGACCATCCCCTGCTGATCAGAAAATAGTGATCATCTTGAATTGCTGCAATTGCTGGTGAGCATATTCCAATACGATTGTTTGGAAGAGCTGGAGGATTTGAACCTCATAATAATAAAGGATCTGTACTGTACCACCATGACAGAATTCTGTGCAACATGGAGGGAAATCTGAAAATGATGGTGTCCCAATGCTCCTCTGTCTGGTCTTTTTACAACCCAGAGACTTCACAAGACCTACAAAGGTGGTAGGTGAAAATTGTATGGTGAAACCAAGTAGTTATGGAGAACTTAAAAAAAGAACAGGGCAGAGTTGCTCCCTGTTTTGCAATTCAAATAAGGTAAACATTGCTACTATTTGGGGTGAGGAAGGAGAGTGCAGTAGCAGTACCATCCACAATAAACTTAGAACATTAAGAAAGGCTGGTCTAAAAAAGCCACAGACCTTAACAGTACAATTCACTCTCAGCCAGAATAATCACCAAAAGGGGTACTAGTAAATTGTGAGTTTCCTAATGCATATACAATATTGGAGGGGTGACCTGTATTTCTAGTATTTAACATGTCTTGTTATCCTCCAGAGGAGCAGAATAAAGAGATGGGTGTGCCTAATAATGATGCTTAGATATTACTGTGGCAAAGTTAATATTTTAGAACTTGATTCTTATTTGAAATTATGCTCTTCTGACTCAACATTCAAACAGTGAAGTACAAATAAATTATTCATCAGTCCCAAGGCGATCACTATGCAGAAGCAGTGTTATCCTCATGCAGCTGACTTTCACTATGTCATCATGCATCATGTAAAATGCAAAAACATCAAATACAAATCAATAAAAGAGAAAAAATTCTGCTTTCCCAAAATAGCCTTGAATTCCACAAGTTATAATATTGTCAAGAAAAGAAACCACTGGTTACAGTTAAAATGGTAATGGTGTGCAAACCTTTAACAGTGATTTGAAGACTTATAAAATGCAATGTCTTTTCATTTATTCATAGCTTCTTTTTCAATTCAAGAATTTTAAAATATGCATTTTGTGAGGTGACTTGTTGCTGAAAATTATTTTGGAGGAAAACACAATCAGATATAAATAATAAGCCAAACTATATTATGCACTGATTATTTAAATTCCAAGAAAGATGCTCAGAGTATTCTCAGGAACAAGTTTCATGAGGGGTGAGTGCAATAGATATGAATGCCAACCAGATGACTGATACCTTTGGACCAGATAAGAAACCCTCAAATGGATCAATATTTTGTGAGAGAATATGGCACCTTATGATAGGGTACTGAATGTCCAATCCTGAGAGCCAACAATTGCTACCTTAAAAATGAAGTTAATAGCACTGGTTTCTTCATTTAACACAGAGACTGCAGAAGAAGCCAATGGTAGATATGATGTGACGTGATACACTCTATTGTCATTATGCTGGTATACCAGCAAATGAAACATGATTAGCATCGACCGGAATATAAAACAGAATACAATACAATAAACATACAATAAAAATCATACAATATACCATGTACAATAAAATTGCAATATTCTAAAATAAATTGTTCAAAAATATTACTGATTCTAAAATACAAGTGCAGCACTGCTCAATGATGTGAATTGGTATTTAACATTATCACACCCTTATGAAAAAAGCTCTTTAAGATAAGTAGTTCATGACCAAAGGCTCCTATAATGTCTGCCCGATGGTAGGAGGGAAAAAAAAGTTCATAGTTAGGGTGCGTTGCATCTTTAATGATATTCCTCACCCTGTCCAAACATTGTCTCCTGTAGAAAGATTCAATGGCAGACAATTGCATTTCAACAATCCGTTGGGCAGTTTTCATTACCTGCTGGAGTGCCTTCCTATCTTGTGCAGAACATTTCTCATACCACACCAAAATACTGTAAGTTAGCACACTCTCAGTACATCTATAGAAATCCAATAGCATTCTGGGGATGAGGTGTAACTTCCTCACACATCTCAAAAAATAAATACGTTGTTGTGCCTTTTTGATCAACATTGATGAATTCAAAGTCCAAGTGAGATCACCAGAGATATGGACTTCCAGGAATCTGAAGCTCCGTAACTAATTCACCACCACTCCACTGATGTAAATTGGGACATGTGTGTGGCTTCCTACCTGTCTAAAGCCCACAATGATCTCTTTTGAGTAACAAATTGTTCTCAGCACACCACAAGGCTAGGTGCTAACCTCACACTTATAGGCTGTTTCATTGTTCCCCTGTGGTATCATCTTTGAACTTTATAATTAAGTTTGAGTTGTACACAGGAACGCAGTCGAAGGTAAAGATGAAATACAAAGGGGAGCTCAACACTCAACCCTGGGGCTTGTTGGTGTTCAAGGTAATACTGGAGGAGAAAATATTGCCCAACCTAAGAGACTGGGTTCTGTTAGTAAGGAAATCCAGAATCCAGTTACAAAGTGATGTGCTGATATGAACAAAGTTTGGTTATCAGCTTTGATGGTACAACAGTGTTGAAAGCTGAACTATAATCAATAAATAATAATCTTACTTAAGAGTTCAGTCTATCCAGATGAGTCATAGTAGAGAGAAGCACTGTTGAGATGGCATCCTCTGTCGACCTATTAGTATGGTAGGTGAATTGATGTTGATCCATCGTAGCAAGTAAATGAGATAAAACCATCCTCTCAAAACATTTTGCGATGATGGGAGTAAGTGCAACAGGACGACAGTCAGAGCACTTTGGTACAGGCACAATTACAGCAGTATTAAATTTTGATGGTACAGACTTGGCCAAGGACAGATTAAAAAAAATCCATAAAAACCTCTGTCAACTGCAAGCTCTAAGCACTCAACTAGGAATGCCATCTGGTTCAACTGCCTTCTGCACATTCACCCTACGAAGGATGGCCCATATATCCATAATAGAAAACGAAAGAGGTACTTCATTTGGTAAAAGATTCACCTTGAAAAGGACCTCCTTATTTCCTCAATCGAAACAACCATAAAAAAAATTAAGCTCCTCTTTTTTTTTAATTTTTTTATTTTTCACACTATAAACCAGATTGATCAAGATACATACATTTTCCTTCTTGAATATATACAGTGTCGTTTTCTCCCCCCTTCCCTCCTCCCCTCCCTCCCTCCCCTCCCATTCATTTAAAGTTCAGAATCTAAGATACATTAAACCCGTCAAACAATGTTGTCACTCAATAAAAATAAACAAGAAATTCCACTGAGTCAGTTCTTTTCATTCTCTTCTCCTTCTATCATTTTAGGTGGTAGATGTCCCCGGTAGGTTTTCTCTATTATGTTTCATGTATGGCTCCCATATTTGTTCAAATATTTTAATATTATTTCCTAAATTATATGTTATTTTTTCTAATGGAATACATTTATTCATTTCTATATACCATTGTTGTATTCTCAAGTTATCTTCTAATTTCCAGGCTGACAATACATTTTTTTGCTACAGCTAGGGCTATCATAACAAATCAAGTCCAAATTCTTTGTTTTTTTATGTTACTTAGGAGGAAGATCTCTGGGTTTTTTGGTATATTGCTTTTTGTGATTTCATTTAATATCTGGTTTAGATCTTCCCAAAAATTTTTCACTTTCTCACATGTCCAACTTGCATGAATTGTTGTTCCCATTTCCTTTTTACAGCGAAAACATCTGTCAGATACTGTTGGGTCCCATTTATTTAACTTTTGAGGTGTAATATATAGCCTGTGTATCCAGTTATATTGCATCATATGTAACCTCGTATTTATTGTATTTCTCATAGTTCCTGAGCATAACTTCTCCCATGTTTCCTTCTTTATGTTTAGATCTTGTTCCCATTTTTGTTTAGTTTTACCATTTGTTTCCTCATTCTCCTTTTCTTGTAGTTTAATATACATGTTTGTTACAAATTTTTTGATTATCATTGTCTGTAATCACATATTCAAAATTATTTCCCTCTGGTAACCTCAGACTGCTTCCCAATTTGTCCTTCAAGTAGGATTTCAGTTGGTAGTATGCCAACACTGTATCGTGAGTTATATTATATTTATCCTTCATTTGTTCAAAGGATAATAATTTAATTCCCGAAAAGCAATTTTCTATTCTTTTGATGCCTTTTCTCTCCCATTCTCTAAAGGAAAGGTTATCTATTGTAAAAGGGATTAGCTGATTTTGCGTCAGTATTAGTTTTGGTAGTTGGTAATTTGTTTTATTCCTTTCTACATGAATCTTCTTCCAAATATTGAGCAGATGATGCAATACTGGAGAATTCCTACGTTGTACCAATTTTTCATCCCATTTATATAATATATGTTCAGGTATCTTCTCCCCTATCTTATCTAGTTCTAATCTAGTCCAATCTGGCTTTTCCCTTGTTTGATAAAAATCTGATAGCTATCTTAATTGTGCGGCTCTATAATAACTTTTAAAGTTTGGCAGTTGTAAGCCTCCTTGTTTATACCATTCTGTTAATTTATCTAGTGCTATCCTCGGTTTCCCCCCTTTCCATAAAAATTTCCTTATTATTTTCTTTAACTCCTTGAAGAATTTCTCTGTCAAGTGTATTGGCAATGCCTGAAATAGGTATTGTATCCTTGGGAAAATGTTCATTTTAATACAGTTTATCCTTCCTATTAGTGTTAGTGGTAAGTCTTTCCAATGCTCTAAGTCATCTTGTAATTTTTTCATTAGTGGATAATAATTGAGTTTATATAGATGGCCGAGGTTTTTATTTATTTGTATACCAAGGTATCGCATTGCTTGCGTTTGCCATCTGAATGGTGATTCTTTCTTAAATTTTGAGAAATCCGCATTATTCATTGGCATTGCTTCACTTTTATTTGCATTAATCTTGTACCCCGACACTTCTCCATATTCCTTCAATTTCTTATGTAATTCTTTTATTGATATTTCTGGTTCTGTTAAGTATACTATAACGTCATCTTCAAATAAACTGATTTTATATTCCTTGTCTTTTATTTTTATCCCTTTTATTTTATTTTCTGTTCTTATCAGTTCTGCCAGTGGTTCTATGGCTAACGTGAACAATAAGGGTGATAGTGGGCATCCCTGCCTTGTTGATCTGCTTAAGTTAAATTGTTTTGATATATATCCATTTACTGTCATTTTCGCCAATGGCCCCTTATATAATGCTTTAATCCAATTAATATATTTCTCTGGTAAGCTGAATTTTTGTAGTACTTTGAATAAATAATTCCATTCTACTCTGTCAAAGGCCTTCTCTACGTCTAAAGCAACTGCTACTGTTGGGGCTTTATTTCCTTCTACTGCATGAATTAAGTTAATAAATTTACAAATATTGTCTGTTGTTCGTCTTTTTTTAATAAATCCAGATTGGTCTAGATTTACTATTTTTGGTACATAGTCAGCTAATCTGTTTGCTAATAGTTTAGCTATTATCTTATAAGCTGTGTTAAAGTAAAGATATTGGTCTATATGACGCTGGTGTGAGTGGATCTTTCCCTGTCTTTGGTATTACTGTAATTATTGCTGTTTTGCATGAATCTGGTAAGCTTTGTGTTTTATCAATCTGGTTGATTACTTCCAGGAGGGGAGGAATTAATAAATCTTTAAATGTTTTATAGAATTCTATTGGGAATCCATCCTCTCCTGGTGTTTTATATTCAGTAGTTTTTTTATTATCTCTTGTATTTCTACTATTTCAAATGGTTCTGTTAATTTATTTTGTTCCTGTTTGTAATTTCGGTAGTTCAATTTTAGTTAAAAATTCATCTATTTTGTCTTCTTTCCCTTCGTTTTCAGTTTGATATAATTGTTCATAGAATTCTCTGAAGTTTTCATTAATCTCTGTTGGATTATATGTGATTTTCTTGTCTTTTTGCCTTGATGCCAATACCATTCTCTTAGTTTGTTCTGTCTTAAGCTGCCACGCTAGAATTTTGTGCGTTTTTTCACCTAGTTCATAATATTTCTGTTTTGTCTTCATTATGTTCTTCTCCACCTTATATGTTTGTAGTGTTTCATATTTTATTTTTTTTATCTGCCAATTCTCTTCTTTTAGTTGTGTCTTCCTTCATTGCTAATTCTTTTTCTATATTTGCTATTTCCCTTTCCAACTGCTCGGTTTCCTGATTGTAGTCCTTCTTCATCTTTGTTACATAACTTATTATTTGCCCTCTGATGAACACTTTCATTGCGTCCCATAGTATAAACTTATCTTTCACTGATTCCGTTCAATTAATTCTCTAAAATCCTGACTTTTAAGTAGCATGGAGTTTAATCTCCATCTATACATTCTTGGAGGGATGTCCTCTAACTCTATCAGGGGTAAATGGTCCGATAATATTCTAGCTTTATATTCTGTTTTCCTAACTCTGTCTTGCATGCGAGCTGATAACAGGAATAGGTTTATTCTTGAGTATGTTTTATGTCTACCCGAATAATATGAATATTCCTTTTCCTTTGGGTGTTGTTTCCTCCATATATCCAAAAGTTGCATTTCTTGCATCGATTTAATTATAAATTTGGTGGTTACTTTGTTCTTTCTGTTAATTTTTTCCCCAGTTTTATCCATGTTTGAATCCAAATTAAGGTTGAAATCCCCTCCTATTAGTATGTTCCCTTGCGTGTCTGCTATCTTCAAAAAAATATCTTGCATAAATTTTTGATCTTCTTCGTTAGGTGAATATACATTGAGTAAATTCCAAAACTCCGAATATATCTGACATTTTATCATTACATATCTCCCTGCTGGATCTATTATTTCCTCTTCTATTTTGATTGGTACATTTTTACTGATTAATATAGCTACTCCGCTAGCTTTTGAATTATATGACGCTGCTGTTACATGTCCTATCCAATCTCTCTTTAATTTCTTGTGTTCCACTTCAGTTAAGTGTGTTTCTTGTACGAATGCTATATCAATTTTTTCTTTTTTCAGTAAATTTAGCAGTTTCTTCCTTTTGATTTGGATATGTATTCCATTAACATTTAAAGTCATATAGTTCAACATAGCCATTTCATACTTTGTTTATCTTTGCTTTCCGTTTCCTCATCATCACCTTTCCTTCTTATCCATTTCTGCTTTCTTGTTTTGAACACTTTATAAGACAACATTTCTAAAACATAAAACATTTCCCTTATTCTCCTATCTAAAATTCCTTTAACCCCACTATCCCCTCCTCTTCCTGAGTTGCCCTTTATCCCTTGTCGGGTAACCACATCTCCCCTCTCCATTTGGATTTGCGAATTCACTCGCAAGCGTCAACTGATTTCGCAGTGACCGTAACTCTTCCCCACCCAGCCCCCCCAGAAAAGATTTTAATTTTCACATACAACAAAGGTCACTCTCTTAATTCCCCCCATACTTCCTTTCTTCCCTTTCTTTCCCTTCTTAGTTCTTACCTATATTCTATTTTTTTTTAAATATACATACACACACATGTATATATATATATATATATATATACACACCTACCTACATACACACATACATATAGTTTGAGGTCATTTTTGTTCTCGTTACATATCTTCCTCTCTCTGTCTGTTTTGTAGTTGTTCTGCAAATTTTCTTGCTTCCTCCGGATCCAAGAATAGTCTGTTTTGCTGCCCTGGAATAACTATTTTAAGTACCGCTGGATACTTTAGCATAAATTTATATCCTTTTTTCCATAGGATCGTTTTTGCTGCATTAAACCCCTTCCTCTTCTTCAGGAGTTCAAAACTTCTATCGGGATAGAAAAAAAAATTTTGACCTTTGTATTCCAGTGGTTTTTTGTCTTCTCTTATTTTCCTCATTGCTTTCTCCAATATATTTTCTCTTGTTGTATATCTTAAGAATTTTACTAGAATGGATCTTGGTTTTTGTCATGGTTGTGGTTTAGGGGCTAATGTTCTGTGTGCCCTTTCTATTTCCATTTCTTCCTGTAGTTCTGGTCTTCCTAGGACCCTGGGGATCCATTCTTTTATAAATTCTCTCATATTCTTGCCTTCTTCATCTTCCTTAAGGCCCACTATCTTTATATTGTTTCTTCTATTATAATTTTCCATTATATCTATCTTCTGAGCTTACAGCTCTTGTGTCTCTAACTTTTTTATCAGATTCTTCTAATTTCTTTTTTAAGTCCTCTACTTCCATTTCTACGGCTGTTTCTCGTTCTTCCACCTTGTCCACTCTTTTTCCTATATCTGACATGATCATCTCTAATCTATTCATTTTTTCTTCTGTACTTTTTACTCTTTTTATTTCACTGAATTCTTGTGACTGCCATTCTTTTACTGATTCCATATATTCTTTAAAAAAAGATATATCCATTGTCTTGCCCTTCCCTTCATCTTCCATTTCTCTGTGTTCTTCCTCTTCTTCTTCTGAGTCCACTCCAGGATCTGTGTCCTTTGCCTCTGTCTCTTCTGGTTTTCTTGTTGGTTTGTTTGTTTTATTTTGTTGGGTATTTTTGGTCTTATTTTTATTAGAAGTGTCTTGCTGCTGGTCTTCTTCCTCTGGGTTGGTCATCTGTTGTTTCTTTGATTTCTTTTTACTCTCTTCTTTCTTGCTCTCGTTATTTTCTGTGTTTTCCTCTTGCTGCTTTGTTGTGGTTGTCAGTTTCAGCTGTGGAGATCGACTCCTCAGCTGGTCCCCCCTCCCGTCAGTGTTATTTTTGTCTTGTGCATCGCGCATGCGCGAGGAGTCGCGCATGTGCGGTTGTGCACTTTTGTTTGACTCCGTGAACCATTTTTGTAGTCCTGAGTTCGGGGCTTTAACTGACCTTAAGGAGCGGGCTTTTCGCTCCGCGGCGGGCCTCCTCGGACAGGTAAGGCCTTCACCTTCTTCTTCCGATGTCCTTTCTTCTTCTCTTCTTCCTGTTGCTTTTGGCTTTTCTTTTTTCGCTGTCATTTTCTCCACACCTTTATTTTCACTTTATTTTGGTTTTTGTGTTTGTGCCTTCGTTTTTTCACTGTCTTTTTTTTTTACTTTTCTGGAGAGGGCTGGAGTTCCCCGACCGGCCACTACTCCATCACGTGACTCCTCCAAAAATAATTAAGATCCTCAAAGAATTGAAGATTTATAATCTGTGATAACCTGTATACCCTGTCACATGCTCTGTGAGTCCAAGGATACAAAGTTCTTCTCAATCTTCTGATTGTGTAAATGTTTAGCCAGAGAGATACCCCTCTTTAAGTTGGACCTGGCCAATCAATTATCTTTGAGTCTCCAGGCTGAGTCTCTGTCTTTAATCAAACAATGAACCTCACTATTCATCCAGTTTCTGGTTCGCAAGTATATAAACTTTCCTTTGTGATGTTACTCCATCCACACACTCAGTAACAAAGTTGGTGTATACATCAATATCAATCTGAGAATCTACTGTGGCACATTCAGCAAACCCACTCCAGTCTATATTTTGAAAATGTTGCTGAAGAACAAAGTCATCCCCCTCCCGCCAGATCTTAACAGTTTTGATTATGGGTTTGATCCATTTAATGACTGATCTGTGGGACAAATATGGACAATCATCACCTTGCACAACTTGGAGGCTGTGGGGGGGGGGGGGGTGGTGGGGGGGTTGGGGGTTGACACGGCAATGACAGCGGCTGCATGCCCACACATGATTTGCATAGGGCCAGTCACCACTGGTGATTCACCAGAAGTGACACTCAGGAGTCCAAACATGTCAATGCAGGCTGATGAGGCAAGATGGGGTGGTATGGGGCAGGGTTAGAGAGAAAAGAGAGAGGCCTGATTGAAGTCACGTTGAATAAAGAAAACACAACATGGCTTGCTGAGCTTTATAGCATTTGAACCTTTATTTTCGTTGCAAGATTTAGGAGTTCCCTCAGAAGCAGGTGGGATATTATGTGAATACCTCGTCGCTGCCCAACTCCTTCCACACTGTCCTTATTATACTGGCTATCTACTCCCTTTACACTCAATCTTGATGAGAGTTTTGTTCTTTTTCTCCCAACTCAGCAAGACCTGCTGAGTTCCTCCAGCATAATGTTATTTGTATTGAGGTGGAAAAATCCCCACAGCCTTAATGGATCAATTTCAGGTTTCTAAGGAATGTAAGAAAGGACTACTCAGTCCTTGATAGAATTCCTTGCACCCTCTTTAGCCACCGGCAAGGTCCAAGAGGATAGCATCGAACCAACATTGTTCCTTTGTTAAAAAGAGCAACAGGGATAATCCAGCAAAGAAATTACTGGAGAAGATTCTAAGGCATGGGATTGACTCACACCTGGAAAAGCATGAACTTATTAAGGGTAGTTAGCATAGGAAGTCACGTCTTATAAATTCAATGGAGTTTTTAAGGAAGTGACAAAGATGATTTGTGAGAATAGGGCAGGGGATATGGTCTCCACATATTTCAGTAGAATATTCACCAAATTCCTTCATGGTAAAATGATCCAGAATATTAAGGCACAGTGGATTAAAGAGACTTGACCATAGAAAGCAGGGGGCAGTGATGGAAGAGTGTTATTCTGACCAAGGGTTCTGTAAGTTTCACAGAGATCAAAGCAGGGCCTTTTGTTGCTTGGAAGAAAACTGACTGATAAAAGAAATTAGTGGAGTTGTGAATAGTGACAAAGGCTGGCAAGATCAAGGTAAGAAGCATGGCAGATGAGTTTCATTAGGACAAGTGTGATATATTGCAATTTCGGAGGTCAAATACAAGAGGAAAGTATACAGTAAATGGCAGGATTCAAAGGAACATGGATGTACGGAGGGATCTTGGGATGCAAGTCCAAAACTTTCTAAAAATTGCAATACAAAGGGATAAGGCAGAAAAGGAGACATACAGGTTGCTTACATTCATTAGTCAGGGTGCTGAGTATAAAAATTGAAAGGTATTTG
Source organism: Narcine bancroftii (assembly GCF_036971445.1). Taxonomy (NCBI): domain Eukaryota; kingdom Metazoa; phylum Chordata; class Chondrichthyes; order Torpediniformes; family Narcinidae; genus Narcine; species Narcine bancroftii. Next base: position 13,336,145 of record NC_091481.1, read on the forward strand.
GCCACAATTGGAGTATGCATGCAGTTTATTGCATGTAGTTCTGGTTGCTATAATACAGAAAAAAATGTGAAGGCAGCCTATATTTCCCTCCAAAGTGTACTACTTTGGATTCCAGGGTGCATTCCAGGGTGATTGTGTTCAAAATTCCCTTCCTCAATATCTCACTCTGCTCCTTCAAGATGCCCTTTGGAAAATATCTCTAAGATTTTCATCACCTATCCTTTAATTTAAGTTAAATTTATCCAGTAAAATTACCTGCCAAAATATGTGCAGACTATTTAGATCTGCTGGCTTAATATGAAAGTCAAAAAGTATACTTTTATAAATGCACTTTGTACTCATCAAATTGTCACCATTGGGGAAAATTATTACACACTCATTATCACGCTACAACTCGGGATGCACGACAGGGCAGATCTATTGGACTCTATCAAATACAAGTAGCTAGTTATAGTGCCAGCAACCAATACCCAAATACATTTCCCTCTACCCTATTAAATGCATACAGTTAAGTTACACTACAAATCAGAGGGAGTGTAAAGCTTTCTTATTTTCTCTGGTTATATTTGATACTACTTTGTGATTGGAAATAGTGTTTGCAATCTGAAAGAATTTATACGCCAATAGATTAACCCAAATTAACCATTTAGGAGGAGGTTGAAATTATATTGAATTTAAGGTGGTATACAGCTCTGACAAGAATTATCAAATGCTGCATTCCCATTCAGAACTATTAAAACTCACCCCAGAACTATAAAATCAAATAAGAATGTCCTAAGATAGCTACCAGACCTCACAATTGACAGAGACGGCAGTCTCTGTCGAACTGCGGGACCTTTAAACAGCCGACACTCAGATAAGTTTAACCCCATGGGAGTTTCAAACAGCCAGCGAACAGGCTTTGAAAAATTCCTGTGAGTCACAAGCAGCAGATGCTCAGTCACGTCAACAACATTAGCAAAACCAGGATAATTGTGGACTTCATGAGGAAGACAGAAAAATACGATCCCGTGCTCATCAAGGGCTCAGTAGTGTAGAGAGTCGAGAACTTCAAATTTTTGTGTGTCAACATCTCCAAGGATCTGTCCTGGAGCCTCCATTTCCATGTAATCACAAAGAAGGCTCGCCAGCGGCTATACTTTATGAGATGTTTGAGGAAATTCAGTATATCATCGTGTCACCGAAAAATCTCAAAAACTTCTACAGATGTGCCATAGAGAGCATTCTGCCTGGTTGCCTCACTGTCTGGTACAGAGGTGCCAACACTCAGGAGAAGAATAAACTCCAGAGAGTTGTTAACTTTGCCTGCAAAATCACAGGCACTAGACCTTACTCCATCAAGCACATCTACAAGAGGCTGTACCTTTAGGAAGCAGCCAGTATCCTCATGGACCCCCACCAGCCAGAAATTCCCTCTTCACTCTGCTACCATTGGGAAAAAAGTACAGGAATCTAAAGTTGAGCACTCAGTGGCACAAGAACAGCTTTTTCCCCACTGCTATCAGATTCATGAATGATCAATGAACTAAAGACACTGCCTTACTTTGACTTTTTGTGTACTATTTTTATTTATTGTTGCATGGTTGTTTATATAAATGTTTACACTGTGATGCTGCCACAAAACAATGGATTTCGTGACTTGTTCATGACATTAAATTCTGATTCTGCAAGGCCTTAAACTAAGAAAAATGAACAGTGTCAAGAATGTGACTACAGCTCCAACAACTGGTCAACAATAATGGAAATCTTCACTTCCTTTCATCAATCCCCCTTTATAGATGCTCTGTTGACAGATATGTGTCCTTCCTCACTACAATTAGAGTTTGATGCTCCTCAATTACATCCCTTCTCAGGCAAATTAAACACTCAAGCATAGTTAGTCTGATTTCCAGTCATGACAATATATTTGGAGATCTCCTTTACATCATCTCCAGTGCTATATACAAAAAAAAATTCCCTTTGAGAAAAAAAAAAATCACAAAATATTGGAATGGGGAGGCTGATAACGTCTGTCATGATGAGAATGGCATTTCCATACCACCTTACACAAGCCAATGATGTGGTTAGTTCTGTAAAGAGAAAAGATTTTATATGTTTATTTGCAACAAAATATTATCCATAAACTTTAGTTACAAAGATTCTTTTAGATTGAAACCAAAAATTCAGATCCAAATTTTTATTCTCTTTTCACTGAATTCAATTTGCGCATTCTCACTCAGGTAAAGGTTTATTCATTTATCATAGTGGTTGTGTTGTTGGATTATTATTAATCCAGCATACAGTGGCTCAAATCTCACCATGGCATTTTGAGAATCTAAATCCAGTTTAAAGAAAGTCTCATCGCTAAAAATGACAGGAAAACTCATTTCCCTGTGAAGCTCACCTTGATCACTCATGAATTTTAGCAAAAACCCTGACCTGGCCTGATATCAGGCCTGACCTGATCCTAGCTGATTGGTAAATACAAACTGTGATTCATACGATGGCCCATATAGTTGAGAAGGGTTCTTCTGCAAGTTGTCTAAAAGTCAACTTTAACATTCATACAGCCACATTGATCAGAAGAACAAGAGCACAATGATAAAGTTTTGAGTTACAATGGAAAAAAAGATAAATAGTCAAAGGCAGCAAGAAATCGTTATTTTTACAGTCCGATGACCTCATGAAACAAAGTATTTCAGTCTATTGATGTGAGATTTCATACTTTTGAGCCTTCTTCCCAATGGGAGGAGGGAGAAGAAAGTATGCCCAGGATCCTTTCCTAGGCATTGAGAGATGTCCATAGAAGACTTCATTCACTATTTTCTGCAACTTTTGATCTTCAGTAGAACATCTCTCATACCATGATGCATCCACCAAATATGCATTCATTAGCGGACTTGTAGAAGTTGTTAAGGGACAAGGAAACATGCCGAATTTCCCTAGTTTTCAAAGAAAGTAGAGGCATTAGTATACTTTCTTGATCGTCACTGACTGTACACAACTGGCAGGATTGGGTAGAGCATTGGCTGATAGACAAAAAGCAAAGGGTGGGATTAAAAGGATCCTGTTCTGGTTGGTTGCTGGTTACAAGAGGGCAAGAGGGCACCATCTTAGAATTAAAAGGTACCCATTTAAAACAGAGATGAGGAGAAATTTCTTTAGCCAGAAGGTCGTGGATTTATGGAATTTTTTGCCACATACTGCTGGAGCCCTGATCATTGAGGGGGGGAGGTTTAAGGGTATATAATTGATGGGTATATAATTAGTCAGGGTATCCAGAGATATGGGGAAAAAGCCAGAATTTGGAACTAGATGTGAGAACAGTTTAGCTCGGTGGATTTGCGGAGCAGACTCAATGGGCCAAATGGCCTACTTATATTCCTTTATCTTGTGATCTGAGATTGACACCAATTGAGAATTTTGCTGGCTCAAATCTTGCAGTAATTAGAAGACCATCTATCAGATAAAATAAGGACCAGGTAGCCAACACTTCCAGAAAAAGGCAAAATCTTGGATGACAGGGATAGGCAGGTAAGAGTAAATATAGGGTTAACATATTTGTGGTGTTGCATGTGAAAGTATAATAAACACTATACCTGCAGATTTAATTGTCAGTTTCCTAATTATAATTGCCAAGGGGAATAAAACCAGTCATATTCATGAGCTTTAATTGGTGAGTTGCAAAGATTCCTTTGGGGACACAAATGCAGTAATTTTCTGTTAAAACTGTTAGTGTTAGCTCAGCCTTGTTCCATTTCCCAAAGTCTGATTGTAACAGTCACAACACACAGCTGTAACAGCACACATTATGGTTAAAAATATAATTAGTTGCAGTTTGCTGTTTCTTTTAATGCCAGTTTATTCAAAAGGCATTGTCAATAGTTATGGTTCCTGCAGATGCCAAAAACACGAGTCCCTGCTTTGTCAATTCTTCATCTCTGAACCAAAAGGGTGCATTCCATACGAATATATTCAGATTTCAGAGTTGGAAGAGGAAATCAAAGAAAATTACTACACTAGACCAGAACAGCTTTCAGGGATTTGATTGCTGGGTTATTTTTCAACTTTGTCTCAAAGCACTACTATGCTTCATTTCCATTATTGGTGTTCATATTCATAATCCATATTTATCACATATGATGTATAAATTCCATTGTAAACAAACTGATTAACTTCAAGTTGATAGAGTACCATTTGCTGCTGATACATTAGGTAGTCCCAAGACAAGTTCAAATTAAATTATACACATAATAAAATTCCCTCTCAAACCTTCCCTGTAGGCACACAACATATGATAGCTTCAGAGAAAAACTTCCATTTTGACCCATCAACCAGACTTAAATTCATCAATAGAGATACGGTCTGTTAATAAACAGAGACTACCCACAACTTCTCATACCAACCATCCCTGTGATATCTGTGACTAAGATTTGTCACTTTGATAAATAAATCCTAGAAGTGCAAGAGGCAAAATAATTAAATAAAACTTGATCCTATTTCTTCCACAGTGCCATTCATGTTCCTCTTCCCATCTTATAATTGCTTTACCAATACATTTAATATCTTTCAAGAGTTCAATGGATTGTCTTCTTCTAACTTTTATTACTTCCTTCTGCAGCTCACATAAATACACTATGTATCCCCAATCCCACCCAACCCCAATATTTCCTCCCACAGTTTATTTTTTTATTCTCAAATTAAAAACTGAAGTGGAAATAAAGAGGTACATTGAGCAGAAAGTTGATAGACAAAAACAAATTCTTCATTGCACGGATGTTCTTGTGTTTTCTGAATGCTATGAAACATGGTCCACTTGATATTGTGAGATTATACCATCAAACTAAATTTCTTAACCAGACTCCATCCAAAGATAACACAACACCTGGGCAACACATACATTTATGAGCTGATCCTGCAGTTCTTAATATGCTTATTTAGATTCATGACCGATTTTTTTGATTAAAAAAAAAACAAGTATGGATACTTAATAAATTTGTTACTCTCAAATTCTGTTATTTCACAGAGAGAATCAAAACACAAAGACCATAGGGCCATGCATGCACTTTGCTGAGTAAAAAATTCTCCTGGAGATACTGCAGTTAATCTAAGCACCTCTAAGTTACAGAGTATGCAAAAATTGATCCTATTTCATTCTGCTGTCCATCATCAAGACCAGCACATTTCTCAATAAATCAAATGTGCTTGCAGCAAAGTAGAAGAGTGGGTCAAACAGCCTGCTGACATTATCTTTGCTCAGATAATCAGGAGCTAAGAAAGGATTATTCAATATAAAGGGGTATTTTTTAAACAGACATGAAGATTAAAATTCAAAATTGATCCTTAAGTGTCATCAGTATAAAAGCAACAGTCATGCGTAATTCAACGTGACAAAGGAAATTCCAGGGAGTTGCTAGAGTTTGTTTATCTAAAGTGTTTTCAAAGATAATACAAAATAAAATGAGATTAGCATAACATTGGTTACCGCACACTCGGCAGGCCAAAGGGCATGTTTTAATTCTGAAGGGCTCTATTGCAGTTATTGACATGGCAACCAGTCTTAATGTGTGGCACCATTGTAGTAGCTCAAATCTGTGTGACATTATCAGATTCTTAAAACCATAACCATATAACAACTTACAGCACAGAACAGGCCAGTTCAGCCCTACTAGTCCATGCCGTAACAAATCCCCACCCTCCTAGTCCCACTGACCAGCACCTGGTCCATACCCCTCCAGTCCTCTCCTATCCATGTAACTATCCAGTCTTTCCTTAAATGTAACCAATGATCCCGCCTCGACCATGTCTGTCGGAAGCTCATTCCACATCCCTACCACCCTTTGCGTAAAGAAATTTCCCCTCGTGTTCCCCTTATAATTTTCCCCCTTCAATCTTAAACCATGCCCTCTAGTTTGAATCTCCCCCACTCTTAATTGAAAAAGCCTATCCTTGTTTACTCTGTCTGTCCCTTTTAAAATCTTAAACACCTCTATCAAGTCCCCTCTCAATCTTCTAGAGAAATCCATCAAAAACACCCTGCTGTCATAAAGGGAATCCACCGCCATCCTAATCAATAGCATGAAAATTCATTTTTTATGGCAGGCCTCTTAAATTAGGAACTTGTCATTTGCCACATTCAGCAAAGGTACTAAAACAGAAATGAATGAAGAAAAAGTATGTTGGCAATTGGATTTATATTTTATTTCGTGCCATTACTGTCTTAACACCCCATTATCCAATTGGACCTTGGATTTCCTCACCTCCAGACCACAATCAGTGAGGATTAGTAAAAACATGTCCATCAGTACTGGAACACCACTGGGCTGTGTCCTCAGACCCTTTCTCTACTCACTGTACACCTATGTGTGTGTGTGAAAACACAGAAATGCTGGAGGAAATCAACAGGTCTTGCAGCGTGTTTTGGAGGTGAAGATATGTAACTGATGTTTCGAGCCTGAGCTGTTCTTCAAGATATGAGTAAAAAGCAGACAGGTGTCTGAATTAAAAGGCTGTGGTGGAAGGGAAGAATGGGCAGGGAGAGGAGTATATACTAAAGGAATTTACTGAATATTGATGGGACACAGGAGAGAGGAAAGGTGAAAATTGATGGGGAGGGGGGTCATTTTTAGCTCTATGGAAGCAGAGAAGAGAGAGAGTGAGAGAACAATGAACTAGAGGAAAGGAGACATAAGGAAATAGGCTGGGTTTTTTGGTGGGGGGCTAACAGAAAACAGAGGTTAATGTTAATGCCATTTGGTTAGATGGTGCCCCGACGGAACATGAGGTGTTGTTCCTTCAATTTGCAGGTGGTCTCATTGTGGCAGTGCATGAGGCCATGGATGGACAGGTCAGCAAGAGAATGGGGTGGGAATTGAAATGGGTGGCCACTGGGAGATTCCCATTATTGTGCAAGAGCTGAGATGCTCAACAAAACGATCAACCAGACTACGTCCAGTCTCTTTGACGTAGAAGAGACTACAATGGAAGCATCGGATCCAGTTAATGACCCCTACAGATTCACAAGTGATTTGTTGCTTCACATCTGAATTGTGGTGCGGGAGGAGCGCAAGTCCAAGTGGAGCACCAGTTGCAGTCATAGGGGTAGGTTTCAAGGGAGTGATTGGTGGGAAGGAAGGATTGGATGAGGGAGTCATGGAGGGAATGTTCCCTGTGGAAGGTAGAGAGGGGAAGTGTTTAGTGGTGGGAAAATGTAGTAGATGGCAGAAATGATGAAAAATATGTTGCATGCAGAGGCTGGTAGGGTAATAGGAGAACCTGATCCTTGTTGAGCATGAGGGCAGGGGCTCCCATACACAAGGGCATATCTGCAATGATTATTGACATGCTTTTAATATACTCGGGTTCAGCTGAAGAGAAAACTTTCCAGGATATCCCATTTTCAAAGATGGGAGAGCTAAAGACAAAACTGAAGCACTCACAGCTCTATTCAACTTGAAGTTCAGAATAAATGATCCATCTTAGCACTTTCACAGAAGTTAATCTTGATCCAACTGGATCCACCCAATGAAATATCAAGGAAAGGCTCAGAGCAGTGGATTCACTAAAGGCCATGTGACTAAACATTATCCTAACTGTAGTACTGAAGACTTGTTCTCTAAATCTCACTGCATTTCTCACTGGATGTTCTGGCACAATCAAAACTGACATAATCAAAGATTATCTCATTATAAACTGTTCACAAAAGTGACAAATCCAATCTATCTAAATGCTACATCATCGGCCATGAGAAAGTAGTTGGCCTTGCCATTGGTTTCACTTTGCAAATATTTACTAATAACTTGTTCATCAATGTGTAGTCAGGTTTTTATAAAGTTAATCCTGTGCCCGACTTTATCAAAGCCTTAATCCAAAATGAACAAAAAAGATGAATCCACAAATGTAGTGGGATTAACTACCTTGATATCAAAGTATTACTTGAGCTAATGTTCCACCTTGAAGCTTTCTTTCTTTTTCAATCCTTTTATTGATTTTGTTACGAACCATGCAAAGCGAGCAGCAATAAACAGTAAACCATTGTTTAATTTTAAAACACTAATTTTATTTCTAGCTCAAAGTGTGTGTGTGTGTGTGTGTGTGTGTGTGTGTGTGTGTGTGTGTGTGTGTGTGTGTGTGTGTGTGTGTGTGTGTGTGTGTGTGTGTGTGTTACCCAAACCATTACAGTCCAGCCCAAAATCTTCAAAGTTACCTCAGATTTCAGTCTTTCAAATTCAGTGTTGAAGCATAGCTCTTTGAAATTGGATGCCCAGAATTAAAGTTGAACTGATGGGAAGACTGGAGTTGTGGCTGCTACAAATTCTCCTTGCATTGCCTTTGAAGAAATCTCCATCCACATGAGGTGTGGTCACTGGTCCTTTTGTAGGCGACTCAAACTGTGCAGCCTCCATGAAGGTTCCAAGACTTCATTCCGTTTATCTATTTTTGGGCTCTCAAGTGGCTTATGAGTCCAATCTTGGCTTTAAAGGATCTTCCGCATTTAGGACAGGTAGTCCCAGATGGCAGATCGGGCTTTGGTTGTTGCTGCCTCTCTTTCCTTCTAGTTCTGCATATTTGTTGCCATTGATAGTAGGTGTTCCTTCTCGAATGATGGTTTGCCAGAGTTTCATGTCCTTGGCATTGGTTTCCCAATTATTGATGTCTATGTTACATTTCTTCATGTTGGATTTTAAAGCACCTTTGAATCTCTTCTGTTGTCCATCTCTTTTACATTTGCCTTCTTTACGGTGGGAGGAGAAGATTTGTTTTGGCAGATGTTCGTCTTCCATCTGAACCACATGACTGCTCCATCTTAGTTGGTTCTTAATGACGTAATTACACAAGTACAGAAAATAACACACCCCTTTATACAAAGCTATTATAATCAGTACCCATATCACTAAACACTTCTACACACTGAATTAAAGAACAATATGAATTTTATTATAAGATATATTTATCTCCACCACCTAAACTGGAATTATAACTATTAATATACTCTGCTTCAGAAAAAGAGCAAAAAGAATTATCATCAAATTGTTATTATTCCTATAAATTCTGGAAATAGTTCATAAATGTTCCCTACATATTTTGAAAATTCATATTTGTATCAGTTATCGAGCATCAGATTTTCTCCAGATTAAGGCAAGTCATAATTCCACACTACCTTTGCACCTGAGTGGGCGGAGCAGCATCCTTCCACCTAAATAGTATTGCACTTCTTGCCATAAAGAAAGCAAAGGATATTATTTTACATTTTGCTGGTGCTAACGTCACGCCATTCTCTCCAGTAGTGTCAAAAAAAGAGAAACTAAAGGATTAGATTCTAAGCTAAAGTCTGAGAAACCTCTGTTCAGTATCTTCTAAGGCTCAAATAAGTCCAAAACATATGAAGTATCGTAGCATTCCCATTGTTACATTGTCACAATGAGGACTCATAATTGGGTAAATGCGAGAAAGTTTATCTTTTGACATGTGAACTCTGTGTACTACTTTACCTTGTAAGAGATAATGGCAAGCACATAATGATGAAGTATTAATTAAATTAAGAATCAAATCCCAGCTCTCTTCAGATATTGAAAAATGCAAGTCCTGTTCCCATGTTTTTTTAACTTTACCAAAAGGAGCTTGACATAATTTCATCACCATATCATAAATAGTAGATATTAAACCTTTCAGTGAAGGTCATAAATTAATAATTGCATTAATAATATTCAGGTCAGAAGCGTTAGAAAACTCAGATAATTGAGAGTGGAGAAAGTTTCTAATCCGCAACCACCTAAAAAAGTTTTAGGTAAAGCAAATTTACTTGACAATTGTTCAAATTAAATAAGACTATTGTTAATAAATGAATCTTAAAAACATGCAATACCTATTCTATACCAGTCATAAAAAGTTAAATCACTCATAGAAGGTTGAAAATCCATTTTAGTTAGATTGAGTCACAAAAATTTAAAGACTTGGAGGCTGACAGTTGGGTCCCAACGAATCCTACAATTTCTGTTCTTTCCTTGAGTTTGTTTTTAATTTTGCGCAAGAATTTTTTTATTGTTTTGTTTTACTGTTTGGTCCTTGTATCCCTAATATATCTGGAAGGTAAAGGGACACTGTAAAATGCTACAGGAATAGGGGACGAGGACTAACTTATTGTTGCAGTCTTTCTTTTTAGGGTAACTGTCTACTTAATTTTGTCTCTGGATAAGGGAGGGTTGAAGTGTGAAGGAATTGAACTCAACAGTGAAGTTTCTACATAATTGGAAAATGTAGCGTGTTTTTATTATCATGGATTATTATGGATTGTTGACACTTTGAAAAATTATAAATAAAATATTTTTTTCAAAATGCCTTCGTTATCTCCTCATGTGATATAGGATCATCTAAACACTTCTGATTATCTGAAAGATAAGCCATGATCCAATAAATGGCGGTGCTGGCTTCAAGGGCCAATTGGCCTACTCCAGCACCTATTGTCTATTATCTATTGTGTATAAGATAGCATGGGAATATTCAACCAATCTAAAAAGCTATTTGTTAAACTACTAACATTAGGAAATTCAGAAGTACACAATTTAGAATAAAAGTTTCTGAATGTATTGTTATGAACCCAGAGAACCCAAAAACCCACGCTGCAACAGAATATCATCAAGACAAATGTTTATTTAAACAAAAGCTGTTTTAATTATCTTTAAACATGAAAACAGGATCAAACTTTAACTTATTATTTTTAACTTAACCCCCTTCTAATTCTAAGCGCACGTGCATGAAATGTGTGAGTAAGTTTAGAAAAGTTCTTTGATTCACAGTCTAATCTCAATTCTCACTCCTCCAATTCTTATATTGTGCACAGAATTCAGCATTTTTGAATTTCACCAGGCTTTGGTGCTTGAAAGTTAAATGGTTACTGCTCAGGAAGGTTCTTGTTGGTTTTAAGAGAGAGATTTGTTGTTCACTGGGCACAAACTGATTCCTTCTAATCAGCCACGTCAATGTCTTGCCAAAAAACTTTATTATCAGAGTTTTCCAGGTGATAATCTCTTTCTTTCAGGTCACCACAGAGTTCCTTTTTGCTTCTCTTATTTTTAGTGAAACATTAGGGAGATAGTCCTCTCCTCTAGTATAGACCACAAGGGCTTTGACCAGGCTGAACTTAAAATTCACAACTCGTCTTCAAAATGGTGCTTTTCCACAAGCTTGCCAGCTTGTCCTGTTCCAGTCCCAGCTGCTGCTGCTGACTATAAAATCACAGAACTGAATACTCTCTCTCTCTCTCAGAGAAAAGCCTGTTTGACTCTCTTTGCTTGCAAAACCACATGATCTTCTTAGAACAGCAAGGTATACTCAGACAGCCTGTGGCTCCAAACCCCTCCTCTGATCTCTTTCATCTGTTGCTTTTCTAATCAACAATCAATTAGTGAAGTCTCTTGGGCACTCCCCAAAGTTTTTGTAAAGGCCCCCAGGAGCTGCCCTGTCTGGCTTGAGCAGAGTTCCGGTATTTTAAATGAGATCTGTTTTGAAGTGTTTGTATGTGACCTACACTTAAAAAAAAACTGCCACAATTTATCTCCTTTAAAACATATCTATAAACAATAAAATACAACATAACCTGTCACAGCATCATTTATTTTGCTTGGTCAGTAGTGACATTACCATCACTTTTTCAGATCTCTGTAATTTGCCATTTAACAGCAAACGCTTTTAATTGATTGGCCAATTTTTTTTTACGGATTTGTCGCCATGTATATAAAATTGACTATTACTTTTTAAAAAGTTGACTTTCAGTTGGGTATGTCAAAAGAAGATCAAATTTAGATTTAAGCTTACCACTTATATAAATCAGGGTTTGATGCTAAAGCATATTATTGATCTAATTGTTTAAATTTGTCAGCTAATTATTTTTTTTACCTTATTAGCCATTTTCTTAACATTTTCAGTGCAACATATAATCTGGCCTTGAAGGTAAACCTTCAAAGAATCCCAGACAATCAGGCTAGAAGATTTGTCAGAGATACTAATTTCAAAGAAAAAAATTGATTTGTTCCTCTAAAAATTTCACAAAGTCTTTATCAGATAATAAGGTTGAATTAAAATACCAATGTCTATTAATTTGAGATATACCAGAAAAATTTAAAGATAGTAACTCGGGAGAGTGATCAGAAATTAGTATGGTTTTGAACTCACAGGGTCAAGTTAATGGAATCATTTGACTATTAATTTTTAAAAATCAATCCATGGAGGACAAAGAAAAAAAATTCCCTATTCTTTGGATGCAAAAAATTCCAAACATTTAAAATATCACATTTTAATAAAAAGAAACAAATAAATAAGATTGAGTTGTTCAGAACAGAAAGTGTGATCTAAGATAGGGTCAAGCTAGCAATTAAAGTCTCCACCCAGAACAGGGGAATATATACTCAAATCAAACAAAACAAAAGCGAACATTCAAAAAAAAATCCAAAATCATCAATATTAGGAGCATAAACATTGGCAAAAGAAAACTACATTGAATATTTTGCCTGATACAATCACAAAACGACCATTTGTATCAGACACATTATGCTGATCAAAGGGAATGGTTTGGTCCATAAAAATTGACACTGTCTGGCCTTAAATGATGAATGGAAGTGCTGCCCTTTCCACTGTCGAAAAAGCTGCAAATTATCACCACATCGAATGTGCATTTCCTACAAAAATATAACTGTAGCCTTAAACTGTTTAATATATGCAAATACCTTGCTTCTTTTTACAGATGATTAAGGCCATTAATATTCCAACTAATTAAGTTAATATCATGATTCATATTTAAAATTACTAATGGAAATGGTTCTGGAAAAACATACATAAATTTCTAGTGGCTAACATGAGCAGAGAAGTCAAGGAAAGGCATAAAGAACTAAAATAAACATGTCTATGAAAAGCCATTACAATGCCCCCACAAAGAAATTCCAATCCTCCTCCCAGCCAAAACTAGAATCTTGTCCTAAAGAAGGGCAACATGCTATAAACTACTTAAACCTCTCAATCTTCATACTGGCATAGCTCCTATTTTAATGTAATCTTATTAGTGCTTCCATACTAAGCAAGCAGTTTGCATTTCACAAGAAAAAAAACAAATCCAAGGGCAGTTATTTCTGTTTAAAATTCTTTTAAAAAATTAAAGTTACTGAACATTATCTAGTTGTCCTTGACCTAAATAAATTCTTACCACTTATATTGTTATCAAAACTGCAAAGAAAATCTAAAACGTCCTTACACTTAAATCCTCTTTTAAACTTGAAGGGCTCTTAAAAGTTATCAGACAGTAACAGTCCAGTTACTGTGGTTGAGAAATAATTATTCATGGGCTTTTTGTACCAAACATAGCCACTTCTTAGATTTATCAGGAAGAATGATTCGAAGATGCGCAGGGTACAACAATGCAGGTTTACAGTCCTGTTTATACAGTTCTGTCTTAACTTCTCTGCAAGCCACACGCTCCTTCAATACTTCAAGGCAAAAGTCCTCCACAATTCTTATGCGTTGACCACAATATACAAGCATCCCTCTATGACGAGATTCACATACAAGATCATCTTTAATTTGGTAATAGAGCAGTCTTAGAATATAACCAAATAAAGTTCATGCCCCGAAGCTGGTTTTGATATTAAAGACCTGTATGCATGATTCAACACCGGAGAAGACGGCAAAACCATCAATCCAAAAGCTTCACAAAGTAAGTCCGCAAAGAATTTGGTGGGTTGCTCGGTTTCAGTTTCTTCCTTAAACTCAGGATTCGTAAGTTTTGCCTCCTACTTCTTCCTTCTAAATCCACAAGTTTCTTCATTAACCTTAATAGTATTGGTTAGTCTACCACAGGTATCTTCCAGATTGTCAACTCTCACATCAGTTGTTTCCATAGTTTTTTTTCAACAGCAGAAATCCATTCTTCATGATCGTCCATTCTCTTTCTTAAAGCATCCAGTTTAACATCAATTTGATCCAAAAGGCCGTTGTTGTTTCAACAAAGAAGCAATATTCTTCATAGATAATGGAGTTTATTTTTCTCTCTTTCCACCTTTACCACTTCTTGTAGTCATCTTTAAAATAGTTGTAAATAAAGAAGCATACGCCTTAATACAAAGTTATTTTAGTATAAGGATATTAGTAAATGGAAAACTTGTAAAGGGGTCAGGAGCAAACTTAACAAGCTGCTACTCCATAAATTCCCAGCAGGAAGCCCCCACCCCCACCCCCACCTAGAAACTTTGATAAAAACAAAGGTCTAAGAGTATCAAAAAGAAATCAAACTCCACTGGGTGGCTCAAACCTTGCACAAAGATGTTGTTGTATGGACCAAGCATCCAAATTCCACAATGTTACTGTAAGACTTCTTCTTGCTCCAACCACCTTCAGCTGCTTCATTTAAAAACTACAAGTACAATGTGAGAAATGGAATGACTGTTGATGATTGCATGCTGTTCTATTTTATTCACAGCTGAACAGTTAATGAAGCAGTCCTTGCTTGCAAGCAGCTAAGGAGATAACATTGATAATGGGCAATAGTCATCTCCCTCAATAAAGAAATCTAACCATATCATTGAAAGTTATTACATTATTAAATCTTGTACATTTACCATCCAGACTATTAACCGGACTAATCATATAATTACCATGCCTACGTGAGCAGGTCAGAGGCTGGGCATTGTACTGCCAGTGACTCACCTTCTTACACCTCAAGTTATGTTCACCATCTACAAGACACAAATTAGTGTATAGTTCTCTTTATTCGCCTGGATGAATACACTTCCAACAACTCACAGAAAGATCAATACCATCCAGTGAAAATTTGGCATATCCCAATGACTTATTCTATCCAGTTGCATCACAACTTGGTAATTGGAACTACATGTCCAAGGCCACAAGAAATTGCAACGAATTATGAATGCAACTCAAGCTATTATGCAAACCAGCATACCCTCCATAATTGACTCTGCCTGCACTTCCCAATATCTCAACCAATGTCATGATGGACCCATCTTACCCTTGCCATTATATTGTTGCCCCTCTCCCATCAGGTAGATCCAACAGTTGAAAAAAAACTAATTCCAGATTCAAGGACAGCCTTTCCTGCTGTTTTTAGACTCTTGAACTGATCTCTCATCTGTAAAAGATGATTTCTTGATTTCACATCTACCTCAACGTGGCTCATTCACCATTTTAACTGCACTTTTTCTACAACAAAAAATTCAACACCTTTGTTTTTCTTTTGCACTATTGAATGCATATATGGGTTATTTTGCCAGGATAATGTGCAGAAGTGTTTCTCACTGTATCTTGGTGCATGATACAATTACCAACAAGACAATAATTCCATTCAACATCCCGTGGCCCATTTGTTACCCCCTCAGCACACAATCGGTCTACAAAATGTAATTATTTGCCCAGACAAATTTGATAGCCCTCCCAAACTGTGTCCTGCACCAACAAGAGATAGGGAGCCTGTTGCAAGGAAACACCATCACCTGTCTGTTCTCTTCTGTCGCACCATCCTACTTTGGAAATGCATTCCTGGTTGTTTATCATTGCTGGGTCAAAAATCCTGGAACTTCCTATCTAACCTCTGAGAGTATCTTCACTCAAAGATCAACTTTGAGGTTGCACAACTTGGAAGCAACATAGAGATGCCAGGAAACAAATAAGAGGATGTAATGTTTATTCTCACAAACTATTTTGAAGCTCCTTTCAAATGCACCTCCACACTTCTTCATTTTCCACTGAGAAAAATATATCAAGGTCTTGGAACATGACCTGGTGAATCCTGACTTAGCACAAATCTGACTACAAAGCTCTGCTTTTATCCAACATTCACATTTCTCCTCCGCAAAAGTTGGCGTCAACAGAGTGACCATTTGTAAGTACTGATTCCCAATCAGTACCAACTATTTGCAGTTTTTGGTCTGAGAATCAATCCCAGTTGGTACTATTTTGCTCTGTCTGTGCTTCTCCATTATGGATTTAGACTTACTGCTTCCTCCATAGACACATCGTTTCCAGCATGAGGTTAAGGGCAGGCTCGAGCTGACACCAACGGTCAGGGCGAGTGACTCAATCAACGAGAAGCAGCTGAGGCTTTGATTGGAGAGAAGGGCGTGCGCGTGTGGAAGGGAGGCGGGGCAAGCGCGAGCGGGGCCGCGCGGGAGGGGACCACCCGAGTCTGACCAGGACGGGATAGCTGGACTGATGGTCAAACCCGATGACGGGTGGAACGAGGGCGGAAGGCGAGCGTTCAAAGTCAACAAGATGCAGTGCACAGACGTGCAGGAGAACAGCTGCAGGTCACTTGTGGGGTCTGGGCCGAAAATGTTGGTTACCCTTTTACTTCCAATGGTGACTGAGTGATCTGCTGTGTTTTGCCCTCAACCCCAGCAGCTGCACATTTGACATGGCTCAGCAACCCGTTGGCTCCACGGGTTCTGTGCGCTCTGGTTCGGGTTCCCAAGGTTTGCACAGGGCTTGATTGGGAAGTCTGAACCACATACGTTCCTCTGGTCCAGATTAAATTTTTGAGGCCACTATAAATATGACCAATGCCTTCAGATTTTCAGAATACTAAAACAAGAGGTATCTGTGTGTTTGGGATCAATGGTCCAGAGGTGTTGGCGGACCCAAGAGCCTGTCTATAGCCAGAGCCAGGCATCATTCGTTCCACAGGTAGGACTGACGAACCTCGGCCAAGAAACGGTTCGGTATGCAGACAGAGCCAGGGTCTGGCAGGGTTCCTCGTATCAAAGTTAATTGTGTGGCCATACTGGGTTCTGGCGAGATATGAAGCCTGCTTCGGCTGCAGCCAGATGTGGGAGCAAGGGGTAAGAAGCTCGTGAGCACCCAGTGTGCGAAGCAGCTTGTGCCCGAGCCCACAGTGCCTGCAAGCAGTTGTGCATACCATAATTCTCAAATATTGTGGACCAATTTTTAGGGTAAAATTGAGGAGTTCGACTATTACACGCATGCAACTTTGGATCACAGCAAGATACTTTCGTTTGAGTGGGTGGCCGGAACCACGTGGTAAGTCTGCGTTCGGGGCATCAGAAGCTCAGATGGACAGAGCTGAGATGAGAGTTTGCGGTCGGAGCATTGGGTGCTCTGGTGGGCAGGTAGCCAGGGCCAAAAATGGGGTGGGGGGGGGTCTTTTACACGCACTATATGAAAAATACCGGGTTTTTGGACCAAAAATAGGGGAAGATTTTTACATGGTATCAACTATTACACACGTATATATGGTATGCTGAACAATTCCAACTAAGGTGATTTCTCACTCAGCACACAATGATCACATATATAAATAAAAATGTAAAAAACGTAAAATGTATAAATATTTTGGAATAATTAATAAATAGAACTACAATATCAGTCTGTAGGATGTTGTCATCCTTTTGATGTAATTTATGTGCCATTGAGGCGAACCACGCACGCGGCGGGGCAGCCGGCCAAGATGGCAGAGTCGGGGTTTCCTCCCAACCTCAGCACCAGGCTCAGAACCCCAAGCTTGGGGACCCACGTGATGACCCGGTGACGTCGGGGCTCCCCAACGTGGTTCTCAGCCAGGTCCGAGGTGCGAGTATAAGACCAGCCAGGCAGCCTACAATATAACTTGGTAATTGGAACTACATGTCCAAGGCCACAAGAGTTTTGCTCACTGAACTCAACCCGTCTGGTTGTGCGATCCTACAGTTAGCAGTGGAGCCGCCACTACAATTCGTGACCTCAACAGTTTCAAACATCTTTGAACTCAACATGAATGACCCTTTGATCAACGCGATTGTCATCAAGCTTCCTGACTTCTGGGTTCAGGAGCAGGAGACCTGGCTCAGCCATGCAGAGGGTCAGTTTCCACCTCGACCAAGTTTTACCATGTGGTCACTGCCCTGGACCAGGCCATCGTTCAGGCACCTCGTTCAGCATCCACCCGAGGAAGATAAGTACGGAACCATCAAGCAGGTGCTCACTGGCTCCCTCGGCCTCTCCAGGTGCCAGTGTGCCGCTTGGATGCTGCGCCTCGATCCCTTGGGGGACAGAACTCCAATTGAGTTGATAGACAAGATGCTCACGCTCATGGGTGTTCACACCAACTGCCCACTCTTCGAGCACATCTTCCTCGACCATCTGCCTGAAGACATCCGGCCGTTACTGTCCCAGGAGAGCTTCATCAATCCTAGGAAGGTCACTCAAAAGGCTCAGGAGCTATGGCTCGAATGATTCTCGGAGGGCTCAGCAGTCCAGCAGGTTATGAGTCATGGGCATGACCACGCCAAGCCTTCCTCTAGCGCTGCAGTGAAACACCTGGCCCCTGCAGGGGCCTCAAAGAGCATAGCCAGAAGCAAGTCATCCACTTTAAGTCTCTCCTTCCACCAGCACTGGGGAGCCAAGGCTCAGAAGTGCCATCAGCCCTGCTCGTTCCAGGGAAACAAGCAGGCCAGCCGCCATTAATGGCTGCAGCAGCTGGCCAAGATCACAGCCTTCTCTACCTGCGGGATTCAGTCAGTGGCCAACGCTTCCTCGTCGACACCGGGGCCCAGATCAGCGTCATCCCGGCCACAGCCATCGAGTCCTGGAACCGGCTTCAAGAACCTCCCCTCCGTGCAGCCAATTTCTATTACCGCTTCACTCCAGGCACTGCGCACATCATGCAGCCGCTCTTCAGCCTCATCACGGCCAAAGACAAGGCACTCGCCTGGACTCCAAAGGCCAGCAAGGCATTCGATGCCATGAAAGATGCCCTCGCAAAGGCCACCCTGCTCGCCCACCCACACACCGACCTGCATATGGTGCTCTCTGTCGATGCCTCTGCCACAGCCATCGGTGCCATCCTGGAGATCCGAATGTATGGAGACAAGACTGTCAACTTCCAGATCGCCCAGCGTAAGTTCTCGTGGAAGTTCACTATTTCATCCCTTCCAACCGCCAACATGGGTGTGGTCTTCCTCCTCGTCCACGGACTCCTGGTTGACATTCGAGGTAGGCGACTGGTAGATGCCCATACCTTCCAATCCATTCACCTCAACACCTCCCACACAGAGCAGCCACAGATGGCCATGGTCAGCATACCCAAGGACAAGTTTCGGCATATCCTGGACAAGTTCCTGTCCCTCCTCAAGCTGCAGTTCTCCGCCGCCTCACCACACCACGGGGGTGTTTCATTACATCCCCACCCAAGGCCTGCAGGTCCACACCAAGGCACACTGACTCCCGCCGGATAAGCTCCAGATAGCGAAGGAAGAGCTCTCACATCTGCAGGAGCTGGGGATCATTCGACGCTCCGACAGTCCTTGGGTCTCACCACTCCACCTGATCCCGAAAGCCTCTGGCAGCTGGCACCCCTGCAGAGATTATCGATGGCTTAATGACGCGACAGTACCTGACCGTTACCCGATCCCTCACATCCAGGACTTTATGGCCAACCTGCAGGGTGCGAGGGTATTCTCCAAGGTCGACCTGGTGCGCGGGTATCACCAAATACCGGTGCACCCCAAGGACATACCCAAAATGGCCATCATCACCCCCTTCGGCTTGTTCGAGTTCCTACGCATGCCGTTCGGGCTCAAGAATGCCACCTAGACCTTCCAGCACCTTATGGACACAGTGGGCAGAGATTTGAATTTCGTATTCATTTACCTGGACGACATCCTTGTCGCCAGCAGAGACCAGGCGCCACACAAGTCTCACCTGCGCACCTTCTTCTCCTGACTGGCTGACTTTGGCCTAACGATCAATCCGGCTAAGTGCCAGTTCGGGAAAGAGTCCATGCAGTTCCTGGGCCATACCATCATGAACAAAGGAGCCACACCTGCCGCTACGAAGGTCGCTCCAATCAGGGAGTTTCCACGCCCTGACAACTTCAAGGGGCTACAAGAGTTTGCAGGTATGGTCAATTTCTATAACCGCTTCACTCCAGGCACTGCGCGCATCATGCAGCTGCTCTTCACCCTCATCGCGGCCAAAGACAAGACACTCGTCTGGACTCCAGAGGCCAGCAGGGCATTTGACGCCACGAAAGATGCCCTCGCAAAGGCCACCCTGCTCATCCACCCATGCACCGATTTACATATGGCGCTCTCTGTCGATGCCTCTGCCACAGCCGTCGACGCTATCCTGGAGCAGCAGGTGAATAGACAGTGGAAACCACTAGCATTCTTTAGCCAACTTCTGGGCATGTACCTGGTGGTGCATCATTTCCACTATTTCTTGGAGGGGAGGCCTTTCACCATTTTTACCGACCACAACCCCCTCACTCAGGCTCTCGCTATGGCAAGAGATCCCTGGTCAGCCCACCAACAGCATCACCTCTCCTTCGTGTCAGAGTTCACCACTGACATTCGGCACAAGGCACTCTTACGACCAGCCATTTGTGCGCTAACGCCCAGCCTCGACTTCGACCAGCTCGCCTGGGACCAGAAGTCTGACGAGGAGACGCGGGCCTTCAGGACTGCCATCACGGGCCTGCGGTTCCAGGACCACCCGACTCCTCACGGTGAGGGCACCATCCTGTATGATGTCTCCATGGGCACCCTGCGACCAGTGGTTCCCCAGCAATGGCGCAGACAAGTCTTCCATGACCTTTCCCACCCTTCCATCAGGTCCACGGTCCGTATGGTGGCAGAATATTTAATCTGGGGTGGGCTTCAGAAGCAGATTGTGGACTGGGCCAGAACCTGCACCCATTGTCAGCTTTCCAAGGTACATAGTCACACCAGAGCGCCCGTACAAGATTTCAAACATGTCCAGGAATGGTTCAGCCACATACATGTGGACATCGTCGGACCCTTACCCATTTCCTTTTCACAGTGGTAGACCACACCACTCGTTGGCCCAAGGCGATCCCGATGCCAGATGACTCCACAGACTCCTGCTCCCGAGCACTTTTGAACGGTTGGGTTGCCCGGTTCAGTGTCCTGAACCACCTCACCAGTGATCAGGGTGCCCAGTTCACGCGGTCTGGGCACAGCTCGCCAACAGGCTGGAGATCGAGCTACATGACACCACGGCTTATCATCCACAGGCCAATGGGCTAGTCGAGCGATTGCACCACCACCTTAAGTCGGCACTTATGGCCCGCCTCACCGGCCCTGACTGGGTGGACGAGCTGCCTTGGGTGCCCCTGGGCCTCCGCTCAACACCCAAGGAAGACCTACAGGCGTCATCAGCTGAGGCAACCTGCAATAAATAAGTTTTGCTCACTGAACTCAACCCATCTTGTTGTGTGATTCTTCAGTTCGCAGTGTAGCTGCCGCTACACCATGATGCAATCTAATTCAGTTAGAGTCATGAATCTCTCCTGCAGTTCATTTTTAAGTTACAATTACAATCAAATTACACTGGAACTACAACTTTTTGGAACATGGTGTTCTACATCCTCATCGTGATTCATGCAGAATGTTTTCCTTCATTTTTCATTACCCAGCTGAGCTCCATTTCGAAGATTCTATCCTTGTTTGAATTCACTGCAGGAAGGAAGAGGCTATTTCCTCTACAATGTCTCAAGATGATACTTACCTGTGAGCTGGCTGTATTGATTGTGAGCCAAGATCTCTAAATCCCTTCATTAACGTTTGAACATAATTGTATCCAGAATCTCTGTTAAATATATGCCATGCTTGTGTTAAATAGTATTTGTCATTTATTCTACAAATTAATTAATAAAAAGAACAGGCTTTCCAAACTATTCTTACTTTCAACCCATTGCCCATGGTTAAGAAATGGAATAAGTTGAAGGACATGAATTCCTGAGGTCGTGCAGGCTGAATTGCTTGGAGACACAAAAACCCAAGTCTGCATAATATATGAGATACTGCCTGGATAACAAAATCTAACCCATCACATTTAAGTATAGTGTATCAAGTTTACACAGGCAACTACCATTAAAATTTTGGACTTAAAGATTTGTAGAAGAATACTTTGTCACAGAAACTAGGTGTCCGTTTAAATGTATATACAATGTATAATGCCTGCAAAGTGTACAGGCTAATAATGCACAAATGTTACTTTCTCTTCATATTTCTCAGTTATTATTTATTCATTTTAAATTGTGATATCAACAATTCCCATTAAATTTTCCTTTGGTATCTGACACATAAATTACATCAGGGAAGCACAAGTCATCCAGTCCAATTTGTCGGTTTATTCTCCAGTGAAGCAGTAATCATTTCATGTGGCTTCCTTGTTCTGATATTTGTGGGTGTCCCTTTTCTTCAAACATTTGGGTTAACACTTTTCAAACTGAATTTCAAAAAGAGACTATATAGCATATCTTGCACTGCCAACATAGGAATAATTTCCAGAAGATATAATTTCTTCAATTACTATTCCTAAATGTTTTACCTCTGCTTAATTTAATATAGACATACAGCACAGTAACAGGACCTTCCGGTCCACAAGTCCAATTAATCTACGACACCGGTACATTTTGAAGGGTGGGAGGAAACCACAGTACCTGGAGGAAGCCCACACAGACACAGGGAGAAGGTACAAACTCCTTACAGACAACACTGGATTCAAACCCAGGTTGCGCGATAATAGAGTTGTTTTTTAATCTCATATTTATATCATTTGCAATCATTGGAAGTGATATTTTCTTTCAATCTGTCATGACCCCAAGCATAATTTAAGGAATGTAATAATAAAAGGACACAAGGACAGTCAATGTAAATATATGTAATGAGATGTTGGAAAGAGAACCATATAAAAGGGTAAAAGCTTCAATGAGAGCAGCAGTTGGACCCGGCTTGAAGAGGAACAATAGCACCAAGGGGTTAGATATTGGTGCCAAAACAAAAGGGAGAAAAATTAGTATATTTAAAAAGGGGATTTGTTGTTTATTTCTGTTTTCTTTTTTGTGCTTTTGTTTCAGCGGGACCACCAGTGCGAAGTAAAGAAATACCTGAAGTGAGGAATGCTGTAGAAGAACATACGTTGCCTTCCAGAGACAGATAAGCAAAAATACAGATATCAATAAATAAGACTTAAAATTCGTGAGTATTAATATAAATAGATTGAATGGAAAAATCAAAAGAAAGTGAGTTTTGGCACACCTCAGAAAATTACAGACAGATATAGCATTCGTACAGGAAACACATTTCACAAAGTACCAAAATACCAAACTAAAAAGAGATTGGATGGGGCAAGTAATATCGTCTTCATATAATTTCAAGGCGAGGGGGTAGCCATTTTAATAAATTAAAATGTTCCAGTGGTCATGAAGGAGGAAGTAGCAGATCCAAATGGACGATATATAATAGCTCACTGTCAGATCAACTCAGAGGCTTGGTCACTTATAAACCTTTGTGCACCAAACACAAACAATGAGCTATTTATACAAAGAGTCTTTATTAAAATAGCTGGAGGACAAAACAATGTTTTAATTGGAGGAGATTTCAATTTTTGTTTAGATCCTATATTGGATAAATCCACACAGACAGTGACAAAAACTGAGGTGTCAAAAGCCACACTAAACCTAATAGACCTAAGAGATTATTACACCCCCCAAGCTAGAGACTACTTCTTTTACTCAAAACCCCATGATTCTTTCACCAGAATTGACTATTTCCTAATGTCGGCACAGTTTGAATGCAGGATGGTTGAATTAGAGTATTTAGCTGGATCATTTTCGGACCATGGACATTTGGTACTGTCAGGAGAATTAATGAACCACACTGTGACCAAAGGAAAGATAATTTCAACTGACCCATACCTGGGTTGTGGAAGGATCGTGGAAGTCACATCTTTCATTTCTCCTATGCAAAGAAAAGGGGAGTTGTGACAACCGTCCATCCGAAAGGATATTTCTCAGCAAGAAACGTGACAAGGATTCATGAGTTTTCAGCAGTCCGGTCACTCAGTCTCTCCCACCTCCTTCATGATTACCTCTGGGCATCAGTTTAAGAGACTGCATTTCAACACAGGATTTCTAAGACTGAACTTTGGAATGACTTTCCAGAATTGTGCTTAAGCTGTAATGGTTTTCGTATCACACACACACACACACACACACACACACACACACACACACACACACACACACACACACACACGTATATTAGCACATCGTTGGGTTTGATTTAACTAATGTGTTATATTAGTAGGTCTTAATAATTATATTGTTTTAAAAGAAAACAATGAAACAGTCTTGGGTGAATTTCTATCACTGCTGGTCTCCGACGTAACATCATCTTCAATTTTGTTTGCTAGTCATTCTAATTCTCTATCAAAATCAATAATGCTTATAGTGAAGTGATGCATCCTGTCAGGACCCTAAGAGATATGCATCATATTGCCAATCACTTGCAAAATATCCTTTAATTATCACTCTTTCTCCTCCTGCCTCTTTAATTTTTAATTAAATTTACAATCTTGAATCTAGTTCTAGATTACTTAATTTTTAACAAAATCTTTGAAGCATCATGACATAAAAGGTTTTCCATCATTTGCAACAAATGTAAATACATTTTGTGAAATCCAGCGACAATTTTCTATTAAAAACCATCATGAACTAACCTTGGACCAAGACATGGATAATTAGATTGATCTCAGCACTGGATTTGTGGACATGAAAGTCCAAAAATGTTGTGCTAATCCTTTGATTCTTCTGTTTCCTCTTCTTCAACTAACATACAATTCCACTCTTTGAATTGGCAGTATCTTATAAACTGATGAAATCCCTTTTGAAAATCCAAGTTTTGGGTATTTATTGATCTTTATTTAATTATTTATGAGACCGATTTAATCTCAAAATATTCCTGATGCTCATTTGCTTATGGATTGTAGTAGGAATGACCAATAAGGTCATTCATCACATCCAAATTTCCTTTAAGTCACTCACTGCCTTTGTTGCACCAGAAATAAATCCAGGAATCTCAATCTAAAAGCACAATGGATCACCTTTATAAATTGCAGTAGTTCAAAAAAAAAGGCTGCCCTTTACCATGTTCTCAAGGATAATTAGAGTTGAGCAATGCATGCTGGCCTTGCTAATAATGCCACATCCTAAGGATAAAAAATTACATTGGCCACTGACAAACTCGCTGACCTACCATTACTTGAATTGACACATTGGATATGAATAAATGAATGATTTTTTTAAACCAACCATTTTTGTTATAATATTACTCACAAATGACTAAATCCTCATTATATTTGGAAGATTAATTCCATCCCAACTTTCTCAAATGGAGACTATCTGATATTGATGTGATGACATGCCTGACTTTGGAAAAAATTAAATTTTCTTCTACTGAAAGAAGCTTTAACTTTGACAATTTATGGGGTTCTTTTCTTAATTATTTTCATAATTTATACGATTATTTAGATCTTGCTTTGTGGTTTGGTTTTTTCCTCTTACAATATTGGAACACATATAATTTCATTATCTTCACAAGAGAGGGGTTAGATTATTAGTATAATTTTTACATTATGTCTTTTTTGTCTTTTTCAATGTATCATAGGTTATTTGTAGCCATATGTAATAGAATATCTACTTTGTTGGATACGTATTCTTATTACTATGTACGATTTACTTATAAAACTCAATTTAAAAAATTGAAAAAGTGTAAAAAAGATCCTAAAACCGTGTCTCCCTGTCCCGCATCGGACTTGCCAGCCACAAACGAGCCTGCAGCTGACGTGGACATTACCCCTCCATTAATCTTCGTCCGCGAAGCCAAGCCAAAAGAAGACATTAACCTGCAATTTTGAAAGTATTTGTCCAAGGACATCCAAGTAGATTCTTTATGAATCCAGAACATGCTCAAGAATATGCGAAATGGTTGCCGGACGTGCGTCAAGCATTAACCCGAAGACTGGACAATTGAAGATGGGGAATTGTTTTACTTTAGTTATTGTCATTTGGAAAAGGTTTTTTAATATTGTGGAGATGATTTTATTATAATCGGAGAAGCCAGAGATGTACTGACTGGTTCCTACCAAACCATGGACGTTGTTTTGCAACTTTAGTCGCAACCTGAAAAACGGAGGATGGTAGCATTGTCTAGGGGTTTCATGACAATGTTGGGGAGTGGGGGGGGGGGGTCTTTCCTATATTTCTTTCTTTTTTTCTTATATGTATGCAATCAAGTATTAACTTTACCACTGGATTTTAGGATCTTTTTTACACTTAAGAGATTAGTGAGGAGACAGGGACTGATGAAGGGGAAATACCTTAGAGATTTGAAATGGGAGGTCTACAGCTTCCAAATTTTGAGTACTATTATAAAAGTGACCCAATTACAATCTCTTTCTTCTCCTTTTGAGGAAAGAGAAAAAGTGGTTTGGGCTAATATAGAAATGAATAAAATAGGTGAGTACAAAAGAAATAGACCCTGTTTATCTTGAATAATATAAATGTTATTAACTGGTCAAGAAAAAAAAGGAATAAAATCTATTAAAGATTGTTACAAGGCAGATATAGTATGAAAAATATAACAAATGTTAGATACAGAAGGATACATTATAATTTCATACATTAATTAAATATTGTACTGCAAAAACTTAACAGATTGAAGTCTGACAGTTCAGAAAAGTGCTTTTTGCTGTAAACAGGAAAGAGAAACATTTGTTTATTTTATATGGACATGTCCTAAATCAAATTCCATCTGGCCCAATAATTAATTTTTTTCAACAAGTATTAGACATATGGTTTATAAAAATGTGAAGTTGTATACCTTTGATAAAGAACATATATATATACAATTTAAAGAATAGATATGATAAATTTCCAATAATTTGGTTTCTTACGTAAAAAAATTATATTATAATTTTATCGATTCCTTATGTCAATTAGGTTAAAATATTACTTCCTGGCTCTATTTCATTTTATTTTACTTTATTTGATGTTATTTGTATAAATATATACTTAAATTTAGAAACTAGTGTTATATATTACATAGTGGTGTCTTGCTTTACTATGTATTACATATTTTAAAAATACAATTTTTGTTGTAGTTATTAGACATACTCAAGTTACAATTTATTAATTAGATAATATCCACTGTTGTGATAAAACTAGTCCATCTTTTCTCTCTTTTTTTTCTTTACTTTATTCTTTTCTCTCTTTCGTCTCTTTTTTTAGTTTATTCCTAGGGATTTTTCTGGATGGGGGAGAGAAAATTATTTAAAAAAAACATGTATTGACTTTGATATACAAAATTATTTTTAGTTTTATGTATTTTTGATACATATGCTAAAATAAAATTAGAAAAAAAAACCATTGAGTGCAAGGTTGTTGTTCTGAACCCCTCAACTAGCTGATCTATCTCATTTCTGTATGCTTCTTCATTGCTGTCTTTATTGTGATTTTATTGATGACCATGGTGTCATCAGCAAATTTGTAGTTAGCATTTGTTACTTAAGCTACATGATATTAGGGACAATAGCATATTTGATACTTTTTTTAAAAAATTTCTTGTAAACAAACAATTGAAGCTGGAGATGGATGTCAGAGGTTAACTTGTTATATAACTGTTAGGTCTGCTTTGTTCATGAATGAGTGAGACAAACACCAGGCTGAGTCGAAATCAGGGTTCTTTGTTCTTTATTACCGGATTGTAACACTTGCGACTAACGATGTTAGCCGGAGAATGCATTCTGCCGTTATCAGCAAAATGGTGATTCTTTATACCCTTGGATACATGCTTAGAACATCATCATATCATTACTTGTCCAATGACTAAAACTGTTGCTATCCTTTCCCTGCTAGCTTCCTGCCTCTCAATCCATCAATGTCTCTCTTAAACTGTTGCTATCCTTTCCCTGCTAGCTTCCTGCCTCTCAATCCATCAATGTCTCTCTTATCTTGTAAGTACAAGGATGCATTCTGTTACTCCTTAGTACTGGGTGACTCCTTCTCCGGTCCCATCTCATGATGTTTTACCTAACAGGAGTACAAGGACACCTCCCCTTCTTGTTACTGCCCTGTACAGGGTAACTCCCTACACATTCCCATCTCATGATGTTTTACCTTACAATAACCCACCACATACATACACCTCAACTCACCTATTTTATGTTCAGTGGAAGGTAATAACTCACCTGTGTGAGTTAAGTGAGAATATTAACTCTCTTGGAAGATTGTTTAATTGAACACTTTCTCTCTGTCTGCTGCAATAACAGAGACCTCCCAATGACCACCCATTTCAATTCCCTGTCCCATTCCCATGCTGATATATCTGTCCATGGCCTCATGCTCTGCCAAACTGAGATTACCCACAAATTGGAAGAATAACACCAAATATTCTGTCTGGACCCTCCAACCAGATGGCATTAACCAATTTCTCAGGTTTATTAGGCCCCTTCCCTGTTTCTCACTCACTCTTCCCCTAACCCTCTGCCTCCTTTCCTCCAGCTCCCCACCACCTTCCATCTCCATTCAGATCTAAACCCTCCCCTTATTACCTCAGCTTTTTTCCCTTCTGCCCTCCCATTCACATCCATCTATGAACTCTTGCCTGTTGGCCTCTGCTCATCCTCCTGCCCCCTTCTTCCCTCTTCCCCTGCCACTTTATTCAGGCAGCTGTTTTCTTTTTGATTATGCCTTGACAAAGGGCTCAGGCCTGAAATATTGCTTCCTATAGATGCTATCTGATCTGCTGAGTTTCTCCAGCACTTTTGAGTTTTGCGCTACAATCACAGCGACTGCAGACTTTCTTGTTTACCTCCAATTAACTCACCAGTTTCATGTTGGTCCATTTTGAGTCACCGCTGCTCAAAATCAGGAAATTAACATTCCCTTTATCACATAAATCTACATGCACTCTCTGTTCGGCCATTTGCTTTTGGTGGCTTGTTTGTACAACTTTTGAAAATACTTCATTTGTTTGCCTAATGATTCGTGGTCATTGCCCAAAGAGAGTCAACAAACTAACTTTATTGCAGACACATCGGGAGACTGCATTTGTCGGAATCTGAAGCTAAAGGAACTCACAGTTAAGTCGCATCAATGGGAGCAAAAGAACGGTCACTGTCTTGATAAAGGGTTTTGATGAAGCTTTAACCATTTTTGTGCTTCCATTGATGCTCCTTGACCTGCCAGATTCTCCAGCAGATCATGTTTAACTTAAACTTTCACACTGACTATTCCTGTATATTCAGTATGATGCAATGCCAATATATTTTCTTGCAGACCTGTAAATGTCTATTCTTTTTTCACCCTGGCTTGCATGAAAACTTGTTATGCCAATTGTGGAATAGTTTCAGTTCATCATCTGCACCCTAATCCTATTTTGAGCAACCTTTCATTTCTGTCAATAGCCTCTTTATCAACACTGGATTTTTTAGGTTTTGTCTGCAGTTTCATATGCAGTTACGGCAGAGTTCTCATGCAGTCGTCACATAGAGCATCAGTAATATTCTTCTGCTTGGAAAGCTGTTCTTGAGTGTATTGCCATCTTACAATAGAAGATAAATCCTTGAAACCCCCATACTTGGTTACCTTGATTTAGCATGAATTATTGCCAGTCAAAGCTCATGATTTTATTATCTGTTATTAAAGAATCTACTGTGTTTAAAAACTAATGTAGTGTCAAAGTTCAAAAAAAATTTTTTAAGAACCTCCTTTCTAATTGAACATAATTTTGCTCCTTGCAAGGGAGTAGAAGCATTCATTCTATTTATTTTTAAAACACAGGAGCCTCCAGATGCCTCAAACCACATATTTTAATTTGGTTCACCTCCAGTAAAAATGTAATATTCTGGTATCCAAATGTTCAGAAGTCCTCACTATTAGTCATTTTCGATTTGTCTATTGAGACACCAAAGAGTTCAATGCAAGGCTTCAACTAGTTAGAATTTGTTTAGAAACTAAGACTCAATGCAGCCTAGCCAAATTAGCTATTGATTCAAAGATTGCTGGAAATCCTAGCTATGGGGAGGATTACAGTATCAGCAAAAGGATATAGATTGGTTAGTAAAGTAAGTGAATGGTTAAACATTTTGTAGATCAGGCATGATGAGGGGAAATGTGAAGTTATCCACTTTGATAGAAAAATTAGAAAAGCAAAATTAGAAGGTGGCCATTTTAGATAGCAATGAGAAAAATAATATCATCCAGATCATGCTGAATCTTTTGAACTCGAGATATAGGATTATTGTAGGAAAGAAATACTGAGGTAAAATATAATCATGATCTTATTGAATGACAAAGCAGGCATTAGGGGGCCGAATGGCCAACTCCTGCACTTACAGTATTTCTGATGTTCTTATGAAAGCCTCATGATCACCTGTATGTCTTTGTAGGCTCAGAGTAATAGATCAAACTTAAAGATTTTGTGATAATCAGAATGATTTTATACAAAGAAGCACCCCAGGGTTTTGAATTTCTCTATTTCTCCGGATGAATAGGCTTCCCACAGGTTTTATCAATGCTAATGCACCAACAGATTCTGTGAAAGGGCCAAATTCTTAGAACCATTAGATTTCATCCTCTAATGCTGCAGGAGGAGAAGAAGTATCAAAGCCACCATAGATGGCCAAATAATTAAATTGTGTACAACTGAAGAAAAATATGGAGAAACAAAGAGAAATAAAAAATAGTGATGGTTAAATAAAAACTATACAAGCAGAGAATGCGGAAGAAAGAATTCAAAAACAAACTCTGTCCTGAAATCCCCTTCCACTCCCATGTACTTTATTTTGTGCATCAATTTATTCTCCTCCCATAATCCATATTGTAACCAAAGTTGTATGATTTCTACTGACATTCCACAATCTTCATTCATTCAAAATTGTCAGTCATTGCCCATTCATCTGATCAGGTGGTTAAAATTTAATGCAGAAGAGTATGAAGTGATACATTTGGTAGCAGAATGAAGATAAACAACATATTATGAATAGTATAATTCCAAAGGTGTAAAAGAACCAGGGGTAATTATCTATAAATCTTTGAATATGACAGAAGATTGGGAAAGTGATTTCAAAAAGCTTCATAAACAGTAGCAAAAAGCTCTATGGTGAATGAGTTTTGATGGATTCTTATAAACACACTGGTTCTGTTATAACTGACATGTCCAATTCTTGTAACCCCCATCTTAGGAAGTTCTGGGAAAGAATTCATAAAAGATTAACTTGAATGTACAAAAAAGACTAGCTGAAATATTTCTTAGAGCAGATTTATGAGGAGATCTGATAGAAGTGTATAAAATAATTAAATGTTCAGATGGAGTAGCTAAAGAGAAAATTTCCCCCTTGGAGGCAAGGTTGAGAAGCAAAAGATGATGTTTTAAAATGAATGGCAAAATAATCAGTTTCAGAAGACAAACCTTTTATTAAAAATGTTATTTGTATCGAGTTTACAGGGTGATAGAGGTAGAGTCTGTTGTGTTTTTTTTTTAAAAATAGAACTGGATAAGCACTTGTAAGGAAGATATTGCAAAATTTAAGGGAAACGTTCAGAGAGTAAGATGAGCTGAATTGCTCTTGCAGATACCAAACACGTACTTTAAAGACCTGATGGATTCTTTCTGTACTATTATTATTCTACAGGAACTCAATGTGGTTTCTTCAATGTCTCCCTCAAACACATTTGAACAGCATATTCCCATCTAATTCACATAGTATTCCGACTTGGAATTGTATGACAGACTCAAACAGCAGTGCAGTGAGAGTACCTTCCCCACAGCACTGCAGCAATTTAACATACAACTTGCCACCACCTTCCTAAGGCCAATTAGGGATGGAAAACACATGCTGATCTTCCCAGCAGCATCCACATCACTGAAATTAATATGAGAAGTAATTACAAAACAAAGTATATTCTGAACTAAGTCACTCCCAGAATTTAAGTCTTAATAAAGTCATACAGCATAGAAATAGCCTCCTAGTTGACCACTAGGATCAATTGTATACCAATTCCTTTTGCCATGGTGATACCTTGGTGATTCAAATGTTGATCCAGGTGCTTCTTAAATGTTGTTAGAGTACTCGCCTAAACCACATTCTAAGGCAGTATATTCTGGGTCAATAATCCTCCAGGTGAAATAAAATTTTCCTCAGATCCCCTATAAACCTCTTGGTCCTGTTCTTAAATCTGCCATGAGAAATTAACTTTTCAGCGGCTGATGGACGCAATGAGCCGGGACCTCCCATTTCCGTTCATCTATTTGGATGATATCCTCATCGCCAGCCACAGCTACAAAGACCACGCTGTCCACCTGAGAAAACTGTGCACCCACTTGAGTGAGTTCGGGCTGACAATCAACCCCACCAATTTGGTCTGGACACCATCAACTTCCTGGGGCACAGGATAAACAGACACGGGGCTCCAGCCCTCCCCAAGAAGGTTGAGGCAGTCCAGCACTTCACATGGTTAAAGGGCTACAGGAGTTCACCGGTATGATAAATATTTACCACAGATTCATACTGGCAGCGGCACGCATCAGGCACCCCCTTCACGCTGATGGCAGGCAACTCAAAAGACATTAATTGGGATGAAGTCTTCCAGGGTGTTCCAGTATGCCAAAGAGTGTTGGCCAATGCCACTCTCCTGATCCACCCCAATCTAGAGACACCTACCGACAACAGTCAACGCCTCCGGCACAGCGGTATGGGGCATGCTGGAACAGCTCATTGAGGGCCAGTGGCAACTCCTGAGCTTTTTCAGCAGGCATCTCTGTTTCCACCCATCCACCCACCCCCAGGGCTCAAATATAGTGCTTTCAACTGAGAGCTATTGGTGCTGTACCTGGTGGTAAGTCATTTCCGTTACTTTTTGGAAGGCCAGCAATTCAAGGTCTTCACCAATCACAAACCACTGACCTTTGCCTTCCATAAGGTATCAGACCCGGTAGTTGTCCTGACAACAGAGACACGTCCTAAATATCCGAATTTACCACAGACATACAGCACATCTTGGGGAAAAACAATGTGGTAGCCTATGCTCTGTCACACCCCACGATCAAGTCAATACATGCCCTGTCCCAAGGGGTCAACTATATGGTCCTCGCTAAAGTGCAGCAACAGGAACCTGAAATCCCCGCGTATAGCACAGCTGTTTCCGGTCTCAGGGTGGAGGACATCCCCATTGGCCCAGGTAACTTGACGCCACTGAGTGACGACTCTACCAGTAGCCCCAACCCTATCATTCTGGCTGCATGGAGGCAGCAAGTTTTTGATGCCATCTACAACCTGGTGCACCCCACAAATCCACGCCACAGTCAAAATGGTGGTTAACAGGTTTGTCTGACATGACCTCCTCAGTGGGCCAAAACCAGCACAAACTGTCAGTCCTCCAAAGTGCAGGTTCACATGAGTGCAACAAGTGCAGCGCTGGTTCATCCATTTACGAATTGACGTAGTGCGGCTGTTTGTTACCAGTTTCCTGAGGACTGAGATACCTCTTGGCGATGGTTGGCAGTGCCATGAGGTGGCTAGAGGCAGTCCCACTGGCTGATACCACCACAAAAATCTACACCAGGGCACTCATGGATACATGGGTATCCATATTCAGGGTCCCAGAGCACCTAACCTCAGATAGGGGGGCACAATTCCCCTCTGGACTCTTGGCAGCACTGGATAACTTTTTGGAGACACAGCTCCACCCCACCACGACGTATCAGGCCAATAATTTGGTGGAGTGTTTTCACAGGCACCTCAAGGCACCCTCGATGGCCCGATTCAAGGGTCCCAACTGAGTGAACAAACCGTCTTGGGTCCTGTTGAAGAGTCGTACCGCACCAAAGGAGGACTTCAATGCCTCGGCGGCGGAGATGGTCTACGGTGCACCTTTGATCATTCCTGGGGAGTTCCTGGTCCCCAATAAATGCATGGAAGACCCTGCAGCAACCTGCGAGAACTTTCAGTGAAAACTGGGGTCCCTGGTCCTGTGGCAACCCCACAACATGGCCAGCCCAACCATAACGTCCCCAGGGACTTAAAAACTTGTCAGTATGTATTCATGAGAAGGGGCACACACCGGCTGTCCCTACAATAACCCTATGAGGGACCCTACAAGATCGTCAGGGAGAACGGTTCTACCTTTGTCCTCGACATCAGTGGTAAGGAGGAGACTTTTATCATCAACCATCTGAAAAAGGCATATCTGGACTATATCAACCAGGTCTCCATTCTTCCCCCACAACATAGGGGCAGACCACCCAAGGCTATGGACAATGGCCCGGTCACTAGTTCCAGGGGGTGGGGTCATGCAACGGCTCATGCACTGAGACACTGACCAGCCCACAAAATGGCTGACGAACACTGTGATCACACCCTGGGGTGGGGGGGAGTGGGGTGGGGTGACACTAGCCATCATCCCAGGTGTCCTCCGCATGGCAGGAAGATGGAGAACTCTGGAGGGATGCCGGAGAATCCCAGGCTGGTGCTCTGATGATGCAGGGCCCTGACATCAGTGCCAGGGGCCCATATAAGTGTAACACCCAGAGCAATAAACCAATCTCATTTTCCTAGGCTTTAGTGTGCATGTCGTTCTTCTCTACACTCACATAGCATGAAAGCTACAATGATATACTGCAAGATGCAAACCAAGGCAAAGCTGGCATGCTTTGGATCTTGGGCCGTTCCTTTATGCCTCTAACTTTGCTCTTGCCATCACTCTGATACAGATTAATCTTGGTCTTATCTTTCCGGAATTCTGCAGTCTCTTGGCAAACTGTTTTCTGGCCATCCTTTCTGTGGCTATCTAGTGATTTGCATCTTGTGTTATAGCCTCTATATTTATTTTCATGAAGCCTCTGCAGACTGTAGTCATTAACATGTCCACACCTGCCTCCTGAAGACTGTTTCTGATCTGTTGGACATACGTTTGGGCATTTTTCTTCATTATAATGAAAATACTTCTTTCATCAACAGTGGAGGTCTTCCTTGGAATTCAAGCCCTTTGAGATTACTGAGCTCACCAGTAGGCTCTTTCTTCTTAATGATGTTCCAAACTGTTGGTTTTGGTAATCCTAAGGTTTGGGAAATGTTTCTTACTGTTTTATTCTTGTTTATCAGCCTCATACTGGTTTATTTGACTTTCATTGGCACAACTCTGGTCGTCATGTTGAAAACTAGTAGCTACAGACTCCAAAAGTGATCAAAAGTTTAGAAACAAGCCAAGCTCTCTTATACCTGCACCAATGAAGCAATTAAACATACTTGAGTACTCATAAACACCTGTGAAGCCAAATGTCCCAAACATATGGTGCCCTGAAATGAGGGGA
The DNA here is from genome assembly GCF_036971445.1 of Narcine bancroftii. Taxonomy (NCBI): domain Eukaryota; kingdom Metazoa; phylum Chordata; class Chondrichthyes; order Torpediniformes; family Narcinidae; genus Narcine; species Narcine bancroftii. The sequence goes on from NC_091481.1 coordinate 13,371,292, forward strand.
CTATGTAAAAAAAGTTTTGTAATTTTTACATGGTCAAACTAAAATGTATACAAATCACCTTGAATAAAATCTGGAATGTACATTTTAATCAAATGTGAATTGTTTGATTACAAACTTAAAATTGGAGCACAGGGGCAAACAAAGGAAAAAAAGTGTCTTTGTCCTAAACATTATGTATTTTCCCTCAATTGAAAGAGGCTGAACAATCACATTGAGGTTTATAAACTCCTGAAGTGGTAGAGGTAGGTACAATCACAATGTATAAAAGACCTTTAGACTGGTACATAAATAGAAAAAGGATTGAGGACATGTAGAAAATGCAAGCAAATGGGACTATCTCAGCCAGGCACCTTAGTAGAAATGAGTTGAGCCAAAGGGCCTGTTTCCATGATGACTCTGATCATATTTCTGGACTATACCATCCTTTTCCATAACTACTTTTAAACTTACCGAATTACAGACACCATCTCCAAAGTGCTCCTGAGTGACAGTCTTTCACAGAGTCACAAACTTTTGCAGCCTCGTCTTGCTCTTCTTCCAACCATCTCTAATTTTGAAACAATAATATTTCCATGTGCTGATCAACACTTACCAGCTTGGCTCCTTGCTTTAAAATCATTGCACTTTTTTGCCTTCTGATCCTTAAGTGTGCCTTATCATGGCTACCTTTGTTTTGAATATTGAACTGACACAGAATGTCTTCCATGTTTAACTGAGCCTGACTTCCAATTGTTCTTCTATTCTATTGTACCAGCTCACTGCCAAATTAGTTTAAAACTTCCTCAAAAATACCAGCAAAACTCCCAGCAATGTTATTGGACCCATTCTGCTCAGGTAAAAACCATCCTGCTTATACTGTCACATTGACTCATGAAAGGTTTCCAATTATTCAAAAATCCAAAATACTTCTTCCTATACCATCCTTTTAGCCTCATATTCATCTAATAAAATAGTCTGTCTGAACTTGTACAACTAGTGTAATCTCATCAACACATTTCATGTAGAAATATGTGTAAGCTAAGATGTGTGCCTTGATCTACTTCTAAAAGCCCAAAGCTGCAAGTTCTCTGACCAAGCTCTTAATTGTTCCACAGCAGAAGATAAAGTATAAGATGAAACCTTGTGCTAAATCCACACTTGTTTGATAGATAATGTTGTGCATTAATCAGATGATACCCATTTAGTATTCAGTAACCAATGCTTATAATTTCACAGCTGAGTAAAGATTCCCACAAAAACAGCTGGCTGTATATGTGGCCATTGGCCAGCTTTTCACTACCACTCTCTAATTAGTATTCAGGCAGTGATACCATTTTCATTCACTTTGCAATCCATCAGACAAATATATAGGCTTTGCTGATCGATTTGAAGCTATTTTTATACCCAGAGAACATGCTGCCATAGTGCAATAGTTTTGAGCTTCATTCAGACTCCTTGTTATTCCTAATATGTCTTCAATCAAATTTTCTCTGGTTCCCAACCCAAGCAGCTCATGTTTACAGATTTAGTTGTGTGGTAATGAAATGCAGTTGGCTTAAGGACACAGTGAAAATGCCTCAGGAGATTGTTGCCTGGATAGGAATGCTGGTTGCAGACAGAAAGGTCCACTTAAACCTGGAAATGCCAGCCCCTTCTTTCGTCAACACACTGCAGTTAATTCTTGCCTTTTGGTGATAAATTCTATATTTTCTATGATTCTGTGCATACCCAAGTACCTGCATGATCTCTCATCCACAGGGCTTGTGTCTCATATTTGAGCCCAGATGGTGAATAACTCCACTTTCCTGGATTCTATCATAGGCATTTCTGCTCTGACCTAACATCATCTAAAAATAGATTTACCAGCAGATTATTTTAGTTTTTGTTCCCCTCTGTGCTGTTGGGAGAATATCCTCAGAGCCTAATCTTGGCTGGTGGACTGAAGATGCTCCCAGTTAGCTGGGATGGAGCTATCATCAACAATAGAAACTTGCTCTGCAGAGAAATGGGTCTTAAGATTAATTACTACACTCTAATTGTCTGCCTACTTCAGATGTGCTAACTTAGGACAGAAATGAAACAAAAACTATATTAGTTTTTTTTTCTTTTTACGAACAGCACGTAACATATTTTTCCAGACGACAAGCTCGTGCCCCCCCAAATACACCAATTAACTTACAACTCCCATATGTTTTGAAGGGTGGAAAGAAACCATATCACTTGGAAGAAACTCACGCAGAAACATGGAGAACGTACAAACTCCTTAGACAGTGCCAGATTGACTCCTGGCAATACTCCAGGCAGCACAGTTAGTGCAACACATTTACAGTGCCAGTGACGAGAGTTCGAATCTGCCGCTGTCTGTAAGGATTTGCATGTTCTCCCCAAGTCTGTGTGGGTTTCGTCCAGGTGCCCTGGTTTCCTCCTACCCTACAATACGTACTGGGGTTGTTGGTCAATTGGGTGTAATTGGGCCGGACGGACTCATGGGCCGAAGGGCCTGTTACTGTGCTGTATGTCTACATTTATATTTAAATATATTTATCCTCCAAATCAGGAAGGAAACACAGAAGTGTAGTTGATCTTACACAATCTAAAGATAGAGTGACAGCAGTAAAGATTAATTATTATCACGATTATTACATTTCAAACCAGAAACAGTCAGAATTTATTATGTTTATTTCAAACGACAAAAACTTACATGGCTACGGCTCTTCATGGAACTAAAATCAGTAAAATTAGATGATTGTATCATCATCCACATGAGAAGATAAAGGGCCAAATGAAGGAAGACAGAGAGGTGGTAGTGAAGAAGCAAAATTCCCTGATTTACATAAAAGATAATAAAGTGCTTATTAGTGAAACATCGACCAATAGAGAAGTCCTATATGCCAGTGGACTAGAAGAATTACCAGAAGCACACAAAATGAGTCTGGAAAGAGGTGCCTTTAGTTGTCTCTTCTTGGAGTGCGAATTCCTGCAAAATGGATGTTTTTGTCTGCTGCCATGAGGAATGTTCTTTTCAGAGCTGAACCCATCCTCTGGTTCCTGCACCCCAGCAAAGTGGTGGCAGCTTTACTGAATTTAGGTAAAGCCCATCAGGAATGATAAAGGTTGAATTTCAGAGGTTCTTTCTGGGTGGAAAACGTTAATGCTTTTAGTTCAATATTGTGACAAATTTCACAATTTTTGATGGGTCACAAATTAATGCCTAGTGATGTATCCAGCAATGTTTTACCACACAAATAAAAGTGAAGTTCGACTGCTAAACATCTGTATTTTGTGAACTAATGGCACTCAAGCAGACGCAGAATCCAAAAAGCAACTAAAGAAAATCAAGTAACGAGAAAGGATTGTGACAGTGCAATTTTCAAAAACTAATTTAAGTGATGTAGGTGTTGTTGAAAGGTAAGCATATCTTCAACTGTCCTTGAGAGGGTGATGGTGAGCCAGTTTTGTAACCACTAATATCCTTGTGGTGAAAGGCCTCCCATGATGTTGGGTATGGCATATTAAAACTAATACCCAGTGACAATGAAAGAATAGTGATATATTTCCAAATCAAAATATTGCATGACTTGGAGGGGAATTCCAGTGTACATGCTGCCCTTGTTCTGCTTTGTGGTATAAATTGCAAGGCTAGACCAGAAGACCAAAAGACAAAGGAGCAGATATAGGCTATTCAGCCCATTGAGTCTGTCCTGGCATTCAGTCATGAACTGATCCATTTTCCCCACTCAGGCCCATTGCCCACCTTTTCCCCATAACTTTTTTTGCCCTGGCTAATCAAGAATCTATCAATCCTTAAATACACTCATTGACTTTCCCCCACAACCACCTGTGGCAACAAATTCCACAGATTCACCACCCTCTAGCTAAATAAAGGTTAAGAAGCGACATCCAAGAGACTTTGACCATTCTCTGCTTTACATTTTGTACATCCCTCATGCACTGCAGCCACAAAGCTGGTGGTGAGTACAGTTGGAAGGTATACCAATCAGGGAATCTGCAACATCTTCGATTGTTCTGAATGTTGTTGAACCAGATGTGGAGTGTTTCCCATCAAACTCCTGGTTTGTACCTTGTGAGTAATAGCATAGCTTGGGGGAAATTTGGCTCTGTCGACTCCTGCAGATTATGGAAATGTGAAACTGCTGATTTAGTCAGGTTTCTTACCGAAAAGCACTGACATGAACTTCAGAGTGCGAGAAGATAAGCTTCCTTGCCATTGATTTTATTCAAGGAAATAGTGAATAAGTAACTTCAGTAACTTTTATCTTTTCATGTGATCCCGTTGTGAACCTGGAGTGATACAATATTCTTTAACTCATTGGAGTTTACTGTGGAAAATAAATAGGAGATGTAATGTATTTTTTTATCCTTGACAATACACTTAATTCTGCAATGAGATTGTATGTATAGCGCACAAAATGCATTGCTACTGGGATTGCAGAAAAAAAAAATCAGTCTTGTGACCATTACAGGGCCTACCGATCTTCCTCAAGCCTGGTCCGGGACAAAGGATTCTAAAATATCAGGACAGGGAACGGATTCTGCATGCAGCAGATGGGGTGCAAGGGAGAGAAGTGGCCCAATAGAATTCAGAAGGGAAAAAGTCCTCTTTTTATCCTGATATAGGTACAGCACCTATAAAAAGGCACAAAGAGTTTGATCCAGTAAAAAAATAAACTTCTAAGAAACAAGGGAATTGGCTTCACACTGTTACATCCAGTGACCCTGAGGGTGTTCCTGCCCGTGGATGAGGAGAAATTCTTTGTAGAAGCCAAAGAGGTGTTGAGATATCTAAACACTCTGGCTGACACCCAGGAGGATTCCCAGGGGAGATAATAGGATGGAGGCCCAAAGAGTTGATCTGGCTGTAAATATAATAGAAATAATGGTTACACTTTGTTTATCACGATGGTTGAAGTTTTAAAGAAGAAAAGTATGTTGGGAGCTTCGGGGTGGCAAAGGAGGCAGCAAGTGTTAGATGGATGCTATAGGCTTGCTCCAAAATGGAGGGGGAATTGTCGCCAATATTTTGGATAGTGTCACCAGGAAGGGTAGGGGTAGATAGGGGGGAAGGGAGAAGGAGAGGGAATTATTTTGGGGGTATTGTTGTATTTTCTTGAATTGTTGGTTTTAGTTTTTTTTTAAGTTTGCTCAGATTTTGTTTCAAGCACGGATGATGCATCAGGAGTTCACAGAAGACAAATGGGACAGAAGATAAGTATCAAAGAACAAGGAGCAAAGGGGGAAAAGGATAATAGAAAAGCTCTGGGGTAATGGATGTGACAATTAAATTTGTAAATTTATAAATTTTAACATATACAACAATTCATCATACAAATGCCCATCATCCCCAGGCCAATGGAATAGTGGAAAGATTTCATTTTGACATCTCAAGTCGGCCTTGATGGCTCGGTTAGAGGGCCCATCTGGGTTGATGAGCTGCCCTGGGTATTACTGGGCATGAGAACAACTCCAAAGGAGGACCTCCAAACTTCATCTGCAGAGCTCGTGAACACTGCTCCATTGGTGGTTCCAGGGTAGTTTGTCCTCTTCCATTCCAACTCCAGCGATGATCTGTTGAGCAGGTTAAGGGAGACGGTAGGAAAATGGACCCTTATACACTCTTCTTTTGTGCCTGAAGACCTCAAAAACTGTGAATATGTTTTCGTCCGAAGTGGAACACTTGGTCAACCTTTACAGATGCCCTATGAAGAACTTTATTAGATACTCAGACAAACTAGGTTGACCTGTATTTTGGACATTGGATGGAAGCCACAGTCTTTCACTAATGACAGGCTTAAACTAGCTCATGTGGACAAGTCTTGCCCATGCAGCAGCCAAGAATCCATTGCAGAGATCAACATCCTAAAAAACAAACAAACCTTTCTGCCAGTTTTGGTATCTTTCAGAATCAAAGTTCTACAATGGCATTATATCACTTTTATCCAGATTTATTTTACATCCTTATATTCTTCCATATTTTTCTAATATTGTTTGTAATCTTACTAAGGATTCAGGTGGGTCAGACATATATAATAGCACATCATTAGCAAGTAAACTAATTCTATATTCTTCTTCTTGTACAACTATAAAGCCCTTAATATCCAGATCCCTTGTTATAATCTCCGCCAGTGGTTCAATAGCTACGATGAATAATGCTGGCAATAGGGGACACCCCTGTCTACTTAAGGGAAAAATAGATGACATTTGATTATGAGTTATTATTTTAGCTTGTGTTTTATGATAGAGTTTTTATCCAATTTATAAATTTTCAGCTTAAACCAAATTTTTCCATCGTTTTAAATAAAGACCATTCTAATCAATTGAATGGCTTTTCTGCATCGAGATAAATACTTATGTTTGGATTCAACCTCGATTTTGCCATGTGTATTATATTGAATGATCTACCTAGACTATTTGAAGAACAGCCAATCTGTTTGCCCATAGTTTTGCTATTATCTGATTCCACCTGCATTGAATTTGCCCATCGTTATTGAATGAAGATCTACCGGGACCAATGCCTAAAGAGAGCGCACAAAATCAGTGAACCGGTGCGGACTCAAAAGGCCAACATGGCCTGTTTCCGCTCCGTAAATGGTTATATGGTTATAACGTCTTCCTTTAACAAATCCCACCTGATCCAAATGTATTACTCACCCAGTCTGTTTGCTCCAATTCTAGCCTTTGCTACAATTTTATACTCTGCATTCAGAAGTGATATTGGTCCTACATAAGGGCCCAGATACAACAATAAAAAGGAACAAAAAAAGGGTATAAAATTAACTATTATTTCAAGATAGTTTCCCCAACTGACTTCGATATACTTAAAATAAATGCAAGTCCTGATGGTGAATGGATCTGTATGGAAGGGGAGGAGGGAAGGAAGGAGGGACTGTTTTGTTTTTGTTTGTTGTGTTTGTGAGGAAAAAGTTTAATATATTTTATATTTAAAATTTCACTATGTATAATTTTTGAAAAAAAAATTCAAAAAAGTGATATTGGTCTGTATAGCCCCTTTCACACTTTCAAGTGATCCCACAAATTAACCGCCAATCGGCCTTTTAAAATGTCTAGTGTGAAAGCAAAATCAGCTCAACGCCAGCATCAGATGACATAATTTCACGCCGGGGATAGATGGCCTCGTCCTTTAGTACAATCCCCGGGGTCTGCAGATGCCAGCGTTGCAACCAGTAATTGCTTTGTGGGATTAAAATGACCTAAGTTTTTGCGTGAGTGCAGGAACGTGAAGGAAGAAGATTAAAATTAAGGTATAAACTTTGCCGTGAAAAAATTGCGGGGGGGAGGGGGGAGGGGGAAAGAGAGAGAGAGGAAATAAATAACAATAGCAGACAATTTTTAAACAGTGTGGGAAAATTGGTAATGCTATAGTGCACAATTTATAAAGACAGTGGGAAAAAGCAGTGGCAGACCTGACTTCCCAGAATTCCATGCAACAGAGAAACCCCTCCATGAATGCTCCGGGCATGCAGCCCTTTCTCTGCCACATGGAATTATTTATAATTGTATGTGATAGCGCTACAAACTTTTCCATGCTATATAAATTGTGCGCTATAGTGCTACCAACTTTCCCATATAATATAAATTGTGCACTGTAGCGCAACCAACTTTCCCACCCTCTTTAAAAATTGTATGCTATTGGTATTTATGCTCGCAATTTTCCACAGTCCTTCATTAAGGATTTTATAGGTCAGCGCAATAACAACAGGGACTGTACATAAAGCTTAATTATGTTATAATTAGGCAGATTAATTTTGTTCAAATATAAGATCATAATACATTGATCAGGATTTGGGGCAGGTCCACCATCACTTAATGCATCATTACATCACCGGTAGAAGGTAGAACAGTTCTAACCCCGGGGATGGCTCCTTGCAAGTGTGAAAGCATTCAGTGTCCCAGTTAGGAGTGGTCAAGTGTGAAAAACCAAACCCCCCATTCCTATCCCAGGACACTGAACGGCCAATTTAGTGGGATGCAAGTGTGAAAGAGGCTTATGATGAGGTTTCTAATGGTCTCTACCTTTCTTCAGTAGCACTGTGATTATAGCAGTTGAAAAGGTTTCTGGGAGAGTTTGGGTCTCCACCACCCAGTCTAACATCTCCATCAAAAGAGGAATAATTAAATCTTTAAATTGTCTATAGAACTCAGGAGGGAACCCATTTTCCCCCAGGAACTTAATGGCCTGCAAAGTATCCAGAGCTTTCTCTATTTCTTCCCTTGTAAAAGGAGCATCTAAATCATCTCTTTCTTAGAGGATGTTCAACATTTGTTAAAAATTCTTCCATCTTGTTTTCATCTCCTACTAATTCTGATTTATATAGTTTCATATAGTATCATCAAAACATATTATTTATTTATTTTTATTACATGTTAATAGTGTCAGCTTCTGTTTCTATTGCATTTGTCATTCTGATGACTCCTCTGCTTTAACCTGCCAAGATAACACTATGTGCTTGTTCTCCTAGTTCATAATATTTTTGTTTAGTTTTTAATATCATTTTTTTCCATTCTATATGTTTGTAATGTTGTCTAATATTCTTTTTTTGTATTCCTGATATCTAATATCATTTTTTCTAATTTTGTTATATCCTTCTCTAGGCCTTCTAATTCTCTCACATATTCTCTCTTTATATTTTTAGTGTAAGAAATAATTTGTCACCTCAAATAAGCTTTAAGCATATTCCATATTAGTGGAGGGAAAATTCTTTTCACAAAATATTTCTATCTGCCTAATAAAAATCACAAAAATCCATCCTTTTTAATAATGTTAATGGCGAGTAGTCTGATAAAAATCTTGTCAAATACTCAATTTTTACCACTCTACTTTGTAACTGGGCAGACATTAAAAATAAGTCAATCCTCACGTGTGAATCTTGTACCCTTGATTAGAATGAATAGTCTCTATCTAAGGGGTTGAGCCGCCTCCATATATTAGATTTAAATCCTTTATAATTGATGTGTTGTTTTGTCCAATATAGGATCTCAACAGAAATTAAAATCTCCCAATCAATATATTTTGCCATCTCCCTGCAGTTTTTAAAAAAAAATATACTTCATAAAGACTTCATTGTCATCATTTGGGGTGTAAATATTCATAAACATCCATGATTCTGCATAAATTTTACAATGTGCCATTACAAATCTTCTAGCTTGATTGGTAAATGTCTCTTCTATTATTATTGGTATATTTTTATTAATTAAAATCATTACACCTCTTGCTTTTGATCCAAATAAAGACTATATTACTTGTCCCATCCAAACTCTTTTTAATTTTGCATGTTCCAATTTGGAAAGATGTACTTCTTGTAAAAATACTACATCTGCCTTTAATTTTTTTTTAAAAAGGTGTGCCCCAAGACCAGTTTTCTTTTCACTCTCTTGTTAATTCCATTAACATTAAGACCAATGAATTTTAAAGTTCTATCCATATTCTTCTTTAAAACAATATTTTTTAACAATAAAATCTCTTTGACTCTTTAAATAGTAAAGTGACGCTTCTTCTTTAAGAAAAACACAATGTCCCTGCCCTGACAGTGGAAAGCCCTGAAGGCCCATGAAAACAGCCCGCAGAATCTCTCAAGAAAGAAGAACCCCTCCCTTTCCATCCTCTCCAGGAGCCATTCTCCCCCTTATACCCAGTCCCCACCCTACTACCACTTTTCCCAGATATATATTTTTTTTACTGAGCTCTCCGTAAACATTTTTATGCACATTACTTTTAAAAAATAAATGCAAGACTGTTTAACAAAAATAAAAATACAACTTTACTACTTTTACTTAGTTCTATTATAAATATTTTCACAATGCTCTCCCTCAGCAACCTTAATCTCTTTTACAACCTTTGCAGAAAGTCTTCCACCTCATTCACGGTTTCAAGATCTGTCTTACTGAATCCACCATGGAAGTACAGTACAACTCCCAATTATCCCAAATGATTTGAACCGGACCTATTATGGACGACTGAATTTTTCGGATAACTGGTCAATTTTTTTTAAAAACAGTCCAGCAGCAACAGCAAAACACTTGTATCAGTGTTTAAACAACAACAAACTACAAGAGAAGGTTTTTTAAGCATTAAAATAATGTTTAATTCTAACCATATTACCATTTACAGCCCAGAACAGGCCAGTTCGGCCCTACTAGTCCATGCCGTAACAAATCCCCACCCTCCTAGTCCCACTGACTAGCACCCGGTCCATACCCCTCCAGTCCTCTCCTCTCCATGTAACTATCCAGTCTTTCCTTAAATGTAACCAATGATCCCGCCTCAACCACATCTGCCGGAAGCTCATTCCACATCCCTACCATCCTTTGCGTAAAGAAATTTCCCCTCATGTTCCCCTTATAATTTTCCTCCTTCAATCTTAAACCATGCCCTCTAGTTTGAATCTCCCCCACTCTTAATTGAAAAAGCCTATCCACATTTACTCTGTCTGTCCCTTTTAAAATCTTAAACACCTCTATCAAGTCCCCCCTCAATCTTCTACGCTCCAGAGAAAAAAAGCCCTAGTCTGCACCATCTTTCCCTGTAACTCAAAACTTGAAATCCTGTCAACATTCTCGTGAACCTTCTCTGCACTCTCTCTATTTTGTTTATATCTTTCCTATAATTTGGTGACCAAAACTGTACACAGTACTCCAAATTTGGCCTCACCAATGCCTTGTACAATTTCATCATAACCTCCCTACTCTTGAATTCAATACTCCGATTTATGAAGGCCAACATTCCAAATGCCTTCTTCACCACGCCATCTACCTGAGTATCAGCCTTGAGGGTACTATTTACCATCACTCCTAAATCACTTTGTTGCTCTGCACATCTCAATAGCCTACCATTTAATGCATATGACCTATTTAGATTTGCCTTTCCAAAATGTAACACCTCACACTAATCTGTATTAAATTCCATCAGCCATTTCTCAGCCCACACCTCCAGACTTCCTAAATCACCTTTTAATCTACGGTAACCAAAAAAGAATGCTGGCCACTGCTGATCCTTGATATGTCCCTAGTGCCATCCCCGATCACCAAAACCTCCCAACTACCACCGCCGATTACTGAGACCTCCCACTATCACCACTGATCCCCCGGGAGACTTCCCAGGCTGTAGAACACTCACTGGCAAGTCAGTAGCCTCCCTGTCTCCCTGTGGGCTCATTCTGACAGGGGCTGCTCCAGCTTCGCATCCTGGTTCTTGATGTTGGAGCCCGACACAGGCCCAGTCTTCACCTGTGCACACTGCCCCTCCCGACCACTGCTGCCGATCACCGAGACCTCCCCATCAAGATCCTGCTCATGCCCGGGTGCCCATAGTCCCCACTCCTGCCCGGGAGGCTTTCCTTTTTTTTTAAACATTTTTTTTATTAGTTTAAAACCACACAATAAAGCACATAATTAAAGATAATTCAAAATAATACAAATACATGTGGCATATAAAAAAGAAAAATATGAACACCCCCCCCCACCCATATACCACCCCTCCCTCTCCTCTATCCCCCTACAAAGAAGAGAAAAAGAGAAGGAACGGGACAAGATACCCTCAACAGGCGTGTCTATTACTTTAGAGGCCGCTCTCCTTGATGACGCCAAGATAAGGGATTCTTCCAACCACTTGCGGCTGGGAGATAGTGGCATGCAGTTTGAGAGGAAAGTCAATAGGGGTAGGTAAGAAAGAAATGGAGTGAGAGAGGGAGGGAGTTTCTTGAAACGAGGACAATTGTTGTTCTAATTTCATGTTGGGTGAATTTTTTTTTCCAACCTGTGAGGTCAGTTCGGATCCCAAAAAAAAAAATTCAGGTAACTGAGGATTTCTGATTGTTTCAGATATCCTCATTTATCCAAAAATTTTCACAGGCGAACAGATGTCATTTCTGGGTCCAAAGTTTTTTTGGATAAATGACGATTTCAGATAATCCAATTTTGGATAATCTGAATTGTACTGTATATGCTATCTCACGACGCAACATTACTGCTAGGTTAGAGCTCTGATTGGTGGTATTAAGTACTTCAACCAAGCCAGTTGTGTTGATCAAAAGCTGATCTCTTTGAGTTACCATCTTTTGGATTCAGTTTTAAACCATGACGCTGATGGATTATAGAAATCCTTAGAAAACATTGACAGAATAAGAAAGTTCTTCAGGGAACCCAACCAATATGTTTCATCAAGCAACCTCAATGAAAACAGACTGAGCAATAATCTCACTTTGTTCTTGTACTTTGCAGTGAACATACTGGTTTGCTCAAAGATCAACAGTGACTGCAGATAATATCCAATGAGCTTATGAGCTCAGTTTTAACCACTCGTAAATTGTGCAGATCATAGAATATTAATATTTCTTTGAAAGAATGTTTTATCTGATTAATTCTCCATGGTTGGGATGCTCAAAGATATTCACAGACAAACTAGAATAGAATGACATCATAAAAGGCTTAAAAGTGGAACATTCACCTCCATTGTGTGCCTCCTTTCTTCATATAAGACCACATGACATAGAAACAGAAATAGGCTGTTCAGTCATTGCATCTGCCCCACCATTTAATCGTGAGCTGATTCTTTTTCCCACTCAACCTTCTGCCCATAAACTTTGATACCTGGTTTATCAAGAACCTATCAATCTCTGCCTTAAATACATCAAATGACCTGGCCTCCACAATCACCTGTGGCAACAAATTGCACCGATTTATCACCCTGTGGCGAAAGAAATTCCTTGGCATCTCTGTTCTAAGCCCTTTTATCCTGAAGTTATGCCTTTCTGGCCCAGACTCTTCCACCATAGTAAACAACCTTTCTGCATCTACTCTGTCCATGCCTTTCAACATTTGAAATGTTTTAGTGAGATCCCCCACATTTTCCTAAATTCCAACAAGTCCAGGCCAAGAACTGTCAAATGCTCCTCATATGATAACCCTTTTATTACCGGAATCATCCTTGCAACTCACCTCTCCAGTATCAGCACATCCGTTCTTAAATGAGCAGTCCAAAACTCCTCATGATACTTTAAGTGAGGTTTCACCAGGGCCTTATAAAGCTTCAATATCATATTCCTGCTCATATTCTATTCCTTTTGAGATGTATGCCAGCATTGCATTTGCCTTTTTCATCATCGACTCACCATGCAAGTTTTCCTAGGTCCTAGGTCTCTTTGCATCCAGGTATTTTCAATTTTCTTCCCATTTAAAAAAGTTTTCCCATTTATTTATTTTCCTTCTGAAATTCATTACTATATACTTTCTGACAATGTATTTCATTTACCATTTCTCAGCTCATTCTCCTCATCTGTCTTTGTCCAGCAGTCTTCCTGTTTCCTCAATCATCTCTGCTCCTCCACCTACCTTATATCATCTGCAAACCTGGCTGCAGAGTCATTAATTCCATAATCCAAATTATTAATCTCCACATAAAAAGAGAATCAGAATATAATCCTTGTATTCCGATTCTCTGCTTCCTGCCAATCAGCCAATGTTCTACCCATGCTAGTATATTTCCTGTTAATCCATGGGCTCATATCTTGTTAAAAAGCCTCATATGCACCACCTTGTCAAAGTACTTCTGAAAATTCAAATACACAACTCCTTTATCCAACTATGGTTGGATGCAGAGATCCAGGCCTTTTTCAGAGCTCATGATGCTGCCATCAGGACACGGTGTAGGATGGCACTAAGATCAGTCAGTGCTGAACTCTCCCATGCAATCTGGAAGGCAAAGCGTGGGTTTGCCACAGAAAATCCACAGACAGCTGTGCGACACATGTGGCAAGGGATCAAGACTATTATGGATCACAAGTCAACCATGCGAATTAAGGACAATGACACCTCCTTTCCAAACAGACTGAACACCTTCTATGCATGGTTTGATGAGAAGAACGGGATGATGCCAAAGAAAGGTCCATGCCCCCTGATGAACTGGCCCCTTGCACAGCTGCAGCTGAGGTGAAGAGAACCCTATCTAAGGTAAACCTACATAAGGCAGAGGGACCAGATAAGATACTTAGTTGGGTACTGAAGGACTTCACAGACCAATTAAGGGAATTCTTCATTGATATCTTCAAAACCTCATTGCACCTCAGTCCATCGTTCCCATAGGGTTCAGACAGCCACCATCATCCCGGTACCCCAAGAGGGCAACAATAACAGACTTCAATGTCTACTACCCTGTGGCAGTGAGCTCCACATCAGATGACAATAAACTTGACTAGCCTGCTTCTCACTTCTTCAAAGAATTCCAATAGGTTTGTTAAGTAAGACTTTCCCTTGAGAAAACCATATAGGTTTTGGCCTATCATGTCATGTGCCTCTAAATACTCTATATCCTCATCCTTGACGATCGACTCCAACGTCTTCTTAACCACTGATGTCAGGCTAAACAGTCTATAATTTATTTTCTGCTGCCTGAATACTGAACTAATCAAGGAGGAATAAAAACAAACATTTCTGGAAACAGTCAGTAAATCAGGCAAATCATGAAAAATGAAATGGATTTAACATTTCAGATCAATGACCCTTTGTCAGAACTGAGAAAACAAATAAACATCTTAATTCAAAATTGTCAAAAGGGTGGGGTTGGAATGGATTGGACAAGGGGAAAATCTCCAATAAGATGAGACAGGGCTGTTGGGATTGATATGTTACTGAGAATAAGAAGAGAAACAAGAAACATGTAAAAGATGTGAATTGCAGGGTATAGATAGAGGGAATGTCCAGAAGATAAGACAGTGTAAAGAGTCTCAAAGTGGAGGCAACCTTGGGCTCACCCTATCAGAGATATTATATTCCCTTTTTCCATTTCCAACTGACTGCCACTCTCTCTACAACTTAAAACTAATTTGTTTTCACTCCTTTCCAGTTTTAATAGCCTTCAACCTGAAATGTTAATTGTTTCTCTTTCCACACAGATGCTGTTTATCCACTGAGTATTTCCAGAAATGTCTGTTTTTATTTTGGATTTCCAGAATTTGAATTTTTGATTCTCATAAATTAATCAGTTTAATTATTTTATTTTAAATAAATAAATCAATGCATAAAGAATCTCCATGGATATACTTCATTTAACATTGGTGATACTACACTTTGGATCATCTACATCAAGATGGATCCTTGATGGCTCAGCTGGTAAATGAAATATTGAACCCAAACAGTATTCAAATTCCACCTCAACAAGATGTGAAATTAAATTCAAGATATCTGTAGAGGGCAGAAATGCTCTTTTGTCATAATCTGTGTGTCTACAACATGCGCGCACGCGCGCACACATTGCATCTTTGGGTGCCTTTAATTAACAAAGATCATCTTCTCCCTGAAAAAAAAAGAGAACAGGTTTTGATATCTACAGATAGTTACACCTTTAGTGGCTCAAGTATTATCCAAGGCCATAATTGACTTTGGTGAGGCCTTCCATAGTTAAAAAGACTGACTACACCCTAGAAGGAAAATAGCTGTCTGGAGAACAACCAATTTCTGAGGCTCTGAACCTTATCTTCTGGAAATAAATAGAAAGGTATATGGGAAAAATAGTTTCCATCAAGTTTGGGATCTATTTGATGATAGTTATTCATATATTATACAATACTCCTGATGGAATATTAGCAATCAGCAGAATCATGTCATCTTCTTGCTGTTTCACCCAAGACTAGATGAAGCATGGCATGGTATAGGTGCAGATTAGAGTTCTCTTTACATCATCCAATATGTTCTTCCAGCTGAATTGAACTTCAGGTTAGAAACATCAACAACAATTTGCATTTATATCACACTTTTAACAGAGTAGAATGCCAAGGCATTACAAAGAAGCATTCCAACAAATATTTGGCATCATACCACACATTAAGACACATGACTAAAAGCCAAGTTAAAGGAGTAGATTTTAAGGTGCAGTGTAATGATCGAGTGAACACAACTAAAAATGACAGTTTTTCAATTATTAAAATGCAAGGAGCAAAAGAGGCACAGGATTAAAGGGGCACAGAGCTGGGAGATTGTATTTCCTTACAGAATTAAAGACAGGGCTATGAAGTATCAAAAAGCAATGGCGAGAAGTATTATTAAGCGGTCCCTAAAAATGGCCCATGCCCCTCAAAGTAAGCATGGTTGAAACCTGTTGGGAGTTAGGGTGAACAATAATTAGAATCATATCATTTTGCTAGGGGGTGACAGATGAACTGAAGAATATTTTAATAGTCAAGGTTAGAGGGAACAAATATTACAGGTTAGCTAAATCCACATTATTCATTCTCACGTACAAGGTACGCCACTTAAAGGTGCAGAGTCCTTCAATACCAGCTTATCAGTTTCATGGAAAACAAAAAAAAATAAAATAAAATGGTGGAAATACTCATCAAGTCAGGCCACATCTGTATGAAGTTAACATTTCAGATCAGCACATCTGACCAAGGATTAGCAATCTGAAACTTTTACTGTTTCATTTCCACTGATGTGGCCTGACCTACAAAGTATTTCCAGCATTTTCTGCTGTTTGTTTTAGCTCATCAGCATCTGATTTAATTTTAATTTTCACTTTCTGATTAATTATCTGGGTGGTGAGGGTGGAATCTAACTGTTTGCATTTTCCAGAGCACAAAAGAATTCTTCACATTACACTTCCCATTTCTCTTTCCTTTCAATTCATTTGTCCTTCATTTAAACACTTTGTCTCAGTATGATTAGCCTATATTGTGCTGAAGGTGTTAGGCCAATTTTTTTTTTAAACTCTAAAAATAGCTATCAGTGCAATTTTATCATTTCTTTACTCATATAACATAGCAACACATTGTCTATAGTATACAGTCTTAACATAGTACAAAATCTTTTACAGGAAACACAAAATTTTAATCATAGAAGGTTGGGAATCAAAGATAAGTCTTGAAGAGCATCGTGAAATGAGTGAGAGATGGAGAGGACTAAACACAAAAAAGTTTTGGGTCATCCTACTGAAGTCACAATTGCCAGTGGTGGGGAATAAAAGTGGGCATACAAACAAGAGGTTAGAACTGGAAAAACTGAGATTTGGAGGAGAGTTTTAGACCAGTGAAAATTACAGAGATAGACAAATAATGCCTGCCATGGAAAGCATTGGAAAAAAAAAGTTTAGTTACAGCCCTGTCCGACTGGGAGCTAATGGTCACTCTTGTCATTGGCCAACAATGTTTATATGAATTCAAGCTTACATTTTGAAGATGTCCAGAGAGACATTTTCCAGAGTCAGATTTAGAATGGACAAGAGTTAGACCAATTAGAAGTATATATGATTGAAATAAAGAATCCAATGACAACAACATTCCATCCCTCAATAATAGATCATTGTCTTTCTGGGTCAGAACTGTAGTGTGTAAAACAATTCTAAACAGCGGTGTTAGACCCTATTGCTATCTTCACCTATCAGAACTAATCGATAAAGTGGTCAAAGCAGATAAATAAATTACTGGCAGATGATACATGGGCAACTGTGGTGTCAGTCCTCACTTTTCAGTCCTAAATAAGATATGAAGAATGATTGAAGTAATTGTGATAAAGTGAAATGTAATACTCCATCAATGTGCTTTAAAAAGGTTTTTATATTGAGGTTTAACATGCATCTCCCTCACAATACCATGCTGGAATTATCCTGACATTGCATCCATCAAGGGTTCTAACATTCTCCTCCTGATGTCACATCACGTGCAAACTTGCTATCCAACCAAGGAATTACAAACTTGAAGCTGCATCCCTGCCTGGGTGCACATACAGTGTCACAAGAACATGAATCCAGCCTCCCCAGACCAAGCACAGCCCCAAGATACTGTCAGGATTTCAGTCTGCAGCAAATTGTTCATTAAAAATTACTCTTTCAAAACGATGCATTCGTGATATCCTTCCCCGTGATCCCCATCTCTCTACTCTCTGCACACCATTGCTCCCAACACCTTATCATGCCCTCTGTGGGCCCAACACAGGTGTATTCCACACAATGCTATATTCTATTAGAATGAAATCCAGCAAGCTGAGGGTTAAACTCCGGTCTCTAGTTCAATGAACACATCGCACTCTGAAGGTAGCAAGTGGAATAAGACCCACCCCTTTCGACGAAGATAACTGCATCTGTCCATTTCATGGGAAATTGTACATCGAAATCACACATACTGACCGTTTGCTCCAAGTCTGGCACCCCAATGCGAATTATTAGAGTGCTCGGCGCAGGGTTGTCCATTTGGTGACCGGTTTTGGCTGCAGTACTTGTCCTGATGGTGTGGTAGATGGTGTCCTCTCTGGTGAAACTCTCCTCCTCTTCACCCTCGCTGCAGTTGCAAGTGTTCTGCTGCTGCTCCTCCTCATGTTTCCTGGATGTCGGACTGAGAGGCATGCTCCGTGCACTCACCATCGACATCACATCACTGGGGGGAGACAGTGAGAAAAAAAAACTCAAACCTTTTGGAAACCCGCGCACACAAACACACCCCGACCTTCGGCTGCCCCTGATCGGGACCGCGAGGACTTGATCGATCGATCGATACAATTTCAAGCACACGCTTGTCTCGAAGCAGAGACCGGATCACAGCGTATCAATAACTTGTGTTCCTAGAGTCCTTGCAGCGTGGGAACCCAAGGGTCGGGGGTGAGCGATGAGCGAACGAAATGAGAGAGGAACAGGGGGTTGCCCGGTCATTTCAATGGACCCGTTCTTGCAGGGGCCTTGAGCGGTTGATGGGGGCGAATATTTGCACACGTGGACATGACCTTCGCTTCGATGATAATGGGGAGGCTTTTGCTCGCTTCGGGAGTTTTAGACAATCGCTTCAGGCAAGCGATCAAACGCTGGTTCCCGTTTTGTGAAGCATTAGGAAGGAAGAATTAAAGCTCGAGCAGAGCTCGAAAGAGAATTCCAGTGCTCAGCTACCAGTGGATTAAAATAATCGGAGATGCGCAAGGAACAGGCACTATTGGAAATATTAGATATGTCTCAATATCAGAAGGTTGGAGGGGTTTAAAGTGACAGGGAGAACTGGGTACATAAATAAATGTGAACATATTTCAAATATTATACGACTTAAATGTTATCCCATTATATCCATGTAAATAATATTGCAATTTTTAATTGGAGAGTTAAAGATTAAGAATTATAATATGCATGTTTACAGTTTGTAAAAGCACATACCACATATAGAAACATTGAATAGTACAGGACAGAAGACAGTTGAAGCCAGCTCTTGGAAAGACAGAACCAACTCGTTCCTTCCCTACAATTTCCTTCTTTTGAAGGGTTTACTCCATTCCTTTTTTCACCTTCCTACCTTTCAGTTCTTGGGAGTCACTATCTTGGAGTATCTTTCCTGGACCCAACTCACTAACAGCATTGTGAAGAAAACATCTCAGCACCTCTACTTCCTCAGGAGTTTGTGGAGACCAGAAACCATGGAAAATTTCTACAGAGTGGAAAGCGTGCTGACCAGCTGCATCATGGTCTGGTATGGGGACACCAATACCCCCGAGCATAGAGCCCTCCAAAAGGTAGTGGGCACAGCCTAGGACATTACAAGAAAAACCCTCCCAACTATCGATAACATCTATCGAGAATGCTGCCATCAGAAATCAATGCGGCAACAATCTCCAAGGATCCACACCAGCCACCACACACTCTGTTCTCGCTGCTGCCATCAGGAAAGAGGTATAGGTGCCACAAGACTCACATCACCAGGTTCAGAAACAGCTGCTACCTCTCCATTATCAGACTCCTCAACAACAAACTCAATCAGGGACTCATTTAAGGACTT
This sequence comes from Narcine bancroftii, assembly GCF_036971445.1. NCBI lineage: Eukaryota > Metazoa > Chordata > Chondrichthyes > Torpediniformes > Narcinidae > Narcine > Narcine bancroftii. The sequence continues at coordinate 13,391,043 of NC_091481.1, forward strand.
TTACTTGTGCCCTTTATTGTTTTTTTTTAAATTCTCTCTATATTGCACAGTTACTTTGTTTCCATTTGTGTATCTGTTTATAGTTCTTTATTTGTTTACATGTATACACTGTGTACAGTTTTTTTTTGCACTACCAATAAGTGGTAATTCTGCCACACCCACAGAAAAAGAATCTCAAGGTTGTATGTGATATGTCCTGTATATACTCTGACAATAAATCTGAAATCAGGATTGGAACTTACATTATTCCATTAATTAAATAAAATATTAGCTGATGCTGCCTGTGATTTTTTTTTTGCTAATCACCTTGAATGGCATTCTCTGTAATTGGCTCATTATATAAATTTCTTCCCACTTACTTGATCAACCAACTTTCCTTGATATTGAACAGCTCTGTCAAATCTTCTCTTTCTCTGCTCCAATCTCTCCTCATAAAGTGCATTCACCTGATACCAATATTGGAAACAATCTTTGTATCTTCTTCTTGACTCTAATCTCCTTTAATGAGCAGCCAAGAGATGGCACAGTACACCAACTAAACAGTAACCAGTATTTATAAAGTTCTAACCATTTTACTTTGCTCCTGTTCCCACTTTTAAATTGTATATTTTTTACTGCTTCCTTATTCCCCCTTCCAATGTTTTTCAGCATTAAATTTTACTATGTTTCTGCCCATTATTAAAGAACACATGAAGAAGAGCAGCAGTAGGCCATGTGGGCCCGAGCTTACTTAAACACCCAACAAAATAATGATGGGTTTTTGTTTCACCTTTTCTTCTCCCATCACTGAATCCTTGATTATCCTGGTTGCCAAAAATGTATAAATCCCAGACTTGAGTATATTTAATGATTGAATATCTTAATCCCTCTGGGACTCAGAATTCCAAAAATACATGTGAAGAAATCTTTACTGATCTAATTCCTAATTGGTCAACACAATTTATCCCCTAGTATATCTGATATTATCTGAATTGCCCCTATTTCAACTCTCTTTATTTCATTTGTAATCCTCTTCTGTTTACTATTGTTCTATGTTATGAACCATCTGCAAACTTTGAAATTGATCTATAATTCCAAGTCCAGGTAATGCATCAAAAGAGCAGTGGGCTTTTCACAGAGCTTTGGAGCATAGCTGTGCAAACCTATGGAACGTGTGATAAAACATGCAACAACACCCTTTGCTTCTTGATTCATCAATTTCTAATCGACATTGCCATATGCTCTTTGATCGTTTGATCTGAAATGTTATTGAGATCTAGCATGAGACATTTCATCAAACACTGTTTCAAAGTCCATAAGTCAATCAAATGCAATACCAAAACTTACTTTCCATAAATAAAAATAGATAGACACACCAACATCTCCACCAGCATATTCAAATGTAAATAAATCACATAGATATGAATGTGTAGGCACATAAATATACATGTACACCTTATTTATATGTTTAAACAATATATGGTTACTGGATCTGATTATTTTTGAAGCAAGATAATTTACAGAGATAGTTGCATTTTGGAAAAAAAAGGATATTTTGTCTAGAAGTAGTGGATTTCTTCTATGTACTCACAATCACAAAACTATACGTGTTCATTGTACACTTGCTTGTTCTACACTGTAAATCACCCATATTAGTGATGCCAGCTTCTCTTGAGCCACTATACCCCTTCCTTATAAATTGGTGTAACTAATATTCGAATAAGGGTTGATGATATTATGTCAAATACTGGAAGACATGCATTTAAGGAATCTCTATGTTGATGCAATCACGAAGAAGGCTCGCCAGCAGCTAGATTTTGTGAGGAGTTTGAGGAGATTTGTTATGTCACCGAAGACTCTTGAAAACTTCTACAGGTGTACCGTGGAGAGTATTCTGGCTGGTTGCATTATTGACTAATATGAAGGTGCCAAATCTCAGGCAAGAAAAAACTCCAGAGGGTTGTTAACTTGGCCTGTGACATCACAGGCACCAAACTTACTCCATCAAGGACATCTACATGAGGCAGTGTTGTTTACTTCAATTTAGTAGACCTGTGACAAAGTGCCACCTAAGAAGTGGAATAAACTATGACCTCAGGCAATGAAGCCCTGTCCTGGGACTTCTAGGATACTTTGAAATTAGTATTTTTTAATTTAAAATCAAAATTATTTTAGATGGACAAATAGATAAGAAGATATGTGATTGGCTTAGAGCTAAAGAGCCTGATGGGATATGCATTTGGCTGCCTACTCAATAGGATCCAGATCTGCCACTGTGGCATTAGGCATCCAGTGGAGCACACTCTGGTCCATTAAGAGGCATACTATGGTAACTACTAAACAATTGATTATCCTTCTATCTTTCAGGTTGATAATCTTCAATCAGAACATTGCAATAAAAGGTCATTAGACTTAACATTAACTTTGCTTCTCTTTCTGCAAATGTTGTTCAGTTTGCTGAATTTATGTAACATTTTCTGATTACCGTTTATCTCAGCGCATAAGACAGTATTTGAACCTTTAAAATATCTCCCCAAGACCAAGAGTTATCTTGTACACCAAGTATAAAATCTAAACCTTAAAAATAATAATGTATTATAAACCTGTCCAACATACCTTAAAATAACAGCACAGCAAACAAAGCTAACAGCATACACAAGTCGCCATTTGCAACAGCTGACGAACAGCAAAGATTCAGCACTCCCCCGTGGGGTCATTCTGCCGATGGTGGTTTATTTTAAAATATGCAAATAAAATTAAATTTAAAACTTTACAAGATAATTTGTTTTTGAAATATTGTGACAGCATCACTCCACTGGTCAGAAGGATGGTTGGTAAAGGACTATTGGGGCAGTAAGCTCTCAGCGGTAATTGCCATTTGGGTGTAGTCTTATACAGCGATTATAGCTCAAAACCTACATTTTAAGTGGAAATTCTGGTTATTGTCTTATACATATAACATATATGGTATTTCACATTCCCAGCATTTATAGCCTTAGGCTCTCTTGACCTTTGGTTTTTCCTGGTTTTACTTGCATACTTTGACATCCTGAGGCATGCAAGATTTGGAAATCCAATCTGTGCTCTTTATATTTGTTTATCGTGCCTTTGAAGCCTTCTATTGCTCTAAATATGATTTATCTAAATATGGCTAAAGAATCATGGAAAATCTGCAACAATTTTGATCTTAAACACTACTGCCCTTGAGACATTCAACAATTACAGATAACCAACCTTCCCTGTTTGTATCAGTGCAGGGAAAGGAATGACCACACTGATAGGGTTGTATTATAGACTGCCCAATGGTCAGAAAGAATTGGAGGAGCAAATCTGTAGAGAGATAGCAGAATATTGTGATGGTAGGGGGTTTTAACTTTGACTGGGACTCCCATACTGTGAAAAGGGCTGGATGGCTTAGAGTTTGTGAAATGTGTTCAGGAAAGTTTTCTAAATCAAGATATAGAGGTACTTGATCTCCTATTAGGGAACACGACAGGTCAGGTGACAGATGTATGTATAGGTGAACATTTTGGTTCTAGTGATCATAATGGATTGGTGGAGATAAAAACGAGAGCTCATAGCTGAAAGGGGAAAGATTTAGGGGGAACATTAAGAGGAAGTTCTTCACTCAGAGAGCGGTGGGAGTGTGGAAAGAGCTGCCATCTGATGTGGTGAATGCAGGCTCAATCTTAAGCTTTAAGAATAAATTGGATAAATACAAGGATGGGAGAGGTCTGGAGGGTTATGGAGTGGGAGCAGATCAGTGATACTAGTGGAATGATGGTCAGCACAGACTAGAAGGGGAAAATGGCTTGTTTTCTTTGCTGTAGCTTTCTATGGTTCTATGATTTTAAAGAAATTCCTCTACATCTCTGTTTTAAATGGGCACCCTTTGATCATGAAGTTGTACCCTCTTGCCCTAGGCACCCCTTCCATGGGAAACAACTTCGCCACATCTACTCAGTCCAGGCATTTCAACATTCAAAATGTTTCTATGAGGTCACCCCTCATTTTACTGAACTCCAAGGGGTCCAGTCCAAGAGCTATCAAATGTTCCTCTTATGCTAATCCCTTAATTCCAAGAATCATTCTTGTTGATCTTCTCTGTAACCTGTCCAATGCCAGCTCATCTTTTCTTAAATAAAGAAAAACTATTCCTTGCACTTCAAGTGAGGCTTCACCAGTGCCTTATTGAACCTCAATATTACATCCCTGGTCTTTATCCTATTCCTCCAGATAAAAATGCCAACATTGCATTTGCCTTCTTCCTCTTTTCTCTGGTCATATCCAATTAGCAACTTCTGGTTTTTGATATGGACACCACCCCCTCCCCCCCCCTCCAGTCTTTATTCACACACCTCCTGTTTTTTTTGCATATACCTTGAAGAAGGGGTGGCACGGTTGGCCAGCAATCAGGACCAGGGTTCAAATCCCGCAATATGTGTAAGGAGTTTGTATGTTCTCCCTGAGTCGGGGGCTCCGGTTTCCTCCCACTGTTTGAAACATACTGGGTGTGTAGGTTAATTGGGTGTAAATTGGGCAGCATGGACTCATGGGCCAAAATGTTTCCGTGCTCTATGACAAAATTTTTTAAAGTTTCAGGGCTCAGGCTCAAAATGTCAGTAACTTATCTTTATTGGATGCTGCAAGACGGCTGTATTCGTCCAGGATTTCTACGCTAACCGTGGCCTGAAAGTGGAGATTTGAAGTGTGGGTCTTAATTTGGGTGCAAGATCACTCAGTAAGAATGAAGTGCAAAACCCGATGTGGGTAAAAGGTGTGGAGGATGATGCCCAGGGTCTCTCTGAAAATATAATGTGGTATGAGGATCCCACATGGGAGTGAAGTATGGATATTTATGTGAGAATGTGAGGGTGACGTGGACTCTGTGTCAGTGTGAGGTGCAGATTATCTATGTGATATGGGGTTGTGGTAACCTTGTGAGATGACAAAATATTCTAGGCAAGGTTGGGATGTGCATTCTCTCTGCAAAGAAATATTGGAAATATATAGGAGAGTAGCTTTAGCAACATCTTTTCTCAGAGGGCAACTTTTGCCATTCCTTGCTGATCCCTGCTGAATCAGTTAATGGATCAAATGTGCAAGAGTGGACTCTGATAAACATTAAACATAATCATTTTCTCACAGAGTAATCTGCTTTGCAAAAACCTTGTACTTTGCATTTGATTAAGTCTGAATTCTCCAGGGAGTTTGGTAAAATATTGTCTCTCATTTGTATTCACATATCATCAATATTACATGAAGTTCAAGAATTCATGCGCATTTTATTCTAATCACCTGGAGTGTTGCAAATTAAGTTTATATTTATTTTTATGGTCTGTATGCTATGATGAACAAATATATGCTTAAATATTTTCTTTTCAAGGAAAAGTCTCTATTGAAGATTTTTGGATAAATGGGATTAAGCCTTTTAATTTCAAATTGTGCCCCAAGTTCAAATCCATTTGTACCTGCATGTTCAGATTTACAGCTGACACCTGTAAAATTCAAGGACCATTGTAAGATAGGCTGTAAAGTGTCCCACATACAGAGCAGCATATATATCCCATGCCAGAAGAGCTGCATTGGCGTAGAGTCTGGGTCACTGCCTGAAACTGCATGCATTTAGAAAAAAAAATGGTTTTCTCTTTGTCCCAAAATAGAAAAGTTTCTGAAAAAGAATATTTTGTTTTGATGATGTGTTGACAAGAATAAAAGTACAATTAGATTGGTCTTTTTCTAACTGACAACTCTGATTTCAACACTCACTTCTATGCTGTGGGGAAGGACCACAGTCTAGAGTCCTCCCATTACCAGGAAGGGCTGAGACTGGAAAAGTTCCTCAAACTACAGGGGGGGAAATGTCAAGGTGCCACAATGGTGATAATGGTGTAAATAGAATCGAATGTAACAATGTACATTGATGAAATTGTATGGATATAAAAGTACGGGTGGGGAAAGACTCTGAACGGTTTGCCTTTTAAAAATAATTTATAATAATTAAGTCTATTTTGGGTTAAATAATATCAGTTGTCACTGTGACAGAAATTGGTAGCATGTTGGCCTTCAGTTAAGCGTCAACCTACACTTCACTTCTTGTGACGTCCTGATTCACTCTGGTCACAAATATCTGAAAGTCGTGTTCAATCAGTCATGTCAATCAACTGAAGCAAGATGGGGCAATCAAGCCTCGCCCTTCCCCGCCCCATCCCAAAACCCAGGCAGCACCCAGATTTATTTCTTTAAAAGGGCCCTCATGCATTCTTCCATCTTTCAGACCAAATGATGCACTGTTTACTTGCACCACAGAAGCCAGAGAGAACAGAGCATCAACTACATAAGGATAAACATAATTGTTCACATTTTCTATTGATCCAACCTCACCTTCTCCCTACCCCTGCAATTGCTTCGATCCTTCAATCCCACCTTCTCACATTATTCCTCTACCATATCAGTTCATGCTTTCACACCCTGCAAAGTTAATGAAAATACACATTTGATGCATAGTCAACCTTACTATTTGCATCAGTAAACGAGCAATGAAAATATTGGGCCTCCATTATTTTAAACAACTGAGACAACATGAATGAAATTCTTCACTAATTTAAGATTAAGACCACCAACTGATTCTTTATTTTCTAATTTGTCATTGGTAAAGAGCGTTGACACCACATTGGACATCCTCAAAAATCACTCTGTAACAAGACTCGATTGACAATAATTGACACAATAAAATACAATAATAGACACCAAAGTCAAATTTGCTTAATAATAAACTGAATATTGCACATTCACATCTCTTATGTGGTACACCTCAAAGTATCACGGAATAATGCTCCATCAATGAAAAAACCTTTGTCAATCCCAGAATAATCCTGAAAATTATGATAACTTCATTGTATAATTGGAAAAAAGAACGTGAATAGATTTTCTTGACATTGTTTTAAGTTCTTTGATTCAATCTGTGCACCATTATGTACACAGCTTTATGGGGTAAGGCTATAACTTTGTTTGAGACAAGCCTCTAAATCACATCTCAGGAAAAAAGGGGAACAATTCTGTGCTAAAAATGTGTGCATTTCTTTGTCTTTTAAATAGTGCACAAATATCAAATAGAAATTGTCTCCAGGCTCTGTGGTCAGCATCACTTTTAACGACTCTTCAAAAATAATCTCATATGCAGCAGTTGTCCATCACCATGGACAAATTAGATTCAACTGTTATCATTATTAGTTTCTGTATTCAACAACCTGCTCTTTACAGCTCTATACAAGTAGCAGACAAGTTCCATTCAGAGTAAATCTCTCATCAAGAACCCATAGGTGCACTATCTTTATGCAATTATTAGAAGGACATGAAATAGATAAGTGGAGTGTCTAGTTGCATTAAGAGTCTATTCACTGGGCCAAATGGCCTTGTTTCATCTTGATTTTTACCATCTTCATTCTGATTGAACATTTAGTGTTGGGAATTAGGTTACTTCTGGATAATTCACAATGTATTCTACTCTATCTGGTTTGCGTTCACTCGTGGCGTCAACAAAATAAACATCTAATTTGAATAGAAAATCAAATAGATGAGTGAAGGTTAATCTTTTTGTACACGGAAAATATTTTGTCAGGCTATCTTACACTATGCCAGATGTGCAAACACAAAAGTTTACACAATCATGTTTTTTTTTCCCCCTGTGGTTAACAATTTACTGCCGGTGTAAAGTCAATGGTGACAGCACGACAATTAGACTGGAAAATTCACACCCTCAATAGATACTAAAAGATGATTTCAGAACTAGTGACCTGCTGAAGTTTGCACAGTGATGATTATAATACATTAGACACAGAAAATTCTGATAGAAATGAACACCAGAATCGGTCTCTCCCTTTCCAGCACTGTGTCCCTCAGTCATGACAAAGTTCAGTCTAACATTTCTCAACTAACTAACATTGTCTCTCTGTTCAAAGCCATTGACCTAGTTTCTCTGACAAAGCTTGATGCTTGGAAAAAATGTGATAATGTCACTACAACAGCCATCACTAAACCTAAATGTATGTGGGCTCAGATGCTGGGAAGCATTTAAGGATGCAATGAGTCTGCAAAGGGATATACCCAAGTTGGACCTGTGAAATAACCACCCAATGCAAGCTGAAAATAGTCCCATCGGTTGTAAAATAATGTCCAACTATGCTTTTTTTCTGTAAATAAATCTTGGAGCTGTCAAATGCACTTCAATCTTCATGCAGAAGCCATTTGTCAACAACACAAAGGTCCATTGTTTGGTCGTATCAAACTCCTGTCACTTCCTGTAAGAGGTGCCCCTGGCCCAGCAAAAGTCCTCTTAGATAAGAGCCTGGAGAAACTCCAAGCAGTTAAAATTAAGCAATCTAATTCTGTGTGACTGTAACAATTGAAAGCAAATGAACAAAAAGCAAGTAGGAGAAAAGAATAACAGTCAATATAAAAAAAATCTTCTGTAGGCAGATAAATGATTAAATACCAGTGAGAAAAGACTGAACTGATTTGGGGTAAAGAAGCTTATACACCAGTATCATCTTAGTGCTACCCTAAAGATTGGTCATTCATCACAGCATTGTTAGTCCTCTAGTCCAAATACTCACAGGTGAGTAACCCAAACAGGACTTGAGTTTTGTGTGGCAATGCTGGGAATTTTCCACTAAACCCCTGTGTCAGGAACCTGATGGGAATCTCTACCCTCAGACATTCCCCAGCAAAGAATTATTCCAGAGTGGTGTGAAAAGACTATCCATGAGGCCAGGTGTTAGGTGGGCCAGGGCGCGCAATTGACAGATACAAAGATTGTCCTCATTATATCCAGTTCAATGTGATGGAAGTTGCTGTCTCCCCGTCTCATCATTTGGCTGCACTGCTCTCCCAATGCCAGATATTTCCCTCTGGTAATAAGCTCATTGGACTGGGGTAATAAATTGGGCAGGCTAATAAATCGATGGTAAATTGCAGCTCCCATCACATCAAAGAGTTAAGTGATGAGAGTGGCTCTGGGTGGTGGGTCAACCCTAAGAGCTGTTGTCACTCTCCAAGCAAAGGATGGACAGCATGCAGCGCTGAGCCCTAACTGCACCTCTTCTCCTGAACCACCAGAAAGTAAACTCGACAGGCAGACAGTAGCTCAATAATGCATCATTTCGTACATAATGTTGTAATTATTTCTTTAGCACCATTTCCTTTGGCTTCTTGTTCCTCAGAACACATCCCAAGCACTAAGTGAGGTACCAGTAATAGTACATTTATGCTTCCCACTGATCTTGACCAAGGAAATGAATGCTGTCAAATCTTTATGTGAGAAAATATTGTCAAAATGGAGTTGCAAGAAAGGCTGGTTATTGTGAAAGGAAATAGGGACCCAAATCTGAAAATGATCCACTACAGTTTGCAGAAAGAATGGGAAGTGGTGAGAGAGAGCAGAACAAAGTTATGGTAATGTGTTAAACAGGAAGTCTGCAAACACTCTGTATTGCATTATCAAGGCAATGATTACTTTAAAAAATGGCATATGGAAAAATAAAAATATACCAAATTGAAAGTGAGGCAGATAGGAACATCTGTGGAGAGAATAAAAGAGTACAGTATTAAATACAATATTATGTTCTTCTATAACGTAGCCAGATGAAAGAGAAAAGTGGCTTCCAAGCTTACACAAGAAATCACTAGAGCAGCATAGGAGGCCCCAATGATTCCCGATGTAATCAGTGGGTTCACTGGAGTGAATTCAAAACAGTGAGAATCAGAATAGGATGGAGAATTAAAGTAGCAGGAGATTGGAAGCTCCAAGTCACCTTTGTGAACTCAACAGTGCTTAAATTGATATTTATTAGAGAATGATAAAATTATGACTTGTTTAGTTAAGGCAAATAGAAGGAAGCTGTTCCGATTATAAATGGTTCAAAGACATGAGGATACTGCTTATTATTTTGCACAATAGGTACCAGGGAATGAAAGCAAAACCTTTTTTTTTTAACTTGAGAGGCACTCTCAACACGGGTGTGAAACTCAAATGTCCATGATGACGTTGTTTGCAGGAAACATGTCCCAGTGCAGTCCCTCTTAGGTGGCATGGATCAGTTAGAGCAATAGTTGATCTTACTGAGGAGCATACGGGAAGGAGATGGTAACACTGTAGGTTCAGCCAAGAAAGACGGTTAGACAATACAAGCATTTCTTTTTCTAATAGATATACTTTTTTGATTATTGTTAGGAGGGACTACCTCTCAGGAAATACTGGATCCTTGGGCAAAGTATCAGAGTCAAGGATGTCTTGCAGCGGGTATAGAACATTCAGAAAAGGGAGAATGAGCAGCCAGTGATGTTACATGCTTCCATTTTTCAGTTCATTTTATTGTGTGGGACTGCCACTTTAAGAGAACTGATTTAACAAAGGCATGCAGGCTTTGGAGAGTGACTTTGCAGTAGGCTTTGAACAGCATGTTCCTAAATTGGATACATTTGCAGAGTTAGGAGAAAAGTCCTAGAAATCCCAGGTGCAGATACCATGTGACCAGCCAGCATATTGAAGAAGCAGTGTACAGCTTTGTTCAGGGGCCATTTTAAGGAGACAGCACAGGAGCAAACAGCTCTCTGAATAAGAAATACTGTGCTGGATTGGCCTCATATGTGGTTATAGACAATCTGTCTGATTTCCTCCTGTCTGTTATAGAGGAATGAGAAATACCACTCTGTGACCAAAAGAGTGAAGGTAATTTTTGTTTGACTCACCCTACACCAAAGAAGAGGTGAATTTTGGATGCCATATGTCTAAAAAGGACATTTCGCTGGAAGCACCTCAACAAGGGTTTCATGAGTTATAAACTTTCTGTCACCCCTAGTCTCTTTCACCCACTTCATGAACTGGTAATTTCATCTAAAACCTTTGTGACTCATCCATCTAAAGCCTGAGTGTTGCATCCATCTAACGCCTGCATGTCCCAAGTCTACGTGACAACACTGAAGATATGAAATTGAACTTTGAACTGCCTTTTGAGAATTGGGCCCTGAACTGTAGTGGCTTGGGATATTACACACACACACACACACACACACACACACACACCCACCCACACCAGTATATTTGCACATAGTTTTGGGTTAAGTTAGATAAGTTTAGATAGGGGTAGGTAAGTTTCAATCAGTGTAAATAAGCTAGGTAAGGTGTTATATCATTGTTAATTAATATTTTAAAATATTATTTTAGATATAATACTGTCTGGGTTAATTTCTATTGCTGCTATCTGGTACATAACAGTGGTCCATATTGGAATTGCCGGTATAGGTAAGAAGAAAAATGGGCTCCTACAAAGGGAATACAGGGTGTTAGGTAAAAAGATGAAAATTATGGCCTCCAGGATTGTAATCTTGAGATACTAATGAGTGTAGAAATAGGAAGATCTGGCAAATGAATGCATGGCTGAACAGCTAGTGCACATAGGAAGGCCTCAGGGGCATGGGTGACCTGTATATGAAGAACATGATGCACCTGAACTGAAAAGAATCAATATCTTTGCAGGGAAGTTTGATATTACTACTCAGGAACATTGAAAGTTGGATGGAACCCAAAATGACAGTGAAGCAATCCTGGAAACCTTATGCTCCTAAGCTTTACATTCCTGGATGTAGACATCTCCAGTGACTTGCCCTGGGCCACCCAGGTTGATGCAATGACCAAGAAAGTGCATCAGCACCCTTACTTCTCAGAACTTTGAGGAAATTTGGTGTGTTACCTACATCCCTTATATGGATGCACTATTAAAAAGATCCTGTCAAGATACATTACTGTATGGTACAGAAAATGCTCTGTGCAAGACCACAAAACTGTAGGAGTTTGTGAATACAGCTTAGGCTATCACACATATCCCCCCCCCCCCCTCCAATCTATGAATATGCTGGCTTGCCACAGCAGCCAACATAGTAAATCAAGCATCCCATTCTCACCACCCTCTTTTCATCCCCCTGCCATCAGGAAGAAGACTCACAAGTATGAGATCATGCACCACCAGACTCAATGGTTATTTCTTTCCTGCTGTTATCAAGCTCCTGAATGAAGCTCAATAAGATGAAACTGCTTTTGCTCTGTACCATATGATTTCTCTGTAACTCTGCATTTCTAAGTGTGTCTTACTTATTGTACTATGTATGAGATATCTAGTTGGACTGCTTGCAAAAAAAAACTATCACTGCATCTTGGTACATATGACAATAAACCTAAACTTCAATGTGGTTGAGGGAAGGGCAGGAATGACAGCTCCATGTTCTAGGATATAGAGGTTTCATGCATGACAGAGCAGGGTGCAAATTAAGATGGGGGTTTGCACTGCTGGTCAGGGAGAGCATTATCATTGTACTAAAGGAGTAATATCCTGGACAGATCTGCCAATTAGGTTTTCAAAGTAGAATTTAGGAATAAGAATGGGACAGTCATTGATGAGATTCGCAACAGACAGCGAAAATTAGAAGAGACAATGGAGGGAGAAAAATTAGGGGAAGCAGATATCATTAAACCTTTTAAAAGCATTTGCACAGGTGCTTGGTTAGAAAAGGAGTAGAGGGATATTGGCCAAATACGGACAAGTAGTATTAGCATTGAAAGGCATCGTTTGTGATTGGCATGGATGAGGTGGGCAGTGAGGGCCCATTTCTGTGCTGTACTTTTCTATGATTCCAAGAAACAATATTAATCAGTGCCTTCAAAGACAGAAAGTTTGTAAGCCCATGTGGAAGGAGCAGGATAATTGCTCCATTAAGAGGTGGCAGAATTGAAGAGCCAAAAAAAACCTGTTTGTTGCAACTCTTCCATGAAGTTATGATCCCTGGCCTTATTCTGCCTCAATATCACTTTAGAAATACTTGTCCATGACATACATCAGTACATTGAGTAAAGTTGACACCATTCTACATTGGTGGAGAGGCATTGGAGGGAAGAGTGGTGTCAACTTTACTCAGCTGGTTCCATTCTTATCTATCCAGTTCTATTGAGTCACTTTCTTCTCTACTCCTTTTACTTATGGAATCTTGGAGATATATATCCTTTGCTCCTCCTGTTTCTTATCTGTAAATGACCCTGCAGGAATGTTGTGCTGGAATATGACAGGTTACATGTACACAATAACATGCAACTGCACCTCACCACTCCTTCTGTGGTCCTCACCACTATGCCTAAATTGTCAGATCACTTGTCCTGGATCCAGTTATGGGTAACCAAAAATTGACAGGAAGGCCAAAGCCATTGTTATCAATCCCTGCCCACATGCCCTCATTCCCTCCAGCCATTGATTTAATTGCTTATCCTCACAATTGTGAAAGGCTGTTCCACATTTCTTGCAGACGGACAGTATTGCATCCCAATAAAAGATTCACTTATTTAGCAGCTGATTATACCTTTACTTCCCCAAAATTTATCTGTATACTCTTATATCCAGTCTTGAAATGCATTGAGCTATTGAGATTTTAGCAATTCTCAGCTCTTAGGACTCTAAGATCTAGAAATACTTCCTTAAAATGCTCAGCCTCTCTATTCCTTTATTCTCATTTAAAGGACTCCTTGAAACAAAACCTTCAATTTGTCATAATATTTCTTTATGTGCCCCAATGTCAAACATAGTGGGACTTTTTACATTTATCGATATGATAGATATTATTATTGTTTCAGAAAAGAGAGACAATTATATAAAAACTCAGCAAATTAGATAACAGCTGTGGAAATTGAAATGGTTAACGTTTTGGGCCAATTATCTTTCCACCAGGCTCAGACAGAATGTCATTCACTAAAATCGTGACTCCCCCTCTCTTGATTCTGCTTGATCTGCTGAGTATTTCCAGAACTTTTATGCTTTTATTTCAGATATTCAACATAAACGGTATTTTGCCATTTCATATTGATGTTGATTATTCTCAAGCTGCAGGTTGTGTATCACTGCAGTTAGTCAGCATACTGTACACATCAACTGGTTTGATCAACATGGGTTTTTGTAAAAGTAATTAGACTAATCTGAATTTCATTGTGATTAACTAGCACATAGTTCACAATGATTGATGGCCTCCAGCACCACTGTGATTGATTGACAGGTTTCACCATGACCGATGAGTACGATCTGCCACGATTGTTGGGCATACATTTCACTAGGATTTCTTGGCACAATCTGTCGGGTCTGATGGGCATGAGCTTCACTGCAATTGAGGGTCACATTTCACCAGGATTGATTGGTAAGTTCTTTCTTGTGATTGAATGTGACTTGTTTACATGCAATTGATCGTACCAGTATGTGTTTCATTGCAATTGATTGACACGTGTTCCACAGTAATTGATCAGAGACTGTGTGTTTCACTGTGAACCACACAGGGTAACTGCAGATTGAAATTGATAGAAATTGCAGCCATCCAAATTGACAGATTAACAACCTAGACATGGGTTGCTTTAAATTATTGATTGAAGTTGAGCTGCAGGATATTATACACATGCCCTGAGATTAATAAACACACAATGTAAGCAAACAGTAAAAAAATTACTCTCTGAACTGCTGGGGTTGTTTTTTTATGAAATAAAGTCAATAATTATGATGTTCTAGAAATTTTCAGAAAAGTTTTGTGTCTAAATTTATATTAATTTAAGCTAGGTGTTAACAGCTTCATTGTGTATTTACAATTAATTACACTGATGCCATTGCACTAACACCTTTGGGCTTCTACTTCTGCTTGCCCATTCACACTTTCTTCTTGCATGTAGTCTTTTTCCACTTGGGACATTCCATTTTCAACCTTCCACCATTCTATGTGCCTTCTCAGTCACCGTTTACATTGGTTCAGTTGGCTGCACATTTTCCCATTAGTCACAAGATTCTGAGTTTTAAACCATTCTGGCTATTATTCTATGTCAATACTTCAGATTCAGCATCCTTGTATGTCTGTCCCAAATCTCTTTTTCTCACCTCAGTGCCCATCATGAGGGTTGTGTTCTTTTAAATGAAAAACCAAGCAGTCTTTGCCTGGCCACCTTCAAAAGACATTCAAGTTTCTTGAGTGTACAAGAATTTTCCAACTTCCTTCCCAATTTTATTCTCATAAAATTGAACAAATATTTAAAAAATCAATTTACAGTGCCCTCCTTAATGTTTGGGACAAAGACACTGGTTTTTTTGCCCCTTTGCTCCACAGTTTTAAATTTGTAATCAAACTATTTTCATGTGATTAAAGTGCACATTCCAGATTTAATTCAAAGTATTTTGTATACATTTTATTTGATCATGTAGATTTTAACAGCACTTTTTATACATAGTTCCTCCATTTCAGGGCACTATAATTTTTGAGACATTTGGCTTTACAGGTGTTTGTGGTTACTCAGGTATGTTTAATTCCTTCATGGTGCAGGTATAAAAGAGATGGGCTTGCTTCTAAGCTTTTGATCAGCTTTGGAGTCTGTAGTTGCCATTTTTCAACATGAGGACCAGAGTTGTGCCTATGAACGTCAAAAAAAGCCATTATGAGGCTGAAAAACAAGAATAAAATAGTAAGAAACACCACCCAAACCATAGGATTACCAAAATCAATTGTTTGGAACATCATTAAGAAAGAGCGTACTGGTGAATACTGGCCAAGGAAGGTCTCCACTGCTGATGAGAGAAGAATGCTCATCATAATGAAGAAAACTCCCCCAATGGCTGTCCGACAGATCAAAAACACTCTTCAAGAGGCAGGTGTGGATGAAGACTTCATGAACAGAAATACAGAGGCTACACTGCAAGGTGCAAACCACCAGTTAGCCACAGAAACAGGATGGGCAGAATTCAGATTGCTAAGAAGTACTTAAAAGAGCCTGCAGACTTCTGGAAAAAGGTCTAGTGGTCAAATGAGACCAAGATTAAAATGTATCAGAGTGATGGCAAGAACGAAGTGTGGAGGTTTAAAGAAACTGCCTAAGATCCAAAGCATACCACCTCATCTGTGAAACATGGTGGTGGGAGTGGTATAGCCTGGGAATGTATGGCTGGCACAAGTACTGGCAAACTTATCCTCATTGATGATGTCACTGTTGATGGCAGAAGCAAAATAAATTCTATGGTGTATAAAAACATCTGCTCAGGTTTGAGCAAATACCTACAAACTCATTGGATGGCGCTTCATCCTCCAGCAAGACAACAATCCCAACCAAACTGTTAAAGCAACAGAAATTTTTCAAAGCTTAAAACTGAAAATTCTTGAATGGCCAAGTCAGTCACTTGATCTAAATCCAATTGAACAAGCCCCCGAAACAAGTAGGAGCTGAAGATAGCTCCAGTAGAGGCCTGGCAGAGCATCACCAGAGAAGATACTCAGCACCTGGTGATGTCTATGAATTACAGACCTCAAGCAGCCATTGCATGCGAGGGATATGCAACAAAATATTAAACATGACTGCTATAATATACATACCATTGCTATGTCCCAAATTGTGGTGGTACACCACTGGCCTTCTGCAGGGGGAAATCTCTGTACCTGCAGAAGAGCATGGGGACAAAACAACATCTGGCCAGCTGTCAATCAGCTGACCTGAACAGACCAAGCCCCACCCGGTCGGGTGTCAATCACCCTCCGGGATATAAGCCTGAGCCGGCCCTTCAAAAACACTCTCAGAGTTTACAGCAGCTCACCTCACAGCTGGCTCTGTGGAAGTTTATGTCGAATAAAGCCTGCTGTACAGTCTTTTGGTTTTGTGTGTTTGCTTCTGACCGACAGCGCACCACACAGATATTATGGTGCCCTGAAATAAGGGCTTATGTATAAAAAGTTCCATAATTGGTCAAATCGAAATATATAGAAATAAATGAATAAATTCTGGAATATGCACTTTAATCAAATGTGAATTGTTTGATTACAAATTTTTAATTTGAATTTAAATTTAAATTTGATTACAATTTTAAACTGCAGAGCACAGGGGCAAATAAAAAAAAGTCTTTGTCCCAAACAATATGAAGGACATTGTAAATCATTGCTTGTTACAAGATTATGGGAGGCACAGTTAGCAGTTAGAGCAACGGTATTATGGCACCAGTGATCCGGGTTCGAATCTGGAACTGTCCGTAAGGAGATTGTACATTTTCACTGTATCTGAGTGAGTTTGCTCTGGGTGCTCTGGTTTCCTCTCACCCTTCCAAAAAGTATGGGGTTTGTAGGTTACTTGGGTGGCCTGGGCTCGTAGGGCAGAGGGCTTGTTAATGTGCTGTATCTCTAAATTGAAATTAAATTAAGATTTTGCAATCATTAACATTTTACATTTGTTTATTGGAGAGAGCTGAGGCAATTGTGACTCCCCTGGTGCCAGCATCTGGCTGAGCACAGCATTAATGAACTCTAGCAAAATTGAAGTCAATTGGAGTCATGGGTTGATCTCACATAAGAAGATTGCATGGTCACTGAAGATCAATCACGTAAACCTAGGGCATTACATTTTTTCAGGCACTGTACCAGATAATGAGGCAGGCAGCACAGCATTGAAGCAGTAGAACTGCAGTTTCACAGCTCCAATGATCTGGGTTTGTTTCCTGTATGGAAATGCCATGTTCACCTTGTGTGTCGATTTCTTTCAGTTTCTACCCACATCCTAAAGATTTGCAGGCTGATTGGCCACTGAAAATTGTTACTAGTGGTAGAATTTGGAGTGAGTTGATGGAAATGGCTGAATAAAAATTGGACAAGTGTAGTATTAGTGTAAATGGGTCATTTATAGTCAGCACAGAGGGGGATTATGACTTTGCTCTGTCGTAGAATCAGAAGTTGCACAGCATTCCATTTCCATTCACAACTCTACAGATAACAATGCCGTCTGTTTGTGCAGGTCCTGGTCAACATTCCAATCTGGGCTGTTAAATATCAGAAAACATTTTTGTTGCCAAGAATGGATCTGACTAACGACATTTGCTAAGACTGCCACTGAGTCTTTATCACTGCCATTATCGAGTATCCACTATCAACATCGTGGCCTGTAGGGGATGGGGTATAAGTAATAATAAGAGTCCAGCATGGATCAGAAACTTAATGAGGAAAGCTAAATAAATGTCACTGAAAGAAAAATTCAGAAATTTGATACCTTATAATATGTGACTCACCACGAACACCTCAAAGATAGTCTCCCAAATGCATGGCACATCAGGAATGTGATGAAATACTTTTTTTTAATCTGTTCTATAACACTCAAAAAGCTCAACCTCATCAGGGCAAATTAGCATGTTTAGTCGGTATCCAATTTCACACTCTCCTTTCATTAACAATCTACAAAATCCAATGGAGCGACTCGCCGATCCTTCCTTAACAGCAGCTTCAAAACCTCTGGCTCCTACCACTCAAAGGGTATTGTGATCAGACATTAAAGGATGCGCCTTACCTGCAAATTCTTCTTGAAATTATTTGTTAGCCTGACTTGGAAATATATCAAGTCATCAAGTTTATTGTCATCTGATTGTACAATTACAACCCACCAAAACAGCGTTCTCTGGCTCTTGGTAAAAAACGTGCAAACCCACAACCAGACATAACACACATACAGTACAGACAAATAATACATATGCCAGACAAGTATTTTTTATATATATATAAAACTTTGTACAAATCAGAGACTCGGACGGTTAGTGTGAGCATTTCCTTTGTTCGTTCAGCATTCTTGCTGACCGTGGTAAGAAGCTGTTCCTCAGCCTGGTGATGCTGGGTCTAATACTCCTGTATCTCTTCCCCAATGGGAGCCACAGAAAGATGCTGTGTGCAGGGTGGGTCCTCAATGATTTTGCATGATCTCTTCAGGAAACAATCCCAGTACATTATGTCGATAGAGGGGAGCGATTCTCTCTGCCACTTTTATGGTCCTGTGGATTGACCTCCAATCCATTTCTCTGCAGCAACCGTACCATACTGTTGACGAAGCCAGCCAGGATGCTCTCGATAGAACTCCCAGTAGCATAGCTGGGGGTGGTTTCAGGAGACTGAGCAGTGAGCACAAAGTTCCAAAAGGCGCCACATTTGACGAATCTGATCAGGGGGAGCGGTCTGGCTGCTGGCATCTCGGGGAGAATAGTCCCAAAGTATTTATTTCTCCTTGGCTTTTGTTTTAATTTTATGTTTAAAGTGTAAAATAATTAAATAACACATGCGTTTTTATTATATTTTGTCTTTAAATACACATCACAATTACATACTTCTTTTAAAACTGTATCTTGTGTTTTATTGTTAAATACAAAATAAAAATGCACAATGAATTTAAAATTATTTGCTATGTGTCGTGGATGTGGCGCTGTCACCATCCCACCCCCAGTCCCAAGCTGTCAAAAAATTAGTGTGGCCTTTCTCATCATTTGGTATGTGTCATGGCACCTTTTTTATGTGCTCGCTCCCCCTAACATTAGAACCTGACTATTCTGCTCCTGACAGCTCTTGCAGAAGGTTGACATAATGGTGGCTGGTAGTCTTGCCCGGTTCAGTCTTCTCAGGAAGTGCGGTCATTGTTCAACCTTCCTTACGTGAGGAGATGCTGATTGTCCATGATAGGTCACTAGTTAAGTGATCTCTAAGAAACTTGGTACTCTCCACTCTCTACTACCGAATTGTTGAGATGTAATGGAGGGTGGTCGTTCCTCGTCCTCCTGAAGTCCACGATTATCTCCCTCATCTTGTCCACAATGAGACTCAGGTTGTTACTTTCGCACCATTTCACAAGATTTTCCACCTCTTTTCTGTTGTGTGACTGTAGTGTTGATGATACTGTTGGAGCTGAATGTGGCGATGCAGTCATGGGTCAGTAGCATGAACAGGGTTGGGCTGAGCACACAGCTCTGAGGAGCGCCAGTGCTCAGTGTGACGCTGCTCAATATTCTGCTACTGACCCAGACAAACTGTGGTCTTTCCATTAGGAAGTCCAGGATCCAATTACAGAGAGGGGTGTTGAGTTCCATCAAGAACAGCTTCTCCAACAGTCTCTGGGGAATGATCGTATTAAATGCTGAGCTGGTCAATTAACAGCAGCCTGGCATATGAGGTGTTGTTCTCCAGATTGGCCAGGATGGAGTGAAGTGACAAGGCTACAGCATCATCTGTGGAACAGTTTATTCTACAGGCAAATTGAAATGGACCCAGTGTTTCTGGGAGGTGTGCTTTGATGCGTTCCATCACCAGAAACTCAAAGCTTTTCATAATGGTGGAGGTCAGTCATTGAGGCCTGTTATTGTTGCCCTCTTGGGTATCAAGATGCTGTCTTGAACCCTATGGGAATTATGGACTGCTACAATGAGAAGTTGAAAATGTTGATGAAGGCCTTTGTCAATTGGTCTGCTCAGTCTTTCAGTTCCCAACCAGGTATGTTGTCTGGTCCCACTGCCTTGTGTGGGTTCACCTTGGATAGGGGTTTCCTCGCCTCAGCTCCAGCTGTGCAGGGTTAAGGGACACAGAGCTTTCTTTGCCATCATCCTCTCATCAAATTGTGCATCGAGGGAGTTCAGTCTGTCCGGAAGGGTGTTCTTTCGTCGTCACTTGGATTAAAAACTAGAACTTCCAACATAAAAACACTGTAGGAGTATCTTCTCTGCAAACCCTGGTGATGTTCACCATCACCTCCACAAGGGCTGAAAGAATTCAGATATAAATTCTGGCCTGCCAACTGCTCACATCTTATCAATAAAATAAATCTGCATTTCACCAGT
Organism: Narcine bancroftii; assembly: GCF_036971445.1. Taxonomy (NCBI): domain Eukaryota; kingdom Metazoa; phylum Chordata; class Chondrichthyes; order Torpediniformes; family Narcinidae; genus Narcine; species Narcine bancroftii. Next base: position 13,411,703 of record NC_091481.1, read on the forward strand.
AATTAAATGGCTGTGAAGTGCACATAGACAAAGAAGGTACTGTACAAAATCAAGGTCTTTTCTCTGCAAAGTACCCATTCTTAAATTGTTGTTGGAAATCCTTATTATGCTTTGAGGAATAATATTTAGAAAACACAGAGTGAAACACAAAAGTCTGCAAATGCTGTGATTATAGTAAGAACACACAGAAATGCTGCAGGAACTCAAACCAGCCTCACTGCGTCCACAGGAGGACAGTCTTTGGACAGACTGAGATACTTCTTGACCCTTTTATCCTTTCCTGTGTTATGGGATTTGTTTTAAGAAATATTTTAACAAGTCTGCAGAAGAAATGTCTTAATCCATCAACATTGCCCGTGAATTGCTATCAATTTAACTTATGGCTGAACTGCTGGAAGCATATGCTATTTTATCTCCTCCAGGCTGTATTAAACTTAGTAGAATGGAGTACGACACTTTTGTATTGATATTTTCATTAGGTACTAATGCAAGATCTTTGATGAGGAGATGTGGGACAAGGAGGAGTGTTGGAATTAAACATAGGGAAACTGTGCTTCCAATGACCATTATGGGCTGACTGATAAAATGCCAACTGAGGAACAACGTAGCCATGTAGAAGTTCGAAGCCTTTGGGAACAGGGTATGTCAGGGTCCTCAGTCATTGTTGGAATCATGACCATTTTCAGGGAAGCAGACAAATCTAATTGCAATAACTGTAGAGGGTTTCCCTGCTGTTGGCAATAGGGAAAATCTTTGCTTCCTTCCACTGGCTAGTGAGATGATGGCTGAATTCCACACAAATAGAAGAATATTGACATGATCATCAATGCATGTCAACTCTTAGAAAAATTGAGGGAGCAGCAAAGTCGAAGTAAGGTGTCTTGTGACCTATGTTACATGGATGGACAACAGGACATGACATAGATATTGAAGATAAGGATGTTGAAGATGTTAAAAACATGGATGAGTATTTGAAAATATAAAGGTCAAAAAGAACTATAAGTTTGGATAACCAAGATATACTGCAAGTTCAGTAGGTTACCAGATACCAACTTGTTCTTATGGTATGTTTTCCCACATTACAAATAGCACAGCTCGGCAACAGACTCTATTATGTGTCAAGAAAGGATTACTAAATAAAGGTCCTTGTGACATGTAAACATAATGTGGAAGTAATGATAAATTAATCACAGCCAATAGATCGGCTTGAGTGAGAATTATTACCTCACAAAAATCCAGTTACTACCATCTTTCTCGCTCCTCTGGCTGTTACACATCATTTCCGATGGATAAGACCGCAATGGTATTGACCCAACACAGGGTTACACCTCTGACTATCAGGGGCCATGACTGAAATGAAAATAAACAATTGGAATATGAAATATTTTGGAAAGGATGAAAAAATGAGACAAAGGTCAAAGGGAGGACGTGTTGTAGGCAAAGCTAATATTGGCCTGGAAGATATTTTTAAATTTTTTTTTACATTATTAGCAATTCTTTATAACTATAAATTGTAAGATGGAAATTAACAATCTGATTACAGAGCAGATATAACAAAATTATTGAACTGGAGATATTCATTATTTGTCAATTCACACAGCAAATGAGTAACTGAAGAGAATGAAAAGGAGATTTTGATGTTATAATGCAGAAGCATTAGTGTGTCTAATGCTTGCTTTATCTGCTCTATGAATGCATGACAATGTGGTGTAGAATGGGTATCCAAATATTTGAGCTTGGAGTGCTATTTCAGGTTAAACATTTTGCTGGTACTTGTTTAGTGCAACTGGACAAACATAGTGATATCAAATAACATACCAGGTTCATCTGAGGATAAGAAGTAGGGATAGGAAACTATCTAGTTATCCATCTTTCTTCAACCATGGGAGGCATGACACATTTGACATGAGAAGGCACAACTGCCCTGACACGTCATTTAAAATGAGGTGGTAGCATAATCTGATATGAAATGTTAACATAAAATACTATTAGAGCAGCAGCAGGAATACATCACATGGGCAGCTAGTCAATAAGATTAAAGCTGATTTGATCTTGGTCTTTGTTCCACTTCCCTGACTGTTCTGCATAACCTTTGGCTGCCCGACAGTCCAATGCCCCAAATTTCTATCAATTTTGAGTGTTAAATATATTACAGTAATATTGTCAATGTCCACAGGTCAATGAGAAAAATAATATCAATGATTCACATTCCTCACAGAAGAGAAATTTCTCCCCATTTCTACTGTAAATAAGTGGCTTGTTTTTCTGAAGCTCTGCCCCCTAGTTTTAGATTCATCCATCTAATAAAACATAGTCTCAGCATCCAGTCAGCTAGGCCTGTTGAATATTCTCAAATTAGTGTGCAATTAATGAAGGCAGGTGAATGGAATTTTATTTGTATCAATAAATTTTATTTGTTTTATATTCCAATAAACTCAAGACAACACTTTTATCCCAGGAAACAACCTAATAAATGTCTGTATCTCTGCCAATGCAGGCATTAAATAAGGATACCAAAGCTGTACCTAGTATTACAATTGTGGCCTGACCAGCATCATGTCTGGCTGCATGAAAATTTATCTGCTTATGCATGTCAACTCCTTTTCAACAAAGACCTACATTCCATCTGTCTTCCCAATTATAGCTATATCTGCATGCTGAATTTCTGTACTTAAGAATTCCCAGAACCCTGTACATGAGGTGGATTCTATTCCCTCTCTCTCAACATTTAAAGAATATTTAGCTTTTCTACACTTACTATTGAACTGAATTATACTCCATTTCCCAAAGTTTTGCACTCTCACTTAACCTAATTTTCTGAAAGTGGTGTCACAGGTAGATAGGGTCATAAAGAGAGCTTTTCGCATATTGGCCTTCATAAATCAAAGTATAGAGTGTTGGAGTTGGGATGTTATAGTAAAATTATATAGGAATTCGTGAGGCTACATTTGGAGTTTTGTGTGCAGTTTTGCTCACCTAACTGCAGGAAAGATATCAATAAGATAGAAAGATGGCAGAGAAGATTTACAAGGATGTTGCCCAGACTTCAGAAACTGAGTTACAGTGAAAGGTTAAATACGATAGGACTTTATTCCCTGGACCGTAGAAGAATGAGAGGAGATTTAATAGAGGGGGATAGACAGAATAAATGTAGATGGGCTTTTTCCACTGAAGGTGGATGAGATACAAACCAAAGGACATGGGTCAAGGGTGAAAGTGGAAAAGTTTAGGGGGAACATGAGGGGGAACTTAGAAAATGGTGGGAGTGTGGAACGAGCTGCCAGCTGAAGTATTGAATGCGGATTGAGCAGTTTTGGTCTTTATTCCTTGGAACGAAAAAGGCTGAGAGGGGATTTGATAGAGGTGTTTAAGATAATGAGATGGATAGATAGAGTTGATGTGGAAAGGCTTTTCCCATTGAGAGTAGGAGAGATGGATACAAGAGGTCATGGATTGACGGGCAAAGGTTTAGGAGTAACATGAGGGGGAACTTCTTTACTCAGAGAGTGGTTACTGTGTGGAATGGGCTTCCGGGAAAGGTGGTGGAGGCAGAGTCAATTTTGTCATTTAAGAAAGAGTTGGATAAGTATATGGAAGGGAGGGATATGGGCAGAGTGCTGGTAAGTGGGATTAAAGGAGGGTACTTGGAGCAGTGCGAACCAGAAGGGCCAAATTGGCCTGTTTCCGTGCTGTAATTGTTATATGGTTATATGGACTGAGTTTTAAGATTTAAGAGTTTTGACTGGTACATGGATGGAACAGGAATGGAGGGCTTTGAACTGAGTGCAGGTCTGTGGGATTAGGCAGAAAAATAGTTCGACACTGACCAGAAGGGCTGAAAGGCCTGTTTCTGTGCTGTGATGTTGTATGTCTCTATGGTTCTATCTGTATCCCTTTACAATCTCTAAGTCCTCCTCCTATCATTAATATTGTCAGCATATTTGGCCATAGTGCAGCCAGTCTCTTCAACCAAGTCACCAGCTGCCACCACTTTTTAACAATGACAGCATGTTTCACCCTTGAGGAATGCCATACAGTTGCAAGTAGTATTTAAAGCATTTGGTGTGGCCATTTCAGACCTGTTTTTGTACATGTGTTAACTGGGGCCTGAAAGCTGTGGAATATCCTCTGTAAAATTAACTTGAAATGATTAGAGGTTACAGACAGACATTAAAACCCCTTGAATCTGGCACCCATGGGGATTGGTAGATGCCAGATAAGCAAATTTTCCAGTTGCTTGAGAATGCATGTTGCATGATTGGTGAACTAACGACAAGGCACGCTAATTTTAAACATCTGCATTTTTTTTAACCTATTTATTTTCCATTTTTTTTTGCTTGTGGCTTGAATTCCAGAAAACAAGGTTTTGATTGTATCCCATTTGGGAAGGAAGGGTTTTATTTGATCATTTAATTTATCAAATAGTAATTCCGATGCAGTCGGGAGGAAAGAGGTGAATCCTACAGCTATTGGATCTCTATTCAGCTGCTTGCTCCAATTACTTGACTCCCCAAATCTTTGTGCCCTTCTTTCCTCTAGAATAAATCTGGCTGCTACCAGCATTTATAATGTGCAAGATCGAGGTTAGACTTCTGCTGCAGTGCATCATACTTGAAAATTGGGGCTGTTAGATTTCTACCCTAAGCTTGTGATATTTTTGTGAAATCATTCCCAGTATCCCCAACTGCAATGAAACAAAAAATCAGTAATTATCACAAACTCACTTTGTCAAATATTGATTTCTCTGCACAGATTTATATTCAAAGAATCTAATTACTCAATTGGAAAAGATTAAGCAGAGAATTCGTGTGAAATGTTTCTTTTTTAATCAGCGTTGAGAGAAAAAGAGAAAAATTTTTTAACATTAAAAAAACAGATGAGCAGGCTTTGAATAGAAGTACATTAAGCCTGTGAAGTCTGCTTGAAGTGTCCCTAGTGGATTCTGGGCAGAGAAGGGGGAGGGAAAGAAACCTGCAGGAAGAAAGCACCATGAAAAACAGATCCTCCTCTGTCATAATATTATGCTGATCCAGGATCATAGGATTTTCAATAGTCATTACATTTAAATATTCTCCACAGTTCTCTGCTACATCTGTGAAGATTGACCTTGTGGACAATAGCCACTGCCCAATCTCATACATGTATCAACCCAGGGCCTTGAGGGATGTGTAAACATTAAATACACACACATGCTCTCAAACTCCATTTCATAGTTGCACACATACACAGCAGAATTATTGGATAGCTATGATCAGGAATAAGGATCTTGGCTGAATCCCAAATCCCCCCAACTAGTATCCTAAGAGCAAAGACTGATTTTATCGACACTATATGTAACAAGGACCAAAGCAATTTGCTGAGTTGGTAACAGATTGACGCTGAGCCGAGTGATTGTGCAACGAAGTTCTAACTGTATTGCCCAAGAATGTGATTCAGTGACAGAGTGCTGTACTTTTCCTTTCAGATGAGCCAATACACTAGGCACTTTTAAGCTGCAGCTCCTGGGTAGCCCTCCTGGGACCTAGGTGCGATTAGTGGAGCAAAGGTGCTTCTAACACCTTGTAATCTGCAGGGGGATCAACCCATTAAATCGCCAATTTAAGGGGGATCCCGCCCCCATGATGACACAGTAAGTGATGTATCACTCACTCAGTAGCTATCGGTAAGTCTCCCCCACCCCACCCCCCCACCAGCCGTCATTCGACCCCCCCCTCCCACCGACAGTCCCCACCCACCATCAATCAACATCCACCCCATCAATCGCACACCCACCCCCCCGAGCAATGCCCCGCTGCCACAATCACTGAGTTATCACAACCGGAGTGGCAGCAGCAGTTCGCAGTCCCCCCACTATCCCCCACGCAGCAGCACCCCCCAAAGCCCTCGGCATCTCTCCCCTTGGCAGCAACCTCACTCTCTCCCCTCCCAATCATGGCAGGCACTTCACCCAGGGGTTTCCCTGTGATGCCAGCACGCAAGTACTGACGTCACAGCAGGAACCAGGTCAGCCATTTTGCTGTTCAAGCCACCAGAAGCCGCGTCCTGGTTAAATTTAACTGAGTTCCCTGACCTGGTTGGATTTGGACCACATTGACTGGGTCAGACCCTTTCACACTGCTGCGTGAGTGGGGTGCTAACTGGGAAAATTGCCCAGTTAACCCCATTTTACACAGCAGCTTGAAAGGACCTATTATCACCTATTCAGGGGCACATCACAGCTCACTGACAAAAGGCAAAGGAGGAAAAACCCAACACCCAACCCCAACCAACCAATTTTCCCCTGCAGCCGCTGCAACCGTGTCTGCCTGTCCCGCATCGGACTTGTCAGCCACAAACGAGCCTGCAGCTGACGTGGACTTTTACCCCCTCCATAAATCTTCGTCCGCGAAGCCAAGCCAAAGAGAAAAGAAAAGAGATAATTGGATTGAGTCAAATGAACTTCTGCCATGTAATGACATGATAAGGGCACTGAAGCTTGGTTTTGTTCTGATGCTTCCTTACCACAGAGAACATTTAACCATCAACAAAATTTGTTCTATGATCAAAGTTAAAAATTCACTTGCGTGAGAGTTATGAACAAAGGGACGTGACTACAAAGTAGGGGACTGGTCGACTGAGGAATTTAGAAATGTTTTCACTCAAAAGAAAGCGAGTCTCTGCCATTCTCTGTCGCGAGACGTTCATCAGACGTTCTGAGGTTGGCGAAATATATTGTATGTATTTGAGACCTTATGGAATTGCCAGTTATGGGGGAAGTTTAAATTTAAGCTTATTTGTCACAAAATGTCTTGTTCAGTGAGAAGAGTTCATCTGCGAACAGACCAACAGGTTATGTCTAGTATTACATAGCACCATGGACAGAGCACAGTTAACAGAGAGTGGGATTACAATGAAAAGGAAGATCAATTAACATCATTAGCCCTTTCACACTCCCATCCCTCCTAGGAAGTGGCAAAACATACCGGGCATGCTGTACTTGGGTGCCTTTCCCACTGCACCATGACTTACCTCGTTAATTGGCAACCAGACATTTTAAGGGAGTCCAGGCTCCAGCAGTGACAATGTGAGAGCAGGTTACACTTTCACACTGCCAGAAGGCAATTTGTGAGTTAACTCAGCCAGGCTCTGACATTTGCCCCCTTAGTGGGCACAGAATCAGCAGTATGAAAGAGGGATTGTCAACATGAAAAGACTGGGGTTCATTCAGGAGCCTGACTGCTGCAAAGGAGAAACTGTCTTTAGACATGTTGATGTGTGTTTTCATGCTCTTGAGCCCTTTTCCCCCAATGGGAAATGGATAAAGAGAAAGTGTTTGGGCTGTGATGGGTCTTTCAATATGTTGGCTTCCCATCTTAGAAGTGGGAGATGTTAATGGCCTTCATGGAGGGGAGGGAAGTTTTCATTATGCTCTGAGCTGCATTTTCTACTTTCTGTATTTTCTTCCATTCTTTGAAAGAGCAGCTTGTGTAACATGCCATGATGCAACCTTTAAGTATGCTTTCAATGGTGCACCTGTAGAACTTGTTGAGAAATAGTTGAGATATTGCCAAACTTCTATGTGGTCCAAGAAAGTAGGGGCTTTTGGGCACTCTCTCTATTATTGTGTTAATGTTCTTGTCCCAGGTCAGGACATTGAAGATATTTACTCTTAAGAACTTGAAGCTATCTACTCTACCACGTTCAGCACCATTAATATGGACAGAGGTGTAGACTCTGTCCCCTCTCCTTAGGATGTTCATCTTCTTCATCTTTTTGATGTTGAGAGAGAGGTTGTCACCTTGGCACTGTGCCACAAGGCTTGCAATTTATTTCCTGTATTCCATCTCATTGTTATTTGATACCCAACCTACTACAGCAAATACAAAGATGGAATTAGAATGGTGTTTAGCTGTACAGACATGGGTGTAGAGGGAGTATAGTAGGGGATTGAATACATACCCTTGGGAAGTGTCATTGTCGAGTGTGATCATGGAGGAGATGTTACTACCCATCTTTACTGTTTGCAGTCTGTTAGTGAAGTGCCAGTTGATGAAGTAGACAAAGACGACGTGGTCGAACAATAATCATGGCTTTTATTAGCAGAAACTCATGGTACAATAATGAAAGACAATAGGTGCATATACACTTACACCCATGGGGAGTGTCCTTAACAGTAGAGATAATGCACAGCCAATGTTAGTACAGCAAGGCTCGCCAGAGGGGAGAGAGGCAGCTTGGCAGACATTCACCACAGTCTCCCCCCGGCAGAAGAAGGGTTAAAATCAAAAGGACAGCTGCTAGGAAAGACTGAAACAGGCGATACATGGATACCATGTTTGGCATTGAGAATACTCTAAAAGCCAAAATACGCCAGTATCTAGCAAGCAATCGAAATATAATGAGATGTTTTATGAATATGTCAGCCTATCAGATTGTTTACGAATTCTGGTGCTTCTTCTCAAAACAGGTGGCTTCTTTGCAACCTTGGGAACTGGTACAGGTCCTGGGTCTGTAGTGTGCGAAGGACTGACTTCTGGACCCACTCCAGAATAGCCAGCGTGAGGCAGTGGAGCCTCAGCATGGCCGTCTGAAAGCTTACTCGGGATCACAGGCTGGGGGTGGGGGGGGAGCCCAAGCTCTCAGGCTCACTCTGAGTAGGGGTGTGAGGAAGGGTCGAATCAGGTGAGGCCAGATATCTTAGGGGTACAGTGTCAGTACGCCCGTCTGGGAATTTAACATGTGTAGTTGGGGTTGGTATGCAGTAGCTGAACTGGTTGGACTAGGGGGCCTGTTTTACATGCCCGAGCATGGCTCTTTAGCAGCACAGTTCCAGGCTCAGATAAACAGGCTGGCCAGTCCATCACAGTTCCTGATTTCCTAGGAAAGGCAAACATACGTTCATGAGGTGTTTGATTTGTTGCAGTATACAATAATGACCGAATAGAATGTAGCGCCTCAGGCAGCACCTCCTGCCACCGGGTAACAGGATAACTATGTGTTTTTAAAGCAAGATTAACAGTCTTCCAGACTGTAGCATTAGCCCTTTCAACCTGCCCATTACCCTGCGGGTTGTAGCTCGTGGTACGGCTGGTGGCAATCTCCTTCCATAGCAGGGCTCGCTGCAGTTCAGCGCTCATGAATGTTGAGCCCCTATCGTTACGAATGAAATTGGGAAAACCAAAAATGCTGAAAGTTCTGTCAAGTGACTTTATGACAGATGCTGATGAGACGTCAGGGCAGGGTATTGCAAAGGGAAACCTGGATAATTCGTCAAATACAGTAAGGAAATATACATTTTTGTTGTTGGAAGGCAACGGTCCTTTAAAATCTAAGCTAATCCTCTCAAAAGGTCGGCTTGTCTTGATGAGAGTGGCCTCCGGAGGTTTGAAGTATTGTGGTTTGCATTCTGCACAAACGGGACAGTTTTAGTCAGTTTCCTGACTTCTTCCAGAGAGTAAGGAAGGTTGTTAGCCCTTATGTAGTGGAAGAACCTCGTGACACCTGGGTGGCACATTCTGCTATGGATCTCTTTTAGCCCCTCCAGCTGAGCACCAGCAGCAGATCGTGACAATACGTCAGAGGGATCATTTAACCTGCCCAGTCTGTATTGGATCTCATAATTATAAGTTGAGAGTTCTATTCGCCAGCGTACCATCTTATCGTTCTTGATTTTACTTTTGTGTTTAGTACTGAACATGTAGGCTACAGATTTCTGATCAGTGACAAGAGTAAATTTTCTGCCGGCTAGAAAGTGTCTCCAGTAGCGAACAGCTTCAATAATAGCCTGGGGTTCTTTTTCAATGGTAGGATGTTTAAGTTCAGGTCCGTGTAACGTGCGGGAGAAGAATGCCACAGGTCTGCCCTTTTGATTAAGGGTTCCTGCCAAGGCACAATCTGAGGCATCAGTTTCCACTTGGAATGGACGAGAGTGCAGCTTTGGCAATATCAGCTTTAATTCTCTCGAAAGCCTTCAAGGCCATTGGAGTGAGAGGAAAAGATTTAATGTCAAACAGAGGGCGTGCCTTCGAGGAGTAGTCCCGAACCCATTTGCAGTAGTAGGAAAAGAATCCCATACACCTTTTAAGGGCTTTTGCTGAGTCTGGGAGTGGTAACTTCTTAAGGGGGGCCATTCTTTCCGTGTCGGGGCGGATTTTGCCCTTGCGGACAATGTAGCCCAGAATGCGTAGCTCTGTCGCGTTGAACACACATTTGCCCTCATTAAATGTAAGGTTGAGTTCTTTACCTGTTGCTAAAAATTTCTTTAAGTTGTTGTCGTGCTCAGCCTGTGTTTTTCCACAGATAGTGACATTCTCCAGATAGGGAAACATACCCTGTAACTTATACGTCCTAACAATCTTATCCATTTCCCTCTGAAACACGGACACACCATTAGTGACCCCAAAAGTTACCCTTTTAAACTGGTATAACCCACCATCAGCCTCAAAGGCCGTATAGGGCCGTTCACTTTTCTTAATGGGGATTTGGTGATAAGCTGCTTTGAGGTCGATAGTGGAGTACACTTTGTATTGTGCTATCTGATTAATCATTTCATTGATGCATGGCAGGGGTAGGCATCCAGGTTAGTGTAACAGTTGATTGTCTGGCTGTAGTCAATAGCCAGTCGTCTGTTAGTGTGATTTTTCACGACTACCATTTGGGCCTGCCACGGACTCTTACTAGGTTCAATTACTCCCTCTTTAAGCAGTCTCTGGGTCTCCGTTTTGATAAACTCACGATCCTCTTTGCTGTAAGAACGGCACTTAGTGGCAATCTGCTGACACTCAGTGGATAAATCACTGAAAAGGGAAGGAGCTTTGATCTTTAATGCGGACAGACCGCAGTAAATAGCGCGGGGGATGGTAAGTATGGGTAGTGGCCCACCAAAATTTAACACTACACTGTTCATCTGAGATTGAATATCTAACCCCAGTAACACAGGGCGCAGAGCTCCGGCATACATCAGCAAGGCAATGCCCCTGCAAATTGAAAGTAACTTTACACTTGTCCCGTACAGTTTTTGTAAGTGTACTACAAGCCATCGATATCTTTCGGTTCGCTGGATATCTCCACAAATTTAAGGCTCTGGAAACTTTCTCGTGGATGTAGCTGTCAGTACTCCTCGAGTCTATTAGACAATCAAGAGTCTCACCATTCACCTCTCCCTCCATAGTCGACCGTTCCAGTCCGTAACGTCCCCCAAGCTTTGGAGTCAATTGAGCTATCACAGGGGATCTCACCTCGCTGTCACTTGAAGTTGATTCAGCCTGCTTGTCTGAAGATTCCCCCTTTTCACAGTTGTCCTCCATTCCTGCAGGTCCAGGACACATTTTCTTGGTGCTTTTCTTCTTCTTCTTATCAGTGAGAGTACTTTTTGCCTTACACGGTTTAGCGAAGTGGCCGAGTTTCCCACAATTGCTGCAGGTAGCAAATCGAGCTGGGCATTACTGTCTGGGGTGCCAGCTCTTATCACAGAAGTAGCATTTTTCAGGAGTTTTCCCTTTTCTTTCTTTTGGGGTTCCAGCACCCCTGGATGTTTCCTTTTCGGTTTCTAGCATTTCACTGGACTGCATGGCACTTCTCAGTGTTTTGGCTAGAGTGACTGCCCAGTCGTAGGCTAAGGGCTCTGTCTCCAGCAGCCTCTGACGGATGTAACTGGAGTTAATCCCGTTGACAAAAGCATCCAGCTTCAAGGCATTGCGGTGTTGTTGCACATTGACTTCCCTGACATCACATTCGTTTGCCAGCGAGTCGAGGGCCAGTGCATAGGCAGCATCACTTTCCCCGGGTTTCTGGCATCAGCAACTGGTGTCGAGCAAGCATCACATTCCGTGGTGCCACATAGTAAGCAGTCAGACGTTCCAGGGCTATAGCCAGAGTGGTAGCTCCTTATGTTACGGCGAAAGGGACCTCAACCAGCAGAGAGTTCAGGTGGCCCCAATGTATCACCTCATCAACCACGTTGTTTCGAGCCATGTAGTCATCAAAACAAGCAATCCAGTGGTTGAAAATTTCTCTGGCCCTCGGGGCCGACTGGTCGATTATCAACCGCTCTGGCTTGAGGGCTGCATCCATTTCTGCTCATAAAGTTGAAGTGCCAGTTGATGAAGTAGACAAAAGCAATGTGGTCAAACATTAATCATGGCTTTTATTAGCAGAAACTCATGGTACAATAATGAAAGACAATAGATGCATATACAGTTATATCCAAGGGGAGTGTCCTTAACAGTAGAGATAATGCACAGCCAGAGGGGAGACAGGCAGCTTGGCAGACATTAAGGTAGGAAGTCAATGATTCTGTTGCACAGGAGATGCACTGAGGCCTAGGCCCTGAAGTTTGGGAATGAGCTTGCTGGGGACTATGGTACTGAATGCAGACCTAAAGTCTATGAACAATAGACTAACATCTATGTCCTCAGAATCCAGTTGTTCCAGGGTGATCAGTCAATCAGTCATAATCGTATGGAATGGCAAGGCAGGCTTGAATGCTGATTAGCTTCCTTCTTTTTTTGTGTTCTTGGACTGTCTCTGAGGAGATGATGTTTCTGAGGAGACACTCTTTTGCTTCTCTTTCTCTGACTGTAAGAGGTGCCTCAGGCAATTTCTGCTGATGGCGAATCTGTCTCCCTTACGGCAGACGAAAACAAATTCCATGCAATATTGCACTGTCTTTATTACATGACAATATATGAATCTTGAACCTTGTCTCACTAGACCAGAAGTGCCAGAAAGGGTAGTAAGAGCCACAGATTAACTGTGGACAACTACAGCAATACAGAAAAGCCAATTATTTGAGTTTCCAAAGGCAAATTGCACAGTTTTCAGTATGCATCAATGTTGTTTCAGTGTGATGGAAAAAATTCTATGAGAGATTACTGGGACTTCAGATACTTATATGGATAAATTATTCTTTTTTTAAAACATAATCAGGGATATTCAGGAATGACAGGTCTATTTAAACTTGAACATTCAAGCACAAACCATTTGCCAAAGGGAGGTACAGATATAAACACACAAAGTCATGCACCCACATACATGTGCAAACATCTATTCACATGTTGATGCTGGAGACACACACGAAAACACATGCACGCAGTTACAATGCAGCATTTGAATTGTGTACAATTGATGTATTCCTTTATTTAGCCTGCACTCAGATCTGCTATACACAGATATGAAGCTTTGAATAATGTTAGTTGGGATGTTATTCAGCAATCATCATTAATATAGCATCACAAACCCTTGAGATGTCACAATTCATGCAGGTGCAATAATCCAAATGCAAGGACAATAGCTTAACATTTTGAATGGTTTAAAATATATAAATAAATATATTGGGGGTTTTTTTTTCATTCTCTAATTTCTCTTCTTGGATCCTCATTTCTTGCATCTCTAAACAAATTAACTAATAATCTAGTGGTTAAATATACTTTGAGGATATAGTTACAATTTAGAAAACATTTTGGCTTCACGAGATTTTCTTTCTATAGTTCTATTTTTTCCAATTATTTCTTTAAACCTTCCATGATTGAAATAACTTTTAAAGAATGGTATAGATTGGGCATTAAATGTTTTAAAGACTTATTTGTTGAGGGGTGTCTCACTTCCTTTGAACAACTTTCAGTTAAATATGGTCTACCAAATATGCTTTTTTTCCATTATCTACAGACTAGAGAATTTTCACAATCTCAATTACATAGATTTCCTAATAATTAATTTTTAATCTACAGCCTTTCCATAATGGTTCAATATCTAACATTTATGATATGTCATTGGGAATAAGAGAGGCTCCCTTGGATAAAATTTAAAAAGCCTGGGAACAGCTTTTAATTCCTGAAGAAACTTTTAATGTAATTTCAAATTGGTAATACCTCTTCTTTATGTACCCACCAGTCTCTCCTACAATTTAAAGTAATCCATAGGGCTCACATGTCCAAAATCAAATTATCTTGTTTTTATGTGGATGTATCTCCTCGTTGTGATAATTGCAACAATGGAGATGCTTCATTAATTCATATGTTTTGGACATAATATTGGATCAAAGTATTTCAAATTTCTCTGCACTGTTTAAAGTTCATTTTAAACCAAATCCCTTAACTGTTTTATTTGGCATTGTTGGAGGGAGTAACATAATGTTAATTACATCTGAGCTACATGTGTTAGCTTATATTTCTCATGGCAAGGCGGGCAGTGTTGCTCAGATGAAAGGATGTTACCCCGCCTAATCATGCTCAATGGCTACACGATGTCATGTCATATATAAACTTAAAGAGGATTAGATGCTCCATTTCCAATTTGAATGTAAATTTTCAAACACTGTGGGGACTCTTTGAATTAGTTTTATAATCTTTGATTTCTAATGAAGGTAGAACTGTTGACTAATGAGGTAATTTATCACTCCGATAAGAATTCTGTCTTTCTTTTTTTTGGCTAAACAGTTTCTTTCTTGATAGTGGGTGTAGAGTTTTTTTTATAATAAAATAATATAATATCAATACATGTTTGATTAAAATGTGGAGAACATTGGATGAAATGATATGATTTGAATGTAATGTATCTTTTTGAATTTTAACATATATCCATATGTACTCTGTATTTTTGGATGCGAAATGTTAATGTTAATAAAAATATTGAAAAGAAAAATAATTATCAACACAGAGCTGGGATTAGTAAAAGCGATAAAAAACCTGTTGCATTTTCATAAAATGGTCCAAGTTTCAATCATATTCTTTTAGGAAGAAAAACTATCACCTTTTTCCAATCTGCACCTCTCAATCTAGTTCTAGATCCTTTCAATTGTCTCTTGGATAATGTCTGAAATTTCCTGGCTAAATATGCAGCAGGTCAAACTGCAATGTAGAATGGGCTTGTGAGAGTGTATTCACCAAACACGTGGTAGCCACGTCTCTTATAAAGTGCTGCTTGGCTTGTGCCAAGAGAGCTTTGCACCATGTAACCTCTGGAAACTTCCTCTAGGCAATAAATCTTACCATTCTTGAATCACTTAGCATCCAAAAACACATTGCACACCTTAAGAGTATCTCAAATACTTCCTTCTGGAAAATGGCATGCAATATTGATGGAAAAGTGATCTTTTAGAGGCACTTCCTTTTGCAGGAGATAGAAATGTGAGAGAATATACCGTATTACATCAAAAATGTACTCTTGGTTTCATCAGCTATTGTTTAATGCTTAATCATCCTTACAAAAAACAAGTATCCTGAGCTTGTGAAAGGTACCATATTGATTCCATGTTGGAAAGTGTACAGTCATGCACTTTGGAAGAACAAATAGATGGGCAGACTATAATTTAGATGGGGAGAAAATTCATATGTTTGAGGTGCATAGGGATTTGGGAATCCTTGTGCAGGATACCCTAAAGGTTGACCTCCAGATTGAGTGAAGAAAGCGAATGTAATGTTGGCGTTCATTTCTAGAAGAATAGCATATCAGAGCAGGGATGTTATGTTGAGACTCTCTAAAGCATTGGTGAGATCTCACTTGGAGTACTAGGTACAATTTTGGGTGCCTTATTTGAGTAAAGATGTGCTGGAGTTGGAGACAGTTCAGAGAAGATTTACTAGAATAATACCAGGAATGAAAAGGTTAGCTTATAAGGTATGATTGTTAGCTCTTGGAGTGTACACATTGGAGTACAGAGCAATGAAAGGGGGGTGGATCTCATAGAGGCATTCCACAGCCAGAGTAGCTGTGGAAAAGATGTTTCCCATGGTAAGGGATTATCGGACACAAGGGAATAACTTCAGGATAAAAGGGAGCCAATTTAAACCAGAGATATGGAAAAAAAAATTAGTCACAGGTTCACGAGTTTATGGAACTTGTTGCCACAGGCAGCTGTGAAAGTGAGGACATTGATGTATTTAAGGCAGAGTTTAACAAATATTTGATTAGTCAGGACATAAAGGGTTATGGGAGAAAGCAGGGAAGTGGGGCTGAGTGGGAGGATGGATCAGCTCATGATTAAAATGGTTCGATGGGTCAGTGGGCTTATTTCTGCTCCTATATCTTAAGATTCTCAGCTTAATTTTTATTTTCTCGTGGCTTGCGTTCTGAGCAAAACCAAATTCAGAATGTGGTCATGTGTACTTTCCTCCCATTTCCTCACATTCTCTAGGCCTACAGTCTCCCTTGCTTATCTCCACATTCATGGGATTCCATGATTCCAGAGGAACCACACATCCTATGTTTCATCCTGGACTGAGAGTTCAGTGTGGACCATCAAGGATTCATTAGTTCTTTGACATGACCTTAAAATGCACATCATCCCAAACTGGCCACTAGGTAGTGATCAGGAGCACTGAAAGAATTTTCCTTTCCTTTCATCAAGAATTATTATGCTTTAATGCTTTATTTCTTAAGTCAGCTGACTGACTTAAGACAGATCAATCATACTTATTTGGGCTCATTGAAACAATTAGTCACATTTTTGCAGGTTTTTTTACCTTTTCAACTACATATTCAATTTCCTTTTGATCATTATGCAATGTGCATCCATCACCCATTCAGATGATGCATTCATATCAAACTGCTGAATAAAATATACTTCAGCACATCTCTGATATGATTCTTTTGCCAGAACCATTTGGTTTTGCACAACTCATTGATTCAACTTATTCAAGCAGTGCAGAGATCATAACAGGTGTGTCAAAGGACAAGGGCATCAATGGATCTAAACTTAGGCAGAAAAAATGAAGTCCGATCCATCCAAAGACCTAAATAAGTATGTATAGTCAAAGTCCGCAGGCGTTGCTTAGAGGCTGGACAGTGGATTTGGTCTAAAGACGCAACTTCATCTACAAAATAGATATTTTATAGTCACTGTATGTTTTGTAAGAAAAGGTTATATATATATTTATATCTATATTCTGAAAATGGGAAAATTTGATATGCATATTCATGGAAAAAAAACAAAAATAAAATAGTTTTAAAAAATGTGCCAGGTCACATTTATGTCACAAGAATGCTAGTCAATGACTAATTCCAACAAGAAAAAGTCCAATAATGCATCCATGACATTCAATCACATGACCTTTGCCAAATCCTAGAAATCTATCAGAAAATCATCTGAACCAGCCACATCAATGCCATGGAAAAAAGACAGTAAGGGGTTGGGTAACTTGCAAGAAACTCCCCTCATGAGACCCCAAACCACAAATCATGTATGGTATCAATGTGTGGGGTGTGAGAGTGCTCCAAGGTGTCAAAGGGACCTGAACTGGCTGGTGAAGATTGATGCCTCTTGGATTGAGCCTAACCCGGACTTTCAAGGTCAGAATTGGTAAAATGATAGGTTTCCTTCCCTAAAGAGTATTGTTCCAACAATATGGTCACCATCATTAGCTCTAACCTTTGAATTTTGACATTTGGGATCAGAATCCCCAGCTTTGTTTACCAAACATGCTCACCAGCACTTACTGTCTAAATGGATCAGACATTATTTTACCTATATTAAGGATAGAGGGAAAAATGCATATGGATTAAAAACTACTTATTAACTCTGTTATGCCAAGATTGGTCTTAATGCAAGCAAAAGTATTAATGGCCAAAATGACCTTTTAAAAAGGAGTATGATGTACATTTAAATTAGGAGAGGTTTATTCTTAGAACAAGGCAGGGCCATCAGCCACTCAAATACTCTTTTTTTTTACTGATTTTCATATTATTGCTCTTCCCCTGTCTGAGACAAAGTGATAAAAACAAGATCCACAGGCAAGAAACTGTTCTCATGCATATTAATCTCTGACCACTCTCTAGAACAACTAAACAATGGCATTTTAATCCAATTTTATTGTCAGATCATGACTTTTTGGAATTCATAAAAGATCAAATTGCTTTCTTTTTTTTAATAAAATCCTCCAAAGCTTTCTGGCTTGGTAATATGGGAGTCTTTAAAGCTTATATTAGAGGTCAAATTATTTCATTTATGGCTAATGTTAAGAAGAGAGCTAATTTAGAGAGCTATTTTGGCCAATCAATTGAAGCTTATAGACCAGCAGTACACTGCGACTTTGAAACCTACACTTTATAACAGAAAGGGTCAAACTTAAACTTAGCTTGATTTACCTCATCTTATTCAGACTCAACTTTTACAGAGTAAATCCCAATTTTATATCCATGGTAATCAAGAAAAAGAAACTTCTAGCTAGAGATTATACTACAAAGTGACTTATTTCAGAAATTTGTAAAGATAACTGACCATGTAGAGATAAATGAAGCTTTATTCTAACCTTTATAAATCAGGATCTCTTAAGGATTCAATTTTTATGGAATTTTTAGTTGACTGTTCCTTTGCTCTCTTCAGTTATTGTTGGAAAAGCCTGTCTCGTCTGAGGAGATTGCTGCAATAATGAACTCTTTACAATCCAGCAAAGTTCCAGACCCCGATGGACTTCCAGTTGAGTTTTATACAACTTTCTGACAATCATTGACTCCCCATGACTCCTTTCTCTCTGAATATTTTGCTGTTGGCAAATTAGCTGCAACTTTTTAACAAAGCCTCAATGTTACTTATTCCCAAAAAGAATAAAGATTTATCTGACTGTTCCTCTTATAGGCCAATCTCTCATTTGAATGCTGATGCTAAGATTTTGTCTAAACTATGAACCTGTAGGTTGGAAAACATTATGCCTCTTATTATTTCTGAAGATCAAACTGAGTGTATTTAGGGTCATTATTTACAATTTAATATCTATTGCTTATTAAATATTCTTTACTCTCCTCCTGTCTTATCTTCTGAGTGTGTTATTTTGTTAGATGCTGAAAAAGCTTTTGATAGGGTAAAATGGGACTTTTTATTTTATGTGCTAGAAAAATTTAAATTTGGCCCAAAATTTATCAATTGAATTAAATTGATATATTTATCTCCTGTTGCCTCAATCTTCATCAAATCTCTAAAATCCAAACCCTTTCATCTTTATGATGGAACTAGGCAAGTTTGTCCTCTTAGTCTGTTATTATCTAATTTAGCATTAAAACCATTAGCTGTGGTCTTCCAGCAATCTAATGACATTTCTGGAATCTTAAGAGGTGGAAGTGTTTATAAGGTTTCTTTATATGCAGATGATTTTCTATTATATATTTCAGACCCTGATCATTTGATTCTATCCATTCTGTCACTGCTCCACTAATTTGGTCAATTTTCAGGTTATAAACTGAATCATCAGAAAAGTGAGTTGTTTGTCATAAACTCTTCTGGCTCTCTAGATATAGCTCTTTCTTTTAAAATAGCTAAACTCAGTTTAATAACCTAAGTGTTACTATTACTAAAAATTATAATAATTTGGTCACAGAGAATTTTCTTACTTTAATTAGCTATATTAAGAAGTCTTTAGCTCAGTGGTCTCCTCTCTCGATGTCCTTAATTGGATGAAATAATGTTATTAAGATGAATATCTCACCCAGGTTCTATATATTTTCCAAGCTGATCTTGCTTTTGTTCCCAAAACCCTTTTTGATTCACTTGATTCAATTATTTCCTTATATATTTGGAAAAATAAGCATCCTCATCTTAATAAAGTTTTCCTTCAAAACCTTAAAAAGAAAGATGGTTTGGCTTTTCCTAATTTTAGAATTTACTGCTGGGCAGTTAATATTAGATGTATCATTTTTTTTTTGATTCATTATAAGGATAGAAGGACACTTCAAATTGGATTAATTTGCTAATTAACCACTAAAAATATTTTTTTTTTAAATTTTGATACATGGAGCCATTACCTTTTTCTGTTTCCGTATTAACCAATAATGTTGAGAATTTGTTTTCAATTTTTCTAAAGTTCAATTAGCTAAATTTTATTCTAACATTTCCTTGACAAGGGAGGTCATGGACAATGTTCAATTGAAAATTAGGACTTAAAAAGATACAAGGATAGGTGGTCAACCAGGGAATGAGGAAGCTTTTTAGCAGCAAAAGAAGGAAAAGCTCATGAGATAGGAGAAAATGATTTCAAGAGGAAACATGTGCACAGTATCAAAATAAACAGTGAGCGTCTCAATGGATATTTAATAGAGAGACGATAGCTAATATAGGTAAAGGTACCGTGAAAAAACAAGGCTCGCAATTTCATAACAGAAAAAAGAAATAACAGGTATGTTAAGTCGTCATATTCACATCATTCATCACTGTGGAAGATACTGTAAATATCCCTAAATAACACACAAGATCATTTCAAGTAACAGGTAAAAATCCAAATCGTAAGAAATAACGTATATGGAAGCTCAAGGGCAAATCATTGGGATATGCTGGACTGCCCCCAAAGGATTTAAAAGAAATAGTGGATCTTTTAGTTGAAATTTTTCAAAACAGTGACCACACTCCAAATGTCCATTTTATAAGCTGTGGTGTGCTTTGGAATGTACAGAGTTGTGAAAGGTGTTGCAAAAAAAAAAACAACTTTCTTTCCTGTTAAGGCAAACAATTCCAGCTTCTCTACTGTGTCTTCACCACCTCTGTCATCATTTCAGGTACTATTCTAACAAAATTCTTCTATATATTCCCAAAAGCTTTCCCAAAGCATGGTGCTGTGTATTTGACTTCCCTTTGCCCTACTATGATGTCTCTGCAAAGCCTGACCTGACTATGTAGGAGTCTGACTGTTTATGAATTAGTAGTTATAATTATAGCAGTGATAGATAGGTGGTTAGGGAAGAGGAAGGGGGTTGGTAAAGCCCTCTCCACCGTTGGAGAGCAGCAGCATCAAGGATCTACACTACCCAGGACGTGCTCTGTTCTCGCTGCCTCCATCAGGAAAGATGCACAGGTGCCGCAAGACTAATGCCACCAAGTTCAGGAACAACTTCTACCTCTTCACCATCAGATTCCTCAACAATAAACTCAATCAGAGACTCATTTAAGGCCTCTTACCTTTGCAGTTCATTGATTTTTTTTTCTCTCTGTTTTGCACACTTTGTTTGTATTTCTTTATTTGTCTACATGTATGTGCATCTCCTGGAGTACAGTTTTTTGCACTACCCATAAGTAATAATTCTGCCTTGCCCACAGGAAAAAGAATCCCAGGATTGTATGTTATGGCATGAATGTACTCTGACAATAAATCTGAACTTCGAACTATGATGTGAGCGGATGCACATACCTATAAAGATTGGATGAAGGTGACAGCTAGATTTAAGTACCTTGCCAACACTCATCATTCCAGCTGCACACATAAGGAATTAGCTATTTGTAGAGGCCCTGAAGTTGGAATTGGACTTGACAGAAAATATTAAGGAAGAAGGACAATACGGAAAGAGATGCAGATAAGAACACATATAGAGCCACTTGGGTATAAAACAATGTGGAAACAGAAATTGGACAGAATAGATTCTACTTTAAAAACAAAATTAAGTTTGAAAGCCATAAAATGCTGACATAACGGGAATTGATTGCTCACAGTCCTGATTCAAACAACAATGGATGAAAATAATGATACTGAACTGAGAGTGTCTGTCCTTAGAATACCTAGCTTTTGCAACCTTATTCAGTGATTTTACAGAGGTAGGCAGTTAGCAGAGCACCAGCAATGGGAACGTTTCTCCGTGAAATCCTCCAGCTCAAAGAGTCATGGTTATTATTGATGGATATCACCTAACTATCTCCTCCATGGATTCTTGGTCCATTTCCTTCAACAAGAGTTTCAGAGTTCTACTGTCAGCACAATGAGCTCTTCTTGTCATTGGTAGCCATCAGATGGAAAAGAGGGAGTTCATTACACTGGATAATGAAGATAATTCTTTGTACACTTTTGGTGTATTTTATGTATTTTTGGCTGCTGATATTGAAAATCTCCTTAAAAATTTCCTATCACGTGCCATTTTTTAGATATGAACTATTTTTGTGATTTCTTGTCATATTTTAAGTCTACTTCAAGCAGAAAAAACCATGAAGTGCAGCATGTCATTGAGAATTCATTTTCTGCATTCGCACTGGGGCTTCTTCCCTGCTGATCTTGGTTCAGTCAATGATGAACAATTTCACCAGGACATTACGACCATGGAAATCAGGGCAACTGGAATCCATTCATGCTGGTCCGACTATTGTTGGACACTGACATGAGAGGCATCAGGTGCTGAGTACAAATTAAAATTAGCAGTAAAACATTTTCAGGTCAGTTGAACTAACACCATCATTATGCAAATGAACATGCTAGATTCAAGAAAAGTTTAGTTAATGATACAGCAATCCAAAATTATCTTTGTGTTCAGGTTGAATTTGTCTATCATAATCCCCAATATTTTTCCTCAGGAAGGAAACCTTTTGAAAAAAATTGTTGTCCAGTGATATCAGTTGAAGGAATTGTTTGAATCCTGATTGCTGGCTTGGTGCCAGGTTTTGTGAGTTAAGGCTTCTAAGAATTGTCTTGTGCTCTTTTGCCATGTTAAAGATGCTGCATAAATGCAGTTTTATTTTTCAATTCATAGGTTACAAATACAAGCTAATATGTCAAAAGAAGAAAATAGTCCTTTTGCCACTGAGGCACTCAACAGGAAATCCTGTCCAGATTATTGCTGAACGCATTCATTATCATAGATGCTTCTTAGTTTCAATCTGTTAGCTATTAACCAACTAGTTCACCTGACTGATAATCTGACATTATGCTGACTTGTGTTCCCTAGGTAATAAGAGTCATGGGGACTTATCACTGGGAAATGGGGAACACATCAGCCATCCAGCAATTGCAGTGAGAGATTCTTTTCTGAGTGACTCCTCTGTGTCTTCATTGTACAATTTCTGACCCCAAGAGAAATTAATTTTGTTTAAAAAATTACCATGAAATTCCAATATTCCACTATGCTACTATTTGGAAATACCTCATCTTTCGGCATCTGGCTCACAGATGACGTTTTTACAGTGCTCTCTTGAAATTTGCCTGGAATACAGTTCCCACACTCCCCCAAACTCACTGGGGCTCCACGCAGTCCTCTGAAACTCATCAGCATCCAGTTCCCACAAATCCTTTAAACTCAACGGGGACCTGGTTCCCAAACTCTGCTGGAACTCACTGAGGCCCTGGTTCCAATGCTCCCCTGACACTCAAAAGGCCCCTTTCAACTTACTGAGGCTGCAATTCACACAGACTCATTTGGACCCAAATCCCACAGCCTTTAAACTTAGCAGGTACACAGGAAAATTTATTATAGCATAGAAATAAAGGACATCCAATGGCCCAGCAAAAAGCCCAATGTGGCACTACCAAACATACTGAACTCATTTCATTGAAAATATTTCCACGGAAAACTATGTGCATGCACATTTTGTACTAACATTCACATTTTAAATAGTTACAGTCAACAAATTTGTCCATCGAATCATACATTTTAGTTTTAAAAAAACACATATTTTGTCTCTCACTGCCTGCAAAGGAACTACAGTGTGTTGGCATTGCACAATGGCTTTTTCCCTAGGTTCTTTGCATAGGTTCTATTTTATTTGTGCAAACTACAACCCATACTGCAGGAGCCGAGTATGAACTAGTGAGTAATCCTTGGTCATGTATAGTGCCTTCTGCTGGAAAAATAGTAATGTGAGGGAAGTAAAATGCTTCTTTCTACAATCTGATTGTCTTCCAGCAGCAACTCCATGTTTCAGTATATATCTCTGAGATCATCCTATGGAGTACAAAGTCCTGTATTCTTAAGCAGCTGTGTACAAACAAAGACACCTTCCTCTGTACCTTACATGTAAAGGGGCATTCATCAGGAGGCAATGATGCTTCATTTGGACACATGATCGAGGCATGTTGAAAGGATTGTATAGGAGGACTTTCCAATAAAATCCAAGTGACTCTTGGAGTTTGCGTGAAAAGACATTTTAACTAATGGAATCCACCATTTGGTTTCAAAAGGCCCATTTGGGTTGAATCTTTCCTGGGCTGAACATTGTCTGACAACTCATGTGGAAGATGAGATTGCTCTTAAGAAATGTTTCTCCCCAAGAGAGGTAAAAAGTCACTTGCTGGAATTAGGGGGGTGGGTTTCAGTACCACTTCGGCCAACATGGTCAGACTGAGCCTTCTCAGTCTCACTTTGAGTAACTGCCATGCCTCCCCGTCCTAAAAATTCAAGATAGAAGATAGCTCAGTGTTACAGGGAATAGCAAATAATATGCATCTTATCTGTTCCAATCCTATCCATCTAAACCGCTCCTGTTTGGCCTCGACAATTCCTCCATTACAGTTTCTCAGGCTTGGGGACCCTCATCCAGTTCTGAAGATACTTTAATGAAGGATACAAAGTACTGAAGGTGCTCTGTTTTACCTAGCTCCTAACTCAAGCTCAAATCAATCAATAATGTCTGGTAGCCTATGGACAGACTGTTATTAAAAGCAAAAGATGGCATCGTCAACATCATCCATGTATAGGGAAATCACTTCTGCTGACTGGTATAACCACCATCCTGATATTACATCTTTCCTGACAATTTCTAATAAGGGTTCAATTCAGTAGGTAAATGTCATGTGAATGAGAGGGCAAGTCCTACCTAACCCCACCATTAATAGGGACAGCATAATCATTGGCAGAATTGCTCACCAAAAATCTTATTTTATTGAGAGTATCCTGTTAAAAGTCTCCTGATCTAGGCCAATGAGGGCAGGTTATCTCGTTAGATTCAGCAGCACAGGTTGGGCAAGAATAGATCATTAGTAGCAATGAGATTAGTAGCAATGGCCACAGACAGAACATGGTGCTCGATATAGAGCAAAACAATGTCATCAATTTCTGATTTCTTCCCACTCCTCTTTCTATTTTAGATGAAGGAGTCTATGCTTCATCCAAGGACTCTGACATACAGCAATCTAGAAGCAGATCCTTATACACATCCAGTAACCCTGGAACTATCCCGAACCACAGAGATAAATACATCTCCGTCATTAAGTTGTGCTTCAGGTGTACTATTTTTATCAAAGAGCAGGATAGTCTTTGTCAGGCCATCTCAAGTCAGTGGTGATCATTCCTCAACTACGCATTCTCCAGTAGAGCACAGAAAGGCCAGTGTCGCTGCCCTGTCTCTGGGCTATAAATCATCAGGCATAAAAAAAATTGTTCTTCAGTACGTTGGACTGTGAAGTTACTACAGAGGTCATTGCCTCCAAGCAATTGATGGGAGAAGAAACAGGTACACTTTTCATTTTGATCATGAAGTGGACTCAAGAGTGAACAATTATCTTAGAAATAAGAGAAGCACAGAAGGATGCTTGATGGACTTTAGGTCCCGAATTCCTCCTCTTCATCAATCTGTATCAACTGCGTGTAGTTGGCTTTGCTGAAGTAGTGATGTCTCCTTCCATTTTTCACTTCAACCATGAAGTGTAACATGTCATCGAAAATTCATTTTCTGCATTCACACTTGGACTTCTCCCCTGCTGATCTTGATGCAGTCAGTGACGAACACAGTGAAAGGTTTCACCGGGACACTGTGACCATAGGAAAAACGGTATCAGGGCAACTGGAATACATCAATGCTGGCCGACTATTGTTGAACATATTTCTAAGATCATTGTTCACTCTCGAGTCCACTTCATGATCAAAATGAAAAGTGTACCTGTTTCTTCTCCCATCAATTGCTTGGAGGCAATGACCTCTGTAGTAACTTCACAGTCCAACGTACTGAAGAACAATTTTTTAATGCCTGATGATTTATAGCCCAGAGACAGGGCAGCGACTCTGGCGTTGAAGCACATTAATAATGTGACAAGAAATCACAAAAATAAGTTGTATCTAAAAAATGGTAGGTGATAGGAAAATTTTAAGGAGACTAGAAGCCCAAAATCCATAAAATATACTCACAAATGTTCAGGAAGGAAAATCCTTGTTGTTTGGTGTAATATAATAATAAAAATAATATCCTTCTTTTGTCCCTTTGGATTGATGATGTCTTACTTCTAGATGGCTAATTGGACTTGTATGGGAATGGCAATCTCATTGACAAATATGGCAGGACATGCCTGATAAGGAGGGAACGTGGCAGTTTTCAGGTCTGTGGTCCTATTATTTACACAGGGCTGCATAGCCATGATAATACCATCCAGAATGTTTCTTCTCAGATTTGAACAATCGTGGATCAGAAGTTCTCAGGAGTCAATCCGGATTTTGCACTTCTTCATGGAGGTTTTGAGCACATCCTTACATCTTCATCTCTTGTAATTTCCATGACTGAGCTTGAAATCCAGTATAGGGTATCAGACTTCTTTCTCTGATAATCGTCTCTGAATCCAGAGATTGATTTTTTTCTGTTCTGGGTGATTGCCCTGAATATCACATTAAATTCAGTTGGAAAATCCAAAGACTGTTTAAATTCCTGCTGAAGATCATAACATACAAATATAAAAAGTGGAGCCCAAGTTGGCCACTCAATCTCTCAAGCTTCAAAAAGGAAAACTCAGCAGGAAATTCAAAGACAGTTTAAATGCAAAAAGTATTGTTAACCTCCCATTCCTTCAGAAACATTGTAACAAGTATTTTTAGTCTCAACTATTCCAATTACATTTTGATCACGAGGTATGCAACTCATAGCTCTTAAAGACTAATACATTTACCAATTAGAAATCTACTGATCTCACTACCAAAAGCATCAAGGCATTCACAGCCTTTTGAGAGAGCATGTTCCTGGTATTCACGATCCCTTCTGTGAAGTATCAAATAAGCTAAGTTCTTCCATCTTTGGTGGTCAAATAATTTTTTATGAAAAGCTGTGTATCAGTTGAAATGGGCTTTGGAAAGAATTGGTTTAGGTGTTCAAGTGTGCTACCTGGCTCAGTGCCAAGTACATTACAAATCTGCTGCGTTATAGCAATGTACTAATTGCTGACGCCACAAAAAATGATGCCAAGTAGTAGCGAAGGCTTTACTAAAATAGTTTAATTATCAGTCCTTCTTTCAGAAGGAAAGTGTAAAAGCACCAGAAGGGTAGAATATCCATCAACTTACGAGAAGCAATTTTAATTTAATTCTAAAAAAGATTTAACTTAAAACTGATTTTATACTAATATCTTGGACAGTGGAAAGTGACATTGGTTAGGAGTAGAATTGGAGTTGCATGCAGACTTTGGAATTTCCTGCCCACTAATACAGGTTAAAAACCAATTAACTGGTTGTTGTGGACATCACAGGCAAAACCCTTCCCACTATTGAGAACGTTTACAGGGAAGGCTGTTGGAGAGCAGCAGCAATCAGCAAGGATCCACACCACCCAACCCACATTCTGTTCTCACTACCATCAGGAAAATATAGGTGCCACAAGACTTGCACCACCCAGTTCAGGAACAGCTGCTACCATTCCACCACCAGACAAACTCAATTCCTCTCTGTATTGCTCAGTTAGTTATTTCTATTTCTTTATTTGTTTACTTGTGTACATTGTGTACTACCAATAAGTGGTAATTCTGCCTTGCCTGCAGGAAAAGAATTGCAGGTTGTACGTGATGTCACATGTATGTACTCTGAAAATAAATCTGAATCTGGACAAAGGTTGAGGTTAGGATTATGGTTAGGGTGTCTGGTGTGGAGCAGGCACAGCTGGTATGAGCTTGTCACTCTCACTGCAAATTACAGCATCTGTGCTCATATCCTTGGTTTAAGTGGCTGAAGTAGACACATACTGCACCCCATGATTTCTTGCTGAAATAGAAGGAAAGTGATACAAGTGGCTTGAGAAGTTGCAGATGGTCTAAAATAAACTTTTAACCTCACACCCCACTAAATTTCCAATGCAACTCCATGCTTTCACATCTTATGGGCAAGGCCTTTAGGATTTGGTTTGCATTAAAATTGCAGGTTAATTTTGCGATATGTTCTATTTTACTGGTTCTATAATCACCAGTAAAATAAGATTTGATCATGGCATCTGGACACAGTTCCTTATAGGGAAGCTGTTGGTTGTATCTTATTAATAGTCTAGTTTTATTAAGGCTATTTGTCAGCTTTATTGTTCTTGCATGTACTGTGAGAGGGAGAATCCTTGTTAGAACATTCAAATATTTGGCCACCAAATCCAATATAATTGTTAAAAAAAGTACATTGCTGTACTTTTTAAACTTAAATGAAAATTTACATCACAGAAGAAAACCAATCAGCCAAATGGGCTTCCACTGATTTTTATGTTTCATTTAGTCACCTCCTCTTTATCTTATCCTATAAACACAACAGTCAAAATTATTTCAATTTAAATTGTGATTTTTGTATGATTAAACAGTTTAGGTGTAAAAGAGGCCAACCCTTAAACTAATGACAGATGAGATGAAGGGTTTTTGTCTGCAAAGTATTTCACATTCAGAAGTGAATTAACTGAAGAATAAATTTCAAATGGGAGCTGGTTAAGTCATATATATCAAATGTGATGGATTGATCTTAATCAATTTTGAACTTTCCAATTCTGCAGACATTAAGATTTCATCTTTTAATTCTCATTCAACCCAAACTTTAAAGATCGAGTCATGAAATATTTCAGAACTGCCAGGGGTGATGGTTGAGGCAAGTGCTTTTGCAATGTTTATTAAAAAATTTGAATGGATACATTTAAAATTGGTTCACATTAATTTACTTTGAATCTCTAGAATTCTCTGCTCCCAGAGTTGGTTGAGGCTAGAGAGTTAGATATATTTCAGTTGATATAGATAGGTCAATGAATCGAGGTATGGGGGAACTGACAGTTAAAAGGATTTGAGAGCAGCATAGATCAGCCATGACAATTTTGATTGGCAGAACAGGACCGATGGCCCTGATGGACAACTCTTGCTTCTATTGTCTTATGGTTTTTTTTGTGTAAAGGCAGTTTTTTTTTTTAAACTTGCTTGCTTCCTACCCTGTTCTTATCACAAACAGCAGTAGATGTGAAATTCCAAATTGCCCAGTACTAAATGACTTGCATTCAGGAGAGACATTGCAGCACTGGAAAATATATGGACTGGGTGTTCAAACACAAAGTCAATCCCAAAACTTGGACAATGAATGGGCAAATGTTTCAGAATGGATAGACTGTCCATTTTCACTGTAATGTTGGTGGCTGAAAGTGGAGGTTTAGAAAATTATGAAGGGCATACATAGGATAGAAAGTCAAAATCTCTTTGCCAAGAACTAAAGGGCACAGGTTTAAGGTGAGAGCAAGAAATTTAAAGGAGATCGGAGAGGAAAATTTCCCACACAGAAGGTGATGAATGTCTGGAACCTCCTGTCAGCGATGGTAGTGGAGAGAGAGATATTTATAAAATTTAAAAGAGGCTTGGACAAGAAAGTCATAGGTGGGTACAGGCTGAATGCAGGAAAATGGAATTAGTGTAGAAAGCCATCATGATCGGCATAGACAAAGTGCGCTGAAAGGGCCTGTTCTGAGCTATGCATTTCAGCATGTTGTGATGCAATTAACTCTAGCTCCTAAAATTTGCAACACCTACTCCTAAGGTACATCACTCAAACCCAGTACCTTATATTAATTGATCTTTACAGGCAAAGAGAGTCACCAGAAACCAACTTAAGGACAACAAGAATGTTTTAGTTCCCATGAAAATCTTTGTGCTGATTGCCATAGGAAAGTAATTCGCAATTCAACAATTGGGTAATGACACTTTGGAGAATCAGATAGAGCAGGGATCTACATTTGGTGAGTCTACAGTTCAGCAAGGTTAGGAGATAGATGGGACAGACTACCCAGGTACTCAACATTTGGCATTAGATCTGCTGCACAGACTGCAGATATATTTAATTGGGACATCAAAAAAAAGTAGCTACAGGCTGCACGAAAACCTTCCAAAAAGCTTACACCTTGTATCAAGGTGCATAGCATAATCCAACACAATCTCACAGAGGGGTCCATGCAAAACTTCCAATGAGGAACAAGTTCTTCAGGACAACTGTGGAATACACAATGATGCAGTATCTGATCAGTATGAGGAACCTGGATTTGTTAGTCTTGTGGCAGGAAGATTTGAGAGAAGATTCCATAGAGGTATTAAGAAAAATTAGACAGAGAAATTGTTAACCTTGATAAAAAAGATTGGCAATAAGAGGTTATAGATGATATGACAAAAAAAAATGTAATGAACCGAATGATTAGAAATGGAATGAATAGTCTTGACCAGGCACTGAAGGCAGACTAAGTTGTGTCATTCAAATAGCAATTGGATCAGTAACTTGAAAGAAATATGTTTTCAGGGTATTGGGAAAGGACAGGTCTACCTGCATGCTTCTTGCAATGAGCAATGTGGATACAAAGTAATACATGATTTCCTATGCCATAAACATTTTGTGAAGATTGATATCTCAATTTCCAATACAGCAGGAGATTCATCCACTCAAGCTATGATTACTGCCTTGACTGTTGCCATCAAGGATCTTGATTCCCACTGTTCTAAAGAAATTCCAAGGCATGAGAGTATTCACAAGTGTATTTTTTCCAATAGAATGCTCACAAGAACATAAGAAGGAGTAGGAAAAGACCATTTGGCCATTTTAGACTTTGCCACCATTCAATAGGATCAACTCCACATCCACCTCCCCCCATAAGCTCTAGGCCCCCTTCTGTTCTAAAAAATATATATCAGCATCTTAAATGCATTTAATGGGCTGAGGATTTCACAATTTCAGTTTTCTCTGGGAGAAGCAGTTCTTCCTCATCTCTGCCTTAAATCTAAGATTGTCAAGATACTTCATATAGAGTGGCAATGGCTCCAATGAAGCACAAACCTGCTATTCCCTCAAAAGAATAGTGTGCAGAAGGAATATACTAAGGGACTATATAAAGCTAATCAATTTAATTTTGTTCACATTGGCTCACAAATGGATTCTAAAAATTGTGTGCTAAGTTCTAGTTTTGTATTGCAGGAAAAAGGATGATGTGATGGATATTGCAAGAGGACATGCAAATAATCTAGGACTGTTGGTGAATGGGGATTCACATTCAAATTTACACATAATTCTCGTTGGTAATTTATTCACATAGATCCAAGGCAGAAGAGTCCCGTCCTCATCCATGGAATCTCCTTCACTTCCTCTTATTCAATCTATTGTGCAGATCTAGAGCCACAAGCTTGAACAAAACACAAAAAAAAGTTGGAGCAGGCCATACAGTCTTTTGAATCCACTCCTTTATTGAATAGGATCAAGCACTAAAACCCTGAAGAATACAATAGGACAGTATATTTTTTAATAATCAAAATCTTTTTTAAAATTTACTTTGCCATATGCAATTAATTGTGGACAGATGTATCCCAATAGGTTTCCTTAATCCTATTAAACGTACTCTATTAGATTCCTCATTCTTCCAACCAAAATCTCTCTTCACATTTCACCACATTAAATTTCACCTGCCTTTTGTCCACCCATTTCTCCAGCCTGTCTGTATTCTTTTGAACTCCCATCATTATCATCTTCAAGGATAACCATGGTGCCAACATTTGAAACATACCCTGCATTTTGAAGTCCAAGTTATATTTCTGCTTGATCACCTCTGCAGGCTCCTCTGCCTGAAGGAAGGTTCAGACATGAGGGACAACTTCATTGTCATATTATACAAGAACAAAAGTGACAGGAGCAACTCAAGTCATTATCTCAGCAAACTCATCTCAGCATTGCTGACAAAATACTGACACATTATTTAAAATAGACTCCTGTATACTTGCAGATTGTAGTACAACTCAGGGATTCTGAGCAGAGTTTCTCCATGAGGAGATGGCAGGAGGAATGCAGAGAACAGAGAAAGCTCCTATACAATATGTTTCTATCCTTTACTGTTGTGTACAAACAGGGCTTGTCTAACTGCTGGTAAAGATTGGTTGTCATCCAAGACACTTCAGCATGATGTCCCCCCCATTCAGAAATGAAAGATGCCAAAGGTTCAGACATGCAGTTTTTCAGCATTTGTAGTTGAGTTAAATGAGGGCTAAAACAAAAGTGCTAATTGTCCTCATCAGAGACTGAACCTTTACCAATGAAAGGAAATCCTCCAGAATCTCATAAACTATATTTTTCCATATATGCCAAAAAATTGAGTTCCTGTTGGCCTGAGACCAACATATTGGGGTTGGATGCTGCCTGGTTCTCTTTATCAATTGTTACAGTTTAAGTATCTGGAATTTACCACCTTTGACAATCTCTCACTTGATGCAGACTGTGCATTTGGAGAACTCCACAATAATTTTTTTTGAGGGGGGTGGGAATTTGCAAAGAGGGTACAATTGGGTAACAAACTGACATCATATTCAGGAATCAATTTATCCAATGCTTGTGTCTGCATTAGAGCAGGCAATAATGCAGCTCTTGTGCATAAAACCCCGAGAGAGAGAGCTGGCGGGGGAAAGGTGACGGGGGGGGGGTGGGGGGGGGGGGAAGAAGAGGGGGGTGGTTTAACGGAAACTAGAGAGTTCAATGTTAAAGCCATCTGGGTGGAGGGGACCCAGATGGAAGTTACAGGGTTGTTCCTATTTGTGGGTGGTCTCAGTCTTTCAATGTTTCAGACCATGGACAGACATGTCAGCAAGGAAATAGGACAGGGAATTGAAATGGGTAGCCACTGAGAGATCCACGCTATTGCGGCAGACAGAGCTGAGGTGCTCAACAAAGCGATCTCCCAGACTTTCCGATGCAGAGGAGACCTCAAAGGGATCACTGAATGCAGTAGGTGAGCTCTGCAGATTCACAGGAGTTTTTGTGTGATCATTTACATAAAAAGGTTGGAGACAGATGAGGTTCTTTTGCATTGTCATTTTTACAGGAGAATCGGCGACTTTGATAATGTGCGTTTCGGTGCTGTAGCAGATGTTCAACCATTGATTTGCATGTATTTGGCAGGTGACCATATTTTCAAGAGGAAAAGCAGGCTGGAGTTGAGGTAGTGATGGCAAAGGCAGGGAGGCTCATTTGTGGATTTTTAAAGGTATTTGATGACAACAGATGAACAAAAAAGTCTCGGTGCTTTTTAAGAGAGACAGCTGTACGCAGGATTGTTGTGCATTTACCTACATTACACAGTAACTGTACTTTAAAATTATTCCTTATAAAACAACTCTCTTTCTGGACAACGATGTACCATCCACATTCAGAGTTGGATTACCAAATACTATATATGATTTACCAGTTATACTGTTTGGGACTAAGGATGGGTTAAATATTCTAATCAGGCTCTTGAGGTAATAACACCAACGCATTTGCCTCACGACTCCTTTTAAGGTGTGGTTCCCTGTTACCATGGCTACTAAAAGCTCATCAGGGCACAGCACACTGAACAAAAGCAGAAAGCTGCCCCTGATGTCTCGCTTGTTGAGCACTTGAAGTCCTTCAGTGGAAGAGAGCTGAATGCTATGAGCTCTGGCCAAAAATCAACATTCCCCTGATTAATTTCCTTTAAAGAAGTCAGAAAATCCATGCCCCTCACAGAAGGAATGAAGAAATGTGAAGTGGAGGGGACAAGGAATGCCTGAACTCAACATTGCGAGTGTTTGGGATCAGCATCAATAAAGAGATACACTGGGGAACAGTGAGAGAGGTGTCACCAAATTACATTGTGAGGGAGCTGGATTAATATCACAGAGATACAATGAATAACACAGGATGCTGGGAGAGGGATTACTCTGTGACAGTTTGAGTGGTATTAACAACAGTAGAGGTGGGAATAACACAGGGTTACAGCTGGGAGAAGGGTTACTGATCATCAATGTGAAGAAGTGGAATTAGAACTTGTAACAGTACAGTCAGTCGTACAGGACTCTGAAACGGGGGGGGGGCATTGAATGACATTGCAAAGCATTTGGATTAACATTAGTAAAGATTAGTAAAGTTATGCAAAACACCGAAGGAGGTTTTACTTCAGGGATCCCCAAACATTTTAGACCATCGACCCTTTCATGGAATACTTGATCCCTCACCCACCCCAGACATGGAATCCCAGCGCTGTTTAGGTTGGGGGGGGGATTGGGGGAGGGGGATTGGGGGAGGGGGATTGGGGGAGGGGGATTGGGGGAGGGGGATGTGTACAATGGTGGGATGTTGGCCATCACTGCCATTGGCACTATTTTCCGTTGATCTGCCCCTGCTTTCCACTACAAATGTTCAACTCCCCATGATGTTATCAACCCCCTTTCGACTCACTGGCATTTATCGACCCCTTGGATAGATTTCCCCCCCCCCCATTTAGGGGTTGATATTGACCACTTTGGTGACCCCTGGTTTACTGGGTGACCATGATCATGGATTTCACCCCTCTGTTTCATTTAACATTAGCACCAAATTCAATTACCACAAAACAATCACAAAGTTGGTCAAAAAGACATTTGAAATAGCTCATATCCAATAGGTTTGCTTAAACATCACACTAATTGAAGTGAAGCTGCCAATATTTAGCTGTGCAGCACTTAGAGAAGGAGCAACACACAACATCAAGGAAATTGTAGCTATTCACTTATAGAATTGATCCAAGAGCTGCATGATATCTGGAAGGTCCTGTGCAGCAGGGAAGGGAGGGTGATCTGGGCAGGAGACTGGCCAGGACCACCACAGGAATACCAAACACATCTCTTCTGGAAGTGGAAGTCCACAATCAAATGAACAATATTGTATGAAATTTTATATTCTTATGTGACAAGACGAGAAACAAATCAGTCACAAAACTATCTTCTTATGCAGGCACACACACAAATATGATACATATAGATACTGTTACTACATCCATTCTCTATAAATGCCCCCTCTTTTCTACACCTCCCCCACCCTCTCCACATCATGGAATTTCAACCTCCTCCAATTCCCTAGTGGTCAAGCCTTTAAAGATACAATGATGAGAAAGGCATACATTGTTTAAATTCTCTTCTATTGTAAGGTAAAATGGTGAGGAATAGGAAGGAGATCACACACATAAGAGGGGATCCTCAGGATTGCCTTCAGGAGATTATCTCCACATCAGCAGAAGAGACAAAGAAGCATTAAACACTTTTAATTCAGAGGCTAAATGAAATCTCCAAGAAATTTGTGCAAATTAGATTTCATTCCTCTTTGATTTGATAGGTACTCAATACCCACAATGCCAGTTGTGTGGTTGCAACAACATGAAGGTGCTTCAGGCACAACCTCCATAGACATTTGGATGTTAATGGTATCAAGGGTGTGGGCTTAATACATTAAAGTGATGTTGAGGCAAAACAAGAAACGTGATCGTCTTGGATGAAAGATCAAAATAAGAACTGAATAGCTTAGTTTTGTTCCTATTTCTCTTGCATTGATGTAATTCAATTTAAGTAAATGGGAAAAATATTCATTCATTGGTTTATTGCCACAAGGTCCTGCACAGTAGAATGAGATGTGAAATATATTTTCAGTATTATCTGGACTTTGTTGATTTTTGATGTTCTGTTTTGGAGTTGAGTTTGTACTGTACACTATAATTTTGCAGACTTATTAAAATATTTATTCTTTGAGGGAATCCTTTATGGCCCTTGCAGACAAAGCCTCATTTTACTTCCAAGCTGTTGATTTTCACCTGGGAAAGGCGCATGGTTGTCTTCCACATCCACCCCTTCCACATGTCTCCTGGCTGTGCTTGCTTTGGATTAACTTCTGGTTTAACTGCTTCTGTTCTTCTAGCATTCCACAACTAAGGAACAAGATGACTCATTCATGTTAAGTGTAGTTAGCCTTCCTAGTTCCTTTTTAAAAAAATCAATATATAACTTATTTAGAATTATAATTACTTGTTTTCCCAAGACCCAGTCAGCATCCTCATCCTTGATAAGGTTCTTGTCTGCCACACCATGCCCTGTTCTACTATGAGTAAATTTTCTTGAGATCTCTCCTTGTCCTCCCTTCTTACAACACTTCACCACCCTGTGGACATTTTCTTACACATGTCATCAAATAGATATAACAAGACTGCAGATGAAACATCTTCAATTTGGCATCCCGTTATTCATTTAGTTTTACCTGGCACATGTTGAATCCAATTTACCCAGGCCAACTCGGCTTATTGTGGCAATGAAATTGGCTCTTCTCCAATCAACTAATTTTTATCTGGAGTAACCTATCAAACTCATTTTCATCTGGATGTAATTATTGGATCATCTACTCCATATAAAATTGATTTTTAAGCACCTTTGCCTTGAAAATTAGAATTGATGCAAAATTTGTGGTAAACAGATGTGAAGTTTACTACTGGCACCAAATGGACTAACCCACAAAACCCGTGTGCAGAACCATTGCACGATTTCTGATTGCAAGTGAAGATGGATTGGTTGAATTGGGGACATAGAACTCTTTAATATGTCTGGGAACCCCCCCCCCCCACTGTGTAAAGACTGGTCCAATGCACACATTGTCACAAGTGTTTCGAGCCACAGTCAGTTAATCAAGGACAATTGATCACTGTTCACAGATCACTAGTGCCATTATAATGCTGGCCATTGAAAGTGAGCTGTGTGGAGCTGCATGTTTATGTCTAATGTGACCTTGCTTTAATGCAATCTCTTTCTTGAAACTTCCATTCGGTACTCCTTTTTTAAAAATATGTTAGTAAAGTTTTCCTGGAAAGCTTCAATTACTGCTAGGAATTGAGCAAACATGCACTTTCTGACCTTACGATATCATTTGATATGCAACTGAATTTGGGCAAATGTCAGGTGAGCTGAGGCAACTTACACCAAAGTAAATTTCTAAATGATTGATAGCGTAATTTAATCAGCACCAACCAGGCATAAAAAGTGCACACAAATGGATCCAATTTTGATGAGAGTGTCATTTAAATAAATAGCAGTCCCGGCATTTTCTGTTGTGGTCAGGGTCATGCTCAGTCTCAATTTCTTAACCTCAGGGTTATTCCAGGCTACCGCAACCCAAGCATGCATATCTAAACTCCAAACTCAAAATGCTTGAGATCACGTTATCCACAATAGCAGACAGTGAACTTGAGTATTTGGCTGCTTTGCAGGCCCCTCCAAAGTGAAAGTCTTTCTAGTCTAAACTCATGTCTTTATAGAGATCTTGTATGTTTGTAGCCCTGGGAGGGTCTCATGGCCTCCTTACATTAAGGTAATGTGTGCCTCAGATACTTTTCTTCTCAGACTCTTTTGACCCCATGGCAGTGGTCTCCCAATACCTACCATCTGAAAGTAGAAGTAGAATCATTCTTTTGCTGGGGATTTATCAATTCGTATGCATCCCATGAAATCTACATTCTTACTACTGACATGCTTATCATTAACCACATTTACCCCTGCTGAACACATCATTCTCCATGTCCTCCTCCAAAGGTGAGGAGTATTCATTTCTGATCTCACCCCCACACCTGGCTCCACGCATAGATAACCTCTTTGGACCCAAGGGAGAACACAATCTTTCCCTGGCTACTCTCATCTCCTGATCAAATGTCTGGGCATACTCCTTAATCTTATTGGTCAAGGATATTTCATGGCCTCTTTTTCTCCTCTAGAGTATGCCCTGCCCTCCATACTAGACAATGTCTTTTAGGCTGGATTCTCACCACAATCCCATGAAAAATAACTTTTTTTTTTAAAGTTCTCTTCTACTCAAAAGATTCCCTTGATCCCAGTTGGAAATCTTGAATCATGGATTTACTCACCTCCAGACCACAATCATTGAAGGTTGGTAAGAACATCACCTCCACAATCTCATCAGTACTGGAGCACCACAGGGCTGTGTTCTTAGCCACCTGCTCTACTCACTTTACACCTACCACTGTGTGGCTTGGTACAACAATAACATCATCTGCAAATTTACTTTATACAAATTAGGTTGCATAAAGGAAGGAGATTAGTCAGCATACAGGAGGGAGACTGGAGAGCCAATTATTGACTTCAGGAAAGGAAAACCAGAAGTATACAATCCAGTGATCATTGGGGGATCAGAGGTGGAGAGGGTGAGCAAATTTAGGTTCTTGGAGAATCTTCCTGGACCCAACACACCAATGGCATCATGAAGAAAGCACGTCAGCACTTCTACTTCCTCAGCAGTTTGCGGAGTTTGGTATGATACCAGAAACCCTGGCAAATTTCTACAGAGCTGTGGTGGAAAGTGTGCTGACCGGCTGCATCACAGACAGGTATGGGAACACCAATACCCCCGAGCATAAAGCCCGCCAAAAGGTAATGGACACAGCCCAGGACATAACAGGCAAAACCCTCCCCACTATTGAGTACATCTACAGGGAATGCTGCTGTTGGAGGTCAGCAACTATCATCAAAGACCCACACCACCCAGCACACACTCTATTCTCATTGCTGCCATCAGGAAAGAGGTATAGGTGCCACAAGATTTACACCACCAGGTTCAGAAACAGCTGATACCCCTCCACCATCAGAATCCTCAAAGTCAATCAGAAACTCATTTAAGGACTCTTTCTTGTGCACTTTATTGATTTTTGTTGTTCTCTCTGCATTGCACAATTTGTTTACATTTGTTATCTGTTTACATTTCTTTTATTTGTTTACATGTTTACTCGATGTACAGTTTATTTTTTGCATTACCAATTAGCAGTAATTCTGCCACACCCACAGGGAAAAGGAATCTCATTGTTATATGTGATGTCATGTATGTATTCTGACAATAAATCTGAAATCTAATATTTTCCATATGTTTAGATTTATGTTCAGAATTGTTACTGCATGTGAGTACTTGGCACAGTCTAACTTCAAAGTGTCAATGGTCCTGATGGTAAAGTCTTGGTGAAGCTGTAAATCTGTTATGCCAGAAACTGTTGATAACTGCTGCTCCTCTGGGAACCTCTGGTATTTTAATGGAAATAGTAATATCAGTGCCAGCAAGCTGCATCGTACATGTCTACCTTTTCATTTAAACACCATTAAGGTCCAAATGAAGCAGGAAAATATTTCCAAAGATGTTTAGATGCCAATTCCTGTCCTGACCATCCTGAAGTAAAATAAAGATTAACTAGAGATACATTTACATTTATTACTCGGAAAAAAAATCTAGAGCAAATTATTGGCATTTTTTTTTAAAAGAGTGAAAAGGAAATGTGCCTGTTTGTCCACTGAAATAGAACAGGAAAAATGATAGTGTCACAATATTTCTATTTCTGTAACTGTTTCAAATAAAGGTTGCGAACTTTAAATTTTTTAATTTAGACATCTTTGGCTTGGCTTCGCGGACGAAGATTTATGGAGGGGTGTGTCCATGTCTGCTGCAGGCTCGTTGGTGACTGACAAGTCCGACGCGGGACTGGCAGGCACGGTTGCAGCACATACCGCACGGTAAAAGGCCCTTTTGGCCCATGAGCCCATGCCACCCAATTATACCTGCCCCCCTGGTACGTTTTGAATGATGGGAGGAAACTGGAGTATATGGAGGAAACCCACATAGACATGGCGAGATCATACAAACTCCTTACAGACAGCACAGGATTCAAACCCCAGTCCCACTCTATAACAGCGTTGGGCTAACCATTACACTAACCATTGTCTTCCATAATTCTGAAGATCTCCCATTCTTCCTACTTACCTTGATAAATTCAGAAATCAGAGAAGAAATCCCTGAATTCTTTTCCCAGTGTTTTCCCCTTTGTTTTAGAACATAGAACAAGCCCTTCAGCACATGATATTGTGCTGACCTATATCAATCAACTCTTTCCTCCCTCACAGACTGTGGCCCTCCATTTTTCTTATATCAATGTTGCTCTCGGAGCTTTTTATATGTCCCTATTGTACCAGGCTGCAGCACCACCCTGGCAATGTATTCCAGACACCCATCTCAGACACCTTAAATGGATGTTCTCTGGTATTGACTATTGTCGCTCTGGGAAAAAGGTGCTGTCTGTCCACCCTACCTATGCCTCTCATAATCTTATACATCTCCATAAAGTCACCTCTCATTCTCTATCACCCCAAAAAGAAAAGCCTTCAACTATTAGTCATTTTTAATGAAAATTTAATCTCTTTCAGGAGAAGGCACACAGTTAACAATGGCTTGAGACCCTGGAATTGCAATGGTTAACTGAAATTAAAAGCTTTTTTCTTCTTTCCATATCTCTGTGCTTGCACATTTCATGCTGTGATTGCTTCTAACTGCAATTTTTCCAATGACTCACCGTCAGTCAAAGAAAAAATGTATAGTAACACAGAGTTGTCATTTTGCTCTGCTTAAGTGAAGAAATCTCAGAAAAGGTCTCTCAGGAAGTGAACCTTATCAATGGGAGGTTTTACCCAATGACATATAGAGGATCTGCAGTGAACTACTGGAAATGGAAATGACTCGATGCAAGTCCCTGTCTCCTGCTGATGGGAACATGTCCAATGATATTCCATACATGGTAATTCACTGTTTGTACAGTTCTCAGATACTTCTGGGATACGACAAGTTGAACGGAATCAAGCTGCTCAATCACATTGATGAATGCAAGGACAGAAAAATTGCATATCACAATCATCTGCTATTCAATAAAATCAAAGTAATCCTTTACCTCGTATTTCAAAGTGATTCTCATGTCCCTCAATAATCAGTGTTAAAAAAATATTACCAACATCAGTCTTCAACACACTGAGCAAATACAAACCTCTGCCATGGAAAATTCAGAACCTTCTGATTGAAAATTATCTCTGGATGTGTCAAATTCCTAGTTTAAGACAAATAGTATTTTTACCCTTGGAAGCAGGAGGAAATAGTCCTTCCCACAAATGTTTTAGAAAAAAATAAAGAGCAAGCCTAAACAGCAAATTGGCTGTTTTGAAGCAGTTTTAGTAGATCAAGGACAAAATCTATCTCCACCACCCCATCCCTCCCTTTGAATACTTCTAAACTAGTCCATCGCCCAGAAGTAAAGCTTTCTTCACTCAATGTCAAAATTAATCTTTCACTTAATACATGTGACAATAAACAATACAATTCAATTCTAACTTTTCTGTCAAGATGACCTTCACTGAGACAAATATACAGGGCTTTGAAATCTGTCTGAATTTTTTCTTAGGATGGCAGCCCAAGGCTGTTGATGACATATTGGCCCCATTTCTACATTACCAACTTTATATTGTCCTCCAATCAATATTTCTGACTAAATGTCACCTCCTTTGCATTTAAGAAGCCTATTTTTTTCTCATTTACATCATGTGTTCATGAGAGACATGTTACCACCTCTCATGAACATACTTCTCACTTCAGAGCCATAGCAGGAACAGGCTTGGATAAAAACTTCATCAGTGAAATATCAGAAAAAAAAATTCTCTTCCATTGACTTTACAAATCTCCTAAACCTGACAGTGCTTGTGTGATACTGAGCTCTAGAATCCAGGACCAAAAGGATGCAGTATGTTTCCCCACATCCAAAATTCTGTTAACCAAAATGTTCAATTAGCCCAACCTTTTTGTTCGGCGGCAGCATGTTGAAAAAAATTTCACCCGATGTGCTAATATGTGTGCAAATAAAGTTCACATCGTTTTTAGGTCAGAATTAAACATTATTTCATGCTTGAAAAGTCTTCCATTGTTTTGTTTTGTGGTTTGCCCACTGATACAAGTATTCAGCTGATGCTACTGGGTTGCTTAAAGCCATTATTCAGTTATCCGAAAAGTACAGTTAACCGAATAAAGTCCGGCCCCAGGCTTTTCGGATATGGGGAAATATACTGTATTTTGCAGAAAGCCAAAACTATAAAGTGTTCCATCTAATTTCTATTCATGAAATAGAGACAAATAACATACCTATTATGTAGAGGGCGAGGTCAGTCAGTCTCTTGGACCTTTTCAGAGTCAATTACAGAATAGCTGATCTGCACCTCAGTTCTGGTTCCCTCCTTTGCTCTACCCCTTGCTTTCCTTACTTAACAAAAAGAAACATTTGTCTTACAAGTGCAACACATTTGGTAAAATTCCAAATGTCTATATTCTTTATCTCCTAATTTTTTCCCTTGAATGTTAATAATGGGGCAAATTTTCCACCCAGAAGCCAGCATAAATACTGGGATCCACCCCTCCTCATGAAAGTCTTGTTTTCTGCTGTGAGGTCAGCTAAAAAAGAGATGGTATTTTTGGTACTGCCCCCTATGCTTATGTCTGCCCCTGAGATGCTCTGATGGATTCCTTGTGGAATCTAATAATCTTCCATAGGTTGGGAATTTTTCCCATGAGCATGAATATTCACATTCAAATAAATGAGATCAGTTCCCAGGAGGAAGTAAATAGTTATTACTCATACCAAAGATTAAGTTAATTAATGATACACATTAACTTTTAGAATGTAGAGTTTTAATTTTTGCAATTTGAAGATAAAAGCTCATTTTAATAAAAAATGCTTAACATGTTCCAAAACACCGTCATTTACAGGTGTTAGTTACAATAAAAGATGTGACAGTCTATAAGCTCAAGGAGGAGTAGGTCTCATGGGCTCTTGAAGCTGCTCTGTGGTTGCAGTTACCTGCTTGTGGTCAGACAGTTCCTACAATGTGTTAGCCATGCTGAAACAGTAGGTGCTTTCAAAATGCAGCACCTGGGTAGCCCTCCTGGGACCCAGGTGAGATTACTGGGTCATAAGTACCTCCTGCACCTTTCAAATAGCAGCTTAACCTTCTTGTTAAATCGCCAACCCGGCAATTTAAGGGTGATGACAAGGTAAGTGATGTGTCACACGGCCACAGGGAATCCCCTGTTCCCCGTGTTATTTCTGTTCCCTTTCTGTTTAAAGTTCTAGAGTAACTGGGTGAGCCATTTCCCCTTTCAAATAGGCAGAGGAGGACTCTTGGCTTAGTTTTACTGGGTTCCCTGACCACCTCCGAGGTAGGTCTGGGACCGGATAGATTTTGACCGGGCTTACCCAGTTCGTCCCTTTCAAATAGCCTTGTACCTGGGTCTTCAACCTCAGAAGTTAACCCCATTTTACAAGGCAATTTGAAAAGGGTCTAGTAGAAGACAATGTAGAACAACTAGTGTGGCATAGGGGAAGTAGCCAAGATCTCATGAGCAACAATGTTGTGTTCCATATGTTGCTTCATTCTTTTTCTCCCCCATCATGTAAATCTATGGAGAGAAAGCAGAAATCGGGTAAAGAGACAGCCATGATCTTATTGAATGATGATGTAGGCTCAAATGACTCTTGATCCTATATTCTATGAAATCCATTTAACTTTTTAAACACCTATCTTTTTTGCCTTTCACTCTCATGTGTGCAAAGAAATACAAAGCAGGTTAATGAAACCTACTGGATCTTTACAATTTAAGGACCAATATTTTAATTTACTCTTTCAAGCCATTTTGTGGTTCTTGGGAGTCTTTGCTGGCTATCCTCCAAGGCCAACAGAGAGGGTGTGGTGCACAAATTGAAAACTATTCTTTGAATGAATTCTGACCAAGATTTTGCAGAAAGGCTTCCTGTTCAGTCCATGTGAGATAAAGGATGAAATTCCATTTGCTTTTCGTAAGCAGGCTCAAAACCAAAACCTCAGCACAGTGCAGCCGATTCAAGTGCTTCAGGCCCCAGCTGAAGCCAAAGAGCATCCGCTATGTCACCAAGTCATAAACTTTCACAGACGAAACATACACTTTCTGGCATGCCAAAATCCTGCTCATTAAAGCCCTGTTTTACCCACACTCCTCTTTGACCTGTATCTGCTCCTTCACTTCATAACATAGTTGTCCAGTTTTCTGCCACTGACCTTCCCCCAATCTCCTCCACCATACATTCTATACAGACATTCAGCAAAGGTAACAGGCCCTTTTGGACCACGTCTCCCTGCCGCACAATTACACCCAATTGACCTACAACCTCCAGTACATTTTGAAGGGTGGGAGCAAACTGGAGCACCCAGAAGAAATCCATGCAGACATGGGGAGAACGTACAAACTCCTTACAGATAGCAATGGATTCAACCCCCAGTCCCAGTTACTGGTGCTGCAACAGCATTGCGTTAACTGCTATGCTAACCATGCCGCCCAACCTCTGAATCTTAATTAAGATCATGTCAAACTGATCAGGTGGGCTACAGCCCTATCTCAGTCACCCACATAATTTCATTCTTTAACTTGTGTTACCTGCCACGTTGAGCTTGGGCTCAATAAATTGATTCCTTCTGCTCTTACCTCAAAACACCAGGTGGCAAGTTACACCAATCTTCCTTGTCTGCTGTCCCTTAACC
The DNA here is from genome assembly GCF_036971445.1 of Narcine bancroftii. Taxonomy (NCBI): domain Eukaryota; kingdom Metazoa; phylum Chordata; class Chondrichthyes; order Torpediniformes; family Narcinidae; genus Narcine; species Narcine bancroftii. The sequence continues at coordinate 13,455,757 of NC_091481.1, forward strand.
TAGAAATTAAAATTGAAAAATAAAATCATTCAATGCAATTACATTGACAATCAATTCTACTCCAATGAACTTTGGCTATCAATGGCTTATCAACTAATTGTTCTTTGTTTTTGAGCAGAACTCATAAAACCCTCTAGACTAGACTCTCTCACACAGTAACTGCCACAAATGGTTCAAGGAACAAGATTGAATCAAGTTTTACTGTGTCCTAATCCATTACGGGAAAAGCTTTTCCTTATTTGAGAACAACTAGCTTAGAAATAGTATGGCAAAAATTTCTGGTGCACTAAAACACTATTGTATTAAGGCTGGTGTAAAATTGATTCCTCTGGTCAAAAAAAATTATTTGACAATAAAGTTATTTTTGATTAACAATGTCATAGTGTTCTGTTCCCAGAAAGGTGAAGATGTGCAATGGCCAACAGGACCAAGATCAGTTCAGTGCAGTCACTGGTATTTTACCTTCCAGAGGAGGGTGTTGACTCTTCAAGGGTCAATCCCCTTGGTTGTCACATAACAGTGAAGTTACACAGAGAGTGAGAGAGATTGTAAGTGTGTGTGAGAGAGAGAGTGTGAGTGTGTGATTGAGTGAGAGACAGACTGTGTGAGTGTGTGAGAGAGTGTGAATGAGAGAGTGTGAATGAGAGTGTGTGAGTGAGAGAGTGTGAGAGAGAGTGTGAGAGAGAGTGTGAGAGAAAGTGTGTGTGTGTGAGAGAATGTGAATGAGAGTGTGAGTGTGTGAGAGTGTGATTGAGTGAGAGACAGACTGAGTGAGTGTGAGTGTGTGAGAGAGTGTGAATGAGAGTGTGAATGAGAGAGTGTGTGAGTGAGAGAGTGTGAGAGTGTGTGAGAGAGAGTGTGAATGAGAGTGTGAGTGTGTGAGAGTGTGAATGAGTGAGACAGACTAAGTGAGTGTGAGTGTGTGAGAGTGTGAATGAGAGAGTGTGTGAGTGAGAGAGTGTGAGAGTGTGTGAGAGAGAGTGTGAATGAGAGTGTGAATGAGTGAGACAGACTAAGTGAGTGTGAGTGTGTGAGAGTGTGAATGAGAGAGTGTGTGAGTGAGAGAGTGTGAGAGTGTGTGAGAGAGAGTGTGAATGAGAGTGTGAGTGTGTGAGAGTGTGATTGAGTGAGAGACAGACTGAGTGAGTGTGAGTGTGTGAGAGAGTGTGAATGAGAGTGTGAATGAGAGAGTGTGTGAGTGAGAGAATGTGAGAGTGTGTGAGAGAGAGTGTGAATGAGAGTGTGAGTGTGTGAGAGTGTGAATGAGTGAGACAGACTGAGTGAGTGTGAGTGTGTGAGAGTGTGAATGAGAGAGTGTGTGAGTGAGAGAGAGTGTGTGAGAGAGAGGTGTGAGAGAGAATGTGTGAGAGAGAGTCATTTTCCCCAGAATGTCTGCAGTGTAAGCTGCACTTCACTTACCTCCATGAGGTAAACCTTTATGTCGATGTGTTTAATTGCATTTTGCGTAAGTTTAATATATGTGGATTAGTAAGTGGACACACATTTCATTAGCTGGGTCTTTGTCTCAAATGCCATTGCTCATCGTCTGGCCAAGGGGGAAATGTTAAAAATGTTTAATAGCTTAACGGGCATCTAATTGGGACATAAGACAGGTGAGGGTCAGAACAAAGGATGTGCACTATATTAATATCTCTCAGAAGGGCTACAATGGAGAAAGCTGAGGAGAAGGAGGGGGCAAGTGCAGTGGTGCTGCATACGTCACAGTCAATGTTGATGCAGTGGCATTGCAAGCCCCACCTCATTACATACCAAAATGCTGAAATGCTGTATAAAAAGGCGGACTGAAATGGAGATTTGTAGTTTTGGTCATTCCAGTGTGAACGACCAATGCCAGGATATTGGAGATTCTTCATAACAATAAAATCCTGTAAAGACTGTGCAAAAATCGTAAGTGAGAGACAGGGAGCGAGAGGGTGTGAGCGACAGTGAGAGATTGATTGATTCCAGGCTCATTAACAGTGGCATAGGAATGCTCAAAACTGCAATGCATGCCAAGAGAGAGTTCCTGTGTGGCAGGGAGACAGAAAATCCTCAATAACTTGTGTGAGAAGAACCTGGCTTGAAAGTTTGGATGATTTGTCTCGGACTGAGAATCCCTGGACAATGGAGCAATGACAAAAAGATGCATCAAGTTACAGACACACGCAAGAAGTCACAAGGACATCTACTCCATTCATACTCTACTTTCTTTTGCACCATCACCATTCTCCCAACCCATCCTCAAACATTTGATTCATGTCGCTTCAAATTTTTCATCTCCATTTAGGCTAGAACATAATAAGCAATAGGGAATGAGGGGAGAGCCTCCCACGTCCAGCATTTTTTCAGGCTGGATGATACAATCCTCCTCTTTGGTAAGGCAAAAAAAAATCACAAGCAGAGGTTAGATTACATTTTTTAAATTTACCTGTTAACAATGTTTCATTGATTTATCCCCTTTGAAATAATCCATAGTGGACATCTTCATGCTGCTCTTACAGTGGCTTTAGGAGTAGCTGCATGTATCTTCCATTTTGTCTTTGCAAGATATGAGAAGAGGCTCTCTCTTTCTTCTTAAACAGAATTGCATGAATCAGAGTGGGAGGATCAGAAGCAGCTTAAAGAGATCAAGTAGCAGCAGGGGATGATGATGTCAATTCATGATGACATTGCAAGGGTGTCATTGCACCAGATACCCCATAGTACTCACATCACCAGGTTAGAGGAATGTGCTTCAGAGAGGTTTAAGGTTGTGTACTGCAGTCTGGTGCAAGGTGTAGGGAATCTCATGCCAAAGCTCAGCAGAGAGGAGAGGGGTCCATGCAGAGGACTTAGATGTGGATCCTTTCTTGATAGGGGCCAGCCAAATGCAAGAAATTAGAAGAAGTATTGAGAAATCCACCACTCCTCAGGATGTGATGTACCGGCCAACCACATAGCAGTTCATGGCCTTTACAGTGGAACACAGATGGAGAGAACCTATGAAGTCTTGCAAACTCTCTGCAATCTCAGCCAAAGCCATCTGGGTGTCTTACTTCTGTCACACAGGAACAAATTAAAGCTTTGCACTAAAAGCTATATCTTATCATGGGCATCTGGATGTTGTCAGTGAGCAGCAAGATGCCATTCATGGGCAGAGTGCTGCTCTGATAGAATACAAGAATGGAACACATGACCAATTCACAGTTCTGCAGAATCAATGGGGTTTTGTCTGTGAGCAGCTAGCAGTTTGTATGAACAGGGAGGTCTGCATGTCAGTAGATTGTTCTCCTCCATGAGTAGAGAGATGCCACACACAAGCAGATCATGGTCCAACAGCTGCAGAGATATGGCACTCTTCAACTTATTTCTCTTTTATAATTACTGAAACATGCTCCCTACCTAACCCCACTCACAACGATGAGCCCAGCTCAGAATGTACAGAGAACTGATTCCAAAGGGAAGCATTAAGAGAACCGGAATCAGTGATTCAGGGACTGTAAGTTGGTCTAGTTGCGATCATATTACCACCATCCGTTCTGCCCCCAAGAGGTCACCTTGAGTACAGTTTGGTGCATTGAATCTTCCTCTTAGGTGTTCACTAATACATCTCTTATCATGATTTATCAGGCAGAATATTCACCTGTGTCCTAGCCAATAGATTGAAGATAGGCATCTAGCACATGAAGCTCATGGGTCATAAAGGACAAGCATCTGGATGAAAAATGAGAAGTAACAGCCTTCTAATGCTAGACTGCAACAACACATGTTCACCTACAATTTGTGAAATTGGAAAGATATGGGGATATCTTACAGTATTTTGTATTGTATTGCTATATTGATGTTCCATATTTTACTGGATTCTGCTTTGGGGTAAAGAATTCTCAAGGCACAGGCAGCAGCGAAATGTATCCTCACTTAAGGCACATAACATTAATGAGTCGTTACATTGGTGTGGAAGCTGATTGTTTTGCCATATACCTCTAAATGTTGCTGATAATAATGATAATTATGGTCATAAATCCACCAAAATTCTTACTTTCCGGAGCCAAACTGGTATTTCATAAAAGAAAAAAAACTATACTGTAGTACTTCTTTGTGTTAGAAACTTAGCCCTGAAATCTGCCCTAATCTTTCCTCTTTCACCTTGTACAGATGTACTTTTGTGTTTTTGCTCCTCTCGCTCTGGAGAAAAAAGTGCTGGCTGCTCAGCCTATCTATGCCTCTCATAATCTTGTAGGCCTCTCTGAAGTCACCTCTCACCCTTGTTCCCTGCAGAGAGAAAAGCCCTAGCTCTGTTAGCCTTGCCTCATAAGATACATTCACCAATCCTGGCAATATCCTGGTAAATCTCCTCTGCATCATCTCCATAGTTTCTACATCCTTCCTGTAATGAGGTGACCAGAACTGAACACCATATTCTTAATGTGGAATAACCTGAGTTTTATAGAACTGCAACACTACCTCTCAACACTTTAACTCAAATCTTGACTAAAGACCAGCATACCATAAGTTTTTTTTTAAACTACCCTATCAACCTGGGCAGCAATCTTGACCCCAATTTTTGTGATTTCCTGTCAATACTTAAAGTTCCTCTGTTCTACTACACTGTTAGGAATCCTGCCGTTAACCATGTACTCTGCTTTCAACTTTGACCTTACAAAATGCATCACTTCACTTATCCAGATTGAACTCCATCTGCCACTTATCCCCCAACTCTACATCCTGCCTATATCTTGTACCTATGACAACATGACAACCTTCTGCTCTATCTACAACATAAAATTAAAGAGTGAGAATAACTACAAAAGATAGTTAATAAATATTCACAATATGGTCATGCCAGAAAATAGAGGCATTAAAATATTGCAGTCCTTTTCATGGAGCAGTCCATGATCAGTGTAATAAGGGGAGGTTCAAGAGCCTGATAGTCCTAGGAAAGAAACGGTTCCTGAACCTAGAGTTACAGGCTTCTGTACCTTCTGCCTGAAGCGAGCAGTAAGAGGAGGTTGTGATCAGGCTGATGGGTTCCTTCCTTCTCGAGGCCACACATCATGAGATGTCTTCAATGGATGAGGTGAGAGCCTGTGATGGACCTGCCTATATTTGCTACCTTCCATAATTTTCAACAGTGCATCTGAAGATGTTTGATAGATTACACTGGATTACAAAGATTTTGCTTCCTGAACACTTAAGGGTGTATTTTATGGGTTTTGGGCTGCTTATCATGAAAATCACTTTTAACATTTTCCTGTCATACCACTTTTTTAGATATAACCTATTTTTATGATTTTCTGTCATACTTTAAGTCTACTTCAAGCATACAAAAGCATAAAGTGCAACATATCATCGAAAATTCATTTTCTGCATTCGCACTTGGACTTCTTCCCTGCTGAACATGGTACAGTCAGTGACGAACATGGTGAAAGGTTTCACCAGGATATTGTGACCGTGGAAAAGCAATATCAGAGCAACTGGAATCTATCAATGCTGGCTGACTATTGTTCGACACTGACACAAGAGGCATCAGATGCTGAGTACAAATGAAAATCAGTCAGTTGAACTAAAGCAACGTGTCAGCATCATTATGTGATTAAACAAACTAAATTCAATAAATGTTAATTTAATGTTTCTATAACTTCCTACATGATACGGCAAATCTGAAATTATCTCTGTGTTCAGCTTGAAGTTGCCTATTAGAATCCTCTTTTTTTTTCAGGAAGCAAATCTTTGGAAAAAAATTGTTGTTCAGTGTTATTAGACAACATGGCAAATCTGCCCAGGCTTACAAACTAGAGGGATTGGTGTGTCTCTTCACATTTTCCTCAATGGGCTGCCTCCAAGGGAGGCCTTCTGAAATATGGACACCCAAGCTTCTAACTCCATCACCTCAATGTGGTCGAGTGCATGGTTTCACAGACTCCTCTTCCTAAAATCAACAATAAGTCTCTTGGTCTTCATGACATTGAGAGCGAGATTGTTGTTCTGGCACCAGCCAACCAAATTCTTGATCTCCATGATGTATTCTGACTCATTAGAGAGCAAGTAATGTTTTTTCTATTAAGATCAAATGCTTCACTGCAGTTCAGAATGTGGGTATAGGCCTGGCTGAGAAGTAGCAATAGCAGTGATTCATGTAATCTCCATTGCAAATCTGAATCCTTCATAGAATTTTTCTCTGCAGAAGGGTCCTCTGTTAGATGACTCCCAAAATAGCAAGTTGTCATCATCAACCTCTCTATCATTAGTTTTATTCATTCCTTTAATCATAGTCCATTTGCACTCAAGATTCTAAGAAGCTCTACCCAACTCATTTAAATCTGAAATTAACATCTATTTCCCAAATTTCAGAGTGGACAAAGAAAAGCTCTGAAATATTACCCCATTGTTTTCTCCTCTCCTGTTGTTGAATACAAGTGGTAGTCAACATCCTCAGCTGTAACTTGAATCAGTTCCTCATTGAGAGGTCAGCAGTGGAATGGGTTAAAAACTTTACCAGAAACTTGGGTGTCAATATCTCTGAGGATCTGTCCTGGAGCCTCCATGTCAATGCAATCATGAAGAAGGCTCGCCAGTGGCTATACTTCATGAGGAGTTTGAGGAGATTTGTTATGTCATCAAAGACTCTTGCAAATTTCTACAAGTGTACCGTGGAAAGCATTCTGACTGGTTGCATCACCGTCTGGTACGGAGGTGCTAATGCATAGGACAAGAAAAAAAACTGCCATAAGAGGCAAGATCAGTCTCTACTCCATCGAGGACATCTGCAAGAGGCAATGTCTTAATAAAGCAGCCTCTATCCTCGAGGACCACCCACCCCCACCCACCCCCCCACCCCTCAACCACGACCCTTTTCACACTGCTACTATCGGGAAGGACATACAAACCCAACTTCTTCCTCTCTGCCATCAGATCTTGAATGGACAATGAACCACAAAACTACCTCACTTTCTCTTATTTTTTGCATGAATTTATTTATTTTTAAATGTAATTTTTATAGCAATATTTGTACTGTAATGCGACTGCAAAACAATAAAGTTTGTAACAGGTGCATGGCAATAAATTCTGATTCTGATTCTGAAAGCAGTTGTAACAATTCCAAACATGAATACCATAAGTTGGCTTCTCTTAGTTTCTTAGAAGAAATGTTAACTTGTCTGTTAACTTTAATTGTTTGAGTTTAAAAAAAAACAAAAGACAGTTTATAGTTTTAAAACCATTCAGCAATCAGATGAAATGTCAGCTCAGACACTCATAGTCAAAGCCTTAAGCTGTCCAATTATGCTTTCCAAGTTGACTGGTTCATTGAGTCATGATCTTAACTCTGAATCAAATCCCATTCTACTTTATACAAAACTGTGTACTGCTGTACCCCTGTTATGTAACAGAGAATTGTAATGCCAGTAGCAAGACCCCCAATTCCAAAGTGATACTTCTCCCTCAGCCCTGTAACATATTAACCAATCATTCATCTCCTTGCTTTTTATTGATTTGAATGTGAATGGAGTAATACAATTTTAAGCTTGCTATCTTCTATCTATTCGTGAGTAGTGTGCCCATACTGTGATCCAAATGGACAGCACAGTTACAATAATAAGTTTCCTCCTTAAACAATCCATAGAACACGTCGTGTTCTATGGCAAGCTCTCCACTGGCCACCGAGACAGAGGTGCGCCAAAGAAGAGGTGCAAGGACTCCTTAAAGAAATCTCTTTGTGCCTGCCACATTGACCACCGCCAGTGGGCTGATATCGCCTCCAACCGTGCATCTTGGCGCCTCACATTTCAGCGGGCAGCAACCTCCTTTGAAGAAGACCGCAGAGCCCACCTCACTGACAAAAGACAAAGGAGGAAAATCCCAACACGCAACCCCAACCAACCAATTTTCCCTTGCAACCGCTGCAACCGTGCCTGCCTGTCCTGCATCGGACTTGTCAGTCACCAATAAGCCTGCAGCAGACGTGGACATACCCCTCCATAAATCTTCGTCTGCAAAGCCAAGCCAAAAAAAAAAGAAAAACAATCTAACAGTTTCAATATTTGTAGCAAGAGTTTAGAGAAACCATTTCTGGATACAAAGATGCTCCATTGTTAATAAACCTCCCTAACTATAGAATATAGAAGTATATTTGCTGACTCAATATCTCTTGAATACATTACACACAGAACCATAGACGCACATGATGATTACAGCTTGGAAGGATAACATGCACCCCAACAAGTCTAAACCAGCATTCTGCAAGACCAATCTAGCTAGTCCCCCAAAGCTACTGTCTCCCCTGCGGTCCTAACATTTCCGACACAGATCCAGTTTCTGATTGAGTGCTACAATTTAATCTGCTTCTAGACCCTAACCACTCTTTATATAAATAAGGTTTTCTTATTGAATGGGGAGGGGAGCACAGGCTAACAGGTAAGAGATGGGAAGATGCAAGAGAAAGCTGAGAAGTGATGGGGAAGAGAGCAGAGGGCTCAGGTTTTGTTTTACCATTTTTGGCAATGGAACATTTACTGCCCTTCGGAAGGTATTTATTTGTCTGATACTGCCAAAGGTCACATACGAAAGGAATTTATTTCTTTTACTAATTCATTGGGTGTGAGGATCTTTGAAGTGCCCAAAATGGAAAATGTTACCTAAATACAATCATTTCATTTGTTTCTGTTCCAGTAAAGGCCATGCATTTTTTTCATTTTGTCATTTTTTTCCTATTATTTAATATTTGAAATCTCATGACAAAGAACCAATGTACATATCAGCACAGAGAAGCTACTGAACCTGGCATAATTCCAGATGGATTGCAAATACAATTTTCATATGTCTCAAGCATCTACATTTGACGATTCAAGTTTAAACAGATGCAAATGAGCAAATTTGTGTGGGTAGAATGCAGGGCACAAATATTAACAAGTCACTTGAGCAAAATATCCTCTCTCTCCACAATTGTTCACAACTCCATTTGCCCATCTGCCATCTTCTTGCATTTCCACCAATTCACCTTCTCCCCACATTCCCGGGTTCCTCCCCCATTCATACAATTCAATTCTCACTTGGGTTCATCGATTCCATTGGAAGGTTTAGCTTTCCCGTGGTGCCTATAAGGTACCCCCACTGCTATAACATTCTAGCAATCCATGATCCAATTATTGAGAAAACCTAATAATTCGGCATCTGCCTCACTGTTTCCCATGCTCCCTTTTTACTCACCAGCAGTGTATACTGCTTCAATTACATCTTTTGAAACTTTGCTCCGAATTCAGCCAAAATATTTTATCAAAGTTGCTTCACAATATCAGCAGATGCCCTTTGTCCTCAAAATATTATTTTCACGTCATTGCAAACCCAATTTCATTATTCTGCACGCCTAATCGGATTCCCAAGCCCCTTGATTGATCCACTCTGAGTATAAATTTCTTTCTTATGCTACGTCTCCAGTGATGGGGTGCCCCACACACAGAGAGTGCTGTTCCCTTCATGAAGTTGTGCTTCTGCCTGGGAAAGCAGATACAGAGCTGAAACACAGTCTGAGATCTGTTACTGACATTCAAGGTCAAGTCCTACTCCAGTTTGCTTTCATGCTGATATGCGATACCTATCTGAATAACAGCTGTTCTCTGAATGTGAGGAAATACCAGATATTGGAGGTGATTAACAGCATTAGAGGGAGGAGCAGACAAGTGCCAGAAGAATTCTAATACAGAGATGCATGACGTGATGCTATTTGGTTGAAAGAATGTGCAGACACAATATGAGCTAAATGGCACATTTCTAAGGAGCGTGCAGCAATAGAGGACCCAGAAATAATTACAAGAGAGTGGTGGACATCATTAGCAGGTTAGGTCACATCGGTGGAGAAATACCATATATTCACATGTAATAGTTGAATTCTGCAGACAAATTTTAGGGTTCAATTTACGGAGTGGACCTTTACTCGCATACTACTTTTGACCGTGGTAAGTCACTTGATCCATCAGGAGCTTGGATGGGCAGATGGCTGGGACCTAGTGGTGAAGTCTGGGTTTAAGATGTTAGGAGCTCGGATGGGTGGGCAGGTGGTTGGGACTGGGTAGTAAGCCTGAGTTTGGGGCACTGGGAGCTCAGATGGGTGGGTGGGTGACCGGGCTCAGTGATAAGTCCACATTCAGGGTGCAGGGAGCTTGGATGGGTGGGCGGTTGGCTGGGACTGAGTGGTAAACCTGCCTTCAGGATACCGGGAGCTCAGATGGGCAGGCAACCGGGACCTGGATGAGAGTCTACGGTCAGGGCATCGGGAGCTCTGGTGGGCAGATGGCTGAGACTGAGGTAAGAGTCCACGGTCAGAGCATCAGGAGCTCTAGTGAATGGGTGGCCAGGGCCTAGGGGAGAGTCTGTGGATGGGCCATCAGGATCTCTGGTAGATGGGTGACCAGTGCTGAGGCAAAAGACTGCAGATGGAGCATCAGGAGCTTTGGTGAGTGGACAGCTGGTGCTGAGGCAAGAGTTGGCAGACAAGGTGTTGGGAGCTCCAGTAGATGGGCTGCTGGGGCCAAAAATAGGGTGGGTTGACTTTTACATGTGCTATATGGAAAATACCAAATTTTGGGGCCAAAAATAGGGGGTCAACTTTTACACGGTAACAACCATTACACAGTAGCTTTAAAGTAAGCTTTTTTTGGCTTACTTAAATATTTAGACAAACATTATCTCTGTTTCTCTCTCCAAGGGTGCTTTCTGACCTACTGTGCATTTCACTTAAATTTAGATTTCCTGTATCTGGAATTTTTTCCATTCGGCCCTGGATGTATATGTGCAATTTTTCTCAAAGTGGCAAGGCATGTTGAATGGTTAGTGCGGCACATGAAATCCAGGGCTTCATGTAGAGAAACACAAAATGCAAAACCAGGGAAGCCAATGTTAGGGGGCATTCTGCTCACCACATTGTGGAAAGAATATTAAGGTTCAAAAGGGTGTCGGAGCAATATGCTTAAGTGGTTTCGAAGATGAGGTACTTCAGAGACAAGGTTAAACTAGAGAGCTAGCACATTCATCCTGGACCATAGAAGGTTGAGGGAGGACACAGGTGTAAACTGATGTCAAAAGATATTGGGGACTATGAGAAAGAATGTTTCATCCTTGTGCACCAAGAAAGGTGACATTCAGGGTGCAGGGAGCTTGGATGGGCGGACGGTTGGCTGGGACTGCATGGTAAACCTGCCTTCAGGACACCAGGAGCTCAGATGGGCAGGCAACCAAGACCTGGATATACAAATTGTTCCTGCAGCAAGTCAGTCTATCAATCATGATGCAACCACAAAGAAGGCTCACCAGCTGCTCTACTGTCTGAGGTGCACTGAAGCCTCTCAAACTTCTACAAGTGTACCGAGGAGAGCATTCTGGCTGGTTGCATCACTGTCTGATATGGAGGTGCCCACCCTAAGGAAAGAAAGTAAACTCAAGTGGGTTGTTAACTCAGCCTGCGACATCATGGGCACCAATCTTCACTCCATCGAGGACATCTACAAGAGGTAGTGTCCTCAAGGACCCCCCCCCCCCCATGACCCAGGCTAATGCCTTCTTCACTCTGCTACCATCAGGTAAAAGGTACAGGAGCCTGAAGACAAATACTCAGCGGCACAAGAACAGCTTCTTCCCTGCTGCTATCACATTCCTGAATGATCAATGAACCAAAGATACTGTCTTACTTTGAATTTTCGTGCACAATTTTTATTTATTTTTGTAATCTGGTTTATATAAATGTCAGCATTGTGAAGCTGCCACAAAACAATGAATTTCGTGACTTATTCATTGCAATTAATTCTGATTCTGACAATCCGCTCAGCACCAATGCAGCAAGAACCCTTTGTGTATTTGAGGTGAAACAGTTGTTGATTGGGAGTAACAGATTGCCTATGTGTGTGCTTCAATGAAAAATGGACATATACACCGGCTCCACATCTGATTTATGAAAATCCAACTTTGTACAAACTCTCCCATCAATTTTTGGTTACAGAAATGGAAATATCTTCAGGAGGTATGGATAGGAGTGGCATATTGTTGATTCAAAGGCTGCCAGTCTTAAGATATTGTTTGCATATAACCTCCCCACAACATTTAAGACAATATTGCCTCCAAGAACACAGTGCAGATTCAATTCACAGCAGGAGGTTGGAAAGCGACAAGACAATCTACTGACAAACTAAGAGATCTGGAACTCTGTTCATCTCACTGTAGCTGGATCTTTGGCTTCCTCATTAGCAGACCCCATTCAACATCACCTCCTCCTTGCTGAGCACCAACAGGGGCACCCCAAGGATGCATGCTTAGTTCCCTGTTCCATTCCCTCTGCTCTCATGACTGTGTACCCAAGCTTCATTCCAATGCAGTATATAAATTTGCTGAGACACATGCATTCATGGCCAAATAACTGCAAATATCGGATAGAGATGGAGAATCTGGCTGCGTGATGCCAGAACAACAACCCTGCTCTCAGTGTCTCCAAGATCAAGGAACTTGTGATTTTTAAGGAGGGGAGGCTGGGGGACCTCACTCCTGTCCACATTGATGGGACAAGGGTGAAGAGGGTCTGTACCTTAAAGTTCCTGTAAGTCCATGCATCAGAGCGAGCACATCCAAGAAGACATGCCAATCCCTCTACTTTCTGAGAGGTCTGAGGAGATTTGGCATATCATCGAATATTCGATCGAACTTCCACAGGTGCACGGTGGAAAGTATGCTGACTAGTTGCATCATAGCCTAGTTTAGAAATTCGAGTCCCCAGGAGTACAGAATTCTGCAGAAGATAGCAAACATAGCCAATTCCATCACAGACTCTGACCTCCCATACATTGGAGACATCTATAGGAGGTGCTGCCTCAAGTAGAGGATCCCCATTACCCTGAATGTAGTAAAGGGGAGATTCAAAAGCCTGATTGCTGATTGAAATAAACTGTTCTTTAACCTGGAGGTGCTGGACAACCAGGGAAATGGAGATCCTTTATGATCTTGGCTACCTACTTGAAGGCTGAAGTCCAGCACCACAAGGGTAAGTGGACCTTTAAGAATGGAGTGTAAGGTGGCACCTCATTTGGCAGATACAGCCTGTGTTCCAGCCAATTGGGTAATGGAAATATGGCCCTATAGAATTCTCAAATCATGATCTGAAAATCTGAAATAGGGAATAAAATTCACTCTTCTTGAATTTGTGTGGAAAAGTAAATAAACACTATTTTTTTTCAACTCTCATTTTTTGACATATGCACAGATGAAGCTTCATATTATAAAAATTACAATGTAGATTATTTTCTAGGAACACAATTCCACCCCCTACACACTCCACCCCACCCCCCACCATAAAGTGGGGATTGCTTATAGCTGCATTTTTGTTGAGTTGAGAGCTACCACTCCAGTAAAAGATGTTCTGCTAACAGTTCAAACTCTATAATTTGTTATGCAGGCAGCAATACAAAAGAACCAGAAGACATACAATGCTGAGAGTCAGGTGACATTGGATATGTCTGAATTTATGTGTATTATTTTCTGCAAGAAGAATAGAGGCTTCTCTTTGTGGCTGAGGGCCAATCATCCTGTGTGGAGAACAAGTTCGGGTGTTTTTAAGTTCCTACATTATTATACTTCCACCATTTCTTTTCTGTCTCATCAGTGATGGAGTAAGGTATTGTAGAGCCTGTAGCAGTTATTATAAAGGGGTCCTAAATAGTGCCGGCTGGTGCATGCTCAATGAGGGGGACATGTGACTGTTGTGCCCCCACACTGAGAGAGTTTCTGACACTGACCCTATATATCAGTTTTGGTAAGAATAATTAAGACTATTTCAGACTTAATAAAATGACGCCTATGGCAAGCACTGAAATTGCACTCCCTTCCCCTGTTAAAACGCTTCCACATTTTGCACTTACACTGAAATTAAACTCTTTCCAAATGGTATTATAAATTATGTTCTTACAGGTACTTATCTCTCAGATAGCTCAACATCCCTTTATTTGGCTGGTTATTAAGGTTTGTTTTTTAATGCTTCTGTGAAATCCCTTGATCATTTTTCCATTCTAGAAATGGCTAAAAAATATATTTGTTCTTGACATAAAGATCATTAGGAAGCTAAATGGCCAGGAATAGACTATAGTGAGAGATAAATAAGTTAAGCAAACTTGCAAGATGTGGTAAATGAAGGACATTGACGATCTTGGCAATTGAAGTAGGAAAGCAAACTATCACATCTAATTGGTGAGAGATTGCAAATGTCTGAGGTCTAGAAGTTGTAAAAGGAAAAGCAATCTGGAAAGTTATTAGTGTTATCAAAAAGAGTATTAATAAATTCTAAAACATCAATGAGTGTTGGGGCACTCTATCTGAATGCATGCAGCATTCAAAACAAGGATCATTGGGCCCATTTATTCCAAACAAAGCAATAAAAGGAGATGGGGTCAAATTAATATTAAAAACTAAAAATAGTGTACGAAATATGCCTTCAAGTCGTCTCCAAGTCAAGTCACATTTATTTATTGTGCATACCATGCATGCATGGTAAAGACAAGATAGTGTTTCTCCAGAACCATGGAAGTTAAACACATTGAAATATTAAAATATTAAGACGTATACAGTAAAAGTCCACATATGTTCTGGGAATTCAGAAGCCTGATGGCTTGGGGGGAAAAAAAACTGTTACCAAATCTGAAAGTAATGACCTGAGTACTATGGTACCTCCGACCAGATGGCAGAAGAGAGAACAGTTTATGTGAAGGGTGTGTGGAATCCCTCACAATGATTATTGCTTTTCACCTGCATCAAGTGTTGTTGATGTCCTTCATGGTAGGAAGAAAGCCCCCAATGATCTTTTCTGATGATCTCACTATCCTCTGCAGGATCCTGTGGTCCAGGGAGGTACAGCTTCTAAACCAGGCTGTGATGCAGTTGAACAGGATGCTTTCAATACATCCTCTGTAGAATGTAGTGAGGATGGAGGGTGGGAGGATGGAGAGATGGAGAGTGGGTGGCCATCCCGATAATAAGAGGAGGACATAACCAAAACAATGAAACATCTCCAGTTTTACATTTATCGCATTTAGAAGATAAGTTAGGATAGAATTTAGCCAATTGGGTTTTGGAATAGTGGGCACAATGTACTACTTTAAATTGCAATAGTGAATGTCTAGCACAGAGAGAAGATGAATGAATATGTTTCAGAATAGAATCCCATGTAGTCTCAGAAAATATTTGTTGGAAATCTTGTTACCATAGTTTTTTTTAATTCCATCCAGGGAATTATCCCTAGATAGCAAAAATAGTTCATACAGGGCAGACAACAGCTGTTTAAGGTCCAATTGAAAACTATACATCTTCCCCATAACATTAAAATCCAAGTCCTGAGGAAGTCTCAGAGTTCAGAAAATTCCTAAACTGTAAATAATGATAAAATGATGTCTAGGTATATTAAATTTAGCAGATAGTTGTTTAAAGAGTCAAGAGTATAGTCAATAAAAAGGTTCAAGAAAAATTGGATAAAACCACTATCTTGAACAGAGGGAGGGAAAAAAATTACTTAAGATAGGACTAACTAATAAGTCCTTATTAGTTATTAGAACATCCAAAATGTTCCCTGATTTGAAATCAAATTCTCACTGTATGTCTGACCACAAAATTATCTGATAATCTGGAAGCAGAGAAAGGTAAAGGTGGTCCAAGAATTGAAATAAGGGAGAACTTTTTAGTAGATTTAATTTCTAAATTAATCCAACTGGAAGCACCTGAGAAAATCTTATGATGAATCCAAAAATTAAAATATCTGATATTAGCTGCTCAGTAGTAAAATGTAAAATTAGGTAATGCCAAGCTTCCATTTTTCTTAATATTTTGAAGGAAGGGTTTTTTTTAAGATGGGGATGCTTTTTATTCCATATAAAGGAAGATATAAGAGAGACCAAAGAATCAAAAAAGGATTTAGGAACAAAAACAGGTACAGCTTGAAAAATGTATAAAAATTTTTGCAGGATATTCATCTTAATAATATTACCATGTCCAATTAAGAACATCGAAATCAGGGACCTTTGAGTCAAGGACTTCTTAACATGACTCAATAGGGTAAGAAATTTTTCCTTAAACAGGTTATTAAATTTCCTAGTGATGGCAATACCCAGATAATTAAATTGATTATTGACCATTTTAAAAGGAACAGAGGAATCTAAAGAGTAAGAAGAATCCAGCACAAACATCTGACTTTTCAGTAATTTTATTTTGTCACCTGAAAATTGACCAAATTGCTGAGGAAGAGATAAAATAGAGGGAATCAATCGATCCAGATTCGATACATACTGCAAAAGGTCATGGCATATTGTTGATCAATATACTTAATTTGATTAGCCAAGTCATCTTTCTCAGAATTAGCTTTCATTTTTAAAGTTGGCAATAAAAGAAATTATTTGACCTCAAATGAAGGCTTTAAAAGCATCCCAAATTACTAAACCGGATACATCCGGAGTAGAATTTTTACTGGAAAAAAAAAGCAATTTGATCTTCCATAAATTTCAAAAAATCAGAGTCTGATAGCAATTTAGAGTTAAATTGCCACTGCTTGGTTACTTTGGGCAAATCTGATATATTAACAGACAAGATCCCAGGACTATCTGGAACAAGATAAATAATGAAATTGGAACAAAACGAAGTACATCACCGAAGATACCTTTGAATCAAAATAATATCATACCCTTTACTAAAGAAAATCAATTTTTGAATATTTAGTTTCAAAAAGGCATTAAAGATATAGGAGATGGTTATGAACAAGGTCAACTGATGTCTTTTCAACAATGAAGAAATATGGAATAACTCTAAATACATTTTTTTGTTATCTTCAATTGAGAGGATATTTGCGGGAAAAATTAGGTTCACCTATGTACTTAGCAGCTTGTAGTGAGTTGTAAGTTCTTATTAGGAGAGGCTATACTAAGAAATTTATTTCTACAATATACCTTTTCTTAGTATTAAACAGGGAGTTCATAAATCTAGACAGAAATGGGAAGCAGACCTAAATATTACAATTGATGAGAAAATACAGTCAGATCTTTGTCGAGGCTGTATGACAAACATTATAAATGTAAGGTATAGATTAGTTTAATATAATTATTTACAAAAATTAAATAAAATGAAATTGGATTTATCAGATAAATGTTTTAGATGTGGTGAAGAAATAGGAACCTTTTTACACTCTACTTGGTCATATTCTAAAGTAAGATCTTTTTGGGTGGAATTAGGAATTTTTTTTTTTTTTAAGAACAAATTACTGGTATATACAATTCCACAAAATCCAGAATTATTTTTATTGGGGTATATAGAAGGAACAAGATCCAAGTTAAAATTGTCATTTTATCAAGTGAAATTTATCAAAATAGCATTAGCAAGGAAGTATATTGCAGTGAATTGGAAATCAGATGCACATTTAGGTATGGAAAGATGAAGTACCTAAATGCAAAGTTGTATTCCTTTGGAGAAATAAATATCCTACCTTTACAAATTTGGAGCTCATATATGCAAAGTTCAGGAGTGAATATGTAGAAATGTATTTCCAGCCTCTTAAGACCGATGTTAATTTTCTTCCCCAAAAATGGTTGTATAAGTACTGATGGACTCCAGAGTGTAAACTTATACTTTGTGCAATCCACAAAATTATCTTGCTCTTTTACTATATTTTTTATAACTATGTATTACATTTATATGTTATTATATGTTTTTTTTCAGTGGGGAGTATGAGGAAAGAGAGGGTAAGGGTGGGGTAAACCATTATGTAATCATTGTGATTTCAAATTTAATTAATAGTTTATGTAAAAGTTTATTTATCACATGTATGGAAATTTTTAAAATAAAATTTAAAAAAAAAGACAAGATCACAGGAGCATGATCAGAAATTACCATAGTTTCATATGTACAGGAATCAACAGAAGAGACCAATAGTTGGTCAACAAGAAAGTAATCAATACGTGAATGAGTATGGTGGACAATAGAGAAAAAGGAAAATTCCGTCAGTAGGATGGAGAAATCTCTATACATCTACAACAGCAGATTGTAACAGAATTATATTAATATTCCCATCAATAGGAATGTCATATACCTGGACACTCCCATGTTGCTATACTATAGCTTTTAATTGCATCTCAAGTCTCTGCAGTTTCTTTGAATAAAAAAGATTTCTGCTGTTGTTTTGAATCTGTTGGCATCTTCCCATTTTCCAGTAACCCAAGTTTGGTCAAAAGGAATTTATCATCAATTGATCTAGAGTGGAACATTGGCAGGTAGAAAATTAAACCAAGTCACATGAGGAGAGGATTATTCCTCATGGATATTTTCAACAAGAAAACAATTCCTATGCATTGCTTCACACATCCAAAGCACTTGAGCACTCATACCAATGAATTTTTTAAGTGCACTTAGTCCTCCAATTTTGACATATTTTGAAAATTTTCCATCAACAAATGAATATACTATTGACAATGGGACAGACAGTAACTCGCAAGATTCAATCATCTGCCGCTAATTTAAAAATGAATATTCTTTCAGAACTGAAGTGTTTAGCAGAACAGAACTAAGGACATTCTGTTAACATGGAACTGCATATCTTTAAAGCCTTAAAATTTTAATTTTGTAGAGTAAACATTGCCCCAGGGTTAGCTGTTGTTTGGTTGCTCTATTTCACACTGGAATCGGATTTATAGCACCTGTTTCCCAGGGCAGGAACAGCAAACACCAGAGGATGCATGTACAAAGTTAAGGAGGGAAGTTTAGGGGAGACATTGGGGTAAGTTGTTGTTGTTTTGTCAGGTTTTTATTTTACACAAAGAGTTGTGGCTGCCTGGAATTCCTGCTGGTGGAGGCTGAAATGTTAGGGGTATTTAAGAGACTCTTAGACAGGTATATGGATAAAAGAAAAATAGGGGATTATGGGGTAGGGAGGGTTTAGTACTTTTTTTAAGGAATATATAGGTCAGCACAACATCAAGGGCTGATGGGCCTGTACAATGCTGTAGTGTTCTATGTTCCATAGTAAAGAACAATCCATTTATAAAACTCTTAAACCCAAGATTGGGTGGGTATTTTCTTGACCAACACAGCCTTGGGTTCAAGCAATATATAAAATCTGACCATATTCTGTGAACTTGCCTAGAAGGAAGTATTTTGGCACCTATTAAGTTGTAATTGAAAAGAGTGTAAACTTATTGTTACTATTTTTCATTACTTGAAACATTGCACCTCCAGGAAGTCAACAAACACCAACTGCTTCAGTAGGATAATAATTGGAATTCATTGGCCCTGCCAGATACCATCATCTTCTAATGTCTCCCCTCTGAGTCTGGAGGACCTCAAGCCCATGAGCACTTTCATTCAACAAATCAGTGTTACCAGCCAACAGGCCTCAGATAGTATGCAGACCAATTACTTACGGCTGAAGACCTCCAGCTCATGTTATTTTCACATACAGAAGGCCAAACCTCCATTTTAAGGACCTGTCTTACATTCTGGCACAGAATGTATATATGATTTTATATATGATTATTTTATGGACAAATGCACCAACCTTATTCATACACATCAAGATTCCACAAGCAGAAATTAGATCACTGAACCAGACATGTTTCAGTGGTAGATTTGAGGGGAAATGATGACCACAGGGCCAGGAGAACTTCACCTTCAAATTATGTTATGGGATTTTAAATATCCATTCAAACTACAATGAGTCATGGTTATCAGAAGAGTCATCCATTGATAATATGGCATTCTCTCAGTATTGTATAAATACTCAAAAAATACAGTAAACACCTGGTATCTGGCACCTATAGGGATTTGTAGATGCCGGATAATTGAATTTGCTGATTAACTGAGATTGTGTGTTGTGTGATTGACAAGACCTAAAGTTGAGTTTGAATCCAAATACTTTAGAGACAAATGTAGTGACAACATAAAACTTTTAGCTTTGTCCTTTTCCTCAATAATACGATCATTGTACTGTATCCAATTCACAGGTTACATCATAATCATAGAGTTCTAGAGCAGCCATTCTCAATGGGGGGGCATACAGTTCCCCCTCCCCCTTTCCCCCCCCTGGGGGCCATGGCACATATAATGGGGGGGGGGGTCGAGTCTGAAATCATAAAATATTTTTAAAATGGTTTTTTTTACTGTAGTCAATAGGGGAGAGGAATGGAAGAAACCAACTAAACTTGACTGCTGCACAGGGAAGGGAGCCCATAAACTTTGAGCAGAATCCTCAAGGGGCTGTAGCCAAAAGGTTTAGATTGGCTGTTCTAAGGAATAGAAACAGAGCTTTCAGCCCATCACATCTAACTGAGGCTATGTCTTTCTATCGATGCCCAGGTGCTACTCCCTCTTGCCCGAATTTCCATACATAGCCCTCTACTACACCGTACTCATTCAAGTACCTAACCAGATGCTTCTTAAATATTGCCACTGGAGATCATTCCAGATACTCAATACCTTCTGTGTAAAAACGTTGCCCATCAGATCTCTTATAAATATCCTCCCTCTAAATCTTAAACCTCTGCCCTCTAGCTTTAGAGTCACTTACCATGGATACAGATTCTGGATAGCTACCTTATTTATACCTCACATAATTTTATATTCTTCTGTCATATTACCTCAGCCTCTTTTGCTCCAAGGGAAATAGATCCCATCTATTCAGTCTCTCCTGTTAACTAAACTCTCCTGTGATTTATTGAAAACGTCCTTGTGAATCTTTACTCTCACCTTTCTAGTTCATTCACATCCTTCCTGCAGTATGGCAACTAGAACCAAACCCAATGCTCCAAGACCATTTTGTAAAAATGTAACATGAGGTCTCAGCATCTGAAAACCTGACTGAATGGTCCAACAGAGATTGAAAATTTAGCCGACTGGTGCACCAACAACAACCTTGCACTCAATGTCACTAAAGACAAGGAGCTGATTGTTGATTTCAGGAAGGGAAGCCCAGAGGTGTACAATTCAGTGATAATTGGGGGAATCAGAAGAGGAGAGGTGAGCAAATTTAAGTTCTTGGGAATTACTATTTCGGAAGATCTTTCCTGGACTCAACATAGGAATGGCATCATGAAAAAAGCACGTCAATGCCTCTAGTTCATGAGTTTGCAGAGGTTTAGTATGACACCAGAAACCCTGGCAAATTTCTATAGATACGTGGTGGAACGTGTGCTGACTGGCTAGATCACAGCCTGGTATCCAGTTGATCAATATCCAACATAACTTGAAACAACCTTCTTCATTGTCCATGATACCACAACTTTTGGTGTCATCCGTAAACTTACTCATCGTACCATCTACATTCTCATCCTAATCATTAATAAGTATAATGAACAACAGAAGACCCAGCACTGAACCCTGCAGCCCACCACTTGTCACAGAACCTCCAATCTGAGAAACAACCCTTCATTACCACCCTCTGCCTCTTACCAGCAGCCCAACTTTGCATCAAATGTGCTAGAATATCCTCGGCCCCATGTGTTCTAACCTTCCAGAGCAGCAAACTATTTGGAAGTTACTTCTTCTGAAGGCTTTGCTGAAATCCATGTACATAGCACTTACTGCCCAGCCTTTATCAATCCCTTGCCATGCTGACTTCCCTAAAGTAATCTTTGCCTTTCCATATGCAAATAAATCCATCTCTCAGGGTCCCTTCCAATAACTTTCTCACCAGTGATCCAAAGCTCACCAATCTGTAGTTCCCGGGCTTGCTTTTAAAAGCCCAACATTGGTCATCCTCCAGTCCTCATGGTGTGGAAAAACGCAAAAGCAGAATTCAATACCTTGATTGAAGCATGTCACAAATTTTATGTGGCCAAACTACCCAAAATTCCTCTTGCAACCCAATAAATCTGAGATTTAAAAAAATTTTAGTTGAATTTTAATGGAGGCTTCCAGCTCATCCCCAAATCCTATCTTGAGTCACAAACAAGATCAATGAAGAATGTTGAAATTTCATTTTATACTTGTCTTATGCTAATATTGTTTCTGACTAACACTGACACAATATTTGCTGTTTCCCACAAGTGCTGTAAAACACAAGCTTCATAACAGCAATCCCATAAACCACTAATTCCAACATCTTTAAATCATATTCATATTTTAACCACAAGTTTGAGCACAACATAATCCTCCATTTACTTTGCGAAGCAATGAAAGTTTTGAATAGTTTAACATGGTAGGAAATTGAAGTTGAACAGTGAGTATCCCCACTATATCTTTACATTTTATGTAATGTCAGTTTATAAAGGCAGTAACTCCCCAGCGACAATATTTCTGCTGTCCAACCTGCCACTTACAGTATACAAGGCTACTAGCTTCAATCAAAGATCATCACTTATTTCATCTAGGCTGGTAGGAAGAGAAATAATAATAAGCTTGAATCCCAGTTTTGAAAAACTGATTATTTCCATTGTGGCAAGTCATATTTTGAAGGTTGCTGGGGCTAAGATACTGAATGATCTGGACAATACAATGAATTACTTATTTTTTCAAAGAACAGAGAATGGCCCACAGAGACTTACTCCTTTATTATTTCCCACTGCCCTCAAACATTTCCTCCAAATCTTTCACTGCTTTACAAATTTCTCCTCTTCCCCCCCTAAAGCCCCCCCCCACTCTTTACTCAATTATCATTACATCTATATTCTCTGCTTGCTATTTCTTGCCACCTTTCCAAAATCTACATCCTGCCTAGAAGAGTGAAGTCCCCATTGTTGTCACCAAAGAAAATCAATGTTTGAATTTAAAAATAGCACAGGAAACAGGCTCAGTTAATGTAAAAGGGGTGTGGGAAACAGGCCTGAAGAATTTAAAAGGAGACAGGAAACCAGCCTACAATTTTAGACAAGAATTTTGTTTCAAAGGTCTGGAAAATTTAAGTATACTGGGGTGAGTAAAGTAATTTTATTTATCAATTACAATATGCTTCAAATCTTTCTTATTCTGTTAGCCATTCTAATAAATCGTCTGAAGAGGCCATCCAAAAAGTAATGGCATGGAATTTGCAAACTCTGTCAAGTGGCAACTTGAAGATGCTTCCATGTCCTGGATACACCCTCCAAAGTTTGGACAGGCAAGCTTATTTTCTTTGGAACAGCAGCCTTAGAGGACACTTAACAAAGGAGTATAAAATTATTAGGACCCATATGAAGTAAATGGTAAGCATCTATCTCCTCAAATGAGAGCCCAAAATTCTGGTGTACATATTTAATTTAGAAAATGGATAAGAAGAGAGACAAGGAATGCTTTCTTCACTGGAAGGTGCTAGGATCTGAAACTCACTGCTGAATGGGGTGGTTAAAAGCAGAAACACTCACAAGGTGGAAACAGTGCCAATGGAGAGACTCGGCACAGACTGGGAGATCGCTTTGTTGAGCACCTCAGCTCTGTCAGCTGCAAAAGAGTGGATCTCCCAATAGCCCATTCCCTTGCTGACATGTCTGTCCATGGTTTCATGCACTGCCAGACTGAGACCACTATCAAATTGAAGGAACACACCTCATCTTCCATCTGGGCACCTCCAAACGGATGACATTAACATGACTTCTCCAGTTTCCATTAACCCCCCACCTCTTTGCCCTGTAGCCTTTCCCCAACTGTCGATCTCTTTCACTCTCTCCCTTTTACCCTTTCACAGAGCCAAAATCAATTCTTACCTCTCCTCTTATCATATCCAATTAACACCATTTGTTGGCTTGGACTCCTCCCCCTGCTAGTCTTCAGTCTTAATTCTGACACCTTCCTTTTCTTTGTTTATTCCTTGAGGAAGGGCTCAGACCTGAAACATCGGTCATATATCTTTACTTCCTATGGACGCTGAGAGAGCGCCTCAGTTCCTCCAGCATTTCTGTGTGCTTTAATTTGAAAATTTATTTGAACAACCATGACCTGATCAATGCTGTAAGGTGGGATGAAGCTGGCAGATCCTTTTCAACAGATGTAGAAACAATGAGTCTCCTACATCACGTATCTTCTACTTTAGGATTTAAAGTAGAACTGCCCTTGGGCAAAAAGTCCACATTTGAATTAATTATTTGCTACTATCTGTATACTATATTAAAAACTCCTATTCAATCGCCACTCTCCTAATGTTTTAATCAAGTTGTGTTTAAAATGTGCAATAGCAATCTTAATATCCCATGTGCTTTCAATCAAGAGCTTGAAACTGATAAATGCAGTCCCCAGATGAAAGAGCAATTAAATTCAAACCCTCTACAAGGTTTGAAGGACATGTTGATTTGAATCTTTGGAATGGTGTAATACCTTACACGTGATCCTGTGCCTCCTCTGTTAATATTTCTACCCTGGGAGCTTTTTCTGTGTTCATGCTCTGTTCTATCTATCTGTGAGTGCTTGATAGAAGGATGTCTTCTTTTTTCTTTCTTTGGCTTGGCTTCGCGGACGAAGATTTATGGAGGGGGTAAAAAGTCCACGTCAGCTGCAGGCTCGTTTGTGGCTGACCAGTCCGATGCGGGACAGGCAGACACGATTGCAGCGGTTGCAAGGGAAAATTGGTTGGTTGGGGTTGGGTGTTGGGTTTTTCCTCCTTTGCCTTTTGTCAGTGAGGTGGGCTCTGCGGTCTTCTTCAAAGGAGGCTGCTGCCCGCCAAACTGTGAGGCGCCAAGATGCACGGTTTGAGGCGTTATCAGCCCACTGGCGGTGGTCAATGTGGCAGGCACCAAGAGATTTCTTTAGGCAGTCCTTGTACCTTTTCTTTGGTGCACCTCTGACACGGTGGCCAGTGGAGAGCTCGCCATATAATACGATCTTGGGAAGGCGATGGTCCTCCATTCTGGAGACGTGACCCATCCAGCGCAGCTGGATCTTCAGCAGCGTGGACTCGATGCTGTCGACCTCTGCCATCTCGAGTACCTCGACGTTAGGGGTGTGAGCGCTCCAATGGATGTTGAGGATGGAGCGGAGACAACGCTGGTGGAAGCGTTCTAGGAGCCGTAGGTGGTGCCGGTAGAGGACCCATGATTCGGAGCCGAACAGGAGTGTGGGTATGACAACGGCTCTGTATACGCTTATCTTTGTGAGGTTTTTCAGTTGGTTGTTTTTCCAGACTCTTTTGTGTAGTCTTCCAAAGGCGCTATTTGCCTTGGCGAGTCTGTTGTCTATCTCATTGTCGATCCTTGCATCTGATGAAATGGTGCAGCCGAGATAGGTAAACTGGTTGACCGTTTTGAGTTTTGTGTGCCCGATGGAGATGTGGGGGGGCTGGTAGTCATGGTGGGGAGCTGGCTGATGGAGGACCTCAGTTTTCTTCAGGCTGACTTCCAGGCCAAACATTTTGGCAGTTTCCGTCAAGCTGCCTGCTTGACGTCCTGCTTAGAAGGATGTAAAGAGAGATTAACTCAGTAGCCAAGCTCTGCTGCATTCCCCTTTTGTGTATGTGATATAACAGTGTAGAGATATAACAGTGTAGAGAATCTTAATTTTATTTCTACCCTCTGCTCCTCCTGCTGCAGTGTTCAAATGGGTGATTGTATCAGGAGCTTTCCTCTGTATCTATCCCCCAGTTCTAAAGTCTGGAAAGTTCTTGATAAGGCAAGGCAGAGGAAGATGTAGTTACTCCATACTCTTACTCTCAGTGAATTGATGGAAGTTTGAGAGGAAGGGTGGGGATTCTAATTTGTTCACTCTGTCCTTGTTGTGAAGTGCTTGCTGGGATATTGCTAAGGGGGAGCTTCACTCTGTGACTATCCTGTTGTTCTACCTACCTAAGCCAATAGAAATGCAAATTGATGCTCTCAAAGAAGATCTATGATTATTTATTGTCACATACACATAAAGGCACACAAAGAGATTCCACTAGACTAACGCTGCTATCAAGACAAGGGAGAGAAGCAAACAGAGAGTTCCTTCAGAGACTTGGATCCTGCCACGTCCACAGATGCCACTGACTCCTGCATTCCCATGATTTCCACAGAATGAACCTCCTGTCAAGCCTAGTGGTGAACCCGGCCTCGAGGCATCCATATCCCTCTCTTCAGATCCTGGTTCCAAACCCCAGTTGTGACCAGGAAGCTGTCAGCTTCAAGCTGAGGCTTTTCAGGAGTCCTGATCTCCATTTCTATCCTATGATTTTGATCTCAGTAAGTATCCCAAAGGCTCCCTGATTGCCACAGCAATGGAGCCAGGGGGGGAGGGGAGGGGGAGAGATGTTGAGGGGGGGGTGACTCATAGACCTGTGGGAGTGCATCTTCTGCTGTGCAATATGCTCTTTCTTGCTGTAGTTATTCTGGTGACAGCCAGCTCAGTGTGTGCACAAATTCCTCCTCCAGGATTCAGTTCCAAAACCTCAGCCAGTTATTTTCTCCTACAGCTCTGCTGCTCTTGCAAAGAGCAACCCAAGAACTTTGAGCCAGAAAGAACATTAATGGGCTAGAAATATTTAATAAACTGGTTATGTGCAGGGTAACCATGCCTATGTGTTCTGACGACACACACAAATTTGTGCATACTTCTCACACAATCATTTGTCCATTTCATTCACAACATTTGCACACCACGAGTAGAAACTTTCAAATCCTGTGCATCCGCTACAAGTTTCCTATGTCTGCACCTCCTAAATGGAGGTGATTTTTGACTACAGTCACTACCATAATTGGTTTCACAGCATGGGACAAGCTGAGAGCGATCACGTAAAGGTAGAAACTCGAGCCGGAATTCTGCTTCTCAAACTGTGGCCTGGTAATACTTGAAGTAGACGTGGACACCAGGAAATACGGACAAAATTCTTTAAGGGATTATGGCAATTTTGAATGTTGAGATACATTGAATAAATCAGGTACTGAACAATCAGAGAGTTTCTTTGAAACTTATATCCTGTGGAAAATAGGTACCATCAGGAGAAGAGGCAATCTAATTCGACAAGAACTGACACCTTCTGAAGAGAAGTGGACCAGTGTGAGTCAGAAGAGACTTCACCTTCTGGAGATGAAGTGTAAACCCTGTTGAGAATCAAAATTATCTGGAGAGGGAGATGCCATATCCTAGTGAGAATCAGAGATCAGCAGTCCGCACTTTGGTGACAATGTACAATCCACTGAGGATCGGCGTGCTCAGGAGGACAGCGTACCTTACTAAAGAGTCAGCATGTTCAGAAGAGATCCTGAAATGGGGTGGCCCCATACATATGCACTCAATCACACACAGAGTCAACTACACACAAACACACATACAGTCAACTATCCCCCATATACACAGTCAACTACCCCCCACAGTCAACTACTCCCGCACAAATAGTCAACTACCCCCCTACACATAGTCAATTACACAACACATATACACACACACAATCAACTATACACACATGCACATCAACTACACACACAGTCAACTACATAACACACACACAATCAACTATACACACACACATACAGTCAACTAACCCCCGCACATAGTCAACTACCCCCCCAGTCAACTACACAGTCAATTACACAAAACATACACGCACACAATCAACTATACACACGTGCACATCAACTACACACAGTCAACTAAACCCATGCAGTCAACTACACAGTCAACTACACTCACACATGCAAAACTACAGACTACGACACACACACACTCAAACTCACACACACTCAAACTCACACACACTCAAACTCACACACACTCAAACTCACACAGTTATCTACATTCACACAAACACTCGTATGACAATCTGCATCCACTCTGCACACCTCCCACTCACACATCACCAGATGCCCAAAGCCATCAGATGGAATTCCTGTAGTACTGTAAATATTAATGAGAGGTTTACTGAGGGAATGGATGGCACCAGTCAGAATCTATGTTAATTTGTCAGAACCTAATAACCCCCACTTATCCATCCACCCAACACTCCAAACCCTCACTTCTCTCTCACTCCTTTTCCCCTATCAGTGTGGTCTTAGCAAGATACAGCAGGAATGGATGACTAACACTCATTCACCCTGACTCAGAAGAGCTGCTATTAAAATAAATTTGAAAGGCACATTGAGAACAATATTCCCTCCCTGGACCCAAGCTCACCTCAACCCTAACGCCATGCTAATATCAAAGCAAATAATTCTTCCAATTATTTGTTCATTCTCCTTTCTGTTTCTGGCCTTTGTTATTTTGACTATTTTCTCTTAAGTGCTGATGACATCATTGGATGAGGGCGTTTGGAGAATTTCCTGGATATTTTTAATGCAAGGGAGGGGGAGTTTAACTACAGAGCAAGCCAAAATTACAATTCATTTAGTAATCTTTGTCCATCTCACAAAGAGCAGTGCATATCCAGCCCACCTACACTCTAGTGCTGCAGAAAGGCAGCAGGTCACGCAGCATCCGTAAGAAGTAAAAGGTGGTCGACATTTCTGGTCTAAGCACTTCCTCAGGAGTGCTGAAAATCAGGGAGATGCCTGAATAAAAAGGTGTGGGTGTGGAAGGGGGAGAAGTACAGGCTAACACTGGATCACTGCCTCCCCCCATCCCATCAACATGATCTACCGAGATTGCTCTCTGAAGAGGGCATGCAAAAATCAGTGCTGACCCCTTCCACCCTGCACACAGCCAAACAGCATCTTTCAGCTGCTCCCATCGGGAAAGAGATACAGGAGTATCAGAGCCAGCACCACAGAATGCGGAACAGCTTCTTCCCATGGTCAGTGAGAATGCTGAACGACCAAAGGAACTGCTCACACTAACAATCCGAGACTCTCATATTCATAAAACAATATCTATCCATATGTATATTTATATATTTTTTAATATATATATACACACACACACATATATATATATAAATAATTTTTTTTTTTAAAATATACACACACACACACACACACACACACACACACACACACACACACACACACACACACACACACACACACACACATATAAAAGGAGGACAAGAGAACACTGTTTCTTAGGGTTGGCAATCAGATGACCATGATAACTGTTTGGGAGGGGTGTGGGGAGTAGAAGCGAAAGAAGCGATGAGGGAGAAGGTAGGGTTCCAAAACAGCTCTCTGATAGGGGAAGGAAGAGAGCAGTAAATGACCCTCCTGATCATGGTCAGAACCCCTGCTACTAGTGTCCTGCAGGGATCAAGTTAATTCACCAGATCTTGGGAGGGGTGGAGAGGAGAATAAAGTGATAAGGAAGGACTGGAGTTTGTAGGCAGAGGTACCTGCCTCTGGAATTGAGGCAGAATTGCTTGCACATCCATGGTGGTGGCTATTTTCATTTCTACCTATTGATGATTGTTGTTTCTTGAAAACTAGAAATGCTTCACAGAGATTATGAAGCCCATCACTGGCCTGCTTATGACCACTTTGGGAAGAATCCTGGGCAACAGCTTCCAGGCTGAAGCGAAATCAAAAATTGGCCAAATGTGTTAGGCATTTCAACTGCAAAAGGATGGTTCTTAATTTGAACCTTGGTGCTTGTGTCTTATGCCCAGAACATGTGTTGCCTCTGAGGTGTGTAGGTGGAGATAAAGAAGAAAATCTATGAATGTTGTGCAGTACAGAACAAAGTACTGGAGAAACTCAGCAGGTCACACAGCTTCCATAGGAAGTCCTTCCAAGTGAAGCAACTTTTCATGTGAATCTATAGGAGGGTCATTTACTGCGTTCAGCGCTCCCTTCCTTCCCCTATCAGAGAATTGTTCTGGAACCCTACCTTCTCCCTCATCGCTTTTTTCGCTTCTACTCCCCACCCCCCACCCCTCAAACAGTTATCAATGAGCCATGAGATTGAGTCTCACCATCTGAGAAATTTAAAATTAAGCTAAAACAAGATCTGTAATATTTAGTTAAAAGAGTCTTAGAAGTAATGGTGACTATGAAAGAGGTATCGGTGCCACAAGACTCGCAGAGCCAGATTCAGGAACAGCTGCTACCCTTCCCCAATCAGACTGCTCAACAACAAACTCAATCAGGGACTCATTTTACACGATTCACTTTTATTCTATGTATTACGCAGTTTGTTCACATTTCTTTATTTGTTTACATGTATACATTTCTTCTTGAGTACTACCAATAAGTAGCAATCTTTCCTCACCCACAGGAAAAAGAATCTCAGGGTTTTATGTGATGTCATGTATGTACTCTAACAATAAATCATCCCATAAACATATATTCTCCAATAATTTCCTTTAAGGAAATAAATATTCCATTTTACCTCATTGGGCCTTTTTGACTCCAGAACACATCTTATTTTTAATGACCTCCCCAACTTAGGGATGGACATTATATGCTGCCATTGCCTAGGGCATCCACATCTCATGGCAAATAAAAGAAAATGCAGGAATTGTTCCTGACCTCTTCCAGTCTGAACCCAATCACTCCCAAAACATGGCTTGATAGCCTCTTCCAGTCCTTGCTCATGTCTACATCATTGAGAGGGTCTAATCATGGATCCGATGCCCATCAGTCAAACATCCAATCCCTTATCATCAATCACTTCCTCTTGCAGTGACAACATGATCTGGGCAAAATTATATAATTGAACTAAGGCTCAGTGTTGCAGGCAGCTCAAACTGCATCTGTTTCTAAGGTACTTCCGTTAATTCATTCACAGATAATCACAGGCAGATCCATTTATCTTAATGTAGATTCTCTTTCTCTCACAGAAGCAGTAAGAAAGAAAGATCAGAGCTGATACACAAAGACTTGCTCAAGGAATGGTCAGATCACTTCAGGGTGTTTCACTGGAAGCAGTGTTCTCCAAGAAGTCCTAATTAGCTTTATATGACCAGCTGCAGCATGAAACAATATCTATCTTTTATTAACCATCTAATTATTGGATAAATATCATTTGTATTTAATGTCATAGAATATAGACATTTCTTTCATGAAGCAAGAAAGAATTTTGGTGCATGTATACGTTATGCAATGTATATGAAAAAAACCTCATCATCGTCATTATCAAGTTTCAGTCAGCTTCAAGACCTCCAAGCTGGGAAGAGGAATAATTTGACAAGATTCTAGATCTAATCACAATCCATTGAGATCTACATATAGATATTTAACATCTCACACCTCCTTACTCTGGAGTCATTGACTGTCACTGACCTCAGCCAATTGGCCTTTCCTTCCTGTTAAACCTCGCACAAGATCTCATTGATCAATCCCAATTGTCCTTCTATCCCATTCATTGTCCCTGCGCTCAATGACCCTTCAACCACTGACCTCTCCCCTGTCCTCTCCCTTTCACCCTTCTCTGATTTGGTGCACACAGTTCCAATATTGCAAATGCCTTCAGATGTAGCGTGGTTGCTGTCTCAGTACCTTCTGAGCTCCGTTCCAGAATCATGGAACTCTTCTCATCTCACTCTAATCAGACAATGATCAGTAATGAGCCGAACTCACTCTTTCCAATATTAACTCCTTCCTTACCTCGCCTTGGGCCGTGGACTGTGAAGCACAGTAACACTCTGGGTCTAGGGTTCGGAGATGGATACCAGTAGAACCTTCAACTGTCTTCAGAACATTTGCTACTACCAATCATTGCATAGTTACCATGGAAATGTAAAGCAATAGAGCTGAATACCAGTCAGAGTTATGGCAATGAGAGATTTTAAAGCAAATTGAAGCTCCAGGATGTCGTGCTACCACTTTCTTTTTTTGCCGTTTCCATGGTGCCACCTTGGAAACACAGAACTCTCTCTCGCTCTCTCTCTCAATCCTGCCCTCACAATATGCTGAAGCCTCAATTGTCTAAAGGTGCTTTCTACTTTGTTTTCAGCATTTACTTTTAAAAGCAAAATGAATTACTCTGAAGTACAACCATCATAATTATGTCAGTAAAAATGAAGCCGCCATTTTCAACATAGCAACTAACCAGGAGTAAATTGAAATATAACACTCGGGTTGAGCAATTCCCTTGTTCTGCTTCCAAGACTTTGACTTGACCTTGAAGATCTAAAGGACACAACCTTCAAATGGTCCACTCTATATTTCATAATAGCTTTCTTGAAATGTCTGTCCTTGCAGCTAAGCTATCAGTTATGAATAGCTATCAATCTGACATGGTTAACATCAAACTTTGGGATGGTTTCTTGGCCTGACTCCATGAGGTTTCAACTTGCAAAAATCTGTTGTTCTTCCAAGCATTTCGGGGCTTCACTTGAATCCATAAACTGAGGTAAAGCGTTAATGTCCATTG
Source organism: Narcine bancroftii (assembly GCF_036971445.1). Classification (NCBI taxonomy): domain Eukaryota; kingdom Metazoa; phylum Chordata; class Chondrichthyes; order Torpediniformes; family Narcinidae; genus Narcine; species Narcine bancroftii. The sequence continues at coordinate 13,487,902 of NC_091481.1, forward strand.
CAGATTAAGTTCAGAGTTAGCTTTCTCTCTGTCCTGGAAAATAGAATGCAATAACTATGGGAAAGATCTTGATCTCCAATTAGCTGCCAATCAAATCACAAAGAGTTTTAAAAATAATTGAAAAGATGATTTAAATAAACTTCAAATCTTGATGTGTAATTGGCAGAATTTGTTCTATGTATAAAACCTAGAACGATCCTCTCAGCCTCACTATTAATTCAAAGAAATTTGTGTTAGACATGAATGGGTTTATGCTCATCAGATTAGGATCAGCATCAGTTAGGTCAAACTAGAGTGGGTAGAATGTAGGAATGAACTGTGAGACAGTTCTGCGTCTGATGCTAACCTATCTAATTGCAACTGACAATGAACCTTGGCTTCATTTGGCAATCCTTTCTGCAGGCAAGTTTGATTCTTCTTGCAGACAGAGGTATACTACATATTCTGTTCTGCTTCTTGCACGCCCCTTCCACATCAAGTAATCACAGAAAGCCCTTCCAAATACTTTTTATCATGCCTTTCCTATAAACATCACAATATACTCATGATAATATCACTTTTATATATGCACAGAGGGAAGCAGCAGTCAATGAATGCCCAGTCTTATCCCAAAATTAGAAAGGTAACAGGGTAATCCATCAAAGCAAGATAAAAATGCAATGCTATCAAGGATACTGCGAGAACTCCCTTCACCTATGGTAAATAGTTCCCTGGATTCTTAATGCACATTTATACTAATGGAACAAACCAAGGCTTTGGTTCACATCTGAAGAGCATGGTCATACAAGCATCCTGAGAGCCTCGTGTCTAATGCAGCTCCATCTTACTTTGATCTTTTAGTGGGTAGCAGTCATTTTGACTGATGCCTCCTGTGGGCCTGCAAGTTGAATCCTGGAATCTGACAAGGTGAGACACCAAGATATACATACAAGAGTTGGGACAGTCAGCAGTATTTGTTTACCTCAGACAGATTTTAATAAACATGGAATACGGCCTCAGATTTCACATTTGCCTGGGTGGAAGAATCCTGAACACATTCTGTAGGAGAAAGAAACAAAAGCTAACTGTGCAAGAAAGAGATTTGACTTGTTCTTACGCAACAATCTCTCAGAATTGCGGCAGGATGGGTTATGCCCTCCTTGGGGAATCCTTATCAGATCACAGGTCTATTTTTCCAAGGATAGCTATCCTGTAGATCTTGCTTACCCTAAGTCCTTTGTCTCAGAGGTATCTTCAGCCGCAGATCAGCCAGGATTGATTGAAGTGTTGTCACGGTCTCCAAAGTTGCGTGCCAGGCTGACAGAAACTCTTAGCGAAATTCACTGCCTGCCTTGCAAGATTTACATCCCTCAGCGCTGAGAACAAATGCACTTCAAATCAACATCTCATCCCGGTTCCTCTCCACAGTAAGTCAATGTGTTGTGTCCCAACTCCAGATACAACTTTTACAAGAAGAGAGGGAGAGAGATAGGCTTCCAGCTCTGACTGTGACTGTTCTCTCTCTCTAGCCTATAAAAACTAGCCATCTCAGTAGGGAAAACAAATCAGGATGTGACAGCAATCAGCGAGGGAGGAAACACCTTGCTGAGGCGTGCACTGATTCCCAAACTCAGAAACACAGGATGGAGATATAGGAAGAATCAGGAAATCAGTGGGGTTTCAGAGAAGAATACCTGCCAGCTGCAGGCTCTGAGATAACAACAGATTGTTGACTGGGTTTACAGGCTACAGTTGTTCTTGGGAAACCATGCCGGATAGAGGGAGAAACAGCCTCTTGTGCAGAAGGATTCTGATCCCAGTGAGCTATCAGCAGTTGGCAGTTGTTAGAGATAAAAATTAACCTCTTTCTTTGCCCACAAACACTTGCTTGGAATTTTGAGGCAGGAGGAAAAAATACAGATGGAAAGCAGCTACAGGAAGTAGTTCAGGAAGAACAGGATCTCAGAACACAAGCAAGCAGCCATTCTCTTTGAACCCATTTTATTTCCCTTTTCGCTGTTTGGATTCTTGCACTTTCCTGTGCTGTGCCATTTACAAAAGACAATTACATCCAATTGACCTTTAACATACTTGACCCCTCCAGCCGAGATCCTTTTTACTTATTACTGTTCTCAGACTGTAGAATCTCCAGCCCCCTATAATGGAATCAGACTGCAAGATCCCTTACTGTTGGATTCTTCCCTATAGCATTTCTCAAACTCATACCAAAACACCATGAAATGTCTTTGTTGAGTTGGATGGAGAATCCCAAGGCATTTTATGCACACGCCGAAAACAAAAGGATAGCAAGGGAGAGATGGAACCGCTTGACAAGAAGGAAATTTAGGGCAGGACAGTTACCATTACGGTTAGCACAATGCTATTACCAGCAATTGGGACCAGGGTTCGAATCCGGCACTAAGGAGTTTTTATATTCCACCTGTGTCTGTGTGGGTTTCATCCAGATGCTCCTGTCTCCTCTCACTGATCAAAATGTACCAGGGGTTGTAGGTCAATTGGATATAATTGGGCGGTATGGGCTCATAGGCCAAAAGGGTCTGTTACCATGCTCTAAGTGGTGGGGTTGGGTTATGAATATTAAGGTCAATATGTTCCCAAACCAGGTTATTGAGAGAGGCAAGGGAGAAGACTTCTGGGGTTTTGACAGAGATCTTTGTAATCTCTCTAGCTACAACTAAGACTCTGCAGGACTGAAGAATAGCCAAAATTTCTCCTTTCTTTAAGAAAGGCAGTAAGGTTGGAAAAATCCCAAATTGCATTTATTCGATTGGGTTTGCCGGTGGCTAGAAAATGTATAGATATAACCTGGAAAAACGATGTTGAGCTAAGCATACAAAGATGGCACAAAGAAATTCAATCATGTTTGTATTTAGAGAAGATAATGCATAATTTGCAGAATAATTACCCTTTTTTTGTTAAAATGTGGACTTTGTATTTGGAATGTATGGATTTAGATGTAAAGTAGATGCTTTATTTGTTTTTTAAAATGTAGATTGACACATTGCAACTCAGCCTATTTTGATTTTGTATAAAAATATTTTTGAGATATATGCTCCGGTGGGGGGGGTTTGTAAGGAGTGGGATAGTTGGGAGATGGGTGGGGGGGGGGGGGTTATAGGGGTTAGATTTAGTTTTATTTTGTGTTTTATGCTTGTACTTTGTAAAACTTTAAATAAATTTTTCAAACAAAAAAAAAGCAGTAGGGATAAACTATGAAATCATTGACTGGTGAACTTTAATCAGTGGAAGAGAAATTATTAGAGAAGACTTTTAAGGAATAGGATTTGCACATCCAGTATCTGGAAAAGCACAGTCATTAGGGGATAAGTCCTGAATTTGTGTGGTGGAGGTCATATGTTACAAACTTGACTGAGGTTTTTTTTTAAAGAGTAACATGTAGATAGGATAGTAAAGGAGACAAAAAACGTACTCAGTTGGGGAGCAGGGGAGAGAAAATCAACGATTTAAAACATTGATTAGGCCACGTTTGGGGGATGATGTGCAGTCCTGGTCATCGCATTTGCTGCGGAGGTTTTGGAAAGAGCACAAGAGGTTTTCGAGGATGTTGCCTAGATAGGAAGTATTAGTTAAAAGGAGAGCTAAGCAAACTTGGGATGCTTCTTTTTGTGCATCAGAGGCTGAGAGGCTACCTGTCAGAAGTTTATAAAACTATGAATTGCCGAGATAGGGTAGATTGTAAGAGACCTTTTCCCAGGCTGAAAATGTAGAGTGTAGCTTTAAGGTGAGAGGGTGAAAGTTTAAAGGAGATTGGTAAGGCAAGTTGCCAGGTGACAGGAACGCGTTGCCGGGATGAACCGGGAACAGGCAGGCAGGTGCTACCGTGAACATGCTGCCAGGAGGCAGAAACATGCTGCTGGAACAGACTGCCGGGGAAGTGGGTGAGGAAAATTCAATAGCAATGTTTAAGAAGTACTTAGACATGTCAGTGAATAGGCAGGGGATGATTCAAGATTTTTTTCATGTAATAATGCAATATTACACAAAATTTCATTTAGTCTACCATTATGCAGACAAAGATTTGCCATCGGCAGAAATTGCCCAGCTCCTCCTACAGTCAGAGAAAGAGAAGCAAGAGAGTCCTCCCATAATAACTCAGTGTTCATGGATTCACCTCCAGTATTCCTGCAGCCTCCACAGCCATAGACTTCAGTCCAAACCATAGGCAACCCATGCACCAGATCCAAACCTCTGACATAATTAGGAAGCCCTCAGCCCCCTCTCACATCTCTGCTCCGAAACCTAGTACCTCTTCACAGTCTTGAGCCAGTCTTCAGAAGTCCACAGCCTGGTGTGATTCCTTTGACTGCAGTCACCTGCAGCCTACAAGGGTTCTTCACCTTGAGTTGGCAACAGTCCATTGTCTGTAGATTCTTCTGTGCAGAGCCCCTAATCAGTCTGCTGCTGTGGTCACTGTCCTATGGGTCATTTCCTCCACTTCTCCTTCTCAAATGTTGGGGGGGTGTTCTCTCCATTTTCTGATGCCCTGCATCAGTCCTCTGCTTCCCGAGCCTGTAACCCCTCAAATGATATGGATATAGAATATTCCCAGGTAGATGGGATTATTTAAAAATTATGTGATTGCACAGATTTTGTGAGCTGAAGGACTTGTTTCTACACTGTTTTGTGTACTATATTCTATGTCCCTTCTGCCATCCTCAGATGGAAACATCCTGATCCCCCTAAACTGGTTCACATGAAAGTATCCCAAGCTCAGGAGTACTGGTCTGACCACTGAAGCCTTGAATTGCCACAGAACTGTTCAGAAAGTAGTATCATCTACTCCCTACCACACACTCAAACTGGTATCATCAACTCCATACATCCATGCTCAACTGAATGATCCTGCTCTCCTTCTGGCTTAATTGAAATCTACAATTGCCTATCCTCCACAATGTACCAATATTACCAAGCCATTGCAGCACCGACCAAATTGAAGCTTTCTGCCTTCCACCCCATCCCGCCCCAATCCCCGCCACTCTGTGAGACTGGAAGAACCCAAACCTCACCATCTATTTTAGACTTTTACAGCCCGTCATGTATTTGGACTTCTATATCCCTGCTTACACCATTGCATCACCAACCAACTGGTGACCCCAAGCATTTTATAGCCAGTCCGCAGCACAGAGTGGGGTGGGGTGGGGTGAGGTGGGGTGGAGTGGGTGGGGTTGAGCTGGATGAAATCTAGAGCATTCGTTGGTATATCTTCAGTTAGTGGGCAAATATGAGGTACCATGGCATGGGAGTAAGGGAGGAGGAGATAATGAAATGCAACAAAGAGGTGGATGGGGAGGACTTAATGATACTCCATTTGTTAGGTCTCTACTCGCTCTGTAGTATTTATCCCTTTGAGGCTCTTTATATCTTCTTCACAATTTACTTTCCTATCCCATCTTTGTGTCACCACATCATGCCTTTGATAGCTTCATCCACATCATTATATAGATTATAAAAGGTTGAGGCTGTAACACCAATCCATGTGGGATGCTCCCCATTACATCTTACCATGTTGACTAACTGCCAAACAATGCCTGGACAAGAGCCAAATAAAAGCTGAATATTGATGTACAGTCAGAGAGCAACCAAGTGTGGTAATAGACTGGACTTCAGAAGTCCAACAATTCAATACAATTCTAAAGTAGAATAGGACTATTCAGTTACAACCTCTCTCTGGTCGTCTTCACCATAACATAAGATCATGGCGGATTTTAATTTTAGTCTTTGTTCCTTGATACAAATTTATTAATCCTGAAAAAAGCCCCTTGGAGCTCAAACATCTACAATTTTGGATAAGAATCTACAATTTCAATCCTGAAAGACATGTTTTAAAAGTGCATCACTCTAAATTCACCTGGAGTTATGAATCACTTTGTGCCCTACATTTGTCCCCTGTCTTGTGACTGTGGTTTAAATTAAAATTCATCTGACAATTCATTATTTGCTGAGATTTTCCCCCTCCCCTCATCAAAACATATTGAAAAAGGCTGGATAAGGTGGAGATGTTTCCAGTGGTGGGATAGCCTAGGACCAGAGAGTGCAGCCTCAGCATAAAAGGAAGTCCCTTTAGAACAGAGATGAGGAGAAACTCTGCGGAATTCATTGCCCACAGATGGCTGTGAAGGCCAAGTCAATTGGTTTATTTAAAGCAGAAGTTAAAAGATTCTTGATTTGTAAGGGCATCAAAGGTTATGAGGAGAAATCAGAGAATGGGGTTTGAAGTACAAAATACATCAGACATAATTTGAATGGCAGAGTCACTCGATGGGCAGCGCAGTCTAATTCTCGTCCTAAATTATATGGTCTCTTAATCTATCAACAATCTAAAGGCTTTATCAACTGGTCACTGATGGACCTTTTTTATTCATTCAAATGATGTGGGCTTCATAGGCAGAGAGAGCATTGCCACAAAAAATGTTGGTGAGCTACCTTCTTGAATTGTTGTGTAGTGCTTGACATACGGGTATATTCACAATGCTGTTAGGCAACGCATTCCAGGATTTTGACCTTCACCTTGGACCTTAGCCCTTCTCGAAATCCTAGATTTTTAGTGCAAGATTCAGTTTTGAGTTTTTATAAACCCTGGCCCCACCAACTTCTAATATCCAACTATTAGCTTCTCTGTCTTACTTAATCACTGTATTGTTTGTACTGTTTTATTCATTTTATGTAGCTTTGTGTAGGTTGTAGACTAGTGTAGTTTTTTGTTTTGTCTTGCGTAGTAATAGTGCAGTCTTGCATTGTCTTGTGCTACTTTTGTGTAGTCTTGTGTCATTTTATGTAGCACCATCGTTTAGAGGAACCTTCTCTTTTTTTTTAAACTGTGTACTCCATTTGCAGTTTGGTTTTAAAATGACAAATAAAGGCTACCTGAACTTTATTCAACTAATTCTAGTTGAGGTAAAAACAATGCTGGAGAAACTCAGTAGCTCAAAAAGGGTATTTTATGAAGCAAAGATAAAGATACATGACCAACATTTTGGATTTGAGCCCTTCATCAAGAATAACAAAATGTAGGCTGGCACCCAAAAAAAAGGTGGAGGGGGAGGAGGAGGAGGAACACAATCCCACAGGCAGGAGGTAAGAAGTGGACAAGGTGGGGGAGGGGGGGCTGCAGTAATCTGAGGTACCTCCACAGCAATGACTGCTGCTCTCTTCACTTCTCGTGACAATTATTATCTCCTGTCTGTGAGCTTGTGCTCCTCCCCTGCCCCTCCCTCCCCAACATTTTGTTTGAGTGTATGCCTACCTTTTGTCATACCTTAATCAAGCCCAAAATGTTGGTTATGCATTTTTATCTATGCTACATAAAGGAAACAGTGACCTGCTGAGATTCTCCAGCACTGTTGTTTTACTTCAACCATTGTACCTGCAGACTTTCGTGTTTTACTCCCCTTCTGATTGAGTCTCAGTCAGATCTTCCAACCTGTGAGGCTGGCTGTAAAATCCTCATGAACAATTTATTCCTTGCTTTCATCATAACGGCAAGGACTGAGCTTATTGCACATAAAAAGATAATTTTAACTTTTTGCCCTTCTTTAGAGTATGGATGAATAGAAACAGAAATAGTCTTAATGGGAACACAAGCATGACAGTGACAAATGGTTTCCCACTGGTAATAGGACAGGTAAAGATTCTACACTGAGAAGATAGCATTGCCTTTTATCAGCTCAGCAGAGAATGAAAAGGTAACTGAATCAAATCCTGCATCAACATTAATGGAGCAAAAGAGGAGCTTCTCTGACGCTGTTCTGTTCCCTCATTGAGCATAAACTTTAACCAGAAGCACACTGTTTTATTCAAAATGTTTTTCATGTGAAGTGATGAATGCATCATGCTGTGTTCCAAACCGATAGCAGCATTTGCAAAAAAGGTGAAACAGTAGGACACGGTAAAGGATCACAGATTGCAACTTCATGGTGCATTCCATGTAATGAGCTGTAGCTCTGAACGGTGCTGCCTGTTTTAATTACCGGCTCCCTTTGGCCCCCACTGCAAACTACTTCACTGAGGACAGTACATGAGAATAGTCAATCTTTTACTTTGTCCCGCCAATATATCCTGTGAAATCTCACTCTCCCCCCTCTCACTCCCGTTCCCCCTCTCCTCTCACTCAGAATGGCATTCTTTCTATGGCTTTTCTCCACATTGATTTTTACATCATATTACTACTTGTTTAGCTGAAATTTCTCATGTGTAGTTTTTGGAAGGCTCCTGCACCAAAATAAAAAGTAGTATGCCCTGACGATGGTGGACAAATACGCTGATGTCCTGGCAGCGGTGCCCTGTGAGAGGGCCAACCAGAACAGCACAATCAAACGATTACTCTACCTCTCCTCCATTGATGGTATCCCATGGCAGGTACAATCCGTTCAGGGCTCACACTTTGCTGAGACCAAAGCTCAGAGCTGGGCTGCTGAGACAGTGATCTCATGGCTATTCCATATACCCTTTCACCCACAGGCATTGGAATTAATTGAGAGGAAGAAAAAATATTCACACGAACACCCTCTCGCAGGGGTGGATGAGCGTACTGGAGCAGGCCGTTGACCAGTTAAATACAAGGTCCACCGGCCATGGGGGTCCCACTGTCTCACCATCTGGCTCACTCCCCATCCCAGACTTAGACCGAGACCTCATGGAGAATACGAGTACGACAGCCACAAAGACCTCCCAAGAAGGGAGAAATTATCACACGTGGTCCAGGGGACACCCATTGGGTCACGATTCCACCTAAAACTGACTTGACTACATACCCAATGGAATTATTTAATTTAAATTTCCCAGCTGCAACGCCTTTGTGTATTGATTCAGTAATTTATTCCCCATACCACTGCAACTCTAAATCTTCATGTTTCCAGCCTCCAGGCCATCGATAGTTTAAATTAGATCTCCCTTTGGTGGATATTTATCTGTTTCTTCAGCTGCTAAGATCCCATGCTCTGAAACTTCACCAAGAATACCTGCTTCTCTCTCCCTTTCAGCCACTCTAAATCCACTGATGAAATATTTGTTCACTTGCTTGTAGATTCATTCCTAAGGAAGCACTTCCATTTAAGGTACTTCAAAGGATCTGTTATATTGCTTCTTTGATGATGGAGCAATTTATTTTAGCTGCTTTATAATCCCAGTCATTGATATCTGACTGGTTTACAGGTTGGACAAGTGTTAGGACTTTTAAGAAAACCCCCAAGGTTAAAATCTCACAGACCCTCATACTCACATTATTCAGCACAGGTCTCTCTATAAATTTAAAAATCACAGTTATACAGTAGCTCCTATGGTTCCTACTGTAGAAATGCTCAACCACTACTGACCTGCAGCTTGTATCGAAGCAGTTGATAAAAGTTTAAACCCAAGTAAATGTCATTGTTGCTGCTATTGATACTCCACGCCACAGACCACTCTTTTTACAACCTTCCTAAGATAGGGAGGGATTCCTCAAGGTGGTATGCGAGTGGAAAGAAAAATGTTTGAAAACCACTGTTATGTGTTATTGACTCGTTATGTGCACGGTTTCATAACTCAAAAGGAAATGGGCCAATGACAATTTTTCTCAAGCAAAATATTTCAGTAACAATTAGGTCTTGAGCAGTAGTTCTCAACCTTCCCTTCCCAGTCACAGACCACTTTAAGCAAACCCTTACTAATCACAGAGCACCGATGGCATAGGGATTACTTAAGGTAGTATGTGAGAGGAAAGGAAACGTTTGAAAACCACTGATGTAGCTCCATCATCTCCCATCATTCTCCATTACCCACACACACTCACTTTCACCAATTGACATGTGCTTTATTTCTAATTTAAAGGCACAGCACAGTAACAGGTGAATCTGCACTGCCCTAATTACACCCATGTGACCAGTTAACCTGCAATTAATTGTGGGTTACATTGGTGTTGTTACCGATGTAACCTGCAATTCATTTAGTGAAACTATCTGGAGACTATCAATCTGAATTCAACTTTTCGAAGTTAACTTCAATTTGCTCTGCTTTCACAGGCTTTGGATGAAATTAAATAATTTGGGAGGGTGATCACATGGAGCAAACATAGCTGCACAGACCTGTCAGATCAAAATTTGCTGTGATGTAATTTCTCAACCTCTCTGGAGCATTTAATTTACTGTTGGTTTGAAGAGTTGTGATGTTCCCAACAGAGTTCATCTAGTTGATGCAGTGAAAAACCCAAATGTCCAAATGGTAGCAAATGGAATCCACAGTTTGTGCTGTGCGGAATCCATTTAGTCAGTGTTGGAAATATGGCTGTGAGCCTCTGCAAGGACATGCACGTTGCCTCACTAAGGTTTAACGATATGGGAAAAGGATCCAGCTCCACGTGAGGGTCAATGCTTAAATATCCTGAAGAAATACGCTGCTAAAAATTGGCACATTAAGAATGGGTGTTTGAGGTATGATCGGATCTGACAATTCTGCTGTACAGAGGGCAACCACAATCTCTGGGAAAGAATTCAACTCAGAAACAAGCTGCTCTTTGTTGTGTGAGAGGCACAGTTCAGAAAGAGGTGATTGAATATTTATCAGTGATACCAGCTGACTATCCAATGATAAAAATGTGAAGAGGCTGATCTGAAATAATGGCAAAAGGGCCAATACAAAATCTAGTCTGTAGTGAAGCTCATTCCATCCACTGGCACAGATACAACTTAAACTCTGCTTAACCACAGCTACAGTGAGAGAATGACAACCAGAGTGTGACAGCAATATGGCCAAGCTGTGCTGCATGTGAAATAAAATCATAGTTAGTCAGCATACGGCATGGAAAAGAGGCTTTTCGGCCTAGATCGTCCATGCCAACCACACACACAGCATGCGATCAGGGTTGAAACTGGGTCTTAGGCACCAAGAGGTACAACATCTACTAACTGCATCATTGTGTTGCCCCACGGAATGTTAAGGTACCTTATTATTAACCCTTTGGACTCCATGTCCTGGTTTTCAGGGGCTATCAACAAACGCATATTCTCCGTATCCCTTTTTTCTGGGATGGGTTTTATATCTAACAACCAGCTGGTTTATTCTGGTGTTCATACTGTGATTTACCCGTGAACCAAGTCCAGAGTCAACATTATGAAAAGTTAAAAATTGGCCAAAGTCCAAAGGGTTAAGAGGCCAGGATCATAAAGTAATGAAGCATGGAAACAAGGCCTACAACCTTCTGCGCCATCCACCAAGCACCAATGTAAACCAATCCACTTCTCACCTTCCACTACTCACTACATTCCATGGGCAATTTACATTGGACTTTTACAGTAACGACCCGCATGTCTTCAGAATGTGGGATGGAAATGAGCATCTGGATGCTGCCACAAGGAGAATGTGCAAACCCATGCCACTGGGGTTGGGAGGTAGGAGCTCCACCAGCTTTGCTACCCTGATGTCTAACTTCCCTCCCTGAGCATGTCATACAAACATCATGTCTATATCCACTCTCCAGGGCAATGGCATTTGTGCCAAGGTCACCTGATAGCACCATTCAAGATGTTGTGGTCTGCAGTGAGCACTGTCAGTATCCCTGTCATCTGAAGCTCAACAGGATGGAAAATGTGTCGAAGCTAATGAGGTTTACAGAGGGAAGACTAAAACCTAAAGGGTCACAGGTGCAACGATCACAAAGTGTATCTTTGCTGTGTACATCAATTCTAGGTTCTTACACAAATTCTGATTTAAGTTTCATCTCATTCATCTCTGCTTATTTCCTTCCTGTTACTTTCTTCCTCTGTTGATGACACATTGTAGTTTTACTTGATCTATAAACTCTTCTGGTGTCTCCTGTTTACCCACATTCTGGTGTCTCCTGTTTACCCACATTCTGGTGTCTCCTGTTTACCCACATTCTGGTGTCTCCTGTTTACCCACATTCTGGTGTCTCCTGTTTACCCACATTCCCTATATGTTTCAATTGCAGTGCCATTCTCTAGAACAGGACCACTGCTCAGGTGCCTGGTGAGGAGACAGAATTCACAAGGTTGAGCCACAGGAAAGGTACAAGGGTCTGGGTTTCAAACAAAGGCGAGATAAAATAAGTGCCAGAAATCCTACAATCACACTGTGCAACTTTAACACACATAAATGTCCTGCTCACCACTGACCCTTCCAACAACAAAATCACACCTCATCATTAAACATGCTCTGTGAATTTCATACAGCTTGCACATTAACAAGACAGATGTTTAAAAGGCTCCTAACATTATCAGTTGGTATTGGACTTCTTGTATTCTTCACAACTAGCTGTGTGGGTGTAGTTTTATCAGTCAGAGCACAGAAAAGCTGGGGATGCTATTAGATGACAACTCATCATCTACAAAGATAAAAAGTGAAACAAGCAAATTTTAAAATAAATCTCAAATGCTGCTCTCCGTGTTCTTGTGTTGCCATGGCAACCACAAAATAAAAGGACAAGATTGCTTGCTAGGCTTAGTAAATGGTGTTTGATGGGCATGCTTACGAGGTTCACTGCAACCTTGCTTATAATCACCTCTCACCCTTTTCTTAAACAAATAGTTTTTTCCTCCTTTTTACTTTTTCAAATATTATCTCAGAAAATCTCAAAGAAAATGGAAGATACACTGGGCTAGAAATGCTTCAATCCTTAAATATGTCATTCAGAAAACGTGCTCATTTGTTCTAGTTTTGCTGCCCCTTGGATTTCTCTTGCCAGCACGTGCATGTTTAAAATAGCCTAGGCTAGAAACTTTATCACGATGCTCCAAAGTTGTATTGTCATGTCAAAAATTTCATTAATTGGGTGCACAGTAATCCTGTGTACATTTCTGGATGTCTGACTGTCTATTGGGAGATATGTTGTCTTATTAGTCACAGGATTTTCTGTAAAGCAGCTGTTTTTACAAACTTGAATAATAACTGGCTTTCACTAATTACATTTCCTCTGAAATCCATGGTATTCTGAAGAGTCTGGCATGACATTCCTTGTCGTTGCTGAGACCCAGAACCTGCTGTCCTCAAATGTACCTATGAAAAAAAGCATGTATTGATTTTGATATATGTGGTGGTACACCACCGACCTACTGCAGGAGGCAACCTCTGTACCTGCAGGAGTGCAAGGGGACAAGTCAACAGCTGGCCGGCTGGCAATCAGTCGGCCTGAAGGGATCAAGCCCCACCAGGTTGGGTGTCAATCACCCTCTGGGAAAGAAGCCTGCGCCGGCCTCCCGAAGCTCACTCAGAGTTACTGCAGCTACAGCCAGCCTGGCTCCGTGGAAGTCTTTGTGGATTAAAGCCTGTTGTACAGTCTTTACCTTGTGTGTGTCTGATTCTAACAGTGCACCACAATATATAAAATTTTCTAGTTTTGTATGTGATTTTGTTACATGAGCTAATAAAATAAAACTTGAAAAATAACATACCTGAGACACTTGCTGGATATGGTTTGGTTATCAATGTCAGCTTCGAAGTTCAAAGTTCAGATTTATTGTCAGAGAACACACATGGCATCACATACAACTCGGAGATTTTTTTTCCTGCGGCCCAGGCTGAATTTCTACTTATTGGTAGTGGAAAAAAGCTGTTCACAAGAAAAGATACACATGTATATAAAAGAAATGTAATCAAGAAGGAAGTGCCAACAAACAGTGCAATAATAAATATATAATAATAATAAATTATGTGCAAAGTAAGACTCTGTAAATGAGTCTCTGATTGAGTTAGTTGTTAAGGAGTCTGATGGTGGAGGGGTGGAAGCTGTTCCTGAACCTGATGGTACGAGTCTTGCGGCACCTTTACCTCTTTCCTGATAGCATCAGTGAGAACAGAACATGTCCTAGGTGATGTGGATCCTTGATGATTCCTGCTGCTCTCAGATGGCAGCATTACATGTAAATTTTCTTGATGGTGGGGAGAGTTTTGCCTGTGACATACTGGGCTTTTGCAGGTTTTCTGCTTAGAGGTATTGGTGCCCCCATACCAGACACACTTTCCACTAAACATCTGAAGAAGTTTGCCAAGATTTTCAAATCTCTGCAACCCCCTGAGAAAATAGAGGCATTGACATGCTTTTTCATGATGATGTTTGGAGGAAAGGTCCTCCAAAATAGTGACTCCCAAGAATTTAAATTTACTCACTTTTGACACCCCAATGATCACTGGATTATGAACCTTTGGTTTTCTCCTCCTGCAGTCCAGAATCAGTTCCTTGGTTTAGGTGATACTGAGTGAGAAGTTGTTGTTGGTGCACCATTCAGCCAAGCTTTCAATCTCCCTCCTATACATTGACATCACCCGTTTTTATACAACCCACTACTGTGGTATCATCAGTTAAATGAAGTGAGTAGATCAGGAGCTAAGAACGCAGCCCTATGGTGCTCCGGTGCTGATGTAAATTTTGGAGGAGATGTTCTTACCAATCCTCACTGATTGTTGGCTTGAAGTAAGGAAATCCAGGATCCAATTACACAGTGGGGTACTGAAGCCCAGGTCTTGGCATTTGTTGATAAGTTTTGAGGGGATGATGGTGTTGAATGCCAAAATGCAGTCAATAAAGAACATCCTGATATATGTGCCTTTGCTGTTCAGCTCTTCCAGGCATTTCTAGAGAGATCAACCTGTTGCTGTCCTAGGCAAATTGCAATGGTTCCATAATCATTGCTTAGACAGGAGCTGATATACTTCAGCATCAGCCTCTCAAAACAGCATCACTGTGGGTGTGTGTGGTCTGGTCAGTAGTCTTTTAGGCAGGTTACCACACTCCTCTTGGACACAGTTATGATTGAGGGCTGTTTGAAACAGGTGGGTAAAATACCTTGCACAAGTGAAAGTTTGAAGATATCCGCAAAAACATTGGCAAGTTGGTCAGCACAACTTTTCAGGTCTCGTCTGGGTATTTCATCCGGACCTGATACTTTCCTTGGATTCACTCTCTGATTCCAACCACTCCACCAACACCAATGCAGTATCCATTCATACTCCCTGCCAGTTAAGCAGCTTGTATTGTGAGCTGACTTAAGGATTGCACCCATTGTGTTACAATTTGGTCACTGAGAGAATGTGCATAATTCTACTTTGAAACCAATAACCTAAGTAAAACAACAAAGTCTGCAGACACTATGGTTGAAGTGAAAATACAATGCTGGAGAAACTCAGCAGGTGAAAAACTGTACTTTATGTAGCAAAGATAAAGATACATAAACAACGCTTCAGGCTTGAGTCCTTCATCAAGGTATGACAAAATGTAGGCGGGTACATGAACAAAACGGGGGGAGGAGGGGAGGGGCAGAGGGAAGAGCACAGTCCCAAAAGCAGGATAATAGGTGGTTAAGGGAGAGAGGGCACAGCAGCAAACAGGGGGAGGAGGATGCTTCTGTGAATGTAGAGGGAAGGAGGTGGAGAGCTGGAGAAAGGAAGGGAGTGGGAAAAGGAAGGGAGTGGAAAACAGAGAGTAAGCTAGTGGAATAATTCAAGTGTTTTATACAGGGAAACCTGACAAATCTATTCGGTGAACCTTGAAAATTATGAACTCTCTGTTATACAACTTTCACAAACAGCATCAGGTGGTTTGAGTGACCAAAGAAGCATGGTGAAGCAATTTCTTGACCATTGTGCTTTCATTTCCTCTTCTCAGGGTGTTAAATGCTTAATATCAATGAAGATTGGTTTGGTTTGTGGGTGCACAATCTCCATCAGGGTTCCAGTTTTAAAAGCAGAGCCGGCCAGAAGCAGACACACTGCTACCAGGCAGGGAATGGACCCCCAAACCTCATAACAACCATCTCAATGATGTGGTTAGAGAATTCCTTGTTCCACCCCAGTCACCGCAGTCCCCCCTTGTGTGCACATGGACACATTTACACGCGCACACACACATATGCGGACGCACACGTGCACCCACCCACAGCAATCATCTCTTATCAACACCACCACTTCCTTCACTTTGCAGAAAAATCTGATCAAGAAATGGTCTTGTGGCTCAACATACAAGAGAACCCAATGCTCAGTCAGTTGAAGGTGCTTTGGTGATTGCAATAAGCAGCTTGGATGCCTCACAGGCTGTAATCCACACCGAGTCCAAATTCAGTGTTGGTAAATGTAAGCTTACAATTGAAATGGCCTTTTAGATCGCTTCTCGCTTCATTGCATTACATGCTCTGCCTCTTGTCAAACATCAACTGCACACCACTTACCTGCACCTCATTCTCTATTTCACCATAACCACGTGTTTTTGTTCTATCAGAATTGCAAGAGATCCCAGCAGCTCAATCGAAATCTGACACTGACCTTATATATATCCCACAGCAAGAGATTTTAGACATACAGCATGGTAACAGGCCATTTCAGCCCACAGGTTTGTGCCACCCAATTAATCTACACTCCCAGGACATTTCAAATGGTGAGAGGAAGTCAGAGCCCCGGGGTAAGCACACGCAAACACAGGAGAATGTACCAACTCCTTACAGACAGCGTGGGATTCGAACCCAGATCTCGATCGCTGGTACCATAAAAGTGTTGTGCTAACTGCTACGTCATATGGACTGTCTGATGTTCACAGTGACAGAATAAGGGAGCAGCATTCCAAGAGTTTGGCTGCAGCTTCAGATAGCAGTAGTCAGCTAAGTAACTGACGAAAAAGGAATTACAGTAAAACCCTTGGCATTCAGCACATAAGGGGGATTGGCATATGCCAGATAAATGCATTTTCTGGTTACTTGAGACTTACTCTTACAATGCCTAACTAATACACCTGTTTTAAGAATAAACAGTTTAAAAGACAAAAATACTAAACTGTACTTGCATTGAACAAACTTCACTTGTATGAATATATAAACCTTAAATTGTTTATTTTGTTTTCAATTACATTCTTTGAAAACTTTTAACCATTGCTACATTTGCAGATTCCTCCCGTCATGGAGCTGTCTGGAAGACGAACAATAACATTATAGATAATTAATCTCCCCCCCTCCCCCCTCCAAGTTTACAGATAAAGCCTCTGACAAGGGTGAATCTTACTAAACAGGGATAAGGAGAAACTTTAAGAGAGTCACCCCACCAGCGAGTAGCATCAACCAGATCTTCATCCTGGGCGACGCCATTGCTGTTTCACACAACTTTATTCAAACAGCTGCTATGAGCAAAGAACGATCAGGGCTCTCCACTGGGTGAACATTTGCTCCCATCTTCCACAAAGGTTTATGTGTCACCTCAGGGAACATTTATTTTTTTCAATTTTAAACGTACATTTTTTTTACCTATTATTTTATTCTTTTTTTTTCCTCGATTTTTTTTCCAGTTGCTTGAGGCTGCCAGTTTGAATTCCATATGCCAGGGGTTTGATTGTCCTAAAGAAAGGCACAAAGGCAGTATAAGAATGTTACATGTATAAAAACTATAGGTTTCCATGGCTTTGAGAATTGAGAGTTGAGATTCAGATCCTGGCAAATGGTTTTTATGAACTATTCTACAAGTTTCACGGTGATGGACAACACGAGGAAAGCATAACTGAGGATGTCATCTTCCTTTATTCGACGGTTTTATTTGACCTTGTCTACCACAATAATTCTATTGCTCTGGTTACTGCTAAAATCAAGATGATAGAGAATAAATTTTCTCTCATCACTCCTGCTGTACTTGAGCAGAATGAATGCTCATGCCCTAATGACACATAAGGAACAGATTTTCACGAGGAAGGAAACATTTTATTCAGATGGCTACACAACTCAGATATCTTATATTACCCCATTCACTCAGGTGATGGTCTGATACATTGGTAAATCTCAAGTCAAGTCAGGTCAAGTTAAGGTTTATTGTCATTCTGATTGCTCAATTACAACCCAATGAAAAAGCGTTCTCCAGTCCTTGGTGTAAAATATGCAGACATACAACCAGACATAACACACAGTCAATAGGATCTGGAACAATTCGAAGGCCTTATTGCAATAGTGCTCAATCTTCCTCAAGGGTTTGGCTTTCTGCAACATAGGTGTTCAAGCGGGGTAAACGTGGACTGCAATGAGACAGCAAGGATCCTGACATCAACATTCACCTCAATGAGGTGCTACAATATTCTTGCTGTGTCCAGTGTGCATGTGTATGCATCCGAGAATGTGTATGCATTTGTGAGAGAGGGTGCACGCGCAGGTGAAGGTGAGAGTGCGCGAATGTGCATGCGAGAGTGCATGTGCAAGCGAGAGCGTGTGAGCGTACATGAGTAAGTGAGAGTGTTCTTTTTGTGAATTCGCCTGTGTGTAAATAACGACCATTGTTAATAACATGTCCAGCTTTGGTTCATTTTGAATCTGTTGAATGTATACTGAACACAATACTGGAGTCTGAACATTGCTCATTTCATTGGTAGTCAAGTTGAGGTGACATTTACTGTCAACGCGACCAGACAAAGACTAATGAGCTCCTTTTCCATCTGCTGCTGGAGGCTACACTTTTATAATGGTCAGATTGTGGAGCATGCAGCTATAAAAGATGAAACCTCTCTGATGAGTTCTATGGGAGGCATTAGTTCAATGAGAAGAAGCAAACTTGGCTGATACTCCCTGGTGCCTATAAGAATGAGAAGTAATCTCATTGAAGAATTATGATAGTATAAAACGGTATCTTTTGGCCAGCATGGTCAGGCTGAACAGAAGGGCCTATGGCAATGGGAAGGATGTTTCACTTTGACCAAGCAATGATGAAAAACAACCGATATATTGTTTCCGATATTACTTTACCAGTATCCACAGTATGAATTCAATTTTAAACACTCGAGACATTGTACTGAGCTACTGAGACCCTTTAGCTCAAGAACTCCCTCTCATCACCTGTTTCTTTGCCCCTCTTTTCATTACTTCAATATGGTCCTCAAAACCAATACCTGATTACATTTTAGTTCATACCTCCTTCTGTAGCAAACTATCCACCAACATTTCACAACATAAAAGAGCAACATAAATACAATTTCTGGCTCAGTAATTTTAATATTGAAAGGGACGTCGACACTACAAACCTCTACTGAAAGCACACCAAGTATCCTGCCTGCAGAAGTTTAAATGAGAAGGCAGCCATTTTCTGAGTTCAATAAGTTCCATTAAAATAAGAAAAATAAAACAGGTATATGTTCTCCACACCGAGACTGTATCATTCAAAATAGGTGAAGTGGATTTTTGTCAGTGAAACAAATACTCACAGCCACAGTCACATGGCCTAGTGGAAGGTGGAATCAGCTATGAAATGACTCAGCAGGCCAAGAAGGATCAGATCTAAGCCACACAAGGAAGCAGGTTTCACATATCCACTTTCTTCTCCTTGAACTTTGACAGTCACAGACTGACTGATAGACACAGATCTAACCAACCAGCACAGATAGACAAATGGATGGACTAGCCAACATGCAAACCAGTTTGTAACAGACAACCAACACATGTGGGCCAGCTGACCAACCAGAAACCAAATTACCTCCACAGGCAGGCTGCACAGGTGTTACTCTCATCTCCGCCAGGGAGTAACATTCTGAGGAGAAGCATTTCAACCTTCGTGGTGGAGACACTCGGAAGAATGGGAAGTATTCTGGGAGGCAACAAATAACAAGTATTCACAAAACTCCCTCATAGACCATCCTTAACTCCTGCTGGTGAAAATATATAGCTGTTTTTGGAAGCTATCCAACCCATCCCACTTTAATATTCTTGCCCCGTAGCCCAACACATTGTTCCTCTAATTGCATATTCAAGCTCCTTTCAGAAGTAACTATTAAATCCATTTAGTGGTCTTCAAGTAGAACAACTCACTGCATCCAATTATTTCTCATCAGATTCACCCTAAGCCAGGCTCTCTGCATGTTGTCCCATATTAAAACATAGAAACATAGAACACTATGGCACAGTACAGGCCCTTCAGCCCTCAATGTTGTGCTGACCAAAACAAAATGAAACCCTTCCTTCCTCGAAGCCCTCTATTTTTCTTTCATCCATGTGCTAGTCTAAGAGTCTATTAAATGCCCCTCATGCTTCATCCTCCACCACCATCCCTGGCAAGATATTCCAGGTATCCACTGTGTAAAAAAAAACGTACCCCTGATGTCTCCCCTAAACTTTCCTCCCTTCACTTTTTACAGATGTCAGCTGGTGTTTGCTACTCCTGCTGTGGGAAAAAAATATGCTGGCTGTCTACCTTATCTATACTTCTCATAATCTTACAGACCTCTATGAAGTCCATTCTCATCCTTCTACGCTCCAAAGAAAAAAAATCCCAGCTCTGCTAACCGTGCCTTACAAGACATTTTGCAATCCAGGCAACATCCTGGAAAATGCCCTCTTAACTCTCTCCATAGCTTATATATCCACACCATGACCTTTGGGGAAGCAAGATGAAAACAAATTTATTGTAATCTGATTGTACAAATACAACCCAACGAATTTGTCTTTTCCGTTCCTTAGTGCAAAACACCCAGACATACAACTAGACATAAAATACATAGAGACAAACAATACATATGCAGGACAAGTATTCTTCGATACAAATAATTATATATTTTTTCCTGAATAAGACAGTCTTGGATGTTAGTGTGAGCAGTTCCTTTGGTCATTCAGCATTCTCACTGCCCATGGGAAGAAGCTGATCCTCAGCCTGGTGGTACTGGCTCTGATCCTCCTGTACAGGTAGTCCTCAACTTACAATGGCTTTGCATTCCGGAACTCCCATCATCAGTTGAAAAGTTGTAAGTCGAAAAGGCACAGTGGGATCAGTGTGGGGATTAATACAGGAGTGTGGGGAGATACTGAACATCGTAGCGTAACCTAGCCAAAATTCGAAGTACAGTACAGATTCTACCATGCTAACTTTAAAAAAAAATCAAAAGTCGTACTATCGTCAGTCAGAGACCATCTTTATCTCTTTTCTGACAGGAGCAGCTGAAAGATGCTGTGTGCAGGGTGGTAGGGGTCCTCAATGATTTTGCATGCCCTCTTCAGTTAACAACCCCAGTGGATCACATCGAGTTTTAGTGAGGGTGGGGGTGGGGGGGGAAGAGGCAGGGGAAACAGGTAAAGTAAAACCTGGTTGCATTGTGAGTAATTTTAAAAAAATCAAAACACTAAAATGAGCCCCTGTTGAAGCACAGGCAGGGAATCTGAGATGGACAACATCAGTCTCACAGTTTCTAACAATTAATCTTATCATTGCCTCACAACTGAAGAGGGTTGTGTTAATCCATTTTTAACAGCACAAAAGGGAGTCATTTTGTGCACAATTTTAGGTATCTGTCAGCAAATCCTTTACTTATGTTTTAGCAGAACCTTCATTCTCTGCTGTTTTATCCAGTGTAAAGTTCCTCCAAATGACAGAAGCAGAAATTCAACACAAGTGTTTTCAACCTTGTTAGTTTAAAACAGAATTCTTATTTACTTTCAGAACAACCATGCCATTTAGAGAGGTGAATGCCAAGAGCAAATTATTTATCTTCATTGAGATTTCCAATTTCATTCTGGCTCAATTGCATCCTCACACATGCATTCACTGGTTTGTTCTTAGAGGTCAGGATTAAGGTCACTTTCAGCTTCTTAGCCTCAGGACCAATCCTGTCTGCCACAGCTCTAAGCATCATCTCCCAGTTCGCGATTCCCACCTACATGAGAGAGGTTATCCAAACCCAGTACTTATGGATAGAAGCCATCTCTGAAGCAGGCAGAGAGAACAAGAGTAATAATATGCATTGCAGTTTTTCCCAAAACACAGACAGTAAACATCATTACAGAGATGTTCATAGCAACGTCCTGCCCTGAGCACTTGCCTGCAGCCCTGGAGACTCTCTGTGGTCCTTATGTACAATGAATAAGATTCCAGCAAATAATCTTTTTCTGTAGAGTGTCCAAGCCCCTCTGTTGTTTGGCGAGAAATTTCTGACCAATCATTCCAACTTCCATTCATTCAGTAGCAAAACTCTCTGAAAACTGGAATAGTGTTGTGGATCTTTAAAAGCTGGCTAAAGAGTATGCACCTGTTGTGCTTTGTGCCAAGAACTGCAAAAAATCTGAATCAGGAGGGAACACCATACTGATACAGATAATGTTTGTTTCAGTACAATGCTGTGTAGGGCATACTTGTAATTGAAGTTTTCATTCAACACAACTTTCACAAACAGCATAGGAAAGATTTACAACACTGGCTTAATACCAAAATCAAAGGGAGAAATTATATCTGAGCAATGTTCCTGCCTGCACCTTTTTTCCCGTTATTCAGTCCCTGTAATTCATCCCAAATTTTATGCGATAGCTTTCTCCATTTAGGTTTCAGATTTCTTGTCAGAGTACATACATGTTAACACATACAACCCATGTGGATGAGGCAGAATTACCACTTATTGGTAGTGAATAAAAACTGTACACAACATACACATTTAAATAAATAAGGAAATGTAAACTAATGACTGTCCCATAGAGAGAGAGAGAGAAAAAAACATACAATATTGTGCAGAAGTAAGAGTCCTTAAATGAGTCCCTGATTGAGTTGTAGTTGAGGAGTCTGAAGGTGTTCAGGTAGCAGCTATTCCTGAACCTGGAGGTGTGAGTCTTGTCCCACCTATACCTCTTTCCTGATGGCAGCAGCGAGAACAGAGAGTGTGTCGGGTGATGATTGCTGCTGCTCTCTGACGGCAGCATTCTCCATAGATTTTCTCAATAGTGGGGAGGTTTTCGCCTGTGATGTCCTGGGCTGTGTCTGCTACCTTTTGCAAGGCTTTACTCACAAGGATATCGGTGTCCCCATACCAGTCCGTGATGGAGCCACTCAGAGCAAATAATTAATGAGAATTAATCATTCTCATTCCTTCTCAGGGTGCTCTGTTTTTTTTTTCTCACATCCCAGAGGACTGTGGGTTGGTGGGTTAAGAAGTCTCTGTAAATTAACTCCACTATGTAGTCAAATGCTTCTCTCTGGGGAGATTTGATGGCAATAAGAGGAAAATGTATATTAAAAAAGTGGGATTAGTGTAAAGTAAGGGCCTAATGGACAGTATGGGTGATGGGAGCTGAGCTCCTGGAAATCTAAAACAAAAAGAGAATGCTAGTGTATTACCTGGAAAATAACTCTAAATAACTCTCTCTTCCCCCCCCCCCCCAACAAACAAATTCAGCCTGACCTGCTGACTGTTCCGACGTTTTCTGTTTACAGTCAGTACCTATTTTCAGCAACTTGGCCTGTTGCCACTATTCAACAATTTCTGCTCCTCCACACACACAGCCACAGAGTTTGGCCAATAATTAAGGGCTATTCATCTCTTTTCCTCATTAGCTCCTGGTCCAAGTCATGCATTATTGATGGCAACTCTGATATATTCCTCAGGAAGCTTTTCCCAACAGAAAAAAATATGGCTTCTTTGCTTGTGCATCTATCTCAATAATCATGAAAAAGAGCCAGGAGCACAGAAACAGTGCTGATTATAGAACCAAGAACAGATGGGAAGCTGCATTCTGTGCACAATCTCAACTCCTTCATGTGTGCCGCCTCCACACTCACTCAGGCCCATAATCCCACTTGGGCCCTTTAACAATCAGAATATTACAGTACCTCAGCAAAATCAAGTTATCTTTATTACCCACCCATATAATCACACCCACCATTCTCCCAATTACCCTGTACTATCCCACCAACTGGGCTCATCCCAATTACTTTCATATCCAAGACCCTAATCACATTTTCCGAATCACTCTTCATTGCATCTTAATATCCAACTGTCCGATCCATTCTCTGGTTCACTCATTATTGTTTAATGCTCCACCACTTAATCTGACTCTGCCATTCATTCCGTATTCTCCAAATATGCTTTAATACCCACCTAACTGAATTCCACTCCCTTCCTCGATACACATTACCATTTAATACCATTCTCATGTTTACTGCTATATTCACTAACTTCTTCCATTAAGAACATTTACCCCATTTTAAATTGTGGATTAAACATTTTATAAATATGTTAAAACTATGCTTCATTACTTTGAAAACAGAATGTTGGAGCACAAGAGGAAGCCACTTGCATCTCAGTACCCCAGTCACCTCTTTGAAGGATTTATTCACCAAATTTGACCCTTCTGCTCTTCTCCACTTTTCTTTTTTAACCTTTTACTAAATTCCCTATTCAAAGTTATTGGCTCCTCCAAGTTGAAACTGCTACCTTAGTGTCACACCTATTGCTTCTCCTCTCTTCGGTCTTGTTTCTTTGCTAGCTACATTAAATGCTGTTAAGAAATTAGCCTGTAGTCACTAAGATATTATGTTATTCCATCAAAAATATTCCTATCAAATAATTTCTTGACCTCCCTTCCTCCAACTTCCCTGGTACTACTGCAGCTCTGAAGTTTGTCAAATGTTTCTTCGTTGCCGCAAGTCCTTTTTTCCTAACATCTATCCTTTGGTTCCAGACTTATTTCCTGTTACCTTGAATTGTTACCTTGCTCTACATTCCTGGCTCAATGTCACCTCCACAATGAATTCTTATCTGTGGAATGCAACAATCCTCCCTACACCCCACCCACCCCACCCCACCCCTCTGCTCCAGTATCCAGGCACTGCTCACAGCATCAGACAGCACAGACATGAGCCCTCCAATCCAGGACAAATCCTCTTCACCTTCCCGGCAGAACTGCATGCAATATTTTGCTCTGTCCGCATCAGTGACAGGGAACTCCCAGTGGCCAACTATTTCAACTCTGCACCCCACTCCTGCACTGACATGTCCGTCCATGGCCTCATGCACTGCCAATCCAAGGCCATCTGCAAATTGGAGAAGCAACACCTAATTTTGTCTGAGCACCCTCTAACCCAATGGCATAAACATCGACTTATCTGGTTTGTCCTAGCTCCCCTCCCATTCCTCTGTCCTCCAGCACTTTACCCCCTTCCCTTTACATTCACAAAGCCTTCCCCCCCTCCTTTGCAGGTGTGCCTTCCCTCCCTTATCCACCCATTATCACCTGCCTTTGGGCTCATGCTCCTCCCCCTGCCCTTCCCCCCCCCCACCATTTTGTTTGGGCGCCTGCCTACATTTTGCTCATTCCTTGATGAAGGGTTCAACTCAAGTCATTGGTTATGTATTTTTAACTTTGCTCTATAATGTACACTGTTTGACCTGCTGAGTTTCTCCAGCATTGTGTTTTCACTTCATTCACGGTCTGCAGACTTTCGTGTTTTACTCCACAATACAGCAAATGCATGCTTTGTGAACTTGCAATATAACAATCTGACTTTTATGTTTTGTGCCCTGGCAAGCTTGCCACAAGCCACCTTCATCTCCCTTTCTAGCTGTATTTCCATGTTTGTGGAACTAAGGGCTTGAATCCCATCAATTTTTTAGTGGCCCACCATTTCCTAGACATGTCCTATACCCAATCAACTTTCAAATGTTTCACCTTGAAGTTGTCAGCGTTAAATGGCATTTGCCAATGCTCTTCCTAACTAATCACCTGATCTACATCCAGCAATCTTCACAGCCAACCTTCTTTGCTGTCCACACCATCCACAGTGTCATCCACAGACTTGCTGATCAAAAGTCAAGTTTATTATCATCCGATTGCACGAGTACAATCTGACGAAACAACATTTTCCAGTCCTTGGTGCAAGACACACAACCAGATATAACACACATACAAACAATACATATGCAGGACAAGTATTCATATATACAAATAAATAGACATTGTATTATGAATATGAGAGTCTCAGATGGTTAGTGTGACCAGTTTCTTTGGTCGTTCAGCATTCTCGCTGCCCGTGGGAAGAAGCTGTTCCTCAGCCTGGTGGTGCTGGCTGTGATACTCCCGTATCTTTTTCCCGATGGGAGCAGCTTGAAAATGCTGTGTGCAGCATGGAAGGGGTCCTCGATGATTTTGTGCACCTCTTCAGACAACAATCCCAGTAGATCACATCGATTGGGAAGTGGAAAGGGGGGGGGGGAATGGAAGGAAGGCAACTCCAGTGATTCTCTCTGCCACTCTTATGGTCCTGTGGATTGACCTCCTATCAATTTCTCTCCCACAACTGAACCACTCTGTGAAGCAGCTGTCCAAGACGCTCTTGATAGAGCTCCTGTAGAAGGTTGACATAATGGTGGTCGGTAGCCTTGCCTGCTTCAGTCTTCTCAGGAAGTACAGTTGCTGTTTCCCCTTCCTGACAAGTGATGTGAGTTAAGTGAACTCCAAGGAAGTTCCCAACTAATGGTTGGAGCTCTCCTCTCTCTCTCCACGACTCTCACCATAAACTCTGGTTCCCTCCTATCCATGTGCCAATGGCCCTCAGTTCAAGGCGGTGAACCAATCATATTTTCTCAAGCCAACGAATGTTGGTCTTCCCAATAACACACCCATCCCCAAAATGAATACATTTTTTAAAATCCTTACCGACAACCTTCTCATTCCACAACTCACTCGCTAATGACTGCTTCCTTCATGTGCGGTCGACCCTCATTCAACGTTTCAGGCAAATATCCTATTGAGAGAAAATCAGCCCAAAGTGCATTCTGACGACGAGACCATCCCTTAGCCGGGTTCTTGGCAGCAGGTGTCTTAAAAAGTGCCGATTCCTGGACTCTATATGCAATCCTTGAGGGAGGGTGACCTTCTCTTAAAGACGTTCCCTTGCTCTTTAAGCGGGACCATCGCTGTCCTTCAAATAAACACCATACAGCTTTCAAATTGCTGAACCACAATGACTTTTGAACCGGGGCAAGAATCTTTTCGACAAAGCGCAATGAAGAGTTTCCAACGCCCTCTGACTACCCGAACCAGCCCTCGTCGGGAAAGTAAGCAATTCAGAGCAGACCAGCGATGGTATCCCATCCCTCCGTAACGCACCGACTTACCAAACCTGGCTTTCAGTCCATCTCTCCGAACGCCTTTCGGAGTGTCCTGTTTGTCAACCTTCCCGGGAGATCCCGGCTGCCTTCCTAAAAGCTGCTCAACGAGTGGCTCCGACAGTGTTGGCTGTTCAGTATCCTGTTTCCAAGCCCCCTCTGCCGATGGCCGAGGCTAGACTGCGCAGTCCTCCCCTCTCTCACGGACTGAGATCCAAACTTTGCCGGGACGTGGGTCGGTTTTCACACGGCAGAGTCCTGGAAACAGACTCGGCCAATCCTCACGGGGGAAAAGTGATAATTACCGCTCGTCATTCCCCCCTCCACCCCCCGACCCGTCCGGGACCATTCGCTGTTCACGTTAAGGGGGGTGGTGTGCTGACAACTGGGAGGGTGCAGTGGTCTTCAGGTGTTCTCCAGAACGAAACGAGAAAACGAGGGCCAAGTTGGCGGCAAGGGCTAAGTGTGTCGCCTTAGGTCTATGCCACAAGTCCCCGGAGCTGGCAACAGCCTCCTCTAACGGCGCTGCCGTCACATATCAATGTCACCTGCAGGAACTTTCCTCTGGCCAAATTAATCACTGAATTGATGTCCCGCCAGAATAATGGATTTCCACCATGTCTGTTCAAGAAGATATTTCAGTAAGGAGCATATTTAATTAAATGCATTCCTTAGACTGTGAGAGATGGGGTGGGGGGGGGGGGGGGGGAGAAGTGTGTGCAGAGCCCCTTGTCTAAGAGGAGACAGTCTGAGAAGCTGAGACTGAGATCCAAACTGTCCCTGCCGAATGTGTCTGTCACAGAAGAGTTCTGGAATGGACTTGGCCAGTTGTTACGTGTCTTCCCACAGCTGAACAGTGGAGGTTACCACTTGACATCCCCAGCGCATCAAAGACTTTTTAACCATCTGCAAAGCGCCAATCCGCTGAGAGTTGGATGCTTTCCATTTGCCCCGGAGGAGTACAGCTTCAACAACACAAAAGAAGCTCAGCAACACCTACGACAAGGCTGCCTGTTTATTATTACATTAACCATTCACTGTCTCCATCACTGCTGCACCGTATGAATTGGGTTCAAATATCCATTCTGCAAAATATGACTCATTTTGACTACTTCAACGTAAATCTAAGTCTTGTACCAAGAAGCCAATGCCAATCATATATGGGAACATCTCCTCCAAGTGGCACACACAGTCTTCATTTGTAAATCAATTTCTTCATCATGTGCAGAGGTGCAAAGGTTCCTTATACTGTCATGTAATAATACAAAAAGAAATTTACATAATATTCTTCAATTTTTGCCCTGTGTAAAGACAAAGAGTCACCATGAGCATTGCACAGTGCTCCTAAAAAGAGAAACAAGAGTCGCTTCAGAGTCTCTCAAGCATGTTTGTGTTGTGACATAGTATATGTTTTTGGGAGATAAATTGGGAAAGTGGGTCAAATACAAACACTTTAAAACAGATTTTATTTGAAATACTGGAGCTTTGCTAATGCTAGGCATATCAGGATTGGTCCTGAGGCTAAGAAGCTGAAAGGGACCTGAACAAACCAAGAACAAACCAGTGAATGCATGTTAAGTAACCATTTGTCTTTGGTGAATATCTATTGCTGCTGGGTTTATGGGCCCTCTGGGCTCATAACAGTGGATTCATGTCCAACGCTCCCACAGCCTCTGCAGCTGCACAAGCTCCTGTTCAAACTTGGCAAACCAAGTTCCAGATCCAAACCTCCAATACAATCAGGAAACTTTCAGTTCCTCTAGGATGTGAGAGGAAAAAAAAAGTTTGAAAACCACTGCTCTCGAAGAACTGGGAATGGATATTTGAACCCAATTCAGCAATATCCAGATTCCATAAAATAACAAAAATATTCAAACCCTCTCAGATTGGACATTAGCCACCACAACATCATCCTCACACCAAACTTCACTTCCTGTCTGCCAATGCATTCTTTCATATCTGCTTCACCCCCACTTGTACAAACTCAGCTTTTCCAGTATCATGCAGTTGCTCATTATTTAAAACAAAATCTCCATCAATTGCTTCAAAATTTACCATAATTCTCATGTCTCCTCTTATTCTCCTTGTGAATGAACAGAATATGGACAACAAGGAGAACAAATGAGCAGGACTCTTCACTTCCAGAGGAATGTTTGGCCATTAGATGCAGATGGGGGGGGGGGGGGGGGGGAGGGGGGAAGGTCACAGCTATCAAAGAAAGTCCTTCTATCTCACAAAGTGAATTGCATACTATACCCATTAATGGACCAGTACTGTATATGTTGGTATACAAGACAAATGGGTATAGACTTCCTCAAGCCAGCATACATAGCCCCAAGAATTTCCACTTAAAAAGTAGGTTTTAAGCTATACTCACTGAATAAGACTACCCTGAGACTGGAATTTAATACTGAGAGTTTACTGCACTGATAGTCCTTTACCAACCTCCAGAATGGAGGACCATCGCCTTCCCAAGATCGTGTTATATGGCGAGCTCTCCACTGGCCACCGTGACAGAGGTGCACCAAAGAAAAGGTACAAGGACTGCCTAAAGAAATCTCTTGGTGCCTGCCACATTGACCACCGCCAGTGGGCTGATAACGCCTCAAACCGTGCATCTTGGCGCCTCACAGTTTGGCGGGCAGCAACCTCCTTTGAAGAAGACCGCAGAGCCCACCTCACTGACAAAAGGCAAAGGAGGAAAAACCCAACACCCAACCCCAACCAACCAATTTTCCCCTGCAACCGCTGCAATCGTGTCTGCCTGTCCCGCATCGGACTTGTCAGCCACAAACGAGCCTGCAGCTGACGTGGACTTTTTACCCCCTCCATAAATCTTCGTCCGCGAAGCCAAGCCAAAGAAGACGATGTTGCTTAATAGATAATAGTGTTTCTTACATTGTATTATGTAGCAATGGAAATTAGTAATTTTAAAAATCAAAATCCTCTGGTATTTTCTGTGCTATTTTAGTTTTTTGTCTCAGTACTAGATAATTTCTTTTCATGAAACGACTACACCATGAAGCGGTGGGTGTGAAGTCTTTGCTGTGATTTTGGTTGTCTTTAGCCCATTTAAGTGTAAAAATGCACTTCTTATTGATATAATGAATCCATTTTGAAGCTGCTCATGGACCATGTCTGCTATGTGCTGCTCTAGAATCAGCCAGTGTGCAGTGCCTCCTCTCATTGCACATTAGTGAAAACTTGAGCCTTTCCAAGAAAAGTTTAAAAGTACCGATAAATGACCACTGCAAGATTTAATGTCATTGGCCTGATGAGGCAGTGTAAACAGAGCGCAACCTGCAACCCTGTTTGTCAGCTGTTGCAAATGGCAATTGTTAGCTTTGCTTGCTGTGCTGTTATTTTAAGGTATGTTAGACAGGTTTATAATACATTTTTATCATTTTAATATAACATTACTATTAATCCAGCTTCCCAAAAATAAGTTTCAGTAGAAAAATATTTAATGGTGGGACCATAGTTCTGCGAGTGTTTTATCCTGTTCTCCATCGCCATGGGGGACACTCTAAACCACAGGATATTAAGATCCAGATTTTATACTTGACCTATAAGATGGCCCTAGTTTTGGGGTGATATTTTTAAGGTTCAATGCTGTCTTATATGCCAACATATATGGTAGTCATAAGCAAATGAAATGTAATCTTCTGCACAAATAATAATCTAAAATATTCTTATCTTGAAAGATTTAAAAACCATGATAACATTGAGCATCGGGGGCAAAAAATCTGAGGGTCATAGTACTTATACTTACCATGTACATCGTCAAGTTTGTACTTCCATAAGTCCAGTAAGGAAGGTTTTCAGCTGGTGGTAGAAGGATGGTCTGCAGTGCAATGTAACCTGAGGACACTTGGGCATTGCTACATGGGAATTGACAGTGTAGATGCAGAGATGATGTTTCCTGTGACTAAAATACTTAGAACAACAGGATCATAATCTCAGAATGAAGGATCTGCCTGTCAGGACCCAATACGAGAAGAAATTTCTTCACCCAGTATGTAGTGAGTCTTAGAAATTCTCGACCCAAGAGAGTTTTGGAGGCTCAATAACTGAGTTAATTCAACAGAGAGGAGAATGCAGAGGTAGCAGTCTCTATCCTCAAGGACCTTCACCACTCAGGCCATGCCCTCTTCACTCTGCCACCATCAGGATAAAGGTACAGGACCCTGAAGATGAGCACTCAGCAGCACAAGGACAACTTCTTCCCCTCTGTCATCATATTTCTGAATGAACAATGATGACAGACATTACCCTCACTCTTTTTTTTTTACACTCTTATTTACATGCATTTTGAAATGTGACTTATAGAAATACTTGCAATATGATTTTGCAGCAAAACAGCAAATCTTGTGACATGTTCATGACAATTGATTCTGATTCTGATCTGCTGTACCTTTGGGGCTGTCAATGAACAGGAACCTTCTGGTATAACAGACAGTTGTATCATCTACTGGCAAGAGCCCAAGCTGTACTGTACATGCTTTCACAGAGATAGGGGAAGTTCAGCTCAAGCATAAGTAGCAGTATGCCAATGGCCTCTGTAATGATGCCTTTAATCCATGGAAAGGATCACCA
This sequence comes from Narcine bancroftii, assembly GCF_036971445.1. Classification (NCBI taxonomy): domain Eukaryota; kingdom Metazoa; phylum Chordata; class Chondrichthyes; order Torpediniformes; family Narcinidae; genus Narcine; species Narcine bancroftii. Next base: position 13,519,313 of record NC_091481.1, read on the forward strand.
TCTGTTTGGAGATTAAATACAACAATCAAAGATGGCATTCGCTCACCAATTTGAACAAGGTGACAGAGGGTGGGCTCCTTTCTTGCTCTGATTTGCTTTGTTATCTGAAGTTATGCATAAGTATAGAACTATAGCAAAGGAAAAATGTTAGATATACAGGAACCTAAAGCTCACATGTACAACCACAGATTAACCTGTAAATTTCAACAATGTATGAACAAAAGTGTTCTGACAGAATGTTAAATTACCATTATTCTGATGAATATTATCATAAATACCAATCGAACACTGCAAAACCGCAGAGTGATTTCGGAATCAGACCTAATTCCCATAATATGTAGAGCATGAACCTGATCTATTGTGAATTTAATTATTCAACCCTTATTTACAATCATAATTCCAAAAAGCAAAAATCCCATCAAACTGAAAATCCCCAAGTGAACCTTAACTCATTAAAGGATAGATTTTAGTGAGTTACTACAGCAGAAAGTGAAAAAACGGCACACACTCGATGTGGTTATGGACAAGACTGGTTTATTACACTCTCTGCCCCTGCTTTTATAGGCCTAGTTTCCTGTCGCTAGGCTCGGTTTTCCTGCTGTAATTGGCAGAAGTAATGTCAGCATTAGACTGCCATTTTGTGTGTCAGGCCACCTCCCGGATAGCGAGCCACCTCTGAACTGGCAATCCAAGCATTGTCCTTTGCCTTTGGCAGCCTGCTCCTGCACCGTGGGACCTGTGTAGTGACCAGCTGACTGGTGCCTATGCATGCTGGCTTGAGGAAGTCGATAATGAAAGTTTCTTCCTTACCGCCAATATCCAGCACACATGTGGATCTGTTGGGCTTGGTTACTCGGTAAGGTCTCTCGATTGGTCATTACAGAGGTGGGCAGTGTGCCCCCGTCATACAAAGACATATTTACCTGTCTTTAGGTTCTTGGGAATGAATGTCTTTGGTTGTGCATGCAGCCAGGCCTGTGCAGGGGCTAAGGTGGCCTTAGCTTATCCAACATTACTGCTGGTGGTACTTCTGGGTCCTTGGCAGTAGCCAACAACTCCCCGGTATAACCAATGGTGCGCCGTACTCCAGTTCTGCCAGGGGGGCATTGAAATCCTCCTTCGGTGGTGTGCAGATACCCAGGAGGACCCATGGTAGCTCATTTGTTCAAAGTGGTCCCTTGAGTCAAGCCATCAGAGCTGCCTTCAGATATCTATGGAATTGCTCCACCAACCCATTGGCTTGTGGGTGATATGCCATTGTATGGTGGAGTTGGGTTCCCAGAAAGTTGGCCAGTGCTGCCCAGAGCCCAGAGGTGAATTGTGCACCCCTATCAGAAGTCATATGCTCCGGAACTCCAAACCTTGCCACCCAGGTATTGATCAATGCAGAACCGCTTCTGGCCACCTTGTGGAGCGGTCGACCTGGGTAGTGGGCCGCTACAAGATGGTACCAAAGTAAATCTGAACAATGCCCTTACGATCCCATGCTCCCCGGGAGATGGGCATTGGTCCTACAATGTCAATGTGGACGTGACTGAATCTTTGCCATGCTGGTTCAAAGGTATGGGGAGGTGCTTTAGTGCACGTTGGCTCCTTTGAAGCCTGACAGAGAGTGCAGGTCTTGGGGCCATTGGCTGTGCCAGACGAACCTACTGGCTACAATCTTGACAGTCCATTCTTGAGCCCAAAGGCCATCACTGGGAATTCAGACAGCTCAAAAGGGATGATGTTCGCAGTTTTAGGGATGTCATTGGGGTGGACCGGTATTTGATAATAGCCCCGGACAAGGTCAACCTTGGAAAATATATGCACCCCTTGTAGATTTGCAGTGAAATCCTGTATATGTGGTACAGGATATCTGTCTGGTGTGGTGGTCTCCGCATGGCCTCCACCCTCCTGCTGCCTTTGGTACCATATGTTGGAGAGGCCCAGGGATTGTCGGTCTGTCACACTACTACCAATTCCTCCATTTTTTTTAAATTCCTCTTTTGCAAGGTTGAGTTTCTTGGAAGGTTTGGCAGTCCCGCTGTCAGGATGTGGTGCCCCCCATGCTTGGGTTTGGCTGAAGTAAACTGGGCTGTCACAATGGAAGGGAATTCAGCCAGGATGTGTGAACTCATTTTCCAACACTATGACAGAGTCAAGATGGATGGGCCAGTAGTCTGGCTTCAGGGAGAAAGTCTGGAAAGTCCTGGCATGCACCAAACACCACCCTTTGAGGTCCACTAGCAGACAGTAGGATCAGAGCAAGTCTGCCCCAGGAGTGGTTGTACCACTGCTACCAGTGTACAAGACCATGTGAACTGGCTGTTGCCAAAATGGAGTGGGATGGTGCGGGTGCCAAAGGTCCTTATGCTGCTATTGTTGCCACCCTCAGGGCCAGGCCTGGTTTCCCATTCCATAGGCTGGGGAAGGGAGAAGTACGCTATCCTCAGCACTCATGTCGACTAGAAAACGCTCTCTCAAGAGGGAGTCCCAGACAAGGAGGAAGCTGACTCATTGGCCAACCGCTGTAGCCATTAGCGATGGTTGGCTGCAGTGTTTCCCTGAAACATGCGGGAGGGGAGTGGCATTGGCGGGCCTTCGTACCCTATCTCTGATGGTAGGAGCAGTACCGATCGGTGGGGGAGTCCACTTGCCTTTCTGATGGTTGTTACGGCCTTGGCCGTCTTTGCAGGCTTGGCAAAGATCTGTTCTACCACAGAGCTGTCATCCCTTTTCATTCTCCAGAGCACGTCCACCTGAGCGGCAACTTTCCTAGGGGTTGCTGAAATCCTCGTCAGTGAGCAGCAGTCATATATCCTCTGCAGCTGTTCTGCGAAAATTTGCTCAAAAAGCAGGAAAGGCTTGTGCCCCTCAGCCAAGGGCAGCATGTCACTCATGCCAGTCTGTCCATGTGCAACAGTCAGGCAGCGTGCTCGCACCACAAGAGCCCAAAACTTTGGGTTAAAAGCTCTTTGAGGGCTTCATATTTATCTTGTTCTGGAGGCTGCTGCAGGAAGTCAATGACCATGCTGCTGTGTCCTGGTCAAGCGAGCTCACCACATAGTAGTACTTGTGGCGTTGGAAGAGATCTGTCGGAGCTAGAATTGGGCTTCGGCCTGCTTGAACCACACCAGTGGCTGAGCTGTCCAGAATGTTAGCAGTTTCAAGGAAACTGGATGTAGAGTTGACTGCTTGGACATCTTTGGGTCCAAATGCCATTTGGTCTGGTCGAGGTCATCAATGTACCAAGTTGCTATAGGAGAGAGTGGAAGAACGACACACACACACACATGACTGATTTATTTCATGCTCTGCCCCTGCTTATATAGGCCCAGTTTCCTGCCGCTGGGCAAAGTTTTCCTGCTGTTGTTGGCGGATGATATCAGCAGCATTCCAGCCACTGATTGGTTGATGTTCCCACCACGTGGGCAGTCATCCGAGGAGAAAGGCCATTAGCCTGTGCAGACCTTGAGGAATCGCTGCATTTGACCACCTTATTGTGTGTCGGGCCACTTCTTGCGCAGTGGGCTGCTACAAGATGGTAGCAAAGTAAATCTGAACAATGCCCTTAAGATCAGTATATTTTCCTTTAAGGAGTGCTTGAAACAATAATTTATTTTATCAATTGCATTGCCATAATCAAATGGAAGCCAACTTGCAAAATTGGTTGTTTTTAAGGATTAACAACATCTCTGGTCACTAATTGTGGAACAGTTCTGGAATAATACCCACCTGTAACGAGTCTTCAAATCCAGCAAGAAAATCCTTTCCATTGTTTAACTGTCAAATACCGAGAACTACAGACTTAAATAAACATCCAGAATTTCATTGTACCACAATAAAATTTTGTTTTCCACAGAAAATGGCTCAAAGATTCTAATTTAAGACAGACCAACCAAATAAAGTACAGAACAAATAAATTGAAACAGAAGTATAACATTCTCACAAATAAATATTTCTTGCGCATTTTACCAAGTCTCTACAAAAATATTGAACATAATTTATAAAGATATTAGCTTTCACAGTGAATTAAAGTTTTCAACATTCTCTCACAAGGGAAAGATAAGGTGGAGTTGCAGCCCAAAACATTCATACAAAATCTTTAGTGAAATCTATTGACTGAAAACATCTCAACCCTTCCAACCTATAATAGTAGAAAATGGAAGATAACTTTTCCCATTCCTTCTTTATTTAATCGGAGATCAGTATTGTTTGTCATATTTAAATTAAAATAGTGTACTTTTTATAAGAACATAAGAGACAGGATCGGAAGGAGGTCCATCAAGCCTGCTTCACTATTCAACAAGATCATTGTTTCCTTTTCCTGTTGCTTTCCCACATATCACTCGACTCCCCTAACGACCAACATTCAGCCTGGATGTGTTCAATGATTCAGCCTCCAGAGACTTCTGATGCAAGGAATATCAAAGAATCATGACCTTAGACTGCTCCTCACCTCAGTCTTTAATGGCTGACCCATTATTCTGAAACTATGCCCTTAAGTCCAGATTTACCCATGAGGGGAAATATCCTCTCAGCATCTATCTGGTCACACCACATCAGAATCTTATGTTTCAATTCATATTGGGACTAGAAAGCTTAAGTTATAAGAAAAACTGAATTGGATGGGACTTATTTCCAAGGAGTGTAGGAGTCAGGGGAATGACCATAGAGGTGCATAAAATAATGAGGGGCATAAATAAAGTGAATAATCAGTCTTCTTCTGAGTTGAGGGGTATCTAAAACTAGAGGGCATAGGTTTAACATAGAGGAGGAAGATTTAAAAGGGTCCAGAGGGGCTAACATTTTACACAGAGGGTAGTGGGCATGTGGAATGGGCTACCAGAGGAAGTGGAAGAGATGGGTAGAATTAAATGTTTAAAAGACATTTGGACAGATTCATGGATAGGAAGGGTTTAGAGCAATATGGGCCAAATGAAGGCAAATGGGACCAGCTCAGGAAGGAAACCTGTTTCATGATGTATAATTATGACTTGAAGATTACCTCTTAATTCCAATGAGAATGGTAGAATAATCATTCCTTTCTTATTTCCTAAGGATGAACTCAATGGGTTTTCTGTGAATAGCATCCAATGAAATTTTTTCACCTCCATTTTCATTATTTTATTTACATATTTAAAATTAATCCTGATTTTTATTTATGATTTCCAATTTTAACTGGTCATATACAGACTGGTCACACTTACGAATTCAACCTGATAGATCACATCAGGTTCTTCTATCACAATCCCTGAATACAGTGAAGTCCAAAAATCTGGATGCCAGAAATCTGGATCACCTGAGAATCCGATCTTCTTGAAAGCTCTCGGTTCTTGTCTGCATGCATGCATAAGCACCACAGATGCACAGCAGAATCAAGTGACCACGCAGAAGTCAAGAAAATGCAAGAAAATATATTTATTTGGGGGTTTTTTGTACTTTGTATTTTATATGAAAAAATCGTTTCATTACTAAGCTATAAAGTTTTACCTCTTTCTTCTCTGTAAACACTGTTCCACTAGTGAGACAGACCCATTAGAGGGAGAGGCAAATAGAGATAACCATGGCTTTGTCATGCATGGGCAAGGAAATCACTCCTGATTGCCACCTTTTGTCCACCCTCAGGTCATGAATCACTGCTCCTTCTGACTGAGCAATTCTCAGAGAACACTAAAAGTCACAGGGGCAATAATGAATTCTAGGTGAAGGACATCAGTATCTATCACTAGAAGTGCCTTGGTTGCATCACCACTGACCGGTATGTTTGTGTGCTGTATGATGTAGATGCCAAGCTGGATTTGTGACAGGTAACGGATAAAGGGACACAAGGTATAAATCTATTGAAGAGAAGAAGATGAACGAGAACAAAGCAGAAAGTCAAAAGCATGAAGTACAAAACACTGTAGTCACTGGAAACCTGAAATAAAAGTCATTACTGGAATTCCATAGCATCATTAGAAAGAGAAAAATAGAGTTATAATTCAATCTAACCACCATGATTGGGTTGATAAAATATCCTTTCAGATCAGCAATTTGGATAGTAATGTGACTCATCATGAGAAGCATTCTTAGAAAAGAACAATAGACGCTTGAAAACTAAAAGAATAAGGCTGCAGATGATAGAAATGGAAGAGAAAAATAAATTGAGAATGAGAGAGAGAGAAGAAAGGAGAGTGGGAGGCTGGAAAAAATGAAAGGGGGCATAAGAGGAACTAGAAGGAGGCAGGGGTAGGGTAGAAGCAGGAGAGAAAAGATGAGTGGTGAGAAGAAAGGGAGAGACAATAAAAAGTGGAGAGAGAGAATGATTGAGAGAGAGAGACATAGGAACAATGGAAGTAGGAACAGGAGTAGGCCAAAAATGGCCCATTGAGCCTGCTCCGCCATTCAATACGATCATGGCTGATCTAATTTATGACCTAACTCCACCTACCTGCCTTCTCCCCATATCCCCTAATTCCTCTATCATGTAAGACTGGTGGAGGGGAATAAGGATTTTATTGACCTCTGATCACATAAATACTTCAGCTCAGTAATGACCAGGTGTGGAATGCCTTTGGAAAGTGTTACCATTGTACATTGTTTCTATTGTACAAAGTTCTGTCCATAGAAACCAATTAAATTAAATATTTGAATGATCGGTGGATGTTTCAGATTTTCCAAATGAACATTCAGATCATAAAAAGAAATTGTAACTCCCAGTGCTATCTGTTTACAATTATTTCACTGCTTGCTCATTACAGATTTGTCGACAGTCTGTTCATCTTACTGTTGGCTTGTTATAATTTGTTTGTCTGTTGCAATCTTACTGCTGTTCCATAGAGTGACTGCCATGGTCTCACCCTCCATCATCTGTAGTCTCAGTGCTTGTTAAAGACTCACTGTCTCCTATAGTTTTGTGAAAGTTAATATTTGTCTTCCATAGTTTCAATGTCTGTTAGTCTCATAGATTGAAAGTTTCAGACTCGCTGACTATCTGCTACCATCTTATTGTTTGCCTTTCACTGGGCATTTGGTCATTAATTAAGAAGTAAACGAATAAGTGATTTTATCAATGCTATTGATTCACATTTTAATGAGAATTAAGAAATTAATTAATACATCAGCAAACAATCAGTAAGGAAAAGATAAATTGTGAATTCAGACTAAAAAATAAATATAAAAAGAATTAATAAAATATTCAGCAAACATATCAGGATTGGACTGTGGCCACTAAAGTGGGCAGATAAGAGACATGCAGACAAAGATTACAAATACAAGAAATGGCAAACATGTCTACTGCCTTGGTATTTTCCAGGAAAGACATGAAAAAAATTAATGATCAAATGACATCTAAAGTAGGTGGCGGTGGTGGAATGGGGAATTAAATGGCAATCGATAGTCTGGATCCACCACAAACACGAATATTGTGTTAAGAAAGAGATAACAGAGGGAATACTACAATCACATACTATTTAAATAAAAATATAAAAAGTGTGCAAGAGGAATACAAGACTGTTCAACAGCAAATGTTATCATTTAAGATGAGAATCTGAAAAAGGAGCTAACTGGCCCATGGGCCCATGTTGACTCGTGAGAATCAGGACTTCACTGAGGGATCTGCAGTAGGAAGGGAATATCCCAATATTCCAACTCTCCAATCTTACCCATACCCTGACATTCTTCATTCTAAGCATTTATACTTTTGAATACTCCATTGAATGCGGGTCCTCCGCCATTTGAATTAAATGTAATAGAAATACTAACCACTCTTTGAATACAAACTAAGATTTATTCCAGTCCTTTTTACCAGCATTTACAAATTCAGTCCTTTCTAATAATAATCAATTTAGCCAATGGAAACCAACACTCTTTCTTTGCATTGTATAGATGTATTTTTATTCTAAACTAAACTAAAATGAAATGCTTTAAGAGGCTGGTCATGACCAGAATTAACTCACTCTTTCATAAAGACCTGGACCCACTGTAATTCACCTACCGCCACAATTGCTCCTCAGCAGATGCAATCTCACTGGCTCTCCACTCAGTCCTGGACCACCTAGACAACAGTAACAGATACATCAGGTTACTTTTCATCAACTACAACTCAGCTTTCAACACCATTGTGCCCTCAGTACTGATCAACTAGCTTTAAAACCTGGGCCTCTGCACCTCTCTCTGCAACTGGATCCTTGTCTTCCTCATTGAAAGACCATAGTCAGTTGCACATCGGAAATAACATCTCTTCCTCACTGATAATCAGCACAGGGACACTTCAAGGATGCATGCTAAGCCCACTGCTCTACTCACTCTAAACCCATGACTGTGTGGCCAGGCACAATTCAAATGCCATGTTCAAATTTGTTGATGACACCATGGTCATGGGCAGAATGCCAGACAGCAATGAGGAAGCATACAGGAGTAAGATAGATCAGCTATCTCGCAACAGCAAACTCACTGTTAGCAAAACTAAGGAATTGATTGTGGATTTCAGGAGGGGGATAATCAGGACTTCATTGAGGGATCTGCAGTACGAAGGGTTAAAAATTCAAATTCCTGTGTGTCAACATCTCTGAAGACACATCATGGGGCTTCCATGTCAATGCAATCATGAAGAAGGCTCATCAGCAGCTATGCTTCATGAGGAGTTTGAGATTTGCTGTCACCAAAGATTCTTGCAACCTTCTAAAGATGTACCATGGAGAGAATTCTGACTGGCTGCATCACTTTCTGGTATGAAGGTGATAATGCACAGAATGGGTAAAGGCTACAGAGGGTTGTGAGCTTGGCTATTGCCATGATTGGCATTAAGTCTGCACTATTAGCCTCTATCCTCAAGGACCCTCACCACCCAAGCCATGCCCTCATCAGGAAAGAGGTATGGGGGCCTGAAGACAAATATCCAACAGCACAAAAACAGCTTCTTCCCCTCTGCCATCAGATTTTTGAATGGACAATAAACCACAGACACCACCTCACTTTCTCTTCTTTTGCACTAAAAGTTGTCATAGTCGAAGGGTGGTAGTGGGGACGAGTGTTCATGATGTGTGACACAAACAGCCTCTGACAACTAAGTCCAACTCCTGGCCTTCATGTGTGGCATAGTTCTTGTGCCCTGTGGAGCATTTCTCACTGACAGGAGAAGGGGCAAAGGGAGGCCACTGGCACCTTGAAGCCAGTTGCTCTGGGCAGATGGAGCTCATTAACTCAGATGGTAACTCATCTACGAGAGGGAAACTCCAATTTCAAACCTCCTCTGCCTTGTGGCTTTGAGAGTAAATACAGAGGTAAAATTTGGAGTCAGAGTCCCGAAGACAGCTGACTGCAGTGTTCAGCACCTGCTTGGCAACTCCAGAGATGCTGCTGGCACCAAACTGTATCAATCTTAGTCATTCTTTTGGACCTGTCATTAGCATGGAGAGCAGGGGTCCTACTGCATGGGCAACAGATAGATCTCCATATCAACTGTGTCCTGGCTTACACCATGGAGAAGCCACTCCACAGTGGGTACCAGAGGTGCAGTACCTATGGTCAACCACGACTGATGGAGGCCAAAGAAAAAAAGAATTCTGCTTCAAAACAACAAATTTATCAATAAATATTGAATCTGACATCTTTATCAAATCATTCTCAACTATAGGAAAATAAGTTCAGCTTCTCCAATCCAAGTAACAATCACTATCTAAGGAACCATCTTCCATAATCTCTATAAAATCTCTCCATCTTTGCTGGTTTCCAGAGGAACAAAGTTATACCTTAGCGTGGAAATCAATTCTGTTTCTAGCTTTAAATACTTTGCTTATGTTTCTCAAATGATGGACCATGTTCCCTCTACGAGCAGCTTTGAACAGCCTTCAAACATCTCAAGCCAAATCATTTGAATGTTTCAACTCAAAGTCTCAAAGTTTTGGGCAGCATGGTTAGTGCAATGCTGTTACAGTGCCAGCAATCCGAATTAGAATCCAGGCCCGTCTATAAGGAGTTTGTATGTTCTCCCCAGGTTCTCCGGTTTCTTCCCACCCTTCAAAATGTAAACGGTTGTAACTCAATTGAATGTAACTGAGCAGCACGGGATCATGGGCTGGAAAGGGCTGTTACCCTGCTATATGCATGTTTAAACAAACAGCCATTCTTTTACTCCCACTGAATTCTTCCAGCAAATTGTGCCAAGCTTCAGATTCCAGCATTCCTCATCTCCAATGTCTTCAAACATCTCAGTTCTCACTGTTCTTGCCCATTTTTAAATCATAAATTTATCTCACATTATCTCTCTTCATCCTTTCACAACTTCTCTCTATTGTCATCTATCTGTGCTGTCTTGACACACTGCATTAGCTTGATTTAACCCTCTGACAATGTCCCTCATGTTTTACCACACTCTGTGCTTCATATCAACTGTAAAAATATCATTATAATGGTGTTAAGATAACAGAATCCTTTTTCAAGGATATAACTAGGAACTAAAAATGTAATAAAAATCAAATCAGCAATCATATTTCAAAAGGTAACACCATACATGACCAATTTTATTTAAAGGGTAGACAAGGTTAATAATATAGACATAACAGCCTAGAAATTCTATTGAGTAGGGCAATGTTTATTTCTATGTGATTTCTCTCCAGGATTCTGCACATGCTTGATGCAAGCACCCAAATATATAAAGTGATGGTGGTCAGCACGCTGGGACACCACTTCCATGACTCTCAGAAACTTCTACAAGTGTACTGTGGAGAGCAATATAGCTGATAGCATCACAGGACCAGAAGTGCCGATGCTCAGGACAAGAAATAAAATTCAAGGGTTGTTAACTCAGCCTGCGACATCATTCTTCACTCCATCAAGGATGTCTACAAGAGGTGATGTCTTTAGAAAGCAGCATCTATCCTCAAGGACACCAACCACCCAGGCCATGCCCTCTTCACTCTGCTACCATCGGGAAAAAGGTACAGGAGCCTGAAGAAGAGCATTCAGTGGCACAAGGACAGCTTCTTTCCCGCTGCCATCAGATTCCTGAATGAACAATGAACCACAGTGAAGTGCCAGTTGATGAAGTAGACAAAGACGATGTGGTCAAACAAATTACACTTATCCCGTACAGTTTTTGTAAGTTCACTACAAGCCATCGATATCTTTCGGTTCGCTGGATATCTCCGCAAATTTAAGGCTCTGGCAACTCTCTCATAAATGTAGCTGTCAGCACTCCCCGAGTCTATTAGACAATCAAGAGTCTCACCATTCACCTCCCCCTTCATAGTCAACTGTTCCAGTCCATAACATCCCCAAACTTTGGAGTCAATTGAGCTATCATAGGGGATCTCACCTTGCCGTCACTTGAAGTCAATTCATCCCCCTTTTCACAGTTGTCTTCTGTTCCTGCAGCTCCAGGATGCATTTTCTTGGTGGTTCTCTTCTTCTTATCAGTGGAGTACTTTTCGCCTTACATGCTTTAGCAAAGTGGCCGAGTTTCTCACAATAGCTGCAGGTAGCAAATCGAGCCAGGCACTTCTGTCTGGGGTGCCAGCTCTTATCACAGAAGTGTCATTTTTCAGGAGTTCACCTTTTTCTTTCCTTCAGGGTTCCAGCACTCCTGGATGTTTCCTTTTCGGTTTCTACCATTTCACTGGACCGCATGGCACTTCTAAGTGTTTTGGCTAGAGTGACTGCCCGGTCGTAGGTTAAGCAGCCTCTGTCAGATGTAACTGGAGTCAATCCCGTTGACTATAGCATTGCAGTGTTGTTGCAGATTGATTGCCCTGACATCAGATTCATTTGCCAGTGAGACAAGGGCCAGTGCTAAGGCAGCATCTCTTTTCCCGGATTTCTGGCATCTAGTCAGCAACTGGTGTGGAGCAAGCACCACATTCCGTGGTGTCGCATAGTAAGCAGTCAGACGTTCCCGGGCTATAGCCAGAGTGGCAGCTCCTTGCGTTACGGCGAAAGGGACCTCACCCAGCAGAGAGTTCAGGTGGCCCCACTGTATCGCCTCATCGACCACTTTATTTCGAGCCATGTTTCGAAACAAGCAATCCAGTGGTTGAAAATTTCTCTGACCCTCGGGGCAGACTGGTCGATTATCAGCCACTCTGGCTTGAGTGCTGCATCCATTTCTGCTAATAAAATTGAAGTGCCAGTTGATGAAGTAGACAAAGATGATGTGGTCAAACAATAATCATGGGTTTTATTAGCAGAAACTCATGGTACAATAATGAAAGACAATAGATGCATATACAGTTATATCCAAAGGGAATGTCCTTAACAGTAGAGATAATGCACAGCCAATGTTAGTACAGCAAGGCTCGCCAGAGGGGAGACAGGCAGCTTGGCAGACATTCACCACACACAGACACTGCATTTCTTAGACTTTTTCTTAAACTGGTTATATTTTGTAAGGTAGTTTACATATAATTGTTTGCACTATGATGCTGCGGCAAAACAACAAATTTTGTGAAATGTTTATGACAATAAATTCAGATTCTGATTTTCATGGTTGTAATGTGGGATTCAATGTACTAAACTATACGTTAAAGCAGTCATTCTCAATGGGAGCCACAGCACTGGTATCACTAAGGGGGTATGGACCGCACTGGGTGACACCATCAGAGGAGGCGACACCAAAATGTATCCCTGTAGTTAGTTATAACAACAAAAACATTTTTTGTAAGCTCAGTTTATATGTATCAATATACCTACAAAGCTAAAGCTCTATGCTAATTTATTTTTTGAACCTTCTAATGCATTCTGGTCAGAGCAGTCATTATTACTCAATTACAATGACGCTTCAAATCACGTAGTTTCGTCTGCATGTGCTACAAGCACGTACTGTTGTTTTTGTTTCTGCCGGTGTTTTTATAGTCGCTGCTTTTGTCAAATTTTCTGGTGTTTTAGCTACCATATTGTGGTAATTAGTATTTGTGAACTTATATCAATTACTTTTTTGAGAATGAAGTAGTCATTAAAGGAAAAGAAGGAGGAAAATCTAAAAAGGCTTCTGTTCAGTTACTAATAATGCTGTAATCCGATACAGAAAGATTTTACAAAACAATTTTGTTAATATTCATATAATCTAATAAATATGAATGTATCAGATTATTCTAAATTTTTACAATTATATATTTTTTTCAAATATTTCTCATTTGTCTTTTTTTTATTTAAAGATGTAATTTTAATTTTGTTAGTTGCTTATCTCACTACTATTACCATTATATTCAGTGATATACAAGAATTACAAGTAACATGAATAAGGATTCTATAGGGTCTGGAATGAGAAGAGGTCCATGGGGGAGGGGTGGGCTGGGGAGGGGAGGGGGTCAAATGGAATGGCACCGTGAGTTATCACACTGGGTGACACCAACCCTAGAGACACTACTGGGCCAAAGCACATTTAGGGCGGGTGGGGGGGGGGGAGAGAAGGATTGAATTTTTTTTGTTACTTTTTTTATGTAGTCAGTCGGAAAGAAGTTCAGAAGAAACCAACTAAACTTGACAGCTTCACAGGGAAGGGGGCCCCATAAACTTTGAGCAGAATCCAAAGGGTTGAGAATGGCTGTGTTAAAGGAAAGCTACTGGCACAAGCCCCAGCTTGTGGATTTTGGTGCCAGGACTCAATTCTCTGCATGGCATTTATAAAGTCATACAGAATGCAAATGATCCAGACTCTGTGCCAACCTCAAAGCACTCCTTTACACTAGACCAAAACTCATCCCATTTTATTCTCCCTCCATTCTCATCAATCTTCGCCATATGGCTTTTCTTTCCAGCGCCGCCGCCATCATGGAGGGTCCGCGGACACAGGCCGTCAAACTGGCCAGGGTTACCAAAGTTCTTGGAAGGACTGGTTCCCAGGGACAATGTACCCAGGTTCGTGTGGAATTTATGGATGACAGCAATCGGTCCATCATTTGGAATATGAAAGGACCAGTCCGCAAGGGAGATGTTCTTACACTTTTGGAGTCTGAGCATGAAGCAAGAAGATTACGATAACAGGTATACCAAATTGCCAACTGAAGCTTGGAAACATTTTTATGGACAAAGTAGAACAATAAATTATATAATTGGCTAACTTTCAATCTGGAATCTGTTGGGTTTGATTCACTTTTCTCCAATGCTAGAATGTTTATGGGAGTGGTATTTATGGTATCTTATTTTCCTTGAAACCTTGTGAATGGTGAAATAAGAAAATTTCAGATTCCAAGCATTGTGAACCTTCACTCCTTGGGCACGTGCAACACCATGAAAATGCCTAAGTCAGACCCTCCTACTGGAAATTGGCATTTTTTTTTGAGGGTACTGCAACGAGTCCAGTTCTGGTCTGTAAACTTGTGCAAGTCAGAAGTATTGAATCCTGGTAGTTCTGCTCTACTGTTAGCATTTGTCTGTTTGAGGGTTTGTTTTTGTTTTTCTATTCTTGTCTTTTGTATGGTTGCAAGAAATAGATTTAAAGAATAGATTACTATCCTCAAAACATTGTTATGCCTGCTTACTAATTTGGACACTGTCACAGTTTAGTTGGATGTAGATTCTATTTTTTGTTTACAAACCAAGTATAGCAACCACTGGTGCTAGGTCTGGACCTGAAATGTTGATTCTGCCTTTGCATCCATGTTGTCTGACCTCTTTAAAAAGTAGTTTTGGTCTCTGAGTCATTGACGCTACCTGACCTAAATATTTCCAGCATTCTTTTTAGGCTCGTTGCAGTGCAGCAGCCACGACCAAAGTTTTAATGTAAAATGCAATTTGCTTGAAATACAATAAAAAGCATTTTTTTGTGTTAACAAAAAAAAAATCTTCGCCATATGCTACCACTTACCTGCACAGTAGAGGCAGTTTACAGTGGATAATTAGCCTACCAACCCATAAGGGAGGAACTGGAGTACTCAAAAGAAATCCACATATTCCTCTCCTCATTCCAAATTAATATGTTGTGTTAATTGGCTATTTGTTCACCACATGTTTAACGTTTCTGTCCAGATAGTTTAAAAAAAGTTTGAGGTTATAATGACCTGGACTGGGATATGCAAATGGAATTAACATGGATATGAATAAGGTGGGCTGAGAGGGTTTGAAGATTCTCTGACCAATGGTTAAACAATCCTTTGACAGTCCTTCATGCTTAAAAAAATAACATATAGCCCTTGAGAATTTGAAAAAAATCTATTGGGGTAACACCAAAAAAATGTAAGATTATATTTTCCTGAAACATGCGAGAGCTCTTTTATCTTGAGAAAATTAAAATGTTTAAAAGAAAGGTCAACATTTGCAAATGTTAATTATTTCCCAACAGACAATCCTTTCCTTGGTGGATATTGCCAAGATTTTGTTTATATTTTAGACTTTTAACATCCACAATATTTTTATTTTGCAAGAGGAAGGTGCAGCCTGGCTGATGTTTGTCTGATTACAAAGAGGTTTGGTAGAGATGTGGGGAGATCAAAATTAAAGATGAGAAAAAAAATTACTGAGAAACAAATGAAGAATTCAGGAAATGCGTCATTATTCAGGGAGTCTTGCAATGTGGAACTTGGAATCATATGTGTTGATTGAATGAGTAATTTGATATATTAATATTTGGAAGATTGTTGAAAAGTAGGAATGGAGAAAAGAATCAAAGAATATGAAGATGTTTCCAAAAAAAGATGGATGAAGCTGGTTTGGAATAATTTGCCATAATTGAGATGATTCAGTGCAGTAACTATGCTATTTTGTGTAATTGTTACTGAATGCGATACCAGAATATGGTTTTGTTAAATTGTTACGTGATTCATTCAATTACTCTGATAGAAATATGGAATATTATACTTGGGTAAGAGCAATACCATGAGAGATCCACTTGGATTATAGATTTCAGAATTCTTTATTGCAATGTAATAATGCAGAAAATGTAACATTGCATGAAATTTCCTCCTTCTGTGGTAAGGGAAAGAGTTGCCCTTAGTATTGCCTGACACCCCTTACAGAAGAACAAAAGAAAAGCAAAAGAGAATGCCTTCAGAGACTCTGATTGTCCATAGATTCGCCTCCATTAATCCTGCAGCCTCTGAAACTGCACAGACCCCTGTTCAATCTATTGATAACCCAAGCTCCAGATCCAAAGATTCTGAAAGATCACAAATCCTTTAGAGTCCTAGACCCTTCGGGAGCCCTTCTTGCCCTCTATACCCTCTCGAATCCCAGTCCCTTGAGACCCTCAACCACAGATTGTTGCCATCCTACAGCCTATGTGGGTACCTCAGCCACTAAGCCTCTCACTGGTCTGCTGCTATGGTCACTGCCCTGTCGGGTCCTTCACATGCTGATCCCCTCGCTGGGCTGCCACCGTGGTCGTTTCCTCTGCTTCTTCTCATTGGGATAGGAGTGGGGTAGGGTGTGTGGGTGTTCTCCCCTTTTCTGGTGCCGTGCTGGTCTGCTGCTCCCCTGGAGGCTGCAAACCCTCTTGGCTGCTGCTGAGCATAGGCACCGGCATCTTGGGTACAGACACTGTGGTGGCAGGACTTTAAATAAAAACACAGTTGGCTCCTTTAACAGGCCATTTAAAGCCACTACAGAGCTGACGGCATTAACTACGAGGTTGGACCCTGCTGAGCAGTGTTGTGTCTCTGCTCCCTGCTCTCCTGGGTCAGTAGCACAATTCCCTCATTACATTGATACTTATGGTCATCACAAAATACTGAGCCTCAAATCAGTATTGAAACATAAAGGTCCAACTGCTGCTAAAGGGCTGCAAATCACCTCAAGTCTTGAAAATTATGGGTCACTAGTATTTTAAAACAGGTCGAAATCTGAGAGGTTGAAATAGCTTGAAGTTTAGACATCTGAACTCAGGGATTCCTGTAGTGAGGAAGGAAATGAGAGATTTAGAAATTCATAGTCTGAACTTGTGTCTATGGGTTTGATGTCAGAGTACAGACATACAATCTTGAGATTCTTTTTCCTGTGGGGAAGGCAGAATTGCTTCTTCTTGGTAATGCAAAAAAAATGTACACAAGGTACACATGTAAACAAATAAAGAAATGTAAACAAACTGACTATGCAATACATATAGAAAAAAATCAATAAAATGCCAAAGTAGGAGTCCTTAAATGAATCCCTGATAGAGTTTGTTGTTGAAGGGATAGCAGCTGTTCCTAAACCTGGTGGTGTGAGTCTTGTGGCACCAATACCTCTTTCCTGATGACAGTGTGCTGGGTGGTGTGGATTCTTGACTGCTGCTGCTCTCCAATGGCAGTGTTTCCTGTAGATGTTCTCAATGGTGGGGAGGGTTTTATCTGTGATATCCTGAGCTGTATCCATTACCATTTGGAGGGTTTTATGCTCAAGGGTCTTGATGTCCCCATACCAGACCATGATGCAGCCAGTCAGCATACTTCCCACCACACCTTTGCCAGGGTTTCTGATGTCAAACCAAATCTCCTGAAGAAGTAGAAGTGCTGATGTGCTTTCTTCATGATGCCACTGATGTGTTGGGTCCATGAAAATTCTTCTGAGATAGTGACTCCCATGAATTTAAATTTGCTCACCCATTTCACCTCCGATTCCCCAGTGATCACTGGATTGTACATTTCAGGTTCTCCCTTCTTGAAGTCACAACCAGCTCATTGGTTTTGGTTTAAACTAACATTGTGTTCATCTTTACTTGGAAGACTTGGCATATTGAGTCTACCCTCACTTTTCAAACTCCTTTTATTAACAAGGAAATGATTGTATGTATATGTGCAAGATTTTTTGCATATTTTATTTATTATTCAAAAAAGGCCTTCAAGTATGCCTTTAAAAAGTGTACAAGATTAACAAATATTATTTTACCATTTCACTTGCAGCAGTGTTTCAAAGATGTTAGAAAGAGAATTACTTGAGGAGAATTAATATTTTACAGGGTTTTGTTCATCTTGATGGATGATCTTTGGAGAACTACAGATCTCCTATAAAAGGCATCAAACCTGTCAAGAGCACATGGGACAGAATCATGAAGCCATTAAAAAGCATACAATTGAGAACAGATGTTAAAGCCTCCCAGATGCCACAGATTACAAAAGTAGTCATGTCATAAAAACAGATATTCTTACTTTTCTCATTTATTGTAATTTGTGAAGGTTAAATCGGAATTCAAACAATAGATGCACATTTAAGGATGTACAAGGCATCAAGTTCTGACATTTTCTGTGAAAGAGATATGGGTCAGCTGCCTGCAAATGTTCTGTGCTTGGGTCAGTCTGAGGCCTACTGAGAAACTATTTAGAATTAGTTTGCAGAGGAAACCCTGACAAATTTCTACAGACATGGTGGAAAGTGTGCTGACTGCCTGCATCACAGTCTGGAGGGGGGGACACCAATACCCCCAAGCGTAAAGCCCTGCAAAAGGAAGTGGACACAGCCTAGGACTCCCCACCGTGTCAAGAACATCTATGTGGAATGCTGACATTGGAGAGCAGCAGCAATTACCAAGGATCTACACCACCCAGCACATGCTCTGTTCTCACTCCTGCCATCAGGAAAGAGGTATAGATGCCACTAGACTTGCACCATCAGACTCAACAAAAATCTCCATCGGGGACTCATTTAAGGAATCTTACTTTTGTACTTTATTGATTTCTTTTCTCTCTCTCTCTCTCTCTCTTTCTGAATTGCACAATTTGTTTACATTACTTTATTTTTGCTCTATAAAGGACTATGTTTAATCTATAAATTTCTTCAGCAATGTGTTTTTACTGTTTACATTTCTTTATTTGTTTACGTGTACGTTGAGTCAGACTTTTTTTTGCACTGCCAATAAGTGGTAATTTGCCCACAGGAGGAGGAACCTCAGGGTTGTATGAGATGTCACGTATGTATGCTGACAAAAAAAAAATCTGTAATCTGTTTATTGAAAAACCAATGATCAGATTAACAGTATTCTGGGAGTCGAGGACTACACTCCAGCTGGTCACACTACTGGGGTTAAGTGTAACAATGCCAATTTTGAAACAGAAACCAAACATCCCAAGATCTCAGGGCTTAGATGGTCCACGAAAACATTGGTGAGGTATGTACATTTGGAACTAGTCATTTCATGGTTGATTCTCCCTGAAATAATGCCTGAAACAGATTAGTAAATTGAGTCTTTGCGCTCTTTGGTGGGAAAAAGAAGTTAGGATGGTGCAGGTCTTCGTAAGGAAACTGCAGATGGGGGCAATCTCATGCACATGCTGCTCTTAGTTGGTGGAGATCATGGGTTTAGGAAATGCTATTAGAATAGCTTAGCTGAGTAACTACTGCACATTTTTTTAGGTGCTCCAACATGAGAGTGGTGGAAGAACAGAATATGAAGGTGGAGTGGAGATGCCAATCAAATAAATTACATTGTTCTGCATGAATCAAAAGATTCACGACCTGCTGAAGGCAAGCTTGATGGGATTTAAGGCCGATGATCCAGATATCTGCAGGAATTCCAGGTATGACCCGTAGAAGGTCACTGCAGCAGCAGAGGCAATTCCAAGGGAAGCGTGAGAAAGAGTCAAATACTCACCAGCTATGGCAGGGATTGCAGGCCATTATTGTTTATCTGTATGGGTGTTATGTTTGATTATATGTCTGCATGTTTTACATTGAGGTCAGAGAATATTGTTTCATTGGATTGTACATGTACATTCAGATGACAATAAATTTGACTTGACTTGATCACATCCTACAAAGTGAGACAGAATACCATAAATAGCTGTGATGCTTCACTACCCAATGAGATGAACACTTCATGCTTTGTTTGAGAAGGAGAATTCAACAATACCCATGAGAATCCCCACAGAAGATGATGACCCTTTGATATCTGTCTGAGGCCAATGTCAGAACATCCCTCAAGAGGGTGAGCCTTCGCAAGGTGTCAAGCCTTGATGGTGTATCTAGCAGGGTACTGAAAATATGCGCCAACTAGCTGAGGTATTCATTGACATTTTCAATCTCTCTTTGTTCCAGTCAGAGGTTCTCATCCGCTTCAAAAGGTTATTAATGAACCTGGTGCCCAAGAAGAGCAGAGTGAGTTGCCTCAATGACTGTAGCAATGTGGAGGCCCAGTAGCACTTGCATCTACTGTGATGAAATGCTTCGAGGTTGGTCATAGTCAGAATTAACTGCATCTAAGGTTAGGACCCACAGCAATTTGCTTACCATCAGAAACACTCCACAGCAGATGCAATATCAAGTGCCTGAGTGACAACATCTATGAGGATTTTTTCTGGGGCCTCCACATTGATGCAATCACAGAGAAGGCTCACCTGTAGCTATTCTTCGTGAGGAGTTTGAGAAGATTCGGTACGTCACTAAAGATTCATGCAAATTTATACAGGTGTACAATGGAGAGCACTCTCTGGTATGGAGGTGCCAATTTAAAGGACAAGAAAGAAAACTACAGAGAGTTGTGAACTTGGCCAGGTCATCATAGGCATTGGTCTCCACTCCATTAAGGACATCTACAAGAGGCTATGTCTTAAGAAAGCAGCCACTATCCTCAAGGACCCTCACTATACAGACCCATGCCCTCTTCACACTGCTACCATCAGGAAAAAGGTGCAGGAGCCTAAAGATGATCACCCAGTGGCACAAGAACCACTTTTTCCCCTTCTGACATCAAATTTCTGAATGGACAATGAACCACTGACACTATCTTACTTTCTCTTAATTTTTGCACTAATTTATTTATTCTTAAATGTAATGTTACAACAATATTTGCATTGAGATGCTGCTGCAAAGCAATGAACCATGATATGTCCAAGACAATAAAATCTGATTCTGATGTGGGGATTCTTGAATGTTGTTGGAGCTGCAATTTAATATCTTTCCTTGTGTTCGCAACTTTTGCTTTGTAGCTGATGGGAAGACTTGAAAGCCTGGTGGTGACTCAGTGCCGCAAGAGACTTTGCTTCTGTTTTAGGCAATGATATTTATATGGCCTGCTGCAGATGAAATTCTCATCAATGGTGACAACTAGGATATGGAAAGTAGAGAATCTGAAATAATGCCATTGAATATCAAGGGTAGGTGGTTAAGTTCTCTCATGTTGGAGGGTCTCATTGCCTGGTACCTTCGATTATTATTTATCAGTTATCAGCTCATGACAACATTGACTGGGTCTTGTGACAGGCAGACATGGGCTAGTAATTTTCTGAGGATGTGTGAAGGAACTGAATGACGTTCAATCATCAATGAACATCGCACTTCTATCTTTATGAGGAAGGGCAGAGAGATAACAATGTTCTCAACAGAGGAGTATGAATGCGTTCCAACATGAAGTATTAGCTGTTAGCACAGGGTAAACAAGTAAGTACGACAGATGGAATTACCCTTTATCACATAATGGATAGGGGACCCAAGTAAGGATGTTTTGCTGAAAAAAGGTGAGATCAAATATGGAATACTGTATTCAAGGCAGTTCAGAATCAGAATTCAAATTTATTGTCATGAACATGTCACGAAATCCATTGCTTTGCAGCATTACAGTACAAATATTGCTATAAATAACATTTTAAAATAAATAAGTAGTGCGAAACAAAGGAGAGAGAGTGAGGTAATGTCTATGGTTCATTGTCCATTCAGAAATCTGACAACAGAGGGGAACAAGCTCTCCTTGTGCCATTCGATGCTTGTGTTCAGGCTCCTATACCTCCTTCCTGATGGTAGCAGTGCAAAGAGGGCATGGCCTAGATGGAGGGGGTCCTTTCTTAAGATCAGGGAAGTTTCACCAAGCTGATTGCCAGGATGAAAGGATTGATGTGAATGCCAGTTAAGCAGGTTGGGCCTATGCTTGTGGAAGTTTAGAAGAATGAGAGAAAATCTCTTTGAAACTTAACCTATTCTGAAGAGGCTTGACGAGACCAGTAATAAAAGAAAGTTTCCCATGGAGGGAAGAATCAAGAATTTACAGCGTAGTTTCACAATAAGTGGTTGCTAATTTAGGCTGGAGATAAGGAAGTATTTCTTCTCTCAAGGCATCAGGAAGCTTTGGAATTCTCTGCACATGAGATGAATGCTGAATAAATTGAAATAAAGGGATTTTGGACCCAGGGAAAATCAGGGAACAGGCAAGAAAGTAGAGTTGAGAGCAAGTTCAGATTAGCCATGATCTTTTTCAATGGCAAATCAGGCTCCAGGGTCCTCTCCTTTACTGTTTTCATGCTCATATATAGTCCTTATGGGTTTAGTGTAATGGTCTTATTTCATTCTCTGTGATGGATCCAAAAGGCTTAATAACCAATTTTTTTATCTATCCTACATTCAAAAAAATGTGTCCAGACATCCTCAGGTAACTCTGCTATTTTATCCACTTTCGAGTTCTATTGTGCAGTTTGAATTTTCTCTCCTCATTTCATGAATCAATTATGAATTCAGATGAAATGGAACTTCCTTTTATTACTGAGAAACTTGGTAGCAAGAACACAGTGAAGGATAAAATGAATAAGATGAAAGAGAAAATAAATCAAGAAACAATTATTGTGTAATGTCAAACTGGGATTTTCCACATTTACTTGAGTGGGATCCTCCTTAGCATCCACTGCAGTCTTGGTGAAATTATGGATTAACTGTTATTGTTATTTATATGTTTGTAATGTGCACAAAATAGCTGCTGTATTTGTTCTTAATAATGATTAAAACTTTGCAAAGTCATGTATTGAAACACATGATGTATCGCTAATAAATGTGGGAAGATGCAATAAGACTGCATGTCAAACCTTCAAACATTATATTTCACATCTCTGTTGATAAAGGAATATGGGATTCAGATATTTTCAAAGAGTGATTCTTGCCAAACATTAGGGAGTGATAAGTTTTGGGAAAAGAGAGCTCATTATTCAGCGTCTCAGCTTGTCTCCCACTGAGATTCAGAGACAAGGTTTTCACTTAAGTAGGTTAATGCCAAGTGTAGTTGCATTGAAAATTAACTTTCTGGGAATAAGTTAGAATAACTTGCTATTTGTTGAGTTGAAGCCTAGGCTCTAGTCCAACAATTCTTGAAGTCTCAGCATTACACAAGTCTATGCTCAACCACTTTGATTCGCTACACACATCTGAGAGCACAAAACATCAGACAAACTGGAATAGTGCCGCACCTTGGCTTTAATGTGGGAAAACTTGTGGCAGCCACTGTTCTAGTACAGTTAAGGCACTGGCAATGTGGGAAATTGCACTGTTGTATCCAGAAAACCAATTTGAACTAATTTCAGCCAATTTCTCAACTCTCAATCATCATCAGCAAAGTGATGGAAGTTGTTGACAAGTACAATCAAGTAAAATGAACACATCAATGACATGCCCGCCAATAAACACATCCACCAATAATTTGTCCACAATAATTTGTTCGCCAATGCCCAGTTTTGTTTTCACTCCAATTACTTGGTACCAGACCTCATTACAGTCATGGATAAATAAATTCTATTCCAGAGGAAAGGTGAGAGGAAAAACCCATGACTACACAGCAGTATTTAAATGTATGTGGCAATTAGATTGTAGTCAATGGGTCTTGAGAGAAAATTCCTCTTGCTGCAATTATATAATCTTCAATCATCTCATCAATTAATCTGTCAAAAATAGGAATGTTTGCTGATTTTTACATTGTTCAATTCTATTTCAAATTCCTCATTTATGCAGCTCATGCCCCCAACCCCTTTCCCCACCAACACCACCCCCCCCCACCCCCAAATCAGCATGACCTACACATTTTTCAGGGATGATAAGAAACACACAACCCATTCCCTACCCTTATGGCTCCTTTCCTGCAGTACCACACCCCTTGTTTCTCTGTCCCTGTTTCCTTTCTTCCAGCTCTGCTTTCCCTAATTCCCCCCTTCCCCTGATCAATTCTCAGTTTTTCTCTCCTGCCCTCCTATCCTGGTTCACCAATGACCTCTTACCCATTGGCTTGTGCTCCTCTCCCTGCCCCTTCTTCCCTCCTCCCCCTACCCTTTTATTCAGGCACCTGCCTGCTTTTTGCTTATACCCTGAAGGTCTCAAGTCCCAAAATGTTGGTTATATTTGCCTCCTATGGATGCTGTGTGACCTGTTGAGTTTTTCCAGCAATTTTGTGTATCTACTACAATCACAGTCTGTAGACTCTTGTTTCACTGCACAAGTGCCAGGTAATCATCGTCTACAACAAGAACGAGAGAGCACATTTTAACCCCCCTCACCCCCCGTAAGTGAAACCACCACCAATGAATTAACTAACCATCAACATTCTGACTACTTCCTATGATCTGAAAAGCAACAGGACAAGCCACATGAATATTTTAGCTCAGTAATTTTTAGGGCAAAGCAGCCTGTATAATTAGTTACTCATCCATCAGCAAAAGCATCAAGTCCTTCCATCTCTGGTGCAATGTAAACCATTTTCAAGTGCTCCTCTGACAGGACCACCCAGAGCAGAGCGATCTACAGCCAAGAAGGCAAGGGCAGAAGGTCCATGCAAGCAGTGCTAACCTTTGGTTCTCCTCCCAGTCATGTAATTATGAAATAGAAACATGTTGCAACACCTGAATTATTATCCAAGCTCAGTTACTTTTGGAATGGAGGAAAGATAGTAACCAACTTCTGCAACTAATCACCCTAAAAAAAAAAGCAGTAATATGATCAAACATAGAAAATAGGTGCAGGAGTGGGCCATTTGGCCCTTCAAGCCTACACTGCCATTCATTATGATCATGGCTGATCAGTACCCGGTTCCTGCCTTCTCACCATACCCCCTAATCCCCTTGGCCTCAAGGGCCAAATCTAACCTACACTTAAATATTGACAGAGAACCGGCCTCAACTACTTCCTGTGGCAAAGAATTCCACACATTTACCACTCTGAGAAGAAATTTTTCCTCATCTCAGTCCTAAAAAAAATTCCCCCTTATCCTTAAACTATGGCCCCTGGTTCTGGTTTTTCCCAGCATTGGAAACAACCTTCCTGCATCTAGTCTATCTAAACCCTTAAGAATTTTATAAGTTTCTACAAGATCCCCCTCAATCTTCTAAATTCCAGAGAATACAAGCCTAGTCTATCCAACCTTTCTTTATATGCGAGTCCCTTCATCCCCGGTATCAGCCTAGTGAACCTTCTCTGCACCCCTTCCAAGGCAAGGATATCCTTCCTCAGATAAGGCGACCAAAACTGCCCGCAGTACTCCAGATGTGGTCTCACCAAGGCCCTGTACAGCTGCAGCAGGATCTCCCGACTCCTGGACTCAAATACTCTCATTATGAACGCCAACATACCATTCGCCATCCTCACCGCCTGCTGCACCTGCATGCCCACTTTCAATGAATGATGCACGGCAACACCCAAGTCTTGCTGCATCTCCCCTTTTCCTAAACAGATATCATTTAAATAATAATCCTCTTTCCTGTTCTAACATCCAAAGTGGATAATCTCGCGTTTATCTGCATCATACTGCATCTGCCACGTCCTGGCCCACTTGCCTAACTTGTCCAAATCACCTTGCACTCTCATAGCATCCTCCACACAGCTAACCCTCCCACCCAACTTCGTATCGTCTGCAAATTTCTAGATACTGCTATCTATTCCCACATCTAAGTCATTGATATATATCGTAAACAACTGCAGCCCCAGCAATGAGCCCTGCGGTACCCCACTAGTCACTGGCTGCCATTCTGAAAAGAACCCATTTATTTCTACTCTTTCCTTCCTGTCCCTCAACCAATTCTCTATCCACCTTAATACCATACCTCCTAAACCGTGCTCTTTAAGTTTCTACGCTAGTCTTCTGTGCAGAACCTTATCAAATGCCTTTCTAAAGTCCAGATATACCACTCTATCCACTCTACTGGTTACATCCTCAAAAACACTATTAGATTCATCAGACACGAGTTCCACTTCACAAAACCATGCTGAGTCTGTGCGATGATACCACTACTTCCCAAATGTACTGCAATTTTATCTTTAATAACCGATTCTAGCACCTTCCCTACTACCGATGTCAGGCTAACTGGTCTGTAGTTTCCAGATTTCTCTCTCCCTCCCTTACCAGCTTGTCGTCATCTTGGGGTTTAAAAATAAATATTGCTGATAGGTAAAATCCTGGGGCATGATCGAGTAGATGCTTAGATGTTTGCACTATTGGGAGAGGAACAAAAGCAGAGTTGCAAGGAAGGGATTGGCTATTTAAACAATATGCCCAGGAATTTGTTGTCACAGAGGGTGGTGAACCTGAAGAATTCTCTACCCAGAGTATTGCAGAGACAAAGTACAATTTATTAATTTAAATCTTTGGGGGATTTTAATGAGGAAGTAGATAACTTTTTGAAAAATTTGGGAATAGGGAACTGGTTCAGTAGGAGTTGAGGCCTGAAAGAGATTGCCATGATCAAGTCAACCCAAAGAAATGGCGTTCTCCAGTCCTAGGTGAAAAACACCCAAACATTAACTACACATTATACATATACAGATAAACAATACATATGCAGGACAAGAATTCATCTATTCAAATAAATAGTCTCATGAAATAGGAGTCTCAGATGATTAGTGTGAACTTTTCCTTTGGTCATTCAGCAATCATCATCCTGTGGGATGATCATTTTGAATAGCAAGGAGGTCTTGAGGAGCTTATTAGCCAAATCCTGCTCCTACTTTCTTCAGAACTATTGCAGCACAGAAGGAGGTCATTTTGTGCAATGCGCCTGTTGTTTATAGAGCACATTTAACTGCTTAAACTCCTGCTCTTTCCCTGCACCATTATAAATTATTTTCTCTCAACTCCCTGGACTGTTTTTAAAATCCCAGGGAGAACTTTACCTGCTCTCCTTTGATTAGTGGGGCATGAGATTTTTTTTTTAATTTTTTTTTATAAACAGCCTCCTGAGCAAGTAGGCCACGTTTGAACAGGCAACACCATCTCAAATTAATATTAATGAGGCCTCATGATCAACTTCAGGCCTCCCAGTTTGGATGTGCTCTCACCGCCAGTGAAAAATTATTTCTGTACTGCCAGAATTTCAAGTAATGTATCACAATTAATCAACTGCTGAATGAGCGACAGGTTGTGATTTATTATCCTTTGAATGGTAATTAAACTGACTTACTATTTAATTTGATGGCACTTGTAGTTATTTATATCCAGCAATAAATAGGACACCTGCACTGGGAAATGAATGGAAGATTTTGCAGGAGTGGCACTCTGTACTGTCATCTCTGGGAGCATGGTTACTGAGATAGAAGCCACCTTTTTCTTATATAGTAAATCCCTGTTATCCAGAATTCAAGCAACCAGCAACCTCAAGCAACTGGCAAAAAAAAGTAGAAAATAAATACACAAGAAATAAACATTTAAAATTAGCGTGTCTTGCTGTTGGTTTGCCAATAACACAGCACACAATCTCAAGCAATTGGAAAATACATTTATCCGGCATCTACCAATCCCCATAGGTGTTAGATACCAAGAATTTTACTGTATCTCATTAAATCTGTCATTGACCAACAGTGTACTCTTTATGCTTTTGATTCGGACCTTTCTTTCTTTCTGATCTGTGGATATTCTTTCACTTTTGACTTTGCCTGCATGGGTTGTGATAACAAAAAGATGCAAATCATTCCCAACATTCTTTTCTGCCTGCCTTCATTCCTACTTTCTGTTAAACAAATAAACAGGGTAGAAAACATCTTCGACATTGAGAAATGGAAATCAGAGAAGACCAGAATCTGCAATGTGCAATCCTAGGGGATGAAAGCTTCAGTTTGTAATCACTCACTGACCCTGCAATCCAAGTGTGAGAGGACATTAAATGTGTGAAATTGAGTCCATAGATAAGTGTTGATTTCTTATGAAGAAGGAATAGCATAGCACAGGAAAAGGTTCATGATAAAAGGTTCATGATAGTGACCATAATGTGAATTTAAACGAATACTCGCTGTCTGCAAGTGGTCAATAACCCTTCTATTCCTGCCTCTTCATTGCTTGTTAAATGCCTCTTCAAATGTTGTTGTCATATCTGCTTCCCCTGGCAGTAGATTTCTGGTCCTACTACGCTCAGTGTAAAAAAAACTTTCAACCTACCCTCTCTCATTTAAATTACTGCCCTCTAGTGTTTGACTTTTCCACCTTGGGAAAATGACTGCAAATCTTATTCAACGTCATTATAATCTTATATATTTCTATTAAATATCTCTCAGCCTCCAACTAACATTACAAACCTCAGTGTTAATACTCTTTAATCAGAGGAGCAACCTGATGTACCTCTTTTGCACACATTCCAGATTCTTCCTATAATGTGGTAACCAGAACTGCATACAATATTCCAAAAAGGCAAATATATTTATAAATCTTCCTTATAAACCTATTTTCTTGTATTGGCATTTTCAAAAGGCTATGGATTAGCCCTCCCAAATTGTTACGTACATCAGTGGTCTTGAAGGTCCTGCCATTTAATGTCTCTTAAACCCAGCCATCATATCTGCTTCCACCACTACCCCTGGCGGCCTATTTCAAGCATTTACCACACCCCTGGCTGCGGACCCTGCTAATCATTCCTTTCATAATTTTATATGTTTCCAGAAGATCTACCCTCAACCTTCTAAATTCCACTGTTTATGATGGTCCCAGGCTATTCAATGTTTTCTCATAATTTAAACCCCTCGATTCCAGAATCAATCTGGTGAACCTCTCTGCACTCTCTCCAGAGAAAATATCCCATGTTTGACCCACTCCAATCCAGGCAGCATTCTTGGTAAATTTCTTCTGAACCTTTTCCAAAGCCTCCACATCCTTCCAATGATGAGGCAATCATTAGAACACATAGAATATATAAATCATAAAAAGGAAATAACAGTCAAGGCATAATCTATCAAAGGGAAATGCAATAACTATGAATCTAAGTTCCCACTCGATACGCAACTTCCATAAACAATGCCAGGTAACCATAATACTCTTACATGCCAAAAGAAATGGAATCCTAGGCCTTGAGGTTAACTAAATTGGAGCAATCTAATTGTTTAGCATTGGTGTCAAATTAATCTTCACAAGGACTTGCTCGACAAATAGCATGTGTAAAGAGCTCATCCCTTCCCAATAAGCCAAAGAGTGCAAGTTGAAGTAATAATATGCATTTGTGAAAGACATTCGTACCAAATCTACACTCATCTATGGACTCAATTTCACACAATTAATATCCTCTCACACCTGGATTGCAGGGTCAATGAGTGATTACAAACTGAAGCTTTCATCCCCTAGGATTGCACACTGCAGATTCTGGTCTTCTCTGATTTCCATTTCTCAATGTCGAAGATGTTTTCTACCCAGTTTATTTCAGCAATTACAAGATGAATATTTCTCTGCCTTCTCAGCACCTTCTTAATCATTTTTGAAGTCTGTATCTGATAGATTTTGATTGCAATTCAACACAAAATGAGTGAAACTTTCTGGGATAAAAGAAGATGTATATTGGATGATGAATTGACTCAATAAAACAAAACAAAGGCCAGTGATCAATGATCTGAATCTAATTGGGCACCTGTGAACAGAAGAGGTAGCCAGAGATCAGTGCAGTGACAAACAGTACATTTCTTAAAGGGTGGTCTTGTTCATTTTCTTTATAAATGTATTTTCTGTGGAGTAATTTACAAGTCATAGTCTTCTGCTGTGATGGCTAAGACTTGGGGAAAGGAGGGCCCACAGTCTGGATTCCAGTTTATAATGTTGTATTTACCCTGAACAAATAATGTATTCCACATGGCAGTAAAAGATAATGCTGATAATGTACATTGCGCAGTGTACATGAAATTCAAGTGGAGTCAAGTCAGGTTTATTATCATCTGATTGCACAAGTACAACCTGATGAAACAGCATTCTCCGGTCCTTTGTGCAAAACATGCAACAGACCAAATTCTGGAAAGGCAGTTCAAAGTTCAGTCTCAGAAAATTCCATGTTGAATCGCAGGTTTTGAAAATTCAATGAGACATGCAGGCTTTAGATGGATGCAAAAAAGTTCGCAATGTAGGTGGGAGAGATTGGAGTGACATACTGTTTATTAACTCACAAAATCCTTGTCAAGTGCTTCCAGGAAAATGTCCTTTTCTTTCAGCCATGGTGGATTCAACAATTACCTTCAGAAGTGTTTTTTCCTTTGCCACAAAGGGATTCAACAAGTCCCCTTTCCTTTTTTTGGGTCACAGAGTAGTATTCTCATTCCCTTATAACATGGAGAAATCAGGAAAATTGTATATCGTCATGAGGCCACATTCAGCACAGTATCCCTTCAAAAGATGCTTCAAGTTCTGTCTTCTTAAAACGGTCACTACTCATTCCCCTATAATATGGGGAAAATCACACAAAGCCACTTCAGTACTGTATTACTTTCAAGAGCTCTGCTCCACAGCTCTGCTTCTTTAAAATGGCCCCTGAGCAAACTGAGTAACTGTGTCTTGAATCTGTTGGTCTTCAACATTCACGTGCACAAATAAATAAATATCATGAATATGAGAGTCTCGGCTGGCTCGTGTAAGCAGTTCCTTTGGTCATTCAGCAATCTCATGGGAAGAAGATGTTTTTCGGCCTGATGGTGCTGGTTCTGATACTCCGGAATCGCTCTCCTTTCTTGTTCAATCTTTTTACAGTTTTTAAAAAATAATAAGATACCTATAATGTTCAGTTAACAAATTAAAATTACTGATAGTAAGTAACAGTAAACAAGATGGTGTCCCTCCCACACATACACAATGGTTATTGGATTTGATTCTCTGGAGAGAATTAGGTGTTCAGTGACTAAGTATTAATTTTTTTTTCTCTCTCTGAAATTTTTTTAAATTATTTTCAAAATTTAAAGATCAATTACTTCTGGTTTCCTTTTTTTTCCTGAAATTAGTAGTTGAGGCCTGACTTTTATAGTAATCACTCATTTAATAGGTTGGGGTTAGAAATTAGATTAGTTATCGACTTTTTTCTTTTAAAAAAAAGAATTATATGGATCATATGCATCTTGTTTCAGTATCTCTTTCCCGATGGGAGCAGCTGAAAGATGCTGTGAGTGGGATGCTCAATGATTTTACATGCTCTCTTCAGACAATGATCACAGTAGATCAATGGGGGAGAGGGAGACTCCAGTGATCCTCCCTGCCCCTCTTATGATCCTGTGGATTGACCTCCAATCCATTTCTCTGCAGAAATTGTACCACACAGTGATGCAGCCAGCTAGGACTGTCTGGATAAAGCTCCTGTAAAAGATTGACATCATAGTAGCTGGTACCCTTGCTCACTTCAGTTTTCTCAGGAAGAGCAGTCACTGTTGTACTTTTATGACAAGTGAGGAGATGTGTGTCCACAATAGGCCATTAGTTAAGTGATCTCCAAGGAACTTAGTGTTCTCCACTACAGAGTTGTTGATATGTAGTGGAGGGTGGTTGTTCCAGTTTCTCCTGAAGATTACAATCATCTTTCATCTTGACCACGCTGAGGTTGCTACTCTCACATCATATCACAAGATTTTCCACCTCTTCTCTGTAGAAGAACTTATCATTGAAATTCTGATCTGATGCAGCTGAATCGGTACTTTGTTTTAAAAAAATCTACTCAAAAACAACTAAAATACATCTACAATAGTACATTTAATCAAATTAAAGAGGCAATATGTACAATTAAAGATAATAAATATTCATATATCAAAAAAGTGATTTATCAATTGTGCAGACACTCTTTTTATGGTGTCAGATTCACATAACAAGGGGAGGTTCAAGACCCTGATAGTTGTTGGAAAGACACAGTTCCTAAACCTCGAGGTGTTAGCTTTCAGGCTTCTGTCGCAGTGAAAAGAGGCTGTGACCAGAGCGATGGGGGTCCTTAATATTGTTGGCTACCTTTTTGAGGCAGTGCCTCACACAGATGAATTCAATGAGTGGGAGGTCAGAGCCTCTCATGCTAATAAGATTAAGGGTAACAAAATAATTAATGTATTAAATTGAATTTCCCAGAACAAAGTGTTTAAACTGTAAGTTGGTGAATACAGGCAGGGCCAGCGCTTCCATTGGGCAAACTAGTCAGCCACCTTGGGCGCAGACCACAGAAGGGTACTGTCGAAGAGAGAAAATTGTGCCCCATAGTAGAGGTAGGCCAGGAGAGGGCTTGGAGTTGGTGTCAGGAGCTCTAGTGTGAACCTGTAAGCCGACTGCTGAGGGGAGGGTTCGGCCTTTAGAGTTGAGAGTCAGGAGCTCAGGTCATTGAATCTGGGAGCTCCCAACTCCAATCTTTCCCCTCCATCTGCACCGGAGCTACCAATGCTCAAGTCCCAACTCCGAACCCTCCCTTGTCCCCTCAGCCTACCACGCATTCACACCATACTCCAGCATGCATATGTAGTAGTAGGCCAAGGGGAGGGTTTGGAGTCCGTGTCAGGAGCCTGTAGGACGACTGCTGAGGGGAGTCTTATGCAAGTATAAATGTGAATTTGGCTATTTCAGTAAGTGAGATATTTACATTTATTGCACCAATAATTCTAACATTGGTTTAATTTGTTAATACTTCATCAAGAAAGGTCAGTCAGTTAGTCCATTTTTAGAGTATCATAATTCATGAAAAGAGGAACCAAGCAGATTTGAGACCAAGATGGTCCAGGGTAATTTAAAGGATAGCTCAGGAAAGGTGCCAGTTGGTTTCTAATAGCAGAATAACTATCAATATTCATAGATGAGAAATAAAAATATATAAATTCTTAAAAGAAATCAACTCAGCAAATACTCCAGGCTATTTCTGTCATTATATTAATGATTTTGTTTATCCTAGTTGTAAAAGTTTCATAAAACATGAAAACTTCAAAAAGATAGACTAACAGAAAAGCATTCTTGAATTTCTTTGTGTAAAGCCAAGCTGAAATTATATAGTTACACTTTGCTCAAGGTTCTGTCAATCTATTGCAAGTTCTCACAGTTGTTGTGTAATATGGAAATACTATCCTTCCAAGCAGTTCTTAAACTTTATTATTGCTATAGTTGATGCTGTCTCACAGTGGACAATGAAGAGCGCTACCATCTCAATTCCAGCAATCTGGCTTCTGCCCTAAACTCTGGCAGTGTGCAGTTTGGACATTCTCCCTGTGACCTTGTGAGCTTTCTCTGGATACTTCAATTTCCTCTCAAATCTCAAAGATGTGGGCAAGTAGATTATTGGCCATTGCTGTAGTATGCGAGTTGTAGAATCTGGGAGAAATGATAGAAATGTGGGAAAATTTAAATGATTACGGGAAAGTCAGAGAAAACTTATGGGCCAAAGGGACATTTTCATGCTGTATCATTCTTGTGAAAAAAAGTGGACATTAGAAGGTATTTAGTCTTAAAGGTGTGTGAAGTGAAAGGTTTTAATGTTGTGTTGCCCTTGGTAGAGGTATGCATTCTACCAAGTGCCCTTTAGTTCAAAATGATTTGTTAGCCAAAATATTTTCTTTTTTATTTTAGAAAGATTGATGTATTACTTATTCTCGCAATTTAAAATAAATTTAGCAGTTTCAAGTTCTGTGTTTTTCATTTTTTTCTACAAAACACCGGTTTTTGAAAATGAAAGCTGGCAACTTTGGAGGGGGGCTGTAAGTAGTTGGCCTTGCTCAGGATACAAAATTGTCTGGCACCAGTTTTGAGTACAGGGATCATAATATCAAGCTAATGAAGGGTAAAAGCAGGATCGATGGGTTGGAGCTGATTTGTTCACCAGAAAACATTTGACCTGGGCTGGCGATTCGTGTAATGTGTGCCCATTTTGTTGAAATGTTACAACTGAGAAGTGAACGTGTTTCTGGCTGAAACAATTTGCCTCAGAGGGCAAGAAAGACATTCTCCTTTTTATTCCCAACTAGCCTGGATTTTAATCTATTGTTCTCCTCTCCCAGCAATTACATGATTTTTTTTTTGAGTGTGATTCACTAGCAAAGCTGGAACTGAAAGACATGCTGGTTGGACATTGTATGGTTTGCTGCCTGCCGTTTTCAAATATCTGACATTAACAAAACAGACTGACAAAAAAATATTCGATTTGAGAAACATGCAATCAAACTGAAGGCCTTTAAAGCAGCCAGATTATTCTGAGGGTAATTATCTCTTCACAGCACAAAATCATTTAGCTGCCTCTTACAACCAAACTGGGAAATCTGATACAAGAAACATGCCTCAGCCACGCACAGCAACAATTCCCTGCTTCTTTATGATGAGGAAATTATTTTTAGTGAGATCAAAATAAGTAATCAGCTTGACACTCAGATTCCCTAGTTCCCGAGTTCTGCTATAACTTTATAGTTGAAGCTTGATTCATGAAGGACTGAACAAAGTATATAGGATGTCATTTCCCTGCTTTACCACCCAGAGACACTTGAACTCCACCCCCCCCCCCCAAAAAAGCATGTGTTCAAGGGACAGTTGAAAGTAACCATTCCCTTACTCATCACCATGGAAGAACAAGTCATGCCTTACTGCACACCTGGAACAAGACTTTTCTGCTCTGCACAAATGGAAGGCAACTTTCTCTTTTTGACATGTGGAAATGTTTTCACAACTGAATATTTAAGGAATTAGAAAGGGGAGTAATATTTTATAGTAGAATTTTTAATGAAATGTCTAATTTGAGGGTTTTGAGGTTGAATTGTAAAATTTTGCTGAATCATGGACTTTATTAAATATCTACACATTTAATGTGGATGATGAAATGTTTATATCGGAGGCTTTTTTCTTGTTAAATCAAGCCAAGGAAAATATTTTGGTTGGGGGAGATTTTAACTGTGTTTTAGATCCTTTGATGGATAAGGCTCCAAAAGGTATAAGGACATCAAAGACGGCAATACAAATAGGGGCCTTGATTAAAGATTTGAATTTAATTGATATTTGAAGGAGAGTAAATCCTACAAAGATTTCTCCTTTCATTCATTTAGACATGATTCATTTTCAAGAATAGATTTTTTTTGGTATCAGCACATTTACAAGATAGAGTACTCCAAGCCGAATATAAAAGTGTTGTCATATCAGATCATTCTATGTTGTTTTTCTCTTGTGCAAGTCCGGAAGTGGTGCAATTGTCTTATAGATGGTAGCTTAATACAATGTTGTTAAAGAAACCAGAATTTGTTACTTTTGTTAAGGAACAGATTGCTTTATTTCTGGCTGAGAATATTAATACAGTAAGTAGTACTTTTGTATTTATGGGATGCTTTGAAAGCATATTTGCATGGACAAATTTTTAGTTAAACTATGAAAGTTTAAAAAAGCAGTATGTGGCAGAAAGCTCAAAATTGGAGAAACAAATTACTGAGTTGGAAAAGGAATTTCAGAAAAATGTTACAGAAGATAAAAAGGCAGCTTTAGCAAAGTTGAAACTACATTATAATACACTACAAACCTATCAGTATGAGTGTTTAATTAATCGATCTGAGCAACGTTATTATGAATTAGGTAAGAGGGCTCATAAGGTGTTAGCATGGCAATTAAACAGAACAGACATCGTGAATTATTAATGCTGTTAAAAAGAATTCAGTAGTTACCTATATACCTCAGAAAATTAATAATCAGTTTCACTCATTTTATCAACAATTATATACTTCTGAGGGAAAGCAGGAAGCTGGTTCCATTGATTCTTATTTATCTAAATTAAATTTACCTGTTTTAGGGGAGGAGGAGGTTAGGGAATTAGAAACTCCATTTATAGATTTCAATATTAAAGAAGCTATACAAGAGATGCCAAATGGGAAGTCACCGGGGGATGATGGATTTTCAGCTGAATTTTATAAAATATTTTATGAAGATTTATCCTCTGTATTTGGAGATGTGTTGCAGCAAATAACTAAGGATCAGATGTTACCGGATTCTTGTTTGAGTGCTATAATTACTGTGATTTTAAAGAAAGATAGGGATCCATTGAAAGTATATTTGTATAGGCCTATTTCTTTACTAAATGTAGATTATAAAATTATAGCGAGAATATTAATGAATAGACTTGCTAAATATTTACCTCAGTTGACACATATAGATCAAACAGGTTTTATTAAGAATAGAAATGCATCTGATAACATTCTTAGATTGATCACATTGGTCAATGCATCTAGACAACAACCCAACCACCTGGTTGCACTGGATGCGGAAAAAGCTTTTGACAGGGTTGCATGGAATTTTTTTATTTAAGGTGTTAGAGAAATTTAATTTTGGCCCTTATTTTATTGGTTGGGTTAAAGCTTTATATAAAAACCCATTTGCTAGGATGGTGACAAATGGTCAAACTTCTTTACCATTTAAATTAACACGGTCGACTCAGCAAGGTTGCCCATTATCACCAGCTTTGTTTGCATTGGCTATTGAACTGTTAGCTCAGACAATACAACAGAATGATTAAGATTAAAGGGATGAGAAATGCAGATGATGAATATAAGATTAATTTATTTGTGGATGATGTGTTGATCTATTTGACAGAACCGGATCAGTCTTTGAAATATTTGCAAGATTGCTTGCTGAAATTTGGGGAGTTATCTGGATACAAGGTAAATTGGGATAAGAGTGAAATATTACCAGTTGGGGAAGGAGACTATTCGGAATATAAAAACATTATAAAATTGAAATGGTCAGAAAGAATTAAATATTTGGGAGTAATAGTAAATGCAGATTATCAATCTTTATATAAATTAAATTATGTTTCTTTATTAAAAAGGATCAAAATGGATTTGATTAAATGGAAATATCATCCGTTAACTATAATTGGTCGAGTAAATTGTATTAAAATGAATAATTTTCCTCGAATCCAATACTTGTTTCAGTTGATACTTTATTTACTTTCAAAGAATTTCTTTCAGGATTTGAATAGCACGGTATGGGAATTTTTATGGAAGGGGAAATTAGCATGAGTAGCTTTACATAAACTTACATGGAAATATGCATTGGGTGGTCTTCAGTTACTTCATTTTCAAAATTATTATGAGGCAGCTCCGTTGAAATTTGTTAGTAGATTGATGGATATGGACCAACCTTTGAGTTGGGCGAAGGTGGAAATGGCTTGTATTTCTGAAGTTGAGGAACATCGGTTCATATTTAAATGGAATATGAATTTATTGTGGGAATGTAATATGCTGGTATTAAAACACTTGTTAAAGATATGGGGTAAAAGAAATATGGTTTTAGGGTCGAAAGGAAAACTATCAATTCAAACTCCATTATAGCATAATCAACTTATTCCCTTTTCAATGTTTAATAATCATTTAAAGATATGGAATTCTAAGGGTGTAAAGATAGTTCAGGATTGTTTTGAAGAGGAACAGTTTCTTTCCTTTAACCAATTGAGGGAGAAATTTGATACATCTGTAAATTCTTTATTTGTGTACTATCAACTCAGAGCTTTGATTAAAAAAAGATAATTATGGTAAAGAGATGAATTTACCCACCTTGATGAAATTTGAGTCTTTGATTTCCTCTATACCAAAGAAAGGTTATATTTCGGATATGTATCAATTGTTACAAGATAGTATGGATAAACCAGAATGGGAGAAATTTAGGCTGAAATGGGAAAGTGATTTAAATTATATTTTTCCTGAAGACAATTGGGAAGTTACGTGTCACGACAGTGTAACTAAATTGACGAATATAAGATATGGAATGGTTAATTACAATTTTTCTTACATCAGTTATATTTGACTCCAGAGAAATTTAAAAAATATGGGTTTAGCATTTCGGACTCTTGTTTTCGATGTGGACTATGTACTGGAACTTTTTTTACATGCTGTTTGGTCTTGTGTTAAAATACGACCATTTGGGAAGGAATTAGATTGGTCTTGGAAAAACTATTTAAGATTAAACTGCCACCAGACCTATCGATTTTTTTTATTGGGCTATATGGTTTATTTGAAGGGATTGGGGTTGGATAAATTTCAAATTGCATTTGTACGTTTAGCGTTATCTGTAGCGTGAAAATGTGTAGCTAGTACTTGAAAAGATAATGTGGAGATTAATATAGTACATTGGCATAATGATTTAAGAGCCTGTATTCCGTTGAAAAAAATTACATGCAACTTGCATGATAATTATTCCTTCTTTGTTAATACGTGGTCTTCTTATTTGGAATAAATGAATTTGAAAATACTTTGAAATATTCTATATATTCTGTTTTGTTTTTGTATTTGGCTCCCCTTAAGAGAGCTGGCTGAAGGGCTGGGAGGGTGGGGAGAGTTTTTCTTTATGTATCTAAAAACTTCTTGCTGTTACTTGATTGTATTTTGTTTTTAAAAAAATCATTTAAATAATTTTTTTTTTAAAATGTTGAAAGTGACAGGTTCTTGACTTCAAATGAACAGAAGCCAATTAGCCTTTTGACATCCTGAGTTGGAGAGATACCTTGACAGCCACTCCATGTTCATTGTGGGCTGCAAATGCTAAAGTTTGAGGACACATTCTGCAGCAAGATTGTTCTTCCATTCTTCTTGGACAGCACGGTTAGTTTGGCAGTTAACACAATACTATTAAATCACCAGCAACCCAGTTTCGAATCCGGCGCTGTCTGATAGGAGTTTGCATGTTCTCCCCAAGTCTATGAGGGTTTCATCTAGTTAGTTCTCACCTTTCAAAATGTACATGGGTTGTAGGTTAATTGGTGTATTTTGGCAACACAGGCTCATGGGGTGGAAGGGCCTTTATAGAAAAACTACTGCACAATACAGGCCTTTCAGCCCACAAAATTGTGCTAAACATGACTACCTGAGAAATTACTAGGGTTACTCATAGTACTCCATTTTTCTAAGCTCCATGTGTCTTTCCAAAAGTCTCTTAAAAGACACTATTGTATCCACCTCCAACACTGTTGCCAGCAGCCCATTCCATGGACTCACCACTCTGCATTAAAAAAAACTTACCCCTGACATCTCCTTTGAACCTACTCCCCAGCACCTTAAACCTGCGGCCACTTGTGGCAACCATTTCAGCACAGGGAAAAACCCTCTGATTATCCACACAATCAATGCCCCTCATCATCTTAAACACCTCTATCAGGTCACTGCTCATCCTCTGTCACTCCAAAGTGAAAAGGCTGAGTTCACTCAACCTATTTTCAGAAGGCATGCTTCCCAATCAAGGAATCATCCTTGTAAATCTTCTCTGCACCCTTTCTATGGCTTCCACATGCTTCCAATAATGAGCAACCAGAACTGAGAAGTGCTCCAAGTGTGGTCTTACCAGGGGCATATATAGCTGCAACATTATCTCTCAGCTCCTAAATTCAAATCCACGATTAAGGCCAATACATGGAATGTTTTCTTAACCACAAAGTCAACCTGTGCAGCTGTTTCGTGCAACCTAAGGATTCAAACCCCAAGATCCTTCATTACCATTAATACTATATTCTGACCTACCAAAATGAACCACTTCACACTTATCTGGGTTGAACTCCATCTGCCACTTCTCAGCCCAGTTTTGCATCTTATCAATGTCCCACTGTAACCTCTGACACCCCTCCACAACACCTCCAACCTTTGTGTGATCAACAAATGTATTAATCTATCCCTCCACTTCCTCATCCAGGTCATTTATAAAAATCAATATGTTTAATTTTTAAACAAATTAAAAATAACAATAAATTCAGTGGCAACTATGAAGTCAATATGATTTCTCACATTGCAGTCCCTCATATCTCAGAGACTAGATACATTTCTAGTACCTTTTACTGCTGAACAAAAAAAATCTGTCAAACAGTTCCTGTGGAGGGAATGTTTGGCATTGTTGGATTATCTGTGATTATTCTCCAAGAGTACTTTTAGTTTTGATTAACATGCTAAAGGTTTGGCTGATATATATTTAAAAAATCCACTTAATGTTTTTACCGGTAGCTCCTTTGGATATTAGGTGGTTATTCTTGATCAATTCACAATTACTAATATTCTCAAACAAATAAATTAAATTATCTAATGTTGACATGAATTCTCATTTCTTCCAGCATTCCTTCCACTCCAACTTTCAAATATGCTGTATCCTCTGCCTTGTTTCACCATCACCATGATGGGTTAGAAGGGTTACACTAAAGTAACTTCATTATTTTATTCTTTCTATTTATTAATTTATCTATCTATTTATTTATTTATTTATTTACACTGCTTCATCAATCTAAGTGATCTTGGGGTATTGAAATCCCACCTGTTGTCTTCACTCATTTACATTTTCCTCCACTATTAGTTGGCCTGTAGATCACATTTTTTGGAGAGATTGATCCTTCATCATGCTTAGAGATGTGATGAGCATTTATTGTACAGATGCACCAAAATTCTTACTTGCTGCAGGCAAACAGGTACATAAGATACACCAATAACTATAGTAAAATTTTAAATCACTACAATATGCAAAGACAGATAGATATAATAAATATGAAAGAATAAAAAATATTTACAGTTTCAGTTCATGCAAGAAAAATGCGACATTTCAGAGGTGCAGGCACATTTTTTGGTGCTTTGGGAGTAGCTTGTGGTGGGGGTTAGGATAGTACCAAAAAGGTTCAAGAATCTGATAGGTGTTGGGAAAAAATTTCTCGATCCGAGAGGCGTAGGACCTCAGAATTCTGTACCTTCTGCTTGAAGGTGGCTGGAAGAAGAGATTGTTTAAAAGGTGATGGGGATCCTTTAAGATGTTGGCTAATTTTTGAGAATCTCATTTTATTCTTCCTATAAGTACATATATTCTCATGCTATTCCTCACACATCTTGTTGCTCCACCTCCGTTTTGTCCCTTTATATCTTTTCCCATTATATTTTATACTGGGATGTTTAATTTTCAGTTCTGATTTTTCTGTTGCGATATCTCAATAATATCTCATTTGTCTGTCTCCTGCCAATACATTATGTCCTCCAGGACATAGTGAACATTCCTCTGGACAGCTGTATTTTTAATAGCTTTTCCTTTCACTTTATGGCTAACTATCTTTTTGCATTCCTGTTCAATAATTTAGTTTGTTCCCTTGTTATCAGAGTCCTCCATTATTTTATTCCTTCTGATCGTGTCTTTATCTGTTCTGTTAATATTTTAGTTTCTTTAATTTAGTTTGTTCCCTTGTTATCAGAGTCCTCCATTATTTTATTCCTTCTGATCGTGTCTTTATCTGTTCTGTTAATATTTTAGTTTCTTGTATTCCTTGCAGGTCCCTCTTTTATTCTGACCAGTTTAAAGTATTTGCCACTTCCTTATTTACTTTTGTATTGGGACACAATCCCATCCAACTTGTGTGGAGTTGATTTTATTTTTTTAAATAATATTTTATTTTCCATTTTTAAGTATACAAATCAATTAAACAAAAAAAGGAAAAAAGAAAAAGACCATCATCAGTGTGTACAGTGAAACATAGAGACATGATATTATATTCTTTACAAAGGTCTACTAGCTAGTCAGAAATGATCACATCCCTATGGTGGCATCAGTGAAGTGCCAATATGTTCTAGATAAGGTTTCCAAAAAGGTGTTATATCTTTTCTAAGATTATATGTGATATTTTCAAGAGGAACACAGCCATTCATTTCCAAAGACCATCTATCAATGAGGAGAATAGAGTCAGATTTCCATGTCATTGCTATACATTTCCTGGCCACACATAACTAATTTCCAAATTAACTTTACAGAAATTGCTTTAACAATCTACAAATACTCGTAAAATTCCCCAGAAAGCAAAGCTCTGGGTCCACAGCAAAGGAGACATAGAGGTCATACCAGAAGGGTCTCACCTTTATACAGAGCCAGGAAGAGTGCAAAAAGGACCCAACCTCTATAACCAAACCTGAAGCACATCTCAAACAACTCAGGTTTATATTTATGTAGTTTCTGTGGGGTGTGGTACAGCCTCTGTTAGCTGGACCAATTATAGTGGACCAATCCATACCTGGCATTAATAGTAGCTAACAAACTTCCATGACATAAATCTGACCAGAGTTGTTCATCAATTGTTATGTTCAAATCTGACTCCCATCTCACTCTAGATTGATGCAAGCCTGGCTTTGGACCCTGATTCATCAGTAAGAAATGCATTCTAGAAATAAATTTATATACATTTTCTTCATGAAGCAGTTTTTCCACTTCAGTGAATCCAAGTAAAGTTATTTCAGGGCCCATGCTGGCTCCAAGAAAGGATTTTAACTGAAAATAACAGAAAAAGATCTTGTTGAACAGGTCATATTTCCTCTTCAACTATTTAAATGACATAAAAAGACCTTTATCATAGCAGTCTTCCAGATGATGTATCCCTTTATGATGCCAAGTCTCAAGAATTTCATTATTTAAAGTCATGGGTACGAGTTCATTTTGTCTCAAGGGTGTTTTTAGGACAATCCCCCTTTCAGTACAGAACCTCCACAAGGTTTAATCAAGTACTTTAAAATGGGGTTGCCTGTCCGGTTAGATATAATCTTGGAGTTCCATTTATATATAATATATATATTTTTATATAAATCACTGCATACCTTCTCTTTTAGCGAGTGCAATCCAATTTGAATCCAGGAGGGAACACCATCACCCTCAAAAAAAAAGAATGAGATCAATATCATTTGGGCTGACAAGTAATATCTTTTTAAAAACTGAGTAACTGAATGCCCCCTTATCTATAGTCCCGTGTTAATTTTTCCATAGATATTCAGTGTACTTTACAGTTCAATATAAATTATATATAAAGGTTTTTTTTTGTTTTTTTTTTTAAAAGTTTGGAGCAGCAGAGTTGGCAAGGATTGGAAAAGATAGTAACCTCAGCAATATGTTCATTTTCACAGAATTGACTGTCAATTAGAGTAATGGGCAAACTCACCTACCTGCTCAAATCCTCCTCAATTCCACTGAATAATGAGAGGTCATTAAGTTTGTACAGATTTTGGAGGTCATTATCTACAATTATTCCAAAATATTTGATATCATTCAAGAGCCACTTAAATGGGCTTGTTCACTGATACTCAATGTAGTCAAAACTCGATAGTAGGATAACTTCACTTATTTCCCCCATTTACCTTATATCCTGAAACTTCACCATAGGCTTTTAATAAAGTCTGTAATTTGGTGAGAGAGTTAACAGGGTCTGTTAAATACAGGATTACATCATCTGCCACAAGGTTAATTTTATTCTTTGTCTGATCCACTTTGAAACCATTTATATCTGGGTCTTGTCTTATTGCTTCAGCTAGGGCAGTGGTTCTCAACTTTTTTTCTTTCCACTCACATACCACTAAATATTCCCTATGACATAGGTGCTCGATGGTTAGTAAGG
Organism: Narcine bancroftii; assembly: GCF_036971445.1. Taxonomy (NCBI): domain Eukaryota; kingdom Metazoa; phylum Chordata; class Chondrichthyes; order Torpediniformes; family Narcinidae; genus Narcine; species Narcine bancroftii. The sequence continues at coordinate 13,562,443 of NC_091481.1, forward strand.
GATTGCTTAAGGTGGTATGTGATAGAAAGAAAAAGTTTGAAAACCATTCTTAATTAACTTGTTTTGCGCAGTTTCATCACTCCAAAGGAAATGGGTCAATGGCACTTTTTCTCAAACAAAATATTTCAGTAACAGTTGGGTCTAGAGCAGTGATTCTCATCCTTCCCTTCCCACTCACATAGTGGCTGAGAACCGCACCGGAGGGCCCTGACGTCACCGGGGCATCACATAGGTCCCCAAGCGCAGGCTTCTGAGCCCGGTGCCAAGGTCAGGAGGAAACCCCCGACGGCACCATTTTGCCTGGCTACCCTGCCGCGTGCATGACAAGCCGGGGCCGGTTCGCCTGCCTAATGGCATACCTCCACACAATGCATTTTATTTGCTATGTATATTAATGAATCTTCTGCATGGATGCACATTATGCTCCATCTTTTGCACTTTGTGAGTATTTGACATCTCATTTATCATCAATAAAGTGGCTTGGCTGAGTTAGCAGAATGTGACCAGCATTATTCCTTAACCCATTTCACTGGTATAATGACAAGAGTTCATGGATGTATTGGTCAGTTATAGAGCTCTATAGCACAGAAACAAGGTCTTTGGCCCAATTTGTCCACGTCAACCAAGCCAGTTCCATTTGCCTACATTTAGCCCATTTTCCCCTAAAACCTATTACTTGTCAAAATGTCTTTTGAATGTTATAAATGTCCCACCTCTGTCTCTTCCTTCAGCAGCTCCATCCATATACCCACCACCCATTATGTGAAGAAAGTGCCCCTCAGGTCCCTTTTAAATCTTTTTCAACTCATCTTTGATCCTTGCTTCTAATTTTATTCTGGGAATAAAAAGCTATGACTATTTACCTTATCTAGGTTCCTCGTGATTTTACAACCTTATACAAGATTCCCAAGTCATCTCCTATGCTTCAGGGAGAAAAGTCCAGCCTATACAGACTCTCCTTTTGATTCAAGCCTACCAGTTCTGGCAACATTCTCATGAATCTTTTCCACATTTTCTAGCTTAATGATTTCTTTCTTATTGGTGGCTGTTCAAAACTGCCCTGAGTGCAGTCTCACTAACATTTTATTCAGTGTAATATGACATCCATGCTCAAAACCTTGACCAATGGAGGCAAGCGTTAGAAACACCTTCATCACCAGTCCACCATTTTCATCGAACTATGTACCTGTACCCCTAAATCTCTTTGCCCAATGAGACTCCCCAAAGCCCAATTACTCACCTTACAAGTCCTGCCCTGACCTACCAAAATACAACATCTTGTGTTCATCTGAATTAAATTCCATCTTCTGCTCTTTGACCCACTTTGTAGTTTTTGTAGATCCTGTTGTAATCATAGACAACCTTCTTCACCATCTGAGATACCACCAATTTTAGTGTCACCATGTTAGTAAATTGTCACGCAAGTTGGTAGTAAGTGACAAACAGCAATAGACCCAGCACACAACTTGGCCCAGGCCTCCAATCTGACCAATAACCCTCCATTGTCTTCTCTCTTTTACACAAAGCCTCTGTCTCCTATTGGTTATCTCACCCTGGATCCCACATGATCCAATCTTCCGGACAACCCTACCATCCAGGACTTTTTAATCAATCTTTTGGTTAACTCTTCAAAACAGTCAATCAAGTTTGTAAGCACAATGTCCAGTGCACAAAACCATGGTAGTTATCTGAAACTAGTTTATCCTTTTCATTTGCAAGTAAATCCTACTTCTCAGAATCCCCTCCAGTGCCCATGACTAACTTTAAGATCATTGACCTGTAGATTGCTCATCTTTACAGTATTTTTTTTAAATTTACCACCCTCAGTCTTCTGGTACCTCACCCACATTTAATGATAATACAAATTTCTCAGACTTCCCATAATGTCTAAGAATATACTTGATCAAGGCCTGGAAATGTATCTTCCTTTATGCATTTTAAGACCTCCAGTACCTCCTTTTCTATAGCGTGAACTTTGTTCAAGATCTCGCTATTAACTTCCCCAAGTTCCCTTGCTTCCATGTCTTTTTTCAATTAAATAAAGATCAGAAATCCTTGTTAAGGATTTCACTCATGTCCTGCAACTCCACACATAGACCTTTTTGATCTTTAAGGGGCCCCATTCTTTCCCTCACAACTCTTTTACTTTTAATGTACTTGTAGAATCTCTTGGATTCTCCTTAACCTTATTTTCCAGAGCTATCTCTCATCTCCTCATTTTCTTTTTGTGCAAACTCCTACATCCACTATACTGCTCTAAGGTTTTAATGTTTTCAACTGTCCATACCGGATATGATCCTTCTTATGGACACAGACTTGGAGATCGCTTTATTGAGCACCTTTACTCTATTGGCACCAATGAAAGGGATCTCCCAGTAGCCAACCATTTCAATTCTGTACCCCAGTCCCATGCTGACGTGTCTGCTCATGGCCTTATGCATTGCAAAACCAAGGCCACCCATAAATTGGAGGAGCAACACCTAATATTTTGTCTGGGCACTCTCCAACCAGATGGCATTAACTTCAAATTCTCTGGTTTCTGCGAGCCGACTACCCATTTCCCTCTTACCAATTCCTCTACCTCCTTTCCTCCAGCTCTCCACCCCTTCCCAGAGATATCTCCCTCCCTTCCTTATCCACCTATTACCTTTTGCCCTCCCACCCCCAACCATTTTATTCAGGCACCTGTCTACGTTTTACTCATGCCTTGTTGAAGGTCTCAGGCCTGAAACGTTGGTTATGTCCCTTTATCTTTGTTATACAATGTACGCTGTTTGACCTGCTGAATTTAACCAGTATTGCTTCTGCAAACTTTCTTGTTTTACTCCATAAGCCTCATCTTTCTTGAGCAAATCCTCAGCATCTCTGATCATCTAAGGCTCCTAAGCCTTGCCATGTTCACCTTTTTTGTTTAATTCTCCCACTTGCCAGATGCTCCTTTACCTGCAAACAACCTCTTCTAAATCAGTCTTTACAAGATTCTGTCTAATGCCATCAAAATTTGATGGCTTTAAGATTGTTATTCTGTTTTTCATTATTGATTTAGATTGGGTATTGAACATTTCAAAGATCTTTCCATTGACAACAGTTTTCCATCATTTGAACAGCTTTCCAAAAAGTTCAACTTACCAAATACTAATTTTTTTTTCTTAAGATACTTGCAAATTAGGCATTTCCTTAAATCTCAGATACCGAATTTTCCTTAGGGACCTGATGTGAATATTGTTGATGTGATATTTAGGCTGCAATATTTTCGTACTGGTTTAATATCCATTCTTTATGATAACCTAATGGGTTTGAGACATTATCAAATGAAGTTTGGGATCTAATTTTTTAAGATGGTTAATATTAAATCCTTATGTCATTGCTTTTTACAATTTAAAGTTGTGCATATGGCTCATCTATCTAAAGTTAAATTATCTCATATCTATTCAGGTGTAAATCCATATTATGATGAATGGAAGAGAGAAGAGGCTTCTTTAATTTATAGTTTTGGACATGTCCTGGTCTTGAAATATCAGAGGGAGGTGTTTCATACTCCATCGTTAATTATAAATGTTAATTTGGAACCTAATCCTTTGATTGCTCTTTTTAGTATAACTGGAAATTATGATATTCCTCTCACTCCAACTAAACACCATACTCGGTCTTTTGCATCTCTCCTGGCTAGACATACAATACTGCTTTGATGGAAGGATGCTGTCCCACCTACTTATCCTCCATGGCTTAGGGACACCATGTCCTATTTAAATTTAGAAAAGATACATTATTCAATTAATAATTCAAATATAAAGTTTCAAATGTTGTGGGGACCATTCTTGAATTACTTTCAGAACATCTATATAACCATACAACAATTACAGCACAGAAACAGGCCAATTTGGCTCTTCTAGTCCGCACTGATCCAAGTCCCCTCCTCTAATCCCATTTACCATCTCGACGTAATTATTTTAAAAAATTTTATATTTGCCATTTTATTCTATGAACAAAGTACTTTTTTTTTACTCATATACCTTGGGTAAGGGAATAGGGTTAGAATTGCACTGTGTGTGATTTTTTTTTCCCCCTTTCTCTTTTTCAGTTATAATTTTGAATTACGGTTAAGAATTATTTTTCGTCTTTTGGGCTACAATTTGTGGACCAGTCTAATTTTCTGCTGTAACCATTTTAAAATGAATGGAGTTAGGGGCTCTCCACCTGACAATCATTTGTCCTGCCAAGTTGCTCAAGAGGAGGTCTGGCGTTGTCCCTTTCTCCAGCTGAGCCATCCACACAGGGTTTGAGAAAACTTAATAAATTCTGTCCTCCCTCATGGACAGGAAGAATCCTGGTCAATAGGAGGGAAGAGGAAATAACCTACAATTACGACTCGGTTGTCCGTGGTCTCCCTGCCCTGGTTTAAGACAGCAAACCCTAAATGAAATAGTTCAAGGGCGCTCTGCCAATAATGTGCTAGTTTAATACAGTTCAATCCTCCTTATCCGGCAATTACGGGGATCGCGGATGCCGTATCTGTGATTTTTCCGGTTGGCTGAGACCCACTGCCGAACTAATACACCTGTATCAAGACTACACAGTTTAAAGGACAAAGTGTAAAGCAATTGAGGGGGGGGGGGGGGGTTATCAGTATGGTACTATTTAATTATTTAAAGTTCACTTTAATCAAGTAATCCCTGTAACTTGCAGAAGTTATATTTGAACCGTTGCGCTAACTATGTCGCCGTCATAATTAACCCGCCTCCCCCAACTTTACAGATAAAACCTTACGAAGATACGAATAAAGATTCTTACCAGACACTTTGAGAGAGTCGCCCCAGCAGCGAGCGACACCGACCAGCTCTTCAACCTGAGGGACACCGTTTTATTCAAACATACACTTTATTCAAACAGCTGCCGGGCAGGGGCGCCCGGGGCAGGGCGGGAAGGGGAGGGGCGCCCGGGGCGGGGCTGAAAGGGGAGGGGCGCCCGGGGCGGGGCTGAAAGGGGAGGGGCGCCCGGGGCGGGGCTGAAAGGAGAGGGGCGCCCGGGGCGGGGCGGGAAGGGGAGGGGCGCCCGGGGCGGGGCGGGAAGGGGAGGGGCGCCCGGGGCGGGGCTGAAAGGGGAGGGGCGCCCGGGGCGGGGCGGGAAGGGGAGGGGCGCCCGGGGCGGGGCTGAAAGGGGAGGGGCGCCCGGGGCGGGGCTGAAAGGGGAGGGGCGCCCGGGGCGGGGCTGAAAGGGGAGGGGCGCCCGGGGCGGGGCTGAAAGGAGAGGGGCGCCCGGGGCGGGGCGGGAAGGGGAGGGGCGCCCGGGGCGGGGCGGGAAGGGGAGGGGCGCCCGGGGCGGGGCTGAAAGGGGAGGGGCACCCGGGGAGGGGCAGGAAGGGGCACCTTGGGTGGGGCTGAAAGGGGAGGGGTGCCCTGGGCAGAGCGGGAAGGGGAGGGGCTGAATGGGGAGGGGCGCCCGTGGCGGGGAGGGGGGTAGAAGGGGAGGCACGCCTGGGGCGGGGAGGGGGGAGAAGGGGAGGGGCGCCCGGGGTGGGGATGGGGGAAGGGGAGGGGCGTCTGGGGTGGGGATGGGGAAGGGGAGGGGCACCCGGTGCGGGGAGGGGGGAAGGGGAGGGGCGCCCGGGGTGGGGGGGAGGGGCGCCCGGGGTGGGGGGGGGAGGGGCGCCCGGGGTGGGGGGGGAGGGGCGCCCGGGGTGGGGGGGGAGGGGCGCCCGGGGTGGGGGGGGAGGGGCGCCCGGGGGTGGGGGGGGGAGGGGCGCCCGGGGTGGGGGGGGGGAGGGGCGCCCGGGGTGGGGGGGGGAGGGGCGCCCGGGGTGGGGGGGGGAGGGGCGCCCGGGGTGGGGGGAGGCAGGGGCGCGCTGCTGGCTAAATGCTTGTTCTTATCTTCACCAAGGAGTTTGTGTGGCTTCAGAGAACATTTACTTTTGCAAGTTTAAACTTTTATTTTAATTCTATTTATTTACATTGTCGGGGAGGGGTTGGCCGGTTGCTTGGGTTTCCAGTTATTTGAATTCTGAATAATGGAGGTTCCACAGTCATTGGATAACCCAAATCAGTAAATGTACGATGTTTTGTTTCCATATTTCACCCACCAGCCTCTGTCCCCGTCCCCCTGATATTATATGCCATCAGCCCTCACCTCACCTGGTTCTACCTGGCACCTACCAGGCCATTCTTGCCCTTCCCTCTTGCCTCTCTGTGCTGCCTTATTTCTATCTACCATCAAAACCTATGATGCATTTGTTCTTTTTCCCCACTAATATGCACAATGGATTGTTTTTCGTAGCCATCTAGTCTGCCAACATATCTTTGAAAAATGGGAGGAAACCCAGAACCTGGTTTCTGGATCTGTGAGGCAGTAGCACTAACTACTGTGGCATTGTCTCACCCAAATTTTAACAGTTATTTTGCTCCCTGCTTTGGGTTACTTTTTATACTTTCTACCATGCATGTAAGAGAAAAAAGGATTCCTGTTGAAGATGGGATCATGCGAGAAATTCTCTATGGACCTTCTCCATCTGTGTTCCTCACAGTTATGCTGTTCTTTCTGCCAGCTACTTGAACATAATTTGTAACAGTTGGTGGTATCTGCATAAATTAACAAAATATATTGAGAAGGAAAAACACAATTAATGAGATTCATAATGAGTTAATTTATTATGGTAATTACGGTTCAAGGAGCATGCAGGAGGTGTTTAACTCCAACACACAATTAGCACTTCAGCTCAGACCCACCTTCAGAACACAGGACCTTTATTCTCCCCTTTATCCCACATGTCAGCTGCATTCAACATCACACATCTCAGAATAACTCAGGATTACATAGAATTTTACAACACAGTAAGAATAATGTAAAATAGAACAGTATAATCATAATTAAATAGGATTGTACTGGAGACATGGTATACATCAAAGGAATGAATGGTAATGTGGGGGATGGCGATGTATTATAAAATGGATTGTCTTGTGAGAAATAACTCACAAGTTGTGCCTAAATTCATTGGATAATTAAGTGATCTTGTTGGTTTGACAGTGTAGATGCTGAGATGTTTCTGCTCGACCAAGAGGAGACACACAGGTGACTGCAAATCCTGGAATCCGAAGCCAAACACAATCTGCTGAAGGAACTCAGCAGTCAAGTAGCATTAGTTGGAGAAAAAGAATGGTTCATGTTTTCGGCCAAAATTATTCATCAAGACTTTCATCAAGGTCCTCCAACAAATTATGTTTAGCTCGAGGCAAGGGTCATAGTTTCGGATTAAGGAGTTGCCCATTTAAGATCGATTTGAAAAGGACTTTTTTCTTCATTAGTTTCATGAATCTTTGGAATTCTCTTCTCCAGAGTACTGTCGAGGCTGGATCTTCGAAAGTTTAAAAGTGAGACTGAAAAATGTTGGATTATATAAGAGTCAAGCCCGAGAGGAACAGGCATAAAAATGAAGGAGAAAAGAAAATCATCAGCCAAGACCTTATTGACTGTGGATTCAGACTCAAGTCTGTTCCTGCTATTTCTTATGCTGTTAGACAACAGACTCGCCAAGGCAAATAGCGCTTTTGGAAGACTACACAAAAGAGTCTGGAAAAACAACCAACTGAAAAACCTCACAAAGATAAGCATATACAGAGCCGTTGTCATACCCACACTCCTGTTCGGCTCCGAATCATGGGTCCTCTACCGGCATCACCTACGGCTCCTAGAACGCTTCCACCAGCGTTGTCTCCGCTCCATCCTCAACATCCATTGGAGCGCTTTCATCCCTAACGTCGAAGTACTCGAGATGGCAGAGGTCGACAGCATCGAGTCCACGCTGCTGAAGATCCAGCTGCGCTGGGTGGGTCACGTCTCCAGAATGGAGGACCATCGCCTTCCCAAGATCGTGTTATATGGCGAGCTCTTCACTGGCCACTGTGACAGAGGTGCACCAAAGAAAAGGTACAAGGACTGCCTAAAGAAATCTCTTGGTGCCTGCCACATTGACCACCGCCAGTGGGCTGATATCGCCTCAAACCGTGCATCTTGGCGCCTCACAATTTGGCGGGCAGCAACCTCCTTTGAAGAAGACCGCAGAGCGCACCTCACTGACAAAAGGCAAAGGAGGAAAAACCCAACACCCAACCCCAACCAACCAATTTTCCCCTGCAGCCGCTGCAACCGTGTCTGCCTGTCCCGCATCGGACTGGTCAGCCACAAACGAGCCTGCAGCTGACGTGGACTTTTACCCCCTCCATAAATCTTCGTCCGCGAAGCCAAGCCAAAGAAAGAGATGAGGTTAATGACTCTGTACTTCCTCCTCTACATTAATCCATTTATCTTCCTGCATAGCACATAATTTACTAAATATACTGGGTGTCTGGTTTCCAAACCCTCTCCTGATTTTGCTTCATAATAGAGAATCAAATTAACTAGCAGTTCTCTTGCAGTAATGAGCAATTGATTATGTTGATTCAGAATAATTCGCAAGAACCCCACCCTCGCATTCTTTATATATTCACTTTCCTTATCTTGGTCTGTATCATATTTGGCTGAATTGGTAGTTCGTGGGTATGGTAATGGGATATTGAGGGGAATGTGACATAATCTAATATGGCTCTTTGAATGCGGCAAGAAAATATGGTATTGCATATTACAACTTAAGTCCCTCCGCTTGATCTACCTACATCCTCGATCCTTAACCTAATCCCATCCCATTGTTTTGTTCCTTACACTCTCAATTTCACTCCCTCTGCCTCTTCTTCTCTCAGTCCCACTCCACATTTTACTCCTCACACTCTCATTCCACCTCCACTTTTTTCACTTCCACTCTCAACTCTACAACTTACTTTTTCAACCTTTGCTGGATTATCTCTTACATCCCGAAGCTATTGTATTCTCTAATACTCTGAATCCTACACGATTCTCTACCTTTTATATTCTCCTTCAAGCCTACCATAACCTCCAAGCCTTTTTCTGCACACAAAAATTGGTTCTAAAGGAAATTGGACATATAAAAACTTTATGTAATTAAATATTTCCAGAAGAGAAACAGAATAATAAATGTTTACATTTATGCAAACCCTGTGATTTCAGATGAAGAATATCATATGCCAGATTTATTAATTTTGCATATTATCAGTAGAAATATCATAAAAATAATAACAATTGATGTGATTATATTTTTAAAATTATGAATATGTTAATAATAGCAAATTGTGGAATGCATTCTCAGTTTTTTAAAAATTTCTAGCTTGAAATGTATGATATTAACACTAACATTACATTAACCTATTTCCCCAAGAATCAAACAGGGAATTATTTCCAGACACTGAATTATATTGCACAATCATATTTAATAGAATATTCACTGGAGGTAAAAATTATAAATATTTTACACATCTTGCTTCCATTTATCTCTTTACACTTATTTTCTCTATTCTCCTTGCTTGCCCATTGTCTGCTTTCACATTTGAATTGTAAAATAACAAAGGTAGGATTCCCCTCAGAGCACTAGAATATTTTCATGAATATTAATGATTTTTACCATTTTAAAATGTGTTTCTCCAGGATTTTTTGAAACATTAACGAGAATCAGTGGCAAAAATTGGACTCCAAAAACAGTGGGGAAATGAGAGAAAATCTCTTATTTTAATTTCAAATATTGATAAAACCTTGAAAATAAGGAGATAAGCTTAGTTATTTCACAAAATCGCAGTCCATATTAATTTACATATGTCTACAGCAATGGGCCTTCACCTAGCTCTCACTTCACCCTGAAAAAGATTCTCTAATTAAAATTAAACCTGAAGAATCATTGTTTATTCATCTGCCTTTGAGATGACAATGTAATAAAAATTGCTGAAAAAACTGCTTCAGGGGACAAGTGCAATCTTGTTTGAGTCAACATTTCACTGATGCTAGTGTGCTATCGAGTTCATCATTCTCTTCTGTGTCCTCGAGCTTGCTGACCCAGAGTGGTCTGACAATTCCTGGATCTTAAAATGCTCAGTCTTGTGTTCCTGTTCTCCATGGTTTTCTTATCTCTGCTGCACCTCCAATTCTGGACTGTATCCATTCTCGACTTTCAAACCCTGCTTTTAGTCAACCTTTAGATTTCCCTCCATAAAAGATTCCTCTCCTGTCCTTTTCTTCCTTCAGATGGTCATTAAAATTTAACCCTTTGTCCAAATTTCTTGGACTGGATGTTAACGCAGTGTCTTAATAAAGCGGCCTTGATCTTCAAGGACCCCCAGCACCCAGGCCATGTCTTCCTCACTGCTACCATCGGAAAAAGGTACAGAAGCCTGATGACGAGCACTCAGCAACACAAGGACAGATTCTTCCCTGCTGCCATCATATTCTTGAATGATTAATGAACCAAAGAACGCTGCCTTACTTTGAAATTTTGTACATGATTTTTATTTATTTTTGTAAGGTGATTTATATAAATGTTCGCCTGTGAACATTGTGCTGCATGCTGCAAAACAACAAATTTTGTAAGTTGTTCATGACAATAAATTCTGATTCTGTGTTGATAATGCTCCTGTTATAGCACTTCAGGTGATTTTAATATGTTAAATTGGGATGGCATGGTTAGCGAAGTGGTTAGTGGAACGCTGTTATAGTGCCAGTAATCAGGACCAGGGATTGAATCCTGCACTGTCTGTAATGAGTTTGTACGTTCTCCTCATATCTGTATGGGTTTCCTCCGGATGCTCTGATTTCCTCTCACCCTTCAAAATGTACTGGATGTTGTAGGTCAAATGAGTGTACTTGGGCAGCATGGGCTCATGGGCTGAAAGGGTCTGTTACCATGTTGCATGTCAACATTTTTAAAAATTAAATGTTTTACAAATACAAACTCTTGTTGGCTTGTGGTCTGATCCTCTTTGTCTTCAATGGGCTTTCAATAGGTAAAAAGTTTGAGAACCCAGCTCATTATATTCCATTCTCAGCATGAAATGATGGAAAGGCATTTGCTGCAATGTACAAGGACACACTGCTCACAAGAGACTGAAAGATAAATGCAATTACATCCTGCTGCAAGCAATATATTTGGAAATATATATATTTTTGAGAACGTAATAGACCTGGAATTCAGGCCATCTCAATTATACCTCTGACCTTATGTGCGCATTTTGCACCTCAGACAACACTAGCGCATGGTTGAGACATTTCCTGTTCTGACAGTTTCTTGGCCTTGAGTTCATACTGCAGGAGTAATGGCTCAACATGGATTTTCTGGTTTCTTGGGTTTTTTTGCGCTGTTTCTCAGATTTTTTTTCACCACTTGCGGGTTTTGCTTCAACTTTTGTCACCTGAGAACTTCTCAAAGTATTTCACAATTAATTAGACACACTTGAAATGTAGTATTTGTAATATAGTTGTTATGTACTCAGACAACAGCAATAGGAATTAGCCAAGACAGTGTTATATTTAAAATAATATTTTCATTTATGAATCACCAGATATATAACATTTTATCTAAACTTATCCAAACTTAACCCCAAACTATGCACATCTATACTTGTGTGGAAAATATCCCAAACCATTACAGTTTAGGTCCAATTCTGGAATGTCAGAAAATCCAGTGTTGACATGCAGGCTTTAAATTGATCAAAGAAGTAATCGCGGAGTAGGTGGAAGAGACTGTGGTGACAGACTGTTGTAAACACATGAAATCCTTGTGCAGATGCTTCCAAAGAAATGTCCTTTTCAGACTAGTTGTAATCAAAATTCCCCTTTTCTCTGCGTAGGGAACACGAAACGAGTGATTTTCACAAATCTTCCAGAATCCTTTCATGGGTCAGCTGAAATAGTGACCTTCCCTTTTCATCGCGGAATGGCACTCTAATCCCCTTCAAAAATGACTGTTCCTTTGGCCATGGTGGGGTGCATTAATTCTACTTTCAAGAGAAATCTTACACGTCTATTACCACACAAGGCCACTTTAACACATTATCCTTTCAAAGAGACACTTTGTAGTGGCAGCTACACTGCTACTGAAAGAACACATAACCCACACATGTCAAACTCAGGCCCGTGGGCCAAATTTGGCCCGTGATATAATTATATTTGGCCCGCAAGATCATGTCAAATATGTATTAGAGCTGGCCCGCTGGCCGCCGCGCCAGTATAGCGCATGCACAGCTAATACTACAAATCCCAGAATGCTTTGCAAATGCGTTGGCGCCGGCCCGTCAGCCCGCTAATCACCCCCACCTCCTCTCTTTACTTTCATTAGCATCTGCGACCTGTCGCCGAACTCACACGTAATAAACCCCTTACGAAAAATGGCCAAACGAAAGACAGAAAACAGGACCTTTCTGAACGAGAAGCAAAAGCTCCAGAAGGTGAAGGAGATGAAAAGAAGTCTGGTTTTACAGCAAACTATGTTCACCAAAGCAGAATCCCAAAGTGAGGCTGCTGTAAAGGCTAGTTTTATTGTGGCCGCAGAGATCGCCAAATCAGCCAGGCCCTTTACGGAGGGAGAGTTTGTTAAAAAGTGCCTGCTCAAAGTTTGCGATGTCATTTGCCCAGATAAAAAGCAAGTGTTTTTAAATGTAAGCCTGAGCAGAAACACCGTGAGTGCGCATGCTTGTGAGCTTGCTACTAATCTACAAGAACAACTGAAGGAGAAGGGGAAAGATTTTACGGCATACTCACTTGCTGTAGACGAGAGCAGCGACACATCAGATACTGCCCAGCTATCAATATTCATCCGTGGAGTGGACATGAAACTTTCCGTTACAGAGGAACTTTTAGGATTTAAATCCATGTATGGCACAACCACAGGAGAAGAAATCTTCGAGGAGGTGTCCAAATGTCTCAATGAAATGATGCTGCCTTGGGATAAACATGTGGGATTAACGAAAGATGGTGCACCTGCGATGTGCGGTCAGAAAAGTGGACTGGTGGGTAGGATTCGGGAGAAGATGCGGAAGAATCATACAGGTGAGCTTACAGTTTACCACTGCATAATCCACGAGGAAGCCTTGTGTGGCAAAGCCTTGAAAATGGAGCATATTATGAACACTGGTCATGTCGGACGAAATCTGGCAGAGGTGAAACTGGGCCTCCGCGTGGCTGAACCAGGTCTCCGGCTCCTGAACCCAGAAGTCAGGCAGCTTGACAGCTATAGCACTGATCCCAGGTTCGCTCATGTCGGGTTCAAAGACGTTTGAACCAGTCAGGATCACCAATTGTAGCGGCAGCTACACTGCTACTGAAAGAACACACAACTAGACGGGTTGAACTCAGTGAGCAGAAAACTGCTTTATTGCTGGCTGCTGGGCTGGACTTATACTCCCAGCCCAGAAATGGCTGAGTACCACGCTGGGGGGTGCCAATGTCACTCGGGCATCACGTGGTCCCCCAGCACAGACTTCTGAACCCGGTGCTGAGAAAAAGGGGAAACCCCCAACAGCGCCATTTTGGCCGTCTGCCCCGCCGCATGGATTATAAGTGGGGCTGGTTTGCCTGCCTAGTGGCATGCCGCCACAACTTCTCCAAGTGCAGCTTCTTTAAAATGGCCCCTGATCAAACCAAATGCTGTTTCTTTAACATGCTGGTCGCTTGGTCTCTGCAGCTGTGTTTTCCAGGGCTACTTCCGCTTTCTTCAGTATTAGCGAATTGGAGTACACGCTGTCTCCAGCCTGTCAGCCCACAGACAATCTCCAAAGATTGCAGGACTTGCAGCTTGATTTGTTCTCTTAAAGTGACAGTCCCACTCAAATGCAAATGAATTGGGAGCACGTAATATAGGGAAACATTGCATTCAAAACAAGGTCCTACAAAATGCGAGCAAGTAAATGACTAGATCATAGTTCTTAGGTGCTGCTGGAGGGCTGAGTATTGATCCTAAAACATTGGAGGTCAACTCACCTGTTCATCATTGAATAGTACCTTGAATATAGTTGAGAGCACAGACAGGACTCTGTTAAACTTCTCATCAAGAAGAGAGCACATCTGAAAGTACAGCCCTGTGAATGTCAGCTTAGATCCTGCACTAATTCTGTGGAACAGATCTCAAACTCTCAGGTTCACAGTGTGATCCAATGAGTAACAATCAACTCCAAAGATGCAAGTGAGATACCGTGAGGGAGTGAGAGAATGAGTGTGAATGGTCCTGAAAATCTGTGGTTAAGAGGAGCAAGGAGAAGAATTCTCAGCAACACATTCTGAGTTACAGGTCACTGAAGCTGCAGAAAAAAATCTGAAATCACAACAAATAAATGTTCAACAGATCAGGCAGCCTCAGAGGAGAAAGAAAATTCAAAGAAATGTTTCTGATGAATTATCTAATCTATCAAGTCACCTAATCTATCTTCTCCAAAGTAGATGTGACCACATTGTACACACCAAAAGCAAAATATTCAACTGCATAAAGTACATGTGAATCTGATGGAAGAATTATTTGGTTTTCCGGATTAAGGGAATGGGGGAAGAGGACATGTGATGCATCTCCTAAGGTGGCAGGAGGGTGTGTGCGATAGGAATGGTTGGTGGAGATAGAAGAGCAAATAAGAGAGTCATGAAGGGACTAGGTTAAGGAAGAGGAATATATGCTGGTGATGGAACCTCTTTGAGGTTGGCTGAATTTACAAAGGGTAATCTGTTGAATGTGGAGATTGGTAGGGAGGAAAGTAAAGGCATCCTGTTCTAGATGGGAGAAGAGAGGGTGGGAGAAAGAGTGCAGGAAATTGAGGTGATTCTTTGAGGGTAAGTGTTGTGGAATAAGTTGAATGGAGGAATGTATTCTGCCAGACAAATAAATGCATTGGTGCAATTGGACAAACAGCACAGTAACAGGCCCTTCTGGTCCACAAGCTCATACCATCCAATTACACTCAATTAATCTACAACCTTCATACATTTTGGAGGATGGGAGGAAACCAGAGCACCCAGAGAAAACTCCCTACAGACAGCGCCAGGTTCAAACCCAAGTTGGTGGCGCTGTAATAGTGTTGCGCTAATTGTGCCAACCCTTTCTCATCAAAAAATAAATGAAGGACCCTCAGGACATCCTGCTCCAAGGTGAAGGCTTAGCAGGATTGAATAAAATATGAAGATGAAGTGATTAGGACCAAGAAAGTAAATACTCAAAATAACAGAGAACATAAAAAGTGTCAGGGATACAAGTTTTTGGGCCTAGTCAAGGAAATAGAACCAAGACAGAAGGATGCAAATTATTGCAGGGCATGAACAGGTCGATATCATGAGTCCATCAGCTTGAGGATCTATGAAGGGAAATAGAAGATGAAAGCATGTTATATTGTTAATCAAATAAGTAGTCATTGACTGTCTCTGAGACAATGACCTGACGTTCAGTGTTGGCATCATGGTTCTGAGGGAGATGTAAGAAGCTGTCATAAAGATCATCTCCAAACTTTGAAGGGAAGAAGTCGGTTCACCATTTAGAATCGTATGACAAGTTTGATGACAATATTGGGGTTGTTTCTTGAGAATCAAATTCAGATATGGTAGGTTAGAGAAAAAGACAGTTAGTGACAAAGAGCTCTAGAGAGAAGGACTCAAGCATATAAGAAAAACTTGGGAGAAGAAAGTATGTCTAAAACTAAGGACCAAAGAAAAGGCCATAGAGGCTAAAGCAGTGAAGAAGAATTCAACATTGAGATGAACCTGAGGTCCCAGTGCAAGATCGCAGAATTTATTGTCGTGAACATGTGGCATGAAAGACAATGTCTTGTGGCAGCATTACAGGTGCAAACATTTCTATAAATTAAATTTTCAAAATATAAATTAGTGCAAAAAGAAGATAAAAAGTGAAAAACAAGTTGCATTGTTAATTCAGAAATCTGGTGGCAGAGGGAAGGAAGCTGTTTTTGTACCGTTGGGTGTTCGTCTTCATGCTGTACCTCCTTCCTGATGGCAGCTGGATGGTGAAAGTTCTTGGTGATAGAAGTTGCTTTCTTAAGACACCACTCCCTGTATATGTCCATAATGGAATTAAGACTAATGTTAATGATGGCCCTGGCCAAGTTCACAATTCTCTGTAGTCTCTTCCTGTCACCTCTTAAGCAGACAGTGAATGCTCTCAACAGTACACCTCTAGAGTCTGGTGATATGCCAAGTCTCCTCATGAAGTATAGCCACTGGTGAGACGTCCTCATGATTGCATCGACCTGGAGGCTCCAGGACAGATCTTTGGAGATGTTGACACCCAGGAATTTGAAGTTCTTTACTCTTTCCACTGCTGACCCCTTGATGACAACTGGTTTGTGTTCTTTTGTTTTCCCCTTTCTGAAGTCCACAATCAGTTCCTTTGTTTTGCTAACATTGAGCGCAATGTTATCGTGATACCATTCAAAAATGTATGGAGATTGTGTTAATTGGTGTATTTGGTGGAGCAGGGTTCGTGGGCCAGAAGAACTTGTTACTGTGTTGTATCTCTGAAAGAATACCACCCAAGCAAACTGTAGCAGTTTGATATTATTCCTTGATTCCTTGGTCTTGAAGGAAAATGTTGTGAACAGTCACAATCTGCCATAGCAAAGGAGAGGCAGGATGCAGACATCACCAATCCCAAAGTCTCACCATATATGAGTACATCTCCCTTCTGGTGAAGGTCAGGGCTACCCCAGCTGTCACTCCATTTGGAGCTCAGGATATCGTTGCGATGCGCACATACAAGATTGTAAACAGCCATTTCAGATGCTTCCTTCCTTTGCAGTAATGAACAGTCTGTCCAAGTATTATAAAAGCAAATGAAAACTGCAGCTGTGAGAAATCTTAAATAAAAGCAGAAAGTGGTGTAAATACTCAGCAGAAGAGGCAGCATGGCTGAGGGTAGGTTTGTAAAGGCTTATTAATCCAGGTGGGTCTGCCTATGGGAGATGGAAATCAAAAAAAACAATTCATGTTGGAAATCTGAAATTAAACTGAAATTGAAGGAAACACTCAGCAACATTCCATGTTGAAGGCCTTTCACCAAAACCAACATCAGTTATCTGAATTAAACCACCAACTCTGTTTTTCCTGCTGCAGGTATTGCCTCACTCCAGAATTTTTTATAGTACGTAGAAGACATACGTGAATGATATGGAATGAAGGACTTGGAAGTGAAAGGCACACTCCAGTACATCTTTATCTCTCACCTTCTCCATATTATTTTCCTTCCACGCCCATTCACTTAAGCCTCTCTGCATCCTCTTCATATCATCAACAGATTTAGGTAGATTAAACTTCAACTCCTCATTAATCTAGCACTGACCCCCTGCAGTTTGCCCAGATTCAAAAATTACCTATTTTTTTCTTGTATTTTTTTCCGACCATTAATCAATCCTCAAACCACATCAATATATTTAACCAAAATTCACTGCACCCTCATTTTGATTAATACTCTCTTCTGTAGTAAAAATCACAGAATATTCAGACTCCAAAAATATTATATCAACTGCTTTCCCTTATCTGCATTGCTTCATACATCTCAAAAAACGGGATGAGATTTAAATTTAAATTTAAATTTAAAATTAACCTACACCTCCAGTATATTTTGAATCGTGGAGAAAACTGGAGGCCCCGGGGAAAACCCATGCAGACACGGGGAAAACGTACAAACTCCTTACAGTCAGCGAGGGATTCAAATCCTTGTCCCGATTGCTAGCGCTGTGTTAGCTTCAGGCTAACCACTACGCCAACTGTACCTCCCCATTTCTCACACATGATTTGTCACCCGTATGATTCCTGCATTGTTTCAATGCATCACTTGCATTGGT
The DNA here is from genome assembly GCF_036971445.1 of Narcine bancroftii. Classification (NCBI taxonomy): domain Eukaryota; kingdom Metazoa; phylum Chordata; class Chondrichthyes; order Torpediniformes; family Narcinidae; genus Narcine; species Narcine bancroftii. The sequence continues at coordinate 13,580,139 of NC_091481.1, forward strand.
CTCATCCAGATCACCTTTTACAAGTAACATTTTTCCTTGATACTCCTAGATGAGGAAGAAGAGAAGATGCATGGTTCCCACCACTACCCAACCTCTCTTACTGAGTGAGCATCAACTGATGACAAGACTTTGACTATCCTACCCATACCCCCCACAATTGGTCGATGACAACGTTGATTCTGCTCACGAAACCCACGTTATTATGGAAGCCAGCATTTTTAAGAGACGAGAATTGAAAGCAAAGTACTGTCTAGGAAGAGGATCAATCCATTGTGCTCTGAATTATTTCCTCTGCAGGGGAATGTTGCCTGGTAGTTGCAGGTAAGCACCATTTTGAATGATCAAGAGTTGGAGCTCAGATTAACAGAATATGAAATGGTTAGAGTGCTTTACATCTTTTCACCAGTGCCTCCAATGCTACCTCCTCCCTCTCTCCTTCTACCCCTCAAAACAAGTTGCCCTGGTCTCAGTATATCCCACAATCTCAGATGCTGTCGCTATCTATTCATCCTGTCACAGTTTTGGTTTAGAATGACCCAAGTACAGCTCAAGCATTTGTTCAAGCATCATTCAGTGCTGGAATATATTCACACCTTTTTTACAGTTCTGCCTCTTATTTCTGTTACCATACTGCTAGCTGTTCCCTAATCACCAAAACCAAGGAGCTGATTGTTGACTTCAGGAAGGGAAAACCAGAGGTGTATGATCCAGTGATTATTGGAGGTTCAGAGGCAGAGAGGGTGAGCAAATTTAAGTTCTTGGGAGACACTATCTTGGAGGATCTTTTGTGGACCCAACACACAAATGGCATTGTGGAGAAAGAACATCAGTGCCTCGACTTCCTCAGGTGTTTGCAGAGATTTGTTTTAACATCGGAAACCCTGGCAAATTTCTACAGATGTGTGCTGACCGGCTGCATTACAGTCTGGTATGGGAACACTTACACCCCTGAGTGTAAAGCCCTGAAAATGGTAGTGGATACAGCCCAGGACATCACAGGCAACCCCTCCCCACCAGCAGCAGCAAGTATCAAGGATCCACACCACTCAGCACATACTCTGTTCTCAATGCTACCATCAGGAAAGAGGAATAGGTTCCACAAGACTTGCACCACCAGGTTCAGAAACAGCTTCTATCCTGCCACCATCAGACTCCTCAACAACAAACTCAATCAAGGATTTATTTAAGGACTCTTACTTTGGCACTTTATTGATATGTTTTCTCTATCTCTGAATTGCAGTGAGTTTGTTTACATTCCTTTATTTGTTAACAATTGTACATTGAGTCAGTTTTTATTGAAATAAATGGTCATTCTGCCTCAACCACAGGAAAAATAATCTCATTCTAATGACAAAATTAAAAGAGTCTGGGAAGAGGAACTTCAGTTATATCTTCCAGAGGAATCATGGGAGAAGACTTTGGGATTGGTTAATACCTCTTCAATATGTGCTCATTATTCTTTGATTCAGTTTAAAGTGGTACATCTGGCTCATATGTCAAAAGACAAATTGGCACGTATGTTTTCAAAAGTTAGTCCTATTTGTGATAGATGTAAATCAGAAGTGGCTTCTCTAACTCATATGTTTTGGTCATGCCCTATGTTGGAGATGTATTGGATAGATATTTTTAAGACTTTGTCAGCTATACTGGATATCTATTTGCAACCATTGACTGCTCTTTATGGAATTGTAGTTCCAGAAGTGGAATGAGTTCCCACTTCCACATATCGGGTCATAGCTTTTTTTTACATTGTTGGCTAGAAGAGCTATCTTATTTAAATGGAAAGATTCTAATCCACCTACTTTGACTCAATGGTTCTCTCAAATTATGTCATGTTTAAGTTTAGAGAAAATTAGGAGTTGTACATTTGATACTTCTGTTAAATTTGAAGCAAATTGGCAACCTTTTATAAATTATTACCACATGACTTAGTATAATTATTTTCCCTTCTGGTATATTTAATTTTACTTCCTTTCTCTTTGCTGGTGAAGATCAGATGATTAATTTTATTAATCAATTCTCAGGATAGCTTCCCTGCCTTATTTCTATTTTTATTAGATTAGGTGGGGTTTCATATAACATTTTTCTTTTTTTTGAAGAATTCAGTTTGAGGAGATGAGAACATATTCGTTAATTGTCATATATGTTGTCATATAGTGATATTTTTCCCATTTTGATTATCTCCTTGTGTATTGCTTAAAGAAAAAAAAAGGGAAAAAGGATCTGAGGGTTGTTTGTGATGTCATGTGTGTACTCTGACAATAAAGCTGAAATCTGAATCTTACAGACATGGTGGACATTCATCCTAATGAGGTTCTCCTCAATATCTGTCACTGTATTATTGTTAGGTATTCACCTTGGAAACGTGAGAAAAAGCAAATTTCAGGGTGAAAGAAATATGGAGAAAGAGTCAGACTGTTTGAACTCTGAATGGACCCAATGGGGAAAGTTGACTCTTTATGTGTCAATAATAGATAAATCCCATTAAATGTGTGTGTTGAAAGTAATACCTTTGAAACTTGGTTCCTTGCGATTGTAACACAGCATTTTCAAAGTAGAAACACATGACCACTTTCTGCTGATGACATGCCAAGGGTATTATCTATCAGTACCATGTAGAAAGTTGCACAAGAAATCTTACTTTGCCACCAGAGTCAGACCTTAATGTCACAGCATGAAAAGCAACTTAATGACAACTGAAGTGATGCCTGTGGTGAGTGCTAAGAGTGACAAGAAAAGATCACATATAAAAACAATATCATCAGTGATCCAATCAATCTTGCATTGTATCGAGAGGCAACAAATAAAGTTGTTTGAGCACATGAAGAGGATGAGGGGAAAAGTTCTCCAACAAAAGTAATGTTTGGAGAGTAAATGAAAACAACAAAACAACATTAGAGAGATCAAATTAGATGTCACCCTGCAATAATCAACCAAAGAGGTGACTGATTGTTCAAGTATCGATGGCACACCAAATAGCACCAGTCAGTCAGTGCATGTCCTTTGTGTCAAATCCCATACCTAGTGTGAATGATTCCCACAAAATTCAGATTCAGGTACATATATATTGTCAGAGTACATATATGATATCATATACAACCCTGATATTCTTTTTCGTTCAGATGAGCCAGAATTACCACTTATTGGTAGTGCAAAAAAAAAACTGTACACAACATACACATTTAAATAATAAGGAAATGTAAACTAATGACTGCAATACAGAGAGGGAAAAAACAGACAATAAAGTGCAAAATAATAGAGTCCTTAAATGAATCTCTGATTGAGTTTGTTGTTGAGGAGGCTGTTGGTGGAGGGGTAGCAGCTGTTCTTGAGCCTGGTGGTGCGAGACTTGTGATACCTCTACCTCTTTCCTGATGGTAGCAGCGAGAACGGAGCGTGTGCTGGGTGCTGTGGATCCTTGTTGATTTCTGCCGATGTCCATCAGCAGCATTCCCTGTAGATGTTCTCAATGGATGTGATATCCTTTGCTACATCCACTACTATTTGCTGGGATTTATGCTTGGGGGTATTGGAAACAATATACCAGACCATGATGCAACCAGTCAAAGCATGTTTATTGTCATCTGATTGTACAAGTACAATCTGACAAAACAGCATTCTCCGGTCCTCAGTACAAAAGCATGCAGATACGCAACCAGACATAACGCACATATAAACAAATAATACATAGGCAGGACACGTATTATAGTTAAATAAATAAATAAATTTTGCTTTGTGCAGATGAGAGTCTTGGATGGTTAGTGTGAGCAGATCCTTTGGTTGTTCAGTATTCTCACTGCCCGTGGGAAGAAACTGTTCCTCAGCCTGGTGGTGTTGGCTCTGATCCTCCTGTATCCCTTCTCCGACAGGATGAGCTGAAGGATGCTGTGTGCAGGGTCGAAGGGGTCCTCAATGATTTTGCACTGTCTCTTCAGGCAATGATCCTGGTAGATCATGTCTATGTGGGAGAAGGAGACTCCAGGGATCCTCTCTGCCACTCCTATGGTCCTGTGGATTGACCTCTAAACCATTTCTTTGCAGCAACCGTACCACACTCTGATGCAACTGGCCAGGACTTTCTCAATAGAGCTCCTATAGAAGGTTGACATAATGGTGGCCGGTAGCCTTGCCCACTTCAGTCTTCTCAGGAAGTGCAGTTGCTGTTGCACCTTCCTGATAAGTGAGGTGCTGTTGAGTGTCCACGACAGGTGCTCTCCACTCTCTCTACTACAGAGTTGTTGATATTTAGTGGAGGATGGTCATTCCTGGTCTTCCTGAAGTCCACGATCATGTCTTTCATTTGTCCATGTTGAGAATCAGTTTGTTACTCTTGCACCATTTCACGAGATTTTCCACCTCTTCTCTGTAGTGTGACCCATCATTGTTGCTGATGGGTCATCTGCAATCTCAATGACACTGTTGGAACTGGATCGAGTGATGTAGTTATGGGACAGTAGCATGAACAGGAGCAGACTGAGCACACAGCCCTGTCGTGCGCCAGTGCTCAGCGTGACAGTGCTCAATATTCTGCTACTGACCCGGACAGACTATGGTCTTTCCATTAGGAAGTCCAGGATCCAATTACAGAGAGGGGTGTTGAGACCCAGTGAGAATAGTTTCTCCACCAGCCTTTGGAGAATGAATTTATTAAACACTGAACTAAAGCAGCCTGGCATATGAGGCATCATTCTCCCGATGCCAACGGAGTGAAGTGACAAGGCTACATCATCATCTGTGAAACGGTTTCTTCTTTAGGCGAATTGAAATAGATCCAGGATCTCTGTGAGGTGTGCTTTGATGCATTCCATCACCAAACGCTCAAAGCATTTCATAATGGTGGAGGTCAGTGCCATAGAACGGTAGTCATTAAGGTTATTGTTGCCATCTTGGGTACCAGGATAATTGTGGCTGCCTTGATTCCTGTGGGAAAGATGGACTGCTGCAGTGAGGTGTTGAAGATGTCTGTGAAGTCCTCTGCCTCTGTTAATAGGTTCATGCAGTCCTTCAGTACCCGACCAGGTATGTTATCTGGTCCTGCTGCCTTGTGTGAGTTCAACTTGGATAAGGTTCTCCTCACTTCGGCTGCAGCTATGCAGGGGGCCTGTTCATCAGGGGGACATGGAGGTTTCTTTAGCACCATCCTGTTCTCATGAAACCATGAGATCTTGCCACATGTGCCTCATGTGGCCGGTGTCTCACAGCTGTCTGTGGATCTTCTGTGCGTATCCTCGCTTTGCCTTCAGGATTTGCATGGGAGAGTTCAGCCCTGGCTGATCTTAGTGCCATTCTATCCCTGTCCTGACAGCAACATCACGAGCTCTGAAAAGGGCCTGGACCTCTGCATCCAACTATGGTTTCTGATTAGCCCTGGTTATGAATCACTACCACAGGGAGTTGATAGAATAGTACCAATAAACCTAAGGGGAACTAGATGAGAATATAAGAAAAAAGGAGAAGAAAATAGAACATAGGTGCCAAACTAATCCAATAATTTTGAGTCATCTCTTGAAACATGTAGAAGAAATTGTGTGACGGAGGATAGTGTTTTTTTAAATATTTTTTTTAAATATAGAGATGCATCACAGGAATAGGCCCTTCTAGCCCATAAGATTGCTCTGCCCAAATACACCCATGTTTCTTTATAATATAAGGATCTGAATATTTGCTCACAGACCCTTTGACCAGCATACAAACAGCTTACCAGCCATGGCCCTCAGAATGTGGCCTGCACCCTAGAGCAAAATCTTGATCCTGCATCCCTTCATTCTCTAAGTTCACATCTACCTAAGGAGTGACTCACAGATGGTCCCTGAGCTCAGGAAACAAGCAGCTAGCATTAGTCTGATCTGATCTGATCTGGGCCCAGAAGTGACAGAGTCCAGAATCTCCGGACAGAATTTACAACTTCTCTTCCATTCGCCTCTGCAGTGAGATGACTGGTGCATTGCTCTCTCAGCCTCTTTACAGGCTCTGGCTCCTACCTTTCCTCTTCCCACTGGTTTTACCCTTCCAACCTACCATGGGAGACTGGCTCCTTGTATCCCATTCAATCCCATGTATCTTCTCGTCTACTCTCAGGTCTTATTTCCTCTGCCAAAACTGTTCATTATTCTGGAACTGATCTGCAATCCAAAAATAGATTTATTTTCTTCATCACAATATATCTCCTCAAATCTCTTCTCCCCACTACTTCTAACCACACCTCCAACAGGAGCTGTCTGTTATATCACAAACTGATATGGGGACACCAATTCCTCTGAGAGTAAAACCATGCACCAAGTAGTGGACACAGCCCAGGTCATCACAACCAAAACCTTCCCCACCATTGATAACATCTGCAGGGAACACTGCCATCGGGGAGCAGCAGCAATTATCAAGGATCCACACACCACCTGCACACGCTCTGTTCTCGCTGCTTCCATCAAGAAAGAGGTATCGGTGCCACAAGACTCACACCACCAGGTTCAGGAACAGCTGCTCCCTCCCTGCACCATCAGATTCCTCCACAACAAACTCAATCAGGGGACTCATACTTCTGCACTTTTTTGATTTTTGATTCTCTGTATTGCACAGTTTGTTTCCATTTCTTTCTTTGTTAATGTGTACATTGAGCAGAGTTTTTTTTTTGTGCTACCAATAAGATGGTAATTCTGCCGTGCCCGCAGGGAAAAAAATCTCAGGGTTGCATGTGATTTCATGTATGCACTCTGACAATAAATCAGAATCAAACTGTAAGGAGCTCTGCGACTTGATCATTAAAATTATGACTCTCTTTCCAGCTTCACTATCATCCCATTTTCCCCCCGACTTAACCGGGCAACATTTCCACTAAGAGGCTCTCTAGCTCTGAACTCAAATCTCTCTCCAGATTTTCCCTTCAATCTTCTCATCCCCAATTGTAACAAGACTCGTCTTTAGCTTCTTACTCTTTCTGAACACCTCACTATACATGCAGTATATCTCCTAGTCAGCTGACTTTGCTAACATTGCTCCTCAGCTGCGTCCATGCAAACTGATAACAACTTCCCTTCCGCCTTTCCTTTTTGCTCTGGCAAAGCATTTCCAATTCCCAATCTCGTCACTAATGTCTGTGGGATATTGGGCATGTTGTGACTTTTGGTTCATCTTTCCCAGAGCTCTTCTCTAATCGGGTATCTGCTCCGAGCACTCTAATCAGAACAAAGAAATAGACTTTGTCAGGGTGACAGATGACATTTTCTGCGTCTGTGACCTTGGAAACTGACTGCGCTCTTGTATTTGCATCTGGTTGTCGTCTTTAATGTCATTTTACACTCAGTCTCACTCCAATGCCTCTCCCCTTTTAAGCATCTGACCGGGACTACCCTCAGATGGTGGTGCCCTGCATTTATATTGTCACAGTTTAAGCCGTCAGCTCCAAGAATTTCGTGGATCTTTTTGAGTGTTTGTTATTATATTTCACATCTTCATTTTGACTCTTTTTCAGTGCTAGGTGGCATATGGCTAGTGACCACATGCCAGGGAACCACCCAGGCAAAGACCCAACTGTCACTGCTCAACCAGAGTGCAATTCAGCAGCCTTACAAGTGTTAATTAATCACCTCAGTGTGATTCAATGCAGATCCAAAGTGAGGCCAACCCATCAGTTCAACCATAACAGTATATTTTAATTCAAAGGGAATTTTAAAAAAGCATTACATAAAATAATGGGTTCTTGATCTGAGAGGAATTGGGAAAATTATTGGGAATATTTACCCTCACCGAGATGAATCTGTTCTGTGAGTTGAGCTATGCAACATGCCCTTGAGAACTGCTTTTCCACTGATTCAGTCCGCACTTTATTGACTTTGACACAGTTTATTGACCAGTTCTACACAGGTCCATTTATAGACATGCTGAGATACTGCGGTGAAAGGAGGTAAAACCAACAGAATGTTTACTGCCAGCAAGTAAATGCTCAAATTATTAGTTGAAGTTAATTGAGGTTTCATTTTGTACATTACAGGGTGAATGAAGGGGACCCAAGGGTTGAAAGAAACAAGAAATGAACTGAGGGAGGGAATCAGGCAGGGAAAGGGGTTTAGTGACACTATTGAAGCAAGATGGAATGGCTGAAGGAGAGAGGTTGAACAATGAAAGAGCCAGGGAGATATCCTTCAGAGTGGAGAGGAAAGGAAAGGGGTGATGATTTACTGCCCACATGTCATCACCACTTATGTATAATAGGCCTGCAAACAGAAAGGACCTCATTTAAAGAGCATGTTCCATTGCAGCAAATACTCCCAGTGGAGCAGTGATTTACTTCTTTCAATGCAGCTTGCTGTATTCAATGCTCTCAATGTAGACTCAACACTAGTGAGATCAAATTTCTCTGAGACCCTTCTGCAAATAAAACCTGCTCTTCTCATCCATTCTGGTGTGTGTGTGTGTGTGTGTGTGTGTGTGTGTGTGTGTGTGTGTGTGTGTGTGTGTGTGTGTGTGTGTGTGTGTGTGTGTGTGTGTGTGTGTGTGTAAGAAAGAGAGGAGGAGGGGGAGAGAGACATAGAAGGAGGGAAAGAGAGAGAGGGAAAAGGGGAGTAATAACTAATATATATATATGGACAATAGTATCTCAGTATTCTGATGAGAGGTCGTTGAGCTAAAACTCCCTTTTCTACCCCCACAAATGGTGACCAACCTGCTGAGTATCTCCAGTTATTTTCTGTTTTTAGTTCAGACATCGCCATGCCCATGCTCAGTGACAGATTGTGGCTTACTGTTTCCCCAATCACTCCCAAATCATCTGCTGATTAACATAGCTGCAAGTACTCACTTAAAAAGCAAGCTGCAGATCCAAGTCTTGGGAACACCCAGCTAAAAATAGCTCAGGCAAGATTTATCAGAGGAAGACAGGCACTGTTGCACTTGGAAAATAGCCTCATGCATTTTCAAAACATTTCAAAGCAATTCACACAAAGCATTGCATAATTCTCAGAATCTGGGCATTATTAGCAAGAACACTCTGCTCATTGCTAGCTCCTCAGGTTTGCTACAACTGAGGATAAAATAAAGTAGAAGTGGTGAAAGTCATGCTTCCTTCACAAAAGGGCATGAGTTTTCAATGAAAATCCAACAGCTTCACAGTCATTTGTACTGTGGCCCATGTATTAATTGCCAGTTTTTTAAACAGTAACAATGGGATCTGAACTCCTATGGCACAATTATTAGTCAATTAACTGTGCTATTAGAGAGCATATAGATGATTGCATTGACAGATGGACCAATGCTTCATCTGATATTGGAAGACTTCTTTGAACCATGTACAGTATATTTGACAGCAAAAGAACACATTGACAGGGCCTTCCTCATCCAGAACCCACAAAAGGGCAGGAACAAGTACATTGGATTTTTAGATTTAGATACAATTCTGGCAAAGCAGTAACAGGTAGACAGGGCTTCTCATGTCTGTGACAAGCCTTCCAGGAACAGGCAAATAGAGCCTCCTGAGTCCTAGTACAATATGACCAGAATTCCTGAAATGGTAGACAGGGCCTCCCATCTCCAGCTACAGTATGACGAGTATTCCAGGAACAGGCAGACAGCCCATTGTTAGGTACAAGAGCTCTACTGGCACGCAAACTGATGCACAGAGCTTTCTTCATCTGGCACTGCTTCTGACAGGTAAAAGAAATAAGGCAATACAGCAACAGACAGACAGATCCTCTTCTGTTCAAGTACAGCAGCTGCAGCAATGTAGCAACAGATGGACAGGGCCTCCTTCACAAGTGTCAATTCCTCGTGGGACCGAATGAACTGCATCAAGAACAACAATCTCAACAAGGCACAAACAGGTGGGCAGAGCCTTCTTTCTCAGCACATGATGCCTGTCAGTACAGGTGGACAGAGCCTTCTCTTTCAGTACATGACACCTAACAGTGTAGGACAGACAGAGGACAGGTGGATGGCCATCATCATCCAAGCACATTAGTTCTGACAGTGATAAAACAGCTGGGCAGGCTCTCCTCTCATCTCTCGTTTGCTAAAGCAGATGACAAAGAAGCAGGCAAACAGGGTCTCCTTCATTCTAATACAACAGCTCAGGATGCACAGAAACAGTTGACAGCCCTTTTTTTCATTCAGACGTCACAAAAGCATTCCTGGAACAAGTAGACGGGCTTTTTGTTGTCGGTCAAATGGGTGTAATTGGGTGGCACAGGCTCGTGGGTTGGATGGGTCTGTTACCATGCTATATGTCTAAATTTAAATTTTGCATAAATTTTACATTCTTTGTCAAGGCTAGCAAAAAAGGTAGACATGGTACAATTACTTGACCTATAGCCAAACAGGAGGACAGATCCTTTCTCATCCAGCATCAAAATGTTTCTGACCTGTTGGATGAGGTGGATGGGACTCCCCTCAACCAGATAGCAAAAATAAAACCTAACAATTCAGGCATAGACTTGGGCTTCCATCTCCTTGAGCAACCATTGCCAAACGTCAGTAACAGGGCCACCCCATCTGTTGTCGCCACTTTCACAACATCCTAAAAGGTCCAACAATGCTGCTATGGATGAATAAGGCCTATTTCATCCAGGTACACACCTGTGCCTTTAGATGTGGTCAAATACTCTTTTGTTTGGTAACAGAAACTTGAACAATACAGAGAAAAACTGTCAGGGCCTCTTTCTCCTCAGCCAGTGAAGGAACACAGGCAAATATTTAGTGTCGACAGAATTTAGCTCAGTGTATTGTGGATAACTCATATTATCTCCTATAACCAAGAGGGCAGTATTTTTCCAGAAAATAATGACAAATATATAATAGTGTATCTATTTGTTGCCTTTCAACAGAATAGGCCATTTACTTACAGATTTAGATTACATCAGCATGACACCAACTCTCTTCTCATATGATTGGTTCCAATGTATGATTGGTTCCAAGGGTTTTTAAAATGAGTTCTAGCCTCTGCATCAATAATGGCAGATGGTCTTGAAACTGTGGCCACAAAGTTTTGGCACTAAAATTCAGAGTTCCCAGCATAATGTTGTTTACCTCAGAATGTGTTCATCTGCAACATTCAGTTGTGGACAACACCTGGAAGACAACCCAGTTTCATGCAGTGTGCCTTTCATTGAGCTGATAATCTTCCAGAAGTCGTTATGCTTGTCTTGGGATGCACCTGCTGCAACAATCCACAGAGCATATAGTCCCATGTTCTACAAATCTTCAGGATGAACCTCAACAGAGAACACTGCTTCTCTTTACAGATCTTCTGGTCTTATCCACACAAGATGCAGCATGTTCTCTCCTAACAATCCATGGTCTGGTTTTCAGGTAGCCTTCTTGTTTCCTATTTATGTCCATAATGGCAGTACAGTGTGGACAGCATACTCTGGGAATTTCCTATGTACACCACATGGTCACCATTTCCTCAATAGCGGAGGTGGATGATGGTTCAAATCACCGACATGGTTGTTTCCCAAGAGCAAGATCCTGTTGCTAGAAAAATGGCATTAGATTTGGTGCCTGATTAACAATGACATCCACCAACTGAGCAATTATACTGTTCTACAGCAGCAACCACAGATGTCTCAGTGCATATTTCTAAGGACATCAATCTGAAACATCATCTATGATTTTCCCTAAGAATATGCGTTCCTGCTTGCTGAGTATTTCCAGCATTTTCTGCTTTTATCTCAGTATACACCTTCAAGCAAAAACACAAAAAGAATTCTCAAGGCAAAACAGTGTACTTGGCTTTAGCCACAAGGGACTATGAGACCATAGGTCAGGATTAGTGAAAGCTATCAAAGATGCAACACCACAAGTGACAACATCAGGCTCTGTTCCCACCAGGCCTGGCAATAACAAGAACCACGAGTCCTTCTGCATTAACCCCCTGCCCCAAATCTTTCTGTCTGATCACACACACAAGGAATGACCATTGCTGCAATATTCAGGAGGACCACTGGTAGCCTGTGGAACTGTGCTCAGCATGACCTAGGGCCATAAGGAGAATTTAGAAAAGCTGCTTGCAGTCCAACTTGCTTGGGAGAGTGTGAGGTCTTAGGAGAGAAAAACATCAATATTAATATTTTGCAAAAAGTTGTTGTTGCGGCAGTAGTTTCTAGCACTGCATACCAAACACATAGCAGGTCAGGAGCTGGTAAAAGGAAGATTAAAACAAATGTCATATTCATACTGTAGCTGATGTTAATCAACCAGAGTGCCAATCAATCACTGTCAGCCTTTGCACATATAATGAACATAAAATCAGATGCAATTTGGCAGAATGTGTACATCCATGTACAGAACAAAAGGGTTATTGCAGGAAGATGCTCTGCTTCTATATGTAAGAAGCTTGTAATCACTTCCTATGAATGTCAATGCATTTGTGATTTCTGAGTCAGTTTGTGAATAAATGTATTTGTGACCATGTATTGATGGTTTGGTATAATGTTGTTCTGGGACTATGGTTGTGTGTATGGAGCAAGGGTATGTCAGATTCAGATTTCAAATTTATCGGCCAGTTAGCTTAATGTCTGTAGTTGGGGAAAATGCTTGAAGCTGTCATTAAGAATGAAATAGTTAGACATTTAGAACAAAGAGGTTCCATCAGGCAAACGCAGCATGGATTCAGAAAGAACAGTTTTGTTTAACAAACTTGCTAAAGTTCTTTGAGGATATAATGGGTGCATAGATAGAGAGGAACAGGTTGTTGTTTATATTTGGATTTCCAGAAGGCATTTGATAAGGTGCCGCACAAGAGACTATAGAAGGCAGAGAGTCGGGATAAATGGGTGTTTTTCTAATTGGCAGGCAGTGGAAGTGGGGTCGGTGCTGGGCCCGCAGCTTTTCACCATTTACATTGATGATGTGGAAGAGGGGACAGAGTGTGGTGTCGCCAAGTTTGCAGATGATACTAAATTGAGTGGAAAAGCAAATATATGGAGGATGTGGAGAGGCTGCAGAAGGATATAATTAAGTTAGGTGAGTGAGCAAAGGTCTGGCAGATGGAGAACAGTATTAGTAAATGCAAGGTCATCCACTTTGATAGGAAAAATAAAAGATCAGATTATTATTCAAATGGTGAAAATCTGCAGCATGCTGTAGTGCAGAAGGACTTGGGAATGCTTGTGCATAAATCACAAAAAGTACCACAGATTATTAAGAAGGCAAATGAAATATTGGCCTTCATCGCAAGAGGAATTGAATTCAAGAACAGAGAGGTCATGCTGCAACTATACAAGGTACTGGTGAGGCCACACCTGGAGGACTGTGTGCAGTTCTGGTCTCCATTCTTGAGGAAGGATATACTGGCCTTGGAAGCAGTCCAGAGGAGGTTCACCAGGTTGATTCAGGAGATGAGGGGGTTGACCTATGAGGAGATCTTATAAAAACATATAAAATTATAAAAGGGATTGTCTCATTGGTAAGTGAGACCAGAACTAGGGGATACAGCCACAAGATTTAGGGGAGTAGATTTAAGATGGAGATGAGGAAAAACTCTCTTTCCCAAAGAGGAATGCATCTGTGGAATTCTCTGCCTAGGGAAGCGGTTAAGGCTACTTCATTTAACATATTTAATGTTCAGTTAGATTTTAACATAAAAAAGGAATTAAGGGATATGGGAAAAGACAGGTAGGTGGAGTTGAGTCAATGATCAAATCAGCCATGATCTTATTGAATGGCAGAGCAGGCTCGATGGGCCGGATAGCTGACTCTTGCTACTATATCTATGTTCTTCTGCAATACATTAATGACATCACATATAACCTTGAGATTCTTTCTCCTGCGGGTAAAACAGAGTTTTACGGGCACAGAGGACCCCAAAACCCAGCAGCAATAGAAATTCACCAAGACAAATGGGTACATAAATAAAAGTTGCTTTTAATTTTCTTTAAACATAAAAACAGGATTAAACTTTAACTTATTACTATTAACTTAACCCCCTTCTAATTATAAGTGCACGTGTATGTAATGTGTATATGTTCAGGAAAGTTATTTAATTCACAGTCCAATAGAATAAATTCACTTCTCACTCCTCCAAGTTCACCAGTATCAGGCAATTCTTATACTGTGCACAGAATTTAACATTTATGTATTTTCACTAGGCTCTGGTGGTTAAAGTTAAATGGTTACCGCTCAGGAAGGTTCTTGTTAGTTTCAGGGAGAGATTTGTTGCTCGTTGGATGCACACAAACTGATTTACTTCCATCAGTTACTTCAGTATTTGGCCGAAGAAACTTGCTGCATCATGGGTTTTCTAAATGATAACCTCTTCTTCCAGGACACCACAGAGTTCCTCTTGTTTCCCTTATTTCAGGAGAAACACTCTAGCCAACCATTTACTTTTGTAAGGACTACAAGGGTTTTTCAACAGGCTGAACTCAGAACTCACAACCCATCTTCAAAATTGGGTTTTCCACAAGCTTCCAAAAGCCACTGCAGACGTCAGTTTTTTCCACTCTCTCTTCAGAGAAGAATCCTGTTTGGTCTTTTTCTCTCTCTGCTTGCAAAACCACATGACCCCTCTTAGAATATCAAATAAGAAAATCCAAACAAACTGACTGTGCATAACAGAGAGGGGGAAAAAATCAATAAAGTGCAAAAGTAAGAGTTCTTAAATGAATCCCTGATTTGATTTTATTGTTGAGGAATCTGGTGGTGGAAGGGAAGCAGCTGTTCCTGAACCTGGTTGTACAAGTCTTGTGGGACATATACCTCTTTATTGATGATAACAGCGAGAACAGAGCTTTCCAACAGCAGCATTTCCTGTAGATGTTCTCGATGGTGGGGGGTGGGGGGGACTTTGCCTGTGATGTCCTGGGCTGTGTCCACTACCTTTTGCAGGGCTTTATACTGAGGGGTATTGGCGACCCCATACCAGAACGTGATCATCCAATCAGCACACTTTCCTCCATTGTCTGTAGAAATTTGCCAGGGTTTCTGATGTCATACCAAACCTCCACAAACTCCTAAGGAAGTAGAAGAGCTGACGTGCTTTCTTCATGATGTCATTAATGTATTGGGCCCAGGAAAGATCTTCCAAGATAGTGACTCCCAAGATCTTAAATTTACTCACCCTCTCCACATTTGATCCCCTAATGATCACTGGATCATACACCTCTGTTTTTCCTTCCTGATGTCAACATCAGCTCCTTGGCTTTGGTGATATAGAGTGCAAGGTTGTTGGTACACCATTCAGCCAAGTTTTAAGTCTCCCTCCTATATCCTCTTTGTATACAGCCCACTACCGGGGTATCATCAGCATATTTGTAGCTGGTGTTGTTGTCGTACTGAGCCACACAGTCATAGGTGTAAAGTGAGTAGAGCACTACTCACTTTATGCCGATGACTGTGTGTGAATGCTTGTATGTGGAAATTGTAGTTGGGGGATTCTGTGCAGCCATGTATGGATGAGTGATGGCAGGTGTGCTAATACGTGTTAGGATATTGTGGGGGTGAATGAACTGCAGTGTTTAGTTGTGCCACACTGACCACCGGCTGGTTCGCTGCAAGCTCAACCTTCACTTCAAGCCAAAGTCCAGGAACAGTAAAACCCCCAGAAAGAGGTTCAATGTTAGAAACTTGTAGTCAGACAAAGTGAGAGGAAACTTCCAGGCAAACCTCAAAGCAAAGCTCGAGGATGCAATCAGCCTCACGGACTCGTCCCCTGAAACCCTCTGGGATCAGCTGAAGACTGCCATACTGCAACCCACTGAAGAGGTACTGGGCTTCTCCTCCAGGAAAAACAAGGACTGGTTCGACGAAAACAACCAGGAAATCCAGGAGCTGCTGGCAAAGAAGCGAGCTGCCCACCAGGCTCACCTTGCAAAGCGTCCAGGCCAGAGAAGAAACGAGCCTTCCGTTGCGCATGCAGCCATCTTCAGCGCAAACTCCGGGAGATCCAAAATGAGTGGTGGACTAGCCTCGCCAAACAAACCCAGCTCAGCGCGGACATTGGCGACTTCAGGGGTTTTTACGAGGCTCTAAAGGCTGTGTACGGCCCCTCACCCCAAGTCCAAAGCCCGCTGCGCAGCTCAGACGGCAAAGTCCTCCTCAGTGACAAGATTTCCATCCTCAACCGATGGTCAGAACACTTCCAATCTCTTTTCAGTGCCAACCGCTCAGTCCAAGAATCTGCCCTGCTCCAGCTCCCCCAACAGCCCTTAAAGCTAGAGCTGGATGAGGTCCTCACCCGGGAAGAGACATATAAGACAATTGAACAACTGAAAAGTGGCAAAGCAGCAGGTATGGATAGAATCCCCCCAGAGGTCTGGAAGGCTGGCAGCAAAACTCTGCATGCCAAACTGCATGAGTTTTTCAAGCTCTGCTGGGACCAAGGATGCCATCATCATCACCCTGTACAAAAACAAAGGCGACAAATCAGACTGCTCGAACTACAGGGGAATCACGCTGCTCTCCATTGCAGGCAAAATCTTCGCTAAGATTCTCCAAATATAATAATATCTAGTGTCGCCGAAAATCACAGTGCGGCTTTCACGCAAACAGAGGAACTACTGGCATGGTCTTTGCCCTCAGACAGCTCCAAGAAAAGTGCAGAGAACAAAACAAAGGACTCTATATCACCTTTGTTGACCTCACCAAAGCCTTCGACACTGTGAGTAGGAAAGAGCTTTGGCAAATACTAGAGCGCCTCGGATGCCCCCCAAAGTTCCTCAACATGGTTATCCAACTGCACGAAAACCAACAAGGTCGGGTCAGATACAGCAATGAGCTCTCTGAACCCTTCTCCATTAACAATGGCGTGAAGCAAGGCTGCGTTCTCGCACCAACCCTCTTTTCAATCTTCTTCAGCAAGTTGCTGAAACAAGCCATGAAAGACCTGAACAATGAAAACGCTGTTTACGTCCGGTACCACACGGATGGCAGTCTCTTCAATCTGAGGCGCCTGCAAGCTCACACCAAGACACAAGAGCAACTTGTCCGTGAACTACTCTTTACAGACGATGCCACTTTAGTTGCCCATTCAGAGCCAGCTCTTCAGCGCTTGACGTCCTGTTTTGCGGAAACTGCTAAAATGTTTGGCCTGGAAGTCAGCCTGAAGAAAACTGAGGTCCTCCATCAGTCAGCTCCCCACCATTACTACCAGCCCCCCCACATCTCCATTGGGCACACAAAACTCAAAACGCTCAACCAGTTTACCTATCTCGGCTGCACCATTTCATCGGATGCAAGGATCGACAATGAGATAGACAACAGACTCGCCAAGGTAAATAGCGCCTTTGGAAGACTACACAGAAGAGTCTGGAAAAACAAACAACTGAAAAACCTCACAAAGATTAGTGTATACAGAGCCGTTGTACTAACCACACTCCTGTTCGGCTCCGAATCATGGGTCCTTTACCGGCATCACCTACGGCTCCTAGAACGCTTCCATCAGCGTTGTCTCCGCTCCATCCTCAACATTCATTGGAGCGACTTCATCTCCAACATCGAAGTACTCGAGATGGCAGAGGCCGACAGCATCGAATCCACGCTGCTGAAGATCCAACTGCGCTGGGTAGGTCACGTCTCCAGAATGGAGGACCATCGCCTTCCCAAGATTGTGTTATATGGCGAGCTCTCCACTGGCCACCGAGACAGAGGTGCACCAAAGAAGAGGTACAAGGACTGCCTAAAGAAATCTCTTGGTGCCTGCCACAGTGACCACCGCCAGTGGGCTGATATCGCCTCAAACCGTGCATCTTGGCGTCTCACAGTTCGGCGGGCAGCAACCTCCTTTGAAGAAGACCGCAGAGCTCACCTCACTGACAAAAGACAAAGGAGGAAAAACCCAACACCCAACCCCAACCAACCAATTTTCCCTTGCAACTGCTGCAACTGTGTCTGCCTGTCCCGCAACGGACTTGTCAGCCGCAAACGAGCCTGCAGCTGACGTGGACATTACCCCTCCATAAATCTTCGTCTGCGAAGCCAAGCCAAAGAAGAAGAGACTGACGCTTTATGCATGCTAGTGACACGGCCTGGGGTGGGTGGAGAGTTGCTAGAGTTTCATTGAATTCTCAACTTCTGCAAGGTTCAGACTTAACCAGTACTTTAATAGGTGTTCTGATAAGATTTTGTAAAGACCCTATTGTAATTGCTGCAGATATTGAAGCAATGTTTGTCTTACTTCAGTGGTTTCAGAAAAAGATCTTTATCAAAAGTTAAATGAGATCTGTAATAAAGGAGGTTTCTTCCTTACAAAATGGATTAGCAACAGTCGAGATGTGTTGGCTATTATACCTGAGGCAGAAAGAACAAAGAAGCTAAAATATCTTGATTTGAATTGTGACGTTCTATTTGTCGAATAAATTCTAGGGGTGCAATGGTGTGTTCAATCTGATGTTTTCAAATTCAAAATTGTTTTGAAAGAGCGGCCTTTAACAAGAAGAGGTATTCTTTTGATCGTAAACTCAATATGTGATCCTTTGGTAGTATTAATAGCACTGGTAGTATTAATAGCCAAGAAAATTCTCCAAGAATTGTGCAGAAGAAAATTTGGATGGGATGCAACTATACCATATTCCATCACACAAGATTGGATAAATTTGGATTGAGGGTCTTAAAATGTTAGAAAATTTTGAAGTCAACAGATGCTTTAAACCAACAAACTTTGGAATTGTCACATTTTCTAAGTTACACCACTTTGCTGACGCAAGGGAAGGTGGTTTTGGTACTGTCAGTTATTTAGTACTGCAAAATAACCAAGAGCGAGTACATTGTGGATTTGTAATGGGAAAGGCCAGAGTGGCTCCATTAAAGCCAATCACCATACCTAGAAATGGAATTGACTGCCACTACTATGACGAGCAAAATGGACACTACATTAAGAAGAGAATTACAGATGGAGTTAGCAGACTCTGTGTTTTGACTGATAGTACATCAGTGCTTAAATACATTAATAACAAAACCACAAAGTTTTGTACCTTTGTGACTAACAGAGTTAATGAAATCGAGAAGGTTTTGCATGCTAATCAATGGAGATATGTTAAAACTGATATCCAGCTGATTTGGCTTCATGAGGATCAAAAGTTCAATCTTTTCTGAAAAGAACTAACACATCGGAGTCCTGTCCTCAACTTCTTTCGCGATCTCAAGAAGAGTGACCTCAAAATCCAGAAGTGTTAAAAGAAATATCAATGGAGGATCCCATAATCCAAAACACTAATGTAAATATTATTCAAATATCAAATGAGAATGATCCAATCACTTAATTAATTTGTTATCACTCTTCATAGTTTTGTTTGAAAAAGGCTATAGCATGGATTCTTAGGTTATGCTTTTAAATCGTATCAAGCCACGGACCTCCACCCCCTAAAATGACAGAATGAGAAGAAGACAAATGAACTGATCCAACTATTTGTGTCATGAAATGAAAAGAAGATGACACAATTTTCTTGTTTATTTTCATTGTGTGATGACATTGTTTAATGGGTTTATTGTATTGTATATGTTGAATGTTTAGTGGGTAGGGAGGGTGGTGGGAAGGAGGGAGGGAATGGAGGGGGAAAAGGGGAGAAAATGACACTGTATATTCAAGAGGGAAATGTTTGTGTGTATTTTGGTTAATATGGTTCATAGTGTGAAAAAGTTAAAAATTTTAAAAAAAGAAAGAAAATCTGAAGACTCGAAAGAGCTGTAATCTAAAAGTTGATGAGTTGGTGAATGCTGAATTGGAGATAATTGGTTTTTGTCAGAAAAAGATGTTTGATTACGAGATGTCAAAATTGAAGAAGAATCTGAATGTTATAAGTTGTGTTTAAGAGTAGGAAGAAGATTGGAAAAAGCAATAATGCCAGAAGAAGTGAAACATCCAATTATATTAGCTAAGGAATTCCATATTTCTGAATGGATTCATAATCACGTGTTATCAGACTGCACCAGAAATATTGGATACTTTGTGCTACAACACTGATCAAAAGAATTACATCAAAATGTGTTAGTTGTAAACGTACAAATACTAAACCTGGACAGATTTGTCACAGGACAGTTTCACCTGATGAATTCCCATTTGCAGATTTATTTTGAAAAAGATAGATTAAATAATATCTTTCATTATTACAAAAATGACAAAAATTGTCTAAATCTAAATGTAATTTTGTATGTGGAGATGTTGTGATTATTATGGACGATTCTTCACCAAGAAATTCTTGGGTGCTGGGGAAAATTGTGGATACAGTTCCAGACAAGAAAGGTTTCGTTCAGCAAGTGCAGATTAAAACCAAGACTCGTTACTTAATAGACCTATTACTAAAATCTGTCTTTTACATGATAGGAAATCATAAAATATCTAAAAAACAGCACGTGATGGGAAAATATTAAGACAATTTTTGTGATCAGCTGCTCAAAATCCATAAAAGTGTTCAAGAAGCAAAATCTTCATTGTCCAGTGTTATAGCGATTGTGCATGTGTGTCTGTTTCCATCTAATGATTTTAAGATTTTTAAAAATTCACTCATGTACATTTAATGTTAATAACAGTGGGACCCTTGACACCAGTGAATGGGGGTGGGCCTCACCAGCTGTCAACACTACTCTGTCAGTGAAACTTGGTGAGGCCCTGCTTTGCCCTGATCTTCACTCTCAAAAAGAAACAGTGCATTCAGGGTACAGACAACTTGAATCCCAGAGCAGCAGAATATTTACCCCTATTCTAACAAAGTGTGTGTAGGAAGGAGGTATAGGTCCAAGACTTGCACCACCAGGTTCAGGAACAGCTGCTACCCCTCCATCATCAAACTCCTCAACAACAAACTCAATCAGGGATTCATTTAAGGACTCTTACTTTTGCACTTTATTAATCTATTGATCTGTTCCCTCTCTGTATTGCACAGTCAGTTTGTTTATATTTCTTTATCTGTTTACATAGGTATGTTTTGTGCAGTTTCTTTCGCACCACCAAGAAGCGGTAATTCTGCCTTGCCTGCAGGTAAAAGAATCTCAGGGTTGTATGTGATGTCATGTATGTACTCTGACAATCAATCTGAAATCTAGTACCAAGTCTAACCAGATAAAAACAGGATAATTCTGGATTCTTATCACACACTGGATCATGATGTTAAGGTCATTGACATTAATGCTCTATACAGCATAACACAAGCACTTGTACTCAATCAGCCATGAAATTAAACCTCAACACATCAAAGAGTTAGAATAAACACAAGAACACGAATGAACCAAACAGCAGGCGAGTGACTGTTTCATTTTCAGTGAGAAACCTTTAATTAATTCCACTGAGTCCATCAGGAGCCTGTTACTTAGTGGTAACTGCAGCTATGCATGATTCTTGCTTTTCTCTAAGGTGGTTCGTTAAATTCTTGCAGTTTATTTTCTTTCTTGGTTCCTCGCCTGGGTGCCTTTTCCCTGACAAACTAGGAATTTATGCAGCATATTTAATGTAGTAAAACATTCTGAGGTGCTTTGCAGGCATTTAATCAAACAAGATTTGATGCAGGGCCACAAATGGAAGAATCAGGAGAAGTGACTAAAGATTTGGTCAATAAAGTGGGCGTCAAAAATTACTGGAACAGCACACAAGTTTAGGTAGACAAGTCCAAAGCTTAAAGGTCTTAGCAGTCAAAGTTACAGCTGTCAACAGTGAAGCAATTAAATTCAATAGATGCTGATGCCACCAGAATTACAAGAACTCAGAGATCTCAGGGGGTTGTAAGGCTGGAGGAAGGTCACAAGATGACTCGAACAGAAATCTGAGAAATGATTTATCAATGTTGAATTGGAGAATTGGATAATACCACTTTACGGTAATTCTGTCAAGAGTATTGAGGACTTATAGCAAACATGTTCTTAATGATATATAAGGGGAAACCCTCAAGTTAACACCTGAATTTCCCCCTCCACTCCTACCTGGATGATGAGGAACATACAGAGAAGGATGAAAAGGGAAACTTGTGGTAGAGTTCAAATCTGGAGAAAGCCGAGAGGAGTACAATCTACTCCAGAAACTACTCCAGGTCTACCAAAATGTTTGTCTGAATGATTGAAACATCACCTTTTTTGCACTAACTGTAACTGAATATTTATTATCTATTCACGTATTTATTATCTCATTTTGTCTTGGTATATTGTGATCATTTAATTTGTACTATTGTAGTTGGTATATCTAAAGAACGTGTGACTGTAGCAAGTCAGGATTTCTGAACCTGTACATTCTACTTATGTATATGACAAGAAACTTTCATCTCATAATACAGAAATGAAATTAAAAAGAAAATCTGGAAGAAAAAAAGTACACCCGAAAAAGAATAAGCACAGGTAAAATGCAATAAATCCTTAAGATGTTTCATCAAAATAGGTAAAAGTAGGACATCATAGGAAATAGGAGCTGGAGAAGGCCATACAATTTAGGGCAGCCCAGTTATCACAACACTGTTACAGCACCAGCATCCGGGACCCTATCTGTAAGGAGTTGGTACATTCTCCCCATGTCTGTTTAGGTTTCCTTTG
Organism: Narcine bancroftii; assembly: GCF_036971445.1. NCBI lineage: Eukaryota > Metazoa > Chordata > Chondrichthyes > Torpediniformes > Narcinidae > Narcine > Narcine bancroftii. The sequence goes on from NC_091481.1 coordinate 13,602,570, forward strand.
GGAGCTCCAGTTTCTTCCCACCGTTCAAAACATACCAGGGTTGTAGGTCAATTGCGTGCAATTGGGCTCATGGCCAAAAGGGCCTGCTACCATGCTGTATGTCTGTATGGCTGATCAGATACCTTAAATACCCTATTCCTGCTTTCTCTCTATACCTTTTGATCTCTTTAGCCATTAGGACCACATCCAACATCTTTAAGAATCTATCTAATGAACTGACTTCAACAACATTCTTTGGTAGGGAGATGCATGAGTTTACCACTCTATAAGTGAAAAACTTTCATCTATTATTAGAGGCCAAAAGATTAGCAAGTTTTAAAATCATGAGTTTGGTTCCAATTAATACATTGTCTTAACATCATTGAAAGAGCAGTAAGTTGACCACGACAAAAGAACAGTGAGACTTATTGGTAAAATAAGAGGGTAAATATTAATAGAATCAGCATCTTTTAAGTTTCAGATAAAATTTATCCCAGGTTTCTAAAATAAGCAAGGAAGGAAATTACAGAGTCTCGAAGCATTAGCTTTCAATTTTCTTCAGCTGCAAATTTGATACCAGAGTAATCCAGAAGTTGGATGCTGTGAAACTACTGTTTAAGAAGGAGACCAATTAATTAAGATGGTCAACCTAACATTAATAAAAGGAAAATTACTGGAAAAGATTCTGAAGGATACCCTAGAACAGATTTCAGATTTATTGTTAAGAGTACAATTATGACATCACGATGTTTTTCTCAGCAGGTGAGGCAGAATTACCACTTACTGGTAATGCAAAAAAAAACTGTACACAGCAAATACATGTCGACAAGTTAAGAACTATAAAAAGATAACGAATGTAAACAAATTGACGGTGCAATAGAGAGAGAATTTTTTTTCAGCGCAAAAGTAAGAGCCTTAAATGAGACCCTGATTGAGTTTGTTGTTGCTGAGGAGTCTGATGGTTGAGGAGTTGCAACTTCCTGAACCTGGTGGTGCGAGTCTTGTGGCACTTTCCTGATGGCAGCAGCAAGAACAGAGCATGTGCTGGGTGTGTGGATCCTTAATGAATGCTGTTGCTCTCCAAAGGCAGTGTTCCCTTTAGATGTTCTCGATAGTGGGGAGAATTTTGTCTGTGATGTCCTGGGTTGTGTCCACTACCTTTATGCTCAGGGGTATTGGTATCCCTATACCAGGCCATGATGCAGCTGGTCAGTACACTATCCACCACACATCTGTAGAAATTTTCCGGCGTTCCTGGTGTCATACCATACCTCTGCAAACTCCTGAGGAAGTAGAGGCACTGATGTGCTTTCTTCACAATGACATTTGTGAGTTGGGTCAAGAAAAGATCCTCCAAGAACTTAAATTTGCTCACCCTCTCCACGTCTGATCCCCCAATGATCACTGGATTGTACATCTCTGTGTTTTCTCTTCCTGAAGTTAGTAATCAGTTCCTTGGTTTTGGTGTCATTGAGTTGTTGGTGATGCACAATTCGGCCAAATTTTCAACAAGTTTTCAATCTCCCTCCTGTATGCTGACTCATTGGCCCTTTTTATACAACTCTTCTTCATCTTCTATGGCTCATGCAAAGAATACAAAGGCAGGAAAGTCATGCAGGGAAAATAGAGAGCATGAGCTGGGCCAGTCAAACAAGAAAGTCTATAGATACTGGAGTTGAATGCAATACACAAACATGCTACAGAAACTCAGCAGGTCATGCAGCATTCATAAGAAGTAAAGGCCCAGGTCCAATACATTGACTACCCTTTACTTTCTCTGGATGCTGTGTGACCTGCTGAGTTTCTCCTGTACATTTGGATATTGCACCAGTTAGACCAGCCTTCCTACCCAAGTCTTGGTGTGGGAAAATGTTTTTTTCTTGGTTTCACAATCTGCTCAGTTCAACTTTCTTTCCTTATTGGCCATTTCATCTCTTTTCAGAGGTCACATCAATGGAACCATTCACTACTTCCCCAAACATTTACAATTCTGTAAAAGCTCACCAGTACCTGTGTGATCAGTGCTCTGACTTCTGCCATTACAGCTATTGACGGCATCCTTCAATCTCTGAATCTCTGTCTTCTCCTTGCAAGAGCTTTCAAATACAATCCTTCCACTCATTCCTCTCCTTTCACATTCCAACTCTTCCTCAGCAACATCTTTCAGCTTTACCTTCTGCCCAATAGTCCCCACTTACCTCCCATTACAATCACTCCTGCTCATTTGTCATGACTCCCTCTTCCCTCTTCTTGCCCACAGTCTCTCTCTACCTGGTACCTACCAGTACTTAAGTTGCATTTCATATCCATCTCAGTTACCTTGCTATGGTTAGTCATTACTTGTTTAGCCTGGCCCACATTTGAACCTGATTATATTTTTATCACTGAAGGCCCTTATACTCCCTGAACAATCCACTTTGACAGGAGCTGTCACAATTCAACAACTTTCAACACCCCCCACCCCCCCCCCCCCCGAGAATGCATGGTGAAGCCTGAATTGACAATACTTCATTTAAAAATTATCTGGACGAGTGCTTGTCAGCTGTACCACAGTGGGATCATATTAACTTTGCAGACAGAATAAAATGGTGTTCTTGAGTCACAAACCTGCTTCGCATCAAATCCCAGCAACAAAATCTGCCTATTAAATCCTCGTGATGATTGCAGCTATTTTACCATTCAAAGAAATATCGCACACAAATACAAGGTGAAGGTTCTTTGTACCTGCTAGTGATGGATTCATAGATGCTACACAGGTGGTGTTGAGAATCTCCAAGCCATGCATGAGAGGGCACAAAAGGCCTGCATAAGAAACTGAAAGATTTCACAGACCACCCACTCACTCCATTAGGTATCTTCTTTCTCATTTGTGGAATAAGCTGTGGTTCCCAATTTGTTCTCACATGGTCATAGAGTTCTACATAATGGAAAGAGCTCAGCTTGGACATGTTGACCAAGCTATTTCACATTTACCTGTGTTCAGCCCATATTCTTCTAAACCAGTGGTTTTCAAACTTTTCATTCCCCTCACATACCACCTTAAGCAATCCCAATGCCATCGGTGCTCTGTGATTAGTAAGGGATTGCTTAAGGTGGAATGTGAGGGGAAAAAAAATATTTGAAAACCTATTTTTAATCATACCTAATTGACTTGTTATGTGCAAGGTTTCATCATTCCAAAGAAAATGGGCCAAGGACAATTTTTCTCAAGTAAGATATTTTGTAACAATTGGGTGTAGAGCAGTGATTCTCATCCTTTTTTTTCCCACTCACATACCACCTTAAAGCAATCCCTTACTAATCACAGAGCACATGGCATAGGGATTACTTAAGGTTAGGGTTGGTGCCAGAAGAAGTCTTAGTGGGGAGCATTAGGGCAACCAAAGGGGCAAAATTATATGCTTGAAAACTTGCTCAGTGTGGGGGGAGGGGGCATTTACCTTGTTAAATGCTGCGTCCCAGCTGGCGCATACACAGTGGATTGGAGTACAGGAGTCACTGGCATAACTAGCGTCACTTCCCCCTCCCTCTGACAGAAGTGACCTTAATGGCCCGGCACTCTAATCCATTGAGCATGTGCCAGCTAATATCAAATATAACATGATAAGTGCCCCCTTTCTGCCCCTACACCCCCAATGGAGGGCAAACTAACATCTGGCTCGAGGTGGTGCCGGATGGAGGGCAAATTACACAAACGCTGGACTGTCCGGCCTAAAACCAGCTGTCTGGTTACCCTAGCGTGGGTGGGAGGTCACAATACCTCATTTGGGGGGCAATGGCTGTGAATTCCCCCCCCCCCCCACCCTGGAGCTGATACTGCTTATGGAAGTATGCGAGTTGAAAGAAAAAGTTTGAAAACCATTGCTCTGAACCTTCCTATACCTTAAATGTCTTTTGAATGGTACAACTGTCCCTGCGTTTGCACATACCCACCACTCTCTGTATGAAGATTTTGCCTTTCTGCTGAGTCACTTTGGAATCCAGATGGAAGATGGCCATCCATGATGCCGAAGAAGTAAAGATAAAGACAGAGATACAAATTAGATTAAATCTATTAGCACTCCCCTTCCATTTTGCAGACATGGTTGTTGCTGTTGGACCAGCAAGATTTCAATCAAGAGGTCACAAATTTTGGCATATCATTTAAACCTGTCCCTGGGTTTCCCTTTTCTACATATAAACGAGAATAGCTCATTTAGGAGCTGACCTACGTGAAACATCATTATTCTACATATAAATTACTCAAAGCCTTCAAATGAGTTTCAGGCCATAACTCATGATGTTAGACCTACTATTCCATACTCATTAGATTCTAGTTTTTAACTCACTTCCACCTACCTGTTATTCTACACATATATCTCCAAGCACCTTATTTGCATTCCAGCCTATAACTCATGCCTGGATTTACTTGTAAATCTCACAAAATACCTGGCACAGATCACAGCCTGGATTACCCTTCTATGTTATTCTCCATATAAATAATTTGACCTTGAATCAACTTCCTTTGCCTACTTGCCAATTGTTTACACTAAGATTTTAAATTTCCTCACAAACAAGTTAACAAAACAACTTACTCTGTATTTATCCCACTGCTGTCATGAGACCTTGCTGTGCACCAACGAGCTGACAAACCAAACTCATTCAAAATATTGACTCACTTCACTCAGTTTTAAAGGGATTGAAGTTAGACTGTGAGCATAAAAGATACAGTGTGCATGTAAGAATTTCATCTTTTCCAATTTCAGTGATAGAGCATGGGAACATGTAGCAGCAATTTCATCATTTAGAGGTGAAAAATGCTCATAGAAAAAGACATTTTGGGAAGTGTGCATGGAAATTAATGAAGAGAGAGAGAGAAAATTTATCAGAGAGATAGGGAGACAATCATCTTGGAGAATAAGATGCAGAGATTCTTGAGAGAGACAGGAAGTTCACGAGATTAAGAGTGTTCATTCGAGTGAAAGAGTTCATGAGTGTGATAATCACTGAGTATATGAGAGAAATATTTTTTCCAATTTACAATGGCAAGGAGAAATTGTGATAATGATACTGTTCATGACCAAAGGAATTCCTGACAGAGAGAATTCATCAGAATGAGAATGAGCAAATGCATGAGGATGTTATGATCAATGGCTTCCAGTGCACCTCACTTTTTGAACATGCTGCAAAGGGGTTGTCAATCATTCCATAATGCACAGTTGATGAGTCCCTGTGAAATCCATTCACATAGAGGTAAAACCACAATGCTAGAGAAACTCAGCAGGGCAAACAATGTACTTTATATAGCATTGATAAAGATACATAACCAACATTTTGGGCTTGAGCCTTTAAGGGCCATTACAGATTAGCACTGGCTTCCATTAGTTAATCCATATATAAGCAAGTGATTTAATTCTATCCAGCGTTATTGATTCCAGAAGCTTTTCAACCATAGAGGTTAAGCTGAATGGCCCAAGGATACTGAATGGATTGTGGATGAAACCTTGGTCTGTTTTTGAAGAAAAATTGTTAACATAAGAGAGAGAATGAGAAAGGGGGAGTTTATGAGATTGGGAGTAGAGTCTATGGAAAATATTGAGAGAGATCATGGATGTGCGAGAATTCATGAGTAAAGAGTGAGAGAGGGAAGTAAAAAGTCAAGGAGAGTTGTTGAGAGCGAATAATAAACAGTGAATAAAGAGAAAGTGAATAAGTGACAGTAAAGGGATAGTCGAGAGAGAAAGTTCAGAATTTCTGTGACAGCAAGTGGAGGAAGAGAGAGCATTCTTTTGGAAGAATTAGTTCCTGTAGTAATTATGCTTCAGCTCAAATTAAAGGAACACACTCAAAATTGTCCATTAAATGGCAGCCTGAAAAGGTCATTGGACATGTTTCTTAATAAAGGGACTCATTTAAAATGCCAGTACCAGATGAACAGATGCAAGAAAGGGCATTTCAATTACACTTAAAATAGAGTTGAATCTTTTGGGAGGGTAGGAGGGATATGGACAAATCATCAGGGGAAACTGTAATTAATGTTCTATTCAGACTATTAATATTTTGTAAGTGAATAGTCACCTGAGGAATCCCAGGTGATTTACTGAGAATGCTGTCAGGGATTTGTGCGGTGCTTGGGTGAGTTTATATTGAATAATACATGAGATTGAGGGGGAAATTACCAACATGATGGAATTCAACAATACTATTCAAAAGGGGAGATGGGTGGGTACTTTAGGAAATAGTGAGCAGAGAGAATGGGATTCAAGGTAGGGAGATGGGACAAATTGTATTGCTCTCACATCAAGCTGGAAAATGTAATGAGCTGAACATTCTCCTTCTGTTCTTCAACCTTTCTGTGATTCAGTGAACATAGCTGGGAGTAATTTACAGCAGGATTCCAATGCAACATTTCAGTGTTTGTATATTGAATAAATTGCAAATCAAAGTTCAGTTAGACCTAAAACAACCTTCTTCATGGGGTGCTGCATTCAGTCATAAGCACAGAAACAGGTTTTCAGCCCATTGCATCAGCACCAACCACCATGCATTCATTCACACCAATCCTACATGAATGCTATTTTATTCTGCCTCCTCCCACAGGTTCTACGATTCATCTAAACACTTAGAGCAATTTACAATAGCCAATTAGCCTACCAACTGGTACACCTGCATGAATCTCAGGCAGTCACAGGGAAATCATAAAAACTACACAGGGAGCAACAGAAATCAGGATTGAATCCAAGATACTGGAGCTATGAACTCTACTAACTGTATCTCTGCCCTGCCTTAACTGGATATTTCTGACTAAAGATTTCATGGAGTTCCATCTTTTTTTAAAAATCCCAATGATCTCATTATTCTCCATATGGCTCAATGCCTTCTTATTGCAGAACCATGTCTAATTATCTCTCAGAATATGGCCTACACAAGTAAATACAGCTAGGATATTACATAGAAAAATAAATCTAGATTAAATATTAATTGGCCACATGTCTGAGGTACAAGAATGCAAAAGATCTGGGTATGTTGTTGCTTTAGACATTCCTTTCAACTTATGTTTAGATGTGGGACTTGTATTCCAAAGGGTAAAGAGACATCAGAACGACCACATTCAGTTTTAGCTGGGGTCCAAAAGAATTACAGGGATGAGTTTGGGGAGGACCAAGCTTGAAGTCACAGACAGAGAAGTTATGAAAATCTCTGCCCAGGGACTTGAATTGGAGAGAAGGAAATGGGTCAGATGTAGGATGGGGGAATGCACACTTTGGTGTCAAGTGGGGCTTTTATAATTTTGGACAGATAACACTGGACAACATTTTTTTCAAAAAGATTATGATAGCCAACTTCAAGCTGAACACAAACATAATTTCAGATTTGCTGTATACATATTAAGTTGGATAAACATTGAATTAATTTTTATTAAATTTAGCATATTTAATTGCATAATGATGCTAACACATTGTGTGAATTCAACTGACCTAAAAATGTTTTGCCGCTGATTTTCATTTGTACTCAGCATCTGATGCCTCTCATGTCAGTGTCCAACAATAGTTGGCCAGCATTGATGGGTTTCAGTTCCCCTGATACCACTTTTCCATGGTCACAATGTCCTGGTGAAACCTTTCACCAGGTTTGTCACTGACTGCACCAAGATCAGCAGGGAAGAAATCCAAGTACAAATGCAGAAAAAGAATTTTCAATGGTTTTGTATGCTTGAAGTAGACTTAAAATATGTCAGGAAATCACAAAAATAGTCTATATCTAAAAAAAATGGTCCATGGTAGAAAAATTGTAAGGTAATTTTCATAATCAGCAGCCCAAAATCTATAAAATATACCCAAAAGAGTTCAGGCAGCAAAATCTTCATTGTCCAGTGTAATTAGATACAATAACAATTCTTCTTATCAGTTATAATTCATGTCAAAAAAAGTTTAAAATTAAGAATGAGTTTGTATAAGAGCAAAGTAACTGTTTGAAATCATACACACTCGGTTATATGTGATGTCATTACGTCTTTGGCTGATCACATTCTCCTGAACTTCTTTCCTCAACCTGAACCTCCCTGGGATTTGACTCATTCAACACAGGAAAAGATTTGCCCAAGTCAACTTTCCAATTACCTTAAAAACCCTGAAAACTTCAATCAGGTCATCTTGAACTCACTTCAAAGTAAAAAACCCAATACTTAAATTCCTAGTATATGAATGAAATCATGCTCCTACGTCTATGAAGAAAGTGGGAAGGTAAGAATTGGGAGGAGGGGATTGTCTCACAATAGCTGTGTACCTACAATTGATTGCAGATTCCAGCAGGGGGCAACAAAAAGCCAGATGGAAGCAGCATATCACATTGCAATCTTTTTCTGAGGTCCAAACAATTGTTTATTGCAGGGGACACCACATGTTCGCTCTGTCCTGGTGAAACCTTTCATCATGTTCGTCCCTGACTACACCAAGATCAGGAGGGAAGAAGTCCAAGTGTGAATGAAGAACATGAATTTTCAATGACATGCTGCACTTCATGGTTTTGTCTGCTTGAAGTAGACTTTAAATATGACAGGAATTCACAAAAAATAGTTTATATGGTATCTAAGAAAAAAGTATGTAATAGGAATGTTTTAAGGTGATTTTTGTGACCAGCAGCCTACAATCCATAAAATACACCCAAAAGTGTTCAGGAAGAAAAATCTTCGTTGTCCAGTGTTATCAAATTAGAGGCTCCATGATGTGTCCAGCAAGAAACAATGGAGTTCACCAAGACAATCCGTAGTGATACTTTCTCCACAGGAATATTATCTTCTATTGTTGATCCTCAAAACTACTCCACAGCAATCTGCTTTACTGCAATTCAGAAGTTCTGGCTACAGCTATTTGAAGCGCCACACTTTAGGAAAAATGCATAGGATTTAGAGGAGAGGCAAAAAAGAATCATTTCAAAAACAAAGATTTTTTTTATTGCATTGATAGAAGATAAGAAAAAACAAAGCCTAGTTGTGGAAGTGGATTAGTTGTACCTTTCAGGTTAGAGCTGGTTAAGCATCTGAATGAATTTTCAGGACAAAGACAGAATGTTTAAAAGGGCTCCAAAAATAATACAGGAAATTATAGGCTGGTGAGGCTGACGTCAGTAGTAGGCAAGTGATTGGAAAGTGTTTTAAGAGACTGGATATACAGGTATTTGGATAGCCAGGGACTGATTAGGGATAATCAACGTGGTTTTGTGCGTGCTAGGTCATAGAGTTTTCTAAGATTACTGGGAAAGTTGATGAAGGACAAGCTGTGGCTGTTGTCTATGTGGACTTTAGTCAGGCCTTTGATAATGTCCCACACAGGAGGTTAGTCAGGAAAGTTCAGTCACTCGGTATTCATGGTGAAGTAGTAAACTGGAATTGACATTGGCTTTATGGGAGAAGCCAGAGAGTGGTAGTGGATGATTGCCTCTCAGACTGGAGGCCTGTGGCTAGTGGTGCTGACTCCATTGTTGTTCCTTATCTAAATCAATGATCTGAATTGTAATGTGATAAATTAGATCAGTAAGTTTGCAGATGGCACAAAGATTAGAAGTGTAGTGGACAGCAAGGAAGGCTTTCACAACTTGCAGAGGGATCAGGACCAAGTGGAAAAATAGGCTGCAAAATGGAAGATGGAATTTAATGCAGACAAGGTTGAGGTGTTGCAGTTTGGAGGGACAAACAAAAATAGACATACATGGTAAATACTATAGCTGGAAGAAGTGTGATAGATCGATCTGGGAATACAGATACATAATTCCTTGAAAGTGGCAACACAGGTAGATAAAATTTGTAAAGAGAGCTTTCAGCTCATTGACCTTCATAAATCAAAGTACTGAGTTTAGGAGATTGGATTTAATTTTTTAAAAATTTAGACATACAGCTGGTAACAGACCATTTCAGCCCATAAGTCCTTGCCACCCAATTTACACCCCATTAACCTAACCACTGGTATGTTTTAAACAGCTGGAAGAAACCGGAGACCCTGGAGGAAACCCACGCAGACATGAGGAGAACATGCAAACTCCTTACAGACAGCATGGAATTTGAACCCTTGCCCAGTCCCGATCATTGGCGCTGTAAAGGCATTGCACTAACTGCTACACCAGTCGCCCCAACGTTATATTATGGTAAAGTTATATAAAACATTGGTGATGACAAATTTGGAGTAATGTGTCCAGTTTTGGTCATGTAACTATAGTAAAGATATTAATAAGACTGAAAAAGAGCAGAGATTTACTGGGGTATTGCTGGGTCTTTAGGATTGAGTTAAAGGGAACGATTAAACGTGAGGAATTTATTCCATGAAACATAGAAGAATGAGGGAAAATTGAAGTATACAAAATTTTGATGGGTATAGATAGAATAAATGCAAGTAGGTTTTCTCCACTGAGGGTAGGTCAGAGGACAAACCAGAGGACATGGGCTTAGGGTGAAAGGAGAGAAGTTTAGGGGGAACATGAAAGGGAATTTCCTCACACAGACAGTAGTGGGAGTGAAGAACGACCTGCCAGCTGAAGTGGTGAATGCGGGCTCAGTTTTAACATTTAAGAAAAATTTAAACAGGTTCATGGATGGGAAGGGTATGGAGAGATATGGACTAGGTGGAGTTCACTAGGACTAGGCAGAATAATAGTTAAGCACAGACTAGAAGGTTTGTAGAGCCTGTTTCTGTGCTGTAATGTTATATGGTTCTAATGCAGAGCATTGGATCTTCCAAACTAGATCCAGTATGGCTTTGAGGGGCTGATTACTCTCCTCTGGCACTGTGACCATTCTGTGAGATGCTATCCTGAAGGAGAGGCAGACAGAATTGTCAATATTTATTCTCAAGCAACATGTTTAAATCAAATCAACTGGCATCTATAACTGTGCTACTTGTGGGAATTTGTATTACGAAGCTGTTTTACCTACAATATGACCAGGTCTAGCATTCTAATGTGGTTAAGCACTTTGGGATGTAGAAGATGGAGATTAAATTTCCAGTGGCCGCACCAGTTTTAGATTCTCACTGCATAGGACACAAACTGCAATGGCTTTCAGCATAAACACATTCTCCTCTCTAGCCAGATCCATGCAGTAACAAACAGCAAAGTCTGCAGGCCAGCAATCAAAGACCAGCCTGTTTCTGAATCACAAAGCAGACGGTGACTGTCAAAATGATTTGAGAAGGCTCATTCAAGCAAGGATTGTGAGCTTCTGAGTATCAGTAAATTGAAGCTAATGAAACCCATAAATCTGGGTAAGAACACAACAGTTGCTGGGAGACAGCCTGTCTTAAGTTGCTCTTCAGATCGCTACTGGCCTAGAAAATCCTTCAGCCCATTTTTAAAGCAGTAATTGCAATGAGGGAAAACCGGAAGGAGCATCAACAAAGTTCAGGGCAACTGCCAAGACCTGTCATGATCCCACAGGCCACTGCTCCAGAAGAGTATGTAGAATCAGACTGTGAACATGATGCCAGGTAAGAGTAGTGGGGAGCTGGGAGGGGAGGAGAATGGAGCTATACTTATCTCTAACCACATGGCTTCTCCCTATTACAACATGAATTTCCTGCAAGTGTTCCAGTCTCCTTCCACAAAGCTAAGGTGTGAGTTGGTAGGTGAACAGCCATTCTAGATTGCCTGTGTTGATAAGTGGCAGAATCTAGGGGCGGGGAACTGATGGGAGTTTGGGTAGAATGGGTTGGAACAAAATAGGGGTAAGGATGATTCTGGGAACCAGAATAGACTCTAAGGGCTGATATGGCCTTCTTCTTTGTCAAGTTCAAGTTCATATGATATTTATTGTCAGAGTAGATACATCTTGGCGCCTCACAGTTCGGCGGGCAGCAACCTCCTTTGAAGAAGACCGCAAAGCCCACCTCACTGACAAAAGACAAAGGAGGAAAAACCCAACACACAACCCCAACCAACCAATTTTCCCCTGCAACCGCTGCAACAGTGTCTGCCTATCCCGCATCGGACTTGTCAGCCACAATCGAGCCTGCAGCTGACGTGGACTTTTACCCCCTCCATAAATCTTCGTCCGCGAAGCCAAGCCAAAGAAGAAGAAGAAACCCTGAGATTCTTTATCTTGTGGGCCAGGCACAATTTCCTCGTATCAGTAGTGTAAACTGTACTTAAAAAAAGGTATGTATATAAAAGAGAGAAATGCAAAAAAAAATTTCAACAAACTGCCTGTGTAAATACAGAAAAAATAAATATTCAGTAAAAAAATATTCTGCAAATAAGTCCTTAAATGTGTCTCTAATTGAGTCTGTTGCTTAGAAGTCTGATGTTGGAAGGGTAACAACTGTTCTTGAACTTGGTGGTATGAATCTTGTTGCACCTACACCTCTTTTCTGATGGCAGCAGCGAGAACAGACCGTGTGCTGGGTGGTTGGATTCTTGATGATTGTTGATGCTTTCCATTGGCAACGTTCCACGTAGATTTTCTCAATGGTGGAAGAGTTTAGCCTGCGATGTTACTTAAACAAAAGTTGCTTTTAATTTTCTTTAAATATTGTAACAGGATTAACTTATTACTATTAGCTTAACCTACCTTAACCCCTTTCTAATTCTAAGTGAACATTTATGTAATGTGTATATGTTCGGGAAAGTTTTCTGTTTCACTGTCCAGTCATTCACTTTTCACTTCTCCAAGTTCACTGGTGTCAGGCAATGCTCATACTGTGCACTGAATTCAACATTTCTAATTTTCACCAGGTTCTGGTGCTTAAAGTTAAATGGTTACCGCTCAGGAAGGTTCTTGTTGGTTTCAGAGAGAGATTTGTTGCTCGTTGGACACACACAAGCTGATTTCCTCCAATCAGTCATTTCAGTGTCTTGCCAAACAAACTTGGCTCATCATGGTTTTTCCAAATGATAGCCTCTTCTTCCAGGTGACCACAGAGTTCCTCTTGTTTCCGTATTTCGGGAGAAACACCCGAGCCAGCCATTTCCTCTTGTAAGGACTATAAAGGTTTTGAACAGGCTGAACTCAGAACTCACAACTTGTCTTCAAAATGGGTTTTTCAACAAGCCTGCCAGCTTTCCATTTTGCAGCCTCAACTGCTACTGTAGAACTGACTTTCTCTCTCCAAAAGTGAAAAATCACCTGTCTATTTTTCTCTCTGCTTGTAAAAACCATGCGACTTCTTACTGGGCTCCAAACCCAATCTTTGATAGATCTTATCAGTATCTCTGAGCCTGGACTTTATCACCAATACACAATAGATCAGCATTCTTCATTGCTTCTGCAAAACCAACCGGAGCCTCAATGTCTAGCTTCAGCAAAGCTCTTGTATTTTAAATGAGATGTCTTTTGTGAAGTATAACCTAAACTAAACCCCCACACTCTATCTCTTTTAAAGATATATTTTAACCATAATTATTCTAACACACCCATAACACCAGTCAGAGGTATTGGTAACCCCATACCTGATGCAGCCGGTCAGCACACTTTCTGCTACTCATCTGTAGAGGTTTGCCAAGGTTTTTGATGTCATATCAAACCTCTGCAAACTCCTGAAGAAGAAGTAGAGGTGCTGACATGCTTTCTTCATGATGACATGAGTGTGTTAGCTGCAGGAAAGATCCTCCAAGATAGTGACTCCCAGGAATTTAAATTTTCTCACCCTCTCTACCTCTGATTGTCCAATAATCACAGGATCATACACCTCTGTTGTTTCCCTTCCAAAGGACTACAATCACTTCCTTGGTTTTGATGACATTGAATGAGAGGTTGTTGTTAGTGCACCATTCAGCCAAGTTTTCAATCTCCCTCCTGTGTGCTGACTCGTATATAGTCCTCTACTGTGATATCTTCAGCAAATTTCTAAATAGTGCTGTCATACCAAGCCATGCAGTTGTAAATGTAAAGTTAGTAGAGAAGGGGACTAAATAGTCAGCCCTGTGATGCTCCGGTGCTGATGGAAATTGTGGAGATGATGTTCTTGCCAATTCTTGTCACAATGGAATATGAAATATAGAAAGGATAAACAGGAAGAAAGGAAAAAGTGTAAGTGAAAGATGATAGTAGGAAGGGAGGTGAGACGTCAGAGATTAGCAAAGACTGGAAAAGAGGAAGAGAGTGGACTGATATGCGGGAGGTAAATCTCAGATGAGTTTAAGGGGTGGAACTAAGGAAGGAGGAGTCACTGGAAGAATTGCAGATACCTAAAGCGAAGGAGAACAGGAAGCTCAGAACAGAGATGAGTGCAGGAGCATACTTCTCACGTGAGATTTTCTTCCCTTTGAATGAAAGTGAACGTGATTACCATTCCACAACCCATCAGCTGAGTGTCAAGATAAATCAGGAAATCACTATGTACTCTTCACCAGTCAGGTAAAGGCAACAGCATTGTGGTTTCACAGAAGAGAATGGGTTTGGAATCTGAGCAACATACCCTGAGATTTCCAAAGATGGCTGAATAAATTATATTAAATCTTTCATTCAAACACATATATTCACATGTACAAGCACCTCCCATACTCGCCTTTCATTGGTAGGTCTTCAGGGGTACGGTTATAACTAAGCGTGGTAGAGACATTATTTTTTTGCATATTTATGAAGGATCTCACTACCTTGTAGCTAAGGCCACAGGAAAATTGAAAGCCTATTACTGACAAACTTGTGTTTGATTGGATGCATATGTGTAAGGACATTGACAAAGCAAGAATGATCACACATGACAGGCTCAAAAATTGGGGAAAATGGTGAGACCTGACAGGGTTATAAAATGAATAGGGAAAGGAAGAGGTGGGGAGCGTTTGGAATTTAATTTTAAATTTAGATATAAAGCACGATAACGGGGCATTTCAGCCCATTATCCCATGCTGCCCAATTACACCCAATTGACCTACAACCCCTGGTACGTTTTAGATAGGTGGGAGGAAATGAGAGCAAACCCACGCAGACACAGGGAGAACTTACAGACAGTGCGGGATTCGAACTCCGGTCCCAATCACTGGCGCTGTAAGAGCATTGCACTAACTGCTACACTAACCGTGCTGCCCCAAGACAACCATTTTTTTCAAAAGGTTTTCTTCTGAAAACAAATTGAGGATTATGATAGACAGCTTCAATATAAAGATAATTTCAAATTTTCTGTATCACATAGGAAGTTGGAGAAACATTAAATTAACTTTCATTGAATTATGCATGTTTAATTGCATAATGATGCTGATACAGTGTGTTAGTTTAACTGACCTAAAAATATTTTGCCGCTGATTTTGGTTTATACTCAGCATCTGATGCCTCTCATGTCGGTGTCCAACAATAGTTGGCCAGCATTGATAGATTCCAGTTGCTCTGATACCACTTTTCCATAGTTATAATGTCATGGTGAAACCTTTCACTAAGTTCGTCACTGAGATCAGCAAGGGAGAAATCCAAGTGTGAATACAGTGTAGTGCGCGTCGAAAGAACCATAGACTTGTTGATCCAAACCAAGGCTTTTATTAACTAAAAGAATGGACCATATCACAAGTAGGTCAACCAGTCCAGAATGACCTGGTCTGGCTAGGAGCAATCCTTTAAGACCTGCCAGCAGGTGTGGCTACACTCTCAGCCAATCACAGTCATCCTACACTACCATCTGTACATAGACACATTGGTGATAGAATCTGTACGATCACATACAGAAAATGAAATTTCAATGACATGTTACACTTCATGGTTTTGTAGGCTTGAAGTAGACAAAATATGACAGAAAACAACAAAAATAGGTTATATCTAAAAAAAGGTATGTGATAGGAAAATTTCAAGATTATTTTCAAGATCAGCTGCCCAAATTCCACAAAATACACCAAAAGTGATCAGGAAGAAAAAATCTTCATTGACCAATGTGTCTTGGAGGATTTAGAGTGGCATAGAATGGCAGTGGCAAGAAAATTAAGCACAATCTTAAAACATTTTATAACCGTATTGAGTGCAAGAGAGAACCAGGGAAGAGTAGGGCCATTTAGGAACTAAAATGCAATACAGTATGTGAGATGAGCTGGAGGACACAGGTGAATTTTTGGATGAACACTTCTCATCTGAATTCACCGTGGATGAGAATTCAAGAAGAATCATAGAACAAATTACCATTGATAATGAGGTGGTAGGAGGTATTAGATACCATTTCAGATTTAGTCCTAATGTATTAAATCCTAATATCTGATGAGATGCATCACAGGCTGCTATGGGAGATAAGGGAGGAGATTGTGGTTACTGAAGGGTCTTATAATGAATGTGGTACTTATATTCAAGAGTGGCAGAAGGGGAGGGACTATGAAATTACAGTCCTGCGAGTCTGTTTTCAGTCAATAGGAAAATCATTGACATGGACATAATGGTTTCCATGCTGTTTGACTGTCCAGCTTTCTATAACTCCACAGATGGTACAATGGCAACATCACTCTTGAGTGTTTAGCTGGCCAGTTCTCCCTCCCCTTCCTGACTGAGAAATATTTTGGCTATTCCTTCATCAATGCCAGATGAAAATTCTATCCCTGCCCATCAGTGCTCTCAGAATACCTTCACGATGTAGTAAAGATGGGCATTAAATAGCCACATATTTTTGAAAAGTAAAAACAAAAAATCTATTTATATCTGTTCTGGGACTGTTCGCTGGGGCAGTAAAGAGGAAGATGTACTTCATATTCGACCTGACCTGGAGATACCCACAAAATTGTAAGCTCACAGAATTCAGATTTTTCTGTTTCTATGCCAAAGTCTAATGATGCAAGCAAATTAAATGTTTATTGCTACAAATAACTTCTTACTCGATAACCATAGAGGTACTGATGCCATTTTTCATCGCAATTAATGTATATATTTTTGCAAAGTAAACACATGCATTTTCTGGAAGATGAGGTGAGCCATGTGTGTGAAAAAACAATTAATCCCTTTAGGTTTCAAGATTTATTACAGATCTGGTGAAATTCACATGTACTGGATGATATACCAAGCAACATGAAGATTTCTGCATCTGAGCAGTGAGATTCTCACATGAAGAGATAACAGATCACTCAAAATAGATTTTTAATTAATCAGAACACACTGTCATCATTCAACACAAACAAAATGTGAAATGAAAGGTAATGTGAATCCATCTTGAGGGTCTTGAAGGGACAGAAAAATACTGCTGGTGATACTTCCACCTTATTCATAGCAAGAGAAGTTGAACATGTGGCCTGAGCTTGAAAGGGAGGTTAGGTGGTAAAAAAAAAAGGGATTCGTGATGGATTTCAAATCCAAACATGGTGTAGAATCTGACTGAATGAGGGAAGCAAGGAAAATTATAGACTCTGCTGGAGTTTAGATATTTCTTTCAGTAAATATCATTTTGGTATAGAGTTTGACATTTGGCAATTGGGGAGTGTTAACAGTTTCTGGAGGAATCAGTTTTGGAATTATGGTTCCCAAAACACATCATCACTGGTCATTTTCTTCATGTCAGTCCATCTGTAGACTAGAGATCAATTGTCAATATTATTTTATTGATTACAGTAAAAATCCCCAGTATCCAGATATGCAAATTTTCCAGTTGCCTAAGACACACTATTAAAATGCCTAATTCATCTGCATTAAGAATGAACAGTTTAAGACAAAAAACAGCGCAATATGTAAAGTAATTTGAAATAAAATCAGTATTGTAGTCCTTAATTATGTAAAGTTCACTTTACATAATCAGGTAATTTCTGTAACTTACAAAATTTAAATTTAAATTCGAACGCCGGTCACTGGCGCTCTAATATGGGTGGGCTAACCGATACGTTAACTGTGCCGCCTCTCCCAAGTTTACAGATAAAGCCTTACTAATATATACTTAGTAATACACTAATAAAGACTCTTACTAGGCAGGAATAAGGAGACACTTTGGGAGAGTTGCTCCAATGGTAAGCAGTATTGGTCAGATACTGGGGATTTTACTATATTATGATGGTAGAAAGCAAACGAGATATAAGTGGATTTCTTTTGTCTAGTGGCTCCTATATTCATATGAAACTTTGAAATATGAATTTTTTTTAATTGCCTTCCCCAAAAGTAGGAACTAAATGTCCACCTCTCTCCATTACCTCACTAAAACTAATCTGGGATAAGCAAAAAAATTCCTGCAATTAATTTTGTCAAGTCAAGTTTATTGTCATCTGATTGCACAAGTACAACCAGACATAACACACATACAGACAAACAATACATATGCAGGACAAGTATTCATATATAAATATACAGAGGACATAAATAAATGGTTTTGTGGTCAGTGAGCTATGCAGTGAACGAATGAAAAACCACACGGAAGCTGTGAGTGAGCTGAACCAACCAGGTGATTTTACTGGAACTCTCCAAGAACTTATCATTATGAACTCCATGATCCTTTCCCCCTCCCCCTCAAACACCAGGACAATTGTGACATCAGCAAGTGCTAGCCTGCATCTCTGTGATCCAGTTCGCTTGCAGATCAGTGAAGCCCACTACATGACATTCACCCCACCACCCCCCCCGAACTCGTGTACGGAAGAGCCAAGTCCACAGTTCATAAAACAGTTCGTACATTTAGGAGGCTGACCTCTTCACTGCTGGGCTGAAACAGTTACTGGTTGGTTGAGGTCAAGATGTGCTGGTTTGAGGTGGTCGACCGTGACCATTTCCTGCCCCCAATGTCCAAAAGGCACATAGTCCTGTTTGTGTTGTACCCTCATATAGGCGCTGAAGGGGTATCCAGTGTGCACCTCTCCTTATGAAGATGTATTTGCAGTCTTCGAGACATAGGATGGAGCTGGACTGTGGTGTAAGGTTGGGACGGGGGCCAGAATGCTCACCTTCTTGCAAAGTCGCGCTAGCAGCACCATATATGATTCCTCCTGGCCATGACCTGCATGCACAAATCCTCCTGGCACAAATCTCCTGGGACTGTCAGCGTGGCCCCATAGACGTGCTCAGTGGAGGACAGCCAAATCCTCTTTCGGCGCTGTACGATGCCAAGGAGCACCCATGGCTGCTCATCTACCCAATTCGGGCCTTGGAGCAGCACCATGAGGGCCATCTTCAAATGCTGATGGAATCTTTCCACAAGGCTGATAGACTGTAGGTGATAGGCCATGTGATGTAACTGGGTCTCTAGGAGCTGTGCCAGTGCTAACCATAGATCTGACATGAACTGTTCACCCTGTCTGATGTGATATTGGAAGAAAAGCCAAAATGGGCTATCCAGTTGGTGATAAGGACCCTGGTGTAGGATGTCCGAGAGCGGGACATCTAGTGAACCTGCCTATCATCGTTAACAAGTACGTGGCATCTCTGGAAACTGGCAGCTGCCAGATGATGCCCACATGGACATAGATCAGTGCAGCCCACTACAGTTTCATAAATATGAAAGTCTCAAATGGTTAAGTGTGTGCAGTTCCTTTGGTCGTTCAACATTCTCACCGCCAATGGGAAGAAGTTGTTCCTCAGCCTGGTGGTGCTGGCTCTGATACTCCTATATCTTCTGCATTGTGAAGCAGGTGCAAATAATTGACTTTGATTCACAAGACACAGTCTATGCAATTCACTGTCTCTAGCTGATCCAAAACATACAGAAACACAGAGCTGAGCTTTTAAGCCTATGTTTAGTCCCTCATTATGTTGACTTACTTCCAACTCTGTAAATGTGCAGACTCTGCTTAGCTGCTGTTGAAGCCATCATAAATACCGCTGTTCCTTTGTGCTTGAGGACTCCAATGTTTATCTGGCAGCGCTCTCATCAACCCGCAATAACTTGAGTTTAGTCAAAACTCTGCTGTATATAATTATATACGCACGGTTTGCATAGTGGTTAGTGCAATGCCTTTACAGCGCCAGTGATTGGGACTAGGGTTCAAATTCTGGACTGTGTGTAAGGAGTTTGTACGTTCTCCCTGTGTCTGCATGGATTTTCCCCGGGGGCTCCGGTTCCCTCCCACTGTTCAAAAATGTACTGGGAGTGTAGGTTAATTGGGTGTAAATTGGCCGTCACAGACTCATGGGCCAAAATGGCCTATTACAGTTCTGTATGTCTAAATATAATTTTTTTTTTAATCTTATATAAATGCAGGTACATAAATGCAAGTGGTTGTTATTGTTTTATGGGAAGGTTTCATTGGTGAATCTTAAAATATAATGATTAATAATAATTGTGGAGGTATGGTTTTGTTAATTCTCTAATCTAACATCACAATTGCTCCACAGCAAATGCATATCGCTGGCTCTCCACTCAGCTCTGGATCACCTCAAAACCAGCAATTCATACATACAGCTGTTCTTCATTGACTACAGCTCAGTCTACAATACCATTATTCCCTTAGTGCTGGTGAAGAAGCTACAAACCCTAGGCCTCTGTACCCCACTCTGCAACTCGATACTTGACTTTCTCATCGGAAGACCACAGTCAGTATGAATTGGAAACAACGTCGGCTCCTCACTGATTATCAACACAAGCGCACCCCAAGAATGCCTGCTTAACCCACTGCTCTACTCATTATATACCCATGACTGTGTGGCCAGGCACAATTCCAATGCCATCTACATGTTTGTTGATGACACCACAGTGTCGGCAGAATCACAAATGTCAATGAGGAAGCATACCGGAGGGAGATAGCTCTTCTCGTTGAATGGTGTAATGATAACAACTTTGCGCTCAATGTAAAAAAAAACAAGGAGATGATTGTGGACTTCAGGAGGAAGTCAGGGGAACACGACCCAGTCCTCATTGAGGGCTCAGTAATGGAGAAAGTCAATAATTTCAAATTCCTGGGTGTCAACATCTCCAAGGATCTCTCCTGGAGCTTCCACGTTGATGCAATCACAAAGAAGGCTCGCCAGTGGCTATACTTTGTGAGGTGTCTGAGGAGATTCAGTATGTCACCAAAGACTCTCGTAAACTTCTACAGGTATACTGTGGAGAGCATTCTAGCTGGTTGCATCACTGCCTGAAATGGAAGCACCAACTCTCAGGACAAGAATAAACTCGAGAGGGTTGTTAACTTGGCCTGCGATACCACAGGCACCAGACTTCACTCCATCGAGGATATCTACGTGAGGCGGTATCTTAAAAAAGCATCCTCTATCCTCAAAGACCCCCACTATCCAGGCCATGCCCTCTTCACTCTGATATCATCGGGGAAAAGGTACAGGAGCCTAAAGACAAGTAATCAACAGCACAAGGACAGCTTTATCCCCTCTGCCATCAGATTCCTGAATAATCAATGAACCAAAGACACTGCCTTACTTTTCGTGCACTACTATTTTAATTTTTTTTATATAGTAATGTTGTAAGATGGTTTATAATACGAATGTTTACTCTATGACGCTGCTGCAAAACACCAAATTTCATGACTTGTTCATGACAATAAATTGTGATTCTGAGTCTAGTGCATAACTGAGAGAATTGCTGACACATTATACCCACAGGGAAATTCTCCAATTAAAAGGACAAACTAACTGTGAAAGATTTAAAAAATTAAAAGCATTTAATATGATTGTCATCTGCACTTGACTCACAGATAACAGGTATTTAATCCTCTCTGCCCTGAATAAATGTGGCTTTAAGAACCTTATCAGCAAAAATCAGTGCAAGGGCTCTTATTCTCACAGTCAAACTACATCCAGTCTCTGACTCTAGAATTTACTCCCTCAGTCAGAGGGCTCTATAACATACCTTAATTTACTTTGTTAGCAAAGATATCCTTTCATCTCAACCATTGTTACTCTTTTAGTCCTTGTCACTCAAGTTCTCTTTCTCAGTCCCTACCACAGACTCACTGTCTTAGTCCCTCCCATGTAGATTCACTCCCTCAATTTCTCTTCCCCTGTCTCCAGTACACAGTCTGTCTACACTCTCAAAAAGGAAACTTTTTTCAGACCTGCATCACAACTCACATCAGGTTCCATTCATCATTCGCTTTGTACTGTTCATTGAACATTTTTTGCTGGTACGGTTTTTTCAATGTTCTCATATTATCCTATTCTCTGCATACATGTAATTGCGCTGAACCTCCAGTATCTCTATAAACACCAGTGGCCATTGAGGTCTCCAAACTCCTCTAAATTGAACATTTTAATTATCCTTTTGTCCACCAAGTCCTTCAACTGTCTCATTCTGAGTTCTGGAATTCCCTCCCTTAAAATGTTCCTTTGAACCCACTTCTCTGAGCAAGCTGACACTATGTGATAACTTGGCATTTTTGTTTTGATAACTGTTGCTCAATGCTGTCAGATTTCTTTTTACTGTCAATGCATTAGAAAAAAAATGGTGGTGCTGCCAGACCTACTGTAACGGCAGCATAACCACAGAGAGCGAAGTTTCAGGGATCCCCTGCGGGGTCCCACCATCCAGTCCAACTGCTGTCAGCTTTAAACAGCCTGTTAAAAGAGCTGACGGTGGTTTATTTTAAAATCCTGCGGCCATGTGGTCTGACCCAAAATGGTGGCACCTGTGATAGGTTCTGGCCACAAGGGATTGTAGATTCTGGGGAAGCAAGGGACTGGTGCAGAGCACCAGAAAACAGGGAGACCGCCCCCTGTTTGAGAAGGAGAATCACAGGAGTTGCCCCACAGGTGAGTGACCTTGGCAGCGGACCAGTGAGAGGCTCTGAGGCTGAAGAACACACAGGAGGCGGGCTGTTGGTGACTCAAGGCAAGCTACCCACATAGTATGTGGGCTGCTGGCAACTGCAGTCTCACACTAGGCTGTGGACTGCTGGAGACTGGCTGAAGGGGTACCAGGTTTTGGAACCGGATGTGAGAGGGTACTGGAGGCTTCCTGATCATGTCAAAGCTGTGCATCCAGAGCTCGGATTACTGCTGGTTCAGACTGAAGGCTGTGTGGCTGCGGAGGCTATGGGGGTGTTGAAGGTGAAGCCATGGACATTCAGTGACACTGGGGGGACTCTCTTTCTCTGGCTGTAAGGGGAGCTGGGGTATTTTTGCTGAGAGTGAATCTTTGTCTGCCTTATGGTAGATTAAAGGAATTTTTGTGTAATATCACACTTTCTATTTTATTACATGACAATAAAATAATCTTGAAATCTTGATTGTTGTGAAGGTTTATTTGCTGGTACAACATCATGGGCTGAAGGGCCTGTACTGTGCTTTAATGTTCTATTTTCTAAAGCAGCACATAAATGCAAATTGATGTTTGACAGAGGCAAGAGAGAACAAGAGTGAGCCACAGAGGCTGATTTGTGCAGCTGTTTAAGATGCAGAAATCTTTAGCACATATATAATCCACAGTATCTGAATCCCAAATATCCTTTGATACAAGCATGCGCTGCTGGCCTTGAATCTCCCTGCACAGTGTAGCCAGTGAGCATCCTTCTCACTGCAGTGAGTGGGTAGTGAGGCCAATCTTTTAATCACCATTCAGTATGCCAGCTGTTCTGTTCAGTCCACAGAGGGATCCCACTGACACACAGCTCAGGCACTGTGTGTAATTAAGTTGAATCCGTCTTACTGCTTATTAACAAGTGCCTGTGGAAAGCATGGGAGCTCAGCATGGTATAACAAGCAGAGGTACATCAGTTTCCAGTTAACCATGTCAGAAACGTTGCTTCTGTGACCACAAATCCAATAGTATTATAACAGTGCCATGCACTTGTTTCTCCAATCACACCTACTCAAATACACCCACCATCCCACATCAAAATTAGCCAATCAGCCTCAAATCATAACCCAGCCACATTCAGAAAATGCATACAGGCATAGCCAATCCACATTCACAAATGCCCAATCCTTATGGAAACCCACCCACATACCTTTCACACCTCCACTCCTGCATTTTCACTCCAGTAACCAACTGGCTCCCAATCTACAAAGGTACCTAATTCCCATTCTCATTTATGAATACTCATCCCCAGTAGCCCTGACCTTCAAATGCACTCCCATAAATATCCCCCAGCTTCGAACATATATCCAATCTGCACACAAACCACCAATCCCAATCTTCACACAGGTTCCAAACCCTAAATCCCTGTGCATGTTCCCAATTCTTATGCATGTCTCCCCAAGCCCCTAAATTCTTGTAACACTCCCAACCCCAAATCTGCAGATAGACAACTCTGATCTCCATGTAGGCTTGCAAACCCCGTCTCTAAACATGTGCCCTCAATCTTTATAACTCGAAACATTCACTTGTGGCAAGTATTTCATGTATCCAAACATACACTCTCACCTCTCCATGCACTGAGATCCTCACAACTCCTTCCCTTTACCCCATTCCCACACCTTTGCACAACATTCAACTCTGCTCATACAATTCCACACATGCTCTTCCAACACCTCCATATTGTTCAAGGAGCCTTAAACTCTCTATGCACTCAGTCTTATTCCACACACAATCCTAATTTTCCCTTATGCAAACAAGGGACACTTCAACCAGCTCCCACACTACAAAGTCTCAAAATGACCCCAGGTGTATGCCTACACATGCTAACACACCACCCACTCAAAATCTCCAAAAATGTTTTTATTTTAACGGGGTTATCCCTAAATTCCCACCTTCCCTTCAAAGGTAGAGTGTTTTTGAATAGAAGCACAATAGCAAATAGGTTTCCTCAGCTGGAGCAATTAAATCATTTTCATTGATCTTACAGCCTAATTGTTCACCAGGATATTACAACACATTGTAAATGAGAGACCAGAGAGTGCTCCTACTGTTATGAATAAACTGATTTCTCTCTATAATTTTCTTGAATTTGAATTGTTAGATTAATAGAAGTGATAATGTTTGTATTAGAACCTTAGAGTGAATTCTTATTTGTCTGCTCTTCAGGGCTGGTCTGGTGCAGTGTGAAAAATCATGCCTGCACCACTGGTGTTGAAGGTGAAATGCGGAACATCACAGTAAATGAGGCGAGATGGCGTAGAGGGAAGACGTGTAGTTCCACCTTCCCCCAGTTAGACTTATAAAATACTCGATTTTAAAATTTGTAAAAGTGTTTAAAAATACTATTTATAGACTTTGGAATAGTGGAGGATTGAAATAGCTACAAACGTGAAAAAATCAAAAGCTCAATTGCAAAAGAAATTACCTTATAAAAGTGTTGAAGAATTGAGGCCTACCTACCAAGTTGAAGCCACGGAGTCGTCATTTGGAGCTCCCAAGCCTCAGAGGGCTCCTGCTCGGCCAAGTATTACTCCGGCGCCGATAATGCGTTCGGAAGATGGCGCCGGTTCAGTGACGATCTAGGCCGGCCCTGACTCGTGGGCCTGTGAACCTGGGCACTCAGGCAGATCGGCCGAGCGAGGACAGACTCGCGAGCCCGTAGTATTGCCTGGTGGTCTAGGGGCGCACAGTATAGCGTTGGAAGACACACCTGCGCAGTCAGTGACTTTGCCGGGTATACGCAGTGCGTCGTGGGTCCATGAGTTATTGGAAAAGGTGTGGGCTGTGGGGGAGCCCGAAAGACGGGAGGCTGATGAGGTCAGCACACTGTCAATAGGTGTCCAGACCCGCAGCCGCACGAGAAGACGAGCCACTGCATTAGGGGAGGAAGAGAGCTCAACGTTACTGGAATTAACACAGGAAGAAATGCGGACTGAGACCAGAGAAGGTAGGCCTCAAGGGGAAGTGATGGAACTTGGACTGGATTCTGTGTTTACAATATTGGAAGGGATTGCTCATCAAATGGAAAACATGTCAATGCAGATGTCTACTCAGATAAACCAAGGTATTATGGAAGTGAAAACTAAAATGAATAATATGTGTGAAGCGATGACTTCTATGAAGAAAGATATGACTGTAGTTAAAAGTGATGTTAATAGATGTATACAAACAGTAGATACTGTACAGGATAATTTTTTTAAAATTGAAGATGCTTTTTTTGAATGTAAGAATCAAGTAGAGCGTAATAGAGAAAAAATGGAAAAAGTGGAGGACTCTTTCGTGGACTGGGAGATTCAGAAGAAGGAATTATTGAAGAAGATTGATTCATTAGAGAATCAAGGTCGAAGAAATAATGTAAAAATAGTAGGTCTTCCAGAAGATATGGAAGTTTCAGATCCGGTAAAATTTTTTAAGAAATGGATTCCTGAGGTACTGGGCAAGGAATCTTTTCCGGATGGTCTAGAGTTGGATTGAGCGCATAGAGCATTGAGGAAAAACCCATTTCCAGGTCAACCACCGAGGGCAGTTCTGATTCGTTGCTTGAAATATCAAGATAGAGAAATGATATTATGAGTAGTGGTGCAGAAGGCACGGCAAAAATCAGACTCCAATGATGGTTCAAAACAACAGAGTGTTTTTCTATGAGGATTTGAGTCAAGAAATTATTAGAAGGCACCAAGAATTTAATTCAGCTAAAGAAGTGTTGTGACGAAAGGGTTACAAATTTGGCTTTCATTACCCGGCTGTACTTAAAGTTTTTGATGGAAATTTTCAGTCTCAATTTTTTGAAAATGATCATGATGCATTAATTTTTGCTAATTCATTGCCAGATTTGCGAGGAAATGTCGGTCACCATTATCGTCGCCTAAAAGGAGGGTAAATGGAAATGGAAAGAATGGGAAACATGGAAAGAATGGAAAAAGGTTGAATTGACACAAAGTCTTCTTGATATCAGTATGAACGTCTAATCAATCGATCTAAGCAATGTTATTATGAATTAGGTGAGAGGGCTCATAAAGTGTTAGCATGTCAATTAAAAACAGAACAGACATCGTGAATTATTAATGCTGTTAAAAAGAATTCAATAGTTACCTATAAACTTCAGGATATTGATGACCAGTTTTATTCATTTTATCAACAATTATATACTTCTGAGGGAAAGCAGGAAGCTGGTTCCATTGATTCTTATTTATCTAAATTAAATTTATCTAAATTAAATTTACCTGTTTTAGGGAAGGAGGAGGTTAGGGAATTAGAAACTCCATTTACAGATTTTGAGATTAAAGAAACTATGCAAGAGCTGCTGAATGGGAAGTCACAGGGGGTGATGGATTTTCAGATGAATTTTATAAAGTATTTTATGAATATTTATCCTCAGTATTTGGAGATGTTCTACAACAAATAACTGAGGATCTGGTGCTACCAGAAACTGTTCGAGTGCTATAATTACTGTGATTTTAGAGAAAGATAGGGATCCATTGAAAGTATATTCGTATAGGCCTATTTCTTTACTAAATGTAGATTATAAAATTATGGCGAAAATATTAGCAAATAGACTTGCAGACTTGATAAATATTTACCTCAGTTGATACATGTTTTATTAAGAATAGAAATGCGTCTGATAACATTCTTAGATTGATCACATTGGTCAATGCATCTAGACAACAACCCAACCACGTGGTTGGACTGGATGCGGAAAAAGCTTTTGACAGGGTTGAATGGAATTTTTTATTTAAGGTGTTAGAGAAATTTAATTTTGGCCCTTATTTTATTGGTTGGGTTAAAGCTTTATATAAAAACCCATTTGCTAGGATGGTGACAAATGGTCAAACTTCTTTACCATTTAAATTTACACGGTCGACTCAGCAAGGTTGTCGATTATCACCAGCTTTGTTTGCATTGGCTATTGATCCGTTAATTCAGACAATACAACAGAATGATTAAGATTAAAGGGATGAGAAATGCAGATGATGAATATAAGATTAATTTATTTGCAGTTGATGTGTTGGTCTATTTGACAGAACCGGATCAGTCTTGCTGAAATTTGGGGAGTTATCTGGATACAAGGTAAATTGGGATAAGAGTGAAATATTACCAGTTGGGGAAGGAGACTATTCGGAATATAAAAATATTATAAAATTGAAATGATCAGATAAAATTAAATATTTGGGAGTAATAGTAAATGCAGGTTATCAATCTTTATATAAATTAAATTATGTTCATTTATTAAAAAGGATTAAAATGGATTTGATTAAATGGAAAGATCTTCCATCAACATTAAATTGGTCAAGTAAATTGTATTAAAATGAATATTTTTCCTCGAATCCAATATTTGTTTCAGTTGATACCTTTTTTACTTTCAAAGAATTTCTTTCAGGATTGAATAGCACAGTATGGGAATTTTTATGGAAGGGGAAATTAGCATGAGTAGCTTTACATAAACTTACATGGAAATATTCATTGGATGGTCTTCAGTTACCTCATTTTCAAAATTATTATGAAGCAGCTCAGTTGAAATTTGTTAGTAGATTGATGGATATGGACCAACCTCCAAGTTGGGCGAAGGTGGAAATGGCTTTTATTTCTGAAGTTGAGGTACATCAGTTCATATTTAAATGGAATATGAATTTATTGTGGGAATGTAATATGCCAGTATTAAAACACCTGTTAAAGATATGGGGTAAAATAAATATGGTTTTAGGGTCGAAAGGAAAACTATCAATTCAAACTCCATTATAGCATAATCAACTTATTCCCTTTTCAATGTTTAATAATCATTTAAAGATATGGAATTCTAAGGGTGTAAAGATAGTTCAGGATTGTTTTGAAGAGGAACAGTTTCTTTCCTTTAACCAATTGAGGGAGAAATTTGATACATCTGTAAATTCTTTATTTGTGTACTATCAACTCAGAGCTTTGATAAAAGATAATTATGGTAAAGAGATGAATTTACCTATCTTGATTAAATTTGAGTCTTTGATTTCCTCTATACCAAAGAAAGGTTATATTTTGGATATGTATCAATTATTACAAGATAGTATGCATAAACCAGAATGGGAGAAATCTAGGCTTAAATTGGAAAGTGATTTAACTAATATTTTTCCTGAAGACAATTGGGAGGTTATGTGTCACAACAGTGTAATTAAATTGACGAATGTAAGATATGGAATGGTTAATTATAATTTTTTACATCAGTTATATTTGACACCAGAGAAATTGAAAAAATATGGGTTTAGCATTTGGGACTCTTGTTTTCGATGTGGACTTTGTACTGGTACTTTTTTTTACATGCTGTTTGGTCTTGTGTTAAAGTACAACCAATTTGGGAAGGAATTAGATTGGTCTTGGAAAAATTATTTAAGATTAAACTACCTCGAGACCCATCGATTTTTTGTTGGGCTATATGTTTCTTTGAAGGGATTGGGGTTGGATAAATTTCAAATTGCATTTGTACGTTTAGCGTTATCTGTAGCACAAAAATGTGTAGCTAGTACTTGAAAAGATAATGTGGAGATTAATATAGTACGCTGGCATAAAGAATTAAGAGCTTTATTCCATTGAAAAAAATTACATGTAACTTGGATGATAATTATTCCTTTGTTAATATGTGGTCTTCTTACTTAGAATATATGAATTTGAAAATACTTTGAAATGTTCTATATATTCTGCTTTGTTTTTGTATTTGGCTCCCCTTAAGGGAGCTGGCTGAAGGGCTGGGAGGGTTTTTCTTTATATATCTAAACATTTCTTGCTGTTATTTGATTGTATTTTGTTTTAAAAAAAAACATTTAAATAAAATTTGAAAAAAAATAAATGAAACAGAGAGAAAAGAGCAAGGAAAATATATTCACATTGGCGAATAGTGCATCTAAAACCGATCAGGGAGCTTGTAATAATCTGCCAGATAAGGATTGGTGGAAGCATGGGAGAGAGAAGATATTGTAGATATTCTGATTGTTGCTCATTGCACTGGGAATTCAACAGTCTGGGGAAGCTATTTGAAGGAAGTAACCTTATATCTTTTTTATGCAAATGAGAGATTGAGACCCCTAACCTAACATTAAAAGAATCCTTCATACAATAATATGTTGCAAACTGAAATGATGAATGAAATAAAAGTCATGTAGCAATCTTTTGTCCAGGCAAAATGGCAAATGTAACAGCAGGAAAAAGATGTGTCCCAGTACTGAGAAATTAACCATTTACCCCTCTTTCTGCACAGCTTGGCAAGATTATGCCTTGTTTAAGTCAGCTAACAAACCTGGGAGCAGTTTAATGGTTTTCCTCATTATTCACAAAGAGGATATAAAGTCAATTACAGCTCTAGCTCTCAAATTCATCTTAATGTCCCCAGTTTAACTAAGGGCAGTTCTGGACTGAATGCAATGCCTCAATCAGTGCTACAATGCTACTCATTTTCTAGGCTCAACACCAACGTTCCCTTTAATTTTTAGTAGTCAGTGTATGCAAAAAATCTTAAGTTGTGTAAATTTTTTTCCTGTGAAAAAGTATGAGTGCACTGAATGTTTGTGCAAATGTAAACTTGAAATTGTTTCAAGATAATTTTAGCACAGCCTATTTTTCATAATTAATAGAACTGTATTGGCCTTTTTTAATATAACACAAGTATGATTGGATTCGACAAAGTAACATATTTAGTTAATATTTTATTCTATACTTTGAACTAATTTGTGCACACATTAATTTCCTTTATGCGCTGGTTGCAAAACGTGTTTGCATGTGCACACACGCACAGCTTAGAGGCAACAGTGTTATACAACCATTGAATCATAATGGGCCCTCTCAGCTCACCTTATTCATGCCTGCCACAACGCCATTTTACACTGATATGATTTGTCTGCATTAGGCCCATTTCACTCTTTGCCTTTCCCATTTAAGTATCTGTCTAAATTCTTTTGTTTTAATTGTATCTTTCTCTATCGCCTCCTCTGTTGACTTGTTATAGATAGCCACCATCATCTGTATGAAAAACAGATCTTATAATTTCTCTCTTCACCTGAGATATGTGTCCTTTCACTCTGCTACACTGATAAAAAGATAATGACCACCTATACTATCTATGCATGTTGTAAATTTATAAACATCTATCAGGTCACCCTGCAGTCTCTTACATTCTGGTGAGAATCCAGCCTACTTAATTTCTCCTTATAACTTCAGCCCTACATTCCAGGCAATGTTCTGGTGAATCTATTCTGTGTTCTCTCAATTACTATAACATCTTTTCTGTTGGGTGGTGACCATGATACTCCACATGCAATCTAATCAATACTTTGTTCAGCTGCAACACGACATCCAATTCTATACTCAATGCATTGGTGTCAAGGCAAGCATACTAAATGCCTCTTTACTGGCCTATTCACTTGCATTGTCACTTCTAGTGAGCTATGGACTTCTACGCAAGGTCCCTCTGCATATCAACACTCTTGTGGTCCCTGCTATTTATATATCTTGGTACGGAACCTGGCAAGCAGAGACACAGTGCTGCTCTGAAGATTTCAACCACCCAGTCCTAATGCTGACGGCTCCATACAGGCTTTAAATGGCCTGTTAATGGTGTGACCGTGTTTGCATGTAAAATCCTACAGCCTTGAGGCCCATGCCCAAGATTTCATTCCCTGGGTTTGACAGCAGCCACATGAGGTTGCAGACTCTGGGAGAGCAGCATACAGGCAGGCACAGGGCACCAGAAACAGGGAGAAGACCCCCCCAAATCCCCCACCCCCCATTGAGAAGGAGAAGCAGAGGAGACAACCCTACAGGATGGTGACCAAGGTAGCAGATCAGCGAAGTGCTTAGTGGGTGAGGGATCCACATAGGGTGCAGGTGACTTTGGGTTGGGAGACCTGCACAGGCTATTGGCAACTTGAGGTTGGGGAACCCACAAGGGCTGCAGTCTGTGGTCTGCTTGAGACTGACTCATTGCAACCAGGTATCAGAGTCAGGATTTGAGAGGGTTCTTACAGAAAAAATGGCTCCTGAAGAGCCTTGGGCACTGAAGGTTTCCATATCATGTTGGAGCTTTGGATGTGGAGCTCAGTTGCCGAGGAATCGAACAGAAACCTGAGTACTGGCAGCGAATTCATGCACACACTTTAGGGACTCTCTTTTGCTTCTCTTTCATTCATAGTTTAGGGGTGCGGGGCAATACTAATGGTGAATCTTTGTCTCTCTTACTATCATGTGACAATAAGAGGAACCTTGGATATCCTGAAAGAATCTGACCACTCTAGGAAAGCATGTCAAGATATTGGTGAGTATTATAGCCTCATAGAATGATGGTCAGCTTAGACTTCACCTGCCTTCAGGACAGAGAATTAAGGCAAAGGGCAGCCCATAGCCCTCTGTACCCTATTCAACACACACACACACACTATTCCCCAAGCTACATCCCAGCCATGTCAAGTCTAAATCATAACCATATGAATTTTCATGGAGCTGAGAAACAGTGTTAAAAGGGAACATAAGGAACAAGGAACTGATGTCAGATGATGAACCACCGAGAATTCCAGACAATCTAACAGTCGATGATCAGAGTTTTCATGTATTGTGCAAATAAACCCATAGATCCAAATTAAATCAAGGAAACATTCCAACGATCACTTGGACCAGCAACCAACAAATCCAGGACCAGACAGCCAGCAGAAGTGGTGGCAAAGAAAGTGGAAACCTTGCTTTGATTTAGATTCTAGAATAAGAATAAAGAATTTGGAAAAAATAGCCTTCCTATTCAAGAATGTAAGCAGATCAAAAACAGAGAACTGAACAGTCCGTAGAACCTGACGTCAGCAAAAGGGGAATGCTAGAATCTATTATTAAGTAACAATAGGGGTTTGAAAAATCACAACATGATCCGACCAGAGACAATGTAGTTTGTCTGTTACAAAGGAATGGGCTTCATGACGGGGGTGAGGGTGAATAAATTCAAACAGATTGTGAATTGATTAAGGCAGCAGGAGAAATGTGTCTTCTTAGAGATGTCACATTGTTGATAGTGGATTTCCACAAAACCAGTGGTGGAACTTCAACTATTTGCAGTGTACATCAGCAATTTAGATGAGGGGATCAAATATAATATCTGAGTTAACTGACAACTTAGAGCCTTATGGGAAAGAAGGCTGCAAAGAGGAAATAGAGGCTGTAAAGCGATATAAATGATCAAGAGATTAATCAAGAAAGACTGATCAGTTGCAGTTTATTCTAGGGAAGTGAAAAACTGTATTTTGATCAAAAGAATGAAAAAACATTTTCAGAAAGTGAAAGGCCAATAAAATGATATTTGAAGGATATGGCATCCTTGAATACAAGTCACAGAAAATTTCCATGGAAGTACAATCCAGAAATCAATCTACTGGAAACTCAAACAACCAGCAAAAAAATCAAGAAAATACATAAATTTCAAATAAATAAGGCTGGGGAGCACTGAGACTTCATCAGACTTCATTACTTGATTAAAGCGAATTTTATATAATTAAAGACTACAATACTGATATTTTTTCAAATATCTTCACATTTTAAATTGTCTTTTGTCTTTTAAATGGTGTATTCTTAATGCAGGAGTTTTAGGCTATGGAAAATTTGCATATTGACATCTGTGATCCCCATAGGTGCTGGATAATGGGGATTTTACATAATAAATATTTAGCAGCCTTTACCACAGAAGATGTGAAAGTAAATGAGTTCAAGTGAGGAAACTATGACATCAGCATTACAAAAGAAGAGATGTTGGAGGTCTTGAAATGCATTAAGGTAGATAAATGCCCAGCATCTGTCCAGCAACGTTCAAGGATGTTATGGGACCACAAAGTAATTTGTTGGGGTCCTGGCAGAGATCTTTGTATCTTCATTAGTCATGAGTGAGGTACTGGAAAACCAGAAGCACCTCATTATGTGTTTTTATTTAAGAGAAGTAGAAGAGATAAACCAGGTCACAGGCTATTGAGCCTTGCATCAGAGGTGGGAAAGATTTTGGAAGGGATTCTGAGATGTATTGGCATTTGTTATGACACGTGATTCAGGATTGAGTTCACCAATTAGATAGAAAATTGGCTTGGTGGCAGATGGCAGTAGCAGATTGCTCATCAAGTTGGAAGTAAGTGACCAGAAGTGTGCTGCAGGGATCAGTGCGATGTCCTCTATTTATTGACAAAATATTAATGATTTGAAAGAAAATATAGGTAGCATGATTAGTAAGTTTGCAGATGACACCAAGATTGGTAGAATTGTGGATCATGAAGAATGTTGTCTATGGTTGCAACAAAATATTGATGAACTGAAAAAGCAGGAAAAGAATGACAGATATAAATTTAATGTCAGACAAGTGCACAGTGATGTATTTTTGGAAGTTAAATGAGGGCAGGACCTACAAAGTGAATGGCAATGCCTTTGGAAATGTAGTTGAACAGAGATCTTGGGGTGCAAATATTGTAATCACAACCCAGGTAGAGAGTGTGGTGAAGAAAGTATATGGCAAGCTTGTCTTTATTGGCCGAGGAATTTAGTGAGAATGCATGTCGGAAGACATGTTGTAGGCATACATAACATTGGTTAGGCCACATGTGAAATTTTGCATGCAGTTCTGGTTCATCCACTGCAGGAAAGATGTAATTAAGTTAGACAGAGTACAGAAAAGATTCACATGGATGTTCCTGTTCTCAAGACCTTGAGTTATCAGGAGAGATTGAAAAGGCTGGGTCCAATTTCCCTGGAGTGAAGAAAACTAAGGGGTGAAATGATAGAGGTATATAAAGGGAAGAGAGGCATTAATCAGGTATATAGCCAGAGGACAGTCTCCTATAGCAGTCATATCTAAAAGGCTTAAGGAGAGAGGGAGTAAGTTTAGAGGAGATTGGAGTGATGTTTTTCCACACAAAGCAGTTGTCATCTAGATTGAGCCATGAAGAAGTGGTAATGACAGGAACAATAACAGCAATTAATGGGCATCTGGCAGGTACTTGAATGAGCAAGTTATGGAAGGATATGGAATTAGTGCAGGCAAGTGGGATTAGTATCGATAAATATGGTAGTTAGCATCAACTTGGTGGACCGAAGGGTCTATTGTTATGCTGTATTGTATTATAAGAGTACTTGCCACAAGTTGATATAATGTCGTGAATCACAGCTTGAGTACGATGGAGATTGCTCTCCTACCCTAAGGAAAGATGCTGTTCCTTTGACATGAGATAGTTGCATGGAATGGATGGGATAGCTCTAATGATTATAGATCCAAAATTTAGAGGAATTAACTGAATTGTTCACCTTCATGTGTTCCAAGATTAAATCAAGAATTAGATTTGATTGCTATCTAGGTAAGTAAACCTATCCTTAAGTATAACAGTGCAAAATAAATATGTACAGTTAGAAAAAAGATTCCTTTAAAACAGTGCAATGGCTGCATCATTTGACTCATGAGGTCCATTCAATAATTCAATAACAGTGGGGAAGGAATGTCATTGAACATAGTAGTGCATCTTTTCAAAATCATTATCTTCTGCCCAATTGCAAGCAAGAGAGCATGACCGGGAGGGGATGGAATGGGTATTTTGTTATGTGGGCGGATTTCTCGAGGCAGCGAGAAATGATGGACTTGACAGAGGGGAAGTTGTTTGCACTGAGGTGCCTTCTCTTCAATCTCTTGTAGTCTTGGGCAGAGCCATTCATGTACTATGCCATGATGCATCCAGATTGGATACTTCCTGCATTTATAAAAATTAGTACGAAACATTTCTAATGTTTTTGTCTTCTAAGAAAGTGATCCCATTTAAGCAGAAAAAGAATATGACAATACAAGTCCTGAAAATTTTGCTTTCAATTGCTGAAAAGTCTCAGCACAAGGATTCAAACATTTAGGATTGAGACGAGAAACTTCCTCATGAAGAGAATTGTGAAAGTTTGACTTTCTGTTAATGTCCATCAAATTAGCATATGGGGTTAGGTCATTAGCACATGGATTGGAAACGTACATATGCTTTTCTGATTTTAATAAGTGGTAGAACAGATCTGTTAGAATACGGACTGATCTAGCTTCTAGCTCATATAGTGGCATAAGACCATCAGGCTTCTATTTTTATTTAAATATACTGTGACTGTGGGGTCTGCGCCCAAGATGGCGGCACCTATGATCAGCAATAGCCACAAGGAGTAAGAGGACTGGTGCAGAGCACCAGAAAACAGGGAGAGCGCCCCCCCCCCCTCACCCCACCCCATTTGAGAAGGAGAAGCAGAGGAGATGACCCACAGGATGATTATCAGAGTGGCGAACCAGTGAGAGTTTCTACAGATTAACAACCACATAGGTTGGTGGCTCGAGCCAAGGAACCCTCGCACCGGGGTGTGGACTGCTGGAGACTGGCTCAAGACTGGCTGAAGGGGTAACAGGTATCAGAACTAGGATGTGAGAAGGTGCTGAAGGGATCCTGATCATGTTGGAGGTTTGGATCCAAAGTTCAGGTTGCTGATGGTTTGGACTGGACTCTTGTGTGGCTGCAGGGCCTGCAGAAGCATTGGAGGTGAATCCACAGACACTCAGTCTCTCTGAGAGGACTCTCTTTTGGTTCTCTTTCTCTGACTTTAAGAGGCGCTTCAGGCATTTTCTGCCGATAGCAAATCTGTCGGCCTTACGGCAGACAAAACAAATTCCATGTAATATTGCAATTGCCTTTATTACATGACAATAAATTGAATCTTGAATTTTGAGTCGATATTCCATTTACCACATGGCTTCCTTTGCAGAGACTTTTAGCATTGAATGCAAAATACATAATAAATATTCCAGATCTAGGTTTCACACAAACATATTTATTTCTCTTAAAAACTGCCTTACGCAAGATGGTTTTTAATTCAACACAATCATCTCTTGCCTGAAATTGTCAGGCAAATTGTCAAGTCAAAAAATAATTTGCGTGAATAATTAACCTCAAATAATTGAGGTTAGACTCTCGGTCAACAGTTCATATGGAGAAGGGAATTCCCTGTCAATCCAGAATGGCATTCTCTGATCAAAGCCTTGGCTCAGCCTTAGATCAATGTCAATGGTTCATTTTCATAGAACTGACAGCTAAAGGGGGGCCTTGCATTTAATAGTATCTCACAGCCTGCCTGGGACTAAACCCAAATCCATTTCTCTAGTGAACTATAAAAGCCAGAATGAAGATTCCTTCAGTCTTCATCCCCTCAAGTTTTAATGTTTGAGCTAAATCAGTTGAAAGAATCTCTGCAGTGAACCAGTAAGTGAATCTTCAGTCCATAATCTGTCTGATAATCAGACCAAGCACAGGATGTAAAATTCTTCCCTTTCTGCTGTCGACACACAAGACTCCAGTCTCCATCTCCAGTCTCGCCTTACAATGATCCTCTCAGATGTGACCTTCAGCAGCAAGTGTTGCATTTCTCTAGGACCAGGTGACAAATATCAATCTACCCAGCTCCATCAGTGGCTGGGAGGCTTCAAAAGAGTAAGTTCCAAAGGGGAGAATATGGAGCTTTCAATTATCTCCCTCTTTCATTCTCCATCTCATCCCATTTTGATCTTCTATTCAGAGCCTCCTGCACCGTCATGATGCAGCTTAAGGATCAGTTCCTCATCTTCAGCCTATGTATGTTGCAGCCTTCCATATTCAATAACATATAAAACAATTCCACCTAACCCACTTTTCCTGTTTGGGTCTGAAATTGCCAGTTCTACTGTAGATTTGCAAACGTTGTCTCAAATCTTCTCCCTTCGATGGCACAGCCTGACCTACCGGGCGTTTCCAATAGCTTTGTATTTCACAGATGTTATTTGTTTGTGTTATCTTCCCCACAGCTACATTACCACAATGTATTCTTACCCTGTCAGAATCTCTTTTCCAATTCTGATGAAGTTCCTTGACTCAGGGTGTTAACTGTTTCTCTTCTCACAAATGCTTACTGAGAGCATTTTCAATATCTGCTTCAGATTTTCTCCATCTTCAGGTTTTCTGATTTTCAGCCACTTTAGCAGCCTATTCAAACATCATAAGTTTCTTCTTTGCTTGATGAAGGGAACATAAAATTGCAGCAGGTTGTACTGTTGTCTCGGCTGAGTACCATCAGGAGCTTGGAGGAGGCCAAGTTACACAAGGAAAATAAACTTCAGAGAGCATGTTTTTTATATAATAAATGCAACATCAGTTTATTCACAGTAATCCAGAAATCAGTAATATCAACATCAAACTAAAATGTAACCACAACAGCTGCTTCGAACCTGCTCTTTTGAAGCCTCCCATCCATCCTGATAGAGAAGGGTAGAATGATATTTGTCACTTTGCCTAGAGAAGTCAAGAGGCAGAGTATACATCAAATATTCCACGATGTGGTGGAGGTACTCCAAACTGATTCTACACTCAACAGATAGTTGACACACTCACATATTTCCTGACAAGAATCTCTAAATAACCACTTTTTTTAACCTTTACAATGTAAGGGCACTGAGGACAAATGCAAGACCTTGACCTCAATTTGGCAGAGCTGATCTGCAATAGTTACCAGGACCCTCAGCATTCCCCCATTCAATGCCTGGGAACAGCAACCTACTTTCCTTTTTCCACTAAACTGATTTGCCTTTCTGACCTGCACTGTGGTCTTGATTCACTGCTCCTACGAACACAAAGTAACACATATATGCACTGTCGATGAAAGCAATTCTCTGAAATATCAAAAAGCCACAAGGAGGTCACACAACATTCAGCAGTATACAATTAATTTTAGCATGCATAGTCAAGGTCGATATAATTACACAGAATCAGGATACGAAGGTTGTGATATGAAGTTGAGTGATGGTCAACCTCATTTACTGGTAAGAGAAAAGATATAGAAATGTCACTGCAAATACATTTCAGAGCTCCCTACAATAACCATCCCATTTTGTACCCATTTCTTGTTCTTCATTTTGGTGCATTGGGACATTTCCTGTCCTTTATCTGCTTCATTTTGAGCAAATGAGGTAGACAAGGAAAAAGATGTCCCTCCAAAATCTGAAATCAAATGAAATGTCAGCCTTGCACTTTAGACAAATATGAAATAACTTCCTTATTCAATCTATTCAGTTGCGTGTGGAGGTTGAGAAGGGAGAGCCAGGTCTCATCCTGTACAGTACCACAAAGCTGTCCAAGTCTCTGCTCCAAGCTCCTCTCCTCAACAAATACCACTATGGTGATTCCGATTGGTCTTCCTTTGACTGGTCATCCCTGGACTCCTTGTTTGCTTCAAGGTCAAAATTCTGGTGGAGAAAGAGAGCATAAGCCTAGTTATTGATAACGTGCTGAGCAGATATCCATCCTCCTTCATACTGCTTGAGTCACATAATCACAGCCCACTGCTGCATGATCTCTTCATTGTCCTAAATCAATCCCAAATGATCTCACTGCTCCATAACCTTGCAGTAATATCAAACTAAATCTAATATATTTCTCTATCCCCAGATCCTTGTTTCAAATTTCAACCAATCCCATTGTCCTGCTCTCTTTCCACAATAATTCAGTCCAAACTAATATCACTGATCTGCTTCCTCACCATAGCCTTGAATCTACCCAAAACTCATTCCACCAAACAACAATTTGAATCAATGTCCATGGAAGAATGAAGAAAATAATTGAGCAATACTATTAAGGGTACTTTTGCAGTTGTTCAGTATAAAACTCATCATCATTATTACATGCTAAATTTTCAACTCTGGTTGGCGCATGGCTGGAATGGAAACTTAGGAGATGGGTGTGCTCCAATGCATTTAACCTTCTGAATGATCAAGGATAAAGGTTGGGAGGTATAGTCACGGATGCCTTTGTCTGCACCCAAGGTGTGCCTATGGTGAGGAAGTGAAGTTAAAGAATGGTACATTGCTTATTTTGAATGGACTGTATGATCCTTCAGTGTGGCTACATTTTCAGTTCAACAAATTAATTTGTCTTCCAACTATCTTCTATGTCTGAGTGTACTTGTCCACACTATAACCTAAATTTCAGGTACCACATTTCTTACTATCTAACCAGTGACACAAATTCCTCCCTAGAATGTCCAACCTTATGGCTTGTAGACTTATTCAAAACATTTTATCCTGATTAAACAATGGGTCTAGAGCTAATGAAATGAAGGAACAAAAGTTGGCCTTTCAATGCATTTAAAAGCCATTACACACTCAAGCTAATCATGGACTATTTGTGACCCAAATATTGATCAATTTCACATTTAATACTAAATTGATTACAATTGATATTTCACATTTTCACATTAATAGAAATGTTTACAATTCAATTGCTATTTGTAGAAGAGTATTCCAGTTTTCTCATTCATCCTTCCAACTCTTCAGTCACATGGTGCATGGCCCAAACACTGAATAAACAACATCCCTATATAGTTGTGAATGAATGACTTATTCCCTGATTAAACTTTGCCTGGTCAATTATGCATTAAAGTAACCATTAAACTGAATAAATAGCTATTCCAGACAAATACACAGTGAGTAAACCTTCCTGTTTTTTCTTATTTAAATGCGTGAAGGCAGCAGAAGGGGCAAGAAATGAGGTGCACAGGCTGACTAGATATCGAGCTGATCCTGCATTAACCAGCGTGCATCAAAAAACCCTCAGGGTCTGTATTGCACTGGTCATGTATTCAAAAGGTCTATAACTACTAACAATATGGAAAAAAAAAAGTCATAGCCTAATACAAAGCAGAGGCTAGTGAATATTAAGCAGAAGGAATGCTTGACTGCAGTAGGAATCTTGCCACTTCTCTGCCACCAGCAAAGAAGGGGGAAAAATGTCAAAAGTGAATGCAATTCAGGGGCATAGAGAAATGAAATTCAGGAAAATGGGAAGATGAGTAATAGAATCCTGGTTTAAAAGATCAGAGGTATTAAATCTGGAACAAAGAAAACTTTAGAACATAAGAAGATAAGAAATAGGAGCAGGAGTAGGTCATCTGGTCCATCAAGCCTGCCCCACCATTCAATGAGATCATGGCTGATCTGATGATAGGCTCATTACCATCTACCTGTTTTTTCCCCATAACCCTTAATTCCCCTACTTATTAAAAATCTATCCAACCTTGTTTTAAATATATTTACTAAGGTCGCCTGCACTGCTTCAATGGGCAGCGAATTCCAGATTCACCACCATCTGGGAAAAGCACTTCCTCCTCATCTGCGACCTAAATCTACTATCCTAAATACTGAGTCTATGTCCCCTAGTTCTGATCTCCCCCATCAATGGAAACAATTTAACTTCCTCTATCTTATCAATGTCTTTCATAATTTATATGTTTCTATATGATCACCTCTCATTTTCCTAAATTCCAGCGAGTAAGTCGCAGATGGCTCGATCTCTTTTCATAGGCTAACCTCCTTATATCTGGATCAACCTGGTGTACCTCCTCTGGATTGCCTCCAAAGCCAGTACATCCTTTTTCAAGGATGTAAACCAGAACTGCACACAGTACTCCAGATGTCGCCTCACCAGAACCTTGTACAGTTGCAGCATAACCTCTCTGCTCCTAAACTCAATTCCTCTAGCAACAAAAGCCAATATTTCATTTGCCTCCTTGATAGGCCACTGCACCTCTAAGCCAATGTTCTGCGAATGATGCACAAGAACTCCCAAGTCCATCTGCGCAGCAGCATGCTGCACTCGCTTACCATTTAAATAATAATCTGATCTTCCATTTTTCCCTCCAAAGTGGATAACCTCACATTTACCAACATCGCACACCATCTATCAGATCCTTGCCCACTCACTTAACCTATCTATATTCCTCCACAGACTCTCCGTATTGTCTGCAGAATTTGTTTTTCCAATCAATTTAGTGTCATCAGCAAACTTAGACACATTACACTCTGTACCCTCTGTATCGTGAACAGTTGTGAGCCCAGCACCAAACCCTGTGGCGCACTGCTCACCACCAATTGCCAACCAGAAAATCACCCCTATAGCCAAACTTTCTGCTTTCTGTTGGTTAACCAGTCCTCTATCCATGCTAATATAACCACCCTCAACTCTATGCATCCTTATCTTCTGTATAATCTTATCAAACGTATTCTGGATATCCAGGTAAACAACATCTATCTGCTTCTCTCTATCTACTGCACTCATTATATCCTCAAAGAATGCCAGTAAATTTCTCAGAATCTGCCTTTACTGAATCCATGCTGCGGCTGTCTGATAAATCCATTTTGCTCCAGGTGCCACGCTATTTCTTATTTAATGATAGCTTTAAGCACTTTCTCAAATACAGAAGTTAAACTAACTGGCCTGTAGTTCCCTTCCTTTTGTTTACATCCTTTTTTGAATAGTGGCATGACATTCACCATCTTCCAATCCACCAGGTCCTGTGCAGAGTCCAGAGAATTTTGGTAAATTATCACCAAAGCCACATCAATAACTTCTGCCATTTCTTTCAGTACCTTGGGATGCATTCCATCAGTATCAAGGGACTTGTCTATCTTTAGACTCTCAAGTATTCTGAGTATTACATCTTTAATAGCTCTTAGATGACTGAAACAGAAGCATGAAATCCACAGATACTTAGGAATGAAATCCACAGTAAATGGAACACAAGGAAGGAAATCCAGGACCTCTGAGAACATCCTGGGCTACTGGAAGGTAAGGAATTGATTCATATACTGCTGGAACCTTGGCAGGTACGGAATGTTGAGAATGAAATCCTGACCTCTTGGAAGAAAAAGGTTGTAATGTATTGTTATTGAAAGAGAAGGAACAGAATGATTGGCTACTGGATCAGTTGGGTTAAATTACTGGGATAGACAAATTGTTATTCCTGGGCTGCTGGAATCCTAAACTATCAAGATAAGCATCCAAACCACCTGAGTAAAGGGAATAAATTAATTCTCCTGGGTATCTGTCATTTTCGTATTTATCTTTACAGTAATGAAACTGGTTGGATGTCCACTCACCCAAGTCAAAAATATACCACCTTGTTTGCCAAGGTAATATGTCCAGGACACTCTCTTGGATCCTCTCCATCTACCAATCTTTATCTGCACTGACATTGTCAATAGTCTTCATCCTCCTCCCTGGATCTTCCTCCCAGTCTTTTTTCCTTCCACTGCATCTTCCAACACAATTCCATGAGCAAGTATTAGCCCCTTATTTGGTGCAAAGCTTCTCACTGAACAGCTGAGTGTGAGAAGACACAAAGGATGAAGTATTGCAGGCAGGACACTCAGTCAGAAATTCTGCTGCCTTGAGAGGCAGGGAAGAAAAAGAAGGATATACAAGGAGCTACTGTGCTTGTTGACTGTTTGTCAGATTTTCTGTTTTTATTTTAGATTTCCAGCTTCTGCAGTTTTTTTAAATTTTCAATCCCATGTTTTAGCCAGGTTAACTCACCTTGAATCTGTCAAATGAAAATAATTACCCAGCGATCCTGCTTCATTGATTGAAATTGTGGGAGAGCATTGAATGCTCATTGCCTATGTATAAGGATGCACGCCACAAACAAGCATGCTCACATATAAATGCACGGATCACCCTTGGTTGAATTGCCTTCCTGTGGACAATGACCTATCAAGAGTTGCTGCTATCCTTGAGGAGAAGCTTGGAGAAGGCAGAGTGCAGGGCTCCGTATGTTTTGTGCTTAAGCATTAATCAAATTTTTT
Organism: Narcine bancroftii; assembly: GCF_036971445.1. Taxonomy (NCBI): domain Eukaryota; kingdom Metazoa; phylum Chordata; class Chondrichthyes; order Torpediniformes; family Narcinidae; genus Narcine; species Narcine bancroftii. The sequence continues at coordinate 13,645,776 of NC_091481.1, forward strand.
TTCACATCTATTCCCTATGCAGATAAATAATGGCCGCAGGGCTTGGTCATCTCACCACAACACAGCAGTGCCACCTACTGGCTAGTTCAATGTCAGGGCAGAAGAGAGAGCAATCTAATATATATTTGTGCATGTATGTCTGTCTGTCTGTCTGTTCTCCATGCAAATGAATGTGGAGCACTCTAGAAATGTCCAAGGAATTTCAGTAAGGGTAACATTTGATGCTGAATGTCATGACCACATTAAATTTAACCTTTAAAGTCATATGAAATTCAAAAGTTCCAAAAAAAAATTTGAACTTGCACCAGGGCACCTTGATTTGTTATAATGCCTTGCATCAATGTACATTCAGAAGGAAAAATGGCCAAACTCTTCAATATGAGCCCAAAAAAGTGAAGCAATATTGGCAGAAGCTCTTCACAAGTTTGTAGAATTAGACAAAGGAGAAAGCAAGGGACAACAGAGAAACATCAATCTTGCCTCACTGTTGATGCTTCCAGACATAAGGAGCAGGCAGCAGGAAACGGAATAGTAACGGTGTGCTTGTCTCAGTGCTCAGGCCTCCAGACAGGCAAGGGGCAGGCAGCGGGAAACAGAATAGCAACAAACATGGAACAGGCAGCAGGCCACCTCAATGCTGATGCCATCAGGCATTTCATGAGCAGACTAGAAGAGTCAGCTGAGAAAGAACAAGCAAAGCAATGTGAACAATGTAGTCAACAACTGAGTATTTTATTTTTGCTAGTAGATCAGGATCGGCGATGGGGGTGGGGGTGGAGGGTCATTCACAGGCATTTCCCCCCAAAACAAGGTATTGTGGACCCCCCCCCCCCCCCCCACCTGACCCAGTGTATTTGTAGGGTGTTATCTTTTTTATTCTAGGGACAGTGCCGATCTCCCTGTTTATCTCTGGTTGGCGATATGATTTGATGGTGCTTATAAGGTATTTATCTAAGTGCATGTCTGCCACCAACACCTTTGCATCTATGTTCATTTTGTAGGGCTTGTAGCAAATATTGCACTTAATCCAAATTGCTGTTCCCTGAGCCTTAAGCTGTGCCCTCCAGCTCACCACCTCTCTGGCTCTGAGATCTCATGTCGGTGACTACCAGCGTTGAGACTGTTGGCCTGTACACTAGGACTCCATGGCTGAAGAGCAGCGCAAGGACAGGTGCTTCTTGCTTGAATACTCCCTTTGTCTTCTTTTCTTCAGCTCTCCACTCCCTTCCCTCTCCATTCATAGAGCCATCCCTCCTCACCCAGCTTACTGATGTGCCCTTGCTCCCTTATCCACCTCTTGCCTTTGGGACAATGCTCCTCCCCCTGCACTTCCCACCCCCCCCGCCCCACCCACCATTCTTTATGGGCACGCCTATGTTTTGTCATTACCTTGATGAAGGGCTCAAGCCCAAAACATTGGTTATGTACCTTTGCAATATAAAGTACACTGACCTGCTGAGTTTCTCCAGCATTATGTTTTTAATAGATAACAGGTGTCAGGTCAGGCTTTTTCTACTTGAGACTGTATATACTTGTAGCTGGCTGCCAGTTAACTCGTATGGTAATCCTCAAATTCAAATGATTCCAGTTGAGGTGAATCAAGAGGCCTAAAACAAAGGAAATGCTGCCAAAAGGCTGTGGTTCAGAATCTCACTTCTGCAACCAATATGGTTCAGAGAGGGGCATCATTGAAACTATTTCTGGCAAATGTCATAAAAGACAACAATAAGGAATGGAAATGTGCCAGAAAAAATTTAGGATTGTAATAATGCTTGAACTCTCTTATGGGTAAATATAAAAAATCCATGAGTCGTAATACACAAGCCCATTCAAAAGGTCCAAGAGTAGGTATGGTGAAAGCTTTCAATTTCAGAGTTATCCAGAAGAGCATATAATTAATCATGGGAGTAATGAGTGACCTCTGTCTGCAACCAGTGAGTATAGTTATGTCCTTGCAAATCATTTTTGTAAATTAAAAATTTCCTCCATCACACACCAAAAAGAGGAAGTAGAAAGATGTATAGTATAGCCAGAACAACAGTTGCTATTATTGTATACCATTATATGAAGAAGAGTTTAGGCATGGTTGGACCAAACAGGAAGATGATTGGTGCAGTGGGTAAAGCAGGAGTACTGGATGCTGGGTAGTGATCAGATTTATTGTCAGAGTACATACATGACATCACATATAATCCTGAGATTCTTTTTTCCTGCGGGCGTGGCAGAATTGCCACTAATTGGTAGTGTAAAAAAACCAAAAGAAAATCAATAAAGTGCACAAGTAAGTGGTTGCATTTACAGGATGATGTGTCATAGCAGAGGTTTTGGAGGAGTAGAGATAGTCCAGGTGAAAAGAGGAAGGGATCGGTAAAGGAGGGGGGGGTTATGGAAAAGGATGAGGACTGGAAGATAAAGGAGGTTGGTCAGTGAGGGAGGGGCAGGGAGAAAGTTAGTTGGCATGCAATTGCACAGATGAAAGATCTGTTGGATGCAAATACAGGAAGATGGACAATAGCATAAGGGAAATATGGGAGGATGGTAAGTGGGTCATTGAGAGGTATTGGAAGAGAATCTATGGGGTGGATGATACAGGAAGGAGGAAAAAATGTAGACTGGAGAGGGATGCAGAATGAAGGTTGGTGAAATGGAGGAGTAAGATTGGCAACCTGAGGAGGGATACAGAAGGAACTTAGAGAGCATGAAGAGAGAAAAAAAAAGGCAAATTGAAACACTGCTTAGCCAGAATTGGGGAGAATGGATTAAGAACAACTGATACTGTGCCAATCCACATCTGACATCTGGGAGTAGTTTAAAGACCAGCTGATCAAAATTCAAGACCAGTTCCTGTGCTGTACTTTGTTATGTTGTCTAAGGTAGAGCATCTCAACCTTTTTTTTCCATTCAATTACCACCTTAAGTAATGCCATAGATGATCTGTGGCTAATAAGGGATTACTTAAGGTGGTGACTGGGGAAAAAAAGTTGAGAATCATTGGTCTAAGGCAATGGTTTTCAAACTGCCCACCTAAACTCACATTCCACCTTAGGCATCCCTATGCCATAGGTGCTCTGTTATTAGTAAGGGATTGCTTTAAGGTGGTATGTGGGTGGGTAAAAAAATGGTTGAAAACCACTGCTCTCGACCCAATTGTTACTCCAATATTTTGCTTGAGAAAAATTGTCCTTGGCCCATTTCCTTTGCAGTTATGAAACCGAGAACATAACGAGTCAAATAAGGGCGATTAAAAGAATGATTTTCAAACTTTCCCTTTCCACTCACATACCACCTTAAGCAATCCCTTACTAATCACAGAGCACATATGGCATAGGGATTGCTTAAGGTGGAATGTGAGTTTGGGGGGGGGGGGGGTGGGGGCGTGCAGTTTGAAAGCCACTGGTTTAAGGTAATGAGGCTGAAAGAAATGCCAGCATCCTGGATCCTTACATATAAGAGGGAACCAGAAATCTACCAGAAGGCCTCAGCACCACTCTAACACACTCAATGCTGAAAGAACTGCCATCATTACACCAACAATATCAGTCCTACTCTACCCAGTTCATGATTCAGCAAATGAGGTCTTACCTCCAGCTCCCGCATAACTTCATCCATAAAATCACTTGTGTTCTGTTTGTATGACACTGCCAGTTTTATTGTGTCACGAAATAGCTGCAGAGAAAAGACAGGAAAGAAAGGACATGGCTTTCAAGACCATGCATATTGACAGTATCTTTCAAAGGGACTTTTGAAATACTGACATTAATCTAGGATTATTAATGATCCGGACATGAGAAAAATACCACTTCCTAGCAAAATACTGCCATGGGGTCTTTCACACACATCCGAGAAGGTAGGCAGACCCTTAGTTCGTTATTTCATCCTTGGCATTGAATTCCCTCAGTAATATATTACATTTAAGCTTTGATTCTATGGCAGCACTCTTGCCTCCCAGGTCAGAAAATTATTTCTTTAACCACCCCACCCAGAGATTTGAACAAAATAAATCCAGACCAAGGCTCATTTTTCTGTCCAATCAAGGTGAAATGTAATCTAGTGTAGAGGATCAAAATATTATACCCCAAGTAGTTTATGCTGGTATTTGTATAGCATTGAAGATTTCCCAGCTTTTATTACCTTCTTCCATTCTACCTCTATATCTTGTATTCCCCTTCCAAAATGTATTTTTGATTGAATGGGATATGCAACTCACTAAAATAAATTCAATATATACAGGTTGAGTACCCCGATTCCAAAGATCCAAAAGATCCAAAGACCAACAAAAAAATTAGTGCTGACGTGACATCACAAGTTGAAAATAATTCACCACCTGACTTGACCATGTAGGGCTCTGATGCTCCGTTGGCGCCATTTTGATTACAACAGAGCTCCAGTGTACAAAGATAAAGTTGAAAATAACAAAAAGGCCTGCAGATGCCACTAAAGACCATCAAGAAGAATTTCTAGTGTTTGGTGCTGCATTTACTTTCTTTTGTAAGCAGAGATCATTTTTTTTTGGTAAGTACTAAACATTATTTCTTGTGAATTTTCCACCTGTGGCATCATTTTGGCAGTAAAAAAGCCTACCATTGTTTATTGTTGTTGTTTAACCGCAGATACAGGTATTCTGCTGAGACAACTGTGCTGCTTAGTTCCATTGTTCTCAAAACCGAAAAAACCCAAAAACTGGAAAACATCTGGTCCCAAGCTTTTCAGATATGGGGTACTATACTGTATTTTAAATTTAAAACAGTCCACTTTGCATCCATATTATTAAAGTCAAGATAAGTTCCAATACATTATAAAATAAAAAGGAGCAGAGGTTATTGGAGCATACCTCACCAATAGCACCAGCCCCCAATGCAGACCCCTGCCAGCTCCCATATCTTGGGGATGGCGAGGCTACTGCAGTTAATCTTCACTTTGTTTATAAATTCTTAATTTAAAGTAGGATCACATGTTATTCAGGACATAACAAAGTAAGCACAGTGTTGGGTTCATTCCTGGAGGAATACAATTTGCAAACTTCAATGTTATGAAAAATGAGCAGCTTTTTGGTCACATCACTTTCTGAATATTGTGCCTAAATCTAATCTCATATTTTAAATTGGAACTAGAGCACTGGAATATTTGTGTACTGAAAATGTGAGGTTTTATCGGTTGGGAAGACTTCCCAAAGTCTTTCTCTGGAAGACAGATGCTGAGAGAGGAAGTTTCACCAAGATGTTGGAATTGGTTTAATGGGCTAAATGGCTATTTTAGCTTGTTTCTTAAGTTTGTAAATATAGGTAAGATTTTACTACTTGTTGAAAAGATGAGTGGTTAATAAATCAGGAAGGAAATAATCATAGGATTGTACATCACAGAAACAGGCTCTTCAGCCCAAAACACAGAGTGGCCCTTCCACATTTTTGGACTGGATTCCATATCCTAATTTTCCTCTGTGCCACACAATTTAATTTTGCTTTTCGCCTCCTCATTTTTTTTCATATTTGTACCTTTTATTTTAAGTGCCCTTTAATTATAGCCAAATAATTTGCCCGGACAACCAGTAATAGCTCTATACCAATTTATGTCATACTCTATCACGTCTATTCAGTTGTTAAAACTGGGACGCTAGAATTCTTTCGAATGCAATTTCCCAAAACTCTGCACCTACCTTAACGACATTGGTCCCATCTGCAGCTGACACGAAATAAAAAGGTAACCCGTGCTTCTTTGCAAAGTTGAAACTTTTCTGTGTGATTTTCAGATCAGCTGGAAAACAGGAAACAAGTGTGGAATTATTCAGATGCACACTAGCAATAACAGTCCCACAGAGAAACTCTGCAAATTTTCCACCCCATCTAAGGAATGACCACTGACACAGAGCCCAAAAGTCCACTCTTCAATTCACTTGCTCTCCACCCAATCTCTTCAATCTGTCTTACTCATTCTCTGTTCTCTCCATTTACCTTGACTTGCCCACCATTAGCCCCCTGTTCTCCTCCTCCTAGTCCACTACTTGTGAGTGAACCAAGTTACAAACCCCCCTGGAGAAAATAACTTACAATCTGAAAAACAAGTACAGCACCTTCCGGAAGATTTGGCAGCCATACATGCACTACACAGGTGCATGGAAGTGACTGTTATACCGTTCCCTGCTGCGGCTCCCTCTCTCCCACACTGATCCCGATCAAGGAAAGTCAAGAATGAGCACTGACCTGGAAGCCGTCCGTTGAGCCGTGATAGTCCCTATTTCTTTTTTTCAATTTTTTTTTATTATTTGTACTCTTATTCATTTCCTTAATGTTAATGTGTGTTATTGTTATTGACATTGTAGTATGAATAAATCGTTTAGTTTTATAGGTGGGGGTGGGTAATGATGTGGGCTTGTATATAGTCAAAGAAAAAAAGAGTACATGTACATGTATACGAGATTGTGAACTGCCATTGTTGGCAGGACGCGGTATATGACTGTACAGGCCTGTGTGAAAAATTATAAATAAAATATTTTTTAAAAATAAAGTTCAAAACCCACCAAAGCCAATGAATTGAGAAATGGGGAAACTAAACTTGGAGGTCGGGAGCTCCATTTTCTTCCCAGTTGAACTCCCAGAAAGGCTGAAGAAATACTTCATAAAATTAGACAAGTCAAACAAAATGCCAGTTGGGTAAATAAAATTTGGATTCATTCAGGAAATTCCTCACGGTCACAATGAAATTTGTCTTCAATTTATGTAGGTGGGAGTTAATTTCAATATTATTTAAGCAACAGTGGAATACAGGGTTGAGATCAATAATGTATTGAAAGGACTTCCTCATCAACCTCTACTGAGTGATCTCCTTCACTGATAAGCTAACATTTCAGCTGAGCATAAGTGTCCGTGCGATGGATGTACAACTTTTGAACTCACCATCTATTTTGTTAGCGACAATCACACAAGGGATCTCCGGCCGAGATTCCCTCAGCTCAGTATACCAGTTACTCAGATTTTTGTACGTTATCTTCCTCTGCACATCAAATACCTAATCTCAAAATGAGAAAACTAATCAGTTTTGTTTTCTGGGCATTTGTAGCACAAAATATTCCTCAATCAAACACCCTTGGCCCAAGTACAACATGGGGAAGATATATAGTAAAATTACCTTTACAGAGTCTAGCTAAATATTCCAAAGGCAGATACTATAGTTGCAACAAACTGGCATTTGGCACTGGGTATACTTGTTTTTTTTTCACACTATGATCCATACTGACCAAAATACACACAAACATTTCCCTCTTGAATATACACAGTATCATTTTTCCTCCCTCCCTTCCCTCCCTCCTTCACCCCCCCCCCACCCTTCCCCACCCACTCAACATTTTTTTACATGATAGAGGAATTAGGGGATATGGGGAGAAGGCAGGTAGGTGGAGTTAGGTCATAAATTAGATCAGCCCTGATCGTATTGAATGGTGGAGCAGGCTCGATGGGCCATTTTTGGCCTACTCCTGTTCCTACTTCCTATGTTCCTATATACTTGTTTAAAGATTCAAATAAGAGAAAGGATACTGGAGCTTATCATGGTTCCTCAATGAAAGCTGATGTCAGTTATCTACCTGATGAGAAAAACTGAACCTTGTTACAACAGCAGTGGGAAGACATTAGCTGAATGTCAAGCTGGCTCTCCTTCAGGCTGAAACAACTAAATGTGACCCAACTAACAAATCTGAAACAAGAACATTTCCATGGCAGGCTGTGTCTGAAATAGGCAGGGTACGTGATACTCCATGACATCTTTAATGATCAATAGCCCTGGGGCAACGTATTTGCTACTTGTGGTTTTGACAGTAAAAGTGATGGATTTATCAGTTGTGAATAAAAACATCTTGTTTACTAAAATGACAAAGATAGGATCTGTAAAGACTCACCATGATACAGGCATGTGCCTTGTGGTAATAGGTTGGATGCATACCCTGAAAACGCTCCTGTCCTGCTGTATCCCAGAAATCTATGGAAGAAATAAGTTTAAACTCTTGCACTTTTAAAGTATATTGTTAATTTGGAATATTAAAATTAAAAAATAATGTAAACTAAGCTTATTCCCCACTTTCCAAAAGCCTCATCTATCCTTTTTTTCGCCATAACCCTTCTCCCCATATGTCTCAATCTCTTTGCTCTTCAGAAGAACATCTTTCAAGCTTCTGATACTGATCACCACAAGCTCCTTCATCAGGATAAGGGCATTCATCCCCTCAATCCTCTTCTCACTTCAGGTGTGGCTCAATTGGGATATTTCATCAAATAATCGAAGGTATTGTGTTCAAGCCTTACTCTAGAGATTTGAGAAAATAAGCTGTCATTTCAGTAAATCGCTCAGTATTTTGCATTATCACAAGTATCATCTTCTCAGCAGAGTCCATGATCCAAGGACACATCTGTTCTCTGTGAAAAACGTAGAATAACTCACAATACTAACTGAAGCAGAACAGGAAATTTCAAGTCTGCTCATCAAGATTTTACTCATTTTGTGTGGTTTGGTATTCATTTTTTTTTACAATATTCCTGTTTGGTGCCTTGAGATTTTCATTACGATAAAGTTAATGCAATCATTCTTGTTTTTGCTGTTGACTTTTCCTAGTTTCCCAGTCAATATTTATCCATTTTATTGGCATCACTAAAAATGATTACTTTTTCATTCTAGAATCTTGTTCTGTACAAAAATAGTCACATTACGTACCTGACTAAAATGAAAACAAGAATCTACCATTGGATATCACACATTAAAGGAAATGAAATGTCCAAGAAAAATTCTACAATACTTTTCATTCAGATCCTGGTTATGTTTTGCCACAATTCTATTGACCAATTTGAATACAAACAAGTGAATGTATTGCAGATTTCTACTTTACATGGAACCATAGTTGGTGATATCACTCCTGAATGGCTAGACTTTGAAACAAATTCCTACCTATGATTATTTGTGAACCAATCCAAGGCCGCTTTAGTAATGGAGGTTTTGGCTGTATCGTTGGAAATCACTTTTTATTTCACTTTTCGTTTGATGAGAAGATTAAGAATAAAGAATGTTAACACTTACCTACTAGAACAGTCTTGTCATTGACTTTGGTGGTATATTTGTACAGGGTCAATGCATAAGTGGATAACTGCTGATGACGACTGAAATCCAAGTAAAGGCATAACATACTGAGAGAAATAAATGCTGGGAATTAAATGATACACCTGTCCCATTTAATAACTCCACAATTGTTTTCCATTCCAAATAATCTTTGAAGTTAATTTCACATTTAGAACAAAAAGAAATGTGCAATTAGAAAATATTGGAAATTTGGAGCAGTTCAAGCAGCAGTGCATCCAGCTGAAACTACTGCAGATGATTCCCAATCTGTTGACAGTTCCTGGCATTTCCAAATGTCAGGCTGTGTTCCCTTGACCAGAAGCCAGAATGTGACACACAGTTGCAGATGCCAGAATTAATCATACACATTTATGAATAGTCATATTCACTCAAACTGTCCTAATTGGACAACTGTCGCACAGCAAATCAACAAGCATCTGAGCATTGATCTTTGAATAGGCTGCCTTAATACAGAGCACAAGTACATTACATGAGACTCTATGGGTGCCAATAATTTCCTCATATTATTTTATTCAAGAGTTAATTTTCAAAATTTGGGCAACTTTCTCTATAGCTTTGATACAACTAATTGGCTTCCTGAACAATTTACAGGATACTAAAATTCAGGCACTGTGGGGCCCTGCAGCATTTCCATATTTTTGCTTCCAGTTCTCTTAAACTACACTTGATTTCTCAGATTACCAGGTGGCATTTAAAGATATAGCCCCCTGATAATTAGTATAACAACACAAGCATTACCACCTGTATGACACTAAATTAAGTGAACTCAATAGCATTGTATGTCTATGGCCTCAATATTCACTTTATAATCACCCTGACAGCATGGAAACGCCATTGTTTTGATGCATTAAATGAAATGTCCATTCTAAAGTAGCATTGTTTTTCACAGTTTATTAGAACCTTTTACAATTAGAACGATGTTAAAACAATTAAAACTATACTTAAAACAGTTAATAAAATTGGCAATAAAACATTAATAGATAAAAAAAGAACAGTATTTCCATAATCCAGGTGATTATAAAGGAAAATAGTCACAATATTTAATCAAAAGAATTATCTGGACTGTCTCTATGCTTCCCTGGTTCTAAACATTACCAAGGCAAAATCAAAACTGAACTTTTATCTTAAACATGCAAAAGCCAGCTAACCTTGAAATTAGCTCTTTCTAGGAGACACTCATGGAATTCATAAACAATATTCACTGGGTTCTTGCAAAATATGTTCCCAAGTCATTTTAACCCTTACATGTATTATTGAATGTTAAGCTTCGACCACTTGATGATAAGATAAAGAGTAATGAATTAAAAGAAGTTGTTTTAGAGAATTTGCTGAATGTTTTATTCTTTGAGTACTGAATATTGGTTGATATCTCAAGTAACCACACAGGTATGAAGACTGCCTATTGTGGGTATAATATTTGATATAATTGTGTACAGCTACAGGAGTTACTAAAGCAACATCTACCAAAAGAGAACCAGTTCCTACAGGCATCCAATTTCTGCCTGAAGCAGCACTTGACAATGAGGGCACTAATCAGAGGGCATTCCTGGTGAAAGAGAACAGACAAATGGTACAAAACTGGATTCAAATCATAGCTAATAAAAAACCTTTGCTTCACGCCCTCGGCCAATAGCAATTTGTCCACATACAGATCTCACAAAGGATACTATCCATCCATCAGGAACCTCTCCATCAACCTGTAAGCACACATCATTCAAAGAAATTAATAAGGTTTCAAAGAACTGGGTATCTTCTCCCCATTTCACTCAATTTGCAATGTATCAATGCCCCCACCATAGTAGACCTAATGCCCCCACCATAGTAGACCTAATGCCCCCACCATAGTAGACCTAATGCCCCCACCATAGTAGACCTAATGCCCCCACCATAGTAGACCTAATACCCCCACCATAGTAGACCTAATGCCCCCACCATATTAGACCTAATTCAGTTATTGAATGAAATACGAAAGTCTGCAGATGCTGTGATCGTAGTAAAAACACACAGAAATGCTGGAGGAACTCTGCCAGTCTCGCCGTATCCATAGGAGGGAAAGATATATAACCGGTGTTTCGGGCCTGAGCCCTTCTTCAAGGTATAAGCAAAAAACAGGAAGACACCTGAAGAATGGCAAAGGGAGGAGTCCAGAACAACAGCCATGCCTTTCAGCATTTTTGTGTGTTTTTAACTATAATTTGACTGTTGGTCTGGACTCCACTCCCTTCATTGTCCCTTCCTGTTTTTTAATAGAAGGGCTCAGGCATGAAATGATGGTAATATATCTTTACCTCCTATGGACGCTGCAAGACCAGCTGAGTTCCTCCAGCATTCCTGTGCGTTTTTACTACAATCACTGCCAGACTGACACCGCTCGCAAATTGGAGGAGCAACACTTCATCTTTGTCTGAGCACCCTCCAATTGGATGGCATTAGCATCAACTTCTCTAGTTTCTGTTAAACCCCTCCCCTTTTTTCTTCCCCCTCTCCCTTTCCCCCAGCTCTCTCTTTCTCTCTTCCCTTTTCCCTCTGTCTCCTTTCACAAAGCCAGAATCAATTCTTGCCCTTCCTCTTATCATATCCAATTAACACCTTTTGGCTGTTGGTCTGGACTTCACCCCCTGTCATTTTTCAATCCTTATTTAGATGCCTCTTCTTATTTGCTTATACCTTGAAGGGCTCAGGCCAAAATGTCGATAATATATCTTTACCTCCTATGGACACTGCAAGACCGGCTGAGTGCCTCCAGCATTTCTGTGTGTTTTTGTTGATTCATCTATTGAAGGCTCGTACCTTATGGTTACTAAGAGCTGAGGGGCTAAAAAGCTAAGCACCACTGAGACATGAACCCAATTTTGGTGATAAAATTTATTAATATGGGCAAATCTTCACCTGACAACCAAACTCTGTCCAACTACCTGAGGAATTCTAGAGATCAACATATTCTTCTGGGTTTTGGCAGCTTTCTGTATTCTGTTCAAACTACCCTTTGAAGATTGAATGCACCAGGGAGAGTGTAAATCCTGCATTCTTATTTGCCCATTCCCTTTATCTTTCTGGATTTTAGAAATCACAATTTTGGAGCTTCTTCAACAAACATCTCTAAATTCCTCAAAACAGATACATGGTTTTACTTAACAGTCTTTGAGGGAAGATAGGGAACATGTCTACAAGACCTTCCCCACCTGATCACAATCCAGCTGGAAGGCCAAAATACAGGTATTGGCTGAGAGTTGACTGGGTTGACTTTATGCACGGCTCAAGTGAAACACCCTTCCTTTCTGGGCCTAGAAAGAGCCAGGGATGTGGAGGGAGGATCTCAACCACACCAAGAAGCTGACCTTTCAGGGAAGGAACAAGAGGAGTTCATGAATTCTACAGTAATGGGCCTCAGGCTGTTGATGCCTCTCACCCAACCCCAGTACCCATACATACTTTTACTTACTTGGATTTACCCACAGCACTGTCTCCTAAACAGATGATTTTGATGTGTTCATCCCCATCATACTTGTCTTGGTTCAGTTCAGATAGGTTACTGTTCTCTGCGGCCATGCTGTTCCTGATGACGACAGGCTTTGGCGTTTCGTCTCGACTTTCTTCTGTTGATTCTTCCACTGACCGTTGTATCTGGGCTCGCCTCCTTTTCCTGCAAACTTTACAGACTTCAGTACTCCTATACTGTACCAAGAGTCCACATTAATCTGCATACAGCTGTTGCTAAATCTTCCACTCTTTCCTCTTGCATTTCTACTTTCAGTCCCTTCTATGCTACTGCTCTTTATATGAATTCACAAATCAATCTGCTTTCATTCTAATCCAAACATAAACACATATTTGAAAAACTGATTTGTGCACTTTATTGCTGAAATCAAAATCTGAATTCACAGCATCAGGTTCTACAAATCTTAACCATTTCTTGACTGTTACTATCCCTCTACATTCTGATTTGGTTTCTTTGTGCCTATCTCTTTAGTTGACTTTCATTTTTGTTCCATTGTCCAGCCCATTCCCTCTTGTTTTTGATGTGAGTCCCACACTTCCATCAGCCTGGCTCTCATTACCGTTTCCAAAGGATTTGATTTTTTTTTCTCTCTGTCATGTGTTCAAACTCATCTTGTTTATTTCTTTTTATCGATGTTCTCTTTTCCGTTGTGCTAGTCTATATGTACTCAATGTCTCACCCTTTATACCTGACACTACGTGGCTACTCCTACTCTATCTTCAATACCTCAGCAACACAAATTTCCTGACAGCCCTATCTCTGTTGCTCCTCAATGTACCTCATCATCTCATCTCTCCAGTTGCCTCTGGCTCTTCACTCCACTTTTAATATTTCTCTGATTCTTTTCTTTATCTGAATTTTTTTTGTGTATTGGTTATTTTTATGTATCAATTTATTACGATCTATAGTAATATATGTCTGCCCCTGAAGTTGCCATTAGTAGTCTGCAGAGTTTATCTATATACCTCTAATTTTTTCTTAATAACCTTCTCTCTATTTATATCAATTGTTAAAATTAGGTTTATTTTCATACTTTTCACACTGCCATAATGAGACAAGCTAGTTGATCATGAATATCTTTTAAACCCTCAGTACCAGCAGAACTGTACATTAAAACAAAACTCACCAGACTAGATTCTGCCTCTTTCCGTTGTAAAACCACCCCTCTTTCCTTTGCAAACCTATCTCCAGCCTGAACCCTGTACTTTATTTCTACCTCTCTTCTCGCTCCCTGAACAATTAATCGAGCAGCTGCTACCTTCTCCTTGTACCCCTCTCCCTCCCTCCAATGCTAGTTTAATCACTATGACCCTTCTTCCATCTTTTGAACCCTCACCATCCCTATTCACCTCTCCTTTCGTCTCTAAATCTCTTTCTATCCCTAAATATTTGTTCTCCTTCTCCCTTTCTTTGCTTTGATTCTATTTCGCTCTGCTGCATTAAACAGGTCTGATATTCCTCCACCTCGAATTTATCTCCCTCCCTCAATCTTTGTACTGTCCCTGCCTCTGCTCTTCCGCTCTCTCCCTCCTCTCTCTCTCTCTCTCTCTCCCCTCCCCGCCTTCCACCTTCCCCCTCTCCTCCGTCACCCAGCTTTCCTGCAGCTATGCAACCGACGCCAGGAAGGGCCCCAACCCACGGCCTCCAAGCGCCGCCTGTATACTCCGATCCAGAACCCAATCTAGCCACTGGCCTGATGAAGCAAACATTATTTTTTTTAATTAAAATATTAAGAAAAATATTATGATAATTAAATCGGAGACCCCGCAGGCCCCAGGAGGGCTGTCCAGGCAGCGCCTGTAGCTCCCCGCTCACTGAGGTGCGATTTGAAATGTCAATTGCTGCCGAACAAGATCTGATGTCAGTTATTAAATCTGCGACCGTTTTAATACATATTTCTTCTTGTTCTCCGAGGAACAGATGTTATTAAGGAAGAAGAAACTACGCAGGGTGGCCAAGCCTCCAGGAAATCAAGACTAATCTTTCGGTCATCGCTGCAAGAAACACAGGCGGGAAATAGCAGCATCATTATACTTTATTTTTCATTTGGTTAGAATCTTTTTTTTTAATTAAATCTAAAAAAAAAAGAGGTTGCAGTTGAAGGAAAAGGGTTGTCTGCAAACGTGGAGAGACGAGGTGAAATCATCAGGTAAATGCTCGAGGTATTTCTCTGAAATTGCACAACCCAGGGACACTTTTCCCAAGTGTCGTCTCTGCTGTCAAGCACAGAAAGTTGTGGAGACTCGAGGGAAAATTCCATGCTGGCTACTATATTTTTTACGAGACTTGCCTTGGGGAAAACTTTCTTTTTTCTCTACAGAGTCTGCCCAATCTTAAGCTATTTCTAACTTTTTTTCTCTCCTGGTTTTCAAACTTCAAGCATCTACAAGTTATTTGCTACCTCTAAGACAAAGTCCATTCGTATTACTATCATCAAATTGCCCATCATCAAAATCTTGGGTGTCACTGCTGCTCAGTAACTTAAATGGATGAAGCAATAAATAATATGGCTCCAGAAGCTGGGTGTTGTGTGGACACTGACTCACCTTCTGCCACCACAAAGCCTCACACTCTCTGATCTACGGACAAACTCTGAGTGTGACATTCAGAACTGCTGGAAGACCTTCAACTAGGTCTGCCCGAAACCTTTTGGTCTTTCAGCATACTGAGATATCGGTCTGGGAATGTTTCTGAGTAGCGCATTCCAGGCTGCAGGAGTACGTGCTGAGGGATGAATTGAGGCAAGGTGTAGCCAAACGAGGCCTCTGGGGAAGGACCAGAGTCTAGTGCCCTCTCATTATGGGGCAGAGGGGAAGCCCCTCAACCAGCAAAAAAAGGGGGGGAGGGGGAGAAGGTGCCACAGTGGTAGTAACAGAGTATAAGAGAAGAAAGTAAAATGTACAATGATAAGAATATATCCATATGATTGCCACCATGAATGTAAAAAGTCTTCAACTGTTTTCTTGTATTGTAAATAATTTATTGTGAATAAAGTATATTTTTGGGGGAAAAATACAAGCCTTTCCACTACCTAAAAGGGACAAGTCTCAATGAGTGCAGTGCCAACAATACTCAGGAATCTCAACACCATCCAAGACAAAGCAGCCCCCTTGACTTACACCCCATCAACTACTCTAGATATTGACTCCACAAACCATGCACAGAATTTATCATCAACAAAAAGCATTGGAATAAAGCACCCAGGTTTCTCCATTAGCAGCTCTCCACACAGCAGCCTCTCACCAGGAAGAATAAGACTTCAGATTAACAAGAATTCCCCTCTAAGTTGCTGGTCCTTCATCATAGCTGGGAAAAATCTTGGAACATTTTACTCAAGAGTGCCTGAAAGATATACTATTGTTTTGAGAAGATGGCAAAATGCAAGCTTTTCAAAAGCAATTAGGTATGGTTAATAAATGCTGGTCATGCATTTATGACCAGATCCTGAAGAATTAATTAAAGTCAAACAGTATTAATTTAAAATGAAAAAAGTTAGATTCAACAGCATCTGCACTTGAGAAGAATGAAGCAGGCAAGGCTACTGGCCACCATCATGTCAACCTTCTGCAAGAGCTCCATCAAGATCATCCTGGCCGGCTGCATGATAGTGGGGTGAGATTGCTGCAAAGAAATGGATCAGAGATCAATCCACAAGACCATAAGAGTGGCAGAGAGGATCACTTGAGTCTCCCTCCCATCAGCGTGATCTACTGGAATCTTGCCTGAAGAGAGCACGCAAAATCATTGAGGACCCCTTCTACCCCACACACAGCATCTTTCAGCTGCTTCCATGTGGAAAGAGATACAAGACTCTCAGAGCCAGCACCACCAGGATGAGGAACAGCTTCTTCCCACGGGCAGTGAGAATGCTGAATGACCAAAACAACTTCTCATACTAGCCATCTGAGGCTCTCATCTGTGCAAAACAATATTTATTTGTATTTGTATATTTGAATATTTTTCTTGTGTATCTATTGACTGTATGTGCGTTATGTTTGGTTATGTGTTTTGAACCAAGGACCAGAGAACGTTGTTTCATCGGGTGCAATTAGATGACAATAAACGTACTTGACTATATTGGTGTTCGATAAACCAAATTTTCTTTATTAATGATCTGACTATCAGCTGTGGTTGATGGAAAAATGTAGCTGAAATATACCACATGTTCTCTACTGCATAAAGACCAGTAATCTGTTCATTGTAAACAGTGGTTGTCAAAGGTATGATTCTTCTGGCAAACAGGCAAAATAAATGCCACTGGCTTGGGTCATTTATTTCCCATCCATTAAGAATGTATGGACCATATGGTTCACTCCATCAAGGACATCTACAAGAGACAGTGTTTCAAGAAAGTAGCAGCTCTCCTCAAGGGCCCCCACCACCCAGGTCATGCTCTCTTCACTCTCCTAGCATTGAGAAAAAGGTAAAGGATCCTGAAGACAAGCACTAAGTGGCACAAAGTTTCTTCCCCTTTGCCATCAGATTCCTGAATGATCCATGAACCCACAGATTCTACCTCACTTTGTATTTTTATTGCATTATTTTACTTATTTTGAAATGTGGTTTATAGAAATATTTGAAATGTGATGCTGCCACAAAACTACATATGTGTGACATGTTCATGATGATAAATTCTGATTCTGGTCTTTTAAAATTGCTATGGAATATCTAGTGAAGGTTCCTTATTCTGGTAGGTGGGTCAGGCAGCATTGATGTATAAAATTGGTCAGTCAATGTTTCAGGTCCTTTATTGAGACTAAATTGACTTTATCGAGCCTTGATAAAGGGTTCCAAAATGAAATATTGAAACATTCCATGGATGGTGCTTGACCCCCTGAGTCTAGCTGCACTTTGTTCACTCAAGATTCCAACTCTCTAACTCAGCATAAAGCCCTGCAAAAGGTAGTGAACATCACAGGCAAAATCCTCCCCACCATCAAGAGCATCTATTGGGAACGCTGCCATTGGAGAGCAACAGCAACCATCAAAGATCCACACCACCCAGTACACACTCTGTTCTCAGTGCTGCCATCAGGAAAGAGGTATAGGTGACACAAGATCACACTACCAGGTTCAGGAACAGCTGCCACCCCTCCACCATCAGATTCCTCAACAGTAAATTCAATCAGGGATGCATTTAAGGATTCTCACTTTTGCACTTTATTAATTTTAATTCTGCCCTGCCCTCAGGGTTGTATGAGAATCATGTATGAACTCTGACAATAAATCTAACATCTGAAATATTCTGGTTGATGTAATTCATGTCAGGATTGGATGTGACTTGGAGAATTTTAAAGGATAATACTCTCATTTAGCTGCCTCCCCCTTTCCTTCCACTTGGAGAAAGTCATGGGTTTCAGAGACTTGTTAAATATTGTTGATAATATATAGTTCTGAATGATGTATTTTCATTTAAATCTATGCATTGGAAGGACAATGAAGCAGAGAAACTGGATCAATTTGTGCACCTATTTAAAAATGAAAATCATTTACACCCAAGGCTATAAAGTGTATTTGACCTGAAACGTTAACTCTGCTTCTCTTTCCCCAGATGCTGTCTGACTTACTAAGTATTTCCAGGATGTTCTGATTTGATATCATGATAAAAGGTCCTTTAAGGACCTTCAAGAGGTCGGCATGGCAACAAGACTACAGGTATAACTTCTTGGTGCAGCACAGACTAAGTTTTAACATGATTGGGTGCAGGCCACCTTTAGTTTTTTTCTCAATTACTTTATGTTTGTAGGTTACCTGGTTGGCCAATAGCACTACATGCAGTAGCTGTTTAGTACATAAAAAGGAGATACATTACTTTAAAACTCTCAAGCCTATAAATTATAATAAGGACATGATTAGGATACTTATTCTTTCGAGAAATCAAGCAGAGTGAATAAGCTTGGGTAATGATAACTTAAATTGCATTAGGCATTTCAGTTGGCCTCCTTGTATTTAACGCCAACATATAACTTGTCTTCCCAGTTAGTTGCTATATCTGCATATTTATTTCTGCCTCTCTACACAAAAAAATTAAACTAGTTTCTTATCACTTAAACTATTTTTTATACTTTCAGCTAAAATGTAGAACATAATTTCTTCCCATATTATAAAAGTGGGTGAAGGCCACAAGCAAGAGTTTGGATTGGTTATGGAAAGAGGTTGCAATTGGTTTAAAATTCTCACCTTTTTAAATGACCTGCAGGAATCAATCCTCCCTTTCAAAGTTACCTAAACTAAAAAAAATAAATATGGACTTTCATGATCCTCAATTCAATCACACTATGCAGGTTTTAAATTCACATATTCTCTTCCCGAAACCCCTGTTTCAGATCCTGCTGCCCTAATATCTGTAGGTGTGCTCTGTATCCCATGGAATACCACGTTTTACGTGCCATTGTTTTATGAATGCAAATGATTGACCAGAATTCATATGGCAGATTGTGCAGAGCTGGATTAGGTAATCAAATAGGAAGGATATTTTGCATGAAAAGACAAATGTGAAACAAAACTTGAAAATATAGACTTTTTTGATTTGGAGTAAATCAGACATTGTTATCATGAAGTGTCATTTGTATCTGTCCATAAGGACTGTTATCATCACTCATGCGGGCCAGTTGAAGATCTTTAGCTCACTATCACAGTCCAACTTGATAGCAGCTGAGAAATTCCCAAGTGCAATGTGACCAGTTGGTGGCATATATTTTAGCTTCAGAGATGATGGGCTCACAAAGGTGCAGCCAGATTTAACATGACAGAATCAATTGACAAAAGGAATGTGTCACAAGGTATATCCTCCAGTTTATTGCAGGGATACGAATGGGGAAATATGAGAGAAAGGTAACCATGGGAGAGAGCAGGCCATAAAGTGACTGACACTAGATGCATAATTCATACATTTCTCAATTTAGAGAGTGATGAGTGTGCCAAATATGAGCCCATTGTCATTCAATCAATAGAAGAATGTGAAAGAATAGCTCCTCAGCCAAACCCAGCAACTTGATTATAGTTTGCAAAGGAATATGACAAAAAAAATCTGAGGAGTTGGAATTAGTCTAGCCATCAAATGGTGGTGGAGCTGGAGTTGTAACAGCAGCCTTGCCGCTGCTGCGAACCCACAATGAGTAGGGAGTGGAGACACAGTGCTCCTGCAGGGTCAAACCTCCCAGTCCAACTGCTGTCAACTTTGTTCAGGCTTTAAACAGCCCATTAAAGGATTTTATTTTAAAATGCTGCGACTAATAAAATGCATTTTATTTTAAAATGTGACTGTGGGGTCTGGGCCCAAGATGGCAGCACCTATGATCAGCAGTGGCAGCGAGGGATTGCGGACTACAGGGAAGCGGAAGCCTGGAGGATGGAACCAGGAAATGAGGAGACCACCCCCCATTTGAAAAGGAGAAACAGAGGAGAAGACCCAGGGGAATGGTGACCATGGCAGTGGACCAGTGAGGGGCTCTGAGAATGAAGAAAATACAGGCTGTTGGTGACTCGAGGCAAGGTTGCTGGGACTGTGCTCAAAGGATGCACACGAGGCTGCAGGCTGCTGAAGACTGGCTCAATACTGTCTGAAGGGGTACCAGGTATCAGAACTGAGAAGCGAGAGGGTGCTCAGGATGCTGGAGGCTTCCTGATCATGTCAGAGGTGGGTTGCTGATTTGGACCGAAGGCTGTGTGATTGCCCAGGCAGTGGGAGCACTAGAGGCGAAGCCATAGACACAAGAACATAAGAATAGGAGCAAGAGGAGGCCATCCAGCCCATCAAGCCTGCTCCACCATTCAATGAGATCATGGCTGATCTGATGATAGGCTCATCTTCATCTACCTGCCTTTTCCCATATCCCTTAGAAATCTCTGTTCAGTGACCCTGGGGGAATGCTCTTTTGCTTCTCTTTCTCTGACTATAAGGGGTGCTGGGCAGTTTCTGCTGATAGTGAATCTTTTTCTGCCTTAATATCAGATTTTATGTTTTATTACATTACAATAAAATAATCTTGAATCACTGCTTAATGAGTCAGGTCTGATCAAGAGCATGGTCCTGAATGGCCACTTGCACTGCAATGATTGTCTTGTTAGTGTGGCAACTGCTTCAGTCAAGGCATCCAAAAGATTCTGGTTTTAGTGGGAGAAAAGAAAGCATGTTTGGCAAGTATAAAATAGTCATGAAATGTTTCAATTTCAAATACCAAAGGTTTGGTGTTCATGGAAAGTGAGCAACCAGAATTCCTGTCGGAGTCACAAGAGACTACAGATGCTGGAATATGGAGCAAAAAAAAAAACCATGAGGAGAATTCAGTAGTCAAGCAACATCTGTGGAAGCAAAGAAGTGGTCAACATTTTGGGTTCTATCAAGCTGGTCAACCTTCACTTTGACAGTTGCACATAATTGGCAGGAAAGAGACCAAATTTCCCGTTGCATTGACCCTGCCACCATCCCTCGTCAATCATCTCAATGCTTGTGATTACGTCACCGGGATCGAAGGAGATTTCATCGTCACCTTCTGAAACACAAAAGAATTACAAAGAATTATTGGTCAATATTAAAGATGAAAGCTGCCAAAAACCAGGGTCCTTTTATTGATGGGGGAAAGGGTTAGAGGGGCTCTGAGCACTAAATGTTTGTGATTTGGTTAATGTTTTTCTTAAACAGTCTTATATAGTTAAACCCCTGGTATCTGGCACCTATGGGGATTGATAGATGCCGGATAAGTGAGTTTTCCAGTTGCTTGAGACTCACTGTTACAATGCATAACTAATAGACCTACATAAAAATAAACAAAATGTCAAAAATACTAAACAGTACTTACACTGAACAAATTTCATTTGCATGAATATATGAACCTTAAAACATTTTACTTTATTTTCAGTCACATTCTTTGAAAAAATTTAAGTGTCGCTGCATCTGTAGGTTCCTCCCCCTCCACGGAGCTGCCCAAAAATATAAACAATAATATTATAATTATCCCCTCCCCATTCACAGATAACACCTTACTAATATAGCTAATAATATACTAATAAAGATAAAGACTTTTACTAAGCAGGGATAAGGAGACGCTTTAAGAGAGTCACCCCAACGGTGAGCGGCATCGACCAGCTCTTCATCCTGGGAAACACCATTTAATTCAAACCCATTTATTCAAACTTTATTTAAACAGCTGCTACAATCACAGCATGACCAGGGGGCTCTCCACTGGATGAATATTTGATCCCATCTTCATCTAAGGTCTCTGTATTAATTCAGAAAACATTTACTTTTACAATTTAAACTTTTATTTATTCTTAATGTTTATTTATTTTCCTTGAAATTTTTTGGTTGCTTGAATTCGAGATAACAGGGGTTGTACTTTATTTATAATGTGCTACTTTAACACAGCACCAAAAACTCCACACCAATATAACACTTTCAAAATATAGTCACTATTGCAAAATAGAAAACACACGTGACAAGGTTCCACAAACAGCAGCATAATTATACCCAGATATTTTAGTGCTGTTAGTCAGGGTAAATATTGTTCAGAAAACCCCAGCTCGCCAATTCATGCCATTGAATTAACTAGGAGCTTGGAGACTACATTAAAAACGATCTCATTGACTATTAAGCTCAATGGGATGTGCTGTAATTTTAAATGCTGAAATATAAATAGGTTTCCTTTTCTCTATTTATCCATGTAATTTTAAATATATAAATGCAGGTACAGTAAAACTCATGGAATCCAACATTCAAGCAACCAGAAAAAAAAAACGAGAAAAGCAAATCAAAAAACTAAATTTAATAAGAATAAAATAATAGGTAAAAATATGTGTTTCTAATTGTAAACGTAAATGTTCTCTGAAGTAGCACATAAACCTTTGGTAAAGAAGGGATCACATCAGCCAGCGGAGGGCCTTGGTCGTACTTTGCTCATAGCAGCTGTTTGAATAAAGTTGTGTGAAACAGCAATGGTGTTGCCCAGGATGAAGAGCTGGTTGATGCTGCTCACCATTGGGGTGACTCTCTTAAGGGTCTCCTTATCCCTGCTTAGTAAGAGATACCTCAGTCAGAGGCTTTATCTGTAAACTTGGGGGAGGGTGTAATTATAATATTATTGTTTGCCATTTTGTGCGGCTCCATGGAGGGGGAGGAACCTACAGATGCAGCGAAAGTTAAATGTTTTCAAAGAATGTGACTGAAAACAAAGTAAAATGCTTTAAGGTTTATATATTCATGCAAGGGCATTGTAAGAGTAAGTCTCAAGCACCAGAAAATACACTTATCCAGCATCTACCAATAGGTGCCAGTTACCAGGGGTTTTACAGTATTTCCTTTTCACTATTTGTCCACCTAACAGAGCTAATAAAGCCTTAGTTTAACAATTGGGCCTAAGGAACTGCCAGAGCTGAGTTCCATCAATATTGCAGCAGAGTGGGAAAAACACATCATATTTAGGATTGAAGGTGAAGAGATCCCCAATTACAGACTCTCACACAAAGCTTTGTATTTTAGGGATCAGTTGAAATGTTCCTGATTTAGACTGCTAGACTTTTGAATCAAGCTTGGAAAAGGTATTTTGTTATATAATAAAACGGCAGGACAGCATAGAGGGTGTAGATTCAATGTTTCTCTGCAGGCAAATAAGTGGCAATCATCAGACCAGACCAGAGGCAATGGCTCACCATTCTTGCTTTCCATCAGGACTACAAAGTGAAGGGAATGGTTCATACATGTTGCGTATCAAATCCTTTATTTTTCATCACTGACCTACCTCCTTGGTAATCATACAAAGCTACTGCAGTCACATCAGCATCAGAAATGTCATAAACATTCTCAGCATCTAGGGACAAATGGTAAAGCAAAGAATTTTAGGAATAAGTTTAAGAACTCTAGATTTGACTGCTTTGACCTCCCATATCCACTATTTTATCAAATAACTTTCCTTTCGACCTTCTCCCACATTTACCAATCCCACTTTGCTCCACTCCCCCAATTCACAACCACAACTTTTCTCCATATCCCCATTCTCAGCTTCTTCCTAATAACCCTCAACCTATTTTTTTTCCTCAATAACCTTTTGGCCATCTTTCTCCCCAAATCCATCAACATTATTTACTCCATCTCTCACCTATTTAAACACTTCTGCACTTCATATACCTTACCAAACCATTTAACCAACATTAAAAAATTCTGCTGTAAGACCCTCTGAAACACAAGCATTTGCAATATATTAACCCACATCATCACTTCTGAACCAGTCCCTCTTGTGACCTGCTTCCCTCCATAACTATTGCACCTTCTCCCCATCTCTTACCTGAACCAATAGCGTGACAACTGTTATAATCTATAGAACTCAATTATCTTATTCTGTACTCCTAATGTCCATCAGAAACTAAATCATTTTTATGCCCATTATAGTGCAACTCAGCAACACATTATCCCACAAAATAAATGGCCCCCATTTCTGGAGCTGTAGAGGTGTCACATCACCAGAATTGGCTGTTTCTGCTTTCATTCCAGTGATTGGTAACAACTTCTCATAGTCTCCCTGATCTTCCAAATGCTCTTTGAATTCTGGCTGGTGAGAATATTCCGAAAGATTTTCATAATCATCCATATTCTGATCCTGTATTTAAAAAAAAGAAAGACAGGCAAGATATCAGATGTTGAAGGCCTCAGACAAACTGACAGAAGGGGCTACAAACAGTTCTCCAATGGTCAACAATCTCTTCTGAATAAAATGTCTGTGGATTTCTGCCAGGATTTATGTCTATACCAGTTATTATAAGCCCCTATGCCACTCAGAGAGAATAGTTAATCTACTGTAGAAGATGTGCACACAAAGCCAACAAAGAAATAATCACTTTCCCATTTCAGTCAGGAGTTCCAAGACAAGGAATTCCTATCAACAGAGTCAGGGTAAAGCTTCCTGAGCAGGTTAATTAAAATTCACTCCATACGATTTCAACACCACATACAGGATTGATACAACAGGAATTAGATGTATTGTAAAACTCACATCAAATACTCCCAGAATGGTTAGAGAAGTATTAAAAACAGAATAAAATTCCAATAACAATATCCCAGTACAGGCAAAATAAATATAATTATCCATAAAATTGGCTTTAACCAAATTATCCAATGCTGCATGCATTAAACCCACATCGATCCCAAATTTGACCCAAAATATTGGTACAAAAAACTTGAGTACGGTACAGTATTATATGAGCAGTTGATGATTGTTAGTTCCAATTTAGTGTTGTTTTGATTTGAACTTTGGCAGTGATCATAAGTTTCATTTAACATATACAAAACCATTTCTTGAAGAATCATTACTTGAGGAATTGTTTGGCACTTTAATAGTTGACATTTGGAGTTCATTACCTCATGATAGGAATCAGGATTATCATAGAGTTGGGCTTCTTCCTGCTCAGGTTCAGGCTCTGGGTCCAGCTGAGGCTCAGGCTCCAGCTCCGGCTCCTGTTCTGGCTCTGACTCCAGCTCTTTCACTAATTTCTGACCCCGTCTCTGAGGAATTGGTGGAATCGGTTTTGCTTTTTCAGGCTCTGGTGTCTCATTCTCGTGTTCTACCTGGTGGTGAAAGGTCAAAAACCACAGGTCAACATAAATCCGTTTAGCCCAGCATCCATTCAATCATTAACAATGCTGGCTGTACATTTCTTCATTCCTCCTGAGCTCATAGCTCCATCCTATGTTCTCTTCCTCCTGGCAATTCTCTCACGTGATTCATTACTTGCCATCTGCCAATGTATTCTTCCCTGTTCTCCCTCAGCAATCTCCACCACTCCCAGAGCTCCCAGCTTTAGAATCCTGAGTACCTTGCATTACCTCATCTCAGCATTAGGAACCTAGACAATGAAGGCTATTCCTCTGCGGTTCCCTTTCTGAAGGCACGGGGAAGATAGTAAAAAAAACCCTTCAGAAGTGAGAGCTATGCCTGCATCTCCCCAACTCTAATGCTGGCAGCATTGAGGCCCACAACAGTCCTTCCATGATTTTGATTAACCACATAGCACAGTGAAGGGATTGAACAGTGAACCATGGAAATTTTCAGAAAAGGAGCAGCCATCAAGCTTATAATGCATATGTTGATTAAAAAAGACTTGGCCTAATCCACTCACCAGCTCTTTATCTGTTGACTTGCAGGTCCCAATTTTTTGAAAATTTAACCAGATACATTTAATAGCTGAGGGTTACTTCTCCACTGTGATTTTAGGCAGCTTCCTCTGGACACTACCACAGTTTGGTTGAAAAGAGAACCTCAAGTACTCTCAAAACCTTTCAACAATTACCTCAAAACATGCACACTAGTTATTGCCCTCTCTGTCAAAAGAAATGGGCCTTCCCATGAAAGTCTCTCATAATTTTATACACATTGATTAAATCTTCACCCAGTCTAGTCCAAAAAGAAACTGCAGTCCAGATAATCTCTCTAAATCAATCTTCAGCCTAGGCAACAGCCTACATGCTCTCTGATATTGTTACTTCTTTCTGGTAGCATAATGACCAGATTTGCACTCTGTACTCGAGCTAAGGCTTGACCTGTGCACGAAGCACTCCTACCAGACATCCCTGCTCTGACCTTATCCGGCTCAGGTGCTCACTGAATGGCTATTGGTTCAAAGTTCTCAATTCTGGGGAATCATATGGCCCCTCCCAGCTTCTTACTCCCCTCCCTCTCACTCCACCTTTATATACTTGACATCACCTCTTCCTACTTTAGTCGATAAAGGGTCCTGATCTGAAACATTGACTACCTATGGATACTGTCTGACCCATTGAGATCCTCTAGAGCAGGGGTGGGCAACCTTTTAATTTTCAGCACAGTAGCAGACCATTTCGACCCACAAGTATGTACTGGGGGTGTAGGTTAATTGGGTGGCATGGACTCGTGGGCCAAAATGGCCTGTTACCGTGCTGAAAATTAAAAGGTTGCCCACCCCTGAGTCTTGTTGTATGCTGAAACTCCAGCATCTTCAGTTTCTGTGTTAATCATAGAGTTAGTTGGAACTGATCTGAGAGTTAACAGATAAAATGAAGTGTACATGTCATCATTGAAAGCTCAGGAGTCTAGTACTAGGGTCCATAATTCATTTGCACTCCAGTGCAGTGCCATTCAAATGGGGAATTGTGGACTGAATCAAGAAAGCAGTCACATTGAGGAGTACTGCTTTTGGCTACTAAACTAACAGTGCTAAGAGAGTACTCCATAGCTGCAGATATGGTTCTGATAAAAGATTAAACAAAAATATAGCAGTTTTCAGGAAGGGACAATTGGTGGGCATGTATGGTCACAGAATCATAGAGTCGTA
Organism: Narcine bancroftii; assembly: GCF_036971445.1. NCBI lineage: Eukaryota > Metazoa > Chordata > Chondrichthyes > Torpediniformes > Narcinidae > Narcine > Narcine bancroftii. The sequence goes on from NC_091481.1 coordinate 13,672,690, forward strand.
TAGTATAGAAACAGATACTCCATCTTATCAGAACCATGCTAACCATCGACTACACATTTACATTAATCCTACATTAATCCCAGTTTTTAATTCACATCTACACCTCCAGATTCTACCCCTCACCTATTTACGAGGGAAACTTTACAGTGGCCAATTAACCCACCAGCCTCATGTCCTTGGGATGTGGGAGGAAACTGAAGTACTCAAGAAAAGCATAAGCCATGGGGAGAATGTGCAAAGTCCACACATATGGCACCTGAGGTCAGGAGGATCTTGGTTCTCTGGCACTTCAAGGTAGCAGCTGTACTGGCTGCACCACTGTGTTGCCCTATATTCTTTCTGTGAATCAACCTTTCACTAGAACTGTTCTCTTGCATGGTACAACCCTGGTGATCATACGGTGGGCCAAGTGGTCCAGAGTCATTTCAGCTGGTCAATGCTGCATCCCATCTTTTTCTTTGACACTCCACCCAACTGCAACAGCCGACCTGCTGTTTCCTGCGTACTGCATCTTGCTCCATTCTCTCTCGGGCCTGTATTCGTGCACGCTCCTCCTCTGCCCTCTTTCTGTTGTCTTTGTCGCTGGCTTTGACCAAGTCTTCGAACTTTGATTTCAGGCTCCTTGTATTGCTGCTTGCTATCGACAAAGAGCAGAGAGTGAGTGAGAGAGGCAAACAGAAAGAGGAAGCGAGACGTGAAGAAGAGGGAAAGATGAAGAGAGGGAGCGAGACTGAGACCGAGAGGGAATGAGACAGTGAGGGAGGGGGAGAAAAAGTGGCAGGAAGATAGAGGGAAAAGTGGAGAGAATGAGAGCAAGGGGGATATAGAGAAGGTATGAGACAGAGCGAGGGAAAATGGGATATAGAGGGAACGAGGGAAAATTGAGAAGGGAATGAGACAGGGTGGAGAGGAGGTAAGATTGAGAATAAGGGTGTGATTTAAAGCAAGAGAGGATGACAGAAAGGGAGAGAGAGGGAGCGGTAGATTGAGGTAAAGAAGAGAAAAGGAGAGAAAAAATGGTGAGAAATAAAGGAGAGAATGTGACAGGAATAGACCAAAGGAGAGGGATGAGAGAAGGAAGAAGAATGAGAAAAATAGAAAAGGAAAACGGTAACAAAGTGAGGAAATTAGGAAGTGTTATATTCATACATAGTTGTCATGTACAAACATGGATTTAGCTAGACAGAAAAATGAGGTGAAACAAATGGTCAAAGTGAAAGACTTAATTTTTTTAATTTGTGAGAAATGAGGAAATGGATAAAAAATTTAGTGGGAGCAGAAGGAAGCCAAAGAAGAACTAAAAGAGAGGGAAGACAAGGGAACCATGACTTGGGGAACTCTGGGACCGATGCTAGTGGATCATTAGATGAGCATAACCTGCTAACTGACAGTCTGAAGTTCACAGTTCCTTATGCATTAAAACTTTACAAATCATTTTTTATATGGCTTGGAAGGAAGTTAAGGTAAAGACTATTCACTTCAGATTGGAGGTTTTTTGGTGCAATGGACAGGGCTGAAACGTTTGTCCAGCTCCAACATCCTCGGGACAGATCACTTTTACCAATGCCCTACCTCCCCTTCTAGGTGGGATTGTGAAGATGATCCTCAGCATTGGGAGGTGATTGTGATCCCAGGGCGGGGCTGTGACCAGTGAACCCAGGATGGTGATGCGGAGCGTGACCCCAGGGTGGGAGTTGTGCTGCTAACTAAAGGCCATTTTTCTCTTGGTTTATCATAATTCCCCTCTGTTTATTGTTGGGCTAAAGATTGGTCACGCTAGATATTGGTTAATGCACCTGTAAAGAGGAGAGGAAGGGGGAGAAACAAATGTGTAGATGTCTAGGTTGCTGGAATCAGCCTGGCAACTTTCTAAGTTTGATTCTAGATTATGGTCATTCATCCAAGCTAACTCCATAGAGCCACTCACCAGCTTCCACTGGTTTTGTCTTCTGATAGGTTGAGGTTGGGCCCTCCATCTCAGTGAAGGAAGCTGCACTCTGTAATGTGAATTGATAAAGTGATAAGTTGTGGATCTAGCAAGAGAGAAAGGGTCATGCAGGCAGGCCTGAGCTGCTCAAAGTTGGTGCCCTGGGATGCAGACAAATCTCAAGCTCAGTTGCCACATCAGACACCAGCCCATGGGGTTTACACCCATCCGAACAGTTCAAGCTATTGGAGGTGATATATCCATGCTATCTTCCAAGTCAGCTGAGGGATAAGAAACTTTGGGATGTTATCATTAATGCTGAATATAAGAGAGACTTCTCGATTCTACTCTCAAGAGCAGCCTTAGTCTTCAACAATGACTAGATGTGGCAAGCTTATGGACTAAGTGCTGTTCAGTTGAATGGCTATCAATGGTCAGCATTGACATGGTGTGTTTCTGTAATATATTCTGTGCCTTTATGACTGACAATAACATGAAATGGCCATCCCACATCATTTGCTGAAGGACTGGATTGGGCTTGAACCCATGGCCCTCTGAGGTGCTACATCTGAGACAAACTGACAGTCGAAGGCAAATTTCAATAAAGGTGAATTTTATAAATTTACATTAATAGGAAGTATAAGGAGTCACAAATGTTCATGACAGGAAAGAACCTATAGCTTGTCACTGTCACTTATAGATGGCAGCACCGGACAGTGGCGCATATTGGAATACTGATGTCTCCAGTCCATTCCCACATTGGACTGTAGGGATAAAGTTCCCAGAACTAGGATGGAGGGGAAGCATTGCACACATCTGTGACTGCTCCTTGCTTTGTGTAAGAGAGTTGAAGCACATCGTGAGAATTTTTGAGGACCTACCTTGTCCATCCGGTCCTGCTGCACCCCATATCGCCCTCCGAACCCCTTGGCATAATCTGCAAAAGGAGACAGATAAAGAAAAATTTTACTGAGAATCACTGAACCAAGCTAAATCTTTGCCCACACTTCCATTGTTCCTCCCCAAGGACACTAACTCTCACTAAATACAGATCCACAATCATTCTCAGCCCTCTGGCATTTCACCTAAGCAGTAGAGTGCTATTTGACTGCAGTGATGGAATACACCCGAGGTGAATTCAGTTCTTGTCTGCTGCCTGCATCTATGCACATACTAGTCACTAGGAACTAGAATCCCTGGAGGAAAAACAGATCAGTTAACCAGAATGCTTCCTCAGGCACTGGAAAGCAACTGCAAGTTAACAAGAATTCATCTCAGGACAGTTCAACAATGTAATTAAATCATAACTGAAAGATATCCTAACTCCCAACAAACCAATGTGTGTTCATCCTGCAGTATTATCATGCAGACCTTGTTGCGAAAACCAACAAGGTCGGGTCAGATACAGCAATGAGCTCTCTGAACCCTTCTCCATTAACAATGGCGTGAAGCAAGGCTGCGTTCTCGCACCAACCCTCTTTTCAATCTTCAGCATGATGCTGAAACAAGCCATGAAAGACCTCAACAATGAAGACGGTTTTTACATCCGGTACCGCACGGATGGCAGTCTCTTCAATCTGAGGCGCCTGCAAGCTCACACCAAGACACAAGAGCAACTTGTCCGTGAACTACTCTTTGCAGATGATGCCGCTTTAGTTGCCCATTCAGAGCCAGGTCTCCAGCGCATGACGTCCTGTTTTGTGGAAACTGCCAAAATGTTTGGCCTGGAAGTCAGCCTGAAGAAAACTGAGGTCCTCCATCAGCCAGCTCCCCACCATGACCACCAGCCCCCCCACATCTCCATCGGGCACACTGAACTCAAAACGGTCAACCAGTTTACCTACCTCGGCTGCACCATTTCATCTGATGCAAGGATCGACAAAGAGATAGACAACAGACTCGCCAAGTCAAATAGCGCCTTTGGAAGACTACACAAAAGAGTCTGGAAAAACAACCACCTGAAGAAACACACAAAGATCAGCGTGTACAGAGCCGTTGTCATACCCGCGCTCCTGTTTGGCTCCAAATCATGGATCCTCTACCGGCATCACCTACGGCTCCTAGAACGCTTCCATCAGCGCTGTCTCCGCTCCATCCTCAACATTCATTGGAATGACTTCATCACCAACATCGAAGTACTCGAGCTGGCAGAGTCCGCAACCATCGAATCCATGCTGCTGAAGACCCAACTGCGCTGGGTGGGTCACGTCTCCAGAATGGAGGACCATCGCCTTCCCAAGATCATGTTCTATGGCGAGCTCTCCACTGGCCACCGAGACAGAGGTGCACCAAAGAAGAGGTACAAGGACTACTTAAAGAAATCTCTTGGTGCCTGCCACATTGACCACCGCCAATGGGCTGGTCTCGCCTCCAACCGTGCATCTTGGCGCCTCAGTTTGGCGGGCAGCAACCTCCTTTGAAGAAGACCGCAGAGCCCACCTCACTGACAAAAGACAAAGGAGGAAAAACCCAACACCCAACCCCAACCAACCAATTTTCCCTTGCAGCCGCTGCAACCGAGCCTGCCTGTCCCGCATCGGACTTGTCAGTCACCAACGAGCCTGCAGCAGACGTGGACATACCCCTCCATAAATCTTCGTCCGCGAAGCCAAGCCAAAGAAGAAAGAAGATTATCACAATTGGCAGCTCTCTTTGTAAAGCCATTGTGTAGGCCACATTCAATCAGTTTCCCTCAATTCCACCAGAATAAGAAAGAGAACATTAGAAGGACTGGTGAGCATCTAATGATATCCCTGTGTACAAAAATAACCACTGGAAACTATAGATGTCACTTTAGTGACTGTGCAAGTACTGTAATTATTGTTGCAGAGGTCATGTATTTGGGTTTTCAATTAGTATCATATCCCAGAAGTAAAACACAAAAGTCTGCAGACACCATGATTGAAGTAAAACACAGTGCAGGAGAAACTCAGCAGGTCAAACAGTGGACTTTATATAGCAGAGATAAAGATACAAAACAATATCTTGGGATTGAGCCCCTCATCAAGATAAGGATTTAATGAAAGACTCAAGCCCAAAACATTGGAAATGTATCTTTATTTTTGCCATATAAAGTAGACAGTTTGACCTGCTGAGTTTCTCCAACATTGTGTTTTTAATACCACATCCCACCCCGGCAGCCTGTCGTAGTCAAGGATGGGATAAGTTCAGAGAGGTCTGAACTGAGCTGGAGCGTGATGAGAAGTGTGATCAAGGAGAATGTATGGGAAGTCATTTGGGGGTGGTCTCATCCTGAAAAAGTGTCTGGCAGCTGGGATCTGAGCATAGACTATGGAAGGAGAAAGTGAGGGGTGTTGTTTTTGGATGCTAGATGTTCTTTGGTAAGAAAAATATTTATTTTACAAATACTGCTGAAAATGTTAACAATGGCTAACAGAAGAGTAAAGGGATGTTAAAGACCAAATAAATTATTAAACACAGGATCATATTAGCACTCTAACCAAAATATTTCTCAAAGTATAAAATTCTGAAGTTCAATGTTATGTTAAACCTGCACAGGGCCTGTTCAGACTATCCTGAAGATAATGTGCACAACGCTACTTCCTAACCATGGAGAAGACAAGGAATCACTGAAAAAGGTACAAACAAGATTTATGAGGGTAAAGCAATTGGGAAATACTGAACAGGAAAGAGGAGGCTTGAAAGAGATTTATAAAGCAACAAATATATTGCACACAGGGTTTGTCGAAAAGGTAAAAATTCCAAATTGAGGACCTTTAGGAGAGACATCCTCCTAATTTCCTCTTGCTCTGATTCAGGGGTAATTGATCCTGTGGTTCTACATACAAATCTGTCTGTGAGGAGAAGAAAGACCATGAAGCTGATCAGCTCACTGATGTACCCTGCAGTAAGTAACCTCGATCATAGAGAAGCATCTCTTGTCCGTGGGCGGGCTTGAGTGAGGGGATGATGGGGACAGTCCGACCTCAATGAGGATCTCTCCTGTACACCAATTTTTCCACACCTTCTCATATGATCCATTCTGGGAGTTGTTTGTTGGTCTCAACTTCACTTGATCCTCACCTGTCTGGGACTCGTGTAGTTTCACCTCCTCTTTGTGGTCCCAACCATGGGCAGCCTGATCCTGACGGTCCCTCTGTACTCCATACTTGCCTCCAAATCCTTTTGTGTAATCTGCAATTCAATTCCATTGAAACCATGGTTTTAATGCAGAGTACCACAGAGGCGGTTAAGAGGTTGAACATCCAGTAATTTTACATTCCCCTGCAATCCTAGTCACATTTGTTCATGTACCCACAAATATCTTCAGATGAGAGACAGGAGAGATAAGTACAAAGGATATTGAAGGTAAAGAAAGGATCAGTAGGGGGAATAGGGTTATAAGAAATCATCCATTGTGTGAAAGTGTTGGCAAAATATCATTCTGTAAACGTGGACTGAGAGATTGGGGAGTAGGATTGCAAGATGCCATTTTGTGTGAATGGGATGGAGGCGATGGGATTGCAAGATACTCAGTGGGATATGGGGAATAGAATTGGAAGATGCCAACCTGTGTGAGTTAAGTGGAGAAGGGTGAGTTAGGATTACCATTTGCCATCCTGCGAATGACATTGTTAGATGTGTGATGGAGTCATAAGGAAATTAAAGAAGATAAATTTCCTGATCCCTTTGATGAGTGAGGAAATGGTATCTGCACTGGTCACAGCCTTCAAAGAACCTTTGGTGTGGAAAGCTACCAATAACACCAATAATGTAACGAGGGCAAGAAAGGCAAATTAGGAAATGACATGCCCATTTGTCTATGAACAGTGGTGAAGGAGCTACTGGAGACTGTTAAGGATAAAGTGAACATTGAAACAAATTTGTGCTGATCTCGAGGGATTGTATGATCTTGGAAGGGATAAATGAACTTTGTTGAATCTTTAAGAGGAAGTATCTAATATGGTGAAAAAGGACTCTAACTATGGACAAAGAACCTTCAACAGGAAACTAATTCAGTTTGCCCACAGCTTCCGAGTGTTTCCAGAATTTCCTGTTTTTGTTTTAAGCTTCCAGTGTCTGCAATTCCTTTTTGATTTTGAGTAACAATGGATGCACCACCCTGATTCTTTCAACCTCATTCCCTCTATTCTTAGCAATACTTTTAGTGGAATTGGAAGGAACCCTATTGGCTATGATAAGGAATTTGTTTAGTGGTGTAGGAATGATAGAGTAGGTGAATGATTATTCAGATCAACAGAATATGGCACATGGTATCTTCTGGGAACTATACTATTGCCATAACTTTTCATTATATTATAAATAATTTTGATAAAGCACTAGAGAGCAATATATCCAAGTTTCCTGATAACACAAAGTAAATGGGTGAGAATGGGAGCAAAAATTTGACTGATTGGGTAAGAGGACTTACAGATATAGTTTAAGGCAAGAAATGTGAGGCCATCCACTACAGACCTAAGAAGACTTTGTTTTCTGAATAACGATGTCTGTAAATTGGCGGCACGGACTCGTGGGCTGAAGTGGCCTGTTACTTTGCTGTATGTCTAAATTTAAAATTTTAAAAATTTAAAATACACATGTTCTTATGAAACAGGCCTAGGGACAAATGGCTCATTGCATTCTTAAGAGAAACTACTCTGTGCAAATGGACAGAGCATCTGTCTAATTAACATGCCTTTTTGTGACTCGTGTTTCTCAGTCATTCCTTTGTAATCAAATCCCACAGCAGATTTATCCATTTTCCCTGTTTCTACTCCGTACTTGCCACCAAATCCTTTGGCATAATCTGAGAGAGAAGAACATTTTACAGGATGTCAAATGTAGGTAAATCACAATGTATCATATCACCAGGTAAATAAAGATGGTATTAGACTCACAATTAAGTAGAGAAAGCATCAGACCTCATAACTGGTAAATACAGATTAATGCAGAGGGTATCACAGCTCTGGATTAATACAGAGAGTTTCACACCACTTGGTAAATACAGAGAGTATCACACCACTGGGTAAATAAAGGCTATATCACATTCTGGGTAAATGGAAGAAATATTGCATACATCTTGGTATATATCATGAGATCATACTGCTGCGTAATTATCACATCCTATTATCTATTAAGCATAGAATTATAATACCTTGGATAAATACAGAGACTATCATTCATTCCTTTGGTACATACAAAGAATATTGCACCATATAACTAGAATGAATCTGATCCTGTGTAGAATTTCCATGCTCTCTCTTTCCACATTAAGAGGGAGAAAAGCTATGGTTTACCTTTTTGTGATGCATGCTTTTCCACTTCTCCTTTGTAGTCATAACTCATGGCTGACTGCAAGAGAGGGTGAGAGGATGAGTTACCAGGGCAATAATCCAGTATCTAGTCAACTGAGAAGAAACAAACATTTAGTAAAGTGGATAAGCCACTGAATCGATCACTACCCCACCATCTGCCCACATTGTCTCTAAGACCATATTAATACAAAATGTTATTTATGTCTGTACTCCTTCTAGTTCTATCAAACACTACCAGGACACAGACAGTACAAGGTAGATATCGAGTTAAGGTATCCTCCAACAATACACCATCAAATATCTGGGCAATCCTGATTGGCTAAACTGATCCAGTCATAAACACTGCAACTAACCACTGACAGGAAGCAATGTCTTTGTGTTTTTTAATGATGTGTGTTCATGTTACAAACCTGAAATCCTAGCCCCTGCCTTGAATTGTGTTACACAGTCCAAGGAATATTTGTAAAATTCTAAACATTGTTAAGGTATGCATAATTTTAATTAGAAAAATAATTGCTTCCCAACATTTTTTCTCAAGGAGATGCAGACGAGGCTCAGGAATGGTTAAATACACAGTAAACCACCATTTACAATGTCTTGACAAACACTCCCAGCAGTGGGTAAGCACAAGTAGATTGATTGAAGGATACCCAACTAAAACCTCAGCTGGGTAATGTCAGTAACCCTCAACAATGTTCCACCAGATGATTGCTGTGCAGTTAGGGCATGCATTTAGGGCACAGAAGAAAACCTCCCAAAATCCTGTTAATAATTGGTATTAACCCCAAACCCAGATCTGACCATTTTTCCATTTCTCATCTTCATTAGCTTCAATGGCTTTCCAGTTCCCATCCTTATTAGCTTCCAGAGCTTCCATGGCCAATATGAACAACTGAAATCCACTGACACTGGAGAGAGAGAACACAAGCTAATAGCTGATTCATTTCATCAGACCCCACTGCTCTGGACTGGATCAATATCTCATCAAATGGCCATTGTTTCCACATTCATGTTGGACCTCACCCCTCCAGACACAAAATTTAACAGCATCCCCATTTTAATCCCTTACCTTGTCTATCCGATCTTTCTGCACTCCATACTTCCCACCAAATCCTTTGGCTGCATCAGTCTGTGATGAATGCTTGGCCACAACAGCAACATATTCGTTTCCTAAGGCAGACTGGGAGAGGAGATGTATCAAAGATTAGAACAAGATGCTAACCAAGTGCACTGCATAACACAGGTCCTGAAGAGCCTGTGGGTGGGAATAGTCTGCTGAAGTTAATTGTGAAATCTTGCTTTTTTCCAATAATGAGGGAACCTCTCCAATATTCTTGGCTCATCTGACAACTTCTGACAGTACCTTCCCTCGTCAATCCCTGCAGCTTGCTCACCGTCAACCCCGACTCCTTAAGTGCTTATACCACCTTACCCACACCCCTGCTCACTCCTCACCTACACCCCGCACCCTATCATCACCCTGCACCCTCCTCACCTGAAGCCCCGCTTCTTGTGTTTATACCAACACCCCCACTCACTCCTCACATCCAGTCCTTCCTCAACCGCACATTCTCACCTACACTCCTGCACCCTATCATCTACCCCACTCCCTTCTCACCCACACCACCACACTTTCATCACTCACACTCCCTCCTCACCCACACCCCTCCCCATCACCCACACCCCTCCACACCCACACTTCAATTCCCTCCTCACCCACACCCCTACACCTCTCCTCACCCACACACCCCTCCACACCCACACCCCTCCACACCCACACCCTTCCACACCCACACCCCTCCACACCCACACCCCTCCACACCCACACCCCTCCACACCTACACCCCTCCACACCCACACTTTAATTCCCTCCTCACCCACAGCCCACCCCTCCTGACTCGCAACCCAATACCCCTCCACACCCACAGCCCACCCCCTCCTCACCCTACACCCATCCTTACCCACACCCCTCCGCCTCATCCCTCCACACCCACACCAATTCCATCACCCACACCCCACTCCCTCCTCACTGACACCTCCTCCTTACCCACACCCCTCCTTCCCTACATCCCCTCCTTACCCACACCCCTTCCTTACCCACACCCCCCTCCTCCTTCACCCACACCCCACTCCCTCCTCACCCTCACCCCCTCCTCACCCTACTCTCTCTTTACCCATACCCCTTCCTCACCTACACCCCTCTCCCTCCTCATTCACACCCTCTCCTCACCTACACCCCTTCCTCACCCTCACCCCTCCTCTCCCTGTTCATTTACACCCCTCCACTCCCTGATCACCCATACTCCTCTGGTCCCAGTTCACCCACACCACTCTGGTCCCTGTTCACCCACGCCCCTCAGCTTCCTGCTCACCACACCCCATCCACATCCTGCTGACCCACACCCCTTCCACCCACTCTCTGTTCACCCATACCCTTTCTGCACCCTGCTGACTAAAATTCTCTGCTCTTTACTGAACCTCACTGCTTGTACACCATCAATTTACCCAATGCACATTCACCACTAATTTCCACTCCCAGCTGAATCTCCAACCCTACTTTTTGCTAATCTCTACTTGTCTTTTACAGCTCGTCAAGACAAGCTCATTCAAGCCAAGTTCAATTTATTGTTATCTGATCGTACGCATACATATACATCACGACAAAACAGTGCATCTCCAGAACATAGTGCACACACGCCAACACATAGTACACACAAATGACATATATAGCAATCCAAAATAAATATATACTGTAAGAAAATAATGTATGCATTTCCAGGATTGTTCAACAGTCTTCACCTACAAGGAGAAGCTGTTTCCCAACTGGAAAACTTGTTGCTAGAATTGAGGGGTTATCTGTCACCCTGATACTTTACCTATTTGTCCTGGTTACCTCTCGATCTAGCACGTTCCTCATCTGGTTGGCTTCATCTACTGATCCAACATGGTTCTGACCCTATTCTAGTAACTAATCCAGTGTGGTCCAGCTCACAAATAGTCCCTTCGCTATCCTAGCACACGCCTGCCCATTTCTGCCACACTCCTGATCTTGTTCTAGAAGGTTCCATCTCTTATTCCTGCATGCACCTTCTCCCATATGTAGCTTGCTCCAATTCCCATCTAGGATGATTGGAACTTGTGTTGCTTTATCCACCTCATTATGTTTCACAAGGTTGAGAATATAGAAATCTGGAATGACCAAATTACCTTGTCCATACGATCTTTCTGGACCCCAAACTTGCCACCATATCCATATGATGCTTTTGATCCCTCCTCCATTTCCTTCTTCTTCAAGACCTCATGATCTTTTGAGACATTAGCCCTTAGATCGTGGATACTGTGGGAAACGTAGATTCTCATTATTCAGGCCTGGGGTAGTAGTCAATTTTATGGCAAAAGACATAAACATCACAAGACTGCTTTGGTACATCTAAGGTCTACTTGTCTTTTAGGCAGAGAGTTCCAGACCCCTGGAATCTGAAAGTGACACCTTGTTACATTTTTGAGGGAAAGAGTCTGGGTTGCCTGCCCCTCACCACGTGCTTTTTTGGAGAGAAGCCCACTCTGAACCCTTCCAGACAGCAAGTGGTCAGCATGTTGGAGGAAAGGGGGAAGTGGGGGGGGGGGGGGGGTAGGAAAAATAAGTTCAAATCATCTTTTGTTAATCCATTATTTTTCTTCATTTATTCCATCTACCTCAATTCTTGGAGTATTGTAGAAATACAATGGTATTTTTATATTTTCCTTCTAATATTCTTGGAATTGGGGCTTTCCCAAAGTCCACTGCATAAACAAGGCTAAACTGATCACCCAGTTACAAGTTCTCAATATCATCTTGCATGAAATGAAATGACCCTTGGCATCCTTATGAACTGCCATTGTGGAAACTTAACATCCAAGGAACACAATAACACTAACACAATATCAAGATGTAGCTCATAGCATTGATTTTGGAATCCGGTGACATCCAGCTGCAGTAGGATGCTACCAAACTAAACTCAACACCTGCTGAGTTATTCCAAATTACAAACTTCAATGTTGAAATTTCCCCAGGTCTGCCTGATCTATAAAAAGCAAGACAAATCAAATCTGGCCATTGCCCTTTCCTAAAACCCTACTTTCAACTTGTTTTATTCCTCAAACAGTATATTGGCATTGCTGGTACAATATTTACTAACCATTCCAGTTGCTCTTAAGTTTGAAGTATACCACTTCCATGAACCACTACAGACCATCAGTTGAGGTATTTCCATAGAGAATATTAGGTTAAGAATTCCGGGATTTGAATTGGTCATAACGAAGGAACAGTGATCTATTTCCAAGTGATGTTAATGGGTGGATAACAGGGGACCTTGCAGGTGGTGGGCTTCTCAGGTGCCTGTTGCACTTCTCCTTCTCAGTGGTTGAGCTTACAGACTTGCAATGTGCTGACAAAGTAGGCGAGATACACTGGTGGTAAAGGGTGTGAAAGCTTTTAGTGGTTATGTGAATGTGAATGAAGTAGATTGCTTTGATTTTTAAAAAATTTAGACATAAAGCAGGGTAACACGCTCTTTCAGCCCACAACCCAAGCTGCCCAATTACAACCAATTGACCTACAACCCCGGTATGCTTTTGAACGGTGGAAAGAAACTGGAGCACCTGGAGGAAACCCACATAGACATGGGAAGAATGCACAAACTCCTTACAGATAGCAGGAGGTTCGAACCCAAGTTGCTAGCACTGATACAGCGTTGCTGCCCAATTTGAATGCCATGGACAAATTGGCCCATAGACCCTGACTCCATGCTGTAAAACACTAAGATTCCATAAAGTGGCTGTAAAAGACCACTTGGCTTAGTCATGTTTCTATTTCTTATGTTGTTTTAAAGATAGGTCACAAGCCTTGGCATAAATTTCTTCCAACAACTTCCAACCATGAAGTGTTTTGGCAATTTAGATGAGTATCTCTCTCTGGGTGGCACAGAGCTTGTTGAATGTATTGGAGCACAATTAATCCAGGGAAGAGGTCATTCATGAGCAAAGTGATGAGTGGGAACACTGGTGAGAGGTCTACCCACCAATAACCTTTCTCCTAAGGCTCAGCCTGGACCACACATTACCACCATGATCCAAATATGAACAAAAGAATTTGAATTCATGAAATGTGATAAGACTGTCCCTAACAAGAAGGCAGCAATTGAATAAGAATGATATCAGAAATTCTTGATAAAGTAATTGGTAATCAAGAGAAAACTTGCCATTAGGTGGAATCATATCTAGCACTAGAAAAGATGGAATGGTTACTTTCCGCCCCGAGAATATCACTGCAGGAGTTTATCAAAGCAGCACCTAGCTTCCTGCATCCTCAATGACCATTCTTGCATCTGAAGGCTTGATGTTAGATTATATACTGATGATTACACTGAATTATCAACCCATTGACTGACAGAACAGACTGAATCTATATACAGCAGGTCATGAACCACATTTTGGCACAAGGATACGTGTTTTTGCCAAAGAAATGTCATGCGGGGGACATAAAATTCAAATATTTGGAAGGAGGCATATAGAGGAAATGGGTAACATCTCTTTTCCCAAAGAATGGTCAGGCTCTGGAACCCTCTGCTTGAACAAATGATGGAGACAGAAAGAGTAGTAAATTGCAGAACAACAAAATATCCAGACCCTGGAAAGATCACCCAGGAATCCAAATGCCAGAAGTGCAGCACCTTGGTGCCCCTGCCACCAAAAACCCATACCTGGGGAACCCTCACTACAACAGGAACCCATGATCCAGAGAACCAGTGCCAGAAACCCTTGTGCCACAGGAACTGGTCCCTTTTATCCCATACTACACCAACCCCACTACCACAGGATCCATAGGATTCACACCATAGAACCCTTAAAATTACAGGAATCCTGAAAGCCCAGAAAACTTGAACACCTTAGCTTGAAAATCTCAAAACTCAGCGCCCAAGAAATCTCACTAGCACAGGAATCCCAGAATCCCAAAATTAACATCGCAACAACCTGAGCATTACGGCAGTATGGTTAGTGTAGTGGTTAATGCAATGCTGTTATACCGCCATCGACCAGCACCAGGGTTCAAATCCCATGCTGTTTGTGAGGAGTTTATATGTTCTCCCCATGTCTGCATTGGCTGTCCTCCGGGTGCTCTGGTTTCTTCCCACCATTCAAAGTCAATTAGGTGTAATTGGGTGGCATGGTCTTGTGAGCCAAAAAGGCCTATTACCGTGCAGTAAGTCTAAATTTAAAAATTAAATGACAAAAAATGGCATTCAAAAAGGGCGGCCACTCCAGAAATTCCCCAAATCTCTACGCAAATTGGCACCTCTGTTTAAACACAGCACCCTGAAGCCCCAGCAACTGAAGCAATCCACCGAGGGAAGCACAGTATGAAACTGGTCACATTGGCACATACAGGTTTTTAAAGGCCACATATTTTATTCATTCTTTAAGAGGGGACCCAGCATTTCACAGATGGCCACAATGTCCTACAGGCTCAACAATATCTCCCTGACCATGTGAATTGGAAGATGATACTTCATTTTTTCTGCAATTCAAGTTCAAGTTTATTATAGTCATCCAAATGTAAAATACAACTGGATGAAATGCACGTACTTCAGTCCTTGGTATTAAAACATGCAAAGACATATAAAGATGTGGCACACAGATTTACAAGCAATTTATATGCAATACATCAATAAAAATAGTTAAATAATAGTAAAGGGAATGTATGAGCAGTTTGAGCAGTCTCACTGCCTGTGGAAGGAAACTCCCAACCTGCTGGTTCTGGCTCTGATTTCCCAGCGGAAGTAGCTGGAAAATGCTTGTTCAGGGTGGTAGAGGTCCTTAATGATTTTGTAAGCCCTCTTCAGATAATGATCCCAGTAGATCACTGTAGAGCACGTCGAAATAACCAAAGACTTGTTGATCCAAACCAAGGCTTTTACTAACTAAAAGACTGGAGCGTATAACAAGTAGGTTGACCAGTCCAGAATGACCTGGTCTGGCTAGGAGCAATCCTTTAAGACCTGCCAGTAGGTATGGCTACACTCTCAGCCAATCACAGTCATCCTTCACTACAATCTGTACATATGCACATTGGTGATAGAATCTGTACTATCACAATCACATTGATGGGGAGGTGGTGGTGGGGGAAAGGAGATGCCAGTGATCTTCTCTGCTATTCTTATGGTCCTGTGGATTAACTATGGATCCATTTCTCTGCAGCCAGAACTCACAATAAAAGTCCTGTAGAAAGTCGACAGGATGGTGGCCAGTAGCCCAGCCTGCCTCAGTGTTCTCAGGAAGTGCAATCGCTGTTGCACTTTCCTGACAAGTGAGGAGATGTTGTGTCCAGGAATCCCAAAGATTCTTTGGGATCTTCTTCCCAATTACTGTTTTTGTATTTGGACATGCCCAGTTTCCATTGTCATGCCTGTCTGGTATAATCTACCCCTAGAGGAATGCCAAGAGCCCACACAAAGCATTTCACTCAGTCCCCGGAGGTGGACCACAATTTGACTTTGTTGGAAACTGAGACAAAGAGAGACTGCAACTTTTTTCCACCCCAATGACAAATTTTTGATGAATAATGGTGCTGCAACATAACATCTCTAATCTCATCGCAGAGCCATGACTGTGCTGAGAGGTGACACGCTTTCTACAGATGTCCTAATTTAGTGCTATACAAGTGCTGCGCACGATATCCTTGGCTGCTGTCGCCTTGGAGATGACTTGCTTTCCCCACCCCCACAAGGAAACCACACAACGAAACTGAAAAAGGAAACTTAGAAACTGCAAAGCGGCAACATTGCAGAAGCTGCAGACATGCCCAGCTGACCAGAGGATCTCTGATTCATTTGTAATCCACCTGGAGTCTTGCTGGAGGGATTAGTCGTGCTCTGGACTGGCCAGTGCTGAAATTTCTAGAAAGTCAATCCCACACGAGATTCCAACAACATTCAAGAGACTCAACATTTTCCAGCAGAATATTGGATTAATATCCTGGCCATTGGACTTGAAGACCATCTTATAGAAACATTTTGATAAGATAGAGGAGAAGGTGAGCTGTTTCCATTAGTGGGGGAGACTAGAACTAGGGGTCATAGCATCAGGATTTAGGATAGTAGATTGAGGACAGAGATGAGGAGGAAATGCTTTTCCCAGAGGGTGGTGAATCTGTGGAATTCGCTGCCCATTGAAGCAGTGGAGGCCACCTCAGTCAATAGATTTAAGACAAGGTTAGATAGATTTTTACATATAGTAGGGGAATTAAGAGTAATGGGGAAACAGCAGGTAGGTGGAAATGAGCCTATCATCAGGTCATCCATGATCTCATTGAATGGCAGAGCAGGCTCGACGGGCCAGATGGCCGACTCATGTTCCTATTTCTTATGTTCACTTCAGCTGTGGCTGCAGTATTCACCATCGACAGGGAACCTACTGCATCCTGTCAAAACCTCTTCCACATCTTAACTTTGATACCTAATTGACCCGGAGACCCAAAAGACCAGAGCTACTGGCTATAACATCAACCCCTCTTTATGTAGCACCTCCAAAAACTTATACAAATCCAGAGCAACCTCCTTGTGAATGACACTTACCAGAGAGTCCAACGGGGTTTACAAATGCTGAAAATATTATCTATTTGCCACCGAGGCAGTGATTTAATTGCTCACTACAAATCTTGGAGTTTGAGCAGAGTATTCCTCTTGGCCACAGGAATAAAATAATGGGAGAGTATTAAGAATAATATGATTGATAATATATCGATAATAAGCTATGTGCATTTGGAATCTGGAAGGCACTGCTTGCAGTACAGTGAAACCTGACAGTGTTGGAGACAGATTCCATTGTGGATTTTCAGTTGCAATTGGATAAATGATGAAAAATGTCACTGAGAAGGAGTCGGGGAAGCAACTAATGAATTGCGCTGCTCGCGAGCTAGCAAGGGACGTTATGGGCTTAACAACTTCCTTCTGCACTGCAACTATTCTATGATTCTATACATACTCAGTCATGTTCAAAAACACTAATTTTTAAGCATCTCCCTTGTGATCTCCATAGTTACAGAACCATAGTTACAGAAGTATGAGCACCTCCAAGTCAACCACAAAGTCACACACCATCCCAACTCCAACACATTGTCATCAGCGAGTCATCATCCCTCATTTTGACGGCATGGATTTAAATGGCTGAAATTGGCTTCTACCGTGTTGCAAATAAAATTTAAAATAAAATGCTCCACCAAACACCATAGCCTGAAGTTCCTCTTACAGTCAGAGAAAGAGAAGCAAAAGAGAGTCCCCTCAGAGCCACCATGTGTCCATGGATCTGCCTCAAGTGCTCCCACAGTCATACAATGAGCAGCCAGAGCTCTAGATACAAACCAACAAGATCAAGAACCTTTCTGGCATTCTATGCCATAGGTGCTCTGTAGTAGTAAGGTATTACTTAAAGTGGTATGTCAGTGGGGAAAAAAGGTTGAGAACCACTGCCATAAAGGGAGCAACAGTGTCTACAAGCCTGCAGTAAGTCCCCACCATCTCTGATTACTACAAACATAGTTTGAATTCTATTGTTCACTCACATTTCTCTAAACATTCCTGCATAATGTTATGGGAAGGTGATGACGAGATATGTGCATCCATGGCTTATATAGTCTTGCTACCCTGCTTGAACACTTCCCAGTAAACACAGAATCAGTACAAGTCCCTTCCAATACTTACTTGATGTGCTGCGGCCGTCCAGAACCTTCGACTGTTTTCGCTCCCCATCGTTGTTCTTGTTCTGAAATGTCATTCTGAAATAGAATACATTCAAGATCAGAATTATTGAGAGTAGACCTTCTGATCCATGAAAAGTCAGAGAATCCTGGAGAAACTCAGCAAGTCAGGCCACACTTGTGGATAGAGAAATAGAGTTAATGTTTCAGTGCAATACCTTTCATCAATTCTGTCTTAATTCTATTTTTATTGCCTCAGACACTGCTTGACCTGCTGAGTATTTCCAGATCATTTTATTTTAATTCCATATTTGCAGCATCTGCAGTTTTTTTTTAAATTTTCAGTCCCAAAAGAGTGGCTAGGTTTGTCAAATTGTTATGGGGATGGCTAAAATGCTGACTTTTCTGGTAGCCTGTCTATCCTGGACAAGAGTTGGTGTTCAACTCAAAGAAGGTTAATTTGCAGATGGAAGAGGTAATCCACAAGGCAAATGGAAAGTTGACCTTCATTGCTAGAGGGATTGAATTTAGGAGCAGGGAGGTTCTGCTGCAACTGTATAGGGTCCTGGTGAGGCTGCACCTGGAGCACTGAGTGCAGTTCTACTCTCCTTACCTGAGCTAGCATATACTGGCTTTCGAGGCAGTGTGGAGGAGGTTCTCTAGGTTGATTCAGGACATAAGGTTAGCTGCTGAGGAGAGATTGCCACTTGGGACTTTATTTGGTGGAGTGTGAAAAAAAAGAGGGGATCTATAGAAACATACAAAATTATGAAATGAATAGAAAAAATAGAGGCAGGGAAGTGATATCCACTGGAAGTTGAGACAAGAATAAGGGACATGGACTCATGATTCAGGAGAGAAAATTCAAGATAAAGAACTGCTTTTCCCAGAGACGAGAATATTTGTGGAATTCCCTGTCCAAGGAAGCAGTAAAGGCCGCTTCATTAAATATATTTAAGACCCAGATAAATAGAATTTTGCCTCGTAGGGGAATTAAGGTTGATGGAGAAAAGGCAGGTAGGTGGAGCTAAATCCATGGGCAAATCAACATAATCTTGTTGAATGGTTTGGCATGCCAGATGACCAACTCCTGCTCCTATGCCTGTTTCTTACACAAGTGGAAGATAGTTACAAATGAACACAAAACTATTGCATCTCAGCTACTCTGGGTAGAAAGGGAAGTGTGTATTAACCACTTCCTGTTCCTTGTTCTAATGCTTCATGTTTTAAACTCAATGTCATTGCAAGTGACAAATCGAGTGATGTTTAAATATACTTTGGTATCAGCAAGTTTAAAAATGCATCATCAAATATAATTCATAAACCAAATTGACAAGAAATTTGAGTTCAGATTCCAGTGTGGCTGGGAAATAGAATTGTTCCACTTGCTTTTGTTTAAAATGTTTAAAGAATCAGTAAAAATGACAATATTACATATCTGATTGTAACTATAATAAACCTAACCAGATGATCTTGTATTTATATACATTGAGTCTGCATGTAGCCATCATTCAACACCACGGCCCACGCAGGAGCCTAGGCAAAGACCAACCCTGACCTTGCTCTGACTTACACCCGTGCACACATGAAAGCACAGAGAAACTCAGCAAGTAACACAGCATCCATGGGAAGTAAAGGGTAACCTATGTTTCTGGCTTGGGCCCTTTGTCAAGAATGAGTTTATTTCTCACCTTACACCTTGTACAGTGAGAGGGGTTCTTCTGTGAGCAGTCTAACAGGTTACCTCTAACATGCTTGCAGCCATGTAAAGAGCACAATTTACAGAGTACAGTGTTACAATGTAAAGGAACAAGAAAGGGCAGTGTAACGCCACTGTTGCAGGGTTCATTCAGGAGTCTGATGATTGCAGGGAAGAAACTGTCCTGAACCTGTTCGTGGACATTCACACACTCTTGATACTTCTCTTCAATAGGAGGAGGGAGAAGAGAATGTGCCCAGGGTATAGGTGATTCAATATACAGTAGAGCAAGGTTGGGGAGTCAAAAACCTCAAGCTCACTGATAAAACTCTTCTCATCTATATGGCTCAGCATCTGATTGGATAAATAAAGTAAATTAAATGAACACAGTTCACTGTAGAGAGATGCCTCCTAAAAGTACAGAATGCGATGGAAAGTCTTTGCAAACTTGGCTCATGCCCTCACTGAAACTGGCTCAGGTTATTTCAATCTAGATTCTAAATGGGGAAGGGTTCAATGGTTAATCTTGAAACACAGACACACACACAGGATAAAGGGTAAGGTCTCTCAATGCCCTCCGGTATTCGAATCTTCCTTCAGGGAATATTCTTGGCCAATATGATTAGACAACAAGAAGGTTACTTACCACAAAGTCAGGGTCTGTCTCCCAATCGTCCCCATCCTTCTGCTCTTCCACTTTAACATTACGGCCCACGGCTGATTTCCACATCGCTGAGAGATTTTAAAAATGTTTCAATAAACAAACCACCAACCTGGAGTAGACTATTTCTCCTATACTCTTTGGACTCTCCATCCTTTAATGAACCTTGAACATCCCATTCACACTGTACCTACAAACATTTCTCCACACCCACTTACTCTTCTCCTCACATCCCATTTACACTCAACTCATGAAGGATTTGTTCTAGTATTTGCCATAATCTTTTCAATGGTGTAAGTCGCGATTTCAATTTCTACAAAAGTTTTCATTCAGGTCATATTTGTATTTGGTTCATTGTTATATTTGACTGTTAATTGATATTCACTGTCCCAAGTCCACAGATGACAGTACATAATGTGTTTTCTGTTGAATGCAGTTGCAGTGACTGTCTCTTACCTTGAATAAGCAGCATCTCTGGGCAATTACAATGGACACACTAACCTAGTTGGTGGATGATTCCTTCTTACTTCCAGCCACAATCCAAAGCTTCCTGCCTTCCTTTAGTTTGATATTCAGATGGTCACTATTGTTCCCTTCTGCTCCAAAAAATGGTTTAGACCATGCCCCCATCAGAGCTGCTGCCCGATCATGATGAGCCAAGCTACGCCACAGTATCTCCAACCCTGCCCCACTTTTCCCAAGGGTCTCCAGAGAAGGATGCTCTTGGCCCATCTTGCTCACAACCCCCCATGGAGGTCTGTCAATCCTCAGTTGCATCTCATTGTATGGATACAACAGTCATACAAGCGATAGCTTTTCTAGGGTGAGCCCAGGTTCATCTCACTGCCCCATTCTGCTGTACCTCAGCTGTGGACTCCTCTTGTCCTGCTACAAGGCCAATGTTTGTTGATCCAGACAAACGTACAATTTATTTGATGGGTTTACTTTTGCTTTCAGCTCCAGCTCATGGCCCACTCAAAGTTCGTTTCTTCAAACAAAGTGCATGCAAAACAAAGCAAATTGCAGAAGTTTTAGTTGCTGATTGATTGTGAAATTAAAAATCATCAGTTGGGTCTCAAATTAAATGGGCCTTTAATTCTGCATGTGATATCAGTTGATTAATTCAGGAGGTACAGTTCAATAATTTTATTAGAAACATTGATCCAGTCTTCCGGGTGTGAGTGTTACTGACAAAGTTGGCATTTAATATTCATGTGAAATGTGGACATCCGGAGATACTGTGAATGTAGTAAAAACACAGTAATGTTGGAGGAACTTAGCCGGTCTTGTACTTTCCATAGGAGGTAAATGACATCTATCTGACATCTCAGGACTAAGCCCTTTTTCAAGGTGTAAGCAAAAAGCAGGCAGGTGTCTCAATAAAGACTGAGAGAGACAAGTGGAAGAATGGGAAGGGGAGGGAGGAGTCCAGTACAACAAACAAAAGATTTATTGGATATGATGAGGAAAGGTGAGAATTGATTTTAGCCCTGTGAAAGGAGACAGAGGGAAAAGGGGTATGGGGTTGGGGGGAGGAGAGAGAGAGAAAACTAAAGGATGGAAGATGGTGGGGTTTAAACAAAAACTGGAGAAGTGATCCCCTTCCCATTTTTCAGCCCCTTTTGCTCTTGAGAGAGTGGGCTGGGCTTTCTCTCAAACCTCTGTAATTTGTATGCTGAAGATGTTTGCACTTGAGTGTTTAACTTGAGTGATAGCAGTTTGGCACAACTGCACACTTTTCAAGGCCCTTCAAATGAAAGTTAAAAATAAACATAGTCCTCCATGGGTTAGCACTTTTTCCTGTTCTAAATGGGTCAATTTGGCCTCAACCAATTCTGGGATTTAACCAATTCTGGTCTCCCTTGGGTTAAAAATTAGTTTCAGACCAAGAATGAAATGAGCCAGAAAAGGTGCCCTGATCACCCAGAGATTTTGTTAGCAATCCAAAACAAAAACAATCCAAATCAAAAACAATCAGGCAGATTCTCTCTGAATGACTAGTTGAAAAAGGAGTACTAACATCTTAAACCACTCTTCACAGCAATATTCCCTTATGTTGCGAACCATCCATTGAGTTTACGCTGCAACTTTTACATTATTTTGTGACTTTCCTATAATGTTCAAACCTTCAGTCATGGTAATCTGTAATTCTGTGAACCATTTAAAATACTCGATTAGATTTAAACATCTTCCATTCTTGGGTATTTGTATTTTATACATAATCTATTGAAGCCAAGCCTCCAGGTATCTAGTATTCAAGATTAAAACTTCCCAAACACCACACTAAGATTTCATCCTATAACTTCTGTTGTCTGTTACATTTTTCACACTTCCAACAAACTTTTCAATTATATTCCAGCCTGAATCCAAATCCTGGTATATTTTTCACCATATGGAACATCAGTATTACCCTCAGCACTACTAAATTTGTTCCTACTTTCCCCTGTCTGAATGTTCTAACATTAGTCAACTTCTCCTTTGCCTTCATTCACTTCCTCCAATAAAAAGCATTGCAAGGGAATTGCCACTAGTTCCAGCTTCCCTATCATTTGGGTTACAGAGAATACTCTGTTCAACCAATCCTGCTCACCATGCAACCTCTCTCCCCCGCACCCAACAATTCCTCTCATCCACCCCCATCAATCCTCTCCATCCCCTTTTCCCATGCTTACCAATTGCCCTCCCTGACAAATCCCTCTCCCCCACCAATCCCTGTCTCCAACCAATCCCTCTCATCCACCAATCTTCTCCCCATCGATCCCCTCCACCACTAATCCCCCTTGCCTTTGCTCACCAATCCCCCTTGTCCACCAATGGCCCTCACTCAGTACATGTCCAAATTCTGAGTGCAGTACAATGTTTGGGCTCCAGAATCACATGGGCAAAGGTGTATGGCTTTCATACCAATTACATCTTAAACATAGATCAGATCAAATGCATGCATATGGAATGCTTTGGGCCATTATTTGTTCTGGTACACAGTACTTTATCTGGGATAATTCCTGGAAAACTTGATTGTTTTTTCCCCTGCAGTTACCTCTATGATTTCTGGTCCACTCCCCAATCACCACCAATGGCACTTCTCTTTATCACAGCACCAGAGGACAAAGGATTCATCTGTCCTTCACTTCCTTCCTCCCTCCATCTGGAGCCCCAAACTCTCCTTCCAGGAGAAAAGGATCTCTATTAATTTACGATGGAGAGATCAAATGCAGATTAATGATCCCTCAATTCAGTGCTTTTGGCTGTCAGACACTTTGATTCTCCATTCTATTCTTATTCTAACTTCATTGTCCTCTATTTCAATTATGTTCCAATGAAGTTTGATGAAAACCTGTAGAACAGTCCCAACCGCAATTCATCCCAAGTTTGCCTTATGGACTTATTATTGGTTTCAACAAAGCGTATCTTCTCCCATTTTCCCAGATAGCTCATGCAAACACTGCTCACACTCTCCCTTGGCCAATTTTCTACATCTCTTACCTGCAACTTCATCTCCATGAACCTGACCATTGATCTCTACTGTGCTTCATCCAAACACAGGTTGAACCCCTTCTCCTCCTCTCCCACTGTACATCAAGCTTGTTACATCTCCAGCTAAATCCAATTTACAAAATGGGCAAAAATTGAAACGTTTATTCTGTCTTTCTCCTTCAATTCTCTCTCTCAATTTGTTTTTTTTTGCATTTGGCCTTTACCTGTGTTATTCTAAAACTAAACCTTGTGATCTTTGATTAGGTTCCTGTCTTAAAAACACTCCAGTTATTTTATTGATAAATTTCAAGATTCATCAGGTCCCAGCCATTCTAATACCGACTAATTCCTATACAAATCCCCTCTTGATTACATACAGCTTGTCATTTTTTTGCTTGAAGGCCTGAGGTCCCAAACGTCAACAATACCTCCTGTGGTCGATGCGAGACCGGCTGAGATTCTCCAGTATTTCGATGTGCTTTTACTACAATCTCAACGTCTGCAGACTCGTGTTTCATGCACCTTGTCAGTCGCTCCCGGTTATTTGCTGATCTATGGGTATAGATCCATAACTTCCCGAACTGATCAATTGTATTCCGGTGTTTACCTCACTACCTGGCTTTAGTTTTATTTAATCTTTCACGAGATCTCAAAGTTACTGGCGAGGCTGTTAACTCCGACCTATCCCCTGAACCGCTTGGACACTCCGAAGGGCAGGGAAGAGACTTGCATTCGTGGATCTGGTGTTGAATATAGATCCTCCAACTCAAAAGAAAAGAGCTGGATCAGATTCTGGACTGGAACTCTCTCTCGGGTAGGTTATTCTACAAATAGCACCATCTCTCCGCCAATTTGTTCAGCAATAGTCAGATTATTCTGTATCTAAACTCTCAACATACAAATCTTTCTTCGACTTCCTGGAACACTACCCTTCCGACATTGCCCCGTTACTTTCGCGGTCCTCTTCTCCGCCTTGCTCGGATAGAAATACTACCGGGATCATCAGATGTCTTTCTTCGCCGCTTTTGGGACGAGGCAGGGCAAAAGGGAGATATCCATGAGGCTGACAGAGGTGTTGGTGGAGGGCGAAGCATTGGCCAGTGTGACCGCTGCTCCTCTACCGGTCATGAACTGGAGTATTCCTTTCAGAGTTTAAAACGTTTCAGAAACTTTGGGAGACTTACTTACAGGGTTTGGTGTTGGCTGCAAATCCCGGGACAGTCGCTACCTGTTCCAACAGAGGCTG
Organism: Narcine bancroftii; assembly: GCF_036971445.1. Lineage (NCBI taxonomy): Eukaryota > Metazoa > Chordata > Chondrichthyes > Torpediniformes > Narcinidae > Narcine > Narcine bancroftii. The sequence goes on from NC_091481.1 coordinate 13,697,705, forward strand.
GACTGAACGTGGCGATTTGGCATCAAGCAGGAAGGAGCGCGGACCTCCCACCAGCCCAGTCAAGTTCACGTCAGGCGCGCTATGCTTCACCGAATGTTCATTGCGGCCAAGAAGTCAACTCGTCCTCTACGAATGAGCATCAGGAGACGGGACCAAGATCCCAGGAATCGGAAAAAAATGTTTGGATTGGATTCCGGGGCAGCAGAACGGGGACAACGTCCAAAAGTTGGAGTGCTGAATCATTCGTATTCTATACACAGGGAACATAAGCAATAGAAATTTATGCCATTGCTTCCCAATCTTGCCCTTGAAAGGCCCAACTTCAATCGTTAGACCACGCTCCTGTATTTTTACCCGTTGTCACATTTGTCCGGGTTGGTTTGCCTTCCCCGAATCGTGGCATTTTTTCCCACGTCTTTCTAACCGAGTATTGTTAGATAAACTTCACCTTAACTTAAGCTGGCTCACTCCATACTAAATTTCCTGCTTTTTGGTTGGTTTCCAGAAAGCTGTTGCCTTTCAGTCAGGAACAAATTCTGCTCATCACAATCTGCAGAGAAGTTCCTTAAAACCTCTGCCTTTGTTACATGCTTGTCTCATCCTCATTCTTGTACATTCCCCGTGTTCTGGTCACATCCCTGATATAACTATTTTACATTCTTTAATTTTCCCATTATTTCTACTGGCTTCCTCTCTTTATTTTAGAAACGGTAGTTCATACAAATGTCCAAATCCTCCCTCTCATAAGTCAGGTTCACAGTCCTGGCTACTCGTCCCTCAATGGATGGAGCTCCGGTTTAAGTAGAAACGACCCTAAAGATACAGGCAACAGCGCCTTGAGGCTGCCCACGTGTGGCGCCGTGGGGAAGAACACGAAAGTCTGCACTGTGATTGAAGCAAGAACACAAAGCTGGAGAAACTCAGCGTCAAACAGTCAAAAAGATTTTAAAAATACATAACTGAAATTTTGAGCTAAACAGGGGGTGGTGGTAACGGGGTATTAAGAGAACAAAAAGTAACAATGTACGTTGATGAGAATGTATAGATATGGCTGACATCGAATGGTTTTCCTGTTTTTAAATCATTTATTGTGAGTAAAGTATATTTTTGGTTTAAAATGACACAAATTCCTTCAAGCACGTGATGATCCTCCTGCTCTGTTTCTTCCACTGATCAATGATTGGGAGATTAGAAATTTCAAGGCCCTTTTCCTAATTTATCTTGTAGTCAATATTCATCTCCAAACCAAGATCACGTGTCTATTTTTCCCAATGTTGTTGGCCCTAGCATTAGATTCCCCCTCCCACCACCTCTTTCCAAGCTGTCTTAAGATCTTCAGTCTGGCATCTTCTAGTAATGCAGCACAGGGAAAACACAATCTTGCTGACTAAGGAAACCATCCACATCCCTGAATTATGGAATCTCCAAAATCACATCATTTCTGCCAGAATTTCCTGATGTCAGCACTTTTGACTCTGAAATTTAGTCGTCTTATGTTGTCATGTAACATTTGTTTAATCTGTAACATGTTTCTGTGCACTCCCATTCTCAATATAATTTGCATTTTTTGTCCTGTAAATTATTGCACCAACCCTATTAAATTGTAACAAAGCATAAATGAGGTTTAGAATCAACTGTCCAGATAGTCTTATGCCTTTCTGAAGTGACAGAGTTTTACCACTTGTTCCTCAACAGGACAGAGGCATCTATAGCTGACATGTTCAATCAATGTTCCCACAAAAATTCCCAAATACTGCAGCTCAGAGACACAATTGACACGTCACAACTTGCAGTTCACGGCAGGTTGCCTTCTTTCCCTCGCCATTCACTGCCTCAGTTTCTGGTGCACCATAATTGTAAACCCATGGCTATCAGTGAAATGATGGAAGTTGTCAAGTGGCATTTATTCACCAATTGAATTTCACTAGGATCACTCAAGTCCCAACCTCATCACAGTCTTAGTCCAAATATGGATCTAAATTCCAGAGGTGCGATGAGAGTGACTCCAATTGACATAAAGATAGCATTTGACAGAGTGTGGCATTAAGGTGCCCTTGTACAACTGTAATCAATGGTTTGCAAGTGGCTGGAGTTGTACATTGCTTGACAGTTGTAGTTAGAGTCAAAAAGCACAGAAACAGGGTCTTTAGCCCACCAGGTCCATGCTATCCATTTATACTAATCCTATTTGGTTCTTTGGAGTTTAGTATGAAAGAATATTTCATTAATATCAACAAAATAACCTTGGAAGAAAGGGTAGGTGGTTTAGAAATGAAATAAGAAACAACTTCCGAGGCGCTCTAGTATTTGCCAAAGCCCTTTCCTGCTCACGGTGTTGAAGGCTTTGGTGAGGTCAACAAAGGTGATGTAGAGTCCTTTGTTTTGTTCTCTGCACTTTTCTTGGAGCTATCTGAGGGCAAAGACCATGTCAGTAGTTCCTCTATTTACGCGAACGTCCTGACATCCTCAACATTCATTGGAGCGACTTCATCCCTAACATCGAAGTACTCGAGATGGCAGAGGCCGACAGCATCGAATCCACGCTGCTGAAGATCCAATTGCGCTGGGCAGGTCACATCTCCAGAATGGAGGTCCATCGCCTTCCCAAGATCGTGTTATATGGCGAGCTCTCCACTGGCCACCGTAACAGAGGTGCACCAAAGAAGAGGTACAAGGACTGCCTAAAGAAATCTCTTGGAGCCTGCCACATTGACCACCGCCAGTGGGCTGATAGCGCCTCAAACTGTGCATCTTGGCACCTCACAGTTCGGCGGGCAGCAACCTCCTTTGAAGAGGACTGCAGAGCCCACCTCACTGACAAAAGACAAAGGAGGAAAAACCCAACAGCCAACCCCAACCAACCAATTTTCCGCTGCAACCGTGTCTGCCTGTCCCGCATCGGACTTGTCAGCCACAAACGAGTCTGCAGCTGACGTGGACATTACCTACCCCTCCATAAATCTTCGTCCGCGAAGCCAAGCCAAAGAAAAAAAAGAAACAACTTCACTCAGACAAACATGAATCTTTCCCAGAGTGTTAAGGGAACTCAGATGTTAACTTTATTCAAAAAAGCTATCAAAATATTTCCAGATTTCAAGAAAAACAAAATAAATGGGATAGAGGAAGGAAATGGTGCTGAGATTGAATATTCGCTATGATCTAATGAATGGCAGAGCAGGTTCAAAAAGTCAGATAGCTACAGAAGGTCAGAGAAATAGGAGCATGCTAAGTAAGCAGTGAGTTCCAGAACTGAGACATCATCAATTTGTTTTCAAAATTACTTTTATTCAAAGCCATAACTGAATCTTTGGTCATCAGTGTATCTCCAGCTTTCTTCTCTTTCCTCCCCCCCCCCCCCCCACCACCCCCTCAGCTACTATCACTCTCCATTGAGAGTCAGTGCTGCTGACTCCCTATTGACTCCTCCCTCAATATTCAAGTCCAACACACTTAGTTTGCAGTTACAGGAAAATGGGAGCAAATATTGGGAAAAGAGTTTCAACATCAGCAGCCATTTCACTTCCTGCAGAACTGCTGGCAGCCATTTTATCTACAGTTTTCAGGAAATGCGAAAGGACAATCATCTGAGTTGCATATCATAAATAGACCATTTAAATTAAACAGGAGCAGCTGTAGTAAGTACAGTCCTCTCATTTACTGTACACAAGAAATAGAAATCTCCCCCAGAAAAATCATGGAAAATTTAAATATATCTTATGTATAAAAATATTTTAAGATCCTCGTGATTTTACAAACATGATTGTTTTTCATTAAAATGCAGGAAACCACCAACTGCACAAAAACTGCGCAGGACTACCCATAATTTGACCTATGGTCCAGAACATTGCTCTGCTGTTCAAGTGGCCAAGTCCCAGAGATTCTCACAACATTGTGATCAAGGAGTTGAGGGGTGTTGGGGGAGGGAATGTGAGCCCTTCTTGATTTTGGGTGGGAATTGTAATCATGTGCAGGATGAAGACGCCCTTTGGGACAGCACCTGGCTGGGTTTTGCTTTTGTCTTCGTGGACTCTGAACTCTAGATTAGGGGCTACGTCTGGGATGGTTGATACTGGATGGACACTCTCTCTATTGTTTGGAACCTGGTACCAGATGTACCTCTGACAGTCACATCTGGTGAACTACAAGGTCAGAATGATACATGTCAGCTTGTGCTATTCCTGCAAGACATCTCCATTCTACATCAGAAATACATTCACCCAATGGTGAACATTTAAAAAAATGTATTAACAAATATATTTCCTCTTTGCTGAAGGGATTGAATAACAATCCATTTTCCACTTTTCACTTTATCCTCACCAGAAGCAAGTGAACAGGCTTTATTGATGAATCCCACCTTCACTTCTGCTACCGTCTAGCATCAAGCTTATCATACTCTGGTCAGTAGTGCCATTAGTTACACCTTGGCACAAGTGGTCATCATTTCCACCTTTCCATGTCAATGTAATCCAGTCATGTGCTGGTCCTCACAGACTGGCTGTTCACTGCACACTTCAGGCCTTTATTACACTTTACTGCCATGCTTCTGGAATCTTGTATTGTCATAACATACTTTGTTATACCCCCACCTACAATCTCACCCCACTTGCGTGCAAACCTCCACTTCATCATGGTACAGACACCCGTATCTACAAGGCTCATACCACATAATGCTCCTTCCTTGGTATTGAAGATCACTACCCCACCCCTCTACTGCAGCTTTCAAGCTAAGGGTTTGGAGTTGTGCATTTCCGGCAGCAAAACAATTGTAAGGGTGAGCCATTATAAATATCAAAAATCACAGAGTTTAAAATTATAAACATGTTGTGGGAAGGCACTTGTTAATCAGCTGTGAGCCAGAATGATGCGATGCCCGACAATAGCTGAAGTTGGTAAAAAAAATACATAATCACATGTTCATTTCTCCTACCACAACCAAGAGAAATGGGATGTTTAACACCTCAATACTCTGATTTGCTTGTATTTCCCAAAAATCTTACAGGAATGTATTTAACTGTGAATTGCAATATCCCGGTCTTGTACGAACCTATAAGCATCCCATTTTGGATTATTCTCCCCTTTCTTGAAGATAGCGAGATCTGAATTACATAAACTATTTTACATATCATATTACACCCTGCAGCACCCTGCACCCTGAAATTATCCCCTTTCCTTTGAGGATCATTTCTGTGTAATGGACTGTCATCTCTTTGCAGGGCTGGGTGGCTTAACTGTAGTGCAACACTACCATCTACTGAAGCATACCTGGTAGTGCAGATCGCCTACCATTTATCTAAGTTACAACCATAATGAACAAAAGGGGTTGAACGCATACAAAATAAAGAAGGCAACTGTGTTAACAAGGCAATTCTCACTCGTCAGGAGGAGAAGATCAGACAGAAATTAGTGTAAACCAGTTGTACCGTCATAAATCTGACATCCATTCACTACTTGTGCTTGATGAGCTCATATCTTACAATGCTTCTGAGTAAGTCTAATAAACCCCCCCCCCCCCACCAATAGTCAGTAAAAATGAGCAGTATCATCAATCAGTCAAAAACAAAGAAAAACTCAGAGCAAAATCAAAACTTATGCTAAAAGGCAGAAATTCCCTTTGAAGTCAAAAGAAATCTTCATCTCCAAGCAGAAATAAAGCTAGTGTTCCGGTATGAATTGCTATAACTGTATTCCATGAGCTGACCGTCTACAAGTTCCAACTGCCCAGAACATCAGCCACCCTGGAGGTTAGAGGTTCCCGGTGAAACACAGGAGGAACAGCACATGTAGCACAATGAAATATGATGCAAAGAGCAACTTGGTCCGATAGCGGTGGTGGAACAGAGAACAAAATGATCTCACGTTGGAGTTCCTCCGTGTCTAATGATAAAAAATGCAGAAAATTAATTAGACATGACAAAGAATGACCATACTTCCACCCACAGTGAGCCATCTGGGGGAGTGATGCACTATTCACAATGGGCATGTGGGAAGGCAGGATATAATGCACTTCCTTTCCATAAATGCACCGTCAGGGACACCACACATTGGGCCAACACAGCAGGGGGTGTATTGTGCTGCCTCCACCAGGCCAGCATGAGGTTGAAAGAGTGAAGTTTTGTGAAGAGGAGCAAATAATTAGTAGTTTAGGGGCATCAAGTAGCTACATTATACGAGGATGGTGAGGGATGGGGAAAGGCAGATTATTGGTCAGTGGTGGAGAAAGGTAGAATTGCAATGCATGTAAACAAAAGGTCTGCTGGAGGTGGAGTTTGCAAAACGTCACCATACTGGCGCCATTTCATTACCTACTGTAAAAGGTCAACTTGCCTGGATAGTTCATAAATGAAAGCTATTATCTCGGTACACAGAACAAATAAATAATTCAATTTGAAAGATATATTACCCAGAGGAAGATGTTTTATAAAACACTGGAATGATGAGACTTATTCTTGACTGTGTACATATTGATATCTCCTTTCCAAAGGTACTCACCTTGCTGGGAGTGGCACTCTCCGGCAAATCTATCAACAGTGAATGCTCCGTCAAGGCTGAAGCATTAAGGTTCCTTTCCTGGGTACTGACCCACTCATTTAGCTCCACACTGAAAAGTAGAAGAAACAATTACGACCTTGACCAAAGCTTCTTTCCACCGCAGGCTTACTTACTCCATATCAAGTAAACATTCTGAAATTTCCTACGACATACAGTATGCATCACAAGCTGACATACAGCTAGGTCCACAAAGGTATTTAACTCTCCAAACCTGTTCCGCTATTCCATTAGAGAAGTGCAGAGTTATGTGTGACAATTTTCACTTCATATCCTTGATAGCTTGATACCAAATTGCTTTGAAACCCTTCCAAAGGTAAAGTAATATCTGACTTAATTGTTCCAGCTCATCTTCAGCCTCCATACACTCTTCCCAATTTCCACTCCGAATCACCTGCCATAACATCAAGCCTGTATTTCTTTGCTTCCCCGCATTGGATGGTTGAGGACTGAAGTGTGCAGAATTGAGGAAGGACTGGAATTTGTAAAGGAGTGGTAGGCAAGAGCAGGGAAAATATTTTGGGAAGGTGGACTGGACAGACGGGAAGTAAAAATGTACATGTGTGTAGGAGGTCTATTGTGATAAGGTAGAAAGGGGTAAGGAGTTCTGGGGGAATAGGACTGATTTGGGGATGGAGTGAAGTGGCAGGGTGAGATAAAAGCCTCTGCATTTGTAGCGTGGCACCTTTGAACATGTGTCAATACTAAGTTCTTCCAACTACAAATGTTTACTCTTCAAATAGATTCTAAAATACATGCAAGAGAGGGAGGATAAGAAAATTACCCTTAGGGATTGGTAGAGGCGGGATAAATGAATTTTCTGGTTGCATGAGATTGGTGTGGTGTGATTGACGAACTAACAGTGTGGTGCACCAATTTTAAACTTACATTTTTTTACCTATTTATTTTCTGTGATATTTTTGTCAGTTGCTTGAATTCCAGATTACAGGGGTTTTACTGTATTACATCTCTCCATTCTTTATTTTCTTCATACCTTTTCAGTTGATGCTCAGCAGAAAGTAGGGCTTCTTCAGCAGCCAATCGCTTTTCCTGTTCTTCAGACAGCAAGCCTTCCAATTGGCTCAGTTGCTGCATGGTTCTGTCCTGTATCTGCTTAGCTTCAATTAACCTGAGAAATGCACACCAAGAGAAGAACCATTTTCATAGCAACATGGAACAATTCAAGCCCTAAAATTATTCTGCCCATCAGTATGATCGCAGCCAATTGACACCAGAAGACAATAATCATGAATTAATGTGCTGAAGAGGGGAAAAACCTGGAAGTATAAAGTGAAACAATACCTTGTTAGGAAAAGCAGGCAAAATACAAGGCCTCTCCACCCTCAGCATCAATCTTCTATGGTATAAAGAATAACAAAGTAATGTTCAAGGAAACAGCTGAGCAGATAACTGTACCAGAACCCCAACATACCCAAAAGCAAAACATTGGAGATCTCAAATAACAAATGTTAGGGATCATCAGCCAGCATCTATGAGGAAAGAAATTGCAGTAATGTCTTAGGTCCATGACCCTTCACCAGAGCTGGATTACACCTGCTATTTTGTGGACAGTATTAACAAACAAATTAAAGATGTTGACAGAGATTTTACCTTTGCTTCAACTGTTTCATTTCTGTTTCTTTGACCTGCATCTCAATTCTGTTCTTTTCCTGAGGACCACCAGGTGCAGTGTCAACCATGGGGTCTGTCTGAATTCCAGAGATAAACACAACCACAAGGAAAGATTAGCAAGGTCAATATAGCATCCAAAACTTAACTGCACATCACACCATTGCACTGTGAATTCAGGTCACCTTATGACCTCACACAGGGTAATAGATGAGAGGAAGTTTCAGAGATTTGATGTGACAGATACCCTGGTCTAGTAATAGGTTACTGTTAAAGGTGTTTGGATGGCTTGGACACAAAATAGCAGATCTACAAGCAAGAATCTAAAAGGCTTGAGAAAGGGAATGGACTCAAATTTGAATTTTAAATTCAGAAATACAGTTGTCAGCCAATGAGCCCGTGCCGCCCAATTACATCCAATTGACCGACAATCCCCAGTACATTTTTGAATGGTGCAAGGAAACTGGAGCACCCAGAGGAAACCCACGCAGACACGCGGAAAACATACAAAGTCCTTACAGACAGCATGGGAGTCAAACTCTGGTCCTGGTTGCTGGCGCTGTAACAGCACTGTGCTAACTGCTACACTAACCATGTAACCCAGAATCAGATGGATAATAGAATTATACATCCCCCTCCCTTTCACTCACCTTCTCCTTCTCGTCCACCTGAAGCTGCTGTTCAAGTGATACACAATGCGACTGTAGCTCATTCAGTCGTTGCTGCATGTCACGCAGGTTCTGTGTTGTGGCCCGCACCTGGGCAGAGAGTGCAATCTTCTCCTCAAACACCACCGACATCTACAGATTACATGGAGAAGATGGGAGCACGTGAAACAAGTTGCACATATCAAATGAACTTAAAAATATATCACGGGTAAGAATGTTTCATCCTTCTTTCTTTGCCAGAATCAGAAATGAAATATACAAAATGCTGGAAATATGGAACACATCTTTTCTGTAATTCACTTTTATCATGAGACTGGTATTTTGTATTCAGTCCAAGCTCCAAGAGATTCAGCAGCTTGAGAGGAGGCGATAGGGCTAAGTGTTTCGTGCAAGGAGTGGGAGAATTAGAACCTCAGAGAACTGATGACAAGAAGGGGAGTGTCAATAATTCTAAGTAAACCAGACAATTTACACCTTCAGAGGTAACAAAAAGAAAATACCTTTGAATGGGAGTGGACAACTTCTAGCTCAACTAACACACTTAACACCTCTCTGATTCAAAGACCTTTCCCCGACACTACCCATCACTAGTGTCAAAACAGTCCAGACAAATAAAACCAGGTCCTTACCAACAAAGCACCAGAATCAGCTGTTGGAGAGCAAAAATAATTTAGGGCACTTACAAAACAATGCAAGTCTTTGCAAATCCTTTTTTTTTCTCAGACCCCACACTTTGCCAACATGAAGCATTTGTTAGATATTAATCCAGAATTTTGAGTGAGACCTCCTGTCTCCAACCCCTAAAGCTGTCTGGAATGCAGTTTGGGAGCTTCCAACTCAGGTTAGAAAGCTCCCATTTTTCCATACGCTTTCTTAGCAAAGGAATTACAAGTCATACTGGACAACAAAGATTTTGCTTCCTGAACACTTTTGGGTGTATTTTATGAATTTTAGGCTTCTGATCACAAAAAATCACCTTAGAATTTTCCTATTATGTATCATTTTTAAGTTATAACCTATTTTAGTGATTTCCTGTCATATTTTAAATCTAGCATACTAGTATATTAAGTCTAGATTACTAGTATATTGCCCAAGCATGCTTGAGCATGCAGTCAGTGTAGGTTTGAAGATCTGCTAGTCAGGCCAGAGAAAATAGCGTGGAGGGCAATTAAAATTTTTGTTGAAAATTTTCTTGGCAACTACAGAGCACCAACCTACATCCAGCTGATTGACAACATGCTTCAAGCTACAAAACCATGAAGTACAACATGCCATTGAAAATTTATTTTCTACATTCGCACTTGGACTTCTTCCTTGCTGACCTTGGTATCGTCAGTGGCGAACACGGTGAAAGGTTTCACCAGGATATTGCTAACATGGAAAGGTGGTGTCATGGCAACTGGAATCCATCAATGTTGCACACTGACACGAGAAGCATCAAATGCTGAGAACAAACAAAATCACCAGCAAAACATTTTTAGATCAGTTGAACTAATGCAACGTGACAGCATTATCATGCGATTAAACATGTCTGGAGCTCTGCAGGTCCCTGTTTGACAAATGCATACTGAGTTGATTAGGTAGCACACTTGGAATCTATAATGTTATACCAATCTCAGTTTGGCTTGTTTTGGGAATTGTTGGCAATAAAGTCACACTCTTCAGCTAGGAGCAAAATATATTGTGCCCTCCACCTCTTTCTTACACTCATCCTCCCAGTACAATGGCAGTGCTTCTTTCCGCTTGAGAAGGCTCTGACCATGGCAGCACTTCACCAATCAAGCTGTTTTTCTACACATTCCAAGACAATACATGCCAGATGTCCTGTCAGCAAGCCTCAATAATGGTCACAATAAAAGTTAATTTAATGTTTCTTCAATTTCCTACGTGATACAGCGAATCTAAAATTATCTTTGTGTTCAATTTGAAGTTGTCTATCATGATCTACAATTTTTTTCAGGATGCAAATCTTTTGAAAAAAGTTGTTCTCCAGTGCATTCTGTCCTCTGCACTCACCTTGCTGTTTAGTTTCTGGATACGCAGCTCCTTCTGATGCAGCTCCTTTAGGCTGTCATTCAGTTGGCCCTTCAGATTCCTGTTCTCAGTCTGCAGGTCTTCTTTAAGAACTTGGCTAAGATTAGCTGCCTCTGCAGGTCCCTATTTGACAAATGCATATTGAGTTGATTAGGTAACGCACTTGGAATCTATAATGTTGTACCAATCTCAGTTTGGCTTGTTTTGGGAATTGTTGGCAATAAAGTCACACTCTTCAGCGAGGAGCAAAATATATTGTGCCCTCCACCTCTTTCTTACATTCATCTTCCTAGTACAATTCCAGTGCTTCTTTCCCCTTGAGAAGGCTTTGACCATGACAGGGCAGCACTTCACCAATCAAGCTGTTTTTCCACACATCCCAAGACAATACATGCCAGAAGTCCTGTCAGCAAGCCTCAACAATGGTCACAATGGGCATGGTTACACATTCGCTCACTTGAGAGGTATTGGAGATTGATCAGAACTGTCTCATAATAATTCAAGAAATCTGGCACTCCAATACTGTAGACATAATGGATCCAAAATGGCTTGGTAATAGGAGACAGTGGATGTTAATAGATTTTTGGTTTATGACCAGTGTCGTTCCACAATAATCGGCACTCTGAACATTACTGTTTTCGACACACATTAATGGCTTTGAAGTTGATATACAAAAGAAATAGGAGCATGAGTAGGCCATTCAGCCCAACCAGCCTGCTCCACCATTCAATTAGATCATGGCTGATCTGACCATGGGCTCAGCTCCTCCTACCTGTTTTTTGTCAGTAAACCTCATTCCCCAATTTTGCAAAACTCTATTTATCTCTTTGCATATATTCAGTGAGTTCCACAGATTCACTGCCAAATGTTCACAGTTTTAGTTATTTCCATTTAGTAAACTTAACTAAGTTCTCGAACCACAATTGGTTAGCAAACTCAGAAAAAAAAACAAGAGTTAAGTGGTACCTGCTGCACCAACTTCAGCCTCATCTTCTGGCACATGTTCTGAAGCTCGTGGATCTGTTTGTCTTTATCTGACACGGCAATCAGATACTGCTCCTTTAATCTCTCACTCTGTGCAGCAAAAGATAACTTCTCTGACCTGCAACACAAAGCAATGGAATTTCAAACATGGGATGAGATCATTGAGATTTCACCCAAACTTATTTGGTTGACCAGGACTTCAACAGGATACTAGTTAAGACATGTCCTTTCTTTCAATACCATCGATAGGATATAATCCAGGCTTCTCCTTCCCTCACTATCTATGGGCAGTCCTAAATGACTGTCATCTTTGCTTAAGTAACAATATTTGAAATATCATCGTGGATTTTGAAGATCAACTTTGTGGACAAAATAATATGAAAATTCCAAAGAATCATAAAAAATTATGGTAATTAAATTACACTTAGTCCCCAACTTAAGCGTGACATAAGCACGGCAAGAAGAAAAACCCATCCCCTGTTGATGCTCAATTTGGAATTGAAAATGAAGATAATAAACCAATTTATGGTTTCTACATGCTAGGCTAACGTACTTCTGACTTGACTCCATTTTAAGATACAACTGGTCAATCAGAATGTAACATGGTCGCAAGTTGGAGACTATCTGTAAATGATTCAGTCCATCCAAGTCTTTTTTTTTTAATTTTTCACATTATGAACCATATTAATCAAAATACCCTCTTGAATATACAGTGACATTTTCTCCCCTTTTCCCCCCCTCCCTAGTCCATCTAACTCTTGCTGACAAAAACAAAATATTCCTCCTCAAGTATAGCTATGACATTTTGTTGATCATACCTATAATTCAGGAGTAGCAGCAATGCTATGGTGCTCAGGAAACCAAACCAAAAGGTGAACTAGCTAAAAGCAGCATTCAAAATGAATGGTGCAAATGACCAAATAATTACCTTAGGTATCCTAATTCTTCTTGGCAGGCACTATGTTCTTGCTTCAGTTGCTCCTGGGACACTTGATAATTAGCTATCTGTTGCTTTTGGTCTTCCAGCTGGACCTGGAGCTGAGATATTTCTGCTGTCTCCTCCCCAATCCTCACATATTGCCTCTGGAGATCTTTCAACTCCTTCAGCTGATATCAAAATTGGGGAAAATGGAGCAATAAAAACACTGTAGAAGAGGTGTCAAGAGTGCAAGATACCGCACAGATCAAACAGAGAAGCACAGTGATACAGGAAGGGCAGATGTGGGGGAAAGCCACTAGAAGGCAGGACGCCACCATTGGACAATCGTACAATGCAAATGTGGATACGACAATGTATGATTTGAAACTAGAATTGTCTGTATCTAGCTCCACACATAATCTTATTTCTCTCATACCCTACATGGATATGGTTAGCAATTTTCAGATTTTGTTTTCTTAAATATCCCCAAATGGAAGAAAATGGGTGAATTTTATGTCAAGAAATCAATTACATTTTTGGGTCATGAGCAAGATAATGTTTGCATTTTCAGGTTTTATTGGCAAAACAAAAAAGATCTCTGTAACCTTCTCAGTGCAATGACAAATAGGGGGGGGGGGGGGGGGGGGAAAAGCTTTGCCCAGAGCCCAATTACAAGACAGGACTGTTAGTAATATACTATAGGCCAGATCATTGGGAAGAGAAACAGCAAATGTTTCACATCGAAGAGTGAAACCTCAAATGTTAGCTCAGCTCACTTCCCACAGATACAGCCTGAGTATTTCCAGCATTTCTGTTTTGATATTACAATCATCTTTACCTAAAATAAGCTAACTTAATTATCTTCAGCTTCACCACACTTGAACCACCTTAATTCCTAAAACCCTTCTGTGCCGATGTCTGATTTTAATCGCTCCAATGTTGATGATCAAAGCTTGATCTGTTCATGACCCAAATCTGGAATTTCATCTCTAAAACTCTTCATCTCTTGCTTAAGTTACATGGTAACCTCAAAATGTGCATCTGTAATTAAACTTTTGGCTATAATTCTTTTACAACAAGCCCAAGACATGCCATGGGACATATTGCTACACTATACCTTGACTGGAGATGCTGTAAGCATTTGAACACAAGAATACAATTTTAAAATTATGGCATTAGCAATCAGAAAATGATAACAGTCAGGAGGGTTGACTGTGATCAGTGTGAATTGAGATATGGATTAAATGTAGCCAAGGAGGACAGTTAAAACACAAATATATAATCTTGAGTAAGACACAGGAATGTGCATGAAGCTGAATGACAGAAACCATAGTTACCAGTTTATCTCGATCATTCTGCAATGAAGATAAGGCATTTCTCAGACTCTGCACCTCGCCTGGGTTTGAAGTGGACCCCAGCTTTACCTCATGAACCTTTTTCGATTTGGCCACTTCATCCATCAGTCTCTCCCTCTCATCCTGTAGAGTTGTTACAGTCTTGGAAAATGATTTTATCTGATTAGCTGAGCTTTCCAGTTCTAAGGTTAAATCATGCACAACTTGCTGCTTAGAAGACAGTTGTGTGTCAAGTTCATCAATGCGGGCCAACAAACTGTCTTCAATAGTATTGTTTTTCCAAGCTGTCAATGCTGTGGAGAGGCTGTTCTTCTCTTCTACCAATTCACCACATTGCTTTTTAGACTGGGAAAGCTCTTGGTACAATTCTTCGCTCTTGCTCTTTTCCAGCTCTAAGTCAGCTACGTATTTGCTCTGTAACTTTTCAAGTTGGCCCAGGAGATCATCTCGGTCGTCCTGCAAGGAACTCATGGCTTTCCCAAATGATTGGTTCTGTCCCTGGAGTTGGTCAATTTTTCCCATGGCTTCTCGCAATCTCTGCTCAGTCTCCATGAGGTCTCTTGCCAGCTCAGCCACTCTTTCCTCCGCAGTTTCTGTTTCATTTCTCATAATGCCTGCATCATGCTGCAAATTCTTGAGTTCCTTCTCGTACCTGGCTTCGGTGTCGATGAGTTTCTGCTTCGTTTCTTCTTCAGCCATCACTACTTTCAGCTCAAGTTCAGCTACCTTCTCCTGCTTGGAGTCGAGATTGGCGGTCATTTTCTCAATCTCCATTATTTTTTCGTCCAGCTGTTTCTGAAGCATCTGAACAGGCCCACCACTTGTTAACCTTCTCCCTTCTTCTTTCAGTTCATCAGTGATTTTCTCTGACAACTGCAGCTGTTCAGTTTGTTTCTGCTTCTCTTCTTTCAGTACCTCATTTTCCTGCTCTAGTGCTTTTAAACTGTTCTCCACTTCTTGTATCCTCTGCTCCACTTCAGTTTTCTCATTTTCCAATGCCTTGATTTTCTCAAGCTGAGTTTTTTGGAACTGCTTGTGCTGAGAATCCTTCAGTAAAATCACCTGATTGAGATCTTCCCTGTATCTCACAAGCTGTGCATTGAGTTTGGCATTTTCTGAATTCAAATCATCCCTTTCTCCTTGCTGGCTCCTAAATTCATTCTTGAGTTTGTTGTTCTCAGTGGCAGCCTCCTGAATCAGCTGGTCTTTTTCCATAATTGCATCAATGTGCCTTTGCTCCAGCAGTTTGTAGTCACTCAGCACTCTCTCGCGATCATTCTGGAGAGAGGCCATAGACTTTGCTAATGATTCCAGCTTTATCTTGCGCTGCTTTAATTCTTCCTCAGTTTGCCTCAACTTTGCCCTCAGATCTTCAGTTTCCCTCTGCAATTTTTCGATGGCTTGCTCTCCTTTGGATTTCTCCTTTTCTAGCTGTTTAACCTGACTATCCCAGTGGCCTATTTCTTCAGCATGCTGCTGTCGGACTTCAGCAACGGCATTGGCAACAGCCTCCTCTTTTGCAGCTAGGAGTGCAATGATCTTCTCTTCTTTTTCCCCAGTCTCTTCATGGAGCTTCTCTGTCAAAGCTTTGGAGTTTTGGAGGTCAGACTTGAGCTGCTCGCAGGTGAGCACAGAATTTTGTAACTCTGCCTCTCGCTCTCTCAGATATTTTTCCAGGTCCCCCTTGGTCACCTCAGATTTCTCCAAGGAACGGTTCAAGTCAGCAATTTGTTCTCTCAGGCTCTTAGCTTCTTCTGATAATTTCAGTAGTTCATTCTGGCAATCCTTGTGCAGCTTCTGAAATTCTTCAGATTTTGAGAAGAGTTGCCTGTTTTCATCTTGAAACTTCTGCATCATTTGCTTCTGGTTCTCTTCTTCGATGGTCAACTTTGATTTCCACTCCTGCTCACTATGCTCCGTCCTAGAAGGAGGGTCCACAATATTGATATTAAATAACAGCAGAAAATACAAGAAATGCTCAGCAGGCCAGGAATTAATTGCGGTGAGAGAGAGAGGAGAGAGGAGAGAGAGAGAGAGAGAGATATAGAGAGAGAGAGACAGAGAGAGAGAGAGAGAGAGAGACAGAGAGAGAGAGACAGAGAGAGATAGAGAGAGAGAGAGACAGAGATAGAGAGAGAGAGAGAGAGAGAGAGAGAGAGAGACAGACAGACAGACAGAGAGAGAGAGAGAGAGAGAGAGAGAGAGAGAGAGAGAGAGAGAGAGAGAGAGAAAGTAAAATTGGCATTGTGGTATGTAAGTGGAAAGAAAAAGTTTAAAAACCACCGTCTAGATACTTTGTCTGTCAGCCACTCACATTTTATGATGTGTCTAGTCAATGGGCAAGACCAACTGATGATACATTCTGATTAACTTTACCTGGAAAGCTTGATTTTCAGTTCCTCATGCTGGATGGAAGCCTGTCTGAGTTCATCCCTCAGCCTAATGCAATCGTTTTCCTTGTCCCTGATCTCTTCTTCTTTCTTCACTATTGCATCTTTGAACTTGATTTCCCATTTCTTGGACTCGTCAATAATTCTATCACGGTCATTCTGCAAAGAGGACATACTATGAGTGAAGGCTGCCAACTTGGCCAAATTTTCATTGAAATTTGCCTGAATCTGATTGGTTTCTTCTTTTTTCTTTTCCAACTTGCTTTGCAGTGCTTTAATAGAGTCTTCAGCATACTTTTTCTCACGCTCCAAACTTTCCACTTTCTCTTGCATGTTTTTCAGCTCCTTTCTATGTTCGTCTTTTTCTAGATTAAGCCTTTTCTTTTGCTCTTCTTCCATACAGTTGGCCTGCTCTCTGGCTTTGTCTTCAACAGTATGAAGTTCTTCTTTTAGTTTCAATTTGTCTGCCAGGATCCTTGCGACCTCGCTTTGAGCATCATCGAGCCAGACTTTACAGGACAGCAGCTCTGCCTGGGCCTTCTTGCAATTTTCCAATTCTGTTCTTGTTTCCTTCTTTGCAGTATCCAAACTCTTCTGGGTCTCTTGTTGAACAAACTCCAATGCCCTGATTGTTTTCTCTAAACCACTGATCTTCTCCTGGTACCGAATGCAATCTTTCTGCAGTTGCTTGATCTCTTGCTGTTTTTCCTTAAGCAGCTCCTGTAGTTCTTTGTTGTGAATTCTACCTCCCTCTTTTCCATTTTGTATTGACTTCACCTTTTGGTCAAAGTCCTTTTGCAACTTGGCTATTGCCTCTACCTTTTCTCTCTTCAGCTGCCTCACCTCTTCTTCTAGTTCACCAATCTGATTCTGGTACCCTCTCACAGTTAGCTCTAAATGGGATATCTTGTCATGATGTTCTTTTGATTCCTGCTGATAATTGGCAATGCTACTGTTTAGCTCTGCCAACTGGTTCATTAGTCGTTCTTCCAGATCATCTTTATCTAAATTTGCAGATCTTTTCTCTTTCTTTATCTCTTCTACTTTTTGCTTTAATTGGTGGTTATCCAGCTCGAGCTCAGAGACTATCTTCTGTATCTGTTCACATTCATTCTTATTTTTAATCAGTTGCTCTTCCAAACTATCTCGTTCACTTTTCAGAAGTTGGTTTATTTTCTTCAATTCATGGATCTCATTCTCTATCATTTGCTTGTCATTTTCCATCTGTTCCCGTTCTTCCATTAATTTTGACAACTCTTGTCTGTTTTTGGTAATTTCATTAAGATCTTGTGGGCCATCAGAAGTTGCATGAATTGCAGTCGACTCTGCTGAACCCAATTTACTGGTTAATCCTTGTTTAGCTTCCAAGACAATGGATGCATCAACAGCTTCTTTCATATTAACTTCCTGTTCATGAATGATGCTGCTTTGATTTTCATCTAAAGCTTTTTCACTATTTTCCAGCTTTTCAGCCTTCTCCTTCAACTCTAGTTTCAATACACTGGTCTCTCTTTCCAAAACATCCCTTTGAACTTTTAATGTCTCAAGTTCCTTCATCACATCTTCAGTTTCCCGTTTTGCTTTCTGAAGTTCCTCCTGAAGTTCTCTTTCCGAGGATTCATTTGGCTTAATCTGTATTCTTGGTTCAAACTGCTGTTCTGATTGAAGTCTCTCAATTTCTTCTCCAAGTTCCATAATTTTCTGCTGCTTTGATTTAGCAAATTTCCTCATTTTTTCTTTCATTCCTTCCTGCTCTTGCATTGCCTCCTGAAGTTGTTTCTCTACCTCTTGTTTCTGAGCCTCAGCCACTTGAATCCTCCTGATCAATTCCTGCTTCTCCTGTTTACCAATCTCTACTACATTTTGTATCCTTTCAATCTCACCACTAACATTCTCATAAGACTGTAGAAGTGTTTCATATTCATTTTGTAATTCCTCATGTCTCCGTTGCCAATCAGACCTCTCTGTCTTTTGTTCACTTTTTAAGAATTCAATTTCCCGTTGCAAGGTCCCCTTTTCGTCTACAATGCCATCAATTATCAGCTTCAAGCTCCCACATGAATCATTGCAATTCTGGTTTTCAATCAGCAATTTGTCCACTTCCGTGATTAATTTTTCTTTTTGCTCCTGAAGATTTGACAACTTTGTCAGAAGACCTGCTTTGTCCTGCCTCAAGTCATCAGCAGCCAACTCAGTTTCACTCAACTTACGACTCAATTCTTCTTTCAACGTTGTCACGTTAGCCAGCTCTTCCTTCAGTAACTTGTTTGCCTTCAAATTTTCTTTGCGTGAGATTAAGGCAGCTTGTAGCTTCCTCTGTATTTGCTGTTTAGACTTGGCCTCTTCAGTATCTTCTTCTTGCTTTTGGCGAGTTTCCAGGATCTCCATTTGAAGAAGTTTTCTTTCATCTTCAAACTCTTTTCCTTGCTGTTCCATTTGAGACTGTAGGTTATTAACAATTTTTTCTTTCTCAGATAGCTTTTGTTCCAGGTGCTTAAAAAGTGCATCCTTTTCCTTCTGTTGAATATTAATATGTTCTATTTCTTCATCTTTTTTGAGCAAAACAACCTTTAACTCCTCATAGTGCTCAGTTAGAACGTCTTCAGAAACAGAATTTTTTGTTCTGGCTGCCCCTAAAACTGAGGTGCAATCTTCAGCATGTGCTTCAGTGTCCTGATACCTTTGTCTCAGAAGATCAACTTCTTTAAGTAATTCTGTTTTCTCTAAGTGGTGGGCTTCTTGTAGCTCCAAGATTTTATTCTGAGACACTGCGGTTTCTTCCACCATTCTCTGTTCAAGATTTTCCAAATTCTGCAGTTTTAACTCAAGATCATTTTTTTTATTATTTACCTTCTCGAGTTCTCCTCTTAATTCCTCCACCAAAGGATCTTCCACCACCTCTCTTTTGGAAGATTCTGCCAATTCATAGCTCCAACCTAAATGCTGATTTCTCTCTGGCAATTCCTCCTTTGGGTTATTTGCTTCCTCAGAATTCCCCCATTGTAGTTTTTCTGGTTGCAAATCTGCAACTGATGAAGGCTTCTCTTCCAACAGCTGCTTCTTCACTCTTGAAAGTTCTTCACAAATCCTTTCTTTCTCCTGACTTTGTTGATTGAAATTCTCCAGCAAAGCATTGTATTCCTCTTTCTGTTGTTTTGCTTGCTCCCTATGGAGTCTAGTTTTCTCCTGAGCCTTCATGATGGTGTCCTTGCGTAAACTCACCGCTTCCTCAAGCTTCTTTTGCAGCTGAACCTTCTCTCGTTCCAAATTAGAGAGCTGAGACTCAAGCTCCATTTGCTTACTTTTTACGGATTCTTCCATTGAGCCAATGGGCTCAGACATACCACCAGAATCTACTTCAGTGCCCACATTCTCAGCCTCCTTTTCTGTCTCATGTTGCAGTGTTGACTGATTGGCCATTATAGTTGCCTCTAGAGAATTCACCTGATCTGTTTTTTGCTGAAGCTCGCATCTTAGATCCTCTACCAAACTCTGAAGGTGACCAACAGTAGTTTCTTGATCTTGGAGAGCTTTCCGAACGTTCTTCAGATTAGTTTCTTTCTCGGAAAGTATCCTCATCAGATCAACTATGTGTTGATCCTGGATTTGAGCTTCTTCGTATGGCTTCACCGGTTCTGATGATTTTAGGTCACTGTATCTTGTTTCATTCCCTAATGGAGAGCTTTCCTCTCTTTCATAATCTTTATTCTGTGCTTCCCATTTCATTTCTTCCACTTTCTTTAAAAGTTCTTTTCTCTTTATTAAAGCAGCTTGTAGCTTTCTTTTTATTTGCTCGTTCTCCTGTGTCAGGTTTTCTACTTGTTTCTTTAAACCATCCTTCTCCCGAACCAACAAATCAAATTGGCTTGCGCCTTTTTGTGAAAGGTCAGTCTGTTCGATCTCCTTGGTGGGTTGCTCATGCTCACCAATGGGTTTCTCTGCTTCTTTCCCCTCATGCTCTTCGTGCAGCCACGTCAGCTGCTCCTTTAGCTGTTTCACTTGATTTCCCAATGAAAATTTATCTTCGTTCAGTACTACCATTTTCTCAGTGACCTCAGCCATTTCTCTGTCTTTTTCTGACATAGTCAGCTGTAGTTGCTGAACTTTGCTAACATTTTCAGAAAGACCCTGTTGCACACTCATCAATTCCTGTTCCTTAAGGGCCAGTTTCTGTAAAAGCTCCTCAATTTTGGATTGGTCTTCTTTGACAAGCTGCTCCAAGTTCAAGGTTATTTCTTCCTTCTCTTGTAACTCCCCTTGCAAATCTTTAACTACCACATTTTGGTCTGTGACCTGTTGCTGGATGTTGTCCATCTCCTGCTCCAATGCTTCAATTTTCATATCCTTTGTCCTGGATTCATTTTCTGCACTGTGAAGCTGCTCTTGCAATAAGCTGCTCTGCATACTCATGTTTTCCAATTCCAAAAGGTTCTTTTTCTCTTCATCAACTGCCAGTTCTTCTGCTTTTGTCAGCTTTTCTTTTAGTTCAGACACTAAAGACAACTCTTCATTGTACTGCTGAACTTGACTGAGAAGCTGATTCTTTTCTACAGTCAGATTATTAATGGCTTTCTTTAAATTTACTGTTTCTTCCTTGTAATCCAGTATAACCTGGTGCAAGTCCACAAGCTCCTCATCCTTGTCCTGCAGCTGCTTGCTGTAGAAGGCTTTCACCTCTTCCATGTCGTTTTCAAGTTCCTGTATGTGTCCTTGCAGTTTCTCAGATTCTTTAGTTTGAAACACGTGAACGTCGGGAATACTTGTTATTTCACCATCCTGGCCTTTTCCAAAAACCATTTCCAGTTGTCCATGTGAGGTGGAACTCTTTTCCAGTTGTTCCCCAGAACTGTACACTTGTGTGATGGAAAAGCTATGCTCTTCCAGATGAACACATGTGGTACTCCTCTGTTCTTCATGAACAGAAGTAGCCTTCCCCTCCAGTTCTACTGAAACAGTGGTGCTCTCCTCATCAACACCTAACCTCGTTGTTTCTTTCCTCATTCCTTCCCTCTGCTCCGCATGTACATTAAAATTCTTATCCATGGCCAGCATAGCTTCTTCTTGTTCAAGCATAAGCTGATTTCTATCTTCCACATTTATTTGACAGACAAAACCACCTTCTGACAATTCTGAATCTGGTTTGTCCAACACCTTGTCATTGTTTTGAGCTTCTGCCACTTGAAGTATTTCAGAGGCAGGTTCTTTGCCTTCATTAGGAAGAGCTCCCTGCAGGGAATCAATCTTATTGCATTCCTTAGTCTCTGCTTCACCATGCTAAATCAAAAAAGAAAAAAATTATAAGCAGACGATTAATTAAGACCGCCTAATGAGGATTGATAAACTTAACGTATATTGGGTTAAATAACTAATGACCTGGTTGTAGTCTAATATGATAAGATTTAGCCCTCTTGTATATCCATAATTTCCTTTACCCAAACCATCAGCAGGAGTTCTGTAGAATATGCTCTGCACATAGACAGCACCCAAGGACAGGATCAAACACAGAGTTCCTGGTTGCATTCGACATCACTGAACTGCCCCATTGTTCACCGCTCTTAAAACTTAGCCTCACTGACTAGCAGGATAACAGAATGTGATTTGCCTCTGAGGTCCCAGCAGGTTCGTTTATAAGTTCGCTATCATCAGTTCACAGAGCTATGTCAGCACTCTCAACTACAGATCAGCCTCATCAACTCTGAAGAATAAGAAAGTTCAAATGAGAGCCCACTTCCACCTTATCTGCAAGTTAGGATACATTCTCACCAGCTTCAAATGATTGATTGTTGTCAAATTCAAACCT
The DNA here is from genome assembly GCF_036971445.1 of Narcine bancroftii. NCBI lineage: Eukaryota > Metazoa > Chordata > Chondrichthyes > Torpediniformes > Narcinidae > Narcine > Narcine bancroftii. The sequence goes on from NC_091481.1 coordinate 13,720,030, forward strand.
TAACATCATGGGGGAAAAAAAGGGTTAAGACTTGTATTTATGTAGCTCCTTAGTGAAGTTTCTAAAGGAAGGAACGCCACCAAATGAAGTTCACAATCATGACTGTAGGGGAGTTACAGTAAATCATTTCTGTACCTGAACTTCCATCAGTTCAGATGCTCTCTGTTCTGGTTCAGGGGCTCCCTGAAGATTCTCCATTTTGTCATTCTGCTCTGAAAAGTTAAATATTCATTTATAAACTCCTCTGAGTTTAGACAGGTTGAACACATTTTCCACCAGGATGATGGTGATAATATTCTGTCAGTAGCATGAAATTCTTAATTTTTTCAATGCCAGTTTGGAAATGTCAGCTTAAAAACCTGGCCATTAACTGCATAACCATGGGAAAATACCAACATTACAGCCATTTCCACTCACTGAGACCCAAATGCACACTTCCGTTTTAGGTCTGACTGCTGCAGATTGCCAATTTACAAGTGGCAACTGGAGTTTGGAGAGTCTTTGCTCGCCTTCGAATGGAAAGCAAAATTTTTCACTATATCATGGGACACATGACAATAATAAATAAATATCAGCTTCTGATTTTCTTTGGATTCACTTTTTTTTCCACCTACCCTGCCACTTTCAATGAACTATGTAAACATAGATTGAATAGTGGATCTCCTGTTATGTTGATTATGGTAATCTGGAGAACACACAGCTGGAGGCTTGAATGCCCAATATCTCCAAACCTCGCCCACTAATAATCAATGACATGTGATCTCTGGTAGAAGCTTAAAAGTCAACTTCATGTGAAAATATTATTGAGACATTTCCTTTCCATAGCTCCATTACTCCCTCAAGCACAACTAATAATTCCTCATTTATCATCCAACCACCATCCAAAGCTACCATGTCAGCAGCGCTGCCACTGGTGCGCACCTGCGGTGAGAGGAGACACAGCTCTCCCCCGCGGAGTCTAACCACACAGTCTGTCTGCCGTCAGCTCAGTTGCAGGCTTTAACAGCCTGTTTAAAATAAACAGGGTTTATTTTAAAATCCTGCAACTGCGGGGTCTGGGCCTATGATCGGCAGCAGTCACAAGTCACTGTAGACTCTGGGGAAGCATAGACTGGCACAGAGCTCCAGAAAACTGGGAGATCACTCTCCATTTGAGAAGGAGATGCAGGGGAAACGACCCACAGGACGGTGAACTCGGCAGCAGACCAGCGAAGGGTTCGGAGGCAAAAGAGCATACAGGTGGCAGGCTGTTGGCGACTCAAGGCAAGGAACCCATGCAGACTGCTGACGCCTGTGGTCAAGGGACTTGGACAAGGCTGCGGACTGCTGGAGATTGGAGAGACACTGGCTAAAGGGGTACCAGGTATCGGAATCGAGATGTCAGAGGGTGCTGAAGGCATTGAGGGCCTCCTGATATGTCAGAGGTTTGGATCTGGAACTCAGGTTGTGAGGGGACTCTCTTTTGTTTCTCTTTCTCTGACTATAAGGTGCATCAAGCAATTTATGCTAATGGAAAATCTTTGTCTGCCTTAAGGTATACTAAAGGAAATTTTGTGTTATATTTTCCACTTCATTACATGACAAAAAAAGAATCTTGAATCATTACCTGTGACCCTTTGTGAAATATCTCCAGATTGGTCCAGTACCACAGTTTCCAATAATTTAGTGCCAGTATCTTCAGCCTAAATAAAGTAGAATTCAAACAGAAGCCATATTCAAAATCAATGCTTTTGTCATGATAAAAATCAATCAAATTGCATCAAGAACAGAGGAACCTTAGGGTCCAAATCCATTGCCCTCTTCAAGGCTGCTTCTCAGGTTGACAGGGTAGTTAAGAAGGCTTATGCTATGGTGACCTTTATTAATTGGGGAATTGAGTTCAAGAGTTATGATGTAATGTTGCAGCTCTATAAAACTCTGATTAGACATCACTTAGAATATTGTGTTCAGTTGTTGTTGCCTCTACAGGAAGGATATGGAAGTTATGGAGAGGATGCAAAAAAGATTTACCACAATATTGCCTGGATTAGACAAGGTTAACAGAGCTAGGGCTTTTCCCTTTGGAGTGAAAAAGGATGAGAGGGGACTTAATAGAGGTCTTTAAGATTATGAGAGGCATAGATTGGGTGGACAGCCAGCACCTTTTCCCAGGGTAAGAGGAGCAAACAGCAAGGACATTTGTACAAGGTGAAGGAGCAAAGTTAGGGAAAATATCAGGGGAAAGTTTTTTTTATATAGAGAGAGTAGTGGGTGCCTGGAATTCATTGCCAGGGGTGGAGTTGGAGGCTGGTACAAAAGGAACATTTAAAAGACTCAGGCACATGAATGCAGGAAAAATAGAGGTTTATGTGTGTGAGGTAGAGAAGGCTTAGTTTGTTGAGTAGGTTTGTATAGGCTGGTACAACATCAAGGGCTGAATGGCCTTACTGTGATGTAATGTTCCATGTTCAAAATCAACTTCCAAGATTCAACCAGCTTCATCTTTTTTCCATACATTTTCTCCTCTAATTGATCCCAAGTGTTTTGATTAACATACGATTTGCTTTAATTTAACTGAACTCTAACTGAGAGGTCATAAATTCAAAAAATGACTAACCAGGTAAGACTGTTCAAACTAGAATGGGAGAGACTTGATTTTACAAAAAAAAAATGAAGAGAAAATACTTGGAAGACCAAATTCAAGATCATAAACACAAAATGACTAATAAACCATTAAGCAATTCAGTGGAATCCGGAAGAATTTTTAAAAAAAAATAATTTTAAATTGAGACATCAAGTATGGTAACAGGCCCTTCTAACCAATTAGCCCATGCTGCCCAATTACACCCAATTGACCTACAACCCCCAGTATGTTTTGCAGGGTGGGAGGAAACCGGAGCCCTGGAGGAAACACGGGGAGAATGGACAAACTCCTGACAGCGTGGGATTCAAACCCCAGATCCAATCATTGCCGCTGTAATAGCGTGGCGCTAACAGCTACGCTAATCGTGCTGCCCTTGAGAACCTGGAGTTAGCAACATTTATGAGGAAGCCAGAGGGAACGACTCCCTCTCTGAATGTGTTGGCATTACTCTTAGCAAGTTCACAGGAGTTACTGAATGGTTCTTATGACATTAAGGCTGAAGATGTCTCAGCTTCCCCAGTGTCCTCAAATCCTCTTCATATGACCTGCTGCATATACGAATTCCATTTTAAGAATTTCCTTTTTTTGTTCGATGAACAACTATACTGCAGATATTATTCTCCAAAACTACAAAATTGCATCTGTATATTCAGGGCACTAAATAGATGGACTTTTGTAGGGAACTTGAATGATGAGAGTGATGGGATTTTACTTGCTTTGTTTTAGAGGCGGGGCTTTGATGGAAGAATTAAACAATAACAATGAACATCATGATGGATTTGTTTGCCTTTTCTGATCTTTGAATTTTAAATGAAGGTGAAAAGGCTTTATATAATTTTTTTTAAACTTTAACACAACAAACAATCTCCATGGATGGCCTGGCACTGCGATGTAATAAAAATACCATTCACTCAATCTACCTAATCCAACAGAGAGGTTTAAGATGCAATTTACACAAGTACAGAAGAAACTATAAAAATAAAGTAAGCCCAGTAAATCCAACCTTTTTACATCATTTCCCCAAATTTTCCAATTGGTCCATTCTTTCAGTACCCTAAATCTTTTATGGTCTCAAACCTCAAGTACTCTAACACTCCTGAAGTTCTCACCAACTCCAATCTTTGTAAACAATTGCAATTTAAATTCTCTTCCAAGTAAAAAAAAAGTATTAGGTACAATATTAATTAAAGCTACAATCTAAGCTACCATTACAGTTAAATACTTACGAGATGCTACAGTAGGTACTTTCAAATTGCAGCACCTGGATAGCCCTCCTGGGACCCAGGTGCGATTACTGGGTCATGGGTGCAGATGCACCTTTCAAATCACAGCCAGACCGAGTTGATAAATCGCCAACCCAGCGATTTAAGGGGGATCCTGCCCCTGAGATGACATGGTGAGTGACTTGTCATGCAGTTAGTTCCCTTTGTTTTAAAGTTCTCATAAATGCACCACCCATCAGTTGTGCCATGCTCACCCCCGCCGCCAGTCACCACCCACTCTGTGAACGGGGGGAGTGGTTGCTGGTGACGGCTTAATGTGAGAGTGCAGAAGCAATTGCCATATTCCTTACCCATAATCCCCCACGCTGCCGGTACAGCTCTGGCCCTTCAAAAAAAGAGATGACTAGAATTGAATTGACATGCTAGTTTATGCTGATAAATCTTTCTAAAAGCTTTTCCATGTCAAGATTAAACCAAGTGGCCTGAAGCAGGCATATTTTACACCTTCTTTTGAAAAAGGTTATCATATTTGCCATTTCCCATCCTGTACCTGAGTACATTTTTCAACGGGCTGTGCCAACATCATAGCCCCACGCTGTTCAAGTTCTTCAACCATGGCTCGCAGACATTCTAGGATCACAAATCAACAGCCCTTCAGTTCCAGCATCTACTTTTAATAACACATTTCAATTCAAGATCCAATCATTCCAGGACAAACAGTCCTGAATGGCAAACAGTATCTTAAGTATCACTAGTTCTCACCTTAAAACAGATTTATAATTTTGAATAAAAAGAAAGCAGGCATCCAGTTTGCCATATCCAAGCAGAAAACAGTCTACTGCATCCATCACCTGTTCAATCCCATACATCAAGGGAGAGACTTGGGTAATGCATGCAAGGCATGATATTTGACATCAATTGTGTTTTTCAACACACAATGCTGAAATGAATGATATTGAACAAAAAATGCTGGAAATACTCTGCAGGTCACCCCAGTATCTACAGGAGAAACAGTTAATTTTTCCGATCTGGGACCCGTTGAATGAACTCAAAAAGAAGGTAAAGTTAGTTTCCAGGAGGAGAAAAGTTGTGGAAGAGATAGGGAGGACAAAGGGAAAATCCATGATAGAACATGGCCAAATGGGTCAAAGATATAAACACATTTAGTTTCTTTGTTTTATGTGCACTTTAAAACCTTGCACTGCTACAACAAGGTCCATTAGAAACTTCAGGAGCCATCGAGGCACATTATAGCCTTCTCACTTATCATCAACTTCTTGAACTTGAGGAAGCTCACTTATTCTCTTGGTCTATACCAAAACTGGCCATTTCTGCTTAACCATGATGGTTCTACTTTTCTTATTCCATTGTATAGTCTGGCTGTTAGGCACATTTAATGGCCCTGCCATTTACAAAATGTTATAGATAGTTTAATGTGATGGTAACAGCCATCATTAACCTATTTGGACTCACCTATCAGATGTTCCCTGTGTTCTACCCATCCCACTCCTGCCTTCTCTCCTATGAAAACTCCTTTGTTTTCGCTGTCTCCCTGTTCGGAAGGGTTAGAGAACTAAAGCATTAGCTATTTCTCCTTTCACAAAATTTACCTGACTTGTCAAACGTTTCCAGTATTTTTCAGTTTTTTTGATTTTATACAAATGAATGGAGTGTGTAACAGCCCTCTGATTTGTAACATCATACCCTTTGAAATAGATTATTCAATTCCTTCACCACATGCTGCTCTCACACCTCTGCACAAGCAAGTGCTGGATCACATCTCACAGGCTCTATGGAGAAAGTAATTCTCTGTGCATTTAAAGAGCCTGTAGTATTCCCATAAGCAAAATAACACACAGGCAATAAATGCTCTCCTACTGTTTTATTTAAAGACACTATTAGTGGAGCAAGGTGTTCAAGCAACAAGCTTCTTCAACCAACATTAGCAAGATAAAATCTATACAACTATCTATGTTGAAAGACTCCATTAAAAAAAACATTTACCATTTTCAGTCTTGACCTCCTCATAGTCTACTATCCTCCACAAAAGGCTTCCCTTCTCTTCCTCTAGCTCAGCCAATCTGTTCTGAGAGGTCACCGCCTGTTCATCAGCAGTGGTCTAGATGACAAAGGGTTAGGATTGAATAGTAGAAACACATCAAAACAAAAATTACTGGATGAGACATAATCTGAAATAATATTATTTTAGAACATCAACATTGATTTATTTTTCAGGAAACACATTGCTTCCCAGTCAGTTGTCAAATATCAAATGGCCTTTTGATATTCATGAAGATGACATATGCTTCTGTGAAGTTTGCTTCAGTGCTTCATCCCTTGGCTCAGGACTGAAACATTATTGTAGACAACAACTTACATGCACAAGTTCTATTCTAAATGTTTCCACAGGCAGTTTTGACAGCAAATTTTGGATTAAAGCTCTGACCAGAAATAACATCAGAAGTTCAGAAAAATATATAAATTATGATATTGATTTTTTAAAGATCAATTTAAGGGGAGAATGAGACAAACAGCATTGTCTTCAAAGTTATTTTCTTTCTCTCTCCCTCTCCCCCTCCCCCACCCTCCCTGTCACCTATAGTTTCTTTCCTCCAGCTTCCTGACCCCTTCCTTCTATCAGAGCATTTTTCTCAGTGCTCTTCTTCTTTCTATTCTTCCCCTGCCACGTGTATTCTTCTATCACCTTGTGTTCACCCACCACTCTTTTATTCAAGCCTTCCCCCAGATCTTCCATTCTCAATCAAGGGTGTTCAGCCTGAAATGACAACTGTCCTTTGCTTTCCATGGATGCTGCCTGACTCACTGAGTTCATTCAGCACTCATGTAGAAGAATGCATGGGATCAGAAAATGAATTGCAGGCAGTGTTAGTGCTAAAATGGAGTAATTGGTGACCAAGACAGGCACCACTTCCATCAACATCAGGCAGAATGCATGCAATAATATAGTCCTAAAATCATTAATTTGTTGAAGACTCATGGAACAGAAACATGAAACCTTCTATGCAGAAAGCATTCAAACCTAACATGAGGCAGTGGTGAAGAAGATGAATGCAATGCTGGCATTCATTTCTAAACAAAAAGCATATAAAAGCTGTGATGTAATGTTGTGACTCTATAAAGCACTGGTAAAACCTCATTTGGAGTATTATGTACAGGTTTGGGTGCTCTATATAAGAATGCAGGAGATGGAGAGGGTTCAGAGAAGATTAGAATGATACCCCAGAAATATGAGGAACATTGGCTGTCGGCTCTTGGACTTTACTTGTTGGAGTACAGAGGATGAGGGGGGACCTTATGGAGACATTTTCAGTTCTCTGGAAGTCCTGGAGAGAGTCGATGTGGCAAGGATGTTTCCCATGGTAGGGGAGTCCAGGACAAGAGGGCACAACTTCGGGATTGAATGGCATCAATTTAAAGCAGAGATGCAGAAAAGTTTCTTTAGTCAGAGAGTTGTGAGTTGTGACTGCAGAAGCGAGGTCTTTGGGTGTATTTAAGGTAGAGATTGGCAGGAATTTCATTAGTCAGGGCATCAAGGGTTACATGTTCAGCGAGTGGTCCTGAGTGGGAGGATGGATCTGCTCATGATTAAAATGCTGGAGTAGACTCGATGGGGCTACTTCTCCTATCTTATGCTCTTGTGAATCACAGTTTGTGATATCTCCTGATAATTAAGCAACTTCCTCTATTTCTGACACAGGAAGTATCCATCCAGCAGTCAAATGAACTTTTTTTTTAAACTATTCCCATGAAACTTATGAAATTTTATATGCCCACCCGACCATCTACAATCCAGAAGTGGTAATGAAAGCGTCAAAAACTTACTGTCCACCTGAACATATGCAGTTGGTGAGAAGAGAAGGACACAAGTTTCAAGAAGGCTTTTAAAGGTAGTGAAAGAAACTCATACGTAAGGAGCTTTGAAAGAGATTAGGGAGAAGATGGCTGAACATGTAGGTGACACGGTTAGAACAATAATACTACAGCACCAACAACCCAGGTTCGAATCCCGCACTGTCTGCAAGGAGTTTGTACGTTCTCCCCATGTCTGCATGGATTTCCTCTGGGTGCTCTTGTTTCCTCCGATTGGAAATTTGTGGGGGTTGTAGGTTAATTGACCACCCGGGTTTGTGGAGCCTTTTACCATACTGTACGTCTAAAATAAAAATTCAAATTAAATTAAATGCCTTCAAATAGCATAAACAAACAAGGGAAGGTGCACAGGACATCACAGAATAAAGGGACAAAAAGTAAAACAGAGGGCTGAAGGGTGACTGACGTACAAGGAAGAACAAGTGCAAGGAAGAGTTGAGAGATGCACTTTGTTTAGAAAGAAAGCAGGAAGGGATCAAGTGAATTCTGTTCTGGGAGCAGTAATCAGAAATACAGTACACAAATAACAGCGGGTACAATAAAATATTTGGGCTCAGTGTGCCACTGGATTATTGTACTGCAGCACTCAGCGCCTGGAAACAAGAAAAAGTACGGCTGCTTAATCAAGATTAACACCTGCCTGAGACACAAGTAGTGGTGCAGGAACAGTTTACAGCCCAAGCTGCTTAAGACTTAATCAGTGTATAGAAATAGCTCCTTGGCTGCAGGTTTGAGGCTGTAATATAGATCTCCATGTGATTTAAAGTTCTTAGAAATAGTAAATGTGTACTGTATTAATCTCTGCAAACTACTAAGTGAATTCATCAGAAAAAGCACAAAGATAGGAGACAGTCAATAAAGCCTCAATATCTTGAAAGATAACAAACTCAATGCATTAATTTTCAGCGGCATCAAAAAGGCACAATGACTTAATAACGGTCTACTAGATTATGAGAGGCATAAATGAGGTAAACAGGCAGCACCTTTTCCCTGGCAGGAGTACCAAACACCAGAGGATATCTGTGTAAAGTAAAGGGAGGAAAGTTTAGGGGAGAAATCATGTTTTAAAAAAAAAACATCGTGTTTTGGGTGCCTGGAATGCACTGCCAGGGGTGATGGTGGAGTTTGAACAATAGAGACTCTTAGACAGTCATATGGATAAAAGAAAAAGAGGGTTAAATAAGGAGGGATTTTTTTTTGGTAGGTATATATAGGTTGGTACAACATCTTGGGCTGAAGGGTCTACATTGTGCTGTAATGTTCTATATTCTATGTTCTAAACAGCTCCCAAAAGCACTCCAGAATGAGCTAATAACAGACTTTTGAGCTCCGAATTATCTTGGGTTAGCTAAGCTTGGTTGGAATGCGACAGTTGGATTCCACTCTCTGGAGTTTCTACTTCTCTCACTAATTCCTGCTGCAGCAGGTCAGTGGGTGGATTTTGGACAAGGACAGGGTCATAATCAGCTATGATGTTTCCTATCAGACAATCAAAATGCAGACTCCCAGCCTCATGCACCAAAAAAGGGGAAAGTACAACAATGTAGCCAGTACCATGCAGTCATGTTCCACTGGGTACCAGTATTGTCAGGAAAGGATTTGACCTGATGAATGTGGGGAACATCCAACTGTGGGTGCAGGATGTGATAGAAGGACAATGCAATGGTAAAGTTTCCAGTTATTAGAAAGGCAAAGATTAATTCCCAAAAGACATTCCTTGTTGTCACGAATACGCATTTATTTTCCAGTAATTAATTGATTTGCCACATTGTTTTGTTTTGGAGCTGGCCATTGATAGATCCTGCATAGCGAAAAAAAAAACAACAAATTGAAATAAAGGGAGAAAGAAAGAGAAAAGGAAGTGAATGCTGTTGCAAGGCCACATGGATGTGAGCTGATTCATTTGCAACTGAACATTTTTTTTAAAAATTCCATTTCACATTAGCTGGCAACCTCTCCTGTTACATCATACCAGTACAGGGAGACATGAAGCACTAGTATTTCAGTTACATCATTTTCCATCTCTCCAATCTCTCAGGCGCCAGGGAGTATTTTCCACTCACACCGTCCAGTAACTCAAGAGTATACTCCGTGTGTGCACGCTAGAGCAGTAAACCAACCAGAGGCATTACAGCTGGATCCAATTCTGCCTTAGCTGCATTTCTACACACTTTCCAACAAGACACCTCACGGAAATATAATTTGCCTGCTGTACCAGCAGCTGTGTCCAGCTCCATCATCCCACCTCCTCATAACAGATGAGAAAACTTAGCTAAGAGCTGAGATCGTAACTGGGAGTTTCCTGGTCTTGACTGCCTTGTTTTACACTGTTGTAGTTCGTTTATTTTCATGGTCATTGAGGTACAGTGAGAATGTTTGTCAATACAAACTTTGTGCAATGCACACATCACTGAATCATCTGCAGGATACCAGTGAAGCTACAAATCGAATGAGGAAGCAGGCCCTAAAGTACCCATCTATGAATTCTAAGTATCTCACTTCCTGGTGTATAAGGTCAGTGGATCACTGAATCTACCCACCATCAAATCAATTATTACAAAACAATCATGCAACCATTAAGTCTGTGACCACTTCTAGCAAAGCAATGTCAGTGTCGTCCCCCAACACCACCATTTCCAAACAGCTTCACATGATAGATATCTGACCTGTATTGATTGAACTTTTTCTTCAAGCTCTTGGATTCGGATAGATGCTTCCTTTTGTAAGTGAGATTCTGATTGCTTGTGTTCTTCAGTTTTCTTCAAACCATCTGCAGGAGGAAAAAAAACAAGTTTTCCATAACTTTTGCTCTCTATTTTGTCCTGAAAATTGTACTTCCAAAAAGACTGGCAAATATATACAGGGTAATTTCAGTACATGCTACACCAAGCAGTAAAAAAACTTCTTCGAAGACAAAGGATATCTCTGAGAGATGCCTTTTACCCTGTCCATCCCACCTTCTCTGTAACTTAAAACTAACTTTTTTATCTCTTTCCCATTCTGACAAAGTCTTCAACCTGAAATATTAAATTTGGATCTACTTTCCAATGTTGCCATCTGACCTAATGAGTGATTTACTGAGTCATGCTCATACAGCAAGGAAACAGGCCATTCAGCCCACAAGGCCTTCACAAACTAGAGGAACAACAATGCCATATTCTGTCTGGGTATCCAACGGTATGAACATTGAATTTTCTAATTTCTGTTCACACTTCCTGTCTTCACCTTTACTTCCAAGCACCCATGACTCTTCATTTTGTCACCTTTCCCACACACTCCCCCAGCTTCCCATCATACATTTTCTTACCCCTCCCCCTCTTTGGATCCATCACCCACATATTGATGGGTAATGAGATCTTCTCTCCATCTGGTTCCATTTGCCCTCACTTCTCCTCTTGGTTCCCATTATCATCTTTACTGATCAGCTTCCAGCACTGGTAGCTTTGTGTTCACCCTCAGCAGCGACCTCCATTTTCATCATCCCCTCCCTCCACCTTACGACATCTTTGCCTGCTTCCACCTATCACTGACTTGAATTTGTCTCCCAATTCCATCCACCCCTTTCTGGCTCCCTCTGTCTCTCATCCTTCACCCACCCTCGGTTGACTTGTCACAAACTTGCTCACATCTCCTTCATTCTCCTTTATATTGGCCTCTTCCCTCTCCACTCTGTCCTGATTCAAAGCCTCCTCACTGACAATTCTTCCCCCCCAACCATACGTCCCCACACAGACCATGCTTGAGCCACTGAGTTCCTCCAGCAGTTTGTTTCCTATTTAACAAATTTGACTTCATCACCTTGTAACTGTTTCATTTCATCAGTCAGGGCTTTACACATTTTCTCTTGAGTTTCAACTGCAGTCTGCAATTGCTGACTTTGTGCTGTCAGTTCAGCACAGGATGTCTGTGCATTCTGAAGTGCCTGCTGCAGATGTGCAAGTGTACGATCTTTCTCTGTTAACTCCATCTCATGTTTCTCCATCATCTCTCTCAGCTTCGTCTCCATTGACAGTTTCTCCAGATTTAATGCAGTTTGTAAAGTAGTAAAGTTGGTCTCCGCATCTTGCAATTTTTCCGCAAGAACCTGAAGAGGACAGGCAGGCAAGATGATCAATTCCTGGTTCAAAATTTCACATTTGAGAACTATTCTTGCATCTCTTGCAGGCTTTGACGCAAATCCAAGGGCAATGTAACTCATATTATCATCATGGACATACCTTGATGCAATGAAAATGAAGTTCCAGAACAAATATATTAATTATTTAGAAATTATTTAGTTTACAACAGACTAGGGAATCCTCCCTGCTTTCAAATCAGTTTCCTAGCAAACTTTTTTTTAAACCGATGAAAGTTTGAAAAGATACCTTGCAACTGAATATAATAAAAATAACCAAGATCACTGATTAGGTCTATGAATTTGTTGGTCCCTTAACTGAAAGAGCTGTTCATTTCATGTTCTAAAAGGAAAAATGTTGCTCTTAATCAGTCGAGCTTTTATCCAATTACATTTCCCCACTAACGTGATTAATTTTGAATGAACTTATGAATGCTATTGTAAGCTGCTCAGTTGTCAAGGTGATTTAAAGTTGGGCAACAAATTGTCAATGACATCCAATCCTGATTTAAGTTTTCCTCCCTGATATTCTTCAAAATTAAGTCTAATGTTCTTAATGAAAATGGAAAATGAGTCTTCTGAATAAAGCTGTAAGTTCTGGATAATATGGGTTACAATACCTGTTTCTCCCTATCACAGTCATTCAGCTGCTGCTGTAGCAGCTCCACTACACGGGCCCGCCCCAATAAGGCCTCTTCCTTCTCTTCCAGCTTTATTTGCAAAGATTTCACAGTCTGAGGTAAAATAAAGTATACATTATTGGAAACAGTGAAACAAAATAGAAAATGTACCAAGAAAAATTGCAAATCTGAAAAAAGTAACTCTAGAAATTGTTGCATTACTATTACAGCAGAAAGAGAATAAATAGAATTTATACCAATCACAACTCGGCCAACTCAAGCACAGCACAACTTGGACATCTTCATCCCTTAAAGTCTAGGGAATCAAAACTGCACAAGCCTTGTCACACTGCAACGTCAGAATTAATGACTCTTTGCCTATTCTCAGAACTTGAGTCGGTTTCGATTCTAATTCTATCACACTGACTAAATGCCTGAACAAATGGTTAAATTATGACTTCAAATGGCTCAATTTCTTGTTAGGAGTTATAGTACGTCCCTGTTGTGTACTTACCTACTGTTTCCTATTTTTCCTCAACTCAATCCATTGACGTATTTGAATCTTTTTGAAAATATTCAATGTGCAAACTGTTGCTCTGCAGTAGAACTTTCATCTTGATGTTCAATACAGGGTTACATTACAGTGCAGAACTGCAGGTTCACTGCACAGTCTGAGAGATTGACATTTGGATAAGACATTAAACCAAGAGCCTCATACATGCCCCTGTCAGAGGGATGTAGAAATTCCATGTTTAATTTTGAAGAGCAGGAGTTTGCCCTGGCATTTTCATCAAACATTTATTTCTTGGCCTACACCACTGCAGCAGATTATATGGCCAGTGCTGTTGTAGGAACCACTGCAGCAGATTATATGGCCAGTGCTGTTGTAGGAACCACTGCAGCAAATTATATGGCCAGTGCTGTTGTAGGAACCACTGCAGCAGATTATATGGCCAGTGCTGTTGTAGGAACCACTGCAGCAGATTATATGGCCAGTGCTGCTGTAGGAACGTGTGAGGCACAAAATGGCTCCCACTCTACACTTTCAAAGAGGCTACAAAACAAGTTGTAACATCTTGACAGGTTCCTTTGAACACATGTTCTTCTCTTAACTTTGTGTAATTAGCAATTTAGACTGACTAAAATATCAAAATACTAAAAATATTGTCGGGGCAGAATATTTCTAACTTATGTTTGCTCAATCTTTATTACCCATCTATATCGTAAAGCTAACTCTCACTCTATTAACTAGCTTTTCCCTTCGCTTCCCTATCAGTGTCCTGTGAATATTAGTTCACTACTCAGGTAACACCTACTTGGTGCAGATCTTTATTGACCTCAGAGCCAGAAACCAGCTGTACAAGCTCCTCCTCGTGTTTCTGAATGCACTCTTGGAATCGTATATCCTTTTCCAGAATGACCTCTCGTAGTGACAGCAGCTGTAGTTACAAACAAAGAACATGCTAACACAAGTTGAATACAAGCTACAGAAAGAATCATCAGGCCCAAGTAAAATTTGTTTGAAAGCTCTATTTTCAAATTTGTTGGCACACTGTAATATTGGGATGGCATGGATGGCAGAGCAGTTAGCATAACGTTATTACAGGGCCAGTGATATTGGTCCAAATCTGCCACTGTCTATAAGGAGTTTGTACATTTTCATGGTGTCTGTTTTCCTCCGGGTGCTCTGGTTCTCTGGTTTCTTCCAATTCTTCACAAAAATGTATGGGGGGGGGGTTGTAGGTTAATTGGTGTGTTTGGGATCTGGGACCGAAATTAAAATGAAGATTCTCAGGAAATTTTCCTGGGAACTCTCCCGTGAACCTGCGGTATGAAAAGGATGGCCCTATGGTGTGAAAAGGCAAATGACCGAGCAGGAGAAGCCTCGCAATATGCTGCGTCATGTAGGTAATTAAAATTAAAAGATACCTACCTCATGAAACAGTGGGCCATGCTTTATGACTCAAAAGATTTAATGGATGTCATCATTAATTCTTGATCTAATGTTTAAAACTTTTTAAATGATTATTTGAAATAGAAGAGACCCACATATCACCTTTCCGCTGGATATTTAATAGATTTTTGCTTACATAGAAATAAAATGTCTTTACCTCTTGTGCATACTCAGCTTCTTTTTGCTTCAAGTGTGCACTGGAAGCCTGAAGCTGGTCCTTCATAGTCTCTGCAGTTCCCTGCAGAGTCTTATAACTCTCTTCTTGTTTCTGAAGTTGGCCTTGGAGGTTTTCAATCTCATTGTGCAAGGAAAGCTCCAGATTCCCCTAACAAAGTAGTTTAAGAGGAAAAATAAGTCAACCCAAATGTTAACAGAATTTCTTGACATAAATTCAAAAAAAGGCAGAAAACTTCTGAGGGGTGAAATTTCCTTTGAGAATTCAAATCTAATTTTCCACAGGATATAGGTAATAACTACCTCTATCACAGCAGATAACTAGGCTTTTCACTCAGGTAATGATGTCTGGTAAATGATTCATTAAAGAATGGCATTATATACAAATTAAATATCCTGCAGAATAAATTTTAATTTGTATCGAAGCCATGGTGCACCTGCCCAGGAATGATGATTAAGAGCTGCAGTCTGCCCTAAGAGTGTTTGATGGGTCACTGTGAAGGGATTGTTACTTGATATCTATCCTCTACTATGCAAGTACTTTTATGCAATATTGAGCTCATTGTGAGCTTTAAAGGTCACAAATAAAAACCACAGATAGAATTTTATTGTAACACCTTCATTCAGTACTGGCCTAAATTATTTTGATATTGAGAGATATGTCTATGTCCTCAAGTTCAGGAAGAATTTCTAGTATTGGTGGAGAAAACTGTACTCAAGTAGAAGTATAGAAAAGAGAGAAATGTCAAAATGACTGTGAAAATACAGATAAATATTCAGTAATAAATAAGTGCAAAGTCAGAGTCCTTAAATGAGTGTCTGATTAGGCCTTTTCACACCGCAGTGTAAAATGAAGATTCTCAGGAAATTTTCCTGGGAACTCTCCCGTGAACCTGCAGTATGAAAAGGATGGCCCTATGGTGTGAAAAGGCAAAAGACCGAGCAGGAGAAGCCTCGCAATATGCTGCGTCCTGTAGGTAATTAAAATTAAAAGATACCTACCTCATGAAACAGTGGGCCACTTTGGCAGATCACGACGGCAGCACAATGTGGGATGAATGACCGTCCTCGTTAACCATAATCCCTCAAGCAGCTGACTTCCCAGAGCAGTTCCAGCTGCATGAGGGATTATGGGAAATAAAGTCGGCCATTCATCTAGCATTGTGCCACCATTGAGACGTGCTGAAGGGCGGAGGAGCGGGCTGCCAGGCAGTGGGTGGGTGGGGGGGGGGTTAGCAAGAGAACGACAGTGGGGGAGGTGTGCACAAGACATCATCGGTGAGGGGTGAGACCTCCCCTAAATTGCCAAGGAGGGCAAATTCCTGGGAATTTGGACAGCAGTGAGAAACGCCCGGGGGTCCTGAATTCCCAGGAATTTCTCCAAGACAAAGTAGGGTCACCATTCACCTACAGTGTGAAAATGGCTATTGAATCTGTTGTTAAGGAGTCCGATGGTGGAAGGTAAACAACTGTCCCTGAACCTGGAGGTACGAGTCTTGTGGCACCTATACCTCTTTCCTGATGGCATCAGTGAGAACAGAGATATTCCTGGGTGGTGTGGATTGCTGCTGCTCTCCAACAGCATTGTTCCATATAGATTTTCTCGATGGTGGTTGGGGGGGAGGGGGGGGGGAGGAGTTTTGCCTGTGATGTACTGGGCTGTGTCTTATTTGGCTGGGAAAAGACTTTATAATTGCTAATTGATCCATCCATCTTCATTGCATGTTTACCAATACTCTGTTGGTAGCTCTCATAAGGTTTAACAAGAACAAGCAACAATGTATTGCAATGGAATGCTGTGAATTAGTGAGGTTAGATAAGATCAAGGTTTCTGAATTAAAAGGTGATTTAGGAGACAGGGAGGGAACTGAATTGTCTCCTTACATCTGCCTCCGACCTGAGGAAGTTTCAAACTAAAATCAGAATAAGCAACAGCCTCTTAAGCTTGAGAAATATCTGCCAAAATACAGATGCCAAAGTGACGGAGGATCAGCAAACTGCAAGTGACAGTAAATAGAAAAGAACCCAAGAAAACTTAATCCTGTCAGAGCAGGTCATGTACAAAGATTAAAGAGAAAATCCACTGACATGCTGATTCCACCTTTACCCGCTTGCTATTTTAGTAACTGATTGCTACTGATAGGAAAAGTCTCAGCAGTACAAAGTGATGCATTTTGAAAGTCTAATTGAATTAGGATTTTTTAAAAAAGCAAATGGTAGGGTGCTAAGGAATGTTGATGAACAGAGGGACCTTGGGTCTCAAATTAATAGTTCCCTAAAAGTGGTAAGAGGTCGATAGGCAGTTAAAAAAAAGCATACGTCATGCATGCTTGACTTGAGGACCCAATGCTGCAATTTTATAAAACATACACTTGGTGTACTGTGTACAATTCTGTTTGCTATGTTATAGGAATTGTGATGTAACTGTGCTGGAGAGAGTGCAGACAAGTTTCACCTGGATGATGTCTAGATTCGAGGACTTTAATTATGGAGAGAGATTGGATACTGGGTTCATTTTCCTGAGACCAAAGCAGGTTCAAGGGTGACTTGATAAGAGTTTGATAAAATTACGAGGCATACATAGATAGGGATGATAGTCAGAATCTTTTTCCAATGGAAGGAGCAGCAAAATAAGAAGTCATTAAGGTGAAATAAAATTTTAAAGGGATTTGAGCAGTGTAGCATTGGAAGCTTTCATGGAGTGGCATAGGGGTGGACTGGAAAGTGTCCTGCACCGTGGCTGCCAATAATAATGAACAAACAGGTTGATTTTATTCAATCTGGGCATCAGTGATCTTTTTGCACAGAAACAGGGCCTTCAGCTTACCATGCCTATGCTACCACTTTGCCAATCTACACTAATCCAATTTGCCTGCATCTGTACTGTATCCTTCTTGTCTTTTCAAGTGGTTCTCCAAATGTCTTTTAAATGTAGTGAGTGTATCTGATTCCACCACATCTTTTGGTAGTAAGTTCAAACTTCACTAGTGCATTGTAATGTATCAACTTTCACTTGGCATTAGTTTCTGAGTACCTCACCCTCCTTTTCCGTGTCTGAACTTTGTTGAATCCTGGATTATGTACTCTGGTTCTCAAATGAGGCTTTGCAACGAAGTTGCATCCTTAAAAAAAAATGAACGATGATTTGAATTTAAAAAAAGCAGAGCACCCCAAAACACTGATGCTGATCATATTCCACTACTTCCTCATGCTGCATTGATCAAGCCTCTACAACATAATCTTAAAATCACACCAATAATACACAAGCTTACCTCAGCAAACTCCTCTGTCCTTGCTGGTTGTGATAATGTCGAGGGCAATGTCTGTTTCTGCAGCTCCTCAATCCGGGCATTCAATGAGGCAACCTTTGCTTTCGCTTGTAGTTTTAGTTTTGACAATCTGGCATCACAGAGCTCTTTCTCCTGCTATGAAACAATTCCACATTCACTGTTATCAAATTATATAGCTATGATCAGTGAAGTATATTTTAAGTAAGATCACACACATGAGGAAGGAAGAGATGGGGAGAGTTCAGTTGTAATGTACACATGGCTATTGTGGAAAGTTCTATTATTTATGATAAAAAGGCATTATTTTCCTAAATGCTGTAATTAACATGCAAATAAGATTTGTATTATGTAATCATTTTAATTCAGATATCAGATGATAAAAATAATTTGATAGAGGTATTTAAAAATATTCTTCAACATATCAGACTGAAAAAACAAGTTTCTACTTGTGGGCGAACCTGAAACCAGGGGCTTCAAATAACAAAAGACTTGCAAAAGAAGAAATTCTACCTCCTCAGTCTTAAATCAAGGATCCCTTATTCTGAGAGAAAGCCCGAAGGAATCCAATATTTCAAACGATTTTAATATTTTTTAAATTTAGGTACAATACAGTAACAGACCCTTCCAGACCACAAGCCCATGCCACCCAAATGCACCCACGTAAATCAATTATCCTAGTTATCCCGTATGCTTTCGGAATGTGGGAGGAAACTGAAGCAACCAGAGGAACCCCAAGCAGACATGGAGAGAATGTACAAACTCCTTACAGACAGACCCAGGTTGCTGGTGCTATAATGGCATTGTGCTACCCAATGCACTAACCATGCCACCATACCTCTCATTTTTTTTTAAATTTCAATGAGTGGAGTCTCAATCTGATTTAATCTTTCTCCTAAGACAACTGTTCAAAACCAGTAAAAGTTCTAACAACCACTTCCAATGAAATAATACCCATCATTATATGAAGGATGAAAAATTGTTCCATTCTCGAGAGGAAAAACTTGATAGACTATTTAATTTATATTAAGTTGTACTCTCGTCTTCCCTTTTACCTACTCAATCGGTGTGCTAGATTTTTGTGTCTCATGCATGAAGACTCCCAATTCTCTTTGTCCAGAAAGCTTTTACAATTTTTCTCTAAATATGCCTAGACTTTTATTCAGGAGTATTCAGATGCTCTGATGAAAGATCTGAGGTATTATTGTTTTTCTCTCTCCACAGATGCTTCCTGACCAACTGAATATTTCCAGAATTTCCTGTTATACATTAGTACCAATAATATAAAACCACAGATAGTTTGTATATTTACCAGAGGATGAAGTGGGAGAAACTTCAACAGGCACATGAGAATACTGAAATGAATTTGGGCTATAAATCCAGACTTAATCTAAAGTAAGTATCATAACTTACCTTGAATGCATCTTCTTTACTCTGAAGTTGGAAGTCTTTCTCGCGGATAAGTTCCTTAAGTTGGACAACCAATTGCTCAGTTTGTGCCAGACGCTCCACTACGTCCTCTGATAGCTCACCACTAGTCTCCATCTCAGACTGGTGACTACTCTCCTGCACAACACAAATTCACAGCTTCAAACATGGGAATAGATCAGGCTAACAACAGTACATGGGGGTAGCCTATTGGAAAATTGTTATCAGTTTTACTCCTTTGAACACCGCTCTGCACTGAGAAAGAGTGGAAAATAATATACTAGTAGTAAGCCAAATGGGCTCATAGTCTGCTCTGCCATTAATATTAAGACAGTTGAGCTTTGGTGTTACTTTCCCAGTTGTAACTATCAATTCCTTTAGCAGCCACAAATCTCCCCTCTTCTAAACATATTCATCAATTATTCAACCATGTACCTTGGGGATAAAGAAAGCAAAAGATGCACAATCCTCAGCTTAAAAAAAACTTGATAGACGATTTATTATTTTGAAATTAAGACTCTAGTTTTAAGCTCTTCAGTGAAAGTAACTGCATCTCAGCATCAAAACAGGTTTCAATGAAATTGTTTATCAATCTTCTATTCACCAGAGAATATAACCCTTCTTACATCTCCTCATTGCATCACCTTTCATTCTAGCAATCTATTGATCCTTTGTTGCACCTTTATAAATTAAATAGTCTCCTGTTTCAGTCAGCACTTACTAAGTCAACACAGAAGGAAATTTAATGAAAATTTAATCAACATGCACTTTCAGTTCTCACCCTCTCATTCATTTATGGACTTTGATAATATCTTTACACTCATTAACAGTATTGCATACATGACAAGGAATAAGGAGTATATTGTTCATTCTCTGTCAACATCTTTCATCTACAGGGTAACACATCTCAAACATAACTCTGAAAACCATTTCTCACTCTCTTTCCAGACCTGACTTATCCCAGGTGGATCTATTCCTATTAACTCTGACATAAAACTGACTCAAAGAAATTAATCAGTGCTCCATTACAATCACTTTATATCACTTAATATTAATTAAGTCACAGGCAGAGTAGTTGGAGCCTCTTCCTGAAACCGATTTTAAAATGAAAAACTATTTGGGGCGGAAAATAATCAGGTGATAACCAACATTTGATTGTCATAGGAATTGCAGATTTCTCAACCCATTATTACTAAACCCAAATTATCTGTTACTCACTGCTTCTTGAGAGGCATTTGTTTCATTTCCATCATCTTCCCCAGAAAGGTCCTGCAGCACAGTGTTGACTCCTTTTGCTAGGTCTGACAAGCGACTGAACATCGTAGGATCTGGATCAGAAACATAAACAAACATTAGGTCACTCCTCTATCAAAAAGATAGTAACCTGATGATGATATACCAATAAGTTAAAAGGTACTTCAAAAGGAATACATAAAGCAGGTTTGGTAGTAGAATTTTAAAGTGGCACTGTCCCATTCTTCTAGCTTCAGGGTCAATGTCAGAAGAAGTCTTAGTGGGGTAACCACGGGGGGCACAATCTAATGCTCAAAAACTCACTCAGCCCTGGGGGGAGGGGGAACTTACCATGTTAAATGCAGTGTCCTGGGGTCCATAGGCCGTGCACAGCCATGTTTCTTCTTGTGCGCATGCGCTGGTGACATGAAGTATCGGGGTCATTAGGATCACTTCTGTCAGAGGGAGGGGGAAGTGACTCTAGTGGCTCTAGTACTCCAATCCATTGCATATGCCCCAGCCGGCACTAGCTCATGAAGAAACATGGCCTATAGACCCCAGACATGGTAAGTGGCCCCTTTCTGCCCAACACCCCCAAATGTAAGACAATTAACATCTGGCTCAAGGTGGCATTGGTTGGAGGACAAATTACTCAAAAGCCAGACTGTCTGGCCTAAAACCAGACATATGGGCACCCTCGCATGGGTAGGGGATCTCAATTCCTCATTTGGGGAGGGCAAACCCCATGAATGCTCCCCCTTAGCACTGACCCTGTCTAGCTTCTTACTGGAAGACAAGCAAAATCAATGCCTTAGGTATGACAGAATAGATTTAAAAAAACAATATTGAAGCAGAAGACACATTCTGTAGACGATTAGTAATCACAAGCAATGATTCAATAATTCAATATTTACAATAAAAGTTTGAAAATCCGGACTGCTAGGGGATTGGATTGGTCCAGATTTTTGGATTTTCTGGATTCTTGGGAGGTATTTTTAAAAATCAAATTTAAGGAGGAATAAAGAGATGAACAGGTAAATTTTGAAAGTGTATTCATTAGCAAATACATCATGCCTCATTTATCAAAATGAGCAGTTTTAAATAAAAATGCCACTGTGCATCTGTGGCACTTATGCATGCACCCATGTACACAAAAGCCAATAAATTTTAAAAGTTTGGAAGTTTTTGGAAAGTCCAGATTCTCAGGTGGTCTGGATTTCTGGCATCCAGATTTTTGAACTTTCTACTGTAGGGATTGTTTCCTTAGACAAGCTGTACTACAACCCCTCATTACAGTGAGCAAATGCAACAGATCGTGGAGATGAACAGCAACAATAGAATTATTTGCAAAGAACAAAGAAAAGAAGCACTGGATCAACTGATCCTTACAAAAGGTCAGCACAGACACGCTGGGACAAACGACCTGGTCTGGGACAGAGAATGAGAAAGCTTAAAAAAAATTATAAGGACTTCCTCAGGTAACTGCACACTCCTTCCTCAAAAAGGGCAACCTCGTGGAGCTTTTTAGATTAAAAACGTGGCTGGCAGTAAGTAATGGTACAAGTTGGTGGGTTAATTGTGGCTGAGTGGATTGTAGTTCAAATAGAATTAGAAGTTAATTAATAAAAACAAGAGATCCAATGGTTGCAGAAACATTCTCATAAGTCATGAGGAAGCTATCTAGGGCAATGATGTTGAATAAGTCATGTAAATAGTCCTCTATGTCAATATTATCAGCAGCTTTTTGAGATTTCCAATTCCCATCTGCTTCAAAAGGACATCAATTATCCCGGTACCCAAGAAGAGTAGTGTGAGCTGCCTTAATGACTACCACCCTGTCGCACTAACTTCTAGTATGATGAAATGCTTCGAGAAGCTGGTCATGCCCAGAATTAGCACACACGTAAGCAAAGATCTGCACCCACTGCAATTTGCCTATTGTCACAAACGCTCTGCAGCAGATGCAATATCGCTAGCTTTCTAATCAGCTCTGGATCATATCAAAAACAGCAATTCATACATACGGCTGCTCTTCATCGACTACAGCTCGGCCTTCAACACCATTATTCCTTCAGTGCTGATCAAGAAGCTACAAATTCTAGGCCCCTGAACCCCACTCTGCAATTGTTTCCTCGATTTTCTCATTGGAAGACCACAGTTAGTATGAATTTGAAACAACGTCTCCTCTCACTGATCAACCACACCCCAAGGATGTACGCTTAGCTCATTGCTCTACTCGCTATATACCCATGACTGTGTGGCCAGGCACAATTCCAATGCGATCTACAAGTTTGCCGATGACATCACAGTTGTTGGTAGAATCACAAACGGCAATGAGGAAGCGTGCAGGAGGGAGAGAGATCAGCTCGTTGAATGGTGTAATGACAAAAACCTTGTGCTCAGCAAAACAAAGATGATTATATCATCTTGTCAGGGAAACACAAGCCAGTCCTCATCGAGGGCTCAATGATGAAAAGGATCAAGAACTTCAAATTCATGGGTGTCAACATCCCGAAGGATCTGTCCTGGAGCCTCCACGTTGATGCAATCACACATAGAAGGCTCACCAACGACTATACTTTGTGAGGTGTCTAAGAAGATTCGATACATCGCTGAAGACTCTCGTAAGCCTCTACAGGAGAGCGCACTGGCTAGTTCCTTCACTGCCTGGTATAGAAGCGCCAACTCCAAGGACAAGAATAAACTCCAGAGGGTTGTTAACTCAGCCTGTGACATCACAGGCAACAGACTTCACTCCATCAAGGACATCTACATGAGGCAGTTAAAAAAACAGCCTCTATCCTCAAAAGACCCCCACCACCCAAGCCATGCCTCTTTACTCTGCTACCAGTACAGGAGCCCAAAGACAAGCACAAGGACAGCTTCTTCCCCTCCGCCATCAGATTCCTGAATAATAAATGAACCAAAGACGCTGCCTTACTTGTCGTGCAATATTATTTTTATTTTTTATAGTAATGTTATAATCTGAATGGTTGCCCTATCATGCTGCCTCAAAACACTGAAGTTCATGACAATAAATTCTGATTCTGAATCACTGCCACTTTTCTCCAGAAATACTCATGTTTAAGTAGCTTTGCTCTTCACTCCAATGGATTTCTGTCTCTACTGTTTTAAACTTGTACAAAACATGGGTCTGTTTCCCGATGTAATTGTAAATTCTCCCAATATCCACAATAACATGTCAATAAACTCCAGCTGTAAGACACAAAGCATAACTGGGGCAAGAGATATGCTGCAGCTTCCAGAACAAATCCTGTGGCTTTCTATGCATCCATTGGAATCTGATCTCTTGATGGCTACTTTTCCCAGCCACCAGTCAATGTATTTTTTTTAAGACATAAAGCACAGTAACAGGCTATTTTGGCACACAAGTACTTGCCGCCCAATTTACACCCAATTAATCTATACCCCTGGTACGTTCCGAATGGTGGGAGGAAAGCAAAGCCCCCGGAGAAAATCCATGCAGACACAGGGAGAAAGTACAAATTCCTTCAGCGTGGGATTCAAATCCCAGTCCCGATCGCTGGTGCTGTAAAAGCGATGCAATAACTGCTAGGCCAACTGTACTGCCCTTTTCTGAATAAGAAAAAATTACTTACAGCAACAGCTATTTCTAAAATCAATTAACAGTGCCAAATGAAGCCATTTAGCTTACTGGGTCTGTGCCACTGATATCCAACTAAAAAAGTACACTCAGTATTACTGGAGTGTTTCATTACCAAGTAACCTACTAGACCTGTTCAAAAAGCATTTGCTCAAGTCATCTGGAGGGACACATCATAAAAACATACTAAATAGAAGCAACAGTATAAAATTTACCCCCTTGTCCCTCCTCCATCATTCATTAAAATTATCCCCAATCTCACTGCCATTTTCTTTCGCTATCTCCATATCTTTAGATTCCATTAAATCTAAAATTCAGGTGATTTGCCTTGAGTTAACTCAGCTTCCACAGCCCTCTTGTATAGAGATATTCTACCGATTCACCATCTCGGAGAAAAGAATTTCTTTTCAAATAATCTCAATAGCCCATCCTTCATTTTGAGTTGGTAACTCCTGGATTCAGATACCTTTGCCAGGGAGGAATCAACCCCTCCATGTCCCACAAGAATTGAACATACCTTAATGAGATCAGCTCTCATTTTTCTAACCTCAGTTCAGAAGGAGGTGGAGCTGAATGGCATAAACATCTGTTTTCTGCTAACCTGCTCTCCCTTTTCTCCCTCCCTTCCCTCAGCTCTCCACCCCCTTTCCTCTCGAGCCATCCTTCCTTCCCTTCTCCACCTGCTGCCTTTACTACCATGTTCCTGTCATTTTATTCAGATGCCTGCTGACATTTTTCCAAACCTTGATGAAGGGCTCAAGTCCGAAATGTTGGTTATGTATTTCTTTTTATTTAGTTAGTTATTTATTTATACACAGCATGGTAATAGGCAATTTAGGCCCATGAATCCACGCCACCCAATTAACCTACATCCCCTGTACGTTTTGAATGGTGGGAGGAAACCAGATCCTCCAGGGAAAACTCACGCAACAAAGGGAGAATGCACAAATTCCTTACAGACAGCTTGGAATTCGAACCGCTGGCACTGTTGAGGCATTGAGCTAACCGCTATGGCAACCACGAGGACACTGTTTGACCTGCTGAGTTTCTCCAGCATTGTTTTTATTTCAACCATGGTGTCTGCAGTCCTTCGTATTGTGACACTGTGACTATGTGTGTTTCTTCACTCTAATGTACCTGGACTCAAGTGAAATATAGTAGGGCTCAACACATTCCTACAACCACTACCTAAACAGGAAACCGCTTTCCTTCCTCTCTCTGCTCCGTCTTGTTAGATTACCCCAATTTCTAATTTAGATAATTCTGGATAAGACATCTGCTTCCTGGGATGAGGTGAGTTGAGGGCAAAAAATCGGATTAATATCATTGTCAGAAATGGCAATGATCAACAAATCCAGGAACAATGCCAGTCAAAATATAGAACAGGAGTTGGAGTACAAAGGATGTAGCAGTCTGCAATCACTTTTTTTTAATCTAAAAGCCCTCACCCACCTCCAACCCAATCCTCAAGGCTCTGTATCCTGGTAATCCTCCCCACCTCCATGGCATGGTGGCCCGTTCCATCACCAACATAAACCCTAATACTCAAAATTTGTCTATCTGGGTGACCCACTCCTCCGCACCCTGAGGTTCCATTTTCTGGAAAGCCTTCTGGCCTCACTCTGCAGACTTGAGATCTGGGTGCCCCCCTTTCCAACTATTCCTCAGCTCCAGAGGCCGAATGATTCACCACTGAAAAACTAACCTCTCCAATCACCCCCCCCCCCAAACTTTCCATGTGATCCTGCAACATCCCACCC
This sequence comes from Narcine bancroftii, assembly GCF_036971445.1. Classification (NCBI taxonomy): domain Eukaryota; kingdom Metazoa; phylum Chordata; class Chondrichthyes; order Torpediniformes; family Narcinidae; genus Narcine; species Narcine bancroftii. Next base: position 13,745,962 of record NC_091481.1, read on the forward strand.
ATAACCCTTCCAATTGCTTTTTGTTATCACCCAAAGGGGGGGGGTTGATTCTCAGAGGGACACTAATATCAGAATGACACATTTCACTCTTCCCAACTTCTGATACCTCTTTTTCACATCCCCCAACAGCAGCCTCTGGGTATCTGGGGTCCCTTCTGACTGTCTGCGATTGTAGTCCCACCCCAAGTTAACTCTCTGAAAGGCAATCAACCATAATCATTCTACCCTGAAAAACATATACAGTGTGAATCCTCGCAACTCAACTCTAAGCCATTGTACTGAGGCAACTTACCCCCCTCCCTTCCCATTCCTCCGATGTTTACTCCTTTCCGCCTTCCAGACTCTGGTATCTATGTAATCCCACTGCCATTCCATAGTGTGTTGCCGATTACTACCTCCAGAACACCCCACATCCGTATCCTTCTGGAATATGGGGCTGATATCACAATGAACCTGCCTTGGCTCTGGTATTGTAGCTGAAAAACAACATGGTCTCCCACCACCAGCCACTAATGCCCAGGAGACTTGTGTCTGGGCTATGGTATCTGAAGGAATACTTCCCTAGTGTGGTGCCTGGATAACCAACTAGGTCCAGTGCAGGCGATATTCCCTGTAATGTCCTGGCGTCCGACCCGTCCCCACACCCAGACGCTCTGGTGTCCGGCCCGTTGTTCTACACCCAGACGCTCTGGTGTCCGGCCCGTTCTTCTACACCCAGACGCTCTGGTGTCCGGCCCGTTCTTCTACACCCAGACGCTCTGGTGTCCGGCCCGTTCTTCTACACCTAGACTCTGGTGTCCGGCCCGTTCTTCTACACCTAGACTCTGGTGTCCGGTCCGTTCTTCTACACCTAGACTCTGGTGTCCGGCCCGTTCTTCTACACCTAGACTCTGGTGTCCGGCCCGTTCTTCTACACCTAGACTCTGGTGTCCGGCCCGTTCTTCTACACCTAGACTCTGGTGTCCGGCCCGTTCTTCTACACCTAGACTCTGGTGTCCGGCCCGTTCTTCTACACCTAGACTCTGGTGTCCGGCCCGTTCTTCTACACCTAGACTCTGGTGTCCGGCCCGTTCTTCTACACCTAGACTCTGGTGTCCGGCCCGTTCTTCTACACCTAGACTCTGGTGTCCGGCCCGTTCTTCTACACCTAGACTCTGGTGTCCGGCCCGTTCTTCTACACCTAGACTCTGGTGTCCGGCCCGTTCTTCTACACCTAGACTCTGGTGTCCGGCCCGTTCTTCTACACCTAGACTCTGGTGTCCGGCCCGTTCTTCTACACCTAGACTCTGGTGTCCGGCCTGTTCTTCTACACCTAGACTCTGGTGTCCGGCCCGTTCTTCTACACCTAGACTCTGGTGTCCGGCCCGTTCTTCTACACCTAGACTCTGGTGTCCGGCCTGTTCTTCTACACCTAGACTCTGGTGTCCGGCCCGTTCTTCTACACCTAGACTCTGGTGTCCAGACCGTCTCTACCCATGCCCTCTATGGTCCGGCCCCCACCTCTACACCTGGACTCCGGCCCATTCTTCTACACCTAGATTCTGGTATCCAGACAGCCTCTACACCTGGCTTCTATGGTCTGGCCCCCGCCTCTACACCTGGACTCTGGCATCCGGCCCGTTCTTCTACACCTAGACTGTGGTCTCCGGCCCGTTCTTCTACACCTAGACTCTGGTGTCCAGACCGCCCCAAAACCTGGACTTTGGCGACCGGCCCCAACCCCTTCACCCAATCCAACTCTCCAGGATCGGGTATCTGTTGCTGGGCCCTCTGCTGCTCCCCAAGTTTTACCCGGACTCCTCCCTCTGGGTTGCCACCAAATGTCCACTCCGTCCCTGGCAGGATGCCGGTGGAGAAGACTGCGTCGAGCTCGTGCAACGGTCACCGCGCCAGCCTCGGGTCAGCGCCTGACTTTCACTCCACCATTTCGGAACAAACAAGCCGCCACATCAGCACCGTCACCCGGAAGCAAAACTCGGCCGCCGGACGGTACTTCCGGGAGAGGTACCATGGCAACGAGAGAGTTCGCAGGCGAAGGAACAGAATACTGTGTGGCCTGGCTATTCCACCGATCTGTTTGAGTCTGCTACAATTGCTGTCCTCTTCACGGTTCACAATCCCGCCAAGGTTTGTGTTTTATGCAACATTATTTTGTAGTTTACAACCCCAAGAATAGGCCATATGGATCAGAAAGACCATTGGCCTTAACACTGATCCCTGAGGAACATAATTCACCTCTCTCCAGTTCAAACACCAACCATTTACCATAGCTCTCTGCTCCTCAGATTTCAGATTTTCACATACATGGCATCACAAACAACCCTGAGATTTTTTTTCTCTGCAGGTGAGGCAGAATTAGCATTTATTGATAGATCAAATAAAAACTACACAATGTACCCCAGCCAAAATTCTATTCATGGTACGGTATATGCTTCAACTTTACTAAAAAGCCTGCCGTCTGGTATCCTTTCCAAAACTTTGGAGATTCCATGTACACCATATTAACTGCATAACCCTTATTAACTCTAATCTTACATCAAAGAAAATTAAATTTGAACAAACATAATGTGTTCTCAACTGATCCCTGCTTCCAGGTGTTCATTAATCCTGTACCACATCAAAATTTCTAACAACTATCCACTAAGAAAGTTAAACTGACAGACCTTTGTCTGATGGATTTATCCCTACTTTCTCTTTTAATCAAGGGAGCAATGATTGCTACTCCACAGAGCTCTGACACCATTCCCACATTCAAACAGATTTAAAAGTTGCTGGTCATTGTTCCATAATTTCTTCAAAATCCTTGTCCTGTTGACATTTCAACTCATTCAGCCAATTTTTCCAATGTTGCTGTCCTATCAATATTGAATCTATTTGGTATCTCTGATATCTTCTTCATAGTTACCACTTTATTGAAGACAGATGCAAAATACTAATTTAATATCATAAAAGTACCCTCAGCATCCGTGTGCAAATTTTATTTTGCTCTTTCACGTACCACACTTCTACAACACGAGACTTGTCCCGTGAAACCTTTTTATTTGTCTTCCTGTGTATCACTTTCATTGTTCAGAGGAAAGATAGGATTTGGGATGATGTCAATTAAGTTTTCAAGGTTATAAGTGAAAATTACAACTGGGATTCATTGGTAATGCATTATGCTGATGGCTGCCCCCATCTCCCGGCTCTGCTCCCATCTGCTCACATATAACCCTGGTTTCCCGCCTAAACCCAGACCCTACCCATAGTTATAAGCTAATAAAAGCATTTTTGTCCCTCATGAGACCTTTTATTCATGCTACAATGATCTAGTTATATTGTTCACTGATTCAATTCACAGGAAACAGACATTAAATGATTTGTGAATTACACTCTTAATTCCAAATTTTGCAATTTCAAATGTTGCCATTAACAGCAGATCATCTGAATCAAACAAAAAAATTAAACTTAAATGTGTATTGGTATGTTTACCTAGATACAGTAAAAAGCTTTGTTTTGCATGCCACCCAGGCAAGTCAACTCATAGAGCAAATCATGCAATAGTAACACATAATAAATAAACAATTGTGTGGTGTAACAATAAGTTGAATAGTGCAGGATATAGAGTGAAGTTCAAAACATCTTGCAGTGTATCGGGTTAAAAACAGTGCAAGAGTTTCTTTTGCTGGTGAGAAATCCATTTAAGAGTCTGAAAACAATAGTACAGAAACTGTTCTTGAATCTGGAGATTTATGTTTTAAAGCACATGTAACTCGATGGAAGAGAGGAAATGGTTAACTTCCATTTAGAAAAAAAATACACCTTGACAATAGGTGACCGCATTTCCATTCATAGCTGTTTATTCAATACCTGATTATCTGTAACATTGACCCAGCGTAGCCTAGTTTATATGGTTGCTATTTATAATCCCCAAAAGTTAATCTCGCAGGTCTAATCACTTAGCTGCTTCTTTCAAGTGGATTTTAAGGCAGAAGATCAATGGAATCCATGGACAAATGATGCAGTGGGCTAACATGGAACTGCATCACTTTTGGCAGGTGGTTCTTAAAGCCACTAGTTATTCTTCTGTATAATTTAATTTTCAGACTGAAATATGATTTACCCTTGTACTGAACCTTTTGGCAGCGAAATGTCTGGATTCTACTGACTGCAATGGGAAACAATGAAGGGATCATGAGGAAGTACGTGAAGAATTAAGAAGGCCACTGAAGGGACAAGTGAATTTTCAACAGAAGATTGATGGATTTTCTGAATAAATTGAATGGTGTGCTAACTTTAGCCATTTGCACAGTTTCTCCTAGAAACCGAGTTTTTTACATACCAGCTAAGAGAAACCCAGTTTTCTACATACCAGCCAAGGGAAATATCATCCCTGCAACTTCCAAGCTCTTGTGAAAAGTTTGTCAGTTTCGATGATATCACCTTGTATCCTCTTAAACGCAAGAGAGTTATGGCCTAATCTGCTTAATCTCTCAGCAACCAAACTGATCAAATTTAATTGCATTCCCTCTATCTCAATCATGTACCCTCTATTTGTGATCCCATACGAAAATTCACATCAGTGTATATATATTTGCTGTGTCAATATTAACTTACAGTGATTTCTGTATGGAATCACAAATCTCTGAAAACTAATTTCTTGCAATCTCAACATTTAGAAATGTTCTGCTTTAACATGTTTTTTCTGCCAATGTGGGTTACTGCAAATTTTTCCATAATGCATCCCATCTTCCATATTCTTACTGTTTATTTGACCTATCTATATCCCCTTTCCTATTCATCAATCCATGCCCAATATTAAATTCTATGTTCTCTTGACATTTCATTAAAGGCTTTCTGAAAATTCAAATAAACCACACTCATGCTATTTATTCTACTTGTTACAACCTTTAAAAATGCTTACAGACTAGTTAGATATAATTTCCCTTTCGTAAATCTCTGCCAATTCTGCCCAATTTTATTATATTATTGTAATTATTGCATATACACTGTACTGGAGTGGACTTTTGCCCCAAAGAGAGATATGATTGTTACAGAGGGAGAAAGGAAGATTGTGTAAAGAGAGGGAAGCCTGAACAATAGAGAGACAGAATGAAGAACAGATAAAATGAAGGGATAATGAACTAAAAAGTAGGGAGAAAGGCAAAACAACCACGTGCATAGAGGAACATACATTAACAAGGATGTACAATTGTAAAAATAATAGCTGTTCCATTGTGTACCTATCCAGTAACATTTACAATGTTTTATGGTTGATTTGGAGGGTTTTCTGAGAACAAAGTGTCAAGCATCCTGACAGTTTATCTTGTTAATGAGCAGAACTGGTCACACCTCTCCCCAAAAGTGGATTGTTTTGTTACAGATCTGCTTTCTTCAATTATTGGGTTAACTTGCTGCAATACCAGCTCTTCCATTTTGAAATGTGTTAAGCAAAAAAAGGTCACATTTCCATTTAGCCCAGAAATTATGAGGTTCACTGTGATCTAGAATAGATATTTTAGATTAGGTCTGATGTTGGTCTAAATATGTCACACTTTTAAATCAGAATGAAACAATGGCATTTCAATGAAGTGAAAATCTATGTGGCATGAGAAGAGGAAATGAGTGAAAAAGAAAGAATCAAAGATAGATTGACAAAGAGAAAGACAATATATGGAAGTAAATCTGACCTATTGGATAAGAGAAGCTGATTGGTGACCATGGCAGTTTGCTCTGGGATAATTGTTCCTTGGCAACAATCCAGTGCTTTCATTTAAACCGTTTCTTTTTTTAAATATCCTGAGATCTTAAACCCATATCAGGAGGGATTAACATGGTTGATTGGCCAGAGCTAGGTTTAACCCTCAGTTAAATTAGCTCAAAGTCCCAGAGACAAAGGTACTTGCCCTGTTCAAAAGTGTGTGAGAATCACAATTTAGCTTCAACAGTGTAATGGGAAATGCACAGAGCACCACAGTAGATGATTTACAGGCCGTGGAGCTCCACCAGTGGTACAAAAAGTTCATGACTGAATGCCCGTCAGGACAATTGTCGTTGCACGAGTTCAAGCAATTCTTCGGCCTTAGGGGCTTGAGCCAGGAAGCCAATGCCTACATTGAACAAATGTTTAAAACGTTTGATATGAATAAGGTATGGAAAAAAGTCAAAATATTTTATTAATTTTGTTGAAGGGAAGGGGTAGTATTTATTTATTGTTATCACATACAGTGAAAAGTTTTGCGTGACATTCAAAGTTGACCAAAGAGTCACCAGATTTGAGTAATTTTGAGCTATGTGGATATAAAAAACCTAACAGACAATGACATAGAGAATGGAAATCGAGATCTGCAGCAGAAGGACTTCGTGAGATGGATGATAGAGAGTGACGGGGTGAGATAGATGAGATGGGGAGAGTGTAGAAAGAGGTGATGGTGTAGAAAGACATGATAAGGGAAGGAGGACACACCAACAAGCAGGAAGAGGAGGGATGGCCTGTGAATGGAGAGGAAAGGTGTGGAGAGCTGAAGGAAAGAAAGGAAGGTAAGGAGATGGAGAGTAAGCTAGCAGAAAATGGAGGACGATGTTAACACCATCATATACCTCCAGCTTTCCACTCCCTTCCCTCTCCATTCACAGTGTCTTCCCTCCTCCCCTTTTTTGCTGGTGTTCCCTCCCTCCCTTATTCACCTATTATTACCTCCTACCTTTGGGACAGTGCCCATACACCCCTATCATTTGCTCTGGTGCCTGCCCACATTTTTTCATACCTTGATGAAGGGCTCAAGCCCAAAATGTTGATTATCTTTGCTATACAAAGTACACTGTTTGACCTGCTGAGTTTCTCCAGCATTGTGTTTTTCCTTCAACTACGGTGTTTGCAGACTTTTATGTTTTACTTCTGTCCAGGTCATATAAAGGTCAGTTTCATCAAAAGGTCTTTGCATCACCCAATCCCAAATCAGGCGTAAAACATTGGAATTTTTGCAGTATTCAGTTATTTTGGCAAGAACCTTTTTGGAAATTCAGGCCAATGGGAATTTGGGGTAATATCTATGATTTCATCAATTGCAGGATGGATACATTGATTTCATGGAGTATGTGGCTGCCCTTAGCTTAGTTCTCCGAGGCAAGATGGAACAAAAACTACGCTGGTACTTTAAGCTCTATGATGTGGATGGCAATGGCTGTATTGACAGACGGGAATTGCTGAGTATTATTAAGGTGAGAAACTACTGCCATTTCTAGAGAAAAAAATATTCCTATTGAACTGACTCCTGTACCAAAGGTGCAGGGGTTATAAGGATGATCTTTTCCCATGTTAATGATTTATTAACATGGATTACAGAGATTATCCATCACCGAAAGAAACCAGTCTATGTAAGTGTTTAAACTCCATAGATGTAACCTCCAATTACACCTCGTCATTAAAACCTTCCAGTATAACTGTTTTAATCACTTTTCTCTCATTTACCTATCTGGTTTCCTTCTGAAAGATTAAAATCTAGTTGCCTAAACTACTTTGCAAGGTAATAAGTTCCATATTCTAACCCCTCTGCAAATGAAATAATTCAACTGATTTATTGTATTTATGGACCCTTGTTACAATTGGTTTGTGTTAGATGATCTCTGCCTCAGATATGAGTTATCTGAGACCAGAATAATAAAAGATTAAGTAAAAATTAACAAGTGAAAGTGGATATTCTATAAATATTTTAACTAAGTGAAGTACAGTATTATTTTAACATGGTCAATAACACTTCTCCTTCTTGTCAGAAGGTCAAGTCAAGTCGTCACCTTTATTTATCATTCATACCATGCTTGCATGGTAAAGTCGAGATAGCGTTTCTCCAGGACCACAGAGCATATTTACATAAATATGTTAGAATAGAAATTAAACACATAGAAATATTAAAATATTAAGACATATACATTAAAAGTCCATGATACACAATCCACATATGTTCTGAGAATTCAGGAGCCTGATGGCTTGGGGGAATAGACTGTTGCCTAATTTGGATGTAATGATCTGAGTACTATGGTACCTCCTATCAAATGGCAGAAGGGAGAATAGTTTACATGAGGGGTGTATGGAGTCCTTCACAATGTTTATTGCCTTTCACCTGCATCGAGTGTTGTAGATGTCCTTTATGGAAGGAAGAGAGCCCCCAATGATCTTTTTCACTGACTTCAGTATCCTCTGCAGAGTCATGCAGTCTGAAGAGGTACAATTTCCACATTAGGCAGTGATGAGGTTGCTCTCAGTACATCCTCTGTAGAATGTAGTGAGGGTGGGAGAAGAACTTTCCTCAGCCTTTGCAGGAAATAGAGGAGCTGCTGGGCTTTCTTGGCTATGAAGCTGGTGTTAAGGGACCAGGTGAGATTCTCCACCAAGTGCACTCCAAAGAACTTGATATTCTTAACAACCTCAACAGTGAAGCTGTCAATGGTCAGCGGAGCATTGTTCCACCTTCCCCTCCCCCCCCTCCCATCCCCGAAGTTAACAACCATCTCATTTTTTTTGTTTTTTTTTAATGTTCAGTTATGGGTTGTTGGCTTTGCACGAGTCCACTGCACCTTATCTCTGTTCGCTGACTCGTCATTCTTACTGATCAGGCCCACCGCGGCCGTGCCATCAGTGATCTTGATGATGTGGTTCGAACTGTGTTTAGCTGCACAGTTGTGGGTCAGCATAATGAACAGCAGCCCTTGGAGGGCCCCTGAGTTCAGTTTGATGGAGGTGCTATTACCGATTCGGACTGCCTCAGGTCTCCCCAACAGGAAGTTGAGAATTGAATTGCAAATCATGTTCCAGGAAGTGAGCCTGTAATCTAGGCTAACGTGCTGGTACAGCACTGAGAACTATTCATTAGAGAATACATATTAAAACTGAGGGCTTTTCTGCTTGATCTGATGATCAATATCAAAATCCTCAAGTACAACACAGGCTATTTGAAATTGTAGGTCCTTAAAGACCACTGCATTTTCTTAACCACTATTCAAGAGGAAGAGAATAAATAACCCAAGGTGTGAATCATTTTGAGACATTTATGAAAGTATAATGTGCTGTATAAATGGCAGAATTATGTTATTTAAGACTTGAAGATAAACTAATTATTAACTGCAGTCATACAGCACAGGTTTCCTCCCACAGTTGAAAATGTACCAGGTGTTGTAGCTCAATTGGGTATAATTGGATGGCATGGGCTGGTGGGCAGAAAGGGTGTGTTACTGTATTGTAAATTTAAAATTGTTTTCATTAAATTTAAATAGAGATGTGAACTACTTGAAATTGTTGATTTCAATAGAGCCAGGGTGGGAGGGGCATGGTGAAACATGCCCAATCAGAATGTAATTACTTACCCTTGACATTCAGTGACATCACCATTACCAGGTGCAGTCAGTGGCTCCTTGAGATGTGGTCAAAAGGAAGAGGCCCTTGTGAGGAAACTGTCATCAGTAGAGAAGATACAATGGAGACAAAGGATCTGGGAGATTAAAATGGAATTCTTACAGAAGGCAAGAAGGGAGGAAGTTCAGACAAGATAGTTGTGGAAATTTAAACTTTCACACTGCTCTCCAGATTAGAATGATGAAATAGTATGAATGCACGTTGAACAACTCTCAGTGACCTCCACAAGACCATCAGATATAGGAAAAGAAGTAAGCCTTTTGGCCTGTCGAGTCTGCTCCTCTATTCCATCATGAGCTGATCCATTCGCCCACTCAGCTCAACTCCCCCACCTCTCCCCATAACTTATACCCTTACTATTCAGATGCCCATCAATCTCTGCCTTAAATACACCCAACGACCTGGCCTCCACAGCTGCCTGTGGTCACAAATTCCAGACGTTCACCACTCTCTGGCTAAAGAAATTCCTCCTCTTCTCTGTTTTAAATGGATGCCCTTCAATCACAAAGGTGTGCCCTCTTGTGCTAGACTTCCCCACCATGGGATACTGCTTTGCCACATCTATTCTGTCCAAGCCTTTCAACATTCGAAATGCTTCTATGAGGTACCCTTTCATTCCTTTGAATGCCAAAGAGTACAGTCCAAGAGGTGGCAAATGTTCCTCTTATGCTAATGCCTTCATTCCAGAAATTATTGTTGTGAATCTTCTCTGAACCCTCATTAATGCCAGCACATCCTTTCTTAAATAAGGAGCCCAAAACTTTACTCATACTCCGTGAGATCTCACCAGTGCCTTATAAAGTATCAACATCACATCCCTGTTCTTGTATACTATTCCACCAGATATGAATGCCAACATTCCACTCACCTTCTTCACCACTGACTAAACCTGGAAGTTAACTGCCCACATGAAGACTCTCATCCAGAACAAAGCAGCTTGCTTGATTGATGCCCTGTCAACTGTTCTGAATATTTTTCCCTCTGCCAGTGGTATACATTAGATGCAATGTGTAATGTCTAAAAAAATGTTCTACAGTTACACACCCAGGTTACACTGTCAACAGTTCCTTAATTTGTGACCTCTACCATAAAAAATGACAGGAGCAGAAGACATATGGGAGCACCAACACCTGCAGGTTTCCCTCCAAGTGGCACACAACTGAGATTTGGAACTCTTTCATCATCCTTGGATCTAAATCCTGGAAACTTCTGCACAATAGTGGTGTGGAAGTGCACCAGAAGGACTATGGCAGATCACGGTGGTATGGTAGCTTACCAAAACCTTCTCTAAAGCATTTATGGGTGGGCAGTAAACACCAGCCTTGCAAGTGATGTCCAAATCATTTAAATAAATGAATAAAAAGAACCAGTCAAATTTATAAATTGAGGGATGTATATGGAGACACATGAAAGAATGAAGGCACTGGAATCTGGAGCAACAAACAATCTGCTGGATGAATTCAGCAGGTTGAGCGGCATCAGTGAGAAAATGAATTGTCAATGTTTTGGCCCAGAATCCTTCGTCATGATAGGATGTGTATGCTTAGTTTGACTCTAAGCAAGGGGAGATATTCTTCTTTTAAAGATAAGTAGATTGATGAAAATGAATGAATGGATTGTATGTAAATTGCAGATTGTATGTATATCATAGATTATAGGTAAATAATCATGGTTGTTTTGGCTATTGGCCCTTTATCACTCTATGACTTAAACTGATGAGGTAAAACTTTGAAAGCGCATTTATATATATTGATTCCTTAAATAATGTACATATCTTTGATTGATTAACTAGAATCATAGAAATTATGGGGCAAAAGGAAGCTATTCTGTTCACCATGCACAAGCTAATGCCAGTTCTTTATTTATATTGATCTATTCCTAATTCCCTTTATTATTATTATTATTGCTATTTTCTTGCTTTATTACATTTTTAATCACTTCTGTTTGAATTATGTTCTAGCCTCAGTCTCAACATCCATTTGTACTAAAACAATCCCATTTAAAATCACCCTCTGTATAAAAGAATATTTTTTTCCTAACGATAACTTCCTTCTTCCAGTGGTAATGCAAATACTGGAATTCTTGATCTGTGCCTCTTCTTACCATTTTCTGCAGGGACAAAGAAAGTTTTGTTTTGTCTCTAAACTTTACTTGAAGCCCACAGTAAATGGTGAGGGCCTGGGGAGGGTTGTACAACAGAGAGGCCTTGAGGCCTTATTGTCACATAATATTACATTTAGAATGTTACATACATTAAATTCTTTAACTTTGTCTACCGTAAGGAAGACAAAGAATCGCCACTTTGTCCAGCGCCCCTCACAGGAATGAGGCTCCAGCAAGGAACAAACTCACGGTCCATGGTTTACGAGACTGAGCTATCGGAACCTATGTATCTCCTTGAAAGTAGCATCACACATAAACAGGGTGGTGAAGAAGGCATTTGGCATACTTGGCTTCATCAGTCATGGCATTGAATACAGGAGTTGGATATCATGTTATAGCTGTATAAAATGCTGTAAAGCCTCATTTGAAGTACAGTGTGCAGTTTTTGTTGCCTTGTAATAGGATAATGCCATTAACTTGGATAAGATGAAAAAAATTACAAAGATGTTACCAAGACTGGAGGGCTTGAATTATGAGGAGAATCTGGATAGGCTAGGACATTTTTCCCTGGAGCACAAAGGGCTGAGGGATGAACTTATAAAGGCATATAAATCATGAGAGATATAGATAAACATGAATATTCAGTCTTTTCCACTGGGAAGAGGAGTCTAAAATTAGGGGGCTCAGGATTAAAGGGTATTTTTTTCATACTGAGGGTGGAACCTGTCAGAGGAAGCTGCAGAGATTGGTACAATTCTGTCATTTAAGAGATATTTGGAAAGGTTCATGGATACCAAAGGTTAAGAGGGATATAGGCCTAACATACGCCAATGGAACTAGGCACCTTGGTTGGCAGAAATGAGTTCGGTGAAGGGCCTGTTCCATGCTGTATAGCTCTATGAATAATTAAACATTACCCATCCTTTTTGACCTACACCATTTCAGTTCAAACAGATTTCACCACTTTTTTCATAAATGCTATCTCTCATTGTGTTTTCCTCCCAGTCACAGTCACACAACTTGTGTGACTCTTTGATTTGTATCTTTTCTGCAGGCAATACGTGCTATTAATGGCTCTCAGCAGGACCAATCAGCTGAGGATTTCACAAACCGAGTCTTTGACAAAATTGATATCAATGGAGATGGTGAGTAGTGTGTTCCTTTCAGATCTCCTCAATATCTTGGAATTTTGCTTCGAAACAAATCCACAGCCACTGTTCATCCTCTTGGACTGTGTGTCATTTGATAGTGAATACCAGGGTAGTTATTTAAGTGCTAGAAACACAACAGTAAGCTCATTGAGAAGTCATCTGGCAGAAGAAAGTTATTAATCTTTACATTCTTCAGTACAAGGGTGTCAGTGCTATTAGATGACAGTGAAAGAAAAGAACATTCAAAGGAAATAGAATATTCTATTATGTACCTGATTTTAATTTTATTTTGGTGAAATTTGAGTGTCATCGTGAGGTTAACATTTATTGCTCATTTCTAATTGACTTTGGGGTGGTAGTGATGAGCCACCTTCCTGAATACTGGCAATTCTGATAAAAATACTCTTAGATTACTGTTGATATGAAGTTTCAGGATTAAGGTCTAGCACTTTTGATGGAATGGTGATATAGTTGCAGATCAGGTGGGCATGTGACTTAAAAAAGTAAAGTAATAATTCTCCCATGTGCCTGTTGACTTCATGTTTCTGGGTTGTGGGCTTGAGAGACGTTATCAGAGTACCCTTGTTGAATAACTAGTGCATTTATTGATGTTAACCAGGGGTGGGCAAACATTTTTCCTTGTGGGCCATATGAAAAATATAAGGAGTCATGGGCCAAACAACATTAAACAAGGCAGTTTTCAACCAGTTACATTGCAAGAAAAATGATTTAGACCCACGTACCATCTAAAATTAATTTTCTATCAAAATAATTATACGACACTATTAAACAGTTTAACTGTTTACATTACAGTAATTTATTGATATGCTCACATATTACGGTAGGCATTTCTGTATCTGCTTCTCTTAAATTGAATTTAAATTGATAGAATAAAACTCTTTAAAACTTTCATTCGAAAAGCAGTGGAAAATGAAAAGCTGAGTGCAAAATAAGACAGGAGAAAAGATCAAGAAAGGGACAAGGCAATCTTCAACATTCCTCCACAACTCTCAGTGAATACAGTTCATGGCCCAAGTGTGCACCTTAATGATTATAATGCAATATGCAAATCTGTAGACATGCTATTAAAGATGGGCTATTAAAATTAACAGATTCCTTGCAAATCAAACAAACACACATCTTGACTTCTGTGAAAAAGTATTCATTTTCCCACCATATCTGAAATTTTTGGCTTTCCCTTGCTATTTTCCGTCTTTTTGGTTCTACGATGTTTAATCTACTGAAGTCATCATTTTTTTTAAACAGAGGTAAAAGTTTTTTTTAAATGAAGTAAACTTTTTTTAACTGAGGTAAATGTTTTCATCAGAGAGTAACATTGCAACTGTCAGTCTTAGTAGTGTTCAAACGACAGCAACATCTAGTGTTGAAACTAAGAAGTGCAATTTATCATCCTCCTGGGTTTGCCTTGTAGATGGTGGAAAGGCTTTGGGGTTTCATAAGGTGAGCCACGTGGCACAGGATGCCTAGACTCTGGTTGGTCTGGCTCTGACTTGAGATGTTCATTGCCTGGCAGTTTTATAGTATGAGCATTACTTGCCACTTGTTAGCCTATGCTGGAAGGTTGTCTAGGTATCTTTAGCATGGAAGGAAGGTGATTGATGAAACAATAGAAGATGATTGGATTTTGGGCACTGTCCTGAATGAACTGATGCCCTGTGATTGCTCTCCATCAACCACCAACATCTTCTTTGTATGGGGTATAGTTCCTCATTATCTGGTGTTTTCCTATTGATGACCATTGGCTTCAGTTTTACCTGGTCTTATTTGATGCCATCCTCGATCAAACACTGCTTTGATATCAGGCACTCTTGTCTCACCTACAGAATTGAACCAAGGCTGTGATGAGATTTGGTCTGAAATGATTCTGTTCATTCCTAAACAGGATACTTCCCCAGAACTTTTTTTTTCTCTCTCTCATTCGCTGATATTGCCAATTTATCTCTGACCCTTAAACATTCTCACTTCCTCAGTGCAAACTAAGTATTATTAATCTATCTCTAACTAGTGCTCATACTGTTCATATCTCTTAAATTCCACCTCTGAGTGTTAATCTATCTTTAGCTTTTAGTACCTATGTGTTGATCCTGTCTCTATTTCACTTACCTTTGCAGGGCTAATACTGCTCTAACTCATCCTTCGCAATACTGTGGTCCACAGCACTCTCTTTTGTTAATATTGTTCAAACTCTCACTTTCCAATGCTGTTTACAGGGGAGCTTTCTCTTTTCGAGTTTGTGGAAGGAGCCAAGAAAGATGACGAGTTTTGTGAGGTGATGATGAAGAGTCTTGATCTCACTCACATTGTGGCAATGATTCATAATCGAAGGCACAGTGTCTGAAATGGAAGAGACAGATAGAACATCAGATGGCAGTGCATCAGCTAAGCACTGGCTTTTTACTGAGAAACTAACTTGAAATCAAGAAGAATTTAAAAAACCCTTGAAATGCCAGAGAATTCTATCCGAAACATTCTCTTACATTTATAATTGGACAGATTTTTTTAAAACCTACTGCCTTCAGCCCTGATGAATTAATCAATTTCAAAATTGAACATGTTAAACTATCAACTGGAGCAAAGGCTTTGAGTAAAGTCTGTTTTGTGAAACAAACGCTAAAGACGGAATCCTACAAAACGGCCTTGCAAGGGAGCCATGAGTCTGCTGGGTGACTGTTAAAATTATTGTTGCCATTCTTGATCTTCAGTAATAAGTTGATGGGACTCAGTGACCTTTGAATAGATGGTGTCATTTATAATGCCCCAACTGTACAGTTTATTTCAATGGTCACTTTTCTGGAAACATTGATAATAATGGCTAATTTGACCACACAGCAATACCACTTTTACAATCAGACATGTTCCATTTTGGAGCAAGGAAAACATTTATAGCCAGTCGCTCACTCAGATTCGTGCAGCTTTGCTGGTGACTCATTTCAATGAACTGAAGGCACTGATACATAATAAAAGCCGAAAATGCTGGGAAAACAGGTCAAAAAGCATCAATGGAAAGAGAAAGAAAAATAACATTTTGAGGTGAAGGAAAAAAATTCATTTGTAGTTCAAACATTTTTATTTCAGTCTAATGAGATTGATGAATTTACTGACATTATTATTTTAATAACATTGTATTAATGTGGAAATTGATTCGCCGTCATCCATGCACACTGTTTAGCCTTCAATATGAAGTACCCTTCACTGTCTGCTTCATTACTGACTACATGCTTTAGGCCATGGTAAATAAGTCTAGATTTAAATATTCAATTTTCTTTTTGCCTCTAAAATACTGGAAATCAAGGAGTCTTACAAGTCCCTCATATCTTTTACAAAATTATCAAATGAAGTTTTATAATGGCAACAAACTCTCATAGATCTCTGCAACTGAAATGAATTCCTGGCTTATGACTTCATCTCTGATGTCCTCTGTTTATATCCAAGCCTCCAAATTAATGTGCCTTTTCAAAATTTAGAGGAGCGATACTTGCAAGATGCTCTTTTGAGCAGTTCTGCAGACTGATGTATATAAAAAATGTTTGAGAAAAATATCTTTATGATCAGTGGTAAGAATCATAGAAGAACTTGCCAGTGACAGTTCCAATAAACAATCATTATCTGAATCTGATTATCTGTTTTTTTTTGGTGATGTTGAACCATTTAAATAGTTTGTAGGAGTGAATTAGATGTATGCCTGCATTTATTAATTATCCTAATTGCCGTGAGAAAATAGTGATGCCCAGCTTCATTACGAGTTCCAAGAGTGATGAAGATACTCTCACAGTTGGGGTGTGGGAGGCAACACAAGTGGGGAGCTGCAGGATTTTGACTTGGCAATAATTACGAAACAGCAGAAAATGGGGTGATTTCAAGAATTGCAGGTGATGACATTTCCAAGTGTCTGTTGCTCTTGTCCTTCAGACGTTAGAGGTTACCTGTATTGCAAAATGTAAATATGTGGCAAGACATTTTATAGTTGGTACACAACACATCTACTGCGACCCAGAATTGTAAGGAGTGCATTCTGTAGCTGGTAGAGCTCAAGCCAATCAAATGGATTGCCTGATCATGGATGATGTTGACATTTTTGACTAATGTTGGAGCAGAATTTATCAAAGCAAGGGAAAAACATCATTCACACTTCAGGCTTGCACCTTGTCAATGGTAAAAAGACTTTAGCCCACAATTTGGATTAACTGACACCCTATTTTTAGGCACTAATCATGTAAAGATCTTTTACTTGGAGTAGACTGGAATAATTTCAAGATGAAATTGTATTTACTAGGAGGATTAAGAGTGATTCATGCTAGTTTGTCTGATCTGTTTCCAGTATGGGAGACTGAACAGCAAGAATTTGCACAGAATTTGCCCTTCAATACTGAAATTGGTGTTTAAAACTGCAATAGGAGGAAATATTGCTTGAAATATTCACATTTTTAAAGGAACAGAGGGCTGACATCAGAAGACCTGACTGGACCACTTTGGAAATTGCTGATGCTGAAGTGTACAATGAACACTAAGTGTTTTCTGTAGCAAGTTGTTGCATGAAGTGGGGTCTTCAGTAACAATATAATTGACAGCATTGGTCCATTGTTAGGGCCATTCAATATGGGTCAGAGTCGCTAGGATAGAACACAAAGACATGTCCAAGACCAAAGAGTTTACTCTAAGAGAGATTTGAAAGAACAGTTTTGGGGCAGCTTTCTTTCTTTTTCAACCTTTTAACATTTCATAATATACACAGCATAAGGAGAATAATAACAGTTAAAATGGTGTGTCCGACTAGTATAAATATCATATATAAATTCCAAAATGTGACATATTAGAAATAATTCTCCTAACAAAGAAAACAGAGATAAATAAATATTTATAATATATATAAAAAGCCCCAACTAATCTACTAAAAAAAAACATAAAATTATTTTTTTTTTAAACTGAGCAGCCTATCCCAAGGATCTGTCAAATAGTTTAAAACATAATTCTAGACCACACCTAAAGATAACAAAAATGGCAAGAATCATATTACATCTGGAAAGTAACACTTAATTCATAGGATAATGGCAATTATATCCCATGAAAGTAATCAATAAATGGTTTCCATGTTTCTTCAAATGTAATAGTTATATCTAAAGTACAACTTCTGATTTTTATAAGATTTAAAAAAGACATAATATGTGAAAGCCATTGAAATAATGTAGAGAATCATGGTCTTTCCATTTAAGTAAAATGTCTCTTCAAGCTAATAGTGTAGAAAAAGCTATAATTCGATATGCAGATGTATGTTAACAACCTATATCTAATTCCAAAAAGACCATTTAAGGGATTAGGTTTTAAAAATATCTTTCCAAATTTTTTCTAACACGGGACATGACCAAAACATATAAGTCAATGAAGCCTCATTAGTATTGCATCTATCACAAATAGAGCTCATATTAGGAAAGATGCTACCTAGTTTATTTTTAGACATATAAGTTCTATGAAATATTTTAAACAGTATTAAAGAATGACATGCACAAAGTGAAGAAGTATTAACTAGTCCAGTAATTATTCCCCATGTTTCAGGACATGATGTTAGTTGAAGTTTCAATTCCCATATTTGTCGAATCTTATCCATGGGGACTGATCTCAAATTTAATACAAAAGTATAAATAGTATCAATTAAGCCCTTCTAAAAGGGGTTTAACTGGAACAAAGTGTCAAGTAAATCTGGTTGTTGTATTGTTAGATAATTAGTCACTACTGTATTCAGGAAATTTTTAATCTGTAGATATGTAAAAATAAATTGTGTATGGTAAATTTGATTTGGTAGAAAGTTGTTCAAAAGACATTAAACCACCATCAGCAAATAAATCTACAAAAGAGATAACTCCTTTAATCTTCCAAATAAGGAAGGTTTGGTCAAGAGTAGATGATGTAAAAAAAAAAGATACATAATATTGGCCAAGGCAAAATGTTTTTAGTCCAAAAAATCTTTGAAATTGAAACCAAATACATAATGAATATTTAATCATTGGATTGTAAATATACTTACTGATCTTATATAGAGTTTTAACTGGAGTGAATTATACAGACAACAATTTTCAGGTTAAATTTTGCCCACTGAGGAGAGAGAAATCTCTAAAAGAGAAAATGAGTACATAAAGGAAACAAAACAAGGAGTATGTTGACCATAACAAGCGTTGGTTAAACCACAGAATATTTTGCCCAGCCCACAACCATTATGAAATAGATACAAAGATGTTAATGAAAATGTGAAAAAAAATCCACAAGCATGTCATATAACTCTGATGTTATAATGATTAGGAAATGATGAACATGCCGTGCTTCTTTGTTGAAGGAGGAAGTGAAGTCATTACAGTTTTTTTTTGAAAATTTTATTTAAGAATTTTACAAAATATTACAAAAAAAGAAAATACCAAATACAAATACAGATATATAAAAAGAAGAAAAAGCATAAAAAATAAAACTGATAGTGATAATAACACCCCAACCCCCCCCCCCCTACTAACTACTACATCTTAACTCCCTCCCTTACCCCTCGGAGCCTTAAAGATAATTTTGTATTAATCAACGTGCCAACTCTTTACTTAACTCCTACTTAAGATCAATACTCATACAAGCCAAATATAAACTCCACATTTTAATAAAGAAAGAATAATTATTTCACAAATTATAAGTTATTTTTTCCAAATATAAACAGGATTGCAATTCATTATGCCATCTTTGTATGTTCAATTTCACATCATTTTTCCAAGTTGTCGCTATGCATTTTCTTGCAACTGCTAGCCCTAACCGCAGAAATGCCAACTGTGACTTATCAACCAATCCCAAAGTAACAGCGTTTATATATCCAAGTAAACACATCATTGAATCCATTTGCAAATCAATTGTAAATAAATCTCTCAGAAATTTAATAACTTTTTCCCCAAAAAATTTAACTTTCTTGCATGTCCATACACAATGTACAAAAGTACCTATCTTTTCTCCACATCCAAAACACAAATCTATTGGTCTAAATCCATATTTCTTCAGTTTCTCAGGAATCAAATATAATTGATGAATAAAATTATAATTAACCATACAATATCTCACATTAATTAGTTTTGTAACACCGTCCATACACATATTTGACCATTCCTCCCAAGACAATTCAAAATCTAAATCTTTCTCCCATTTCTCTTATTTTATCTATCCCAACTTTATCCATCTTTTCTTGCAACAATCTGTACATACCCGATATAAATCCTTTTGTGTCCTTGCCAACCATTATAATCTCAAACTTAGATTGACTTGGTAAAATTAATTCCTTACCAAATTGTATTCACAAAAATCTCGAACTTGATAATAGGCTAAAATACAATTTGCAGAAATACCAAATTTCTCTTGTAATCTCTGAAATTTAGAAAATTTACCCACCTCAAAACAATCCTGTATAATACTAATTCCTTTCAATTTCCAATTTTTCAAATAAGGATTATTTAAAGAAAATGGAATTAGTTTATTCTGATACAATGGTGATTTAATCGAAATTTTCCCTTTAGAACCTATAAGCTGATCCTTCTTAGACCAAATATCCAATATGTGTCTTAATACTGGTAAATTATATTTTTGTAACAACATTATATATTTGTAAATAAATTGATTCATTTCTTTTTCAGGAATTTGATCTAACTCATTGTTGAATATCAAACAACCTATTAATAAATTTCAACTGAGCCGCCTCATAATAATTTTGAAAATTTGTTAACTGAAGTCCTCCCCATTCATACCGCCATGTTACTTTATGTATAGAGACCCTAGATAATTTACCCTTCCATAAAAATATTCGAATTGCTTTATTTAATTCTTTTAAAAAATTTCTTCAGAATCCCATATGGAATAGATTGAAAAAGATATTGTATACGAGGATAAATATTTATTTTTATGCAATTTACTCTCCCAATTAAAATTAATGGCAGATCTTTCCATTTCTGTAAATCAATTTTAATTTTATTCAACAAAGGCATATAAATCAAAATATATGTCATGGTAATCTTTATTAACTATAACTCCTAAATATTTAATCTTGTCAGACCATTTGAATTTAGTAATCTACAATCTAAATTATCCTCATTTAATATTGGCAGTATTTCACTCTTCTCCCAGTTAACCTTATAACCTGACAATATACCATATTGATGTAATAAATTTTGCAGCATCCTCAAAGATATTAATTTCCTGAGGTTTATATCACCAAATCTTTCCTAATTGCATTGCATGTTCTGTTTTTAATTGCTAAAATAAAACCTTATGTGCCCTTTTGCCTTGCTCATAATAACGCTGTTTCGATCTTTTAATCATTTTTTCATATTTGTAAGATTGCAATATATTATATCGTAATTTTAATTTAGATAAATGGATCTTATTATCTTCAGTAGAATTATTCTGAAATTCTTTTTCTAACTTTCCAATTCCTTTTTCCAAATTTTGACTTTCAATCAAATATTGTCTTTTAAGAAAGTAAGAATAACCAATGATCTGACCTCTCAAATATGCTTTTAAAGCATCCCATAAAACAAATTTACTTTGTACTGAGTCCTGGTTCGTTTGTAAATAAAAAGTAATTTGTTCCCTAATATATTTAGTAAACTCAGGTCTTTTTATTAACACCTCATTAAATCTCCAATGATAAGTATTTACTACCTTCTCGGTACCTAAACAAGAGGCCAACAACAACGAATGGTCAGACAAAATTCTACTTTTATACTCTGCTTGCATAAATCCACCCTGCAATTGAGCTGAAACTAAAAAATAAATCAATTCTAGAAAAAGAATTATGCCATGCTTGAGTGAAAACAATAATCTTTTTCAGTAGAGTTCAATTTTCTCCATATGTCCACCATATTTAAATCCTTCATTACCTCGATAATTCTCTTTGCCATTTTAGTACTCTTCACAGTCTTTGGAGATTTATCCAATAAAGGATCTAGACAACAATTAAAGTCCCCTCCCACTAAAATATTTCCAGTTGATTGATTCAAATTTAAAACAGTATCTATAATAAAATGCTTCATCATCCTCATTTGGTGCATTGACATTCATCAAAGTCCAGGCTTCAGAAAAAATTTTACAGTTCACCACCAAAATCCTACCTGTGTTGACAAAAAAAGAATCCAAAATAAATTGTACTTTCTTATTTATCAAAAAGGCTACTCCTCTGGCCTTAGAATTAAAAGATGAAGCAATCATATGTCCTACTCAATCTCTTCTCAGTTAAATGAGTTTCTTGCAAAAATGCTATATCCACCTTCATTTTTTTAATCTAATTCAGTACACGTTTCCGTTTTATCGGATGATTTAACCCGCTAACATTAAATGTCACAAAAGTCAAATTATTCATTATCCCCTATAGAGTGGCACTGAACAAAACTTACTCTTACAATTAAACCGGCTCCCCCTCTAAACTAATAAAAATCCCCGATAAAGAAAAAAAAACAGAAACTCCCCCCCCCACTTCCTAACTTAACAATCAAATATAAATTCCCCTCCACCCTCCCAAACTGTAAAGCAGTAGCCCCCTCGTCGACCGGGTGTGGTCGATACCACTAGTGGTAGATGACTTTGAATTCAGCGGGTCATTTGCCTCTCCCCAGCAGGACTTCTAAAAAAAAATCATAAGCTTATTGTCCAGTCTGTTCTATAATATCTTCCGCCACATCGATCAACTGTAACATCTCCATCTTCTGCAATTCACTCTCATTTCCATTCTTGACTTTAGGAACGTTGACTGCTGGCTTCCTGACTTAAATCCGCGTAAAAGAAAACTCTACTACCTTGAACCATTATTGGATTCTGATCAACTCGGGCTTTTTGCACCACAAGACGCAAAGTCGTCTCCCGGTTTTGATATCTTAAGCATCTGATTAAAACTGCTCTTGGAGGTTGTCCAGGAAAATGTTTTCTTCTTACACTCGATGAGCCCTGTCCAATTCCAATCCATCAGGAAACACTTCCACCCCTAATATTTCTGGAATCCATTTATGAAAACATTTCATAGGGTCTTGACCTTCAAATTCCTCCAGAAGTCCAATTATCTTAACATTATTCCTTGGACGTTGATTTTCCAAAGAATCACTTTTTTGCATAAACAAATTCTTTTGCATATCCCACCCAGATACTGATTCCTCCACTTGATCCATTCTATCTTCCACATTCTTGCATCTTTCCTGTACTTCATCCACTGCAATCAAGCATTTATTAAGATCTTCTTTCATAGCTGCAATTTCTCCACGCACATCTGAAATTTTACTTTTCACATCCACCTGGTCATCAACATTATGAAAACCAATGGTTATATAAGTCATAATATTTTCATTGTTTTGTTAACTCCTCAAACATTGTTACCACATCAGGTCCAGGTGAAGTAACAGATTTGAAAGGAGAAGCCATTTTTGTAGTTCTTGTAGTTCTGGGCCTACCTTCCATTGCTTCATCTGCCATCAATAATAACTCTTGATCTTCTTCATCCAAATATTAAATTTGTTCTTCCTCATCTTCAGGTATCAGAATATCCTCTCTGGTCGCCATGCTGCACATCTGAACCCTATCCAATATCAGGCTGACTTCTTCAGCTCGACTTGGAGTGGGTCCCCCTGCAGCCTGAAATCTATCCGCGGAAGCACTACGTCAGGTGTATGCTCATTGGACCCATTGCATAGCGGGCACTCGCAGGCACGTCGGCACATGCTAAAGCGCTACATGCAGCGCTACCTCGCTGACTGCCCTGCACTACCCCTCCCGACTCACCCCTCCCCCAGGCTATGCTGACGGCGCTGCTTCCACGAGCGACCCGGCTGATGTCGGTGCCATCTTTAGTCGATCAAATCCCCGGAGACAGCGATCTTCTTTCAGTTTAATCCAAGGACATCCTCTGCGGTTTGGGTTCCATACCTAAATGATTCTGGTTGGTAGACCCAGATTTTTCACTTTTTCCAACAACTTTAATAACCAATTTCTTCTGCTTCTGACCTTTTCCTTTCTTCATTTCTTGCAGCCCCAACACTTAATAATACATTTAATGAACTTTTTAACTTTTAACAATTTATTTAACTCGGGTATTAATCAATCCTTCCAGGGAGAGACAGAATCCACGTCTTGGTTCTACACCATTTTGCCACGTCCCCAAGTCATTACAATTGTGTAAATCTTTGCAAAAACGTATATAGAACCTCTCCACTAATGTGAAGAGGAGTCGATAATGGTGGTGACCAGGAAATCAAGCAGGGAACTTAGAGGAAACATTTATGTCTGTAGAGTGGTGTGAAAGTAGAACTCACTACCACATGATGAAGCAGAGGTGAATTACACAGAGGAATTTAATAGAAAGCAAGAAAGGACAGAGCAGAGATAGGTGATAATTGAGGAGGAATTGGATGAACTTCAAGGGGAGCATTAGCATTAACCGTGATTGGTGTGATTGGGGTGAAATGTACTCATGCATTATTTTTTAATTCGTGTAGAAGAAAGATCTCTGTAAAATATGAAACCATTCAAGAAAGTGTAAGTGAAGCCCTTTTTCCAGGGATAAAATGGACTGGGATTAGGGGAAATGGTCTAAGGGATAGATGGTATTGGGGGAAATGTTTTTTTAAGCCAAAAATAATAAATTACTAAAAAGAAAACCATTCAAAGTCTTTTCAGACCCATAATGTCAGTCATATCTACACATTCCCATCAATGTACATTGTTACATTTGTTCTCTTAATACTCTGTTACCACCACTGTGGCACCTTGTCATTTCTCCCCCTCTGTTGATTGAAGACTTCCCCTCAGTCTCAGTCCCTCAATGCTTGGTAATGGGAGGACTCCAGACTGTGGGCCTTCCCCATATTGCACTCGCATTGGCTACACTAAGCCTCAATGCATCCCTCAGCATGTACTCCTAAGGACTGGAATGTGCCAGTCAGCAGCATTCCTGGATCGACATTTCAGCATGCTGAAAGTCCAACAGCTCCGAGCACACCACATGGCATCTTTCACCAACTTGATATATTGAGGAATATGTTGCAATGATTGATGGAGTTTAGGGTCATTATGGCTTGATAGGATAAAACAACAGGCCTCTTGGGTCTAATGGCAATGTACTGTTAAGCTCATTCAATTTACAAAATATTTTAATATTTATTTCCTTTAACACTTGCAGACTGTTTATACATATTGCTTTTTTATTAGTTTCTTATATACAAAAGTAAATTGTAATTATCTATTTCTGTAACTTTGCACTGCAATAAGTGGTAATTCTGCCTCGCCACAGGAAAAAGAATCTCAGGGTTGTATGTGATATCATGTATATACTTTAACAAGAAATCTGAATCTGATCTCCCAGTTTTCTTCCTCACTTTTTGAGAAGGTTGCCCCACCCCACCATGTTTATTTTAGATTGTCTCAATCACAAATTATTCCTTCTCAGCATGAAACACCTCAGATCATTATATTCATTATATATCCCCTAATTAAGGAATATCTCAAAACTTCTCACTACATTCTCAGTACTAATATTGTAAATTCTTATCAGTTTCATTGTTTCTCCTTCCCACCACTAAAATGGTCCCAGCTATATAGTTTGAGTCAGGTTTGTCCAGCCTCCACCAGGGCAAACCCATCGCCTTTTAATACCCCCTGAAGCAACATTCTCTGAACTCCACTGGGGAATAGTGGTTGGGTCGCCTTTGACACCCATCCAAACTCAGCCAAGAAGCTTTAGTTTGCCTGGTGCTTTGGCTCAGCTCATCAAACAAAATACACCTCTACGGTGCCATCAGTTGGGGATTCAAGGGTGTAGCAGAAGGATTGAGGTTACATTCACTATTAAATGAGTAAGACAAAATAAATATAACTAAAGCACCACATCACAAAACTGCCACAGGTTGTACTGCATCCTCCAAAAGGGTGATTTTATTGTAATCCCAAACATGAGACTTCAATGACCAAAGCAAAGTAAAAAATTATTGAATAGGGTCAACTTATTTGATTCCTCCCTACCAAATCAGTCGCAATGTATGAAGGATGAAAATTAGCCATGAAAGCTGCACTTCTGCTTGGGTTGCTAAAAGGTAAATAATTTAGGATTCTGCCTGTCACCCGGACCTGGACTAACTATGACCTTGGGATGTAATGGCAGGATATTTGTTTGTGGGAAGTGTGCAGTTCAATTTTTTTTCCACCAAACATACAATTAAAAACTTTGATGTTTTACATCTCATGCACAGGATGAAAAAGAAACAGATGTTTAAATGAAAGAGTTTTTTTTAAGTACAGTTAATATTTCAGCGGCACAGAATGGTAGGGTGTGCTGGAAATTAGGGCTGGCTGTTGTGGTTGGTTCTCAATCTGTTGGTGTCACAATAAGAGGTGTAAGGTAGTCAGAATGACGGATTCCAAAAGTGTACTTGGGATAGTTCTTATGTACATTCACCTAGAAAGAAATCAGAGGTAAAATAAATTTCTCTTTTTGACATTTACTTTTGCAACACTCTAAAATGGAACTAGGGTTTAAAAAAGACCCTCCTCTTAAACATAGTGGAAATGAAAATAGGGACCCCTCATATCCAGTGAACCACTGTTCACCACAATTTGTTTTTAATTTAGACATGCAGCACAGCAACAAGCCATTTTGGCCCATAAGTCCATGCCACCCAAGGTTCGTTTTGAATGGGGAAAACCCATGCAGACATGGGGAGAACATACAAACTCCTTACAGACAGCATGGGAATTGAACCCTGATCCCAATTGCTGGCACTGTAAAGGCATTACACTAACCACTATGCCAACCACGCTGCCCCAGCCAACCATGGCACTGTGGACAGTCTTGAACTAATAGGCAAACCTGATGCGATCTGTACATCTATTCTGCAGCAGTATGCAGGCAAGTGGCATAGAAATGATGACTCAGAACACATAGGAGCAGAGTAGGCCATTAAGCCTTTTATGCTCTCTTATTTTGTACATCATAGCTGACCTATTTTAACTCTACCTTCCTGATTTTTTCCCAAATCCCTTGATTCCTGATTTTGAAGCTTCTGAACCATGGTAGTGGGTTGAAGGTATTGTGCACTGCATGGAAGAAGTTTTCTATAATTCCTTGAGCCCTCTTTAGACAGTGCTCAAAGTAAATGTCATCCATAGAGGAAAGGGAGGCCCCAGTGATCATCTTGGCTGTTTTAATGACCCTCTGTTTCGACTTCCAAATCGATGCTTTGCAGCTAACATACTACACAATGTTGCAGCCAGACAGGACACTCTCATTTGGGCTTCTGTAAAAGGTTGCCAAGATGGAGGTAGGTCACCTTGACCTCCTCAGCTTCCTTAGGAAATGGAGGCACTGGTGTATCTTCCTGACTAATGAGAGGATGCTGTGAGTGCAGGATAAGCAGTCCAATGAGGTGGTGTGATGAGAATGAATGAGTTAGTCCTTCACTTTCAACGCCTCTTGAAAATATT
Organism: Narcine bancroftii; assembly: GCF_036971445.1. NCBI lineage: Eukaryota > Metazoa > Chordata > Chondrichthyes > Torpediniformes > Narcinidae > Narcine > Narcine bancroftii. Next base: position 13,773,091 of record NC_091481.1, read on the forward strand.
CCACCTCATGAGCCATGGGACAAAGGTCAGTGTCAAGAGGCTCCAATAGTTCAGTGGTTAGAGCACTGGTCTTGTAAACCAGATGTTACGAGTTTGTTCCTCACTGGGGCCTCATTTCTGTGAGGGGCACTTGAGAAAGTGGGGGACTCTCTAACTTTCTTATGATAGAAAAAGTTAAAGAATTTCATGTATATTATGTGACAATAATGGAACCTTTATCTTTATCAGTTGAGGCTTGAGAAAACAGTCTGTCATAGAGACGAGCAGCTGGGACTAAAATTATAAATTCTAATTCAACATCCCCACTTACATGATTTATCCTGTAACGATTAGGTCCTGGTCTCAACGTTGTATCTCCTGGAATCACATTGCGTTCCATAATTGTGTATTTAGGTGCTCTATTTTTGAATATGTCAGTATCCACATGTTTATATGCACATGGTCCTGGGGTCTGTAATTAAAGGTGAAGTAAAGTTTAAAGGCAATTATAAGATATATTTGGCACAGATCCCAAATAGAGCCCAGGTGCTAAATGTTCATTTGAAATCTGATGAAGATCTAAGCATGATGTCCTTTAAAATTTAGCTGTATTGGAGAGGGGTGGCTCAAAGACAGGACAGTGAACAAATGACAAAGTGATTGCAGAATCACTGGATTTAAATCACAATGGAGACAATTACAACATCTCGGTAGATTCTATGTTTCGAATATCCCAGATCAGAATTTGTCCATCTAGGTATTTGGATAGGTTATTTTCAACATACAGTAGTATTGTTGGAGGGCTGCTTTAATTTTGACATATCCTGAATGGGAGAGCTGACCATTCTATAACTGTGCACAATTTTTAGGTTCACAGATCCAAGCCTGCACATAGTTGAGATCAAAGATTTCTCAGGTTCATCTAAAACTACTACAGGTACTATGATTCTGGAGTGCTTTTCTGAAGGGAGTTGTAGAATTTTCTTTCCATGATGATCCCAATGAAACAACTACTAGTGTTCAAATCAGGAAGTTGTTTAACTTTGTAGTACTGCCCTTGTCACTCGAGATGATGGAAGTCATGGATTTGCTTCTTTATCTCTTATATTTTTTCAAAGGGCTTGGCAAAAAATAAATAACATATAAAGCCAATGTTACAGCCATTTCAGGTACAATGAGACTGTGCAGACAGCAATCTCCACTTGATCTGTTTTATAAGCTATGAACAGGAAAACATTTGAGTGGACTGGAGAGCTTCCAAGTCTTCAAATGATTTCATGGTATAATATCTTTAATATATACCTTTTAAGATCATGCCTTGGTTGACCTCTTCATTGCAAGCACAGTATTTCTTCCATGTTACCTCAGCCTGTTTTTGGTGATCAGAGTTAGAGGCAGAAAAGGGATTATGAGGAAGACAGGCAAGTGATTAGATAAGGGGGCACCTAAGACTTAATCTTGTACTTCCTGGTTCAAAAAACAATGTAGGAAAATTGAGAAACTCATCAGGTCAGGATTTCTGTTCCCATCACTGGCTGGATTAAATGAAAAATTAGATTTAAGGAAAAGCCTATTTTCCTGGAAGTATTACATACAAGAATCAGCGTGATTCATTGGTACAAGGAAAGAAATGACCAAATTTCCCATCTCAAATTCAACAACTGTACCTGCCCTTGACTAGTTTCTGTCAAATAGAGGATGTAAAAATATCGACATCCATGGTCCAAAAATGAAACAGGCTCTGCTAAGCACAGATTCACTTACTTTCACAATTTGACTCAGCATGCTTCCAAATGCTGTTTTCTGTAATATGGAGTAGGCAGGTGCTGCTTTCAAATGTGGAATTTTAGGCCCAAATACTTGCACTTCCTTGTATCGTGCAGGTCCTAGTACAAAGGGATAGGGATGGTTACTTGCCTTGCTACCAGGAGCTAAACCTTGATCCAACTTAAATGATGTGCCAGAGTACACTATCTGTAAAGTTATACCTAATTAGAGGGCTGAATCTTTTTTTACCGTGTCTCAAAATAGGCTGCCTAGAAGGTATTTGACAATCTGGGGTGTGTTAGCTGTCTGGATAAATAATCCATTTGTAGTAAAATCCCTGTTATCTGGAATTCAAGCAATCTGCTAAAATATAAATAGCAGAAAATAAATAAGCAAAAATTACAAAAGTTGAATATTGGCGTCCCCTAGCTGTCAGTTTGCCAATCCAAATAACACACAATCTCAAGCATCTGGCAAATGCAATTATCCAGCATGCACCAAACCCCATTGGTGCCAGATACTGGGGGTTTTTACTATATTTCGATCCATTTCATTCTTCTTCCATTAACTTGTTTTTTTTTCCTTTATGAAGACCTAGCCAATTCCCAATTCAAAGATTATCATTAAATATGCTATCCTACATTCAACTTCTTTTCTTTGGCTTGGCTTCGCGGACGAAGATTTATGGAGGGGGTAATTAAAGAAAGAATAAAGAACTTGAAATAATGGAATTTTTAAAAATGTATTCATTTCTCAGGTGAAGATTCCCCACAATATAGTTAGATGGAAGTTCCAGGATCTACACCTGGTCACAATAAAGGAATGTTTTAAAGTTAGGATAACATATAACCTGGAGGTAAACCAACAGGCTGTAGAGTTCCTATGTACCTGCAGCTTTTGTTCCTTATGATGGAGATCATATGATGGGAGAAAATGTTAGAGCAGGGGAACTAACTGCTGGGCATTTTATGGATGGGACACATCTCAACCAAGGAATGATAGAGGTGGAGAGAAAGTATTTTAGGTTGGTGGGTAGGGTACAAATCAAGTGAGCAGATCTGTTGTGAAATGTGTTAAGCTTCTAAAGTGTTTTGGAGTTGCCCTAATCGAGATAAGCCGTGGTCCATCACACACCTAACAAATGACTTGTGGAAATCACTCACTACCAAGCTATATTTCATGATGTTTATAGGTGACCCACAGGATGCTCATGAAGGGAGACTCAGCAATGATAATGTGGTTGAATGTCAAGAATACATGGATAGATTCTATATTGTTCCAGAGAGTCATTTCCTGGCAATTCTGTGGTATAAATACTACTTGCCTCATTAGCTGACGCCTGAATTTTGTCTCATCCTGCACACAGACATGTTGCTTCATTTGCTGATGTATTGCGATTGGAATTAAACATTGTGCAATCGTCAGTGAACATCCTGACTTCTGACTAACACAGACAGAAGGTCATTGATGAGGGAGCTGAACATAGCTGGGCCTAGTATAACACCCTAAAGAACGCATAACAATAATCTAGGGCTGGGATGATTGACCTCCAACAGTCACAATCATGGAGACCGGGTACTGGAGACAGAGTGCTCCTCCACGGGGTCCAACTGTCCAGTCCAACTGCCGTTGGCTCTATACAGGCTTTAAACAACCTGTTAAAAGACCCAACAGTCATTTTGTTTAAAATCCGCAGGGTCTGGACCCAAGGTGGTGGGTGCCTATGATCAGCAGCTGCCACAAGTGTTTGCAGGTTCCAGAGAAGCAAAGGACTGGCATCGGGCACTAGAAAACAGGGAGACAACCCTCCTCCTCCCCCCCCATTGGAGAAAGAGAAGCAAAGGAGATGACCCACTGGGGGGTGACAATGGCAGTTGACCAGTGAGAGACTCTGTGGCTGAGATGCTTACAGGCACTGGGCTGTTGGCCTGCTGAAGGCTGCAGTCAAAGGATTCACACGAGGCTGCAAGCAGGCTGCGGGCTGCTTGGGACATGCTCAAGATTGGCTGAACAGGTACCAGGAATCAGAACCAGGATGCGGGAGGGTGGCGAGGACACTGAAGGGTTCCTGCTTGTGTTGGAGATTTGGATCTGGGACGTGTGGTGCCTGATGATTTGGACTGGAGTCTGTGCAGCTGCAGAGGCTGAGGAAGGGCTGGAGGCGAATCTACGTACATTCAGTGATTATGGGGGGGACTCTCTTTTGCTTCTCTTTCTCTGACTGTAAGAGGTGCCTTATTGCAGACTAAAGTCAATCTTAGTTTACTATTACACTGTTTTTATTACATGACAATAAAGGAATCTTGAATTATATATTTCTACTTGTTCATGACCAGAGACTTCAATTTTACCAGGTCGTCTTGATACCATTCAAAGCTGCCTTGGTGTCAAAAGGCAGTTATTTTACCTTACTTCTGGAATTCAGCATTTTGGTCCATGTTTGAACCTAGGCAGTGATGAGGTCTGGGTCCATGGTCCAGGCAATCCACAAATGGGGTCTTTGAGAAGGTTTTGGGTTCTGGGACTGAAGCAGTGAATCTGACTGAGACAAGTGAGTTTGAAAGATAGATGATGCGACTGAGTAAGTGATTCTAAATGATTGAGGGGCCTGAAATTGGAGCGACTAAGGGACTGAAGAAGCTGCGTTACAGGCTATCAGGAAATGAAGGGTCGGATCTGAACCACAGGAAGTCTCAGGACAGAAGGAATGACAAAGGATCTGAGTGAGGAGTTTGAATGATAAGAAGAACTGGAAAAGGGGGTGTGATGTGAAGAACCTTGGAATGAGGGGATATCTGAACCTCGGAGAACCCTGGGAATGAAGGATGGATTCAGAATTATAGGAATCAAGGGACAGAGGGAGGGAATCTGAGAGACAGGAATTTTGGGTTGGAGGCAGCATGTCTGAGTTGCAGAGAGCTCCAGGATTCAGGGAGCAGTCAGAATAATATGGATCTCAGAAACACTCTGAGTGTTTAGAGGGACTATGACAGTCAGAGGGCTTTGGAACCAAGATAAATCCATTTGATGAGGGAGAGAATCAGAGTGATGCAAGGTCTATAGTGACAGAGATCAATGCACTGAGGAAATGGTGATCTTGAGAGTGAGATTTCAGATTTATTGCCAGATTACATACATAAAATCACATACAACCCTGAAATTCTTTATTTTCTGCAAACCACGCAGAATTACCACTTACTGTTCGTGCAAAAAAAACCTGTACCCAATATACACATGTAAACAAATGTAAACAACTGACTACAATACCGAGTGAGAAAAAATACTAACAATAAAGTTAAATGAGTCCCTGATTGAGTTTGTTGTTGAGGAGTCTGATGATGAAGGAGTAGCAGCTGTTCCTGAACCTGGCGATGCAAGTCTTGCAGCATTTATACCTCTTTGCCGATGGTAGCAATGAGAACAGAGCGTATACTGGGTGGTGTGGATCCTTGATGATTGCTGCTGCTCTCCGATGGCAGCGTTCCCTGTAGGTGTTCTCGGGGGTATTGATGTCCCCATACCAGACCACGATGTAACCATTCAGCACACTTTCCACCATACATCTGTAGAAATTTGCCAGTGTTTCCGATGTCATATCAAAACTCTGCAAACTCCTGAGGAAGTAGAGGCATTGACGTCCTTTCTTCATGATGCCATTAGTGGGTTGTCTCCAGGAAAGATCCTCCAAAGTAGTGACTCCCAAGAACTTAAATTTGCTCACCCTCTCCACCTTTGACTCTCCAATGATCAATACACATCTGGTTTTACCTTCCTAAAGTCAACAATCAGCTCCTTGTTTTAGTGACATTGAGTGAGGTAATTGCACCAATCAACCAAGTTTTCAATCTGCCTCCTGCATGCTGATTCATCGCCTCTTTTTATACAACCCACTACTGTGATATCATCAGTAAATTTGTAGATGTGTTGTCATTCCGAGTCACACAGTCATAGGTGTAGAGCGAGTAGAGCAGGGGGCTAAGAACGCAGCCCTGTGGTGCTCCGGTACTGATGGAGAAGTGATCCTGATTGAGAGGGACCCTAGGACTGAGGGAGTGATCCTGAGTAACTGAGGATCTGTATCTCAGTCATTAGAAGCCATAGAACAAAACCTAAGGAGAGTTATCTGCTAATTTGAATAAGGTGAGGATTATATGATTTTTTTTATGGTGGCTTGTTAACATATACATGAAAGTTATAGCCCATCATTAGTCTTAAATTCTGTGCTTTTTATCTCCATTCAGCTGTTCCTTGAACTCATCCCTCATCAGTTGTTAAAAACAACACTTAGCTGAGAGTTCAACTCAGGTCAATCAACTGTAGTAAAAATGCTCCATTGTTAACCAGCTACACAAATGAAATACAGCAGACTGTACCTGGGCCATCACTTCCTTTGAACCCGACTGTGCGCAAAGCCATGGAATAGGCTGGATCAGAGCGGTGAACCAATCTATTTGCATTTTCTGCCTTGTAATTCGCTGCACAGAAAAACAGAAAGAGCAGGATCAGTCTTTGTAAGCACTTGTTTCCAGGATGCAGCTTGGAGATCACTAATACCCTGCAATGATATAGCATCTTTATCACAGCATAACATCCCAAAGTGCTTCACAGAACATTTTAATCAAAATTCAGGAAGCAATAGTGTTAGTGTTATTACAGAACCAGGGACCCGGCTTTGAATCCAGCACTGTGTTTAAGTAGTTTATGCGTTCACCCTGTGTCTGCATGGGTTTCCTCCCACCCTTCAAAACATACACTGGTTGGAGGTTCATTGGGGTATGTGGGTGGCATGGGGTCATGGGCTGGAAGGGGATGTTACTGTGCTGTATGTTTAAATTAAAATACTTTAAATGTAAATGTAAGATTTAAAAGAGGTTGACATTATTATCCAAAACCAAGTTTATAGATGTAAAGTTTTAAGCAGCATGTTAAAAAGAGGAGGATCAAGTGAGGTAGGCCATGGAGAGAATTTCAGAAATTTGATACGTGGAGAATGCATCATGGCTGCCAGCATTGGAACAGTAAAGTAGCAATTAAACAAAGGAAAGTATTTTTATTTAGACTCACGAGCCTGTTGTGGTAAACCATTGTATGTATGTTTAGCTGGCTGGACAAGCCCTTTTGGCTGACTGTACCTGTGGCTGTCCCCAGTTCGGGACAGTCGACCAGCATTGACATCCCTCTGTAAGATTGATAATGAAAGCTTATCATTTTTACATAACTTCTAGTCTTTTGGAGTTATTGATGGTGCATCAATGTTATTAGCATAAATTTTGATAATGGAGCAGATCCTAAAACCAGAAAAGTTGGAAATTGACCCACAATCGCCTGAAACCTCCAACAGCTTCAAATTCTGGCTACGTTGCTAAGAAGCATTCCTGCAGGCATCATCTACTATCGTTCGATCAGAGAACAACCAGCTGCAAGTTCTCCATTCCCAGGTTGTGTCCCTGGTATATTCAATGATAAGGGACGTCAAATCGTACCCAGAGGTGATGGACATCCTTAAAGGCCTGTACCTGAGGAAGGTAAACGACATCTATGCGAGACACCTCCTGGCTACCCAAAAACAGCAACCCAGAGAATCGACCACTTGGACGAGCCCACAACTGCAAGGCCATGACGGCCGCAGTGAATATGGAGGGCCTGATCAGAGACGCATATATCATGGGCATCTGGTCCAACTACATCTGGTAAAGACAGTGGAGCAAGGTGAGCTCAAATTGCGGAGGGCAGTCAAATGGCAGGTACACTAGAGGTGGCCCTCCAGAATATGCAAGCTTACCCGGCTGACAATGCAGCTACCTCGAGGTTGCCCCAGGCGCCACCATCTTTGGATGTGGGAGGGCTGCAACCCTATGGAATGTTGCCACCACCACATCCCTCCAGCAATCCAACCACGGCCACTGTACTCAGCGAATATCCAAAGTGCTACTTCTGCACCCAGAACAAGCACTTGAGGAAATTCTGCCCGGCGAAAAACATGGTTTGCTCTAACTGTGGGAAGAAAGGACATTACACAAAAGTAAGTCCAAGTCACCCCAAACCAGCAGTGCCACATGGGGGCCACTATCTTCGACGCCACCATCTTTGAAATCCAGCAGCACCACATGTGAGCCATGGAGGCTGTTATCTTGAATGCCTCCATCTTGGGACCAAACACCCACATACTCCACTGCATCTACAGACAGTGATCAAATACTGGCTTCCATCATACCGGATCAAGGTAGCCCTCACCAAGCCGCCAGATCGATGAGGACATCCAGGTAATGGCCACGAGATGAGCTGCCTGTTTGATAGTGGGAGCATGGAGAGCTTCATCCATTCTGACATGGTGCGGCATTACTCCCTCGCAGTAAGGCCAATAAGCCACAAAGTCTCTTTGGCCTCAAAGCCCCATATGGCTGACGTTCGTGACTCTGACCATGCAGGGCACAGACTACAAAGACTTTAAACTCCTGATGTCACAGCTCTGTGCTGCCATGCTACTGGAGCTGGACTTGCAATGCCACCTTAAAAGTGTGATGATGGAGTACGTCATACCATTAACTGGATGCGTTCTCTCTTCCCCACATATCCAATATGGTAAACCAAATCACTCAATATCGGGTATTCTACATCATCGATCTAAAGTCAGCATACCACCAGCTCCCCATTTGCCCAGAGGACCACCAATATACTGGTTTTGAGGCAGATGGCCGCCTCTACCATTTCCTGAGGGTTCCCTTTGGCATCTCCAACGAGGTCTCGGTCTTCCAGTGGGAGATGGACCGAATGGTAGACTGGTATGAATTGCAGGCCACATTCCCATATCTGGACAATGTCACCATTTGCGGCCATGAACTGCAAGATCACGGCGCCAACCTCCAAAAATTCCACCAGACCACCAAACTCTTTAATCTTACATTCAATAAGGCTAAATGTGTATTTTGCACAACTCGGCTGTGCCATCCTTGGCTGCGTCATGAAGAATGAAGTCATTAGCTCCGACTCTGATCACATGCGCCTCAAAGCCCTGAAAAGGTGCCTCAGCTTCATCTCCTACTATGCCCAGTAGGTCCCTAATTATGCCGACAAAGCCCAACTCCTTATTAAATCCACCTCCTTTCCCCTGATGTCAGAGGCCTGTATGGCCTTCAGCCACGTCAAGGCAGACATTGCCAAGACCCCGATGCACGTTATGGATGAATCCACTCTGTTCCAGGTGGAGTACATTGTGTCTGACTTGGCTCTGCCTACCATCCTTAAACAGGCAGACAGACCCATAGCCTTCTTTTCCCACACCCTCCAGGACCCCAAAATTAACACTCCTTTGTCGAGAAGGAGACCCAAACCATTGTCGAGGTGGTACGGCTCTGGAGACACTACCTCGCCGACAAATGATTTACCTTGCTAACTGACCAAAGTGCAGTTGCTTTCATGTTCAACAATCAGTAGCAAGATAAAATCAAAAACAAATCAAATCAAATCAAAATCAAATAGCTTTTTATTGTCATTGTACAAGTTATATAACGAGATTTATGACAGCAGTACAAGGTTACCAGAGAAACTTGTCCGTGAACTACTCTTTGCAGATGATGCCGCTTTAGTTGCCCATTCAGAGCCAGCTCTTCAGCGCTTGACGTCCTGCTTTGCGGAAACTGCCAAAATGTTTGGCCTGGAAGTCAGCCTGAAGAAAACTGAGGTCCTCCATCAGCCAGCTCCCCTCCATTGGGCACACAAAACTCAAAACGGTCAACCAGTTTACCTATCTCGGCTGCACCATTTCATCAGATGCAAGGATCGACAATGAGATAGACAACAGACTCGCCAAGGCAAATAGCGCCTTTGGAAGACTACACAAAAGAGTCTGGAAAAACAACCAACTGAAAAACCTCACAAAGATAAGCGTTTACAGAGCCGTTGTCATACCCACACTCCTGTTCGGCTCCGAATCATGGGTCATCTACCGGCACCACCTACGGCTCCTAGAACGCTTCCACCAGCGTTGTCTCCGCTCCATCCTCAACATCCATTGGAGCGCTTACACCCCTAACGTTGAAGTACTCGAGATGGCAGAGGTCGACAGCATCGAGTCCACGCTGCTGAAGATCCAGCTGCGCTGGATGGGTCACGTCTCCAGAATGGAGGACCATCGCCTTCCCAAGATCCTGTTATATGGCGAGCTCTCCACTGGCCACCGTGACAGAGGTGCACCAAAGAAAAGGTACAAGGACTGCCTAAAGAAATCTCTTGGTGCCTGCCACATTGACCACCGCCAGTGGGCTGATAACGCCTCAAACCGTGCATCTTGGCGCCTCACAGTTTGGCGGGCAGCAACCTCCTTTGAAGAAGACCGCAGAGCCCACCTCACTGACAAAAGGCAAAGGAGGAAAAACCCAACACCCAACCCCAACCAACCAATTTTCCCTTGCAACCGCTGCAATCGTGTCTGCCTGTCCCGCATCGGACTTGTCAGCCACAAACGAGCCTGCAGCTGACGTGGACTTTTTACCCCCTCCATAAATCTTCGTCCGCGAAGCCAAGCCAAAGAAAGAAAAAAAGACAAGGTTACCAATGCAGCGACGCAACCACAGGCAGCACCACAGAAGTTAAATAAAAAATTTAATTTACAGTGCCGTTTATGTCCTTTATGTGAATGGAGGGGGGGTGTCGGCTGTATATATAATAGATGTGGAGGACAGAGAGGGGAATTTGTGGATATGTGTGTTCAGTGTAGTGACAGCCTGGGGGAAAAAGCTGTTTCTGAGTCTGTTTGTTCTTGTCTTGATTGACCTGTAGCATCTGCCAGAGGGTAGTAGGTCAAACAGATGCAGGGCAGGTTGGGTGGGATCCTTTATTATTGCTTGTGCTCTACTGAGGCAACGAGAGGTGTTGAGATCCTTCAGGGAGGGTAGGGGACATCCAATTATCTTTTCTGCTGCCCTCACCACCCGTTGAAGTCTTTGCCGCTCTTCTTCAGTGCAATGGGAGAACCATACTGTGCTGCAGTACAGCAGGATGCTCTGTATGGTGGAACTGTAGAAGGTAATCAGCAGCTTCTGACCCACCTTGCTCTTTTTGAGCATTCTCAGGAAGTACAGGCGCCTCTGGGCCTTTTTGATGACTGCTGAAGTGTTTACAGTCCAGCAGAGGTCGTCTGAGATATTGATGCCCAGGAGGGTGAAGCTGTGGACCCTCGTCACACAGTCACCATCTATGTAGAGGGGGAGCGGGTCAGACCTGTGCTTCCTGAAGTCCAGAATGATTTCCTTTGTTTTTATGGTGTTTAGGATCAGGTTATGAGCCTGGCACCACTCGGTCAGATTCAGGATTTCATTCCTGTAGGCAGACTCATCTCCCCCTGTGATCAACCCCATCACTGTGGTGTCATCTGCAAACTTCGCCACGGTGTTACTGGCGTGGACAGGTCTGCAGTCGACAGTGTAAAGAGTGAAGAGCAAAGGGCTCAGCACACAGCCTTGTGGGGAGCCTGTGCTCAATGTGCGGGTGGAGGACAGGTGGGTTCCAAGTTTGACTGTCTGTGGTCTATCTGTAAGGAAACCTTTGATCCATGAACAGGTGAGAGGATGAAGGCCCAAAGCAGACATTTTGCTGACTAGGATATCGGGGATGATGGTGTTAAAGGCTGAGCTGAAGTCCACAAAAAGTACCCTTGCATAGGTGTTCCTGTGTTCCAGATGGCTCAGCATAGTGTGGAGGATGATGGATATGGTGTCTTCCGTCGATCTGTTCGCTTTATAAGCGAACTGGTATGGGTCGAAGGAGGGAGGGAGACAGTCTTGGATGTGGCCTAGGACCAGTCGTTCCAGGCACTTGGTGATGACAGGTGTGAGTGCTACTGGACGGTAGTCATTTAGGCTGGTTATTTGTGGTTTCTTTGGTATGGGTATGATGGTGGAGGCCTTCAGACAAGCTGGTATAATGGCTTTTGACAAGGAGAGGTTGAAGATTGTGGTGAAGACCAGGGACTGCTGATTTGCACAGGCCCTAAGTACCTTCCCCGGTACGCCGTCTGGACCAGCCGCTTTTCTTGGGTTTATCCTGGCGAGGATTCGTTCCACCTCGAATGGCTGCACAGTCAGTGGCTCGTAGCTAGGAGCGGACTGGGTTAGAGGGGGTGCAGCTTTAGGCTGCCAGGCGGTGGACTCAAAGCGTGCGAAGAAGGTATTTAACTCCTCTGCCAATGCAGTGCTTGAGTCCACAATTTTGCTGGGCTGACCCCTGAAGTTGGTCAGCTGTTGTAACCCTTGCCACACTCGCCTGGGATTGTTGTCGGTGAGATGGCCTTCCAGTACTTCCTTATAATCTAGCTTGGCTTTCCTGATGCCCTTCTTTAGTTCAGCTCTGGCAGCACTATACAATTTATTATCACTGGATCGAAAAGGCAGTGTTGCAGCTTCTGAGGAGTGATTTAACCTCCCTGGTCATCCAGGTTTTCTGGTTTGGGAACACCCGGATGTGTTTGATGACAGTGACAGTCTCCATGCAGAACCTGATGTATTCCAACACAGACTCTGTATACGCTGACAAGTCATGGTGTTCAAATATACTCCAGTCAGTGAGTTCGAAGCAGTCCTGGAGCTGGGAGAGAGTATCAACGGGCCAGGTGGTAATGGTCTTTCTCACAGGAGCTGAGCTTCTTCTCAGAGGGGTGTAAGCAGGGATAAGGAACAGGGAGAGGTGGTCTGACTGGCCTATGTGAGGGAGTTGTTTGGCTCTGTATGCGTGCTTGATGTTGGTATACACATGGTCTAATGTGTTTCCTTTCCTGGTCGGGCACTTAACATGTTGATAAAACTTTGGCAGGACAGACTTCAGGTTTGCTTAATTGAAGTCGCCTGCAATTATGTGTGCACCGTCCGGATGAGCCTGCTGCTGTTTGTGGATTATGTCCGAAAGAAGTGAGAGGGCTGAGCCGGCATTTGCCTCCGGTGGTATGTAGACAGCCATGATTAGGACAGCTGTTAGCTCTCTCGGCAGAAATAATGGACAGCATTTGATAGAGATAGTTTCTAACAATGGTGAACAGGTAGTGGATATGGTTTAACTATCCTTGCACCAGTCATTATTTACATAGACGCATAAATCACCTCCCCTGCTCTTACCCGAATCTTCTTTGCTCCGGTCGCTACGATGAACGGTGCGGCCAGGTAGCTGTATGGCCTCGCTCAGTATTCTTGGATGAAGCCATGTTTCGGTAATCACCATAACGCCACAGTTCTTAACATAACGGTCATCAGCTACCCGAAGTTCCAGCTCGTCCATTTTGCTTGCCAAGGATCGCCCGTTGCTGAGAAACATGCTAGGGAGCAGAGGTCTGTGGGGAGCCTTCCTCAGCCTAGCTAGCAGGCCTGAGCGGCAACCCCGCTTTTGCTTCCTCTCCCTCCTCTGTCTCTGCCTCCGCCTCTGCCTGCTGCAACTGCCGTCAACAATCCAAGGAGCTCCCGCTGGTCTCGCTATCTCACTGGGAATGCTGTGAGAGCGGTGGAACTCGTCCGTGACCTCTATCCTAGCAGAAAGTCCGATGCCTAGCAGCACTTGTCTGCTGTTGAAGTTCAAGGAGACATGGAGGTGACCGATACCAGGCCGGACCGGGCTCTCGCGCAACAAAGGCACAGATGCCGTGGCCAATTGACTCACCGCGTCCAGCCTCATGGAGCTGGGCGGCGGGTCCATTGTATTCGTGACGGGCTCTGTGATGTGGGACCCGAAAACGTGGAGGTGACTGATGCCGGGCCGGACCGGGCTTTCGTGCAACTCGGGCACGGCTTTCAAGGTCCTGAACCTCCACGGATGCGGAGGGGGCTCACCTCGGGAGGAATCCGCTCCCTGCGACCATGGCAGCCCTCGACAGCGGACCCCGCCGGCCGGTCCGTCTGCTGCTACGCCGCTGCTGCTGCTGTCGGCGCCACTGTGGATATCTGCCGTGGTAATGATAGCTTTTTTTTTTAACTTTCCCGTTTACTTTATCGGGTTCGGTGTACCTGCTGTGCCTGCTGTGGAAGTGCTTGCTGCTATGGTAGTGCTTGCTGCTAGCCGCTGCGACCGAGCACGCCGCCATACAAATCACAAGATATTGAGGTGGAGAATTGATGGTGAAATTGCACTCAATTGACCTACAACCCTGATACATTTTAATTTTAAAGCAATTAATGCAGAAAACATTCTTGTCTATCTAAACCAAAATTGCCAAATACTCGTGACACTCCTTGTTTAACATGTCTTTGTTATATTATTGCTTCTTACGGAATTGTACAAGAATAATTTTGAGTGCAGTTACCAAGTTTAATTGAGATCAAGCTCTGAGAATTTACCTGGCTTGTTATTTTTAATTTCAAATATTTCCCTGAAGATTATAATGTAAAGATCTAAATTTAAGAAATTGTGGGCTTTTTGTACAGAATTGAACTCTATTTTAGAAGTTGTTGCCATTCATTCTTAGAGTATAGAGGAAATGCACAGATTATTAATGGTTATCATTAATACACATTTGAGGGAAGGATAATTAAAAGCCAGTTATGCCATGGGGTTGGTTTCAAGATTACTTGTTTGGACGAAGGTTTCAGTTTCCTTCTGCCCAAAAAAATCATAGATGAACCTGTTGACTTTTTAAATCAATTTGACAGCTTTGTGATAAAATTTACTGGTCTAGTGTTTTATCATTCGAATGTTCTAATTAAATTCACATTTTCTTGTATTGAATTAAGAATTCAGATTTCTTGGATTTTTTTCTTCTACTTATAAAGTTTGCCTTTATACAACATCAAGGATTCATCTGTCACCGTTAACTGTGCCAAGAATAACATTATGTTCATTTCCAATATTTACATTATGTCAACAAGGAATTAATGTTCATTTCCAAACATTCCATCTGTGTTTTAGTCATTTTTATACAGAGCCTAGCCCCTTATTATTCATTGGTAGGAGAGCCCTAAACTACGTGGTAACTGCACCAAGCTTAAATGCATCCCTCATAACCTGATAGTCCTGCAATTTGCTGGGGTAGTCGGCAACATTAGGTCAGCGACATTTCCCTGAACAGGAAGATCGGCATATTTCAGGCAGACCAAAGCATATATTTCAGGCAGACCAAAGCATACATTTCACCAAAATGGTAATCTTCAATCCACCACCAATGCTATTTCAGCATGAATGGAACAGCCTGTAAAACACAGAGTTCATGTTCTACCTATCTATTTGCCATGCTCCTTAACAAATACCCTGCAATAATTTCCAGATCTTTTTGGCAAACTCCACACTCTAGGAGAAGATTGGTGACAAACTCATCCACAACACCGCATCCTTCAGTGCAGCATGTGATAGAACCATGCAAGATGGATCAAACAATATGCTCTTCTCACCACTGGACAAATAAGATCTTCCAAATTCTACCAAATTACTTCAACAATCTGTTGGAGAAACCATCTGACAAAGATCCATCATCTTCTATACTCACAGGATCTCCATGAGGTTACTTGCAGTCTGTTGCCTGATTACTTTGAGGTAAAAGTTTTTTCTGTGCAATGTTTTCTACGAGGTACAAGTGATGACCATATGAATAGAAGATTCCACAGAAAGTTGGCCAGACCTGTTCTTCAGACAGGGACAGGGATAGTTAGAACCCCCAGTCAGTGGTGACACTGGGTGATTGTGTACACACTACATACAGACTGATATATATATATATATATATATATATAAAGGTGGCTCTTCCCTTCACCCATTTCTGTGGAGATTTGGGCATCACATCCCTGCAGAAACAGTCCATTTTGAATCTTCTTACAAAATAGTGATTGGTGCTGTACACCCTGATTCCCTCATTACTCCCTGGGAAAATAAACATTCATGGTATATGCCTTACATTAATCTATATAACACAGATAAGAGATATGAGGGTCCAAACACTGATCCCTTTGGTCACAGAATTCCAATCCATATCATCATCTTCTCACTTCTATTACCAAGCTAAAATTGATCAAATTTGCCAACATGCTTTGAATCCCATAGGCTCTTATCTTTTGGACTTGCCTTTCAATGGATCATTATCGAAAGCCTTACTGAAGCTCAAAATAAACTCTTTCAAGTTGCAGTGTCCTCATCAAGATATTTTTACATCTTGGGATCTCCTATAAACAAAGCCACAATATAAGTGCAGTTTAATCCTGTCCCTCAGGATTTTCTCGTTTCTTCCCAGCTACTGACATTAATCTCACTGGCCCTGCAATTGCCCTATTTTTCTTTTCAAAGGTTATGATTCAAATCAAATTAGATAACAAGAAGCTTAGTCAAAATGATAGACTTATTCTTGTTATTACTTATGCATGAGCATGCTATATATATCAATAAAAATACTGGAAAGAGAAAAACAGTAGACTTGAAGAACAATCAATAGGAACAAGGAAATTGCAGTGAACTGGGATTCACTGGGAAAGTACTGTATTGATGACTGGCCCCGCCTCCCAGCTCCACCCCTGTTTATCCATCTATAATCCTGGTTTCCTGCCTAAACCCAGAACCCCTCTGAAGCCTACTTGTGAACCATAACCGTTGTTGAATACTAATAAAAGTGTTTGTTCTCCCTCCTGTCGTGTGAGAGCTTTTATCTACACTACAGAAATGTACAGAAACAATGTATTCAGAAAGCTGCTTGCAGGGCCTTCAAGTCTAGACAGAATGTAGAAGATGCCAGAACTGAACTAATTACAGAGCAATCCATTTTTAATGTATTTCTCCTGTCAATTACCTGATCTTTACCCTTCAAGAGGCATTCAGCACTGACCTGGTCCTGGTGTCTGACTAGGATCAATATCCCTTGGTCGGTGACCCATTGTCCATGCAGGGACAGTATCCTTCCCATGGTGAGTGATCTTTTCTGGGATTGATTTTGGTGCTGGAGTGCCACTGTCCTTAAAGCCTGGAAAGCGCTGAGCCAAGGAATAAGCAGGAGCCCTGTATGTTGTTGAATCATGGTCCACATAACCTGCAAATTAAAGAGACTGGAAATATCAGAAGTGTTTGATGGGATTTGGAACATGATTTCCCAATGAATTCAGGTGGATTCATCCTTGCCAGAGCTGGAGCAAAGCCAAGACTGTCATTTAGCATAAACGTTGATCCTAAACACACCAAGTTTATGTTCTCAGTATTGCTGCTGAACTCTCAGAGCCACTGTCTCTTCAATGGTCACTTGACTCAAGGAGCCTGAAGATAAGCACTCAGCAGGACTGCTTCCTCCCCTCTGCCATCAGATTTCTGAATGAACAATGAACAACAGACACTACCTCACTCTGTCTTGCACTATTTTATTTGTTTTGAAATGTGGTTAATCAAAAAAAATGTCACTGAGATGCTGCTGCAAAACCACAAATTTCATGGCACGTTCCTGACAATAAATTCTGATTCTGTTTCCTGCATGGTCACTAGACTCACAGATCTCCTGTCTCCTGCACGATCATTAGACTCATGGGCCTTCTGTCTCCTGCATGATTGCGAGACTCATGGAGCTCATGAATCCCACTCGTTCATTAGACTCGCAAGGTTCTTGTCTCCTCCACAGTTAATAGATTTATGGACCCCCTGTCTCCTGCTCAGTCCCTTGACTGTATGCTTCTGTGTTTAAATCCTTAGGTAGAGGATGAAGGCCTTCGATCATTTGATCCAGAGCTTGTGTTATTGTTTAACGTGTACTGGATGTTGCACTCCAAGAAGCACACCGTACTTCACAAATCAACCAACTAATTCCAATGTCATAGAAACCACAGCGATTGGAGCTGGTGGATTTGTTGCAGCCTTCGTCCGCCTTCACACCCATTGAGTTCAGAGTAACTTTGTCCGCCTGTTCCACCGTTGAGGACTTGGTTGGATTGTTCTTTGTCAGGGACCTCACCCTCGACCTTAATGCCATGGGTGACCCTACCAGGAGCATAGCTCCAGATGGCATCACTCTCAGGATCACAGGGGATCACACAAGCTTCTCCACCACAGCAAGGTGACAATCCATGGAAAAGTCTGCAAAAATAGACTTTACTCATAGTAAATTATTTACAAAAAATAAAACCATTCAAAGTCTTTTCACCTATAGTTTCAATCATATCTATGCATTCCCAAAAATGTACATTGTTGCATTTGTTCTCTAAATACCCCATTACCACCAGTGTGGCACCATGTGGTATCTCCCCTGTCTATTGTTTGAGGGACTATCCCTCAGTCTCAGCCCCTCAATGCTCAGTAATGGGAGAACTCTAGATTGTGGTCCTTCTCTACAGTGCTCTCGCATTGGCTCAATCCCTCAGCACTTACTCCTGCTGCCTGGAATGCACCAGTCAGCAGCATTCCCTCACTGACATTTCCATGTGCTGAAAGACCAACAGGTTTCGGGCAGACCAAAGTGCGGCTTTCATCGAGTTGATGATCTTTCAGCAGTTCTGGATGTCTAGCTCCGGTGGCAACGGTGGCGGCGACAGTAGACTCTCCTCCCCCCCCCCCCCCCCCAGCCTGCTGAACACTATTCTGGACATACAAGGTATCCTGGTTTTTCCGCAATCGGTTGTCCTCGTTTCTTGTTCTACCATTCACTCTCAATTATACAACACCAAATACAACATGGCAACCACCAAGGCCGGGTTTCACAAGACATCCTTCTGTTTTTTGAGAGCTCCGGCACCTAAAATATTAGCACTGCACCCTTGTTTACATCTGAATGAAACAGGAAAGACTGCAGATGCTGTGATTGAGGGCTGTGTTTGATTTAGGTTACTGCTATCATCATAATGTGAAGTTTCATCTGCAGACTCCGGAGATGGAACCCTTATAAAAGGAACTGATGAGTTCGCAGCTCTTATTTATTTGCCCTCTCTCAGTATGAGAATATGCTCATTAACATCGTGAATGATCAGTCATTAAGTCCTTCAACCTTCATGTTGCATTCAAGAGAATACTCTGGTTAAAGAGTGATATACAGACCTATGTGTCCAGGCAGAAGGTACTTGGGGCCTGGGCCACTGTACATCGCTGCAATCGCCATTCTTGGGCGGTGAGGTCTCCATGTTCCAACCCAAGGATCAGCAGGCATTGTCGGTGAATAGATTTATCTGGCTCCATGAATTTAAACACAAAACATAATGAATGGATCGAGTTTCACAGTTTAGAATAATAATTGAATATCAGCAGTTTATAATCATAGATCATGGATATTATTGTCCCGGCTGTGTTAAGTTTCATACACCATCACCTGGGAAGTTTGGGAGAAAGGTAGAAATTCTTTTCAGAATTTCCACAAAATGCAAAATAAAAATGAAAATGTTGGAAGTTCTCAGCAGGTCGGGCAGCATCTATATGCCCTCCGTAATGTTTGGGATAAGACACTTTTTTCTTTTATTTTAAATTTGTAATCAAACGTGCACATTCCAGATTTTATTCAAGAGGTTATTTGTATACATTTTAGTTTGACCATGTAGAAATTAGAGCACTTTTTATACATAGTCCCTTCATTTCAGGGCACCGTAATGTTTGGGACATTTGTCTTTTCAGGTGTTTGCAATTTCTCAGGTATGTTTAATTCTTTCATGGTGCAGGTATAAGAGAGCTGGGCTTGTTTCTTAGCTTTTAATCACCTTTAGAGTCTGTAGTTGTCATTTTTCAACATGAGAGCCAGAGTTTTGTCAATAAAAATCAAAAAAGCCCTTATGAGTCTGAAAAAAACAAGAGTAAAACCATAAGAGACATCGCCCAAACCGTAGGATAACCAAAATCAACTGTTTGGAACATTATTAATAAGAAGGAGCATACTGGTGAGCTTAGTAATCACAAAGGAACTGGTAGGCCAAAGAAGATCTTCACTGCTGATGACAGAATTCTCATCATAATGAAGGAAAAATATCCCCCAATGCCTTTCCGACAGATCAGAAACACTCCTCAAGAGGCAGGAGTGGATGTGTCAATGACTACTGTCTACAGAAGACTTCATGAACAGAGGCTACACTGTAGGATGCAAAACACTAGTGTGACAGAGTACACAGATATGTTTTTTGGGAGATAAATTGGGAAATGTTTGTTAGAGTAGGTTACCTACAAACATTTTAAAACAGATCTTATTTAACTGGAGCTCTGCCCCATGTTAGACATACCAGCCCCACAGCCTTTGCAAGAGCTTTGGAGAGTGCCCAAGAGACTTCACTGATGGATTGTTGTTTACAAAGAGCTTGTCAGAGCCGCTTCTGTCTGGAGCTATTAGAAGAGGGTTTTTCAATCAGAGAGAGTCAAACAGGCTTTCTCTCTCAGAGAGACACACACAGAGATCACTTCTACAGTGTTACAGCCAGCCACAGCAGTTGGGATTGGAACAGGACAAGCTGACAAGCTTGTGGAAAACCCCATTCAGAAGACGGGTTCTTATTTCAGCCTGGTCAAAGCTCTTGTGGATCATGCAAGAGGAGAGGAATGGCAGTCTAATGTTTGACTTGTGATGACCTGAAAGAAAGAGGTTATCATCTGGAGAAACCTGACAGGGCAAGTTTCTTTGGCAAGACACTGAAGTGGCTGATGGAAGTAAATGTACAATAAATCTCTCTCTGAAAACTGACAAGAACCTTCCTGAGTGGTAAGCATTCATCTTTCAAGCACCAAAACATGGTGAACTTTATAAATGTTTAATTCTGTGTACAGTATAAGAATTGCCTGCAACCAGTGAACTTGGAGGAATGAGAAGTGGACTGTGAACCAAAGAACTTTTCTGAAATTACACACACATACATGTGCACTTAGAATTAGAAGTGATAAGTTAAAGTTTGAATCTGTTTTCATGTTTAAAGATAATTATAAGCAATGTTTGTTTAAGTAACCATTTGTCTTGGTGAATATCTATTGCTGCTGGGTTTTGGGGGTCCTCTGGGCTCGTAACACTAGTTAGCCACAGAAAAAGGATGGCCAGATCACAGTTTGTATTCAAATGAGCCTGCAGAATTCTGGAAAAGTGTCTTGTGGACAGTTGAGACCAAGATTACCCTTTATCAGAGTGATGGCAAGAGCGAAGTGTGGAGGCATAAAGGAATTGTCCAAGATCCAAAGCGTACCACCTCATCTGTGAAACTTGATCATGGAGTGTTTTGGCCTTGGCATACATGACTGCCACAGGTACTGGCACACCTATTTTCATTGATAATGTAATTGCTGGTGGCAGTAGCAAAATAAATTCTGAGGTGTATAGAAACATCTTATCTGCTCATGTTTGAGCAACTGCCTCCAAACGTATTGGACAGCGCTTCATCCTACAGTAAGACAATGATCTCAAACATACTGCAAAAGCAACAAAGTTTTTCAAAGCTACAATCTGGAAAGTTTTTGAATGGCCAAGTCTGTCACCCGATCTAAATCCAATTGAGCATGCCTTCCATATGCTGAAGAGAAAACTTAAGTCCCCAAAACAAACAGCAGCTGAAGATGGCTGCAGTAGAGCCCTGGCAGAGAGGTACCTGGTGACAGACCTCAAGCAGTCATTGCATGCTATGTCCCAAATATTGTGATGCTCTGAAATGAGGGGACTCTATAAAAAGTTCTGTAATTTCTATATATTCAAACCAAAATGTATGCAAATACCCATGAATAAAATCTGGAATGTTCACTTTATGTGAACTGAACTTTATGTGAATGTGAACTGCTTGATTACAAATTTAAAACTGTGGAGCACAGAAACAAAAATATTTGTCCCAAACATTAGGAGGGCACTGCAGAACTTTAATCTGCGCAAGGAGAATTTAAAATCAAACATGTTAAATTGTAGAGCGGTCTGATGAATTCGATGAGTAAAGAGAATGGCATGTGGTGGGGTGGAGACCAAAAGTCAGCGAAGGACACAAACTTTTATTTTCGATTTCCAGCATCTGCAGTTATTCCGCTATTTAGCAGGATACAACGACTCATCCTAACCGCAGACGAGGTTGCGTAAACCCATACGGGAACAATCGAGGTGGGTTCACCCTGTCGGAGGCAGAGGGCCGAAGTCAGCTCCACCCAGAGAGAGAGAGTGGGTTCCGACATGAGCTTGACATGGAAGTTGGTTCTGAGAGTGGCGTGGCAGCCAAACGCGAAACTCCCCTCATTGCATCCCTTCAGGCGGGGGGCTCTGGGTTCGCCGCCCTCCTCCAAGGAGGTGTCAAACTCTGCACACAAGTGACAAACACACAAACGCTGCAGATGCTGGCAGACAAGAACTGCTGGAGGAAAAACTCAGAGGTCAGGACAGCATCAGTTCATAGAAATGGCCATGTGTTTTTTTTTCCCCATTTCTACCCTGCCCTACTGTGTTAGTTCCTCCAGCAGTTCTTTGACCTCTCACTTGTGCAATCAGAGTCAGACCCTCCAACAGCTGGGTTTTAGGAATATTATTTTTTTAATGGAAAAACTGATTGTTCCTCGAGGTTTCACTGGGAGTTGAGTGGGGGGGGGGGGGGGAGTGTGAATGCAGCACAATGCTCAGATTTTTTTTGCTGTGAACTCGCATTTTCCCCTCCCAGATCTTAAAACAGCCACTCACACTTTTTGGTTTGGATTCGCGATTAAGTACGGAGAGATGCTGGTCACAGTGCAACCTAGGACTGCAGCCACGACGAAGTGAAGCGCGTATCCTTTTTAACTCCTGGATCACTGATCCCCGTCCCTCCCAGAGGCCTTTGTCATTGCTGTGTCCCGGCAACAGCCAGTTCAAGATTGTTGACGCGGCCAAACCTGCTCATTTTCTGAGCTAACAATGTAAGAAGAGTTGGGCAAGGTTATGTCCGGCGGGGACGAACGGGAAACGAGGAACTTTTGCCCTTCCTCGAGTTTGGGAATGTTCTCGTTCCAGGGAGTCTGATGCCTCCTGATATGAGAGGTACTGTGGCTGATCTCCCTAAACCATCAAGTTCCAACAGAAGACTCGAACGGACGAGGAAAATGTTCCCTGAAAAGGATTGGGAAAGGCGAGTCTCAGATCAGTGAGATTGGGGATGGGATGGAGAAGGGGCATCCAGATGGAGATGGAATTCCTTTCGGAAGAGGAAGCTAACTAGTGTTCCATTTATAAGTATGAAGATAATGAATTTATATAAGGGTACTTTTTGTGCTTTCCGAGAATCTGTCTACTTGTAATTTCGACTCCTATAATCTGCGGTTATTTTGCTATTGAGCGGGATTAAACTTGACTTATCCTAACTGTACCTACGGTTGTGTAAACCCATACGGGAACATTGGAGAGTCTCATCTCTGGAGCCCTGGTATTTAAGATTGAAATTAGGAAGCACCCATTCTCACTTTTCCATTTCAAGAATGTTGTCCTGCAGGGATGATAGATATTTTCACGAATAGCATAAAAATATGTTAGATACGGGTATCAAAATATTTTGGTGAAGAATCAGGCCAAAAGAATAAAGTACAGCAACAAACATTAGGGGCATTTAAGAGACTTTGAGACAGGCACATGGATGAAAGAAAAATAAAGGTAGGAAAGATTTTGTATTTTTTGGTAGAAATATATAGGTTGGCACAACATTGAGGGTTGAAGGGCCTGTACTGTGCAGTAATATTCTATGTTCTACGTTAATCTGTTGGAGAAACTCAGTGGGTCAGGCAACATCAATGAGAGAAAAAGATTGCTCTTGATGAAGGGTTCTGGCCAGAAATAGGGACCATTCTCTTTCTCCCATTGATGCTGCTCAGCTTGTTGAGAACCTGCGGTAGATTGTTTGTTGCTCCAGATTCCAGTATCTAGAATCATAGAGCAATAGAACATAACAGCATAGAAGCAGGCCCCTTCGGCTCTTCTAGTCTGTGCTGAACCTTTTTTTCTGCCTAGTTCAACTGATCCGCACCCAGTCTATAGCCCTCCATATCTCTCCCATCCATGTACCTGTCCAAATTCTTCTTAAATTGAGTCCGCATTTACCACTTCAGCTGGCAGCTCATTCCACACCCGCACCACTCTCTGTGTGAAGAAGTTCCCTCTCATATTTCCCCTAAACTTTTCACCTTTCACTCTTAACTCATGTCCTTTGGTTGATATCTCACCTACCCTCAGTGGAAAAAAACCTATCCACATTTACTCTGTCTCACTCCTTCAGAATTTTAAATACCTCTATCAAATCTTCCCTCATTCTTCTATGCTCCAGAGGATAAAGTCCTAACCTGCTTAACCATTTCCTATAACTCAATTCCTGAAGTCTGGGCGACATCCTAGTAAATCCTCTGCACTTTTTCTATCTTATTAATATCTTTCATGTAGTTAGGTGACCAAAACTGCACATGATACTCCAAATAAGGCCTCACCAATGCCTCATACAACTTCACCATAACATCCCAATTCCTATTCTCAATACTTTGGTCTGTGAATGCCAATATGCCAAAAGTTATCTTTACAACCCTATTTACTTGTGATGATACTTTCAGGGAATTATGTATCTATTCCCTGATCCCTTTGTTCTACCGCACTCCTTAGTGCCTACCATTTACCATGTATGTCCTTTTCTTGGTTTGTCCTTCCAAAAAGCAACACCTCATACTTGTCTCCATTAAATTCCATCTGCCATTTTTCAGCCCATTTTTACAGCTGGTCCAGATCCCTCTGCAGGCTTTGAAAACCTTCTTCACTGTCCACAACGCCTTCAATCTTAGTGTCATCTGCAAACTTGCTGATCCAATTCACCACATTATCATCCAGGTCATGAATATAGATATCAAACAACAATGGTCTCAGCATCAATCTCTGAGGCACACCACTAGTCACAGGCCTCCAGTCTGAGAAGCAACCATCCACTACCACTCTGTTTTCTCCCACAAAGCCAATTTTAAATCCAGTTTACAACCTCTTCAAGGATACCAAGTGTCCAAAACTTCTAAACTAACCTCCCATGTGGGACCTTGTCGACAACATCCACAGCCTTTCTTTCATCAATTTTCCTGGTAACCTCCTCAAAACTCTATAAGCTTGGTTAAACATGACCTATCCTGCACAAAGCCACGTTGACTATCCCAAATCAGTTTCTGGCTATTTAAATAATTGTATATCCAATCTCTTAGAACACCTTCCAATATTTACCTACTACAGATGTCAGGCTCACCAGCCTTTAATTTCCAGCCTGGGTTACTTTTAGAACCTTTTTTAAACAACAGAGTCACCCTCCAATCCTCCAGCATCACACCCGTGGCTAAGGACATTTAAAATATTTATGCCAGAGCCCCTAAAATTTCTACACTAGACTCCCTCAAGGTCCAAGGGGATATCTTGTCAGGCCCTGGGGATTTATTCACCCTTATTTTCTTTAAGACAGTAAGTACCTTCTCCTCTTTAATCTGTATAGCTTCCATGACCTCACTGCTTGTTTTCTTTACTTCCCACAACACTGTGCCAGTTTCCTAAGTGAATACTGATGAAAAAAAAATTAATATGTCCCCAATCTCTTTTGGCTTCAAATAAAGCTGACCAATTTTGTCCCTTACTATCCGTTTGCTCATAATATACCTGTACAAACCCTTAGGATTTTCCTTCATATTCTCTGCCAAAGCAACTTCATTTCTTCTTTTAGCCTTCCTGATTTCTTTCTTGAGATTTTTCTTGTATTTTTTTAATGCTTCTCAAGTACCTAATTTGCTCCATCTTACTGTTGATCACCTCTCTCTTCTTCTGAACCAAATCCCCAATATCCATTGAAAACCAAGGTTCCCTAAATCTTCTAACCTTGCCTTTAATCCTGACAGGAACATAGAAAACTCTGTACTCTCAAAATGTCACCTTTGAAGGTCTACCACTTACCTTGCATATTCTTGCCTGAATACAACTTATCCCAATCCATGCATTTTAGTTCTCATTTTCTCAAAATTGGCCTTTCTCCAATTTAAAATCTCAACTCAAAGCCCAGACCTATCCTTCTCCATAATTAACTTGAAACTAATGGCATTATGATCACTGGACCCAAAATGTTCCCCTACACATACTTCTGTCATCTTTTCTGTCTCATTCCCAAAACGGAGATCCAATATTTCAATCTCTCTAGATGGTACCTCTATATATTGATTTAGAAAACTTTCCTGAGCACATTTGACAAACTCCAAGCCATCACCCCTTTTACAGTATGGGAGTTGCAGTCAATATGTGGAAAAGTACTATCACAACCTTATGTTTCCAGAAGCTGTCTGCTCTCTCTCTACAGATTTGCTCCTCCAATCCTTGTTGACTATTGGGCAGCCTATAATACAACCCTATGAGTGTAGTCCATTCTCATTCCTCAGCTCCATCCATAGAGCCTCAGTAGACGAGCCCTCTGGTCTGTCCTATCTGAACACAGCTGTGATATTTTCCCTTGACAAGCAATGCCACTCCTCCCCTTTTATCTGCCCTATTCTATCATGTCTAAAGCAACAGAAGCCCTGAACATTGAGCTGCCAGACCTCCCCCTCCTGCAACCAAATTTCACTAATGGCCACAATGTCATAATTCCATATGCCAATTCACGCTCTAAGCTTTTCTGCCTTTCCTACAATACTCCTTGCATTGAAACAGATGCACCTGAGAATATTTCCAGCACATACAATCCTTTGACTTGTATCAGTACATGCAATTTTCACATCATCTTTCCCCTCCTCTACTCTTCTATCTGCTCTGGCACTTTGCTTCCCATTTCCGGGCAAATTTAGTTTAAACCCACTGTTGCAGCACTAGCAAACCTTCCCACAAGAATATTAGTCCCCGCCAATTCAGATACAATCTATTCAGTTGGAACAGGTCCCACCTTCCCTGGGAGAGAACCCAATGATCCAGAAACCTGAAGCCCTCCCTCCTGCACCATGTCTTTATCTACATGTTATGCTGCATTATCCTCCTATTTCTAACCTCTCTAGCACATGGCAAGGGTAGCAATCCTGAGATCATAACCCTAGAGGTCCTGTCCTTCAACCTAGTGCCTGACTCCTTGAACTCTCCTTGCAGGACCTCCTCACCCTTCCTACCCTTGTCATTGGTCCCTATAGGGACCACGACATTTGGCTGCTCACCCTCCCTCCTGAGAATGCCATAAACTTGTTCTGAAATATCTCACACCCTGGCACCAGGGAGGCCACGTACCATCTGGGATATTTGATCTTTACAACAGAGCCTCTTATCTGACCCCTAACTATAGAATCTCCTATCACGATAGTTCGCGTCTTCTCCTCCCTTCTTAGCCACAGGACCAGACTCTGTGCCAGAGACATGATTACAGTGGCTTGATCCTGATAGCTGCCCCCCCCCAAACAGTATCTAAAATCGTATACGTTATTGAGGGGAACGGCCACAGGGGTGCTCTGCACTGCGGGCATGTTCCCTTTCCCTCCACTGACTGTTATCTGCCCTCCTCCTGCCTCCTAGGTGTGATAGTGTCCCTGTAACTCCTGTCTATCACCCCCTCTCCCTCCTGAATGATCCAGAATTCATCCAACTCCAGCTCCAATTCCTTAACTCTGCATGTCAGGAGCTGCACCTGGATTTACTTCTCGGAAATGAAGTTGTCAGAGATACTGTTGGCTTCCAGGGTTGGCACAAAGGGGGGCATCCGTGGGCACTGCCCCCCCAAACAAGGTGCTTTGGCCCCCCCATATGGACGCAGCCATCGCTTGCCATCAGACCTTCCCCCACCCTCTCCGGCATCACTATCGTGTGTCAAGTGTCAATGGCATCTAGCTTGATGCACACTAGCAACTCTCCACCTGCACCAGGCTGCGTCACTAGCGTGCATCAAGCATCACTAGTGGCTAATGACGCTTGATCGCTTGATGCCATAAAAGCAACGCTCTCGATACCTACATTGGATATGGGTGGAAGATGGTAACAGCAACCCCCTGCCCCCCCCAACACAGTAATGCCCCCCACTAAAATTCATTCTGGTGCTGATGCTGCTGGCTTCCCTGATAACAAGTCTCCCTTGTTGTCTTCAGGAATAAACTACAGGTTAGCTGTTTTCTTATACATTACATGGTAGGAACAGGCTTGCTTGATTGGCAGATTGTTCAACTCTTATGAAGTGTGAAAAAGAGAGAAAGCTCAGAGCAGTGTCAACGACAGTTGACAGCAAGTATTAACATAAATATAACACCAAAAAGTTGTACAATTCATGTATCCGATAGGTGCAGTGCAAGGCAAAACATAAAGAGGGGAAATTATCTGACTGAGGTGCCCTTCAATAGTACTCAAATGATCTGCAGTTTACACAGTGAGTAAACTGTACATATAGAAAAGAGGTCATTATGTCTTTCAAATATTAACTTGTTTGTTTATAATTAAAGGCTTTGTGAGAGTTTCTATGAACTAGGCCAAAAACACTGTGGATTAGTAACTAATTTAGTCTACTATAGGAGTTCCAACCTTTTTCGGTCTAAGGCTTCCATGAATTGTGATGAACTGTAATGCAAATTCAGAACAGTTATCTGTCATAGTAGTATTAGTATTGTATTATACATTACATGGTAGGACATATTTGTATGGGAATAGATACTTTGCAGCAGTTAGTCCAGTAAAGTCAAGTTTATTGTCATCTGATTGTACAAGTACAACCTGATGAAACAGTGTTCTTTGGTCCTTGGTGCAAAATATGTAGACACACAACCAGACATAACACACAAACAAACAATACATATACAGGACAAGTATTTTTTATATATACAAATGCATAAATATATATACAAATGCATAAATAAATATTGTTTTATATATTTGAGAGTCTTAGATGGTTAGTGTGAGTAGTTTCTTTGGTCATTCAGCGTTCTCACTGCCCGTGGGAAGAAGCTGTTCCTCGGCCTGGTGGTGCTGGCTCTGATACTCCTGGATCTCTTTCCACACAGGAGCAGCTGAAAGATGTTGTGGAAGAGGTGAAAGGGATCTTCAATGATTTTGCACACTCCCTTCAGACAACAATCCTGGGAGATCACATCATTTGGGGAGGAGTGGGTGCAGGAAGAGGGAGACTCCAGTGATCCACTCTGCCCCTCTTATGATCCTGTGGAGTGACCTCCACTCCATTTCTCTGCAGCAACTGTACCACACTGTGAAGCAGCCAGCCATTATGCTCTTGACAGAGCTCCTGTAGAAGGTTGACATAATGGTGGCCAGTACCCTGGCCTACTTCAGTCTTCTCAGGAAGGCATGGCTTAGGGTTAGTGCGACACCTTTCAGTAATCGGGACCAGGGTTCAAATCCCACACTGTCTATAAGGAGGTTGTACATTCTCCCTGTGTCTGCATGGGATTTCACCGGGGGATCTAGGTTCCTCCCACCGTTTGAAACATACCGGGGTGTAGGTTAATTGGGTATAAATTGGGTGGCACAGTCTTGTGGGCTAAAATGGCCTGTACCATGCTGTATATCTAAATAAAAAAGTTCCGTTGCTGTTGCGCCTTTCTGACAAGTGAGGTGATGTTGAGTGATCATGATAGGTCACGAGTTAAGTGAACTGCAAGGAACTTGGTGCTCTCCACTCTCTTTATGACAGAGTTGTTGATGTGTAGTGGAGGGTGGCCATTCCTAGTCCTCTTGAAGTCCACGATCATCTCCTTCATTGAGACTCAGGTTGTTAGTCTTGCACCATTTCACAAGATTTTCCACCCCTTCTCTGTAGTGCAACTTATTTTTGTTGCTGATGAGCCCAACTACTGTTGTGACTTCTGCAAACATTTTTTTTTTTTTTTTAATTTTTTATTTTTCACACCATAAATCACAATAGCCATGATATACACTTTTTCTTTTGACTTCTGCAAACATGATGACACTGTTGGAGCTGGAGGTGGTGGTGTAGTCGTGGATCAGTACAATGAACAGAGGCAGGCTGAGCACACAGCCCTGAGGAGCGCCAGTGCTCACCGTGATGGTGCTCAATTTTCCGCTACCTACCTGGACAGGCTGTGGTCTTTTCATTAGGAAGTCCAGAATCCAACTACAGAGAGGGTTATTGAATCCCAGTGAGGACAGCTTCTCCACCAGCCTCTGATCGTATTAAACACCAAACTAGTCAATGAACAGCCTGGCATATGAGACATCTTTCTCCATGTGGGCCAGGGTGGAGTGAAGTGACAATACTATAACATCATCTATAGGTAAATTGAAATGGATCCAACGTCTCTGGGAGGTGTGCTTGATGCGCTCCATCACCGGATGCTTGAAGCATTTCATATTGGTGGAGGTCAGTGCCATAGGGCGGTAGTCATTGAGGCCTGTTATTGTCACCCTATTGGGTACCAGGATGATGGTGGCTGTCTTGATCCCTGCGGTAAAGATTGACTGACGCAGTGAGGTGTTGAAGGTGTCCGTGAAGACGGAGTGACGTCCGTCAATTGATCTGCGCAGTCCTTCAGTACCGGACCAAGTATGTTGTCTGATCCCGCTAGATTGTGTGGGTTCACCTTGGATAGGGTTCTCCTCACCTCAGCTGCAGCTGTGCAGGGGTCCCGTTCATTAGGGGGACCCACTGCTTTCTTTGGCATCATCCTGTTCTTCTCATCAAACTGTGCAGAGAAGGAGTTCAGTCTGACTGGAAAGTAGGTGTCATGAGCAGGTCACCGCACAAAGCTGAGGCAAAGTCGTATGATCTCACTGAATTTCATTGCATTAAAGATGGCAAGAATGATGAAAGACAAAAAAAAAGCAGATAATGTAAATTTTAAAAGCAGATAAAAATAGAAAATGCTGGAAAATATTCAGCAGGCAGACAGTATCTGTGGAAAAAGAAATAGGGTTGACATTTCAGGTCAAGTACCCTTCATCAGAACCGGTATCAGGGTTGGAGAGAGTGCTGGAGGGCAAGA
The DNA here is from genome assembly GCF_036971445.1 of Narcine bancroftii. Lineage (NCBI taxonomy): Eukaryota > Metazoa > Chordata > Chondrichthyes > Torpediniformes > Narcinidae > Narcine > Narcine bancroftii. The sequence continues at coordinate 13,803,631 of NC_091481.1, forward strand.
AGGGCTCCTTAAGGACCTCAGGTGATGATGGCTTCCTGACCACGTCGCAGGTTTGGATCTGGAGCTTGAGTTACTGATGGATCGAACAGGAGTCTGTGCAGCCGCAGAAGGTGTGGGAGGCGAATCCATGGGTACTTAGTGTCTTTGAAGGGACTCTCTTTTACTTCTCTTTTCTCATTATCTAAGTGTCACACAGCATCCATAAGAAGTGAAGATACATAACAAACGTTTTGGACTTGAGCCCTTCTCCAAGGTCTCATTGATGTCACTTATTTAGTGCAACCACAACCTGCATTGAAATCCCAGATGGAACAGGAACTGGATAAATTGAAGCATGATGAGCTGTGAAAAACACTTTCCTGTTTAGCAACATGGATTTTGATGAAGATGAATCATAGCGATTTGGCAATATCATCTGTGATGGTTGCAAAACTCAAATAAACAGTTCAGTCAGTGGTGCGGCTAGTGGGGGGCATAGCTGGCACCCCTGCTCCACCACCGCCACCACCCCCCACCCTGCTCCAACACCGACGCCAACCCCTCTCTCCAACGCCACCCCCACTCCGATGCTTGCGCTACCCCCTACCCCGCTCTTGACGATTCCCCCCCCCCCCCGCCGTCTCTGTGTCCCACCATTCAACCCCTGACTCACCATCTGGCATATGTCATGGCGCATTTTTTTCGCATTTTTTCTGTGCTCACTCCCCTTTAGAACCTGGCTACACCCCTGAGTTCAGTCCTCTGGTTGACCGTAAGGTCACATTTAATCAAATGGCCAAATACAAATACGGTTGACTGAAAACACAAAATCTTTACATTAAGCTGATGGAGAGGATATTTACGAAATTAAATCCATCTCATGCATGAGCACATCTAAAGTTTGATCAGAAATATTTATTATCATTCTGATGTATTCATTGATCCTTTTAGTTTAATATAGTTTTTCTTTACAAGTTCAACTGCAGCAATTAAGAATTTTGGGACATTGTGTAATGTATAGCATGTATGACAATTAACCCATTATCATGAAGCAATAAAGATGACTCAGGATTCAAGGTTCCTTAATTGTGATGAAATAAAAGCTGTGCAATATTACATGGTATTTGCTTTCATCTCTCATAAGGCAGGAAGGTTCACCATCAGCAGAAATTGCCTGAAGCACCTCAAAGTCAGAGAAAGAGAAGCAAAAGAGAGTCCCTCAGAGTCCCTGAGTTTTGCAATTCCACACAGTTTTGTAAATTGGTCAAGTTTAGATCAAGATGAAAAAGAGCTGTTGAATCAATATACTTTTTGTTAGCTGTATAAACACCCACAAAAAGTTTGTAGCATGTCTGAAGTTGCCTAAAGAAACCCTTTCAACAAAAGCAATACATTTTTGCAATGAGGTCAGGATAGTCATTCTCACTGGTTAGAATGTGAGTATATGTGGCAGCTTCTGTCATCACATAAAATAGTCCATAAGAGGAAATCACCTCTAAAAATAGGTTTTTTCTTAGCTATTCAAAATTATTTTTTTGAAAAAGATTGGAATCAAACATAATTTGGCTGTTCCATTTTATTTGGTCTTCATTGGAATAACTCAGCTCTCAAAATTGACAAGAGTGTTTGAAGGGAACAAATACTGCAAAGATTATACCTCTTCAATGTGAAATATCATTTGCATGCACAACAGCATGCACAACAGCTCCACAGCATGCACAACAGCAGAGAGCATCAGAAAAAAAATTTACTGTAAATGTGACTGTGATTCCTGGAAATGAAATTTACCAAAAACAAGTTTGTCAGAAACTAGGAGGCGTAGCAGACGCTTATCAGAGCAGGACAATGAAGTTTAAAAGAGCATCCTGAGAACAGCTGAGTTAATGTTTTCTAGCCAGGAGGTGGAGCAGAAGCTCTAATAGGCTCGTTGAGAGGGACACAGGAGCTGAATTTGGTGAGGGAACTGAGCAGAGGTACTGGTAAGGTCTTTTTAATTTTTTGGATGGTGGGATGACAGTCAGTGCAGAGGCATGCTCCTTCTGGTGGAAATGGGATATGAGGGAAACAAACTTCCATTGTCCCTGATGGCCACAGCTGTGGGAATTGTGCTGAGCTGCAAGGATTGATTGACTGCCTCAAGGACATGCTGCACTGTGTTCATTTCTGTTCACCCAGCTATAGGAAGCATATTAATAATTTGGAAGGGGTGAGAGGAGATTCAGCAGGAATGCTGCCAGGGCTGCAGGGCTTGAGTTATCGGGAGAGGCTGGATAAGCTTGGAACAGTTTAGGTTTAGGAAATAGAGGGACATGGATAAAGTGAATGAGAATTTATTGTCATGAAAATGTAATGAAATTTGTTTTGCGGCAGCATTATAGTGCAGATATTTCTATAAAGCTAACTTCAAAATAAATAAATAGTGCAAGAAAAAGACAAAGCAAGGCAGTGTCTGTGCTTCATTGTTCATTCAGGAATCTGATGGCTGAGGGGAAGAAGCTGTCCTGTGCCACTGAGTTTTCGTCCACAGGCTCCTGCACCTCTTTCCCAATGGTAGCAGTGTGAAGAGGTCATGGCCTGGGAAGTGAGGGTTCTTGAGGTTAAAGGCTGCTTTCTTAAGACACTGTCTCCTGTAGATGTTCACAATTATTTTCACCCAGGGTAGACCATTCCAGAACTCAAGAGAATAGGTTTGAAAGTGAGAGGGGGTGGATTTAAGAGGGACGTAAAGGGCAATTTTGTTTCACCCAGAGAGCAGTCCATATCTGGAATGAGCTGCTAGAGAAACCTATAGAGATGGGTACGACCACAACATTAAGAACATAACCATATAACCATAATCATTTACGGGGCGGAAACAGGCCATTTTGGCCTTTCGAGTCCGCACTGGTTCACTGATTTTGTGTGCCCTCTTCAGGCATTGGTGATTTTAGGTGTAGTGTATCTTTGAGAATTTTAACATCTATCCATAAGTACATCTGTACTTTGGATGTGAAATCTCATATTAAAATATTCAAAAACATTGGCTGTGTGGGAGAAGCTAGTGAGTGGCCGTGGACAATTACTTCTCAGACTGGAGGCCTGTGACTAGTGGTGTGCTGCAGGGTGCAGTAGAACATTACTCAACACTAGAAGCTCTTTAACCCACGATGTTGACCAACCTATGTCAACTTACTCCACAACAATCTAATCAAAATTCAAGATTTTTTTATTGTCATGTAATTCTACAGAACATAATATTACACAAAATTGCCTTCTGCCTACAGTAAGGCAGACAGTCACCATTAGGATTGCCCAGTGCCTCTTTCAGTAAGCGAGAGAGAGGGAAACAAAAGAGAGTCCCTTTCAAACTGCTGTGTAAAACGGGGTTAACTGGGCAATTTTCCCGGGTAGTGCCCTATTCACGCGGCAGTTAGAAAGGGTCCGATGTGGTCAGCATGGTCCTAATCCAACCGAGTCCCTGATCTACCTCACAGGTCATCAGGGAACCCAGTTAAATTTACCTAGGTCACGTCCACAGGCGATTTGAACAGGAAAATGGCCAACCCGGTTACTCCTGTGACATCAGAGCTTGCGTGCTCTGGCGTCACAGGGAAACCCCTGGCTGAAGTGCCTGCCACGATCAGGGGGAGAGAGAGAGGTCTTTGCTGCGGGGCCCAGGATGGGGGTGGGGGGGGAGAAGTCGCTGCCACGGGGTGGGGGGGGTGGTGAAGAGTGGGGGCGATGAACTGCTGCTGTGATCCTGGGAGTGGGACGTTGCTGAGGAGGGGGGCAACGTGCGATTGACGAGGTGGGTGTTGATTGATAGTGGGGGTGGCGACTGATGGGGGAAGGATGACTGGGTGGGGGAATGGTGATTGACAGTGGGTAGTGACTAAAGGGGGGGGAAAATTCGGGGGTGGCAACCGATGGCTGGTGGAGGGGCAGGAGAGACTGACTACCGATAGTTCCTGTGAGTGCGTGATGTGTCATTTACCACGGGGGACGGGATTCCCCTTATATCATCAGGTTGATAATTTAATGGGTTGACCCCCCCCCCCCCCCCCCCCACTACAGTTATAAAGGTCCTTCCAGCATCTTTGCCCCAGTAATCACACCTGGGTCCCAGGAGGGCTACCCGGGTGCTGCAGTTTAAAAAAGACTATACGAATGTCCATAGATTACCCTCCAGCGCTCCTGCAGCCTCTACCTACACAGATTCCATTGGCAACCCGAGCTCCAGATCCAAACCTTCAACATGATCAGGAAGCATTCAGGGCCTGAGGCCCTTCGGAAGCCCATCTTACCTTCAGCACCCTCTCAAATCTCAGCTCTGATATCTAGCTCCCATGAGCCAGTCTCCAGCACCCCACAGCTTGTGTGGGTCCTCCGACCACTAGTCACCCGAAACCTGGGTGGGACTTTTGGCTGCTGAACCCCTTGTTGGTTCACCGCCATGGTCACTGTCCTTCTCAACAGAGTGGGGGGGGTGGGGTAGTTCTCCCCATTTCTGGTGCCTGTGCCAGTCACTGCTCCCTCAAGGCTGCTGCCAAGCTTAGGTGCCATCTTGAGCACAAACGCTGTGGTTGTAGGATTTAAAGCCTGTATGGAGCTGACAGCATTAGGGCCAGGTGGTTGAATTCTTTGCCTCTGTGACTCCACTCTCCCAGATCTGCACCAGCAACAGTGCTGCCATTACAACAGCTCTGGCAGCGCCGCCATTTTGGTATTCCCTACTTCACACCCATAACCTTCTAATTTTCATATGTTAAAAATGTTTGGACAGATATATGGATAGAACGAGTTTAGAAAAACAAGGGACAAATACGGGTATCCCTCACTTTTCAAAAGTTTGCTTTACACCATTTTGCTTTTACGAAAGACCTACATTAGTGCCTGTTTTCACTAACCAAAAGAAATCTGAAGAGGATTTTTGCTTTAACGAAAAAAGGTGAAAAACAAAAATAGCACTCAGCGTTTGTTTTCCAGGCAGTGCGCTCCCTTGCATCTTTATCCTCCAGTTTTGAACTCCTCAACCCTGTGTATAAGACTATAACTGGTTATTGTATCTATGCTGCTCATGGTTTTATATATCTCTATACCTAGCCTCCTACTTTCCAGGGAGAAAAACCCCAGTCTAACCAGCCACTCATAATTCAAACCTGCTTGACCTCGTATCATTCATGTTAATGTTTTCTGTAGTGTCGTTCACTGCTGGAATATGTTCCTTCAGCAGTGTCTTATTTGGCTTGGGTTCGTGGACGAAGATTTATGGAGGGGTAATGTCCATGTCACCTTCAGGCTCGTTTGTGGCTGACAAGTCCGATGAGGGACAGGCAGACACGGTTGCAGTGGTTGCAAGGGAAAATTGGTTGGTTGGGGTTGGGTGTTGGGTTTTTCCTCCTTTGTCTTTTGTCAGTGAGGTGGGCTCTGCAGTGTAGCAATGTTTAAAACTATGGGTCAGATCAAACTCCTCGAATGCTTTTCTCAAGTGCGATCCATGAAACCACATTTTTACTGCTCTTTTGGGTTTGCTGATTTTTACGGTGGAAACAAACTTGCACTGTTACAGATACGTCCTAGTTGAAACTTTACCTGCTCTTTAAAAGGTGCAAGATTCTTCTGCAATCATGTGTCAGGAAAATTCACCAAGGTGACATTTCTTTCACAAAAGTTTAATTAGGTGGGTAGGGAATCTCTTAAGTAGTAACCAATATTCAATAATAGGGTGGATTTGGGAGTGTTTGTTAGGTTAACAGCAGGTGAAGTAACATTGAAAAGATATTTAACGATAAGGATTGGTTGCCATTTGCGTGTGATAGTTCTATTTGTATAACCTTTCATGGGATTTACTGATTTGGTTTATTAGCATTCTTCTATATTTAATTTTAAATACTCGGTCATGAAAACAAACGTGTTCTCTACACCTCTGTTTTGAAAGCGACATTGGAAACTCAAAGATAATTAATGAATAAACAGGGCTTCATTTTAATTATTCCCATTGATTCTGTAAATTGCTTAATATGAATTCATCTTACGCGAGTAAAAATTGGGACGAATTAATCATGTAAAGCGGATTTTGCCAGAAAATGGTTACAAGAAATGTCCACAGCTAAGCAGTGAACTTATATTATGAGTAAGTTGGTATCTCACACCTACAGCACCATCATTGTCATTCGAGGATTCAGCTGTGGTAATAATATCACTGTATACATGTGGCGTGCTGCTAACAAGTATATAGGTAGGTAGGACAATTTCTATTGACTTTTTCACTGTCAGATTCTGGAACATAAGAAAAAGTAAGAATTTCTAAATATGGAGGAGCAGTAAACCTATCACTTTTGAACCCATCCACTCTCCCACATCATAACCCTAATAAAACCCTGGCAGATTGATATGTAGCAATGCTAGTATCAGCAATCAAACAAGCATGGATCACTAAATAGATCCAGGACAGATGTCAAATGAAAGCTGAACTTTTTTAGAGAAATAATTGTTTACTACTCATCTATGGAAGTCCCATGTCACGATAAAGTTGAGGCCCAGAGGTGTCTGTGTCCTGTAGATATAAAGAATGTGAAAGGTTCCAGGCCCTGGTGGCTACTTGAAGGAACAATTCCTAAAGTTCAGATTGCCCTTCATTCTCATGTTTCTTTGGACATTTCTGCGGATAATTTAATAAGGTGAAAGTGAAAAATTGGAAATATCAGCTCTTTCAAAGAGCCTCCGCCAAAAGAATGGAGTGAAACAAGAAACTGCAGATGCTGTGATGGTACAAAAGTGCTGACGAAGGTCTATCAGCATCTACACTTGCACCCAGACCTCCTCCCTCACCACCATTTGAGGCCCCAAACAGTCTTTCCAAGTGAAGCAACACTTCATTTGTGAATCAGCAGGGATCATCGACTGAAGCCAGTGCTCTCGTTGGGGCCCTCTCTACATCAGAGAGACTGGACACAAACTTAGAGATCATTTCATTCAACATTTTCACTTTGTCCACTGCAATAGTGGGGATCCCCAGTCGCAGCCCATTTCAATTCCCCGCTCCATTCTGGCTGTTTGTTATCCACTGCTGGACTGAAGCCACCTGCATATTGGAGGAGCAAATCTCATTCTGTCTGTTCACCCTCCAACCATGTGGCATTCGCATTGCCTTCTCCAGTTTCCATTAGACCCCACCCCATCTCTCCAGTTCCCTATCCCTATGTCTCCTTTTTTCCAGCTCTACATTTACAGAGCTACATAACCCTTCCCCCGATCAATTCTCAACTTTTCTTTCCTGCCCTTGTATCCATTTCCACCTTGGTCTCTTGGCTGTTGGTCTATGCTCTTCCCCCTGTCCCTTCTTCATTCGTCTCCCCACCTTTTTCCTTTTACCTTGATGGAAGGCTCAGGCCTGAACTGTTGGTTATATTCTTTGCCTCCTCTGGACACTGCAGGACCTGCTGAGTTCCTGCAACACCTTTGTGTACTAACCACCAAAAGAAAGGATTGATTGAAATAGACCACACGCTTGACAACTGCTGTGTGGAATATCCATGCCAGAGCTTGTTCTGGGTTTAAATTAATTTCAGTAACAAAGAAAATTGCCCCAATGTTTTTGTTTATATGTAATCGAAGCTTTTAAAAGTAAAATTTCTGCCTCTGTTGACCCCCTCACAAAGCTGTGTTCATTGTGTGTTCAGAGCTTTGTCTGTGGGCTATTGTGTCAAGACTGATAACATTGAGATGATTTTATTAAACCGAGAAGACAATCCAACTATAAATGAGTATCCTCAACAGGTTAGTGGTGGAACAATTTAACAGGGAACAAATGGGTGGAGTTACATTTGCGATCAAAAGAAATGAAGCAACATGTGTGTTTATGAAAACAGACACATTGAGATTAGTATTTCTTTTCATCAATACGTTGACCTACTTTCCTTTTCAGGTGAGAATGGAGGAAATGTGCACCAACTCAGCACACGTTAATATTTCGGAAATGATTCGGAAGAAGCGGGACAAGCAGTCTTTGAGTGCAGAAGAAATCAATTACTTTGTTCAAGGTGTAACAAACCAAAGCATCCAAGATTGCCAGATTGGTATTACCACCACACAGTCTTTTACTTCTTTATCAATTGTCTAGAGTATGTAATAATGAGACAAGTGATTACCAGACAACATAGGACCTCATCAATTTAGTATTGAGCTAAATGGAATAGTGTATTCCAGCCCTGACTTAATTAATTCTGAACCAAGAAAATAGCTAGACTCTAATCCATATTAGAATCCATGGCTTGGAAGTGGTAGAATTGAATAAACACTATTTGGTGGCTTGATTATGGGACATTAGGAGGCCATTCTGCCCCTCAAAAAAAGAGACCATTATCTGCTCAGACCTTTTCAGTTTGGCAATTCAATCAAAATTCAAAATTTTCAACTTTTCTCCATTGATTTGGCTTCATATTCCTTGATCCCCTCACCCAAAAGAAACTCATAGACACAATTTCACTCCTCTTAATGAAACTCAGCTTTGTTGGGCAGAGAATTCTGATTTTTTTTTTTTACTTTGTGAACCAAAGTAACTTCTGGCTTGAATCTGAATGACCAAGCTTTATGCATCCTCCAGCAGAGGAAATAATTTATCTGTGTAGGGTATTTCAGTGAGGAACTTTCACCAAGAATGCAACCCATTGCTGACTCACCCGTGACATTAATTGCTCTGACTCGCACACGGTCAGTAGCCAATTGGATCAGCTACCAGATATTTACTTTGAGAGAGCCATAAAACCAAGGCTTCTCGCTAAATACTTGGAGGGGGTCTTGAAACAGAAGAGAATCTTGGTTCATAACTAGAATGATTACATCATTGCACATGCTGCAGAGTTATCATCTGAATTAAGTTTATTAGGTTAAGGGTCTGAAATTGAAAATAAATTTCTTATCCAGTGGCTCTGTAAATACAAACTATTTGGGGATCATGGTCAATCAGATTATAAATTTATTTAAGGTTCAATATTACACAACTGAAGTAAAACATGAAAATCTGCAGATGCAGTGATTGAAGTAAAAACGTTGCTGGAGAAACTCAGCAGGTCAAACAGTGTACTTTATGTAGCAAAGATAAAGATACATATCTGATGTTTCAGACTTGACCCCTCATCAATGTAATACTACACAATTACACAATAAGAATCTGGAAATGTGCGGTTTGTTAAATTAAATATCAATGGCCTTTTAGGCTCCAATTTCAGTTCTTGAAGATCTGAGAATAAATTTGGAAGTGTGAAAAGTTGGTAGTTATTGAAGGGGGTGGGTTTGATTAGTGCAGCCAAAGACACCCTGTGCAAATTGATAGGATTACATTAAACTGAAGAAAACTTGCAAAACATTCAAAAAGTCTGAATTAAACAAAATAGCTAAATGTATTTATTCATGTCGATCGATAATTAAGCAGCAAAATTCTGCGGATTCTACACGGGAGCAAATCAGCTGTGATCAGAGCCTGCTGTTAACTAGGATCGAGAAATTTACATCGGCCTCAGAATCGATAATCCCAGCCTTCATTAATACAAATCCATCTTTAGCGTAGATAAAAGCTCACTCGACTGGAGGGAGAACTAACACTTTGATTAGCTTACAACACAGATAGGGTTCATGAATAGGCTTCAGAGGGGTTCAGGGTTTAGGTGGGAAACCAGGGTTATATGCAGGCCCCCGGGGGGAGGGGCTGGGAGGCAGGACCAGTCATCAGTACAGGACACCTCTAGTGAATCCCAGTTCACTACACCACCATTGTAGAATAAAATCTTGTGGACAAAGCTTCAAGACTTTGCACTAAACCTTGATGCATTATTGCAATAAAAGAGATTACACAAACACCCCAATATGTAATAATCTCTTATGCAATAACATACAACAACTTACCTTCACAAATTCAGTAGTACACAATTTTAAATGTACACTAACACACAATATGTGATTTCAATTTAAAATATTCAATGTTCACAAACTAAATAGACACACTTTCACTTTATATTTCTTCCTTTTCCATTAATTCCAGATCAAATTGTTCTGAATAACTGTAGCCTAGTATTAGAGTGTTTTCCGGAACTCAGTGCATGCTGACCAGAGCTCATCTGTAACCTTTGATAGTCCTGTGGTCATGACGTTGAACTTGATGCTGCACAATCCCAAGTGAAATGATGAGCCATAATTATACTGAGTTGATTAGATTAACTTTAAATTGTACCCATAATTCTCTTTGACAGGTGCCATGCTAATGGCAATTTGCCTACAGGGGATGACACAGGAGGAGGCAGTGAACTTGACCCAAGAGATGAAACTGTCTGGTGCTGTCCTGGAATGGCCAAAGGAGTGGTCCAGCGTCATAGTTGACAAACATTCCACAGGAGGAGTTGGCGACAAAGTCAGCCTTGTTTTGTCACCAGCGTTGGCTGCCTGTGGTTGCAAGGTAAGGGGGACACTGCTTGTTGACCTCATTAGAATAACGGGAGCAGAATTATAGATAGGCTAAAGATCAAAGAGGGTAGAAGATGGGAGGGAGGGAGGCTGATAGATGAGAGGGATGGAGTGTTGTTTCAGCTGGACCATAGGAAAGGTGGAGGCTTGAGTCATTAATTGCATCAAAGGCAGGAGAGAAGTTAGGCAGGGTGAGGACAGCAATGTAGTTCAGTCACCATCTCAGGCAATGTCATTTGTAAGAGCCTTTGCAATTTTGTGGTGGGCCAGAGAGCTAGTTGAAAAAGAACAAGGGTGCTTGTTACAAGGTTGGTGCCTGTTCAGGGAGGCAATAAAAACATACAATGACTTTGGAGTGAAAAGTACTGGTAGAGATGGCTAGTTGTTTTCAAAGTCAAGGTTAAAGCTTTGGCAAGAAAGGATGGCTTGCAAGTTCAAGTTTATTTATCATCATTGCACAAGTATAACCTGACGAAACAGCACTCTCCATTCCTTGGCAAACACACAACCAGACATAAGACACACGCAGACAAGTGATACAGATGCAGAATAATATTTATTTAAATGAATATTATTTAATAAATAGTTGTGTCTCATAGGGTTAGTGTAAGCAATTCATTTCGTTGTTCATCAGTCTCACTGCCCTAGGGAAGAAGCTGTTGCTCAGCCTAGTAGTGCTGGCTCTGATCCTCCTGTATCTCTTCTCTGATGGCAGTAACTGAAAGATGCTGTGTGCAGGGTGATAAGGGTCCTCAATGATTTTGCATGCTCACTTTAGGCAACGATTCTCTGCCACTCTTGTGGTCCTGTGGATTGACCTAGGATCCATTTCTGTACAGCAACGTACCCCACTGTGACGCAGCCGGCCAGGACGCTCTCGATAGAGCTCCTGTAGAAAGTTGACATGATAGCAGCTGGTCGCCTTGCCTGCTTCAGTCTTCTCAGGAGGTGCAGTCACTGTTGCGTCTTCCTGACAATTGGGGAAAGGTGTGTCCAGGTTAAGTTGATAAGTGTTCTCCAAGGAATTTGGTGCTCTCTTCTCTCTCGACTACTGAGTTATTAATATGCAGTTTGAGAGGAAGAGGAAAGAACTACAGTAACACCAGAGGAGAGAGCTCTGTTCATAATATCAACTAAACTGATGGGGGAATGTGGTCAGTTTTATGGCTAGAAGTGGGTCTCTGACCTTGGAGAATGTGATGTGATAGAATACAATAGATAGAATGTAACAGGAATTCAGAATTGAAAAGAGGAACAGGAGGAGTAGATGTGGTGCAAATAGCGAAGGAGAGAGCAGAAAGGTAGGTTTGGGAATAGTCTCTATCTTGTTCAAAGGAAATCCAAGAAGGGGGACATTGAACAATTTTGACTGAATTTCTCTTATCAACATCTGAATGGGAGTCCAAACATGTTAATAAAGACACAGGTAAGATTCTAGTGCAACGCTATTACAGCATCATCAACCCAGGTTCGAACCCAGTGAAATCTGTAAGGAGTTTGTTCATTCTCCCCATGCCCTCCCTGCATGCATTTTCCCTGAGTTCTCTGGTTTCCTCCCACCCTCCAAAAATGTGTGGGGTTGTCGGGAAATTGGATGTAAATGAGCAGCACGGATCTCAATGGTCGGAATTGGCTTCTACCGTTTTTTAAATAAAATAAAAATAAAGAAAATTCTAAGAGAAACACGTGGAGTAGTTATAAAGCAAGGGTCAATGTGTGGAAGGGCGCAGCAGGGCCTGGATACCAGCTATGAATGTGCTGGTGTGCAGTGGGAGCAATGGAGTAAGATAATGGGCCAGGATTCTCAGAAGATGGAGCAATTATCTCTTCTGTATTTCTGGAGTAGAGGAAAACAAATACAAAGATTCCCTCAGTGGGAGTGAAGGTGAAGCCAGGAACAGGTTTCTGATAAGTCACACCCCAGTTTGCAGTGAGAGGCTTTCCGTCAGTGAAGAGAGAAAATAATTACTAGAAGGTGTTAAAGAAAAAGGAGAAAATATTAGCTCAGCAGAAAATAATGCAGAACTAAGTACGAGAAATCTAAAATCAGATAATGCTGGAAATACTCAATGGGTTAAGCTGCATCTATGAAGAGAGGAAGAGTTAACATTTACGTTTGAGGTTTCATCATCCTCTCAAATTGCCTGAAAAAAATATTGGCAATCCAAGCACAGACTGGACTCAGCTCTGTCTCATTGGCAGCACTCTCTCTGGCCTCTGAATGAGATCATTGTGCAAATAAGCAATCAAACTTCATACGAGCTGCAAGATTGAAACCCTGAGGCCAGTATGAAACGAGAACTGATAAACAAGAGAGCTCCTCATTGTTGGGGTGGGGGGGGGGGGGGGCAGTACTGTTTTGTGCTGTCACAACTCCATGTATGTTTTTTTATACACCAATCCCATGATATTTCTGTAATGAAGACCCTCCAATATGCCGGCATTGGTCGTTCACAGTGAAATGAACAAAGCTGGCATTTTTCTGGGTCAGTGCGTCTTTTTACACAAGAAGCTGGCATTCAGCAAACAAAAGGGACGGGACGTGTAACTCAACAGTGTTGGCATATGCATCTAGTGTCACATATAACAGACCATATTTGATGGCATGTTAGACCCACTTGTTTTTCCCAAAAAAATGGCTCAAAAATATTCCCCTGATCTTGTATGCCAGGTTGAAATTAGGTTAAAGATAGTGAATAATGTTGACAGTACTGCTGTTGGTCCCCTTATTGGTCATTGTTGTGCGGAGAAAATGTCAGGTCCACAAGAGACAAGTCTGTTCACAAGGGGTTTGCTATCAAACTTTACTTTTTATTAACACATAACAATTAATATAAGAGCATGGGAAAATCATAGTGGGAATAAAACATAAGCCCACAATTGTTCTGGGTAAACTTGTACCTCTCACTTTGTTCGTTTTAGATTGGTCACAGTGTTCGAGCTACCAAAAGAAAGCAGAGTCACACGCCGAGAGCACTTCAGTTCATACACATCTTTATTACTAACTCTAAAGCTGATTTCAAACTACAATATGCAACCCCTTCCCAATTATACTTATCAACGCCTGGACTGGTCCCAACTGCCGAAGCGAGGCAACGACCGCACACTTGTAGTAGGTTGTCGGGGTGCCGGTAGCAGCTTCTCCACCTCCCCTGACTGGGACATTGGTTGGAATCTAGAAGTTCTTCTTCTTGCTGAGAGATGTTGCCACCTCTCAGAGAGTCTCAAACTTCAGCAGTGGGACCATGGCTTATATTACCCAAAAATCGTTTACTCATAGCTTATCTCTTTGAATAAATGATTTAATTATCTTCAAGGTCTCCTGACAGTCTGCGACCAACAAAAGGCAACTGCATCTCTGGGCCTCATGGTGGAAATTAGATAATGTCTAATGATTCATATGCATCCTGGGCCTCATGGTGTAAATTAGATTATGTCCTCTGATTCAACTGCATCCCTGGGCCCCATGGTGGAATTTATATTATGTCTTCTGATTTAACTGCATCCCTTCTTGCATAAGCTGGTCTAAATCCTCCATTACAACAATTTATGAAAGAACGTGGGAAAATCTCTGCAAGTATTGATCTATAGAAGTGGATTTCAAACATTTTCCACTCGTATACCACCTTTTTAAATTATTTTTCACACTATGAACCATACTGACCAAGATACACACAAACATTTCCCTCTTGAATATACACAGTGTCATTTTCTCCCCTTCCCTCCCTCCTTCACTGCCCCCTCCCCACCCACTCAACTTTCAACATATATGATACATTAAACCCATTTAACAGTGTCCTCACACAATGAAAATAAACAAGAAAATTGTGTCATCTACTTTTACATACTGGGTCAGTTCATTTCGTCTTCTCCTTCTGTCATTTTAGGTGGTGGAGGTCTGCGGTAGGACTTCTCTGTTGTGTTCCATGTACGGTTCCCAAATTTGTTCAAATACTGTGATGTTATTTCTTAAATTATATGTTATTTTTTCCAATGGAATACATTTATTCATTTCTATGTACCATTGGTGTATTCTCAAGCTATCTTCTGATTTCCAGGTTGGCATAATACATTTTTTTGCTGCAGCTAAGGCTATCATAATAAATCTTTTTTGAGCTCTATCCAAATTGAGTCCAAGTTCTTTACTTCTTATATTACTTAGAAGAAAGATCTCTGGATTTTTTGGTATGTTGCTTTTTGTGATTTTATTTAATACCTGATTTAGATCTTCCCAAAACTTTTCCACTTTCTCACATGCCCAAATTGCATGTACTATTGTACCCGTTTCCTCCTTACAGCGAAAACATCTATCTGATACTGTTGGGTCCCATTTATTTAACTTTTGGGATGTGTTATTTAACTTTTGGTACGTGGTGTATAGCCTGTGTAACCAATTATATTGTATCATGCGTAACCTTGTGTTTATTGTGTTTCTCATAGTTCCAGAGGATAGCTTTTCCCATGTTTCATTCTTTATCTTTATGTTTAGATCTTGTTCCCATTTTTGTTTGGATTTACAGCTTGTTTCCTCGTTCTCTTTCTCTTCCAGTTTGATGTACATGTTTGTTATAAATCTTTTAATTATCATTGTGTCTGTAATCACATATTCAAAATTTCTTCCTCTGGTAACCTCAGCCTGCTTCCCAATTTGTCCTTCAAGTAGGTTTTCAATTGGTGGTATGCAAACATTGTACCGTGAGTTATACCATTTTTGCACTTCATTTGTTCAAAAGATAATAATTTATTTCCTGAAAACCAATTTTCTATTCTTTTGATCCCTTTCCTCTCCTATTCTCTAAAAGGAAAGGTTATCTATTGTGAAGGGGATTAGTTGATTTTGCGTCAATATTAATTTTGGTAGTTGATCATTTGTTTTTTTTTCCTTTCTACGTGAATCTTCTTCCAAATGTTGAGCAGATGGTGTAGTACTGGTGAATTCCCATGTTTGTGCTGCTCTATAATAATTCTTAAAGTTTGGTAGCTGTAAGCCCCTCTCGCATACCACCTTAAGTAATTTCTTACTAATCACTGCTACTATCGTTGAGGGCTGGTGGTGGGCTGTTGGTTGGGGAGCAGGGAAGCAAGCTTCAGACTATTGAAACTGAGGTCAAACCCACAGACCAGCTTGCTCACAATCTGGCAGACCTAGTGTGGGTTAGGGTTCAGGTTAGGGTTAAGATTCAGGTTAGTCGCCCACAGCAACAGAGAGCAGGCAGCAGACTTCCAGGGCAGAGCAGGACAGTGGACCGCGGGATTAAGCAGGTGGCACTAAAAAATTATGGTATACAATACACATCATGACCCAAAGTGGTACCAGAATGCCAGAAGTGCATTTTACTCTGAAGGCAGTTCAGGGATTTTACAAGGTGCCTTGGTGAAAGAAAGACAGGTCTGGAATGGCATCCCCATTCTGGATTCATGCTTTTTACACAGCATGTGTTCCAGAAAAAAGGGAATAACATCCCGGAATGAAATGGCTGTTTAAAGACCATAATGAAGACGCAGAGCTGGGTGGTACTGTCAGTGTAGTGGTTAGCATAACGTTATTACAGCGCCAGCATTAGGTACCAGGATTTGAATCCCATGCTGTCTGTAAGGAGTTTGTATGTTCTCCCCATGTCTGTGTGAGTTTCCTTTGGGTGCTCCAGTTTCCTTCCACTGTTCAAAACTTACCGGGAGTTTGTTGATCAATTGAGACTAATTGGAAGGCATGGAGATCATGGGCCCAAAGGTAATGTTACTGTGCTGAATGTCTAAAATTGTAAATATTCCATGTGGCATATCTTTGCCCTTATACAGTATTTGATCCTCCCTTCCTAATCATGAATACAGAGTGGGAACAGATAGAACCCAGCACTAATCACTGTGGCACTTTATCATTGCAACATCTCAACCTAAATATACCTCCTGCATTACTATGCTGTCTTCTATTCCTCATCTAATCCTTAATCTGTGGCAGTTTATTATTGCCAATACCATGCACTTTAATTTTGTAATTGCCAAAGTGGTACCAAATTGAAGACTTCTGAAAATACAGCTATACCACAGCTAGAGATTCCCCTTATCTTTTCCGTCAGTTGAACACCAAGAAATAATAGCAGATTCGCCTTTTCGTAGATAGAAGTTGAATCTGCCCAATCTTATTGTTACTTTCCAAGGTCCTTTCTGAACAATAGTATCTTTCCTTCTTGAGATATTAGGCTGAATGGTCCATTGTTCCTAGGTGTCTCTTTCCCTCCTCTTTATAAATAGTGGAGTTATATCTGTGGAATTATAAAAGTTGAGAACTGGTGCAACATCTTTGCCAGTATCTCCTTCAAGACCCCACAATGAAGGTCATCCTATCTTTCGGCATCATTAATTTCTCCAATATTAACTTTTTTAGCTTAATTTACGTATAAATTTTGCTGAGTTTTCTTCATTATGACAGTAATTTTGGTGTATTTGCCATTTCAAGGTTGTGATCAATGCTTGTGAAGTGCAAATCTTAATGAGCAATGAAAATTGCTGCCCTGCAGGTTCCAATGATTAGTGGCAGGGGACTGGGACACACTGGAGGCACACTGGACAAACTGGAATCTATCCCAGGATTCAACATTAACAAGAGCCCAGAGGAGGTAAGGAATATTTGCTGAATTTAGACGTTTGCTACCATATTCTTGTCGGGTCATTTGACATCAGTAATGGAGAATATGTTCAAGAGAATTATGAGGTCTCTTTAGAAGCACTCAGCATAATCTTTCTGAATGATCAATATGTGGGTGATGATTATTATAGAAAATACAAGGATAGTTGGTGAAAGATATCTGGTAGATAATTCACGCAGGGATTACTGTGAAACTAAACTTTGAGACAGCCCAGCATACTGCATCGGCAATTATTCATGAACAATAAACACCAGGTGTCAACTTCCTGCAAATTATCTTGTGGTTTCAAATAAAACCCATGCCTTCTGTGTTCATAATTGTTTATCCCAAGCAATAGCAATTCCCCGAGAAGGTCGTGATCCTGTGCTGATCTTGGACTCTCTGCATCAATGCTGTGTCACTCTCAAAGTTTCCATCCCTGAATCAAAAGAGGATTGTGTTCCAGAATAATACCCTAATGTAGGCCAAACTGTGTCGGATAGCATGGCACATTTCTTGGAGGCCTCCAATCACCTGTTTGATCTTTAAAACCAATTGGCCAGATTTCTTGACAATTTTCTGGCTTCAGTATTCAGTGACCTATATACTGAAATCCAAAGTATCTATAAATGGAATTGTAAATATGAATGAAACATAAACATAATGAGATGTGACAATGGGTATAATTTGATTTTGGGGAATTATTTGAACTGAGCTGTGACTCTGTAATACATAGTGAATAATCCTTACTCAGAAGAAGCAGCAATCCATTAATTAATTAATTATCTTTGTTACAAATTTCATCTGTACAATTGCACAGTCTTGAACTCTAACCTCAAAAACATCTCCAGTCAGTTATACAAAGAATAATGCTTATCCTATATAATATAGCTGGACAGTAACTCTCATTTTGAATAAACAGCAGTTATTTGTTAGTTATAAGTTAGTTCCGATCAGATTAAATAATAATCCTTGTCTTGAATACATTTTAACTTGTGTACCATCAATGTCTTGGATGATTATATTCCATATGGTACATGTGGTGAGTGAGCTTCCTAACATACATTGTCAATCTGGTGTGGGTAGATCAGCAGCTTTGGACAAACTCAATTTGATTAACTATGCCTTTGGGCTGAATTTTTCTTTAATTTTATTTTATTGACACATGTATTCAAATTACATGCATAGTCAAAGCTTAATCTAATCAAAAAACATACCTGCTTTTTTCATTTTTCTCCCTCCCCACTTTGGACAGAATTTTGACACCAATTTCCATTCTTTTTTGCTTGTGGGTGTAAGTGAAAGGATTCTGATTATGCTGCCCATTGCACATCCAGCTCTTCTGGGCTGATGTAATCCCAAAGTACAAGCCATCCTTCCAGGAGTTTTATTCCTCTTGAGGAAAATAATAGACCGATTATCAGCAGGTGGTCTAGATTCTCCACCTTGCTATCGTCAAAAATCTTCAAGCTAAAGGACTGTCAGTTCTGGGGAAACTGAGCTGTTTGTGACTTGCCAATTACATCATCTGATGTGGAAGGATTCACTGATCTTTAATATATCCAGTTGAGAGGAAATTTTAAATTTAAATTTTTAAATGTAAACATTCAGCACAGTAACGAGCCTGAGCCACCCAAATACTACCATTTAACCTACAACACTCGTACTTTTCTTTTAAAAGGTGGGAGGAAACCAGAGCATCCAGAGGAAACCTATGCAGAATGGGGAGAACGTACAAACTCCTTACAGACAGTGCCAGTAACAGCGTTTAGTTAACCACTGTCACTGGTCCACTGAGTTATCTTATTGAACAACTGATCACTGTGTAAGTTGGAAGGTTCCTCAGGGAAGGTTAGTTAGGAAGGTTCAATCATTAGGTATTAACATAGAAGTAGTAAAATGGATTCAACAATGGTTGAATGGGAGATGCCAGAGAGTAGTGGTAGATAACTGTCACATTGGAAGCCAGTGACTAGTGGTGTGCCTCAGGGTTCAATATTGTTTGTTATATACATTAATGATCTGGATGATGGGGTGTAAGTATTCAGATGATACTAAGATGGGCGGAGCTGTGGATGGTGAAGAAGGGTTTCAAAGCTTGCAGAGGGATTTCGGCCAGTTAAAAGAGTGGGCTGAAAGATGGAGTTTAATGCAGATAAATGTGAGGTGTTACATGTTGGTAGAGCTAATCAAAATAGGACATGGCGAATGGTCGGGCATTGAAGAGTGCAGTAGAGCAGAGGGATCGAGAAATAATGGTACATAGTTCCCTGAAAGTGAAGGCACATGTGGATAGGGTGGTAAAGAAAGCTTATGGTATGTTGGTCTTTATAAATCGGAACATTGAGTATAGGAGGTGGGATGTTGTGTTAAAATGAAAAGGCATTGGTGAGGCCAATTTAAAGTATTGTGTGCAGTTTTGGTCACCAAAGTATAGAAAAGATATCAACAATTTGGAGAGAGTGCAGAGAACATTTACCAGAATGTTGCTGGGGTTACAAGGCCTAGGTTATAGGGAAAGGTTAAATAAGTTAGGTCTTTCTTCTTTGGAGTGTAGAGGGTTGAGAGGGATTTGATTGAGGTATTTAAAATTATTAGGGGTATATATAGATAGAGTGGATGTGGAGAGGCTTTCTCCTCTAAGAAAGGGGGAGATATAAACAAGAGGACATGAGCTGAGAATTAAGGGGGCAAAGTTTAGAGAAAACACAAGGGGGAACTCTTTACTCAGAGAGTGGTGGGTGTGTGGAACAAGCTTCAAGACGAAATGACGGAGGCAGGCTCGATATTAACATTTAAGGTGAAGTTGTATATGTATATGGCTGGGAAAAGAATGGAGGATTATGGGTTGAGTGTAGGTCAGTGGGGTTAGGTGGGAGAAAGTGTTCAGCATGGACTAGAAGGGCCTAGTTGGACTGATTCTATGCTATAATTGTTATATGGTTTTATGAGCATTGTTCAGTCTGGTTAGATCAGTTAGTGTAATTCTTATCCTGAATAACGAGTAACTTTCTGCAGTTAAGAAATAAGGTGCATCTTTATCATACAGTATGGATCCTAGCTCTCAGTGTGTCTATCTCTCGGGCCAGACACCTGTTACAGCCTGTGTTTGAGGCAGAGAATTGGAATCTGAGTAATTGCTCGGTATCTTGTTCTTCAGATAAAGCAGATCTTGGCTACGGTTGGATGTTGCATTGTTGGGCAAACAGCAAATTTAGTCCCGGCCGATAAGAAGTTATACGCAATCAGGGATGTAACATCAACAGTGGACTGCCTGCCTCTAATCGCAGGTAAGTAGCAACAACTGGCTTATGGAAGATCTCCAATGTTGAAACTTTGCGATTGGTTTCTTAATGAAATCCTAACAACTTGACTGGACTATAAAGTGGATTGTGGGTCACCAGTGGCAAGTTTATGGATGACAGCAGATTAGTTGATTAATAGAACTTTCACAGAGGATTAACAGATCACTGAAGTCAGGATAGTGGATCACTGGTGGTGGTTAAGTGGCATCTCTGACAGTGCATTGGTTGATCAATGACAGCCGATTAGTGACCTCTGACAATGAGTGCTGAATTAATTACAGAGGCTAGTGAATCAATTATAACATTTCAGTGGATCATTGACAAGATTAATGCATCTCAGGTAGATGTCCACTTGATGGCTGACAGCAGATTAATGAATCTCTGACAAAGGATTAAGATAGCTCTCAGACCAGGTGAGTGAATCACTGGCAGTGAGTTAGTGGAACTCAAGCAGCTGGTTAGTGGAGCACCGATGGAAGTTGCTGGATCACCGACGAGTTTTTTTAATTAAAAAAAATTTAGACGTACAGCACAGTAAAAGGCCATTTTAGCCCATGAGTCTGTGCCGCCCAATTTACACCCCTGCCAGCTGATTGATGGACAATCTCATGAGGGGTGTGAATCACTGATGGGTACACAGTGTGTTTGCTGTGGCATGTAACTGGGAAAGGTGGTTCCACACTGAGCTCTCTAAATTAAAAAAAAAACTCAGAAACACTGCTCCAAAAAGCTGCAGTTTCCTTCTCCTTCACTGTACTTGCCCTGTCTGAGTGGACCCATCATTGCCTATCTTAAGAACAGAATCATTTGATGGAATCTATCAAGCCACTTTTTTATGGGAACAAGAGTTGTCAATGAGCTGGATCTGCAAGAGTTTCTAATAGCTGCTTCCTTCTCTCTAGTTTCCTTTTCCAAATAAAAATCCCTTTCCTTTTGAAAGAGCTGAATTTTTATTTCCCTGGACTATAAATGTTGCATTCACATAGATTAGTCATCTTTTCTAATTCAATTTAGTCCCAGTTTCAGAGTTACCCTTAAAATGGATTTACAGTAGAAGTCAAAAAATCTGGATGCCAGAAATCCGAACCACTAAGAATCCAGACTTTTCAAACACTCAAACTTTAAATTTAGTGGGCTTTTGTGTGTGTGTGTAGGGGCCACAGCAGCAACAAGCCACCATGTTTGTTGACCTTATGTTTTTATGTTCTAAATACAACAGTTTTAAAGAAAAATAAGAAATAGGAGCAGGAGTAGGCCATCTGGCCCATCAAGGCTGTTCCACCATTCAATAAGATGATGGCTGATCTGATCATTGACTCAACTCCATCCACCTGCCTTTTCCCCATATCCCTTAATTCCTTTTTTTATGTAAAAATCTGTACCTTAAACATGTTTAATGAAGTAACCTCAACTGCTTTCCTAGGTAGAGAATTCCACAGATTCACTACTCTATAGGAAAAACAGTTTTACCTCATCTCCGTGTTAAATCTACTTCCCTGAATCTTTAGGCTGTGTCCCCTAGTTCTGTTCTCACCTACCAGTGAAAACAGTTTTCCTGCCTCTATCTAATCTATCCCTTTCATAATTTTATATCTTTCTATAAGATCACCTCTCATTCTTCTGAATTCAAGTGAGTATAATCCCAGGTGATTTAGTCTCTCCTCATAGGTCAACCCCCTCATGTCCAGGATCAACCTGGTGAACCTCCACTGGACTGCCTCCAAGGCCAGTATCTCCTTCCTCAAGAATGGAGACCAGAACTGCACACAGACCTCCAGGTGCAGCCTCACCAGTACCTTGTATAGTTGCAGCATGACCTCCCTGTTCTTGAATTCAATTCCTCTAGAGATGAAGGCCCACATTCCATTTGCCTTCTTAATAACCTGTTGTACCTGCAATCCAAGTTTTTGAGATTCATACACAAACACTCCTAAGACTTTCTGCACAATAACATGCTGCAGTTTTTCACCTTTTAAATAAATAATAATCTGCTCTTCTATTTTTAAGTTCAGAAAAGTTATTTGATTTGCTCTCCAATCTCACTTCTCATTCCTCCAGGTTTACTGGTTGCAGGCACTTCTTATACTGTGCACAGAATTTAAAATTTATTAAGTTCACCAGGCTTTGGTGTTGAAAGGTAAATGGTTACCACTCAGAAAGGTTCTTCTTGGTTTTCAGAGAGAAATTTGTTGTTCGCTGGACACAAACAACTGATTCCTTTTAATCAGCCACTTCAGTATCTTGCCAAAGAAGCTTTCCCCTTCAGAGTTCTCCAGATGATAACCTCTTTCTTTCAGGTCACCATAGAGTTCCTTTTTGTTTCCCTTATTTCAAGTGAAACATTAGGCAGCCAGTCCTCTCCTTTTGCATGAACCACAAGGGCTTTGACCAGGCTGAACTAAGCACTCACAACCTGTCTTCCAAATGGGATTTTTCCACAAGCTTTCTAGCTTGTCCTGTTCCAGTCCCAGTTGCTGCTGCTGACTGTAAAACTGCAGAAGTGATCTCTCTCTCTCTCTCTCTCTCTCTCTCTCTCTCTCTCAGAGAAAAGCCTGTTTTATTCCCTCTCTGGTTGCAAAAACCTCATGACCCTCTTAGAACAGCAAGCAGCACTCCCAGTCAGCCTGTGGCTCCGAACCTACTCCTCCGAGTTCTTTCATCTGTTGCTTTTCAAAACAATAATCCATTAGTGAAGTCTCTTGGGCACTCTCCAAAGCTTTTGCAAAGATTCTTGGAGCCAGCCTGTCCAGCTTGAGCAGAGCTCCGGTATTTCAAATGAGAAGTGTTTGTATGTGACCTACACTAAAAAACCTGCCCCAATTTATCTCCCAAAAACATATCTATAATCTGTCACAGTCTCAAGTTCACTAACCTTGTTTCTAATACGACGGGCATTCAGATAAAGTGCCTTTATGCTCCTTGTCCTTTTAGAATCTAGTGATCTCTGCATCCTTTGCTTTTGACTTTTCTGCCCTTTATTTTCCTTTTTGCTCTTTCCTAACCCTAGCTTTGGTCTCTGTACCACCTTCCTCATTCTTTCTTTGTAGGTTCCCATTCCCTTGCCCCATAAGTTTAAATCTTCCCCAACAGCACTAGCAAACAATCTCCCTAGGATATTGATCCCAGATATGCCCAAATGTGGACCGTCTGGTTTGTATTGGTCCCATCTGCCCCAGAACTGGTTCCAATGCCTCAATAAACTGAAACCCTCCTCCCTGTACCACTGTTCAAGCCACATATTCATTCTACCTGTTATGCTATTTCTACTCTGACTAGTTCGTGGCACCATTAATAATCCTGAGATTATTAGTTTTGGGTCCTTACTCCTTAATTTATCTTCTAGCTCCCTAAATTCAGCTTGTAGGACCTCATCCTGCTTTTTTCCTATACTGTTGGTACCAATATGCAGCTGGCTGTTCACCCTCCCGTCTTCTACTGTGCAATCATGGAGAAGTTCCTATCTCTCTGACAACCCTTTTTGTTAATTTGTATCTATAATCATAATGCCTTATAACTTTCACATCCAAGTAAACATGGCTTTGTCTCTCCTGTTTGCTCAACTTCCCCAAAGGCACCATCCACACCCCTCCCCCCCTCCCCCCCCCCCCCCCCCACCGGTGCTCATCACAATCTCATATCTACCCAGTTACTCTCTTTAAGACCATCAGTGGGGGGGGCGGGGGGCTCCCAGATGTGAAGGTATGACTCCAAATGTGCCAGTGCTGGCTATAACTGCAGTCGAGTCCCCGTACCTCTGAGCCTCTTGTGCGGATGTCTACTGCAGTAAATTTATCTGTCCTGTGATGTCTTTCAGCCATTATTGTATACTGTTTGACTAAACTTTCCTCAAACATTTCAAGAAATAAAGTCAACACTATATTTTTTAATTTATTCAAGCAAGAGGTTGGGTAGACCTTAGGGAACAAATGCAGTTGCAGTGGGCAGCAATATTCCCTCACCTTTCTCCTGTGAAAGGACTTAGTTAACATGGACTGTCTGATTTTTTTTTTTTTCAGGTTCCATAATATCGAAAAAAGGTGCAGAATCCTTGGCCGCCCTCATTCTGGATGTGAAATATGGGGAAGGCGCTTTGTACAAGAATATCAGTGAAGCCAGAGAGCTGGCAGAATACCTGGTCAGTTGGCAGGAGATATACACACTCATCAGGTTGAGTTGATGCAGTGAAATGTTTCATTGACATTTGGTGAAGTGCAATATTCCTAACATCATATTCGTGATAAAGTGCAGTAATCCTCTTTGTGTTTTTCACCTGATGCAAGCATCAAGTGATCAAGATGCCACTGACTGGAAACAATGGTAAATAATGCTGTCATTAATTGGGTGCCTCTGCTTTCATGTGAGGAGAATCAAATTGGTATTAGACAATTTTAATAATACAGTGCATTGGATTGTTGGCATGTCCACCAATGGCAGAGTATTTACCCTCCTCACCGAACCCTTAATAACCTCCACCACACTGCAGGAAGGAGATCAGAGTGAGGAGGATACATCTGACCTGGCCACATGGACCTACAATTTCCTTCCCACCTTAGAGGAGACAGAACTAAAGAGGAAAGGGAAAGAAAGCACAAATTTATATCCACATGAAGTCACTTTCAAGCCCAATATCAGAGAACTTGTAAAAATATGGAAACTGAAGAGCTCAAAGTTTGAAGCTTACAACTTGTAAGACTCATTGGTTGCAGTTGGCTTCTCCATTTTCAATACCATACCTGCTAGTGATAGAAATTTTGCAGATCCAGTCAGGAACCACAGAGTTGTTCACTTCATGTTGAAGGAAACCCCAAAGTTTCCTTGAATGAATATTGTTCCTCTCCATGCATCACTGCACAGATACCAAACAACTTCTGTAACTACAAATCTTTCCACAATCAAGGGAACATGTCACTTCCTCTGCGGTGAGAGGCGTAATAACTGGTTAATATATGCTTTGGTAACTTTCAGGTATATGTTGGAAATAGCTTGGGCATTCAGACAGTTGCTGCTATTTCCAGAATGGACAATCCTATTGGCAAACGTATTGGGAATTCACTGGAAGTCATTGAGTCCATTGAGTGCCTGAAAGGCAAAGGGCCCAAGGATTTGGAGGAGCTGGTCACTTGCTTAGGTGAGTGCTTGGCCCAGAATCGGACTGAGTGTGTGAGTGATGGGAAGTTTGGTGACCAAGCAGACAGTAAAGCTCTTTGGACCGTTCTCCTGTAGTGGATTTAGATTAGTCATGTTTCTGCTCATCTTTAAAATGTGTACAGCATTCTGTGGAAAAAAATTCTTAAATCAATTTCAGTGTTTGTGGATCTTTAAATTGGCTGCTCACATTCAGATGTTTTCACTCCAATGGATCCACCCACATTTAGTTCGATTTCAAGCTCAGTTTGGGAATGAGCTTTTGCTAATGCTATGTTTTATAACTGGAGAAGGAGTATCACAGGAAACCCTTGGTCCTTATTGAGTATCTTGGAAGCAAGGGGAAGTTTCAAAGTTCCAGATTGATCAGATGTGAGGAATTGGTCATTGTGATGTGGTGCCCAAAATCCCCAACTTGGAAGGGTGGAACAAGTGTAATACCAATGCAATGAGGCCCGGAGAGTGCCTGGCTCTGTCCACCTGCAAAAAGGCCCGGAAAGTCAGGGCTAGCACTAAATGAGTTATTGTGCACCCCCCCCCCCGCCCACTCACACCCCACTAGTGTTACTAGCATCCATGTGATATACGTTGGAGGGAGGGGGAAGTGTGATGGCGGCACACAGAGATGATTCATGGCAGGGATGCCCTCCCCAGCTGAATGAGTTTTCAAACATCAGTTTGTGCCCCCCTGCGGTTACCCGAATGCCCCCTGATTAGACTTGTTCTGACACCAACTCTGTGGAGAGTGCTTGGCTCTGCTCACCTCCAATGTGATTCAGAAAGTGCCTAGTTCTGTTTACCTCCAAAGAGGCCTGGAGAGTGCCTGGCAGTACTCACCTTGCTAATGTCATTTTCTGATAATTTTGCTGATGTAGCTGTCCATAATCTTGATGAATTCCAGAGGGACTAATCAGTTGAAGATCCCCACCCATTTGCTTTTTGAGTGAGAAACAATGGACATTTTGAGTATCTCCATGACCCAGAGTACTTGATGATGTGTCAGAAAACTGCACAGCCTGGGTCAGGCAAGATTGCATGTGGTGGGCCTCAACATTACACTATCAGCAGGGCTTGATTTAATAATCCAGAGGCCTGGTGTATTGGTCTGGAGAAATTATTTCAGATCTCAACATGCCAATTGTGAAATATAACATGCAGTTAATAAAACTGAAATTGTAAATCCAGATTTAGTAAAGCCAGATTGGTGGTGGAGTGATTACCAGAATTCTCACAAAAACTGCTTTTCTCTTGGGAAGAATGTATGTTGTCCATACATGTGACTTCAGAATCATGTGAGTGGTTGTCTTTGAAATTGATCATGGAACTTTACAGCACAGTACAGGCCCTCAATGTTGGGCTGACCTATATATTCCCACTAAAAAAAAAACTAAGCCCTTCCTACCTCATCACCCTCTAATTTTTCTTTCATCCATGTGCCTGTTAAGAGTTTCTTAAATGCTCCTTTCAGCCTCCACCACCACTCCTGGCAAGGCAACCAGATATCCTCAACTCTCTGTGTATATATAAAAAAATACACTGCTGATGTCTCCCCTAAACTTCCCTCCCTTCACTTTGTACAGATGTCCCGCAGTGTTTGTTCTGTCCACCTTGTCTATGTCTCCCAGAATCTTGTAGACCTCTGTCAAGTCTCCTCTCATCCTTCTTCACTCCAATGGGAAAATTCCCAGTTCTGCTAACCTTGCCTCGTATGACTTATTTTCTGGTCCAGGCAACATCCTGGTAAATCTCCTCTATACCCTCTCCATAGTTTTTACATCCTTCCTGTAAAGAGATGACCAAAACTGAGGTGATCAGAAAGTCATCCGATCAGAAACTGGCCAGGAAGAACTTGATCATAGAACATGGAACAAAACCGAGCAGGAACAGGTCCTCTATCCATGATGGCTGCGATGAACATGTTAGATTAAATTAAATCTCTTCTGCCTGCACGTGATCTACATCCCTCTATTTCCTGCACATTCACATGTCTCTCCAGAAGCCTCTTAAATGCTACTATCATATCTGCTTTTACCACTACTCCTGGCAGCCTGGAGCTCTGTGTAAGCAACATTCTTTAAACCCCCCATCCCCCCTCACCTTAAATGCATCTTTACTTAAATGCCAAAACACACATAAATGAATTTAAAAAAAACTGTCAGCAACTGCACACTCTCACACACACATTTGGTTTCAAGTGTGCACCTGCGTATGAGATTGCCTGAATGCTGACATTTCCTTCTGTGCACAACAGGAGGCCACCTGCTCCATTTGTGTGGGAAGGCTGGAAGCTTCAAAGCTGGTGAGAAGGACATCAAGAATGCACTGCAGAATGGGTGTGCTCTGGGCAAGTTCCAGGCCATGCTGGTGGCACAGGGGGTGACTCCTGACTTGGCCAGGGCTCTGTGCCAGGGTGAAGAGGTGCTGAGGTGTGCAATCAAACAGGAAGAACTGAAGGCTGAAGCAGAAGGTATGATGTTGCATTGAGGTGGAACATGAATAGGTTGACTTGGCCTAACTACTGTGAGAGATAATGGATTATAGGAAGGACTTGGCCAGGGCTCTGTGCCAGGGTGAAGAGGTGCTGAGGTGTGCAATCAAACAGGAAGAACTGAAGGCTGAAGCAGAAGGTATGATGTTGCATTGAGGTGGAACATGAATAGGTTGACTTGGCCTAACTACTGTGAGAGATAATGGATTATAGGAAGTAAAATTAGAATGAATAAAATAAAGAATAATAGACTGACTAGAGGAAGTTAAGTAAGTGCTGAATAGGGATGAATTCTGATAAGAGTGTGAGGAAGGGTTATGCAATAGAAGAAAGGTCTTATAGTGATAGGTGATAGAAAGAATTAGCAGGTTCTGCATATAGAATTAGTATGTCCTGGGGGTTGAGAGGTGTGAATAAGGACAAAGGCAGATTCATGAACAAGGACAATGACATGATGGGACCCAGACAGGATACCCCATGGTCTTCCATGTTGACAGAAACTGCACGTAGGCAGACGAATTACCAAATGCCAAACCAATCCAGGAGGCAGAAGAATGTTGGGGGCGGGGGGTATCTCTACACTGAAATGAACTGTATAGAAGCTGGGTGAGCCCCAGTATGTGTGTGTATTTCCATGGTAAGGGGAAGCACCCAACTTTGCACTGTTGTACAATAAATGTTCTTTGTTCTCAATTTTTGTCTCGAGCGAAATCTGTGAAGGTACTTCTGTTTCTCACACTACCTTCTGTAAGGGAAAGCTATAGGGAACTCACTGTTCCTCCCAATATGAAATGGAGAGATGGTTCCTCCCAATATGAAGTGTTTGTGGGGGGGGGGGGGTGATGTGGGTTTTAGAGTTTGCCTCAGGGTTACCACGAAGTGCATATCACATTGATTACCTTCTTCCATTGACCAACTTGAACTCCTGAGTCATATATCTGGAATCTGGGTAAAGAGAAGACCTGAAAGTGATAACTAAGGATTGGGCAATGTATTTTACAGGATTTATCAGCATTGTTATTCATCCCACTCACCCATAGTTAACAGATAGTCAAAGATAATAGAGTAACTAACTCGGTCAATGGGAGATAGGGGTACTTTCAGAGTGAAGTAAGATAGATGGTTAGAATCAGTGGCTAAGAACAAAGAAAGACCCTGTCTCCACTATTTGAAGCAAAAAAAAGCCTGCAGATCCTACAAATCTGAAACAAAAAATCTGGGTGGCACAGTTGGCATGTGGATGGCATGGTTAGCAACATTCTGTTACAGCGCCAGGTATTGGGACTGGGGTTCAAATCCAACGCTGTCTGTAAGGAGTTTGTAGGTTCTCCCCGTGTCTGCATGGGTTTTCCCTGGAATCTCCAGTTTCCTCCTACCCTTCAGCCTACTGGGATTGTAGGTCAATTGGGTGTAATTGGGTGGCATGGGCTTATGAGCCAAAAGGGCCTGTTACTGTGCTGTATATCTAAATATTTTCTTAAATTTAAATTTAAAAAACTCGGCAGGTCAGGTAGCATCTATGAAGAGGAACAGAGTTGATGCTGAAGGTCAATGCCCAGTTCTGATGAAGAATCTTCAGTCTCAAACATTACCTCTATTTCTTTCTCCACAGACGCTGCCTGACTCGATGAACATTTCTGCAATTATCTATTTCTGCTTCATCAATTATCCTTACAGCTGAACTCCCTGTACTGCCATACATGCCATCCTCATGTCAAAGGAAAATTTAACATTTAACCAGTTGTGACATTTTGAAAATATATACGTGTACCAAAGAAATGTCATCCACACACATAACTTGTTGAAACATCGAGAAAAGATGTTAAGTGGTAATTAAGTTTTAGTAGACAATTAAGTCATTGTAGCATGTCGAATGACTCAAAGACCTGTTGACTCAAACCAAGGCTTTTATTAGCAAAAGACTGGAGCGTAGTACATAGAGGTCGACCAGTCCAGACTGACCTGGGTCTGGTTAGGAGCAGTGCTTTGACCTGCCAGTAGGCGCGGCTACGGCTCTCAGCCAATCACTACTACTACATGTAAATATATACATTGGTGATCGTCTCCTGTACTATCACAGTCAAGCAACAAATATTCCTGTATTTTGGTTAATTTTAGAGTGACATTTGTTTGGAAATGGTTTATATAGCAACAGCTTTTGGATTTCTATGTGTAATTGTGCATATGCAAACACCAGAAGTTGTTGTCATGTTTCCCCATAGTCATGATCAATTCTCATACAGTTGGAATGAATAATAAACTTTTTTTAAAAAGCTTTAATTTTGAAGCTCAAATTTCATTATAAAGGTAAAGGTTGCATTATTGTCACATAATACTATATTTAGAATGTAACATAGATGAAATTCTTTAATTTTGTCTACCATAAGGAAGATTGAATCACCACTTTGTCAAACACCCCTCACAGAAATGAGGCCCCAAGGAAGAATGAACTCACAACCCCAGTTTAAAGTATAACAGAAACATTTTCACTTTGGTTGATCTAACAATCTAAAAATTAAACTTTAGAGAAAAATCA
Source organism: Narcine bancroftii (assembly GCF_036971445.1). Lineage (NCBI taxonomy): Eukaryota > Metazoa > Chordata > Chondrichthyes > Torpediniformes > Narcinidae > Narcine > Narcine bancroftii. The sequence goes on from NC_091481.1 coordinate 13,834,147, forward strand.
CATTTATCAGAACCTTGAAACTTGCAGTTCTCAAAAGAGGCCATTCAGCCCATCATGTCCATTCAAGATCTAAGACCAGCAATCCCATCACACCCATCCTGCCTCTCCTTATTTCCCACACTGCTGCAACTTCAAGTCCAGTTTATTGTCATGTGTATTGAAATTAGAGGCTGTTTAACACAACTAATCTATGGCATATCCTTGGGATGTGGGAGCACCCTAAAGAAGGAGTGGTCTTGTTAATATAAATGATGATCATAATTCTGTGGTGTATTTGAATGCTCTGAATCATCTCCATAAACCCACCACCATACTGTTCCTTTTCTGAGCTCCCCCTTGCTTTAGTCTGTGGAAAGTACAGAATGAAATTGAAACTAATTTAGCTCACTTTTTCAGGGATAGTGCAGGCGATCCACTCCTTGCCATTAGCCAAGGTACTCCATGAACTGGGAGCAGGCCGCACTCAATCTGATCAACCAATCAACTGGAGTGTTGGAATAGAACTCCTGAAAACTGTGGGTGACCACGTTAACAATGGTAAATATGCTTTACAGCAGTGGTTCTCAGCCTTTTTCTTTCCACTCACATACCACTTTAACTATCCCTTATGTCATTGGTGCTCTGTGATTGATAAGAGATTGTTTAAGATGGTATGTGATTGGGAAGAAAAAGTTTGAAAACCACTATCTTAATCATACTTAATTGTCTCGTTATGTGCACAGTTTCATAAATCCAAAGGAAATGGGCCAATAATAATTTTTCTCAAGCAAAATATTTCAGCAACAATTGGGTCTGGAGCAGTGGTTCTCAACCTTCCCTTCCCACTCACATTAGCACCTTAAGCAATCCCTTACTAATCACTGAGCACTGATAGCATAGGGATGGAACTGGAAAGAAAAAGGTTGAGAACCACTGCTTTACAGGAACTTCCATGAAGAAAAATGCTAGCTCAGAGAGAGGGAAAAAGTAAATGCCACTAGGTTCAAAGTTAAAGGGTTTGGGGAATAAGAATCCCAATTTTGGGAATAAACAAGATTATTTGCTCAAGGGTATGAACATTGAAAAGAAGAGTGCAATTAGACTAGGCAGGATATTAAAGGAAAATAAAAGGGAGAGTGGGATTAGATTCAGTGAAGACTGTGACATGGATTGTGGGACGTGTAAGCAAGAGCATAGGGGAATTGGACTGAAATTCGATATTAAACGTTACATGGTTGTGCAGGATGTAGGATTAAACTGAATGAAATATCAATCTCTTCAGGAGGAACTATCAGAATATGATCATTCGGGACATTAAAATGTATTGGAGTTGTACAGAGGGTGGGATGAGACAGAGTGGTATATTAAAGTGTGATGGGAGTAAACAGGAAATAATGATTAGACTGTAAAGATAAGTGCATTGGGAGCGTGCAAGAGAGCAAACATAAGTCGGAAGACATTAAAATTTACAAGGATTAAACTGAGTTGTATGATTGAGTTGGAAGGAAAATTGTTCCCTTCTCTCTCTCTCTCTCTCTCTCATTCCAATCCACCTTCGATTCTCCAATTTTTGTCCTCTCCCCTCCTCCAGCCCTATCACCTATTTTTATCCCTGTTCTCTTGGGTTACAACACAAACACATCCATTGGTTGTATTTATCACCTTCCTTACTAAACCAATTACACCACTGGTAATCTTTGTGTTCCTGATTATCACCCTCCAGCAGCTGCCTCCATCTTCACATTCCCCTTCCCCCAGTTGACTCCATCTCCAAGGTGTTATGGGCTTCATCTGCCTTTTTAAATTTGTTTGCACTCATCACTCATCTACCTCTGCCTTCCATCTCCACCCTTCCCTCTCCCCCACCTGGCTCCACCTGTTCATCATTCTTTGACCCTCTTTGACCCGCCAATCATCTACTGGCCCCCAACAACCCTCCCCTCTCCTCTTTGTGCTGGTTTTCTTCCCTCTTCATTTTCACTCCTGTTGCAGAGCTGAAATGTCGACAATTCCTTCCCCCAACCTGCTCCCCACAGATCCACTGCTGTGTTTTTCCAGCAGTCTGTTTTTACTTGAAATCTATTTAGCTATGCTATGCAATAGAATTCGGCCTGATGGGATGCTAAACTTTGGTTTTGTAGAGTTATAGGATTATCCTGATTCGAAATTGAAAAGGTATAACAAATAAACAGAATTCTAGTGTTAGACTGGGTAGGACCGTGGTTCTAAATCTTTTACTTTCTACTCGTATACCACCTTAAGTAATTCCTTACTAATCACAGAGCACCCACTGAATTCTATGTCAGTCATAGGTGTTCTGTGGTTAGTAAGGAATTACTTAAGGTGGTTTCTGAGTGGAAAGAAAAAGGTTGAAAACCACTGAGGTAGCATAATGCAAGTCAGGAAGATTGTAGGATTAAGCTAGGTAGTGTATTACGTATATCCGGTGTGATAGGATGAGGATGAATGTGCTTAGAAATTAAATTTGTACAATTATTTTGGGTATTTATTAACTTTTCCTGACTGATGAGAGGTCACAATAATGTATTTAACTATTTCACATTTCAGGGGATCCTTGGATTAGGGTCCATTTTGAAGATCCTTCCTTTAATGAAAGCCAGAGAGCTCTTCTCCATCAAGCATTGGTCATTGGGGAAAAAGTGGAAGATCGTCCTATGGTTACTGAAATCATCCGGGCTGAGTCCCAGGGAGAGAAAAGGCACAAATGCCCAGCTTAGTGGGAAATTCTTAGGTAAGATGCACATTATCCAGAAACAAGTGGGGAAATTCATTTGGGGGCAAAAAGACAAGTTTGGAATGATTACATCTTTCATGGAATTAAGTATCAGGCACTTTTTATAATGGGCATTCAATCCAATATTGCTGTGGCTGAATTCAATTGCTCTGTCATTCTGAACCCCATTAAATTTAAGATGGAATCCTTTTTTTAAAAAAAAGCAGATTGCTTTTTTTATTTCTTAATGGAGGATAAGAAAACTGCCATTGTTGGGGAAGATTGGTTATCAACTTTTTCACTGTAGTTATGACTCACAAATTAATGACAAGTAGAACGTGCTTGGCGGGGTGGGGGGTGGGGGTACCACGTGATGGAGTAGTGGGTGGTCAGATGAAACCAGCCCTCTCCGGAGAATAAATCAAAAAGTGGGGAAAAAAAACCAAAGTTGCAACTTAAAAAAAATACAGGAAACAAGACATAAACTTTGAAAGAAAGTGGCACCGAAGAAAGAAAGAGTCGCGACAAACAGCAAAGAGCCGAAGAAGTTGCCAGAAAACAAAAGAGAAGGCCTCACCTTCATGCCGGAACTGGGAGCTCTCCTGGTAGCCCAAGCTGCAAAGCCGGCAGATGAGCAGTGTCAGGGCGAGAAGTCGCAGGGCGGACTCCAGTGATGGCTGTCCGAAAAAGAAAGTGGAAGGCTCATGCGTGAGGAGTTGCCCATGCGCAGAAACACATTCCGGTCGGGACACTGAAGAGAGCAGTCATCAGAAGCAAGCTCCTGCAAGCCCAACAACGAGTAGAGGAGGAGAAACGGCCGTGGAAATGAACTCTACATCAAGTGAAGACATGGAGCATGGACACTTGGAAGAGACAAGGAAGATACAGAAGAAAATTAAAGGTAAAAGCCAAAAACAAACAGTAGACATAAAGTACTTTGACAATCAGATGAAAGTGTTGATAGAAACATTAATGTTGGAAATCTGAGTTAATAGAGAATGTTAATAGAGAAGCAAATATAACAATTCAACAAATGGAAAATGTAATAAGGAATATAATGAAACAATGTGAAGAAGTAGAAGAGTGAAAGGTGTGGAAATGGAAATTACTGTCTTAAAGGAAAAAGTGGAAGCAAAGAGTAAAGAGGTCATGAAGACATAGGATTTATTTGGCCAGAAAACTGACATTCTTGAAAACTTTAGTATGCGTATAATATTAAAATAGTGGGTCTGACAGAAGGTGTGGAAGGTACGGTCATAAAAGGATTTTTAAAACAATGATCCCACAAATTTTGGAGACGGAAGAACTTCAGGAAGAAATAGAAATTGAAAGAGCTCACAGAGCTTTGGCTCTGAAGTTGCGGGCACAGCGGAGAACATGTTCCATCCTGGTCAAGTTAATAAAGTATCTGACAAGGGATAAAATATTAGGGCTGGCAGCCAGAAGAACAAAAGAAATTAAAAGTCCATTGGAACATAATGGGAATAAAATATTTTTCTACCCGGATGTAAGTTTTGAACTTTTAAAGAAATGCAAGGAATTTAATGCAATAAAAGACATGTTATGGAGAAAAGGTTAAAATTTTGTCTTGCGGCACCTGGCAGTGTTAAAAATATTTATCCCAGGTGGACCCAAGAAAAGTTGGAGACTTCTTTGAACAACTGACAAATATTCAACAAGGAAGAGAGTAATCGACAGAACTAAGAGACAGTTAAAGACAATATATATGTAACTATGTTTGGAGGTTAACCAGTTGATTAATAGTTGGATTATATAAGAGTTTTGTTTAAGTGTTTAGAAAATATGCTATAAATTCTCTGAGGGAGGGCTGGGGCTAGGGTGGAATGGTCTGCTCCAAAATCAGTTGACAATTGTGGATTATACCACTGCCCACAAAGTTAAGGGTGTTGTGGATGTCCTGCAGGTCAGTAAGGGCAACTCAATAAGGGGGATTTTCTCTGTTTTCTTTTTTTACAGTTTCTAAGTCTTTTTTTTTGGTTCTTAATTTTCTCAGGGTGTTTGTGTCATCATGTATAGAAAGACATGTTAAATTTCTAGATGTGGTGGGAGAAAGCGAGTTGAAGGGTCTGAGAGGGCAGTATGTAAAAAAACATGGGCTACAGAATTAATACATTGAAGTTTATGACTATTAATATTAATGGAATACATAACCAAATCGAGAGAAAAAGATTATTGACATCATTAAAAAAGGAAAAAAATAGATATAGCATTTGTACAGGAAACTCATTTAACAGAAGAAGAACATCTTAAATTGAAGAGAGACTGGGTAGGTCATGTGGTAGTGTCATCTTCTAACTCAAAGGCTCAGGGGGGTGGTTATCTTAATTAATAAAAATTTCCCTATTAAAATAGAAAAAGTAGTTTCAGACCCGGCTGGGAGCTATGTTATGATAGTATGCTAGATTTACTCAGAATCCTGGAACTTATTCAATGTATATGCACCCAATGAGAATGATCAGAAATTTATGCAGAATTTTTTTTTTACAATTAGCAGATACACATGGACACATCTTACTGGGTGAAGATTTTAATTTTAGCTTTGATCTATTATTAGATTAAACCAAGAAAAATACAAAAAAAAGCCACTAAATTTGCATTAAGTTCCATGCAAGATATGAAGATAAATAGACATATGGAGAAAACAACACCCAAAAGATAGAGATAACTCATAATTATTCTAACGGACACAAGTCTTACTCCAAGATTGATATGTTTTAACTTCCTGCCCAAATACAAGGGAGAGTCCAAGATGTTGAATATAATGCAAAATTGTTATCAGATCACTCAACCTTATGGTTAACAATTGCTCTGGAGGATACTCCAATTAAAGGATATAATTGGAGACTTAACCCCATCATGCTAAAAAGAAAAGATTTTAAACAATTTATAGAACAACAAATTAAAATATATTTTGATATGAATGCAAATTCTGTAACAGATACATTTATATTATGGGATGCAATGAAAGCCTTTATTAGAAGGCAAATAATAAGTTATACAACTAAAATCAAAAAAGAACATTTCCAAGAAATAGAAAAATTAGAAAAAGATATAGTAAGTTGAGAGAAAGATTTAATGAAAGAAGATATAGAGAAAAAAAGACAATTGACGGAGAAAAAATTGAAATATGGTACATTACAAACATACCAAGTGGAAAAAAACATAATGAAAACAAAACAAAGATGCTATGAATTAGGAAAGAAAACGTACAAAATCTTGGCTTGGCAGTTGAAGACAGAGCAAGTAAGAAGAACTATTGTAGCAACAAGGAAAGGAAATAATCAGATTTCATATAAACCACATGACATTAATGAACATTTCAGGAAATTTTATAAGCAATTATACCAATCAGAGGTCCAAGGGAAGAATAAAGAAATAGATAATTTTTTTGTCAAATATCAAGTTACCCCAGTTAGATTCAGAAGAACAAGGTAAATTAGCAAATCCCCGATGGTTACAGAAGTATGCGACACATTAATGACTCTACTAAATAATAAAGCACCAGGTGAAGACGGATTCCCCATGGAATTTTACAAAACTTTTAATAACTTATTAATACTACCCTTTTTAGATGTAATAAAATAGGTAGCAGAAACTCCAAATGTATCTGAACCTTGTAAGATGGCAATAATCACAGTAATTCCGAAAACAGGGAAAAACCCGTTGGCATCATCTTCATACATATCAATTTCTTTATTAAATACTGATTACAAATTAATCACAAAATTACTAGCAAATAGATTAGTGAATTGCTATCCGCATGTGGTGAAATCAGATCAATCAGGATTTTGTTAAGAATAGAAAGGCAGCAGATAATGTATGTAAATTTATCAATCTGATACATACAGCACAAGAAAATAAAGAACCAACAGGGGCAGTAGCTCTAGGTGCAGAAAAGGCCTTTGATAGGCTAGAATAGAGCTTTCTCTTTAAAGTACTACAGAAATTTAAATAACCAGAAAAAATTATTAATTGGATCAAAGCCCTACATAATAATCCAAAGGTTATATTTCAGATTATTTCAAATTGAGTAGATCAACAAGACATGGATGCCCACTATCACCTTCCCTATTTGCCTAAGCAATAGAACTATTGGCAGAAATGATAAGAACAGATAGGATGATAAAGAAAATGAGGATTAAAGAGGAAGAATTTAAAATTAGTTTATTTGCAAATGAAATTCTAGTATATTTAACACATCCTGAAGAGAGGTTAAAGAGGTTACATACCAAATTGAAAGAATATGGGGTGATTTCAGGGTACAAAGTTAACACTGATAAAAGTGAAGTAATGCCAATGAATATGGCAAACTATACACAATATAAAAAAGAATCCCATTTTAAATGGCAGTTAGAGGCAATACATTATTTTGGCATCAGAATAAATAATGATTTAAACCATTTGTTTAAACTAAATTATCAGCCATTAATGAAAAAATATAAGAGGACAGAGAAATGGAAAGACTTGCTAATAACTCTAATACAAAGAGTAAACTGTAGCAAAATGAATATATTTCCACAGTTACAATATTTATTTCAAACCCTACCTATTTCCGTAACGAGAATTTTTTTCAAAAATTGAATAAATTGATAATAAAATTTTACGGAAAGGAACCAAGAATAGCCTTGGAAAAGCTGATAAGGACATATAAACTAGGGGGATTGCAGTTGTCAAATTTAAATACTATTATAGGGTTGCCCAATTAAGATTCTTGTCAGTTTTTTTTTATAAGGTAGGAGAAAATCCAGCCTGGCCTAGGATGGAACTATATAAACTAGGGGAAAATGTTTTGGAACATGTACTAATGAGAAGTTAGTACAACATGATAGTTTACCAATACTACACCATATATTAAAAATATGGAGTAGAATACATTTAGAGCAAAAGTTAATAAACTATCAAATACCAAATATGTTGTTAAAACAAAACCAATTAATACCTTTTACAATGAATAATTTATATTTTAAGGAATGGTCAATAAAAGGAATTACAAGAATAAAAAAACTGTACTCTGGGCAATAACCTACTGACATTTGAACAGCTAAAAGATAAATATGGAATATTGCATGGTTCAATATGATCATACTATCAATTAAAAGCATATTTAAAAGAAAAGCTGGTTGCGGAGGGCAGTGGCTTTGAATATCTAATCATGGACTCTATGATAATTAAAAGTTTATTACAAACATGTATATTAAATTACAAGACAAAGGAAAGATGAGGCAATATACAGACCCAAACACTGTTGGGAAAAATGATTTAAACATACAAATAAATAATGAAACTTGGAAGGAATTACGTGTGGGCACCATGACAAATACAATAAATGCCTGGTATCGAATGATACAATATAATTGGCTTCACAGACTATATGTTACACTTCAAAATTTAAAAGAATGGAACCCAACGTTATCTGATAAATGCTTTCGCTGTAAACAAGAAATCGGTACAATGGTACATTCAATTTGGACATGTGCAAAAGTGAATTCAATTCAATTCAATTCTAGATCAAATTACAAAAAAACAAGACACTAAAAGACCAAAAAAAAAATTCTGTTAAGTAATATAAAAGACAAAGAATTAAAATTAAATTTAAACAGATTCCAAAAGTGATTTATCAAGATTACATTAGCGGCAGCTAAAAAAGATGCATAACAACTTAGAAAATGGAAATATAGCGGTGGCTCACAGAAATGAACAAATGTATTCCATTAGAGAAAATTACTTATAATTATGCACAATATGGACAAATTTGGGTCCCATATATAAACTTTATTGGTAACTTCAACATCAGGCCTCTGACTCTTAACAAGAAATAGAAAACGAAAGGAAATAAGTGAATCACACAATATTTAAATGACGTGCTCTCTCTTGTTTTTTATGGAAGGGAGGGGGATTGGGGAGAAAATGGAAAAAGTCATTATGTACAAAATTTGTGTAAATATTGTTAGAGATTGGTAATATTGTGACATATTAAATAAAAAAAATTAAATAGATAAATAGATATAAAAGTAGAATGTGCTTGAGATAATTTCTTCCACTTTTAATTCATTTCAAACGATTGTGGCATCACTAGTAGAGCCATCATTTATTGCCCAGACCCTAAATGCCTCTGAGAAATTAATATGAGTCACCTCATAAATCACTGTATTTCTGATTTGAACCTGGCAGGGATGATACAACTGCAAGATTTGCTTGGCCATTTTGGAAGGCAGTTAAGACACACAGACTATATGTTACACTTGTAGTGAAATATATTTCACTGGGATTCACTTGAAGTGTCCTGTACTGGCAACTGGCCCTGCCTCCCGGCTCCTCCCCCGGGAGCCTGTATATAACCCTGGTTTCCTGCCTAAACCCTGAACCCCTCTGAAACCTGTTCATGAGCCCTACCTGTGTTGTAAGCTAATAAAAACATTAATTCTCCTTCCAGTTGAGTGTGCTTTTATCTACACTACACACATAGGGGTAGTCTACGTTCACATAGTGCAGGAGAAGTAAGGGTGGCAGATTTCCACCACGAAGGTAATTTTATGTCAGAATGGAATCCTTTGTGGTCATCTTTACTTAGCGCACCTGTTGCAATTTCAAATTCCAGACTATTATCTGAATTCATAATCCATGGCTGCTGTGGTGGGACCTAGATGTGGGTCTCTGGATTATTAGTCCTGGTCTCTGGTAGCTATTCATATTTTTTCTATCTCCTTATTTCATAGTAAAAGACCATCTTGCCCACTCTGTCTGTGCTGGTTTCTGGTCATACCATCAATTACTTTTCCCAACTCATTTTTCTATAACCTATTCTCTCACAATCCGTTAACACTCAACATCCCACTACCACTTATCTATACCAGTGATAACTTAGGTAGCCCATACACTTAACAATTACCAGAAAATTACCTGTCTTTCAGATATGGGAGGAGACCAGAACACATGAGGAAACCCATGCAGTCACGAGACAAACATGCAAACTCTGCACGGAGAGCACTGGTGTCAGAACTGCACCTAGTCATTAGAGCTGTGCAGTGAACTGGGATTCACTGGTAGTGTGTTGTGTTGATGGCTGGCTCTGCCCCCATCTGCTCACATTAAACACTGGTTTCCTCCCTAAACCCAGAACCCTTCTGAAGACTACTGTGAGACTCTACCCATAGTTATAAGCTAATAAAAGCATTTGTTCTCCCTCCAGTCGTGAGAGCTTTTATTTGTGCTACAAGCTATAAGGCAGTTGAATTATCTGCAGCACCACTGGACAACAAATTTTTTCAAAAGTTTTACTTCCTGAAAAATAATTGGGGATTGTGATAGACAACTTTTAAAAAAAGGTGATTTGAGATTTGCTGTATCATGTTAATGTTAGAGAACATTAAATTAATTTTTATTGAATTTAGTTTGTTTAATCACATAATGATGCTGAAACATTACGTTAGTTCAACTTACCTAAGTGTTTTGCCGCTGATTTTCATTTGTACTCAGCATCTGATCCCTCTCGTGTCAGTGTCCTACAATAATCAGCCTGCATTGATGGATTCCAGTTGTCTTGATACCTCTTTTCCAAGGTCACAATATCCTGGTGAAACTTTTCATCATGTTCATCACTGGCTGCACCAAGATCAGCAGGGAAGAAGTCCAAGTACAAGTGCAGAAAATGAATTTTCGATGACATGTTGCACTTTATGGATTTGTGTGTTTGAAGTGGACTTAAAACTTGACAGGAAATAATAAAAAGAGGTTATCTCTAAAAAATGGTACATGATAGGAAAATGTTTTTGTGATCAGCAGACCAAAATCCATCAAATACACACAAAAATGTTAAGGAAGCAAAATTGTTGTCCAGTGTTATTGAATGAGACAGGTTTTGTTTAATTGTGGCATTCATGTAATTGAACTGTACATTTCTGGCCATGATGGAAGCCAGCATGCCTGAGCTTTTTTCCATCATTAGATATACTGCATTCCAACCAATGTCACTAATTGCAATAGTGCCCATTTTGGCCTCGATTAAAGTATTTATGAGGCAATTGCTCTATGTTGTGGCTTATCGTACTGAAAGGATGCGTGATAGAGAGAGTGGTATGGTGGTTCCAGTGTGCTTGGATGGCTGATTTGACCTTCTGCCACCTCCGTGTGCTAAGACAGCTATTTCCGTGGAGATCAATGCTATCTTGATTCTCAAGTTTCTCACAGATCTTGTCTCCCAAACTGCTACTCCCTGCTGTGTCAGCGAGGCCATCTAGGCACAGTAGTCACCGAGAAATTACTTCATACCAACTTTGATATCTTGAACACTGAGATTTGTCAGCATTGCTGCCCTTAATCAAGTCAAGTCAAATTTATTGTCATCTAATTGGACAAGTACAACCCAACAAAACAGCATTCTGCGGCCCTTGGTGCAAAACATGCATGCACCCAAGACATAACACACATTTAGACAAACATTTGCAGGATAAGTAAATATTGTTTTGTACAAATGAGTCTCACATTGTTAATGTGAGCAGTCCCTTTGGTTGTTCAGCATTCTCACTGCCTGTGGGAAGAAGCTGTACTTCAGCCTGGTGGTGCTGGCTCTGATACTCCTGTATCTCTTCCTCAATGGGAGCAGCTGAAAGATGCTGTGAGCATGGTGGAAGGGGTCCTCAATCATTTTGCACACCCTCTTCATACAATAATCATGGTAAATCATGTCGATGAAGGGTTGAGGGGGGGGGGGGGGTGGTTTAGGGAGACTCCAGTGATACTCTCTGCCATTCATGGTCCTGTGGATTGACTGCTGATCCATTTCTCTGCAGCAACCGTACCATACTGTGATGCAGCCATTCTCTCTAGAGCTCCTACATAATGGTGGCTGGTAGCCTTGCCTGCTTCAGTCTTCTCAGGAAGTGCAGTCGCTGTCGCACCTTCCTAAGGAGATGTTGCAATCCAAAATAGGCCACAAGTTAAGGAAATTCAAAGAAACTTGATTAATAAACTAGTTAATGAGCTGAATGGGAATGTTTTCTGTACTCTCAATATGCAGGTTGCTTTCATCATGTGAAGTTTTTTTCTGAGACCCTTTCATCCTGATGCAGCAATCAAACATGGAGGTCTTCTGTCTGCAGTGGTTTGGGATGATACAGATGTGGAGACCTGACTGTCGTGTTATTATTCTGTGCAACGTTGTTCAATTGAAGACAGCTTCAGATCTTGAGGAAGAGAAACAAAGTGACCAAAATCCTGAGAGCAATGTGGCAAGAGAAATGAGAAAAAGAGCAAGGCAGCCAATGCAATCCTTAACATCAAGGTATACCCCTAATTAGCCAGGAGTGCCCAGGGAATGCATAATGGTCCCTCACATTATGTTTTTCAGTTTTATCTGTACTGAATGTAGCACATCAATGAATGGCCCCCTTATGGTATAAGTTAAATAGCTTAACAGAAAATCTTTGTATTTTCTGGCAAGTATGTCTAAGTTGAACAATAATAATTTCTGCCCTCTCCTCAGATCTGTTGCACTCTGCGGATCTAAAGACTGAGTAAACCTTTTCGATTTCCTCAATAGCAATGGTGATCACTGAACATTGTAATTATAGTAGTTGAGGTTCACATAGTAGTTGAGGTGCGCATAGTAGTTCAGGTGCACATACAAACATGGCATTTTAGAAGATGTGCTGATGGATGATGTTGCTATTGAAATCCACTGAAATGGATAAGAAATGCCTTGTATGATTCCAGATGAGGATCATTCTGAGCCATTGCACCAAGTGACTAGTTCGAGATGCACAGCAAGATCAAGAGGTTTTTTGCAGCATTGCTCCATGACACAGACACTCTCGCTCTCGCAAAAGCCCAACCTTCATTCAGACTCTTCCAAGTGTGCCCCTCTTAATTTTCCTGACACACCCTGGTACACAAGGCCTCCATCCTTGCCATGTATCTCTTATTTGGTCTTTTATGCCCATAAAATTGAAAAGCATAACAGTTTGTGTGTAAATCGTGCATAAAGGTATTTTGCCCAGGATTTAACAAGATACTGACAAGTCCGATGCGGGACAGGCAGACACGGTTGCAGCGGTTGCAGGGGAAAATTGGTTGGTTGGGGTTGGGTGTTGGGTTTTTCCTCCTTTGTCTTTTGTCAGTGAGGTGGGCTCTGCGGTCTTCTTCAAAGGAGGTTGCTGCCCGCCGAACTGTGAGGCGCCAAGATGCACGGTTTGAGGCGATATCAGCCCACTGGCGGTGGTCAATGTGGCAGGCACCAAGAGATTTCTTTAGGCAGTCCTTGTACCTCTTCTTTGGTGCACCTCTGTCACGGTGGCCAGTGGAGAGCTCGCCATATAACACGATCTTGGGAAGGCGATGGTCCTCCATTCTGGAGACGTGACCCACCCAGCGCAGCTGGATCTTCAGCAGCGTGGACTCGATGCTGTCGGCCTCTGCCATCTCGAGTATTTCAATGTTAGGGATGAAGGCGCTCCAATGAATGGATGGAGCGGAGACAACGCTGGTAGAAGCGTTCTAGGAGCCGTAGGTGATGCCGGTAGAGGACCCATGATTCGGAGCCGAACAGGAGTGTGGGTATGACAACGGCTCTGTATACGCTTATCTTTGTGAGGTTTTTCAGTTGGTTGTTTTACCAGACTCTTTTGTGTAGGGTAACCACAGTGGAAAACACCTAATTGCATTTACTCTGTCAATATCCCTCAGAATTTTGTATACTTGCGATAGTACAGATTCTATCACCAATGTGTATATGTACATATGTATAGATGGTAGTGTAGGATGACTGTGATTGGCTGAGAGTGTAGCCATGCCTACTGGCAGGTCTTAAAGGATTGCTCCTAGCCAGACCAGGTAATTCTGGACTGGTTGACCTACTTGTGATATGCTCAGTCTTTTAGTTAATAAAAGCCTGGGTTTGGAACAACAAGTCTTTGGTTCTTTCGACGCGCACTACAATTTTATTAACTAAAAAAATTTTGAAGGGATGGATCATATGCTACGGCTGGAATGCCTCGACATCGACCCACAGTCAGCTACAGCCTCGAATGACTTTAAGCACTGGGTGAGATGCTTCGAAACATACTTACAGCTCTCTGATCCTGTCGTGATAGAGGACAACCATCGACTACTAATATTGATGACTATGGTGATGGTGACATTGTCCAGATACGGGAAAGTAGCAGTTAGCCCATTCTGGTCCACCATCCGGTCCATTTCCCGCTGGAAGACTGCGATGCCATTCATGACCCCAAAGGGTACCCTGAGGAATTGATACAGCTGCCCATTCACTTCGAAGGCCGTGAAAGGTCGGTCTTCTTGGCGGATCGGGAGCTGATGATAGGCCGAACGTAAGTCAATGGTGGAAAATACACAGTATTGGGGGATCTGATCACTAGGTCGATCTACTTGTGATATGGTCCAGTCTTTTAGTTAATAAAAGCCTGGGTTTTGAATCAACAAGTCTTTGGTTCTTTCGACGCACTCTACAATACTTCTATCAAATCTCCCCTCGTTCATCTACACTCCAGGGAATACTAGTTTAATCTTTCCCTGTAACTCAGTTCCTGAAGTCCTGGCAACATCCGAGTAAATAATCTGTGGTCTCTTTCAATCTCATCTTGACATTCCAGTTGCAAGTCCTTTCTACTCCCACACCAAGCAGTATGAACTCAGCTTTCTCCATTGCTGCTGACAGGGCAAGCATAATTGGAAGAGCAACATCTTACACACTGCTTAGGTAGCTCACAACCTAATGGTATGAACAATGAATGTTCCAACTTCAATTAACCTACACCCATGATGTTATCCTCGCACACACACTCACCAATACACTGAATTTTCATACCCTTATGTTCATCCCCTTTCCCTCACTGGGTCCTTCTGTCCATAATAGTTCCCATCTTGCTCCTCACTTACTGCTATACAATGCAATATTTCCTCTTCCCCTCATTCTTGAGGCATCATCCGAAAACAAAACATTGACACCTACTTTATGCCTCCACAGATGCTGCTTGTCTGCTGAGTTCTAGCATTTCGTTTTTTTGTTCCCGATTCCAGCATTTGCAATCTCTTGTGCTTTGATGATTCATATTTGCATCACTGACATTTTCTTGATGTCATTAACGAACATGAATAATACTCTTAACAACCTTTTCAACAGAAATTGGAGCAATAGTGTGCAACTTGTGACCTTTGTTTCTAACGCCTTATAAAAAAAGATACAACCAGGCAGCAAGTTGCTCTTACACATACCTGTCTTGAGTTTTCATTAATGCATAATTGCTGGCTCATGGTGACTATTCTAGACCAGTGGTTTTCAACCTTTTTCTTTACACTTACATTCCACCTTAACTAATCCCTTACTAACCACAGAGGATCTCTGACATACATAGGTACTCTGTGGTTAGAAAGGGATTACATTAGGTGGTATGAGAATGGAAAGAAAAAGATGGAGAATCACTGTTGTAGACCTGTAAAACCACCCAAATGCCACAGAGCTGTGGGAAACTCCACTTGGATAATGTGCTGGTGCCTGACAATGGTGTGGAGCCACTTGTGATACTGCATGCAGTCTATAGGATAGTTGCACTGGGGGGCAATGAGATGTAGCCTCCCTCTTCCATGATTTCCCTCAACTCCATGGCAGCCTTCTCTGCCACTATACAGTGGCTGCCAGGGCTCTTAAAGGTTATAACTCAGTTGCCAGGTTTCCATGGAGAAGGCTGTTTAAGATTAGAGCTCATATTTTTAGGCTTCTTGGAGATAAAGACATGGCATCTGTCATCTCCATGGCCAGTTGCTGTTTAGAACCATGTGGACTGCTTCATAATATTGTCAGCACAGTGAAAAGCACACTGGTGAAGTTTTAAGAACAAATATTTCCAAATTTGTGATTTTTGGACCCTCCTGGTTAGGTGTTAGGGCTAAAAAATTAGCATACTAAATAAGGGTAAAATCTAATTTCTTGCTATGTGTCTCAGAGTAAGTCTGGATTTCTCCTACAGACCCCTATAGTCTCTCCTCTGCTTTGCCACTCTATCGTGCATTTGTGCTGCTGCTTTGTGGCTGCCGTGGGGGTGTACCATGAAGGTTCAAATCACTTCCATGACTGATGTGCAGTAAAACATCAGCTGTGGAGCCATTGACATTTTGTTATTGTACTTCTTTCTGAATATAAAACACATTCACATTTCTCTGAGTCAACTTCCCAATTGTTCCTGAGGACCTCATTTAGCATTGCTGCTAACTGCAACAATCTGAGCACACACAAAAAAAAAAGTAAAACCTGGTTTCCAGTCAAATGTGTTTCCCTTCTCAGCCAGCTCCAACTCAGTTCCCAGAAAGCTCCATTAATGCCTTCTCCAGTCCTTTGTGTGTGATGAGTACAGAAAACCTCTGTCACTGAGAACGTGATTACTCGGTAGAGATGAGAACATTGGTGCATTTTAATATCAGTATTTTCCTCTGTGTATTGACTCTTTAGTCTGAACACAATGTGTACCCTAACAGTTGCATACATTATAACAATGCTAAGATTTTTTTCCAACTGTGCATTAAAGCTCCAAGGTCTGTCTCCTCACAATCTCTGCTAAAGTCACTCCCATAATTTATTGCTCCTTGCGAAAGAAGGGATCATATCAACTTTATTGTCATATGACTGCACAATTACAACCCAACTAAACAGCGTTCTCTGGTTCTTGGTGCAAAACACACACACACACACACACACAGACAAATAATACATATGTAGAAGTCTTCTTCATAAATAAATATGAAGTCTCGGATTAGTGCGAGCAGTTCCTTTGGTTGTTTAGCGTTCTCACTGGCTTGGGAAGAAGCTGTTCCTCAACCTGGTGGTGCTGGCTCTGATCCTCCTGTATCTCCTTCCTGAAAAGAGCAGCTGAAAGTTGCTGTGTTCAAGGTCAAAGGGGCCCTCAATGATTTTGCGTGTCCTCTTCAGATGATCCTGGTAGATCATGTCGATGGGGGACTGTGAGAGGGGGAGGAAGACAAACTCCAATGATCCTCTCTGCCACTCTTATGGTCCTGTGGATTGACTGCCGGTCCATTTCTCTGCAGCAACTGTACCACACTGTGATGTAGCCAGCCAGGATGCTTTCAGTAGAGCTCCTGTAAAAGGTTAACATAATGGTGGCCTGTAGCCTTGCCAACTTCAGTCTTCTCAGGCATTGCAGTCGCAGTTCCACCTTCCTGACAAGTGGGGAGATGTTAGTGGCTTCATTCGCCACCGTCCATTTGTCTCTGTGGAGCTACATCTCCTCCAAGTAAAAATGTATCAATGCTGCAAAGTCCTGGATTTACTCAGTAATCACTCTTTCTCATTGATAAGGAGGACAATGAGAAATCAGGTCAGCATCTTTCCCACAATAAAATGATCAAGAGTCTCAAGCTCGGAGCTGCCAAAAGGCACAGTACAATGACTAACAGACGACAGATTGTGCTCCTGGCACTGCAACAGTTTATGTGGGCCACAGATGCAGTGATGCTCATACAAGCTTTAATCGTGTATCCCTCTCGAGCATTATGTGAATTAGGAAATTATTTTGTGGGCTTAGCTGATTTCTAGTCTCCCCTACATCGGAGAGACTAGGTGCAGACTGGGGAGTGCTTTGTTGAGCACTGGCAATAAGCAGGATCTCCCAATGGCCACCCATTTCAATTCCCCATTCCCTTGCCAACATGTCTGACGATGGAGTGCCAAACTGAGACCACCTGCAAATTGGAGATACAACAGCTCATCTTCCATCTGGACATCCTCCAAGTAGATGGCATTAACATCAACTACTCTGGTTTCTGTTAAACCACCCCCTCCCCCTCCCCCTCGCTTTCCTGCAGCTCTGCCTCTCTTCCCTTTTCTTTTGTCTCCTTTCAGTCAAAATCAATTCTCACCTCTCCTCTTATTATATCCAATTAACACCTTTTGTTTGCCTGGACTCTTCTCCTGGACAGTCTTTATTCCTATTGTTTGCTTATTCCTTGAAGAAGGGTTCAATCCTGAAATGTCGGTTATATATTTTTACCTCCTCTGGACGCTACGACACCGGCCAAGTTCCTCCCACATTTCTGTATGTTTTTATTTAGTGTGGGGTTGGTCACAGCAAATAGCCAAGAGGTAAAATCCTGGCTGGAACACCATCTTTACTTGATTTGGGAGAAACCAGAAACATTATTACCCCAAACTAGTCATGTCAACAAACTTGACAAAATCTGAGGATGAAAACAGATTCTCCCTTCTCTTGAATACTGACCCTCTGCATCCATCCACCTTGAGCTTTCAGATGCAACTATGGTTGTGACATTTAACTGAAGCAGTTGTGACGCAGCCAACTCATCTGTTGGTCTGACCTTCTCATTTAGCACACTGCGACAGGCTGTTTTTCTGTCAGAAAATGCATCATTCACCCCTCCTATGTATCGAGTCATAGAAAATAAATGATGTTTGGAAGTTCAATAACCATATCTTTAATCATATGATCAAAAACATGACAAGGCTTTGTGATCAGTTTCTCATTGATATAATTAGATGATAAATTACCTTAATCTGTTACATACTGATGTATTTAGCATAGAATGAATGGTTAGCATAATCCAACATTACATACAGGTAAATACAGCTAACATATAGGCAACCAGTTTAATAACTAGCATAATCCAGGGCTCGATGCCTGCACCTGTCTGAGGACATGCTTTTTCCAGGAGATATCAATCTAAACAGACAGGAGGAAGAGATGTTAATTGTGGTGTGTTGTGCACTAGAAGCTGTCTTGGCATTTTGGATCACTTTACTGACCTCATGGCCAAACCCAAGTGCTGTAATATTGCCTATAGTTTAGTTCCCTCTCAACAACCAAACCCATGGATCTGAAATCACTACAGAGAATGCAACTAAGCCAGGGTGACTGGGAACCAATAGAGTTCAGAGCAAGCTGCCATTCACATGGTGGTGGCCATCCCACTTAATGAACCACAAGATTAAAAGATAAACTGAGACCCAGAAGCCTTGTGGTTCATTGATCCTGGAAATTCCTCACGCACAGTCCTTGAACCTTACAGAAATAGAGAATTGTGATACTCAGCCATTGTTAATTTGTCCATTATTATTTGGTGCTAGGATGCTCCTTACTTGTTAGAGATTGGTACAGATCAGTGCCAGAGCACACTGGGAAGTATGATGATGCTGTAGAACATGGAGCAGAGGAACAACATGAACAGGCCCTCCAGCCCACCATGTCTGTACTGACCATGATACTGATTTAGTATACACATCTGCCAGCAAATCATACATATCCCCCTCCCCCTCCCATTCTGTCTCTCTGTGTCCACCTAAAAGCCTACTAAACCCTGCTATCAGATCTGTTTCCACCACCTCCTCTGGCAGTGCCTTTCAGACACCACCCAACTCTGTAAAAAAAACTTACCTTATAAATCTTTAAATTTTCTCCCTTTCATTGCAAATCTCTGTCCTCCGAATATTGGACATTTGCACCCTAGGAAACAACTCTAACCATACCTCTCATAATTTGTACAGTTCTGCTATGTGAGTTCTGTGGTTCTGGAGGATGCTCATCATAGACACAATTTTGATTTTTTTTTAATATATAGAAGTGTGGACAGGGAAAATCTTAAAACCATCCTGAATAACGTTTACACAGAGGCCCAAAAACACATTGTACCTCTAACCAGAGCTGCATTAGTACAGCATTAAGTTTCCATTTTGGATGCTGGAATCCATATGTCTCATTAATTGGTGCTTTAGCCAGGTTGATGAATCGTTTGCACAAATTTCCTGAATCACACTTACCCTCATTTTCATCAATTTGCCTTTCTAACAAAGGAGTTCATTCTTCTTGGGGAACTGGGATTTAAAGACATTAAATGCTCTTTGGAATTACACCCAATGACCTAGCAGCAGTCAGTTCACGCTGAGAATGGATAAGAATATTATTCTCATTATATGGTCCAGGAAGAACCACCAAGCATTGAACAAAGGTGGGATGTTCTTCTCCGTGACCCAGAGTCACTGAGTTAATGATTATGCACTGCCAAGATCATCAAATACTAGTCAAAACCTGGCTCTCTCCAGCAACAGGAATGGACTGCAGCCAGAGTATTTCCACTCAGTCAATGGCTAGTTCAAGAGACAAGGTTAACGTCACAACTTATTCAACGTCAAACGTCACAACGATCCAACATATTCATGTCAAGCATCACTTCTGTGTTCCCTCCACATTTTACCTGTACCACTGATGTAAAATGCAAAGTCTGCGACTAATCCTCTATCCATGAACAATTCATCTATTATTTCCATCTTGCATTCAGATCAATATTTTTAATGCCCCATTAAAGCCCATTTGCCCCATATTCCTAATTTCACTAACATTAGCAACTCTTGAAAATAGATAGTTCTTTATTTACATCTTCCACCCAGTGAAACCCTTCCTTCTCATATTCCAATTCTCTGGTCTATGTTACAGCCCCCAGTACCCTAATTCTTGCATCAAACATCACCACTTAGTAACCTAATGCTATAATTTTCTCTACATACTCATGTAATAGTTGAGTTTTTTGATCTAATTTTTGGTCAAATTTTGGGGGGGGGGGGGTGGGGGGAGTTGTTGATTTTTACACAGGTCATACTTTTGACCGTGGTCAGTACTTACATCATTAAAAGCTTTGGGAACTTGGATATCTGGTGGTAAGTCTGCATTCAGGGCATTGGGATCTACAGTGGGCGGGCAGCCGAGGCGAGCATCCGAGGTCAGGAACTCAGGTGGGCAGGCAGCTGAGGATCCACGGTTAGGGCATCAGGAGCTCTAGTTGGCGAATAGCCCAGGCGAGGATCAGATTGGGAGCTCAGATTGGCAGGCAGTTGGGGCAGTGCAAGTTCAGATGGGAGCGCAGTCGAGGCCAAAAATAAAGTGGCAGGGGTCGACTTTTATATGGGTCATCGATGATTCCAATGTACCCTCATTTTTTCCATAAAAAGCCTATGTTTTTTTCTTTCCCAGGAACTTTTTCATCAGAACCCTGCAGCACCCTCACTCATCGACTGGATGCCTTCCTTTCAGTTCCATAACTTTCCCACAAACATCATTAATCGGAAATTTCAAAACTCTTTTTTTGCACAGCCCATCCTTTTAGTCTCTTAATTTGCCTTTCAAATTCAATGGCCTTGGTTACCTTGTTCTTCCATCAAAACCTATAGGGCTGATATTCTGATGCTTCCATCAAAGCTCAGTTCTCCATTCAAAGTCAATCCCTCTCCTTTTCCATTCTCATCAAATCCCATCCTGCTAATCGATACCAGTACTCTCCATTTAAGGTCAGCCCTTCTGACACATTTATTCCCCAAATGAAACTATCAGCTACTGAATCCTATCTATTAAATACCCCATTGAAAACCATCTCTCTAGAATTATTACTTCACAATGATACCCATCATTCTATCCAATATACTGAAGCCCTCCTTCTGTGATATATCATTAAAACTAACCTGTTTCTTTGAACCTTATCCCTTTCTGAAATTAACTTTCACATAATAAATAGTAAATATCTTTTCAACAACTTTTGACTATCTTTATCAGGTTTTTCTAAATATATTTATATATTATACACACACACACACAGGAACTGTTAGCAATTGCTAATTATCTATCTCCTGTGGAAGTCTAACTCACATCATAACACCATCACAACCTGGAACCATACCACTTATACCCTATCTCCCAGACACATTTGCACTTGAAGAAAGGGAAAGAACCGTTGAAAACAGATGAGAAACAAAATATCTAACCTGACTGTCTGTAATCCTGGAGGTCCTGATGTGCTCCTCTACCCTCCTGTAGTGTGAATGCTTCTCTGCACTTCTCTTCCTTGCAGCCCCAATACTCATTACAGCTGGGTAACATACAAGTAGGCAACATTTATCAGGGGTGTTTCTGCTTAGTCCGCTGCAGCCATCTTGGCAGTACCCCAGGATGGCAAGTTCAAAACCACACATTTTAAACTTGTAGAAGTTATCGGGAGGGCTCAGTCTGCTTTCAGTTGTATAATGATAATGCATCGCAAACATTCAACTGCTTCAAAATTGTACATTTATCCATCAACTGTGTGGCCAAATAGGTGTCATTATGAATTCCCATTGAATGAGAGCAGATATTGCAACCACGGCCTCAGATCTACAACATCTGGGTTAAGTGCCTCCATAAACTCTGCTAATTGATTAAAATATCTGAGAGGGCTCCTTAAGTTCTCTCCTACTCAGCCAACTCATCCTCCATACACTTCCCTCCTCCTCGACCCTTAACCCTACCCCAGGCAAGAAACATCCCACAGGATATTTGCTCCTTGCTTCTGATTGGATGACTACTGAGTGGGCACCAGCTGTTTTACCGAGAGATGATTGGGCTGCACATGTCTAGGTATCTATAGAGTGTCCCATCACACTCCCGACTTGTGCGGATTGAACCTGAGACTCTGCAGTTGTGAGGCAGTGCCTCTACCACTTCGCCAGAGCTGGCCAATTCTGACAAGAGGTTCTGACAAGGTGGTGCTTGAAAACAAATTGTTCTCTAATTATGTCAATCAACACCCCATGTACTGGATGATTCACATTAAACAAACAGAATGTGTCTGAATAATAACCGACATTAAGCCCTCACTGCCATGACTGCGACTTGTCCCTTTCACTAACTGTTGGCTCGGTACAGTGTACTGTCAGCTCCAGGTGAAAACCATCCCTTAAATGAGGGGATGCAAAAGGCACTGTTCCTGCCAACATTCATCATGCAATTATTGTCAAACCAATAGTTAGTCCAGTTGATGTAAATGAGTGACTAGGGAGTGCAATGACTTGGCTAAGGATGGA
Organism: Narcine bancroftii; assembly: GCF_036971445.1. Taxonomy (NCBI): domain Eukaryota; kingdom Metazoa; phylum Chordata; class Chondrichthyes; order Torpediniformes; family Narcinidae; genus Narcine; species Narcine bancroftii. The sequence goes on from NC_091481.1 coordinate 13,856,745, forward strand.
TTATAGCAGTTGGATGAAGTAAGGACACTCAGCTGATTTAGAGTACTTCATGTTCTCTCTCTGAATATATTGGGGATGCAAATGAAACAGATCAAGTCACTCAACACTGAGGCACCAGCATTTTGGACTTCTAATTTTCGCTTGGCTGTGGTCAGGAAGCAAGCATTAAATGGGAGATTTCATGCAGCTTTTTAAAACCATGCACACCATACAGAATCCTCCTCAGCAATGAGCGGAGCCCATTTCAGGCAAGGCCAATAAGATGGCAGAGCTGTGAATTGGTGCAACTGGACTGGGTCCTTTCCAAGTGGGAGAGTGAGCCAGGGATTTTTGTTTTAAATGTGAGACTGTTACAATCAACAAGGGAGCAGCCCTTTCAAAAATCACCCTGAATATTGGACAAACAAAACCAAAAAAAATCAACCAGTGGTGTTTCTTCTAATGAGAGAGCCATTATCTTCCTAACAACAGTTTGATAACTTTGTGTCACTGTCGACCTTGCCTGTGTTCTGGACCAAATCTGTTCATTTTAATTAAGGGAAAATGGGAATTTGGGGAGGGGGGTGAGGAAGGAGGAGCACAGAAATGTGGTTGGTGGGGTAATGTCTTCATTTTAAGCACAGCCAAATGGGCCAGAAGTAAAAAATGACTCTTCAAGTCTACAGCAAAGTCATGGTTCACTCTTCAACAAGAAAAACTTTTCCTGGTCCAAAGCATTATTCCAACTCTGCATGCTGCCAAACAGATTCCATCTGCTGTACACTTCTGAGTAGCACCAGTTTATATTAAAAATACAATGAGACAGACACATATCATGCTGACATCATCTCCACTGTTGCTGCTTATCCAATCTATCATGGGGCAGTTGTAATCAGGGGATTTAGTGATGAGTCCGTTCCAAGGAAAATAGTTGCCAGGCTAAAATAAATCAAGAACAGTGCAAATGTGGCCAAACACAGGTGACATTCCCCAGTGTGTCCAGCTCCCACTGGTTACACTGTCTCTTGCTTTCGATCTATCTGAACTGTCATCTGTTTATTTTGGTGTCAAGATGAGTACGAAGCAATCTAGAACAATAGCATGGGAAGGACATGAAGGGTAGAGTTGGATATGAAATGGGTATGTGCAGCAAACACAGGGTTAATGAGTTTCAGAGTTAATGCAAAACTCACAGAGGGCCCCCGAGTACTGTGTACTTCTATTAGGATTCTCTTGGTTCGACTGGAGTTTAATTTTCTCTATGTACAGGGAATGAGGATAATGCTCACAGTTGAGCTCAGGCCCTCAGAAAATGTCAAGTATCAATGCGAAAGGTGTCAACCCTTACTCCAAGTAAATGTCTTCTGTGGGACAGGCATACTCCAGGTGTTCCTGATAATACTCCTGAAAGGCTTGGCTGTAAAGAAGAAAAAGTGATGTTAATAAGTACAATGCATGTTGTCTTGCTTCTTCAACCTCTCCTGCAGACTGCACATCTCCCTGGCCATTAACATTCTGTATCCCCTTGGAGACTTGCTTCACATGTACCGATGAGTGTGTTCCTGCTTAATAACAAATCAAAAATAAACAGGCTTTTCTAGAAATGGAGTATAATTAGAGTCAGTAAAAATCCTTACCATAATTATGATCATTTCTCCCTGGATCCTTGTTGGGATGAGGGGTAGGTGAGGGGCTGAGGCTAATTTTGTCAACACTACAATAACCACAGATCAAAAATAGAACTGGGATAAAAGTAAGGGCCTTTGCTCTGCCCATTAATGCTCATCATCAGAAGGCAATTTCAGAAGGCTTTGAGTCTGGCCACATACTTGCAAATCTCTCTATACCCAACAATTGGTGAACAGAATACACTGAGCATTCCACCTATGTCCCAACCATCTCCCCATGCTGACTCTCTGTGTTTCACCTGATACTGTATTCCATTGTCTTCCCATCACCCTGCTCTCTTCCAAAGGCCATCAATTAATATCTCTTTCTATTTTCCTGTGCTTTTCAATAACATGTTTAATTTGTATTCACCTTCCCAAATACAGCACATTATTATAAAATTCTGGGATGGATGCTTTTGGAATAAATTCCATTTGTCTGTGTTAAATTTAAATATAAATTTAATTTTTAAAAAATTCAGACATACAGCACGGTAACAGGCCATTTGGCCCACGAGTCCATGCCACCCAATTACATCCAATTAACCTACACCCCCCCCCCAATACATTTATAACAGTGGGAGGAAAACGGAGTCCCTGGGGAAAATCCATGCAGATATGGGGAGAACATACAGACAGCATAGGATTCCAACCCCTGTCCTGATCACTGGTGCTATAAAGACCACTATACCACCCGCTCTGCCTACCTGATTCTTTTGGAATGAATTCCATTTGCCTGTGTTCTGCACTGTAAGTCATAGCTAATACATCTCAGTCAGGATTCTGATATATGCTTTCCTAAAAATAATCATCCTCTGCAGTATCTTCTTTCTGGACCTTCTCTATAGATTGATCTGAAGGTTTACCAAAGTTTCAAAGATTAAATTGAGAGCAATGATCCTTTCTGTTGGGGTGACCCTTCATCTTAAGGACACTGAAAGTAAGGTCCGCACACAAATGCTATATGGTTCCTTGGTGACACGAAATTTATAAGACTGTTAGCTGATTTTATTTTGGAAGGAAATTGGTGAATATAGACTGAAGACAACTAAATGAAATTGAGGCATTGATCAACCAAGAAATAAATGAAAGTGAGAGCTATTTCTGTTCCTGTGTTTATTGTCACAGAGGGCGAAAAGAGGACAGATTTCTCTCTTCATTACACTTGCACGAAACAAAAAAACAATTCTACTAAAGAAACAATTTCCACCCCATTTTTCCCTTTATACAATTTTTGGCTTTTCTAATAAAAAATGATCCTGGAGGGATTGGACTCAGAGCTCTGGTATCCAGAGTTCTACAAGATCCTAGATCATCCTTGGAAGGGGTGAATTTCTGGTCAGATGAATGATCTGTAACAGTGGTGTTGACTTCAGTGCTACGTGAGCAGGCAATCTCAGGGTTTTCTAAACAGTTACCGAGATTCAGAAGTATCAGCTGAAGGAAATGTGAACAACATTGAAAATTTGGAGAATGCCCATTTTGGCCATTCCTCTAGGCTCCACCACTCTGCCCATCACCACCTCAACTCACATTCCTGGTGCATGACACTTACCCAATATACTCAGCAACTCGGCGCATGGTCTCCTCAGAAACAAACACATGGCAAGCAAAGCGATTCACCACTGGGTGCTTGGTGATGAATCCAAAGTAGCTGAAAGAGATGGGATAGATGAAAGGTACAGAGCAGCACTACAGAGAATTAAAACATGGGGTAGTGACCATGCAAAGTTAGAGATCCTTCTTGTAGGGAAGGCTACTGATATTCCATTGCAGACAAGTTTAACCCAACGTGCATGGAGGCCTGAGTCAGGTGCCTTTTTTTAAAAACAAATTATTTTGAATTTTACATTCTTATACTTTACAAACTTTATAGGGGATCATCTTTTATTGAGTCCTCTCTTTTTAACCCCTCCCTTCCTCCCTCCCACTCCATCATCAACAAAGACAAATATATCAAGTATTAATAAAACATGAAACAAAGTGGGAAGGGGGTCAGCCAGGCCTCCAAATTATCTAATTTTCAGCATTTCAGGACTTGTGTGAGCCTATTGTCCACTTTTGAGAAAGGCCTTGGGAAGGTTAATCACACTTGGTTTCAATATGTCGCAAGTATGGCTGCCATACCTTAATGAACGTGTGGTATCTCCCTCTTAAGTTGTACGTAATTTTTTCCAGGGGAACACAGCTCCGCATTTCCATGTTCCATCATGCTTTGCTTAGCTGGGAGTCAGATTTCCAGGTAATCATTATGCATTTCATGGCCACCGCCAGAGCAACTTTTACAAATTGAATTTGGTGTTTAGACAACCTCAGATTTGCATCTGTAATGTCCCCCAACAGGAATAGTGCTGAATCCTTTGGATATACCAAGATATCCCCCAACTCTACACAAAAGATTCTCACTTATACGCCTAACTAGGTTGAGTGCACAAAGGTTCCTGTCTCTATGCCGTATCAAAGACACGATTCTCAGATTTCTGGTTTAACCTTATTTAATTTTTCGGCATAAGATTCAGCTGGTGTAAAAGTCAGACCAGCATCATTCATGAATTGTTGTTTCCAGATCTGACTTTCATCTTTGCCTTGATTTATGGAGACCCAGTTTCGGGCCCTTGTTTTGGAACAGGAGATACATAGCAGAGATGAATTAGAGCCTTCATGTTACCAAACAATGACAGGACCAGAGATAAGCTTAATTTGTCCCTCAAAAAGGATCTTAATTGAAGATAGCAGAAAATGGTCTCATTTGCTTTTTTTAATTGCTCAAATGACATGAACTGTCCAGGTGCCCTTTCTAAAAAAATATAATCGCACCCAATCTTCATTCACATTGATGTTTAAAGTGGCAGAGTGTAAATTAGCTTCCTGCCAATTAAATTATGCAAAAGAATTCTGGAGGTGAGAGGACAACAGAGCTAGCCTGCTGCAGGGATGCTCTCAGGGTGTAAAAGACCACAAGGAGGATTTTATTAAAAGGAATGAAAATGAAACTAGCAATTAAAAGGCAGGGATTTACACAGAAAAATAAATACATGCCCAAAACTTTGTGCTGAAGCCAAAATATATCCCATGAGGATTAACATTTTAAAAAGACAACATCTAATTATCTAATTACTTCACAGATGATTCTAAGAGCTTGCTGTTTGTAAGTCAACAGTTGTGATTCTTACTGCAGTAAATGCATTCAAAATTACTTCCTTAACTCTAAAGTCTTTTGCTATATCTTAAGCTTGCAAAAGGTGTTACACACCTTCACTCATCACAACATATGTACAAAGATCAGAGGAGTGAGACAAGAATGTTCTTCCAATGTATTATACTATATTTTCCTTATTAATCTTCAGATCAATTTAATTTAATTACTCATTCTAACTTTAAACTAATAAATTACTCAATTAAAATTAGGAATTGTCACTGATGCAAAACTTGAATAAATAATAAAGTTACTTCACTAATAATAGCACCTTATAATCTTTCAACAAATTCAATTACTTTCAAGTGAACAGAATGTTAAATGAGGAAAACAGCAGCCTTTCTACATCTGTGAGTACGTTTTTACATCTCTGGAGAGGGACTAAATCCCCAAGCTTGATTGTCAGAATGGAGTGGGATTTCAACTCTGCCCAGTTGATAGCAAGAGAAGAAGAATCAGAGTCCAGGGTGTTGATCCTTACCAGCTGTTTTTCGGATGACATCCGCAGAATGAAATGTTCTTCATTTGGAAAAAATGGCTGCACCTTTCACTCTGAGAGGAAAAAAGATCAGACAGATGTACAGGTATATTCACTCTTTCACTGCCACTTCTGACCAAGTCAGACGAATATCAACTGCAGGGTAACTGTCAAACCAAAGGATGGCAGGCACTTCACTCAGCAAAATAAGCAAAAGAAGAGGACTTTGAATTGATGTGCCTTGATGCACAGAATTCAGTGTGAGAAATATTCTGCATTAATCCTCAAATTGCTATTTTACCAATTTATTTATTCACTCATTTTTCTCATAACTGAAGGACATGTGGAGGGCAGGTACAAGTTAGTGTCATTCCAAACTTTGAATGCGGTAAGTACCTTTGTTGTTCGAGGCATCGGGAGCTCGGATGGGCAGGCAGCCAGGACTGGGTGGTGAGTTCGCATTCAAGGCATTGGGACCTTGGATGAGTGGACGGCTGGGACCTCAGTGAGAGTTCGTAATCGGGGCATTGGGATCTTGGATGGGCGGCTGGGCCCTCAGCGAGAGTCTGGGGTCGAGGAAATCCCAGTGGGCGGTCGGCCGGGAGCAAAAACGGGGGGAGGGGTTTGACTTTTACTTGTGATATCTGGAAAATACTAGATGTTTGGGCCAAAAATAGGGAGGTGAATTTTTACACGATTTCAACTACAGTAATGTACACGTATATACTGTAGCGTGCTGGAGACAAGCGAGTGAACAGACTGGAGACGCAGACTGTGAGCTCTGAAGTTGCAGCAGGAATGATTATTTAAACTTCGCATGCTTGCTTTTCAGCGGTGTGGCAGGACTGCACATACACTCTGTCGCTTGTGTCACAGTGACACAAGCGCGCCCGCCAACTTCCATCGTGGAACAGAAGAGATGGAAGAGTGTTGACATCTCTGCTGTGACTGCCCCGCTGACTGTGCAGAACAAGCGGGGCCAGTTTGTTGCAGCAGATTTGTTCGTTGCCGCAATACGATAATAAATTTCTCCTTCACCAGCCTGAATTTTCTTGCCCAGAAGGTATTGATGCTTGCTAAAGAACTGAATCCATTTAGTATCTCAACAAGCCAATCTGACAAAATGAGGAGAAAATATTTTCCCCTGGATACACCCTTACCAAATCCAATACAGATACAGATGCACAAGTTAAATACTGTGGAGACTGGATTTGGAAACTAAAACAGAAAATGCTGGGATCAGCGAGTCACAGAGCTACAGGGAAAGAGAGTTAATGCTCCAGATCGAATAGCAAAAAAATGCAGATGATAGATATCTAAAATAAAATTAACAACATTTTGGAAATAATCAGCAAGACACATAGAATCAATGGAAAGAGAAAAAGAATTGTTTTTAGATCAGTAATGTATCCCACAGTTCTAGTGATTTTTTTTCATTGCTTTCATCTGCTGCTGTAGATCAGCACAATTAAAATTGTTCTCCATCCTCATTGCAGCTATCGTTTGGTGATCTATCAATCTATTATCCCTCAGTCTTTGACCTCTCTACCTCTCCCTTCTCTCTTCCTTCAAATATACTTGATTTTAAACTGTTCTGGTGATAAACCACTGACTGGAATTTTTGAACTCAATGTGGAATCAAGAATGACAATGAGCTTCAATGTAATGGTGCAAGAGACTAAAGACAGAAGTTAGCATGTGAAATGAATGGAGAATTGTACTGACCAGAAGGTTGGGGTCGAGTTTGTAGACTTAACAGAGACGTTTTATCTTACCTGGAGAAACCTGTATAAATTAATCGTGCAAGTTCTTAAGTATAAACATCTCTAATACCTGACCTCGGACAAGAAAATTGACACAATGGTCAAGAAAGCGCATCAATGGGCATGGGAGAAGGCAGGAACTGGGTACTGATCAGCCATAATCATATTGAATGGCAGTGTAGGCTTGAAGGGCCAAATGGCCTACTCCTGCACCTATTTTTCTATGTTTCTATGCCTCGACTTTCCTAAAAGACAAAGGAAGTTCAGTGTGTCCCCTCATCTCTTAAAAACCTCTACAGGTGCACCATTGAAAGCAGATTTGACAGAGGCATCATGACGTGAGAGGGGATCTGCTCTGTCTCCTGCATCCTAGGACACTCACTCTTCTCCCTCTTCCTTTAAAGAGAAAGCTCAAGAGTGTGAAAGCATCCACCAACGGGTTTAAATACAGTTTTCTCCTCACAGCCATCAGATTCCTGAAAGAACCCCACAACAATGCTATCATGCCGTTCTCGTTTCGCACTGATCTTTCTTTTCCTTACAATCCTATACTCTGAAGGGCCGAAGGGGCCTGTTTCTGTGCTGTAATGTTCTATAGTTCTGTAAATTGCATTCCTTACATGGCTGTATAAATGTTAGAGATAACCTGTTAGACTGCTCACAGAAGAAACCTTTTCAATATACTCTGTATATTGTGACAATTGATTAATTGTTTCTTCTTCAGAATGTGTATTTCGATCCCAGTGCTCAGAAAGGATGAGTTGCTAAAACAATGAAGGCTGCATCTCCTGTACACAGTGAGCTTTGAGTGAAGGAAGGTATTGGTGATGATGGAGTGAACCACAATGTCCCCAAGATAACACTTTGCTGCAACCCCGAAGGTGAAGAGAGTTGATGACACACCTGGAGGTATGTGATGAAAGGATGAATAAGGTGGTAATAGCAGTGAGAACAGAAATGTGGAAAACAGAATGGATGTGGTCAAGTGCAATGTGTTTATACAGTGCCCCCTTTGTCTTTGGTCAACAGACTGTTTCATGAACAGATAATGCATCAACAAGATGGGCAGATGATGCACAGAAAGATGAGTGCATGTTCTTAGATAAAATGCCTTACCTTGTCCTCCAATCCGTACTTGTTCAAATTCATAACTAACTTAACTCCTTGAATGCTGATCTCTAAATCACAACTTGCAGGAGGGCGCAGGTGAACAGTCAATTTTCTAGTTGTAGCAATCTACAAAAGGAGTTGGGAATTAATATATTAATGTGTGAGTTAGTGCAATTTTAAATCTGATATTAGCCTTTGCAATGCTAATGTTATCCTGAATAGGGTGAAACTCTGGTTGAGACTCGGCAACATTTTACATTAGTATTAGCCTGTACAACTTGGCACAATGTAAAACATAAGCCATATACCTTTTTAAGTGCCTCTAGTTTGATTTGTATATTGGTAATGTTAACTTCAATAGCTCCAAGTTTAATATTAAACCCAGGTATTGGTCGAGACCAGTGGTTTTCAAACATTTTCTTTCCACTCACATACCACTTATGTAGTAATCCCTGTGCCATCGGTGCTCTGTGATTAGTAAAGGATTGCTTAAGGGAAGGGAAGGGAAGGATGGGAAGGGAAGGTTGAGAACCACTGCTCTAGACCTAATTACTGAAATATTTTGCTTGTGAAAAATTGTCATTGGCCCATTTCCTTTGGTGTTATGAAACCGTGCACAGAACAATGGTTTTCAAACTTTTTCTTTCCATTCCCATACCACCTTAAGTAATTCCTTACTTATCACAGAGCACCTATGGCACTGGGATTACTTAAAGTGGTATGGGAGTGGAAAGAAAAAGTTTAAAAACCTCTGGTCTAGAGAATATCTACACGGTTCCCATTTGCCTGTGTTACAGAATATTTTATTCCAAACCTTTTCTATCATTGTATTTGTCCAACTGCCTTTGGAACCAGGACAGGATAAGCACAGTGAATGACAGGGCATGAAGAGAGTTATTGAACAGTGAAACGTTAGGTCAAAGTACATAGTTCCCTAAAGGAAGTTATACACAGTGAAGAAGGTGTATTGTGCACTTGCCTTCATTGGCCAACGCATTGAGTAAAGGAGTTGGGATATTACGTTGCAGTTGTACAAATCATCGGTTAGATAGCACTCAGGATATTGAGTGCAATTCTAGTTGCCATGTTATAGGAAGGATGTGGTTAAGCTAAAGTGGTTTCAGAAAAGACCAGGATGTTGCCTGGACTAGAGGACTTGAGGTATAAGGAGAGACCTGTTCAGTTGGGACTGCTTTCTCTGCAGTGAAAGAGCTGAATAGAGATTTGTAAAATCATGAGGGGTCGTATTCAGGATAGATCATCAAAGTGTTTTTCCCAGGGGAGACGAGTCTAAAACATAGGCTTGTGAGAAGGGAAAGATTTAAAAGGGATCTGAGGGACAAGATTTTCCATACAGAGTGGTGGGTAGTTGGAACGAGCTGCCGGAAGATATGGAGGATACAATTATAATGTTTAGTCACAGAGTCCAAGAGATAAACAGAATGGGAACAAGTTCTTCAGCCCCCCCTCATCCATGCTGACCAAGGTGCTGACCCAAATTGGTCCTTATCCATCAAAACGTCTAAAAAGCCTTTTCAACATTGGAATTGTACCCATTTCTACCATTTCCTCCATACAGCCATCACCCTTGCCCCTCAGGAACCCGTTAATATGTTCTCCAAACATATTAAACATATTCTCTCACATTTTACACTTGAAAAGGACCAGAAATTTTATCCATGCCCTTCATGATTTTATAACCTTTACAAGGTCGCTCCTCAGCCTCCATTATTCCAGGAATAACAATCTCAGCCTATCCAGTCACTCCTCATAACTAAGCCCTCAAGTCCCAGCAACATCTTTCTGAATCTTTTCGACGCTCTGTCTTGCTTAATCAACCATGCCAATCAGAAATGCACACAATGTTCCAAGTGTAGTCTCACCAACACCTTGTACAGCAACACTAATGGGTTTGAATCCAGCACGGTCGGTAAGGAGTTTGTACATTCTCCCAGAGTCTAGATGAGTTTCCTCTGGGTGCTCAGGTTTCCTCCCAACTTTCAAAATTGTAAGAGGATTGTAGGTTAATTGGCATTTTTAGAGAGCACAGGCTCGTGGATCAAGAGGGCCTGTTACTGCACTCTATGTCTAAATTGTTTTTTTAAATAAAAAAAATTAAAACAGTATTATGACCGTTGCACTCTGTGCCTCGACCAATGAAGGCAAGCACGCCAAATGACCTCTGTAATACCCCTGTCTCCACAAGTCTTCACTTTTCAGAGAACAGTGCTTGCAATCCTAGGTCTAGTAAAACAGGAAAGTTTGCAGATTCCATGGTGGAAGTACAAACACAATGTTGGAGAAACGCAGCAGGTCAAACAGCGCACTTTATATTAGCAAAATATACATAACAAATTGTGATAGTAAAGACCTATCACCAATGTATATAGTTACAGCATCTAGAATGTAATGACTGTGCTTACAGCGATTGGCTGAGAGCTTAGCCACACCTACTGTCTGGGCCTTAAAGGGTTGTGTCCCTAGCCAGGTCGGATCATTCCGGACTGGTCGGCCACCTGTGAAGAGCTGCTGTCTTTTGCTAATAAAAGCCTTGGTTTGGATCAATAAGTCCTTGGTTCTTTTGACGAGCTCTACACAAATGTTTTGTGCTTGATCCCTTCATCAAGGAATAGACAAAATGTGGGCACGTTCCCAAACTAAATGGTGGGTGGAGGAGGGGCAAGGGGAGCACAGTCCCACAGGCAGGAGGTATAGGTGGATAAGGGAGGGAGGGCACAGCAGCAACAAGGGGAGGGAGGATGGTTATGTGAATGTAAAGGAAGGAAGTAGAGAGCTGGAGGAAAGAAGACAGAGGGACGAAGAAGAGAGAGGAAGAATGAGGCAAGCAGAAACCAGAGAAATCGACATTAATGCCATCCAGCTAGAGAATGCCAAGATGGAAATTTAGGTGTTGCTCCTCCAATTTATGGATGGTCTTGGTTTGACATTACATGAAGCCATGGACAGACATGTTAGTGTGGGAGTAGGGTACAGAATTGAAATAACTGGCCACTGGGAGATCCCTGTCACTGACGCAGTCAGAATAAAGCTTCCAGACTCTCAAGATGTAGAGAAGGACACAACAGGATTCAGTAGATGACTCCCGAGGATACACAAGTGTTGCTTCACCTGGAAGGACTGTTTGGGGTCCCTGAATGGTGGTGAGGGAGGAGGTGTGGGCACAACTGTAGCATTTCTTGTGACCCCAGGGGAAGGTGCAAGGGGGAAATTGATAGGAAGGGATGAATGGATGAGGAAGTCACAGAGGGGGTGGTCCCTACAGAAGCCAGAGAGGGGAAGATGTGTCTGGTGGTGGGATCATGTTGAAGGTGGCAGAAATTATGGAGGATAATGTGTTGGATGGAAAGGGTGGTAGGTGAGGATAAGAGAAATCTTATTTTTGTTGCGTCTGGAATCAAGAGGGGGCAGGGCAGATGAGCAGGAAATGGAGATGTGGGTAAGGGCTGAGTTGATGGTGGTGAAGGGGAAGCCATCTTTCTGGAGGGAGGAGGATATTTCAGATGATCTGGACAAGAAGACCTCATCTGGAGACCAGATACCATGGAGACAGAGGAAATGAGAGAAAGGAATAGAATCCTTTCAGGGGACTGGGTTTGAAGAAATGTCATTGAAGTTGTTGTGGGAGTTGCTAGGTTTGTAAAAATGTGTGGGAGTTCCCCATTTAACAATACTCCCCAGGGCTCTGCTATTTATTGTGCATATCCTGCCCATGAATAAAACAAACTTACTACAGGTAGAGAAGTGATCATCTCCAGAAGATAATATTCCCAAGGTTGTAAGACTTTGTAATGTCTGGTCAATAGACCTCTGTCCCAAGTTGTCTTGTCACTTGTATCAAATGATTTCCTTCTCTACCCATCCTCACCATAATGATCATTCCTCACCTTTTGCATCGCAGCACAAAGGATATCATTCCCCTGGTGATAGGGCACTTCGACGGATCCTAGGAACTGCACATTGAATTTCTCCACCCAGATGCTGCTCTTCTTTATCCCTGAACCAACACACACCACAGAGAATGAGTTTGCTTAAGGCCAGCCTCATGGTGGCCAAACATGTTTACCAGAGAGAGAGAGAGAGAGAAACCTTTGTCCTGTGTGCCGAGACTTCAGCTGACCAGAATGTTCATGGAAATAAAGCACCCAGCCATGGTGCAAGACAGTACGATTTACAGGGGACAGGGGTGTCCTTAAAAAAAAATGTAGGTTTCATATAAAATAATTTCAACAGGATAGGCCAACGTGCTTCTTAAATTTTTTATGCGTATCGTGAAAGCTCTCTGAACAACAACCTTTTGGTGAATATAGATGTTATAAATTATTTGGATGGAGGTACTAGTAGACAGGAGTCCAGGAACAATACTGAAAAAACTTATTCACCTCCAAGGTGTGGGCATTGCGGGAAGGCAAGTGTTTATTGCCTGTTGCTGATGGCCCAGGGAAGTGAGGGTGGGCTGCCTCTTGGGATTATGGCTGTTCTTTTGAAGATACTTGTACAGTGATGCTCACACAGACCTAGTGGCAATGAAGGACCGACTTTACATTTCTAAGTCAGGGTGGTAAGCGCCAGCACTTCAACTTCCTCAGAAGCCCACTGCCTTGGGAACATATTAAAAGGTACATCCCACCCTGGTCATACTCTTTTCTCCCTCCTCTTGTCAGGAAAAAGATTCATGGGTGTGAGATCACACACCACTAGATTCAAAGACAGTTTCTTTACTGCCATAATCTTGCTCTTGAATGAACCAGTAAAATTATGTTGCCTTTGTTTCGTACTAACTGCAACTCTGCACTTCTGTACTGTGTTTACTTGTGATATAATTGATGGGATGTCTCATTGGACTCCTCGCAAAACAAACGTTCTCTCTGCACCTTGGGATCTATGACAGTGAACTTGGAGGGAAGATGCAACATTCTACCAATAAAAGGTCAAAGCGTTTGGGAAAATGGTGAAGTTATCTGTCGCAAAAGTATCCAGCTCGTACAGCGTCTTGATCCTTTACCGCTTCTGTGTGCAAAATATAGTTTGGAGGTGTTGAGCTCTCTCTGAGTGAACCAAAAATATGGCAGGTTTGATTCCATCATTTCAGAATGACAGAACGGGATGATTTGGCAACTCACTATTTTTCAGTCATGTCTTCAGCTTTTATAATTGTAAAAAGCTGAGTGATCATAATACTGCACCTCCAAGTACATTGACAAAGGTGGACCACGTGAATGGACATTGGCAAACCCCACTTTCAAAATACACGTCCCCCGTATAACAGTGAGAGCCTTCCTAGAAGACTGTCCCTCTCATTATTTTCTAGAACGCAATGCTGTGTCAAATCTGCATCAAAAAACAAGAGTTGAAAATAAATACATTTTGTATTTATATACTTTCACAAATACAAGTGCAACCCGACAAAACAGTACTAGAGAACACTCTTTCATCAGTTGTACTTGTATAATCAGATGACAATAAACTTGACTTTTCTTTCGTACAAATTCAGTAGAAATGAATTTTATTCCATTCCCCAGATATTGGGTAGGACTGTATCACTGAAGTAGCACAATATTTATACTCAACACAAAAATTATTCACAATTCCCAAATATCAGGCAGCAACACCCTGATATTTGAGAATTGTGAATATTTACTGTGTGGAATGTAAATATTGTGCTACTCTGTTAAACCAGTCCTACCTCTCTGTCATTCAGTTTTATTTTGAAAGTATAAATTCTTACCCAGAGATTCCTTGGCCTGGTTGACCACTTCATGTGCATAGTATGCTGGGAAGATTCCACGTTCCCCTGTCCTCATGTTGTAACCTTTGTACCAGTAGTCATCTTCCTCCTCTTCAACGTATAATGGGTCATCAACATCTAACTCCAACTCATCCTGATGCCGTGGTATAAACCTTTAGAGAACGGGAAATTATCAGGTTAAATTGCAGCTGAACTGAAAGAATAAATTGGCAAAATGTGTACAGTTCATATAGCCACAATGAATCAACTCAAAATTGTGTGACATAGAAAGTCCAGAAAACTGGAAGAGAAAATGGGTGGACTCCATGAATAGCATTCACCTAATGCAGGGATGAAGTTCATCTTGTGATTATGTAGTCTTAGTGTTCAACATGTATGGTTAATGAAAAAAGATCAAAGCTGATACAGTCTTGAACTAAAAACAATAGAGGACAATTCACAGAGAACAATGATTTTTAGTGCTGTGTTTTAGTTGGGCCATCTATCATATAGGTGTCCAAATGGTAGACCAATGATCAATGGAACACAGACTCAAATCAGAGCTTGGAGATTGGAAATCATGCAAACTCTATTTAGATATGGTAGGTATTCACATGACCATAAAACTCATTGAAGTCTCAGATTTCAGATTTATTGTCGAAGTACAAACATGACATCACATACAACCCTGAGATTCCTTTTTCCTGCGGGGGTATCAGAATTACCACTTATTGGTAGTGCAAAAAATAAACTGTACACAGTGCAAACATGTAAACAAATAAAAGAACTGTAAACAAACTGGCTGCAATACAGAGAGAACAAAAGAAAATCAAAAAATGTACTGGTAAGAGTCCTTAAATGAGTCTCTGATTGAGTTTGTCATTGAGGAGTCTAATGGTGGAGGGGTAGCAGCTGTTCCTGAACCTGGTGGTGCGAGTATTGTGGTACCTACACCTCTTTCCTGATGGCAGCAGCGAGAACAGAGCATGTGCTGGGAGGTGTGGGTCTTTGATGATTGCTGCTGCCCTCCAATTGCAGCGTTCCCTGTAGGTGTTCTCAATACTGGGGAGGGTTTTACCTGTGATGTCCTGAGCTGAGTCCACTATCTTTTGGAGGGCTTTACACTCAAGGGTTTTGGTGTCCCTATACCAGACCATGATACAGCTGGTCAGTACACTTTCCATCACACCCCTGTAGAAATTTGCTAGGTATCATACCAAACCTCCACAAACTTCTGAAGAAGTAGAAGTGGTTTGGGCCCAGGAAAGATCCTCTGAGATAGTGATTCACCCTCTCCACCTCTGATTCCCCCAGTGATCACTGGATTGTAAAGTCCAAATTAAAATAGGAAATACTGGAGGCATTCGGCAGCAAGTATGAAGAGAGGATTAATGTCATCGGAACTAGGAAAATTGAAAAATAAAGGATTCGTAATGTAGAGGAAGGGGACAGAGGAGGAGGCAAAATGAAATTGCAGGGTGAAGGTAGGAGAAATTAAATCACAAAAGGATAATGGTGTCAGGTAAAATAATGATAACCTTTATTTAAAAAACATATTCACTTTTAGGACTCAACGATGATGAAAAAATGTCTTCAAAATAGGATGGAGTACAACCTCCAAATGTTTCCATGCATCTGCTGCTCTTGTTCCTTGGAGACAGATTTGGCAGATTAGAGAGATTCTAGTGGTGACAGCACAGGTGAGTAGGCCCACTGCTGCCAGAGGGGATGAATACATGAGGGGAATGGGAATCAGGGTGGGGGTCTGCTCCCGAATCTCTCAGTGCACAATGTGAGCTGGTGCCATTTCTTTGAAGTACTGTGGGGCACATATCTGTCAATATTTAGACTGGAGGGGCTAAGCGCATCATCAATGTTCCATGGGATTGTGCTAAGTGGGATTCCATCTTATTTTGCAACTACTGTGCATGAAATTCTATCTAGCCAGAATAATCTGGAAATAAAACTTTTAACGCATTTCCACTGAAGAGAGATTTTTAGTACTTTGGAACAATAAAGCTGGTGCAATAAGCAAGAGATGGAAGAGGGTCCTGAGAAACTCTGCCCCTTTTGTCACTACAACTTTGACGTGCAGCATTGTAAAGCAGTTTATTACAGTACATACCATAGAATCTCTGGTCTTTGATCAAAACTGTGTCTAATGGGTTACCATAGATAACAGTTCTCCATTGTCACCAGAACAACACACAAAATGCTGGAGGATCTCAGCAGAACAGGCAGCATCCATGGAAGGCAAAAGAGAGGTACCCATAATGCTTCATTTTGAGTTGCAAGAAAAAGGTCAAAGCCTGAATACAAGGGGAGGGTGGGGAGAGGAAATGAACACGAGATAGATGGCAGGTGATAGGTAAATCCAGGTCAGGGGGTGGGGGGGGGGGGTATATTTAAAATGCAGCTAGGAGGTGATAGGAGGCAGAGAGCTCAGTACAATGCACTTTGATAGGAGGAAGGAAGAGAAGGGAAAGAGACGTGGAATGTTGGTGTGGATGACGGGCAGGGGAGGAGAAAGAGAAGGAGGAATGGGGCCAGAGGGATAAGGGAAAGGGAGGAATGATCAAGAGAACAGAAGGGAGGAAGGGTGGGGGAAGGTTACGAGTTGATATTGATGCCGTCTGGTTGGAGACTGCCAAGATGGAATACAAATGTGGGCCCAACCTGGCAGTATAGTAGGCCATGTCAGTGTGAGAAAGGGAAATGGAATTAAAGTGGCTGGCCACTGCGAGATCCTGGCTGTTGCAGCAGATGTTGCAAAGGTGCTCAACCTTCATTTTCTTTCAACTGTTTACTTTTGTTGTCACAAGCACTGGTTGTGAAAATATTGTGAGAACAAAGGCAAGCTTGGACTCATGGTGTCCCAGCGATCCTCCCTTCGGTCTGTAGCAAGTGATGCTACATGGCAATTGTGCTGTTCAGTATCTCCCTCCAGTTTAAACCAATCCTTACCGGAACACTGCTCGATGAGTCTGATCCCGTTCCTCACCATTTATCGTACACGAGTAAAGACCAAAAGATTCGGTACCTGATCAGATGAGAAGGCACAGAGTTATCCCAACAAGCAAGAGTGCAGCCACTGTATCCACTCCCCCACTCACCGCCCACGATCCCCACCCCACCAACTTACCTCAAATTGCATCTCCCAACTGTCATCAAATTGTCCACCCTCCCAGTTCAACATTCAAATCTCCACCAGAATAGTATTCCTCATTTCAACACACATTAATTTGCTCCAATCCCAACAATCACTTCTCACCCTATCTCCCAGTCTTCACTCAGCACCACGAGAACAAATCTTTTCTAAAGATCCAACACTTGCCGCAATACCCACCACTATCCCTCACCACAACAACCACTTGGACATCCAAGTCCTTATGAGTTTCTAGGGAAGGAAATCTGACACATTAACCAGACAGCATTCACGTAATCCCTATCTACAGCAATATGATTGGATCCTAGTTTGTCTAACATGATCTGAAAAGCTACCAGGTTTTTAATCAGACAATGACCAAATGGGGTCTGTAGCAGGTGACAATGAAAACAGGATCAGGGATAAACCTGCTTGATCCTGTCACCCTCTGGCAGTGCATCTATTCATGCCACTACCTATAGGATGTGATCTACCCCCCCTCCCCCCCCCCCCCCCCCCCGCCGTTTGGGACGAGATTGCGTAACAAGAGCTTTCAATCATCTTCACCCAGTAACAGATCAATCTCCATTATAGAAACAATTCTTCAACCAATTCAATTTATCCATATGCTGCTGGGGTACAGCAGAGCACTGCATACAATCATTCCAGAGCTAAGGAGGTAAGCCTTTGAAGAGAGATTGAGTTGTCTGGGACTGAACTCGCTGGAATTTAGAATAAGAGGAGATCTTAAAGAAATGTAAAAAATTATGGAAGGCATAGATAAGATGGAAGTAGGCAAGTTATTTTCATTGGTGGGGTAAGATTAGAACTAGGAAATATAGCTCAAAGTTTCAGGGTAGCGAACATAGGATGGAGATGAGGAGGAATTACTTTTCAAAGTCACTGCTCATTGAAGCAGTGAAGGCTACCTCAGAAAATATATTTAAGACAAGGTTGGATAGATTTTTGCATAGTTGGGTAATTAAAGGGAAATGGGGAAAAGGCAGGTTGGTGGAGATGATCTCACTGAATGGCGGAGCAGGCTCGACGGGCCGGTTGGCTGACTCCTGCTCCTATTTCTTAGGTAAAGTCACTGGAACCTGGCAATATCCTTGCTATAGCTTAGAAGACGCAGACAAAACTATTTGCCTCTCTAGCAAAGTTCCAACATTGCCATCTATATCACACTGAACAAATTTATCCACTTAGGCTGCAAAAAAGAAAAAAGCACCAAGACAATGTCAATCCAATTAATTCATTTCTCATTGGTCTGCTCTCAGTCATCAGGGAAGTAATAGAAGCTGTCATCAATAATACCTAGAAGTATCACTTAAACACCAGAATTACTGATCACTGATGAACAATGTGTCCTGATGTGCCACTTGGTTCTATATTTCTTGAAAGTCAGGAGGACAAATTGCTAATTGCTGCTTTTATTTTCGAAGCTTTTACTTAATCAACGCTGGAGAAATGGGAAGGTTCTCAACAGTGACATTTGGTCACCATTTGGGACTTGTATTGCATGAATGTTATTTGCTATTTCTCAGCCTGTGCTTTACCTTGCTGTATGAAAGACCAGGGCTGCCTGATTAGATGGACTAGAAATGAACATTGTGCAGTCAAACATCTTTTTACAAATAAATGAACAGAACCCCAGAGGTCAGGTGAAGTCTCTGTTTAGTCAGTGGCCACAGTTGATGACTGTGACACCAAGGGAAAATTCTCTGCTGGCTGGAGTCATAAAGATGTTCATCGTTAGTGATGGAGAATAATCCTCACACCAAAAACATCACTGCAAGATTTGCTCAGGGTTGTTCCCCGTGCCTAAACATCTCCCTCAGCTTTGTCCATAACTTCCCCTCACCCATTAGTTCTGATTCACAGTAGATTGCACAATGTTCAATTGCTCTCATCTCCTTAGTGAACGAAACAGCTCATGACTGCATTAGTAATACAACATTCATAAAAGCAGTGACAGGTGCCAATAATATTCCAATCCCATGAGTCCTAATACCTTTATGCCTCAATGACATTACAGTAAAAGTCCAAAAATCCAGACCACCCAAGAATCCAGATTTCTCGAAAACTCAGCTAAAATCTCAGCTTTTGTGTATACAAGCACCACAGATGCCCAGCGGCAACAAGCAACCATGTGGAAGCTGCGGAAATGCAAGAAAAAAAATATTAATTTGATTTTTTTTGTACTTTGCATTTTATATGAAAAAATCTTTTGTTAATAAACTATCAAAATTTACCTGTTTATTCTCCTTAAATTTGAATTTTAAAAGTATTACCCAACAATACAAAAAATCCAAAAATATGGACCGACCCAATCCCCAAGTAGTCCAGATTTTACGACTTTTACTGTATCTCTCTTCCACTTAAATTCAAGTGCACATTGGACAACTTTCTTCAATCATTCTTCATAAAACAACCTCTTCATCCAAGGAAGCAAAAGCAAATCAACACTGCATGATATAAAGGCAAGTGTAATCTTTCTCACATATCAAGATCAAATTGTTCAACGTTGCCTAGGCAGCTTCTAGCAACATTCCAAGGTCAATTTTTATCAGAAATTTATCTAGTCACAATTACAGTACCTACAAGAATACTCTTGCACCAAATAACTCAACTCCAGACTTACCACCATCTGCAAATCACTTGGAGATTGCAATGATGTGTGCAGCTCCAATAACAATCAGGGACCTTAACATCAATGGGGAAAATCCCACCCCCAGTATTCAGCACCCCTTTTCCTACTGGAAACAGTCACTGCTTCCATCACTGGCATGCTGGGCTTGCACTGCAACCACAGACCAAGGCTTCTTTGTCTGCCAAACTCTCAAAGGTGCACTGGACGGAAATACCACCACTTGTATGTTCCCTCTAAATCAAGCATGATCTTAATTTCAAAATATATTAGTAGTGTAGTGGTTAGCACAACGCTATTACAGCACCAGCGACATGGGTGCAAATCCAATGCTGTCTGCAAGGAGTTCGTACATTCTCCATGTATCTGCATGGGTTTTTCCTGGAAGCTTCGGTTTCATTCCACCCTTCTAATCGTACAGGGGCTGTAGGTTCATTGGGGTATTTGGGCGGCACAAGCTCAAGGGCCTGATACTGGGCTATATGACTAAATTTTTAAAAAAACCTCCATCAGTGCTTGTTTTAAAAGCAGAAAGTCATTGTGGAGATAATTTTACAAAAGCTAACACATAACCTTAGTTTTGCTAGAAACGCCTGCATCTTGTAAATTATAAACAGATCAATAGACTTGATCCTCACCTGAATACATCCTCACCTGAATACACTCCCTATCCCCTGCAAAACACTCAATCTCTCCACTCTCACTTAAGCACACCCCCTTTTTTATGTCACAAACATTTCATCACCCAATTCCCAAACATCCTCACTGCTATACAACAATTACCTCTTTGCCCCAAATCTAATATCCCCACCCCGTCTCCACATATACTAAAATCATCTTAAATCCATGCCCCATCTGTTACTGAAACAGTTTGTTATTTATCCTGTCAAAACCATTCATGATTTTGCACTGTCAAAACTACTGTTTAATTTCTCTGCTTCAAAGAGATCAACTCAAGCTTCACCTGCCTGTTCACACTAGCCTTCATGCCTGATTTAGTTACTGTCATATTCAGCCCTGTTACAGGCATAATGATGTAATTTCTCTGTCTCAGCAGATTATTAAAGCTGAAAAACTATTGTTTCAATTAAACTTCGCCATTCACATGGAATCTTCAGCATTTACATTACAAAGTTTACAAAGTAGCAAATCATGTTAATTTGAAATACGGGCAGTCAATGTGGAAAGACATTAGTACATTGTTCATAATGGATCTGCCACAATGCACATATTGAAACATGCAATTTAACAGCACAGCTTACTGGAAGATCGAGAAGTGCTGTTGACAAAAACATTGAGAAATTTCTTAGAAAACTGTGTATCAGCTTCAGGCGATGAATCTTCCGATGAATTCTCAGCATCCTGCCTCTGCATGCAGTCTCCAAACTCATTGTCCATCTCCAACTCACAGTGTTCGCACAGTGTTGAGACCTCGCTGTCATCGCTCAAAATAGATGTGCAGCGCTTCAAACTAACAAGGTCCAAAGTAGTGTTCTCATCTACTACCAGTGTATACTTAATAGAGTCATAGGCCAGTGACTGGTCTAGATGTGTGCTGGTTGTCCTGTGTAATGGAGACAGTTCCTTTAGGCTGAAAGGTCCATTTGACGGATCACTATATGACATGGGTATTTTGGGGGTTGCATTATAGAGAGAAAATGGACTTGAGCATTTACTGATGGAGTTAGTTTCATTGTTTAATGATTCTGATTTGATCTCTAAGGCTGGAGGTCTTGAAGATTTACTGAGTTCAGTCAATTTGTCTTCTAGAATTAATGCACCTTGCTCTTCTTTGGAATATGGAGATTTGGCATTCTGATCTGGCTTTGCCCCTTGGAGGGAATCAATGGACTCTTCATATTTGAAGCTTAGAGTGGAGCCTGGAACAGTGGCCTGTGTGGCTCCTGTGTGGTCACATGCAGCTGTGCAAAGGTTCCTTAAATCAAATTCGAGGCCTGCTAGTGTTTGACAGGAATCTACTCTTGTTGGAGTAAGCATCACACTGCAACCATCCCCTGTTGAGATTCTGTCAGGAGGTGGGCTACTCAAAGCCATGTAAACTGCTGCTGGTTTATTAGCAGGAATTTGCTCTGACTCCAGTTCCTCGACTCCAGTCTCTTTCACTTTTGGACACAGAGAGTCACCAAGCTTATTGTTACTGTTCATTTTGATTAGATTTATATCTGTGGCCTCAGAGGCTTCTGTGTCCAAGTTGACCTGATGGCCTGAAGAGGGCAATACTTCAATGTTATTGACTGGTTCGATCTCGATGTCAGAGCACGAGGAAGTAGTCTCACTGAATGAGTTTGTCCGCAGCCAGTACTCGTCTTTGACAGTGTGTGAGCCTTGTGAGATCATTGTGTTGACCATGTTACTGAGAAGCCAAGGAGAGTCAGAACTTTCACTTAGATCAGGATCTGAGTCTTGATCAGAACATGAAGAATCAGAATCATTCAGTTCATCATCACTGTTCTCTTCACTATTCTCAAGTATTTGTGATTTAGGGGTTGGAACACGAGATAGTCCTTGATTTGGAACAATATCTAGATATGTTGGCCTAGCACTCTCTTCATTCTGACTGTCTGGTGTGAACTTTGAAGCTTGTGCTGAAGTAAACTCATCTTTAACTTCATCAGGGTTTTGGAAAGATCCATCAATGATGCAAGTAACTGCGTCAGTTATTTGTTCAGACTCTATGAGTTCTGTGGGAAGATCTGTATGGTTTTGATCCAAAGCACTGAGGAATTCCCCCGTATACCTGCTATCAAGGTTCCATTCGATAACTGGTTCCAAAGAATTGATGCTGGGACTGTTTGCCATCTTCAATGAGTATAATCGGTTTTTTACACTCGTACTGATTTCACCCTCCCAATCAATCTCAGGATCAGAGTTCGGTGAGCTTGCTTCCTCAATCGAGTTTGTTAAGTGTGATGACCTACCACTGCTACTCTCACTGGTAAGATCTAACTCGGTCTCAGAGATAGAAGAAATCATGTTGCACGCAGCACTGTTCTCATATGCATGCCTTTCTTCCAGTTCCTCTAGTTCCGAGTCAGAACCGGAGGAACCACCATCATCCATTTGGTATGACTGGATGAATTTTTTGCTGCTTTTTGTGGTGAGATCTGCCACAATGCCCGGGTCAGAGGAAGGAGAATTGGTGTCACTATTGGAGCTGGATGGCTGTCCATGGTGGTCAGGAGCCACCTGTGTTGTGGGGTCAGGGTCCAATTCCGAGGTCATGTTGGGAGCAGATTTCAAATCGGTTCCCTCGAGAAGGAGCGTCACAGAAGCAGCTTGCTCCATGTGTGGTTTACTTGCAAGCTCAACTCCAAATTCTTGTTCCAACTCTGCATCAGACACAGGAGTGCAGGTGCCATTGCTGAGGTTGGAGGATGAAAGGCATTTACTAGTGGCAGCAAAGTGGTGATCAGTTTCAACCTCGATATTAATCCCCAATTCAGAGGCTAGAGTGTATGTTTCATTGCATCTATAACCAGGGAAATAGTGTTCCTTGGAGCTGCTGTTAGACAGGTCCTGATCCAGCTCTGTGTCTGAGCTTGTAAATGTGATATTGTCTGTTGCATTAGTTGGATGTACATTGCCATCATGAGCTGGTTCCAACTCTGCGAAGGGGCTTGGTGACTTCCTATGAAAACCAAAAGACCCTGTCGGAGAGAGACAGTGTTTAGCAAGTTCTTTCTTTGCATGCAATGATGGATATGGCAATGATGACGATACAACATTATTATTATGATCCTCTATGAGTTGGTCAGCCTTGCTGTTACCGTATTCCAGAGTATCCCGTCGGTTTCCCTCAAAATCGTACAGTAGTGGTTTCAGAGGTGACTGGATTGAGGCAGTCTCCGAGTGTTTTAGTTGTGATCCATTGCTATGTGGCTCAGAGTTAAGGGAAGTCGTGCACCATTCACCAGGGTGGACACTGTCTTGAATGCATTGGTGTGGAGGAGTTAAATGACCTGCAAGGACAAATGAGATTCTGTTAAACAAAAGAATGGATATATCATTCAAGTCTCTGTAGATCCCAATACCTTTTATTTCCAGGTAATTTCCGTAATGCAGTGATTATTTTTGGAAAGAAATGCAGCTGTTTAATGGATTCAGAGCAAAATGTTCCAAACAACGAGATAAATGAACAGATTATCTGCATTAGTGACATTTGTTGATAAATAAATATCGATCAAGGCACCAGATTTATGAAAAGTGATAACCTTTACCTTCAGTATTGCAGAGAAATAACCACTTTTTTTTGTGAATGAAAGTGGAGTTGAGCTTGAAAATACAACCTCCTGATTCAGTGCCTTTAGTGCAAACATAGTAAAAGAAAATTAAGAGACAAAGATACATTTGAATGCAGAGTTGGGGGGGGTGGGGTGGTGGGGGGTATGTTTCTGAAAAACTAGACCAAGGAGATTCAGAAGATTCAGGTGAGTAAGAACTGGTTCTCCCAGAGAGCAGTGAATCTGTATTTAAGACCTGAATAGATTTTTAAATAATAGGGGAATGTAAGGGTTATGGAGAATGGGCAGATGCATGTAAATGGAGCACAGTCCAGGCCCAGATCAGCCATAATTTAATGGCAGAGTAGACTCGACAGGTTTGATGGCATACTCTTGATCCTATTTCTTGTGTTCTTTTGCAAGTTTAAACTATTCAATTCAAAGCATTAAATCTATGGAAACTGGGGGAATAGGGACTTGGCACCAAGATGATATTCTTACAATATTTCATATTAAAAGGATATTTAAATACAAAATGATGAATGATGAATTAATGAAGTTCATTAATTCGTAGGCACAATGTTACCCAAGTCATTACTGAAAACTTTTCTCCCAACAGTAGTTGCCGGCTGTTGAATTTCTTTTAAAAGGGAAATCTGGCTGAGGGAAGAGGTATGCAGCTAAATAAGTGGGAAGACAGCAATCACCCTCACTCACCACACCAGCCACCGTGGAACCCCAACCCACACATCTCCCACATGGAGTAGCTGCACCACTCACCCCAGTCCAGCAAATACTACCCACCCCCCCCCCCCCCCCCCCCACAGGCAGTCTCACAGTAGCAGGAGTGCCAGCGGAGTGAAAGTGCTTGTGCAGATAACCAACCTGCAGCCACATAGAGGGCAGCTTTCTATGAGTGAAGCAACTCTATTCATGTAGACTTAATACTGTGCTAGCTCAGGGGGGTGTGCCACGTGATGACGTGGGGTTAGACTGTGAATCCCTTCTCTCTCCGAAAAAGTTTCAAAAAAGTTAATAAAGGTTGAAGAAGTTAAAAATAAAAGAAAAAGTTGTTGGAAGATCCAATAAACAACACAAAATGTCACCAAAGAAAGAAAAAAAACAACTGTAACTCCTCAAGAAATTGAACAAGAAAAAGAAACAGTTAAGGAAGTGAGGCCTTGTGGTGCACTGTTAGCCAGAATCAGACACACACAAGGTAAAGACTGTACAACAGGCTTTAATCCACAAAGACTTCCACAGAGCCAGGCTGGCTGTAGCTGCAGTAACTCTGAGTGAGCTTTGGGAGGCCGGCGCAGCCTTCTATCCCAGAGGGTGATTGACACCCGACCGGGTGGGGCTTGATCCCTTCAGGCTGACTGATTGACAGCTGGCCAGGTGTTGTCCTGTCCCCTTACACTCCTGCAGGTACAGAGGTTGCCCCCTGCAGTAGGCTGGCGGTACACTCCTGCAGGTACAGGTGTTGCCCCCTGCAGTAGGCCAGTGGTGTACCACCACAGGCCTACCTTGAAGAAGGATCCTGGAGCTATCTGGAAGGTAGGCCTCCATGGAGAAAAGCCTGGAGCTGGGGAGATTGTACATTGCTGTACAAGGTCTCCCCCGACAATGGCTGCCTGCCACAGGAGAAGAACTGACACTGAACATGCACAGAGCACAGAAAAAAATGGAGGCCATTTTTAAAAAAGCCCAAGAAGCTTCCAGCTCCAGTGATCAGGATGAAGACCAAGAAGAACAGGAATTACATCTACAACAAGGAGGTAATACTAAAAAGATAGAAAAAAATGAAAGAGACGTATATTTACAGCTGAAATGAAGAAATATATGGAAAATTTTCAACAATCTTTGGGGCAATTGACAGCAGAAGTTTAATAAGTGTAATGAGAGTATCGTTGAAAATAAGAATTTTGCAAAGAAGGTGGAAAGAATGATGCAGCAAGTAGATAAGAAATTTGAAGTTGTGTAAGAATAAATTGAAGGAAATTAATTTGAAATTCAAAATGTTAAAGAACAGATGAAAAAAATTCAAGCGGAAGCAGCTGCAACAGAAGATCAACTAACTAAAAAAATTGACATTTTAGAAAATTTTAGTAGAAGAAATAATATAGAAATTATTGGACTTGAAGGCGATGAAGGTCAAGAAGCAAAAGTTTTTGCAACGTTGGATTCCGCAATCCTTGGCTGTAACTGAATTTCAAGGAGATATTGAGATTGAAAGAGCTCATAGAGCGTTATGGCTGAAGCCACAACCAGATCAAAGGCAACGTCCAATTTTGGTTAAATTGCTTCACTTTGAAGAGAGAGAAAAGATCTTGGAACTGACGGTGAAGCAAGTGAGGGAAAGACAATCACCATTAATTTACCCTGATGTAAGTTTTGGTTTGTTGAAAAAAAGAAAAAGAATTCAATGCTGTTGAAAATGTGTTATGGAAGAAAGACTATGCCTTTGTCCTAAGGTATCCAGCAGTATTGAAAGTTTTTGTTCCAGATGGGAAAAATAGAACCCAATGAGGCAAAGGTGTTTGCAGACTCATTGTCTGAGAAAGAGGCAAGCAGTGAGTGATGTCTGAAATGAGAGACGATACTGAATGATTATAGCTGATAATATAGAGAGGGAAAAAGGAAATAGTAAAAAAAATTTTTTTGAGAGAGATTATTAGGGAGGAAAGTTTTAACCTGGAGGATCTATAAATAAGTAAAAAATTGTAAATGGTAAAGATCATCTAAATCTAATGCAACAAGGGACAGAACAGTAATTCGAGAGAGTTGGTTGGGAGTGAAGGACTAACTTCTACGGAATAATGAGTGCTGCTATGGTTTTGACTGCAACTCGTATAGATAAGGGTTTTAAAGATGTATTTTCAATAATGTACATCTTGGTGGGGGGGATGGTTCTATCTTTTTCTGGTTTTCTTTTATAAATATATCAAGAACATTAAGAAATATAATATTAATGTTGTAAAAATGAGAGAGATGGGAGTGGAAAGATGGATGGTTAGTAGATTTAGTACAGAGATCTAATGGCTGGAAAACTGAATTGTATTATTATATTAATGAGATGCAGAATCAAATAAAGTGGAAAAAATTATGTGTATATGAAAAAGGCAAAAATAGATATTGCCTTTTTACAAGAAACATATTTGACAGAAAAAGAACATGAAAAATTAAAAGGATTTGGTAGGAACCGTAATAGCTCAAGGTACAGCAATATTGATAGATAAAACTTTTCTAGTGTGAAAATACTGGACACAATTGTAGATACAGCAGGAAGATATCTTATAGTAAATTGACAGATTTATTAGAAACAGTGGACTTTAATGAGTGTATAATGTAGATGATGGTAAATTTGTACAAATTTGCTGACAATACCACAGTAGTGGGTTGTATAAAGGAAGGGAATGA
Organism: Narcine bancroftii; assembly: GCF_036971445.1. Taxonomy (NCBI): domain Eukaryota; kingdom Metazoa; phylum Chordata; class Chondrichthyes; order Torpediniformes; family Narcinidae; genus Narcine; species Narcine bancroftii. Next base: position 13,884,140 of record NC_091481.1, read on the forward strand.
GCCAGCATACAGGATGGGGATTGAAAACTTGGCTGAATGGTGCACCAACACCAACCAACTGAATGTCACCAAAACTCATTGTTGACTTCAGGAAAGCAAGAGATATACATACAATCCAGTGATCATTGGGGGATCAGAGGTGAAGAGGGTGAACAAATTTATGTTATTGGGAATCACCATCTTGGAGGATCTTTCCTGGACTCAACAAACTATTGGCGTCGAGAAGAAAACACATCAGCCTCTACTTCCTCAGGAGTTTGCGGAGGTTTGGTATGACACCAGAAACCTTGGAAAATTTGTACAGAGGTGTGGTGGAAAGTGTGCATAAAGGTCTGGTATGGGAACACCAATACCCTTGAGTGTAAAGCCCTCCAAAATGTAGTGGACACAGCCCAGGACATCACAGACAAACCCTCCCTACTATTGAGTACATCTACAGGGAACACTGCCGTTGGAGGGCAGCAGCAATCATCAGATTCACACCACCCAGTACATGCTCTGTTCTCACTGCTGCCATCATAAAATAGGTTTAGGTGCCACAAGACTCACTCCATCAGGTTCAGGAACAGCTGCTATCCCTCCACCATTAAACTCCTCAACGACATAATCAATCAGAGACTCATTTAAGGACTCTTAATTGTGCACTTTATTGCTTTTCTTTCATTCTCTCTGTATTGCAGTTTGTTTACATTCACTATCTATTTACAGGTCTTCATTGTTTACATGTTTATGCTGTGTACAGTTTATTTTTTGTACTACTAATTAGTGGTAATTCTGCCACACCTACAGGAAAAAGGAATCTAAGGGTTGTATGTGATGTCATGTATGTATTCTGCCAACAAATCTGAATCTGAAACACAAAACAGGGTGCTGCGTGAGCTGAAACACTGGTCTCGTTATATCAAGTGCATGCAACTACTTCTACTCCAAACCATGGAACAGTAGTCAACTGTAATCAGTGCATATCACTAGAAAATTATCTTCATGGTCAGTGACTTTAATTATTAAATGACAGATGGATGTAGCACTAGTGCACGTGCCACGAAAGAGAGAGATTTCCCCAAGATTCTCTTCTGCATCAGATAGGTGGCAGTGTGGGGGTCATGCTGTTGGAAATTAAATGGAGCAAGTCAGTGAGATGGGGCCTGGAGATCCCAGGTTACTGCAGCCAGGACATACTCAGAAAAAAACTGCTCTTCTCCATTTTATAGAGCAATACACTGTGGAAAACTGCTTGCAAGTCCCACTCCATCTGTTGCTCCATTCTGAAAAACACTCATTTTGTGCAGAAATCGATCATTTGCAGCCTGCCAGCTATCCAGCCCCAACTCCCAAGCCTTCATTTTTGCCTTCAGACCAAAAAGGAGCTAAACTGAGTCCAGAAATGTATGAAAATGTTAAAACTTCCCTTGAGTTTCTGAAGTACTTGCCTGATTGGTGAAGTGGGTCACTACTGAATAGCAGAGAACAAGTGTAATAAGCAAAAAGTTGCAAGCAGAATTGGCTAAAAAATATTGCAGGTGAACCTCAGCCAATAAGGAAATGCAATGAGTAGATCCCTCTATTTTGACCAAAATTAATAATCGCCCTGGATGGGAAAAGAGCTTAGAAATAGATTGGTACTCACCGCTAGAGGAATGGAGTAAGGTATCTTGCCAGCTAGCTTTCCTTGAAGAGAAACTGGCATTGTTATTGAGAGAATCCTGAAATAAAAAGGAACAATTCTGACATTTGCTGAATACCATATCTCACTACCTGAAATGATGTACCGGTCGGTGACAGTCTGCTACTTGCCACAAGTAATCCACTCAGTTTTTTTCCTTTTCACCCTCATTTGTCACTCGCAGTAGGCTATTTCATAATTGTGCCATTTTGAATGATTTGGGGTGCAGAGGAAAGAAGGAGGTAAATGAGTGGTGAGGGTTAGAGGTGTTCACTGAACAATAATCAAAAATATTTGATTGTTTGGTCACTTGCCAAAGTTTGCCTGGAGGTGATTTAAATTTAATTTCAGCGCCTCAAATCAATTCAGTTAACTTCAGAGGGTGATCTCAAAGCCCTCTTTGCTTATATAACTCAATACCAATTTTGACATTCAGTGTACCCCTCAAGTATTAGGTTTAAAAATCTCTTTGACAAAGGGCAGTTCCAAATATCAAAGCAGTGCCAGGTTGCAGGAATGATCTTCAACTATTACTAACATCATTTTCTTGGAAGCTCTTCGGTGTCCCACCAACCTGCGAGTGGGAGAGGGGTGTGGCAATGCTCAAGGTTGTAGGTCGAGTCTGCTGAGCGTTTGTAGCAGAAGGCGAGGGCAGCAACTCTCTTTCTTCCATGTCATCAGTGTCATCGATCATTTCAAATTCTTGTAGATCATCCTGGAAGGAGCAGACCTCGGTCACAGCCTGTGGTGCACCCTTCACATCCAGCATCAAACAGTCCTAGAGAGAGAGGGGGCACAGAGAATGCTTCAGACAACACAAGGCAAACCAACAGAGAGGCATTTTGAAACAAGTACACAGAAACCAGTGCAAGGTCAGTGGAATCAGTGCTTTGGAGTCTTGGAAGCTAGCAGAAGACACATCTGAGAGAAAGAGCTGTGAGGAAAATAAGCCAGAATGTTCTCTTCGAACAAAGCAGGTTGAGGGGCAATCAATCACATGTAAACGTTGTGAGTGGAGTTGAGAGGGAGAAAATAAAGGATAGGTTTCCCTGAGCAGAGTGGTCAATAGTGAGGAAAAAGATTTAAGGTGATATTGAAGGACAGGAGAAGAGTTAAGCACATTTTTTTCCCCCAGAGTGGCAGAGGTCTGGAATCAATTGCCTGAAGGAGCAGCAGATGAAGAAACTCACATGACATTTAATGTACTTGGATAAGCAGCCTGCGTCACCAAACCTACAAAGCTTTAAACAGAGACAGAACGCCTCTTTTCATTTGACATGAAAGTGATACAGACAATAATAAAGCCTTCTTTGGTGCTTTAAATTTATTTGATTATAATTAGAACATAGGAGTAATAAGCTGGGAGAAATCAATATTTTGAGTCAAGAAAAAACACAGGCAGGTGATTTGGAAAAAGATTGCAAGACAGTCCAAATATTGTAAAGGCACTATTTGAGTCAATGAAGGTTAGAGAAGGTGGAATAATTGCAAGTTAGTCCAGGAAGGGATGACGCAGAGTGGAGAGTGGAACAGGGAAGAGAAGCATTGGAGAGGTTAGGGCCAGAAGTGATGCACCATTTTGGGCAGTTGGCCAAATGTTGGAGAGCTGCAATCACGCAATCGCAAGCCACGCCAATTAAACCTAACATTGTGAGCACAGGCTCATTCAATTCCTGTCTCAGCCAACACATTTCCGCAAGCTGCACGTTAGACGTTAACATGTGGCTCACAAACTGCGGTTTGACCACCCCAGTTTACAATCTCATATTGAAAAGTGAGCTTTTTAGTGCTGGTTAGTAGAAAACAATAAGCTGAAGCTGGGAAGCAGGTTGATGATTAGGGCCCAGAGATGTTCTGTGCAGCTACAAAGGTGTTGAAACATTTTGACCACAGAAGAAGACCATTCAAAAAACAATCGATCTAGGGAGTGATGAGAAATTGCAGGACAAATCAAAGGCACCAAAATTGTTTTCAGAATAGGAGTAATTTTAATGATCACACCAGGACTGCCAAAGTAAAATGCCTCAATCATCAAAGACCCCCACCACCCAGCACATACTCTGTTCCTGCTGCTGCCATCAGGAAAGAGGTACAGGTGCCACAAGACTCACACCACCAGGAACAGCTGCTACCCCTCCACCATCAGACTCCTCATTGACAAACTCAATCAGAGACTCATTTAAGGACTCTTACTTGTGCACTTTATTTTGTCCTCTCTGTATTGCACTGTTTGTTTACATCCGCTATCTGTCTATATTTCTTTTATTTGTTTACGCTGTGTACATTTTATTTTTTGCACTACCAGTTCTGCTGTATCTGCAGGAAAAAGGAATCTCAGAATTGTATATGATGTTATGTACATGACAAAAAATCTGAAATCTGAAAATCCTATTGGCTCTCTTGCTAAAGCTGCAATAAATTTTCCTTTTGTGGTTCACTTCCTGCTTTACTCAGTCATCATGCTGCTTCAGGCATCTTTAATTTTATTTATCCTCTTGAATATCTTCATGGTCTGAGCTTCCACAGCACTCTTGTGTAGATTGTTCCACAGATTCATTACTCTCTTGGTGAAAGAGTGTTCTGAAACTGACACTAAGATCCATCATTATACTGCCCACAAAGTCCAATGGCAGGTTTCAGTCCTGCTGTGATTTATTAGTATTAATTTGGTAAATCCCAAAAACTTGTAATTTCCTCCAGTTCGACCTCATTCAGGGTCATTTGGAAGCCTAACCTGAAGATCGGGAATCAAAAGGGAAGACACATTGTATTTTTATTATTTTGCTTTAGTTTGAAGCTTCTAATCATTTCAAAATGTTGACTTTATTTCAATTATTTTTATTAGTTTGCAGTTTTTATTTATTTAAATTTCATTTTTTTTAAAAGTCTCTGAACAGAAATTTTAAAATTCTATTAAAATACATGACAAAACTGACAAAAGATGGAAGTTTGGTGAAATGAGTGGGTATAGATCTACAAATTGATTATAGTGTGGGGAAAATGTATTTGGTTGCTAAAGTAAGAAGCATTTTATATAAACGGTGAGAGTTTGCAGAACCCAAGATGCAGGTGGATCTGGGTGTCAGAGTGCATGAATGGCAACAAATTAGTATGTAGTTACAACAAATCATGAGGAAATCTTAACAATATTATCACTCATTATGAAAGAAGTGATAAAAATGTAGAAAATGTATGCTTTAATTAATATTGGTGACTGTTGAAATCATCTCTAGAAGAGAGAGTACAATCAAGCTCATTCTATTGAAGGAAGGATGTTAATGTGCTGGAATTAGTTCAGTGCAAGTCAGGTAGATGGAAGTGTGGCGCTCAAGTTATAAGATCATGGCTAAGCTGGCTATTTGGTAGCATAGTGGGCTTGAGGAACATCCTGCTCCTTCCAACTTGTATACGTGTGTGCCTTCGCCTTCCATCAGTCTCTAAGGGGTGTTCCAGGACAGGACTCTGCACTGCATTGGTCAAAGCCAAGTCACCATTCAGACATTGATTTGAGAATGAAGACAGCCAGCAAGATGTCTTCGCATCCATCACAAGTAGGTGGGGAAACCAAAGGCAGTGGTTCAGGTCTGGCAAGATCCAGGCAATCATTTGATTTCTGGCTACTTACCTCACTGTTCAAAACTCTCTGGAGAATTCTGGAAGGTTGATGGGGCGGTGGGGGGTGGGGGGGGCAGGGCAATGGGAGAACAGGGAAGCTCTTACTCAGCCTGACTCTACAGAAAGGTTTAAAAATATAATAATATTAGATGTTAGCCAAGGAACAATTCAGAGCTTCTTGGATCAGGATCAGTCTAATTTTGTAGCATGTTCTCATTAACATATACAAGGGACCAGATGTCTGCTTCAGATAGCTGCTCTGAATATCTAAGTCTATGTTCTGAACAGGGCATCCAATGCATGTCTGTGCAATCTGTGTCCAATAGCTACCAAATTGAATAGATTGCATTCTATTTTGTCAGAGAAAGGGATACAACATACCAATTTCCAGCCCACCTCTCCCCATTAGCTCAACGGATATCACAAGATTTTCACTTGCATACTTCCTTATTAAGAACAAATACCCATGCACCATCTCCAGATCGAATTGTGCATGAACAAGGGACCACACCCTCACTTCCCTTCCACATGCTTGTGATGGTGAAGCATCAGTTCATTAAATCACCCAGGTTCATCAGATCTATAGGGTTATTATGGTCAAAGCAGATCCGTGGATGACAGATTCAAAGATACCAGACCCTTTAAATAAGGACAAAATGTCTGGAACGTTTTTTTTAAACGATAACACGAGGAAATCAATAAGCTGAATCAGCACTGTGAAGGAAACTCAATCTTCTCTGCCTGGAGCTGCAACTCCTGAGAGACTGCTCTTGTTTCACTAATGAACCCTGCAGCCCATGAATAATTCAGCCAAATCTGCTTATTGCCTAGGTAATAGAATCGCTGAGAGTGGGGGGAGGGGGGGTGAAATGGCGGAGAGTGAGAGCAACTGACTGACTGCTGACAGCTTCATCACACCGGACATTTTCCTGTCAGCAGTGATGATTCTAATTTGTCTGCAGTTTGATTTCAATTTGTTTTTGCCATGTGTAAAAGAGGTGAGAGAGACTGCTGGTCAGCCCAGAGAGGGGGGACTGCAAAGAGTCTACTCAAGTGGCTGATTCACATTTCTTTCAAACTCCCTGCCGGCCCAGTGCTTGGCCCCTTAATCCTTCTCAGACATGTGGCTCAGTAAGGTGTTGAGATCTAGCTACCCTCAAAGTAAAGCTGTAGAAAATATACTAACTCCACATTTGTCATGAAAACTAGCAATAATTTATAGAGCAAAAAGAAATATCCTCCACATGCACTGTTGTCCATTTCACTGTGGCTAGCAATGCTTTTGCACTGCATTGATTTCAGGAAGTACAGATGAAGGCTGGTGTTTGACTTTAAAATAAAGTGGTGATTGATATCAGCAATGCAGAATGTAGCGGTTCCCAAATTCCCATCACAAACTGCTTGCTTTTGCAAAAAGAAAATGATGCATTCCTGAGATGCATCAGCTCAAAGCCAAGCCAGCTGGCTGGGATTGGGGCTTGGATCACTAACACAATGGGCTTATGCTTACTGCTGACTGGGGGGTTCATGTTTGGTGCAAAGCCAACAATTGAGAAATGGAACAGGGAGCAGTTTGGAATGGATCTGGAATTTGGGCATATGTTGGTTGACCTGTGTCAAGGAGCAGCAATATTGAGATTGAGAATGGAACAGGAATTTGGGCACCAGACTACTATGAGGTTACTGTCAGCTGGGAATCAACATAAGGAATCTGCCTTCTAGGAATGAGACCCAGGCTACTAATGGCACTGATGTCACTCTCCACTAAGCCACTGATATAGCAATGTTTTGTTAAAGCTGTCATTATCCTGAGGAGTTCAAATAATATTTCAAATAAATGTTGTCTTAAAATCAGGAATAGAACCATAGATCACTACAGCACAGAAGCAGGTCCTTTCAACCCTTCTAGTCTGAGCTGAACCATTTCTTTCGCCTAGTCTCACTGACCACCACCCAGTCCATGTCCCTCATACCTCTCTCATCCTTGTACCTGTCCACATTCTTCTTAACTGTGAAAATAGAGTCCGCATTCACCACTTCAGCTTGCAGCTTGTTCCATACTCCCACAACTCTCTGCGTAAAGTTCTCCCTCAATTTTTCCCCTTTCACCCCTTACCCATCCTTAGTGGGAAAAAAGCCTTCCTACATTTACTGTCTAGCCCCTTCAGAATTTTAAATACCTCTCAAATCTACCCTCATTCTTCTATGATCCAGTGAATAAAGACTTAACCTGTTTAACCTTTCCCAAGAATTCAATTCCTGAAGTCCAGGCAACATCCTAGTAAATCTTCTCTGCACTCTTTCTATCTTATTTATATCTTTCCTGTAATTAGGTGACCAAAACTGCACACAATACGCGGAAGTACTTCCTCCAGCATCCAGAAAATAAAATAGAATTAGCTTTTAGAAACTAGTAGGGCAGCGTGGTTAATGTAACAATGCTATGACAGCAGCAGGCAACCTGGGCTCAAACCCAGCGCTGTCTGTAACGAGCTTGCACGTTCTCCCTATGTCTGCGCAAGTTTCCTCTGGGTGCTCTGGTTTCCTTCCAAAGCCATACGGGGTTAGGAGGTTAATTGATCACGTAGGTGTATTTGGCCAGCGCGGGTTTGTGGGCTGGAAGGGTTTGTTACTGTGCTGTATCTCTAAATTAAAAAATAAACATAAAAAATTATTCCGAATACTCCTTACATTGAAGAGGAGCCACATTTCAAACCCTTCAACCGATGACATTTATTCTTCCCCCCCCCCCCCCCCACCCCAACCCCGCCGCCTCTCCTTCCTCACAAACCCACAACACATTGCATCATCCTTTTCACCTACTGCCTTATTCTCTGCCCTCTCATTCAGGTTCCCACCACCCTTCCATCAGCTCTGGCAAGCCTGCCTGCCAGGATATTGGCCCCTCTCCAGTTCGGATGCAGCCCATCCTTTTTGTATAGGTCAGACCTTGTCCAAAAGAGAGGGAAAGGAGATCCCAGTGATCTTCTCAGCAATTTTAAACATCCTCCGTACTGACCACCAATCTGATGCTTTGCATCGACCAAACCACATTTTGATGCAGCTCGCTGGGACACTCTTTATTGGGCTCCTATGGAATATTGATAGGATGGTGGCCAGTTGCCTTGCCCTCCTCAACCTCCTTGGGTTCTTGACTAATGAGGAGGTGTTGTGGGTGTGTGATATGTCATCTTTTAAGTGGACGCAAATCAACTTTGTACTCCCCATTCTCACTACTCATTGACTTTGTAGTTATATAGCCAGATCTTTGGTATGGCTCCAATCAGAAGAGTTTTAACCGGTCCCCTCCCATGTGTGCAATTTGAAAGTAGAATAACGTTTAAATCATAAAGAACGGGACTGGTGAATGCCCCTTACCTTCTCATACAGATCAGAGTCATAATTCAGCCCAATTCCACAATCATCGGTAATCTCTGACAAATCCTCATCATCAAACTCCTCCAAGCTGATGTCATGTGCAGGCCTAGCAAGAAGAAGCAACACAACATTACCACAATGGCTTGAAATTATAAACCAAACACAAATGGACTCAGTGGACTGGGCTGCATGCGTGGATATTGCAGAGCAGCACAACACAACTCGGTCCTCTTGTACACATCTCACACAACCATGGCTGTTGCTGCACGTACCCTAGCACTTCTGCAGTGGAGAAGGTTTCTCACAGCTGATGGGAATCACAAACGATGGGAGGAGGGTGTTAGCTCTCAAGTCAGAGGCCTGATGAAATCAAGTCTTTATTATACTTGCATTCAACTCAACCTCTCACATCCAATTCCCTTATACCAGTGGTTCTCAACCCTCTTTCCCCCCCCCCCCCCTCCCCGCCCCACTCATTCTTTAGCTGGGCTGTGGTTAGTAAGGGACTACTTAAGGTGGTATTTGAGTGGAGAACCACTGCCTTATATCAATGGCTCTTCGGTCTGATCGTGTCCAGATGGTTCAAATAGGCCCACCTCAGCGACACATTCCTGTCCTGTCACCAGGACTGCACCGAGTTTAATATTTCAGGTGCACAAAATATACCACCCGACCCAAGTCTCCTCGAGTTATTTATTCCCTCATTTGAAATTGAATGCTTAGTTCAGCAATGGCACCAGACTCAACATAAAGAGTTGCTGCCTTCTGAGCAAGAGTATACTAGATACTGGTCAGTTATGTGGAGAACAGATTGCACTTTATACCACAATCACAGTTGGACTCCATTTCTTATATTGTTTGTAAAGGAAGTGGCCGCAAATTCTTCACGTCATTCAGAAATAATTAACTACAGTTCACAGTCTTCAGTACATACTGCCAACCCATTTATACCTACCAAAAAAAAAACCCAAACCTCCCAACCTCATGACCCTTTATTTTCTTTCATCTATGGACCTGCTGAAGTCTCTTAAGTGACTTCAGCTTCCACCACCACCCCTGGAAATGCATTCCAGGCTCCCATAACGGTGTGTGTAAAAACCGTCTCTCCTCAACTTTTCTCCCTTCACTTTGAACAAATGTCCTCTGGTGTTTGTTCCTCCCATCCTGGGATAAAGGTGCTATCAGAGCTCAGCAGGTAATTGAGTTACCCAGCATAATGTGTACATGGGTTAGGAGGCAAAGGGAGGGGAGGAATGGAGGGGGAAGCTTGAATGCCATAGCAATGCACCATTTCTGACCCAGGTGAGGACTTGAATAGGGCTAGGACTGCAGGATGCATGTTGAAGTAAGAAATCAACCTGGTCATCCAAAGCTCCTTCCCCAATTCCAATGGTGCAGAGAGCTGAACCCACATTCTCAGCAATTGCCTCGAGGTTCTACAGTGTCAAGAAAGATCATGAACTGAGAATCGGAACATGTCATAGCTTCAACAAGTTCAGAATTGTTTAACAGATTATGAAGAACCTTTTCCCTCTGTCTCCTTTTCTGCAAATGTGTTAGCACACAGGATCAATTATGAGAGCTTCAAGGATCATTGTCCCAAAATGCTATGTTTCTTTCTTCTGCAGATGCTGCCTAAACTGGTAAAATTTTCTGTTTTTATTTCAGATTACCAACATTCACAATTGTATTAATTATGCGTGAATTTATACAATCAATGTCTTCAGTTAATTATTCAAGATTATTTCATTGTCATGAACTAAAACAAATTTCCCCTACTGTGCTGTAAGGCAGACAGTCACTATTGTATTGCCCGGTGCACTTTACAGTAAGAAAAAGAGAAACAAAAGAGAGTCCTTTCAGAGTCAATGAATGCCCATGGATTTGCCACCAGCACTCCCGCTCCCTCTCCAGCTGCAACCCGAACTTCAGATACAAGCCTCTGACTTGATCAGGAGACCTTCAGTGCCAGAGGGCCTTTGGGATCCCTTCCTGCCCTCAGCACCCTCTTGAATCCAATACCTCATGAACCAGTATCCAGCAGCCCGCAGTCTGTGTGGATCCTTTGACCACAAGTGACCCGCAGCCTACGATAGCCAGTTCTGGGAATTGAGGGAACTACATCAACTTAGCTATAAACAGATGGTGGAGAAGGGGAGTGGATGGCAAAAAGAGAATGGAAGTTGGTGATTGCAGATTGCTGGTGATTATAGATTGGCAGCAACAAAAGAATTGCACGGTTAAAAAGAGACATACAATTCATGATAAATTTTCAAAGAATAGGACAAGAAAGATTCTATATACAAAATTCAGAGAAACAGGAATATCGGAATCCATTTACCAAGGTCAGTAAGGATGAGATCTCAAATGGCTAAGGCCATACAAAGGTAAATTAAATTATTAGCTTTGAACCTGGACAAATAGAAAAGGTGGCAGGCAAGTTTTTAAGACAGGCAAAAGAGCATAGAAAATATAAGTTGAAAATATATTCATCAAAAGCGATGGAACAATGAATTAACAATATTTCTACGTGCTGGCAGGTCTACGATTGCAAATCAAGAGGCAATGATGAACTTGAACAAAGCCTCATTTTGACTAGAGTTTATCTTAACAGAATATAATGTTTAGCTGTACATAACCTTAGTCAGAATAAATGTGGAGTATTGCATTGGATTGACATCACACTTAAAGGTTATATTAGCCTAAGCCACAATATGATTACTGGAATAATGCTGGGAACAGGTGCATGAATCTGCCTTGCACTGACTCATAATTAGACAAGGTGGGATAGTAAATGATATAGGATATGAACAGGATATTAGATTCAATATTAAAGGGATTGAGCACAATTAAATTGGATGAAATGTTAAAAGATCAGTGTGAAAAGCAGAATTGTATTACATTGAATGGTATACTAAAGGATCAGAGAAGTAAACAGATGAGAGGGATTACACTGGGTAAAATTCAACCAGAGAGGTCAGGAATCATGGGTTTAAAATAGAGAGGAAAGAAATCAGCATGGGTTCATATCAGTTTTTGTGCACAAATACCTTGCAATCATTTTCTTTCACTAAGTTTATACACCCTTACTTTCTGTGTTTAAGGATCTGCTCAACTGTGAGTCCATCCAGCTTCCAATATTTATTTGAGACTCACTAACCTAGGCACACACACAAATCATAGCTGTGTTCCCCAAAGTGCAAGATGACAGCCAATGGCCTGGGAATCAGAGGATCCAGAACGACTCAGAGCCTTTGGAAATGAAAATGGCTGAGCAAGAAAAGTAATTACACAAATCAAACGTGCTCCTCTCTGGATTGGAGCACATAACCTCCTGTAAACACATTACATCATTCAGCTTCTCCACAATTATGTGCAATTTGGAAGGTCCAGGGGGAGACCTTATTACTTCAGGTTCTTCAGGAGTCTGAGCAGAACTTCCATTTGATACTCTGACTTGAAATGCTCCTCTGGTTTAAAGCTTCAAGAGTTACAAGGATATTTAGTGACATTCCATGCAGGGACTCGTCCAAGAATTAGTCCACGAAAGAAGAGAGGGGTCAAAACCAGCTTCAGTCATTGGACACATTTGTAAAGTGGCATAATTGGATATTGGACCCCAGGCAACAGGCATCACATCCAATGGGTGGAAAAAGGAGGTGAACTTGATGCATGACTGTGCAGTGAGACACAGTTCTAACCACATCATCAAGTTCGCTGATGACACAAACGTGGTAAAGGTCATCAGCAAGAAAGGTGAGATGACTTACAGAGAATAGGCGCAATCACTAACGGACTGGTGCGGAGACCACAACCTACACCTGAACATCAACAAAATAAAAGAGATGGTGGTTGTTTTCAGGAGAGCCTGGGAGGAATCACTCTTCACTGACCATCGATGGCTCCACCATCGAGGTAGTCCAGAGCACCAAATTCCTTGGTGTGCACCTGGCCCCCCAAAACCAGATCCATTGTCAAGCAGGCCCAACAATGCCTTTACCTCCTGTGGAGGTTGTGGAAAGTTCAACTTTCACCCTCACCACATTCTACAGGGGATGCACTAAGAGCATCCCATATAACTGCATCACTGCAGCGGATTGTAAGGACTGCTGAGGGATCATTGGGATCTCTCTCCATGCCACGATAGACATTTATAACAGCTGTTGTCTGCAGAAAGCTATAAGCATTGCGAAGGACTCCACATACCCCTCCGACAATCTATTCTCCCTCCTGATATTCGGGAAGAGGTACCGAAGAGTTCGGGCCCTCATGACCTGATCGCAAAACAGCTTTCTCCCCAAGCCATGAGGTTTCTGAACTCCAGGGGTGCACAGGGCTGGCATACAATATGATATTTATGTAATTTTATTTATAAAAAGTCTCCAATGTAATTTATCCATGTAAGTAACCAGCTCAGTGGTCTGGAGCTACGCTATCTCATTTTTCACTGTACACTGCAATATTTATGGTATGAATGACAAATAAACATGACTTGAAATAGATCCCAGACAGGAGGTTGGACAGCAAGTTTGAAATATGTGGAAATATGTGGAACTGGCATGCATTGAAAACTGGCCATTCAGAAAGCAATGGAAATAAACAAGGAAATGGTGAAATTCAAGGGACTGAAGTGTCCTGGACTGGGGCTTAAATACCAGCTATTCATACATGGAGTGTGATCCACAATCTTGGTCTCCTTATCTTAAAGGTAATACACATCATAGACAGAGGGGAATTCACTAGGCTCATTCAATTTTAATTAATTATTATTTTTAAAAAAATTTAGACATAGAGCAGTAACAGGTCATTTCAGCCCACAAATCCATGTCACCCAATTTACACCCAATTCACCATTCTAATCATGAGCTGATCCATCCTTCCACTCAGCCCCACTCCCCAGCTTTCTCCCCATAGCCCTTAATGCTCTGACTAATCAAATATCTGTCAATCTCTACCTTAAATACACCCAAAAACCTCGCTTCCATAGCCATCTGTGGCAAAAAGTTACACAGAATCATGATCCTCTGACTAAAGACATTTTTATGCATCTCTTTAAATTCCATGGGAAACATCCTTGTCACATCTACTCCATCCAAGCCTTTCAACACTTGAAATGCCTCTATGAGGATCCCCTCATTCTTCTGTACTCCAATGAGTACAGTCCAAGAGCTGACAACCATTCGTCATATGCTAACTCTTTCATTCCCGGTATCATTCCAGAAAATCTTCTCTGAATGCTCTCCGACGCCAGCATGTCCTTTCTTATATAAGGCACCCAAAACTGTAGACAGTACTCCAAGTGAGGTCTTTATTAGTTAAATTGTTAACAAAGAAATATTTGCCAACTAGTAGAATCTGATATGACAATCTAGATTGGACCGGGACTTCAGAATTCCACTGCCTTTGAAAATGATTTGAATTAATTAATTGAATTGTGTACTTAATATTTAGATGGCACTAAATTAAAAATGACAGCAAGCTCTGAGGATGTGAATAAGAAGTTTCAAGGGGACATGCACAAATGGCCATACAATGGGAAAACTAGAACAAATAAATTCAATGATAAAGGGTCTGTTGTCATATACATTGTACAACATACACATGCATCAAAATTCTTACTTGCTGCAGCTGAACAAATCCTTTGCAAATAAAGGTGTACAGCATTCCCGACTTCATTGATCAGAGCTATGGTCATACAAATTCATAGGGTAGTAAAGAAGATGCATGGTCTGCTTGGCTTCAATAGCCAGGGCATTGTGTTCAAAAGTTGGGGAGTCATGTTGCAACTGCACAAAACTTTGGTTAGGTCATATGTGCTTGGTTCTGGTCACTGCATTTTAGGATGTAAAGTCTGAAGGTATATTGCCTGGATTGGAGAGAATTTGGTGTAGGGAAAGGCTGGAACATTTGGATTGCTTTTGCTGGAGTGTTGGAAAATGAGGAAGCATCTGATACAAGTACAGTATCTAAAAGCATGATGCGTACCTAGATCTTTTTCCAGAATGTAAATGTCAAATACAAGAGTGCAGAGGTTTAAGGCTAGAGGAGGCAAGCTTAAAGATCACCAGGCAAATTTTTATTTTCGGAAGGTGGTGGGTTTGTGGAACATATTGCCAGGAGAGGTGGTAGAAGCAGATACAATAGCACCATTTAGACAGATACATTAACAGGCAGGAAATAGGATGTGAAGTGAAACACAAAGGTGCTGACCCTGTGATTGAAGAAGGGCTCAGGCCCGAAACATCAGTAATGTTTCCTATGGACGCTGCAAGTCCAGCTGAGTTCCTCCAGCATTTCTGTGTGTTTTTAGGAAATAGGATATAGACTAGGACCAGGCAGATGGTATTAATTTAGATTGACATAGACAGCACAGGCATTGTTGTCCTCATGGTCTGTTCCTGCTTTATGTCCATGCTTGCACACAAGTGTGCTTAAATGGGGGTAGGTACAGATAAGTGATTGAAAGATCAGTTAGTGTCAGGTAATACACCTCCTAGTGGCCAGCCACTTCGAATCCATAACCCATTCACACAATGACATGCCTATCCAAGGCCTCATGTCCTGCCAGATTGAGACCACATGTAAATGGGAGGAACAACATCTTATATTCCATCTTAGTATTCTCCAACCAGACACAACTGCTCCAATTTCTGATAATCCCCCCTCCCCTTTTCATTTTTCTCCCCACCTTGCTTTCCTTCATCTCTCTGAATCCCTTCCTTCCTCTGTCATCACCCATTCTTTCACTAACTCTCCATTCCTTCCCTTCACTTTTCAGAGAACATCTTTCTCAGTTTCTGCCTCCTTACCCTATCCCCTCTCAGCTCCTTTATTTCCAACCCCCCCCCCCCCCCCCCCCCCACTCCTCCACCCCAAGCCTGTGCTCCTCTCCAATTTCTTATTCGGATGTCTGGTCAAATTTTGGGATTCCTGATGAAGGACTGAGGCATGAAAGGCCGATTGCCTATTGCTTTCCACAGATGCTGTGTGATGTGCCGAGTTCCTCTAGTGTTTGTGTATTGTTCTAGTCCTCCAGCATCTGCTGACCTTGTATAAAAATAGCCCAGTATAATTATACTTGACTAAACCACCCTTCTTCAAAAATCTCCTGTGACATGTAACTGGGTGGAATTACTCCTGCCCGGTTTCATTACTGGAAAACCCCTGAGTGGGCTCTTCTCTTCTTTGTCCAGATGTCAAGGCTCAGCCCCCTCCTACTGCTCATCGACATGCTGTCCTTGGTGACAACAGTGCTCAGCTCTACCTCACCACATCTCAAACAATCTCACTACTGCTTCAATTTGGCATCAATTTCCATCATTACTTTAGCAGACATTTCCTTCAGTTACAAGTGAACCCACTTCTTTGAACGAATCACAACGTTTTTCCCCTAGCCACCAACTTCATTCCACTTCCCTGAAGCAAGACTATCCAAATCCCAAGCGTCTTACCCCAATCCATTTCCATCATAAAGATCACTTTCAGACATATGCTACCTTTAGATTCAACAAAAACTAAGGGATGCAGCCTCAAGATTCAGGGGAGTAGATTTAACTCAGAGACAAGGAAGAACTGCTTCTTCCAGAGAGTAATGAATCTGGAATTTGCTGCCCAATGAAGTAGCAGAGGCTGCCTTTTTAGACATATTTAAGACACAGAGAGATAGACTTGAGTCAAGTCCGGAAGCAGATCAACCAGCATATTAATGAATAGAGGAGCAGGCTTGACAGGCTATTTCTAATGTTTGACTTTTTCCAATTTGTTTTTTTGGCAGGCAGCCTGTCATAGACCAATGTAAACTCATGCTCATTTTCTAATCCACTATCACCCTTCTGTGTCACGACCATCACGGATTAAAAAAATCTTACCCATGTTTTCAAATCCTTCCCTGATTTAGCTCCTTAACTTGCTCTGTAATCTTCGCCATTCCTAAAATGCTCTAGGATTTCTGCATTCTTCTGTCTGGTCTCATGGCCTTCCCCAGATTTCATCATTCTGTCATTAGAGGGGGTGCTTCCAGTTGCCTATTTCCCAGTTGCAGAATGGTATTCCTCAACTTCATTACATTTTTAAGATGAGACAAAAACTAGAGGACATGGGTTAAGGGTGAAAGGGGAAAAGTTTAAAGGGAACATGAGGGACAACCGCTTCATGCAGAGAGGAGAGGAAGCGTGGTACGAGTTGCCAGTTTAATTGGTAAATGGAGGATTAATTTTGACATTTCAGAAAAATTTGAACAGGCACACAGATGGGAGGGATATGGACCGAGTGTGGGGCAGTGTAACAAGATTGAATAATAGTTTGGGACAGAATAGAAGGGTCTGTTTCTGTTTTGCAGTGTTCTATGGTTCTTCAACGTTTCTCACCTTTTCATATGATGTAGATTACAAAACAACAACAAAAACTGGTCGCTCATCTTGAGAGGGTTGTAGTGGTATTTACAGTCAACAACAAAAACTGGTCACTCATCTTGAGAGGGTTGTAGTGGTATTTACAGTCAACAACAAAAACTGGTCACTCATCTTGAGAGGGTTGTAGTGGTATTTACAGTCAACATCAAAAACTGGTCACTCATCTTGAGAGGGTTGTAGTGGTATTTACAGTCAACAACAAAAACTGGTCACTCATCTTGAGAGGGTTGTAGTGGTATTTACAGTCAACAACAAAAACTGGTCACTCATCTTGAGAGGGTTGTAGTGGTATTTACAGTCAACATCAAAAAACTGGTCACTCATCTTGAGAGGGTTGTAATGGTATTTACAGTCAACAAGAAAAACTGGTCACTCATCTTAAGAGGGTTGTAGTGGTATTTACAGTCAACAAGAAAAACTGGTCACTCATCTTGAGAGGGTTGTAGTGGTATTTACTGTTAACAACAAAAACTGGTCACTCATCTTGAGAGGGTTGTAGTGGTATTTACAGTCCACATTAGCTTCCTCACACCTATCTTTATCTAACAGTATCTATATTCCCTATATTGTATTGTTCATGTAGTTATGGAGATTCCCCCTAGATACCTTTTACTTCTCTCAAAGATGTTCTTTTTTTTGTTGGCTTCAGTGATCTGTCCTTATCCTCAGTGGCTTAATTTTGCATGGCAGAAGTGCAATAAAACACCTTGGGCTATTATGTCTTATTAAATGTGCAGGTTGCTATGATGTATCACTGGATGAAGGGATGTGTACGTTTTTAGATCAATGCGTGCTGTTAAGCATCTGAACAGTTGGGCTGTGTACACGTAAATGGACGATTGCATAGTTGGCTCTATCGATGTGTCTGGGTGTGTTTGTCCGTAGAAGGGTGTCGGCAATAACGAAAGGGTTAATTAAACTCCACTGGGAAATAAATAACTCCGATCACATTAAACATTGAGTTCCTTATTTCAGAACAGGCCGGAGGACCTATAATCGCCCCGGGACAATCTGTTGTGTTATCAAACGTACGCAAATATCACTGCCATTCTGCTAGGTCCACCACTGACTTAGCTTAGCAGTTTCAGTTATTGCCTGCAGCGTTTTTATCCTTGGGATATTCCCCAACGAATAGCGTGTAACAATGTACTCTTCAACAAATTCTTAATTTAAAAGAAGCCCTAACCATCAGATGACACATTGTCTCCGTTAGTTAATAACACCAGTTTCTGTGTAGAACTACACAGATGATACATATAGGATACATTACATGTATGATACATCTAGTATCTCCTCTTACCTGCAGCTTGGAGGGGAGAGGGAGTGGAAGGTTGACAGTGAAAACATCTCAGTGGGATCCGCCATCTTCTGACGCAAAAAATAACCCAAGGACACAGAGGCTTTGCAATTCAGGGGAGCTTTGCAATCAAAGCTTTCAATTCAAGGAGACACCGCAATCCGGGTTCTTCAAAAGCATCAGGAGCTCCGATAGTAGGAACAAGGCATTAACACTTTAATTTCTAGCCAGGCCCAGTTGGAGCAATACGATTTATGAGATTACAAGGGAGCGACCAGTACTGCGGAGCGAACTCGGCTGCATCACCACCGGACTCCGGGATGGATTATCCTTCGCTCTTGGGGGCGAGTTAGCCTCGAGATTCCAGAGGAGGATGGTTTGTTGTTGTGGCTGCAGAGCTAGCTTTGACCTAACCGCATTGCAAACCAATTCCGATCCTGCTGCATTCAGCTCCTCACTTTGTGCAGAGGGGTGCTGCAGAGAAAACAAGGGGGAGGGGGGATTAACACGTCACGATGGAGATGGGAGAGAACATGATTTTTCTCGCAACACTCCCTCCCTCCACCCCGCATCTTTGCGAATGGCCCGAGTTTCCATTTGGAGTGATACTCAGACTTGTTCTCAGCTTCAGAGAAAATGCAAGCAAAGCGAGCGCTGTCCACAGCTGCAGGTTCTGAAAGATCAACAATGCGGTCACGAGGTGGACCAAATAATCAGGGCGACAAGAAGTGAACCAGACCACGGAACTGAATGTGCATTTATACATCCTCAATCGCTCTCCAACACCGTTTAACATCAAACCAGGTAAACATTTAAGAGTGGCTTGCATCTCCAAGAAGATCCGATTCCTCCATCATTCATTCTCCCCGCCCCTTCAGCCGCAAGGCCTTCACCGTCCATGAAATACCCACAAACGAAAGTCAAGGCTCAGTTTAAAGTCTTAAGGGAAATGTGAAGAGGCTCGAGGTGACAGTGAAGGGAGGGTGATCTCCAACGACTACTGATTCGCATGACTTCACTTTGTGAATTAATTCAAGATTAAATTCTTCTTCGAGTTGATATGCATGATTGCCTATTCACCATGCAGATCCTGATTTTAACTAAACAATCACTGGCAAAGACCATTTGTCTCAAATACCAGTTTTCTGATGGCGTTGCTCAGTAAACAGTCGCCACTTTGGAGCAGTCTGCACCAAGCAAATAAAAATGTGCCTCAAGGAGGGGAGAGTTAAATAAAAATCAATCCAAAATACCACAAACTTATTTTCAATTATGAGCTCAGTGAGGTTGTACTACCATGGATACTGTACACCAAAAGGTGAAGAGCAGCATCTTCAAGGGAATTCAGTTACAGCGCAGGGCCAGACAGATATCACAAGGCTCTCATAAATGATGATTCTGCCCTTCAGACCAGTTCTGCCTCTCAGAATGCAGCTAATCCACATCCACTACCTGCTTTGGTTCTGTAATTTCACACACTTGCCTTTTGAAGTGGTTAAAAGGTCCCCCAGCTGGCAGGTGAGTAAAAATTACTTTGCAAGCCAACAATTCAATATAGCTGGATGGAAACAGAAAAAGTCTTCCGTCCAAATGTTGTAATTTATAACATGACTGCTTTGTGACATTTCTGTACTTGGTTTATTTTAATTACCAGCCAAAATATATACAAAAATAAAAGTATAGGAATAACACCAAAGTCTATTAAAACAGTCAGCTTTATTCATTTTAAGACATTATTCTTTGTTCACCTTAGAATGCATATTTTTATGACTATACAATTCCACCATCAATGCAAACTAGAATTCCTGTTATATTCAGTTGAAATATGTGGCTGGGTGAAGGAGAACAGATTGTGCAAATTAATTTCTTTTATTCCAACTTTTTAGCCCTGGGACAAAAAAAATGGCAGTACATTACTAACCCCACATCAATAATTAAGCCCTCTTCATGCAAATGTGTTATACTGTAATTATAAACTGAAACAAATTCTGGACAAGTTTTCAAGCATGGTTTCTCATTTTTAAAAAGGGACAAATTAAGTTATAATTTGAAAAAGTAGCAGAAAGTACAGGTATGTCTACATGTGCTTTGTTCCATTTTAAAATCAATCTGATTTTGCTCACAGGAAGACTGGATCAAGACAAGAACATCTTCCTCACATTAATAGGCAACATTTTGTGATAGACAGGCTGAAGAAACCATTTCTCAATGTCTTCTTTAATAAAACACACATTAACTTAATTATTCAGAAGCAAGAATATTCAGGGCTTGGGGTACAAGGATAGTAAATAGGAATTCGAACTGTCAGGGCTGCTGCCACTCCATGATTAATTCCCATTCATACTCGTGTTAATTGATCCCATTAAATATCTATACTTCATTCGATGGTAGGGACTGCTGTGGAAAACAAAATATGCTTCGAGGTGGATCAAACTATGAATGAAATAAAGACAAAGCTCTTAAGTGTTCTGCAACTGCAGCTCCCTTGAGGCAAAGGCATAGATGCAGTAATCTGAATGTGTGTTTTTGTTTGGGAAATCCATTTTATATTATAGTCCTTTAATGTCCATATTCTTCCAGGTACCATAATTCATAATACTTCATGACAAGTTCAGATCTTGAATGCCATCAGTGCACTCTGTATACATACATTGTCCAGCAAAACTTAGTGATTTTAACCAATTCCCATCCTTGAAGAAAACATTGAACACAATTGCTATAATCACACAAGAAATTGGATACCAATTTTTTTTTGAATATTTGGTATCAGCAGACACAAATGCTTCATTAAAACTTTAATACTCTTGGCTACACCAGGCACTCCTTGGAGTTGATAAGTGACAGGTCATTGGATCTTAAATTTGGTCCTAATTCACTGCTTGCTTACAAGATTCTGGGCTAATTCTGGATTAATTGCTTGATTATCCCAACCTTCCAATGAATATTACTTCTCAGCTAAAATCAAGTCCATGTAAGCTCCAGTCACAAGATCTTCTTTCTTTATTCCCAGATCACCCATCAGTTTCTGGGCTATGGCTTCTCCTTCTTCCAGGCTTTGTTCTTCTCTGAGAACCACCTCAAAAATAAAGTCAAAACAACAATCAATGTGCAGTAAAATCACTGTTATCCAGAATTCAAGCAACCAGCAAAGAAAAAAATGCAGAGAATGGGTAAAAAATACCGGTTTAAAATTGGCACTCCTTGCTGTCAGTTCTCCATTTACACAACATGCAGTCTCAAGCAACCGAAAAACTCACTTACCCAGCATCTACCAATCCCTGTAGGTGCTGAATACCAGGGATTTTACTGAGCTATCTTGATCATTTAAGCAATGTTAACGGAAACAGATGCAAGTTTTAAATAACCATTTTCATTCATAACCAGATTCATTCATACCCATACCCCAAAACTCAATCCATTCACATTATGAACAGATTAACCCTTTCCAATTTTCTTTGGAGATAATCCCTACAATCCACTTGTCCATAACTTCTACTACATTTTCTTGTTTTT
Source organism: Narcine bancroftii (assembly GCF_036971445.1). Taxonomy (NCBI): domain Eukaryota; kingdom Metazoa; phylum Chordata; class Chondrichthyes; order Torpediniformes; family Narcinidae; genus Narcine; species Narcine bancroftii. The sequence continues at coordinate 13,906,017 of NC_091481.1, forward strand.
TTGTATAGAAATGACTAACCTGAATGTTCTCACCACCTGTTGTTTGGTCCATCTTAAAGGATGATTCATAGGATAAGAAAACAATAAACACCATGCTTTCTTATTTAAGAATATTGGCAAATAAATACAAATGAAGCACAAGAATTATATCAAATTTGACATATTGCCACTAAAAGATTGTTCTAGCTTCCTAGTGTAGAGAGAAATGAGAAATTAGGCTAATGAGAAATTAATCTATTTCTATCAGCAGGTTTCAAGCTAGATTGTTGATTTATTCCAAATCAGTTGATCAGAGCCAGATATTAACAAGAATTTATGCATTCATGGCAGGAATCATAAAGGCAATAAGCAAAGGCCAGTTTATTCTGAATTAATTGGATTAAAAATGTAACTCTGAATTCATGAGACATAGAACTGTATCAGAATCAGTTTAAGTCGAGAATGAACAGTAACTTAAATTCAATGCATTAGGTGTCTTACCTCCAATTCCACAAAGGTCCCCAAACCTTCCACCATATCTACGTGAACTCTTGTTTGTCCAACCATGTACAACCAACGCTCCTTCTTCACAAAACCTTTTACTCCAAGGGCATCAGACAACAGTTTCTAAACAGAGAAAAAATAGCAACAGTTAAACTAATGCTTCGTATTCATGTGCAGCAATTTTGTACATTTCAATTAAAAAAAAAATTATAGGTATCTCTTCCCAACAGTTTGAGGAGAGCCCTTCAAGCTTCAAGGAGATGAGTACCCACAGAATCATACCTTATAAACAGATTATTGTCAATTATTCTGCATGCATTTATAATACTGTTTATTGCAGGGAAATATACTAGGGTCTTGCCACTAGACTAAATAATTCAGTAATTAAAAAAATCACCTATACATGAATACACTAGCATGTCCAGAAAATATTCAACTGCACATGGCCATCTCGCATGGAGTCCAAGACACAAAGGGAAATTTCAGTGTTACAGTCTTAAAACTTTCAATTCAGGGGCTGAGAAGAAATCAGGAGGAACACGTTTTCAGCTTCCTTGATACGCCTCACTGGATTTCTGTAACAAGTGTTCTACTTTGTTTATTGTACAATCTGGATGAGACCCGTCTTTTACATTTTTTAAAAAAACCTCAAGATTCCAGTACCCACCGTGAGCTCATCCGGATTGCTTGTGGAGTATATAGAATAATCTGAGAGTTTGGGTCCCTCCATATCAGCACGGTTATAGAAAATGAGCTGCCCGCCACCTCCATTCTGGGAAAAATAACCAAATTAGGAGAGGCAGAAATCAGAAGGGATAGAGACAAAAGTGAAACAGATAGATAATACATTCTAACTACAGTCCAAAAACTACACAATTATTTTAATATTGTTGCCACTGCATTAGTTTAAACATGAACTCAATTTTATTTTTATATATAAAAGTGAATGACTGCCATTGTTATCAAGACTGCTAGATTACCACTTAAAGATTATAATGCAGCAGTTACCAGTTTCTTCTACAGCATTTTCCCCAACCAGCAACTGCCACCACATAGGCACATCTAACATTCTAGAGCAAAACTGTTCAAAAGAATGGCCATCACCACTCTCTCAAGGCAACCAGGGATGGAAAATAAATGCTGAACATTCGCAAGACATCCAATTTCCCGGAATAAACTCAAAAATACTTTTGGGAGTGGCAATGTAATGGGAAAATACTATGGAGATCATAGAGTATAGTGATAACAATGAGATTACAACAGATTTTAATTTTCAGAGGTCGAAAAACAAATCCTAAAAGAACTCATTTTTAGAATGTTCTCAGAGTAGGTTCCCCCCCGCCACCCCACCACCAATGAATAGGTATTTTAGAATTGATAAGGTATCAGGGCACATGGGACATGGAGATAGATACACAACAAACCATGATCAGTAAATATTCTGACATGTAAATATTGACCACTACATGGGAAAGCTTGACTGGGAGAGCCATGAAGCGTGGCTTTAAATGTAGGAAAGGCAAATTGAAAGAAAGAATGAGAATAGACAAGAATAAGCCACATTCAGGGATAATGGTAAAATGAGATATTTTGATGCTGCTTGGATTAGAATAAAATGAGCTGTCAATTTTTTTTTTTTTTTTTTTAAAGTAACAAAAATGGAAGGTGGACATCTTTCAGATGATAAAATTAACAAGACAAAGGTCTATAAAAATAAAACATGGAATAGACAAACCCTCTGAAGATTGTTACCCATTATTCGACTGATCAAGAGCCCTTTCATCAGAACTGCTAACATCTGACTGAACAAATCCACAAGCCACACATGGCACAGGATTGGCATTTCTATCAGTTACTATGTCAAGCCACCATATCCTTACCTTCAGATGGCGTAGCTTAAGGCGTCCTTTAGAAACATTGAAGAAAGTGTCTTCCTGCATGATTAAAATCCCCTCTGATTTGCTTAGTCTTTTAGCATTTTCTCTAAGCTGACCCAAGTCATGAACTGCAGCTTTGATCTCCACATTTTTAGGCATTGTCAACTGAAACACAAAATACATATTCGGGAACATAACCTACTACGACTCCTTTAAATAGCACTAGATGCCGTCAATACCCATTTTCCTGCAGCACATTTTCAGTTGCAGTTAAGTCTGATTAATAGAACTTCATTTTGAAGAGCGGAAGATGGCAGTACACAATTCTTTTTAACACGGTTAGCTGATACACATCAGCTATCATAGAGTCTTGGCAGAATTAATTCTCGAATCAATAGTAAGGCAGTTGGCAATCAAGGGCGTATGCAGATGGACACAAAACACGTTTATACCAGTTCTGTTCTTACTCTAACCACATGCAGATACACTCCTTCCACATACAAATGAACACAACCAAACACATTCATTCCTATAACTTCTTCCTTACACATTACTTTGTTTCTCTCCTATTGTCATTATTTTTAACTTTCAGATCGAGGTGCCAATGAACTCTAGTAAAGGCTGAAACATGCTTTGCCTAATCATATTCTCTTCTCAATAAAGAAGCAGAAAATGTTGGAAAAACTCAACAAGGTTAGGCAGCATCTGTGAAAAGAGAAATAGTTAATCTTCATCAGAACTGAGAAAGAGAACAAGTTAGTCAATGTAGCAGAGAGGACAAAGAAAATCTCTAATAAATTGAAATAATGAGACAGTAACTCCCTTTATGCCTCTTCAATCCCCACATACCATCCCCTTGTCACAAGGCACCATGTCCCACCCAGCATCACCTTTCCATGCAACTGCACAAGAAAAACAACTTTTACCTCCACCCTGGGACTTTTAATTTGAAGTAGCAATTCACTTGCACTTCTTCCAACCTGGCACACTGCCTCAGTTTTTATAATGTAGCCTTCTCTACATTGAAGACACCGAACCCAGATTGGGTGAACTCTTTGCGGATCTTTTCTGCTCAGTCAGGGAGATCTGTTTGTATGCTATCATCCTAATCTAATCTGTAACTTCCTGCATCTTTACAAGGCCAAATACAAACTGGAGGAACAAAAATATCTCTATCTGCAATCTGCAGGATTTTGGATTGAATTCTCCAACTTTGGATAACACATTCTTTTTGTTTGTAAAAGAATGGCTATTTTTGCTTGCCATCCTTTTTCATGCAATCTGGCCTGCTGGGAATGTTCCAGAATACCTCATTTTGCATTAGACTACTACATAAGCAACATGGAAAGCTAAATGTGATTTTACATTTGTCAGCAGCCAAATTATTTTACTCAGAGAACTTCCCTTTGCTTCACTCTTAATCCTAACCTACCTTCTGTTACGTAGAGTTTTTCCTCAGTTAAGCTGAAAAGAGTAGAAGGTCACCCATTTCTCCTTTCAAATACCATCTCATCTATTGATTTCCAGCATTATTTCCCCCTGCACCTTATGATTTTCTATCTCCTCTGCAAGTACCTCTTTAATGACAGATCTCAGCAATTTCACAACATTTGATGTCTGTTTGACCATCTGAGTTTCTCTAGCATTGTGTTTTACTTCAACCACAGTTATCTGCAGACTATTTTGTTTTACTTGTTAGTTTATTCCACCTAGTAATCTGTGAAACAAATCTGCAAATGAAACTAAGATGGCAATGAAGTAGCTGTGGTCAAAGGGGTGGATGGCAATTCAGGAGATCTCACCTTCTGCCTGGATAGCCTCCAACTGGATGGCATTAACATTGACTTCTTCAGTTTCCATTAACCTCCACCCCCCATCTTCTTCTTGTCCCCCTGCTCGGTCTCTCTCCCTTTTCTCTCAGTCTCCTCGCACAGATCTAAAATCAATTCCCACCTCTCTGAGCATAACCAATGAACACCTTATGTGGGCCTGGCCTCCTCTCCCTGCCACCCTTCAGTCTTTATTCCGACGTCTTCCGGTTCCTTGAAGGACTCAGGCCTGAAACCTTTTGCTTTCCTCGGAGTTTCTCCAATACTTTTGTGTGCTACTCGACTCCAACATCTGCAAATTTCCTTGTTTAACTAACCTAACGTGTAATGGATTGGAAATTTGAGATTTAAGACAGCAGCTGAAAATACTCAAAACAAATGATCCCTGATATGTCCATTCACTCACCTGTCGACCAGACCTTCAGCTTCCCTTAATTTGGTGCGTTTTCCGTTCTCACATTTTATTTGCTAACAGAGCACCCAATCAGCGAGATCCCCGCCCACCAGTTGACGGCAGCCAATCGCCGAGATCCCCGCCCACCAGTTGACGGCAGCCAATCGCCGAGATCCCCGCCCACCAGTTGACGGCAGCCAATCGCCGAGATCCCCGCTTACCAGGGACCTCTTTCCGTCTCGGAAATTGTCTTTCCATTTGTCTCCTTCCGCTTCTGGAGCGGGTCCCTTTCTTCGGTGTTATTACCAACCGAAAATAAATTTTTCCTCTTTCATTCTGCCCTCACTGTTGATTGGTTCATCTTCCCATCATTCAAAAACGGTGTTTTCTCCCCCCCCCCCACCCTTCCATCTTTACCTTTACGCCGCCAATCGCATTAGACCCCGCCCGTCAAGGACCGCAAGCTCCGCCGAACCTTTTGCCACATCCCAGCCTGACTGGCTAAAAAAACCCCAGCCCGCGTCAATCAGATGACGCGCTGAAAATCCCGCCCCCATTCAACGACGGCAAACGGGTGACGTGGAGACCTTTGATTGGTGAGTGATTGGGGGGGGAGGGGTTAGTGTCCGCCCAGCTGGTGTTTGCGGAGGGAGGGTCGGTCATGTAACTTCCACGAGGAGGTAAATGTGCTGCGGCTGCGCTTGTCTCTACGGGGCAATTGTCCTTTCGTGCAGAATTCTTCACCGGGCTGGTCTTCCAAAGTGATTCCCCTCCCCGCCACTGAGAAGCCCCGAGACCACGAGCTTTGGCAGGCGACGCGTTGATTGAATGCAGCCTTTAATCGTCGGGGCTTGTGGCATTTCATCATGTTTTAATCCTGCGTGACCTCTCTCTCTCTCTTCTCCCCGCTTAGTGGAGCGAAGCGAATGGAGGCCAAAGCCTTGTGTAAGGGGGACGGTGCGTGCAACGCGGTGGCCTCGGAGCCCCTCCGGCTGCGCGGCCTTGGGAGCCGGGAACACTCCAGGAACCCTTGCCCGAGGGGGGAGGAGCCCGCCGTGAACGAGGACGAATGCGAGGATTCCGAGGCCGAGCAGCACCGGGGCGGTCGGAGTGAGGAGGTGGGCTGGGAGGCCAAGGTGCAAGCGTACGCCTGGTGCAAGGAGTTTCTCGGTGGGTCTTGGAAGCTGATCACTGAAGAGGAGTTTCAGATCTCAGTCATCAGGTGAGAGCGACTCTTGAATTCTTTATAGCCTTAACCACTCGCCTACCACCTTAAGTAATCCCTGACTGACTATAGAGCACCTCTGGCATAGGTACTCTGGTTAGTAAAGGATGTCTAAGGTTCTATGAGCGGGGAAGGTTGAGAACCACAGCTTTATATAGTGAGTTTTTTTTTAAAAAGCATTCCAACATTGCCTGAAAACGAGAATGGGATCAATCAAGGTGCTTACAGCCATACTGATCGTTATCTTTCCAATTAAACTGATTAGAGTCGGTGCTGGGCCTCAATTATTTACTAAGTTATCGATTTGGTTCAATTGACTAAGTGCATCATCCCCGCATTGGCCTGTCGCCCAAAACAGGTGGAGCTATAAATGGAGGTAAGAGTCGTAAAGTCGTGAATGGCCAATTTTGAAGCAGATGAGATGTAATGTGGAAGGAGTGAGGTTGTCCTTTTTGGTATGTACAATGGAAAGCAGAGTAAGAAACACAATGCTGGGGAAACTCAAGCCTGAAATGTTGGTCACATACATACATTGACATGCTGCACATTTCGGCCCTTGAGAACTCCTTACAGACAACATGGGATTCGAACCCTGGTTTGATCGTTGGCTCCAAGCCCTTTTGAATGCATTTTATTCAATACTTCCCTATCTAAGCTTTTGCCATATAAAGTACACTTGGACCTGATGTCTTCCTCCATCACTGTATTTTTACTTCAATCATAGTTCCTGCAGACCTGTGCGTTTTACTTGTGGAAAGCAGAATATTGTTTAGATGACCATTCAGAACGCTGCAAAAGTATGTGGGCTCTGCTTATGGCGCAAAGGGATGAAGTTTGAAGATAATGTGATGTACGTGGATGAGAATGCATCTTAATTTTGTACTTATTTGCCTATTAATGACAACAATTAGAAAACAAATTCATTAATCATGGGGGGTACTTGAAGGGGTTGATTCTATGAATGGAGAGGGAAGGGAGTGGAGAGCTGGAAGAAAGAAAACGAAGGCAAAAGGGATGGGAGGGAGAGTAGGTTAGCAGAAACCAGAAAAATTGATGTTAATGCCATGCATTTGGAGAGGAACCAGACAGAAAAATCAAGTGTTGTTCCTCCAATTTATAGGTGGTCTTGGTGGGATAGTACATGAAACCATGGACAGACGTGAGCAAGGGAGTGGAGTGCAGAATTGAAATGGTTGGCCACTGGGAAGTAACTAAATGCAGACAGAGCAAGGTGCTCAGCGAAGAGAACTCCCAGTCTTTGTTGTAGAGAAGGCCACAAAGGGAGCACCGGATTATCACTGGGGATTTTCTTGTAGCCAGAGGTATACAGCAGGAAGGTAAATGACATGGACATTATAGATAATAATTTGGCCTCCAGTTGATTTTCACCCTGTAGCCAGATGGGTCCAGTTTAGCTGTGGACTATCACTTCAAATTGTGACATAATTGAGATATTAGAAAGAAAATCTCTTCCATTTGCCTTGTCGTGGATACAATATCAATTGGTGGAGTCCATGATGAGATCTGAGCCCTTCATTTCAGATCATTTTGGGGAATCTGCATTATTAACCTTAGCTATACAGGTTGTCCCCAACTTGCGACATATGCGGTTTACGACCATTCGGACATACAATCTCTATATATGCAATTTCAATATCGTTGGAGCGCACAGCTTTCGTTCATGCACCAACTGAACTCCAATGCATGAACCCACCGAAGGCTCACACATGTTTACAGGAATCAAAATAGCAGTGCCCAGCTCTGGGACCCTGGAGTGCTGACTAAATGTGGAAAGATTTGCCAAGGTTAATTAACAAATTTAGGAAGCTTCAAGTTATTGTCAAATGTACAATGAAAAAGAGATTTAATTAAAGTTTGCTTTAAGACTTCGATACTCCACGCATTCGGGCACATTTCTGACTTCCATCCATTCTGAGATATGACCAAGTCTTCGGTCCCAAATATGGTCGTAAGTTGTATAAGCACTAGTCCACTTTTTCTATTATGTGCAAATGAAATGCTGAAAAATAAATCCTTTGATCAGTTCCTAATTGCTAAATCTTGCTAAATCTTTGTCTAGTGGAGGCCTCAGTAACCTGTTGTATCTCTGCACACTGCCAGATCATGTGCTGAGTGTGGGTGATGAACCTCGCCAGGTACTACTTCGTGTTTATGGAGCCATCCTGCAGGTAAGTGTAGTTGACTTGTTTGGCAATACATAGAAGAAATATTTAAGCTCCAGCTGGTTTATATGTTTCCCATAACAAATCAGAATCTTTTAAAAATAATTATCAATTTTTTTTTCCCTGCTCCACTACTTTCTCCCATATTGACTGCTCTTTTGCGTATAATTTTGTAATATTTGTTCTTTTCTGCGTTGCGTCTCAGATTAGCAGCCATGCAAATTTTCTAAGACAGTGTTATTTTTAAAACTCTATTTTTATTCCTAACTACTAATTTAACCCCCACTCTGCGTGAAGATACTTGTATGGGTGTGTGTGTGATACCCGAAACCATTACAGCTTAGGCACAATTCTGGAAAGTCATTCCAAAATCAGTTTTAGAAATCCAGTGTTGAAATGAAGACACTTAAAACTGAGGCAAAGAAGTAATCACCAAGGAGGTGGGAGAGACTGAGTGACCAGACTGTCGAAAACTCAAATCCTTGTCGAGTTGCTTCCAGAGCTAATGTCCTTTCTCACGAATGATTGTCACAACTCCTTTTTTCCTTGGCGAGGAGTAACAAAACATGTGACTTCCACAATACTTCCAAATTCCCAGCACAGGACAGTTCGAAATGACCGTAACGATCCAAATGCAGGAATTCTCCTGCTTCCTTTACCCAGATACCGGTCAATCAAAGTGACATTTTCTTTGGTCATGGTATGATTCAATAATTCCCTTTCAAAATGATCTTTCTTTTGGTCACGGTGGTCAATAATTATTCCCCTGACAGGGAAAATCAGCCAAATTGTCCAGTACTACACAGTATCCAATTGAATGTTCATGAGAGAACTGCTAATCACAGTGAGCTGTTCCTTTAATTGTTGGTCACATGACTCTCCACATGTGTGCATTCAAAAGTAGTGAAGTTTGGCACTGTTGTACGAGTTGTTGCCACCCTAGTCTCCAAAGATGTGCATGTTTGCAGCTTGATTTGTTAACCCTTAAAGTAATTCACACTGAAATGAAATGGGAGCTCTTAATATCTTAATATCTGTGACCACACTAGAATTGACTTGTCAAATAAATGTCTGTAAAATGCTGCCTATGCTCATAGCTGAAATGCTGAAAATTGTCTTCACCCCCATTAGAGGGCAGGGAGACTTTTTTACTTTTAACTGGGTTGTTCATGGGCTTGAAGCATGATGAGCCTATTAAAATGCTACAAAACTAAACACCTGTTTGGAGTTCTCCCTTTTTGCAATCCCTGTTTAAATTTGGCTTGTAAACTGCTCACAGTCTATGTGCTTGCTGCAAGACATGATGATATCTGGGTGCAGTGAGGTTTCCCCTGGTTAGGAAAGGGTGAGGACTGAATTCAGTTGAGGGAAAACTATGTTCCCTTATTCTAATCTTACCTATTAGTGGAAAGTTTTCAGTCATCTGAATTCAAAGGCAACTTTCCTGCCTCTGTCTTGTCTATCCTTTTATAATTTCTTCTGCAATTTCCCCATCTATTCTTTGGAATTCCAGCATATATAGTCCCTCAACTGTACATGAATTACACATTGCTGGACAATTGGTAATTTGGACTGCAGATTACACCAAATGAGGCCATTTATTCCATAGTGTGACATTCCAGTGCTACAAGAAAGTGCCAGTTTTTAAATGTTGCACCAAAGGGGGCAGGTTCTGAAGATGCTATTTCGGCTGCCAAATCCAAAAACACATGACTTGCTTTTTTTTTTAAAATGTTTTGGTGTCGAATGAGATCAGCCCCTCCTTTTTAACTATTTGGTTCTTATTAACCAATTATGCAACCTGGAGATTGCAATGTAAATCTGTACACTTATGATTTCATTGTTACACAAGATGTGTATTATTGAGAAAAGTGTAAAGCTAAGCCAGTTCATTGCCGTAGATTTTATTCTAGTTTGTTTTCTAAAGCAGCTTATTTATTTGCTTCTCCCAGTGTGAAAACCTGTAGATTTGTTTTCCTCAAAACAACCCATTTACACAGGTACTTCTGTTTCCCTTGCTTTATTTCTTGCTAAACCCAGTAATTCCCAGCCCTTAACTAGCAGTAATGGCTGGCCCCGTATGTGGTTTTGATGTCTATGCATATTTAGGCTAGCTGTTCTTTATCTAACTGGTGCTATTTTGCAATTGCAGGTATTCATTTGTGTTTGTGATTAGGGTTTTCCTTGCACAGTTGTTAGTAACTTGGGTCAACACTTGCATTTAAAAAAAAAAGCCATCTCTCATTTAATTAATTTGACCATGTATCTGGCCATTAACCTTCAATGTACAGGTAGACCCCTACTTATGATGGTTCAATTCTGCAACTTGCATCGTAAGGTGAAATAATTGTACGTTGGGGTCTACCAGTACAGGTGCTCCTGCCAGGAGGCTCCTGAGATGGTGCCTGGTAACTAGGGGCAGTGGCATTACTTTGCAACCGACATTGTGATTTGAACCCATGCACATCCATGAGTGATTGCCATCACTCTCTCTCTCTCTTTCTCTCTTCAATCTCTCTCTTTCCCTCCCAAGTAACGGCAATATGCGAGTGTGTTCCAAATCACATATTAAAAAAAAAACTGCATTGGGTCCGACAAAGCACATTTCCTTGGCATAGCCACAAGAGGAGCACTGAAATTATGACATTTAGGTGAGGTGGTGGGAAGCGATCTGCATGCACTGATTGGATGGAAGCATTTCCTTCAGAGAAGGAAAAGCAACCACGTTGATACAGGTCGACCCCTGACTTACCTTTATTCAAAACGGATTCTGATTGTCATAAACTTCAAAACATTGTAAGTTGGGGTCTATCTGTATACCCTTTCTGCCTATTTTGCTCAACTTCACCTCATCTTTGCTATCTTGACTGGGCATGTTTGAGGTAGGGTGGAAGAAGTTTTGCTTTGTATCTAATTTGAGACCTGCATAAGGAATGTATGAAATAGGAGCAGGCCACCTGGCCTGTTGAGTTTGCTCTGCCATTCATTGAGATCATGGCTGATCTGGCTGTGGACTCTGTTGCACCTCCTTGCCTTTTTCCCCATAACCCTCAATTCCCTAGCTCTTCCAAATCTTGAGGCTATGTTCCTTAATTTAATCTCGCCCCCAGTAGAAACAACTTTACTGCCTCTCCTCTATCCCTCTCATAATTTCCTCTGCAATTTACCCTCATTCTTCGGAATTCCAGCCAGCCTAGTTCTGGCGAGTCAATCTCTCATTGACTAACCCCCTCATCTCTGGAATCAACTTGGTGAACCTCCTTTGTAATGCCTCAAAAGCCATATAATTTTTTTCAAGTAAGGGAGACTTAATCTTTTAAGTATGAGGTGCAGTTTGAGGAGTAATAAGGGTAGGACAGTACACCTTGAATAGTTGGAGCTCAGAGGTAAACAAAAGGTGTAAATTGGGTGGAAGGAAAATTTAGCCAACAGCAGAGGTGACTAAAACTAGAGTTGGCTTAGGGCTAGAGGAAATTGTTTTTGTAGCTTAATTGAAATCTGGGACTATTGTTTGAGGTGATGGCATTAGGTGCCAATATTCATAGATGATCACCTGACTCAAGAGTGTAGAAGGCTAGGGATTAAATAAATAGAGTTAATATATATAGGTCCTTGGTTGTTATGAGTATGGTGGGCCAAAGGCTCGGTTTCTGTATAACTACGACTAATCTAATGCTATTAAAATTGCTTATCTTTTATCCAGAGCATAAGTGGCTTGGTTTTGAAAAGCTATTTTCAGACTGTCGTTATGATCATTGTATTGGATGAGAATTTTACTGATCTAACTGCATGCTCTTTTGTTGCCTCTTGCAGGGTGTGGATTCTCTTGTATTGGAGAGTGTGATGTTTGCAGTTTTGGCAGAACGTGCTTTGGGACCAAGATTATATGGCGTGTTTCCACAGGGACGTTTGGAGCAATACATTCCAGTATGAAGTTATTAATCTCAAGTGATACATTTCTTTATTGAAATTGCTTCAGAACAGTTTGAGAAACTACAGCATCCATGTTGCACTTGCTCATTCTCCATGGGAATATTCTGCTTGGTGACCTTACTGAACTGGTTGCAAGTGATTTACTACATTGTATTTGGAGACGAAGACTCTCTAGGATTGCCACTTGGAGTTGATATTGAAGCTACTGGCATAGTAAATGCTAAAAGTTTAAATGAACTCGTACTTTCTATTTGGATAATACCTATTTAATTCTCGTTCTCTTTGCACAAGTATTTTAAGTATCTTGTCAGTGTAATTTTAGATACGTAACACAGTAACAAGCTTTCTGGTCCAAGAGCCCATGCCGCCCAATTATACCAAATTAACCTACAACCCATGTATGTTTTGAAGGGAGCACCTGGAAGAAACCCACACAGACACTGGGAGAACGTACGAATTTCTTACAAACTCAGGTCTCTGGCACTGTAACAGCGATTATGTTAACCATGCAGCCTTTGTTTTGCTGCCTATGTTAAATGTTCATAGCAGGTGGACAAGTGTTAAATTCCTGTGCCATCTCAATATATGCCCTTTCAAAGGGAGTCTTTGTCCTTTATTTCCTTCCCAATTTAGTATAAATCATTGTTAGCACATTGTATCAAAACCAGTTGCACTCTAGTAATATACTTCCATTGATCGGAGAGACTTCAGATTTTTGGTATTTCGTCATTCATTTTTTTTTCCTTTCTAAGTGGATCTTCCATGTATTAAGTTTTTATATTGCACCAGCTTTTCATCAGTACCTTTCCCCTATTTTATCTAGCTCTATCTTAGTCCAGTCTGGTTTTTCCCTTGTCTGGTAAAAATCTGATAAATACCTCAATTGTGCAGTTTTTGGAGAACTCACTTGTCCCCTGCATTTTCACAGCCCTTTCTCTCTCCAGTCTAGTTTGAGCCACTTTCTCAAGACAAACTCTTGTGCTTGCAATCTATGGGTCCAGTCTTTCCACTGGTACTCTTACGCTTGGTGGCAATGGTGTGCACGCTGCTTGATTGTGGAAGGAGCCCTTCTGCTGGTCTCCATGTTCCTTGTATTCTCCCATCCAACTCTTTCCTCCACCCTTCATTGTTCTGAAATGGTAATACAGTAGTACATGTTCTTTTCAATCTGGAGTGGGAGCAGATTTCCCTGTGGTGATATGGATATCATTTGGAGCAGCTCTTTGCATTTGGGATGAAAAAGATTAGGGGCTATGTTCAAAACCGTATGGGATGTGTAGGTTAATTTTGAGGTGCAGGGTTAAATGGACAGAATCTGCTTCTACTGTGCTATAAATAAAATTAAAAACAAAAAGTAATGCTATATAAAAGCTAACTTAAATTTGTTCAGCTAATTTCTTCTTGCATTTGAATTGACTTCTTAGGATTGTTATTGTACCAGAAGGTAGACTGCTGTGTTAGTGTTGAGGTGAAGATCATGATGTCGTATCAATGACGTTTTTTCCCAATGCTGGGTTACACTGCATTCTGTAGCATCCAGAATTGTTCTTGAATTAAAAAAATTTCCCAAATGTCTGAACAACTGACCCTGATATTGGCAAGGAAAGACTGAATTCTAGGTGCTGTGATGCTAGATAAACCCTGGCATTCCCCTGCTGCAGTTAGTTGGTAGGAAACTCCAAATTTTCATTCAGCTGTTGTCCAAGGGTCTGGGTGAGGTTGTGTGGTTATCATTAAGATGGGTTAAAAATTTGCATGCATTTAATTTCCCATTCTTCAATGTGTCGAACTAGAGCCGTCGGCTGCTGACTGAAGAGTTGGGATTTCCTGATATTTCAGCAGAGATTGCAGTGAAGATGTCTCGATACCACGGAATGGTTATGCCCTTTAACAAGGAACCAAAGTGGCTGTTTGAAACAATGGACAGGTATGTATGTCCAGAAAGTTCATCAAATTAGAGAATTCAGATTTTCTTTTTGTAACCTGCCCCATTCATTAGAATATGTGAACCCTCATCTTTATTTATGGGGTTCTATTTAAGATGACCCTTTCCTAAACCATTTCAATTACTGAAGGTTGGGAAAGGAGCCTTGGTTTTTTCACTTTGCAAGAAAGAGTAACATTATATAACATAACCGTATAACAGTTTACAGCACGGAAACAGGCCATATCGGCCCTTCGAGTCCGCGCCGGTTCACTTGATCTCTTAAAGTCTTGAATTCACTTCCGAAAGCTCAACACTTCCTATCTTTAACATGCTCTTTCTATCTACCACTTCAATTCAAAAGATTCTAATTTTGGATGATGGTTGACTTGGAATTTGCAATACGTAAGGGATGTATGAAATATATCTGAATATTTTCTTTCTTAGTTGTAATTTATAACTTTGGGAGGTTTTACCAAAAAAGCTTGGAAAATGTCTTTTGCAGATGGTACATAATTCTGTTGATCTCGTTGTGGCAGTAAGCAATTGGGGATGCATTGAATGCAAATCAAATGGGCACTTTTGTCCAAAATGCTGTTGAACCTTGAATGGTGATCATAGATGGTTTCTTCCAGGAAACGGGGGTTTGCCACCGTGTTGTAAACCACGTCTTGTTAAATCATTAGAGAAGCTCTAGCTGTAGAATATTCCTTCTCAAGGGGAAGTGGACAGACTGTAGATGACAGTGATCATTTCCTTGCCTCGCATTTCTAATTATTTGAGAATAAAAGTGAACAAGTGATTGTCCCCATTTGGGCATTTTGAAGGACACAAAGAAATTGATGAAATTGCTGAATGCGTTTGGGCCTTGGATGTTATTCTGAGTTCCTGGCGAGTTTCCAGTGATGAAAAACTGTGCATTGGATTATCCATGAGCAGTATTATTTTTTAAATTTAAAAAAAAAAATTCTCACTGTGAACCATATCAACCAAAATATGTACAAATGTATCTCATTAAATTTACACAGTGGTCTTTTCTCCCCTTTTTTCACCCCCCTTCCCTCCTTCACCTCTACCCACCTCCTCCAATACCCATAAACATTCAACATGTACAATACAATAAAACCATAAAACAATATTTTCACACAAAGGAAAATAAACCAGAAAAACGCGTCATCTATTTATTACACACTGAATCTAGTCGTTTTTGTCGTCTTCTCATTTTAAGGGATAGAGGTCGTAGGCAAGCTCTCTCTGAAATGTTTCATGTATGGTTCCCAAATTTGTTCAAACATTGTGACTTTATTTTTTAAATTATGTTATTTTTTCCAATAAAATACATTTAATCATTTCCATGTACCATTGCTGTATACTCATGCTCTCTTTCATTTTCCAAGTTGACATTATACATTTTTTTTGCTATCGCTAAGGCTATCATAATGAAATTTTTTTGCACTTTATCCAATTTGAGGCCTAATTCTCCATTTCTTATGTTACTTAAAAGAAATATCTCTGGTTTTTTTGGTACGTTATTTTTTGAAATTTTATTTAGTATCTGATTTAATTCTTCCCAAAATGTAGTTACTTTCATACATGCCCAAGTTGCATGTAATGTTGTTCCCATTTCCTTCTTACGGCAAAAACATCTATCTGATAATGTTGGATCTCATTTTTTAAATTTTAGAGGAGTGATATATACCCTGTGTAAACAATTATACTGTATCATGTATAACCTTGTGTTTATTGTTTTCTTCACAGTTCCAGAACATAACTTTTCCTATACTTCATTTTTATCTTTGTTTAGATCCTTTTTTTACTTCTCCTTAGGTTTATAGTTTATTTCATTTTCCTTATCTTGCAGCTTAATGTACATGTTGGATACAAATCTTTTGATTATCATTGTGTCTGTAATTACTTGTTCAAAGCTGCTTCCTTCAGGTAATCTCAAGCTGTTTCCCAATTTATCCTTTAAATACACTTTCAATTGATGATATGCAAACATTGTACTTCAACTGTTCAAATGTTAATAAATTATTTCCCAAAAAACAGTTTTCTATTCTTTTGATTCCTTTTCTCTCCCATTTTCTAAAGGAAAGGTTGCCTATTGTAAAAGAGATTAGCGGATATTGCGTCAACGGTAATTTTGGTATTTCATCATTCATTTTTTTCCTTTCTAAGTGCATCTTCTTCCATGTATTGTTTTTATATTGCACCAGCTTTTCATCCCACTTATAAGGTATATGTTCTAGTACCTTTCCCCTATTTTATCTAGCTCTATCTTAGTCCAGTCTGGTTTTTCCCGTGTCTGGTAAAAATCCGATAAATACCTCAATTGTGCAGCTCTATAATAATTTCTAAAATTTGGTAACTGCAAACCACCTTGATTATACCTCTCTGCTAATTTATCTAATGCTACCCTTGGATTCCTCCCTTTCCACAAGAATTTCCTTATTATTCTCTTTAGTTCCTTAAAGAATTTTTCTGTTTAGGGAATTGGTAATGTTTGAAATAAGTATTGTATCCTTGGGAACACGTTCATTTTAATGCAGTTTACCCTTCCTATCAACGTTAGCGGTAATTCTTTCCATTGTTCTAAATCTTCCTGCAATTTATTTATTAGTGGCTGATGATTTAATTTGTACAAGTGGCTTAAGTTATTATCTAACCTGATCCCTAGGTATCGGATTGCTTGTGCTTGCCATTTAAATGGTGATTCCATTTTAAATTCTGTATAGTCTACGTTACTCTTTGGCATCACTTCACTTCACTGCCAAAGGTTCTATTGCTAAGGCGAAAAGTTGGGGGGGGGGGGTGGGTGGGGGGGAAATAGTGGACATCCTTGTCTAATTAAAGTGACTCGATACATATCCATTTACTGTTATCTTTGCCAATGGTCCATTGTTCAATCCTTTAATCCAATTTATATATTTTTCTGGTAGATTGAATTTCTGTAATACTTTAAATAATTCCACTCTACTCTGTCAAAGGCTTTTTCTGCGTCGAGCAACAGCCACTGTTGGTTTCTTATTTCCTTGAACTGCGACTATTAGATTAATAAGTTTGCAGACATTGTCTGCTGTTCGTCTTTTAATAAATCCAGTTTGATCTTGTTTTACTATTTTAGGTACTCAATCGGCCAATCTGTTTGCTAATAATTTTGCTATTATCTTAGTCTGAGTTAAGTAGAGATATTGGGTCTATATGATGCTGGTGTTAGTGGATCCTTCCCCATCTTTGGTATTACTGTAATTATTGCTGTCTTACATCACAAGCAGTATTATTTAAGAGGTCTTAGATTTTGAAATGTCACACACAATGGGATTGGAGTGTCCTTGTCACCTCTCAACATACTGTATGTCCAGTTAGGAAGGCAAATGTATGTTTTCAGACTGGAGCAAGAATGTCTTGCAGCAATTACACAGAACCCAGGTGAGATGACAACTGGACCATTAGGAGAAATTTTGTCTCTTGGAGACTGGAGAAAGTATATTCAAGGTTCATTAGATAGATTGTCAGAATGACATAACTGAATGAAGAGCTATTGGATAGATCAAGCCAATCTAGATGAGTGTGAAATAAAACACATGAGATCTATGGTGACTTAGGAGATTGGATTGAAAATTGGCTTGGCCATAGTAGATGGGTAGTTTATTGACAGGTCAGCTGTGACCATTGGTGTTCAGCAGGCATTGGTGCAGGGTCAAAGATTTGCACAAAAATGTAAATGGGATAATTAGTAAGTCTTCAGATACAAAAATTGGTGGGGTTAGAACATTGAACATAAAACCATTACAGCACAGGAACGGGCCCTCAAACTTTTATCTCTGGGCCATGGATAGTGTGGAAGTTTGTCGAAAGATGTAGATCAGTTGGGAAAGTGGGTAGAGAACTGGCAAGTGGAGGTTAAACTGTACAAGAGTGAGGTATTGCATCTTGGGAGGTTGAATGCAATAGCTATATAGTATATGAAAGAACCCAAAGGAGCATTGATGTAGAGGGATCTTAGGGTGCTAGTCCATATCTCTAAGTAGCCACATGAGAATATAGGATTTTTTTTTTTAAAAAAAAGGCATATGGCAGGCTTGCTTACATCTTTTGGGGCATTGGAAAATCATGTAGAAGCTGTAAAGTCATTGAGGGAATGGAGAAATATGGACCACGTGCAGGAAAATGATACAAATTTAATTTATTATCAGGATTAGTTCGGATGTTGGTTCTTATATTGCTCTATTCAAGTTAAAAACTCCATATTCGGCACCTTTGGAGATTGGTCAATGCCGGACAAGGGAACTTTCCAGTTGCTTGAGAATGTGTGTTGAGAGATTGGCAAATTTATCAGTAGAGGTGTCAATTTTAAACTGACCTTTTTGGTCAGTTGCTTCAGGCTGCCTGTTGCTTGAATTCTGGGTAACAGGGATTTTATTATACATCTATATTTCAAATGTAGACATATAGCATGGTAACAGGCTCTTTCAACCCATGAGCCCATGCCACCCAATTGACCTGTAGGTTTCAAAAGGTGAGAGGAAACCCATGCAGACATGGGGAGAATGTACAAACTCCTTACAGCATCAAACCAGTCTCTGGCGTTGTAATACCATTGCATAACCATGCTGCCCCGCATATAGTGATGAACTTGTGGAGATTTTGGCGCTATTGAAAGTATTTGATGTGATTAAGCCTTCTGATCAAATGTGGGAAGAGAAGGGGAAATAGATATAGAGAGTTTTGAATGACAGCATATTTGATGGGCCAAATGGATATCTGTTTTTGCTTCTAAATAATGCTTGGGGTTGGATCAACAAGCCCATGATCAAAAGTGCATTTAATAAAGACCATCTCTTCTTTGTAAAGGTACCTCAAGCAGATAATGGGACTAAAATTCGTTAGAGAGGCACATGTGAAAAAATTCAATAAACTGAAGACTTACAACCTGCCAGGAGAGTTGGCAAGTTTAAAGTAAGAATTTAACTGTTCAATCATTGTTTTGCTGTTTGACGGGACAATATTTAAGAGAACTTAGCCATTGGCAGGAACTTCAGGATGTTCAATGGGGATGAAATCAACTTGCTGTTCATTTTTTTAATGTACTTTATTGCTCTCTAAAATTAATCATTTGCTAATTTAGTGCTTTTTCTTTCAGGTCACTTCTTGCAGCCACTTGGTCACCTGTGGTTTTTTGCCACAATGATGTACAGGAAGGTGAGGATGGGTTGTAGAATAGATGTACATCCTGTGGTTGGCTTTGAAATGGCAAAAGAGCAGCAGGGCAGAGGGTTCAAGCATCATCGCAATCCATTCTGGGCCAGTGATGATGTGCCTGAACGATGTCATTGTTCAATCGGGATGCACACTCAAGGGATCAGTGCAGATTTGAGGCATTTAAGAATACAATGCAATTGGGTTAGAGAGGGTACTGTATTTATGCTCATGTGATAGTCGACCCCCCTCCCCTCCTTTTTTTGGCCCAATCAAGTGTTTTCTGAATGACCAGTATAAAAGTTGACTCCCCCCACTCCAAAAAAAAAAAAAAAAAATTTTTTTTGGGCCTGACTGCAGACCCCTGCCTGCCTGTCCACTCACCAAAGCTCCCAGCACCCTAGCCAAAGACTCTTCTAGGTCCCGGCTGCCTGACCATCCGAGTTTTTTTTTTTTTTTTTTTTAATTTTTTATTTTTCACACCATAAATCATAATACCATCCGAGCTCCTGATTCTCTGAATGTGGTCCTGCTTCCCAGTCATCCGAGTTCCCGACATCTTGAATGATGCAGGTACTTAACTGCAGTCAAAAGTATGATCTGTGTAAAAGTCGACCCCATCCCCTCCCAAATTTGACCTGAAAAGTTGGTCCAAAAAACTCTACTATTACATGAGTATATAAAGTGATTGCTTGATTAGTGGCACTTAAAGATCTTGTTGAGATGAAATGATATCTGTCACAGATTTTTGATTTCTATAGTCATTATATTTACTGTCACTACTGCTACCAGCCCTGAAGATCAGAGCTAACAAGACAAATGACAGGATGAAATCTACTTGATTTTGTTCTCATGGGAATCTCTTCATATTGAAGTTACCAATTATGGAAGTAAAACATGAAAGTCTGCAAACACAATGGTTGAAGTAAAAACAATGCTGGAGAAACTCAGCAGGTCAAACCGTGCCCTTTTATATAGCAAAGATAAAAATACATAACTGATGTTTCAGGCTTCAGCCCTTCATCAAGGTATGATAAAGGTATTACCAACTATTGAGTTATTTAACATGACAATCTTGGGTATATTCAGAGGAATAGCTTTGGAAGGGATCTTGTAGTTAAAAACTTGAGGTACTAAAGAGTGTACAGAGAACTGCACATTGAGGAAACTTACAACTTCCTGACTGAGGTATTTTTCCAAATCATTTGGTATAAATGAAAGTAACTCGTGTAATGAAAAAGGATACTTTAAAAAAAAAAAATGCCATTCTTGACATCAATTTCCACTTTCTCTGAGAGGATTGAAAGTACTCTGCAAGTACAGTAAAATCCCCAGTATCCGGCACCTATGGGGATTACGGATGAGATATACAAATTTTCTAGTTGCCTGATACTCATTTAGATCATGCTGCCCAATTTACATCCAATTGATCTTCAACCCTGGTACCTTTTGATTGGTGGGAGGAAACAGGAACCCCTGGGGAAAACTCGCGCAGGCATGGGGAGAATGTACAAAATCCTTACAGACAGCGTGGGATTCAAACCCAGGACCCGATCGCTGGCACTGTAAAGACATTGCACTAACTGCTACCATAAAGATCCTTTGTTCTAACAGCTGCTGTGGGTGGGGCATGACCAGGGCACGCTGCTGGCTGAATGTTTGCTCCCACCTTCACCAAGGGGTAGTGTTGCTTCAAACCTCTTTCAACTTGCCTCAAACCTCTTTCAACTTGCCTCAAACCTCTTTCAACTTGCCTCAAACCTCTTTCAACTTGCCTCAAACCTCTTTCAACTTGCCTCAAACCTCTTTCAACTTGCCTCAAACCTCTTTCAACTTGCCTCAAACCTCTTTCAACTTGCCTCAAACCTTTCAACTTGCTTCAAACCTTTTTCATTTTTAATTTATTAATTTCTTGGGTTATTTTTGCCAGTTGCTTGTATTTCGGATACTAGGATTTTACTGTACACGTAAACAAGTAATTGAAACAGACTGATTGGATTTTTGGGTTAATCTGTTCAAAATGTTGTCACTACAGCAGACATTGAATAAATTGCTTTGATTTGTTGCCTTTGATTTGTGATGAAAAAGGGAAATTCAAAATCTATGCCCACCCTAAATCAATATTAAGACCTTCCTGGATTGGTTAATTAGATTTTTGATTTGTTTCTCTTTTCAAGGTAACATTCTCTATTTGGCAGACAAAGACCCTAGTTCCACAGAGAAATTGATGCTTATTGATTTTGAGTACAGCAGCTACAACTACAGGTAATAACCGCTCAGCCTTCTGTTGCTATTGAGTCACCAAATTAAAGTGTAAGAGTTTTCCTTTGAAGAGTGTATATATTTTCCAGTTACCTTTTTGTTGAATGGCTGAAGTGAAGATTCGAAAGCCCCAACTTAACCTGAGTATTTTTGACTAAGTAAGATTCACTTCTCCCACCCCAATCAGATTAACTGCCAGGAGGGAATCACCCAGCACATTCTGATTTTGAGCTATGCCATCTTTGCAAGTACTGAGACCAACTTGTTCTGGGCAAGAAAATTACCTTTCCAGTGAATGACTAGTTTGGATCTTACCATTGCTTACAGTGGCATCAGTCTTGGGAAGCAGTTTTCTATGGTTAGCAGAGGAGTGGAGGGGCTAGGAAATGTGATGGTTATCTGTGTTGCTATTGGGAAAAGAGTGTAACTGTTATTGCTTTGTTTGCAGGGGTTTTGATATTGGAAATCACTTCTGTGAATGGATGTATGACTACACTTACGATCAATGGCCATTCTTCAAAGTTAATATGGAGAAATATCCTAATCAACAGCAACAGGTAGGCATTCTTGGCAAGCTGGTCTTCGAGCATTCCCATGAATATTTCAGATAAGAGATTGAAGAATGAGTGGGGATCTTGTAGGAACAAAGTTGTGAAAGGGATCAATAGGATAGAGGTAGGAAAGTTGCTTCCACTGGAAGGTAAGACTAGAACTATGCGACATAGCTTCAAGATGTGGGGGAGTAGATTTGGAACAGATTAAGAGAAATTGCTTTCCCAGGGAGGAGTGAATCTGTACAACTCTCTACCCAAGTAACCAGTAGGGCTGCCCATTTTCTACTCGTACTGGATGAGGAGCCCAGAACCAAAATGTTGGTTATCTTTTATTTCCTATGGATGCTGGGTGACCTCCTGTTTCTCCAGCAAGTTTATGTATTGCATTTTACCCCAGCACCTGCAGACTTGCTTGTTCAACTGCCCCACTATCTATCTGCCTTAAACATATTTGGATTTTTTGCATTATAATGGAATTAAGGGTTATGGGGAAAAATGTTGAATGGACGAAGTGAAGATTCGAAAGCCCCAACTTAACCTGAGTATTTTTGACTAAGTAAGATTCTCTTCTCCCACCCCAATCAGATTAACTGCCAGGTGGGAATCACCCAGCACATTCTGATTTTGAGCTATGCCATCTTTGCAAGTACTGAGACCAACTTGTTCTGGGCAAGCAAATTACCTTTCCAGTGAATGACTAGTTTGGATCTTGAGCTGTGTCCATGGCAGAACAGGCTTGTTAGGTGATATGACCTACTCCTCTTTAAGAAAATGTTTCTGTCTCTCTGATCAATTCTATAGCAATGTTTGGGTAATAGAATGGCTCTGCAATAATACAGAAGTTTTTTTCTTGTGGAGTATCTTGCTATCATGAAATTGGGTATTTTAGCTCAAACACATTCATGGTCAATTTCTATAACTGACAAATGTATTTGAACAGTTCTCCCTTAAATAACATGGAACTTTCCTATTTCTTCTTAGCTTCACTTTATTCGACATTACCTTTCTGAATACTCTGGCAATAAAGGGGACTCTATGCATGAGGACCAGTCCAAAATTGAAGAGGAGATGATCATCGAGATTAACAGGTTGGAAATTTGTTGGGTGATCAAGGGGTTGTTGGAGAGAGCTTTCATTGCTGTGAGAGTGTAACGTTGTTCTTCTACACAAGTGCTAGAATCTGAAGATCAGCAGATTTGTGTGCAGTTTAATCTGCCATCCATTTGGAACCCAAGGGTATCAGACTCTGCTTGTGAGGTCAGTAGTACCTCAAAGTTCCCCTTGCAGGGGAGTCATGAGCTGAGGTAAGATCAAAGCCCAGAGGACACTGACATTCTTGCAGAAAATGCCAGAGAATGTTTATCTGGGGTAGTGAGAGCTGTACCGTAAACTTTACCTTGTGTTGAATACAGTTTGCAGGGCCTTTCTCAATATGTTGTTCAAACCATGGAAGCGCATAGTGCATGAGGAAATATTGTCAGCACTTTGTGTTTGCCCTTTAGAACAATCCAAAAGTAATTCCTTTGCCTATCCCACTTGGACAAAAGAGCATCTGAATGGGACAGATGATAAGATGATAGCCTTCTGACAAGACCTAGGTATGCTTGTCTCTGTTCACATTCTCATGAGTTACATCAAAGCTCTGAGAATCCCCTCTTTCTCCCCCCCCACCCCAGTTTCATTCTGTTATCTTTGCTGTGACCCCACTTGAGACATGCCCAGAGTCTTCCCGAGAATAAATTTCTTTCTATCTTCAACTCTCACGAATACTTAAGTTGAGGCTCTCAATTCCTATTCACATCCCCTGCTTCTATTTTTGTGATTCCTTCACCCCACCCTGCTCCAAATACCATCCTTTCGGCCACCCCCCCCCCCCCCCCAACCAAACCAGTAAAGGAGACTGAAAGACAACAACTGGAGTTGGTACCTATAGTCCTGTGTGTAGAGACATCTGTTACCCTGAGTTTGGGGACAGAGTTGTTTCTGATGCAACAAATGACGAGGCCAGATTTTGAATTAAAAAAAAACATGAAACTGTGTGTGTAAGAAAAAAACAAACTGCTGGAGGAACTTGGGTGGTTTCTGTGGAGGGGAAAACTTTCAGATCAAAAGCATGCATCAGGACAGTAAAGGGAGATGGTGAATATCTGGGATGGGGAAGGAGCTGACAAGCAATGGTCGGCTCCAGGTGAGGGTGGTTTGGGGGTGGGGTGGTAGTTGATGGTGGTTGGAGCCAGCTGTGGGAGGAAGGGTGGAAATAGCAATGGAGGATGGGAAGTGACAAAGAGTAACAAAGGGCTGCAGGTTATGGAATCTTGGTAATGTTTTGAACCAGATGAGATGGAACAATGGGTGGACTGGATAGGAAGGTATGGGTGATGGAGTTAGATGGATGAGTGAAAGAAACTGGGTAACAAGGGTCTGAGGGAGGTGTTTGCAAGAAAGGCAATGTGTGAGAGGACCTGGATGAAACAAAAGGAAACCAAAGGGGAGTGGGATCCTGAAATCAGAACTTGGTCATGCTGTTGGGTTATGCCAGGTAGCATACGTGGTATTGTTCCTCTAGTTTATGTTTGGCTTCTCTCTGACAATGGAGCTACAAGAGTTCCTTGAGCAGTTGGTTTTATTTTCATCTATCATTTGTGATCACTAGTCTCTAAATTATGGGAGTTGTTCTAAGTTTAGTGACAGATGTATGGATCTATTGACTGATGAGCACCTTTTTTTTTAAAGGTATGCCCTAGCCTCTCACTATCTATGGGCACTCTGGGCTATTATCCAGGCAAAGATTTCCACCATTGAGTTTGGTTACATGGTGAGTTTTGTGGGTATATTTTTTCCTATCTTGGTTAAACAGTGCCTTGCTTTATTTCATCTGTCATACTCCTCTGAACATGTTGAGGATAGAGGCCTGGTTGTAATACTTTAGCATGAGCTGAGAAAGCTCGAACAGTAAAAAGAGTTGGGATAAATAGGCAATTTTTGAATTGGCCATGAGGACCAATGATTTTAAACATATATTCATGGCTGATTAAATAACTGGGTATGAGGAACTTGAGTCAGATTTTCAGCTGATAGAAAGATGTACAGATTAGCAAGTTGTGTGCACTCAGCCTGCAAAGGAATATGATGAGGAGGCAGGTGAAGACTGGGGGGGAAGTGAGGAAGAATGAAAAGCGATATGTCATGAAACAGCAAGGCAATTGAAAGTTGCTGAAAAGGGCTGAAGGAGTGGAGAACATGAAATACAGTGAGCAGGAAGCTGCACCAAGGAATTGGGAAGGCTGATGGCCTTTATTGTGAGTGTATGGAGAATGAGAAGGGAAGATTTGAACGTTTGCAGGGTTCTGGAGAAAGCACACCTGGTGGAATACACGTGCATTGTTGGGCTCCATGTTGCAGGAAGGTTCAAGTGCAGAGAAGGTTGATTGGGTGGGTTCCTGGGATAAAGGAGCTGACATGAAATGTTCAACTGGTTGGGTGTGCAGAAAAACAAAGTGATTTTATTGAATGAGTACGGATGTTTGACATAGCATGTTGAGTGATTGGCTTCTCTTGAAGTATCTGCAACTAAGGGCATTTCAAAATAAGGGGTTGTCCTTTCACATGGGGACTTGCACTCAGCTGTGAAATTTTTGAATTCTTAAGCCTGAGAGTCAGTTAAGACTGATCAATGTCACTTTAATACATTGTGATACTTGTCTAAAGTTGGTGGGCGGATGGATGGGTGTGGCTGGATCCATCTGTGCTTAAATATTGGGGTCATGATTTGTTCTTATTGAATGGTAGGAAAGGCACCAACTTGGCCATCTTGCTTGCCAGGTCTCCATCCTTGTGCTCAGCTGCCTTGCCTGCTCACATATCACTTGAGTTGCAAAGGATTCTGATTTGTGGTTTAAAGTTTTGATGTGATGTTAATTTCTTTCAGGATTATGCTCTATACCGACTGGAAGCCTACTTTGAACAGAAGAGAACATTTGCTTAAGACTAATAGCTTGAAGTTTAGCATGTTTCTGTTCTTTCTTTAAATTTTCCATTCATTTCAAACGAGCTCAGGGCCATTTTGGATGTGAATCTGATTGCAGACATAAACTGCTGTACCAATCCAATTTAAATCGCATTATAGAAATGATGATCAATGTTTCTGGGATGAGCTGAAAAACGTTAATTCCAGCACCATCTGTGTGAAGCACTGGACCATGGGTGATCTTGCAGGGGCTGGAAGCAGTGTTTTAGGATGTGTACCCATTTTTGCATATGTTTTTCCCATGTCCCAGCGGTTGCAACACAAGTGAATTACAGTTCCGTAAGACTTGTTCTTGAAAAGCGGTGGAAATGTGGATTAGTTAGTGATCCAAAGTGTTGGTTTTTAAAAAGGATGTAGGTGCTGTAGTCTGGAGCAAAAATCAGTGCTGGAGGGATTTTGTTAGGTCGAGGAGCATCTGTGGGGAGGGTGGAGACTGCATTAGGACAGAGTAAAGAGGAAAGAATGCCAGTGCGGAGAGAGGAGTCAACCCAGTAGTTGATGGTAGACCGGCGGGGGGGGGGGGGGGGGGAGTGAAAGATGATAGGCAGATGGAGTGGAGTTTGGAGATAGACATGTTGGAAGCAGAGAAAAAGAATAGTACCAGGTAGAGCCAGATATGAGGAGGGTGAAGGTGGAGACCTCTTTGAAGGTGATGAGGAGGAAATGGAGATGGCAGTGCTGGAATTTCCTTGCAAGGATGGTGATAAAATGACCCTTTAGGGGTAAGTTAAAGGCCAAATGGAAGCTGATGATGGAGACCTCGAATGAAATATGTGGGGTAGTGGGTCAATGGATTTAAAAAAGGTGATGGAAGAAGAGGGGTTTATGGGGGGGGGAGGGGTGGTGGGACAAATGGGAGTACTGGAGGAGGATCAGAAGGGATGAGATGAGGGTTTTCTGAAATTGGAAACTTTAATTTGTACATGATCCAGGCAGAATGATGTGTTGTTTCTTTATGGTTTAAAAGTTGTGATTTGTTGGGTAATCCAAGGGATGAGCATGACTGTGCCAATTCGGGCATCATTCAATTACTTTTGAGTTATGATGTCTGTCAAGGCCATTTCTTGTTGTCTCCCCCTATTGCCTTCAGCCAGGTGAAGAAAGATGGTCTTCAACTGCTGCTTTCTTATGAAGATATTCCCACCTTGTTGGTTGTGATGTTGCAGGATTTAAAGCTGGTGATGATGAAATACTCCAAATCAGTCTGACTTAGAAACCAAATTTGGCGAACCTGTGGGTGTTGGTCCTCTACATTGACCCTTCAAGAGAATGGTCACCTGACCACAAATAATTAAGTATTGTGTTAAATACAATTCTACACCATTTGAGAGAAATATAAAGGTGATGTATTGCTGAGCAATGCAAACTATTTTGAACTGTGGATTAATTCAAAATGATATGCTATGAATAGAACTAGCCTTGAGCAAGGGATATCTGGTAAGGCTTCATTTCTGGGAAGTAAAGCAAACTAGTGGAAACTTTAAGGGGGAGAACTCAACTTTGAAAATCCTCAGTATTAATGAGTGGGGAACAATATGTTTCAGTGTCTGGCTTCCACCCTTTGTTTTTTAATTTATAGTTCTGATCAGGGTTCAGAGACCCATACCAGTCTTTCATCTAAATACTGTAATTATCTTCCATGTCAGGTCACATTTTGTTGTCCTTGAACAGTTGAATGGAGATCTGAGCTGCTGGTTTATCTGTTGGCCTTTTGCTTGTGTGCTGCAGTCAACAGTGGCTCAAGTTTTCCCTCCTCTTGTACTATCAGTGACCTGCTGATGTATATGACCAGTGCAGGGTGTCTTCTGGCTAAATGATGTGTCAGATGCATTCTGACTGTCCTGTTAAACCAACCTATATATACACGTAGTATAGACTAGAGCTAAGTAGTTTAACTTGGGAGGACTAGATCTTGCTCATTAATTCAAAATAAGCAAAAGTGAGAGTTGCAGCTGGTGAATATTACCAAATGGTTAAAGCAGGCAGAATGTTGGGGGTTACCCATTTTTCACGTAATATCCATACATTTTGTTTGAAAAGTACTACACAAGTTTACAATCATTCCAGATCCTATCAGTGTCCTCAGAGTCTTGAGAGGTGTCGAGCATTAGCTGCAATAAAATCAATAATCTGCCATTGAGCATTTCACAGTGAGTGTTGGATTAACAGTTTTACTGTTTTAGTCTTCATATATCTTGATGCTGCTATTGGGTCTTTTGATGGGGTCAGTAAAACTGAGGTGAACCTCTCCACTGTTCCATGAAGGCTACTTCTGGTCTTGATTTGTTCCAGTAAATCTTTCCTGTATTCTCCCCAGGGGTGTTGTCATTCCTAAGGTGTGGTAGCTGAACTAAGTTGTATTTCACTGGTGTTCCTTTTTCCGCCCCCTCATCTCCAAACAGAGTTAAAGGAGGGGGAAGCAATTATGGCGATGGGAAGTTGCTATATGTGAGTTGCACTTTGCTCAAGATGTAGTGGGTTTGTTATGGCAAGATGTAGAAGTCCATACAGTCTGTGGGTAGTGAAAGCAAATGCAAAGAAGTCAAGATACCAAATGCACTCTTGAGAGATGGATTTTTTTGTTGGAATCATTTAACTTGCACAATTTAAAATATAAAACAAGAATTTTGGGTGTCAGGGCAAATCATTCCACTTGGATGCAAAGGAGTTTGATCTGTATTCAAATCCATCTGCCTTTTTTAATAATGAATGTGATCAATAATTTCATAATTGATCCATGAGTTCCCCTTTAAATCAGTGCTATGTACAATCATTCACTAAATATATAATTATACATATCACTAAAATTTGCAACCTCAGAGCTCAGTGAAGCTTTGGAAGTTTCTTGAAATCCTTTGAGTTGAAAATCCATCCAGGTGGACAGCTTGGACATACAGTAGAGCTAAATTTATCTCAAATCGATTCCATGGATTTGGCAGAATTGTTGGAGCAGTAATTTTGTGGCTGTTATTTTAAATATGACAGTTGTGCACGTTACTCTGGTTTCTAGTATTAGATTTTTGCTCTGTCCTATGGAACATGGGCTCTTCAGCAAAATGGCTGTATACAAATGCGTTTCATGCTTCTACTTCTCCTTTCTAATATATCATGTGAATATGTTCTACTTGTGTCTGTACTAGTTGTAGTTATTTGTGGGGCAAGTTAAACAAGTTGGCTAAGGTGTTCCTATGTTTTCCAGTTTGATTTTACCAATGAGAAAACACTTCTCCATTTATCTTGTCAAATGCTCAAATAACTTGGCTCTTTGGTGGAGAGAAGAGCCTCAAACAGATGTATCATTCTTAGCAGGATCTTTGACAGCTCATCTGAAAATTTATTCCTACCCTTGTGCTAAATACTTGAATGTCTTGCTAATATTTGAAAATTGTCATAATTGTACACAATGCATAAAATGTTCTCCCAACAAATCTCAATATGGTGAACACAGTAACAAGAATAGTTTTCAATTAAGGTGTCACACGACTAACTTCAATATCACACCCACTGTACTTTTCTTCATCTGAACTGTTAACATGTGTGTTCGCCACTTTGTGTGTTCCACTCAGGTTCATGCCTATTGAAAGAACTTCGAGTTTGCTTGTCTAAAAAGTGAGAAAATAAATTATCTACCGTTTAACCACTACATGCAGTTTTCTTTGGCTTGATCATTGGGTTTATCCTAGAACCATTTTTATTTTTTCAATTTATTGAAAATCAAGCTGTGAAAGTTCCTTCCAGTAAGCCATGAGCTCAAGGCTTTCTATTGGAATATGTTTGAAGACTTCCCAGCATAAATTGGAGCTGCAACATTCATGAAACAACTGGATTGGCTGTTGTAAGGAATGAAGCCAATTGACTTGCTTTGCATTCAAACACCATTTAAAGGGCCATTGCTTGGAATGGGACATTTGTGCAATTTTTGAAACCTTACTGAAGGTCACTTGGATGCATCCCAGAGTGTAATCACACCAACAGAGGTTGTCAGAAATTAATTGCCGAAGAATTTATTTTGTAGTGTCTCGATGCATAATCCATCTTGGAAGAGGATACTTTGAGGTGATATCAACAGAATGGGCTCTTTCCTCTCCCAGTAGCCATGCTCCTTCCTGGAAGCTTCTACTTGAGGGCCATGATTTTTTTAATGAAATGCAGTCATTTGGAGAATGGGCATCATGAGTTCCAGAAGGGTTGAAATGTACCTGGTTTGTCAATATTCAAGAATTGTACTTATAAACTCAGACTTTGGTCAGTGTTGGAACAGGACTGTAAGTTGTCACATCCATACTGACTTTCTTTGCTTTTCTACACTAATCCCATTTGCCTGCTGCCTAAAATACATCTGGCAGTATGTTCTAGAAATCATCCACTTCAAAGAAACTTTCCCCTACCCTTCCTCTTGACGTGTCCTTTTTTTGACGGCTAATATGAAGGGAAAAGATTAGCCATGCCTAACTATGCATAATAATTTTAAATATCTCCATCCATGATCCCTCAACCTTTTTAGTGCACACTGAAAACATTCCATGCTTATGCACTTGTTCTCCAATACAAGAACTCCCAGGCGAGTCATCTTTGTGTCTCTCCAGCCTTCCTCTGGTGTGACCAAAATTTTGAGCTACCTCAGTTATTTGGAGAATAGCAGAAAAACTTCCCAACACTTGTCAGGGCATAAAATACATGTGGCATGCTTGCTTTCATACACTGAAAATCCTTGGAAAATTACAACCAGGGCCTTTAATTTTTCTCTCTTACCTCCACCCCCCCCCCCCCCCCCCGGTGATTTATCCCATCTTAATTAGGTAATTTATTTATGTGCAGCCAGCCTTTCCAACAGTTCGTCTTAAACCATTTTTAGATTAAGCATCTGAAATGGGATCCTTTTTAAAACTCAAGCAGAACTTCCTAAGGGAAGGTGAATTTTTTTTTAGAATGTTCTTGCCCTCCAAGTAATTTTTATTTTTTGGTCTCTGATCAGCTCTTAAGTCTTTGGGTAATGAATGCTTCCATATACGTGCCACAGATATAGACATTTTTAGATTCCATATGGTTTCTGAAAATCTGTACCCTTGACCTCTATACCTCTCATTTCTGATTTTACTTGCACTATGAACTTTCTGCAGGAGCCATTTAAACAAAATTGAAAAGTGTAATGTCTTTCAAAGGTGCTTTTGCTTATCCAAGCAGGGTTACTTTTAATTTCTCTACCCTTCAATATGGAATATGTTTTCTAAATCTGTTTTCATAAATATGCTTGCATATCTTTCTCTGCATTCATTCCACTATTGGATGCCCTGTAGGGCTGGTTTGTTGGGGGAGTGGGGGGGGAAACCACTCATTTGTAGCTTGTTTTTCCCAATCTACAGTAATTCTTCATGTTATTTATCCCTTCTGCCATTGCATTACCTATCATTAGAATTAGTTTTACCATACCCTTTTCTTTTCAGGTGCACATCATTCTTGAATGCCAAGACAAGTGAAAATAATAACAAGAAACCTTCACTTCTAGTTTCACTCCACACGAGTCCAAGGCTGCACCTTGAAACCACACAGGTGCAAGCTGATGTACAAACCATGTGCCAGGAATGATGGCTGTTGATTTTTGGTTGACAGTGAGGAAGGTAACTTCCAGCTCCATCTGTCTGAAATCTTCAGCCATGTGAGTTTGTAGCAGAATTCATACAGTATGTGTTCTCCAAATGTATCTTTTGCCTTCCCATGCCCCACCAGTCTCCCAACCCAGTGAGATCCACAGGGCTGACTGCAGAAGTGCAGATGCTAGAATCTTGAACAGCAAGTTGCTGGGGGAAGTTCAATGGATCAGGCATGGTTAGAAATGGTCATTCAGCACTTTGGGTCCGCAGAGCCACTTTTCTCTGAAAAGCACTCAGTAATTTAAGGTGGTGGATTGTGTTGGCTTGTCCAAATGCTGAACATAAGATTCAATTTATTGTGATTATAATAAAACCGTGTCATACTATGTGAAATTACTTTTGCCTGCTTTAAGGCAGACAGATTTGCCATTGGCAGAAATTGCCTGGAGTACCTCTTACAGTCGGAGAAAGAGAAGCAAAAGAGAGTCCCCCTAGAGTCACGGAGTGTCAATAGATTTGCCTCCAGTGCTTCGACAGCCACGTCCAAACCATTTGCAACCCAAGCTCCAGATGTGAACCTCTGACACAGTCAGGAACCCTTCAGCACCCCCTTGCATCCTGGTTCTGATACTTGGTACCCCTTCAACCAGTTTGGAACCAGTCTCCAGCAATCCACAGCCTGGTGTAAGTCTGACAGCAGCCCACAGCCTCCATGGGTTCTTCACCTTGAATTGCCAGCAACCCATCGCTGGTCTGTCGATGTGGTCCCGTGAGTTGTCTTCTCAGATGGGGTGGTCTCCCTGTTTTCTAGTGCCTTGTTCCAGTTCTCCACTCTCCTGGAGTCTGCAACAGCTTCTGGCTACTGCTGATCATCAGTGCTGCCAATTTGGGCGCAGACCCTGCAGTCATGGGATTTTATATCAAATTACTGTCTACTCCTTTAATGGCCATTCAAAGCCTGTGCAGAGCTGACAGCAGTTGACTGGGCATTTGGACCCTGCAGGAGTGCTATATCTGCTCCTCGCTCCCCATGGGTCTGCACCAGCAGCAGTGCTACCATTACAGCCAGAGCACTACTCCAGCACCTCAACACTCCAGGTGCCCCCTCCCCCCTTAGTTGAGCACTATTCTGGATATAAAAAGTAAGGTACCCGTTTCTACCACGTCTGGTTGTCCTCCTTTCTCGTCCAACTGTTCACTTCAATTATACAAAGCCAAATACAACAGGGTGGCCACCAAGGCTAGGTCGCACGAGACCTCCTTGTTGCCACTTTTGGTCCACTCCAGCACCTAAATAAAAAAAAAAAAAATTAGCACTGGACTCCTACAGTGGCTCAGGCAGCGTCTCCATTTTCTCAATGAGCATCACAAATGAGCTCTTTCAGATTTTGTTTGGCTTTTATTGATTAAATTATGGCATATCTGGAAAGGGCAGAGTTTGATATTGACTAATATTTACCATTAGCGAGGTGGTGGGGGAGAGAGATGAGCAAATTTCTCACATGAAGCACCACATTGTGGGGGTAGGGTGTTCCAGGATTTAAACCTGGTGATGATGAAGGAATTTCTCCAAACCAACCTGAGTGGAATCATCACCCGGAGCAGAATGGTGATGTTACTGTGCACCTGCTCTCCTTATCCACATTGCAAGGAGCCACCCAACCTTAAGTAATTAGGTGTTGTTTTGAATATACTTGTACACTGCAGAAAATATAAAGGTCCTGTTCATCAATACAAACCAATGGCTATGATTTTAACCAATAGGTTACTCTGAGGTTGGTACATCAGAGCAAAGGATATCTGTCCAGGTTCCTGATTTTTTTAAAAAAAAACAGGCCATGTTTTGGATCAGTGAGCTTCATTACTAATTTCTCCCTCCACTGTTACTGCATGATCTGCTTCTATTTTTATTCCTGATCCTGATCAGGATTTAGAAACTTTCATCAAAATTAATTATGGATGCAATAACTCCACCTCAGGACATATCAACGTGTCACTGATGCTTCTGACATTGAGCTGTTGGGAGGAGAACACAGCTGTTGGTTTTCTGTTTCTCTTGTGTGCAGCAGGTAACAGCTCTCGGGTTGTACTGTTATTGGCCTCTGATTTGCAACCAGTCCAGAAAGAAACTCCTGGACTGAACAGCAACTTTGAGTGTGCTAATTAGGAAGTAAGAGTGAGAAGAATTAATGTACCCAGGTGGATCGAAGTGGTGCAGAGTTGTTATTCTCACTTTTGCTTCACTTTCACTATTTAGAGAATTCCTCAATCCTAGGGTTCAATCTTCCTTCCTTGCATTGATTGAAGAGTGGGGCGAGGCACAACTTCTTCCTTGCCCACGTATTGTTTGCATTTTCCTTTTGCTTCACTCCAGTGTGACGGGCCAGGTTCCAAACCATCAGGTGGAGGTTAAAGAAAATAACTAATTTTTCAGTAGCCGTGCTGTTGCCTCTGCAGTGCAGAGGTGGCAAGAAGCAACAGTGCAGCGGGAATTCTGCTAGAAACTGGACACATAGACCCAAACACACCACTCAAGATGTAAGTCTCTTTATTGTTGGTAAAGAAATGGAGTACAATTGCCAGATAGTGAGAGGGGTTCTAAAGATATCAAAGCACTGAATCCACTGTTGGAAAGAAGGAATGGATCATTTAGATGTCTTCTAACTGCACCTCACTTTGTAGGAACAAACAAAAGCAAATTTCTTGTCACAGACTTCATCATTCCAAGTCCCATCACCTAGAGGCAGGGAAAATAAATCCACCATTTATCAAGGGAAACAAAACCTGCAGAAAGTGGAATCTTGAGTGAACAAAAAGAAGCTGAAAAACTCAGCAGGTCAGGAAGTACCAATGGAAAGAAAAGGACTGTCAACAATTTGGGTCAGGACCCTTTATTGAATCTGTTCAACTCCTTTGTTCACTGCCCCATCTACTTGTTTGTGCATTGGAAAAATTGTTGAATATTGCCTGAAATCTGAAATAAATGTTACACTTACGGAAATAGTTCATGTTCACACAATGTTCCTCGTTTCTAAGGTTATTAGGTTCACCCTTAGCCCAGTTTTGGTAATCCAGTGAAGATCCATCAATCCAGTTGAAAGTCCCTTCCTGCAGGGTGTATAAATCAGAATGCTGAGTAACCTATCACTTAACAGTACAGGGAGGAACTGTTCCTGAGCCAATGTGAGTCCAGAATATGACCAGACAGGACAAATGGGGCAAGTACAGATTTATTGTCAGAATGAATGAAGCTTGAAGTTGGCTTGGTGGGGAAATCTTATGAAATTAATGGAATCCTTGACAAGTTAACACTGAAGGTGAAAACACATTTCCAGGGGAAGCATCAGAATTGAGGGGTCATATTTACAAAGGTGAAACCAAACTGAGCTCATTCATCCGTCAGTGACCAAGGGTTACCTCTGCTTCCTCCTCCCCCCACCCCCCCCATGTCTGTTGGCTGTAAAAGTGGAGCAGAACTACAGTTAACCCTTGGATGTTAAAGGCAGGTGATTGTGTTTGGGGGGGCGGGGGGAGGAGGTGAGGAGTCACTGGGATCCTTCATGGAGATGTCAGAAGGTTATGTGGAGAAATGTTTCCACATGGTGCAGTTGAAAATCAAGGGCCATAAATATTGAAGACACTGATTGCTCCAGTAGGATTCTCTCGAGAAACCCTTTCTCCGGAGTGTTTAGGATGTTGTTCATGATGGGAAGGGCTCATTGAGATGGATCAGAATCTTTAAGGGAAAGATGGAGAAGCTCATGAGGGGCAGCATGTTAGTGCAATGCTTTTACAGCGCCAATGAAACATTTAGAAAGGGAAGTCCTACTGATGGTGTTGGTTGAAGTAAGTGAGAGGACGCTCATGTGGAGCATGAATATGGACATGGGCCGGATCAGCATTTATTGTTCTTCCCTAACCACTAAGTTCACTAAGATGATTTGGGGAAGGAAAGGGTTATTGTATGAGGTACATTTGATAGCTCTTCGCCTGTATTCATTGGAATTTAGGAGAATGAGGGGGGCATCTCATTGAAACATTTTGAATGCTGAAAGGTATGGACAGAGTCGATGTAACAAGGTTGGTTCCCACGATGGATGAGTCTAGGGCAAGGTGGCACAACTGAACAGAAATGTGATGAAATTTCTTCAGCCAGAGAGTGGTAATTCTGTGGAATTTGTGGCTATAGGCAGTTGTGGAGGCCAGATCATTGGGTGTATTTAAGACTGAGATTGATAGGTTCTTGGTTAGCCATGGCATCGAAGATTATGGGGAGAAGGCCGAATAGTGGGGCTGTGAGGAAACGGACTAGCTCATGATTAAATGGTGGGGCAGACTCAATGGGCTGAATAACCTATTTCTGCTTCTATTTCTTGTGGTCTGACCATTTCAGAGACCAGGTCAGAGTGAATATGCTGATGGATCTTTGGAGATACATTGAGCTCAGACTGGGGAAGGAGGGCAGATTTCTGACCCTGAATAACAAAAATGAACCAGATAACAAACAAAAAAGCTGCAGATACTGGAATCGTGAGCAACTAATGAGCCTCTGGAGGAGCTCAGCAAGGCAGGCAGCATCCGCGGATAGAAATGGTCAGACAGTGTTTTGGGTCGGGCCTTTAACAAGATTAAAGTACAGAGCTCTGATACCAAGTATATTGAGTTTCACTGTAATTACCACGAATGGCAACATTTACTTGGATCCAAATTCTCCTGCTGCTGGGATGGGATTCAAACTCGTGTCGCTGGAACAAGTTAACTGCTCCACTGCCACACCCCTTTGCAGGACATCACGTGTGACCTTGTGGAGGTAAAGTAACCTGCCATCGCTAACTTTACCTTGCATCTGTCATTCAGGCCAATCCAAGTGATTGGCATGTTTCTGTTCACTGCGTAGATTATGTCCAATATGAACTCCTGGTGATCTTCTGAGTTCACAGACGCCAGATGTCCATAATTTGAGCGGTGATTGCAGAACTCCTTTGAAAAAAGTAAATAATTTAATCTGTTGCTGAGTATAATCATCGCTCATTTTACAAGCCTCTCTGTAAATCATCCAACGTGGTGTTGGACCTTATTCAGTTGAAATAGAGTTCTTGCTCTTCAAACTCTTTGGTATTGAAACCAGCACTTTGTTAACTTCTGAATGTGGAGTCTCCCCTAAAATTCCCAACATTTCACCCCTTGATCTGACCAATACAAACGAGAGCTCAGGACTGCAGTGAGGTGCCCTCTGGAACATGAGGACTCATCGCAGGCAATTCAACTGGAGGCTGTGCTGTGACTGTAGGTGGGGGTGGGAGGGTGAGGGATGAAGCAACCGAGACCAATATTCCCCAGACCTCCCAGAGCAATCACTGGGTTCATGGACTTACCTCAGCATCCCACCATGTTCTGCTGTCACAGAAAAACCTGTAACAGGAGTTTAAAGGTGGAAAATGAAACCAGTTTTCATCACAGGGTCCGTTGACTATTTCACGTTTTTCAAGATCCAGCTGAATCTCCTCACCTTCAAAGGAATTAAAAGTTAAACTAAATGCAGTCTAGAAGACAGCACCTTGTATTCTGATTAGGAAGTGCACACCCCAATGATATGAACCTTGAATTTTCCAGAGTCAGGTAACCTAAACCCACTGCTCCTCACAATTTCTCTCATATCTCTGTCCTTAGATACAGTCTTAACCAGAATCATCGAGTAATGTTTGCCTTAACAATGGAGGATTGATCCACTGAATTCATCCACCAGTTTGTTTTTTTTTTGAACAACAATCAAAGCACCAATCACAGTCCTGGAGAACTGACGGAGACACAGAAGTTTACCAATGATTCTCTCCCGCAGCTTGATGCCAGAGAACTGAAGGGTGGAGGAGAGGCTCCATTGTAGGAAAAAAGGTCAAGGGTTAACCAAACACTGCCTTGTCAGAGAGGATTTGGTTGAGTGGCAGGAAGGTCCAAGTCGTAGGGCTCCACACTCTGCTGCACAGGCTTTTAGTGTGCACAGACACACACATCCACCACCCCCCCCCCTCCCAGACCACCCACCCACTCTCCTGTTCACAGACACATCTTGTACACTCTGACCCCTTTCCCTGAGCTGTCTCCCAAGGACACTGACTGACGGTGATAAAGAGAATGGTAGGTTGCTGTATCAATAGGAGATAGTGTAGTACAAGCCGAACACTTCCACTGAGTCACTGGAATGGTTGAAAAGACAAAACCAAAGACCGTGAGTATATATTCACATTCGTGACATGATTGACAAATATGTGCCACAAGTGCAAGTTAATGCATTCACCCAAAAATGTGTTAACAAAGTAACTAAGGTTTGGAATTACACATTTCTGGATAGTTTTAGTAAAGATAAGTAAAATGAAAAGACAATAAATTATTGGGATAAAGACTATGGAGAGACAGGATCTTAGATCAGAAACAAGATGTTTGGGTGGAGCTGAGAAACAAGGGACGTTGGTTGGATTAATCTGTAATGTGAGGTTTGGTATATTGTCAGGAAAGGCACATTCAGGATGGGTAATGGTGTAATCATGAAGGACTCTGACCAAACCAAATCAGCAATAATCATGTAGGAGATATATTAGTCCAGCATTGTGCAACTAGAGAGTTATTAAATAATCTTGTCATTAACGTCCCTTTAAGGAATTATGTGTAAGGATTGAAAATTATTGTAATCAACCCAAAAACAAGGCCTTGAAACTAAAGAAAGTGGCAGAGAGAATGGTGGGTACTTGTGTCAATCAGAGATAACAATACAAAGGTAAACACTTACACTGAGTCACTGGAATGGTTAAAAGAGGCATGAGTTCACTTTGATAGGTTGGCTGATGAGAAACTAATGAAGAAATGTCGTGAAGCTTGGCTAATATTTGAAGAATTTATCCTCTATAATAAATAGTGTTGATAGTGATTTTGTTCTTTGAAGGAGTCAGTCTGATCATCAAATCACCCATAACTATAACTTTTCTCCTTATATTTCACTCCCCACCCCAAGGACTGTTTCACCACCACTTCCCTCCTCCCACCCATTGGCAATAGTCAAAGAATTTCATGTATGTTACATTCTAAATGTAGTATTACATGGCAATAATGGAACCTTTACCTTTACTCTGGACATCCTCCATGCAGCCTTCACCCTTACAGATAGATGGTAAGCACACAACACTCGGTGCATTGGACCAGTGGCTGCAAAACGCTCTCTCTCCTGCAACTTTCATCATGGAATAATCGCTGTCTCTTGATGACTGGGACAGTCTCTCACTCATCTTCCAACTCAATATCTCTGAGGCAGAGTATCCCAGGTAAAGGACATTTCCTACCACATCCTGACTTCTCATAACAATGTATAGTAAATGTATTTTATGGCTGCTTGAGACTTGCTTTTACAATGCCTAACTAATACACCTGTATTAAGAATAAACACTTTAAAGGACAAAAATACAATACTGTACTTGCACTGAATAAATTTCACTTTCATGAATATATAAACCTTAAAGCATTTTACTTTATTTTCAGTCACATTCTTTGAAAACATACGACCGTCGCTGCATCTGCAGTTCCCCCACCTCCACAGAGCTACCCAAAAGACAAACAATAACATGATAAATAATTAACCACCACCCCCCCCCCCCCCCATCCCCACCTCCCCCAAGTTTACAGATAAAGCCTCTGACCAGGGCGACTCTTACTAAGCAGGGATAAGGAGAGTCACCCCAACGGCGAGCAGCATCAAACAGCTCTTCATCCTGGGCGACGCCATTGCTGTTTCACACAACTTTAAACAGCTGCTTTGAGCAAAGCACGACCAAGGCCCTCCGCTGGCTGAATATTTGCTCCCATCTTCTCCAAAGGTTTATGTGTTACTTCAGAGAACATTTACTCTTACAGTGTTATCTTTTACTTATTATTTGATTCTAAATTATTTTAATTTTAAAATTTATTTTCCTTGTTTTTTTGCCGGTTGCTTGAATTCCGGATACCAAGGGTTTTGCTATACTTCTCAAGCCCCTGGGATTGATGGACCTTACCTGCCATATCACAGGCAAGCAGTACAGTTAGCACCAGAACCGACTCCAACATCACGTTCCCTCAAACCTGTAACAGAAGAAAATGATTCATCATTAGTGTCAGGTTTCACAGTGAAGGTGGGACAACCTGCTGCCATTCCCACCTCTCTCACTCTCTCGCAACTTTCTGTGTCGATGAGGTGTCCGGTGCTGTTGTAACCCTTTAAATGTGTGGTTCTTATATCTTGGAGACTTTTGGAGCTGTGAAATTAAACCCAATTTGCTGGACCAATCTTCATGAAAACTACTGCTGATCAATCAATGACTGACAGATTAGAACAAGATGAACAGTATTTGGCCAAAGCAGACATAATCAACATTTAAGATACAGAGTAGGCATTGATACAACCAAGAACTAGTCTCCATGAACTATTTCAAAATGTAAAGTACAAGCTGTAATCAGCGTTGGAATGAAAAGAACAGCTATTTGTAAACAAACAGTATGGTCCACAGATCACAGCCCCGTCCCACAGCAGGAGACTGCTCGCGAGACACTGGCATGACCATGAGACAATCTTGGCTGCATCAGCCAAATGTAAGACAATGGGACTCCGTACAGCACAGAAATAGACTATTTGACCCAAGATTAAACTCTATCTCGAGAGACAAGGTTTTTACAGATATTTTTTACAAACCTACCAACTCCTACAACTACATTCTTCACATCCAGTTCCCTGCAAGGATTCTATTCCTTTCTCTCAATTCCTTCGTCTTCATCGTATCTGCTCCCAAGATGAGGTCTTCCAGTTCAGATCACCTGAAATGTCCTCCTTCCCCTCTACCACACATTACCCTCTGCAATTTCCGTGATGATTCCACCACCAGACACATCTTCCCCTCTCCGCCTTCTGTTGGGGCTGCACGCTCCGTGACTTTCTCATCCACTCATCCCTTCCCACCAATCGCCCCCATGGGATCTTCTCTTGCGGCTGCAGGAAATGCCACACTTGCGCCCACACCTCCTCCCTTACCACCATTTAGAACCCCAAACAACCCTTCCGAATGAAGCAATGACAGAGATCTCTCAGTGGGCAACCATTTTAATTCTGCGCCCCAGTCCCGTGCTGACCTAACTATCCATGGCCTCATCCTGTCAATCTGAGGCCATCTGTAACTTGGAGGAACAACACCTAATATTCCATTTGTGCACTTTCCCACCAGATGGCATTAACTTCGAATTCTCCGGTTTCAGCTAACCCAATCCTCGTTCTCCCTCTCTTCCACGGCCTTTTGTTACTCCAGTGCTCCACCCCTTCCCTCTCTATTCACAGAGCTATCCCCATCCCCCTGCTTGCTGGTTTCCCCTCCCTCCCTTATCCAACTATTACCTCCTGCCTGAGGACTTGTGGTCCTTCCCACCACCATTTTGTTTGGGCATCTGCCTACATTTTGCTCATACCTTGACAAAGGGGCTCAAGCCTGAAATATTTGTTAAGTATCTTTACCTTTGCACTATAAAGTACAAAGGGAAGGGGACCCATAAACTTTGAGCAGATTTCTGGAGGTGGGGGGGGGGGGGGTGCGGGATGCATAGCCAAAAAAAATTCAGAATGGCTGATTACATTTTAAATGTAAATTTAGACACATAATACTGCACAGTAAAGGGCCCTTCTGGTCCATAAGCCTGTGCTGACCAATGAACCTACAACCCCCCTCTCCGGTACATTTCGAACAGTGGGAGGAAACCCAAGCAGACATGGGGAGAACATACAAATTTCTTACAGACAGTGTGGTCCCAATTGCTGGTGCTGGAATGGTGTTGTGCTAACCATGCCACCCAAATGATGTAGGGGACACATTCACCAAGTGTGTTTGTGATAGGTGACAGACCAGTATCTGTTACGACACAAACCAGCAGCAATAGAAATTCGCCAAGACAGCGTTACTTTAAAAATAATATTTTATTATTAATTACTGATAATATAACACCTTATCTAATTTTTCTAACTTATCTAAATGTAATTCTAAACTATGTGTGAAGTATATGTGTGTGTGTATATGTGATAATCAAAACCATTACAGCTTAGACACAATTCTGGAAAGTCATTCCAAAGTCGGTTTTAGACATTCCAGTGTTGACACGAAGACTCTTAAACTAATAAAAATAAGTAATTATGAATGAGGTGGGAAAGATTGAGGGACTGCAGAAAATTCACAAATCCTGGTCGAGTTGCTCCCAGAATGAATGTCCTTTCAGACGAGTGGTTGTCAAGACTCCTCTTTTCCTTTTGTGGGGGTGACCAAACATTTGACTTAAATGAGGCTTCTAAAAACCCTGGCAAGGGTCAGTCGAAATAACCAGCGCATTGGTCGCAATCCGATGAAACAAGTCTACTGCTTCCTTTACCCACCTATGGGTCAAACAAAGTGACTTTTCCTTTGGTCACTGTGAGGTTCAATAATTCCCCAAACGGAGCCACTCCAGCACAGTGTTCCTTCACATGGCTGCTGCTCACTCAGTGCTGATCCTTTTAAAATGGCTGCTGACCATAAAATGTCTGTTCCTTTAAGTGTATCTCTTACATGACTCTTCCTACCTGTGCCCCTGGAAAAGCAACACATTTCCTCTCTTCTCTTCAAAAGTAGCGAAGTTGGTACTTGCTGTACAAGTTGTTGCCATCTCCAGTCTCTCTAAAGCTGTGCAGGGTTGCAGCTTGGTTTGTTAACCCTTAAAGTGACATTCACACAAAAATAAAATGGGACCTCATAATAGCATGTTGAGGCATCAACAAAGGTCCATCATTGTGCAATGAGAGAGAAACCAAAACTTAACTGTGTCACAGGGAAGAGTCCCATAAACTTTGAATAAAGTCTTAGGGGAGGTGGGGGGGGGGCATAGCCGAAAAAAGTTTGAGAGTGGCTGTGTTAGATCTCTTTGGAAGGACAAACCAAGGTAGGACATGCACTGTAAATATGCGAGAGTAACATTACAAGGGGAGTAAAAAAAAATCAGTGAGAGATGAACAGTACATGGAAGTGAGATTAGTAACGGTTTGCAAGAAATTATCACATGAAGTGAGTAATAGTGCAGGCATGAAGTTTCCAGAGAGATTAGTACAATAAGAGTGAAGGAATTTAGAAATGACCACACAGGGCAATAAACACATGCCCCTTCTAAATCTTCCCTCACAATCTGATCTGATCCTGGATCCAATTGCCTAAATTCCCATTCCCATTCCAGTTAACTCAGCTCCAATTTAATCACGTCCAGGGTTTAAAATCCCCCCCCCCCCCCTCTCACTAGTCCCTTCCACAACTCCATCAGGCTCTTAATCCATTACAGAATTGTAGTTTACTGTCACAGATGTCCCCTCAAACTGGGTTCCAGTCCTGGAAGAAACAGTTCTGGATTTAATTTATGGAGAAGCAATAAATCTTTGAAATACAGGCTGAGTCGCCACATCCTTGACTTTCAAAATAATATAGCACAGGGGCCAGTCCTTATCATATAACCATATAACCGTTTACAGCGGAAACAGGCTCATTACCCAATCCTCTCCTTCCAGGAAGGTACCTCCTTCAAATCAGAAAAGATCAGAGGTGACATCTGGCTGATTCCTCTTTGATGGGGAGATAGATCAATATAACTCTCTCTCCATTGAGGTATGGGCATAGGCCTGGTGGGCTGCTTTTGTGACAGCTTCAGGAATCTGTGACTGAGGTGTAACAAACCTTTCTGCTTTACATAAATCAGATCCATAGGTGATGGCGAAGCCTGGGAGCTGTTGGCTCTAACCAGTGAATCTTCTTGCTCAGCCCCTGTGCACTTCACCCTTGTGACTCTGCCCACCTATTAAATCTCCAGCCCTTGCCCTGTCCACTCATCCCCTTACAGGCCATGATGCTGTGGTGAACCACTCTGGAAACCAGCTGTCACTCAATACATCTATGCTTATGGCCTCCATTGTAGGCCCCCTGTTGGTATCTGCAGTCCT
This sequence comes from Narcine bancroftii, assembly GCF_036971445.1. Lineage (NCBI taxonomy): Eukaryota > Metazoa > Chordata > Chondrichthyes > Torpediniformes > Narcinidae > Narcine > Narcine bancroftii. The sequence goes on from NC_091481.1 coordinate 13,949,511, forward strand.
TCCAGTGTTGAACAGGGAGCAACTTGCACGTGCAAGGTTTGAGGTGTTGCAGTTCAATTGGGCCTGCTCAGATAGATTTCAGATTTATTGTCAGAGTACATACATGACATCACATACAACCCTGAGGTTCTTTTATCTGCGGGCATGGCAGAATTACCACTTACTGGTAGCGCAAAAAAAACTGTACACAACGTAGACATGTAAACTAATAAAGAAATGTAAACAAACTGCAATACAGAGAGGGGAAAAAAAACAATAAAGTGCAAAAGTCGAGTCTTTAAATGAGTCCCTGATTGAGTTTGTTGTTGAGGAGTCTGATGATGGAGGGGTAGCAATTGTTCCTGAACCTGGTGGTGCGAGTCTTTTGGCACCTTTTCCTCTTTCCTGATGGCAGCAGCGAGAACAAAGTGTGTGCTGGTTGGTGTGGATCCGTAATGATTGCTGCTGCTCTCTGACAGTAGCCTTCTCTGTAGATATTCTCAATAATGGGGAGGGTTTTGCCTGTGATGACCTGGGCTGTGTACACTACATTTTGCAGGGCTTTACGCTCGGGGGTTTTGGTGTCCCCATACCAGACCATGATGCAGCCAGTCAGCACACTTTCCAGCGCACATAATGGCGTAAACATTTATAATTTGCCTTCTGTCGGTTAAAAGATTTACAGATATAGTTTAGAAAGTCTTACCTTAAAGCCACCTCTGGAATGGCCTATGAGGACTTCCTTTCTCTCTCTATGCCTGCACACTCTACCATGTAAAACTGTTATTGAGGTTCCTGTGGGGAAATGTAATTACACCACTAGGTCACCAGAGGTCATCCCAGTGACCTTGTATATAAAGCAGTCCAGAGGTACAGTCTAGCCTTCCAGGTTCATCATCCCGGTGACCTTGTGATGTAATTACATATCACCACAGTTCCCCTGTCAAACAAGCAGACACACATGTGTTTACTGAATCCTGCAGTCAGAGCATCAAGATCTTGGTCTGCTGTCCTGCCACTGTCCACATATTGACCATATTTTAAGACACCACAATTTCACTGTAATTGGTGGAGTCCTGGCCAACCAAGAGAAAGGGCTCGCCTAACTAACTCTCAGTGAAGTGAGGACAAAGCAAAGGGTTGGGTGAATGGATTGATCAGCAGAAAGAATGTGCCTGATTCAACACAATACAAACAAACAGTGGGCCCAGATCATAGAAAAACAACCAATGACAAAACTTACTCTTGGTCTTGCTGACCTCCGTCCTCACAAGCACAGAGACTGTGGGGTCACAGGGATTACAATCAGCCTTTAGACTCACATTCAACTGTCTATTATTCATCAGCCTGTAAAAATATATATTGAATGAATGAATGAGAGATGAGAATCAGGATTATTTGTCATGAACGAGTCATGAATTTGGTGTTTTGAGGCAGATTCGTAGTGCAAACATACATATTATCGCCATCTTATGACATTAATGTATAAAAAAATCAATAATAGAGCACGAAAAGTAAGGCAGAGTCTATGGATCATTCAGGAATCCGATGGCAGTGGGGAAGAAGCTGTCCTGGTGCAGCTGAGTGCTCGTCTTTAGGCTCCCGTACTTTTTTCCCCAATGGTTTCAGAATGAAGAGGGAATGGCCTGGGTGGTGGGATTCTTTGAGGATAGAGGCTGCTTTTTAAGACACCGCCTCGTGTAGATGTCCTCGATGGAGTGAAGTCTGGTGCCTGTGATGTCGCAGGCTGAGTTAACAACCCTCTGGAGTTTATTCTTGTCCTGAGAGTTGGTGCCTCCGTACCAGGCACTGATGCAACCAGCCAGAATGCTTTCCACAGTACACCTGTAGAAGTTTATGAGAGTGTTTGATGACATACTGAATCTCCTCAGACACCTCATAGCATATAGCTGCTGGCGAGCCTTCTTTGTGATTGCATCAATGTGGAGGCTCCAGGACAGATCCTTGGAGATGTTGACACCAGTAATTTGAAGTTCTTGGCACCCTCCATTACTAAGCCCTTGATGAGGACTGGGTCGTGTTCCCCTGATTTCCTCCTGAAGTCCACAATCATCTCCTTGGTTTTGCTGACATTGATCATACAGTTGTTGTTACACCTTCAACGAGCTGATCTATCTCCCTCCTGTACGCTTCCTCATTGCCGTTTGTGATTCTGTCAACACTGTGGGATCATCGACAAACTTGTAGATAGCATTGGAATTGTGCCTGACCACATAGTTGTGGGTGCATAATGAGTAGAGCAGTGGGCTGAGCATGCATCCTTGGGGTGCACCTATGTTGATGATCAGTGAGGAGGAGACGTTGTTTCCAATTCGTACTGACTGTGGTCTTCCGATGAGAAAGCTACAGAGTGGGGTACAGAGGCCTAGCGTTTGTAGTTTCTTGACCTGCACTGAGAGAATAATGGTATTGAAGGTCAAGCTGTGGTCCATGAAGAGAAGCCGTATGTATGAATTTCTGTTTTCAAGGTGATTCAGAGCAGAGTGGAGAGCCAGCAATATTGCATCTGCTGTGGAGCGATTGTGATGGTAGGTGAATTACAGTGGGTCTAGATCTTTACTTAGGTACGTGTTAATTCTGGCCATGACCAGCCTCTCAAAGCATTTCATTACAGTTAAAGTTAGTGCTGCTGGGCAGTAGTCATTGAGGCAGCCCAGCTAGTCTTCTTGGATACTGGAAAGATTGATCCCCTTTTGAAGCTGGTGGGTACCTCTGACTGCCAAAATTAGAGGTTGGAAATGTCCATGAATGCTCCGGCTGGTTGGTTGGTGCAGATTTTTAGTACCCTGCCAGGTACATCGTCAGGGCCTGATGCCTTGTGAGGGTTCTCCCTCTTGAATGATGTTCTACCGTCGCCCTGAGAGACACAGGGTCCTTAGCCTTTTCAGGGATTCTAGTCATCACTGTCTTGTTCTTCTCTTCAAAGCAGGCATAGAACCTCATTGAGTAATGAAGCATCGCATCCATCTCTAATGTTCGGCCTCGCTTTGTAGGCTATAATGGTCTGCACTCCCTGCCATAGCTGCTATGTATCAGTCTCTGTCTCTAGCTTCCTCTGGAATTGCCACTTTGCTTCAGAGATGGCCTTCCGCGGGTCACCTGGACTTCTGGTAAAAATCTCAATCCCTGGCCTTAAATGCCCTTGTTCTCACCCTGAGCAGGTGGTGGATTTCTGATTCATCCAGGGCATCTGGTTGGGGAACACCTGGTATTTGCAATGTGGGTACACATTCATCCACGCAGGTCTTGATGAAGTTGGTGACACCTGTTGCATATTCATTCAAGTCTATGGATGAGTTCTTGAATATGTTCTAGTCCATCGATTCAAAGGAGTCCCGCAGACACTCCTCTGCAGTTTACTGTCATATACAGAAGTACAATATACAAATTTACCAAATTCTTGCTTGATGCAGTCACACAGGTAAATTAGATACATCAACAACAATAGTATAAATTAAATTACTACAATCTGCTATGGGACAGAAAAAGAGATAATGCATATAAGAGGATTGATAAATAAATACTCATAATTGCAATTAATAAGTTGAGGAATTTATCTTTTAATTAAGACCTCTGATTCAGGGATAATTCCTAACATCAAGAATAACTGTAGAATTCTATTTTTGTCACAGTTTTCCTCTCTTAGTCTCTCTCTCTCTCCCCCCCTGTTATGCTTCCTAACACTAACCAACACATATTACATCTCTCTCTCTCACTCTCTGTTGAGGAGTCACACCCCTTTTAACTCTCATTCTCCCAAAATCTCCAACAGAGAACTGCCCCCTCCATCAATTGTCCCTCTAACACAATCAACATACATAACTTAGTGATTTGGCCTTGGAATGTTTGTCGAACACTCTAGAGGTGGGTCTTATTGTTGCCCTGCACTGTTATAGTTGGCCCTAATCCTAACACCCTGAACTGTGATTCTTTAGCATGTTTCTTAGATCCTTCACACCAACATTTGCCCTTATCCCAACTGTTAAGAAATGGTCGAATAAGTTTCACTCCCTCATACACCTGAACAAAACACTCTCCTTGCCTCGCCTGATTCCTTTTTTACTGACCACCTCAAACCAGGTATCTCGATGATAACCCAATGTTCATCATGCCCTTTTGTTTGACTGGTCTTGCTCTGTCTCCGTTGCGGTAATTATATTCCATGCCCATTCCTTCACAAGGACAGAAGCCCTATTTGTTCTGAGCCTTTGTTTTCCAGAACATTTCCATCTATAATCTTTAACTACCCTGTGGTTTAAAAAAAAACAGACAAGACACTAAAGCAACACAGGAGCATTTCAGACAAAAAACAATTCAGTTATGAAATCAAGACAACCCAAAATGCTGTGCAACCAATGTGTTTTAAATTATATAAAATGAGCCACGGTAGTTAGTGAAGAAATTAATGATTGAACATCTTGACACTTATTTGTGTCAAGGAAGACTACAAGGAATTGTTAACAATTGAAATATTTGACATCAGTCAATAAAATTAAAAACTTTTAAACACTATACCTCCAAACATATGTAGTACAGATATCTGAGCATGAGATCAATTGTCAGCAATAATGCAATGATAACATCTGCTATGCACACTTCCTCCACTAGATGGCAGGGTGCCTCTAAATCCAAGATGACAGGATGCTCTGAACATTGTCAATTAAGTGCAATGTCCAACAGCAACCACGGACAATCACAGAAAAGGAGGGCAAATTTTAAATATATATGGGGCTCATTTTTAGACCACTTCAGGGATTATTTAATTTCTAATTTTTGTGCATTTGCTGAGGATGTGAGGGCATTTCACGCTACTCCAATTTCACCAAAACAAACATTATTAACACAAGCTAGAAGTGTGCAGTTAGAAAATGTGACAGGAGTTCATGTTTAATACTGATCTGATGGCAACCCTGCTCACTGATTCAGTTAACATAAGTACAGCTGTTATGGAAAACACAACATCAAACCATCCCCAGCCCACCCTATATGCACCACTTAAAAGCATGACCAATTAACTGCAGTTTATTGGTGTTTGTTTGGGAAGTAAGTCGAGTGCAAATAGGAAGGCCAACCGGAAACGCTGCGGCTGAAATCAATCTTCATTTACACTCTCTGACCATGAAAAAATCAGGACGAATGAGAATTCAGCACTTTCCGGAGATTGGGGAGAGAATGCAGGGTGCAGTCCAAACTGCTGGAAGAAGATGAAGGGGGAGAGTAAAAGAAAGAACCTCAGCAGGATGCCCTAACCTCAAATATCATTCAGATGTGGATTTGGCAAGGGCAGAGACTATGGAGGAAATGTGAAAGAAGGAGGAAAAAGATTTAAACAAAGTGAGGCTGCAGTATGTTGGGAGCTTTCAGGGATCTGGGCTCATTATTCATGAAACGTGCAAGTTAATTAGAAGAACCAAAGAAATGTGGACCTTATTGGAAGAGTTTTGGAGTATAAAAGCATGAATGCTTTAATGCTATTGTGTAATATACTAGCTTGCCTTTATAGGAAAACAAAAGTAATCAAATTGTCTGTATTTATGTACCTGATAATAAAGGAATCTAGAATCTTGAGACCACACCTCAAAATTCAAAGTTCAGATTTATTGTCAAAGTATATACAACCCTGAGATTCATTTTCCTGTCTGTATTCAGGAAAAGGTAAGTTTACAGAAGAGAAATGTAAAGAAAGAAAAAAAGAAATGTAAACAAATTGAGTGTGAAATTCAGAAAAAAAATATCCAATAAGAAGTAATGTGCAAAGTAAGAGCCCTGAAATGAGTCTCTGATATTCAGTTTGTTGTTGAGGAGTCTGATGGTGGAGGGCTAGCAGCTATTCCTGAACCAGGGGGTGTGAGTCTTGTGGCTCTGATGGCTCAGTGGTTAGAGCACTGGTCTTGTAAACCAGGGATTGTGAGTTAGTTCCTCGCTGGAGCCTCATTTCTGTGAGGGGTGCTTGACAAAATGGCGACTCTCCGTCTTATGGTAGATAAAGTTAACCTTTACCTATACTTCTTTCCTGATGGCAGCAGCGAGAAGATAGGATGTCCTGGGTGGTGTGGATCCTTGATGATTGTTGCTGCTGCTCTCTGATGGCAGTGTTCCATGTAGATTTTCTGGATAGTGGGGAAAATTTTGTCTGATGAACAGGGCTGTGTCCACTACCTTTTGCAGGGCTTTCTGCTCAGAGATATTGCCAGGAAAGGTCTCCAGAAAATAGTGACTCTCTCTGATTCCCCAATGATCACTGGATTGTACACCTCTGGTTTTCCCTTCCTAAAGTTCATGGCCAGCTTCTTGCTTTTGGTGACATTGAGTACAATGTTGTTGATGGTGCACCATTCGGCCACGTTTTCAATCTCCCTCCTGTAGGCTGACTCATCCCCCCTTTTTATACAACCCACTGCTGTGGCATTGTCAGCAAATTTGTAGATGGTGTTATTGTCGTACGGAGCCACACAGTCGTAGAGGTAGAGTGAGTGGAGCAGGGGGCTAAGAACACAACCCTGTCGTGCTCAGGTACTGATGGAAATTGTGGAGGAAATGTTCTTACCAATCCTCACTGACTGTGGTCTGGCAGTGAGGAAATCCAGGATCCAATTACACAGTGGGGTGTTCAATATGGTGTACAATTTTGGTTTTCATCTTTAAGGTAGGAGGTCTATGCATTAAAGGCAATGTCCAGAAGATTTCACCAGGCTGATTACTGGGATGAAGGGAATGAGTAGATTGGGCCTATACACCAAGTATAAAAGAATGAGAAGTGATCTAATTGAAATGTATAAAATTCCAGAGGGGATTGACAGGGTGTAGGCGTAAAGTAAGATGTATGACTCCACATGGGGATATCTAAAACTAGAAGGCACAATTTAAGGTCAACCACTTCAGATAGAGAAGAGGAAGAATTTTTTTCATCGTGCATCATATCTATTTAGAATTCTTTACTGCAGAGAGGTGTGTAGATCTTGAACTGAATATAATCAGTGATGCGCAGGGAGACAGGGATAGGGAGAGAGAATGGGAATGTGACAAGAAAGACCAAGTCTGGATTAGCCACAATTTTATTGACTGGTGGAGCAAGTTCCGTCTCTTTCTGCTCTTGTTTCTAATATTCTTTAGAGGACCACAAAAATTGTTTATTCCAGAAGAGACTGGTCCATCTACAGTCCAGTTGTTCTCAACCTTTTTCTTTCCACTCATACCACTTTAAGTATTCCCTATACCATAGGTGCTCTGTGATAAGTAAGGGATTGCTTAAGGTGGTATGTGGATGGAAAGAAAAAAATCACTGTTTTAATCATACCTAATTGACTTGTTATGCCTTTGGTCGAAAGGAAATGGACCAATGACAATTTTTTGCAGCAAAATATTTCAGTAACAATTGGATCGAGAGCAGTAATCCTCAACCTTCCCTTCCCACCCACGTACCACCTTCAGAGAAAGTGTCAGGAATTAGGGTTTGCTGCAGCCTCCACAACCTGGCCCTGCTGTGGGTGCAGCCATTGCTAGCCGCAGATAAGAGCAGGAAGAGGAGCTGTGGGAAAAGGAAGAAGTAGGTGGAGCAAGGAGAGGAGGAGGAGGAGGAAGGCAGAGACATTGTCACTTGTCCATTTCTAGATGAACAATCAGTGAGCATTTAATTTATCAGTTATCCCCATGTTATGTTAAGAATACAGCAGGGTAACGAGCCCTTTCAGCCCACGAGCCCATGCATCCAATTACAGCCAATTGATCTTCACCCACGGTACGTTTTTGAACAGTGGGAGGAAACCGGAACACCCGGAGGAAACCCACGTAGACATGGGGAGGATGCACAAACTCCTTACCAACAGCGCCGATTCAAACCCCAGTGCCGATCACCGCCGCTGTAACAACGTTGTGCTAACAGCTATGCCAACCGTGCCACCCCAAATGACCCACTTCTCTGCAGGTCCTGTTTCAATCTCCTTCTGCAGCTGATCACCTGGTTCCTTTTAGTGAAAACCATAATTACCTTAAAGTACATACATATTTCAACTAATTATTCTTCAACTTTTGTTTTGTAAACATGGAAAAGGCCATACATTCCCTCATTCAATAACATCACAGTTGATCCTTTACATCAGTAACATTTTCTTGTATGGACCCCTTATCCTATAATTCCTTTCATACCTAAATTTGACCAGCCCTTGTGTAGAGAATTCCAAAGGTTCACTCCCCTCAAAGTGAATACATTTATTTTTGTCTGCAATGAATGACTAACCCTTTATTTTGACTACTGTTTCTCGACATCCCCTGAGAGCAGAAATATCTACCCCGTCAAGCCCATAAAAATGTTGTATATTTCAATGAGATTATCTCCTACAAGTTTAGTCTGCTTAATCTGCTTTAAAAAAAAACTGCAGCCCCTGGAATCAACCTGGTGAATCTTTGCTAGACCTTCTCCCTGTCACAAGTTCATCACTCTGTGCTTTGGAAGACACCATATTGCAAATAGAGTCTGGGCAGAACTCTATATAATTGGAGCAAGATGCCTGTATTTGTACACAATATTCTTGCAATAAAGGCCAGAATATTTTTTGTCTTTAAACACTTCCTGTACATCCATAAGAATGTCTTTGTCTGTTGCAATTGAAGTTACACGCTTTCAGCGAAACATAAATGATAGTGGGAAATGAGGAAACACAACACAAAAGAAATAGGCATGTGTGCACTATTATCTCTCATTATCACGCCTAAGGTTTTTAGTTATAGTGGATTCACTCCGATCCAGGATATAAGTCAGTGGAAGAGCACTTGATTCTTGAGATATGTTCACCAAAACATTATCTTTAAAAGGTTATGGAAATGTATTATTCATGGTCAGTCATTATGTTCAGCTGAAGTGCCTACAGTGGGTGAAGAAATGCAATTTATTTCTTTTTTTTAATATTTTTATTGAGTTTAACAAAAACCCTTTACACAAGGCTTACTAATGATAACATAAATCAAATCATTTCATATACATATCACATACCAATTGTAAATTAGAGGTCTTTCTTCCTTGGCTTGGCTTCGTGGACGAAGATTTATGGAGGGGTGTGTCCACGTCTGCTGCAGGCTCGTTGGTGACTGACAAGTCCGATGTGGGACAGGCAGGCACGTTAGAGGTATAACCATAATTATTACATATCTTATTATTACATTCCAATTATTACATATCTATATTTATATAATTATAATAATGAAGTAACTTGTACTATGTTCAAAAATAATATAAATAATACATGCAAAATTCATGTATAGATTTTATACTTTTCTGATGTGATCATGTTTTGTGATATGATCCATAATCTGGAGTTAAATACGCCTTTACTTATTTGTCTCAATAAAAAGGAAAAGAAAATTTCCCCACTAATCTACCCCCTGCCTCGAAACAAGGTTATCTGTATATATTGTAAATATGAATTGAATAATGGCCCCCAGACACCAGACAGGGAGTCCCCGGAGCATCCACACAACTTAAATCCTCAGATTATGATAATAATCCATGAATTGGCCCCACATTTTATCAAATTCAGATTTTGCATCTTTAATATTAGATCTATTTTTTTCCCAAACTTAAATAAGATGTGATATCATGTAACCATTGAATGTGATTGGGTGAAGCATTATCTTTCCACTTCATCAAAATTGCTCATCTAGCTATCAATGAAGCAAAATCTAGGATTCTCTTCTGGGTTGAGGACAGAGATATATTCTCTTCCAGAGATAAACCAAATAAAGCAATCAAAGAATCGTTGATAAAGTTTGGAAAATATTTTTCCAAAAATGTTGTAAGTGCGGTCACTCCCAAAACATATGAATCAATGCTGCTTCAATAATGTTACACATCACATAAAGGGTCCAATAAAAATGAGATAATTTAACTTTAGACATATGTATTCTGTGCTCCACCTTAAATTGCAAAAAACAATGTCGTGCACAAAATGAAGACTAGTTGATCAAATTAAGAATTACGTCCCAATCTTCGTCCAATTACAGATTAAAGAAACTGAACTTGGAGGATTAATGTATAGGACAACTGAGTGTTATGTCTGAGTGATGCTTGATGGATATGTATGATTGTTGAATGATGAGGATGAATTTCACTGCACAGTTTGTGAGCAAGTGGTGATTTCGGAAGGAAAGCAAAGTAAAGATGTGTTTTTTTACACAGAATTGCTGGAAAAACTCAGCTGTCAGCAGCGTTCTTTATATAGCAATGTTAAAGATACATAACTAATGTTTCATGCCTAGATATGAACAAAAAGTAGCCAGGCGCCTGAATAAAATAGTATGGGAGCGGCAGGGGGAGGGGCACAAGATATAGGTGAGAGGGAATGAGAAAAAAATCTGAAAAATGATAGGAGAAGGGGTGAGCTCTCTGAATGGAGAGTGAAGGAGTGGAGTGCTGAAGGAAAGGAGACAAAGGGATAGGAAAGAGAGAAATAGGAGTGGCCTAATGTAATCTGGAGAAGATGTTAATGCCATCCAGATGGAGAGTGCCCAGACAGAATACAGGGTGTTACTCCACCAATTTGTGGGTGGACACTTTTGTCACCCGTGATCTCATTAAACTTCTTGCCATAATAGATCAAAGGCAGTGGAGGTGCTGAATTTGCTTCCTAATTCATCCCACTGCAACTTGACGATATGCCTTCTCATCACATCCACAAGATCACATTGGGGAAATAGAATGGGGAGTGGGTGATTCCTACTGAGATTGGCTATTAGCTTATGCACTATTGCCCAATGCCAGTTGATCAATAGGCATAAGCCACCCACCATGCCTCTGCTTTGTTCTCTGGTTCTACTGATACTTGGCATCCAGTCCCCAGTCTTACTGCACCCTCAGGGTAGGACTCTGCCCCCGCTCATAACCTCAATATGGGACTCTGCCCCACCCAGCCCCTCAGAGTGGGACCTCTTCCCATCCACACCCTCAAGGTGGGGTACTGTCTCACCATCAGGGTGGTACATCACACCAATCTGCACCCTCAGGGTAGAACACTGCCCCACCCAGCCCCTCAGGGTGAGACTCCACCTCCACACATCATCAAAATTCTATTCAATCTGCTTCCATAAGATGGAAGTCTTCTGCTCTGCCATTTTCAGAACAGGACAGCGGCCTATCCTTGAGCCAGGCCACTACTCACCCAACGTCCCGCCTTGGATCTGGGGTTCCAACTACACCATCTTTGACTTCTGCTTCACACCCTTGAGTCTTGCTCACCCATTCCAGTTGCAGCTTGACCATTCCAACTGCTGCAACGTCACTCTCATCCAGATTGGGTCTGAACCCACATATCCAGCCTCCATCTACGGGCTGTTCCCAGGGTCACACACAGAGTCAGATATTCAGAAGACCATCAACTACCCTAAACCTGTTGGCCTTTCAGCATATGGAGATGTCAGTGAGGGAATGCTGTCAACTGGCACATTTCAGGTTGCAGGTGTACGTGCTGAGGGACGCGCTGAGCTTTGTGCAGCCAACATGAGGGCACTGTGGGGAAGGACCACAGTCTAGAGTTCTTCTGTGACTGGGCACTGATGGGGAGACCAAGGGGAAGTCCGTCAAACAACAGTGTGGGTCAAGAACTTCAAATTCCTGGGTGCCAACATCTCTGAGGATCCATGTTGATACAATTACCAAGAAGGCTCTCCAACGGCTATACTTAATGAGGAGTTTGAGGAGATTTGGTACGTCACCAAAGACTCAAAAAATTCAACAAGTGGAGAGCATTCTGGCTGGTTGCACCACTCTCTGGTATGGAGGTGCCAAAGCTCAAGACAACAAAAAACTCCAGAGGGATGTTAACTTGGCCTGCAACATCACAGGCACCAGACTTCACTCAATCAAGGACATCGACAAGAGGTGGTGTATTAAAAAAGCAGCGACTAATCTTCAAGGACCCCCACCATGACCTCGTCACTGTGCTACCTCGGGAAAAAGGAACAGGAGCCTGAAGACGAGCATTCAGGGGCACAAGGGCAGCTTCTTCTCTGCTGCCATCAGATTCCTGAATGAACAAGAACCATGGACACTACCTTGCTTTATCTTTTTCTTTTCCTTGCATTATTTTTTATTTATTTTGTACGTAGTTTATATAAATGTTTGCACTGTCATGTAGCAAAAACAACAAATTTGTGACATGTTCATGTCATAAATTCTGATATGATTGATACCATCGTGTGTAAAGACTTTGAAGTTTTCTTGTTTGGAAATAATTTATTATAAATAAAGACTATTTTTGAAAAAAAATTCAGACTCAACACCCCCCCTTCCCCCCACTTTTCCAAATCACCCTCTCATCCCATAAGCCATTCGCTCCCTCCCTCTTATCACCCGTTACTATCTCACAGCCAACTCAGCCCTCCCGTCCCTCTCTTCTCACCCCTCATCCCCACCCCGGATCTGCACAGCCAGCCCACACACGGCCTCCTCCGCTCCGGCCGCACGGGGGTGGCTCCAGTCCGGGTTTTTGCAGCGGCTCCGACTGCGGGATCGGATCGGAGCGAGCGGTCGACACCCCGCGCAGAGCGCGAGCGTCGGCCAGCAGTGCCCTGGCCGCAGGAGCAGCCCGGAGACCCGGCTGAAGGGTAGCGCCCGGATCCGGACCCTCCCGCCCCTTGCCCCTCACTCACTGACCTCCAGCCTCTCCTCGACTTATTTCTTTTTAAGACCCTCTCTGGTTCCTCCCCCCTCCGCCACTTCTTCCTTCTCCCTCCTGCTGTGGATCATCTGGACCCTCTTGGACTGGGCTGCTCCTGGGGAGGTCCGCGATGTCCTGGCTGCCGGCACTGTGCCTGGTGGCACAGGCACCCCTGCTGTGGCAGGTAGTGGTTGGAACCCACATCTCCCAGCCCTACTACCACCAGGAAAATGGTAAGTGAGAACTTCTTTTGGAGATTGATGACCTCTCCCCAGAGGTCTCAGTCAGACTTGTACTGTGTACTGCTCAGTATTGCCTGCAGTGACCTGCTGGGTCCCCTCCTGACAGTACTGGCTCCTGTCTCTCATCCTTTTCACCCACAGACTCCATGGTGACAGAATTTCATTTTGCAGAGCTAATGCCTGTTGACAGTTGTTCTGGTCTCTTTTCCAATTTACACTCTTGTGTCTCAGAGAGTTTTTTGTGCCTCACTTCTCTTTTCCTGTGTCCAGGCAGACTAATCAGAAACTGCGTATCGCAAACACCAGCTTGCGGGTGAAAAGCTCACAAATATGTTGGTGGGGGCCTCTCAGACTTCTCTATGTGAGGGCTGAAATCTCCAGGTCGGATGAACTCTGTTGAGCCATGGATGAGAGTGACCAGTAGATTCCACATTTGCCCCTAGACACTGAGTAACTATTCTTGTGAGTAGAAGTTTTTTTAAAATGGTGAGATAGTCTAATGCAACTGAGATTGGAGTCTGGTACTTGTGGATACAGGTTTGTCGCTGCACCATAGGTGCTATACAGGTTGGCTGAGATCTTTCACAGTGTATCTCCAGTTATGACGAGATATAGTCAGTCATTGTAGGGCACGGGAAAGCCTCGTTCCACCTCTTCTCTGTCATCAGCCTCATCACCAACAACAAGGAGTCACACTACAGAGAAGCGGTGGAAACTCTCGTGAAATGGTACGAGAGTAATAATCCGAGTCTCAGTGTGGACAAGATGCTGGTGAACTTCAGGAGGACCAGGAATGACCACCCTCCACTACACATCATCTGAAGTAGAGAAAGAAAAGAGCACCAAGTTCCTTGGAGTTCACTGAACCTGTGACCTATCGTGGACACTCAACGTCTCCTCATTTGCCATCAGAGTTGATGTCAGAACAAATCTAATCGGGGGGCATTAGGGTAACTGTGGGGGACACAAACTGCAGTTCGTGTGGCAGTTTCGTATGCCATTTGTGTTCGGGTGGAGGGGCATAATATCTCATTTGGAGGGGGGCATAGCCCCCTTGCTTGTAAGGAAGGTGCAAGAGTGACAGTACTTCCTGAGAAGATTGAACCGGGCAAGTCTACTGGCCACATTATGTCAACCTTCCATAGGAGCTCTATCGAGGGCGTCCTGGCCAGCTCATCACAATGTGGTACATTTGCTGCAGATAAATGGATCGGAGTTCAATCCACAGGACCATAAGAGTGGCAGAGAGGATCACTGGAGTTTCCCCTTCCTTCCCCCAAACGATGTGATCTACAAGGATTGTTGTCTGAAGAGGGCGCGCAAAATCATTGAGGACCCCTTCCACCCTATACACAGCATCTTTCAGCTACTCCCATCGAGGAAGAGATACAGGAATATCAGAGCCAGCACCACCAGGCTGAGGAACAGCTTCTTCCCACGGGCAGTGAGAACGCTGAACACCCAAAGGAAATGTTCACACTAACTATCCAAGACTCTCATATTCATGAAACAATATTTATTTATATAGATGAAATACTTGTTCTGCATATGTATTGTTTGACTGTATGTGAGTTTTGTCTGGTTGTCTGACTGCTTGTTTTGCCCCAAGAACCAGAGAATGCTATTTTTTCAGGTTTTACTTGTACAATCAGATGACAATAAGCTTGACATGACTTGACTCAGAACAGTACTAAATAGTATTTAAATAGTATTACTGTATGAGGATTCAATAAAGTTCCTTATGGCAGGCTTATCCAGAACACTAAGGTATGTCTGATCCATGGAGACTTGGCCATTGAAGACAGAAGGGAGTGTTGGAGGGATAAATATTCAGACTGGAGGTCTGTGATCAGTGGTGTTTGGCAGGGGCCAGTGCTGGGATCTCTGTTGTTTGTGATTGTATATAAATTATTTTGACAAAAATGTAGGTGGGCTGATTAGTAAATTTGCAGATGATACAAAAATTAATTGAGTTATGGACAGTGAGATAGATTGTTAGTTTGTTAGAGGATAGAGCAGGATATTGATCAGGTGAAAACATAGGTGGAGAAAGGCAGATGGAGTTAAATGTGGACAAATGTGAAGTAATGCACTTTGGTAGGTATAAGAATTCAGTAAATGGCAGGTCCCTCAGAAGAAATAATTTACAGAGAGATCTTGAGAGTCTAAGTCCATAGCTCCCTGAAAGTAACCAACATAGGGTAAAAAAGAAGGGGTCCAGTATAGTTGTCTTTTTTGGTTGAGGCATTGAATAGGACAGTTAGGAAGTCATGATTCAAGATTCTTTTATCGTCATCTAATAAAACAGATGTAATATTACACAGAACTTGCTTTATTCTGCTGTAAGGCAGACAAAGATTCATCCCTTGCAGTAAGAGAAAGAGAAGCAAAAGAGAGCCCCTTCAGAGTCTCCGTGGATTTTCCTCCACCACTCCTACTGCAGCTACACAGATCCCTGTTCAATCTATCGGTAACCCGAACTCCAGATCCAAACCTACGACATGATCAGGAAGCCTTCAGCATCCGATGACCCTTGGGAGCCCCTCCTGGCCTCAGAACTCTCTCCATCCTAGTTCTGAATCCTTGTACTCCTTCAGCCAGTCTCCAGCAGTCTGAAGCCTGGTGTGAGTTCTTTGACTGCAAGTCGCCAGCAGCCTGTGTTATTCTTCAGCTGCTGAGCCCCTCCCTCTTCCTCCACCATGATCACCTTCCCCTGTAGAGTCATCTTCTCTGCTTCTCCTTCTCAATGGGAGGTGTTCACCCCGTTATTGGTACCCTGTGGTAGTCCGCTGCTCCCCTGGAGTCTGCAACGCCTTGTGTCCGCTGCCGAACACGGGTCCTTGGTCGCAGGATTTTAAAATAAAATACCGTTGCTTCTTTTAACAGTATATTTATAGTCTGTATGGAGCCATCAGTAGTTGGCTGGGCATTAGGATCCTGCGGGAGAGTACTGTGTCTCCACTCCACGCTCTCTCCAGGTCCACACCAGTGGCCATGCAGCCGTTAAATCAGCTCCAGCTTCGCTGCCATCACACGTAGCTGCATAAAATCTTTTGTTAGGCCACATTTGGAGTATTGTGTGCAGTTCTTGTTGATGTGTTGCAGGAAGGACGTGAAGGCTTTGGAGAAAAGAGGTTCACCAGGATGTTATTGCCTGGATTAGAGAGTATCTGCTGTGATGAGAGGCTGAATAAACTGGGATTGTTTTCTCTGGAATGACAAATGCGAAGTGGTGACCCGATAGAAGTAGGACGAGTGAACCATTATGTGTCCTCTCCGAGGGCAATAATCCCAGCACTGAAACCTTGATTACAATCAGTCTTCTGTCATGGGTGAACCCAGTCATTTGCATCTCTGATATGGATTGTGAAACAGACTCCCATCACCAAGCTTCATGGCATCAAACAATCGACCAATTAAATGATTCAAGGATGTATTTCCACTCATTTGAGGGAATTCCTAGCATATACTCCTTCAATGAAGAAAGACCATAAGGTATAAGGTAAGTGGAAGTAGGCCATTTGGCCCATTGAGTCTACCATTCCATCATGAGCTGATCCATTCTCCCACTCAGCCCCACTCCCCTGCCTTCTTCCCATAACTTTTGATACCCTGACTATTCAGATAGCTATTAATCTCTGCCTTAAATACACTTAACAACCTGGCCTCCAAATACACCGTGGCAGCAAATTTCAGAAGGAAGAACTTCCTTCATATCTCTGTTTTAAATGGGTGCCCTTCAATCCTGAAGTGCCCTCTTGTCCTTGACTCCTCTATCATAGGAAACAACTTTGCCACATCTAGTCTGTTCTGACCTTTCAACATTTTAATTGCTTCTATGAGCCACCTCTCCCCCCCCCCCCCCCATTCATCTGAATTCCAAGGAGTGCAGTGTCCAGGAGCTGTCAGATGTTCCTCATATGCTAATCCCTTCAACCAGGAATCATTATTTTAAATCTCGGAACACTTTCCAATGCCAGTACATCCTTTCTTAAATAAGAAGTCCAAAACTGTACCCCATTCTCCAAGCAAGGTCTCAACATCACATCCTTGCTCTTATATCCTATTCCTCTCGAAATGAACGCCAACATTGCATTTGCCTTCTTCACCACCGACTCAACCTGGAGGTTAACCTTTCGGGTATCCTGCATGAGGACTCCCAAGTCCCTTTGCCCCTCCGAATAATAGTCTGCCTTTTTATTCCTTCTACCAAAGCACATGACCATACATTTTCCAACATTGTGTTTCATTTGCCCATTCTCCTAATCGGTCTCTCTGCAACCTCTCCGTTTCCTCCTCATTACCTGCCCCTCCACCTATCTTTGTTTCATCTGCAAACTTAGCCACCAAGTCATTTATTCTCCAATCCAAATCATTGATATGCAATGTAAAAAGAAGTGGCCCCAACACTGACCCCTGCGGTACATCAATGGTAACCAGGAACCAACCAGAATAGGATCCCTTTATTTCCACTCTGTTTCCTGCTGAACAACCAGTGCTCATATCTTTTCCGTAATTCCATGAGCTCTCATGTTGTGAAGCAGCCTCGGGTGCGGCACCCTACCAAAGGCCTTTTGAAAATCCAAATATGCAACATTCTCTGCATGTCCTTTGTCTAGCCTCCTCAAAAAATTGCCATAGGTTTGCCAGGTAAGATATTCCCTTGAGGAAACATTGCTGACTTTAGCCTATATTGTCATGTACCTCCAGTACTCCATAACCTTATCCTTGACAATTGACTCCAACAATTTCCCATCCACTGATATTAGGCTAACAAGTCTATAATTTTCTTTTTGCTGCCTCTCTCCTTTTCTAAACAGCAGAGTGGCCTTTGCAATTTTCCAGTCCTCCGGAACCATGCCAGAATCTATTGGAAGATCATTACTCATGCCTCCACACTGTCTATAGCTACTTCTTTCAGAACATGAGGGTACATTCCATCTAGTCCAGAAGACTTGACTTTAGACCTTTTAGCTTCCTAAGTACCTTCTCTGTACTCTCCTTTCTTTCATTTGTGGTGGTATTGAAAACGCCATTCATGAGTACACCCAGAAACTCAGTATAACTGGTATAAGAATCACACCACTTCTGAAATGTTCCATTTACCTGACCCAGCAAGCCCCTGAGGGACTGCCGAGCAATGAACAGCATGGATGTGTATGATTCAGGCTCTGCATAATCTGGGGTACAGAGCTGGTGAGCTAATATGTATCACTGAACACTGAAGCACATTGGATAACACTGGAATATGGAGATCAGGCAGGGAAATGAATTTGAGGCTAAAGTTCAAACATTCATGATTTTATTGAGTAAATTAGGAGACGATGTCGCTCATTTGGAGGATAATATGGGAATACTCAAAAAGCAAGATATCACAACGCAAAACCAGAAAATGTCAGTGAACAGGGGGCATGTTAATGTCCACATTCATGATCGAGAAAGAAAACCGTAAGATTTATGATGTCAGTTTGTAAGCTGGACTTATTTTTGTACTGTAGCTCCTTTGAAATTCAGGATGTCTTGCTGAGATTATGCAGGCCTTTAGTGTGTTTGGAGTAGTGTTTGCAATTTTTTTGGTACTCTGTGCTTAAAGCATTATGTACTTGGCTTTAAGCCAGAGCTGGATAGATTCATTTGTTTGGGATGATCAGCCATGATCACATTTGAATGGTGGAGCAGACTCAACAGGCCAGATGGCCGACTCCTGCTCCTATATCTTATGTCCTTCTGAGAAAGTACAACATTCCTCATCCCAGGAATTAATGAGGAAAGAATGAGTAAAATAGCAGCTATATTTTAAAATGATGGGAAGTGCACCTCACCTGGAGTATCTTGATCTGGGACTGGGGGTGGGGGGGGGGGGGGGCGAGTGTATCATGGTGTACTGTTTGTCCAGAAGGAGGAAATATTGTTTTACAAAAAATGTTTATATATATTTTAAAAATTCTCTGTCACAGAGTTTTGTGTATGGTCAGTTTTTAAGATTATTATTTTTTTTTTAATTTTTTATTTTTCACACCATAAATCACATTAGCCATGATATACAAGTTTTTAAGAATATTTGAAGGGAGATTGAGTCACCTGGAATGTACTTGCTGGAATTTAGAATAATGAGAGGGGATCTTACAGAAAGATATAAAATTATGAAAGGCATAGATAAGGTAGGTTGTTTAAATTGATGGGGGAGACCAGAACTAGGGGACATAGCCTCAGGAGAGGAGGAACTGCTTTTTCCAGAGGGTTGTGAATCGGTGGAATTCGATGCGCTTTGAAACAGTGGAAACAATCTGAGTAAATAGATTTAAGCCCAGGTTGGAGAGATTTTTACAAAGCAGGGAATTAAGGGATATGGGGAAAAGGCAGGTAGGTGGAGATGAGCCAATCATCAGATCAGCCATGATCACATTTGAATGGCGGAGCAGGCTCAACAAGCCAGATGGCCGACTCCTGCTCCTATATCTTGTGTCCTTCTGAGAAAGTGACCAGAACCACTACCTGAGTTCCCCATTTGATGGTAAGGGGGAAGATACAACATTGGTGAATTACTTAGAAATGCTTCCTCACACTCTCTCTTTAAATACACGAAGTACAGCACACAGAGTAAAGGTCCTCGTGTGACGCGGTTGTGAGCAAGTTAAGACCTGAAAGAGAGAAGAGGTGTTGATAAAAAAGAACAAAAGAAGCAAAGAGAAAACGTGAGGGGTAAAAAAAAAATTAGTGAATGAAAATCAAAACCTGCAAAGCTGAAAATCTGGAACAAAAATTGAAAATGGTGGAAACGCTCAGCAAGTGACGCAGCTTCTGTGGAGAGATTTCAATTAGCCACTGATATAAAAGTGAGCACAATTCAAACATGAAAATCAGAGAGGACTAAAAATGATTTTTAGGTCGGACAGAAAATGTGGAAAAAGAAACAGAAATAACACTTCAAGGCAGTGACCTTTCATTGTTAACTGTGTTTTACTCTTCACAGATTTCTAGCATTTGCAATTTTTTTATTCAAGTTGCAAGAGATAAGTAAATGGTTGAATAGGACAAATTAGGTTTGTGGTGGTTAGTGCAACACTGTTACAACACCAGTGACCCAGGTTCAAATCTGGCACCGTCTGTAAGGAGTTTGTACGGTTCTCCCCATTTCTCCGTGGGTTTTCTCCCATTGCTCCAGTTTCCTCTCACCCTTCAAAACATACAGAGGTTGTAGGTCAATTGGGTGGCATGGGCTCGTGGGCCGAAAGGGCCTTTTATCATGCTGAATGTCTAAATAGAAATTTTAAAAATTAAATGCTGATGGCATGGTTGATGATCTCAATGTAAATTTCTCAACTCCAGTAAAAAGATTTCTGCCATTTCAATAACAGTGGTGGCTACTATGAGGCCAACAGACTTGCGTACTTAAAATCCCTTCATGTTGAAAAGTACTTTGGCAATTGCAGCATGTTGGATGCAAACAAAAGTAACATCATTTTAGGATTAAAGGAGTCTTTAAAATTGGTTTAGGGACCGAAAGTAGAACTGTGATTTTGAAAAAGGAGGCAAGTACAAATTGATGAAGGGCTCAACCCCAAAACATTGGTTATGTATCTATATCTTTGCTATATAAAGTACACCGTTTGACCTACTGAATGTCTCCAGCATTGTGTTTTTATAGCAAGTACAAATAGTTTTCCACTGGATCTGTAATAGAGAGTTGTAATGTGTGTCAATGAAATGGACTTGGATATGTGCGTATAATAATCTCCAGGTCTACTGCCCTGTTGTAATGCCGATGGCTCCATACAGGCTTTAAATGGCCTGTTAAAGGTGCTGATGGTGTTTTTTAAAATATATTGCAACTACGGTGGTCTGTGCCCAAAATGGCAGCACCTATGCTGGGCAGTGTACCACAAGGGGTTCCAGATTCCGGGGGAGTAGTACCTATGCTGGGCAGTGTACCACAAGGGGTTCCAGATTCTGGGGAGCAGCGGACTGGTGCAGGGCACTAGAAGTGGGGAGAACACCCCCCTCTCCCCCCATTGGAGGGGGGGAACATGATTGACAACCCTACAGCGACGATGTCCATGTCAGAAAACCAGCAAGAGGCTCAGTGGCTGAAGGACCCACTCTGGCTGTGGGTAATTTGCGACTTGCTGGAGACTGGGATTCAACAGGATGCTGTGGGCACGAAGGGCTCCCAAAGGGCCTCTGGTGCTGAAGGTTTCCTGATAACATTGTGTTTGGATCTGGAGCTTGGGTTGCCAATGGATTGAACAGGAGACGTATGGTTGCAGAAGCTGCAGGAGTGCTAGAGGCAAATCTACAGACATTCAGTGTGTCTGAAGGGACTCTCTTTTTGCTTCTCTTTCTCTTATTATTAGAAGTGCCAGACAATTCTCATGACAACTCTTTGTTTGCCTTACATTTACATTAAATGTATATTACATTTTTGATGTATTATTACATGACAATAAAGAAATCTTAACCTTAAAAAGGAACTTTCATGTCAAAAATTTACAGATCTCACAGAGCTAATTCAATAAGTGATGCTCTGCATTGACTTTTGGAGGTATTGATGAAATTACATAAAGTTTAAACATTATCTCTGTTACTTCCCCACAGATACGATCGGCCCTGCTGAGTATTTCCTGCACTTTCTGTTTGGTTTCATATATCTAGCTTCTCAGTCCCTTTGTTTTCCCTATCCTTTCCACTTAAGTGCAACTTAAATCATGCCTATTTTCTAACCATTATCAGTTCTGACAAAAGGTTATCCACTTGAAATATTAACTGTCTCTCTGGTCACAAATGCTGCCTGAGCTGTTTGACTACTTCCAGCAGTTTTTATTTTCATTTCAGATGCCCTGCAGCTGGAGTAACTTTTTGTTTCTCACTTACTGTATTTATATCCTATTATGTATGACAATTAAAAAAATTACGTTCTTTTATCCATCATTCATACATTTACTTGCGTGCTGTATTTAACAGCCTGGTGTGGGGGATGTGTTTTAGTCGTTAATGTAAATTCTAACTGAGGATACAGCATCAGTTTCATTAAGCATCAGTAAAATGGTGCAATAAAATATCAGAAAAGACTTTGTATCCAGCTGGGGTTAGACATCTGGTGACAATTTTGAGACCCACTTCGAGCAATTGCAGGAAACTCTTCCCAGGGCCAGTTTAACATGGCATGGAGCTTTTTTTAATGGGCAGAGGGATCACTAGCCAATCAGAAAATATTATGATTTGAACACATTGTATATTTCACACTCAGATGAAGTTAGGCACCATCAGAAAATTTAAATGGAGAAACAAACTGCAGTTGCTGGAAATCTGAAATAAAAACAGAAAATGCTAGAATCATATTCAGAAGGTCAATAAGACTCTTTGGAAAGAGAAACAGAGTTGATATTTGAGATTTGAAATCCATAATCTGAACCAGGAAAGGGAGAACACAGGACAATTTAAATTGCAGAAAAAAAAGGGGAGGTCTGGGTGGACCTCTGACAGGGTGAGACCAAATGAGTAAATATGGCCATCAGAGCAGGTTCTGCTTCTTTGCTTGTGTGAGGCCTGCTAATAGCAGAGCTGTAGGACATGCCCAGCAACCTAGAACAAAGTCAAAATCCCAGTAGGTTACATGGAAAAACTGAGAGGGTGGTATGACACCAGGGGTTTACCATGAAAGTAACAGTCTGAAGGGGTCCAATTGGAAGAGGAATTCTGAAGGCTAGAAAACAGGGTTCTCTGAATGAAATGATTTTCCTTCCCCCCGCCCCCCCCCCCAAAAAAAAGGTGAGCACATAGGCGAACAAAAAGAGTTCAACTTCTCTTTGAGGACAAAATGTGTAGTAGTGGGGAATTAACATGATGCAGCTGAGACCCTTTCTAAGGACATATCACTTGGGAGCAGAGATAAGTCAGAAAGAAGAGTGGAACACAGCAGTGGGGGAGATTCAGAAAGACCGGGTTAAAGCAACAAGCTGGAGATTTTAAAAAAAAAGACTGGAAGAGTATTTGTGTCCAAGAGTTATTGAACTTGCAATTTGTTAAAGAGAAGAGTGGAACCATATGTCTTATCCCTGCTAATCAGAGAATGTATCTTTCATCATTCCGTCTCATAACTACCCAATCAATAAATTTCACGCAGTTACAAATCAACTCAAGTTCAGTGGCTGGCATGTTTTTTGTCATTTTCTTTCAGACGTCCAGCACGGTAACAGGCATTTCGGCCCAAGAGCCCCTGCTGCCCAATTACACCCAATTAACCTGCGTCTCGAATTGTGGGAGGAGACCGGAGCCCCCGGAGTAAACCCATGCAGGCAAGGGGAGAACGTACAAATTCTTTACGGACAGAGCAAGATTCGAACCTTGGTCCCAATCTTATGTGAAAGCTTGAAGCAGGGTGACAAGATGGCAAAGTATGATGATAAGATGCAGAGAAAGTAAATGGGCAGAGAAGGGGTCGAGGTCAATAAGAAAACTCCGATCACTGTCAACCAGTGGTTCTCAACCTTTTTCTTTCTACTCACATACCACTTTAAGCATTCCCTATGCCATAGATGCTCCGTGATGAGTAAGGGATTGCCTAAGGTGGTATGTGGGTGGAAAGAATAAGTTTGAAAACTGTTTTAATCGTACGTAATTGACTTGTTATGAGCACGGTTTCATAATTCCTGAGGAAATGGGCCAATGACAATTTTTCTCAAGCAAAAGTTGGTCTAGAGCAGTGATTGTCAACCTTCCCTTTCCACCCACATACCACCTTAAGCCATCCCTTACTCATCACAGAGCACCGATGGCATAGGGATTACTTAAAGTGGGATGTGAGTGGAAAGAACAAGGTTGAGAAGCACTGGTGTAAAGGGAAGGTTCTCACAGAAGAAATGATCAGTGAGGTGATACTTGGCTCAGGTGATGGAGATTTGGACTGAGAGTGGCTGATCATCCTGCTCAATAAAGTAAATGCTAGGCATCCATTTGTAAGTGGTCCTGGTCTCTCTGGTGGCAGCAGGAAAGAGGCTCAGCGGCGTTATTTGATCTCTGCTGATTTATCTGTTTTCCCGGCTAAGGGCCAAACTTGTCCAGTGTCAGTGGCCAAGAGAACTGGTAACAATAAGAAATATCAGAGATATCCTGGCATTTAGCACTGCACTCCAGTGTCAAGGGAAAAGATGTATTTGGAGAGAGCAGGGGGGATGAAGGGGTGGGAGGGTGGAAAGAATGTGGGATGGTGGGAACAAAAATACTGCAGTATCTAATATCCTGCTGAGTTGCAGGAACTGGTTACTTAAAGGCCCTGCCCCTTAGCATCTTAGCATGCTTGATCCTGGCTGTTGGCTTGGATCCCCTATTTAGAATATTGTTTGTACCCCAATCTTTCCCTGGGAACCTGAGAAATAAGAGGATTGGGGACCAGAGAAGTGATTCTAGAGAGGGATGAGGGCAGATGTGAGGAGCGGACAATCGTGTGGTAAAAGGCTTTGGGACAAAACTTGTTTATGACAGATCCTGGATAAAAGTAGTTTGAGTCTTAATTCAAAATAGCTACGAAGGACTAATGGTGCCAAAGTTGATAGAAATAGACAAAGCCCCTAACTGTGATGTGGGCATGTGCAATTTTGCAAAGCAGCAATTCTCCATGGTTCATAACTTGTCCTTTTTGATAAACATTGAGGTATTATGTTAACCAAGCTGATTTGCTTCAATAGGTGATAGATACATGACAATCGTGTGCCGTGGCCAAGCAAGCTGGGACGTGGCAGCAAGGTCCTTGGGTCGTAGGTTTTATATCGGAGTGGCCTTCTCCTATGCAGGTTTCTTACCCGGGCTGGAGGGGTCTGCCTCCCCTCTTAGGTCAGTCCATACTGCCCGGACCGGGGCCGAGGCGGCCGCTGCTCTCCCTGTGCCCTGACTGGGGCCGCCGCCTCCAACTCTCTGCCCAGACCGGGGCCTCCGCCTGCCTCACCATGGGTGTAAAGGGTGGGGCCAGTACTGCGCGCACTGCACTCCACCTAAAAGCTTCTTTGTGCAGGCCCGAGGACAGGTCCACGTCCTCCCCCTCCACGTCCTCCCCCTCCACGTCCTCCCCCTCAAAAGATGCTCACAAACTCAAGCTAGCATGCTGGAACATCAGAACCATGCTAGACAAGGCTGACTCCCACCGACCTGTACGTCGGTCTGCCCTCATTGCACATGAACTCCTCAGATTTGACATCGACATAGCCGCTCTCAGTGAAGTCTGCCTGGCAGATGTAGGCAGCCTCCAAGAAGGCGGCGCGGGCTACACACTCTACTGGTCTGGCAAGCCTTCGGATGAACGACGCCTATCTGGTGTAGGCTTCATGGTCAAGAACTTCATTGCCTCCAAACTCGAAAACCTTCCGACAGGCCACTCGGACCGAATCATGTCCATGCGACTCCCCCTTCAAAACAAGCGTAGCATCACCCTCATCAGTGTCTATGCTCCAACCCTCCAGGTGGAACCAGCAGAAAAGGACAAGTTCTACACTGACCTGCGCAACCTCATCCAACGCACCCCGACAGCCGACAAGGTTGTCATCCTTGGCGACTTCAATGCTCGCGTCGACAAAGACTCAGAAACCTGGCCAGGAATCCTGGGCAAGCATGGCGTCGGCAAGTGCAAAGACAATGGGCGCCTCCTGTTGGAGCTCTGCGCAGAACAGCGGCTTGTCATTACAAACACCCTTTTTCAGCAGAGGGACAGCCTTAAGACCACCTGGATGCATCCCCGATCCAAATACTGGCACCTCCTGGACTACATCCTGGTGCGAGAAAATGACAAACGAGATGTGCTCCACACCAGGATCATGCCCAGCGCGGAATGCCACACTGACCACTGGCTGGTTCGCTGCAAGCTCAACCTTCACTTCAAGCCAAAGCCCAGGAACAGTAAAGCCCCCAGAAAGAGGTTCAATGTTGGAAACCTGCAGTCAGACAAAGCGAGACGAAACTTCCAGGCAAACCTCAAAGCAAAGCTCGACGATGCAATCCGCCTCACGGACCCGTCCCCTGAAACCCTCTGGGATCAGTTGAAGACTACCATACTGCAATCCACTGAAGAGGTTCTGGGCTTCTCCTCCAGGAAAAACAAGGACTGGTTCTACGAAAACAGCCAGGAAATCCAGGAGCTGCTGGCAAAGAAGCGAGCTGCCCACCAGGCTCACCTTACAAAGCCGTCTTGTCCAGAGAAGAAACAAGCCTTCCGTCGCGCATGCAGCCATCTTCAGCGCAAACTCCGGGAGATCCAAAATGAGTGGTGGACTAGCCTCACCAAGCGAACCCAGCTCAGCACGGACATTGGCGACTTCAGGGGTTTCTACGAGGCTTTAAAGGCTGTGTACGGCCCCTCACCCCAAGTCCAAAGCCCACTGCGCAGCTCAGACGGCAAAGTCCTCCTCAGCGACAAGATCTCCATCCTCAACCGATGGTCAGAACACTTCCAATCTCTTTTCAGTGCCAACCGCTCAGTCCAAGATTCCGCCCTGCTCCAGATCCCTCAACAGCCCCTAAGGCTAGAGATGGATGAGGTCCTCACCCAGGATGAGACATATAAGGCAATCAAACAACTGAAAAGTGGCAAAGCAGCAGGTATGGATGGAATCCCCCCAGAGGTCTGGAAGGCTAGCGGCAAAACTCTGCATGTCAAACTGCATGAGTTTTTCAAGCTTTGTTGGGACCAAGGAAAACTGCCTCAGGACCTTCGTGATGCCACCATCATCACCCTGTACAAAAACAAAGGCGAGAAATCAGACTGCTCAAACTACAGGGGAATCACGCTGCTCTCCATTGCAGGCTAAATCTTCGCTAGGATTCTCCTAAATAGAATAATACCTAGTGTCGCCGAGAATATTCTCCCAGAATCACAGTGTGGCTTTCGCGCAAACAGAGGAACTACTGACATGGTCTTTGCCCTCAGACAGCTCCAAGAAAAGTGCAGAGAACAAAACAAAGGACTCTACATCACCTTTGTTGACCTCACCAAAGCCTTCGACACCGTGAGCAGGAAAGGGCTTTGGCAAATACTAGAGCGCATCAGATGCTCCCCAAAGTTCCTCAACATGATTATCCAACTGCACGAAAACCAACAAGGTCGGGTCAGATACAGCAATGAGCTCTCTGAACCCTTCTCCATTAACAATGGCGTGAAGCAAGGCTGTGTCCTCGCACCAACCCTCTTTTCAATCTTCTTCAGCATGATGCTGAACCAAGCCATGAAAGACCTCAACAATGAAGACGCTGTTTACATCCGGTACCGCACGGATGCCAGTCTCTTCAATCTGAGGCGCCTGCAAGCTCACACCAAGACACAAGAGAAACTTGTCCGTGAACTACTCTTTGCAGATGATGCCGCTTTAGTTGCCCATTCAGAGCCAGCTCTTCAGCGCTTGACGTCCTGTTTTGCGGAAACTGCCAAAATGTTTGGCCTGGAAGTCAGCCTGAAGAAAACTGAGGTCCTCCATCAGCCAGCTCCCCACCATGACTACCAGCCCCCCCACATCTCCATCGGGCACACAAAACTCAAAACGGTCAACCAGTTTACCTATCTCGGCTGCACCATTTCATCAGATGCAAGGATCGACAACGAGATAGACAACAGACTCGCCAAAGCAAATAGCGCCTTTGGAAGACTACACAAAAGAGTCTGGAAAAACAACCAACTGAAAAACCTCACAAAGATAAGCGTATACAGAGCCGTTGTCATACCCACACTCCTGTTCGGCTCCGAATCATGGGTCCTCTACCGGCATTACCTACGGCTCCTAGAACGCTTCCACCAGCGTTGTCTCCGCTCCATCCTCAACATTCATTGGAGCGCTTTCATCCCTAACGTCGAAGTACTCGAGATGGCAGAGGTCGACAGCATCGAGTCCACGCTGCTGAAGATCCAGGTGCGCTGGGTGGGTCACGTCTCCAGAATGGAGGACCATCGCCTTCCCAAGATCGTGTTATATGGCGAGCTCTCCACTGGCCACCGTGACAGAGGTGCACCAAAGAAAAGGTACAAGGACTGCCTAAAGAAATCTCTTGGTGCCTGCCACATTGACCACTGCCAGTGGGCTGATATCGCCTCAAACCGTGCATCTTGGCGCCTCACAGTTTGGCGGGCAGCAACCTCCTTTGAAGAAGACCGCAGAGCCCACCTCACTGACAAAAGGCAAAGGAGGAAAAACCCAACACCCAACCCCAACCAACCAATTTTCCCCTGCAACCACTGCAACCGTGTCTGCCTGTCCCGCATCGGACTTGTCAGCCACAAACGAGCCTGCAGCTGACGTGGACATTTACCCCCTCCATAAATCTTCGTCCGCGAAGCCAAGCCAAAGAAAAGACATGACAATACATAAACATTGTGGTAACTGTCTTTTTCCACCGTGGATGCACCCCAATGCTTTCTGCAAATTGCGGTACACAGTTTAAATGGGTCACCCTCTGTGTGTTCTGCTGTTTACATTTAAAAAGTTATTACCCTAGGAGTAATAGTGACTTGGGAGTAGATTTAAGGGAATATTAAGGGAGTAAAGAAGATTTAGGAGGTGTTTGGGGGAGTTGGGAGATTAGAGAATCCTAATTGACAGTAACCTGAGAATCATTGGTTGTTAAAGAGATTCAGCTGTATTATGTTATGAAGGGGGAGATGAGGGAATGCAGACAGGAATGCTCTGTGGTGTCACGCCTGCACAAACTTACTCTTCAAATACATTTACATTCTTTATAGAGGTGGAATCTCACTCTGCAAAATTAATTCTCCTCATGCACACACTCACGGTGTTCCTGTTCCAGACAATTTGGCTGCGAGCTGAGACTTTTTAAATTTCAATGTGGTGTTTAATATTATCTAGCACTTGGATTGAGATGGGATAGAGAAAAAAGGAAAGGCTGTTTCATAGTCCATCCTGAAAATTTTCCTGCCCCCCTCCCCCAAGATTGAAGATAAATAACTCCTTGATGGTAGTGCAATTTGTCTTTCTCAATTCCCATCATTTTCAAATCCTCTGCATTTTTACCTCTCCATTTTTCTGTGCTCCCTCCAGATTCACAATCTTCTGACAATTGTACACCTTCAATTCTAGCTTCTACATCTTCTCTTTCCCTTGTTATATCGGATCTTCAGGTAACTAGAGCGTCATCTGGAAACCTCCACATTGCAAGATATGCCACTTCCTTTAAGATACTGGGGTGCTGTCGGGTAATATGTCTCTTTTTTCAAGCTTTTCATCACCTTTCCTTGTATCACCCTTTGTAACTCAGGGTCACATATTATGTTATGCTTCCATGGAGAATCTTGAGAAATTTTAGAAGGTTAAAGTTTGGATTTCCTTTTGCATTCTTGTCAACCCTTTACGAGTCCAGCTTTTAAATGTGAACTCAAAACACATAAGAATTGCTCCAAGCTGGTGAAATTCAACTGTCCCAAAGGGTGTATTGAACTATAACAATAATGTACTTACTGCATCAAGGAATAAAAATATTGAAGAAATTAATAATCAAGTTATTCATTATCCAAAATCTTAAGGAACATAGTGTAATCATCTGCTGTTTGTATTAGCAGTGTTTACATAACATTATACAATAAAACCCTTGGTATCTGGTACCTATGGAGATTGGTATGTATTTTCCGGTTGCTTGAGACTTTTATTAATGTAATCGCATTAAGAATTAACACTTTAAAAGACAAAAATACTACACTGTACTTACACTGAACAAACTTCACTTGCATGAATATAAAAACCTTAAATCATTTTAAGAACATAAGAAATAGGAGCAAGAGTAGGTCTCTTTATCATTTTCTTTATTTTAAGTCTCCTTTGAAAACATTTAACCATCGCTGCATCTGCAGGTTCCTCCACCTCCACAGAGCCGCCTGAAAGACAAACAATAACATTATAGATAATTAATCCTTCCCCACGCCCCCCCCCCCCTCCCAAGTTTACAGAGAAAGTCTCTGATCATGGTGACTCTTACTTAGCCAGGATAAAGAGACACTTTAAAAGAGTCACCTGATCGGCGAGTGGCACCACCTGCTCTTCTCCCTGGGCCACACCATTGCTTTTTACACAACTTTATTGCTGCTACGAGCAAGGCATGACTGTATGTTTGCTGCTGTATGTTTGTTCCCATCTTCACCAAAAGTTTATACGTTACTTCAGAGAACATTTACAATTTTAGACTTTTTTTTACCCTTTATTATATTATTATTTATTTTGATTTTTAACATTTATTTTCTTCTTTGCCAGTTGCTTGGGCCTTTCAGTTGCTTGAATCTCGGATACCAGGGGTTTTTACTGTATAAGGAGCCCCACCAACTTGCTCCTATCATTGTTGCTGGTGGGTGCTTCTCTTTCTTTCAGTGAACAACTGGAGGGAGCTATCTTCAGGGTCCCTGGGACTGCTGAACGAATGCGGATCCACAGATTCTTGTCATTTAGGACTTTTTTAATTAGATCCAGACAGAAAGTCACCCGATCTGGTTGGCATCTGACCAAGACTAGACCTGTTCTGTTTTATGTCCTTACCAAAGTAAAGGTACAACCATGCAAAAGGTCACGCAGGAAAAATACCCAAAAATTGTGTTAGCCCAAGTGAAGGTGAAGCTGATTGCTCTTGAAATGTATTTGCCTACCAGCATAAAACTTGAATAACAACAATTTTATGAAATCCGATATTTTGAGTTCTTAACTTACAGTTGGATTTATATTATTTTAGCGTGAGAGGTGCATGACGGAGCAGTCAGAAGCTCCCCTGTTAGTTCAGTAAGATTCCAGGTTAATTTGTAGTTCTCTGGTGGTGTGAAGTAAGATGAGAAAATGTGCAATTATCCTCCCGCAACAAATTGTTATCCATTATAATAGCACTGCTTCTCCCCCACTTCACTTTCCCCAACAATCACGAAGGTTGAAGACCTGAAACATTGATTGTTACTCTTTCCATGGATGCTACCCGACCTGCTGAGTGTTTGCAACACTTTCTGTTGCTATTTCAGATTTCTGCCATCAACAGTTCAATTTTCATTTCTTGTGTTTTAAATATATTTAAATTTCTTTTATAAACTTTAATCAATTCAGGGTTTGAAATTCCACTTACTCCACTAATAACATTTTATGTTATAAAGTTTTAAATAAGATACACTTATAAGTGCATGTATCAAGAAGAGCTTTGAAAATTAACCATTGAACTTTACCATGCCTAATTTTTTAAATCAAGCACATTAAAGTACGTCACACTGCCATACATGTCAACCCCTGTCCTCTTTTTCTTAAGCCTCTTCAAAAGAGCCCTGGAACTGGACCTTCATTAGATTTTACAAAATATTGTTCCTAAAGTAGTAGTTACCTTTTTTTTCTGTGATATTTCAGTTCAGAGCATTTATTTATTTTTGTCTTGTAGTGATTGACCTCCTGGAAGCCCTCAACATCACAAGATCTGTAAGGGGAGTGAGCAAAAGCAAAGGGTTTGATCCAGGTGTCCTGGCTTGGAAATTTCGTAAGCGTGTGCCACATCTCACCCTGCCGCGGGACTATGCCATCTACTTCCTCACTTCCATGCAGGGCTCCATCGGCTTTCACTTTGTGGCAAAACAGAGCAGGAACTCCGAGGGAGCAATCATCTCCTTCGCCTCTCCCACCATTACCAAAAAGGATGGGCATCCACTTTTACAGCTCACATCCAGCACCAGAAGCAACCAGCTCTGGCTGGATTACCGGACTGTGCACAACATGGAGCCAGCATCCATTGTCTTTCCAGGAGGAACTCCCTTTGGCAACGGGCAGTGGGGCAGGGTGGCCTTCAACTTGGAGTCTCAGAGAATAACACTTCTCATCGACTGTGAAGAAGACATTGTTTTTGAGAAGAACATGGGCGATGATGCCATCAGTCTGATTCTTCCCATTGATTTGGAGATTCACTTCTCCAGCACTGAAGGAGGAGGCAGCAAGTTCACGGTAAAATGGTGGCTCTAAGCCCTCTCTCATCTTCCTCAACAAAGTGCTGCTCCCCTGTTTGGTTAGCAGTTGATTAAAAAAAAAAGGCCATCAAGTTCACCTTCTCAATCTTCATAATAATAGAGAAATCCATATCTATCAGTCCTGCTGCAGTCCCAGACATAGAAGAGCAAACCCCAGCGGAGGGAATTTTAGGAGCCATGATTCCAAAACCACCTGTTCATTTTGACCACACTTGTCTAGCCACACAAATGGATTCCACAGTTCTGTGAAATCTGTCCAGTCAATATCCTCAAGAAGGCCCATTGTCCTTTACTCCAGTGTGATCTCTTGAACAGATCACATTTTTATTTATTTCTGCACATTGGTTGCCTTCCTGAATGGTCCTTTTGTAGTGCTTCCACAGGCATCCCAAGCATTAAGGATGCTACACGCTATCATCCTCAGGTTTATGATACACAAGGCTTGCCCGCCAATCCTTAATAACTTCACCAATAAGATTGCAACAGAGGGGACAACTCATGCTTTCGGAAGAGATGCAATCTGTAAACTATTCTCTCTGCCCCATCTGAAAGTATTGGATCACTCTCCCATCTCCTTTGAGATGCTGACATTCTTCCCCTACTTTCAAGATACTAATCCTTACCTTCTCCCCTGAAGATAGAAGCAACTTTCATCCTTCCTCTGAAGGCAGGGACACCCTTTCTGTCCCACCTTTGAAGGCATTAGCCAATTGAAGACACTAATTCACACCCCAACCTTCCCCAAAACATACATCTAATCACTCTGATGTCATTCTACCCCTCCTTTGAAGCCCCAGACTTATTCAACCTTTAGATATCTGTATCAGGAAAGAACTTAAAAATATAAAGAGAAGGAAACCTTTACAACCAGTGGTAGAGTCTAGGATGTTAGGACTTATCATGAGAAGCCTGCTCCAAGTAACCAAACTGGTTGTCTCTTGGGCAGAGATTCTCTCTGATTTTCAATTGGCTCTTTTTTACTTTTGGTTTGCTGTCTCTTGATTTTGGATAACTGTCAGACTGAGAGTCAATCCTCTTTGGGCTTGCTCTCAGCTGAAACTGGGATATCTTTCAAACTGCGGCTCTCTGTCCACTACAGGGATACTGGCAGACAGCGGAGATCTCTCCAAGTGGATTCACTCATCGTCCTTGGCACTGCGACAATCTGCCAGGTGAGAAGGGGACAGAGCTGACCTGAAATTCTGGGGTATGGGGGAAGGAGGGACACATGGGGAAGGAGGGGCACACATACAGAGAGAGGGAATGATTTGGGAGGACAGTGAGAGGGTAGGTGAGGCTGTAGATGGGATTGGGTGAGGAAAGGGAGTAGGTATAAAGAATGGGGTGTGTGTAGAGCAGGGGGAGGGCATGAGAATGAATGTACATGGGGATTGTTCAAGGCTGAGAATCCTGGGAGAGTAGATAAGGAGGGGGAATGAACCTGGGGTAGTGTGCATGGAGGGCCAGTGTGCGAGGTGGGGTAGTATGTGAGGAAGGCAGGATAATATGTAAGAGGTGTTTTGCCTTCTCCGCAACTCACAGGCTTAATTTGAAAAAAACAGCTCACAGAGCTTTCAGTGACATTGTGGCCCCAGGGGCATTGATCCTTGGAAGATATGACTCAAGTCCTACATGCTAATGCCTTCTCCCACTGCAGCTCCCACTGGAAATGTGGCCCTGGTGGGAGGAAAGCTGGAGTCTCCAACATGTTTATATTGGAATTGCACATCAAAGCTATTCCCAGACCTAAACCTCCCTTAATTGGGTCCCATTAAATGTTTCCAGGGCAAATCAAGGACAGTGATCTGCTCTGCAGCCCGAGCCACTATTCCAATCTGATCTGGAGAGTGGATAATCTTGGGGCTAATGATGCCTCCTTCCTGATCCCTGCCTGGGATTTTCTCTGGGAATGACTAGCTGGTCTATGCTGAGCTTGATGACCATTTTGTAACAGCAAAGTCTTGTATCTGTTGATCACAATAGAGAGTTAGAGAATATCTAGCATAGATCTCAGATTTATTGACAGAGTACATCACATACAACCCTGAGATTCTTTTTTCCTGTAGGTGAGGCAGAATTATCTGATGCAGGCCCTTCAGCCCATCACGCCTGTGCTGATCACCATGCATTGGACCTACCCTAACCGATTTCCTTCCTCCTGACATTCTCATCATTTCCCCCAAATTCCTCAATCACGTGCATGGCCAATTACAGTGACCAACAAACCTACCAACCCCAAAGTTTTTTGGGAGGTGGGAGGAAACCCATGCCACGCGAGCTCCAAATAGATGGCACTGGGGAGGGCAGGTTCGAACTTGGGTCACTGGCGCTGCCATGAAACTGCCCCAGGGAATAAGTATGCAGCCCTGGCTGTGGTCTGTATGTAACAAATGTGTAGATCGCTCCCAACAAGTACAACGAATGTAATTTTCAATACTCAGCATCCCCAAGAAAAGTGCAGGGACTGACTTTGACCATTGTACTGAAATTTTGTCCAACCAATTGTGAGGGATTACAGAGAATCCTTCTCAAACTTGGTTGCTCTCAGAACTTCTGCTACGTGATGATGTGTGAGGCATGATTCTGACCAACGGTCCAACATCTCAGTGCAGACTCAGGTCAAACAAGGCAGTCATTACTCCAATCCTCCTCCAGTTTTATGACTGCAATGTTGTAGCTCCCCTCTTGCTGGAGTGGAGTTCTTGTGCAAACCACAATGACCTCTGCTTCAGGTCTGAAGTCATCCCTAACTTCATCTGTGGCAAATAATAATGTATTGGTGCTCATTTGGAGGCCAAGCTCCAAGTCATCATCATCCCATTCAATGAAGCATGCAAGAGGCTGCACTTTACACTTAACATCTAGAAAGTTCTCCCCTTGCAAGATCCTGCTGCACAACACTGCCCTTTGTCAATAAGTATCCATGACAAGACGCTGGAAAATATGAACCACTGCTTGTATCAGTGGAGGCCGGCATCCATGATGAAATTTACTGCTGATTCAATGTGATCTTGGCCAATTGAGGACTCGTGGTTTGCCGGGGAGTTGTGATACTTGCCAACCTGTACACATCTGGGGGCATTGACCAATGACACTATTATCTCCAACACTCAATCTTCAAATCAGAGCAGGATTTGTGAACATCCTCTGAGGTTCAGTTACGCAGCCAGCTGAACCACATTGATTCAAGATTCACTTATCATCATTTAATAGTACAGAACATGTAGTGTTAGACAAAATGGCCTTCTGC
Organism: Narcine bancroftii; assembly: GCF_036971445.1. Classification (NCBI taxonomy): domain Eukaryota; kingdom Metazoa; phylum Chordata; class Chondrichthyes; order Torpediniformes; family Narcinidae; genus Narcine; species Narcine bancroftii. The sequence continues at coordinate 13,984,608 of NC_091481.1, forward strand.
CATTAGTGCCCCTTTCAATCAGAGAGGAAGAGAAGCACAAATGAATCCCTTCAGAAACATTGAATGTTCATGGATTCGCCTCCAGCGCTCCTGCAGCCTCTCCAGCTGCACAGACCTGCTCAATCCATAGGCAACTTGAGCTTCGGATCCAAATCTCCAACATGATCTAGAAGCCTTCAGCACCCAAGGCCCTTCAGGAGCCCTTCACGCCCTCAGCACCCTCTTGAATCCCGGTACCATGAGACAGTCTCCAGCAGCGTGCCACCTGTGTGAGCCTTTCAGCTGCTGAGCCGGTCTGCGGCTGTGGTCACTGTCCTTTATGGTAATCTTCTCTGCCTTTCTTTCACAACAGGGGAGTTCTCCCCATTTCTGGTGCCCTGCGCCAGTTCGCTGTTCTCCTGGAGTCTCCAACCTCCTCATGGCCACTGCCCAGTACAGGTGTCGCCATGATCAACATGGACTTCAATAGTTTCAGGACTTGACTTACAAACACTATTGGCTCATTTAACAGACCATTTAAAGCCTGAATGGAGCTGCTGGCATTAGGAGTGGGCAGTTGAACCCTTCAAAGCAATGCTGGGTCTCCGGTCACCCAAGCCAAATGTCCAACATCCAAAAAAAGTTGTTTAAGAGATTATCAGGGCAACAAAATAAATACTTTTTAAAAATAATTATGAATCATATTAACCAAAATATGTACAAACGTTTCTCATTAAATTTACACAGTGGTCTTTTCTCCCCTTTCCCTCCCTCCCCTCTACCCACCCCGCTCCAAAACCCATAAATATTCAACATATACAATACAATAAAACCATAAAACAATATCTTCACACAAAAGAAAATAAACAAGAAAAATGCGTCATCTATTTATTACACACTGAATCTAGTCATTAATGGGGTCTTAAAGTCCCCTTAGGGAAAATAGGTAACAATCCTGATGAGTTGTGAACATTTCTGACCCTGTTCCACTATTATGATGTTGATCTGTAAGGGCACAGAGAAACTTCAATCTCTTTATTGAGAGCACACAGTGTCCATTGGAAAGAAGAAACCATTACCAACACCTCCTGTACTACCCACCAGCCATGTTATCACTTCAGCCCCCTTTGAGACAGAGCCTGTGCATCCCAGATTGGCCTCAACAGCTACCCTGAAGCACATAGGACTGGAAACCATCATGCTTGATCCCAAAGATCTGCCTGAAGGAAAGAATATTGTGCAATACAAAGTGCTGGAGAAACTCAGCAGGTCCCACAGTCTCTACAGGAAGTAATGAGTAACCAACATAATCTGTTTAGGTTAGTAAGGAATACAGGTTAGCAAGCCTTGTGGGCCACTGTTTAAACATTGTAAGCAACAGTGATACTTAGTGATGGAAGTGATCACATAATACACAGCCAGCATGCTATACCAGGATGTTTTTACAACTGCTGTTCTAAGTATTGCCATGCAATTACAATGAACTGCCTACATTTACACAGTGCATGATCCTTGCCCTTACTGAAGAACAACTGTTCATTTACCATTATCCAAGATGAAAAGTGGCTCCAAGTAGTTAACATGCCAAGTAATTTAATGGAAGGCTGCAGGAAGAAGGTGGGTGAGTAGGACCAGCTGAATAGAGCCATCCTGGTCTCCAAGGGCTGAATGGCCACTCCATTCTAAAACATTTCTGTGATCTGAAATATTGTGAATCCCTCAATGAAAGTTCTGTGTGACCTTTACCATTTCATTTTTATTTCTGCAGAAATTTAGGGATTTGCCCTTATGCCAATTAAATAGATATTAAAATTGCTCTTTGAATGAAAGACTCCAGCCATTCTGTGAATCACTATTGCCTTTTTAAGCATTGCTTTCTATGAGAGCACAGTGAATGACCCCGAACCTGATTAAACAGTCTCTCTGTACAATTAGTAAGAGATCTCTTACCATTTACAAAGATGATTGTGGTTTTTACTGTTGAATTTGTGGCTTTGATGACTGGATTTCTATAAATATTTAAGATAATTTGGCCTGTCTTTTTCAGATTCCTTACCTTTGCCCTACTCATTGGCTGAGGAGCGTTACGCTGATTCAGATGAGGTATTTCAGTTCAATGAGGATGTCTCTGCTCATTTGATGTCCTTGTCCAACATCAGCCAGGATCGTCAGCAGCAAAATGATGCTGAAGCTCTACTTTTGACCCAGGATCTGAAACCCAGAAGCCAAGAGGACCGATTAAATAGGTTGGAGGAGATGGTGACCTCACTCAGCACAATGCTGGACATGGTCAAAGCTCGGGTAGGTGAAAGCTAGGTTCAAAGGCACGAATGGCCAACAATACAATAGTTTACACAGGCGCTGACTCACTGGCCAGAGTCACACAGGTGCTGACTCACTGGCTGGAGTTTACACAGGCACTGACTCACAGGCCGGAGTTTACACAGGCACTGACTCACTGGCCGGAGTTTACACAGGCACTGACTCACAGGTTGGAGTTTACACAGACGCTGACTCACAGGCCGGAGTTTACACAGGCGCTGACTCACTGGCTGGAGTTTACACAGGCGCTGACTCGCTGGCCGTAGTTTACACAGGCACTGACTCACAGGCCAGAATTTACACAGGCGCTGACTCACTGGCGAGAGTTTACACAGGCGCTGACTCACTGGCGAGAGTTTACACAGGCGCTGACTCAATGGCGGGAGTTTACACAGGCGCTGACTCACTGGAAGAGTGTTAGTAACACCCATCAGGATGCGGTTCGTTTAATACTGACACAGACTGGTTGGGCAAACAACTGTTGAATTTATGCTTTGGAAGCAGATGTCAGGCTCCTGGGCAATGGGTTGAAGTAAGGAAGTTATGATTATTACGATTGAAAACAATGTAAAATGGGCCACAATTCTGCCTTTTGGATACAGGGCCTGGAGTGAGTAATGAGTGTGGATGATAAAGAGTTCTGAATTCTCCAATTTTTCCTTGTGGACCTACTCTCCTTCTGTGAACCTTGTTCCAGGTGCTGAGCTTGGGTTAAACATAGTTAGGAAATGAGACCCTCTCCCCAGCTGTGCAATTTGGGGAAGGTTTTTTGATCTTGGCTCCAGGAAAGGACCTCCTTCTCTCTATCTGCGACCCCAAGTGAAAGGCTATTCAAGAAGCAATGCATCTAGCCTGTGACCTCACAGAAAAGCCAAGCTGTATCAAATGGCCCCACTATCTTCCAGCCACGGCCCCAATAAGAAGCTTCCCTTTCCAGGACTGCTGTTACCATTGCGTTTGTGATGCCTTGCTTTCTGTCCTCGTTTAGAATTCAGAGCTTCTGCAGCGGATTGAGCACCTCGAGACATGCGAATGCAGGAAATCCGTATGCTTGTGGCAGGGAAAGGAATACGAGGAGGGCCAATCCTGGGTCCTGGACCCCTGCAACACCTGTGCCTGCAACAAGGGAGAAATACAGTGCTCAAACCAGGAAGATAACCCCTTGTGTCTCAGTAAGTAGTGTACTGTGGATCGAGAAGGGAAGAGTTGCTTTGAACTCAGTCTACATGACATTTTATGGATAATATTCGCATCAAGATTATAGTATTACATAGAATACACAACAGAAATGGGCCATATAGTCCAACCATGTCATTCTAGTGTTTTGACCAAGTTCTATCAGCATTTTTGGCTGGCTCGCCAAATGTGGATGGTCGCTTTTCAACCACCTTGGTCCAGGTCCTGAGTGGTGCTCAATTCTTCAGTAAATGTATCATAAAGAATGGAGGACTCAGGTACTTAGTTTCCCCAGTACTCCTTTATTACATACAAGCTTGGTGGGAAGTTCATCACCACCTTACCCACTCCACCATCAACCCCGAAGGGGATCCAGGAACTCTCCAAACACACAATTACATCGTTTTGTATAACCCGCTGCAATTGGACTTGACCAATCCAAGAAACAATCTTCTCCCATGTGACAAGCATTACCCTATCATTATTAAGCTACACACTATTCATCTGCAAATTGCATCATTTAGGTGGCACGGTTGGTAGAGTGGTTAGTGCAACGCCCTTGCAGTGCCAGTGATTGGAACCTGGCTTCGAATCCTATGCTGTCTGTATTGGGTTTATACATTCTCACTGCCCACATGCGTTTTCCCTGTGGGCTCCAGTTTCCTCCCACCATTTGAAAAGTATCAGGGGTATAGGTTAATTGGGTGTAAATTGGGCGGCACAGACCAGTGGGCCAAAATGGCCTGATACCATGCTGTATGTGATTTGATTTTTAAAAATTAAAATTTTGAGAAACAATCATGTAATCAGGTTCCCCTTTCCTCAGCCATTGTTCTCGCACGCCAACTGAATGGGGAAACTCCAGGCTGGTGGAAACCTACAAGCTGGGCAGGGGTAGCCCACCAACAAATGACAAAACCATTATCGCATCAATCAATACTACATTTCTTGATTACATTACTTTGTTCAGGCTCTTACCTCTCTGTTCTTTATTTCCTCCTCCTTTGAATGGTTCTCTGGTCATAAAAAAAATCATCTCCTCTGTTTGCTCAAGAACTTCTGTATCTGCGAGTTCACATTTTCTTCACCCTCTGGTAAAGATGTTCTGTCTGAATGTTATATTTAATGTTAGATGACCATTCATTGTTGATGACCATTTGTATTGCTCATCCACACAAGGAGAACTATTCTAAATCTTTTCTGTTGTACTGTTTCATTATTTCTGCTACAGTTAGGTCAGCTTCTCTGCATTCCAGTCTGCCTGGCTTCCAGGATCATCCTTGTAAATCTTCTTTCCACTCTCTCCAGTCTTCTACATTCTGTCTATGATGTGGAGACCAGAACTGTACACAACACTGCAAGTGTGGTCTAACTCAGGTCTGTTACTGGTTTTCTCTAACTTCTAGACTTGTCCCTTCTTTCTCTTTGGAAATAAAAGCATAGGAAATGATAGCATCCAGTCCCTCAGGTCTGGTCTGCATTCATTAAAGTCAGATTTCAGATTTATTGTCAAAGTAGCATACATGACATCACATATATCCCTGAGATTCTTTTTCCTGTGGGCAAGGCAGAATTGCCACTTATTTGTAGTGCAACAAAACTGTATTCAACTCCCACATGTAAACAAATAAAGAAGTGCGAACAAACTGTGCAATACAGAGAGAAAATAAATCAATAACATGCAATAGTAAGAGGCCTTAAATGAGTCCCTGATTGAGTTTGTTGTTGAAGAATCTGATGGTGGAGGGGTAGCAACTGTTTCTGAACTTCATGGTGTAAGTCTTGTGGCACCTATACCTCTTCACTGATGGTAGTAGCGAGACAGAGCGTGTGCTGGGTGCGTGGATGCGGTGGTAGCATTCCCTGTGGATGTTCTCAATGCTGGGGAGTGGTTTACCTGTGACATCCTAGCTGTGTCCATGACTTTTTGCAGGGCTTTAGCTCAGGGGTATTGGTGTCCCCATACCTGACTGTGATGCAGCTGGTCAGCACACTTTCAACCACACATCTGTAAAAATATTTGTCGGGGTTTGCAATGTCATATCAAACCTCTACAAACTCTTGAGGAAGTAGCGGTGCTAATATGCTTTCTTCACAATGTTGTGACTGATGTTCCACCTCATTTGCATTTCCCTGCCCTGCCCCAACGCTTGATTTCCATAACGCAATTGAATGTTGGCTTTCAACAGTGATTTCACAAGTACACCCAGTCCCCTCTGAACATCAGCATGAAGCAGTCCCTCACTGAACAAAAGACTGCATCTTTTTTGTGCACCAGAGTGGATAAGTTCACTTTTTGCCATCAGGTGTATTCTATCTGTCATGTTCCCTCCAATTCACTAAGCTGGTATGTAACACCCTGCAGCTTCTTTACATCCTTTTCCCCACTCACAATTCCACCTATCAACAGCAAACTTGAATCGCCTGAACCAGCTCATTGATGTATATCATCGTAAAAGGGGTCAAGCTTTGTCCCTGGACTACCCATTGGCCTTAGCCTATAAGCCTGAGAAAGATTTGCTTATTTCAGTTCTTTGTTCAATAACAACTTATCAGTCCATGTCAGTATGTTGGCGCCACTGCCTGTGCTTCAATATTATTGACCATAGAACATTACAGTACAGAAATAGACTGAAACCTCTCTGAAAATCGAAATGCACCACGTCCACCTTATCTATTTTATTGGTTACATCCATGACGAACTACATCAGGTTACTGAATAAGCCAATGAAATTAAAACTACCAGATATAACATAGTAGGTAGCCTTCTCTCAGTTTTGAGTGAACCTACATCTCTCATTTGGGGCATGAGCCCATGAACCAGGCTCACTCTCCCAGTGCAGATTTTAGAGAGCCATGGACTTTGAAGGGCAGACTGCACGATCAGAGGTGGCATTTTTCAGATGAAGCATTAATCCAGATTCTGCCTTTCCTTTCAGGCCGGGATGTCAGGGAACCTGTACCCCACAACCAATTAGCTGTTCTTGTCCCTTCTCTCACTGTCTCATGCTCTGAACATTCTGCTTCATTCCTAGATCCTTGTTCTAGCAATCCATGCAAGAATGGAGGTGTCTGCCAACCTCTCACCTCTGACTCCAGGATGCAGCCTTCAGGATTTGCATGTAACTGCCCAGCAACATCCACGGGGCACTTGTGTGAAGACCGTTTGGTCCAGGTAATGACATTGTTGAAGGCCTGAAAATATTGATCTTTATAGAAAACACAGCTCAAACAAACAATCAGTGCAATAAGAATATTGGAAATAGACATGGGTCCATCAAAGTCAAGCCATCTCTAATGAGGTTCATCCCTCAAACATTCGCAATGTGGCCCACATTTCCTTTCAATAATCTTATATGACTCCTTTTTCCTCCCTGTTTCTCCATCAAACTCTGTCCTTCTAGGCCCTAACTCTCCAAGCCCATCCTTCTACCACATCCAGGGTAAAACGGAGAGAGTCTGTACTCACTGGTCTATTCCAGATATATCTGTGCATTAGTATGGGGAGATTTTTGTGACTATTTGGCAGATAACAATTTAATAATATTCTGTTGGCTCTGTAGGTTTGCACACTGCCTCGGGTTAAAGGCCGTTGCACTGGTGGATACGATGCTCCCAGAAGATGCTGGTTTTACAGCAGTTTCTCTGGTCTGTGTGAAGAATTTAATTACAGCGGCTGCGGAGGCAACAAGAACAACTTTGAAACACATGAGGAATGCAAGAAGAGGTGCGAGGTTGGAGCTTGCTGTTTCCGGCAACCTAAGTTGTCCAGTGTTCTAATTGGCTATGACCAAGAAGGCTATGATCGCTATGGGTACAATATCTCTGGTTTGAACCGAAATGGTAGGCAGGTGGTGGCATTTAACCCAGTACGTTCTGGGCCGGCATTATTTGGGCAACTCTTCAGTGGCTTGAGTGATGGACGAGAATTTGATAAATATGGGTTTGACAAACAAGGATATGACCGGGATGGGTTCCACAAGGACACTGGGTTTAACCTCACAGGCCACAACAAGAAAGGAGAACACGACTCGAGAGCAGAGTTTGATGCAGCAGGATTTGATGCATATGGCTACAACCGAGCCCAGTTTGACTGTGCTGGGATTAACCGTGAGGGCTTCAACTATCTTGGATTCTCTGCGAGCTACATCTATCATTGTGAATATCTGACAAATTCTCATTGCCAGGCTATCAACAGAGTTGACCCAAGAAGAGAGGTGGTCAGCTTCAGGCCAGGCCAAAGGTGTGAGGACGTCCAGTGTGGTCAGAACTGTGGCTGTACCTTCCACAGTCGCTCCTACCGTTTTGGAGAGTCCTTCAAGTATGGCTGTGAGATCTGCTTGTGCAGCTATACAGGGGTGATTGAGTGCAACTGTCAGCATGTTAGTCAACGCAAGGAGATCCGGGACATGATGGCTGAGGAAATGATGGTTTACCAGGCAGCAATTCGGGATCTCTACTTTAAACAGGGTAAAGTCCAATTTTTTCTCCACATGTTACTCGCATATATGAAAATATATTTTTCATTATTTCATAAAGCATAGGTATCCATAATTGACCCCAACAGTTCTTGAATCATTGCTTTCTGTCTGGTGAAGGTGCTGCCTGGATGTTATATGCAATGATAATGCTTCCAAGTCAAGGTGGTGGGTGTGAAGTGGAGCTGGTCTTCCTATATGTTTGTTTTGGTCTTTTAAAGTGGCAGAGATCACAGAATTGCAAGGTTCTAACAAAGAAACTATGGTAGTAGTGTATCTTGCAGCCAGGACACCCAACAACCACACCGATTGAAGGTGCAGTGGATGACATGCAAATCAACTGGGTTGTTATGCTCTGGTTGGCATTGAATCATTGAGTGATATTGAAGCTGAGCTCATCCAGGAAAATTCCTAGCAGAAAACACGATGTGATTGTAGTAAAAACATAAAACTGTTGGAGGAACTCAGCAGGTCTTGCAGTATCCACAGGAAGTAAAGATATATCCCAAAGTTTTGGGTCTGAGCTCTTCACCAAAGTAGTGATGAAGGTCTCAGGCCCGAAATGTTGGTTATATATCTTTACCTCCTATGGACGCTGCAATACCTGCTGAGTTCCTCCAGCAGTTTTAAGTATTCCCTAACAGTCCTGACATAACTTTGGTTGGTACGAGCATGAGAATTTATTATCATATATTCTTGCCACCACACACATGAAAGAACAACAACCGTATGCATTATATTACCATGACATGCCATGAAACAGAAAGAGATAATAAATACAAAAACATTAGATAAATATTCACAGTTGCAGCTAATGCAAAAGAAAAAGATGTTTCAATTATACAGACAGATCTTTCGGTGATCCCACAGTAGCTTCAGAGTAGTTCTGGTTAAGGATCATATGGGCATGTTCAAGGACCCAAAATTGGGGGAAAAAAGGCTGGACTTTAGGGAAAAAAAACTATTGGGGAAAAATTTTTCTTGTACCTGGGTGTGCTGTGTTCAGGTGAGCCTGGTGGAAAATTAGTGGAAATCCTTTGGGAAATGCACATGTGCATGTGATTCTGTATGTTTACGAGTGTAACGGTGTGTTCAATCAGAATCAGGATTTATTGTCATGAACAAGTCATAAAATTTGGTGTTTTGCAGCAGTAATGTCTTATGACATTACTATATAAAAAAAATTTAAAATAATAGTACACAAAAAGTAAGGCAGTGTCTTAGGTTCATTGATTATTCAGGAATCTGATGGCAGCGGGGAAGAAGCTGTCCTTGTGCCGCTGAGTGCTCGTCTTTAGGCTACTGTACCTTTTCCCTGATGGTAGCAGAGTGAAGAAAGCATAGTCTGAGTGGAAGGGGTCTTTGAGGATAGAGGCTGCTTTTCTAAGACACCGCCTCATGTATATGTCTTTAATGGAGTGAGGACTGATGCATGTGATGTCACAGGCCGAGTTAATAACCTTCTGGAATTCTTGTCCTGAGTGTTGGTGCCTCCATACCAAGCAGCGATGCAACCAGCCAGAATGCTCTCCACACTACACCTGTAGAAGTTTATGAGAGTCTTTGGTAAAATACCGAACCATCTCAGACATCTCACAAAGTATAACCACTGCCAAGCCTTCTTTGTGATTGCATCAACATGGAGGCTCCAGAACAGATCCTCAGAGATGTTGACACCTGGGAATTTGAAGTTCTTGGCTCCCTCCACTACTGAGCCCTCAATGAGGACTGGGCCGTGTTCCCCTGACTTCCTCCTGAAGTCCACAATAATCTCCTTGGTTTTGCTGATGTTGAGCATACGGTTGTTATCATTACACCGTTCAACGAGCTGATCTATCTCCCTCCTGTACACTTCATCATTGCCATTTGTGATTCTGCCAACAACTGTGGTGTCATTGGCAAACTTGTAGAGAGCATTGGAATTGTGCCCAGCCACACAATAATGGGTGTATAGTGAGTAGAGCAGGGGCTAAACATGCATCCTTATGGTGCACCTGTGTTGATGATCAGTGAGGAGGAGCTGTTGTTTCCAATTTGTACTGATTGTGGTCTTCCAATTAGAAAGTTGCAGAGTGGGGTTCAGAGGCCTTGAGTTTATAGCTCTTGACTAACACTGAGGGAATAATGGTATTGAAAGCCGAGCTGTAGGGAGTGCCAATGTAACCGTATCAGATTCCTGGTGCTTTGAACCTAATATGGATGTATAATTACAACTATAGGTGTGCACATGTGTGCATAGTGCCCTATTTCACATGAGCTGTTTAATCAAGGCTGCATCCTCTCAGTACCACGTAAAACATTGCGTGACATTGTGGGGTAACATTTACCTCTCAACTGGTATCATTTACACATGCTTTTTCATATAACCACCATGTGCCTCAGAAACAGGTTTAATCCGTTTAACCAATAAGGCAGTTCCCCCTCTTTTCCCCTCACCCTATCCCAAATTGCTTTATATTCTCTAGGTGACTGGCCAACAGGTTCTCTGACATTGAATCCAACAGGAATTCACAGAAGTAGCAAAAGTCTGAAGCCCCATGTTACTGCAGTGCCACAGATAGAAAATATCAAGGTTATCTGATATTCCTTCACCTGTTTATTTTGTTCAATTGTGAGAGAATCAAGTAATCTTTCATTAGTTTGTTGTTTTGTGGAATTTTATAGTTGGAGTTTTCTTTTAAAAATCTATGCTTCTTTGGTTGCAAAAGGCTTTGAGGTGCCATGAGAAAATAAAGGCAAAAAGCAAAATTCTTAATGTTTCACTATGTCTCAACAGGTACCTGGGAGGAGTTTGCCAAGTTAAAAGCAGAGTACTTGCCACAAGCCAATGGACTGTCCACCTTTCTCCCCTGGCATCGTTACTTCCTCCGAATGGTGGAACGAGAACTGCAGAAGATATCATGTGACATCACCATCCCATATTTTGAATGGACCATAGATGCAGGTTCGATGGAAAGTTCTACCGCATGGCAAGGAAACTTTTTTGGGGCAAACGGAGACCCTGAGACAGACTGCGTCTCCTATCACCCTTTCCAGCAAGACAGTGAATGGGTTCCTTGCCTTCGTCGACGCTTCAACTCTTCCATCAATCTTCCAGATGCAATCAACATTCAATTGATATTAGCAGAGCAAGACTTTGACCAATTCTCCACTCAAATGGAAACCATCTCAGGGCTCTTCCATCTCTGGATCGGAGGTCATATGGCCTCTCCTTTTAGTCCGTATGATCCAGTTTTCCTGTCTCATTATGCATTTATAGATAAACTTTGGAGTCAGTGGCAGGACCGCAGCCCAAGTGGCCTGCCCCGTTACCCATCTGAACTCCGATTTGTGAAGATGAGGCCATTTGACATTGCCCCAGATGATCTCTTGTTATCTCAGCAACAGCTTTGCACAGTGTATGTTCCAGTCACACTCGGTGCTCCTTGCAACTATACAAATTCCAATTCCTTGCATCGTGACCAGAAAGGCTACAACAGGAAAGATTTTGATCAAAACGTACATCCAGATACACAAAGAAGTTACGATATCCGTGGGTATGACCGACAGGGTTACGATCGTAGCGGCTTTGACCAGAGCGGTTGGAATCATAATGGTTATGGCAGAGACCATTTTAACAGGGATGGTTTTGACATTGAAGGATTTGATGTTTCAGGGTACGATCGTTATGGTTTCAATCGATCTCTGGTCACGCCATTTGGAATGTGGAAAGATGAGACCTATCAGCCTTATGTTAAGGTAGAAGTTATCGAGTCACTCTTTGATGGTGGCTATAACACTTATGGATATAACAAGTTTGGCTTGGATAAGAATGGGTTTGATGTGTTTGGTTTTGATGAGAATGGATATGACAAAGACAATTGCAATTATTTCTTCAAAGGCCCTCATCACATGAGATTCTATTTCTTTGTCCAGCAGCAGCTCTACATGGCAAGCCCTGATCTGCTGCTTAATATTAAACGTATCTGCCCCCCAGTAACCCCACTCCCAGATTGGTGGCTTGTACAGAACTGGATGATCACCAATGTGCACATCATCCGGCACATTGAAGACAAGTGGGCTTCTCATCATCCTTTTGACAGCGGATATATCCCCCACATTTCTTCAGTGAAAGGCAATGGCCTTTGGCTTCCTGTGACCCCCAACATCAGGTAGGTACAGAATCATTGAAGTGTTTGATTGCAGTTCCATTACCTTTAATGAAGGTGGGTATGATCGTCTTTGTTCCAAGGTATTTCACCACTTGTCCCCAACTGGTAGAATCCATCATGCTCTATTCACAGTCAATCTATTAATTCAGTTCTATTAAATATCCTTTGTGTTTTGCTGCATCAGTGGGAACAGTTTTTACAATTTGCATCTCTCCTCAAGACTAGAATTTCCCTTCTCAGGAATTACGCTGGTGAATCCATGTCTATGCACTTGGATTTAATATCCTTTACTCTATAGAGTGATGATCTGAACTGCACAGAGTTTCTAAGATGACCTCAACATAACTGTCAATAAATTAATTAATCTTCTTTACTCTATAATTAACCATGGGATGGTGTTTCTACTTCAGAGTGTAATCACTTGTCTAGGCACAAATCGTGCCCAAAGTTGCATTTGCATTGAAAAGCAATTTTAATTCCTGTCATGTTTTTGTTTTCAATTTGCCAAATACTAACTCTGTGATGCATTCGTGCAATTAGAAAGCATGTTAGAATTTAATGGATTAATTTAAAAAATATCCTTGATACACTTTTTTAATTAGATGTAATCAATATTCAAACTGTTACTTCACATTGGGGTAATCTGATTTGACAGAAAATTTTTAAAAAACTAAGTCAAACTATTTATGAATTAAATTTTGATAATGTTGTGAAAAACAAGCTTTTTAGTCTCATGCTCAAAAGAATCAACTTATTTTTAAAATGCTTAGATGTCCTGCAAAATATTCACAATTGATAGAACTTCACAATGACGATTTTCTCTAGACTAGGGCAAGATTTGTGCCTGGGCCAGGACTGCGGGACAGTGTTTGTTAAACTGAAGTGAAAGGTTGCAGAAATTTGGTTTGCCCTGAACGTAGTTGTACTTTTAAAATATTTGGCAATGTCTACATTGATTGTGAATGAATAGTGCAAATCTTGCAGAAATATATATTTAAAAATGCTGTTTGATTTTTATGGTTATGAAATGGCCTGTTTGCCCTTCAGTTCTGCACTTGCCAATTTACAATGCCTCCCAGATAAACTGCATTTTGATTTGAAAATTCTCCGCTGTGTTTTCCAATTCCCTCATGGCCTTATCTTAATCTCACCCAACCCTTTAAGATCTTGTGGTTATCTAGCTTCAAATATCCCCAACTTTGATTAGTCCATTGGAAGCCATTTCTTTCCTGTCCAACCTCAATCTTTGAAATCTTTCTGTAAATTACCTCAGTAAATATATTTTCACCCTATTATGATTGTTAAATATGCTTCATTAACGTATGTTTTCATTGTTGTCATTTTAGCTCCCAGCACTTGAACTGTTAGAATCTTTTGTTTAGAATCAGGGTGGCATGGATTTGTATAGCATGGAATGGACCCTTCAACTCAATGTGCCCATATCAACCATGAATTCCATCTGCCTGCATGAAGTCCAGATTTCTATCAAATGCCTTTAAAATCCTGCAATTGTACATGCCTCTACCACTCCTCTGCAGCTTCTTCCATATAACCACCACCCTCAGTGAGGGGGGGGGGGGGAAGCCCTCCCTTCTCTCACCTGAAACTTGGTTTAAGAATCCCCCACCTGAAGAAAAGAGGGCACCGTTCATGCAGTGGTCAGTGCAATGCTGTTACAGCATCAGTGACCCGGGTTCAAATCCTGTGCTGTCTGAAAGGAGTTTTGCACATTTTCCCTGTGACTGTGTAAGTTTCCTCCAGGTGCTCCGGTTTCCTTCCACGGGTTTTGTAAATTATTTGCTGTATTTGGGAGGAATGGACTCCTGGGCCGCAAGGGCTGTTGCTATGCTGTATACCTAAATTCAAAATTTAGATAGAGACCATTTATCCTATATATGCCCCTCATAATTTTATGTGTCACCCCTCGGTCTCTGATATTTAATTCCATGGCTCTCAACATCTGTACACTTGGTGATACCAAGAGCCTTTTCATGGTTGGTTGTCTTTTCACATGCCTCTTTTTTCTTGCCTTGTAGGTTTTGCTTTGAGCTACACTGGTATTCAGGCTGCCCACTCGGGACTCAGCCAGTCAGATGCCCTGACCTGTGCCAGCACTCCAAGTGCCTGGGATTCCCAAACATGGAGTGCCGAGTCCATCGCTGTGGCACCTGCTTCAGCGAGTGGTACAACGGAACCACAGGCCGCCACGTCATGTGTCAGGGTTGGTTACCAGCATTCCCCAGTCCATCCGTTCACTTGGTGTGATTGCAGGGTTTTCAGTTGGGGCTGAGGGAGATGGGGGAAGTGTGGTTCTTAAAGGGGGTTGTCTTGGGTCTTGTGGGAGGGAAGACAAGTTTGGAGTAAAACATAAAAGTCTGCAGATGTTGTGATTGTAGTAAAAACATAGAAAAGCTGGAGGAACTTATCAGGTCTCACAGTCCATAGGAGGTGTTACTGACATTTTGGGCCTGAGCCCTTCTTTTAGTTCTTTTTGAGCTACAGGGAAGGAGCAGATGGTTCTTCCACATGAACTTTGCCTTTTGGCAAAGCGAGACTGTCCCACTGCCCAGAACACTTTCTCCAATCTCGTTGCTCCTCTTAATTCTATGTAATCTGTTCTCTCTCTCTTTCTCATGCCCACTAACATTTCCTGATTTACCCACCTCCTGCCTTGTGGATGTGCATGGAAATTGCAACAATTGGGGTAACCCTTGTAGGCACAGGGAGAATATACAAGCCCCACATAGCAAGGGGAGGTGAGGGTCAAGCCTGTCATTAGATGTGAGGTAGCACTCCTTTGCTTTCTGTTAGGTCAGTGAGGTGAAGGGCCTGATTGCAGAGGTGGGGCTGGGGAAGGGGACTGGTCTGTGTTTAAACAAGGAGGCTGGACTGCAATGCAGAGAGGGGCTGTTTTGGGAGTGCAGAGGGTAGGGCTTTGTCAGGAGCGCGGGAGCAGTGTCAGACTTTGGAGAAAAGTACTGCATTGGGCTGTGGAGTTGGGAGGGCTTGTGGGGAGAGGAAGGGTTGAGTGGAGAGGAGCAGTCATGTCGGAGTGTGTAGATGATGTCTGCACAACACTTGATACAAATGATGGGATTAGAGCATTCTTCACACCTGCCTTTCAAACTTCTTCACTGTTCTTTCTCAAGCCAGGGCTCGGTAATTGCCCCTGGATTTGGATCGCGGTTATCACAATATTCTGCTGCAATTGAATGTGGTGCATTTGGATTTTCAGAAATGTCCTACAATTGTATGACACTTTATAAATCCCTGAGGAACAGATCCAACCCTAGAAATGGACAACCTGATGGTCTGTGCTAGTTATTGGGTCCAGACTCCAACAATGGCACATAAGGATGCATTAAAAAAATTGTGGGAAAGATATGAGCTGGTGATGATCCATTTCTGAGGGGAACAGTCATTCATGTTTGAACTGTTGTTTATTGTACATCCTGCCAATAACATGAAACTTTTCCTGCTTTCATTACTGTTTTAAACCAGTCCATTAGTCTATTTTAATTTCTCTCTTCATTTAACTGTTGCTCTTGCAGCATGACCCTCCCATTATTTCCCATTATGCACGCTGCTGCATGTTTACTCATTCCCTTTACTCTGATTTTCTTCCTTTTAGGTTGTACAGTTGATAAGAACATGAGATAGACAGATTTTTCGAGCTGGCAGCTCTCTACATGCCAGGGTGGTGAAGTGTATTGTTTGAAGTTGCACTGTCCAGATCCTAGGAGCTGCTAACATCCAAATGTTCTTCTTGTGGTGGTCTAGCCTGTTCCCCATCCATTGCTCCCTCAAGTTCATGCAGTGCAATCCCAACCATTTAAACATTCAAATGAGTATCAAAAGCAACAGGGGAAAAAAATGATAATATCTAAAATAAACCATCTTCTCTTCACCAGAAACTGTCTTCATAAACCTCACACTCTTTCAGCCATTTACCCTAAAACACCTCTCAACTCTGT
Organism: Narcine bancroftii; assembly: GCF_036971445.1. Classification (NCBI taxonomy): domain Eukaryota; kingdom Metazoa; phylum Chordata; class Chondrichthyes; order Torpediniformes; family Narcinidae; genus Narcine; species Narcine bancroftii. Next base: position 14,000,688 of record NC_091481.1, read on the forward strand.
ACCACTGTAACCCTTTAATGGAATTACCAAGAATGGGAACTTGTGGATATTTCTCTTTTCTGCTACATATGTCTCTAGGCCCTCTTCCCTTTCTCTGCTTGACCTTGCTACCTGCCCCCTTCCCATCAGTCCAAGAGTATCTTGAGCCTGATCCATAACAAAGAAAACAGGAATGAATTGGGGGGTGAGCAATGGTGGTAGGATGTTTTGGGGTTACAAGGAGGGAGAATGGGAGAAGAGGAAAGGGGACCAGTGATCATGCAAGGCAAAGATAGCAAATGGAGAAAAAGGAAGAGGGGTACAATGAAAGGAATTATCTAATGAGGTAAAGAGATGAGAGAAGATCATTTTGGGGGGGTGAGGACTGGATAATTAACTTCTGAATAAATTAAACATGGGCAATTAAAATTTATAAGATTAAATTGAGTGTGGTCCTGATTGTTCAAAATGTTGAAAGCACTGAGATCAAGCCTTAGAGATCCTTATATTGACAAAGTACAGAGGTTAACACGGGGAGGGAGGATCAATTGGAATAACACACTAATGGAGCAAGGGGTCGGGATAATCTGTATATGTGTGCAGTTTATTGGAATAGTGTGGATGAGGGGGATCAGGTATTTCTGGACTGGGGACTCAAATGTAAAAAAAATTGCCATTTATCCTCTTTCTGTTAAAGGTTGTAACTACAATGGACAGACTTTTCAGAATGGGGATTCAGTCATCATTGATACATGCATGTCCTGTGTGTGTCTGGTGAGTGAACAAAGCAAGGAGTTGGCATTGCCAAGGCTTGGGCAGAGGGTCAGCTTCAGGAGAGGGCAATGAAGAATCAGAGGGGGAATAAGTCAGCACCTTCTGGAGAGGGGGAGCGAGTCAGAAGTTACTGGGGAGGAGGAGCAAGTCAGCACCTACTGGGGAGGGGGAACAAGACAGCACCTTCTAGGGAGAGGGGCGCGAGTCAGGACCTTCTTTGGAGGGGGAGCAAGTCAACATCTTCAGGGGAGGGGAGCGAGTCAGCACCTTCTATGGAGGGGGAGCAAGTCAACATCTTCAGGGGAGGGGAGCGAGTCAGCACCTTCTGGGGAGGGGGGGCAAGTCAGAAGTTACTGGGGAGGAGGAGCAAGTCAGCACCTACTGGGGAGGGGGAACAAGACAGCACCTTCTAGGGAGAGGGGTGCGAATCAGGACCTTCTGGGGTAGCACCAGCTCCTTCACAGGATGGGGAGCACCTTTAGGGAAGAATGCCTCAGCGGCTTCAGGGGAGGGGGAGAAGCAGCAGCACCTTCAGAGAACACCTTGGGAGTGGGAGAAGCGACTCAGCACCTTCAGGGGAGGAGGTAGCACCTTTGGGGGAAGAGCAACTCAGTGTCCTTAGAGGATGGGAGCGGCAGCTCCTTTGATGATGGAGTGGGGGGTGGGCGACTAAGCACCTCAAGAGAGGGGGGAGTGACTCAGCACCTTCAGCAGTTATGGGGGGAGGTGATGAAAATATTATGGGTTATTTGGGTAGTTGTACACTTGACTTTAGGTCTGTGCTGAAGCCAGTGAGTGATGCAATGCCTCTGTCCTTTTGAAGAATGGAGATATATTCTGTGCGCCTGTGCAGTGTCGTCCCCTGAGCTGTAAGGATGTCGTGCAGAGACCAGGATCCTGCTGCCCTGAGTGTGCCCAAGGTGAGTAGTGAGTGTCAGGAGTATTTGCTATTCTGTTTCATGTTTATTCTTTCATGTTGCACTCATTTATCCCAAATTGTGGCTGTTAATGAGACAGGAGACTGTGAACATTATAGGTGCTTTTGGAGATATGTTTGGTCCAGGGAACAAGAGTGCTGGCAACAGTTTGATTTCATGAGTCTTGAGTAAAGAGTGGATAAAGCTGAGGTTCAGAACACCTTGTGATGTACAATCCCTCAACTCTGCTGATTCCCTGTATATTTTGTCTCTCCTTCTGGCATACCCTCAAGATTAAGAGTGATTTGTTTCCACACTAGATCTGTGGCTTTAAATGTGGACAACAAGACCAATGTGGAACCCACATTCTGCACTGATGGTGGACATGTCTCTGAGTAGATGATGAGATGACTGGTTCCTTCTACCATTCATGCTTGACTTTGGTGTGTGTGAGCATGAGGCTCCACTGCCATCTGAGCAACATACCTGATACCAGTCCAACAGAGCCACTCATGGTCATGGTCACATGATGCTGAAGTTGTTTCAAATGAACCAAATGTAAATGGAGGTAAATTTCTTCAGGAGGCAGATACGAGGAGGTGCTCTAAAGTCCTTCACGTGTTGAAAAAGGCTACAAGGTATTTTTTGACCTCTTGTGCGTTGAAGACAAATGGATTCTACACTTATTTAGGGAGTAGCTCTCCTTCTCCTGGGAGGAGAAGCATGGCAATGACTGTCCATGTAGCAGTTAACATCTTGGTGATGGTCACAATTACACCTTCTGTAGAAAATCCTCTTCCTCCCAAAGACTGTAGATTTGCCATTTAACTTCTTCTCTGCCAAGTGCTAGAACTTTAGTTGGGATACCATCTGCTTACAAGCATTTTCAATTTTTTTAATAATCACAAGTAGCACTAGAGGTGGACTGGATAGAAGATGGAATCAAGGGCATTCGTGTAAGGTCAGAGTTACAATTAGAACAAGAAATAGGAGCAAGAATTGGCTTCCTGGCCTACCCCACCATTCAGTGAGATCATGGCTGTTGTGACAATAGGCTTATCTCCATCTACCTGACTTTTCCCCACATCCCTTAATTCTCCTACTATGTAAAAATCTATCTGACCTTATCTTAAATATATTCACTGACGTAGCCTCCTCTGCCTCATTGGGCAGCGAATTCCATACATACATCATCCCCTGGGAAAAGCAATTCCTCCTCATCTCCGACCTAAATCTACTACCCTGGATCTTATGTCCCCTAGTTCTAGTCTCCCCCACCAATAGGAAAACTTACCTACCTCTTATTTATGCCTTTTATAATTTTATATGTTTCTACAGGATCTCTTCTCATTCTTTTAAATTCAAGCAAGTACAGCCCTGATAACTCAATCTCTCCTCATAGGCTATCCCTCTCATCTCTGGAATCAACCTGGTAAACCTCCTCATGACTGCCTGCAAAGTCAGTACATCCTTCCTCAAGTGAGGAGACCAGAACTGCATGCAGTACTCCAGAAGTGAAATCACCAGTACCCTGTTGTAGCATAACCTCCCTGCTCCTAAATTCAATCCCTCAATCGTTGAAGGCCACCATTCCATTTGCCTTCCTGATGGCCCGCTGCACCTGCAAAACAACCCTTTGTGATTAATACACAAGCACTCTTAAGTCTTCCTGCATGGCAGCACGTTGTAATTGCTTCCATTTTTACTTCCAATGTGGATGACCTCACATTTGCCTACATTGTACTCTATCTGCCAGACCTTTGCCCATTCTCTTAACCTAACTATATCTCTGCAGACTCTCCATATCCTCTGCACAATTTGCTTTTCAATTCATTTTAATGTCATCAGCAAACTTGGATACACCACACTCTGTCCTCTCTTCCAGATCATTAATATATATTGTGAACAGTTGCGAGTCCAGCACCGACTCCTGTGGCATCCTGCTCACCACTGATTGCTAACCAGAAAAAAGCCCCTGTATCCCAACTCTCTGCTTTCTGTTGTTTATCCAATCCTCTATTCATGCGAATACATCACCCCCATCTCTATGCATCCTTATCTTCTCTATGTCTTTATGCTGCACTTTATCGAAGGCCTTCTGGAAATCCATGTAAGCAATGTCCATTTTCTCCCCTCTATCTACCACATTCATTATTTCCTCAAAGAACTCTGGTAAGTTCATCAAACAGGACCTGCCTTTGCTGAATCCATGCTATGTCTGCCTGATGGATCCATCTCATTCCAAATGCCTTACTATTTCTTCTGTAATGATCGCTTCAAACACAGATGTTAAACTAAATGGCCTATAGTTCCCTGCCTTTTGCCTACATCCTTTTTTAAATAGTGGCATGACATTCGCCGTCTACCAATCTGATGGGATCTGTCCAGAGAACTTCAGTATTTGTCATTCTGTAAGTGATGTGGACATTCTAGCTGTCTTGCGCTTTACCAATATTACATTTCTGCAGATGCCAGTGCCAGGACTGTTGCTGTAGTTACGTGGTCTTGTATTTATTCCCCTTCCTTTCTGTTACCTCTTGCCAGAGGATTGCCTCTTTCCCATCCTTGGTGTTGAAGTTGCCCAGGAGGATCAGTTTTTTTCTATCTGGGATATAGACCAGGGTTGGAATAATATCCTTGTTCCCTCGGTAGATGTCAGGGTTGAGGCAGAGAATCATAGCATGTTGATTCAGTATTAGAGTGAACCAGTGAGTTATTTTATGGAGGAGGCAGTGAGATGTGGACTGGCTTATTTTTGGTGGCATAGTTCACTCCATGAAGATGGTATTTCTCTTCCAGTTCTCCCCTCCAGAAAGGGTACTCACACCCTTGCTTGAACACGCCATCTCCCTATTGATTTGCCTTATGCAGGGTAGCTACATCAATGACAGGGAGTGCCCACATGAAACCTGACATTCTCAGTGAGGCCTGGATCCATTGGCATGGAAAACCATGATGAGTGGAGACCGTTCTGCCTTATAAACATTGGCCCTCTGTTGCAGAATCTCTTCTCTTTGAGACTGCCACTTCTTCACCACTCTGACTTCCTCCCAACCTTCCTTTGATACCCACTTCAAACCCTTAACCCTCTATCAATTATGGGGCACTGCTGCCTATATCCCTGGTGACATTCCACTCCTTCAATACCTGGTCCTGTTCCTGCCCTGCCTGCTCACTGAGCTGGGGAGAGGATGCTTGTCTGTTTCTGGGAGTGTGGCAGGCTTGTGATCGGCTTGGAGGATGCAGTGTGGTGCCTGTTGTGTGATAGGGAAGGGACTGTTGTTTAATAGAGGCATGAGTGTCTCAGCAGCAGGATCTTGGATGGCCGAGACTGGGGTGGTGAGGCCATTTTTGAGGCATCAGGAGCTCGGATGGGCAGGTTGCTGGGGCTTAGGAGAGAGTTTGTGGTAGGGGTATTTGGGACCCCTGGTGGGCAGGCTGAGGATCCATGGATGTGGTGTTGAGAGTGCCAGTGGGTGGGCGGTGAGGCGAAGGTCTGCAGTCTAGGCGAGTGGAGTTACGGTAGTTGGGCAATTAGGAGGTCAGGTTAGGTGGACAGTGTTAGGTAAAAACATCATGAGCTGGGAATGTAGAAGGAGTCACCCAGTGCTGGGCCGTAACAAGATGCAGTTGTGACCTTGACTCAAGATAAGAGTGGGGATGACAAATTGATGTGCAGGAAACTAGCAGAGAAGGATAGCAACAGTTTATTCAGTGGACAATGTCATGGTATGATAATTTACTAAGTACGTATCCTAAGGTATATAAAAAACACCACTTGCTGATAACGGCAGAATGCGCCTTCTCCAACTAACACTGTTAGTTGCAAGTGTTACAATCTGGCAATAAAGAACAAAGAACCTTGATTTCGACTCAGTCTGGTGTTTGACTCACTCATTCATGAACAAAGCAGACCTAACAACAGTCAGAGCCAAATATAAAGGGGTTGACTTTTACATGGGTATTATGGGAAAAAAACAAAATTTTTAGGCCAAAAAAAAGGGGGGGTCGACTATTACATGTGTATATATGGAAAATGGTGTTAAGAGATAGAAAAGAGAAGCACAATGTTCAGTATAGAGCAGTACTGATAAATAATTAACAATTCCTATTGATCAATTTGCTCAGAGCTTGATGTTCATTCTGTTCATGTGTTGGTCAAGACCATTCAGCCTCCTACACCACTTAATTAGTTCATGACTGATCTGCACTGCAACCACTTACACAGACTTACTCCTGTAAAAATGAATCCTTTTGTCAAATAAAAATCGTCTGTGTATGTGTATGTATGGCCATGCCTGTTGGCTTCTTTGTCTCTGTGTTAACCTACTCCCATAGTTAGAAACCATAGAAAACTACAGCACAGAAAACAGACTATTCAGCCCTTCTTCTCTGTGCCAAATCATAATTCCTCTAGTCCCACTGACCTGCCCCCATTCCATAACCCTCCAGACCGCTCCCATCCACGTATCTATCCAATATATTCTTAAAACTTCAGAGTGAGCCTGCATTTACCACGTCGGATGGCAGCTTGTTCCAAACTCCAACCACTCTCTGAGTGAAGAGGTTCCCCCAAACCTTTCTCCCTAAAGGCATGTCCACTCGTATTTATCTCTCCCAATCTAAGTGGAAAGAGCCTCCTTGCATTTACTCTGTTTATTCCCTCATAATTTTGTAAACCTCTATCAAGTCTCTCCTCACTCTTCTACGCACTAAGGATTAATATGCCAACCTGTTTAATCTTTCCCTGTAACTCGACTCAGTAGTTGTGTAATGTGTTTTTTTTAGGCTGTGCCAATGGAAGAGCTCATGGAGAGAGCTGGAAGACTGAAATGTGTACCCAATGCTCATGTGAGGTAAGGATGACCCTGTGACATAACATTATTCTCAAAGTGGAGTGAAGTTGAGATGAGCCACCCAGGTCAGACTCATTCCACCTTGTGTTGACTAAGGCAGATCCCATTCAGTGAATCCATTGAAAGCTGATACTTCTAGCTTGCATTTAATTGTTTGATTTTTTTAGGGTTCTTTTGAGTTGTAAGTAAGGAGTTTCAGAGATTGAAAGTTCAGTCTTTGAAACCCCCAGGATCTTGTTTCTTTTAAGAAAGATTTATGATCTGGGGGAAATGCCATCCAGCCAATGTATGAGGGGGTGGAGTCGGTAGTTTGTAAAGACTTGAGCAGTTGGCTATAAGAGCATTAAATAGAAATTGTTAATTAAAGATAGCACAGGACAATAATTTTTTTCAGAAGGTTTGCGTCCTGATAAAAAAATTGGGGATTACGATAGACAACTTTAGGATGAACACAAAGATAATTTAAGATTAGCTGTATCACGTAGGAAGTTGGAGAAATATTAAATTAACTTTTATTGAATTTTGCATGTTTAATCACATAATGATGTTGACACGTCGTGTTAGTTCAATTGACCTAAAAATGTTTTGCTGCTGATTTTCATTTGTACTCGGCATCTGATGCCTCTCATGTCAGCGTCCAACAATAGTCGGCCATCAATGAATTCCAGTTGCCCTGATACTGCTTTTCCATGGGTGCAATGTCCTGGTGAAATCTTTCATCATGTTCAGTTACTGACTGCACCAAGATCAGCAGGGAAGAAGTCTAAGTGCGAATGCAGAAAATGAATTTCAATTCATGGTTTTGTATTATTGAATGTTAAAAATAAGACAGGAAATCACAAAAATAGGTTACATCTAAAATGAACAGTACTTGATAGGAAAGTTTTAAGGTGATTTTCTTAATCAACAGCCCAAAATCTATAAAATACACGTAAAAGTGTTCAGGAAGCACAATCTTCATTGTCCAGGGTAATCAACAGTAAGTGGCTGCCTGATTCAATACCAATATTTAAACCACTTGTCCTGGGTAACTGGGTCCAGCGAGCCCACCTGCTCTGAATGGCCTTGCCACCACAGGTAGATTGCACATCCAGCTGCCGAGGAAAGATTTGCCCACCAGTGATAGTCTCCCCCACTATGGATGGGCCCTACTTTCTGGCCACTGCAGAGAGATGGACAGTCCTTGCTGTAGGAGAAACATGCTCATCACAGATCCCACTGTCCCCACTTTGGATAGCAGTGTTCAGCCTATCATTGATAGTTCTGCAAGTCATCTAGTCTCGCCCACTGCAGTCCCACCCTTACCCACAGATAGAGAGCATACCAACTCTTCACATAAATCTTATGCTTCCAACCTCTATCATTCTCCTTCTCACCACCATCTCCATTCTCCAAGCCACATTGTCCTTCCTAGTAAAACCACAGAAATGCTAAAGGTCCTCAGCAGGTTTCACAGCAACCATAGGGGGCAAAGATGTATTACTGATATTATGGGCCTGAGCTCTTCTTCAAGAGCTTCTTCAGTCATGCCTTAAAGTAGGGCACAAGCCCAAAACATTGGTTATATATATTTCCCTCATACAAACTCTGCAAAACTACATGCAGTCCCAGGCCAACTTGCTCTCCACATTGCCAGACTCCAAAAACCACAGCCCAGAGTTTTGAGCTAAATTTTCTGTTTATTCTGTCTTCCCACATACAGAAAGGTGCAGGTATTAAAACACATGAAAAATAATTCTGACTAATTCTTTATTTCTCAAAAGGGTGGAAATATTCATTGCGAGGAAATCACCTGCCCAGAGCTCTTTTGTTTAGACCAATACAAGCCAGCTGGAGAATGCTGCCCCATCTGTCAGCCAGGTAACTTCAAAAGATGACTTTAGACACCCTTTCATTAGGATCTGGGTGGCTGGAGAATTTAATTTGCATTTTTAAAATCTGAAAATAAATCAATAGTTGGTTCCATGAAGTTCCCAGAATGCTGTAAAACCTATCTAGTTGTTTGCTATGCTGTAAGGGAGGAATTTGTATTTTTGCCTGGTCTCTTCTGTTTGTGAACCTTGGTTCACCGCTGTGCTCTTAATTGAGAAAAGACCAAACAGTTTATCTCATTCATAAATAACATTGAAGGGCATGGACCCAGCAGCAACTGAGGCAGTGAATTCAGAAACAATAAAGGTGGACAGACCCAGTTTACCCAGCAGAGCCTGGTTCACTAACAACCAGGAACACTGACTCCAACTTTTATTGTCATTGACATGGAATTGTCCAGTCCCTTGCCCTATCCTCACACATCCTCTCCCCGCCCCCCCCCCCCAACCATTCCCCAAGTCCCAAAGACCCATCTACTCCCCTGCTCTTCCCAACAACCCTCCTTCCTTTGCTCATCCCTCCCAGAAGGACCTTCTTGGTCTTGCTGTGCCCCAAGGACCTTCCCATCCTTGCTCCACCCCTTCCCTCAAACCCTCCTGTTCTCAGCTCTGTCCCCTCATGGCCCCCAGTTTAAATCAGTTAGGGGTATTTTAGCCAACTTGCATGGCTACTGACTGGAATTGTTCCTGCCTACAATATTGGAACAAATCATCAATAATTTTTGTTGGGCTAATAAGAAAATGGAGGCTCAATATCATAATTGGGGATCTATGCTTCCCAACTATCTACAACCTCACCTTATCTTGGAAGATTTAGAGATAATAAAATTGCTGGTCCAATCACTGCTCCTGTAGATTCTGAAGGATTAAGACTTCCATTGGAATCTCTCAAAGGTAACAAACTCTCATCCAGCTGCATTATATGATACCTGGCCAACATGAGCAACTTAAACGTGCAGCAGAAGGCTTCAGCGATGATGCTGAAGAACACCAAAGGTTTTCCACATATTCATTGACCAACCAATCTTAGTTGATAAAGGGGAAAGGTACTGTATACTGAGTTTGAGGCCACTGACTTCACTGTGAATATGTCCTGAATAGAAGAACCAATTAGCCTTTATCTTCCTCCACACCAAGATGTCGGCATGGTTAGTGTAGTGGTTAGCATACCAGGTTCTAATCCAGTGTTTTCTTTCAGGAATTTGTACGCTCTCCCTGTGTCTGCATGGCTTTCCTCCAGATGCTCTGGTTTCCTCCCATCGTTCAAAGCGTACAGGGATTGTAGGTTAAGTCGGGTGTTCGGGCAGCATGGCCTCATGGGTCTAACTTTAAAAATTAAAAATGTTTTATGCTATGATCAAAAGGACCTTGGCAGAAGTACAATAACAGTATTCAGTTTATAAAGGGAAGGCCATTTTCTAGCAATTCTTCCAGGACTTCCTCTATTTTCAAAGATCACGACCCACAAACCTTCTGCTGATATTTTCTCCAAGGAAATTGATTCAGGAAAAATCATCATCAAATAATTTTAGAAAATAGGCATTAAAATTAAATGACTGCAAATGCCCTGCCTGAGTTTAAATTTTGCAAATTCTCAAACATTTCCTGATAGATGCTGTCATGAGACAGTTACTGGTCCAAATCCCTCTGCATTGCCAAATTCAGCAATCAGGGAGGAGTGAGATATTTTGTCTGTAATATCTGTGACCGACTCTGTACCTTTTGTACAGGCTGTGAATATGAAGGAAGGCAGTATATAAATGGAGAGGTTTTCTCATCCGTTACCAACCCCTGCATGAACTGTTCATGTGTGGTAAGTCTACCATTGTTAAATGTTGAAGAACAGTGACATCAGCTCATTGATGCTTCACAGAAAAAGCCAAGCTTTTTGGCCTAGGTCTAAAATTGAATTTGATGAAATACTGTGATTGAAGTAAAAACACAGAAATGCTGGAGAAGCTCAGCCAATCTTGCAGCATCCATTGGAGGTATAGATGCATTACTGATGTTTTGGGCCTGAGCCCTACCTCAAGGTATGAGTTTTAAAAAAAACAGGTGTCTGCATTAAAAGATTGGTGAAAAAGGAAGAATGGGATGGGGAGGAGTAGGGACCATCAGACAAAGGGAGCTAATTGGATATGATAAAAAGGACAGGGAGAGAGTAAAGGTGAGAATTGATTGGGGGAGGGGTGAAAGGAGACAGGGAAAAGAAGACAGACAGACAAAGCTAGAGGAAAGGAGACAAAGGGAAAAATGGGATGGGGGCTAATGGAAACCGAAAAGTTGATGTGAAGGCCATCCAGTTGGATAGACTTGCTGAGTTCCTCCAGCAGTTGAATTTAGTGCCTGGTTATGTGTCCTTGTGTATCTTGATTCTTTGATCTTTCTCTTTCAATTTTTTTATTGAGCATTTTTTTAGAATACATTATTTAGGGAAGATAAGGTTAGCAAATATGAAGAATAAAGTACATTTCCAAAAATAAAACAATAATGACATCCCTTCCTCATACAATGTTGTCAGAATGATAAAAAGGAAAAGAAACCAAAGAAAAAGAACTCTAATTCCCTACTGAATAAACCTGGGATATTTTGACATAAAATTAAAGGTGGTATAGTTTTGATGAATCTATAAAGCCTTACTAACTGAAGGAAAAACCATATACAGTACAACTCCAATTATCCGAAATGGTCGGGACTGCGCCTATGTCGGATAAATATTTTTTATTTCAGATAGCTGGTAAATTTTTAAAAACAGCCCAGTAGCAACAGCAAATCACTTGTAACAGTGTTTATATAACAACAAACAATAAGGAAAAGCTTTTTAAGCATTAAAATAATGTTTAATTCTCACCAAAAAAATGCTGGCCACAGCCGATCACTGAGACCTCCCCACTGAGGCCCTGCCGCTGACGGGAGCATGTTGTCCTCACTCCTGCCCAGGAGGCCACTCTCCTTGATGACGCTGGGACAAGGAATTCTTCAAACCAGTTGTGGATAGGAGACAATACCATGCAGTTTGAGAGGAGGAGTGGGAGAGAAAAGTCGATAGGGAAAGGAAAAGAGGAAATGGAAAGAGAGAAGGGAAGGAGTTACCTGAAATGAGGGCAATCGTTGCTCTAATTTCATGTTGGGTGAATTTTTTTTCAACCTGTATAGTCAGTTCAGCTCCAAAAAAATTTCGCATTTTTGATTTATTTCAGATATCCTCATTTATCTGAAATTTTATTTTTTTTTAGTTAAATGAGGATTTCAGAGAATCCAATTTCAGATCATCAGAGTTGACCTGTACATAAATAAATATATTTTCATTGATCAAGACAAACAGATTTATTGAGCACAAAAATCATCCATAAAAGAATTCCAAATTTTATGAAAATTAGTGTTAGCATACACCTGATCTTTTCTAAATTAAGACATGACATAACCACTGAGTACAAGTGGATGGAACAGGATCTTTCCATTTAAGTATGATAGCTCTCCATGTCATAAGAATTTTAAATAGTATTACATGACTATCAGATAAAGAAAACAGCCCATTAATATCATCTAGCACTCAAAAAAGAAAGCTGTTAAAGGATTGGGTTCAAGATTAACATGTAATTTTATTGACAAAACATTAAAAAATCTCCCTCTGATAAGGTTCAAGAACTCGATAAGACCAGACCATATGTGCAAAGGTTACTTCCCCGTCATTACATCTGTCATGTCGGGATTTAGATTGGGAAATATATGGGATAATTTGTCTTTAGACATGTATGCCTGATGTACAACCTTGAAATGAATAAGAGAATGTTGAGCACATAGTGAAGAAGTGTTAACTAATTTAAGAATCAAATCCAAATTTTTGTCTGAGATAGAAAATTGTAGTTCATGCTGCCATGCTCTTTTGATCTTATCAAGGGAAACCTGACGTGATTTTGAAAATGTATAATATATAAAGGTTATTAAACCTTTCTGAGAGGGTTGTAATTTTAAAATTACATCCAACAGGTTAGATTCTCAAGTCATGGGAAAATTTGGTAATTGAACCTATTAAAAAAATTCTGATCTGCAGGTATCTAAAAAAAATGTGAATTTGGTAAAGTGAACTTTACTGATAACTGTTCAAAAGACATGAGACAACTGTCAACCAACAAGTCTCAAAAACCCTGAATATCATTAACATACCAATTGACAAATGTTGAACCATATAAAGAAGGAGGAAATACATAATTAGATGATATAAAACTTGATAAGGAAAGAACTTTGAAATCAAAAACATTCCTGAACTGAAACCAGATGTGCAAGGAATATTTTACTATAGGGCTGTATATCATCCTGTGAACTTTAGCTGAAGAGAAAGGAAGTGCTCTCCTAAAAAGGATAGAACGGAAAACTTCTTGGCCGACCTCAGTTCCAAAGAGACCCAAACTGGGCGGTCCAATCTATTAAAATACTGAATCTAAAACAAGATAAACTATATATTGATGGCCCAGTAATAGTATCTAAAGTTTGGCAATCCCAAGCCTCCATTCCTTTCAGATCTCTGCAAGTGAAGCTTATTCAGCCGAGGTTGTTTGTTTTGCTAAATGTAGGAAGATATAATAGAGTTAAGGGAATCAAAAAATGACTTGGGGATGAAGACTGGAATTGTATAAGAAAGGAATAAAGTTTGGGTAAAATAATCATTTTGGTAGAGTTAATATGAGCAACTAATGAAATATAGAAAGATGACCATCTGGATTATGTCTGCTTAAATTGTTTTAATAAATTAAGAAAATTTCCCTTAAATAAATGTTTGTGGTTTTTGCTGACTATAATTCCTAAGTAAGTAAACTGATTTTAACAACCTTAAAATGGGATGTTAGCATAGATATGCTCCATAGTATTGAGGGGGAAAAAGTTCACTCTTGTGTAAGTTGTGAAAAGTGACTGAATTGTGATGGTAATGACCACATAAAAGGAAATATACTTACAGATTTGAGACAAATTTCAGAAACCGATTCTTTAATCTTTGACTGGATTTGAGTGCTTCCATGTATATACCATATTTATTTCAATGTAACTGTTTTATATAAATTTCTTTTTAATTTTCGATGTTTGATTGTCATAGAACAGCTTGGTGAGATGTGCTCCCCTGCACTGTCAGTATCTATCATGTTCTCACCCAGTCCAGGAATCTGGTCAATGCTGCCCCAGATGCCCAGGTGAGAAGAAACCAAGGATCCAGCCGTGTAACTGATGGTTGGGTGGTGGGTGGGGGGGAAACGTAAAAATCACAGCAACAAACCCAATGTAAATATTTCAACACAGACACAACAATCAAATAACGGCAGATCAGTATGCACCAATGTTTAAATCGTAACAAAGATATTCACCAATTCAAGGACGACAGTAGGAGGTAAATTATTAGAAGGTGTTCTAAGAGATCGGATATATAATTATTTGGATAGCCAGAATCTGATTAGGGTTAGTCATCATGGCTTTGTACATGGTAGGTCGGGTTTAACCAACCTTAGAGTTTTTCGAGGAGATGACCAAGAACGTTGAAGAAGGAAAGGATGTGGATGTTGTCTACATGGACTTTAGTAAGGCCTATGACAAGGAAGGTTGTCAGGAAGGTTCAGACGCTACGTATTCATGATGAAGTAGTAAACTGGATTTGACAATGGCTGGATGGGAGAAGCCAGAGATTAGTGGTGGAAGATTGCTTCTCAGAGTGGAGGACTGTGACAACTGGAATGTCTCATGGATCGGTGCTGAGACCTTTGTTATTTGTCATCTATATCAATGATCTGGATGATAATGTGGTTAATTGGATCAGCAGGTTTGCAGGTGACACTAAGATTGGAGGCATTGTGGACAGTGAAGAACATTTTCAAAGTTTGCAGAGGGATCTGGACCAGCTGGAAAAGAGGGCTGAAAAATGGCAGATGGAATTTAATGCAGACATTAAATGCAGTGTAAGGTGTTGCATTTTGGAAGGACAAACCAAGAAAGGATGTACAGGGTAAATGATAGGGCATTGAGGAGTGCAGTAGAGCAGAGGGACCTGGGAATACAAATAGATAATTCCCTGAAAGTGATGTCACAGGTGGATAGGGTTGTAAAGAGAGCATTTGGCATATTGGTCATTATAAATCAATGTATTGAGTGTAGGAATTGGCATGTTATGATAAAGTTGTATAAGATATTGGTGAAACCACATTTGGAGTATTGTGTGAGGTTTTGGTCACCTCACTACAGGAAAGATATCAATAACATAGAAAGAGTGCAGAGAAGATTTAGTTGGATGTTGCCTGTACTTCAGGAACTGAGTTACAGGGAAATGTTAAACGTAGAAGAATAAGGGGAGATCTGATAGAAGTATTTAAAATTTTGAGAAGAATAGACAGAGTAAATGTAAGTAGGCCTTCACTGAGGGAAGGTGAAATACAAACCAGAGACATGGGTTAAAAGTGAAAGTGGAAATCTTTAGTGAGAACATGAGGGAGAACTTCTTCACATAGAGAGTGGTGGTGGGAGTGTGGAGCAAGCTTCCAGCTGAAGTGGTGAAAGTGGACTCAATTTTTAGTATTTAAGAAAAATTTGGACAGGTACATGGATAGGAGAGATATGGGGGGCTATGGACTGGGACTAGGCAAAAAAAAATGGTTTATCACAAACTAGAAGGGCCAAAGGGCTTGCTTCTGTGCTGTAATGTTCTATGGTTCTAAGTATATATGGACAACAGCTCAACAATATTTCAATAATAAATCTCACTGTGGCCATTCTTTAATCCATAAAACACACTTTCCTTCAAATTATAGTCCTACATTTATACCAATCTTTAGTCCTCTTCATGGACTCTTTCCCCTTTCCATAATCCCCAAACTGCACTCTTCTCAATCTCTGATCTCCTTCCTACACTCTCTCCCATTTGTTAATCCCCTCTCTAATTCTCTCCCGAGTTCCAAGTCCATGGACTTTCTTTACGTCAAACCCCCCCACCCCACGCCTCACAACGCTGCTCTCCATCTTTCCCTTGTATTTTCTTTTCTTTCTGCGTTAATATCCATCCCACACTCCTTTGGTCTCAAATCCCCATTATGCATTCTCTGCCAGTCTCTAATCCCATTACACACCTCTCCCTTCATCATCAGTGTTGAAATCAATTCTCTTCTGCAAACATTCTCTGCTGAGGCACAAACTAAGATACTCTTGAATCCTTCTCCATCCTTGTTCAACAGTTATTCCCTCTACAAACTTTTTAAAAATGATTACCACTTGACTCTCTTTATCTCCAGTGGCACTTATGCAATGCTGTCTGGCCCCTTGTGTTTTCCAATGAAGTTGAATGTGCTGACATAGGCAGCTTACTGCAAGCCACTAAGGGGAAAGCATTGATCTGCAACATGAATGTGGCCTAGTACGTGATGGAATTTCTTTGTTGGCTCTCCCAGGCTGCAAGCTGGACGGAGCCATCCTGAATCACGGCCAGACATTTACATCGCCAGATGGCTGCCGGACATGTTCTTGTACGGTGAGTGGAGACAAACTTTCAGCCTGTTATTGTCTAAACTTCCACCAAACCAGAAAACTGCCATTTTCTTGGCAGTTCATTGTATCAAACCCCTGTCCTCAAAAATTAAATCCTGTGGGTAAACTGGACATACTTAGATCGTACCTGATAACCAGGAGCAGAAGCACCTTCTCTCTCACATCTACAGAATTTACTATCAGTTGCTGCACACAAATTTCCTCTTAACCACAGGTATTCACAGTTCCATTCACTTTCCTCAATTTAACTGGACAGTGAAATAACCCAGAAGGATTAGCCTCCCAATCTGAGTAGATTGGGAGTAGTGATGGGTCGGGCCATCACTGTGTCATTAGTTTGATTAGGTTGAGTAGGTTTGAGTAGGTCCCAGGTGGAATGGTTTCAACAAGGAAGTTAAGGGGCAGGAGATTCATTGGGCAGGTCAGGAGATATTGACTGGGGGACAGGGTGGATTTGGAAGGGTAGTAGTAGAAGGTTGAGGGAGGTTGTTTGAAAGACGGCTCACTGTTGTGGGGGCTGTCTTTGAGAGTTTTTAATGAGCTGCTCTTGTGAAGGCAGTTAATGAGGGGGAGAATATTGAACCAGGCAGGTTTCTGCTTCATCTACTCTGCATAAAGAGCCTTTACTGGCTCTGCCTGCTCCCCAACTGATGAATGTTTAGAACAAAAGGAAATGAGCCAAGAGGCTGAGAGGTCAAGGGGCTGAGACTGGGATAAGGCTGAGCAAGGAACATGTGGGAATCCAGAACCAGGGCCAAGCTCCAACTGGAGGTGGTGTTGAATCAAAACATGTTTCTGTTCGGAAGAAGGTTTTGTTTAGAGTGGAGTGAAATGAAAAGTAGACACGGTTAAGACCTCGACTTTGTCTGCTGCAATTGTGTGGATCTCCCATGTGGCTACCTATAGTATTTAAACTCCCCATCCCATTCCCTTGCAGACATGTCTGTCCATGGTCTCATGCTCTGCCAGAGTGAAACCACCCACAAATTAGAATAACACCTTATCTTCTGTCTGGGCACCCTCCAACCAGATGGCTTTAACATCGACTTCTCCAGTTTCTGTTAAAACACCACCTTCTTCCCACTGTCGCCTTTCCCCAGCACTGTCTCTCCCTCACTTTCCTTTTCCCTCTCTTTTCACAAAGCCAAAATAAATTCTTATCTCTCCTCTTATCATATCCAATTAACACCTTTTGTTGGTCTAGACTCCTCCCCCTGCCACTCTTCAGTCTTAATTCTGACACCTTCCTGTTCTTTGCTTATACTTTGAAGAAGGGCTCAGCTCGAAATGTTGGTAATGTATCTCTATCTTCAATGGATGCTGCGAGATCAGCTGAGATCCTCCAGCATTTCTGTGTGTTTTTGTGTTGTTTCCAGAGAAAAGTCAAGGGTGAAAGTGGTTTCAGAATTTGGGGGTAAAGGTATGTGTCAGAGTGTCTTGAGGGTAAATGTCAGTATCGGGGTTGTATTATGAGGGATTTGGGTCAGGGTCGGAATTCAGAGTGGGCATGTGACCCAGGGTGAGATTGGCACCTTGGGGGGCAAAGGTGCGAATGGGGTAAGGGTGGAGAACCTTGCTCCCTGTTTTTTAGGTGCTTGGTTGAGGAAGGAATCTCACTTGTAGAAGCTGCTTGTGAGAGGTGACAAGACAACACCAATCATTGTATGAGGGTACCGTTTCACTGATTAAAGGGGGAAGAGACATATCAGGGAAATTGGAGAGGAAATTGCAGAGGAAATTGTCGGGGCGGGCGGGGGGGGGGAGGGTGAAAAAGAACTTGGAAGAAGGAAGAGGATGGTGGCTTATTGAATGTTGGATAAGGATTCCCTGGAGTTGTAAAGGTGAAAGCAAAAAAATACAAACGAGAGTCAGTATTCGGCGAGTTAGAGAAAGTAATTGAAATGCTCTAATTTCTATCTGTCAGAACTTTTGTGACTGTAATTTTATGCACAGGCTTTCAATGGTGTGAAATTGATCACTCCCAGTGCAGATTTAGATGAAGAATAAAGTTTCCTGTACATCATTTAACACCGGATGCTAGCCTATGAGGCTTAACACAATCTAGTTATGAAAGTAAATGGTTTAATACTTTGTTTTTGATGCATTCCTGTATGATGTCAAGGTTTTTCACTGATTTATTTCCAAGCTGTGTTGATGCATCTTCATCAAGAGCCCACTGTTACACTTTTATTGCATATGTTTATTGAGGGAAGCTTTAACTGACTTTTATTTTAGATATTGACTTGCTATTAGTGATTGTTTCGCCTGAATGACTGTGTCTCTTTAGATTTTATTTAAAAAGCCCAGTCTTGCAATACCAGCTTCTAGTGGTATGGCAAAGCATGAAATCTGCTGCTGTCCATTGGCTGAGCCAATTGCACCACATGGAGTCCCATCTTGCTCATCAAAATTTCAGAATTAGAATCAGGTTTATTATCATGAATATGTGTCACAAAATTTGCTTTGCAGCAGCAGTATGGTACATTACACGTGCAAAAATTGCGGTTCCGTAATACAATATTTAAAAATAGATAATTAATGCAAAAAAGTGAGGTAGTGTTTACAGGTTCCTTGTCTGTTCAGAAATCTGAAACAGGCGAGGAAGAAGCTATTTTTGTAGTATTGAATGTGCGTCTTCATGTTCCTGTACCTCTTTCCTGATGGTAACAGTGAGAAAAGGGCATAGGCTGGGTGGTGAAGGTCCTTGATGATGGAAACTGCTTTCTTGAGACACTGCCTCTTAAAGATGTCCTTAATGAAGTGAGGACTAATGCCCATGATGGCACTGAATGAGTTTACAACCCTCTGTAGCCTTTTCCTGTCCTATTCATTGGTGTCTCCATTCCAGACAGTGATGCAACCAGTCAGAATGCACTTCATGGTACACCTTTAGAAATTTGCAAGAACCTTTGGTGTCATACAGAGGGGATAATGGTATTTTCTCGATGGTGGGGTGAGTTCTGCTTGAGATGTACTACACTGCCTCTACTACATTTTGCAGGGCTTTCCACTCAGAGGTATTGGTGCCTCCAAACCAAACTGTGATGCAGCGGTCAGCACACTTTCCACTACACATCTGTAGAAGTTTGCCAAGGTTATCATTGTTATACCAAACTTTCACAAACTCCTGAGTAAGTAGAAGCACTGACATGGTTCCTTCACGAAGATATTTGTGTGTTGGATCCCAGAAAGGTCCTCTGAAATAGTGACTTCCAGGAATTTAAATTTGCTTACTTTCTCCACCTCTGATTCCCAATGATCAGTGGATCGTACACCTCTGGTTTTCCCCTCCTGAAGTTCACAATCAAATTCTTGGTTTGGTGTCATTGAGTGTAAGGTTGTTGTTGGTGGACTATTCAGCCAAGTTTTCAATCACCCTCCTGATTGCTGATGCATCACCCCTTTTTACTGTGGTATTGTCAGCAAATTTGTAGATAGTTGTCATACCGTCAGACTCTTCAACACAGTCATAGGTATAAAGTGAGTAGAGCAGGGGGCGATGAACGCAGCCCTCTGGTGTTCCGGTACTGATGAATTGTGGAGGAGATGTTCTTACCAATTCTTACTGATTGTGGTTTGGAGGTGAGGAAATCCAGGATTCAATTACACAGTGGGGAATTGAGGCCCTGGTGTTGGAGTTTGCTGATTAGTTTTGAAGGGATAATGATGTTGAATGCCAAACTGTAGTTGATGAAGACCATCCTGATCTATACACCTTTGCTGTTCAAGTGCAGAGCCAGTGAGATGACATCTGCCGTAGACCTGTTACTGTATTAGGCAAATTGGAACACATCCAAGTCACCACTCAGACAGGAGCTAATATGCTTCAACACCAGCCTCTCAAAACACTTCATCACTCATGCGACACTGGTCAGTTGTCATTTAGGCAAGTTACCACACTCTTCTTGGGCATGGATACGATTGAGGCCTGTTTGAAACTGGTGGGTGCTATGCCCTGCTGGAATGAGATGTTGAAGATATCCGTGAATACATTGGCAAGTCAGTCCGCACAAGTTTTCAGAACTCAGCTGGGTACTCCGTCCGGCCTGGATGCTTTCCTTGGATTCTCTCTCCTGAAGGCAGCCCGCATGTCATTCTCTGACAGTGGATGATCATTAGGGGCGGGGTGGCCCTTCCTTGTTCTTGTGATCAAATCGGGTATAGAAGGCATTGAGCTCATCTCAGAGTGAAGCTTTGCTGTCTTCTACTGCACCAGATATGATTTTGTAGCCCATTATGTTATTTAGGCCCTCCTGTGGCTGTCAGGTATACTTGGTTGTTTCCATTTTCGTCCACAATTGGCCCAGGTCTTATCTGCTCCTCATATAGTGTTCAGGATTTCTGGATTTAAATGCCTGTGATCTGGCTTTCAGCAGGTTCTGGATTTCGTTGTTAATCCAGCACTGGTTAGGGAAACCCCTGAATAATTTGGTGAGGACACCCTCAACAACAGCTGTTTTTTTAAAGCCTGTAATGACCCTGGTGAAATCATTCAGGTCCTCAGCTGAGTTCTTGAACACCAACTAATCCAATGGCTCAAGGCAGTCCTGTACCCATTCTTCAGCCTTCTGCAACTAACTTCTGGCTGTTCTGATCTCTGGAGTCTCTCTTTTTATGCTCTGTCTGTATACAGGCAGAAGGAGCCCAGCCAGGTGATCTGACTTGGCAAAATACAGTCTCAAGAAAGAATACACTGGTGTTTAATGTTTAAGATTTACTGGGATCCTGGGAAAACAGAATATTGCCCCTCACATGCATGTGTGCACATACACGATGTTGAAATCATGAATCTGTCAAGAAGCTTTGACAATGGTGCATTAATGAATAAAGCACAACATGCAATGTTGTAATTAACAACTCGTCATATCACTCAACCGACCCATTGGATCTACACCACAACAAACTACCATCCAAGTAACTTCAAGCACATATCTAAGAATGTCATTGGTGATACTTGTAGCCAAAATATAGCAGTAGGTCTATGCAATACATTTTGGATTTTTTCAGTCATTCCTGAAATTCAAAGGTGAAATTTTGAGAGTACAGATTTTGTATGTTCTTGTCAGGATTAAAGCCAATGTTCGCAGGCACAAGGCACCTCAGTTTTCGAGGGACATTGGGGATTTAGTTCAGAAGGTGTATAGCAGAT